>NW_027206335.1:1332500-3732500 GCF_024711535.1 Dipodomys merriami | reverse complement strand
GTTTAGGGTTAGCTTTAGGGTTAGTGTTAGGGTTAGGGTTAGTGTGAGGTTTAGGGTTAGGGTCAGGTTATTGTGAGGGTTAGTTTTAGGTTGAGGTTTAGGGATAGGGCTAGGTTTAGGATTATGGTTAGGGTGAGGGTGAGTGTGAGGGTTAGGCTTAGGCTTAGGGTTAAGCTGAGGATGAGGGTGAGTGTGAGGATTAGGGTTAGGGTGATGGTTAGGGTTAGGGTTCGTGTTATTGTTAGGGTTAGGGTTAGAGTTATGGTGAGGGTGAGGGTGGGGGTGAGGGTTAGGTTTAGGGTTAGGGAGAGGATTAGGGTAAGGGTTACGGTGAGGGTGAGGTTTTGGGTTAGTTTGAGCTTTAGTGTTAGGTTTAGGGTTAGGGTGAAGTTGAGGATTAGGGTTAGTGTGAGGGTGAGGGTTAGGATGAGGGTTAGGTTTAGCAATTGGTTTAGGGTGAGGGCTAGTCTGAGGGTGAGGTTTAGTGTTAGGTTTAGGGTGAGATATAAGATTAGGGTTAGGGTGAAGGTGAAGTTTAGGGTTAGAGTTAGGGTTAAGCTGAGGCTGAGGGTGATGTTCAGGTTTTGGGTTGGTGTTAGAGTTAAGGTTAGGTTGAGGGTTAGGATGATGGTGAGGGTTAGTTTTAGGGTTAGGATTAGGATTAGGGTAAAGGTTAGGGTGAGTGTGAGGGTTAGGGTCAGGGTTAGGGTTAAGCTTAGGTTTAGGGTGAGGGTGAGGGTGAGGGTAAGGGTTAGGGGAAGTTTAGGATGAGCATTATGATAAGGATTAGGGTTAGAGTGAGGGCTAGGATGAGGGTGAGATTTAGGGTTAGGCTTAGGGTGAGGTTTAGGGTTAGGTTTAGGGTTAGGGTGAGGCTGAGGGTGAGGGTTAGGGTTAGTTTTAGTGTTAGAGTTAGGGTTAGGGTGAGGGTTAGGGTGAGGGTGAGGTTTAGGCTTAGGTTTAGGATTAGGATTAGGGTAAGGGTTAGGTTGAGTGTGAGGTTTAGGGTTAGGGTTAGGGTTATGCTTAGGATTAAGCTGAGGGTGAGGTTGAGGGTGAAAGTTAGGGTTAGGGTGAGGGTAAGGGTTAGGGTTATGGTGAGCGTGAGGGTTAGGTTTAGGTTGAGGGTTAGGGTGAGGTTAAGCGTTAGAGTTAATGTGAGGGTTAGGGTTAGGGTATGGGTTAGACTTAGGGTTACCCTGAGGGAGAGGTTGAGCATGAGGGTTAGGTTTAGGGTGAGGTTCAGCGGTAGAGTTAGGTTAGGGTGAGGGCTAGGGTGAGGGTTAGGGTTAGCGCGAAGATTAGGTTTAGGGTTAGCGTGAGGGTGAGGGCTAGATTGAGGATTAGTGTTAGGGTTATTGTGAGGATCAGGGTGAGGATGAGGGTTAGGTTTAGGGTGCGTGTGAGGATTAGGGTTAGAGTTAGTATTAGGGTGAAGGTAAGTGTTAGGGTGAGGGTGAGGGTTAGGGTGAGGGTTATGGTAAGGTTGAGGATTAGGGCTAGGGTTAGGGTTACTGTTAGGGTTAGGGCTACGGTTATGGTGAGGGTGAGGGTGAGGGTTAGGTTTAGGTTTAGGATGAAGTTTAGGTTTAGGTATAGGGTTAGAGTTCAGGTTAGGTTGAGGGTAAGTTTTATTGTTAGAATAAGGGTTAGTGTTAGTGTTAGGGTTAGGTTGAGGTTTAGGGTTAGGCTTAGGCTTAAGCTTAGGCTGAGCATGAGGTTGAGGGTTACGGTTAGGGTTAGGGTGAGGGTTAGGGTTAGGGTTAGGGTGAGGGTTAGGATGAGTTTTAGGGTTAGGATTAGGGTTAGGATTAGGGCTAGGGTGAGGGTGAGTGTGAGGGTTAGGTTTAGGGATAGGGATAGGATTAGGGTTAGGATTAGGGTTAGCGTGAGGGTGAGTGTGAGGGTTAGGGTTAGCGTGAGGTTTAGGCTTAGGGTTAGGGCTAGGGTGAGTATTCGGGTGAGGGTTAGGGTTAGGGATAGGGTTAGGTTTAGGATTAGGGTTAGGGTGAGTGTGAGTGTGAGAGGGTTAGGGTTAGGGTGAGGATTAGGGTTAGGGTTAGGGTGAGGGTTAAGTTTAGGGATTGGGCTAGTGTGAGTGTGAGGATGAGGATTAGGGTTAGTTTTAGGATTAGGCTTAAGTTTAGGTTTAGGTATAGGGTTATGGTTAGGGTTAGGGTTATTGTGAGAGTTACTGTTAGGATTATGGTTAAGCTTAGGGTTAGGCTGAGGGTTTGTGTGGGGTGAGGAATAGGGTTCGGGTTAAGTTTAGGGTTAGGTTTAGGGCTATTGTTAGTGTTATGGTTAGGGTTAAGTTTGTGGTGAGGGTGAGACTCAGGGTGAGGTTTATGGTTATACTAAGTGTTAGGGTTAAGGTTAGTGTTATTGTTAGGTTTAGGATTAGAGTTTCGGTGAGGGTAAGGATGATGGTGAGGGTGAGGGTTAGGATGAGGTTTAGGGTAAGGTTTAGGGTTAGGTTTAGGGTTAGGGTGAGGGTGAGGTTTAGGTTTAGGGTGTGGGTGAGTGTAACGCTTAGGATGAGGGTTAGGCTTAGGCTTATGGTTAGGCTGAGGGTGAGATTGGGGGTGAGGATTAGGGTTAAGGTGATGGTTAGTGTTAGGGTTAGTGTTATTGTTAGGGTTAGGTTTAGAGTTAAGGTGAGGTTGAGGTTGCGGGTGAGAGTTAGGAGGAGGGTTAAGGTAGGGTTAGGCTTAGGATTAGAGTTAGGGTGAGGGTGAATGTGTGTGTTAGGGTTAGTTTTAGGGTTAGGCTTATGGTTAGGCTGAGGGAGAGGTTGAGGGTGAGGGTTAGTGTGGGGGTGAGGGTTAGGGTTCGGGTTAAGTTTAGGGTTAGTGTGAGGCTTAGGGTAAGGGTTATAGTGAGGGTGAGGGGTAGGGTTAGGTTAGGGTTAGGTTTAGGGTTAGGGTGAGGGTGAGGGTGAGGATTAGGCTTATGGTGAGGGTTAGGATGAGGGTTAGTTTTAGGACTAGGGTTAGGGTGAGGGCTATTGTGAGGGTGAGGTTTAGGGTTAGGGTTAGGGTTAGGTTGAGGTTTAGGGTTAGGGTTAGGGTGAGTGTGAGGTTTAGGGTTAGAGTTAGGGTTAGGGTGAGGCTGAGGGTGTGGGTTAGGGTTAGTGTTAGTGTTAGATTTAGGGTTAGGGTGGGGGTGAGGGTTAGGATTAGGATTAGGGTAGGGGTTAGGGTGAGTCTGAGGGTTACTGTTAGCGTTAGGGTTAGGCTTAGGGTTAGGCTGAGGGTGATGGTGAGGGTGAGGGTTAGGATTAGGGTGAGGTTTAGGGTTAGGGTTAGGGTAATAGTTAGGGTTCGCCTTAAGTTTAGGGTTAGGGTGAGGTTTATGGTTAGGCTTACACTGAGCATGAGAATTAGGGTTAGGTTGACAGTTACGATTAGGGTTAGGGTTACTGTGGTGGTTAGGGTTAAGTATAGGGTGAGGGTTAGGATGAAGATTAGGGTTAGGATTAGGGTTAGAGTGAGGGCTAGTGTGAATTTGAGTGTTCTGGTTAGTGTTAGGGTGAGGTTTAGGGTTAGGGTTAGGGTGAGGGTTAGGATGAGGGTTAGGGTTATGGTGACATGAAGGTTAGGGTCAGGGTTGGGGTTAGGGTTAGAATTAGTTTTAGGGTGAGGGTGAGTGCTAGGATTAGGGTTAGGGTTAGGGTTAGGGTTGGGTTTAGGCTTAGGATTAGTGTTATTGTTAGTGTTAGTGTTAGCGTTAAGGTAAGGGTGAGGGTGAGGGTGAGGTTGAGGGTTAGGGTTAGGGTGAGGTTTAGGGTTAGGTTTAGGATTAGGGTTAGGGTGAGGGTGAGGTTTAGGGTTAGATTTAGGGTTAGGGTGAGGGCTAGGGTGAGGGTTAGGGCTAGAGATAGGAGGTTGAGGGTAATGGTGAGGGTTAGCGTTAGGGTGAAGTTTAGGGTGAGGTTTAGGGTTAGGGTTAGGGTTATAGTTATGATTAGGGTTAGGGTGAGGGTGAGTGTGAGGGTTACAGTTATGGTTAGGCTTAGGCGTGGGGTTAGGGTGAGGGTGAGTGTGAGGGTTACAGTTAGGGTTAGGCTTAGGCTTGGGGTTAGGGTGAGGGTGAGTGTGGGGGTGAGGATTAGGTTTAGGGTGATGGTGAGGATTAGGGTTAGGGTGTTGCATAGGGTGAAGGTGAGGTGTAGGGTACGGCTTAGGCTTTGGCTTAGGGTTAGACTGAGTGTGAGGTAGAGGGTGAGGCTTAGGGTTAGCGTGATGGTTAGGTTTACGGTTAGGGTGAGGGTTAGAATGAGATTTAGTATTAGGGTGAGGGTGAGGCTTAGGCTTAGTCCGAGCATGAGGGTGAGGGTTAGGGTTAGGGTTAGGGTGAGGGTTAGGTTTAGGGTTATGGTGAGGGATACGATGAGGTTTAGGGTTAGGATTAGGGTTAGGGTTAGGGCTAGGGTGAGTGTTAGGGTGAGGGTTAGGGTTAGGGATAGAGTTAGGTTTAGGATTAGGGTTAGCTCGAGGGTGAGTTGGAGGGTTAGGGTTAGGGTTAGGATTAGGCTTAGGGTTAGGGTGAGGGTTAGGTTTAGTGTTTCGGTTAGGGTGAGGGTGACCCTCAGGATTTGGGTTAGGATGAGTTTTAGGTTTAGGGTTAGGGATAGAGTTAGGGTTAGGGTGAGGGTGAGATTTAGGGTTAGAGTTAGTGTTAGGGTTAGGGTTTGTGTTAGAGTGAGGGTGA
Source organism: Dipodomys merriami (assembly GCF_024711535.1). Lineage (NCBI taxonomy): Eukaryota > Metazoa > Chordata > Mammalia > Rodentia > Heteromyidae > Dipodomys > Dipodomys merriami. The sequence goes on along the minus strand of NW_027206335.1, from coordinate 3,727,787 downwards.
TGTTTTGGGTTAGGATTAGGGTTAGGGTTAGGCTTAGGGATAAGTTTGCGGTGAGGGTGAGGCTGAGGATGAGTGTTATGGTTAGGGTTAGGATTAGTGTTATTGTTAGGGTTAGGGTTAGAGTTACAGTGAGGTTGAGGGTGAGGGTGAGGGTTAGGGTTAGTGTGTGGTTTAGGGTTAGGGTTAGTGTTAGTGTTAGGGTGAGGGTGAGGTTTAGGTTTAGAGTTAGGGTGAGGGTTAGGTTTAGAAATTGGGCTAGGGTGAGTGTGAGGATGAGGATTTGGGTTAGGTTTAGGGTTAGGTTTAGGTTTAGGTTTAGGGTTAGGGTTAGGCTTATGGTTATGGTGAGAGTTAATGTTTGGATTAGGGTTAGGCTTCGGGTTAGGCTGAGGTGAGGTTGGTGGTGAGGATAAGGGTTAGGTTTAGGGTTAGGTTTAGGGTTATTGTTAGTGTAATGGTTAGGGTTAAGTTGGTGGTGAGGGTGAGGCTGAGGGTGAAGGTTATGTTTATACTGAGCGTTAGGGTTAGGGTTACTGTTATTGTTAGGGTTACGGTTAGAGTTACGGTTAGGTTGTGGGTGAAGGTGAGCATGAGGGTTAGGGTGAGGTTTAGGGTGAGGTGTAGGGTTAGGTTTAGGTTTAGGGTGAGGGTGAGGTTTAGGTTTAGAGTTAGGGTTACGAGGCGGGTTAGGTTAAGGTTTAGGGTTAAGGTTAGTGTTAGGGTTAGGATGAGGGTGAGGGTTAGGATGAGGTTTAGGGCTAGGTTTAGGGTTAGATTTAGGGTTAGGTTGAGGGTGAGTGCAAGGGTTAGGGTGAGGGTAAGGCATAGACTTATGGTTAGGCTGAGGGTGAGGGTGGGGGTGAGGATTAGGGTTAGGGTGATGCTTTGGGTTAGGTAGGGTTAGTGTTATTGTTAGGGTTACGTTTAGTGTTACGGTGAGGGTGAGGGTACAGGTGAGGGTTAGGTTTAGGGTGAGGTTAAGGTTTGGGTTAGGTTTAGAGTTAGGTTTAGGGTGAGGGTGAGGTTTAGGGTTAGAATTAGGTTTCAGGTGAGGGTTAGGTTGAGGGTTAGGGTTAGTGTTAGTGTTAGGGTTAGGTTTACGGGGAGAGTTAGAGGGCGGGTTAAGGTTAGGGTTAGGGTTAGGATTAGAGTTACGTTGAGGGTGAGTGTGTGTGTTAGGGTTAGGTTTAGGGTTGGTCTTAAGGTTAGGCTGACGGTGAGGTTGAGGGTGAGGTTTAGGGTTAGGGTTCGGGTTAGGGTTCAGGTTAAGTTTAGGGTTAGGGTGAGGGTTAGGGTAAGGGTTAGGGTGAGGTTGAGGGTGAGGGTTAGGCTTATGGTGAGAGTTAGGATGAGAGTTAGTTTCAGGATTAGGGTTAGGGTGAGGGCTATTGTGAGGGTGAGGGTTAGGGTTAGGTTTAGGGTGAGGTTTAGTGTTAGGGTTAGGGTTACTGTGAGGGTGAGTTTTAGGGTTAGACTTAGGGTTAAGGTGATACTTAGGGTGAGGTTTAGTATTAGGGTTAGGTTTAGGATTAGTGTAAGGTTTAAGATTAGTGTTAGTGTTAAGGTTAGGGTGAGGGTTAGGATTAAGGTTAGGGTGAGGGTGAGGTTTAGGGTTAGATTTAGGGTTAGTTGGAGGGTTAGGTCGAGGGTTAGGTTTAGGGTTAAGGTTAGGGTGAGTGTTAGGCTGAGGTTTAGGGTGAGGTTTAGGGTTAGGGTTAGGATTAGGGTTAGGTTGAGGGTGAGTGTGAGGGTTACGGTTAGGGTTAGGCTTAGGCTTAGGGTTAGGCTGAGGGTGAGGGTGGGTGTGAGGATTAGGGTTAGGGTGAGGGTTAAGATGAGGTTTATGGTTAGGATTAGGGTTACGGTGAGGGCTAGGGTGAGGGTGAGGTTTAGGATAAGGTTTAGGCTTAGACTTAGGGTTAGGATGAGCATGAGGTTGAGTGTGAGGTTTAGGGTTAGGGTTAGGATGAGGTTTACGGTTAGGGTTGGTTGTAGATTTACAGTTAGTGTGAGGGTGAGTTTTAGGGGTAGAGTTATGGTTAGGGTGAGGTTTAGGGTTAGGATGAGGTTTAGGGTTGGGTTGACGGTAAGGGTAAAGGTGAGACTTGGGCTGAGGGTTACTGTAAGGGTCAGGGTTAGGGTTAGGGTGAGGTTTAGGGTTAAGGTAAGGGTTAGGGTGAGGGTGAGCGTGAGGTTTAGGGTTAGTGTTAGGGTTTGGGTGAGGCTGAGGGTGAGGGTTAGGGTTAGGGTTAGTGTTAGGGTTAGGGATAGGGTTAGGGTGAGGGTTAGTGTGAGTGTGAGGGTGAGGTTTAGGGTTAGGATTAGGATTATGGATAGGGTTAGGGTGAGTGTGAGGGTTAGGGTTAGGGTTAGGGATAGGCTGAGGTTGTGGGTGAGGGTGAGGTTAGGGTAAGTGTGAGGGTTAGGTTTAGGTTTAGGTTTAGGGTTAGGGTGAGCATGAGGTTTAGTGTTAGAGGTAGGGTTAAGGTGAGGTGAGTGTGAGGGTTAGGGTTCGGGTTAGGATTAGGATTAGGGTAAGGGTTAGGGTGAGCTTGAGGATTAGGGTTAGGCTTAGGCTTAGGCTTAAGGTTACACTGTGGATGAGGGTGAGGGTTATGGTTAGGGTGAGGATTAGGATGAGGGTAAGGGTTAGGGTGAGGTATATGGTTAGGCATAGTTTTAGGGTGAGGGTGAGGTTTAGGGTTAGAGTTAGGGTTAAGGTGAGGCTGAGGGTGAGGGTTAGGGTTAGGGATAGGATTAGGATTAGGGTAAGGGTTAGGGTGAGTGTGAAAGTTAGGGTTAGGGTTAGGGTTAGGCTTAGGTTTATGCTGATGATGAGGGGGAGGGTTAGGGTTATGGTTAGGGTGAGCTTTAGGGTTTGGGTTAGGGTTAGAGTTAGGTTAAGGGTGAGGGTGAGGTTTAGGTATAGACTTAGGGTTAGGGTGAGTGTTAGGTTGAGGGTTCGGGTTAGGGTTAGTGTTAGGGTTAGGCTTAGGGTAAGAGTTAGGGGGAGGGTTAGGGTTAGGGTTAGGGTTAGGTTTAGGGTTAGGCTGAGGGTGAGTTTGTGTGTTAGGGTTAGGTTTAGGGTTAGGGTTAGGGATAGGCTGAGGGTGAGGGTTAGGTTTAGGGTGAGGGTTAGGGAAAGGGTTAGGAGGAGGGTTAGGATGAGGGTTAGGGTTAGGATTAGTGTTAGTGTGAGGCCTAGGGTGAGCAGGAGGTTTAGGGTTAGGGTTAGGGTTAGAGTTAGGGTTAGGTTTAGGGTGAGAGTTTTATTTCGGGTTATGTTTAGGGTTAGTTGAGGGTTAGGGTAAGAGTTACAGTGAGGGTGAGGGTTAGGGTTAGGTTGAGGATTAGGGTTCGGATTAGGGTTAGGGTGAGGGTGAGGATGAGGGTTAGGGTAAGTGTTTGGGTGAAAGTTAGGATGAGGGGTAGGGTTAGGATTAGGGTTAGGGTGAGGGCTTGGGTGAGGGTGAGGTTTACGGTTAGGGTTAGGGTGAGGTTTAGGGTTAGGCTTAGTGTTAGAGTTAGGATAAGTGTGAGGCTGAGTTTGAGGGTTAGGTTTAGGGTTAGTGTAAGAGTTAGGGTTAGAGTGAGGGTTAGGGTGAGGGTGAGGGTTAGGCTTAGTGTTAGGATTAGGTTTAGGGTAAGGGTTAGGGTGAGGTTTAGGGTAAGGTTGAGGGTTAGGGTTAGTGTTAGGGTAAGGCTTAGGGTTAGGGTGAGGGTTAGGGTTCGGGTCAGGGTGAGTGTTAGGGTTAGGGTGAGCGTTAGGGTTAGGATTAGGCTTAGAGTGAGGGTGAGTGTTAGCATTAGGGTTAGGGTTAGGGTTAGTTTTAAGGTTAGGATTAGTATTATTGTTAGGGTTAGGGTTAGCTTTATGGTAAGGGTGGGGTGAGGGTTAGGGTTAGGGTGAGGTTTAGGGTGCCGGTTAGGATTAGGGTTAAGGTGAGGGTGAGGTTTGGGGTTAGATTTAGGGTTAGTTGGAGGGTTAGGTCTAAGGTCAGTTTTAGGGTTAATGTTAGGGTTAAAGTTAGGGTGAGTGCTAGGTTGAGGTTTAGGGTGAGGATTAGGGTTAGGGTGAGGGGTTAGGCTGAGGTGAGGGTCGTGGTGAGGATTAGGGTTAGGGTGATGGTTAGGGTTAGGGTTAGTGTGAGGGTTAGGATGAGGGTTAGGGTTAGGATTAGTGTTAGGGTGAGGACTAGGTTGAGGGTGAGGGTTACGATAAGGGTTAGGCTTAGACATTGAGGTTGAGGGTGAGGTTTAGGCTTAAGGTTAGGGTGAGGTTTAGGGGTAGAGTAAGGGTTAGGGTGAGGGTTAGTGTTAGGGTGAAGGTTAGGGTTGGGGTGATGGTAAGGATAAAGGTGAGGGTTAGGCTGAGGGTGAGGATTACTGTAAGGGTGAGGGATTAGGGTTATGGTGAGGTTTAAGGTTAAGGTTAGGGTGAGGGTGAGGTTTACATTGAGGATTAGTGTTAGGGTTAGTGTGAGGTTTAGGGTGAGGATGAGTGTTAGGGTTAGGGTGAGGGCTGGGGTGAGGATGAGGTTTAGGGTTAGTGTTAGGGTGAGATTTAGGGTTAGGGTGATGGTGACTGTGAGTGTGAGGTTTAGATTTAGGGTTAGGTTTAGTGTTAGGGTGAGGGTAAGTGTTAGGGTGAGGGTTAGGGTTAGGGTGAGGGTTATGGTTAGGGTCAGGGTGAGGGTTAGTGTTAGGATTTTTGTTAGGGTTCGGTTAGTGTTGCGGTTACTGTGAGCGTGAGGGTGAGAGTTAGTTTTAGGGTAGGATGACGTTTAGGGATAGGGTTAGGGTTAGGGTCAGGGTGAGGTTTAGGGGTAGATTTAGGTTTAGGGTGAGGCTGAGCATGATGGTTAGGGTTAGGATTAATGTTAGGGTTAAGGTGAGGGTTAGGGTGAGGGTGAAGGTTAGGGTTAGTGTTAGGTTTAGGGTTAGGGTTAGGTTGAGGGTGAGGGTGAGGGTGAGGGTGAGGTTTAGGATTAGGTTTTGGTTTATGATGAGGGTCAGGATGAGGGTAGGGTTTAGGATTAGGGTTAGGGTGAGGGCTAGGGTGAGGGTGAGGTTTAGGGTTAGGGTTAGGGTGAGGTTTAGGGTTAGGCTTAATGTTAGGGTGAGGGTGAGGGTGAGGTTTAGGATTAGAGTTAGGGTTAAGGTGAGGCTGAGTGTTAGGGTTAGGGTAGGATTAGGATTAGGATTAGGGTAAGGGTTAGGGTGAGTGTGAGAGTTAGGGTTAGTGTTAGGGTTCGGCTTAGGGTTAAACTGAAGGTGAGGTTGAGGGTGACGGTTAGGGTTAGTATTTGGATTAGTGTGAGGGTGATTGAGTGTGTTAGGGTTAGGTTTAGCGTTAGGCTTAGGGTTAGGCTGAGGGTGAGTTTGTGGGTGAGGGTTATTTTTAGGGTGAGGGTTGGAGTAAGTTTTAGGGGGAGGGTTAGGATGAGGGTTAGGATTAGGATGAGTGTGAGGCTGAGGGTGAGGATTAGGGTTAGGGTGATGGATAGGTTTAGGTGTAGGGTGAGTTTTAGGATCAGGGTTAGCGTTAGGGTGAGGATTAGGGTGAGTGTGACGGTAAGAGTAAAGGTGAGGGTTAGGCTGAGGGTGAGTGTTCCACTAAGGGTGAGGGTTACATTTAGGGTGAGGGTTAGGGTAAGGGTTAGGGTGAGGTTTAGGTTGAGGGTGAGGGTTAGATTGAGGATTAGGGTTAGTATGAGGTTTAGGGTGAGGGTTACGGTTAGTGTTAGGGTGAAGGTTAGGGTTAGAATTAGGGTTAGGGTTAGGGTTAGGGTGAGGGTGAGGTTTAGGATTAGAGTTAGTGTTAGGGCGAGGTTTAGGTTAAGGTTGAGAGTTAGGGTTACTGTGAGGGTTAGTATTAGTGTTAGGGTTAGGGTAAGGCTGAGGGTAAGTGTTAGGGTGAGGGTTAGGGTTAGGGTGAGTGTTAAGGTTAGGGTGAGGGTTATGGTTAGGTTTAGGATTATTGTTAGGTTTAGGGTTAGGGTTACAGTGAGAGTGAGGGTGAGGGTTAGACTTAGGGTGAGGTTGAGGTTTAGGGTTAAGGTTTGAGTTAGGGTTAGTGTGAGGGTGAGGTTTAGGGTTAGGTTTAGGTTTAGGGTGAGGGGTAGGGTGAGGGGAAGATTTAGGGTTAGGGTTAGGGTGAAGTTTAGGGTTAGTATTAGGGTGAGTGTCCGGGTGAGTTTTAGGTTTAGGGTTAGAGATAGGGTTAGGGTGAAGGTTAGGGTAAGGGTTAGTGTTAGGATTAGGGTTAGGGTGAGATTTAGGCTGAGGTTGTGTGTTAGGGTTAGGGTTAGGATTAGGATTAGGGTTAGGGAGACAGTGAATGTGAGGGTTATGGTTAGGGTTAGGGTTAGGCTTTGGGATAGGCTGAGGGTGAGGTTGAGGATGAGGGTGAGGGTGAGGGTTAGGGTGAGGGTTAGGGTTAGGGTTAGGGTGATAGTTAGGTATCGGGTTAAGTTTAGGGTTAGGGTGAGATTTAGGTTGAGCGTGTCGGTAAGTTTAAAGGCGAGAGTTAGGCTGAGGATGAGGGTTACGGTAATGGTGAGGGTTAGGGTTAGTGTGAGGTTTAGGGTAAGGGTTAGGGTTAGAGTTAGGGTGAGGGTAAGGGTTAGATTGAGGACTAGGGTTAGGGTTAGTGTGAGGTTTAAGGTGAGGATGAGGGTTAGGGTTAGGGTGAGGTTTAGGGTTAGATTTAGGGTTAGGGTGAGGGTTAGGTTTAGGGTTAGGGTTTGGGTGAGGGTGATGGTTAGAATTAGGGTGAGGTTTAGGGTTAGTGTGAGGTTTAGTGTTAGGGTTAGTGTTAGGGTGAGGGTAAGTGTTATGGTGAGGGTTAGGTTTAGGGTGAGGTTTAGGTTTAGGGTTACGCTGAGGGTGAGAGTGAGGGTGAGGGTCAGGAATAAGGTAAGGGTTAGGGTGAGATTTAGGGTTAGGTTAGGGTTAGAGTTAGGGTTAGGGTGAAGTTGAGGTTTAGGGTTACAGTTAGGGTTAGGTTGATGGTGAGGGTGTGGTTTAGGGTTAGGTTTAGGGTTAGGGTTAGGGTTAGGGTGAGCTTTAGTGTGAGGGTTAGGGTTGGGTTTAGGATTAGGGTTAGGGTGAGTGTGTGTGTGAGGGTTAGGGTTAGGGCTAGGTCTAGGTTTAGGGTTAGGCTGAGGGAGAGGGTGAGGGTGAGAGTTAGGGTTAAGGTTAGAATTAGCCTTAAGGAGAGGTTTATGTTTAAGGTTAAGGTTAGGGTTTTGGTAAGGGTGAGGTTTCGAGTTAGCATGATGGTTAGGGTGAGAAGTAGGATTAGGGTTAGGTTGAGGGTTAGGGTGAGTGTTAGGTTGAGGGTTTGGGTTTGGATTAAGGTTAGGATGAGCATGAGGTTTAGGGTGAGGTTTAGGTTAGGCTTAGTTTTAGGATTAGGGTGAGGTTAAGCATTAGGGTGAGGATTAGGTTTAGGGTTAGGATGAGGGTTAAGATGAGGTTTAGGGTTAAAGTGAGGGTGAGGGTTAGGGTTAAGGTGAGGGTTCATGTTAGGATTAGGATTAGAGTGAGGGTGATGTTTAGGATTAATGTTAGGGTTATTGTAAGTGTTATGGTTAGGGATACATTTGCAGTGAGGGTGAGGTAGAGGGTGAAGTTTAGGGTTAGGGTTAGGGTTAGTTTTAGGTTTAGGATTAGTGTTAATGTTAGGGTTAGGTTTAGAATTATGGTTTGGGTGAGGGTGAGGGTGAGGGTTAGGGTTAGGGTTATGGTGAGTTTTAGGGTTAGGGTTAGGATTAGGGATTGGGTGAGTGTGAGGTTTAGGGTTAGAGTTAGGATGAGGGGGAGGGGGAGTTGTAGGTTTAGGGTTAGCGTTAATGTGAGGTTTAGGGTTAGGGTTAGGGTTAGGGTGAGGGTGAGGGTTAGGTTAAGGGTTAGGGTTTGGGTTAGGGTAGGTTAAATTTTAGGGTGAGGTTTAGGGTTAGGTTAGGATGAGGGTTAAGATGAGGGTTAGGGTTTCAGTGAGGGTGAAGGTTAAGTTTCGGGTGAGAGTTAGGGTTAGGATTAGGATTCGGGTGAGTGGGATGGTTAGGATTAGGGTTAGGGTTATTGTAAGTGTTATGGTTAGGGTTACATTTGCAGATAGAGTGAGGCTGAGGATGAAGGTTAGGGTTAGGGTTAGTTTTAGGGTTAACATTAGTGTTAATATTAGGTTTAGGGTTACACTTGCAGTTTGGGTGAGGGTGAGGGTGAGGGTGAGGGTTAGGGTTAGGTTTTTGGTTGAGGGTGAAGGTTATGGTGAGGGTTAGAGTTAGGGTTAGTCTTACGGTTAGCGTTAGGGTTAGGGTGAGGTTTAGGTTAAGGTTAAGCGTTAGGATTAGGGTTAGGGTTAGGATTAGGGTTAGTGTGAGGGTGAGTGTAGGGTTAGGGTTAAGATTAGGCTTGGGCTTAGGGTTAGGCTGAAGGTGAGGGTGGGGGTGAGAATCAGGCTTAGGGTGATGGTTAGCCATATGGTGAGTGTGAGGGTTAGGATGAGGGTTAGGGTTAGGATACGGGTTAGGGTGAGGTCTAGTGTGAGGGTGAGGGATAGGGTTAGGGTTAGGCTTAGGCATAGGCTTTAGGCTGATGGTGATGGTGAGTGTGAGTGTTAGAGTTATAGTGATGGATAGGGTTAGATTTAGGGTGAGTGTTAGGATGAGGGTTCGGGTTAGGGTGAGGGTCAGTATGAGCATTGGGGTGATGGTAACGTTTAGGGTTAGGTTGAGGGTGAGGGTTAGGGTAAGGGTGAGGATTAGGGTTAGGGTGAGGTTTAGGGTAAGTGTTAGGGTTAGGGTTAGATTGAGGATTAGGGTTAGGGTTAGTGTGAGGTTTAGGGTGAGCATGAGGGTTAGGGTGAGAATTAGGGTTAGGGTGAGGGCTAGCTTGAGGGTGAAGGTTAGGGTTAGGGTTAAGTTTAGGGTGAGGGTTAGGGTGACGGGTAGGGTTAGGTTTAGGTTGAGGGTTAGGTTCAGTGTGAGGGTTACGGTTAGGGTGACGGTTTGGGTGAGGGTGAGGTTTAGGCTTAGGAAAAGTGATAGGGTTAGTGTTACACTGAGGGTGAGGGTGAGTGTGAGGGTGAAGGTTAGGGTTAGGGTGAGGGCTAGGGTGAGGGTGAGGGTTAGGGTAAGGGTGAGGGTTAGGGTGAGGGTGATGGTAAGGGTAAAGGTGAAGGTTAAGCTGAGGGTGATTATTAAGATAGGGGTGAGGGTTAGTGTTAGGATGAGGGTTAGGTTAAGGGTTCGGGTTAGGTTTAGGTTGAGGGTTAGATTGAGGATTAGGGTTAGGGTTAGTTTGAGGTTTATGGTGAGGATGAGGGTAAGGGTTAGGTTGAGGGTTAGGGTTAGAATGAGGGTTAGGGTGAGGGCTAGGGTGAGGGTGAGGTTTAGGGTTAGGGTTATTGTTAGGGTGAGTTTTAGGGTTAGGGTGAGGGCTATGGTTAGTGTGAGAGTTAGTGTTAGAGTTAGGGTTAGTGTTAGGCTGTGGGTAAGTGTTAGGGTGAGGGTTAGGGTTAGGATGAGGGTTAGGGTTAGGGTTAGGGTGAGGTTGCAGGTGAGAGTGAGGGTTAGGGTGAGGATTAGGGTGAGTTTTAGGTTTAAGGTGAGGGTTAGGGTTAGGGTTAGCAAGTGGGTGATGATGAGGGTGAGAGTTAAGGTTAGAGTTACGGTGAGGTTTCGGATAAGTGTGACGTTTAGGGTGAGGATGAAGTTAAGGGTTAGGGTGAGGGTTAGGTTTAGGGTTACGGTGAGGGGCAGGTTTAGTGTGAGTGGTAGGGTTAGGTTTAGGCTGAGGGTAAGGGTTAGGATGAGGGTTAGGGTGTGTTTGAGTGTTAGGGTTAGGGTAAGTGTTAGGGTGAAAGTAAGGCTTAGGGAGAGCATTAGGGTGAGAGACATTTTCAGGGTTAGAGTTAGGGGTATGTTGAGGGTTAAGTTGCGTGTTAGGGTTTGGGTTAAGGTTAGGGTGAGGGTGAGGGTGAGGCTTAGGGTTAGGATTAGGTTGAGGGTGAGTTTTAGGTGGAGGGTGAGGGTGAGGGTTCGTTTGAGGGTTTGGGTTAGGTTTAGGTTGAGGTTGAGGGTGAGGCTGAGGGTTAGGGTGAGGGTTAGGGTTAGGATTAGGGCTAGGGTGAGGGTGAGGGTGAGGGTTATATTTAGGATTAGGGTTAGGTTGACGATGAGGGTGATAGTTAGGGTTAGAGTTAGGGTTAGGGTTTTTGTTATGGTTAGGGTTAGGGTGAGGTTGAGGATGAGGGTGAGATTTAAGAATGGGGTTAGGTTTAGTGTGAGGGTGAGGGTGAGGGTTAGGTTTAGGAATAGGGTTAGGGTTAGGGTTAGTCTGAGGGTGAGGGTGAGGTTGAGGATGAGGGGTACGGTTAGGTTTAGGGTTAGGTTTAGGATGAGGGTTAGGGTTAGTATGAGGGTTAGGTTTAGGGTTAAGGTGAGGTTAAGGGTTAGGTTGAGGGTTAGGGTGAGGGTGAGGGTTAAGGTTAGGGTTAGGCTGAATGTTAGGGTGAGGGTAAGGGTTAGGATTAGGGTTAGGGTTAGGGTTAGTGTCAGGATTAGGGTTAGGGTGGAGGTTAGGGTTAGGGTGAGTGTTAGCGTTAGGGGTAGGGTTAGGTTGTGAGTAAGGGTGAGGGTGAGTGTTAGGATTTGTGTTCGGGTTAGGGTTAGGCTGGGGTGAGGTTGAGGGTGTGGGGTAGTGTGAAGCTTTAGATTAGGGTTAGGGTGAGGTTTAGGGCGAAGGTAAGTGTTAGGGTGAGGGTTAGGATTAGGGTGAGTTTTAGGGTGAGGTTGAGGGTTAGGGTTAGGTTTAGGGTTATGGTGAGGGCTAGGGTGCTAGTGAGAGTTAGGGTTAGCTTTAGGCTTATGGTGAGGTTTATGATTAAGGTGAGCGTTAGGTTTAGTGTGAGGATTAGTGTTAGGGTTAAGGGGTTAAGGTGAGTGTTAGGGTGAGCGTAAGGTTTATGGTGAGCTTTAGGGTTAGGGGGAGGGTTAGGGTAGGTTAGGGTTAGTGTCAGGATTAGGGTTAGGGTGGAGGTTAGGGATATGGTGAGGGTTAGGGTGAGGGATAGGGTTAGGTGTAGGATTAGGTTTAGAGTGCAGGTGAGGTTTAGTGTTAGGATTAGAGTTAGGTTTAGGCTGAGGGTTTCGGCGAGGGTGAGGGTTAGGGTAAGGGTGAGGGTGAGGCTTAGGGTTAGGGTGATTATTAGGGTTAGGGTCATGTTTAGGGTGAGGGTGTGGGTTAGGTGGAGGGTGAGGGTGAGGGTTCGGTTGAAGGATTGAGTTACGTTTAGGGTGAGAGTGAGGGTGATGGTGAGGGTTAGAGTTAGGGATAGGGTTAGGCTTAGGGTTAGGGTGAGGGTGAGGGAGAGGGTTAGGTTTCGGATTAGGAATAGGGTTAGGGTGAGGGTTAGAGTGAGGTTAGGGTTATGGTTAGGGTTATTGTTAGGGTTAGGTTTAGGGTGAGGTTGAGGATGAAGGTGAGGGTGAGGGTTAAGATTAGGGTTAGGTTTAGGGGGAGGGGGAGGGTGACGGTTAAGGTTAGGATTAGTGTTAGGGTTAGGGTGAGGGTGAAGGTGAGGGTGAAGGTGAGGATGAGGGGTACGGTTAGGTTTAGGGTTTGGGTTAGGATGAGGGTTAGGGTTAGTGTGAGGGTTAGGTTTAGGGTTAGGGTGAGCATAAGGGTTAGGTTGAGGGTTAGGGTGAGGGTTAAGGTTAAGGTTATTGTTAGAGTCAGGATTAGGTTTAGGGTGGAGTTTAGGGTTAGGGTGAGTGTTAGCGTTGGGTTAGGGTTAGGTTGAGAGTGAGGGTGAGGGTTAGTGTTAGGGTTAGTGTTAGGTTGAGGGTAAGGGTTAGGGTTAGGGTGAAGGTGAGTTTTAGGTTTAGCGTTTGCGTTATAGTGAGGGTAAGGTTGAGGGTTAGGGTTTGGGTTAGTGTTAAGTTGAGGGTGAGGGTTAGGGTGAGGTTTAGGGTTAGGGTTAGTGATAGGGTGAGAGTTAGTGTGACAATAAGGTTTAGAGTGAGTGTTAGGGTTAGGGTGAGGTTGAGGGTGAGGTTGAGTGTTAGGGTTAGGGTGAGGTTAGGGTGACAGTAAGGGTAAGGGTGATGGTGAGGATTAGAGTGAGGGTGAGCATTACTGTAAGGGTGAGGATTGGGTGCGGGTGAGGGTTCCGGTGAGGGTTAGGGTTAGGATTAGGCCGAGGGTGTGGGCAAGGGTAAGGGTGAGGGTGAGGGTGAGGTTGAGGTTTAGCGTTAGGGTTACTGTTACAGTTAGGGTGAGGGCTAGAGTGAGGGGTAGGGATAGAGTTCGATTGATGGTTAGGTTTAGTAAGAGCATTAGGATTACAGTTAGGGTTAGGATTAGTGTGAGGGTAAGGGTTAGGGTGATGGTTAGGGTGAGAGTGAGGGTTAGGGTTACCGTGAGTGTTACGGTGAGGGTTAGGATGAGGGTTAGGGTTAGGGTTAGTGTTAGGGTGAGGGTTCGGGTTAGGGTGAGGGTCAGTATGAGCATTGGGGTGATAGTAACGTTTAGGGTTAGGTTGAGGGTGAGGGTAAGGGTAAGGGTGAGGATTAGGGTTAGGGTGAGGTTTAGGGTAAGGGTTAGGGTTAGGGTTAGATTGAGAATTAGGGTTAGGGTTAGTGTGAGGTTTAGGGTTAGGTTGAGGGTGAGGGTTAGGGTTAGGGTAAGAATTAGGGTTAGGGTGAGGGCTGGCGTGAGGGTGAAGGTTAGGGTTAGGGTTAAGTTTGGGGTGAGGTTTAGGGTGAGGGGTAGGGTTAGGTTTAGGTTGAGGGTTAGGTTCAGTGTGAGGGTTACGGTTAGGGTGACGGTTTGGGTGAGGGTGATGTTTAGGGTTAGGAAAAGTGATAGGGTTAGTGTTACACTGAGGGTGAGGGTGAGTGTGAGGGTGAAGGTTAGGGTTAGGGTGAGGGCTAGGGTGAGGGTTAGGGTAAGGGTGAGGGTTAGGGTGAGGGTGATGGTAAGGGTAAAGGTGAGGGTTAGGCTGAGGGTGATTGTTAAGATAAGGGTGAGGGTTAGTGTTAGGGTGAGGGTTAGGTTAAGGGTTCGGGTTAGGTTTAGGTTGAGGGTTAGATTGAGGATTAGGGTTAGGGTTAGTTTGAGGTTTATGGTGAGGATGAGGGTAAGGGTTAGGTTGAGGGTTAGGGTTAGAATGAGGGTTAGGGTGAGGGCTAGGGTGAGGGTGAGGTTTAGGGTTAGGGTTATTGTTAGGGTGAGGTTTAGGGTTAGGGTGAGGGCTATGGTTAGTGTGAGGGTTAGTGTTAGAGTTAGGGTTAGTGTTAGGCTGTGGGTAAGTGTTAGGGTGAGGGTTAGGGTTAGGTTGAGGGTTAGGGTGAAGTTGCGGGTGAGAGTGAGGGTTAGGGTGAGGATTAGGGTGAGTTTTAGGGTTAAGGTGAGGGTTAGGGTTAGGGTTAGCATGTGGGTGATGATGAGGGTGAGAGTTAAAGTTAGAGTTACGGTGAGGTTTCGGATAAGTGTGACGTTTAGGGAGAGGATGAAGTTAAGGGTTAGGGTGAGGGTTAGGGTGAGGGACAGTTTCAGGGTTAGGGTTAGGGTTATGGTGAGGGTTAGGTTGAGGGTTAATGTTTTGGTTAAATTTAGTGTGAGGTTTAGGGTGAGGATGAGGATCAGGGTAAGGCTGAGTGTGAGGGTGAAGATTAGGGTGAGGTTTAGGGTTAGTGTTAGGGTGAGGGGCAGGTTTAGTGTGAGTGTTAGGGTTAGGTTTAGGCTGAGGGTAAGGGTTAGGATGAGGGTTAGGGTGTGTTTGAGTGTTAGGGTTAGGGTAAGTGTTAGGGTGAAGGTAAGGCTTAGGGAGAGCATTAGGGTGAGGGACATTTTCAGGGTTAGAGTTAGGGGTATGTTGAGGGTTAAGTTGCGTGTTAGGGTTTGGGTTAAGGTTAGGGTGAGGGTGAGGGTGAGGCTTAGGGTTAGGATTAGGTTGAGGGTGAGTGTTAGGTGGAGGGTGAGGGTGAGGGTTCGTTTGAGGGTTTGGGTTAGGTTTAGGTTGAGGTTGAGGGTGAGGCTGAGGGTTAGGGTGAGGGTTAGGGTTAGGATTAGGGTTATGGTAAGGTTGAGGGGAGGGTTATCTTTAGGATTAGGTTTAGGTTGACGATGAGGGTGATCCTTAGGGTTAGGGTTAGGGTTAGGGTTTTTGTTATGGTTAGGGTTAGGGTGAGGTTAAGGATGACGGTGAGGTTTAAGATTGGGGTTAGGCTGAGGGTGCGGGTGAGGGTTAGGGTTAGGGTGGAGGTTAGGGTTAGGGTGAGGGATAGTGTTTGGATTAGTGTATTGGTGAGGGTGAGGGTTAAGGTGAGGTTTAGGGTTAGGGTTAGGGATATTGTGAGGGCTAGGGTGAGGGTGAGGGTTAAGATGAAGGTGAGGGTGAGGGTTTTGTTTAGGTAAGGGTTATGGTTAAGGTGAGGATTAGGTGAGGGTGAGGGTTAGTGTGAAGGTTACCTTTAGGATGAGGTTTAGGGTTAGGGTTAGGGTGAGTGTTAGGGTTAGGGTGATGTGTAGGGTGATGTTGAGGGTGAGGGTGTGGAAGAGAGTTAGTGTTAGTGTGAGGGTTAGCCTGACAGTGAGAGTTAGGGTGAGGGTGAGGATTATGGTTACGTTTAGGGTGAAAGTTAGGTTTAGGGTTAGGGTTAGAGATAAGGTGAGGGGTAGGTTGAGGGGTAGGTTTTGGGTTAGTGTTAGGGTTAGGGTTAGGGTGAGGATAAGGTAAGTGTGAAGGTTAGGGTTAGGGTGAGGGTTAGGGTTAGTGTGAGTGTTAGGGTTAGGGTTAGGGTTTGGGTAAGGGTTAGGATGAGGTTTGAGGTGAGGGTGAGGGTTAGGGTTAGGGTGAGAGTAAGGGTTGGGGTGAGGGTTAGGGTGAGGATGAGGTTTAGGCTTAGGGTTAGGGTTAAGGTGAGGGTTAGTTTGAGTGCTAGGGTTTAGGTTAGGGTTAGGGTGAGGGTGAGGGTCAGGGTGAGGTTTTGGGTTATGGTTAGGGTTAGGGTGAGGCTTAGAGTCAGGGTATGGTTTAGGGTGAGGTTTAGGGTTAGGGTGAGGAGTAGGGTTAGGGTTAGGGTGAGGGCTATGTTGAGGGTGAGTTTTAGGGTGAGGGTTATGGTGAGGGTGAGGGTTTGTGTTAGGTAAGGATTATGGTTAGGTTTAGGGTTAGGGTGAGGGTTAGGTTTAGGGTGAGTGTTAGCTTGAGGGGTACGGTTAGGGTTAGGGTGAGGATTAGGGTTAGTGTGAGGGTAAGGGTGATTGTGAGGATTAGAGTGAGGGTGAGGGTTACTGTAAGGGTGAGGATTGGGTGAGGATGAGGGTTAGGGTGAGGGTCAGGGTTACGATTAGGCCGAGGGTGAGCTCAAGGTTTAGGGTTAGGGTTAGGGTTAGGGTGAGGTTTAGCGTTAGGGTTAGTGTTACAGTTAGGGTTAGGGCTAGAGTGAGGGGTACCGATAGATTTCAATTGATGGTTAGGTTTAGTAAGAACATTAGGGTTAGAGTTAGGGTTAGGAGTAGTGTGAGGGTAAGGGTTAAGGTGAGGGTTAGGGTGAGAGTGAGGTTTAGGGTTACCGTGAGTGTTACGGTGAGGGTTAGTGTTAGGGTGAGGGTTAGGGTTAGGGTTAGTGTTAGGGTGAGGGTTAAGGTTAGGCTAAGGGTTAGGGTGAGGGTTATGGTTAGGGTGAGGTTTAGGGTGAGGTTGAGTGTTAGGGTTAGTGTTAGGGTTGCGGTGAGGGCTAGGGTGAGAGTGAGAGTTAGGGTTAGAGTTAGGGTTAGGGTGAGGGTTAGGGTAAGGGTGACATTTAGGTTTAGTGTGAGGGTTAGTGTTAGGGTTAGGGTGAGTGTTAGGGTGAGGGTAAGGATTAGGGTGAGGGTTAGGGTCAGGGTGAGGTTTAGGTTTAGGATTAGGGTTAGTGTCAGGGTTAGGGTTACAGTGGAGGTTAGGTTTCGGGTGAGAGTTAGGGTTAGGGGTAGGGTTAGGTTTAGAGTGAGGGTGAGGTTTAAGGTTAGGATTGGAGTTAGGGTCAGGCTGAGGGTTAGGATTAGGCATAGGGTGAGGATCAGGTTTATGATTAGGGTTAGGGTGAAGTTGAGGGTGAGGGTGAGTGTTAGGGTTAAGATTAGGGTTAGGGTGAGGGTTAGTGTGAGGGTGAGTGTAAGGTTAGCATTAGGGTTAGTGTGAGGGTGAGGGTTAGGATTAGGTTTAGGGTGAGAGCTAGGATGAGGGTGAGGGTTAGGGTAGGGATAGAGTGAGGATTAGGATTAGGGTTAGGGTTAGGGTTAGGGTGAGGGTTAGGGTGAGGGTGAGGGTTATGGTTTGCATTAGGGTTAGGGTTAGTATTAGGCTGAGGGTTAGGGTTAGGTTTAGGTTTAGGTTGAGGGTGAGGGTGAGGTTTAGCCTTACAGTTAGGTTGAGGGTTAAGTTTAGGATGAGGGTTAGGGTTAGTGTTAGGTTCAGGGTGAAGGTGAGGGTTAGGTTTAGGGTAAGGTTTAGGTTTAGGGTGATGGTTAGGTTAGTGTGAGTGTTAGTGTTGGGGTTAGGGTTAGTGTTAGGTCGAGGGTAAGTGTTAGTGTGCGGTTAAGGATTAGGGTGATGTTTAGGTTTAGGGTTAAGTTTAGGATTAGGGTGAGGGTGATGTTTAGGATTAGAGTTAAAGTTAGGGTGAGGGTTAGGGTAAGGTTTAGTGTTAGGGTTTGGGTTATGGTGAGGTTTAGGGTGGGGGTGAGGGTTAGGGTTAGGGTTAGGATTAGGATGAGGGTTAAGGTGAGGGTGAGTGTAAGGGTTAGATTTAGGGTTAGGATTAGACTTAGGGTGAGGGTGAGGGTGAGGGTTAGGGTGAGGTTTAGGCTTAGGCTTAGGGATAGAGTATGGGCTAGGGTGAGGGTGAGGATTTGGGTTAGGGTTAGGGTATGGGTTAGGGTGAGGGTTAGGGTTAGGGTTATTGTTGGGGTTAGGGTTGGGGTTAGTTATAGGCTTAGTGTTAGGTGGAGGGTGAGGGTGAGGGTGAGGGTTAGGGTTAGTGTGAGGGTTAGGGTAAGGGTTAGGGTTAGGGTTAGCATGAGGTTAAGGGTTAGGTTGAGATTTAGGGTGAGGGTGAGGTTTAGGGTTAGGCTAAGGGTGAGGGCTAGGGTGAGGTTTAGGGTTAGGTTTAGGGTGAGGTTTAGGGTGTGCTTTAGGGTTAGGTTTAGGGTGAGCGTTTGGGTAAGGGCAAGTGTTCGGGTGAGGGTTAGGATGAGGATGAGTGTTAGGTTTACAGTTAGGGGTAGGGTGAGGGTTAGAGTTAGGGTTTAGGGTTAGTGTGAGGGTTTTGTTTAGTGTTAGGGTTACGGTTATGGTGAGGTTTAGGGTGGGGTTGAGGTTTAGGGTTAGGATTAGGATTAGGGTTAAGGTGAGGGTGAGTGGGAGGGTTTGGGTTAGGGTTAAAGTTAGGGTTAGACTTAGGATTAGACTTAGGGTGAGGGTGAGGGTGAAGGCAAGGGTTAGGTTTAGGGTGAGGTTTAGGGTTAGGGTTAGAGTGAGGGTTAGGGTGAGGGTGAGGGTGAGGGTTAGGGTGAGGGTGAGGGTGAGGGTTAGGGTGTTGATGACGGTTAGTGTTAGGGTGAGGTTTAAGGTGACGGTGAAGGATAGGGTTAGGGTGGTGGTTAGAGTTAGTGTGAGTATTAGGTTCAGGGTTAGGGTTAAGGTTATGGTGAGGGTAAGGGTTAGGTTAGGTTTAGAGTGAGGGTGAGGGTTAGGGTTAGGGTTAGGGTTACGGTGAGGTATAGGGTTTGGGTAAGGGTTAGGGTTAGGGTGAGGTTGAGTGTTAGATTTAAGGTTTGGATGAGGTTTAGGGTTAGGGTGAGGGTTAGGGATAGGGTTAGGGTTAGGGTGAGGGTTATTGTTAGGGTTCGGGTTTGAGTTAGGGTGAGTATGAGGGTGAGGATTAGTGTTAGGATTATGGTAAAGGTTAGTGTTAGGCAGAAGTTGAGGGTGAGGGTGAGGGTTAGGTTTAGGGTTAGGGTTAGGGTGAGTGGTAGGGTTAGGGTTAGGGTGAGGGTTAGGGTTAGGATTCGGGTTAGGGTTAGGTTGAGGGTGAGGGTGGGGTTAGGGTTAGGGTGAGGGTGAAGGTGAGTGTTAGGGTTAGGGTTAGGTTTAGGATTAGGGTTAGGTTTAGGGTAAGGGTAAGGGTTAGGGTGAGGGTTAGGTTTAGGGTGAGGGTGAGGGTTAGGTTTAGGGTTAGGGTTAGGGTGAGGGTGAGGGTTACGTTTATGGTTAGTGTTAAGGTGTGGACTATGGTGAGGGAGAGGATTAGGGTGAGGGTTAGGGTTAGGGTTAGGGTTAGGGTCAGGGGTAGGTTGAGGGTTAGGATTAGGGTAAGGACTATGGTTAGGCTGAGGGTGAGGTTGAGGTTGATGGTGAGGGTTAGGTTTAGAGTGAGTGTTAGTGTGAGGGTGAGGGGGAAGAGGAGAATTTGGTTTTGGGTTAGAGTTAGGTTGAGGGTGAGGATTAGTATTAGGGGTAGCAGTAGGTTTAGGCTGAGGGTGAGGGTGATGCTGAGGGTGAGAGTTAGGTTAGGGTGAGGGTAAGGGTTAGGGTTAGGGTGAGGGTTAGGGTGATTTTTAGGGTGCCGCTGAGAGTTAGGGTGAGGGTGAGTTTGAGTGTGAGGTTTAGGGTGAGTGTGAGGGTGAGTGTGAGTTTGACGATTAGGATTAGGTTTAGGATGAGGGTAAGGGTTATCGTTAGGATTGGGGTTAGTGTAAGGCTTAGGCTGAGGGTGAGGGGGAGGGGGAGGTGAGGGTTAGGGTTAGGGTTAGGTTGAGGGTTAGGGTTAGTGTGAGGGTTAGGGTGAGGGTGAGCTTGAGGTTCAGGTTGAGGTTGAGAGTGACGTTGAGATTGAGGGTTAGGGTTAGGGTTACAGTTAGGGTGACGGTGAGGGTGAGGGTTACGGTTAGGGTTAGTGTTATTTTTATAGTTAGGGTTAGGGATAGTAATAGGGTGAGAGTGAGGGTGAGGGTTAGCATGAGGGTGAGGGTTAGGGTTATGGTTAGGGTGAGAGTGAGGGTGAGACTGAGGGTTAGGATTAGGGTTAGGGTAAGGGTTAGGATGAGGGTTAGGCTGAAGGTTAGAGTTAGGGTTAGTGTGAGGTTTAGGTTTAGGGTTATGGTTAGGGTGAGGGCAAGGTTTATGGTGAGGGTTAGTTTGAGTTTGAGGGTTAGGGTTAGGGAGAGGGTTAGGGTGAGATTTAGGGTTAAGGTTCGGGTGAATCTAATGGTTATAGTGAGAGTTATTGTGAGGGTGAGGGTTTGGGTTAGGGTGAGGGTAAGTGTTAGGGTGAGGGTTAGTGTGAGGGTTTGGGTTCGGGTTAGCATTAGGGTTAGGTTCAGGGTGAAGGTTAGGTTGAGGTTTAGGGTTAGTGTTCGGGATAGGGTGAGTATTAGGATTAGTGTGAGGGTGAGGGTCTGGATTAGGGTTAGATTTAGGGTGAGGGTGAGGGTGAGGGTTAGAATTAGGATTAGGGTTAGGGTTAGAGTTAGGTGACATTGAGGGTGAGGGTTAGGGTTTGGTTTAGAATTAGTGTGAGGGTGATCGTGAGGGTTAGGGTTAGGATTAGTTTTATGGTTATGGTTAGGTTTAGGATGAGGGTGAGGGTGAGGCTTATGGTTAGGGTTAGGGTGAAGTTTAGGTTTAGGGTTAGGGCTATGGTGAGGGTGAGTGTTAGGGTGAGTGTGAGGGTGAGGTTGAGGGTTTCGATTAGGTAATGGTTAGGGTTAGGGTTAGGGTGAGGATTAGGGTGAGGGTGAGGTTTAGGTTGAGGGTTACAGTTATGGTGAGGATTAGGGTGAGGCTGAGGGTTAGGGTGAGGGTTAGTGTTATGGCGAGGATTTGGATTAGGGTTATGTTGATGCTGAGGGTTAGGTATACGGTAAGGGTTAGGGATACGGTGAGGGTTAGGGTTAGGGTTAGGGTTAGGGTGAGGGTGAGGGTGAGGGTTAGGGTTAGGGTGAGGTTTAGGGTTAGGGTTAGGGTTAGTGTAAGGGTTAGAGTTAGGGTGAATGTTAGGAATAGGGTTAGGGTGAGGTTTAGGGTGAGGGTGAGGGTTAAGGTGAGGGTGAGGGTAAGGGTGTGGGTGAGGATTAGGGTTAGGTTGAGTGTTAGTGTTAGGTTTAGGGTTAGTGTGAGGGTGAGGGTTAGGGTTAGGTTTAGGGATAGGATAAGGGTTAGGTTGAGGGTTAGGTTTAGGGCTAGTTTGAGGGTTAGGTTTATGTTTAGGGTTAGCATCAGGGTAAAGGTTAGGGTGAGGATTAGGGTGAGGGTGAGGATTAAGGTTAGGGTGAGGGTTAGGGCAAGGGTGAGGGTTAGGGTTAGGGTGAGCGTTAGGTTGCGGGTTAGTGTGAGGGTTAGGGTGAGGGTAAGGGTTTGGGTGATTGTAAGTTTGTGAGTGAGGGATAGGATTAGGTTGTGTGTAAGGGTTAGGGTGAGGGTTAGGGTGAGGGTTAGGGTTAGGGTGGGGGTTAGGGTTAGAGTTAGGTTGAGAGTTAGGTTTAGGTTGATGTTTATTGTGAGAGTATGGTTTAGGTTGAGGGTGAGTATTCGGCTGAGCGTGAGGGTTAGGATGAGGGCGAGGAGTAGGGTTACAGTTAGGGTTAGGGAGAGGAGTAGTGTGAGCATTAGGGTTCGGATTAGGGTTAGGATTAGGGTTAGAGTGAGGATGAGGGTGAGGGTTAGGGTGTGGGTAAGTGTTATGGTTAGGGATAGGGTTAGTGCTAATGTGAGGATGAGGGTTAGTGTGAGTGTGAGGGTTACATTTATGTTTGGGTTAGGGTTAGGGTGAGGATTAGGTTGAGGGTGATGGTTAAGCTGAGCTTAGGGTTAGAATGAGGGTTTGTGTTCGGTGAGGGTGAGGGTTAATGTTAGGGTTAGGTTTAGGTTGAGGGTGATTGTGAGGGTTAGGATTAGGAATAGGTTTAGGGTTACGGTGAGGGTGAGGGTCAGTGTGAGGGTGAAGGTTAGGGTTAGGTTTAGGGTTATGTTTAGGGTGAGGGTTAGGGCTAGTGTGAGGGTTATGATTAGGGTTAGGGTTAGGGTCAGAGTGAGGGTAAGAGTTAGGGTGAGGGTTATTGTGAAGGTGAGGATTAAGGTTCGGGTTAGGGTTAGTGTTTGGGTGAGGGCTAGGGTCAGGGTGAGGGTCAGTGTGAGGGTTAGGTTGAGGGTTTCTTTTCGGTCAGGGTTATGGTTATTGTGAGGATTAGAGTGAGGGTGAGTGTTAGTGTTAGGGTGATGTTTAGGGTGCGGATGAGGGTGAGGGTGAGGGTGAGGGTGAAGGTTCAGGTGAGGGTGAAGTTAGGTGTGGTTGAGGATTAGGGTTAGGGTTAGGGTTATGGTGAGGGTAAGGTATAGGGTGAGGTTTATTGTGAGGATGAGGGTTATGGTTAGTGTTAGGGTTAGGGTGAAGTTTAGGGTGAGGATTAGGTTTTGGTTTAGGATTAGGGTGAGGATGACATATAGGGTGAGTTTTAGTGTTAGGGTGAGGGTTAGGGATATGGTTAGGGTGAGGGTGAGGGTTAGGGTTAGGGTTAGAGTTAGGGTGAAGCTGACGGTTAGGATTAGGGTAAGGATTAAGGTTGGGCTGAGGGTGAGGGTGACTGTAAGAGTGAGGGTTTGGGTGAGGGTTAGGGTGAGGGTGAGGGTTTGGGTTAGGGTGAGGGTGAGGGTGAGGATTAGGGTTAGTTTGAGGGTTAGGATTAGGGTGAGGTTTAGGGTTAGCGTTAGGGTGAGAGTTAGGGTTAGGGTTAGTGTTGGGGTTAGATTGAGGTTTATGGTCAGGGTTAAGTGGAGGATTACGGTGAGGGTTATGGTTTGGGTAAGTGTTAGGGTTAGGGTTAGGCTGAGGGTGAGGGTGAAAGTGAGTGTGAGGGTTAGGGTTAGGGTTAGGGTGAGGGTTAGGGTTAGGGTTAGGATCAGGGTTAGGGTTAGTGTGAGGGTTAGGGTTAGGGTGAGGGTTATCGTGTGGATTAGCGTTAGGTTTAGGGTGAGGGTGGGATTGAAGGTTAGGGATTGGATTAGAGTTAAGGTTAGTATAATGCTGAGGCGGAAGGGGAGGGTGAGGGTGAGGGTTAGGGTGAGGTTTAGGGTCAGGGTGAGGGTGAGGGTTTCGGTTAGGTAATGTTAGGGTGAGGATAAGGATGAGGCTGGGGTTTAAGCTGAGGTTAGGTTTAGGGTGAGGGTTAGGGTTAGGGTGAGGGTTAGGGTTAGGGTGATGGTTAGGGTGATGGTGAGGCTTAGGATAAGGGTGAGGGTTAGGGTTAGGGTTAGGGTGAGGGTTAGGGTGAGTGGTAGGTTTAGGGATAGGGTTAGTTTGTGGGTTATTCTGAGGATAAGGGTTAGGGTGAGGGTTAGGTTGAGGGTGAGGGTTAGTATTAGGGTAAGGGTAAGGTTTAGGTTGAGGGATAGGGTGAAAGTGAGGGTTAGGGTTAGCATTAGAGTTAGGGTGAGGGTGAGGGTTAGGGTGAGGTGTAGTGTGAGGATGTGGGTTAGGTTTAGTGTGAGGGTTAGGGTGAGGTTTAGAGTTAGGATTAGGGTTAGGGTGTGAGTGAGGTGTAGGGTGAGGGTTAGGGTTAGGGTTAGGGTTAGGGATAGGGTTAGTGTGAGGATGAGGGTGAGCGTTAGGGTTAGGTTTAGGGTAAGTGTGAGTTTGAGAGTTAGGATTAGGAATAGGGTTAGGGTTAGGGTTAGGCTGAGGGTGAGGGTCAGGGTGAGGGTGAAGCTTAGGGTTAGGGTTAGGATGAGGGTAAGTGTTAGGATGAGGGTTAGGGTTAGAGTCAGGTTTAGGGTTAGGGTTAGGATTTGGGTGATATTTAGGGTGAGGGTAAGGGTTAGCGTGGGACTGAGGGTTTGGATGAGGGTGAGGATTCGGGTGATGGTTCCGGTTAGGGTGTGGGTGATGATTAGGGTTAGGGTGAGGGTTAGCATTATGTTTAGGGTTTAGTTTGACGGTGAGGGTGAGGGGTAGGGTTAAGGTTAGGTTGAGGGTTAGGGTTATGGTTAGGGTTAGGGTGATGGTTAAGGAGAGGAGTAATGTTAGGGTTAGGGTGAGGTTTAGGGTGTGTATGAGGGTTAGGGTTAGGTTGAGGGTTAGGTTTAGGGTTAGGATTTGGTTGAGGATGAGGTATAGGTTGAGGTTTAGGATTAGGGTGAGGGTTATGGATAGTGTTAGGTTAGGTTTAAGGTGAGTGTTAGGTTTAGGTTTAGGTATAGAGTTAGGGTGAGGCTGACGGTGAGGGTTAGGATTAGGGTTAGTGTTAGGTTTAGGATGAGGGTTAATCTGAGGGTTAGGGTTAGGTTTAGTGTGAAGGTTAGGTTAAGGTTTAGGGTTAGGGTGAGGGTTAGGGTTTCATTGATGTTTAGGGTGAGTATGAGAGTTTGGGTGTGGTTATGGGTTCAGGTGAGTTTTCGGGTTAGGGTGTGGGTTGAGGATTAGGGTTAGGGTGAGGGTTATCATTAGTTTTAGGTTTAGTGTGAGTGTGAGGGTGAGGGGTAGGGTTAGGTTGAGGGTTATGTTTAGGTTTAAGCTGAGGTGAAGATCAGGGTGAGGGTGAAGGTTAGGGTTAGGGTTATAGTTAGGGTGAGGTTTAAGGTTAGTGTGAGGGCTATGGTTATGGTGAGGGTAAGGGTTATAGTGAGGGTAAGGGTTATGGTGAGGGGTAGGGTTAGGGTGAGGGTTCGGGTTTGGGTGATGTTTAGGGTGAGGGTGAGGTTTAGGTTGAGGATGAGTGTTTGCGGGTGGGTGTGGGTTCAGGTGAGATTTCGGGTTAGGTTGTGGATGAGGATTAGGGTTAGGGTGAGGGTTCTCATTAGGTTTAGGTTTAGTGTGAGGGTGAGGGTGAGGGGTAGGGTTAGTTTGAGGGTTAGGGTTAGGGTGAGGTTTAGGATGATGGCTAGAGTGAGAGTTAGGGTTAGGGTGAAGTTTATTGTGACTGTGAGTTTTAGGGTGAGGGTTAGTGTTCAGGTGAGGGTGAGGGTTCGTGTGAGGGTGAGGATTAGGGTGTGGTTGAGGGTTAGTTTTAGGATTAGAGTCAGGGTGAGGTGTAGGGATAGGGTTAGGGTGAGGGTTAGGGTTAGTGTGAAGGTTAGGGTTAGGGTTATGGTTAGTTTGAGGTTAAGATTTAGGGTGTGGGTTAGTGTGAGGGTGAGGGTTAGGGTTAGCGTTAGGGGTAGGGTGAGGGTTAGGATGAGGTTTATGGTTAGGGTGAGGGTTAGGATTAGGGTTAGTGTGAGGGTGTGAGTTAGGGTGATGTTTAGGTTGAGGTTGAGGGTTAGTGTGAGGGTGAGGGTGAGGGTGAGGGTTAGGGTGAGTGTGTGGGTGCGGGTGAGGGTGAGGGTGAGGTTTAGGGTTAGGTTTAGGGTGAGGGTGAATTTTAGGTTTACAGTAAGGGTTAGGGTTGGGCTGAGGGTGAAGATGAAAGTGAGGGTGGGGGTTAGGGTTAGGGTTAGGGTTATTGTTAGTGTTAGGGTTAGGTGAGGGTGAGGTTGAGGGTTAGCATTAGGGTTAGGATTAGGTTTAGGTTTAGGGTAAGGTTGAGGGGGAAGGGGAAGTTGAGTGTGAGGTTTATGGTTAGGGTTTGGTTCAGGGTGAGGGTTACTGTTAGGTTTAGTGTTACTATAAGGGTTAGGCTGAGGGTAAGTGTTAGGGTTAGTGTGAGGGTTAGGTTTAGGGTTAGGGTTTGTGTTAGGTTGAGGGTAAAATTAGGTTGAGGGTTAGGGAGAGGGTGAGGGTTAGGGTTACAGTGAGGGTTCAGGTGAGGGTTAGGTTTAGGGTTATATTTAGGGTTAGCGTGAGGGTTATGTTGAAGGTTAGGTTTAGGTTTAGGGTTAGGGTGAGGGTTATGGTGTGGGTAACTGTTAGAGTGAGGTTTAGGGTGAGGGTGAGGGTTAGGACCAGGAGGAGGGTTAGTGTTAGAATTAGGGTTAGGGTGAGGTTGAGGGTTAGGGTGAGGGTTAGGGTTAAGTTTAGGGATAGGGTGAAGATTAGTGTTAGGATTAGTCATAGGGTGAGGGTTATGCTGAGTGGTAGGGTTAGATTTAGTGTGAGGGTTAGGTTTAGTGTGAGGATTAGGGTTAGGGTTAGGGTGAGGTTTAGGTTTAGTGTGAGGGTTAGGGTTAGTGTTAGGGTGTGGGTGAGGGTTAGGGTTAGGGTTAGTGTGAGGGTGAGGCTTAGGTTTAGGATGAGGGTTAGGTTTAGGGTGAGGTTCGGGTTAGGTTTAGGGTTAGAGTTAGGGTCAGGGTAAGTGTTAGGGTGAGTGTTAGTGTTATGGTTAGGTTTAGTGCGAGGGTCAGGATGAGGGTTAGGGTTAGGTTGAGGATTAGATTTAGTGTGAGGGTTAGGTTTAGTGTGAGGATTAGGGTTAGGGTTAGGGTGAGGTTTAGGTTTAGGGTTAGGGTGAGAGTTAGGGTTAGGGTTAGTGTTAGGGTAAGGGTGAGGATTATTGTCAGGGTTAGGTGGAGGATTAAGGTTAGGGTTAGGGTTAGGTAAGTGTTTGGGTTAGGGTTAGGCTGAGGGTGAGGGTGAAAGTGAGGTTTAGGGTTAGGTTTAGGATTAGGGTGAGGGGTAGAGTGAGGGGTAGGGTTAGGGTTAGGGTGAGGTTTAGGGTTAGTGTGAGGGGTAGGGTTAGGGTTAGTGTGAGGATAAGGGTTAGGTTGAGGGTTAGGTTGAGTGTGAGGGTTAAGGTTATCGTTAGGTTTAGGGTGAGTGTTAGGGTGAGGGTTAGGGTTCAGGTTAGGGTAGGATTCAGTTTGGGTGAGGGTTAGGGTTAGGGTGATGTTTAGGGTGAGGTTGAGGGATAGGGTGAGGGTAAGGGTTTGGGTTAGGTTTTGTGTGAGGATTAAGGTTAGGGTTAGTGTTAAGTTTAGGGTGACGGTTAGGGTGTGGGTTAAGTTTAGGTCTAGGGTTAGGTTGAGGGTGAGGTATAGGGTGAGGGTTAGGGTTAGGGTGAGGGTTAGGGATAATGTTAGGTTAGGGTGAGGGTGAGGGTCAGTGTTTGGTTTAGTTTTACGTTTAGAGTTAGGGTGAGGGTGAGGGTGAGGGTTAGGATTAGTGTTAGGGTTAGGGTTAGGATGAGGGTTAGGCTGAGGGTTATGGTTAGGGTTAGTGTGAGGGTTAGGGTTAGGGTTAGGGATAGATTTAGGGTTATCATAAGGTTTAGGCAGAAGGTTAGGGTTAGGGTTAGTTTGAGGGTTAGGTATAGGGATAGGGTAAGGGTTACGGTGAGGGTAAAGGTTACGGTGAGGGTTAGGGTGAAGGTGAGTGTTACGGTTAGGGTGAGCGTTATGGTGAAGTTTTAGGGTGAAGTTTTGGGTTAGGTTTAGGGTGAGGGTGAGGGTGTGGGTAAGTTTTAGGGTGAGGGTGATGGTGAGGGTGAGTTTTAGGTTTAGGGTGAGGGTAAGGGTTAGCGTAAGTGTTAGGGTCAGGGTGAGGGTTAGGGTTAGCATTAGGTTTAGGGTGAGGTTTAGGGTGAGTTTTTGCCTTAAGGTTAATGATAGGGTGAGGATTAGGGTTAGGGTTAGGTTTGTGGTGAGGGTTAGGCTGAGGGGAAGGGTTAAGGTTAGGGTGAGTGTTAGGTTTAGTGTGAGGGTTTGGATTAGGGTTAGGGTGACGGTAAGGGTTAGGGTGAAGGTTACGGTGAGTGTGAGGTTTAGGGTTAGCATTAGGTTTAGAGTTAGGGTTAGGATGAGTGTTAGCGTTAGGTTTAGAGTTAGGGTTAAGGTGAGGGTGAGGATTCGGGTGAGGGTGATTTTTTCATTTAGGTACGGGTTAGGGATAGGGTTAGGATGAGGTTTAGGGTGAGGGTGTGGTTTGTGGTTAGGGTTAGGGTTAGGGTGAGGGTGAGGGTGAAGGTTAGTGTTAGGATGAGGGTTAGGTTTAGGGTGAGGGTGAGGGTTAGGTTGAGAGTTAGGGTTAGGGTTATGGTGAGGGTTAGGGTTGGGTGATGTTTAGTGTGAGGGTAAAGGTTAGGGTGAGGGTGAATGTTCTGTTGAGAGTTATGGTTAGGGTTAGGGTTAGGGATTGCGTTAATGTGAGGGTAAGGGTTAGGGTGAGGGTTACGGTGAGGGTGAGGTTTATGGTTAAGGTTAGGTATAGGGTGAGGATTATGGTTAGGGTTAGGTTTAGGGGGCGGGTTAGGTTGAGGTTTAGGGTTACGGTTAGGGTGAGGGTTAGGTTTAGTGTGAGGTTTAGGGTTAGCATTAGGTTTAGGGTTAGGGTTAGGATGAGGATTAGGGTTAAGGTGATGGTTAGGTTGAGGGTGAGGTTTAGGGTTAGGATGAGGGTTAGGGTTAGGGAGAGTGTGAGGGTTAGGTTTAGGGTGAGGGTTAGGTATAGGATGAGGATTAGGGTTAGGGTGAGGGTGAGGGTTAAGGTTAGGTTGAGAGTTAGGGTTAGGGTGAGGTTTAGGCTTATGGTTAGTGTGAGAGTTAGGGTTAGGTTGAAGTTTATTGTGAGGGTGAGTGTTATGCTGAGGGTTAGTGTTCATGTGAGGGTGAGGGTTCGTGTGAGGGTTAGGGTGTGTTTGAGGGTTAGGGTTAGGGTGAGAGTTAGGGTGAGGTGTCGGGATAGGGTTAGGGTTAGGGTTAGTGTGAGGATAAGGGTTTGGGTGAGGGTTAGGTTGAGCGTGAGGGTTATGGTTAGCGTTAGGGTTAGGGTTAGGGTTAGGGTTAGTGTGATGTTTAGGGTGAGATTGAGGTTAGTGTGAGGGTAAGGGTGAGGGTGAGGTTTAGGTTGAGGTTGGGGGTGAGTGTGAGTGTGAGGGTGAGGGTGAGGGTTATCTTTAGGGTTATGATGAGGGTGAGGGTTAGGGTTAGGATTAGGTTTTGGGTTATGGTTAGGCTGAGGGTGAGGGTGAAATTGAGGGTGAGGGTTAGGATTAGGGTTAGGGTGAGGGTTAGGGTTAGTGTGGGGGTTAGTGTGATGGTGAGGGTCAGGATGAGGGTGAGTGTTAGAATGAACGTGAGGGTGAGGGTGAGGGTTAGGGTTAGGATTAGGGTTAGGGTGAGTTTTAGGGTAAGGGTTAGTGTTCGGGTGAGGGTTATTGTTAGGGTTAGGGTTAGGGTGAGGGTGAGGGTTAGCGTTAGGATTAGGATTAGGGTTAGGGTGAGGGTGGGGTTGAGGGATAGGGTTAGGATTAGGGTTAGGGTTAGGGTTAGGCTGAGGAGGAAGGGGAGGTTGAGGGTGAGGGTTAGGTTTAGGGTTAGGGATACGTTGAGTGTTAGGATTAGGTTTAGGGTTATTATAAGGGTTAGGCTGAGGGTAAGGGTTAGGGTTAGTGTGAGTGTTAGGGTTTGGGTTAGGTTGAGGGTAAAGTTGAGGGTGAGGGTTAGGGAGAGGTTGAGGGTTAGGGTTATGGTTGGGTTAGGGTTAGGGTAAAGGTTAGGTTTAGGTTTAGGTTTCAGGTGAGGGTTAGGGTGTGGGTAAGTGTTAGGGTGAGGGTTAGGGTGTGGGTGAGGGTTACAGTTTGGGTGAGTGTAAGGGTTAGGGTTAGGGTTAGGGTGAGGGTGAAGGTTAGGGCTAGCATCAGGGTTAGCGTGAGGGTGAGGGTTAGGGTTAAGGTTAGTGATAGGGTGAGGGTTAGGTTTAGGGTTAGGTTTAAGGTGAGGGTTAGGCTGAGGGGTAGGGTTAGGGTTAGGGTGAGGGTTAGGTTTAGTGTGAGGATTAGGGTTAGGGTTTGGGTGAGGGTAAGTGTTAGGTTGAGGGTTAGGGTGAGAGCGCGGTTTAGGGTTAGCATTAGGTTTGGGGTTAGGGTTAGGATGAGGGTTATGGTAAGTGTGAGGGTGAGGTGTGGTTTAGGGTTAGGATGAGGGTTAGGGTGAGGGTGAGGGTGAGGTTTAGGTTTAGGGTGAGGATTAGGTTGAGTGTAAGTGTTAGGCTTAGGGTTAGGGTTAGGTTTAGGGTGAGGTTCAGGGTGAGGGTTAAGGTGAGAGTTAGGGTTAGGGTTAGAGTTAGGGTGAGGGTGAGTGTTTTTTCAGGGTTAGGTGGAGGATTAGTGTGAGGGTTAGTGTTAGGATTAGTCTTAGTTTTAGGGTTAGGCTGTGGGTGAGGGTGAAAGTGAGGGTGAGTGTTAGGTTTAGGGTTAGGGTGAGGGATAGTGTGATGTGTAGGGTTAGGGTTAAGGTGAGGTTTAGGTTTAGTGTGAGGGTTAGGGTTAGGGTTAGGTTTAGGGTTAGTGTGAGGATAAGGGTTAGGTTGAGGGTGAGATTGAGGGTGAGGGTTAGGTTTATCCTTAGGGATAGGGTGAGGGTTAGTTTGAGGGTTAGGTTTAGGTTTAGGGTGAGCATTAGGGTTAGGGTGATGTTTAGGGTGAGGCTTAGGATGAGGGTGAGTGTGAGGGTTAGGGTGAGGGTGAGTGTGAGTGTTAGGTTTAGGATTAGGGTTAAGTTTAGGGTTAGAGTTAAGGTGAGGCTTATGTTTAGTGTGAGGTTAGGGTTAGGGTTAGGGTGAGGGTGAGGGTAAGTGTTTGGGTGAGGGTTAGGGTGAGGGTTAGGGTGATTTTTAGGGTTAGGGATTGGGTTAGGTTTAGGGTTAAGGTTATTGTTAGAGTTAGGGTTAGGGTTAGGTTGAGGGTGAGGTTTAGCGTTAGGGATAGGGTTAGGGTTAGTGTGAGTGTGGGATTGAAGCTTAGGGTTAGGATTAGGGTAAGGGTTAGGGTAATGCTGAGGTTGAAGGGGAGGTTGAGGGTGAGGGTTAGGGTTAGGGTTAGGGTTTGGGTGAGGGCTAGGCTGAGGGTGAGGTTTAGGGTGAGGTTGAGGGTGAGGGTTTCGGTTAGGTAAGTGTTAGGGTTAGGGTGAGGATTGGGGTAAGAGTGAGTGTTAAGCTGAGTTTATGTTTAGGTTGAGGGTTAGGGTTAGGGTGACGGTTAGCATTAGGTTTAGGGTTAGTTTGAGGGTGAGGGTGAGGGGTAGGATTAGGGTTAGGTTGAGAGTTAGGGTTAGGGTTAGCGTTAGAGTGATGGTTAGGAAGAGTGGTAATGTTAGGGTTAGGGTCAGGTTTAGGTAAGTGTGCGGGTTAGGGTTAGGTTTAGGTTTAGGTTGAGGGTTAGGGTTAGGGTGTGGGTTAATGTTAGAGTTAGAGTTAGGGCTAGTTTGGGGGTGAGGGCTAGGTTTAGGAATAGGGTTAATGTTAGGGTGAGGGTTAGTGTTAGGGTAGGGTTAGGGTGATGGTTAGGGAGAGGGGTAATGTAAGGTTTAGTGTGAGGTTTAGGTGTGTGTGAGGGTTAGGGTTAGTGTTATGGTTAGGGTGATGGTTAGGTAGAGGGGTATTGTTAGGGTTAGGTTTAGGTTTAGGTGAGTTTGAGTGTTAGCGTTAGGGTTAGGGTTAGGTGGAGGGTTAGAGTTAGTGTTATGGTTAGGGTGATGGTTAGGAAGAGGGGTAATGTTAGGTTTAGGGTGAGGTTTAGGTGAGTGTGAGTGTTCAGGTGAGGGTGAGGATTAGGTTTAGGCTTAGGGTTAAGTTTATGGTGAGGGAAAGGGTTAAGGATGAGGGTTAGGATTAGTGTTAAGTTTAGGGTGAGGGTTAGAGTGAGTGTTAGGGTTAGGGTTAGGATGAGGGTGACGTATAGGGTGAGGGTTAGGGTTAGGATGAGGGTTAGGAATAGTGTTAGGTTAAGGTGAGGGTGAGGGTAAGTGTTATGTTGAAGGTGAGGGTGAGGGTGAGGGTGTGGGTTAGTGTGTGGGTGAGGGTTAGGGTTATGGTGAGGATTAGGTTTAGGCTGAGGGTTAAGGTTATGGTCAGGGTAAGGGTTATGGTTTGGTTTAGTGTGAGGGTGAGGGTTAGGGTTAGCGTTAGTGTTAGGGTGAGTGTTAGGGTTAGGGTTAGGGTGAGGGTGAGATATAGGGTGATGGTTACGGTTAGGGTGAGGTTTGGGGATAGTGTTAGGTTCGGGTGAGGATGAGGGTGAGTGTTAGGTTTAGGTTTAGGTTTAGAGTTAGGGTGAGGGTGAGAGTGAGGTTAGGATTACGGTTAGGTTTAGGGTTAGGATGAGGGTTAGGCTGAGGGTTAGGGTTAGGTTTAGTGTGAGGGTTAGGGTTAGGGCTAGGTTTAGGAGTATGGTGAAGGTTAGGGTTAGATTTAAGGTTAGCATAAGTTTTAGGCTGAGGGTTAGGCTTAGGTTAGTGTGAGGGTTAGGTTTAGGGTTAGGGTGAGGGTTAGGGTGAGAGTGAGGGTTAGGGTAAGGGTGAGTGTTAGGGTGAAGTATAGGTTTAGGGTTAGGGTGAGGTTGAGGGTGTGGGCAAGTGGTAGGGTGAGGGTTAGTGTGAGGGTGAGGTTTAGATTTAGGGTTAGGTTTAGGATGAGTGTTAGGCTGAGGGGAAGGTTTAGGGTTAGCTTGAGGGTTAGGGTTAGGGTTAGGGTGACTGTAAGGGATAGGGTGAGGGTTAGGGTGAGTGTGAGGTTTAGGGTTAGCATTAGGTTTAGAGTTAGGGTTAGGATGAGTGTTAGGGTTAGGTTTAGGATTAGGGTTAGGGTGTGGGTGAGGCTTAGGTTTAGGGTTAGGGTGAGGGTTAGTTTTAGGGTGAGGGCCAAGGTGAGGGTGAGGATTAGGGTGAGGGTGAGTGTGAGGGTGAGGTTTTCGGTTAGGTAAGGGTTAGGGTTAGGGTTAGGGTGAGGTTTAGGGTGAGGGTGTGGGTTGGGGTTAGCGTAAGGTTTAGGGTCATGGTGAGGGTTAGGGTGAGGGTGAGGTTTAGGGTTAGGGTTTGGGTGAGTGTTAGGGTTAGGGTGATGTTTAGTGTGAGGGCGAGGGTTAGCGTGAGGGTGAGTGTTCTTTTGAGAATAAGGGTTAGGTTTAGGGTGAGGGATAGGGTTAATGTGAGGGTAAGGGTTAGGGTGAGGGTTGGGGTGATGGTGAGGGTTAGGGTTAGGGTGAGGATTAGGTTAAGGGTTAGGGTTATGGTGAGGGTGAGGGTTAGGGTGTGCCGTCGGTTTAGGGTTAGGGTTAGTTTGCAGATTAGGTTGAGTTTAACGGTTAGGGTTAGGGTGAGGGTAAGGATTACGGTGAGGGTTAGGGTGAGGGTTTGGGTTAGGGTTAGGAATAGGGTGAGGATTAATGTTAGTGTGAGGGTTAGGGTGAGGTTTAGGATTAGGGTAAGTGTGAGGATAAGGGTTAGTGTGAGGGTTTGGGTGTTGGTGAGGTGTTGGGTTAGTATTAGGGATAGGAAGAGCATTAGGGTGAGGGTTAAGTTTAGGGTGAGGGTTAGGGTTAGGTTTAGGGTGAGGGTTAGGGTTATGGTGATGTTTTTGGTCAGGGTGAGTATTATGGTGAGGGTGAATGTTAGGTTTAGGGTTAGGGTTACGGTGAATTGAGGGTGAGGGTTAGGATTAGGATTAGGGTTAGGGTTAGCGTTAGCGTGAGTGTTAGGGTGAGGATAAGGGTTCCCGTGATGGTGAGGATTACGGTGTGTGCGAGGGTTAGGGTTAGGGTGAGGATTAGGTTTAGGGTTAGGGTTAGGGTTATGGTGAGTTTTAGGGTTATGGTGAGATTTAGGGTGAAGTTAAGGGTTAGGGTTATCATTAGAGTTAGGATGAGGGGTAGGGTTAGGTTAGGTTTAGGGTGAGGTTGAGGGTGAGGGTGAGGGTTAGGGTTTGGGTTAGTATGAGGGTTAGGGTTAGTGTGACTGTGAGGGTGAGGGTGAGGTTTAGGGATATGGTAATTTTTAGGATGAGGTTTAGGTTTAGGTTTAGCATTAGGGTTAGGGTTAGTGTGAGGATAAGAGTGAGGGTTAGGGTTAGGTTCAGGATTATAGTTAGGGTAAGGTTTAGCGTTGGGGTGATGTTGATTGTGAGGGTGAGGTTTAGGGTGAGGGTGAGTGTTAGGGTGAGGGTGAGGGTTCAGTTGAGGGAGAGGGTTAGGGTGTGGTTGAGGGTTAGGGTTAGAGTGAGGGTTACGGTGACTGTGATGGTTAGGGTGAGGGTTAGTGTTAGTGTTAGGGTTAGTGTGATAGTGAGGGTGAGGGTAAGGGTGAGGGTTAGGTTGAGGGTGAATGTGAGGTTTAGGGTAAGGCTTAGGGTTAGGGTGAGTTTTAGGGTTAGGGTTAGGGTTAGGTTGAGGGAGAGGGTTAGGGTTAGGGTTATTTTTAGGGTAAGAGTTAAGGTTAGGGTGAGTGTGAGAGTGAGGTTTAGCGTTAGGGTTAGTGTTATGGTTCGCGTGAGGTTGGGGATGAGGGTTAGGGTTAGGATTAGTGTTACGCTTAGGGTTAGGTTGAGTGGAGGCAGAAGTTTAGTGTGAGGGTTAGGGTTAGGGTTATGGAGAGGGTGAGGGTTAGGCTCAGGGTGAGTGTTAGGGTTATCTTAGTGACAGGGTGAGGGTTAGGGTGAGGGTAAGGGTTAGGGCGAGGTTTATGGTGAGGGTAAGGGTTAGGGCGAGGTTTAGGGTGAGGTTGAAGGTTAATGTTAGCATTAGGGTTAGGGTGAGCATGAGCTTTAGAGTGAAGGTTAGGGTTTGGGTTAGGCATAGGTGATGATTAGGGTTAGGGTTAGGGTGAGGTTGAGGTTTAGGATGTGGGGTAGCGTTAGGGTTAGGGTTAGGGTGAGGGTGAGGGTTAGGCTGAGCGTTAGGGTGAGGGTAAGGGTTTCAGTTAGGAAAGACTTAGGGTTATGGTTAGGGTGAGGATTAGGTTGAGGGTGAGGTTTAAGGGGAGGATTAGGGTTAGGTTGAGGATTAGTGTTAGGATTAGGGTGAGGGTGAGGATTAGAGTTAGGTTTAGGGTTAGGGTTATGTGATGGAAAGGGTTAGGGTGAGGTTTAGGGTGAGGGTGAGGGTTAGGGTTAGTGTTAGGGTTAAGGTGAGGGTTAGTGGGAGGGTTTGTGTTAGGGGGAGGTTTAGGGTTAGGGTGAGGGTTAGGGTTAGGATGAGGGATAGGGTGAGAGTGAGGATTAGGGTTAGTGTTAGGGTGAGGGAGAGGATGAAGGTGAGGGTTTCGGTTAGGAAAGGCTTAGGGTTAGGGTTAGTGTGAGGGTGAGGATTAGGGTGAGGGTGAGGTTTAAGGTGAGATTTAGGTTTAGGGTGAGGATTACAGTTAGGTTTAGGGTGAGGGTTAGGATTAGGGTGATGTTTAGGGTTAGGGTGAGGGTGACGGTGAGGGTGAGGGTGTAGGTGAGTATTAGGGTTAGGGTGAGGTTTAGGGTGACAGTGACATTGAGGGTTAGTGGGAAGGTGAGGGTTATGGATAGGGCTAGGGTGAGGGTTAGGGTTTGGGTTAATGTGAGGGGTAGGGTGAGGGGTAGCATTAGGGTTAGTGTGAGGGTTAGGGTTAATGTGAGGATTAGGGTTAGGGTTAGGGTTAGTGTGAGGATAAGGGTTAGGATGAGGGTTAGTTTGAGAGTGAGAGTTAGGGTTAGCTTTAGGGTTAGCATGAGGGTTAGGGTGAGGTTTAAGGTGAGGGTTTGGGTTAGTATGAGGTTTAGGTTTAGAGTTAAGTTTAGGGTGAGGATTAGGATTCGGGTGAGGTTTAGGGTAGGGTTAGGGTGAGGGTTCGGGTTAGGGAGAGGGTGAGTTTTAGGGTGAGAGTGACGGTTAGGGTTAGGCTGAAGGTTAAGGTGACGGTGAGGGTTAGGGTGAGTTTCAGGGTTAGGGATATGGTGAGGATTAGTGTTAGGGTTAATGTTAGGGTTAGGGTGAGGGTAAGTTTTCGGGTGAGGGTTAGGGTGAGGGTTAGGGTGAGGTTTAGTGTTAGTGTTAGGGTTAGGGTTAGGGTGAGGGTTATGGTTAGGGTAAGGGTTAGAGTGAGGTTTAGGGTGATGGTGAGGGTTACGGATAGTATTAGGGTTAAGGTTAGGTTTAGGGTCAGGGTTAGGTTTAGGTTTCCTGTGACGGTGAGTGTTAGGGTTAGCATTAGGGTTATGATTAAGGTGAGGGGGAGGATTAGGGTTAGGGTTAGGGTGAGGGCTAGGGTTAGGGTTAGGGTAAGGTTTAGGTTTCGGGTGAAGGCGAGGGTGAGGTTTAGGTGTAGGATTAGGCTTAGGTGTAGGTTAAGGCTTAGGGTGAGGTTGAGGGTGAGTTTCAGAGTTAGGATTAGGGTGAGGGTTAGGGTTATGGTTAGGATTAGGGTGAGGGTGAGTGTTAGGGTGAGGGTGATGGTAAGGGTGAGGGTGAGGCTGAGGTTGAGGGTGAGAGTGAGGTTTTGGGTGAGGGTTAGGGTTAGAGTAAAGGTTAGGGTGAGGGTTAGGGTTAGGGTGAGCGTAAGGGTTAGGGTTAGGGTAAGGATTAGTTTTAGGATTAGGTTTAGGGTTAGCATGAGGGTTAGGGATAGGGTTAGGATTAGGGTGATGGTTTTGGTTAGGTTTAGAGTTAGGGTGAGGGTGAGGGTTAGAGTTTGGATTAGGGTTAGGGTTAGGGTTAGACTGAGGGTGAGGTTGAGTGTGAGTGTGAGGGTTAGGGTTAATATGAGGGTTACCTTTATGGTTAGCGTTAAGGTTAGAGTGAGGGGTAGGGTTAGGGCCAGGGTTAGGATGAGGGTTAGGCTGAGAGTTAGTGTTCGTGTGAGGGTAAGGGTTAGGGTGATTGTTAGCGTGAGAGTGAGGTTTAGGGTTAGGCTTAGGGTTAGGGTGAGGTTAGGGTGAGGGTAAGTGTTAGGGTGAGGTTTAGGGTAAGTGTGAGTGTGAGTGTTAGGGTTAGGGTTAGGCTTAGATTTAGGCTTAGGCTGAGGTTGAGGGTGGGGGTGAGGATTAGGGTTAGGATGATGATTAGGGTTAGGGTTAGTGTTATTGTTAGAGTAAGGTTAGATTTTCGTTGAGGGTGAGGTTGTGGGTGAGGGTTATGGTTAGGGTTAGGGTGAGGTTTAGGGTTAGGGTTAGAGTTAGGGTTAGGTTTAGGGTGAGATTTAGGTTTAGGGTTAGGGTTAGTGTTAGGGTTAGGCTTTGGGTTAGGCTGAGGTTGAGGATGGGGTTGAGAATTAGGGTTAGGTTTAGGGTTAGGGTTAAAGTTAGGGTTAGGGTTAGGGTTAGGGTTATTGTTAGTGTTATGGTTAGGGTTTAGTTTCTGATGAGGGTGAGGTTTATGGTTAGGGTTAGGTTTAGGTTTAGGGTTAGGGTTAGTGTTATTGTTAATGTTAGGGTTAGAGTTAAGTTGAGGGTGAGGGGGAAGTTTAGGGTTAGAGTGAGATTTATGGTGAGGTTTAGGGTTAGGGTTAGGTTGAGGGTGAGGTTCAGGTTCAGAGTTAGTTTTAGGGGGAGGGTTAGGTGAGGGTTAGGGTGAGGTTGAGGTTTAGGGATAGGCTTAGAGTTAGGATTAGGGTTAGCGTAAGGGTGAGTGTGAGGTTTAGGTTTAGGGTTATGCTTAGGCTTAGGGTTAGGCTGAGGTTGAAGGTAGGTGTGAGGGTTAGGGTTATGGTTAGGGTGAGGATTAGTGTTAGGGTGAGTTTTAGAATTTGGATTAGGCTTAAGGTGAGGATGAGGGTTAGGTTTAGGGTAAGGGTTAGGGTTAGGGTTAGGGTGAGGGTTAGGGTTAGGATTAGGGTTAGAGTGAGTGTGAGGTTTAGGATTAGGTTTAGGGTTAGGGTTATTGTTAGTGTTATGGTTAAGGTTACCTTTGCTGTGAGGGTGACGCTGAGAGTGAGGTTTAGGTTTAGGATTAGCGTTAGGGTTAGGGTTGGGTTAGAGTTAGGATTAGTGTTATTGTTAAGTTTACTGTTAGAGCTATGGTGAGGGTGAGGGTGAGGGTGAGGGTTAGGTTTAGGGTTAGGGTGCGGGTTTGGATGAGGGTTAGGGTTAGGATTAGTGTTAGGGTGAGGGCTAGGGTGAGGGTGAGGGTTAGGGTTAGGGTTACGGTTAGGGTTACGGTTAGCTTTAAGGTTAGCATGAGGTTTAGGGATAGGGTGAGGTTTAGGGTGAGCGTGATAGTAAGCATAAAGTTGAGGGTTAGGCTGAGGGTGAGGGTTAAGATAAGGGTGAGGGTCAGGGTTAGGGTGAAGGTTAGGGTAAGGTTGAGGGTTGGGGTTAAGGTGAGTGTGAGGGTTAGATTGAGGATTAGGGTTATGTTGAGGGATATGGTTAGTGTGAGGGTTAAGTTTAGGGTTAGGGTTATTGTTAGGGTTAAGGTTAGGGTTAAGTTTATGGTGAGGGTGAGGGTTAGTGTTAGGGTTAGGGAGAGGTAAAGGTTTAGAGTTAGGGTTAGAGTTAGGCTTAGGTTGAGGATGAGGTTTAGGGTTAGAGTTAGTGTTAGTTTTAGGGTTAGGGTTAGCGTGAGGGTTAGGTTGAGGGTTAGAGTTCGGGTTAGGCCTATTCTTAGGCTTAGGCTTAGGCCGAGCTTGAGGGTGAAGGTTAGGGTTAGGGTTAGGGTGAGGGTTAGGGTTAGGTTTAGGGTGAGGGTTAGGATGAGGTTTAGGGTTAGGGTTAGCTTTAGGGTTAGGGTTAGGTTTAGGATTAGGGTTGGGGTTAGGGAGAGGGTGAGGGTGAGGATTATGGATAGGGATAGTGTTAGGGTTAGGGTTAGGTTTAGGGTTAGGATTAGGGTTAGGGTTAACGTTATTTTTTGGGTTAGAATTAGAGTTACAGTGACGGTGAGAGTGAGGGTGAGGGTGAGGGTTAGGGTGAGGTTTAGGGTTAGGGTTAGAGTTAGGGTTAGGGTGAGGGTGAGATTTAAGTTTAGAGTTAGGGTTTGTGTTAGGGTAGGCTTAGGGTTAGGCTGAGGTTGAGGGTGGGGGTAAGAATTAGGGTTAGGTTTAGGGTTAAAATTAGGGTTAGGGTTAGGGTTATTGTTAGTGTTATGGTTACGTTTAAGTTTGCAGTGAGGGTGAGGTTTATGGTTAGGCTTAGGTTTAGGGTTAGGGTTAGGGTTAGTGTTATTGTTAGGGTTAGGTTTAGAGTTAAGTTGAGGTTGAGGGTGAGGGTTAGGGTTAGGGTGAGGTTTATGATGAGGTTAAGGGTTAGGTTTAGTTTGAGTGTGAGGTTTAGGTTTAGAGTTAGGTTTCGGGGGAGGTTTAGGGTGAGGGTGAGGGTTAGGTTGAGGTTTAGGGATAGGCTTAGGGTTTGGATTAGGGTTAGGTTAAGGGTGTGTGTGAGGGTTAGCGTTAGGGTTAGGTTTAGGCTTAGGATTAGGCTGAGGGTGAAGGTAGGTGTCAGGGTTAGGGTTATGGTGAGGATGAGGATTAGTGTTAGGGTGAGTTTTAGAATTTGGATTAGGCTTAAGGTGAGCGTGAGGGTTAGGGTTAGGGTGAGGGTTAGGGTTAGGATTAGGGTTAGGGTGAGGGTGAGGTTTAGGATTAGGTTTAGGGTTAGGGTTATTGTTAGTGTTATGGTTAAGATTAACTTGGCTGTGAGGCTGAGGCTGAGGGTGAGGGTTAGGTTTATGATTAGCTTCAGGGTTAGATTTAGAGTTAGGATTAGTGTTATTGTTAAGGTTAGAGTTAGAGTTATGGTGAGGGTGAGGGTGAGGGTGAGAGATAGGGTTAGGGTGAGGGTTTGGATGAGGGTTAGGGTTAGGATTAGGGTTAGGGTGAGGGCTAGGGTGAGGGTTGGGTTAGAGTTAGGGTTAGGCTTAGGCTTAAGCTGAGGGTGAGGTTGAGGGTGAGGGTTAGGTTTAGGGTGATGGTTAGGGTTATGGTTAGGTTGAAGGTTAGCATGAGGTTTAGGGATAGGGTGAGGGTTAGGGTGAGTGTGATGGTAAGGGTAAAGTTGAGGGTTAGGCTGAGGGTGAGGGTTAAGATAAGTTTTAGGGTTAGGGTGAGGTTTAGGGTAAGTTTGAAGGTTAGGGGTTAAGATGAGGGTGAGGGTTAGGTTGAGGATTAGGGTTAGGTTTAGTGTGAGGTTTAGGGTGAGGATGAGGGTTAGGCTTAGGCTTAGGGTTAGGTTTTGGTTTAATGTGAGGGTGATGGTCAGGATTAGGGTTAGGTTTAGGGTTAGTGTTAGGATTACTTTTAGGGTTATAGTGAGGGTTAGGGTTAGGGTTAGGCTTAGGCGTAGGGTTAGTTTGAAGGTGAGGGTGGGGTGAGGATTAGGGTTAGGGTGATGGTTAGGTTTAGGGTTAGGTTTAGAATTATGGTGAGGGTGCGGTTGAGGGTTAGGGTTAGTGTTAGGGTTAGGGTGAGGTTTAGGGTTTGGGTTAGTGTTAGAGTTAGGTTTAGGGTGAGGTTGAGTTTTAGGGTTAGATTTAAGGTTAGTGTTAGGGTTAGGCTTAGGGTTAGGGTTAGGGTTATTGTTAGTATTATTAGTTTGCAGTGAGGGTGAGGTTTATGGTTAGGGTTAGGTTTAGCGTTAGGGTTAGTGTTAGTGTTATTGTTAGGGTTAGGGTTAGAGTTATGGTGAGGGTGAGGTTGTGGGTGAGGGTTAGGGTTAGGGTGAGGTTTAGGGTGTGGTTTAGTGTTAGGGTTAGGTTGAGGGTGAGGTTTAGGCTTAGTGTTAGTCTTAGGGTGAGTGTGAGGTTTAGGTTGCGGTTTAGGGATAGGGTTAGGGTTAGGATTATTTATGGTGAGGGTGAGTGTCAGGGTTAGGGTTAGGGTTATGCTTAGGCTTAGGGTTAGGCTGAGGGTGAGGGTGGGGATGAGGGTTAGTGTTACAGTCAGGGTGAGATTTAGGGTTAGATTGAGGGTTTGGATGAGGTTTAAGGTTAGGATTAGGTTTGGTTTAGGGTGAGAGTGATTGTGAGGATTAGGGTTAGGCTTAGGGTTAGGGTTATGGTTAGGTTTATAGTGAGGTTTAGGGGTAGGGTTAGGTTTAGGCTTAGGGTTAGGCTGATGCTGAGTGTGGGGATGAGGCTTAGGTTTAGAGTGATGGTTAGGGTTATGGTTACATTGAGGGTTATGGTTTGGATTAGGGTTACTGTGAGGGCTAAGGTGAGGGTGAGGGTTAGGGTTTGGCTTAGGATTAAGGTTAGGCTGAGGCTGAGGGTGAGGGTGAGGGTTAGGGTTAGGGTGATGTTAGGGTTATGGTTAGGGTGGGGGTTAGGATGAGGGTTAGGGTTAGGGTGAGGGTTAGGGTTAGGGTGATGGTTAGGGTTATGGTTAGGGTGAGGGTTAGGATGAGGGTTAGGGTTAGGGTGAGGTTGAGGGTGAGGGTGAGGGTTAGGGTTTAGGTGAGGGTCAGGTTTACGGTTAGGGTTAAGTTTAGGGTGAGTGTTAGGGTTAGGATTACGATGTTGGTTAGACTGATAATTTAGGGTTAGGTTGAGGGAAAGGTTTAGAGTGATGGGTTAGGGTGAGGATTAGGTTTTGGATTAGGGTTATGGTTAGGGTGAGGGTTAGGGATAGGTTTAAGATTAGGGTGAGGGTTTTGGTTAGGATTAGGTTTAGCGTTAGGGTGAGGGGTACGGTTAGTTTTGGATTAGGGTTAGGGTTAGGTTTAGGCTGAGGGTGAGGTTGAGCATGACAGATAGTGTTAGGGTTAATGTGAGGGTTAGGTTTAGGGTTAGCATTAAGGTTAGGGTTAGAGTTAGAGTTAGGTTTAGGGTTAGGATGAGGGTTAGGCTGAGGGTTAGGTTGAGCGTGAGGGTTAGGGTTAGGGTTAATGTGAGGGTTAGGGTTAGGGTTAGCATTAAGGTTAGGGTGAGGGTTAGGGTTAGGGGTAGGTTTAGGATGAGGGTTAGGCTGAGTGTTAGGTGTAGGGTTCGGGTTCGGGTAAGGGTTTGGGTGAGGTTTAGGGTGAAGTTGAGGGTTAGGTTTAGGCTTAGGTTTACGGTGAGGGTTAGGGTGAGGGTTAGGGTTAGGGTGAGGGTGAGGGTTAGGGTGAGGGTTAGGGACAGGGTTAGGGTTAGGTGAGGGTTAGGGATAGGGTTGTGTTTAGGGTGAAGGTCAGGGTTAGTTTTAGGGTTAGAGTTAGGGTGAGGGTGAGTGTGAGGGTTAGGTTTAGGTTTAGCTTTAGGGTTAGGTTTAGGCTGAGGCTGAGGGTGAGGGTGGGGTTTAGGGTTAGGGTTAGGGTTAGAGTTAAGGTTAGGGTTAGGGTTGGGTTGAGGGTTAGGGTTAGGGTTAGGAAGTGCGTTTGGCTGAGGGTTAAGGTTATGTTTAGGGTGAGATTTAGGTTTAGTGTGATGGTTAGGATGAGGGTTAGGCTGAGTGTTACGGTTAAGGTTAAGGTGAGGGTAAGGGTTAGGTTTACTGTGAGGGTTATGTTTAGTATAAGCGTTAGGGTGAGGGTGAGTGTGAGGGTTAGGGTTAGGGTTAGGCTTAGGCTTAGGGTTAGGCTGAGGGTGAGGGTGGGGGTGAGGGTTAGTGTTACAGTGAGGGTGATGATTTGGTTTAGAGTGAAGTTAGGATGAGGTTTAGGGTTATAGTGAGGGTGAGGGTTAGGGTTAGGGTAAGGGTTAGGGTTTGGATTAGGGTGAGGGTGAGGGTTAGGATCAGGGTTAAGGTGAGGGTTATTGCCAGTGTTATGGTTAAGGTTAACTTTGCTGGGAGGGTGAGGCTGAGGGTGAGGTTTAGGTTTAGGATTAGGGTGAGGATGAGGGTTAGGGTAAGAGTGAGGGTTAGAGATAGGGTTAGGGTGAGGTTTAGGGTTAGGGTGAGGGTTAGGGTTAGTGTGAGGGTTAGTGTTAGGGTAAGGGTTAGGGTTAAGGTTAGGGGGAGGGTTAGGTTCAGGGTTAGGGTTAGGGTTAGGATTAGGGTTAGGGTTAGGGTGAGGGTTAGGTTGAGGTTTAGGTTTAGGGTTAGGATTAGGTTTAGGATTAGGGTTAGGGTGAGGCTGAGTGTGAGGGTTAGGGTTAGGTTTAGGCTGAGGCTGAGGCTGAGGGTGGGTGTGAGGATTAGTGTTTGGGTGATGGTAAGGGTTAGGATTATGGTGAGGGTTAGGATGAGGGTTAGGGTTAGGATTAGGGTTTGGGTGAGGACTATGGTGAGGGTGAGTGTTAGGGCTAGGGTTAGGCTTAGGCTTAGGTTTAGGCTGATGGTAAGTTTGAGGGTGAGGGTTAGAGTTAGGTTGATGGTTAGGGTTACGGTTAGCTTGAAGGTTAGGATGAGGTTTAGGGTTGGGGTTAGTGTTAGGGTGAGGGTGATGGTAAGGGTAAATTTGAGGGTTAGGCTGAGGGTGAGGGTTAAGATAAGGGTGAGAGTTAAGGTTACGGTGAGGGTTAGTTTAAGGGTGAGGGTTAGGGGTTAGGGTGATTGTGAGGGTTAGATTGAGGATTAGGGTTATGCTTAGTGTGAGGTATAGGGTGAGAACAATGGTTAGGGTTAGGTGAGGGTAACGGTTAGAATTAGGGTTAGGGTGAGGGCTAGGGTGAGGTTGAGGGTTAGGATTAGTGTTAGTGTGAGGTTTAGGGTTAGGGTGAGAGTTACGGTTATTGTGAGGGTGAGTGTTAGGGTTAGATTTAGTGTTAGGGTGAGGGTAAGTGTTAGGGTGATGGTTAGGGTTAGGGTGAGGGTTATTGTTAGAGTGAGGGTTAGGATGAGGGCTCGGGTTAGGATTAGGGTTAGGGTGAGTACTAGGGAGAGGGTGAGGGTTAGGGTTAATTTTAGGCTTAGGCTTAGGGTTACGCTGAGGCTGCGGGTGAGGGTGAGTGTTAGGGTTAGGGTTAGGGTAATAGTTGGGCTTACCGTTAGGGGGAGGGTTAGGATGAGTATTAGGGTTAGGGTGAGGGTGACGGTAAGCATAAAAGTGAGTTTTCGGCTTAGGGTGAGGGTTATGGTAAGGGTGATATTTAGGATTAGGGTGAGGGTGAGGGTTAGATTGAGGATTATTGTTAAGTTTAGTGTGAAATTTAGGGTGAGGATGAGGGTGAGGTTTAAGTTGCAGGCTAGGTTGAGGGTGAGGGTTAGGTTTATGGTGAGATTTAGGGTTAGGGTGATGGTTAGGGTTAGTGTGAGTGTTAGTGTTAGGGATAGGGTTAGTGTTAGGGTGAGGGTAAGTGTTAGGGTGAGGGTTAGGGTTAGGGTGAAGGTTATGGTTAGGATGAGGGTTAGGGTTAGGGTTGGGGTTATTGTTAGGGTTAGGGTTAGGGTTACATTTACGGTGATGTTGAGGGTGAGGGTGAGGTTTAGGGTAAGGATGAGGTTTAGGTTTAGGGTAAGGGTTAGAGTTAGGGTTAGGGTGAGGGTGAGGTTTAGGATTAGAGTTAGGGTTAGCATTAGTGTTAGGGTTAGGGTAAGGGTTAGGGTTAGGGTTAGGCTTAGGCTTTGGCTTAGGCCAAGCATGAGTGTGAGGGTTAGGGTTAGGGTTACGGTGGGGTTTAGGGTTAGGTTTAAGGTGAAGGTAAGGGTGAGGATGAGGGTTAGATATAGGGTTAGGGGGAGGTTTAGGGTGAGGGTTAGGGTTAGGGTTAGTGTTATGGTTAGGGTGAAGGTGAGCGTTAGGTTGAGGTTTAAGGTTAGGGTTAGAGTTTCGGTTAGTCTTAGGTTTAGTGTTAGAGTTAGGGTTTTTTTAGGTTGAGGGTAAGTGTTAGGGTGAGGGTTTGGGTTAGGGTGACTGTTATGGTTAGGGTGAGGGTTAGGAGTAGGGTTAGGGTTATTGTTATGGTTAGGTTTAGGGTTACAGTTACTGTGAGGGTGCGGATGAGTGTTAGGTTTAGGTTTAGGGTGCGGTTTAGGGTTTGTGTTAGGGTTAGACTTAGGGTTAGGGTCAGGGTGAGGTTTAGGGTTATCGTTAGTGTTAAGGTGAGGGTTGGTG
The DNA here is from genome assembly GCF_024711535.1 of Dipodomys merriami. NCBI lineage: Eukaryota > Metazoa > Chordata > Mammalia > Rodentia > Heteromyidae > Dipodomys > Dipodomys merriami. Next base: position 3,684,222 of record NW_027206335.1, on the reverse strand, counting down.
TGAGGGTTAGTGTTAGGGTTAGGGTTAGGGTTAGGGTTAGGGTGAGGGTGAGGGTGAGGGATAGGGTTAGGGACAGGGTTAGGTTTAGGATTAGGGTTTGGGTGAGGGTGAGTGTGAGGGTTCGGTTTAGGGTTAGGTTTAGGCTTAGGGTTAGGCTGAGAGTGAGGGTGAGGGTTAGGGTTAGGGTGACGGTTAGGGTTAGGGTTAGGGTGAGAGTTAGGATGAGGGTTAGGTTTAGGATTAAGGTTAGGGTGAGGGCTAGTTTGAGGGTGAGGTTTAGGGTTAGGGTTAGGTTGAGGTTTAGGGTTTGGGTTAGGTTTAGAGACAGGGTGAGGTTTAGGATTATTGTTATGTTGAGGGTGAGGTGTAGGGTTAGGTTGAGGGTTAGGATTAGGGCTAGGGATAGCGTGAGGTATAGGGTTAGGTTTAGGGTAAGGGTTAGCATGAGGGTTAGGGTTAGGATTTGGGTTAGGATGAGGTCTATGGTGATGGTGAGGGTTAGGGTTAGGTTTAGGGTGAGGTTTAGGGTTCAGTTTAGGTTTAAGGTTAGGTTGAGGGTTAGGGTTAGGGTTACGGTGAGGGTCAGGGTTAGGGTTAGCTTGAGGGGTAGAATTAGGTTTAGGTTTAGGGTGATGGTTAGTGTTAAGAATAGGGTGAGGGTTAGGATGAGGGTTAGGGTTACAATTAGGGTTAAGGTGAGGGCTAGTGTGAGGGTGATGGTTAGTGTTAGTGTTAGGGTGATGTTTAGGATTAGGATTAGGGGTAGGGTTAGGGTGAGCGTTAGTGTTAGGGTTATGGTGAGGGTGAGGGTTTGGTTTGGGGTGAGGGTGAGGGTGAGGACGAAGGTGAGGGTGAGGGTTAAGATTAGTGTTGGGGTTAGGGTGAGGATCAGCTTGAGGTTTAGGTTTATTGTTAGGTTTAAGGTTAGAATTAGGGTTACGGTGAGGGTGAGTGTGAGGGTTAGGGTTAGGGTTAGGCTTAGGCTTAGGGTTAGGCTGAGGGTGAATATGGGGATGAGGATTAGGTTTAGAGTGATGATTCCGGTTATGGTTAGGTTGAGGGTTACGATGAGGGTTAGGGTTAGGATTAGGGTTAGGGTGAGGGCTAGGGTGAGTGTGAGGTTTAGGGTTAGGGTTAGCCTTAGGCTTAGGGTTAGGCTGAGGCTGAAGGTGAGGTTCAGGGTTAGGATTAGGGTGATGGTTAGGGTTACACTTAGGGTGAGGTTTAGGGTGAGGGTTAGGTTTAGGGTGAGGGTTAGGATGAGGGTGACATTAAGAGTAAAGTTGAGGGATAGGCTGAGCTTGAGGGTTATGGTAAGGGTGAGGGTTCGGGTTAGGGTTAGGGTGAGGGTGAGAGTTAGATTGAGGATTAGTGTTAGGGTTAGTGTGTGGTTAAGATGAGGATGAGGATTAAAGTTAGGGTGAGGGCTAGGGTGAAGTTGAGGGTTATGTTTAGGGTTAGGGTGAGGTTTAGGGTTAGGGTTAGGTTTAGGGTTAGGGTGAGGGTTAGGATTAGTGTTATGGTGAGGGTGAGGGTGAAGGTGAGGGTTAGGGTTAAGGTGAGGGGTAGGGTGAGGGTGAGGGTTAGGGTTAGTGTTAGGGTGACGTTTAGGGTTAGGGTTAGTGTGAGGGTTAGGATGAGGGTTAGGGTTATGGTGAGGGTGAGGGTTAGGGTTAGGGTGAGGGTTAGGGTTAGGATGAGGGTTACATGAGGATGAAGCTTAGGATTAGGGTTAGGGTTAGGATTATTGTTAGTGTTATCGTTATGGTTATGTTTGCAGTGAGGGTCAGGCTGAGGGTGTGGGTTATATATAGGATTAGAGTTAGGGTTAGGTTTAGGCATAGGATTAGTGTTATTGTTAGGGTTAGAGTTACGGTGAGGTTGAGAGTAAGGATGAGTGTTAGTGTTAGTGTCAGGGTGAGGTTTAGGGTTAGGGTTAGGATAAGGGTTAGGGTGAGTGGGAGGTTTAGGGTTAGAGTTAGGGTTAGGGGGAGGGTTAGGGGGAGGTTTAGGGTTAGGGTTAGTTTTAATGTTAGGGTTAGGGTGAGGGTTAGGTTGAGGTTTAGTGTTAGGGTAAGGGTTAGGGTTAGTGTTAGGGTTAGGGTTAGTGTTATTCTAAGGCTTAGGGTTAGAGTTACATTAAGGTGCAGGATGAGGGTGAGGTTGAGGTTGGGTGTGAGGATTAGGGTTCGGGTGATGGTTAGGTTTAGGGTTAGTTTGAGGGTTAGGATGAGGGTTAGGTTTAGGATTAGGATTAGGGTGAGGGCTAGGGTGAGGTTGAGGGTTAGGGTTAGGGTTAGGCTTAGGGTTAGTCGGAGGGTGAGGTTGAGAGTGAGAGTTAGGGTTAGGGTTATGGTTAGGGTTATGGTTAGGGTGAGGGTTAGCATGAGTGTTAGGGTTAGGGTGAGGGTTAGGGTGAGGGTGATGGTACCGTAAAGGTGAGGGTTAGGCTGAGGGTGAGGGTTAAGATATGGGTAAGTGTTAGGGTTAGGGTTAGGGTGAGAGTTAGGGGGAGGGTTAGGGTTAGGATTAGGGTTAGGGTGAAGGTGAGGGTTTGTGCTAGGGATAGGTTTGGGGTTAGGCTTAGGGTTAGGCTGAGAGTGAGAGTGAGGGTGAGGGAGAGGGTTAGGGTTAGGGTTAGGGTTAGGATTAAGTTTAGGGTGAGGTTTAGTGTTAGGGTTAGTGTTAGAGTTAAGGTTCGGGTGAGGGAGAGGGTGAGGTTTAGGGTTAGGGTTAGTGTTAGAGTTAGGGATCGGGTGAGGGAGAGGGTGAGGTTTAGGGTTAGGGTGAGGGTTAGGGTTAGGGTTAGGGTGAGGTTTAGTTTTAGGGTTAGGGTTAGATTTAGGGTTAGGGTGAGGGAGAGGTTGAGGTTTAGTTTTAGGGTTAGGGTTAGATTTAGGGTTAGGGTGAGGGAGAGGGTGAGGTTTAGGGTTAGAGTTAGGGTTAGGGGGAGGGTTATGGGGAGGGTTAAGGTTAGGGTTAGTGTAAGCGTTAGCGTTAGGGTGAGGGTTAGTTTGAGGTTTAATGTTAGGGTTAAAGTTAGGTTTAGGATTAGGTTTATATTAAGGGTGAGTGTGAGGATTAGGTTTAGGCTTCGGCTTAGGCTAACGTTTAGGCTGAGGGTATGGGTGGGGATGAGGATTAGGTTTAGAATGATGGTTAGGGTTATAGTTATGTTAAGGTTTAGGATGAGGGTTAGGGTTAGGATTAGGGTTAGGGAGAGGTCTAGGGTGAGGGTGAGGGTTAGGGTTAGTTTAAGGCTTAGGCTTAGGGTTAGCCTGAAACTGAGGGTGAGGGTGAGGGTTAGGGTTAGGGTGATGGTTGGGGTTACCCTTATAGTCAGGGTTAGGATGAGGATTAGTGTTAGGGTGAGTGTTAGGGTGAGGGTGACAGTAAGGGTAAAGGTAAGGTTTAAGCTGAGTGTGTGGGTTATGGTAAGGGGTTAGGGTAAGGGTGAGGGTGCTGGTTAGATTGAGAATTAGTGTTAGGGTGAAATTGAGGTTTAGGGAGAGGATGAGGGTTAGGGTTAGGTTGAGGGCTAGGTTGACGGTGAGGGTTAGGGTTAGGGTGAGGTTTAGGGTTAGGGTGATGGTTAGGTTTAGTGTGAGGGTTAATATTAAGGTAAGGGTTAGTGTTAGGGTGAGGGTAAGTGTTAGGGGGAGGGTTAGGGATAGGTTGAAGGTTGTGGTTAGGATGAGGGTTAGGGTTAGGTTTAGGGTTTTTTTAGTGCTAGGTTTAGGGTGAGGTTTAGGGTTAGGGTTAGGGTTAGGGTGAGGGTGAGGATGAGGGTTTGGGTTAGGGTTAGGGTTACAGTGAGGGTGAGGGTTAGGGTTAGGGTTAGGATTAGTGTTATTTTGAGGGTTAGGATTAGAGTTATGGTGAGTGTGAAGGTGAGGTTTAGGGTTAGGGTGAGGTTTAGGGTTAGGGTTAGGGTAAGGATGAGGTTGAGGGTGAGGTTTAGGTTTAGAGTTAGTGTTAGTGAGAGGGTTAGGGTGAGGGTTAGTGTTAGGTTTAGTGTTAGGTTTAGGGTGTGGGTTAGGATGAGGGTGAGTGTTAGGCTTAGGGTTAGGATTAGTATTAGGGTTAGTGTTAGGGTGAGGGTTAGGGTTAGGATGAGGGTTAAGTTTAGGGTTAAGATTAAGATTAGGGTGAGTGTGAGGGTGAGTGTGAGGGTTAGGGTTAGGGTTTTGCTTAGGGATAGGCTGAGGGTGAGGGTGAGGGTGAGGGTTAGGTTTAGGGTGAGGGTGAGGTTTAGGGTTATTATTAGCATTAGGGTGAGGGTTATTGTGAGGGTTAGTGTTAGGGTTAGTGTTAGGTTTAGGGTTAGGGTGAGGGTTAGGGTGAGGGTTAGGGTTAGGGATAGGGTTAGGTTTACAATTAGGGTTTCGGTGAGGTTGAGTGTGAGTGTTAGGGTTAGGGTTATGCTTAGGGTTTTGCTGAGGGTGAGTGTGAGGGTTAGGGTTAGGGTGAGGGTTAGGGTTAGAGTTAGGGTTAGGGTTAGGGTTAGGGTGAGGGTTAGGGTTAGGGTTAGGGTGAGGGTTAGGATGAGGGTTAGGTTTCAGTTAGGGTTAGGGTGAGGGCTAGCATGAGGGTGAGGTTTCGGGTTACGTTTAGGGTGAGGCTTAGGTTTATGGATAGGTTTAGGGATAGGGTGATGTTTCGGGTTAGGGTTATGGTGCGGGTGAGGGTTAGGGTTAGGTTGAGAGTTAGGATTAGGGCTAGGTTTAAGGTGAGGGTTAGTGTTAGGCTTAGGGTGAGTGTTTACATGAGTGTTCGGGTTAGGCTTAGGTTTAGGATGAGGGATAGGGTGAGGATGAGGGTTAGGGTTAGGGTTATGTTTAAGGTTCGGATTAGGTTTAGGTTAGGGTGCGGGTTATTGTTAGGGTTACGGTGAGGGTCAGGGTTAGGGTTATGTTGAGGTTTAGAATTAGGTGTAGGGTTAGGTTGACGGTTAGGGTTAGGGTTAGGGTGAGTGTTTGGATGAGGGTTAGGGTTGCAATTAATGTTAGGGTGAGGGCAACGGTGAGGGTGAGGCTTAGTGTTAGGCTTAGTGTGAGGTTTAGTTTTAGGGTTAGGGGTAGGTTTAGGGTGAGTGTTAGGGTTCGGCTTACGGTGAGGGTGATTGTTAGCTTTGGGGTGAGGGTTAGGGTGAGGCCTAAGGTGAGGGTGAGGGTTAGGGTTAGGTTTATGGTGGGGATTATGTTGAGGTTTAGGTTTAGTGTTAGGGTTAGGATTAAGGTTAGGGTGAGGGTGAGTGTGAGGGTTAGGGTTAGGCTTAGGCTTTGGGTTATGCTGAGGGTGATTGTGGGGATGAGGATTAGGTTTAGAATAATGGTTCAGGATATGGTTAGCTTGAGGGTTAGGATGAGGGTTAGGGTTAGGATTAGGTTTAGGGTGAGGGCTAGGGTGTTGTGAGGTTTAGGGTTAGGGTTAGCCTTAGGCTTAGGGTTAGGCTGAGGCTGAAGGTGAGGGTGAGGTTTAGGGTTAGGGTGATGGTAAGGGTTAGAGTTAGGGTTTGGTTTAGGATGAGGGTTAGGTTTAGGGTGAGGGTTAGGATGAGGGTGACAGTAAGAGAAAAGGTGAGGGTTAGGCTGAGGGTGAGGGTTATGGTAAGGGCGAGCGTTCGGGTTAGGGTTAGGGTGAGGGTGAGTGTTAGATTGAGGATTAGTGTTAGTGTAACTGTGAGGTTTAGGGTTAGGATGAGGGTTAGAGATAGGGTGAGGGCTAGGGTGAAGTTGACGGTTAGGGTTAGGGTTACGGTGAGGTTTAGGTTTAGGGTGAGGTTTAGGATTAATGTTAGGGTTACGGATAGGGTGAGGATGAGGTTTAGGGTTAGATTTAGGTTTAGGGTGAGGGTTAGGGTTAGGGTTAGTGTTAGGGTGATGTTATTTTGGGGGTGGGGGTTGGTGTTAGGGTTAGGATTAGGATTAAGTTTAAGGTGAGGGTGAGTGTTAGGGTTAGGGTTAGGATTAGAGTTAGGGTGAGTGTGAGGGTGAGGGTTAAGGTTAGGGTGAGTGTTGGGTTTAGGATTAGAGTGAGGGTTATGGTGAGGGTTAGGCTTAAGCTTATGATTTGGGTATGGGCTAGGGTGAGGGTGAGGGTTAGGGTTAGGGTTTGGGTGAGCGTTAGGGTGAGGGTTAGGTTTAGTGTTAGGGTTAGGGTTGGGGTTAGAGTTAGGCTTAATGTTAGGCTGAGACTGAGGATGAGGGTGAGGGTTAGGGTTAGGGTGATGGTTGGGATTACCGTTAAGGTGAGTGTTCAGATGAGGATTAGGATTAGGCTGAGGGTTAGGGTGAGGGTGACGGTAAGGGTAAAGGTGAGGGTTAGGCTGAGCGTTCCGGTAAGTGTAAGGGTTAGGGTTAGGGTGAGGGTGAGGGTTAGATTGAGGATTAGTGTTAGGGTTAGTGTGAGGTTTAAGGTGAGGATGAGGGTTAGTGTTAGGTTGAGGGCTAGGTTGAGGTTTAGGGTTAGGGTTAGTGTGAGGTTTAGGGTGAGGATGAAGGTTAGGGTTAGGTTGAGGGTGATGGTTAGAATTAGGTTGAGGGTGTGGGCTAGTGTGAGGGTGAGGTTTAGGGTTAGGGTTGGGGTTAGGGTGAGGTTTAGGATTAGGGTCAGGGTTAGGGTTAGTGTGAGGGTTAGTGTTAGGGTTAGGGTTGCTGTTAGGGTTAGGGTAAGTGTTAGGGTGAGGGTTAGGGTCAGGGTGAGTGTTATGGTGAGGGTGAGGGTTAGAGTTAGGGTTAGGTTTTTGTTAGGGTTAGGGTTAGGGTGACCCTTACAGTGAGGGTGAGGGTTAGGGTTAGGTTTAGGGTGAGGTTTAGGGTTTGGTTTATGATTAGAGTTTGGGTTAGGGTTAGGGTTAAGGTGAGGGTGATGATGAGTGTGTGGGTTAGGGTTAGGTTTAGGGTTATGCTTAGGGTTAGGGTAAGGGTGAGGTTGAGAGTGAGGGTGAGGGTCAGGTTTAGGGTGAGGGTTAGGGTTAGGTTTAGGTTGAGGGTGAGTGTGTGGGTTAGGGTTAGTGTTAGGGTTAGGCTTAGGGTTAGGCTGAGGGTGAGGGTGAGGGTTAGAGTTAGGGTGAGTGTTAGATTTAGTGTTAGGGTGAGGTTTAGTGTTAGGGTTAGGGTTAGAGTTTGGTTTAGGGTGAGGGTGAGGTTTAGGGTTAAAGTTAGGGTTAGGGTTAGTGTGAATGTTAGGATGAGGATTAGGGTTAGGATTAGGGATACTGTTAGGTTTAGGATTAGGGTTAGGGTAGAGTGAGTGTGAAAGTTAGGGTTAGGGTTAGGCTTAGGCTTAGGTTTAGGGTGAGGTTTCTGGTTAGGGTTTGGGTTAGGGTGTGGGTGAAGCTGAGGATTAGGGTTAGGTTTAGGGTTAGGCTTAGGTTTAGGGTTAGGGTTAGTTATACGGTTAGGGTTTCGGTGAGGGTTAGTCTTAGGGTTAGGGTTAGGCGTAGAGTTAGGCTGAGGATGAGGGTGGGGCTGAGGATTAGTGTTAGGGTTAGGGTTAGGGTTATTGTTAGTGTTATGGTTAGGGTTAAGTTTGCAGTAAGAGTGAGACTGAGGGTGGGGTGAGGAATAGGGTTAGGGTGATAGTTAGGGTTAGGGTTAGTGTTATTGTTAGGGTTAGGGTTAGAGTTACGGTGAGGTTGAGGGTGCGGGTGAGTGTTAGGGTTAGGGTTAGGGTGGGGTTTAGGGTTAGGGTGAGGGTGAGGTTTACGTTTAGATATAGGGTTAGGGGGAGGTTGAGGGTGAGGTTTAGGGTGAGGGTTAGGATGAGGTTTAGGGTTAGGATTAGGGTTAGGGTGAGGGCTAGCGTGAGGGTGAGATTTAGGGTTAGGGTTAGGATGAGGTTTAGGTTTAGGGTGAGGGTTAGGATGAGGGTGAGGTTTAGGGTTAGAGTTAGGGTCAGGATGAGACTCAGGGTGAGGTTTAGGGTTATGGTCGGTGTTACAGTTAGGGTTAAGGTGAGGGTTAGGGTGAGTGTGAGGGTTAGGTTTAGGGTTAGAATGAGGGTTAGGGTTAGGGTTTGGGATCAGTTTAGGGTTCAGTGAGGGTTAGGGTAAGACTTATGGTGATGGTGACGGTTAGGGTTAGGTGGAGGGTTAGGGTTATGTTTAGGGTTAGGGTGAGGCTGAAGATGAGGTTTAGGGTTAGTGTTAGAATGAGGGTTATGATGAGGGTTAGGTTTGGATTCGGGATAGGGTGAGGGCTAGGGTGAGGGTGAGGTTTAGGTTTAGGGTTAGGCTGAGGTTTAGAGTTAGGGTTAGGGTTAGGGTTAGAATGAAGGGGAGGTTTAGGGTTAGAGTTAGGGTTAGGGGGTAGCTGAGGGTGAGGGTTAGGGGTAGGGTTAGTGTTAGCGTTAGGGTTAGGGTAAAGGTAAGTGTTAGGGTGAGGTTTAGGGTTAGGGTGAAGGGTATGTTTAAGATGAGGGATAGGGTTAGGGTTAGTGTTATTGTAAGGGTTAGGTTAGGGTTATGGTTACAGTGAGGGTGAGGGTTAGGATTAGGGTTAGGGTCAGTTTTAGTTTTACGGTTAGGGTTAAAGTTAGGGTTAGGTTTAGGTTTAGGGTTAGGGTGAGGGTGAGGGTTATTGTTAGTGTTATGGTTTGGGTTAAGTTTGCGTTGAGGGTGAGGCTGAGGGTGAGGGTTATGATTATGGTTAGGGTTAGGTTTAGTGTTAGTGTTAGAGTTAGGGTGAGGTTGAGGTTTAGGTTTAGGGTTAGGGTTAGCGATAGGGTTAGGATTAGGGTTAGGGTGAGAGTTAGTGTTAGGGTGAGGGCTAGGGTGAGTGTGAGGTTTAGGTTTAGGGTTAGGCTTAGGCTTAGGGTTAGGCTGAGGCTAAAGCTGAGGATGAGGTTTAGGGTTACGGTGATGTTTAGGGTTACCGTTAGGGTGAGGGTTAGGATGAGTGTTAGGTTTAGGGTGAGGGTTTGGATGAGGGTGACAGTAAGAGTAAAAGTGAGGTTTAGGCTGAGGGTGAAGGTTATGGTAAGGGTGAGGGTTCACATTAGTGTTAGGGTGAGGGTGAGGGTTAGATTTAGGATTAGTGTTAGGATTAGTGTGAGGTTTTGGGTGAAGATGATTAGGGTTAGCGTGAGGATTATGGTGAAGTTGATGGTTAGGTTTAGGGTTATGGTGAGGTTTAGGGTTAGGTTTAGGGTTAGGGTGAGGGTTAGGGTTAGGGTTAGGGTGAGTGTGAGGGTTAGATTAGAGTTAGGGTTAGGGTTATTGTTAGTGTTTTGGTTAGGGTTAAGTTTACAGTGAGGGTGGGGCTGAGGGTGAGAGTTAGGGTTAGGTTTAGGGTGAGTTTTAGGGTTAGGGTTAGGGTGAGGGTTAGGGTGAGGGTTTGGGTTAGCGTTAGGGTTATGATGAGGGTGAGGGTTAGGGTTAAGGTTAGGATTAGTGTTATTGTTAGGGTTAGGATTAGAGTTATGGTGAGGGTGAGGGTGAGGGTGTGTATTAGGGTTAGGGTGAGGTTTAGGGTTAAGCTTAGGGTTAGGGTGAGGTTGAGGGTGAAGATTAGGGTTAGGTTGGGAGTGAGGATTAGGCAAGGTTTAGGGTTCGAGTTAGGTTTAGAGTTATGGTTAGGGTTATTGTTAGTGATATGGTTAGGGTTAATTTTGCGGTGAGGATGAGGCTGAGGGTGAGGGTTATGGTTAGGGTTAAGGTTAGGGTTAGGGTTAGGATTAGGGTTAGTCTTATTGTTAGGTTTTGGGTTAGAGTTACAGTGAGGTTTAGGGTAATGTTAAGGGTGAGGGTTAGGTTGAAGTTTATGGTGAGGGTTAGGGTTAGGGTGAAGGTAAGTTTTAGGGTTAGAATTAGGGGTAGGTGGAGGTTTAGGGTGAGGGTTAGGGTTAGGTTTATTGTTAGGGTTAGGGTGAGGGTGAGGTTTAATTTGATGTTTAGGGATATGGTTACAGTAGAATTAGGGTTAGCGTGAGGGTGGGTGTGAGGGTTAGGTCTAGGGTAAGGCTTAGTTTAAGGGTAAGGCTGAGGGTGAGTTTGGGGGTTAGGATTAGGGTTATGGTGATGGTTAGGGTTTGGGTTAATATTATTCTTAGGATTAGGGTTAGATTTAAGGTAAGGGTGAGGGTGCAGGTGAGGGTTAGGATTAGGTTGAGGTTTAGGGTTCGGGTTAGGGTTGGGGTTAGGGTGAGAGTAAGGGTGAGGTTTAGGGTTAGTGTTAGGGCTAGGGTTATGGTGAGGTTTAGGATTAGGGTTAGGGTTATTGTTAGGGTAAGGTTTATGTTTATGGTTACATTGAGGTTGTGGGTTAGGGTTAAGGTTACGGTGAGGTTTAGGGATTGGTTTAGGGTTAGAGTTAGTGTTAGAGTGAGGGTGAGGTTTAGGTTTAGAGTCAGGGTTAGGGTGAGGGTTAGGATGAAGTTTAGGGTTAGTGTTAGTGTTAGTGATAGTGTTAGGGTGAGAGTTAGGTGTAGGGATAATGTTAGGGATAGGGTTAGGATTAGGGTTAGGGTGAGTGGGACTGTGTGGGTTAGGGTTAGATTTAGGGTTAGGCTGAGTGTGAGGTTGAGGGTGAGAAAGTTAGGGTTAGGGTGAGGGTTAAGCATAGGGTTAGGGGAGGGTTAGGATGAGGTTTAGGGTTGGGAATAAGTTTTGGGTGATTGCTCAGGTGAAGGTGAGGGTTACGGTTTGGCTGAAGGTGAGGTTTAGGGTTAGGGTTAGGGTTCGGGTAAGAGTGACGTTTAGGGTTAGAGTTAGGGTTAGGGTGAGGCTGAGGGTGTGTGTTAAGTTTAGGGTAAATGTTAGGTTTATGGTTAAGGTGAGGTTAGGGTGAGGGAGAGGGTTAGGTTTAGGGTTAGGATTAGGGTTAAGGTTAGGGTGAGTGTGAGTGTTAGGGTTAGGGTTAGGCTTAGCCTTAGGATTAGGCTGAGGGTGAGGGTGAAGGTGAGAGTTAGGTTTAGGGTGAGGTTTAGGGTTAGGTTTAGGGTGAGAGTTAGGTTTCGGGTTAAGTTTAGTGTTAGGGTGAGGGTTAAGGTAAGGGTTACTCTGAGGATGAGGGTTAGGGTTAGGGTTAGGCTTAGTCTTAGGGTGGGGATGAGGATTAGGTTTAGAGTGATGGTTCTGGTTATAGGTTGAGGTTTCGGATGAGGGTTAGGGTTACGATTAGGGTTCGGGTGAGGTCTAGGGTGAGTGTGAGGTTTAGGGTTAGGTTTAGGATTAGCCTGAGGCTGAAGGTGAGGGTGAGGGTTAGGGTTAGGGTGATGTTTAGGGTTACGGTTAGGGTGAGGGTTAGGATGAGGGTTAGGTTTAGGGTGAGGGTTAGGATGAGGGTGATAGTAAGAGTAAAGGTAAGGGTTAGAGAGAGTGTGAGGGTTAGGGTTAGGATTAGGGTTAGGGTTAAGGTTAGGGTGAGTGTGAGGTTTAGGGTTAGCCTTAGGCTTAGGCTTAGGCTGAGGGTGAGCGTGAGGGTGTGGGTTAGGTTTAGGGTGAGGGTTAGGGTTAAGTTTAGGCGAAGAGTTAGGGTTTGGGTTAAATTTAGGTTTAGGGTTAGGGTTAGGGTGAGGGTTATGTTGAGGTTTAGGTTTAGGGTTAGGGTTAACATTAGGATTAGGGTTCTGGTGAGGGTGAGTGTGAGGGTTAGGGTTAGGGTTCCGCTTAGGTTTAGGATTAGGCTGAGGGTGAGTGTGGGGATGAGGATTAGGTTTAGAGTGATGGTTCATATGGTTAGGTTGAGGTTTAGGATGAGGTTTAGAGTTAGGATAATTGTTAGGGTGAGGGTTAGGGTGAGTGTGAGGTTTAGGGTTAGGGTTAAGCTTAGTCTTAGGGCTAGGCTGAGGCTGAAGGTGAGGCTGAGGGTTAGGGTTAGGGTGATGTTTAGGGTTACGGTTAGGGTGAGGGTTAGGATGAGGGTGAGGTTTAGGATGAGGGTGACAGTAAGAGTAAAGGTGAGGGTTATGCTGAGGGTGAGGGTTATTGTAAGGGTGACGGTTCGGGTTCGGGTTAGGGTGAGGGTGAGGGTTAGATTGAGGATTAGTGTTAGGGTTAGTGTGAGGTTTTGGGTGAGGATGATTAGGGTTGGGGTGAGAGCTAGGGTGAAGTTGAGGGTTAGGGTTTGGGTTAGGGTGAGATTTAGCGTTAGGGTTAGGTTTAGGGTTAGGGTGAGGTTTAGGGTTAGGGTTACAGTGAGGGTGTTTGTTATGGTTAGGGTGAGGGTTATGGTTAGGTTTAGGGTGAGTGTGAGGGTTAGATTAGGGATAGGGTTAGGTTTATGTTTTGTGTTATGGTTAGGGTTAAGTTTACGGTGAAGGTGAGGCTGAGGGTGAGGTTTAGGGTTAGGGTTAGGGTGAGGTTTAGGGTGAGCGTTAGGTTTAGGGTTAGGGTTTGGATTAGTATTATTGTTAGGTTAGGATTAGAGTTATGCTGAGGGTGAGGGTGAGGGTGAGGGTTAGGGTTAGGGTGAGATTTAGGGTTAGGGTTAAGTTTAGGGTGAGGGTGAGAGTGAGGTTTAGGGTTAGAGTTAGGGTTAGGGTGAGGGTTAGGGTGAGGTTTAGGGTTAGGATTAGAGTTAGAGTTAGGGTGAGGGTTAGGATGAGGGTGAGGGTTAGGGTTAGGGTTAGGATTAGTATTAGGTTTAATTTTAGGATGAATGTTTGGGTTAGGCTTAGGTTTAGGGTTAGGCTAACAGTTAAGCTGAGGGTGAGTGTAAGGGTGAGGGTTAGGGTTAGGGTTCCGGTTAGGGTTAGCGTTAGGGTATGAATTAGCGTTCAGGTTAATTTTAGGGTTTGGGTGAGGTTTAGGGTTCAGGTTACAGTGAGGGTGAGGGTTAGGGTTAGTTTGAGGGTTAGGGTTAGGATTAGGGTTAGGGTGAGTGTTAGGGTTAGGGTTAGGGTGAGTGGTAGGATGAGGTTTAGGCTTAGTATTAGGGTTAAGGTGAGGGCTAGGGTGAGTGTGAGGGTTAGGGTTAGTGTTAGGTTGAGGTTTAGCGTTAGGGTTAGGGTGAGGGTTAGGATGATGGTTAGGATTATGGCGAGGGTTAGGATTAGGGTTAGGGTGAGGGTTAGGGTTAGGATAAGGGTTAGGGTGAGGGTGAGGGTTAGGGTTAGGGTTAGGATTATTGTTAGTGTTATGGTTATGGTTTCATTTGCAGTGAGGGTGAGGCTGAAGGTGAGGGTTAGATATATGATTAGGGTTATTGTTAGGTTTAGGGTTAGGATTAGTGTTATTGTTAGGGTTATGGTTAGAGTTACGGTGAGGTTGAGGGTGAGGGTTAGGGTGAGGTTGGGTGTAAGGATTTCAGTTGGAGTGTTGGTTAGTGTTAGGGTTAGATTGAGGGTTAGGAGGAGGGTTAGGGTTAGGATTAGGGTTAGGGTGAGGGCTAGGGTTTGGTTGAGGGTTAGGGTTAGGTTTAGGCTTATGGTTAGTCCGAGGGTGAGGTTGAGGGTAAGGGTTCGGGTTAGGATGATGGTTAGGGTTACGGTTAGTGTGAGGGTTAGGATGAGATTTAGGGTTAGGGTGAGGGTTATTGTGAGGGTGACGGTACCATAAAGGTGAGGGTTAGGCTGAGGGTGAGGGTTAAGATAAGGATAAGGGTTAGGGTTAGGGTGAGGGTTAGGGTTAGGGTTACGCTTAGGGTTAGGTTGAGGGTGAGGGTTAAATTAAGAATTAGGTTTAGGGTTAGAGTGAGGTTTATGGTGAGGGTTAGGATTAGGGTGAGGGTTAGGGTGACAATTAGGGTTATGGTGAGGGTGTGGGTTAGGGTTAGGGTTAGGGTGAGTTTTAGGGTTAGGTTAAGGTTTAAGATTAGTGTGAGGGTTAGTGTTAGTGTTAGGCTTAGTGTAAGGGTGAGGGTAAGTGTTAGGGTGAGGGTTAGGCTTACGTTGAGTGTTATGGTTAGGGTGAGGGTTAGAGTTAGGGTTAGGGTTATTGTTAGGGTTAGGGTTAGGGTTACCCTTACAATGAGGGTGAGCGTTAGTGTTAGGTTTAGAGTGAGATTTAGGGTTAGGGTTAGGGTTAGAGTTTGGGTTAGGTTAGGATTAGGGTTAGGGTGAACGCTAGGGTGAGGGTGAGGGTTAGGGTTGGGGTTAGTGTTGGGAATAGTGTTAGGGTGAGAGTTAGTGTGTGGGTTAGGCTTAGTTTTAGGGTTAGGCTTAGGGTTACGCTAAAGGTGAGGTTGGGGGAGAGAGTTTGGGTTAGGGTGAGGGTTAGGGTTAGGCTTGGGTTGAGGGTGAGTGTGTGGTTTAGGGTTAGGTTTAGGGTTACGCTTAGGTTTAGGCTAAGGGTGAGGTTAAATGTGAGGGTTAGGGTTAGGGTGAGGGTTAGGTTTAGGGTTAGGGTGAGGGCTTGCATGAAGGTTAAGTTTAGGATTAGGTTTAGGGTTACGGCTAGGCTGAGGGTGAGGGTGAGGGTGAGGGTTAGTGTTAGGATGAGGGTGAGATTTAGGGTTAGAGTTAGCGTTAGGGTGACGGTTAGTGTGAGGGTTAGTGTTAGGGTTAGTGTTAGGGTTAGGGTTAGTGTGAGGGTTAGAGTGAGGTTTAGGGTTAGGGATAGGGTTAAGTTTAGGATTAGAGTTTGGGTGAGGGTGAGTTTGAGGGTCAGAGTTAGGGTTAGGATTAGGCTTATGGTTAGGCTGAGGGTGAGTGTAAGGGCTAGGTTTAGGGTGAGGGTTAGTGTTAGGGTTAGGATGAGTGTTAGGTTTAGGATTAGGGTTAGGGTGAGGGCTAGGGTGAGGGTGTGGGTTAGGGTTACGGTTAGGGTGAGGTTTAGGGTTAGGTTAAGGTTTACGATTAGTGTGAGGGTTAGTGTTAGGGTTAGGCTTAGTGTAAGGGTGAGGGTAAGTGTTAGGGTGAGGGTTAGGGTTAGGGTGAGTGTTATATTTAGGGTGAGGGTTAGAGTTAGGTTTAGGGTTATTGTTAGGTTTAGGGTTAGGGTTACCCTTACAGTGAGGGTGAGGGTTAGGGCTAGGTTTAGGGTGAGATTTAGGATGAGGGTTATGGTTAGAGTTTGGTTAGGGTTAGGATTAGGGTTAGGGTGAAGGCTAGGGTGAGGTTGAGGGTTAGGGTTGGGGTTATGGTTAGGAATAGCTTTAGGGTGAGGGTGAGTGTGTGGGTTAGGTTTAGGTTTAGGGTTAAGCTTAGGGTTAGGCTAAAGGTGAGGTTGGGGGTGAGAGTTTGGGTTAGGTTGAGGGTTAGGGTTAGGGTTAGGTTGAGGGTGATTGTGTGGGTTAGGGGTAGGTTTAGGGTTAGGCTTAGTTTTATGCTAAGGGTGAGGTTAAGTGTGAGGGTTAGTGTTAGGGTGAGGGTTAGGTTTAGGGTTAGGGTGAAGGTTAAGATGAGGGTTAATGTTAGGATTAGTGTTAGGGTTACGGCTAGGCTGAGGGTGAGGGTGAGGGTGAGGGTTAGGTTTAGGGTGAGGTTTAGGGTTAGGATTAAGTTCAGGGTTCGGGTGAGTTTTTGCCTTAGGGTTATGGTTATGGTTAGGTTGAGGATTAGGATTAGGGCTAGGTTTAGGGTGAGGGTTAGGGTTAGGGTTAGGGTGAGGGTTAGCATTAGGGTTAGGGTTAGGATTAGGGTTATGAGGAGGGATAGGGTGAGGGTAATGGTTCTGGTTAGTGTTAGGATAAGGTTTAGGGTTCGGTTTAGGTTTAGGGTTATGGAGAGGGTTAGGGTTAGGGTTACGGTGAGGGTCAGGGTTATGGTTAGGTTGAGGGTTAGCATTAGGTTTAGGGTTAGGTTATGGGTTAAGGTTAGTGTTTGGATGAGGGTTAGGGTTGCAATTAGGGTTAGGGTGGGGGCTCAGGTGAGGTGAGGGTTAGTTTTAGGCTTAGGGTGAGGTTTAGGTTTAGGGTTAAGATTCGGGTTAGGGTGAGGGTTACGGTGAGGGTTATGGTGACGGTGAGGGTTAGGTTTGTGGTGAGGGTTAGGGTGAGGACTAAGGTGAGGATGAGGGTTAGGGTTAGGGTTAGGGTGAGGATTAGGTTGAGGTTTAGGTTTAGGGTTAGGGTTATGATTAAGGTTAGGGTGAGTGTGAGTGTGAGGGTTAGGGTTAGGGTTAGGCTTCGGCTTTGGTTTAGCCTGAGGGTGAATGTGGGAATTAGAATTAGGTTTAGAGTGATGGTTCAGGTTATGGTTGGGTTGAGGGTTAGGATGAGGGTTAGGGTTAGGATTAGTTTTAGGGTGAGGGCTTGGGTGAGTGTGAGGTTTAGGGTTAGTTTTAGGCTTAGGCTTAGGGTTAGGCTGAGGCTGAAGGTAAGCGTGTGGGTTAGGGTTACTGTGATGGTTAGTTTTATGGTTAGGGGGAGGGTTAGCATGAGGGTTAGGTTTAGGGTGTGGGTTAGGATGAGGGTGACAGTAAGAGAAAAGATGAGGTTTAGGCTGAGGGTGAGGGTTATGGTAAGGTTTCGGGTTCAGGTTAGGTTTAGGGTGAGGGTGAGGGTTAGATTGAGGATTAGTGTTAGGGTTAGTGTGAGGTTTGGGGTTAGGATGAGTGTTAGCGTTAGGGTGAGGGCTATGGTGAAGTTGAGGGCTAGGGTTAGGGTGAGGTTTAGGTTTAGGTTGATGGTTAGCCTTAGTGTGAGAGTTAGTGTTAGGGTTAGTGTTAGTGTTAAGGTGAGGGTAAGTATTAGGGTAAGGTTTAGGTTTAGGGTGAGGTTTAGGATTAGGGTTAGCTTTATGGTTAGGGTGAGGGTGAGGTTTAGGGTTAGAGTTAGGGTTAGGGTTAGGGTTAGGGTTAGGGTTAGTGTAAGGTTTAGTGTGGGGGTGAGCATTGGTATTAGGGTTAGGATTAGGATTAGGGTTAAGGTGAGGGTGAGTGTTAGGGTTAGGATTACAGTGAGGGTTAGGGTGATGGTTAGGCTTAGGCTTAGGGTTTGGGTATGGGCTAGGGTGAGGTTGAGGTTTCAGCTTAGGGTTAGGGTGAGTGTTAGAATGAGGGTTAGGGTTAGTGTTAGGGTTAGGGTTGGGGTTAGGGTTATGCTTAATGTTAGGCTGAAGCTGAGGGTGAGGGTGAGGGTTAGGGTTAGGGTGACTAGGGTTAGGGTGAGGGTTAGGGTGAGGGTGACGGTAAGGGTAAAGTTGAGGGTTAGGCTGAGCATGAGGGTTACGGTAAGTGTGAGTGTTAGGGTTAGGGTGTGGGTGAGGGTTAGATTGAGGATTAGTGTTAGGGTTAGTGTGAGGTTTAGGGTGAAGATGAGGGTTAGGGATAGGTTGAGGGCAAGGTTGAGGGTGAGGGTTAGGGTTAAGGTGAGTTTTACGGTTAAGGTGATGGTTAGGGTTAGTGATAGGGTTAGGGTTAGTGTTAGGGTGAGGGTAAGTGTTAGTGTGAGGGTTAGGGTTAGGGTTTGTGTTATGGTTAGGATGAGGGTTAGAGTTAGGCTTAGGGTTATTGTTAGGTTTAGGGTTAGGGTTACCCTTACAGTGAGGGTGAGGGTTAGGGTTAGGTTTAGGGTGAGATTTAGGTTTAGGGTTATGGTTAGAGTTTGGGTTAGGTTTAGGATTAGGGTTAGGGTGAAGGCTAGGTTGACGGTGAGGTTTAGGGTTAGGGTTAGGGTTAGGATTAGGGTTAGGGTGAGGGTGAGTGTGTGGGTTAGTGTTAGGTTTAGGGTTAGGCTTATTTTTAGGCTCAGGGTGCGGTTAAGCTTGAGGGTTAGGGTGAGTGTGAGGGTTAGGTTTAGGATTAGGCTGAGGGTTAGGATCAGGTTTAAAGTTAGGATTAGCGTTAGTGTGAGGGCTAGGGTGAAGGTGAGGTTCAGGGTTAGGGTTAGTGTTAGGGTGAGGATCAGGTTTAGGGTTAGAGTTAGGGTTAGGCTGAGGGATAGGTTGAGGTTTAGGGTTACGGTTAGTGTTAGGGTTAGGGTGAGTGTTAGGGTTAGGATGAGGCTTAGGTTTAGGGTCAGGATTAGGGTTAAGGTGAGGGTGAATGTGAGAGTTAGGGTTAGGGTTAGGCTTAGGGATAAGCTGAGGGTGAGAGTGACGGTGAGGGTTAGCGTTAGGGTGAGGGTGAGCTTTAGGGTTAGAGTTAGTGTTAATGTGAAGGATAGTGTGAGGCTTAGTTTTAGGGTTAGGGTGAGGGTTAGGGTTAGGGATAGGGTTAGTTTTAGGATTAGGGTTTGGGTGAGGGTGAGTGTGAATGTTAGGGTTAGGGTTGGGGTTTGCTTAGGGTTAGAGGTAGGTTTAGCGTGAGGGTGAGGGTTAGGGTTAGGGTTTTAGAGTTAGGGTGAGGGTTAGGATAAGGTTTAGCCATAGCATTAGGGTTAGGGTGAGGGTTAGAGTGAGGGTGAGGGTTAGGGTTAGCATTATGGTGAGGTTTAGGGTTAGGGTTCGGATTAGGATTATGGTGAGTGTGAGAGTTAGGGTTAGGGTGAGTGTTATGGTTATGGTGAGGGTGAGGGTGAGGGTTAGGATTAGGGATAGGGTTAGAGTTACAGTGAGGGTGAGGATGACGGTTAGGATCAGGGTTAGGCTGTGGTTTAGGGTTAGGGTTATGGTTAGGGTTAGGGTGTCATTTATTGTTAAGTTAGGGGTATGGGGAGGGTTAGGGTGAGGGTTAGGGTTAGGGTTAGTGTTAAGGTTAGGTTTAGGGTGAGGGTTAGGTTGAGGTTTAATGTTAGGGTTAGGGTTAGGTTTAGGATTAGGTTTACGGTGAGAGTGAGTGTGAGGGTTAGGGTTAGGGTTCGCCTTAGGCTTAGGGTTAGGCTGAGGGTATGAGTGGGGATGAGGGTTAGGTTTAGAAAGATGTTTAGGGTTATGGTTAGTTTAAGGGTTAGGATGAGGGCTAGGTTTAGGATTAGGGTTAGGGTGAGGGCTAGGTTGAGGTTGAGGGTTTGGGTTAGGGTTAGGCTTAGGGTTAGGGTTAGGCTGAGGCTGAGTGTGAGGGTGAGGGTTAGGGTTAGGGTGATGGTTGGGGTTACCATTAGGGTGAGTGTTAGGATGAGGATTAGGGTTAGGGTGAGTTTTAGTGTGAGGGTGATGGTAAGGGTAAAGGTGAGGGATAGGCTGAGGGTTAGGGTTACGTTAAGGGTGGGGGTTAGGGTTAGGGGAGGGTGAGGGTTAGATTGAGGATTAGTGTTAGGGTTAGTGTGAGGTTTAGGGTGAGGATGAGAGTTAGGGTTAGGTTGAGGGCTAGGTTGAGGGTGAGGGTTAGGGTTAGGGTGAGGTTTAGGATTAGGGTGATGGTTAGGGTTAGTGTTCCTGTTAAGTTTAGGGTTAGGGTGAGAGTTATGGGTAGGGTTAGGGTTAGGGTAAGGATTAGTGTTAGGGTGAGGGTGAGTGTGTTTGTCAGGGATAGGTATAGGCTTAGGCTTAGGGTTAGGCTGAGGATGAGGGTGAGGGTGTGGATTAGGGTTAGGGTTAGGGTGAGGTTTAGTGTTAGGTTTAGAGTTAGAGTTAGGGTGAGGGTGAGGTTTAAGCATAGAGTTATGGTTAGGGTGAGGGTTAGTGTTAGGATAGGGTTAGGGTGAGGGCTAGCGTGAGGGTTACGTGAGTGTTAGGTTTAGGGATACTGTTAGGTTTAGGAATAGGCTTAGGGTAGAGTGAGTGTGAAGGTTAGATTTAGGGTTAGGATTAGGCTTAGGGTTATGGTTCGGGTTCGGGTTCAGGTTCGGGTTTGGTTTAGGCTGAGGTTGAAGCTGAGGATTAGGGTTAGGTTTAGGGTTAGGGTTAGGTTTAGGGTTAGGGTTAGGTATAGGGTTAGGGTTAATGTTAGGGTTAGGGTTTCGGTGAGGGTTAGCCTTAGGGTTAGGGTTATGCTTAGTGTTAGGCTGAGAATGAGGGTGGGGGTGAGGATTAGGGTTAGGGTTAGGTTTAGGTTTAATGTTAGTGTTATGGTTAGGGTTAAGTTTGCTGTGAGGTTGAAGCTGAGGGTGGGAGTGAGGATTAGGGTTAGGGTGATAGTTAGGGTTAGGGTTAGTGTTATTGTTAATGTTAGGGTTAGGGTTATGGTGAGGTTGAGGGTGCGAGTGATGGTTAGGGTTAGGGTGGGGTTTACGGTTAGGGTTAGGGTTAGGGTGAGGGTGAGGTTTACGGTTAGATATAGGTTTAGGGGGAGGGGGAGGGGGAGGTTTAGGGTTAGGGTTAGTGTTAGTGTTAGCATGAGGGTGAGGGTTTTGTTGAGGTTTAGGGTTAGTGTTAGGGTTAGGGTTAGTGTGAGGGTTAGTTTTATGGTTAGGGTTAGTGTTAGTGTGAGGGTAAGTGTTTGGGTGAGGGTTTGGGTTAGGGTGAGGGTTATGGTTACGGTGAGGGTTAGGATTAGAGTTAGGGTTATTGTTTGGGTTAGGTTTAGGGTTACTGTTACGGTGAGGGTGAGGGTTAGGTTTAGGGTTAGGGTTTGGGTTAGGGTTAGATTTAGGTTTAGGGTGAGGGTGAGGTTTAGGGTTAGAGTTAGGTTTAGGGTGAGTGTTAGGTTGAGGATTAGATTGAGGGTTAGGGTTAGGGTTAGTGTTAGGGTTAGGGTTAGTGTGAGAGTTATGGGGAGGCTTAGGGATAGGGTTAGGTTTAGGGTTAGGATTAGGGTAAAGGTGAGGGTGCATGTGTGTGTTAGGTTTAGGTTTTGGGTTATGCTCAGGGTTAAGCTGAGGGTGAGTTTGAGGGTGAGGATTAGCGTTAGGGTAAGGGTTAGGTTTAGGGTCAGAGGGAGGGTGAGGATGAGGGTTAGGGTTAGGATTAGGGTTAGTGTGAGGGCTAGGGTGAGGGTGAGGTTTAGTGTTAGGGTTAGGATGAGGTTTAGGGTTAGGGTTAGGGTTAGGACGAGGGTGAGGTTTAGGGTTACAATTAGGGTTAGGGGTGAGGTTGAGGGTTAGGGTTAGGGTTAATGTTAGGGTTAGGGTTAAGTTGAGGATTAGCGTGAGGGTGAGAGTTAGGGTTAGGATTAGGATTAAGTTTAGGGTTAGGGTGAGATTTAGGGTTAATATTAGGGTTAGGGTTAGGGTTTGGGTGAAGTTTAGGTTTAGGGTGATGGTTAGGGTGATGGTGATGGTTGTGGTTAGGTTGAGAGTTAGGGTTAGGTTTAGGGTTAGGCTGAGTGTTAGTGTTAGGGTTAGTGTTAGTGTGAGGGTTAGGATGAGGTTAAGGTTTAGAATTCGGGTTAGCATGAGGGCTAGGGTGAGGGTTAGGTTTAGGTTTAAGATTAGGGTGAGGTTTAGGGTTAGGTTTTTGGTTAGGGTTAGTGGGAGGGTGAGGTTTAGGGTTAGAGTTAGGGTTAGGGGGAAGCTGAGGGTGAGGTTTAGGGTTAGGGTTAGTGTTATAGTTAGGTTTAGGGTTAGGGTTAGGGTGACGGTGAGGGTTAGTCTTAGGGATAGGATTTGGATTAGGGTAAGGGTTAGGGTGAGTGTGAGGGTTAATGTTAGGGTAGGGTGAGGGTTAGTGTTACTGTGAGGATTAGGTTTAGGTTGAAGTATATGGTTAGGATGAGGGATAGGGTTAGGGTTATTGTAAGAGTTAAGGTTAGGGTTATGTGTACTGTGAGGGTGAGGGTGAGGGTTAGGATTAGTGTTAGGGTCAGATTTAGGTTTAGGTTTAAGGTTATCGTTAGGTTTATGGTTAGAGTTAGGGTTAGGGTGAGGGTTAGGGTTATTGTTAGTGTTATAGTTTTGGTTGTTTTTGCTGAGGGTAAGGCTCATGGTGAGGGTTACGGTTAGGGTTAAAGTTAGGGTTAATGTTAGGGTTAGGGTTAGGGTGAGGTTTAGGGCAAGGGTGAGAATTAGCATTAAGTTTAGGATTAGGTCTAGGGTTAAGGTGAGGGTGAGTGTGAGGATTAGGGTTAGGGTTAGGATTAGAGTTAGGGTGAGGGTTGGGGTTAGGGTTAGAGTGAGAGTTAGGGTGAGGCTTAGGCTTAGGCTTAGGTTTAGGATGTGGGCTTGGGTGAGTTTGAGGGTTAGGGTGAGGGTAAGGGTGAGGGTTAGGGTTAAGGTTAATGTTAGGGTTAGGGTTGGAGTTAGGGTTAGGCTTAGTGTTAGGCGGAGGGTGAGGGTGAGGTTGAGGGTTAGGGTTAAGTGAGGGTGAGGTTTAGGGTTATATTTAGCTAGTGTGATGGTTAGGCTTTTAGGGTTAGAGTGAGGGTTAGGATGAGGTTTAGGGTTAGGATTAGTGTTAGGGTGAGGGCTAGAGTGAGGGTGAAGTTTATGGTTAGCATTAGGATGAGGTTTAGTGTTACGGTTAGGGTTAGAGTACGGTGAGTGTGAGGATTAGGGTTAGGTTTAGGGTTAGGGTTATTGTTAGGCTTAGGGTTAGAGTTAAGTTGGAGGTAAGGGTGAGGGTGAGGATTAGGTTTAGGGTTAGGGTGAGGTTTAAGATGAGGTTTAGGGTTAGGATTAGGATTTGTTTGAGGGCTAGGGTGAGGGTTAGGTTTAGGGACAGTGTTAGGTTTAGGATTAGGGTTAGGGTGAGGTTTACGGTTTGGGTTAGGTTTAAAGT
Source organism: Dipodomys merriami (assembly GCF_024711535.1). Lineage (NCBI taxonomy): Eukaryota > Metazoa > Chordata > Mammalia > Rodentia > Heteromyidae > Dipodomys > Dipodomys merriami. The sequence continues at coordinate 3,661,863 of NW_027206335.1, read as the reverse complement.
TAGGGTTAGGGTATGGGTGAGGTTTAGGGTTAGAGTCAGGGTTAGGGTGAGTGTAAGGTTGAGATTTAGGGTTAGGGATAGTGTTAGTGTTAGGGTTAGGGTGAGAGTTAGGGGGAGGTATAGTGTAAGGGTTAGGGTTAGGATTAGGTTTAGGGTGAGGGTGAGTGTGTGGGTTAACGTTAGTTTTAGGTTTAGGCTTAAGGTTAGGCTGAGGGTGAGTGTTTGTGTTAGTGTCAGGTTTAGGTTTAGGCTTAGGGTTAGGATGAGGGTGAGGTTGAGGGTGAGAAAGTTAGCGTTAGGGTGAGGGTTAGTCATAGGGTTAGGAGGAGGGTTAGGATGAGGTTTAGGGTTAGGATTAGGGTTTGGGTGAGCGCTAGGGTGAGGATCACGGTTAGGGTTAGGGTGAGGGTGAGGTTTAGGGTTAGGGTTAGGGTTAGGGTGAGGCTGAGGGTGTGCGTTAGGGTTAGGGTTAATGTTAGCGTTAGGGTTAAGGTGAGGGTTAGGGTGAGCGTGAGGGTTAGGGTTAGGTTTAGGGTTAGGATTAGGGTAAACGTGAGGGTGAGTATGTGTGTTAAGGTTAGGTTTAGGGTTAGGCTTAGGGTTAGGCTGAGGGTGAGGTTGAGGGTGGGGGTTAGCATTAGGGTGAGGGTTAGGGTTAGGGTTAGGGGGAGGGTTAGGATGAGGGTTAGGGTTAGGATTAGGGTTAGGGTGAGGGCTAGGGTGAGGGTGAGGTTTAGGGCTAGGGTTAGGATGAGGTTTAGGTTTCGGGTGAGGGTTAGGGTTACTGTTACGGTTAGGATGAGATTGAGGTGAGGAATAGGGTTATGGTTAGTGTTAGGGTTAGGGTTAAGGTGAGGGTTAGGGTGAGTTTCAGGGTTAGGGTTGGGTTAGGATTAGGATTAAGGTTAGGGTTAGGGTGAGGTTTAGTATTAGGATTAGGGTTATGGTTATGGTGATGGTTAGGCTGAGGGTAATGTTTAGGGTTATGGTTAGGCTTAGGCTTAGGCTTAGGTTGAGGGTGAGGATGAGGGTTCAGGTTAGGGTGAGGGTTAGGGTTAGGGTTAAGGTGAGAGTTAGGGTTTGGGTTAAGTTTAGGGTTAGAGTGATGGTTAGGGTAAGGGTTTTTTGAAGGTGACGGTTAGGGTTAATTTGAGGGTTAGGGTGAGGTTTAGGATAAGGGTTAGGATTAGGGTTAGGGTGAGGGCTATGGTGAGGGTGAGTTGTAGGGGTAGGGTTAGGGTGAGGTTTAGGGTTAGGGTTAGGGTTAGGGTTAGGGGGAGTGGGAGGTTTAGGGTTACAATTAGGGTTAGGGGGTGGCTGATGGAGAGGGTTAGGGGTAAGGTTAGTGTTAGGGTTAGGGTGAGGGTTAGGGTGAGGGTGAGGGTTAGGCTTAGGGTTAGAATTAGGATTAGGGTAAGGGTTAGGGTGAGTGTGAGGGTTAGGGTTAGGTTTAGGATGAGGGTAAGTGTAAGGGTGAGGGTTAGGGTTAGGGTGAAGGATTTGGTTAAGATGAGGGATAGGTTTAGGGTTAGGGTTATTGTAAGGGTTAGGGTTAGGGTTATGGTTACTTTGAGGGTGTGGCTGAGGGTTAGGATTAGGGTTAGGTTTAGGATTAGGGTTAGGGTTAGGGTTAGTTTTAGGGTTAGGGTTTGGGTTAGGGTGAGGGTTAGGGTTATTGTTAGTGTTATGGTTTGGGTTAAGTTTGCAGTGAGGGTTAGGCAGAGGGTGAGGGTTATGCTTAGGGTTAGGGTTAGGGTTACTGTTAGTGTTAGGGTTAGGATGAGGTTTATGGTGAGGGTGACGGTTAGGGTTAAGGTTAGGATTAAGGCTAGGGTTAAGGTGAGGGTGAGTGTGAGGGTTATGGTTAGGGTTAGGGTTAGGATTAGAGTTAGGGTGAGGGTGAGGTTTAGGATTAGGGTGAGGGTTGGGGTTAGGGTTAGAGTGAGAGTTAGGGTGAGGGTTAGGCTTAGGCTTAGGTTTAGGGTGTGGGCTAGGGTGAGGTTGAGAGTTAGGGTGAGGGTTTGGGTTAGGGTTAGTGTTAGGGTTAGGGTTGGAGTTAGGGTTAGGCTTAGTGTTAGGCAGATGATGAGGGTGAGGGTGAGGGTTAGGGTTAGGTGAGGGGGAGGTTTAGGGTTAGATTTAGTGTTAGGTGGAGGGCTAGTGTGAGGGTTATTGTTTTAGTGTTAGGGTGAGGGTTAGGATGAAGTTTAGGGTTATGATTAGGGTTAGTATTAGGGTTAGGGTAAGGGCCAGAATCAGCGTGAGGCTTATGGTTAGCGTTAGGGTCAGGTTTAGTGTTAGGTTTAGGGTTAGAGTTTCTGTGAGTGTGAGTGTTAGGTTTAGGTTTAGGGTTAGGGCTATTGTTAGGGTTAGGGTTAGAGTTAAGTTGAGGGTAAGGGTTAGGGTTAGGTTTAGGGTTTGGGTTTCTTGTTAGGGTTAGTGTTAGAGTTAATTTGAGGGTAAGTTTGAGGGTGAGGTTTAGGTTTAGGGTTAGGGTGAGGGTTAGGTTGAGGGTTAGGGTTATTGTTAGTGTTATGGTTTGGGTTAAGTTTGCAGTGAGGGTTAGGCAGAGGGTGAGGGTTATGCTTAGGGTTAGGGTTAGGGTTACTGTTAGTGTTAGGGTTAGGATGAGGTTTATGGTGAGGGTGACGGTTAGGGTTAAGGTTAGGATTAAGGCTAGGGTTAAGGTGAGGGTGAGTGTGAGGGTTATGGTTAGGGTTAGGGTTAGGATTAGAGTTAGGGTGAGGGTGAGGTTTAGGATTAGGGTGAGGGTTGGGGTTAGGGTTAGAGTGAGAGTTAGGGTGAGGGTTAGGCTTAGGCTTAGGTTTAGGGTGTGGGCTAGGGTGAGGTTGAGAGTTAGGGTGAGGGTTTGGGTTAGGGTTAGTGTTAGGGTTAGGGTTGGAGTTAGGGTTAGGCTTAGTGTTAGGCAGATGATGAGCGTGAGGGTGAGGGTTAGGGTTAGGTGAGGGGGAGGTTTAGGGTTAGATTTAGTGTTAGGTGGAGGGCTAGTGTGAGGGTTATTGTTTTAGTGTTAGGGTGAGGGTTAGGATGAAGTTTAGGGTTATGATTAGGGTTAGTATTAGGGTTAGGGTAAGGGCCAGAATCAGCGTGAGGCTTATGGTTAGCGTTAGGGTCAGGTTTAGTGTTAGGTTTAGGGTTAGAGTTTCTGTGAGTGTGAGTGTTAGGTTTAGGTTTAGGGTTAGGGCTATTGTTAGGGTTAGGGTTAGAGTTAAGTTGAGGGTAAGGGTTAGGGTTAGGTTTAGGGTTTGGGTTTCTTGTTAGGGTTAGTGTTAGAGTTAATTTGAGGGTAAGTTTGAGGGTGAGGTTTAGGTTTAGGGTTAGGGTGAGGGTTAGGTTGAGGGTTAGGGTTATTGTTAGTGTTATGGTTTGGGTTAAGTTTGCGGTGATGTTGAGGCTGAGGGTGAGGGTTATGATTTTGGTTAGGTTTAGGGTTAGTGTTAGGGTTAGGGTTAGGGTGAGGTTTAGGGTTTGGGTTAGGGTTAGCCTTAGGGCTAGGCTGAGGGTGAGGTTGAGGGTAAGAAAGTTAGGGTTAGGGTGAGGGTTAGTCATAAGTTTAGGTGGAGGTTTAGAATGAGGTTTAGTGTTAGGATTAGGGTTTGGGGGAGGGTGAGTGTTATGGTGAGGGTGAGGGTGAGGTTTAGGGTTAGGGTTAGGTTGAGGGTTAGAGTGAGGGTTAGGGTTAGCGTTAGGGTGAGGGTGAAGTTTAGGGTTAGAGTTAGGGTTAGGGTGAGGCTGATTGTGAGGGTTAGGGTTAGGGTTAGTGTTAGAGGTAGGGATAGGTTGAGGGTTAGGGTGTGGGTGAGGGTTAGGCTTAGGGTTAGGATTAGGTTTAGGGTAAGGTTTAGGGTGAGTGTGAGGTTTAGGGTTAGGGTTAGGGTTAGGTTTAGAGTAGGATGAGGGTGAGGGTGAGGGTTAGGGTTAGGGTGAGTGTTAGGGTTAGGGTTAGGGTGAGAGTTAGTGTTCAGGTTAAGTTTAGGGTTAGGATGAGGGTTAGGGTTAGGGTTAGTGTTAGGCTGAGGGTTAGGGTTAGGTTTAGGGTGAGGGTAAGGATTAGGATGAGGATTAGGGTTAGGATTAGGGTTAGGGTGAGGGCTATGATGAGGGTGAGGGTTAGGGTTAGTGTTAGCATGAGGTTTAGGTTTAGGATTATGGTGAGTGTTAGGATGAGGGTTAGGGTTACAGTGAGGGTGAGGGTTAGGTTTAGGTTTAGGGTTAGGATTAGGGTAAGGGTTAGGGTGAGTTTTTGGATTAAGGTTAGGTTTATGGTTATATTTAGGGTTAGGATTATTGTTATTTTTATTGTTAGGGTTAGAGTTAAGATGAGGGTGAGGGTGAGGGTGATGATGTGGGTTAGGGTGAGGTTTAGGTTTAGGGTTAAGATTAGGGTTAGGGTGAGGGTGAGGTTTAGGGTTAGATTTAGAATTAGGGGGAGGGTTAGATCGAGGGTTAGGGTTAGTGTTAGGGTTAAGGTTAGGGCAAAGGTTAGCTTGAGGTTTAGGGTTAGTGTTAGGTTTATGATTAGGTTTAGGGTGAGTGTGAGTGTGAGGGTTAGGGTTAGGGTTAGGCTGAGGGTGAAGCTGGGGGTGAGGATTAGGGTTAGGCTAATGGTTAGGGTTAGGGTGAGGGTGAGGTTTAGGGTTTGGGTTAGGGTTAGCCTTAGAGCTAGGCTGAGGGTGAGGTTGAGGGTAAGAAAGTTAGGGTTAGGGTGAGGGTTAGTCATAAGTTTAGGTGGAGGTTTAGAATGAGGTTTAGTGTTAGGATTAGGGTTTGGGTGAGGGTGAGTGTTATGGTGACGGTGAGGGTGAGGTTTAGGGTTAGGGTTAGGTTGAGGGTTAGAGTGAGGGTTAGGGTTAGCGTTAGGGTGAGGGTGAAGTTTAGGGTTAGAGTTAGGGTTAGGGTGAGGCTGATTGTGAGGGTTAGGTTTAGGGTTAGTGTTAGAGGTAGGGATAGGTTGAGGGTTAGGGTGTGGGTGAGGGTTAGGCTTAGGGTTAGGATTAGGTTTAGGGTAAGGTTTAGGGTGAGTGTGAGGTTTAGGGTTAGGGTTAGGGTTAGGTTTAGAGTAGGATGAGGGTGAGGGTGAGGGTTAGGGTTAGGGTGAGTGTTAGGGTTAGGGTTAGGGTGAGAGTTAGGGTTCAGGTTAAGTTTAGGGTTAGGATGAGGGTTAGAGTTAGGGTTAGTGTTAGGGTGAGGGTGAAGTTTAGGGTTAGAGTTAGGGTTAGGGTGAGGCTGATTGTGAGGGTTAGGGTTAGGGTTAGTGTTAGAGGTAGGGATAGGTTGAGGGTTAGGGTGTGGGTGAGGGTTAGGCTTAGGGTTAGGATTAGGTTTAGGGTAAGGTTTAGGGTGAGTGTGAGGTTTAGGGTTAGGGTTAGGGTTAGGTTTAGAGTAGGATGAGGGTGAGGGTGAGGGTTAGGGTTAGGGTGAGTGTTAGGGTTAGGGTTAGGGTGAGATTTAGGGTTCAGGTTAAGTTTAGGGTTAGGATGAGGGTTAGAGTTAGGGTTAGTGTTAGGGTGAGGGTTAGGGTTAGGTTTAGGGTGAGGGTGAGGATTAGGATGAGGATTAGGTTTAGGATTAGGGTTAGGGTGAGGGCTATAATGAGGGTGAGGGTTAGGGTTAGTGTTAGCATGAGGTTTAGGTTTAGGATTATGGTGAGTGTTAGGATGAGGGTTAGGGTTACAGTGAGGGTGAGGGTTAGGTTTAGGTTTAGGGTTAGGATTAGGGTAAGGGTTAGGGTGAGTTTTTGGATTAAGGTTAGGTTTATGGTTATATTTAGGGTTAGGATTATTGTTATTTTTATTGTTAGGGTTAGAGTTAAGATGAGGGTGAGGGTGAGGGTGATGATGTGGGTTAGGGTGAGGTTTAGGTTTAGGGTTAAGATTAGGGTTAGGGTGAGGGTGAGGTTTAGGGTTAGATTTAGAATTAGGGGGAGGGTTAGATCGAGGGTTAGGGTTAGGGTTAGTGTTAGGGTTAAGGTTAGGGTAAGGGTTAGCTTGAGGTTTAGGGTTAGTGTTAGGTTTATGATTAGGTTTAGGGTGAGTGTGAGTGTGAGGGTTAGGGTTAGGGTTAGGCTGAGGGTGAGGCTGGGGGTGAGGATTAGGGTTAGGCTAATGGTTAGGGTTAGGGTGAGGGTGAGGGTTAGTTTGAGGGTTAGAGTTAGGATTAGTGTTAGGGTGAGGGCTAGGGTGAGGGTGAGGGTTAGTGTTATGCTTAGTGTTAGTGTTAGGGTGAGTGGAAGTGTTAGAGTGAGGGTTAGGGTTACGGTGAGTGTTAGGGTAAGGCTTAGGCTTAGGCTTAGGCTTAGGCTGAGTGTGAGGTTGAGGTTGAGGGTTAGGGTTAGGGTTATGGTTAGGTTTACGGTTAGGGTGTTGGTTAGGATGAAGTTTAGGTTTAGGTTGAGGGTTAGTGTGAGGATGATGGTAAGGGTAAACGTGAGTTTCGGGCTGAGGGTGAGGGTTAAGATAAAGGTGAGGGTTAAGGTTAGGTTTAGGGTTAGGGCAAGGGTTAGGTTTAGGGTTAGGGTGAGGTTTAGATTGACGATTAGGGTTAGGGCTAGTGTGAGGTTTAGGGTGAGAATGAGGGTTAGGATTAGGGTGAGTGTGAGGGTTAGGACTAGGGTTTAGGTGAGGGCTAGGGTGAGGGTGAGGGTTAGTGTTATGCTTAGTGTTAGTGTTAGGGTGAGTGGAAGTGTTAGAGTGAGGGTTAGGGTTACGGTGAGGGTTATGGTTAGGGTTAGGGTTAGGGTTTGGGTTAGGTTTATTGTTAGGGTTAGGGTTACGGTTACGGTTACGGTGAAAGTGAGGGTGAGGTTTAGGTTTAGTTATAGTGTTAGGGTTAGGGTGAGGGTTACGTTGAGGGTTGGGTTTAGGGTTAGTGTTAGTTTTAGATTTAGGGTGAGAGTTAGGGGGAGGTTGACGGTTAGGGTTAGGGTTAGGGTTAGGATTAGTGTTAGGGTGAGGATGAGTGTATGTGTTAGGGTTAGATTTAGGGTTAGGCTTAGGGTTAGACTGAGTGTGCAGTTCAGGGTGAGGGTAAGGGTTAAGGTGCGGGTTAGGTTTAGGTTTAGGTTGAGGGTTTGGATGAGGGTTAGGGTTACAGTGAGGGTGAGGTTTAGGGTTAGTGTGTGGGTTAGGGTTAGGATTAGGGTTAGGTTGAGGGTAGGTTTTAGGATTAGGGTTAGGTTTACGGTTAGGTTTAGGGTTAGGGTTTGGTTTAGGGTTAGGATTAGTGTTATTGTTAGGGTTACGTTTAGAGTTACTGTGAGGCTGATGGTGAGGGTGAGCGTTAGAGTTAGGTTTAGGGTGAGGTTTTGGGTTAGGGTTAGGATTAGTGCTAGGGTAAAGGTTAGGTTTATGGTTAGACTTAGGGTTAGGGGGAGGGTTAGGATGAGTGTTAGGGTTAATGTTAATGTTAGGGTTAGGGTTAAGGTGAGGGTTAGGTTGAGGTTTAGGGTTAGGGTTAGGGAGAGGTTTAGGGTTAGGGTTAGGGTTAGGGTGAGGGTTGGGTTTAGGGTTAGAGTTAGGGTTAGGGTGAGGCTGAGGGTGAGGGTTAGGTTTAGGGTTAGTGTTAGAGTTAAGGATAGGGTGAGGATTAGGTTGAGGGTGAGGGATAGGCTTAGGGTTAGGATTTGGTTTAGGATAAGGATTAGGGTGAGTGTTAGGGTGAGGGTTAGGTTTAGGGATAGGGATAGGTTTAGGATTAGGGTTAGGGTGAGGGTGAGTGTGAGGGTTGGTTTAGGGTTAGTCTTAGGTTTTGGGTTAGGGTTAGTGTTAGTGTTATGGTGAGGGTTAGGGTTAGGTTTATTTTTAGGATTAGGCTTAGGTTTAGGCTAAGGGTGACAGTGGGGGTGAGGATTAGGTTTAGGGTTATGGTTAGGGGTAGGGATAAGGTTATTGTTAGTGTTATGGTTATGGTTAAGTTTGTGTTGAGGGTGATGCTGAGGGTGAGGGTTATGTTTAGGTTTAAGGTTAGGGTTAGGATTACGGTTAGGCTTAGGCTTAGGCTGAGGGTAATGGTGGGGGTGAGGATTAGAGTTAGGGTTAGGGTTATTTTTAGTGTTATGGTTAGGGTTAAGTTTGCGGTGAGGGTGAGGCTGAGGGTGAGGGTTATGTTTAGGGTTAGGGTTAAATTTAGACTTAGTGTTATTGTTAGGGTAAGGGTTAGAGTTATGGTGAGTTTGAGGGTGAAGGTGAGGGTTAGGTTTAGGGTGAGGTGTAGGGTGAGGTTTAGGGTTAGTGTTAGGGTTAGGGTGAGGGTGAGGTTTAGGGTTAAACTTAGGGTTAGGGTTAAGGTTAGGGTGAGGTTTACGGCTAGGGTTAGTGTTAGGGTTAGAGTGAGGGAAAGGGTTAGGTTCAGGTTTAGGGATAGGGTTAGGTTTAGGAGTAGGCTTAGGGTGAGTGTGAGTGTGAGGGCTAGGGTGAGGGTTAGGTTTAGGGTTAGGGTGAGAGATAGGACGAGAGTTAGGGTGAGAGTTAGGACTGTTAGGTTGAGGGTTGGTTGAGGATGATGATAAAGGTAAAGGTGAGGTTTCGGCTGAGAGAGAGGGTTTCGTTATGGGTGAGTGATAGGGTTAGGTTTAGGGTTAGGATAAGGGTTAGGGTTAAGGTTAGGGTAAGGGTTAAATTGAGGATTAGGTTTAGGGTTAGTGTGAGGTTTAAGGTGACGATGAGGGTTAGGGTTAGGGTGAGGGTGAGGGTTAGAATTAGCGTTTGGGTGAGGGCTAGGGTGAGGGTGAGGGTGAGGGTTAGGGTTTTGGTTAGGCTGAGGTTTAGGGTTTGGGTTAGTGTTAGAGTTACGTTTACAGTGAATTGTGAGGTTTAGGTGTAGTGTAAGGGTTATGGTTATGGTTAGGGTTAGAGATAGGGTGAGGTTTTAGATTAGGATGAGGGTTAGGGTTAGTGTGAGGGCGAGTGTTAGTGTTAGGGTTAGTGTTACGGTGAGGGTAAGCGTTTTGGTGAGGCTTAGGGTTAGGGTGAGGGTTTTGGTTAGGGTGAGGGTTAGGGTTAGGGTTAGGGTTAGGGTGTGGTTGAGTTTTAGGGTTAGATATAGGGTTAGAGGGAGGGTTAGGGTGAGGGTGAGTGTTAGGGTTAGTGTGAGGGTGAGGTTTAGGTTGAGGTTTAGGGTTAGGGTTAGGGTTAGGGTTAGTGTGACGGATAGTGTTAGGTTGAGGGTAAGTGTTATTGTGAGGGTTAGGGTTAGGTTGAGTGTGATGGTTAGGATGAGGGTTAGTATTAGGGTTAGTGTTATTGTTAGGGTTAGGTTTAGGGTTACGTTTACAGTGAGGGTGAGTGTTAGGGTTAGGGATAGGTTGAGGTTTAGGTTTTGGGTTAGAGTTAGATTTAGGTTTAGGGTAAGGGTTAGGGTGAAGGTTAGTTTGAGGGTTAGCGTTAGGGTTAGTGTTAGGGTTAGGGTCAGGGTGAGATTTAGGGGGAACGTTAGGGTTAGTGATAGGGTTAGGATTAGGGTTAGGGTGAGGGTGAGTGTGTATGTTACGGTTAGGTTTAGTGTTAGGCTTAGGGTGTGGGTGAGGGTGAGGTTGAAGGTGAGGGATAGGGTTAGGGTGAGGGTTAAGGGTAGGGTTAGGGGGAGGGTTAGGATGAGGTTTATGATTAGGATTAGGGTTAGGGTGAGGGCTAGGGTGAGAGTGAGGTTTAGGGTTACGTTTAGGGTGAGGGTTAGGGTTAGGGTGAGAGTTAGGGTTCGTGTTAAGTTTAGGGTGAGGGTGAGGGTTAGTGTAAGACTTAGGGTGCGGTTGAGGGTTAGGTTTAGGGTTAGTGTTAGGGTGAGGTTTAGGATGAGGGTTAGGGTTAGGATTAGGGTTAGGGTGAGGGCTAGGATGAAGGTGAGTTTTAGGGTTAGGTTTAGGGTGAGGTTTAGGGTTAGGGTTAGGGTGAGGTTTAGGGTTAGAGTTAGTGTTAGGGTGAGGTTGATTGTGAGGTTTAGCGTTAGGGTTTGTGTTGGAGTTAGGGTTATGGTGAGGGTGAGGGTTAGGCTCAGCATTAGGATTAGGATTAGGATAAGGGGTAAGGTGAGTGTGAGGGTTAGGGTTAGGGTTAAGCATAGGGTTAGGCTGAGGATGAGGGTGAGGTTTAGGGTTCGGGTTAGGGTGAGGGTTAGGGTTAGGGTTAGGGTAAGAGTTAGGGTTCGGGTTAAGTTTAGGGTTAGGATGAAGGTTAGGGATAGGTTGAGGGTTAGTGTTAGGGTTAGGGTTAAGTTGAGCGTTAGGGTTAGGGTTAGTGTTATTGTTAGGGTTATGGTTAGATTTTCGGTGAGGGTGAGGGTGAGGGTTAGGGTTAGGGTTAGGGTGAGGTGTAGGTTTAGGGTTAGGATTAGGATTAGGATGAGGGTGAGATTTAGGGTTAGATTTAGGGTTAGGGGGAGGGTTAGTTCTTGGGTTAGGTTTAGGGTTAGTGTTAGGGTTAAGGTTAGGGTGAGGGTTAGGTTGAGGTTAAGGGTTAGAGTTAGGGTTAGTTTTAGGATTAGGGTTAGGGTGAGGGTGAGTGTGAGGGTTAGGGTTAGGGTTCGGCTTAGGCTTAGGGTTAGGCTGAGGGTGAGGGTGGGGTTGAGGATTAAGGTTAGGATGATGGTTAGGGTTAGGGTTAGGTTAAGTGTTAGGATGAGGGTTAGGGTTAGGATTAGGGTTAGGGTGAGGGCTAGGGTGAGGGTGAGGGTTAGGATAAGGGTTAGGCTTAGGCTTAGGGCTAGGCTGAGCATAAGGTTGATGATGAGGTTTAGGGTTAGGGTGATGTTTTGGTTTTCGGTTAGGGTGAGGGTTAGGATGAGGTTTAGGGTTAGGGGGAGTGTTAGGGTGAGTATGATGGTAAGGGTAATGGTGAGATTTAGGCTGAGGCTGAGGATTAAAATAAGGGTGAGTGTTAGGGTTAGGTTTAGGGTTAGGGTAAGGTTTAGGGTTAGGGTTAGGGTGAGGGTTAAATTGAGGATTAGGGTTAAGGTTAGTGTGAGGTTTAGGGTGAGGATTAGGGTTAGGGTTAGGGTGAGCATGAGGGATAGAATTAGGGTTAAGGTGAGGGCTAGGGTGAGGGTGAGGGTTAGGGTTAGTGTTAGGGTTAGGGTAAGTGTTAGGATGAGGGTGAGGGTTAGTGTTAGTGTGAGGGTGAGTGTTTGGTTTAAGGTTAGTTTAAGAGTGAGGGGAAGTGTAATGGTGATGGTTAGGGTTAGGGTGAGGTTAGTTTTTAATTTGAGGCTTAGGGTTAGTGCTAGTGTGAGGGTGAGGGTGAGGTTTATGGTTAGATTTTGGGTTAGGGGAGGGTTAGGGTGAGGTTTAGTGTTATGGTTATTGTTAGGGTTAGGGTGAAGGTGAGGTTTAGGTTGAGGTTTAGGATTAGGGTTAGGGTTAGTGTGAGGGTTTGTGTTAGGATTAGGGTTATGCTTAAGATTAGGCTGAGGGTGAGGGTGAGGGTGAATGTTAGAGTTAGGGTGAGGGTTAGGGTTAGGGTTATGGGGAGGTTTAGGATGAGGGTTAGGGTTAGGATTAGGGTTAGGGTGAGGGCTAGGGTGAGGGTGAGGTTTAGATTTAGGGTTCAGGTGAAGGTGAGGTTCAGGGTTAGAGTTAGGTTTACATTGAGGCTGATTGTGAGGGTTAGGGATAGGGTTGGTGTTAAAGTTAGGGTTAGGGTGAGGATTAGGTTGAGGGTGAGGGTTAGGCATAGAGTTAATATTCGAATTATGGTAAGGTTTAGGGTGAGTGTGAGGTTTAGGGTTATGGTTAGGCTTATGGTTATGTTGAGGGTAAGGGGGAGGGTTAGTGTTAGGGTAAGTGTTAGGGTTAGGTTTAGTTTGAGAGTTAGGGTTCGGGTTAAGTTTAGGGTTAGCGTGAGGGTTAGGGTTAGACTTACGGTGAGCATGAGGGTTAGCTTTAGGTTGAGGGTTAGAGTTAGGTTTACGGTTAGGGTGAGGGTTAGGGTAAGGGTTAGCCTGAGGGTTAGGATGAGGATTAGGGTTAGGATTAGGGTTAGGGTGAGGGCTAGGGTGAGGGTGAGGTTTAGGGTTAGTGTTATTTTGAGGTTTAGGGTTAGGGTTAGGGTAAGGGTAAGGGTTTGAATGAGGGTTAGTGTTATACTGAGGGTGAGGGTTAGGGTTCGGGTGAGGATTAGGGTTAGGATTAGGCTTAGGGTGAGGGTGAGTTTTAGGATTAGGTTTAGGGTTAGGTTTAGGTTTAGGTTTAGGGTTAGGATTAGTGTTATTGTTATGGTTGTGGTTTCATTCATGCTGAAGGTAAGGGTGAGGGTGAGGGTTAGGGTGAGGGTTAGGGTATGGATTAGGGTTAGGGTTAGGATTAGGGTTAGGGTGAGGGGGAGGTTTAGCGTTAGATTTAGAGTTAGGGGGAGGGTTAGTTCTTGGGTTAGTGTTAGTGTTAGGGTTAGGGTTAAGGTTAGGGTGAGGGTTAGATTGAGGTTAAGGTTTAGGTTTAGGATGAGGGTTAGGTTGAGGGTGAGTGTGAGGGTTAGAGTTAGGGTTAGGTTGAGGCTGATTTTGAGGGTTAGGGTTCGTGTTAGATTTAGTGTTAGAATGAGGGTTAGGGTGAGTGTGAGGCTTAGGCTTAGGGTTAGGATTGAGATTAGGATAAGGATTAGGGTTATTGTGAGCTTTAGTGTTAGGCTTAGGGTTAGGGTGAGGGTGAGGGTTAGGGTGAGGGTTAGGGTGAGGGTTAGGCTTAGGGTTAGGGTGAGAGTTAGGGTTCAGGTGAAGTTTAGAGTTTGGATGAGGAGTAGGGTTAGGGTTATGGTGAGTGTGAGGGCTAGGGTTAGGTTGAGGGTTAGGGTTAGGTTTAGGGTTAGGGTGTGGGTTTGTGTTAGGTTTAGTGTGAGGGTTAGGGTTAGGGTGAGGGTTTGGATGAGGGTTAAGGTTATGGTGAGGGTGAGGGTTAGTGTTATAGTTAGGATTAGAGTTAGGGTGAGGGTCTGTGTTAGGATTAGGGTTATGGTTATGGTTAGGGTTAGGTTTAGGGTTAGGATTAGTGTTATTGTTAGGGTTAGAGTTAGAGTTCAAGTGAGGGTGAGGGTGAGGGTTAGGGTTCGGGTTAGGGTGAGGTTTGGTTAGGGGTAGAACTAGGGCTAGGGTGAGGATGAGGTTTATGGTTAGATTTAGGGTTAGGGGGAGGGTTAGTTCGTGGGTTAGGGTTAGAGTTAGAGTTAGGGTTAAGGTTACGGTGATGGTTAGGTTGAGGTTAAGGTTTAGGGGTAGGGTTAGGTTTCTGATTAGGTTTAGGGTGAGGATGAGTGTGAGTGTTAGGCTTAGGGTTAGGCCTCGGCTTATGTTTAGGCTGAGGTTGAGTGTGGGCGTGAGGATTAGGGTTAGGGTGATGGTTAAGTTTAAGGTTAGGGTGACGGTTAAGATGAGGGTTACGGTTAGGATTAGGGTTAGGATGAGGGCTAGGGAGAGGGTGAGGGTTAGGGTAAGGGTTAGGCTTAGGCTTAGGCTTAGGCTGAGTTTGAGTTTGAGGGTGAGGATTAGGGTTAGGGTGATGTTTAGGTTTATGGTTAGGGTGAGGGTTAGGATAAGGTTTAGGGTTAGGGGGAGGTTTAGGGTGAGGATGATCATAAGGGTAAAGGTGAGGTTTAGGCTGAGGGTGAGGGTTAGGATAAGATTGTGGGTTAGGGTTAAGTTTAGGGTTAGGGGAAGGGTTAGGGTTAGGGTTAGGGTGAGGGCTAGACTGAGGTTTAGGTTTAGGGTTAGTGTGATGTAGGGAGCCGAGGCGAGACTCCGCCCACTCCCTTGCAGTTTTGAGGATTACCACTCCAGACGGTGCTTGGCGGGACGCATGGGCTGTGCGCGTGCGCGAGCCCGGTAGTGTCCCCAGCCAATCCCATGACACCTGGTGACGGTAAAAGGCAGGCGACCAACAATAGAAAAGACCCGTGTTCGAATTCCCTATATAAGCGGCTGTATTTCGGGTGCACGCTCTCTCGCGCCCAAGCTCTCCTACAACTAAAAGGCTCTCCAATAAAGCGTGATCTGAGAAGACTCCTGGAGTGGTGGTCGTTTTTCCTCGCTGGTCGAGTAGGCGGTCACTACAGTGTGAGGTTTAGGGTGAGGATGAGGGTTAGGGTTAGGGTGAGGGTGAGGGTTAGAATTAGGGTTAGGGTGAGGGCTAGGGTGAGGGTGAGGTTTTGGGTTAGGGTGTGGCTTAGGATTAGGGTGAGGGTTAGGGTTAGTGTGAGGGTTAGTGTTAGGGTTAGTGTTAGTGTTAGGGTGAGGGTAAGTGTTAGGGTAAGGGTTAGGGTTAGGGTGAGGGTTATGGTTAGGGTGAGGGTTATTGTTAGGTTTGTTGTTAGGGTTAGGGTTACTTTATCGATGAGGGTGACGGTTAGTGTTAGGGGGAGGGGGAGGCTTATTATTAGAGTTAGGCTTAGGGTGAGGCTGAGGGTGAGGTTTAGGGTTGGGGTTAGTGTTAGGTTTAGGTTTAGTGTGAGGGTTAGGGTTAGGGTCTGGCTTAGGCTTAGGCTTAGCCTTAGCCTTAGGCTGAGCCTGAGGGTGAGGGTTAGGGTTAGGGTGAGGGCTAGGGTTAGGGTTAGAGTGAGGGTTTGGATAAGTTTTAGGGTTAGGATTAGTGTTAGGGTGAGGGCTAGGCTGAGGGTTAATGTGAGGGTTAGGTTTAGGGATAGGTTTAAGTTTAGGATTAGGGTTAGGGTGAGGGTGATTGTGAGGGGTAGGGTTAGGGTTAGGCTTAGGGTTAGGGTGAGAGTAAGGGTTAGGTTTTGGGTTAGGGTGAGGGTGAGGCTGAGGATTAGGGTTTGGTTCAGGTTTTGGGTTAGGGTTAGGGTTAGGTTTAAGGTGATGGTTAGGGTTAGGGTTAGGGTTAGGCTTAGGGTTAGGCTGAGGGTGAGGGTGTGGGATAGGGTTAAGGTTTGGGTTAGGGTGAGGGTGAGGCTGTGGATTAGGGTTACGTTTAGGGTTAGGGTTAGGGTTAGGGTTATGCTTAGGCTTAGGGTTAGGGTTACCGTGAGGTTTATGTTTAGATATAGGGTTAGGCAAGGGTTAGGAATAGGGTTATTGTTAGGGTTAGGGTGAGGGTGAGGTTTAGGTTGAGGTTTAGGGTTAGGGTTAGTGTTAGGGTTACTGTGAGGGTTAGTGTTTTGGTTAGGGTTAGTGTTAGTGTGAGGGTAAGTGTTAAGGTGAGGGTTTTGTTTAGGGTGAGGGTTATGGTTAGGGTGAGGGTTAGGATTAGCTTTAGGGTTATTGTTAGGGTTAGGTTTAGGGTTACGGTTACAGTGAGGGTGAGTGTGAGGGTTAGGGTTAAGTTTAAGGTGATGTTTAGTGTTTGGGTTAGGGTTAGAGTGAGGGTTAGGGTGAGGGTGAGGTTTAGGGGTAGAGTTAGGGTTAGGGTGAGGGTTAGGTTGAGGTTTAGGGTTAGGGTTAGTGTTAGAATTAGGGTTAGGGTGAGGCTGAGTGTGAGGGTTAGTGTTAGGGTTAGTGTTAGGGTTAGGGTGAGAGTTAGGGTGAGGGTGAGGTTTAGGCCTAGGGTTAAGATTAGGATTAGGTTTATGGTTAGGGTGAGTGTGATGGTTAGGGTTAGGGTTTAGGTTAGCTTTAGGTTTCGGCTGAGGGTGAGGTTGAGTTTTAGGTTTAGGGTGAGGGTTAGGGTTAGGGTTAGGTTAAGTTTTAGTGTTAGGTTTAGGGTTAGGATGATGGTGAGGTTTAGGGGTAGAGTTAGGATTAGGGTGAGGTTGAGTATGAGTGTTAGGGTTAGGGTTAATGTTAGGCTTAGGTTTAGGCTGAGGGTGAGGGTGAGTTTTTGGGTTAAGTTTAGGATGAGGTTTAGGTTTTGCCTTAAGGTTAGAATTAGTGTTATGGTGAGATTTAGTTTTAGGGTTATAGTTAGGGTCAGTGTTAGGGTTAGGGTTAGGGTGAGTGTTAGGGTTAGGGTTAGGCTTAGGCTTAGTCCGAACAAGAGGGTGAGGGTTATTGTTAGGGTTAGGGTGGGGTTTATGGGTAGGGTTAGGGTTAAGGTTAGGGTGAGGGTTATGGTTAGGATTATGGTTAGGGTGAGGGCTAGGGTGAGGTTGAGGGTTAGGGTTAAGTTTAGGCTTAGGCTTAGGGTTAGTCTGAGGGTGAGGTTGAGGGTGAGGGATAGGTTTAGGGTAATGCTTAGGGTTACGGTTAGGGTGAGGGTAAGGATGAGGGTTAGGGTTAGGGTGAGGGTTAGAATGAGGGTTATGGTAAGTGTAAACGTGAGGATTAGGCTGCGGATTAGGGTTAAGATAAGGGTGAGTGTAAGTGTTAGGGTGAGGGTAAGTGTTAGGGTGAGGGTTAGGGTTAGGGTGAGTTTTATGGTTAGGGTGAGGGTTAGAGTTAGGGTTACGGTTATTGTTAGGGTTTGGATTAGGGTTACCCTTACAGTGAGTGTGAGTGTAAGGGTTAGGTTTAGGGTGAGGTTATGGTTAGGGTTATGGTTAGAATTTGGGTTAGGTTTAGGGTTAGGGTTAGGGTGAAGGCTAGGGTGAGGATGAGTGTTAGGGTTTGGGTTAGATTTAGGGTTAGAATTAGGTTTAGGGTGAGAGTGAGTGTGTGGTTTAGGGTTAGGGTTAGGGTTAGGCTTAGGGTTAGACTAAGGGTGAGGTTAGGGGTGACTGTTAGGGCTAGAGTGAGGGTTAGGTTTAGGATTAGGGTGAGGGGTAGGATGAGGATTAAGGTTAGGATTAGGGTTAGGGTGAAGACTAGGGTGAGGGTGAGGTTGAGGGTCAGGGTTAGGGTTACCATGAGTGTCAGGTTTAGGTTTAGAGTTAGGGTTAGGGTGAGGGATAGGTTAAGGTTTAGGGTTAGGATTAGTGTTAGTGTTAGGGTGAGGGTGAGGGCTAGTTTTAGGATGAGGGTTAGGTTTAGGGTAAGGGTTAGGGTTAGGGTTACGGTGGGGTCGGGGTTAGGGTTAGTTTGAGGGTTAGAATTAGGTTTAGGGTTAGGTTGAGGGTTAGGGTTAGGATTAGGGTGAGGGTTTGGATGGGGTTTAAGGTTGCAATTAGTTTTAGGGTGAGTCCTAGGGTGAAGGTGAGGGTTATGGTTAGGGTTAGGGTGAGGTTTAGGGTTAGGTTTAGGGTTAGGTTTACAGTGATGGTGAGGGTTAGGGTTAGGTTTAGAGTTACAGTGAGGGTGAGGGTAAGGATCAGGGTTAGTGTGAGGTTTAGGGTTAGGGTTATGGTTAGGGTGAGGGTGAGGTTTAGGGTTAGAGTTAGGGTTAGGGGGAGGGTTAGGGTGAGCTTTAGAGTTAGGGTTAGTGTTAGGGTTAGGGTTATCGTCATTAGGGTTAGGGTGATTGTTAGTGTGAGGGTGATGGTAAGGTTAAAAGTTATTGTTAGGCTGAGGGTGAGGGTTATGGTAAGTGTGAGGGTTAGGGTTAGGGTGAGGTTGAGGGTTAGGGTTAGCATGATGGTTAGGATTAGTGTGAGGGTTAGTGTTAAGGTGATTGTTAGTGTTAGGGTGAGGGTAAGTGTTAGGGTGAGGGTTAGGGTTAGGGTTATTGTTAGGGTTAGGGTTAGGTTTACGGTTAAGTTGAGGGTGAGGGTGAGGGTGAGGTTTAGGGTTAGGATGAGGTTCAGGTTTAGGGTTAGGGGTAGAGTTAGGGTTAGGGTGTTGTTTAGGGTTTGAGTTAGGATTAGTGTTATTGTTGGGGTTAGGGTGATGTTTAGGGTTAGTGTTAGGATTTGGCTCAGGCTTAGGCTTAGGGTGAGCATGAGGGTGAGGGTTAGGGTTAGGGTTAGGGTGGGGTTTACGGTTAGGGTTAGGGTGAAGGTGAGGTTGAGGGTTGGATATAGGGTTAGGGGGAGGGTTAGGGGGAGGGTTAGGGTTAGTGTTAGGGTGAGGGTAAGTGTTAGGGTGTGGGTTAGGAATAGGGTTAAGGTTATTCTTAGGGTTAGGTTTAGGGTATTGTTACCTTGAGGATGAGGATGAGGGTTAGGGTAAGGGTTAGGGTGAGGTTTAGAGTTTGGGTTAGTGTTAGAGTTAGTTTTAGGGTGAGGGTGAGGTTTAGGTTAGTGTTAGGTTTAGGGTGAGGGTTATGTTGAGGGTTAGGGTTAGTGTTCCTTTTTAGGTTCGTGTTAGTGTTAGGGTTAAGGTGAGGGTTAGGGTGAGGGTTTGTCTTAGTGTTAGGGTGGGGGTTTGGGTTAGGTTTAAGTTTAATATTAGGTAGAGGGTGAGGGTGACTGTGAGGGTTAGGGATAGTGTGAGGGTGAGGTTTGGGGTTAGAGTTAGCGTTAGGGTGAGGGTTAGTGTGAGGGTTAGGGTTAGGGTAAGTTTTACAGTTAGGGTTAGGGTGAGGGTGAGTGTGAGGGTCAGTGTTAGTCTTAGGCTTAGGCTTAGGCTTAGGCCGAGCATGAGGGTGAGGGTCAGGTTTAGGGTTAGCATTACGGTTAGGGTGAGGGTTAGAGTGAATATGAGGGTTAGGGTTAGCGTTAGGGTGAGTTTTAGGTTTAGGGTTAGGGTTATGCTGAGGGTGAGAGTTATGGTTAGGGTTAGGGTTAGGGTGAGGGTGAGGGTTAGGATTAGGGAAAGGGTTAGAGTTACAGTGAGGGTGAAGGTGAGGGTGAGGGTTAGGATCAGGGTTAGAGTGAGGTTAAGGGTTAGGGTTATTTTTAGAGTTATGGTTAGGGTGAGGGTGTTGTTTAGGGTTAGATTTATGGTTAGGGGGTGTGTTAGGGTGAGGGTTAGGGTTAGGGTTAGTGTTAGGGTTAGGGTTAGGGTGAGGGTTAGGTTGATGTATAATGCTAGGATTCGTGTTAGGTTTAGGATTAGGTTTATGGTGAGGGTGAGTGTGAGGGTTAGGGTTAGGGTTCGGCTTAGGCTTACGGTTAGGCTGAGGGTATGGGTGGGGATGAGGATTAGGTTTAGAAAGATGGTTAAGACTATGGTTAGGTTAAGGGTTAGGATGAGGGTTAGGGTTAGGATTAGGGTTAGGGTGAGGGCTAGGGTGAGGGTGGGGGTTTGGTTTAGAGTTAGGCTTAGGCTTAGGGTTAGGTTGAGGCTGAGGATGAGGGTGAGGGTTAGGATTAGGGTGATGTTTGGGGTTACCGTTAGGTTGAGGGTTAGGATGAGGATTAGGATTATGGTGAGGGTTAGGTTGAGGCTGAAGGTAAGGGTAAATTTGAGGGTTAGGCTGAGGATGAGGGTTAGGGTAAGGGTGAGGGTTAGGGTTAGGGTGAGGGTGAGGGTTAGATTGAGGATTAGTGTTAGGTTTAGTGTGAGGTTTAGGGTGAGGATGAGGGTTAGGGTTAGGTTGAGGGCTAGGTTGAGGTTGAGGGTTAGGGTTAGGGTAAGGTTTATGTTTAGGGTGAGGTTTAGGGTTAGTGTGAAAGTTAGTGTTAGGTTTAGGGTTAGTGTTAAGTTGAGGGTAAGTGTTAGGGTGAGGGTTAGGTTTAGGGTGAAATTTATGGTTAGGATGAGGGTTAGGGTTAGGGTTAGGTTTATTGTTTGGTTTAGGGTTACGGTTACGGTTACGGTGAGGGTAAGGGTGAGGGTGAGGGTTAGGGTTAGAATGAGGCTTAGGTTTAGGGTTAGGGTTATAGTTACGTTTAGGGTGAGGGTGAGGTTTAGGGTTAGAGTTAGGGTTTGTGTTAGTGTTGGGGTTATGGTGAGGGTTAGGGTTAGGGTTAAGCTTAGGCTTAGGCTTAGGCTGAGCATGAGGGTGAGGGTTAGGGTCAGGGTTAGGGTGGGGTTTAGGGTTAGGGTTAGGGTGAGTGTGAGGTTGAGGTTGAGGGTTAGGTATAGGTTGAGGGGGAGGGTTAGGGTGAGGGTTATGTTTAGGGTTATTGTTAGGGTTAGTGTGAGGGCGATGGTTAGGTTGAGGTTTAGGGTTAGGGTTAGGGCTTCGGTTAGTGTGAGGGTTAGTGTTAGGTTTAGGGTTAGTGTTAGGGTAACGGTAAGTGATAGGGTGATGGTTTGGGTTAGGGTGAGGGTTATGCTTAGGGTGAGGCTTAGGGATAGGGTTAGGGTTACTGTTAGGGTTACGTTTAGGTTTAGGGTTAATGTGAGGGTGAGGATGAGGGTTAAGTTTAGGTTAAAGGTGAGGTTTAGGGTTTGGCTTAGGGTTAGAGTAAGGGTTATGGTTAGGTTGAGGGTTACGGTGAGTGTTCCTGTTAAGGTTAGGGTTAGGGTGAGAGTTAGGGGGAGGGTTAGGGTTAGGGTGAGGGTTAGGGTTAGTGTAAGTGTGAGGATTAGGATGAGGGTTAGGTTTAGGATTAGGGTTAGGGTGAGGGCTAGGGTGAGGTTGAGGTTTAGGGTTAGGGTTAGGGTGAGGTTTAGGTTTAGGGTGAGGGTAAGTGTGTGTTAGGGATAGGTTTAGGGTTAGGCTTAGGCTTAGGCTGAGGGTGGGGTTGAGGGTGAGGGTTAGGGTTAGGGTGAGGGTTAGGGTTAGGATTAGGGTGATGTTTAGTGTTAGTGTTAGGGTTAGAGTTAGGGTTAGGGTGAGGTTGAGGTTTAGGGGTAGGTTTAGGTTTAGGGTGAGGTTTAGCGTTAGTATTAGGGTTAGGGTGAGGGCTAGGGTGAGGGTTACGGTGAGGGTTAGGTTTAGGGGTACTGATAGGTGTACGGGTAGGATTAGGGTTAGGGTGAGGGTCCGGGTGAGTGTGATGGTAAGCCTAAAGGTGAGGATTAGGCTGAGGCTGAGGGTTAAGATAAGGGTGAGTGTAAGTGTAAGGGTGAGGGTTAGGGTTAGGGTGAGTGTTATGGTTAGGGTGAGGGTTAGAGTTAGGGTTATGGTTATTGTTAGGGTTAGTGTTAGGGTTACCCTTACAGTGAGGGTGAGGGATAGGGTTAGGTTTAGGGTGAGGTTTAGGGTTAGGTTTAGGGTGAGGTTTAGGGTTAGGTTTAGGGTTAGAATTTGGGTTAGGGTTAGGATTAGGGTTAGGGTGAAGGCTAGGGTGAGGGTGAGTGTTAGGGTTAGGGTTAGGGTTTGGGTTCGGATTTTTGTTAGGGTGAGTGTGAGTGTGTGGGTTCGGGTTAGTTTTAGGGTTAGGCTTAGGCTTAGGCTAAGGGTGAGGTTGAGGGTGAGGTTTAGGGTTAGGGTGAGGGTTCGGTTTATGGTTAGGGTTCGGGTTACTATGAGGGTTAAGGTTAGGATTATGGTTAGGTTGAAGGGTAGGGTGAGGGTGATGTTTAGGGTTAGGGTTACGGTTAAGGTGAGGGTCAGGTTTAGGGTTAGAGTTATGGTTAGGGTGAGGGATAGGGTGAGGTTTAGGGTTAGGATTAATGTTAGGGTTAGGGTGACGGTGAGGGTTAGGGTTTGGATGAGTGTTAGGTTTAGGGTGAGGGTTAGGTTTAGGGTTACGTTGGTGTCTGTGTTAGGGTTAGGTTGAGGGTTAGAATTAGGTTTAGGGTTAGGTTTAGAGTTAGGGTGAGGTTTAGGGTTAGATATAGGGTTAGGGGAGGGTTAGGGTAAGGGTTAGGAATAGGGTTAGTGTAAGGGATTGGGTGAGGGTGAGGGTTAGGTTGAGGTTTATGGTTAGGGTTAGTGTGAGGGTTAGTGTTAGGGTGAGGGTAAGTGTTAGGGTGAGGGTTTGGGTTAGGGTGAGGGTTATGGTTAGGGTGAGGGTTAGCATTAGCTTTAGGGTTATTGTTAGGGTTAGGTTTAGGGTTACGGTTACTGTGAGGGTGATTGTTAGGGTTAGGGTTAGGGTTAGGGTTAGGGTGAGGTTAATTTTTTGGATTAGGGTTAGAGTGAGGGTTAGGGTAAGGGTGAGGTTTAGGGATAGAGTTAGGGTTAGGGTGAGGGTTAGGTTTAGGTTTAGGGTTAGGGTTAGTGTTAGTGTTAGGGTTAGGGTGAGATTTAGGTGGTTGTTAGTGTCAGGATTAGGGTTAGGGTTAGCATTATGGTTAGGGTGTGGGTGAGGTTTAGTTTTAGAATTAGGGTTAGGGTAAGGCTGAGTGTGAAGGTTAGTTTTAGGGTTAGTGTTAGGGATAGGGTGAGGGTTAGGATGAGGGTGAGGGTTAGAGCTAGGGTTAGGATTAGGATTAGGGTTAGAATTAGGGTGAGTGTGAGTGTTAGCATTAGTATTAGGGTTAGCCTTAGGTTTAGGCTGAGGGTGAGGTTGAGGGTGTGGGTTAGGTTTAGGGTGAGGGTTAGCGTTAGGGTTAGGGTGAGGTTTAGTGTTAGGTTTAGAGTTAGGTTGAGTGTTAGGTTTAGGGTGAGGGTGAGTGTGAGGGTTAGGGTTAGGGTTAATATTCGGCTTAGGTTTAGGCTGAGGGTGAGGGTGAGTGTTAGGGTTAGGGTTAGGGTGAGGTTTAGGTTTAGGGTTATGGTTAGAATTAGTGTTAGGGTGAGAGGGAGGTTGAGGGTTAGATTTAGGGTTAATGTTAGGGTTGGGGTTAGGGTGAGGGTTTGGGTTATGGTTAGGCTCAGGCTTAGGCTTAGTCCGAGCATGAGGGTGAGGTTTAGGGTTAGGGTGAGGGTGATGGTTCAGGTTAGGGTTAGTGTTATTGATAGGTTTAGGTTTAGAGTTACCATGAGGGTGAGGGTGCGGGTCACTGTTAGGGTTAGGGTTATGGTGGGGTTTACGGGTAGGGTTAGGGTTAGGGTTAGGGTGAGAGTTAGGGTGAGTGTTCGGGTGAGTGTGATGGTAAGCCTAAAGGTGATGATTAGGCTGAGGCTGAGGGTTAAGATAAGGGTGAGTGTAAGTGTTAGGGTTAGGGTTAGGGTGAGGGTTTGGATGAGGGTTAGGGTTACAATTAGGTTTAGGGTGATTGCTAGGGTGAGGGTGAGGGTTATTGTTAGGGTTAGGGTGAAGTTTAGGATTAGTGTTAGGGTTAGGGTTAGAGTTACAGTGAGGGTGAGGGTGAGTGTAATGATCAGGGTTAGGGTGAGGTTTAGGGTTAGGGTAATGGTTAGGGTGAGGGTGAGGTTTAGGGTTAGAGTTAGGGTTAGGTGGAGGGTTAGGGTGAGCCTTAGTGTTAGGGTTAGGGTGAGGATGAGGGTGAGGGTGAGGGTTAGGGTGAGGTTTAGGGTTTCAGTTAGGGTTACAGTTTTGTTTAGGGTGAGGGTGAGGTTTAGGATTTAAGGTGAGGGTGAGTGTGAGGGTTAGGGTTATGGTTCCCGTTAGGATTAGAGTTAGAGTGAAGGTGAGGTTTAGGGTTAGGTTTTGGGTGATGTTTGGGGTTAGGGTTAGATTGAGATTTAGGTTTAGGGTTAGGCTTAGGCTTAGGTTAAGGGTGTGGGCTAGGGTTAGGCTTAGGGCTAGGGGTAGGATTAGGGTTAGGGTGAGGGTTAGGGTTATTGTTAGTGTTATGGTTTGGGTTAAGTTTGCTGTGAATATGAGGCTGAGGGTGAGGGTTATGGTTATGGTTAGGGTTAGGGTTAGTGTTAGGGTGAGGGTTAGGGTTAGGGTGAGGGTGAGGGTTAGATTGAGGATTAGTGTTAGGGTTAGTGTGAGGTTTAGGGTGAGGGTTAGTGTTATGGTTAGGATTATTGTTAGGGTGAGGGTGTGTGTTAGGATTAGGTTTAGGGTTAGGGTTAGGGTTAGGTTTAGGTTTAGGATTAGTGTTATTGTTAGGGTTCGAGTTAGAGTTAAAGTGAGAGTGAGGGTTAGGGTTAGGGTTAGGTTTAGGGTTGCTATTAGGACAACTTTTAGGGTTAGGGTTAGGGTTAGGGTGAGGGCTAGGCTGAGGGTTTATGTGAGGGTTAGGTTTAGGGATAGGGTTAGGTTTATGATTATGGGAAGGGTGAGGGTGAGTGTGAGGGTTAAGTTTAGGGTTAGGCTTAGGGTTAGGGTGAGGGTTAGGGTTACGGTTTGGGTTAGGGTGAGGGTGAGGCTGAGGATTAGGATTTGGTTCAGGGTTAGAGTTAAGGTTAGGGTTAGGGTTAAGGTGATGGTTAGGGTTAGGGTGAGGGTTAGGCTTAGGGTTAGGCTGAGGGTGAGGGTTTGGGTTAGGATTAGGGTTTGGGTTAGGGTGAGGGAGAGGCTGAGGTTAGGGTTAGGATTAGGATTAGTATTAGGGTTAGGTTGAGTGTGAGGGTTAGTGTTAGGGATAGGGTTAGGCTTAGGTTTAGGCTGAGAGTGAGGGTGAGTGTTAGGATTAGTGTGAGGGTTAGGGTTAGGGTTAGGGTGAGAATTAGGGTTCGGTTAAGTTTAGGGTTAGGGTGAGTGTTATGGTAAGGGTTACAGTGAGGGTGACGGTTAGGGTTAGGTTGAGGGTTAGGACGAGGGTGAGGGTGCGGATGAAGTTTAGGGTTAGTGTTAGGGTGCGGGTTAGGATGAGTGTTAGGGTTAGGATTAGGTTTGGGTAAGGGCTAGGGTGAGGGTGAGGTTTAGGGTTAGGGTTAGGGTAAGGCTGAGGTTTAGGGTTAGAGTTAGGGTTATGGTGATTCTGAGGGTGAGGGTTAGGTTTAGGGTTAGTGTTAGAGTTAGGGTTGCAGTGAGGGTTAGGGTGAGGGTGAGGGTTAGGCTTAGTGTTAGGATTAGGATTAGTGTAAGGGTTAGGGTGAGTGTGAGGGTTATGGTTATTTTTAGGCTTAGGATTAGGGTTAGGCTGAGGGTGATGTTTAGGGTTAGGGTGAGGGTTAGTATTAGGGTTAAGTTGAGAGTTAGGGTTCGGGTTAAGTGTATGGTTATGGAGAGGGTTAAGGTTAGTTTTATTGTTAGGGTTAGGTTATTGTTAGCGTTAGTGTGAGGGTGAGGGTTAGGTTGAGGGTTATTGTTAGGGTGAGGTTAACTGTTAGGGTGAGAGTTTGGTTTAGGGTGAGGGTTATGGTTAGGGTGAGGTTTAGGATTAGGGTTATGGTTATTGTTAGGATTAGGTTTATGGTTAAGGTTATGGTGAGGTTGAGGTTTAGGGTAAAGGTTAGGGTGAGGTTTAGGGTTTAGTTTAGGGTTACAGTTAGGGTTACAGTTAGGTTTAGGTTGAGGGTGAGGTTTAGGGTTAGAGTTATGGTTAGGGTGAGGGTTAGATTGAGGGTTAGGGTTAGTGTTAGGTTTAGGGTTAGGGTAAGAGTTAGGGTGAGGGTTAGGTTAGGGTGAAGGTTTGGGTTAGGGTTAGTGTTATTTTTAGGGTTAGGTTTAGAATTACGGTGAGTGTGAGGGTTAGGGTTAGGTTTAGGGTTAGGGTTAGGATTACGGTTAGGGTGAGGTTGAGGTTTAGGTTAGATTTAGGGTTAGTTGGAGGTTTAGGTCGAGGGTTAGCGTTAGGGTTAGTTTTAGGGTTAAGGTTAGGGTGAGGGTTAGGTTGATGTTTAGGGTTATGCTTTGGGTTAGTTTTAGGAGTATGGTGAGTGTGAGTGTGAGGGTGAGGGTTAGGGTTAGTCTTAGGCTTAGGCTTAAGGTTAGGCTGAGGGTGAGGGTGGTGGTGAAGATTAGGTTTAGGGTGATGGTTAGGGTTGGGGCTAGGGTGAGGGTTAGGGTTAGGGTTAGAGTGAGCTTTAGGGTTAGGGGTTGGGTTAGGGTTAGAGTTACGGTGAGGGTGAGGGTGCGGGTGAGTGTGAGGGTTAGGTTTAGTTTTAGGTTTAAGGTTAGGGTGAGGGCTAGGGTGAAATTGAGGTTTAGGGTTAGGTTGAGGGTAAGGTTTAGTGTTGGGGTTAGTGTTAGGGTTAGGGTGAGTGTGAGGTTTAGGTTTAGAGTTAGGGTTAAGGTGAGGCTGAGGATGAGGGTTAGGGTTAGGGTTAGGTTCACTGTTAAGTTTAGGGTTAGGTTGAGGGTTAGCGTGAGTTTTAGGGTTTGGGTTAGGATTGAGCTTAGGGTTAGGGTTAGGGTGAGTGTGAGGGTTAGGGTTTGGGTTAGGCTTAGGCTTAGGATTAGGCTGAGGGTGAGGGTGGGTGTGAGAAATAGGTTTTGGGTGATGGTTAGCGTTAGGGTTAGGGTGAGGTTTAGGATGAGGGTTAGGGTTAGGATTTGGTTTAGTTTAGGGCTAGGGTGAAGGTGAGGGTTAGGGTTAGGGATAGGGTTAGATTTAGGATTAAGGGTAGGATGAAGTTGAGGGTGAGGGTCAGGGTTAGGGTTAGGCTTAGGC
Source organism: Dipodomys merriami (assembly GCF_024711535.1). Lineage (NCBI taxonomy): Eukaryota > Metazoa > Chordata > Mammalia > Rodentia > Heteromyidae > Dipodomys > Dipodomys merriami. Next base: position 3,635,907 of record NW_027206335.1, on the reverse strand, counting down.
TTAGGTTTAGGCTGAGGGTGAGGTTGAGAGTTAGGGTTAAGGTGAGGGTTAGGGTTAGGGTTAGGGTGAGGGTTAGTATGTGGTATAGGGTTAGGATTCGGTTTAGGTTGAGGTCTAGGGTGAGGGTTACGTTTAGGGTTAGGTTAAGGGTGAGGTTTAGGGTTCGGGTTAGGTTTTGGTTTAGGGTGAGGGTTAGGTTTAGGTTATGGTGAGGGTGAGGGTTAGGGTTAGGTTGAGGGTTATGGTTAGGGTTAGGTTGAGGTTTAGGTTTAGGTTTAGGATGAGTGTTAGGATGAGGCTTATATGGTTTGGATTAGGGTTAGGGTGCGGGCTAGGGTGAGGATGAGGGTTAGGGTTAGGTATAGGCTTAGGCTTAGGGTTAGGCTGATGGTGCGGGTGGAGGTGAGAAATAGGTTTTGGGTGGTGGTTAGGGTTAGGGTTAGGGTGAGGGTTAGAGTTAGGATTAGGTTTAGGGTTAGGGCTAGGGTGAGGGTGAGGGTTATTGTTAGGGTTAGGCTTAGGCTTAGTGTTAGGCTGAGTGTTAGGGTAAGGGTGAGGGTTAATGTTTGGGTGATGGATAGGGTTAGGGTTAGGGTGAGTGTTAGGATGAGGGTTAGGGTTAGGGTGAGGGTTAGGGTGAGGGTGACAGTGAAGGTTAAGGTATGGATGAGTGTTAGTGTTAGGGTGAGGTTTAAAGCTACGGTGAGGGTTAGGGTGAGGGTGAGGGTAAGGGTTAGGTTTATGGTGAGGGTTAGGGTTAGAGGTAGGGTGAGGTGTAGGGTTAGAGTTAAGGTTAGGGGTAGTGTGAGGGTCAGGATTAGGGTTAGGGTTAGGGTTAGGGTTAGGGTTAGGTTTGGGGTTAGTGTTAGTGTTTTGGTTAGGATTAGGCTTACGGTTAGGGTTTGGGTTACAGTGAGGGTTAGGGTTAGGGTTAGGGTTAGGCTTCGGATTAGGCTGAGGGTGAGGTTGGTGGTGACGAGTAGGTAAGGGTTAGGGTTAGGGTTAGGTTTGGGTGAGGGTTAGTGTTAGGGTTAGGGTGAGGGTGAGGGTTAGATTGAGGATTAGTGTTAGGGTTAGTGTGAGGTTTGCTGTAAGGATCAGTGTTAGGGTTAGGGATAGGGCTAGGGTTAGGTTGAGGTTTAGGGTTAGTTTTAGGGTGAGGGTTAGGGTTATGGTGATGGTTAGGGTTAGTGTGAGGCTTAGTGTTCGGTTTGCAGTTAGTGTTAAGGTGAGGGTAACTGTTAGAGTGAGGGTTAGGTTTAGTGTGAGGGTAATGGTTAGGGTGAGGGTTAGGGTTATCATTAGGAAATTTGTTAGGATTATGGTTTGGGTTACTGTTACTGTGAGGGTGAGTGTTAGGGTTAGGGTTAGGATTAGTATTAGGGTTAGTGTTAGGGTGAGGGTAAGTGTTAGGGTGAGGGTTAGGGTTAGGGTGAAGGTTAGGGTTAGTGTGAGGCTTAGTGTTCGGGTTACGGTTAGTGTTAAGGTGAGGGTAGTTGTTAGGGTGAGGGTTAGGTTTAGGGTGAGGGTAATGTTTAGGGTGAGGGTTAGGGTGAAGGTTAGGGTTTTTGTTAGGATTATGGTTTGGGTTACTGTTACTGTGAGGGTGAGTGTTAGCGATAGAGTTAGGATTAGTATTAGGGTTAGTGTTAGGGTGAGGGTAAGTGTTAGGGTGAGGGTTAAGGTGAGGGTGAGGGTTATGGTTAGGGTGAGGGTCAGGGTTAGGGTTAGGGTTACATGAGCGTGAGGGTTAGGGTTAAGTTGAGGGTTAGGTTTAGGGTTAGCATTAGGGTGAGTTTAGGGTTAGGCTTAGTGTGAGGGTTAGTGTTAGGGTTAGGGTTAGTGGTAGGTGAGGGTAAGTGTTAGTGTGAGGTTTAGGGTTAGGGTGAGGATTATGGTTAGGGTGAGGGTTAGGGTTATTGTTAGGGTTAGGATTAGGTTTAGAGTTAGGGTTAGGGTGAGGATAAGATTTAGGGTTAGAGTTAGGATTAGGTTTACGATTAGGGTTAGGGTGAGGGCTGGGGTGAAGGTGAGAATTAGGGTTAGTGATAGGGTAACGCTTAGGGTTAGGGTTACGGTTAGGGTGAGGGTTAGGATGAGGGTTAGGCTTATGGTGAGGGTGAGGGTTAGGGTTAGGTTGAGGTTTAGGGTTAGGATTAGGGTTAGGGTGAGGTTGAGTGTTAGCATTAGGGTTAGGGTTAGGGTTAGGGTTAGGTTTAGGGTTAGGATTACTGTTATTGTTAGGGTTAGGGTTAGAGTTATGTTGAGAGTGATGGTGAGGGTGAGGATTAGGGTTAGAGTTAGGATTAGGTTTAGGGTTAGGGTTAGTGTTAGGGTGAGGGTGAGGTTTATGGTTAGATTTAAGTTTAGTTGGAGGGTTAGGTCTAGGGTTAGGATTAGGGCAAGTGTTAGGGTTAAGGTTAGTTTCAGGGTTAGGTTGAGGTTTAGGGTTAGGGATAGTGTGAATTTTAGGGTGAGGATGAGGGTTAGGGTTAGGGCGAGGTCTAGGGAAAGGGTGAGGTTTAGGGTTAGTGTTAGGGTGAGGTTTATGGTTAGGGTGATGTTTAGGGTTAGTGTGAAGTTTACTGTTAGGGTTAGGGTTAGTGTTAGGGTGAGGGTAAGTGTTAGGGTGAGGGTTAGGGTTAGGTTTAGGGTTACGGTTAGAGTGTGGGTTAGGGTTAGGGTTATGGTTATTGTTAGCATTAGGGTTAGGGTTAAGGTTATGGTGAGGGTGAGTGTGAGGGTTAGGGTTAGGGCTAGGATGAGGTTTAGGGTTAGGTTTAGGGTGAGGGTTAGGGTGAGGTTTAGTGTTAGATTTAGGGTTAGGGATATCCTTAAGGTGAGGGTTAGGTTGAGGTTGAGTGTTAGGGTTAGGGTTAGGAGTAGGATTAGGGTTAGTGTTAGGGTGAGTGTGAGGTTTAGGGTTAGGATTAGGGATAGGCTTAGGGTTAGGCTGAGGTTGAGGGTAAGGTTTAGTGTTAGGGTGAAGTTTAGGGTTAGGGTTATTCTTAGGATTAGCCTGAGGGTGAGGGTGTGGGTTAGGGTTAAGATTAGTGTTAGGTTGAGGTTTAGGGTTTGGGTTAGGGTTAGGGTGAGGTTGAGGTTTAGGTTTAGAGTTAGGGTTAGGGTGAGGTTTAGGTTGAGAATTAGGGTCAGGGTTAGTTTTAGGTTTAGGGGTAGAGTGAGAGTTAGGGGGAGGGTTAGGGTTAGGGTTAGTATTAGGGATAGGATTTGGGTTAGAGTAAGGGTGAGTGTGTGTGTTAGGTTTAGGTTTAGGGTTTGGCTGAGGGTGAGGTTGATGTTGATGTTTAGTGTTAGCGGGAGGTTTAGGATGAGGGTTAGGGTTAGGATTAGAGTTACAGTAAGGGGTAGGGTGTGTGTGAGGGTGAGGTTTAAGGTTAGGGTTAGGGTTAGGGTGAGGTTTAGTGTTAGGGTTAGGGTTAGAGTTAGGGTTAAGGTGAGGGTGAGGTTTAGGGGTACAGTTAGGGTTAGGGTGCGGGTTAGCTTGGGGGTGACGGTAAGGGTAAATTTGAGGGTTAGGCTGAGGGCGATGTTTATGGTAAGGGTTAGGGTTAGGGTTAGGGTGAGGGTTAGTTTTAGCTTTAGGGTGAGGGTGAGGGTTAGATTGAGGATTAGTGTTAGGGTGATGGTGAGGGTTAGTGTGAGGATTAGTGTTAGGGTTAATGTTAGTGTTAGGGTGAAGGTAAGTGTTAGGGTGAGGATTAGTGTTAAGGTGAGTGTTATGGTTAGGGTGAGGGTTAGGATTATTTTTAGCATTAGGGTTAGGGTTACGGTTATGATGAGGGTGAGGGTGAGGCTTAGGTTTAGGACTATGATGAGGTTTAGTTATAAGGTTAGGGTTAGGGTCAGGGTGAGGTTTAGTGTTAGAGTTAGGGTTAGGATGAGACAGAGGGTGAGAGTTAGGTTTAGAATTAATGTTAGGGTTAGGCTTAAGGTGAGGGTTAGGTTGAGGGTGAGGGTAGAGTTAGGGTTAGGAGTAGGATTAGGGTTAGGCTTTGGGTGAGTGTGAGGGTTAGGTTTAGGGTTAGGGATAGGCTTAGGGTTAGGCTGAGGTTGAGGGTGAGGGTTAGGGTTAGGATTAGAGTTAGGATTAGGAATAGGTTTAGGGTTAAGATTAGTGTTAGGTTGAGTTTTAGGTTTAGGGTTAGGATTAGTGTTAGAGTGAGGGCTAGGAAGAGGTTGAGGTTTATGGTTAGGGTTAGGGTGAGGTTTAGGGTTAGGTTTAGGGTTAGGGTTAGGGTGAGTGTGAGGTATAGGGTTAGATTTAGGGTTAAGCTGAGGCTGAGTGTGAGGCTTAGGGTTAGGGTTAGGATTAGGATTATGGTTAGGGTTAGGGTGAGTGTGAGGGTTAAGGTTCTGGTTAGGGTTAGGCTTAGGGTTACAGTAAGGGTGAGGGTGAGGGTTAGGATTAGGATTAGGGTTAAGGTGAGGGTGAGTGAGTGTGTTAGGTTACGTTTAGGTTTAGGTTAAGGGTTAGGCTAAGGATGAGGTTGAAGGTGAGGGTTAGGGTTAGGGTAAGGTTTAGTGTAAGGGTTAGGGGGAGGGTTAGGATGAAGTAAGGGTTAGGATTAGGGTTAGGGTGAGAGTGAGGATGAGGGTTAGGCTTAGTGTTAGGGTGAGTGTTAGGATGAGGTTTAGGATTAGGTTTAGGGTGAGGGCTAGGGTTAGGGTGAAGTTTAGGGTGAGGGTGAGGATTAGGGTTAGGTTTAGGATTAGGATTAGAGTAAGTGTTAGGTTGAGTTTGAGGGTTAGGGTTAGGGTTAGTTTTAGGGCTAGGGTTAGGCTGAGGCTGAGGGTGAGGGTGAGGGTTAGGAGTAGGGTTAGGGTGGGGTTTAGGGATAGGGTTAGTGTTAGGTTGGGGATTAGTGTGAGTGATAGTGTCAGGGTTAGTATTACGGTTATGTTGAGGGTGAGGGTGAGTGTGATGGTTAGGGTTAGGGTGAGAGTTAGGTTTTGGTTAAGTTTAGGGGTAGGGTGAGGGTTAGGGTTAGGGTTAGGGTGAGTGTCAGTGTTAGGGATAGGTTGAGGTTTAGGGTTAGGGTAAGGATGAGGGTTAATGTTAGTGTTTGTTTGAGGGTTAGGGTGAGGATTTGGGTTACAATTAGGGTTAGGGTGAGGGCTAGGGTGAGCGTGAGGATTAGGGTTTGTTTTTGGGTAAGGTTTATGGTTAGGGTTGGGGTTAGGGTGAGGGTTAGGATGAGGGTTAGGGTTACTGTGAGGGTGAGGCTTAGGGTTAGGGTGAGGGTAAGGAGGAGGATTAGGGTTAGGATTAGGTTTAGAGTGAAGGCTAGGGTGAGGGTGCGGGTTAGGGTTAGTGTTAGATTAAAGTTTAGGGTAAGGGTTAGGGTTAGAGTTATGGTTAGTTTGATGGTCAGGGTTACGGTGAGGGTGAGGATTAGGGCTAGGGTGAGGGTTAGGGTTAAGATTAGGGTTAGCATGAGGCTGAGTGTTAGGATTAGGTTTAGGGTTAGGGTTAGATTTGGGGTTAGGTTTAGTGTTATTTTTAGGGTTAGGGTTAGAGTTACGGTGAGGGTGAGGTTGAGGGTGAGGGTGATGTTTAGGGTGAGGGTTAGGGTGAGGGTTAGGGTTAGGGATAGGATTAGGATTAGGGTGAGTGTGCGGTTTAGGGATAAATTTAGGGTTAGGTGGAGGGTTAGGTCGAGGGTTAGCGTTAGGGTTAGGTTTAGGTTTAAGGATAGGGTGAGGGTTAGGTTGAGGTTTAGGGTTATGGTTAGGGTTAAGGTTAGGATTAGGGTGAGGGTGAGGGTGTCTGTGAGGGTTATTGTTAGGGTGAGGCTTAGGCTTAGGTTTAGGCTGAGGGTTATGGTGGGGATGAGGATTAGGTTTAGGGTGATGGTTAGGGTTAGGGTTAGGGTGAGGTTTAGGATGAGGGTTCGGATTAGAATTAGGGTTAGGGTGAGGGCTAGGGTGAGGGTGAGGGTTAGGGTAAGGGTTAGGCTTAGGCTTAGGTTTAGGCTGAGCGTGAGGTTGAGTGTGAGGCTTAGGTTTAGGGTGATGGTTAGGTTTACGGTTAGGGTGAGGGTTAGGATTAGTTTTAGGGTTAGGCTTAGGGTTAGGGTGAGGATGATGGTAAGGGTAAAGGTGAGGTTTAGGTTGAGGGTGTGGGTTAAGATAAGGGTGAGTGTTAGGGTTAGGTTTAGCTTTAGGGTGAGGGTTAGATTGAGGATTAGGCTTAGGATTACTGTGAGGTTTAGGATGAGGAGGAGGGTTAGGGTGAGGGTGAGGTTTAGGGTTAGGTTGAGGGTAAGTGTTAGAATTAGGGTTAGTGTTTGGGTTAGGGTGTGGGTGAGGGTTAGGATTAGGTTTAGGGTTAGGGTGAGGTTTAGGATTAGGGTGAGGCTTAGGGTTAGTGTGAGGGTTATTGTTAGGTTTAGGGTTAATGTTAGGGTGTGGGTTAGTGTTAGAGTCATGGTTAGGGTTAGGGTGAGGGTTAAGGTTAGGGTGAGGGTTAGGGTTAGGTTTAGGGTTATTGTTAGCATTAGGGTTAGGGTTAAGGTTATGCTGAGGGTGAGGGTGAAGATTAGGCTTAGGGCTAGGATAAGGTTTAGGGTTCGGGTTAGGGTTCGGGTTAGGGTGAGGTTTAGCATTAGAGTTAGGGTTAGGGTTAGGCTTAAGGTGAGGGTTAGGTTGAGGGTGAGGGTTAGGGTTAGGGTTAAGAGTAGGATTAGGGTTAGTGTTAGGGTGAGTGTGAGGGTTAGGGTTAGGATTAGGGATAGGCTTAGGGTTAGGCTGAGGTTGAGGGTGAGGTTTAGGGTTAGGGTGAGGTTTAGGGTTACGGTTAGGGTGTGTGTGAGGGTTAGGGTTAGGGTTAGGCTTCGGATTAGCCTGAGGGTGAGGGTGTGGGTTAGGGTTAAGTTTAGTGTTAGGGTGAGGTTTATGGTTTGGTTTAGGTTTAGAGTTAGGGTTGGGGTGAGGCTGAGGTTGACGGTTAGATTTAGGATTAATGTTAGGTTTATGCATAAGGTGAGGGTTAGGTTGAGGGTGAGGGTTAGATTTAGGGTTAGGAGTAGGATTAGAGTTAGGTTTAGGGTAAGTGTGAGGGTTAGGGTTAGGGTTATGGATAGGCTTATGGTTAGGCTGTGGTTGAGGGTGAGGGTTAGGGTTAGGGTGAGGTTTAGGTTTAGGGTTACGTGAGGGTTAGCGTTAGGGTTAGGGTGAGAGTTAGGTTTCAGTTATGTTTAGGGTTATGGTGAGGGTTAGGGTTAGGGTTATGGTGAGCTTGAGGTTTAGGGTTAGGTTGAGATTTAGGGTTAGGTTTTGGGTTAGGGTGAGGGTAAGGATGAGCATTTGGGCTTGGATTAGGTTTAGGGTGATGGCAATTTTGAGGCTGAAGATTAGGGTTAGTGTTTGATTAAGGTTTAGGGTTAGGTTTAGGGATATGGGGAGGGTTAGTTTGAGGGTTCGGGTTATGGTGAGGGTGAGGATTAGGGTTAGGTTGATGGTTAGGGTTAGGATTATGGTTAGCAAGAAGGTGAGTGTTAGGATTAGTGTTAGGGTTAAGGTTAGGGTTATTTTTAGGTTTAGGATTACTGTTATTGTTAGGGTTAGGGTTAGAGTTATGGTGAGGGTGAGGGGGAGGGGGAAGGGGAGGGTTAGGGTTAGGGTTAGGGTGAGTTTTAGGGTTAGGGTTAGGATTAGCGTTAGGGTGAGGGTGAGGTTTAGGGTTAGGGTTAGAGTTAGTGTGAGGATTAGTGTTAGGGTTAGGGTTAGTGTTAGGGTGAGGGTAAGTGTTAGCGTGAGGGTTTGGTTTAGCTGAGGTTTATGGTTAGGTTGAGGGTTAGGATTAGGTTTAGGGTTTTTTTTAGGGTTAGATTTAGAGTTACAGTTACGGTGAGGGTGTGGTTGAGGGTGAGGGTTAGGTTTAGGGTGAGGCTTGGGTTGAGGTTAAGATTTAGGGTTATGGTTAGGGTTAGGATTAGGGTTAGGATGCCGGTAAGTGTGAGGGTTAGGGTTAGCCTTAGGCTTAGGGTTAGGCTGAGGGTGAGGGTGAGTGTTAGGATTAGGGTTAGGGTTAGGGTTATGGTTAGGTTTAGGGTTAGGATTAGTGTTATTGTTAGGGTTTGGGTTAGCGTTAAGGTGAGGGTGAGGGTGAGGGTGAGGGTTAGGGTTAGGTTAAGGGTGAGGTTTACGATTAGGGGTAGGATTAGACTTAGGGTGAGGGTGAGGTTTAGGGTTAGATTTGGGTTAGGGGGAGTGTTAGCTTGTGGTTTATGGTTAGGGTTAGTTTTAGGGTTAATGTTAGAGTGAGGGTTAGGTTGAGGTTATGGCTTAGGGTTAGGGTTAGTGTTAGGGTGAGGGTTAGGATGAGGGTTAGGATTAGGATGGTTTAGGGTGATGGCTAGGGTGAGGGTGAGGGTTAGGTTTAGGTTGATGGTTACGTTTACAGTTAGAGTGACTGTTAGGATGAGGTTTAGGGTTAGGGTGAAGATAATAGTAAGGGTAAAGGGGAGGTTTAGGCTGAGTGTGAGGTTTAAAATGAGGTTGAGGGTTACGGATAGGTTTAGGGTTAGGGTTAGGGTTAGGGTTATGGTGAGGGTTAAATGAAGGATTAGGGTTAGGGTTAATGTGAGGTTTAGGGTGAGGGATTGGGATAGGGTTAGGTTGAGGGTGAGGGTTAGAATTAGGCTTAGGTTGAGGGCTAGGGTGAGGGTGAGGGTTAGTGTTAGAGTTAGGGTTAGGGTGAGATTTAGGATTAAGGTGAGGGTTAGGGTTAGTGTAAGGGTTAGTGTTAGTGTTAGGGTTAGGGTTAGGGTGAGAGTAAGTGTTAGGTTGAGGGTTATGGTTAGGGTGAGGGTTAGGGTTAGGGTTATTGTTAGGGTTAGGGTTACGGTTACGTTTATAGTGAGGGTTAGTGTGAGGGTTAGGGTTAGGGTTAGGTTGAGGTTTAATGTTAGGGTTAGATTTCGAGTTAGGTTTAGTTTAGGGTGAGGGTGAGGTTTAGGGGTAGAGTTAGGGTTAGGGTGAAGGTTAGGTGAGCATTAGGGTTATGGTAAGGGTTAGGGTGGGGTTGACAGTAAGGGTAAACTTGAGTGTTAGGCTGAGTGCAATGGTTACGGTCGGGTGAGGGTTAGGGATATGGTGAGGGTTAGGGTTATGGGAAGGATGTGGGTGAGGGTTAGAATGAGTTTTAGTGTTATGGTTAGTTTGCGGTTTAGGGGGAGGATGAGGGTTAGGTTTAGGGTGAGGGCTAGGGTGACGTGAGGGTTAGTGTTAGGGTTAGGGTGAGGTTTAGGGTTAGGGTGATGGTTAGATTTAGTGTGAGGTTTAGTGTTAGGGTTAGGTTTTGTGTTAGGGTGAGGGCAAGTGTTAGGTCGAGGGTTACGGTTAGGGTGAGGGTTATGGATAGGTTGAGGTTTAGGGTTAGGTTTAGGGTTATTGTTATGTTTAGGTGTAGGGTTATGGTTACAGTGAGGGTGATGCTGATTGTGAGGTTAGGGTTAGGATGAGGTTTAGCTTTAGGGTTAGGGTGAGAGTTAGGGTTAGGGTGAGAGTGAGGTTTACAGCTAGAATTAGGGTTAATGTTAGGGTTAGGGTGAGGGTGAGGTTTAGGGTTAGGCTTAGGCTTAGGCTTTGGTCGAGCATGAGGGTGAGGGTTAGGGTTAGGGTTAGGGTGAGGGTTAGTGTTAGGGTTAGGGTGAGTGTTACTATGAGGTTGAGGGTTAGGATTAGGGTTAGGGTGAGGGCTAGACTGAGGGTTAGGGTGAGGGTTAGGTTTAGTGTTAGGGTTAGGTTAGGATTAGGGTTAGTGTGAGGGTGAGGGTGAGGGTTAGTGTTAGGGTTACCATAAGGCTTAGGGTTATGGTGAGGTTTACGGTTAGGGTTTGGGTTAGTGTGAGGGTGAGGCTTAGTGTTAGGGTGAGGGTGAGGATTAGTGTTAGCTTTAGGGTTAGTGTTTGGGTTAGATTGAGGTTTAGGCTTAGGGTTAGAGTGAGGGTTACGATGAGAGTTAGGGATAGGGCTAGGTTTAGGCTTAGGGTTAGGCTGAAGGTGAGTGTGAGGGTTAGTTTAAGGGTTTGGGTTAGGGTGAGGGTGAGGCTGAGCATTACTGTTAATTTTATGGTTAGGCTTAGGGTTAGGTTTAGGGTTAGGGCTAGGCTTAGGTTGAGGGTTAGGGTTAGGGTTAAGGTTAGGGTTATGGGCAGAGTTAAGGTGAGGTTTAGGGTTAGGGTTAGTGTTAGGGTGAGGGTGAGGCTGAGGGTTAGTTTGAGGTTTAGGGATAGGGTTAGGTTTAGGACTAGGGTTAGGGTGAGCGTGAGGGTGTGGGTTAGCCTTAGGCTTAGGGTTAGGGTGAGGGTGAGGGTGGGGGTGAGAATTAGGGTTAGTGATATGGTTAGGTTTAGGGTTAGGGTGAGTGTGAGGGTGGGGGTGAGCATTAGGTTTAGGGTGATGGTTTGGGTTAGGGTTAGTGTTATTGTTAGGGTTAAGGTTATAGTTACAGTGAGTTTGAGGGTGAAGGTGAGGGTTAGGGTTAGGGTTAAGGTGGGGTTTAGGGTTAGGGTTAGGGTGAGTGTGAGGTTTCGGGTTAGATATAGGGTTAGGTAGAGGGTTAATGTGAGGGTTAGGGATAGGGTTAGTGTTAGGGTTAGGGTGAGGTTGAGGGTTAAGTTGAGTTTTAGGGTTAGGGTTAGTGTTAGTGTTAGCGTTAGGTTGAGAGTTAGGGGGAGGTTTAGAGTTAGGGTTAGGGTTAGCGTTAGCGTTAAGATGTGGGTGAGGTTTAGTTTTAGAAGTAGGATTCGGGTAAGGCTGAGGGTGAGGGTTAGGTTTAGGGTTAGTGTTAGGGTTAGGGTGAGGGTTAAGGTGAGGGTGTGGGTTAGGGTTAGGGTTAGGATTAGGGTTATGGTAATTGTGAGTGAGAGTGTTAGGATTAGGCTTAGGCTTAGCCTTATGTTTAGGCTGATGGTGAGTGTGAGGTTATGGGGTAGAGTTAGGGATAGGGTGATGGTTAGGTTGAGGATTAGGGTTTAGGTGAGGGTTAGGGTTAGGGTGAGGGTGAGGGTTAGACTTAGACTTAGGGTTAGGCTGAGGGTGAGGGTGGGGGTGAGGATTAGGGATAGTGTTAGGGTTAGGATTAGGGTTAGGCTGAGGGTGAGGGTGGCGGTGAGCATTAGGGTGATTGTTCGGGTTAGGGTTAGTGTTATTGTTAGGGTTAGGGTTAGAGTTACAGTGATAGTGAGAGTGCGGATGAGGGTTAGGTTTAGGGTTAGGGTGTGCTTTAGGGTTAGGGTAAGGGTTAGGGTGAGGGTGAGTTTCAAGGTTAAATATAGGGTTAGGTAGAGGGTTAGGGTGAGGGTTAGGGATAGGGTTAGTGTTAGGTTTAGGGTTACGGTTACTGTGAGGGTGAGGGTGAGGGTTAGTTTAGGGTCAGGGTGAGGATTAGGGTTTGGGTATGGGTTACAGTGAGGGTTAGGGAGAGGGTGAGTTTTAGGGATAGATTGAGGGTTAGGGTGAGGGTTAGGTTGAGGTTTAGGGTTAGGGTTAGTGTTAGTGTTAGGGTTAGGTTGAGAGTTAGGGGGAGGGTTAGGGTTAGGGTTAGTGTTATTTTAGGATGTGGGTGAGGTTTAGTGTTAGAATTAGGGTTAGTGTGAAGCTGAGGTTGAGGGTTAGGGTTAGGGTTAGGATTAGGGTTAGGGTGAGGGTGAGGGTTAGGTTTAGGGTTAGGATTAGGATTAGGGTTAGGGTTAGGGTGAGTGTGAGGGTTAGGGTTACGGTCAGTGTTAGCCTTAGGTTTAGGCTGAGGGTGAGGGTGAGGGTGAGGGTTAGGTTTAGGTTGAGGGTTGGGTTTAGGGTGAGGGTGATTTGTAGTGTTAGGTTTAGGGTTACAGTTAGGGTTAGGGTGAGGGTGAGGTTTAGGGGTAGAATTAGGGTTAGCGTCAGGGTTAGAGTTAGGGGAAGGGTGTGGGTGAGGTTTAGATTGAGGATTAGCTTTAGAGTGAGGGCTAGGTTGAGGGAGAGTGTTAGCGTTTGGGTTAGTGTGAGGTTTAGTGTTAGGGTTAGGGTTAGTGTTAGGGTGAGGGTAAGTGTTAGGGTGAGGGTTACGATTAGGGTTAGGCTGAGATTGAGGGTGGGGGTGAGGATTAGGGTTAGGGTGATGGTTCGGTTTAGGGTTAGTGTTATTGTTAGGGTTACGGTTAGAGTTACAGTGAGGGTGAGGGTGCGGTTGAGGGTTAGGTTTAGGGTAAGGATGGGGTTTAGGGTTAGGGTTAGGGTTATGGTGAGTGTGAGGTTTAGGGTTAGATATAGGGTTAGGGAGAGGGTTAAGGTGAGGGTTAGGGATAGTTTTAGTGTTAGGGTTAGGGTGAGGTTGAGGGTTAGGTTGAGGTTTAGGTTTAGGGATAGGGTTAGGGTTAGTGTGAGTGTTAGTGTTAGGGTTAGGGTTAGTGTTAGGGTGAGGGTAACTGTTAGGATGAGGGTTTGGGTTTGGGTGAGGATTATGGTTAGGATGAGGGTTAATATTAGGGTTAGGGCTATTGTTAGGGTTAGGTTTAGGGTTACGGTTACTGTGAGCGTGAGGGTGAGTTTTAGGGTTAGGGTGAGGGCTAGGGTTGGGGTTTGGGTTAGGGTGAGGTTGAGGCTGAGGACTAGGGTTAGGTTTAGGGTTAGGTTTAGGGTTAGGATTAGGGTTAGGGTTACAGTGAAGGTTAGGGTTAGGCCTAGGGTTACGCTTAGGGTTAGGCTGAGGGTGAGGGTGGGGGTGAGGATTAGGGTTAGGTTAGGGTTTAAATTAGGGTTATTTTTATTGTTATTTTTTGGGTTAAGTTTGCATTGAGGGTGAGGCTGAGGGTGAGGGTTAGGGCTAGAGTTAGGCTTAGACTTAGGATTAGGCTGAGGGTGATCTTGGGGGGTTAGGAATAGGTTTTGGGTGATTGTTAGGATTAGGGTTAGGGTGAGGGTTATGATGAGGGTTAGGGTTAGGATTTGGTTTAGGGTGAGGGCTAGGGTGAGGGTGAGTATTAGGGTTAGGGTTAGGCTTAGGCTTTGGTTTTGGCTGAGGGTGAGTGTGAGGGTGAGGTTTAGGGTTTGGTTGATGGATAGGGTTCGGGTTAGGGTGAGTGTTTGGATGAGGGTTAGGGTTAGGGTGAGAGTTAGGGTGAGGGTGAGGGATAGATTGAGGATTAGGGTTAGGGTTAGTGTGAGGTTTAGAGTGAGGATGAGGGTTAGGTTTAGGGTGAGGTTTAGGGTTAGGGTGAGAGTTTGGGTTACTGTGAGGGTTAGTGTGAGAGTTAGGGTTAGTGTTAGGGTGAGAGTAAGTGTTAGGGTTAGGGTTAGGGTTAGGTGTAGGCTTAGGGTTAGGGTGAGGGTTAGCGTTAGGGTTTGTGTAAGGGTGTGGGTGAAGCTGAGGATTAGGGTTAGGTTTAGGGTTAAGGTGAGGGTTAGGTTTAGGGTTAAGTTTAGGATTATGGTGAGGGTTAGTGTTAGCGTTAGGCTTAGGCCTAGGGTTAGGCTGAGGGTGAGGGTGAGGGTAGGGGTGTGGATTAGGTTTTGGGTTAGGGGTTGGGTTTGGTTTATTGTTAGTGTTATGATTAGGGTTAAGTTTGCAGTGAGGGTGAGGCTGAGGGTGAGGGTTATGGTTAGGGTCAGGTTTAGTGTTCGTGTTAGGGTTAGTGTTAATGTTAGGTTTAGGGTTAGAGTTACGGTGAGGTTGAGGGTGAGGGTGAGGGTTTTGGTTAGGGTGAGGTTTAGAGTGAGTTTTAGGGTAAGGGTTAGGGTTAGGGTGAGGGTGAGGTTTAGGGTTAGTTCGGGTTAGGGTTAGGGTTAGGTGTAGGCTTAGGGTTAGGGTGAGGGTTAGCGTTAGGGTTTGTGTAAGGGTGTGGGTGAAGCTGAGGATTAGGGTTAGGTTTAGGGTTAGGGTGAGGGTTAGGTTTAGGGTTAAGTTTAGGATTATGGTGAGGGTTAGTGTTAGCGTTAGGCTTAGGCCTAGGGTTAGGCTGAGGGTGAGGGTGAGGGTAAGGGTGCGGATTAGGTTTTGGGTTAGGGGTTGGGTTTGGTTTATTGTTAGTGTTATGATTAGGGTTAAGTTTGCAGTGAGGGTGAGGCTGAGGGTGAGGGTTATGGTTAGGGTCAGGTTTAGTGTTCGTGTTAGGGTTAGTGTTAATGTTAGGTTTAGGGTTAGAGTTACGGTGAGGTTGAGGGTGAGGGTGAGGGTTTTGGTTAGGGTGAGGTTTAGAGTGAGTTTTAGGGTAAGGGTTAGGGTTAGGGTGAGGGTGAGGTTTAGGGTTAGTTCGGGTGAGGGGGAGGTTTAGGGTGAGGGTCAGCGTTAGGTTTAGTGTTATGGTTAGGGAGAGGTTGAGGGTTAGGTTGAGCTTTAGGGATAGGGTTAGGTTTAGGATAAGGGTTAGGGTGAGGGTGAGTATGAGGGTTAGTGTGAGGGTTAGGCTTAGGCTTAGGGTTAGGCTGAGGGTGAGGGTGGGGGTGAGAATTAAGGTTAGGTTGATGATTCGGGTTTGGTTTAGTGTTATTGTTAGGGTTAGGGTTAGAGTTATGGTGAGGAGGAGGGGGAGGGTGTGGGTGCGGGTTAGGGTTAGGTTTAGGGTGAGGGTTAGGGTTAGGGTTAGGGGGAGGGTTAGGGTGAGGTTTAGGGTTAGGATTAGGGTTAGGTTGAGGGCTAGGGTGCGGGTGAGGTTTAGGGCTAGGGTGAGGGTGAGGTTTAGGGTTAGAGTTAGGGTGAGGTTTAAGGTTAGGTTTTGGGTTAGGGTTAGGGTGAGGGTGAGGTTTAGGGTTAGAGTTAGGTTAAGCTGAGGCTGAGGGTGAGGGATAGGGTTAGGTTTTGGATTTGGGTAAGGGTTAGGGTGAGTGTGAAGGTTAGGGTTAGGGTTAGGCTTAGGCTTAGGGTTAAACTGAGGGTGAGGGTGAGGGTGAGGTTTAGGGTTAGGATTAGGGTTAGGGTGAGGGTGAGTGTGTGTGTTATAGTTAGCTTTAGGGTTAGACTTAGGGTTAGGCTGAGGGTGAGGTTGAGGGTGAGGTTTAGGGTTAGGGTGAATGTTTGTGCAAGACTTAGGGGGAGGGTTAGGATGAGGGTTAGTGTTAGGATTAGGGCTAGGGTGAGGGTGAGGTTTAGGTTTAGGGTCAGGGTGAGGTTTAGTGTTAGAGTTAGTGTTAGGGTGAGGCTGAGGGCGAGGGTTAAGGTTAGGATTAATGTTAGGCTTATCCTTAAGGTGAGGTTTAGGTTGAGGGTGAGGGTTAGGATTAGGGTTAGGAGTAGGTTTAGGGTTAGGGTGAGGGTGAAGGTTAGGGTTAGGTTTAGCTATATGCTTAGGGTTAGGCTGAGGTTGAGGTTGAGGGTTAGGGTAAGGGTGAGGTTTAGGGGTATGGTTAGGGTGAGTGTGAGGTTTAGGGTTAGGGTTAGGGTGAGGCTTAGGATTATGCTGAGGGTGAAGGTGTGGGTTAGTGTTTGGGTTATGGTTAGGGTTATGGGGAGGGTTAGGATCAGGATTAGGGTTAGTGTGAGGTTTAGGATGAGGGTGAGTGTGTGTGTAGGGTTAGGTTTAGGGTTAGGCTCAGGGTTAGGCTGAGGGTGAAGTTAGGGTTAGGGTTAGGCTTAGGCTTAGGCTTTGGTTTAGGCTGAGGATGAGGGTGAGGCTGTGGGTTAGGGTTAGGGTGAGGGTTAGGGTAAGGATTAGGGGGAGGTTTAGGAAAAGGGATAGGGTTAGGATTATGGTTGGGTGTGGCTAGGGTGAGAATGAGGTTTAGGGTTAGGGTTAGCTTGAGGGTTTGAATTATGTTAAGGGTGAGAGTTAGTGTTCGGGTAATGTTTAGGGTTAGGTTGAGGGTTAAGGTAAGGGTTACGATGAGGGTGAAGGTTAGGGTTTGGTTGAGGGTGAGGGTTCGGGTTAGGGTTAGGGTGAGCTTGAGGGTTATGGTTAGTGTTAGGGTGAGGGTTAGGATGAGGGTTAGGTTTAGGATTAGTGTTAGGGTGAGGGCTAGGGTGAGGGTGAGATTTAGGGTTAGGGTTAGGGTTAGGGTGAGGTTTAGGGTTAGGGATAGGGTTAGTGTTAGGCTGAGGGTGACGTTTATGTTTAGAGTTAGGGGTAGGATGAGGCTGAGGTTGAGGGTTAGGGTTAGGGTTAGTGTAAGATTTAGGGTTAGGGTGAGGGTTAGGATTGAGGGTGAGTGTTAGGTTTAGGGTTAGGTTTAGGTTTAGGGTAAGGGTTAGGGTGAGTGTGAGCATTAGGGTGAGTGTGAGCATTAGGGTTTGGCTTAGGGTTAGGCTGAGGTTAAGGGTGAGGGTTAGGGTTAGTGTTAGATTAAGGTTTAGGGTTAGGGTTAGGGTTAGGGTGAAATTTAGGGTTCGGTTATATTTAGCGTTAGGGTGAGGGTTATGCTTTAGGTTAAGGTGAGCATGAGGTTTAGGATTATGTTGAGGATTAGGCTTAGGTTTAGATCTAGGGTGAGGGTTAAGGTTAGGGTGAGGGTGAGGGTAAGGATGAGGATTAGGGTTAGGATTAGGGTTAGGGTGAAGCCTAGGGTGAGGGTGAGGGTTAGGGTTAGTGTTAGATTAAGGTTTAGGGTTAGGGTGAGGGTGATGGTAAGTTTGAGGGTTAGGGTTACGGTCAGGGTGATGATTACGTTTAGGGTGAGGGTTAGGTTTAGGATTAGGGTTAGCCTGAGGATGAGTGTTAGGATTAGGGTTAGGTTTAGGGTTAGGGTTAGGTTTCAGGTTAGGATAAGTGTTATTGTTAGGGTTAGGGTTAGATTTATAGGGAGGGTGAGGGTGAGAATGAGGGTTAGGGTTAGGCTGAGGTTTACGTTTAGGTTTAGGATTAGGGTTAGGGTGAGGGTGATGGTTAGAGTTAGGGTGATTGTTAGGGTTAGGGTGAGAGTGAGAGTTAGGGTTCGGTTATGTTTAGGGTTAGGTTGAGTGTTAGGGTTAGGGTTATGGTGAGCATGAGGTTTAGGGTTAAGTTGAGGATTAGGCTTAGGGTTAGGGCTAGGGTGAGGGTTAAGTTTAGGGTTAGGGTGAGGGTAAGGATGAGGATTAGGGTTAGGATTAGGGTTAGGGTGAGGGATAAGGTGAGTTTGAGGGTTAGGGTTAGTGTTAGATTAAAGTTTAGGTTTAGTGTTACGGTTAGGGTGAGGGTTCGTTTGAGGGTTAGGGTTATGGTGTGGGTGATGATTAGGGTTAGGGTGAGGGTTTGGTTTAGGATTAGGGTTAGCTTGAGGGTGAGTGTTAGGATTACTGTTAGGGTTAGGGTTAGGTTTCGGTTTAGGATTAGTGTTATTGTTAGGGTTAGGGTTAGAGTTATGGTGAGGGTGAGGGTGAGGATTAGGGTTAGGGTGAGGTTTAAGGTTAGGGTTAGGATTAGGGTTAGGGTGAGGGTTAGAGTTAGGGTGAGGGTGAGTATTAGGGTTGCGATGAGGGTTAGCGTTAGGATTATGGTTAGCAAGAGGGTGAGTGTTAGGATTACAGTTAGGGTTAGGATTAGGGTTAGGATTAGTGTTCTTGTTAGGGTTAGGGTTAGAGTTATGGTGAGGGGAAGGCGAGGGTGAGGGTTAGGGTTTGGGTTAGGGTGAGGTTTACGGTTAGGGTTAGGATTAGAGTTAGTGTGAGGGTGAGAATGAGGGTTAGGGTTATGGTGAGAGTTAGTGTTAGGGTTAGGCGCAGGGTTAGTATGAGGGTTAGGGTTAGGATTAGGGTTAGGGTGAGTACTAGGGTGAGGGTGAGGTTTAGGGTTAGGGTTAGGGTGAGGTTTAGGGTTAGGGTTAGGGTGAGTGTGAGGGTTAGGGTTAGGGTTAGGTTTAGGCTTAGGGTTACACTGAGGGTGAGGGTGAGCATGAGGTTTAGGCTTCGGATTAGGGTTAGGGTGAGGGTGAATTTGTGTGCTAGAGTTAGGTTTAGGATTAGGCTTAGGGTTAGGCTGAGCTTGAGGTTGAGGGTAAGGGTTAGTGTTAGGGTGAGGTTAAGGTAAGGGTTAGGGGGAGGGTTAGGATGAGGTTTAGTGTTAGGATTAGGGTTAGGGTGAGGGCTAGGGTGAGGGTGAGGTTTAGGTTTAGGGTCATGGTGAAGTTTAGTGTTAGAGTTAGTGTTTGGGTGATGCTGAGGGTGAGGGTTAGGGTTAGTATTAATGATAGGCTTAGGCTTAAGGGGAGGTTTAGTTTGAGGGTTAGGATTTGGGTTAGTAGTAGGATTAAGGTTAAGGTGAGGGTGAGGATTAGGGTTAGGGTTAGGGTAAGGCTTTGGGTAAGGCTGAGGTTGAGGGTGAGGGTTAGTGTTAGGGTGAGGTTTAGGGTTATGTTTAGGGTGAGTTTGAGGGTTAGGGTTAGGCTTAGGCTTAGGATTATGCTGAGGGTGAGTGTGTGGTTTAGTGTTAGGGTTAGTGTTATGGGGTGGGTTAGGATGAGGGTTAGGGTTAGTGTGAGGTTTAGGTTGAGGGTGAGTGTGTTGTTAGGGTTAGGTTTTGGATTAGGCTTAGGGTTAGGCTGAGAGTGAGTTTGAGGCTGAGGGTTAGTGTTAGGGTGAGGGTTAGGATAAGGGTTAGGGGGAGGTTTAGGAAAAGGGATAGGGTTAGGATTAGTGGTGGGTGAGGCTAGAGTGAGAATGAGGTTTAGGGTTAGGGTTAGCTTGAGGGTTAGGATTATGGTAAGGGTGACAGTTAGTGTTCGGGTTAAGTTTAAGGTTAGGTTGAGGGTGAAGGTAAGGGTTACGGTGAGGGTTCGGATTAAGGTTAGGGTGAGCATGAGGGTTATGATTAGTGTTAGGGTGTGGGTTAGGATGAGGGTTCGGGTTAGGATTAGTGTTAGGTTGAGGGCTAGGCTGAGGATGAAGTTTAGGGTTAGGGTTAGGTTTAGGGTGAGGTTTAGGTTTAGGGGTAGGGTTAGTGTTCGGGTGAGGGTGACGTTTACGGTTAGTGTTAGGGGTAGGATGAGGCTGAGGTTGAGGGTTAGGGTTAGGGTTAGTGTTAGTTTTAGGGTTAGGGTGAGGGTTAGGTTGAGGGTGAGGGTTAGTGTTAGGGTTAGGATTAGGTTTAGGGTAAGGTTTAGGGTGAGTGTGAGCATTAGGTCTAGGGTTAGGGTTTGGCTTAGGGTTAGGTTGAGGGTGAGGGTGAGGATCAGGGTTAGGGTTAGTGTTAGATTAAGGTTTAGGGTTAGGGTTAGGGTTAGGGTGAGAGTTAGGGTTCGATTATGTTTAGGGTTAGGGTAAGGGTTATGGTTATGTTTAAGTTGAGCATGAGGTTTAGGGTTACATTGAAGATTAGGCTTAGGGTTAGGGCTAGGGTGAGGGTTAAGTTTAGGGTTAGTGTGAGTGTAAGGTTGAGGATTAGGTTTAGGGTGAGGGCTAGGGTGAGGTTGAGGGTTAGGGTTAGTTTTAGATTAAGGTTTAGGTTTAGGGTTTGGGTTAGGGTGAGGGTTAGGTTTAGGATTAGGTTTAGCCTGAGGATGAGTGTTAGGATTAGGGTTAGGGTTAGGGTTAGGGTTAGGTTTCGGGTTAGGATTAGTGTTATTTTTAGGGTTAGGGTTAGAGTTATGGTGAGGGTGAGGGTGAGGGTGAGGGTGAGGGTGAGGGTTAGGGTGAGGTTTAGTGTTAGTGTTAGGATTAGTGTTAGTGTGAGGGTGAGGTTTAGGGTTAGATTCAGGGTTAGTTGGAGGGTTAGGTCTAGGGTTAGGCTTAGGGTTAGTTTTAGGGTTAGGGATAAGGTGAGGGTTAGGTTGAGGTTTAGGTTTTTGGTTAGGGTTAGGATTAAGATGAGCGTGAGGGTGAGTGTGATGGTTAAGTTTAGGGATAGGCTTAACCTTAAGATTAGGCTGAGGGTGAGGGTATGGGTGAAGATTAGGTTTAGGGTGATGGTTAGCATAAGGGCTAGGGTGAGGGTTAAGATGAGGGTTAGGATTAGGATTAGGTTTAGGGTGAGAGCTAGGGTGAGGGTGAGGGTTAGTGTAAGGTTTTGGCTTAGGCTTAGGTTTAGGCTGAGCATGAGCTTGAGGGTGAGGGTTAGGGTTAGGGTGATGTTTAGGTTTACAATTAGGGTGAGTTTTAGGATGAGGTTTAGGGTTAGGGTGAGGATGATGGTAAGGGTAAAGGTGAGGTTTAGGCCAAGGGTCAGGTTTAAGATAAGGGTGAGGTTTAGGGTTAAGTTTAGGGTTAGGGTAAAGGTTAAGGTTAGGGTTAGGTGAGGGTTAGATTGAGGATTAGGGTTATGGTTAGTGTGAGATTTAGGGTGAGGATGAAGGTTAGGGTTAGGGTCAGGGTGATGGTTAGAATTAGGGTTAGGGTGAGGGCTAGGGTGAGGGTGAGGATTAGTGTTTTGGTTAGGTTAAGGGTGAGGTTTAGGATTAGGGTGAGGTTTAGCGTTAGTGTGAGGGTTAGTGTTATGGTTAGGGTTAGCATTAGGGTGCGGGTTATGGTTAGTGTGCGGGTTAGGGTTAGTTTTAGGGTTATTGTTAGGTTTAGGGTTAGGGTTAAGGTTATGGTGATGGTGAAGGTTAGGGTTAGGGTTAGGGTGAGGTTTAGTGTTAGGGTTAGGGTTAGAGTTAGGTTTATGATGAGGGTGAGGTTTAGGGGTACAGTTCGGGTTATGGTGAGGGTTAGGGTTAGGGTGTGTGTTAGCGTGGGGGTGACAGTAAGGGTAAAGTTGAGGGTTAGGCTGAGGCTGAGGGTTACGGTAAGTGTGAGGGTTAGGGTTAGGGTGAGGGTTAGTGTTAGCTTTAGGGTGAGGTTGAGGGTTAGATTGAGGATTAGTGTTAGGGTTAGTGTGAGGTTTAGGGTGAGGATGAGGGTTAGGATTAGGGTGAAGGCTTGGGTGAGTGTGAGGGTTGGGGTTAGTGTTAGGTTGAGGTTTAGGGTTAGGGTATTGTTTAGGGTTAGTGTGCGTGTTAGTGTTAGTGTTAGGTTTAGTGTTAAGGTGAGGGAAAGTATTAGGGTGAGCATTAGGGTTAGGGTGAGGGTTATGGTTAGGGTGAGTGTAAGGGTTAGAGTTATGTTTATTGTTAGGGTTTGGTATAGTGTTACGGTTTCGGTGAGGGTGAGGGTGAGGGTTAGGGTTAGGGTGAGGTTTAGGGTTAGGGTTAGGGTTAGGATTAGGGTGAGGTTGAGCTTTAGGGTTAGATTTAGGGTTAGTGTTAGTGTGAGGGTTAGCGTTAGCATTAGGGTTAGTGTTACAGTGAGGGTACGTCTTAGGGTGAGGGTTTGTGTCAGGGTGAGGGTTATGGTTAGTGTGAGGGTTAGGATTGGTGATAGGGTTATTGTTAGGGTTCGGTTTAAGGTTATGGTTATAGTGCGAGTGAGGGTGAGGGTTAGGGTTAGGGTTAGGGTGAGGTTTAGAGTGAGAGTGAGGTTTAGGGTTAGAGTTAGGGTTAGGGTGAGGATTAGGTTGAGGGTTAGGGTTAGGGTTAATGTTAGGTTTAGGCTTACGGTGAGAGTTAATGGGAGGTTTAGGGTTAGGGTTAGGGTTAGGATTACGGTTAGGGTGAGGGTGAGTGTGTGTGTTAGGGTTTGGTTTAGGGTTAGGCTTAGCGTTAGGCTGAGGGTGAGGTTGAGGGTGATGGTTAGGTTTAGCTTTAGGGTTAGGGTTTCGGTGAGTTTGAGGGTTAGGATTAGGTTGAGGGTGGGGTTAGGATTAGGCTTAGGGTGAGGGTGAGGGTGAGGTTTATGTTTAGGGTTAGGATGATGGTTAGGGTTAGGATTAGTGTTAGGGTGAGTGCTAGTGTGAGGGTGATGGTTAGTGTTAGGGTGACGGTTAGGTTTACGGTTAGGGTGAGGGTTTGGATGAGGTTTAGGGTTAGGAGGAGGTTTAGGGTGAGCATGATGGTAAGGGTAAAAGTGAGGTTTAGGCTGAGGGTTAGGGTTAAGATAAGGGTGAGTGTTAGGGTTAGGTTTAGTGTTAGGGTAAGGGTTAGGATTAGGGTTAGGATGAGGGTTAAATTGAGGTTTAGGGTTAGGGTTAGTTTCAGGTTTAGTTTGAGGATGAGGGTTAGGGTTAAGGTTAGGGTTAGGGTGAGGATGAGTTTTTGTGGTGTCATTAGGGTTAGGGTGAGAGTTAGGGTGAGGGTTAAGTTTAGGATTAACGTGGGGGTGCTGGTAAGTGTAAACGGGAGGGTTAGGCTGAGGTTGAGGGTTATAGTGGGGTGAGATTTAGGGTTAGGTTGAGGGTTAGGGTTATGGGAAGGGTATGGGTGATAGTTAGATTGAGGATTAGTGTTAGGGTTAGTGTGAGGTTTAGGGTGAGGATGAGGGTTAGGGGTAGGGTGAGGGTTAGGGTGAGGGTGAGGTTTAGGTTAGATTTAGGGTTAGTTGGAGGGTTAGGTTGAGGTTTAGGGTTATGGTTAGGGTTAGTGTTAGGAGTAGGGTGAGTGTGAGGGTGAGGGTGAGGGTTAGGGTTAGTCTTAGGTGTAGGCTCAAGGTTAGGCTGAGTGTGAGGGTGGGGGTGAAGATTAGGTTTATGGTGATGGTTAGGGTTGGGGCTAGGGTGAGGGTTAGGATTAGGATTAGGGTTAAGGTGAAGGCTAGGGTGAGGGTGAGGGTTAGGGTAAGGGTTAAGCTTCGGCTTAGGGTTAGGCTGAGAGTGAGTTTGAGGGTGAGGGTTAGGTTTAGAGTGATGGTTAGGTTTACGGTTAGTGTGAAAGTTAGGATGAGCTTTAGGGTTAGGGTGAGGGTTAGGGTGAGGATGATGGTAAGGGTAAAGGTGAGGTTTAGGCTAATGGCGAGGGTTAAGATAAGGGTGAGGGTTAGGGTTTGATTTAGGGTTAGGGTTAGGGTTAGGGTTATGGTTAGGGTGAGGATTAGATTGAGGATTAGGGATAGGGTTAGTGTGAGGTTTAGAGTGAGGATGAGGGTTAGGGTTAGGGTGAGGGTGAGGGTTAGGATGAGGTTTAGTTTTAGGACTAGGGTTAGAGTGAGGGGTAGGGTGAGGTTGAGGTTTAGGGGTTGGTTTAGGGTGAGGGTTAGGGTGAGGGTGAGGTTTAGGGATAGAGTTAGGGTTAGGGGGAGGGTTAGGGTGAGGTTTATTGTTATTGTTAGTGTTAGGGTTATGGGATGGTGAGGGTTAGGTTGAGGTTTAGGGATTGGGTTAGGTTTAGTATTAGGGTTAGCGTGAGGGTGAGTGTGATGGCTAGGGTGAGGGCTAGTCTTAGTCTTAGGGTTAGGCTGAGGGTGAGGGTGGGGGTGAGTATTAGGGTTAGGGTGATGGTTTGGGTTAGGGTTAGTGTTATTGTTAGGGTTACGTTTAGAGTTACGGTGAGGGTGAGGGTGCGGGTGAGGGTTAGGGTTAGAGTTAGGGTGGGGTTTAGGGTTAGGTTTAGGGTTAGTGTGAGGTTGAGGTTTAGGGTTAAATATAGGGTTAGGGGGAGGGCTAGGGTTAGGGTTACGGATAGGGTTAGTGTTAGAGATAGGGTGAGGTTGAGGATTAGGTTGAGGTTTAGGGTTAGGTTTATGGTTATGGTTAGTTTGAGGGTTAGTGTTAGGATTAGGGTTAGTATTAGGGTGATGGTAAGTTTTAGGGTGAGGGTTTGGGTTAATGTGAGGGTTATGGTTAGGGTGAGTGTTAGGATTACGGTTGGGGTGATTGTTAGGTTTAGGTTTAGGGTTTGGGTTACGGTGATGGTGAGGTATAGGGTTAGGGTTAGGGTGAGGTTTAGGGTTTGGGTTAGGGTTAGAATGAGGGTTAGGATGAAGGTGAGGTTTGTGGTTAGATTTAGGGTAATGGTGAGGGTTAGGGTTAGGATTTGGGTTAGGGTGAGGGTGAGTGTGTGTGTTAGGGTTAGGTTTAGGTTTAGGCTAATAGTTAGGCTAAGGGTGAGGTTGAGGGTGAAGGTTTGTGTTAGGGTTTGGGTTTGGTTTAGTGTTAGGGTGATGGTTAATGTGAGTGTTAGGATTAGGGTTAGGGTTATGGTGAGTGTTAGGGTTAGGGTTAGGTTGAGGTTTTGGGTTAGGGTAAGAGTTAGGGTTCGATTAAGTTCAGGGTTAGGGTGAGGTTTAGGGTTAGGGTTATGGTGATCATTAGGGTTACTGTTAGGTTGAAGGTTTGGGTTAGGTTAAGGATGAGGGCTAGTTTTAGGATTAGGGTGAGGGTTAGGATGAGGATTAGGGTTAAGATTTGTGTTAGGGTGAAGGATAGAGTGAGGGTGAGAACTAGGGTTAGTGTTAGGTTAAGGTTTAGGGTTAAGGATAGCATTAGGATGAGGGTTAGGACGAGGGTTTGGGTTACGGTGAGGGTGAAGTTTAGGTTTAGGGTGAGGGTTAGGGTTAGGGTTATGGTTAGGGTGAGGGTGAGGTTTACTGTTAGAGTTAGGGTTAGGGTGAAGCTGAGGGTGAGTGTTAGGGTTCCAGTTAGTGTTAGGTTTAGGGTGAGTGTAAGGGTCAGGGTTAGAGTGAGGGTAAGGGTGAGTGTTAGGGTTAGGGTTAAGGTTATGGGGAGGGTTAGGATGAGGGTTAGGACAAGGATTAGGGTTAGGGTGAGGGCTAGGCTGAGGGTGAGGTTTAGGGTTAGCTTTAGGGTGAGGTTTAGGTTTAGGATTAGGATTAGGATTAGGGTAAGGGTTAGGGTGAGTGTGCGGGTTAGGGTTAAGTTTATGGTTAGGCTTAGGGTTACACTGAGGGTGAGGGTGAGGATTAGGGTTAGGATTAGGGTTAAGGTGAGATTGAGTGTGTGTGTTAGAGTTAGGTTTAAGGTTAGGCTTCAGGTTAGGCTGAGGGTGAGGATTAGGGTTTGGGTGAGGGTTAGGGTAAGTGTTAGGGGGAGGGTTAGGATGTGGGATAGTGTTAGGATTAAGGTTAGGGTGAGGGCTAGGGTGAGGGAGAGGATTAGGGTTATGATTAGGGTGAGGGTGCGGTTTAGCATTAGGGTGAGGGTTAAGGTTAGTGTGAGGATTAATGCTACGGTTAGGTTTAGTGTTAGGGTGAGGGTATGTGTTAGGGTGAGGGTTAGGGTTAAGGTGCATGTTATGGTTAGTGTGAGGGTTAGGGTTAGGGTTAGAATTATTGTTAGGTTTAGGATTAGGGTTACGGTTAAAGTGAGGGTGAATATTAGGGTTAGTGTTAGTGTGGGGGTTAGCGTGGGGGTAATGGTAAGGGTAAAGGTTAGGGTTAGGGTGAGGTTGAGCGGTACGATAAGGGTGATGGTTAGGGTTAGGGTTACAGTTAGGCTGAGGGTGAGGGTGGGGGTGACGATTAGGGTTAGGTGATGGTTAAGGTTAGGGTTATGGTGAAGTCTAGGTTGAGGGTAAGGGTTGGGGTTAGTGTTAGGCTGAGGTTTAGGGTTTGGGTGATGTTTAGGGTGAGTGTGAGGGTTATGGTTAGATTGAGGTTTAGGGTTAGGGTTAGGGTTAGGGTTAGGGTTAGGGTGAGGTTGAGGTTTAGGGTTAAATTTATGGTTAGTGTTAGTGTGAGGTTAGTGTTAGCGTTAGGGTTAGTGTTATGGTTAGGGTAAATCTTAGGGTGAGGGTTTGGGTCAGGGTGAAGTTTATGGTTAGGGTGAGCGTTAGGATTAGGGTTAGGGTTATTTTTAGGGTTTGGTTTAAGGTTACGGTTATGGTGCGGTTGAGGGTGAGGGTTAGGGTTAGTGTTAGGGTGAGGTTTAGGGTTACAGTTAGGGTTAGGGTGAGGATTGGGGTTAGGGTTAGGCTTAGGCTTAGGCTTAGGCTTAGGCCGAGCATGAGGGTGAGTGTTAGGGTTCGTGTTTGGGTGAGGGGTAGTGTTAGGATTAGGGTTAGGTTGAGGGTGAGTTTTAGGGTTAGATTTAGGGTTAGTGTTTGGGTGAGGTTTAGTGTTAGAGTTAGGGTTAGTGTGAGGCTGAGGGTGAGGGTTAGGGTTAGGATTAATGTTAGGGTTAGGCTTAAGTTGAGGGTTAGGTTGAGGGTGAGGGTTAGGGTCAGGGTTAGGAGTAGGATTAGTGTTAGTGTTAGGGTGAGTGTGAGGGTTAGGGTTAGGTTTACTGATAGGCTTAGGGTTAGGCTGAGGTTGAGGGTGAGTGTTAGGGTTAGGGTGAGGGTTAGTGTTAGTGTTAGGTTAGTGTTACCGTTAGGGTTAGTGTTAAGATGAGGGTAAACCTTAGGGAGAGGTTTGGGTCAGGGTGACGGTTATGTTGCGGGTGAGGTTGAGGGTTAGGTTTAGTGTTAGGGTGAGGTTTAGGGTGAGGGTGAGGTTTAGGATTAAAGTTAGGGTTAGGGTGAGTGTGAGGGTTAGGGTTAGGGATAGGCTTAGGATTAGGCTGAGGGTGAGGGTGTATGTTAGGGTTAGGATTAGTGTTAGGGTGAGGTTTAGGATTTGGGTTAAGGTTAGAGTTAGGGTTAGGGTGAGGTTGAGCTTTAGGGTTAAAGTTAGGGTTAGGGTGAGGTTTAGGTTGAGGGTTAGGATAAGGGTTATATTTAGGTTTAGGGTTACAGTTAGAGTTAGGGGGAGGGTTAGGGTTAGGTTTAGTGTTAGGGATAGGATTTGGGTTAGAGTGAGGGTGAGTGTGTGTGTTAGGTTTAGGTATAGGGTTAGGCTTACGATTAGGCTGAGGGTGAGGTTGAGGGTGAGGGTTAGGGTTAGGGGGAGGTTTAGGTTGAGGGTTAGGGTTAGGATTAGGGTTAGGGTAAGGGATAGGGTTAGTGTGAGGGTGAGGTTTAAGTTTAGGGTTAGGGTTAGGGTGAGGTTTGTGTTGGGGTTAGGGTTAGAGTTAGGGTTAGGGTGAGGGTGAGGTTTATGGGTACAGTTAGGGTTAGGGTGCGGGTTAGCTTGGGGGTGACGTTAAGGGTAAAGTTGAGGGTTAGGCTGAGGGTGAGGGTTATGGTAAGGGTTAGGTTTAGGTTTAGGGTGAGGGTTAGTGTTCGCTTTAGGGTGAAGGTGAGGGTTATATTGAGGATTAGTGTTAGGGTTAGTGTGAGGTTTAGGGTGAGGATGAGGGTTAGGGTTAGGGTGCTGGCTAGGAAGAGGGTGAGGTTCAGGGTTAGTGTTAGGGTGAAGTTTAGGGTTAGTGTGATGGTTAGGGTTAGTGTGAGTGTTAGTTTTAGGGTTAGAGTTAGTGTTAGGGTGAAGGTAAGTGTTAGGTTGAGGGTTAGGTTTAAGGTGAGAGTTATGGTTAGGGTGAGGGTTAGGGTTAGGGTGAGGGTTATGGTTAGGGTGAGGGTTAGTGTTTGGGTTAGGATTATAGTAAGCATTAGGGTTATCGTTAAGGTT
The DNA here is from genome assembly GCF_024711535.1 of Dipodomys merriami. NCBI lineage: Eukaryota > Metazoa > Chordata > Mammalia > Rodentia > Heteromyidae > Dipodomys > Dipodomys merriami. Next base: position 3,608,780 of record NW_027206335.1, on the reverse strand, counting down.
ATGGTGAGGGTGAGGGTGAGCCTTAGGTTTAGGGCTAGGATGAGGTGTAGTTATAGGGTTAGGGTTAGGTTTAGTGTCAGGGTGAGGTTTAGTGTTAGAGTTAGGGTTAGGATGAGGCTGAGGGTGAGAATTAGGTTTAGGATTAATGTTAGGTTTAGGCTTAAGGTGAGGGTTAGGTTGAGGGTGAGGGTTAGATTTAGGGTTAGGATTAGGATTAGGTTTAGGGTTAGGGTTAGTGTTAGGTTTAGGGATAGGCTTAGGGTTAGACTGAGGTTGAGGGTGAGTGTTAGGTTTAGGGTGAGGGTTAGGGTTAGGGTTAGGATTAGGAATAGGTTTAGAGTTAGGGTGAGTGTGAGGGTTAGGGTTAGGTTTAGGGTTGGGCTTAGGTTTAGGCTCAGGATGAGGGTGAGGGTGAGGGTTATGGTTAGGGTGAGGGTTAGGGTTAGGGTTATGGGGAGGGTTAGGATGAGGGTTAGGGTTAGGATTAGGGTTAGAGTGAGGGCTAGGAAGAGGTTGAGGTTTATGGTTAGGGTTAGGGTGAGGGTTAGTGTGAGTGTTAGTTATAGTGTTAGAATTAGGTTTAAGCTGAGGATGAGGGTGAGGCTTAGGGTTCTGGTTAGGATTAGGATTAGGGTAAGGGTTAGAGTGAGTGTGAGGGTTAAGGTTCTGGTTAGGGTTAGGCTTTGGATTACACTGAGGGTGAGGGTGAGGGATAGGATTAGGCATAGGGTTAAGGGGAGGGTGAGTGAGTGTGTTAGGTTAGGTTTAGGTTTAGGTTAAAGGTTAGGCTAAGGGTGAGGTTGAAGGTGAGTGTTAGGGTTAGGGTGAGGTTTAGGGTTAGGGTTAGGGTTAAGTTGAGAGTAAGGGTGAGGGTTAGGGTTAGTGTTAGGGTGAGGGTTAGGATGAAGTTTAGAATTAGGGTTAGGGTGAGGGCTAGGCTGAGGGTGAGGTTTAGGTTTAGGGTTAGGTTTAGGGTTAGGGTTAGGTTTAGGGTGAGGGTGAGGTTTAGGGTTAGAGTTAGTGTAAGGGTGAGGCTGAGGTTGAGGTTTAGTTTTAGGGTTAGTTTTCGAGTTAGGGTTAGGGTAACGGTTAGGGTGATGGTGAGGATTAGGGTTAGAGTTAGGATTAGGATTAGAGTAAGGATTAGGGTTAGTTTGAGGGTTAGGTTTAGGGTTAGGTTTAGGCTTAGGTTTAGGCTGAGGCTGAGGATGAGGGTGACGGTTAGGGTTAGGGTTAGGGTGGGTTTTAGGGATAGGGTTAGTGTTAGGTTAGGGATTAGTGTGAGGGTTAGGGTTAGGGTTAGTATTACGATTATGGTGAGGGTGAGGGTGAGTGTGATGGTTAGGGTTAGGGTGAGAGTTAGGGTTCGGTTAAGTTTAGGGGTAGGGTGATTGTTAGGTTTAGGATTAGGGTGAGTGTAAGTGTTAGGGTTAGGTTGAGGGTTTGGGTTAGGGTAAGGATGAGGGTTAGTGTTAGGGTTCGTGTGAGGGTTAGGATGATGATTAGGGTTACGATTAGTGTTAGGGTGAGGGTTAGGGTGAATGTGAGGATTAGGGTTTGTTTTCGTGTGAGGTTTAGGATTAGGTTTGGGGTTCGGGTGAGGGTTAGGATGAGGGTTAGGGTTCCGGTGAGGGTGAGGGTTAGGGTTAGGGTGAGGTTTAGGGTTAGGATTCGGGTTAGGGGGAGGTTGAGTGTTAGCATTAACGTTAGGGTTAGGGTTAGGTTTAGGGTTAGGATTACTGTTATAGTTAGGGTTAGGGTTAGAGTTATGGTGAGGGTGAGGGTTAGGGTGATTGTGAGGTTTATGGTTAGATTTAGTTTCAGTTGGAGCGTTAGGTCGTGGGTTAGGGTTTGTGTTAGGGTTAAGGTTAGGGTGAGGGTTAGGTTGAGGTTTAGGGTTAGGGTTAGGGTTAGGGTGAGGGTGAGGGTGACGGTGAGTGTGAGGTTTAGGGTTAGGGTTAGGCTTAGGCTTAGGGTTAGGCTGAGGGTGAGGGTGGGGGTGAGGATTAGGTTTAGGGTGATGGTTAGGGTTAGGGTTATGGTGAAGGTTAGTGTTAGGGTTAGGGATAGACTGACGATTAGGGTGAGGATGAGGTTTAGGGATAGAGGTAGGGTTACGGTGAGGGTTAGCGTTAGAGTGAGGGTTAGGGGGGAGTTGACGTTAAGGATAAAGGTGAGGGTTAGGCTGAGGTTGAGGTTACAGTAATTGTGCGGGTTAGGGTTAGGGTGAGGGTAAGTGTTAGGGTGAGGGTTAGGGTTAAGGTGAGAGTAAGTGTTAAGGTGAGGGTTAGGGTTAGGGTGAGGGTTATGGTTAGTTTCAGGTTTAGGGTTAGGGTTAGGATTATTGTTAGCATTAGGATTAGGTTTACGGTTATGGTGAGGGTGAGGGTGAGGGTTAGGGTTAGGGCTAGGATGAGATTTAGGGATAGGGTTAGGGTTAGGTTTAGGGTCAGGGTGAGGTTTAGTATTAGAGTTATGGTTAGGGTGAGACTGAAGGTGAGGGTTAGGGTTAGGGTTAGTGTTATGGTTAGGGTTAGGGTGAAAGTTAGGAGTAGAGTAAGGGTTAGGGTTAGGCTTAAGTTTAGAGTTAGGTTTAGGGTTTCAGTTACGGTGAGGGTGAGTTTCAGTATTAGGGTTTGGGTGAGTGTGAGGTCTAAGGTTAGAATTAGGGTTAAGATTAGGATTATGGTTAGGGTTAGCTTGAGTGTGAGGGTTAGGGTTAGTGTTAGCCTTAGGTTTAGGCTGAGGTTTTGCGTGAGGTTTAGGGTTATGGTTAGCTTGATGGGTAGGGTTAGGGTTAAGGTGAGTTTTAGTGTTAGGGTTATGTTTAAGTTATGGTTAGGGTGAGGGTGAGGTTTAGGGGTAGAGTTAGTTTTAGGGTGAGGGTTATGGTGAGTGTAAGTTTTCTGTTGAGGGTTAGGTTAGGGGTGAAGTTAAGGGTAAACGTGAGGGTTAGGCTGAAGGTCAGGGTTACGTTAAGGTTGAGGGTTAGGGTTAGGGTGACCATTAGGGTTAGGGTTAGTGTGCGAGTTAGGGTATAGGTTAAGTGTAGGGTTAGGGTGAGGTTTAGGGTAAGGGTTAGGGTGAGGGTGAGGGTTAGGTTTAGGTTAAGGGCTAGGTTGAGGGTGAGGGTTAGGGTAAGGGTTAGGATGAGCACTAGGGTGAGGGTTAGGGTGAGGGTTAGGGTTAGATATAGGGTTAGGTTTAGGATTAGTGTTAGGTTGAGGGTGGGTGTGAGGGTTAGGGTTAGGGTTAGGATTAGGCTTAGAGTTAGGTTGAGGATTAGGGGTAGGGTTTGGGTTAGGGTGAGGCTGAGGCTGAGGATTAGGGAAAGGTTTAGGGTTAAGGTTATGCTTAGGGTTAGGCTGAGGTTGAGGGTGGTGGTTAGGATTAGAGTTAGGGTTAGCTTAGGCTTAGGTTTAGGGTTATTGTTAGTGTTACGGTTCGGGTTAAGTTTGCAGTGAGGGTGAGGCTGAGGGTGAGGGTTATGGTTAGAGTTAGGGTTAGCGTTAGGGTTAGTGTTATTGTTAGGTTTAGGGTTAGAGTTACGGTGAGGTTGAGGGTGAGGGTGAGGTTAGAGTTAGGGTGAGGTTTAGGGTTAGGGTTTGGGTTAGGGTTAGGGTGAGGGTGATATTTAGGGTTAGAGTTAGGGTTAGGTGGAAGGTTAGGGTGAGGTTTAGGGTTAGGGTTAGTGTTATGGTTAGTTTGAGGGTGAGGGTTAGGTTGAGGTTTAGGGATAGGGTTAGGTTTACTATTAGGGTTTGTGTGAGGGTTAGGGTGAGCATTAGGATGAGGGTTAGGCTTATGCTTTTGGTTCAGCTGAGGGTGAGTGTGGGGGTTAGGATTAGGGTTAGGGTGATGGTTTGGGTTATGGTTAGGGGGAGGTTTAGGGTGAGGGTTAGGGTTAAGTTTAGTGTTAGGATTAGGGTAAGGATGAGGGTTAGGGCTCGGGTTCGGGTTAGGGTTAGGGTAAGGGTGAAGTTTAGGGTTAGGGTTAGGGTTAGGGTTAGATTTATGGTGAGGGTGACAGTGCGGATGAGTGTGAGGTTTAGGGTTAGGCTTACGGTTAGGCTTAGGGTTAGGCTAATGGTCAGGGTGAGTTTTAGGGTTAGGGTGAGGGTTAGGGTTAAGGTTATGGGGGGGTTAGGATGAGGGTTAGTGTTAGGATTAGGGTTAGGGTGATTGCTATGGTGAGGGTGAGGTTTAGGTTTAGGTTAGGTTGAGGTTCATGGTTAGGGTTAGGGTTAGGGTTAGGGTCACGTTGAGGTTTATGGTAAGAGTTAGGGTTAAGTTGAGGCTGAGGGTGAGGGTTATGGTTAGGGTTAGGTTAAGGATTAGGGTAAGGGTTGGGGTGAGTGTGAGTGAAAGGGTTAGGGTTAGGGTTAGGCTTAGGTTTACACTGAGTTGAGAGTGAGGGTGAGGCTTAGGGTTAGGGTGAGAGTTAGGGTTCAGGGTAAGTTTAGGTTTAGGTTGAGGGTTAGGGTTAGGTTTACGTTGAGTGTTAGGTTTAGAGTTACGTTGAGGGTTAGGGTTAGGGTTAGGGTTGGGGTGAGGGTTAGGGTTAGTGTTAAAGTGAGGTTTAGAGTTAGGATTAGAGTTAGAGTGAGGCTTAGTATGAGGGTAAGGGTTACGGTAAGTGTGAGGGTTAGGGTTAGGGTGAGGGTTAGGGTTAGGGTTAGGGTTAGGGTGAGGGTGAGGGTTAGGATTATGGTTAGTTTTAGGGTTATTTTTAGGGTTACGGTTACGGTGAGGGTGAGGGTGAGGGTTAGGGTTAGGGTTAGGTTGAGGTTTTTAGTGTTAGGGTTAGGGTTAGAGTTAGGGTTAGGGTGAGGTTAGTGTTAGGGTTAGTGTGAGGTTAGTGTTTGGGTTATGTTATGCGTTACGGTTAGGGTTGTGGTTAGGGTTAGTGTTAGAATAAGAGTTAGGGTTACAGTAAGGGTGTGTTTTAAGGTTTGGGTGAGGGTTAGCATTAGGTTTAGGGTTAGGGTGAGGGTCTGGGTTAGGATTAGGGTTAGGGTTAAGGTTATTGTTAGGGTTAAGGTTATGGTGAGGTTGCTGGTGAGGATTATGGTTAGGGTTCGGTTGAGGTTTTTAGTGTTAGTGTTAGGGTTAAAGTTAGGGTTAGGGTGAGGCTAGGGTTAGGGTTAGTGTGAGGTTTAGTGTTTGGGTTAGGGTATGGGTTAGGGTGATGGTTGTGTTTAGGGTGAGGGTTAGGATTAGGGTTAGGGTTATTGTTTGGGTTAGGTTTAGGGTTACGGTTACGGTGAGGGTAAGGTTGAGGGTTCAGGTTTAGGGTTAAGGTCAGTTTTAGGGCTTGAGTAAGGGTTAGAGTTAGTGTTAGGGTTAGGGTAAGGTTTAGGGTCAGAGTATGGTTAGGATGATGGTTAGGTTGAGGGTTAGGGTTAGGGTTAGTGTTAGGGTTAGCGTGAGGTTTAGGTTGAGGTTGAGGGTTAGGGTTAGGGTTATGGGGAGGGTTAGGATGAGGGTTAGGGTTAGGATTAGGGTTAGGGTGAGGGCTAGGGTGAGGGTGAGTTCTAGGGTTAGGGTTAAGGTGAGGTTTAGGTTTAGGGTTAGGGTTAGTGGTAGAGTGAGGATTACGGTTAGGGTTATGGTGATGGTTAGGATTAGGGTTAGGGTCAGGATGGGGGTGAGGGTGGCGTTGAGGATTAGGGTTAGGGTTACCGTTAGGGTTATTGTGAGTTTTATGGTTAGGGTTAAGTTTGCAGTGAGGCTGAGGCTGAGGTTGAGTGTTATGTTTAGGGTTAGGGTCAGGTTTAGGGTTAATGTTATTGTTATGGTTAGGGTTAGAGTTACAGTGAGGTTGAAGGTGAGGGTGAGGATTAGCGTTAGCGTGAATTTTAGAGTTAGGTTTAGGGTTAGGGTTAGGGTGAGTTTGAGCTTTAGGGTTAGATTTAGGGTTAGGGGGAGGGTTAGGGTGAGGTTTAGGTTTAGGGGTAGTGTTAGGGTTAGGGTGAGGTTGAGGGTTAGGTTGAGGTTTAGGGAAAGGGTTAGGTTTAGGATTAGGATTAGGGTGACCATGAGTGTGAGGATAAGGGTAAAGGTTAGGCTTAGGCTTAGGAATAGGCAGAGGGTGAGGGTGGGATGAGGATTAGTTTTAGGGTGATGGTTAGGTTTAGGGGTAGTTTTATTGTAAGGGTTAGGGTTAGAGTTACGGTGAGGGTGAGGGTGCGGGTGAGGTTTAGGGTTAGGGTTAGGGTGGGGTTTAGGGTTAGGTTTAGGGTTAGGGTTAGGGTGAGGGTGAGGTTTAGGGTTAGATATAGCGTTAGGGTGACTGTTAGGGTGAGGGTTAGGGTTGGGTTTAGTATTAGGGTTAGGGTGAGGATGAGGGTTAGGGTTAGGGTTAGGGTAAGGGTTAGGTTTAGGGTTAGGGTTACAGTTAGGGTTAGAGTTACGGTGAGGGTGATAGTGGGGAATGAGTGTGAAGGTTACGGTTAAGTTTAGGGTTAGGCTTAGGGTTAGGCTTAGGTTTGGGCTAAGGGTGATTGTGAGGTTAATGGTTATTGTGAGGGTTAGGGTTAGGGTTATGGGGAGGGTAGGATGAGGGCTAGTGTTAGGATTAGGGTTAGCGTAATGGCTAGGGTGAGGGTGATGTTTAGAGTTAGTTTAGTGTGAGGTTTAGGGTTAGGGCTGGGGTAGGGTTAGGGTGAGGGTGAGGTTTAGGGTTAGAGTTTGGGTTAAGGTGAGGCTGAGGGTGAGGGTTACGGTTAGGGTTAGGATTAAGATTTGGGTAAGGGTTAGGGTGAGTGTGAGGGTTAAGGTTAGGGTTAGCGTTAGGCTTAGGGTTACATTGAGCGTGAGCATAAGGGTGAGGGTTAGGGTGAGAGTTAGGGGTCAGGTTAAGTTTACAGTTAGAATGAGGGTTAGGGTTAGGTTTACGTTGAATGTGAGTGTTAGGGTTAGGTTGAGGATTAGGGTTAGGGTTAGGGTGAGGTTTAGGTTTAGGGTTAGGGTGAGGGTTAGGATGAGGATTAGGGTTAGGATTAGGGTTAGGTTGAGGGCTAGGTTTAGGGTGATGGTTAGGGTTAGTTTTAGGGTGAGTTTTAGGGTTAGGGATAGGTTTATGGTGAGGGTTAGGATGAGGGTTAGGGTTACGTAAGGGTGAGGGTTAGGGTTTGGGTGAAGGTTAGAGTTAGGTTTAGTTTTAGGATGAGGGTGAGGGTTACGGTTAGTGTTAGGGTGAGGGTTAGGATGAGGGTTAGGGTTAGGATTAGGGTTAGGCTGAGGGCTAGGTTGAGGTTGAGGGTTAGAGTAAGGGTTAGGCTTAGGCTTAGGGTTAGGCTGAGCATGAGGTTGAGAGTGAGGGTTAGGGTTAGGGTGATGGTTAGGTTTAAGGTTAGGGTGAGGGTTAGAATGAGGTTTAAGGTAAGGTGAGCTTTAGGGTGAGGATGATGGTAAGGGTAAAGGTGAGGTTAAGGCTGAGGTTGAGGGTTAAGATAAGGGTGAGGGTTAGGGTTAGGTTTATGGTTAGGGTTAGGGTTATGATGAGGGTTAGATTGAGGATTAGGGTTAGGGTTAGGGTTAGTGTGAGGTATAGGGTGAGGATGAGGGTTAGGGTTATGGTGAGAGTGAGGGTTAGAATTAGGGTTAGTGTGAGGGCTAGGGAGAGGGTGAGGGTTAGAGTTAGGGTTCGGGTTAGGGTGAGGTTTAGGTTAGGGTGAGGTTTAAGGTTAGTGTGAAATTTACTGTTAGGGTAAGGGATAGTGTTAGGGTGAGGGTAAGTGTTAGGGTGAAGGTTAATGTTAGAGTTAGGGTTATGTTTAGGGTGAGGGTTAGTGTTAGGGTTAGGGTGAGGGTTAGGATGAGGATTAGGGTAAGGATTAGGGTTAGGGTGAGGGCTAGGGTGAGGGTGAGTGTTAAAGTGAGGGGGTAGGGTTAGGGTAAGGGTGAGGGTTAAGGTTATGATTTGGGTTACTGTAAGGGTGACTTTTAGAGTTAGATTTAGGGTTAGGGGGAGGGTAAGGTCAAGGTTTAGGGTTACGGTCAGAGTTAGGGTTAAGGTTATGGTGAAGGTTAGGTTGAGGTTAGGGTTATTTTTAGAGTTATTGTTAGGATTAGGGTTAGGGTAACAGTTACTGTGAGGGTGAAGCTTAGGGTTAGTTGTTAGGGTGAGGTTGAGGCAGAGTTGGAGGGTAAGGTTTAGGGTTAGGTTTAGAGTAAGGGTTAGGGTGAGGGTTAGGGTGAGGATGAGTGTTAGGGTGAGGGTTAATCGTAGGGTTAGGATTAGTATTAGTGTAAGGGTTCGGGTGAGTTTGAGGGTTAGGTTTAGGGTTAGGCTTAGGCTTAGGGTTCGCCTGAGACTGACGGTGAGGTTGAAGGTTAGGGTTAGGGTGAGGGTTAGGGTTAGGATTAGGGTGAGGGTAAGGGCTAGGGTGATGGTGAGGGTTAGGATTGGTTAGGGTTAGTGTTTGGGTAAGGTTTAGAGTTACGGTTAGGGTTTCGGTTAAGGTTAGGTTGAGGGTTATTGTTACGGTGAGGTTGAGGGTTAGGGTTAGTTTGAGGGTTAGGGTTAATATTATGTTTAGGGAGAGGGTGAGTGTTAGGATTAGAGTTAGAGTTATGGTTAGGTTTAGGGTTAGGGTTAGGGTTAGTTTTAGGGTGAGGTTTAGGGTTAGGGTTAGGATTAGTGTTAGGGTGAGGGTGAAATTTAGGGTTAGATTTAGGCTTGGTTGGAGGGTTAGGTCGAGCGTTAATGTTAGAGTTAGTGTTAGGGTTAAGGTTAGGTTGTGGGTTAGGTTGAGGTTTAGGGTTAGGGTTAGGGTTAGGATTAGGCTTAGGGTGAGGTGAGTGTGAGTTTTAGGGTTAGGGTTAGGCTTAGGCTGAGGGTTTAGCTGAGGGTGAGGGAGTGGGTGAGCATTAGGGTAAGGTTGATGTTTAGGGTTCGGGTTAAGGTGAGGGTTAGGATGAGGGTTAGGGTTAGGCTTAGGTTTAGGGTGAGGGCTAGGGTGATGGTGAGGGTTAGGGTAAGTGTTAGGCTTAGGCTTAGGGTTAGCCTGAGCATGAGGTTGAGGGTGAGGTTTAGGGTTGAGAATAGGGTGTGATTTAGTGTTAGGGTTAGGGTTAGAGTTAGGGTTAGGACGAGAGTGAGGTTTATGGGTAGGGTTAGGGTCAGCGTGAGGGTTACGGTTCGGTTGAGGGTTAGGGTGGGAGTGACTGTATGGGTAAAGGTGAGGGTTAGGCTGAGGGTGAGGGTTATGGTAAGGGTGAGGGTTAGGTTTAAGATGAGCGTTAGGGTTAGGGTTAGGGTGAGGGTTAGATTGAGGATTAGTGTTAGGGTTAGTGTGAGGTTTAGGGTGAGGATGAGGGTTAGGTTTAGGGTGAGGGCTAGGGTGAGGGTGAGGGTGAGGGTTAGATTGAGGACTAGTGTTTGGGTTAGTGTGAGCTTTAGGGTGAGGATGAGTTTTAGGGTTAGGGTTATGATTAATGTTAGGGTTAGGCTTAAGGTGAGGGTTAGAGTGAGGTTGAGCTTTAGTGTTAGTGTTAGGATTAGGATTAGGGTTAGGGTTAGGGTGAGTTTGAGGGTTAGTGTTAGGGTTAGGGTTTGGCTTAGTGTTAGGGTGAATGTGAGGGTGAGGTTGAGGGTTACTGTGAGGGTGAGGGTTAGGGTTAGGGTTAGGGTGAGAGTTAGGGTTAGGGTTAGGTTGAGGGTTAGGTTTAGGGTTAGGGTTAGGGTGAAGGTGAGGGTGAGGGTGAGGGTTAGTGTTAGGGTGAGGGTTAGGATGAGTGTTAGGTTTAGGATTAGGTTTAGGGTGAGGGCTAGGGTGAGGGTGAGGTTTAGGGTTAGGTTTAGGTTTAGGTTTAGGGTTAGGTTTAGGGTGAGGTTCAGGTTTAGGGTTAGAGTTAAGGTTAGCGTGAGGCTGATGGTGAGGGTTAGGGTTAGGGTTAGTGTTAGAGTTAGGGTTACAATGAGGGTTCGGGTGAGGGTGAGGTTTAGGCTTAGTGATAGGATTAGGATTAGGGTACGGGTTAGGGTAAGTGTGAGGGTTAGGGTTAGGGTTACGGTTAGCCTTATGATTAGGCTGAGGGTGCGGGTAAGGGTGAGGGTGAGGGATAGGGTTAGGGTGAGAGTTAGGGGTAGGATTAGGGTGAGTGTTAGGGTTCTTGTTAAGTTTAGGGTTAGGGTGACTGTTAGGGTTATGGTGAGGGTTAGGGTTAGGTTGAGGGTTAGGTTTAGGATTAGGATTAGGGTGAGGGTTAGTGTTAGGGTTAGGGTGAGGGTTAGGATGAGGATTAGGGTAAGGATTAGGGTTAGGGTGAGGGCTAGGGTGAGGGTGAGTGTTAAAGTGAGGGGGTAGGGTTAGGGTAAGGGTGAGGGTTAAGGTTATGATTTGGGTTACTGTAAGGGTGACTTTTAGAGTTAGATTTAGGGTTAGGGGGAGGGTAAGGTCAAGGTTTAGGGTTACGGTCAGAGTTAGGGTTAAGGTTATGGTGAAGGTTAGGTTGAGGTTTAGGGTTAGGGTTAGGGTTCGGATTAGGGTTAGGGTGAGGGTATGTGAGGGTTAGGGTTAGGATTAGGGTTAGGGTTAGGCTTAGGGTTAGGGTTATGCTGAGGGTGAGGTTGGGGGTGAGTATTAAGATTAGGGTGATGGTTAGGGTTAGGATTAGGGTGAGAGTTAGGATGAAGGATAGGGTTAGGATTTGGTTTAGTGTCAGTGCTAGGGTGAGGGTGAGGTTTAGAGTAAGATATAGGATTAGGCTTCGGGTTAGGCTGAGCATGAGGTTGAGGGTGAGGGTTAGGGTTATGGTGATGGTAAGGTTTAAGGTTAGGTTGAGTGTTCGGATGAGGTTTAGGGTTAGGGTGAGGATGATGGTAAGGGTAAATGTGAGGTTTAGGCTGAGGGTGAGGAATAAGATAAGGGTGAGGTTTAGGGTTAGCTTTAGCATTAGGGTTAGGGTCATTGTGAGGTTTAGATTGAGGATTAGGGTTAGGTTTAGGGTTAGTGTGAGGTTTAGGGTGAGGATTAGGGTAAGGGTTAGGGAGAGGGTGAGGGTTAGAATTAGGGTTAGGGTGAGGGCTACAGTGAGGGTGAGGGTTAGAGTTAGGGTTGGGGGAGGTTTAGGATTAGGGTGAGGTTTAGGGTTATTGTGAGTTAGTGTTATGGTTAGGGTTAGTGTTAGGGTGAGGTTAAGTGTTAGGGTAAGGGTAAATGTGAGGGTGAGGATTATGGTTAGGGTGAGGGTTCAGGTTAGGTTTAGGGTGAGGTTTATTGTTGGGGTTAGGATTAGAGTTAGGGTTAGCGTGAGAGTGAGGTTTAGGTTTAGAGTTAGGGTAAGGTTGAGACTGAGGTTGAGAGTTAGGTTTAGGGTTAGTGTTAGAGTTAGGGTTAGGGTGAGGTTTAGGGTGAGGGTGAGGGTGAGGGTTAGGATTAGGATTGGAATTAGGATTAGTGTAAGGGTTTGAGTGAGTGTGAGGGTTAGGGTTAGGCTTAGGCTTAGGCTTAGGGTTAGGCTGAGAGTGAGGGTGAGGTTGAGGGTTAGGGTTAGGGTGAGGGTTAGAGTTAGGTTCAGGGTGAGAGTTAGGGTTCAGTTTAAGTTTAGGGTTAGGGTGAGGTTTAGGGTAACGGTTACAGTGAGGGTGAGGTTTAGGGTTAGGTTGAGGGTTAGGGTTAGGTTTAGGGTTAGGGTGAGATGAGGGTGAGTGTTAGGGTTAGTGTTAGAGTGAGGGTTAGGATGAGGGTTAGTTTAAGGATTAGGATTAGTGTGAGGGCTAGGGTGAGGGTGAGGTTTAGGGTTTGGGTTAGGTTGAGGTTTAGGGTTAGGTTTAGGCTTAGGGTTAGGGTGAGGGTGAGGTTTAGTGTTAGAGTTAGGGTTTGGGTGAGGCTGAGGGTGAGGGTTAGGTTTAGGCTTAGTGTTAGAGTTAGGGTTACGGTGAGGGTTAGTATGAGGGGGAGGGTTGGGTTTATGGTTAGGATTCAGGTAAGGGTTAGGGTGAGTGTGAGAGTTAGGGTTAGGGTTAGGCTTAGGGTTAGGGTTAGGCTGAGAGTGAGGTTGAGGTTCAGGGTTAGGGTTGGGGTGAGGGTTAGGGTTAGGGTTAGAGTGTCAGTTAGGGTTCGGTTAATTTTACGGTTAGGGTGAGGGTTAGGGTAAGGGTTAAATTGAGGGTGAGGGATAGGGTTAGGCTGAGCGTTAGGGTTAGGGTTACGGTGGGGGTGAGGGTGAGGGTTAGGGTTAGCTTTAGGGTGAGGCTTAGGATGAGGGTTAGGGTTAGGATTAGGGTTAGGGTGAGGGCTAGGGTGAGGGTGAGGTTTAGGGTTAGGATCATGGTGCGATTTAGGGTTAGGTTTAGGATTAGGGTTAGGGTGAGGGTGAGGTTTAAGTTTAGAGTTAAGGTTAGGGTGAGGCTGAGGGTGAGGGTTAGTGTTAGGTTCAGTGTTAGAGTTAGTGTTACCTTGAGGGTTAGGGTGAGGGTAAGGTTTAGCCTTAGTGTTAGGATTAGGTTTAGGGTAAGGTTCAGGGTGAGTGTGAGGGTTACGGATAGGGTGAGAGTTAGGGGTAGAGTTAGGGTGAGGGTTAGGTTTCGGGTTAAGTTTAGGGTTACTGTGAGGGTTAGGGTTAGGTTGAGGGTTAGGGTTAAGCTTAGGATTAGGGCGAGGGTTAGGGTTAGGTTTAGGGTTAGTAGAGGATTAAGATTAGGATTAGGGTTAGGGTGAGGGCTAGGGTGAGGGTGCGGGTTAGGGTTAGTGTTTTGGTGAGATTTAGGGTTAGGGTGAGGGTTAGGAAGAGGGTTATGGTTACATGAGGGTGAGGTTTAGGGTGTAGTGTCAGGGTTAGGTTTAGGATTCGGGTTAGGGTGATGGTGAGTTTTAGGGTTAGATTTAGGGTTAGGGGGAGGGTAAAGTCGAGGGTTAGGGTTAGGATTAGTGTTAGGGTTAAGGTTAGGGTGAGGGTTAGGTTGATGTTTAGGGTTAGGTTTAGGGTTAGTGTTCGGGTTAGGAAGAGGGTTAGGGTATGTGAGGGTTAGGGTTATGGTTAGGCTTAGGGTTAGGGTTATGCTGAGGGTGAGGGTGGGGTTTAGGATTAGGGTTAGGGTGATGGTTAGCGCTAGGGTTAGGGTGAGGGTTAGGATGAGGGATAGGGTTAGGATTAGGGTTAAGGTGAGGGTTAGGGTGAGGGTTAGGTTTAGAGTAAGGTTTAGGCTTAGGCTTAGGGTGACGCTGAACTTGAGTTTGATGGTGAGGGCTAGGGTTAGGGTGATGGTTAGGGTTAAGTTTAGGTTGAGGGTTAGGATGTGGTTTTGGGTTAGGGTGAGCTTTAGGGTGAGGATGATGGTAAGGGTAAAGTTGAGGTTTAGGCTGAGGTTGCGGGTTCAGATAAGGGTGAGTGTTAGGGTTAGGTTTATATTTAGGGTTAGGTTGAGGGTTAGATTGAGGATTAGGGTTAGGGTTAAGGTTAGTGTGCGGTTTAGGGTGAGTATGAGGGTTAGAGTTAGGGTGAGGGTGAGGGTTAGAATTAGGGTTAGGATGAGGGCTAGGGTGAGGGTGAGGGTTAGAGTTAGGCTTAGGGTTAGTTTGAGATTTAGTGTTAGGGTTAGGGTTAGTGTTAGGTTGTGGGTAAGTGTAGGGTGAGGATTAATGTTAGGTTGAGGGTTATGATTAGGGTGAGGGTTAGTGTTATTGTTTGGGTTAGGGTTAAGTTTACTGTGAGGGTGAAGATTAGGGTTAGGGTTAGGGTGAGGTTTAGTGTAAGGGTTAGGGTTAGAGTTAGGGTAAGTTTGAAGCTGAGGTTGAGGGCTAGGTTTAGTATTAGTGTTTGAGTTAGGGTTAGAGTTATGGTGAGAGTGAGGGTGATGGTGAGGGTGAGTGTTAGGTTTTGGGTTAGGGTGAGGTTTAGGTTTAGGTTTAGGGTTACGGTTCGGCTGAGGGTGAGGTTTAGGATTAGAGATAGGGTTAGGGTAAGGGTTATGGTTAGGGTTAGTTTTAGAGTTAGGGTTACAGTGAGGGTTAGGGTGAGGGTGAGTGTTAGGCTTAGTGTTAGGGTTAGGATTAGTGTAAGGTTTCGGGTGAGTGTGAGGGTTAGGGTTAGTGTTAGGCTTAGGCTTAGGTTTAGGCTGAGAGTGAGGGTGAGGGTGAGGGTTATGGTTAGTGTGAGGGTTAGGGTTAGGTTTAGAGTGAGAGTTAAGGTTCTGTTAACTATAGGGTTAGGGTGAGGATCAGGGTTAGGATTAGGGTGATGTTGAGGGCTAGGGTGATGGTGAGGGTTAGGGTTAATGTAAGGGTAAGGTTTTGGGTTACGGTTAGGATGACGCTTAGGCTTACAGTGAGGGTGAGGGTTAGGGTTAGGTTGAGGGTTAGCGTTAAGGTTATGGTTAGTGTGAGGGTAAGTTTTAGGATTATGGTTAGGGTTAGGGTTAGGTTTAGGGTTAGGATTCGTGTTATTGTTAGGGTTAGGGTTAGACTTATGGTGAGGGTGAGTGTGAGGGTTAGGGTTAGTGTTAGCGTGAGGTTTGGGGTTAGGGTTAGGATTAGGGTGAGGGTGAGGGTGAGGTTTAGGGTTAGATTTAGGGTTAAGTTGGAGGGTAAGGTCGAGCGTTAATGTTAGGTTTAGTGTTAGGGTTAAAGTTAGGGTGAGGGATAGGTTGAGGTTTAGGGTTAGGGTTAGGGTTAGGATGAGGGTTAGGTTGAGGGTGAGTGTGAGGGTTAAGGTTAGGGTTAGGCTTAGGCTTAGGGTTAGCCTGAGGGTGAGGATTAGGGTTAGGGTGATGGTTAGGGTTTGGGTTAGGCTTAGGGTTAGAATGAGGTTTATGGTTAGGCTTAGGTTTAGGGTGAGGGCTAGGGTGAGGGTGAGGGTTAGGGTAAGGGTAAGGATTAAGCTTAGGCTTAGGGTTAGGCTGAGCATGAGGTTGAGGGTGAGGGTTAGGGTTAGGGATATGGTGAGGTTTAGTGTTAGGATTAGGGTTAGAGTTAGGGTTAGGATGAGGGTGAGGTTTAGGGGTAGGGTTAGGGTCAGGGTCAGGGTTAGGGTTCGGGTGAGGGTTAGAGTGGGGGTGACGGTAAGTGTAAAGGTGAGGGTTAGGCTGAGAGTGAGGGTTATGGTAAGGGTGAGTGTTAGGTTTAGGATGAGGGTTAGGGTTAGGGTTAGGGTGAGGGTGAGGGTTAGATTGAGGATTAGTGTTAGGGTTAGTGTGAGGTTTAGGGTGAGGATGAGGTTTAGGGTTAGGGTTAGGCTTACCATTAATGTTAGGGTTAGACTTAAGGTGAGGGTTAGGGTGAGGGTGAGCTTTAGTTTTAGTGTTAGGGTTAGGATTAGGGTTAGGTTTAGGGTGAGTTTGAGGGTTAGGTTGAGGTTTAGGGTTAGGGTTAGGGTTAGGATGAGGGTGAGTGTGATTGTTAGGGTTAGGCTTAGGCTTAGGCTTAGGCTGAGGGTGAGTGTGGGGGTGAGGATTAGGGTTAGTGTGATGTTTAGGGTTAGGGTTAGGGTTAGGGTGAGGGTTAGAATGAGTGTTAGGGTTAGGGATAGGGTGAAGTTTAGTGTTAGGGTTAGGTTTAGAGTTAGGGTTAGGGTGAGGGTGAGGTTTAGGGATAGGGTTAGGGTCCGGGTGAGGGTTAGGTTTAGGTTTAGTGTTAGGTTTAGGGATAGGGTGAGGGTTAGGATGAGGTTTAGGGTTAGGATTAGGGTTAGGGTAAGTACTAAGGTGAGGGTGAAGTTTAGGATTAGGTTTAGGGAGTGGTTTAGGGCTAGGGTTACGGTTCATGTTTGGGTGAGGTTGAGGTTTCAGGTTAGGTTTAGGGTTAGGTTGAGGTTTAGGGTTAGGTTTAGGGTGAGGGTTAGGATGAGGATTAGGGTTAAGATTAGGGTTACGGTGAGGGCTAGGTTGAGGGTGAGGTTTATTGTTAGTGTTAGGGTGAGGTTCAGGGTTAGGGTGAGGGTTAGGTTGGGGGTTAAGGTTACAGTAAGTGTGAGGGTTAGGGTTATGGTGAGGGTTAGTGTTAGGATTGGGGTTAAGGTGAGTGTGAGGGTTAGGATTGGGGTTAGTGTTAGGGTCATTGTTAGGGTTAGGTTTAGGGTTACAGTGAGGGCTAGGGTTAATGTTAGGGTTAGGGTTAGGTTTAGGCTGAGGGTAAGGGTGGGGGTGGGATTGAGTATGAGGATTAGGGTTAGGGATAGGGTAATTGTAAGTGTTATGGTTAGGGTTAAGTTTGCGGTGAGATTGAGGCTAAGGGTGAAGGTTATGTTTAGGGTTAGGGTTAGGGTTAGGGTTAATGTTATTTTTAGGGTTAGGGTTAGAGTTATGTTGAGGTTGAGGGTGAGGGTGAGGTTTAGGTTTAGGGTGAGGTGTAGGTTTTGGGTTAGGTTTAGAGTTAGGGTTAGTGTGAAGGTGAGGTGTAGGGTTAGAATTAGGGTTAGAGTGAGGTTTAAGTTGAGGGTTAGGTTTAGGTTTAGTGTTAGGGTTAGGTTTAGATTGAGAGTTAGGGGGTGTGTTTGGGTTAGGATTAGGCTTAGGGATAGGATTAGGTTTAGGATGAGGGTGAATGTGTGTGTTAGGATTAGGTTTAGGATTAGGTTTAGGGTTAGGCTGAGAGTAAGTTTGAGGGTGAGGTTTAGGGTTAAGTTGATGGTTAGGGTTAGGGTTAGGGTTAGGGGGAGGGTTAGGATGAGGGTTAGTGCTAGATTTAGGGTTAAGGTAAGGGCTAGGGAGAGGGTGAGGTTTATGGTTAGGGTTAGGGTGAGGTTTAGGTTTAGGGTTAGGGTGAGGGTGAGGTTTAGTGGTATGGTTAGGGTTAGAATTAGGGTTAGGGTGAAGATGAGGTTCAGGGTTAGAGTTAGGGTATGTTGAGGCTGAGGTTGAGCGTTAGGTTTAGTGTTAGTGTTAGAGTTAGGGTTAGGGTGAGGGTTAGGATGTGGTTAAGTTTGAGGGTGAGGGTTAGGCTTAGGGTTAGTATTAGGATTAGGGTAAGGGTTAGGGTGAGTGTGACAGTTAGGATTAGGTTTAGGCTTAGGCTTAGGGTTAGGCTGAGAGTGAGGGTGAGTGTGAGGGTAAGGGTTAGGGTGAAGGTTAGGGTTAGGTTTAGGGTGATAGTCATGGTTCGGTTAAGTTTTGGGTTAGGGTGAGGATTAGGATTAGGGTTAGGGTGAGGGCTAGGGTGAAGGTGAGGGTTAGGTTTAGTTTTAGGGTAAGATTTAGAGTTAGGGTTAGGGTTTGGGTTAGGGTTAGGATGAGGGTTAGGGTTATGGTGAGGGTAAGGGTTAGGCTTAGGTTGAGGGTTAGGGTTAAGATTATGGTTAGGGTGAGGGTGAGTGTTAGGAATAGGGTTGGGTAGAGGTCTAAGTTGGGGGGTGAGTTTTAGAGTTAGGGTTAGGGTTAGGCTGAGGTTTAGGATTAGGGTGAGGGTTAGGGTTAGTTTGAGGGTTACTGTTAGTGTTAGGGTTAGTGTTAGGATGAGGGTAAGTGTTAGGGTGAGGGTTAATGTTAGGGTGAGGCTTATGGTTAGGGTGAGGGTTAAGGTTAGGTTTAGGGTTATTGTTAGGGTTAGGGTTAGGGTTACGGTTAAGGTGAGGGTGAAGTTTAGGGTTAGATTTAGGGTAAAGTTTAGAGTTAGGGTTAGGGTTAGAATTAGGGTTAGGGTGAGGGTGTGGTTTAGGGGTAGAGTTAGGGTTAGGGTGAGGGTTAGGGTTAAGGTGAGCGTTAGGGTGGGGTTGATGGTAAGGGTAAAAGTGAGGGTTAGGCTGAGGGTGAGGGTTACACTAAGGGTGAGGGTTAGGGTTAGGGTGAGGGTTAGGTTTATGATTAGGGTGAGGGTGAGGGTTAGTTTGAGGATTAGTGTAAGGGTTAATGTGAGGTTTAGGATTCGGACCAGGATTAGCGTTATGGTGAGGGCTACGGTGAGGTTGAGCGTTAGGTTTATTTTAGGGTGCGGTTTAGGGTTAGGTTGATAGTTAGGGTTAGTGTGAGCCTTAGTGTTATTGTTAGGGTTCGTGTTAGGGTGAGGGTAAATGTTAGGATGAGGGTAAGTGTTAGAGTGAGGATTATGGTTAGGGTGAGGGTTAGGAATAGGGTTAGGGTTATTGTTAGGTTTTGGGTTACTGTTACAGTGAGGGTGACGGTGAGGGTTAGGGTTAGGTTTAGGATGAGGTTTAGGTTTAGGGTTAGGATTAGAGTTAGGGTTAGGGTGAGGGTGAGGTTTAGGGTTAGAGTTAGGGATAGTGTTAGGGATAGGGATAGGGTGAGTGTTAGGGTTAGGCTTAGGCTTAGGCTTAGGCTTAGGCTTAGGCTGAGAATGAGGGTGAGGGTTAGGTTTAGGGTGAGGGTTAGGATGAGGTTTAGGGTTAGGATTATGTTTAGGGTGAAGGCTAGGCTGAGGGTTAGGGTAAGGTTTAGGGTTAGGGATAGGGTTAGGTTTAGGATTTGAGTTAGGGTGAGGGTCAGTATGAGGGTTAGTGTTAGGGTTAGGGTTAGGCTTAGAGTTAGGGTGAGGTTTAGTGTTAGGGATTGGTTAGGGTTAGGGTGAGACTGAGGATTAGGCTTAGGTTTAGGGTTAGGTTTAGGGTTTGGTTTAGGGTTAGGGTTAGTGTTAGGGTTAGGTTTAGGGTTAGGCTGAGGGTGAGGGTGGGTGTGAGGATTAGGGTTATGTTTAGGTTTATTGTTAGGGTGGGGGTGAGTTTTAGGGTTTGAGTTAGGTTCAGGGGGAGTGTTAATGTGAGGTTTATGGTTAGGGTTATTGTTAGGGTTCGGGGGAGAGAGAGTGTTAGTTTGAGATTTAGGGATAGTGTTAGGTTTAGGATTAGGGTTAGGGTGCCGTGAGTATGAGGATTAGGGTGAGGGTTAGGCTTAGGCTTAGGGTTAGGCTGAGGGTAAGGGTGGCTGTGACGATTAGGGTTAGGGTGATGGTTAGGGTTAGGGTTAGGGTTATTGTTAGGGTTAGGGTTCGAGTTACGGTGAGGGTGAGGGTGGGGGTGAGGTTTAGGGTTAGGGTTAGGGTGAGGGTGAGGTTTAGGGTTAGATATTGGGTTAGGGTGAGAGTTAGTGTTAGGGATAGTGTTAGGGTTAGGGTGAGGGTGAGGGTTAGGTTTAGGGTTAGGGTTAGAATTACGGTGACGGTGAGGGTGCAGGTGTGTGTGATGGTTAGGGTTAGGTTTAGGGTTAGGCTTAGGGTTAGGCTGACTGTGAGGGTGAGGTTGAGGTTTAGGGTTAGGGTGAGGGGTAGGGTTATAGTTATGGGGAGGGTTAGGGTGAGGGTTAAGGTTAGTATTAGGTTTAGGGTGAGGGCTAGGGTGAGGGTGATGTTTAGGGTTAGGGGGAGGTTTAGGATGAGGTTTAGGGGTAGGGTGAGGTTGAGGTTTAGGGTTAGACTTAGGATTAAGGTGAGGTTTAGTATTATGTTTAGGATTAGGATTAGGGTAAGGTTTAGTGTTAGTGTTTGTGTTAAGGTTAGGGTGAGGGTTAGGTTGAGGTTTAGGGTTAGGGTTAGGGTTAGGGTTAAGATTAGGGTTAGTGTGAGGTTTAGGGTGAGGATGAGGGTTAGGGTTAGGGTGAGGTCTAGAGTGAGGGTGAGGGTGAGGGTTAGATTGAGTATTAGTTTTAGGGTTAATGTGAGGTTTAGGTTTAGGGTGTGGTTTAGTGTTAAGTTTAGGGTTAGAATTAATATTAGGGTTAGGCTTAAGGTGAGGGTTAGGGTGAGGGTGAGGTTTAGGATTAGTTTTAGGATTAGGATTAGGGTTAGGTTTAGGGTGAGTGTGAGGGTTAGGTTTGGGTTAGGCTTAGGCTTAGTGTTAGGCTGAAGGTGAGGGTGAGGGAGGAGGGTTAGGGTTAGGGTGCGGGTTAGGATTAGGGTTATGATGAGGGCTAGGGTGAGGGTGAGGTTTAGGATTAGGGTTAGGGTGAGCTTTAGGTTTAGGTTTAGGTTTAGGGGTATTGTGAGGTTGAGGTTTAGGGTTAGAGTTAGGGTTACGGTGAGGCTGAGGGTGAGGTTTAGGGTTAGGTTTAGTGTTAGAGTTAGGGTTACAGTGAAGGTTAGGTTGAGGGTGAGGGTTAGGCTTAGTTTTAGGATTAGGATTAGAGTAAGGTTTAGGGTGAGTGTGAGTGTTAGTGTTAGGGTTAGGGTTAGGTTTAGGGTGAGGGTTAGGATGAGGATTAGGTTTAGGATTAGGGTTAGGATGAGGCCTCGTGTGAGAGTGAGCGTTAGGGTTAGAATTTGGGTGAGGTTTAGGGTTAGGGTTACAGTTAGGGTGAGGGTTAGGATGAGGGTTAGGGTTACGGTGAGTGTGAGAGTTAGGGTTAGGGTGAGCTTTAGGGTTAGGTTTAGGGTTACGGTGAGGGTGAGGGTGAGTGTGAGGGTTAGGGTTAGGGTTAGGGTTAGGCTTAGGCTTAGGGTGAGGGTTAGGTTTAGGGTTTGGATTAGGGTGAGGGTGAGGCTGAGGATTAGGTTTAGGATGAGGTTTAGGGTTAGGCTGAGGGTGAGGGTGGGGTGAGTATTAGGGTTAGGGTTAGGCTTTTGGTTATTGTTATTGTTATGCTTATGGTTAAGTTAGTGGTGAGATTGAGGCTGAGGGTGAGGATTACGGTTAGGGTTAGGGTTATTGTTAGGGTTAGTGTTATTTTTAAGGTTAGGGTTAGAGTTATGTTGAGGTTGAGAGTGTGGGTGTGGGTTACGGTTAGGGTGAGGTTTACCGTGAAATTTAGTGTTAGGGTGAGGGTGAGTGTGAGGTTTAGGATTAGAGTTAGTGTTAGGGTGAGGGTTAGGGTGAGGTTTAGGGTTAGGGTTAGTGTTAGGGTTAGGGTGTGGGTGAGGTTTAGGTTGAAGTTTAGGGATAGGGCTAGCTTTAGGATTCGGGTTAGTGTGAGGGTGAGTGTGAGGGTTAGGCTTTGGCTTAGGTTTAGGCTGAGGATGAGGGTGGGGCTGAGGATTATGGTTAGTGTGATGGTTAGGGTTAGGTTTAGTGTTAGAGTTAGGGTTAGAATTATGGTGAGGGTGAGGGTGGGGCTGAGGGTTAGGTTTAGGTTTAGGGTGAGGGTTAGTGTAACGGTTATGGTGAGGGTGAGGGTTAGGGTTAGGTTGAGCTTCAGTGTTAGGTTTAGGGTTAGGGTGAGAGTGAGTGTTAGGGTTACTGTGAGGTTGAGGATTAGGTTGAGGGTTAGGTTTAGGATTAGGGTTAGGGTGAGGGCTCGGGTGAGGGCTCGGTTTAGGGTTAGGTTTAGGGTGAGGTTTAGGGTTAGGGTTAGGGTTAAGGTGAGGTTTAGGGTTAGAGTTAGGGTTAGGATATGGCTGAGGGTAAGGGTTAAGGTTAGGGTTAGTGGTAGAGTTTGGGTTAGGGTGAGGATTAGGATGAGCGTGAGGGTTAAGCTTAGGGTTAGGATTAGGATTAGGGTAAGGGTTAGGTTGAGTGTGGTGGTTAGGTTCAGGGTTAGGCTTAAGCTTAGGGTTAGGCTGAGGGTAAGGGTGAGGGTGAGTGTTAGGGTTAGGGTTAGTGTTATTGTTAGGTTAGTGTTAGATTTACGGTGAGGGTGAGGGTTAGGTTTAGGTTTTGGGTGGGGTTAAGAGTTAGGGTTAGGGTTAGGCTGAGGGTGAGGTTTAGCATTAGATATAGTGTTAGGGGTAGGCTTCGGGTGAGGGTTAGTTTTAGGTTTAGTGTTAGTGTTACTATTATGGTTAGTGTTAGATTTGGGGTTAGGGTGAGGTTTAGGTTTAGGGTTA
This sequence comes from Dipodomys merriami, assembly GCF_024711535.1. NCBI lineage: Eukaryota > Metazoa > Chordata > Mammalia > Rodentia > Heteromyidae > Dipodomys > Dipodomys merriami. The sequence goes on along the minus strand of NW_027206335.1, from coordinate 3,587,133 downwards.
GTGTAAGGGTTAGGGTGAGGGTGAGGGTTCAGTTGAGGTTTAGGGATAGGTTTAGATTTAGGATTAGGGTTAGGGTGAGGGTGAGTGTGAGTGTTAGGGTGAGGGTTAGGCTTAGGATTAGGGTTAGGCTGAGGGAGAGGTGGGGGTGCGGACTAAGATGATGGTGATGGTTCGGGTTAGGGTTAGTGTTATTGTTAGGGTTAGGCTTAGTGTTAGGGTTAGGGTGAGGGTGAGGCTTAAGTTGAGGTTTAGGCTTAGGGTTACAGTTAGTGTTAGTGTGAGGGTTAGTGTTAGGGTTAGGGTTAGTGTTAGGGTGAGGTTTAGGTTTAGGGTTTAGGGTTAGGGTGAGGGTTATGTTGAGGGTTAAGGTTACTATAAGGGTGAGGGTTAGCATTAGGGTGAGGGTTAGGGTTAGTATTAGTGTTAGGGTGAGGTTGAGTGTTAGGATTAAGGTAGGTTTAGGGTTAGGATTTGGTATAGGCTTAGGATTAGTTTCATTGTTTGGGTTAGGGTTAGAGTTACAGTGAGGGTGAGCATGAGGGTAAGGGATAGGCTTAGGCTTATGCTTAGGAATAGGCTGAGCGTGAGGTTGACGGTGAGGGTTAGGGTTAGGGGGATGGTAAGGTTTATGGTAGGGTGTGGATTAGGATGTGATTTAGGGTTAGGGTGATGTTTAGGGTGATAAAGATGCTAAGGGTAAAGATATGGTTTAGGCTGAGGGTGAGGGTTAAAGTTCGGTTTAGGGTTAGGGTAAGCGTTAGGGTTAGAGTTAGTGTGAGTGTTAGATTGAGGATTAGGGTTAGGGTCAGTGTGAGGTTTAGTGTGAGGATGAGGGTTAGGGTTAGGGTGAGGGTGAGCATTAGAATTAGGGTTAGGGTGGGCGTTACGGTGAGGGTGAGGGTATGGGTTATGGTTAGGGAGAGGTTTAGTATTAGAATGAGGGTTAGGTTTAGTGTGAGGGTTAGTGATAGGGTTAGGGTTAGTGTTAGAGTGAGGGTAAGTGTTATGTTGAGGGTTAGGCTTAGGGTGAGGGTTATGGTTAAGGTGAGGGTTAGGGATAGGGTTAGGGTTAATTTTAGGGTTAGGGTTAGGGTTACGGTTATGGTGAGGGTGAGGGTGTGGATTAGGCTTAGGATTAGGGTGAGGTTTAGTGTTAGGGTTAGGGATAGAGTTAGGGTTAGGGTGAGGCTGAGGATGTGGCTTAGGGTTAGGGTTAATGTTAGAGTTAGGGATAGGGTGAAGGTTAGGTTGAGGGTTAAGGTTAGGGTTAGGATTAGGGATAGGTTGAGGGTTAGGTTTAGGGTTTGGGTTAGGGTGAGGGTGATGTTGAGTATTATGGTTAGGTTTAGGGTTAGGGTTAGGGTTAGAGTTAGGGTTAGGGTTAAAGTTACAGTGAGGTTTAGAGTTAGGGTCAGGCTTAGGGTTAGGCTGAGGGTGAGGGTGGGCTTGAGGATTAGGGTAGGGGTTAGGGTTAGGGTTAGGGGAAGGTTAGGATGAGCATTACGGTAAGGATTAGGGTTAGAGTGAGGGCTAGGATGAGGGTGAGATTTAGGGTTAGCTTAGGATGAGGTTTAGGGTTAGGTTTAGGGTTAGGGTGAGGCTGAGGGTGAGGGTTAGGGTTAGGGTTAGTGTTAGAGTTAAGGTTAGGTTGAGGGTTAGGGTGAGGGTGAGGTTTAGGCTTAGGTTTAGGATTAGGATTAGGGTAAGGGTTAGGTTGAGTGTGAGGGTTAGGGTTAGGGTTAGGGTTATGCTTAAGATTAAGCTGAGGGTGAGGTTGAGGGTGAAGGTTAGGGTTGGGTTGAGGGTAAGGGTTAGGGTTACGTTGAGCGTGAGGGTTAGGTTTAGGTTGAGGGTTAGGGTGAGGGTAAGCGTTAGATTTAGTGTGAGTGTTAGGGTTAGGGGTAGGGTTAGGCCTAGGGTTACACTGAGGGAGAGGGTGAGCATGAGGTTTAGGGTTAGGGTGAGTTTTAGTGGTAGAGTTAGGGTTAGGGTGAGGGCTAGGGTGAGTGTTAGGGTTAGCTTGAGGATTAGATTAGGGGTAGGGTGAGGGTGAGGGCTAGATTGAGGATTAGTGTTAGGGTTATTGTGAGGTTCAGGGTGAGGATGAGGGTTAGGTTTAGGTTGAGGGTTAGGTTGAGGGTGAGGGTTAGGGTTAGAGTGAGTGTGAGTATTAAGGTTAGGTTGATGGTTTGTGTTAGGTTTAGAGTTAGTATTAGGGTTAGGGTGAGGGTAAGTGTTAGGGTGAGGGTGAGGGTTAGGGTGAGGGTTATAGTAAGGTAGAGTGTTAGGGCTAGGGTTAGGGTTACTGTTAGATTTAGGGCTACGGTTACGTGGAGGGTGAGGGTGAGGGTTAGGTTTAGGGTTTGGATGAGGTTTAGGTTTAGGGTTACGGTTAGAGTTAGGGTTAGGGTGAGGGCTAGGGTGAGGGTTAGGGTGAGGGTTCGGTTTAGGGATAGGGTTAGGTTTAGGATTATGGTGAGGGTGAGTGTGAGGGTTAGGGTTAGGGTTAGGCTTAGGCTTAGGGTTAGGGTGGGGGTTAGTGTTAGTGTTTGGGTTAGGGTGAGGGTGAGGCTGAGGATTAGGGTTAGGGTTTGGGTTAGGTTTAGGGTTAGGTTTAGGGTTAGGGTTAGGGTTACAGTGAGGGTTAGGGTTAGGGTTTAGCTTAGGATTAGGCTGAGGGTGAGCTTGGGAGTGAGGATTAGGGTGAGTTTTAGGGTTAGGTTATTGATAGTGTTATGGTTAGGGTTAAGTTTGTGGTGAGGGTGAGGCTGAGGGTGAGGGTTATGGTTAAGTTTAGGGTTAGGGTTTGGGTTAGTGTTATTGTTAGGTTTAGAGTTAGACTTAATTTGAGGTTTTGGGTGAGGATGTGGGTTAGGGTTAGGGTTAGGTTTAGGGTGAGTCTTAGGTTTATGGTTAGGGTGAGGGTGAGGTATATGGTTAGAGTTAGGGTTAGGGGGATAGTTAGGGTGAGGTTCAGCGTTACGGTTAGTGTTAGGTTTCGGGTAAGGGTGAGGTTTAGGTTGAGATTTAGGGATAGGTTTAGATTTAGAATTAGGGTTAGGGTGAGGGTGAGAGTGAGTATTAGGGTGAGGGTTAGGTTTAGGCTTAGGGTTAGGTTGAGGGTGAGGGAGAGGTTGAGGGTTAGGGTTAGGGTGAGGGCTAGGGTTAAGGTTATGGGGAGGGCTTGCATGAGCGTTAGGGTTAGTATTAGGGTTAGGGTGAAGGCTAGGGTGAGGGTGAGTTTTAGGGTTAGGGTTAGGGTGAGGTTTAGCGTTAGGTTTAGTGTTAGGGATAGGGTGAGGTTGAGTTTTATGGTTATAGTTAGGGTTAGGGTGAGGCTGAGGGTGAGGGTGAGGGTTGGGGTTAGGGTTAGAGTTAGGGTTAGTGTAAGGGTTAGGGTGTGGATGAGGGTTAGGCTTAGTGAAAGGATTAGGATTAGGGTAAGGGTTAGGGTGTGTGTGAGGATTAGGGTTAGGATGAGGTTTAGGTTTAGGGTTAGGTTTAGAGTTAGGGTTCTGTTGAGGGTGAGGTTTAGGGTTAGGGTTAGGGTTAGTGTTAGGTTTAGGGTTAGGGTGAGGGTTAGGCTTAGGGTTAGGCTTAGGTATAGGCTTAGGTGTAGGCTTTGGCTGAGCATGAGGGTTAGGGTTAGGGTTAGGGTGAGGGTGAGGGTTAGGGTTAGGATTAGGGTGAGGGTTAGGATGAGGTATAGGTTTAGGATTAGGGTTAGGGTGTGGGCTAGGTTGGGGCTGACTGTGAGGTTTGGGGTTAGGGATAGATTTAGGTTTACGATTAGGTTTAGGGTGAGTGTGAGCTTGAGAGTTAGGGTTAGGGTGAGCATTAGGCTTAGGGTTAGGGTTAGGATTTTGATTATGGTGAGGGTGAGGCTGAGGATTAGTGTTAGGTTTAGGGTTAGGGTTAAGGTTAGAGTTACAGTGAAGGTTATGCTTATGGTTATGGTTATGTTTAGGTTTAGGATTAGGGTTTGGGTTAGGGTTAGGGTTAGGTTTAGGTTTATGGTTATGGTTATGGTGAGGTTTAGGGTTAGGTTTTAGCTTAGGGATAGGCTGAGGGTGAGGGTGGGGGTGAGGATTAGGGTTAGTGTTAGGGTTAGGGTTATTTTTAGTGTTATGTTTAGGGTTAAATTTGCTGTGAGGGTTAGGCTAAGGGTGAGGGTTATGGTTATGTTTATGGTTAGGGTTAGGGTTATTGTTAGGTTTAGAGTTAGACTTACTTTGAGGTTTTTGGTGAGGGTGAAGTTAGGGTTAGTGTGAGGTTTAGGGTGAGGTTTAGGTTTAGGGTTAGGGTTAGGGTGAGTGTGAGGTTTAGGGTTAGATTTAGGGTTAGGGGGACAGTTAGCGTGAGGTTTAGGTTTAGGGTGAAAGTGAGTTTTAGGGTGAGGTTGAGGTTTAGGTTGAGGTTTAGGGATAGTGCTAGGATTAGGATTAGGGTTACGTTGAGGGTAAGTGTGAGGGTTACGGTGAGGGTTAGGTTTAGGCTTAGGGTTAGGCCGAGGGTGAGGGTGAGTTTGTGGGTTAGGGTTAGGGTGAGGGATAGGGTGAGGGTGAGTTTTAGGGTTAGTGTTAGGGCGAGGTTTAACGTAAGGTTTAGGGTGAAATTGAGGTTTAGGGTTAGAGTTAGGGTTAGGGTGAGGCTGAGGGTGAGGGTTAGGGTTAGTGTTAGAGTTAGGGTTAGGGTGAGGGTTAGGGTGTGGATGAGGGTTAGGCTTAGTGAAAGGATTAGGATTAGGGTAAGGGTTAGGGTGTGTGTGAGGTTTAGGGTTAAGGTGAGGTTTAAGTTTAGGGTTAGGGTTAGAGTTAGGGTTAGGATGAGGGTGAGGTTTAGTGTTAGGGTTAGGGTTAGTGTTAGGTTTAGGGTTAGTGTGAGGGTTAGGGTTAAGGTTAGGCTTGGGTTTAGGCTTAGGTGTAGGCTTTGGCTGAGCATGAGTGTGAGGGTTAGGGTTAGGGTTAGGATGAGGTTTAGGGTTAGGATTAGGGTTAGGGTGAGGGCTAGGTTGAGGCTGACTGTGAGGGTTGGGGTTAGGGATAGATTTAGGTTTACGATTAGGTTTAGGGTGAGTGTGAGTGTGAGAGTTAGGGTTAGGGTGAGGGTTAGGCTTAAGGTTAGGGTGAGGATAGGGTGAGGATTTTGGTTATGGTGAGGGTGAGGCTGAGGATTAGTGTTAGGTTTAGGGTTAGGGTTCGGGTTAGAGTCACAGTGAAGGTTATGGTTATGGTTATGGTTATGGTTAGGTTTAGGGTTAGGGTGGGGGTTAGGGTTAGGGTTTGTGTTAGGGTGAGCGTGAGGCTGAGGATTAGGTTTAGGTTTGGGTTTAGGGTTTGGGTTAGGTTTAGGGTTGGTTTAGGTTTAGCGTTATGGTTATGGTGAGGTTTAGGGTTAGGGTTTATCTTAGGGTTAGGCTGAGGTTGAGGGTGGGTGTGAGGATTAGGGTTAGTGTTTGGGTTAGGGTTATTTTTAGTGTTATGGTTAGGGTTAAGTTTGCTGTGAGGGTGAGGCTAAGGGTGAGGGTTAGGGTTAGGGTTAAGGTTAGGTTATTGTTAGGTTTAGAGTTAGACTTACTTTGAGGTTTTGGGAGAGAGTGAAGGTTAGGGTTATTGTGAGGTTTAGGGTGAGGTTTAGGTTTAGGGTTAGGGTTAGGGTGAGGGTGAGGTTTAGGTTTAGAGTTTGGGTTAGGGGGACATTTAGGGTGAGGTTTAGGGTTAGGGTTAGTGTTAGGTTTAGGGTGAGGGTGAGGTTTAGGGTGAGGTTTAGGGATAGTGCTAGGTTTAGGATTAGGGTTACGTTGAAGGTGAGTGTGAGGGTTAGGGTGAGGGTTAGGTTTATGGGGAGAGTTTTGGATGAGAGTTAGGGTTAGGATTAGGGTTAGGGTGAGGGCTAGGGTGAGGGTGAGTTTTAGGGTTAGTGTTAGGGTGAGGTTTAGCATTAAGTTTACGGTTAGGGTTAGGGTGAGGTTGAGGTTTAGGGTTAGAGTTAAGGTTAGGGTGAGGCTGAGGGTGAGGGTTAGCTTTAGTGTTAGAGTTAGGGTTAGGGTGAGGGTTAGGGTGTGGGTGAGTGTTAGGCTTAGTGATAGGATTAGGATTGTGGTAATGGTTAGGCTGTGTGTGAGGATTAGGTTTAAGAAGAGGTTTAGGTTTAGGGTTAGGGTTAGGGTTAGGGTGAGGGTGAGTTTTAGGTTGAGGTTTAGGGATAGGGCTAAGTTTAGGATTAGGGTTAGGCTGAGGGTAAGTGTGAGGGTTAGGGTGAAGGTTAGGCTTAGGCTTAGGGTTAAGCTGAGGATGAGGGTGAGTGTGAGGATTAGGGTTAGGGTGATGTTTAGGGTTAGGATTAGTGTTATTGTTAGGGTTAGGGTTAGAGTTATGGTGAGGGTGAGGGTGGGGGTGAGGGTTAGGTTTAGGGTTAGGGTGAGGTTTAGGGTAAGGGTTATGGTGAGGGTGAGGTTTTGGGTTAATTTGAGCTTTAGTGTTATGTTTAGGGTTAGGGTGAATTTGAGGATTAGGGTTAGTGTGAGGGTGAGGGTTAGGTTTAGGAATAGGTTTAGGTTGAGGGTGAGGGTGAGGGTAAGTGTTAGGGGAAGTTTAGGATGAGCATTACGGTAAGATTAGGGTTAGAGTGAGGACTAGGATGAGGGTGAGATTTAGGGTTAGGCTTAGGGTGAGGTTTAGGGTTAGGTTTAAGGTCAGGGTGAGGCTGAGGGTGAGGGTTAGGGTAGGGTTAGTGTTAGAGTTAGGGTTAGGGTGAGGGTTAGGTTGAGGGTGAGGTTTAGGCTTAGGTTTAGGATTAGGATTAGGGTAAGGGTTAGGTTGAGTGTGAGGTTTAGGGTTAGGGTTATGCTTAGGATTAAGCTGAGGGTGAGGTTGAGTGTGAAGGTTAGGGTTAGGGTGAGGGTAAGGGTTAGGGTTAGGGTGAGTGTGAGGGTTAAGTTTAGGTTGAGGTTTACGGGGAGGGTAAGCATTAAAATTAGTGTGCAGGTTAAGGTTAGGGTTAGGATTAGGCTTACGGTTACACTGAGGGAGAGGGTGAGCATGAGGTTTAGGTTTAGGGTGAGGTTTAGCAGTAGAGTTAGGGTTAGAGTGAGGGCTAGGGTGAGGGTTAGGGATAACGTGAGGATTAGGTTTAGGGGTATGGTGAGGGTGAGGGCTACATTTATTATTAGTGTTAGGGTTATTGTGAGGTTCAGGGTGAGGCTGAGGGTGAGGGTTAGTGTTAGGATTAGGATTAGGATTAGGGTAAGGGTTAGGGTGAGTGTGAGAGTTAGGGTTAGTGTTAGGGTTCGGCTTATGGTTAAACTGAGGGTGAGGGTGAGGGTGATCATTTGGGTTAGTATTGGGATTAGTGTGAGGGTGATTGTGTGTGTTAGGGTTAGGTTTACCGTTAGGCTTAGGGTTAGGCTGAGGGTGAGGTTGTGGGTGAGGGTTAGGTATAGGGTGAGGGTTGTCGTAAGGGTTAGGGGGAGGGTTAGGATGAGGGTTAGGGTTAGGATGAGGGTGAGCGTGAGCCTGAGGATTAGGGTTAGGGTGATGGTTAGGGTTAGGTTTAGGGTGAATTTTAGGATCAGGGTTAGGGTTAGGGTGAGGATTAGGGTGAGTGTGACGGTAAGAGTAAAGGTGAGGGTTAGGCTGAGGGTGAGTGTTTCACTAAGGGGGAGGGTTACATTTAGGGTGAGGGTTAGGGTAAGGGTTAGGGTGAGGGTGAGGGTTAGATTGAGGATTAGGGTTAGTATGAGTTTTAGGGTGAGGATTAGGGTTAGTGTTAGGGCGAGGTTTAGGTTTAGGTTGAGAGTTAGGGTTACTGTGAGGGTTAGTATTAGAGTTAGGGTTAGGGAAAGGTTGAGGGTAAGTGTTAGGGTGAGGGTTAGGGTTAGGGTGAGTGTTAAGGTTAGGGTGAGGGTTATGGTTAGGTTTAGGATTATTGTTAGGTTTAGGGTTAGGGTTACAGTGAGAGTGAGGGTGAGGGTTAGAGTTAGGGTGAGGTTTAGGTTTATGGTTAAGGTTTGAGTTAGGGGTAGTGTGAGGGTGAGGTTTAGGTTTAGGTTTAGTTTTAGGGTGAGGGCTAGGGTGAGGGTAAGGTTTAGAGTTAGGGTTAGGGTGAAGTTTAGGGTTAGGATTAGGGTGAGTGTCAGGGTGAGTTTGAGGTTTAGGGTTAGATAGGGTTAGGGTGAGGGTTAGGGTAAGGGTAAGTGTTAGGATTAGGGTTAGGGTGAGGGTTAGGGTGAGGTTGTGTGTTAGGGTTAGGGTTAGGATTAGGATTAGGGTTAGTGAAACAGTGAATGTGAGGGTTAGGGTTAGGGTTAGGCATTGGGATAGGCTGAGGGTGAGGTTGAGGGTGAGGGTGAGGGTTAGGGTGAGGGTTAGGGTTAGGGTGATAGTTAGGTTTCGGGTTAAGTTTAGGGTTAGGGTGAGATTTAGTTTGAGGGTGTCGGTAAGTTTAAAGGTGAGAGTTATGCTGAGGATGAGGGTTACGGTAATGGTGAGGGTTAGGGTTAGGGTGAGGGTTAGGTTAAGGGCTAGGGTTAGAGTTAGGGTGAGGGTAAGGGTTAGAATGAAGATTAGGGTTAGGGTGAGGGTGAGGTTTAGGGTGAGGATGAGGGTTAGGGTTATGGTGAGGTTTAGGGTTAGGTTAAGGTTTAGGGTGAGGGTTAGTGTTAGGGTTAGGGTTTATGTGAGGGTGAGGGTTAGAATTAGGGTGAGGGTTAGGTTTAGTGTGAGGTATAGTGTTAGGGTTTGTGTTAGGGTGAGGGTAAGTGTTATGGTGAGGGTTAGGTTTAGGGTGAGGTTTAGGGTTAGAATTACGCTGAGGGTGAGGGTGAGGGTGAGGATTAGGGTTAGGGTTAGGGTGAGATTTTGGGTTAGGGATAGGGTTAGAGTTAGGGTTAGGGTGAAGTTGAGGTTTAGGGTTAGAGTTAAGGTTAGGGTAAGGGTGAGGGTGTGGTTTAGGGTTAGGGTTAGTGTTAGGGTTAGGGTTAGGGTGAGCTTTAGTGTGAGGGTTAGGGTTGGGTTTAGGATTAGGGTTAGGGTGAGGGTGAGTGTGAGGGTTAGGGTTAGGGCTAGGTCTAGGTTTAGGGTTAGGCTGAGGGAGAGGTTGAGGGTGAGAGTTAGGGTTAGGGTTAGAATTAGCCTTAAGGAGAGGTTTAGGGTTAGGGTTAAGGTTAGGGTTCTGGTAAGGTTGAGGTTTAGAGTTAGCATGATGGTTAGGGTGAGAAGTAGGATTAGGGTTAGGTTGAGGGTTAGGGTGAGGGTTAGGTTGAGGGTTTGGGTTTGGTTTAGGGTTAGGATGAGCATGAGGTTTAGGGTGAGGTTTAGGTTAGGCTTAGTTTTAGGATTAGCGTGAGGTTAAGCATTAGGGTGAGGATTAGGTTTAGGGTTAGGGTGAGGGTTAAGATGAGGTTTAGGGTTAAAATGAGGGTGAGGGTTAGGGTTAAGGTGAGGGTTCATGTTAGGATTAGGATTAGAGTGAGGGTGATGTTTAGGATTAATGTTAATGTTATTGTAAGTGTTATGGTTAGGGTTACATTTGCAGTGAGGGTGAGGTTGAGGGTGAAGTTTAGGGTTAGGGTTAGGGTTAGTTTTAGGTTTAGGATTAGTGTTAATGTTAGGGCTAGGTTTAGAGTTATGGTTTGTGTGAGGGTGAGGGTGAGGGTTAGGGTGAGGGTTAGGGTGAGGTTTAGGTTTAGGGTTAGGATTAGGGATTGGGTGAGTCTGAGGTTTAGGGTTAGAGTTAGGATGAGGGGGAGGTTGAGGTGTAGGTTTAGGGTTAGCGTTAATGTGAGGTTTAGGGTTAGGGTTAGGGTTAGGGTGAGGGTGACGGTTAGGTTGAGGGTTAGGGTTTGGGTTAGGGTAGGTTATAGGTTAGGGTGAGGGCTAGGGTTAGGGTTAGGATGAGGTTTAAGATGAGGGTTAGGGTTTCAGTGAGGGTGAGGGTTAAGTTTCGGGTGAGAGTTAGGGTTAGAATTAGGATTCGGGTGAGGGTGATGGTTAGGATTAGGGTTAGGGTTATTGTAAGTGTTATGGTTAGGGTTACATTTGCAGATAGAGTGAGGCTGAGGGTGAAGGTTAGGTTTAGGGTTAGTTTTAGGGTTAGCATTAGTGTTAATAATAGGTTTAGGGTTACACTTGGGGTTTGGGTGAGGGTGAGGGTGAGGGTGAGGGTTAGGGTTAGGTTTAGGTTGAGGGTGAAGGTTAGGGTGAGGGTTAGAGTTAGGGTTAATGTTAGGCTTAGCATTAGGTTTAGGGTATGGGTTAGGTTGAGGTTAAGCGTTAGGATTAGGGTTAGGGTTAGGATTAGGGTTAGTGTGAGGGTGAGTGTAGGGTTAGGGTTAAGATTAGGCTTAGGCTTAGGGTTAGGCTGAGGGTGAGGGTGGGGGTGAGAATTAGGCTTAGGGTTATGGTTAGCCATAGGGTGAGGGTGAGGGTTAGGATGAGGGTTAGGGTTAGGATACGGGTTAGGGTGAGGGCTAGGTTGAGGGTGAGGGATAGGGTTAGGTTTAGGCTTAGGCATAGGCTTTAGGCTGAAGGCAATGGTGAGTGTGAATGTTAGAGTTATGGTGATGGATAGGGTTAGAGTTAGGGTGAGTGTTAGGTTGAGGGTTCAGGTTAGGGTGGGGGTCAGTATGAGCATTGGGGTGATAGTAACGTTTAGGCTTAGGTTGAGGGTGAGGGTTAATGTAAGGGTGAGGGTTAGGGTTAGGGTGAATTTTAAGGTAAGGGTTAGGGTTTGGGTTAGATTGAGGATTAGGTTTAGGGTTAGTGTGAGGTTTAGGGTGAGCATGAGGGTTAGGGTGAGGGTTATGGTAAGAATTAGGGTTAGGGTGAGGGCTGGCGTGAGGGTGAGGGTTAGGGTTAGGGTTAAGTTTAGGGTGAGGGTTAGGGTGAGGGGTAGGGTTAGGTTTAGGTTGAGGGTTAGGTTCAGTGTGAGGGTTACGGTTAGGGTGACGGTTTGGGTGACGGTTAGGTTTAGGGTTAGGAAAAGTGTTAAGGTTAGTGTTACACTGAGGGTGAGGGTGAGTGTGAGGGTGAAGGTTAGGGTTAGGGTGATGGCTAGGGTGAGGATTAGGGTAAGGGTGAGGGTTAGGGTGAGGGTGATGGTAAGGGTAAAGTTGAGGGTTAGGCTGAGCGTGATTGTTAAGATAAGGGTGAGGGTTAGTGTTAGGGTGAGGGTTAGGTTAAGGTTTCGGTTTAGGTTTAGGGTGAGGGTTAGATTGAGGATTATGGTTAGGGTTAGTTTGAGGTTTATGGTGAGGATGAGGTTAAGGGTTAGGTTGAGGGTTAGGGTTAGAATGAGTATTAGGGTGAGGGCTAGGGTGAGGGTGAGGTTTAGGGTTAGGGTTATTGTTAGGGTGAGGTTTAGGGTTAGGGTGAGGGCTATGGTTAGTGTGAGGGTTAGTGTTAGAGGTATTGTTAGTGTTAGGCTGTGGGTAAGTGTTAGGGTGAGGGTTAGGGTTAGCGTGAGGTTTAGGGTTAGGGTAGGGTGAGGTTGCAGGTGAGAGTGAGGGTTAGGGTGAGGATTAGGGTGAGTTTTAGGGTTAAGTTGAGGGTTAGGGTTAGGGTTAGGGTGTGGGTGATGGTAAGGGTGAGAGTTAAGTTTAGAGTTATGGTGAGGTTTCGGTTAAGTGTAACGTTTAGGGTGAGGATGAAGTTAAGGGTGAGGGTGAGGGTTAGAGTGAGGTTAGGGTTAGGATTAGGGTTATTGTTAGGGTTAGGTTTAGGGTGAGGTTGAGTATGACGGTGAGGGTGAGGGTTAAGATTAGGGTTAGGTTTAGGGGGAGGGTGAGGGTGACAGTTTAGGTTAGGATTAGGGTTAGGGTTAGGCTGAGGGTGAGGGTGAGGGTGAAGGTTAGGATGAGGGGTACGGTTAGGTTTAGGGTTTGGTTTAGGATGAGGGTTAGGGTTAGTGTGAGGGTTAGGTTTAGGGTTAGGGTGAGGGTAAGGGTTAGGTTGAGGGTTAGGGTGAGGGTTAGGTTTAGGGTTAGCGTTAGAGTCAGGATTAGGGTTAGGGTGGAGTTTAGGGTTAGGGTGAGTATTAGCGTTGGGGTAGGGTTAGGTTGAGAGTGAGGGTGAGGGTTAGGGTTAGGGTTAGTGTTAGGTTGAGGGTAACGGTTAGGGTTACGGTGAGGGTGAGGTTTAGGTTTACCGTTTGCGTTATAGTGAGGGTTAGGTTGAGGGTTAGGGTTTGGGTTAGTGTTAGGTTGGGGGTGAGGGTTAGGGTGAGGTTTAGGGTTAGCGTTAGTTATAGGGTGAGAGTTAGGGTGACAATAAGGTTTAGCGTGAGTGTTAGGGTTAGGGTTTTGTTGAGGGTGAGGTTGAGGGTTAGGGTTAGGGTGAGGGTTAGGGTGACATTAAGGGTAAGGGTGATGGTGAGGATTAGACTGAGGGTGAGGGTTACTGTAAGGGTGAGGATTGGGTGAGGGTGAGGGTTAGGGTGAGGGTTAGTGTTAGGATTAGGCCGAGGGTGAGGGCAAGGGTTAGGGTGAGGGTGAGGGTGAGGGTGAGGTTTAGCGTTAGGGTTAGTGTTACAGTTAGGGTGAGGGCTAGAGTGAGGGGTAGGGATACAGTTCGAGTGATGGTTAGGTTTAGTAAGAGCATTAGGGTTACAGTTAGGATTAGGATTAGTGTGAGGGTAAGGGTTGGGGTGATGGTTAGGGTGAGAGTGAGGGTTAGGGTTACCGTGAGTGTTACGGTGAGGGTTAGGGTTAGGGTTAGGGTGAAGGTTAGGGTTAGGGTTAGTGTTAGGGTGAGGGTTCATGTTACGGTGAGGGTCAGAATGAGCATTGGGGTGATAGTAACGTTTAGGGTTAGGTTGAGGGTGAGGGTTACGGTAAGGGTGAGGGTTAGGGTTAGGGTGAAGTTTAGGGTAAGGGTTAGGGTTAGGGTTAGATTGAGGATTACAGTTAGGGTTAGTGTGAGGTTTAGGGTGAGCATGAGGGTTAGGGTGAGGGTTAGGGTAAGAATTAGGGTTAGGTTGAGGGCTGGCGTGAGGGTGAGGGTTAGGGTTAGGGTTAAGTTTAGGGTGAGGGTTAGGGTTACAGTGGAGGTTAGGGTTCGGGTGAGAGTTAGGGTTAGGGGTAGGTTTAGGTTTAGAGTGAGGGTGTGGTTTAAGGTTAGGATTGGAGTTAGGATTAGGCTGAGGGTTAGGGTGAGGGTGAGGGTTAGGGTTAGGGTGGAAGTTAGGGTTAGGGTGAGGGCAAGAGTTTGGGTTAGAGTATTGGTGAGGGTGAGGGTGAAGGTGAGGTTTAGGGTTAGGGTTAGGGATATTGTGAGGGCTAAGGTGAGGGTTAGGTTTAAGGTGAAGGTGAGGGTGAGGGTTTTGTTTAGGTAATGGTTATGGTTAAGGTGAGGATTAGGTGAGGGTGAGGGTTAGGGTGAGGGTTACCTTTAGGGTCAGGTTTAGGGTTAGGGTTAGGGTGAGTGTTTGGGTTAGGGTGATGTGTAGGGAGATGTTGAGGGTGAGAGTGTGGAAGAGAGTTAGGGTTAGCGTGAGGGTTAGCCTGACAGTGAGAGTTAGGGTGAGGGTGAGGATTAGGGTTACGTATAGGGTGAAAATTAGATTTAGGGTTAGGGTTAGAGATAGGGTGAGGGGTAGGTTTTGGGTTAGTGTTAGGGTTAGGGTTAGGCTGAGGATAAGGTAAGTGAGGGTTAGGGTTAGCGTGAGGGTTAGGGTTAGTGTGAGTGTTGAGGTTAGGGTTAGCGTTAGGGTAAGGGTTAGGATGAGGTTTGAGGTGAGGGTGAGGGTTAGGGTTAGGGTGAGAGTAAGGGTTGGGGTGAGGGTTAGGGTGAGGATGAGGTTTAGGCTTAGGGTTAGGGTTATGGTGAGGGTTAGTTTGAGGGTTAGGGTTTGGGTTAGGGTTAGGGTGAGTGTGAGGGTTAGGGTGAGGTTTTGGGTTACAGTAAGGGTTAGGGTGAGGGTTAGAGTGAGGGTATGGTTTAGGGTGAGGTTTAGGGTTAGGGTGAGGATTAGGGTTAGGGTTAGGGTGAGGGCTAAGTTGAGGGTGAGTTTTAGGGTGAGGGTTATGGTGAGGGTGAGGGTTTGTGTTAGGTAAGGATTACGTATAGGTTTAGGGTTAGGGTGAGGGTTAGGTTTAGGGTGAGGGTTAGCTTGAGGGGTACGGTTCGGGTTAGGGTGAGGATTAGGGTTAGTGTGAGGGTAAAGGTGATGGTGATGATTAGAGTGAGGTTGAGAGTTACTGTAAGGGTGAGGATTGGGTGAGGGTGAGGGTTAGGGTGAGGGTTAGGGTTAGGATTAGGCTTAGGGTGAGGGCAAGGGTTAGGGTGAGGTTTAGGTTTAGTGTGAGGGTTAGTGTTAGGGTTAGGGTGAGTGTTAGGGTGAGGGTAAGGATTAGGGTGAGGGTTAGGGTCAGGGTGAGGTTTAGGTTTAGGATTATGGTTAGTGTCAGGGTTAGGGTTACAGTGGAGGTTAGGGTTCGGGTGAGAGTTAGGGTTAGGTGTAGGGTTAGGCTTAGAGTGAGGGTGAGGTTTAAGGTTAGGATTGGAGTTAGGGTTAGGCTGAGGGTGAGGGTGAGGGTGAGGGTTAGGGTTAGGTTGAGGGCTAGAGTTTGGGTTAGAGTATTGGTGAGGGTGAGGGTGAAGGTGAGGTTTAGGGTAGGGTTAGGGATATTGTGAGCGCTAGGATGAGGGTGAGGGTTAAGGTGAAGTTGAGGGTGAGGGTTTCGTTTTGGTAAGGGTTATGGTTAAGGTGAGGATTAGGTGAGGGTGAGGGTTAGGGTGAGGGTTACCTTTAGGGGGAGGTTTAGGGTTAGGGTTAGGGTGAGTGTTAGGGTTAGGGTGATGTGTAGGGTGATTTTGAGGGTGAGGGTGTGGAAGAGAGTTAGGGTTAGCGTGAGGGTTAGCCTGACAGTGAGAGTTAGGGTGAGGGTGAGGATTAGGGTTACGTTTAGGGTGAAAGTTAGGTTTAGGGTGAGGGTTAGGGTTAGGCTTAGGGTGAGGTTTAAGGTTAGGTTTAGGGTGAGGGTGAGGGTTTGTGTTAGGTAAGGATTACGGTTAGGTTTAGGGTTAGGTTGAGGGTTAGGTTTAGGATGAGGGTTAGCTTGAGGGGTACAGTTAGGGTTAGGGTGAGAATTAGGGTTAGTGTGAGGGTTAGTGTTGGGTTAGGGTTAGGGTGAGGGTTAGGGTGAGCCTAAGGGTTAGGGTGAGGGTGAGGGTTAGGTTTAGGGTTAGGGTTAGGGTTAGGGTTAGGTTGAGAGTGAGAGTTAGGGTGAGGGTAAGGGTTAGGGTGAGGGTTAGGTTGAGTGTAAGGGTTAGAATTAGCATTAGGGTTAGGGAGAGGGTTAGGGTGAGGTTTAGGGTTCAGCTGAGGGTGAGGGTTAGGGTTAGGGTGAGGGTTAAGTTTAAGGCGAGGTTTAGTGTTAGGGTTAGGGTTAGGGTGAGGGTGAGGGTGATGGTGAGGGTTAGGGTTAGGTTGAGTGTGAGGGCTAGGGTTAGGGTGAGGGTTAGGGTTAGGCTTAGGGTGAGGTTTAAGGTTAGGTTTAGGGTGAGGGTTAGGGTGAGTGTGAGGGTTTGTGTTAGGTAAGGATTACGGTTAGGTTTAGGGTTAGGTTGAGGGTTAGGTTTAGGATGAGGGTTAGCTTGAGGGGTACAGTTAGGGTTAGGGTGAGAATTAGGGTTAGTGTGAGGGTTAGTGTTGGGTTAGGGTTAGGGTGAGGGTTAGGGTGAGCCTAAGGGTTAGGGTGAGGGTGAGGGTTAGGTTTAGGGTTAGGATTAGGGTTAGGTTGAGAGTGAGAGTTAGGGTGAGGGTAAGGGTTAGGGTGAGGTTTAGGTTGAGTGTAAGGGTTAGAATTAGCATTAGGGTTAGGGAGAGGGTTAGGGTAAGGGTTAGGGTTCAGCTGAGGGTGAGGGTTAGGGTTAGGGTGAGGGTTAAGTTTAAGGCGAGGTTTAGTGTTAGGGTTAGGCTTAGGGTGAGGGTGAGGTTGATGGTGAGGGTTAGGCTTAGGGTGAGTGTGAGGGCTAGGGTTAGGGTGAGGGTTATGGTTAGGCTTAGGGTGAGGTTTCAGGTTAGGTTTAGGGTGAGGGGTAGAGTGAGGGGTAGGGTTATGGTTGGGTTAGTGTGAGGGCTAGGGTGAATGTAAGGGTTAGGGTGTTGGGGAGGGTTAGGGTTACAGTGATGGTTTGGGTTAGGTTTAGGCTGAGTGTTAGGGTGAGGGTTTGTGTTAGGGTTAGGTTTAGGGTGCAGGTTAGGGTTAGGTTTAGGTTTACGGTTCGGGTGAGTTGTAGGGTTAGGGTTAGGGTTAGTGTGAGGTCTAGGGTGAGGGTGAGGGTTAGGCTTAGGCATAGGGTGAGGATCAGGGTTATTGTTAGGGTTAGGTTGAGGGTGAGGTTGAGGGTTAGGGTTAGGATTAGGGTTAGGGTGAGGGTTAGTGTGAGGGTGAGTGTAGGGTTAGCATTAGGGTTAGGGTGAGGGTGAGGTTTAGGATTAGGTTTAGGGTGAGAGCTAGGGTGAGGGTGATGGTTAGGGTTAGGGATATAGTGAGGATTAAAGGTTAGGGTTAGTGTTAGGGTGAGGGTTAGGGTGAGGGTGAGTGTTATGGTTAGCATTAGGGTTAGGGTTAGTATTAGCCTGAGGGTTAGGGTTAGGTTTAGGTTTATGTTGAGGGTGAGGGTGAGGTTTAGCCTTAGAGTTAGGGTGAGGGTTAAGTTTAGGATGAGGGTTAGGGTTATTGTTAGGGTTAGGGTGAGGGTGAGGCTTAGGTTTAGGGTGAGGTTTAGGTTTAGGGTGATGGTTAGGTTAGTGTGAGTGTTAGTGTTGGGGTTAGGGTTAGTGTTATGTTGAGGGTAAGTGTTAGTGTGAGGTTAAGGATTAGGGTGAGGTTTAGGTTTAGGGTTAAGTTTAGGATTAGGGTGAGGGTGATGTTTAGGATTAGAGTTAAGTTTAGGGTGAGGGTCAGGGTAAGGTTTAGTGTTAGGGTTTGGGTTATGGTGAGGTTTATGTTGGAGGTGAGGGTTAGGGTTAGGTTTAGGATTAGGATTACGATTAGGGTTAGGGTGAGGGTGAGTGTGAAGGTTAGGTTTAGGGTTAGGATTAGACTTATGTTGAGGGTGAGGGTGAAGGTTAGGGTGAGGTTTAGGCTTAGGCTTAGGGATAGAGTATGGGCTAGGGTGAGGGTGAGGGTTTGGGTTAGTGTTAGGGTATGGGTTAGGGTGAGGGTTAGGGTTAGGGTTATTGTTGGGGTTAGGGTTGGGGTTAGGTATAGGCTTAGTGTTAGGTGGGGGGTGAGGGTGAGGGTGAGGGTTAGGGTTAGTGTGAGGGTTAGGGTAAGGTTTAGGGTTAGGGTTAGCGTGAGGTTAAGGGTTAGGTTGAGATTTAGTGTGAGGGTGAGGGTTAGGGTTAGGGTTAGGGTGAGGGTGAGGTTAAGGGTTAGGGTGAGATGTAGTGTGAGGCTGAGGTATAGGGTTAGGCTAAGGGTGAGGGCTAGGGTGAGGTTTAGGTTTAGGTTTAGGGTGAGGTTTAGGGTGTGGTTTAGGGTTAGGTTTAGGGTGAGCGTTAGGGTAAGGGTAAGTGTTCGGGTGAGGGTTAGGGTGAGGATGAGTGTTAGGGTTACTGTTAGGGGTAGGGTGAGGGTTAGAGTTAGGGTTTAGGGTTAGTGTGAGGGTTTTGTTTAGTGTTAGGGTTACGGTTATGGTGAGGTTTAGGGTGGGGGTGAGGGTTAGGGTTAGGATTAGTATTAGGGTTAACGTGAGGGTGAGTGTGAGGATTTGGGTTAGGGTTAATGTTAGGATTAGACTTAGGGTGAGGGTGAGGATGAGGGCAAGGGTTAGGTTTAGGGTGAGGTTTAGGGTTAGGGTTATGGTGAGGGTTCGGGTGAGGGTGAGTGTGAGTGTGAGGGTGAGGGTTAGGGTGTTGATGATGTTTAGTGTTAGCGTGAGGTTTAAGGTGACGGTGGTGGTTAGGGTGAGGATGATGGTTAGAGTTAGTGTGAGTATTAGGTTTAGGGTTAAGGTTAAGGTTATGGTGAGGGTAAGGGTTAGGGTTAGGTTTAGAGTGAGGGTCAGGGTTAGGGTTAGCTTTTGGGTTACGCTGAGGTATAGGGTTTGGGTTAGGGTTAGGGTTAGGGTGAGGTTGAGGGTTAGATTTACGGTTTGGATGAGGTTTAGGGTTAGGGTGAGGGTTAGGGATAGGGTTAGGGTTAGGGTGAGGGTTTGATTTAGGTTGAGTATGAGGGTGAGGGTTAGTGTTAGGATTATGGTTAGGGTTGGTGTTAGGCAGAGGGTGAGTGTGAGGGTGAGGGTTAGGTTTAGGGTTAGGGTTAGGGTGAGTGGTAGGGTTAGGGATAGGGTGAGGTTTAGGGTTAAGGTGAGGGTTTGGGTTAGTTTGAGTGTTAGGGTGAAGGTGAGTTTGAGTTTGAGGGTTAAGGTTAGTGTGATGGTGACGGTGAGGTTTAGGGTTAGGATTCTGGATAGGATTAGGTTGAGGGTGAGGGTTGGGGTTAGGGTTAGGGTGAGGGTGAGGGTGGGTGTTAGGTTTAGGGTTAGGTTTAGGATTAGGGTTAGGTTTAGGGTAAGGGTAAGGTTTAGGGTGAGTGTTAGGTTTAGGGTTAGTGTGAGGGTTAGATTTAGGGTTAGGGTGAGGCTTAGGGTTAGGGTTAGGGTTAGGGTCAGGTGTAGGTTGAGGGTTAGGACTGGGTAAGGACTAGGGTTAGGCTGAGGGTGAGGGTGAGGTTGATGGTAAGGGTTAGGGTTAGAGTGATTGTTAGTGTGAGGATGAGGGGGAATTGGAGAATTTGGTTTAGGGTTAGAGTTAGGTTGAGGGTGAGGGTTAGGATTAGGGGTAGCAGTAGGTTTAGTCTGAGGGTGAGGGGGAGGTTGAGGGTGAGGTTTAGGGTTAGGGTGAGGCTAAGGGTTAGGGTTAGGGTGAGGGTTAGGGTTAGGGTGATTTTTAGGGTGCCGCTGAGAGTTAGGGTGAGGGTGAGTTTGAGTGTGAGGTTTAGGGTGAGTGTGAGGGTGAGTGTGAGTTTGACGATTAGGTTTAGGTTTAGGATGATTGTAAGGGTTATCGTTAGGATTATGGTTAGTGTAAGGCTTAGGCTGAGGGTGAGGGTGAGGGTGAGGGTTAGGGTTAGGGTTAGGTTGAGGGTTAGGGTTAGTGTGAGGTTTAGGGTGAGGGTGAGGTTCAGGTTCAGGTAGAGGTTGAGAGTGACATTGAGGGTGAGGTTTAGGGTTAGGGAAATGGTTAGGTTGAGGGTGAGGGTGAGGGTTAGGGTTAGGGTTAGTGTTATTTTTATGGTTAGGGTTAGGGATAGTAATAAGGTGAGAGTGAGGGTGAGGGTTAGCATGAGAGTGAGGGTTAGGGTTATGGTTATGGTGAGGGTGAGGGTGAGACTTAGGGTTAGGATTAGGGTTAGGGTTAGGGTTAGGATGAGGGTCAGGCTGAGGGTTAGAGTTAGGGTTAGTGTGAGGTTTAGGTTTAGGGTTATGGTTAGGGTGAGGGCAAGGGTGATGGTGAGGGTTAGGTTGAGTTTGAGGGTTAGGTTTAGGGAGACGGTTAGGGTGAGATTTAGGGTTAATGTTAGGGTTAAGTTTAGGGTGAGTCTAATGGTTATAGTGAGAGTTACTGTGAGGGTGAGGGTTTGGGTTAGGGTGAGGGTAAGTGTTAGGGTGAGGGTTAGTGTGAGGGTTTGGGTTCGGGTTAGCATTAGGGTTAGGTTCAGGGTGAAGGTTAGGTTGAGGTTTAGTGTCAGTGTTCCGGATAGGGTGAGTATTAGGGTTAGTGTGAGTGTGAGGGTCTGGATTAGGGTTTGGGTTAGATTTATGGTGAGGGTGAGGGTGAGGGTTAGAATTAGGATTAGGGTTAGGGTTAGAGTCATGTGACATTGAGGGTGAGGGTTAAGGTTTGGGTTTGAATTAGGGTGAGGGTGATCGTGAGGGTTAGGGTTACGATTAGGGTTAGGTTTATGGTTAGGTTTAGGATGAGGGTGAGGGTGAGGCTTATGGTTAGGTTTAGGGTGAAGTTTAGGTTTAGGGTGAGGGCTATGGTGAGGTTGAGTGTTAGGGTGAGTGTGAGGGTGAGGTTGAGGTTTTCTATTAGGTAATGGTTAGGGTTAGGGTTAAGGTGAGGATTAGGTTGAGGGTGAGGTTTAGGTTGAAGGTTAGAGTTAGGGTGAGGATTAGGATGAGGCTGAGTGTTAGGGTGAGGGTTAGTGTTATGGCGAGGATTAGGATTAGGGTTATGTTGATTCTGAGTGTTAGGTATACAGTAAGGGTTAGGGTTACGGTGAGGGTTAGGGTTAGGGTTAGGGTTAGGGTGAGGGTGAGGTTGAGGTTTAGGTTAGGGTGAGGTTTAGGGTTAGAGTTAGGGTTAGTGTAAGGGTTAGAGTTAGGGTGAAGGTTAGGATTAGGGTTAGGGTGAGGTTTATGGTGAGGGTTTTGGTTAGAGTTAGGGTGAGTGTGAGGTTTAAGGTTAGGGGGAGTTTTAGGTTTAGGGTAAGGGCTACAGTGAGGATGAGGGTTAGGGTGAGTGCGAGCGTGAGGGTTTCAGTTAGGTCATGATTAAGGTTAGGGTTGGGGTGAGGATTAGGGTAGGGTGAGGTTTAGATTGAGGGTTAGGGTTACGATGAGGGTTAGGGTGAGGCTGAGGGTTAGGGTTTGGGTTCGGGTTCGGTTGAGGGTTCGGGTGAGGGTGATGGTGAAGGTTAGGTTGTGGATTAGGGTTAGGTTTAGGCTGAGGGTTAGGGTGATTTTCAAGGTTAGGGTGAGGGTGAGGGTTAGGATTAGGGTTAGGGTGAGGGTTAGGTTTAGGGTGAGATTTAGGGTGATGGGTTGGGTTAGGGTTAGGGAGAGGGTTAGGGTTAGGGTGAGAGTTAGGTTTAGTTTGAGGGTTAGGTTGAAGTTGAGTTTGAAGTTGAGGGATAGGGTGAGGGTGATGGTGACGGTGAGATTTAGGGTTAGGATTCGGGTTAGGGTTAGGTTGAGGTTTAGGGTTAAGGTTTGGATTAGGTGATGGTAGGTTGAGGATGAGGGTTAGGGTTAGGGTTAGGATTAGGGTTAGATTTAAGGTAAGGATTAGGGTTAGGGTGAGTGTTAGGTTTGGGGTTAGGTTGAGGGTTAGGGTTTGGTTTAGGTTTAGGGTGAGGATTAGGGTAAGGATTAGCGTGAGAGTGAGGGTTAGAGTGAGGGTAGGGTAAAGGATAGGGTAAGGGTTAGGGTAAGGATGAGGGTTAGTTTTAGGTTTAGGGTTAGGGTGAGGGTGATGCTGAGGGTTAGGGTTATGGTTAGTGTGAGGATAAGGGTTAGGGTGAGGATTAAGTTGAGGGTGAGGGTTAGGGTTAGCATAAGGTTTAGGGTGAGAGATAGGGTTAGGCTTAGGGTTAGGTAAGGGTTAGGGTTAGGGTTAGGTAAGGGTTAGGGTTAGGGTAAGGGTTAGGGTTAGGCTTAGTGTGAGGGTTAGGGTTAGGCTGAGGGTTAGGCTTAGGGTTAGGTTGAGGGTGATGGTTAGGTTTATGGTGATATTTAGGGTGACAGTGAGGGTTAGAGTGAGGGTGAGGTTGAGCGTGAGTATTATGGTTAGGGTGAGGGTGAGTGGGAGGGTGACGGTGAGGGTTAGGGCTACAGTTAGGTTTAGGGTGAGGGTAAGAGTTAGGGTTAGGATTAGGGTTAGGGTAAGGGTTAGGCTGAGGGTGAGGGTGAGTGTGAGGTTGAGGTTGAGGGTTTCGGTTAGGTAAGTGTTAGGGTTAGGGTTAGGGTGAGGGTGAGGTTAAGGATAAGGTTTAGGGTCAGGATTAGGGTGAGGGTGAGGGTTAGGTTTAGTATTAGGGTTAGGGTTAGGGTAAAGTTGTATGTTAGGTTTAGGGTTAGGGTTAGAGTGCACGTTAGGGCTAGGGTGAGAGTGAGGGTGAGGGTGAGTGTTATGGTTAGATTAGGTTTAGGTTTAGGGTGAGGCTGAGGGTGAGGGTTAAGATTAGGGTTAGGTTTAGGGTGAGAGCTAGGGTGAGGGTGATATTTTTGGTTAGGAAAGGTTTAGGGTTAGGTTTAGGGTGAGGATTGGGGTGAGGGTGAGGTTTAAGGTGAGGTTTACGGTTAGGGTGAGGGTTAGGGTTAGGGTTAGGGTGACGGTTAAGGTTATGGTGATATTTAGGGTGAGGGTGAAGGTGAGAGTGAGGTTTCGGGTGAGGGTTAGGGTTAGGGTTTGGGTTAGGATTAGGGTGAGGGTGAGGGTGAGGGTAAGGATTAGGATGACAGTTAGCGTGAGGGTGAAGTTTATGGTTAGGTTTAGGGGTATGGTGAGGCTCAGGGTGAGGGTTAGTGTTAGGGTTAGTTTGAGGGTTAGGGTGAAGGTTCGGGTTAGGGTTAGGGTTTGGGTTAAGGTTAGGGAGAGGTTGAGGCTGAGGGTTAGGGTAAGGATGAGGGTTATGGATAGTGTGAGGGTGAGGGTTAGGTTTAGGGTGAGGTTTAGGTTTAGGGTGAGGGTGAGCGTTATGTTTAGGTCTAGGGTTAGGTTTAGGCTTAAGGTGAGGGTGAGGTTGAGCGTGAGGTTTAGGGTTAGGGCTAGGTTTAGGGTGAGGGTTAGGTTTAGGGTGAGGGTTAGTGTTAGTGTTAGGGATAGGGTTAGGATGAGCGTTAGGCTGAGGGTTAGGTTTAGGGTTAGTGTGAGGGTTAGGGTTAAGTTTTGGTTTAGAGTTAGTGTTTGGTTAGGGTGAAGGTTAGTTATAGGTTTAGGGTTAGGATAAGGTTGAGGCTGCGGGTTAGGTTTAGGGTTAGTGTGAGGGTTATGTTTAGCGTTATGGTTAGGGTGTGGGCTACGGTGAGGGTGAGGGTTAGGTTCAGGGTTGAGTTTAGGTAATGGTTAAGGTTAGGTTAGGGTGAGGATTAGGGTGAGTTTGAGTTTTAAGATGAGTGTTAGGGTTATGGTGACCGTTAGGGTTACGATTAGGGTGAGGGTTAGTGTAAGGGTGATGTTTATGGTGAGGGTGAGGGTGAAGGTTCGGCTGAGGGGGAGGGTTAAGTTTAGGGTTAGCGTGAGGGTTAGGGTTAGGGTTGGGTTAGAGTTAGAGTTAGGGTGAGCGTGAGGGTTAGGGTGAGGGGTAGGGATAGGTTTAGGGTGAGGGTTTGGGTTAGTGTGAAGGTTAGGGTTAGGTGAAGGTGAGGGTAAGGGTTAGGGTGAGGGTTAGGGTGAGGTTTAGTGTTAGTGTGAGGGTTAGGGTTATTGTTAGGGTTAGGGTGCTGTTGAGGGTGAGGGTGAGGATTAGTGTTAGGGTAGGGTTAGGTTTATGCTGAGGTTGAGGGTGAGGGTGAGGTTGATGGTTAGTGTTAGGGTTAGGGTGAGGGTGAGGGCTTGGGTGAGGGTGAGGGTTAGTGTGAGGGTGAGGGTGACGGTTTTGTTTATGTCAGGGTTAGGGTTAGGGTGAGGATTAAGGTGAGGTTGACGGTGAGTGTCGTTTATATCAGGGTTAGGGTTAAGCTGAGTATAGGTTTAGGGTGAGGGTTAGGGTTAGGCTTAGGGTGTGGATTAAGTTTAGGGTGACGTTTAGTGTGAGGGTGAGGGTTAGGGTGACAGGGTGAGGTTTAGGGTTAGTGTTAGGATTAGGGTTCAGGTGAGGGTGAGGTTTAGGGTTAGAGTTAGAGTTATGGGGAGGCTTAAATTGAGGGTCAGGTTTAGGGTTAGTGTTAGGGTTAGGCTTAGTCTGAGGGTTATGTTGAGTTTTAGAGTTAGGGTTAGGGTTAGGGTTAGGATGAGCTTTAGGCTGAGGGTTAGGGTTAGGGCTAGTCTGAGGGTTAGGGTTAGGTTAGGGTTAGGGTTAGGTTTTGGTTAGGGTGAACGTTAGTTTTAGGTTTAGGGTTAGGATAAGGTTTAGGCAGAGGGTTAGGGTTAGGGTTAGTGTGAGGGATAGGTTTAGGGTTAGGATTAGGGTGTGGACTATGGTGAGGGTGAGGGTTAGGGTGAAGGTTAGGGTTAGGTTTAGGGTTAGGGTCAGGGGTAGGTTGAGGGTTAGGATTAGTTTAAGGACTAGGGTTAGGCTGAGGGGGAGGGGGAAGTTGAGGGTGAACGTTAGGGTTAGAGTGATGGTTAGAGTGAGGGTGAGGGGGAAGGGGAGAGTTTGGTTTAGTCTTAGAGTTAGGTTGAGGGTGAGGGTTAGGATTAGGGTTAGCACTAAGTTTAGGCTGAGGGTCAGGGTGAGGTTGAATGTGAGGTTTAGGGTTAGGGTGAGGGTTAGGTTTAGGGTTAGGTTTTAGGTGAGTGTTAGGGTTAGGCTTAGGGTTAGGTTTAGGGTTAGGGTTTGGTTAGGGTGAAGGTTAGTTTTAGGTTTAGGGTTAGGATAAGGTTTAGGCTGAGATTTAGGGTTATGGTTAGTGTGAGGGTTAGGGTTAGGGTTAGTGTTAGGGTTAGCTTTAGGCTGAGGTTGAGGGTGAGGGTGAGGGTGAGATTGAGGGTTAGAGTTACGGTTAGGGTGAGGGTGAGGGCTAGGGTGAGGGTGAGGGTTAGTGTGAGGGTGAGGGTATCGTTTACGTCAGGGTTAGGGTTAAGATGAGGTTAGGGTTATTGTAAGGGTTAGAGTTAGGGTTAGGGTGAGGTTTATGGTTAGAGTGATGTTTAGGGTGAGGGTGAAGGTTAGGGTGAGGGTGAGGGTTAGGGTAAGGGTGAGGGTGAGGGTTAGGATTGGGAATAGCGTTAGGGTTAGGGTTAGGCTGAAGGTGCGAGTGAGGGTGAGGCTGAGGGTTAGGTTTAAGGTTAGTGTTAGGGTTAGGGTTAGGCTGAGGGTTATGGTTAATGTGAGAGTTATGGTTAGGAATAGGGTTAGGGTTAGGGTGAGGGAAAGGGTTAGAGTGAGGTTTAGGGTGAGGTTGAAGGTTAGGGTTAGGTTTAGGATTAGGTTGAGGGCTAGGGTGAGGGTGAGGCTTAGTGTGAGGGTGAGGGTTAAGATTATTTTTGGGTTAGGTTTAGGGTGAGGATTAGGTTGAGGGTGAGGGTTAAGCTGAGGTTAAGGTTAGGGTGAGGGTTTGTGTTCGGTGAGGGTGAGGGTGAGGATGAGGGTTTGTGTGAGTTTAAGGTTGAGGGTTTCTTTTAGCCAAGGGTTAGGCTTATGGGGAGGAATAGGGTGAGATTGAGGATTAGGTTTTGGGTTAGGTTTAGGGTGAGGGTTAGAGCTAGGGTTAGGGTGATGGTTAGGGTTTGGGTGATGTTTAGCGTGAGGGTGAGGGTTAAGGTGAGGGTGAGGGTTAGGGTGTGGTTGAGGATTAGGGTTAGGTTGAGTTTTAGTGTTAGGTTAAGGGTTAGTGTGAGGGTGAGGGTTAGGTTTATCTTTAGGGTTAGGTTGAGGGTTTGGATTAGGGTTAGGGTTAGTGTGAGGGTTAGAGTGAAGGGTAGCGTTAGGTTTAGGGTGAGGGTTAGGGTGACGGTGAGGCTTAGGGTGAGGGTGTGTGTGAGGGTAAGGGTTAGGTGTAGGGTTAGGGTGAGTTTAAGTGTGAGGCTTAGGTTTAGGAATAGGGTTAGGTTTAGGGTTAGGGTGAGTTTAAGGGGGTGGATGAGGCTTAGGTTTAGCGTGAGGATTAGGGTTATAGTTAGGTTTATGGTGAGGGTAAAGTTAGGGTGAGTTTCAGTGTGAGGGCTAGGGTTAGGGTTAGGGTGAGGGTGAGGTATAGGGTTTGGGTTAGGCTTAGAGTGAGGGTTAGGGATAGGTTTAGGGTTAGGGTGAGGGTGAGGGTGAGGTTTAGGATTAGGTTTAGGGTTAGAGTTAGGGTGAGGGTGAGGGTTAGGGTTAGTATTAGAGTTAGCCTGAGGGTGAGTGGGAGGGTTAGGGATAGGGTGAGTTTTATGGGTAGGGTTTCGGTTAGGGTGAGGGTTAGGGTTACGTTTAGGTTTAGGATGAGCGTTAGGCTGAGTGTTAGGTTTAGGGTTAGTGTGAGGGTTAGGTTTAGGGTTTGGGTGAGGGTTAGGGTTAGGTTTAGGGATAGAATAAGGGTTAGGTTGAGGGTTAGGTTTAGGGTTAGTTTGAGGGTTAGGTTTAGGGTTAGGGTTAGGATCAGGGTAAAGGTTAGGGTGAGGGTTAGGGTGAGGGTGAGGGTAAAGGTTAGGGTGAGGGTTAGGGCAAGGTTGAGGGTTAGGGTAAGGGTGAGCGTTAGGTTGCGGGTTAGGCTGAGGTTTAGGGTGAGGGTAAGGGTTTGGGTGATGGTAAGTTTGTGAGTGAGGGATAGGATTATGTTGTGTGTAAGGGTTAAGGTGAGGGTTACGGTGAGGGTTAGGGTTAGGTTGGGGGTTAGGGTTAGAGTTAGGTTGAGGGTTAGGGTTAGGGTGATGTTTATTGTGAGAGTATGGTTTAGGTTGAGGGTGAGTATTCGGCTGAGCGTGAGGGTTAGGATGAGGGTGAGGGTTAGGGTTACAGTTTGGGTTAGGGAGAGGGGTAGTGTGAGCATTAGGGTTAGGATTAGGGTTAGGATTAGGGTTGGAGCGAAGATGAGGGTGAGGGTTAGGGTGTGGGTAAGTGTTATGGTTAGGGTTAGGGTTAGTGCTAAGGTGAGGATGAGGGTTAGTGTGAGGGTGAGGGTTACATTTACGTTTGGGTTAGGGCTAGGGTGAGGATTAGGTTGAGGGTGAGGTTTAAGCTGAGCTTAGGGTTAGAATGAGGGTTTGTGTTCGGTGAGGGTGAGGGTGTGGGTGAGGGTTAGTGTTAGGGTTAGGTTTAGGTTGAGGGTTATTGTGAGGGTTAGGATTAGGAATAGGTTTAGGGTTACGGTGAGTGTGAGGGTCAGTGTGAGGGTGAAGGTTAGGGTTAGGTTTAGGGTTATGTTTAGGGTGAGGGTTATGGCTAGTGTGAGGGTTATGATTAGGGTTAGGGTTAGGGTTAGGGTGAGGGTAACGGTTAGGGTAAGGGTTAGGGTGAATGTGAGGATTAGGGTTCGGGTTAGGGTTAGTGTTTGGGTGAGGGCTAGGGTCAGGGTGAGGGTTAGTGTGAGGGTGAGGTTGAGGGTTTCTTTTCGGTCTGGGTTAGGGTTATGGTGAGGATTAGCGTGAGGGTGAGTGTTAGTGTTAGGGTGATGTTTAGGGTGCGGATGAGGGTGAGGGTGAGGGTGAGGGTGAAGGTTCAGGTGAGGGTGAAGTTAGGTGTGGTTGAGGATTAGGGTTATGGTTAGGGATATGTTGAGGGTAATGTATAGTGTGAGGTTTATTGTGAGGATGAGGGTTATGGTTAGTGTTAGGGTTAGGGTGAAGTTTAGGTTGAGGGTTAGGTTTTGGTTTAGGGTTAGGGTGAGGGTGAGATATAGGGTGAGTTTTAGTGTTAGGGTGAGGGTTAGGGTTAGGGTTAGAGTTAGGGTGAGTGTGAGGGTTAGGATTAGGGTAAGGATTAGGGTTAGGCTGAGGGTGAGGGTGACTGTAAGAGTGAGGGTTAGGGTTAGTGTGAGGGTTAGGGTTAAGGTGAGGGCTAGGGTTAGGGTGAGGGTGAGGGTGAGGATTAGGGTGAGGGTGAGGTTGTGGGTAAGTGTTAGGGTGAGGGTTAGGGCGAGGGTGAGGTTAGGCTTAGGGTGAGGGTAATTGTTATAGTGAGGTTAAGGGTTAGGTTGAGGGTTAAGGTGAGGGTGAGGGTTAAGATTAGCATTAGGGTTAGGGTGAGGGTGAGGGTTAGGGTTAAGGTTAGGGATAGTGTGAGGATTAGGGTTAGTGTAAGGTTTAGGTTTAATGTGAAGTTTAGATTTAGGATTAGGTTTAGGATTAGTGTTAGGGTGTGGGTTAGGTTTAGGGTGAGGGTTAGGGTTAGGGTGAGGGTAAGTGTTAAGGTGAGGTTTAGGGTGAGGCTGAGGGTTAGGGGGTGAGGGTTAGGGTTACGGTTAGATTTAAGGTGAGGGTCAGGGTGAGGCTTAGGTTTAGTTTGAGGCTTAGGTTTATGGTGAGTGTTAGGGTTCGGGTGAGCATTAGCGTGATGGTGAGGGTTAGGGTGAGGGTGAGGGTTAGGTTTAGATTTAGGGTTAGGGTGAGTGTTAGGGAGATTTAGGTTGAGATGGAGGGATATGGTTAGGTTGAAGGTTAGGATTAGTGTGAAGGTTAGGGTTAGGGTTAGGTTTAGTGTGAGGATACTGTTTAGGGTGAGGGTTAGTTTGAGGGTGAGGCTTAGGGTGAGCGTTAGGGTTAGGTTCAGTGTGAGGGTTAGGGTTAAGGTGATGCTTAGGGTGAGGTTGAGGGTTAGTGTTAGGGGGAAGGGGAGTTTGAGGGTGAGGGTTAGGGTGAGGGTGCGGGTGAGGTTAGTTTAGGATTAGGGTTAGAGTTAGGGTTAGGCTGAGTGTGATGGGGGAAGTGAGGGTGAGGGTTAGGGTTAAGGCTAGGGTGAGGGTGAGGGTTAGTGTGAGCGTTAGTGTGATGGTGAGGTTCAGCATGAGGGTAATGTTTAGAATGAGGGTGAGTGCGAGGTTGAGGGTTAGGGTTAGGATTAGGTTTAGGATAGGTTTTAGGGTTAGGGTTAGGGTTAGAGTTATTATTAGGGTTAGAGTAAGCCTGAGAGAGAAGGGGAGGTTGAGGGTGAGGGTGAGGGTTAAGTTTAGGGTTAGGGTGAGGGCTTGGGTGAGGGTGAGGGTTAGGCTGAGTGTGAAGGTGAGAGTTTCTGTTAGGTAAAATTACGGTTAGGGTGAGGATTAGGGCGAGGGTGAGGATTAAGCTGAGGTTAGGTTGAGAGTGAGGGTTAGGTTGAAGGTGAGGATTAGGGTTAGGGTGATGTTTAGGGTGAAGGTGAGGGTTAGGTTGAGGGAGAGGGTGAGGGTGATGGTTAGGGTTAGGTTTAGGATGAGGTTTAGAGTGAGGGTGAGGGTTAGGTTGAGGGTCTGGGTGAGGGTTAGGGTTAGGTTTTGGGTTAGAGTTAGGGTGAGTTTGAGAGTGAAGGATAGGTTTAGGATTAGGGTGAGGGTTAAGGTTATGTTGAGGCTTAGGGACAGTGTTAGGGTTAGGTTAACTGTGAGGGTGAGTGTTAGGGTTAGGTTTAGGGTTACAGTTATGGTGAGGGTGAGGGTTAGGATTAGGGTTAGGGTTAGGATGAGGGTTAGGCTCAAGATTAGGATTAGGTTAGCGTGAGGTTTATGGCTATGTTTAGGGTTAGGATAAGGGTTAGGCTGAGGGTTAGGGTTAGGGTTAGCGTGAGCATTAGGTTTAGGGGTAGGCTAAGGGTTAGGGTGAGGGTAAATGTTAGGGTGAAAGTAAGGGTGAGGGTGAGTTTTAGGGTTAGGGTGAGGGTTAGGGTCAAGTTTAAGTTTAGGTTTAGGGTTAGGGTGAGGGTAAGGGTTTGTGTAAGTGTTAGGGTGAAGTTGAGGTTGAGGGTGAGTGTTAGCATCAAGGTTAGGTTTAGGTTTAGGGTTTGGGTGAGGTTTAGGGTTGGGGTAAGTGTTAGGGTGAGGTTTAGGGTGAGGGTGAGGGTTAGGGTTAGGGTGAGGGTAAGTGTTAAGGTGAGGTTTAGGGTGAGGCTGAGGCTGAGGGTTAGCATTAGTGTGAGGGTGAGGGTGAGGTTTACGGTGAATTTTGGGTCAAGATTAAGGATAGGGTGAGGATTAGGGTTAGGGTTAGTTTGAGGGTGAGGGTAACATTAGAGTTAGGGTGAGGGTTAGGTTTAGTGTGAGGGTTAGGGCTAGGGTTAGGGTGACAGTAAGGGTTAGGGTGAGGGTTAGGGTGAGTGTGAGGTAAGGTGAGGGTTAGGGTTAGGGATAGGTTTAGGGTTGGGGTGAGGGTTAAGTTTAGGGTTAGGATTAGAGTTAAGATGAGGGTATGGCTTAGGGTGAGGTTTAGGGTGAGGTAGAGTGTTAGGGTTAGGGTGAGTGTGAGGGTGAGGGTGAGGGTTAGTGTTAGGATTAGGGTTAGGTTTAGGGTTAGGGTGAGGGTCAGGGTGAGGGTGAGGGTTAATGTTAGGATGAGGGTTAGGGTTAGGGTGATGGTTAGGGTTAGGGTTCGGGTGAGTGTTAGCTTTAGGGTTATGTTTAGTGTGAGGGTGTGTGTTAGGGTGAGGGTGAGTGTTAGTGTGAGAGTTAGAGTTAGGGTTAGGTTTAGGGATACGTTTAGGGTGAGGGTAAGGTTTAGGGTGAGGGTTAGCATGAGGGTGAGGGTTAAGTTTAACGTGAGGGTTAGGGTTAGGGTTAGGGTTAGGATGAGGTTTAGGGTCAGGGTTAGGGTTAGGTTTAGGGGTAGTGTGAGGTTTCCGGTTAGGGTGAGGGTTGGGGTTAGGTTTAGGGTTGGTATAAAGGATAGGGTGAGGGTTAGGTTTACAGTTAGTGTGAGTGTTAGGTTTAGGGTTCGGTTTTGGGTTATGTTGAGGGTAAAGTTTAGGATGAGGGTTAGGGTGAGGCTGAGGGTTAGGGTTAGTGTGAAGTTTAGGTTGAGGGTTAGGATTAGATTTACGGTTAGGGTAAAGCTGAGGGTGAAGTGGAGGTTGATGGGGAGGTTTAGGGTTAAGGTGAGGGATAGGTTGAGGATTTGGGTTACGGTTAGATTTAGGGTGAGGGTTAGGCTGAGTGGTAGTGTTAGGTTTAGGTTGAGGCTTAGGTTTAGTGTGCGGTTTAGGGTTAGGGGTAGGGTGAGGGTTAGGTTTAGTCTGTTGGTTAGGTTTAGGGTTAGGGTGAGGTTTAGGTTAATGTGAGTGTTACGGTTGGGGTTAGGGTGAAGGTAAATTTTAGGGTGAGGTTTAGGGTGAGGTTTAGGGTTAGCATTAGGTTTAGGTTTAAGGTTAGGATGAGGGTTTGGGTTAGGGTGAGGGTGAGGGTGAGGGTGAGGCTTAGGTTTAGGATTATTGTTAGGGTTAGGGTTCGGGTTCGGGTTAGGTGTAGTGTGAGGGTTAGGGTCAGGGTAAGTGTTAGGGTGAGGGTTAGGGTTATGGTTAGCTTTAGTGTGAGGGTCAGGGTGAGTGTTAGGGTTAGTTTGAGGGTTAGCGTTAGGGTGAGGTTTAGGGTTAGGGTTAGGGTGAGAGTTAGGATTAGGGTTAGTGTTAGGGTTAGAGTGAGGGTTATGGTCAGGGTTAAGTGGAGGATTACAGTGAGGGTTATGGTTAGAGTAAGTGTTAGGGTTAGGGTTAGGCTGAGGGTGATGGTGAAAGTGAGTGTGAGGGTTATCGTTAGAGTTAGGGTGAGGGTTATGGTGAGAGTTAGGGTTAGGGTTTGTGTTAGGGTTTGGGTTAGGGTGAGAGTTAGTGTTAGGGTGAGGGTGATCGTGTGGATTAGCGTTAGGGTTAGGTTTAGCGTGAGGGTGGGATTGAAGGTTAGGGATTGGATTAGAGTTAAGGTTAGTATAATGCTGAGGGGGAAGGGGAGGTTGAGGGTGAGGGTTAGGGTGAGGTTTAGGGTCAGGGTGAGGGTTAGGGTTTCGGTTAGGTAAGTGTTAGGGTGAGGATTAGGATGAGAGTGGGGGTTATGCTGAGGTTAGGTTTAGGGTGAGGGTTTGGGTTAGGGTTAGGGTGAGGGTTAGGGTGAGGGTGATGGTTAAGGTGATGGTGAGGGTTAGGATAAGGGTGAGGGTTAGGGTTAGGGTTAGGGTTAGGTTGAGGGTTAGGGTGAGCGGTAGGTTTAGGGTTAGGGTTAGTTTGCGGGTTATTCTGAGGATAAGGCTTAGGGTGAGCTTTAGGTTGAGGATGAGGGTTAGGATTAGGGTAAGGGTAAGGGTTAGGTTGAGGGATAGGGTGAAAGTGAGGGTTAGGGTTAGCATTAGAGTTAGGGTGAGGGTGTGGGTTATGTTGAGGTGTAGTGTGAGGGTTAGGGTGCAGATGAGGGTTAGGGATAGGGTTAGGGTGAGGATGAGGGTGAGTGTTAGGGTTAGGTTTAGGGTAAGTGTGAGTTTGAGAGTTAGGATTAGGAATAGGGTTAGGGTTAGGGTTAGGCTGAGGGTGAGGGTCAGGGTGAGGGTGAAGGTTAGGGTTAGGGTTAGGATGAGGGTAAGTGTTAGGGTGAGGGTTAGGGTTAGAATCAGGGTTAGGGTGAGGGTTAGGATTTGGGTGATGTTTAGGGTGAGGGTGAGGGTTAGGGTGGGGATGAGGGTTTGGATGAGGGTGAGGGTTCGGGTGATGGTTCCGGTTAGGGTGTGGGTGATGATTAGGTTTAGGGTGAGGGTTAGCATTATGTTTAGTGTTAGTTTGACGGTGAGGGTGAGGGGTAGGGTTAAGGTTAGGTTGAGGGTTAGGGTTATGGTTAGGTTTAGGGTGATGGTTAGGGAGCGGAGTAATGTTAGGGTTAGGGTGAGGTTTAGGGTGAGTGTGAGGATTAGGGTTAGGTTGAGGGTTAGGTTTAGGGTTAGGGTTTGGTTGAGGATGAGTTATAGGGTGAGGTTTAGGGTTAGGGTGAGGGTTATGGATAGTGTTAGGTTATGGTTAGGGTGAGTGTTAGGTTTAGGTTTAGGTATAGAGTTAGGGTGAGGGTGACGGTGAGGGTTAGGATTAGGTTTAGGGTTTGGGTTAGTGTGAGGTTAGGTTTAGGTTTAGGGTTAGTGTGAGGGTTAGGTTTTGGTTGATGTTTACGGTGAGGGTGAGGTTTAGGGTGAGTATGAGAGTTTGGGTGTGGTTGTGGGTTCAGGTGAGTTTTCGGGTTAGGGTGTGGGTTGAGGATTAGGGTTAGGGTGAGGGCTATCATTAGTTTTAGGTCTAGTGTGAGTGTGAGGGTGAGGGGTAGGGTTAGGTTGAGGGTTAGGTTTAGGTTTAGGCTGAGGTGAAGGTCATCGTGAGGGTGAAGGTTAGGGTTAGGTTTGTAGTTAGGGTGAGGTTTAAGGTTAGTGTGAGGGTTATGGTTATGTTTAGGGTTAGGGTTATGGTGAGGGTAAGGGTTAAGGTGAGGGGTAGGGTTAGGGTGAGGGGTAGGGTTAGGGTTAGGGTTAGGGTGAGGGTTTGGGTTTGGGTGATGTTTAGGGTGAGGGTGAGGTTTAGGTTGAGGATGAGAGTTTGGGGGTGGGTGTGGGTTCAGGTGATATTTCGGGTTAGGGTGTGGATGAGGATTAGGGTTAGGGTGAGGGTTCTCATTAGGTTTAGGTTTAGTGTGAGGGTGAGGGTGAGGGGTAGGGTTAGCTTGAGGGTTAGGGTTAGGGTGAGGTTTAGAGTGATGGCTAGAGTGAGAGTTAGGGTTAGGGTGATGTTTATTATGACTGTGAGTGTTAGGGTGAGGGTGAGTGTTCGGGTGAGGGTTCGGTTTCGGGCGAGGGTCACGATTAGGGTGTGGTTGAGATTTAGGTTTAGGATGAGAGTCAGGGTGAGGTGAAAAGATAGTGTTAGGGTGAGGGTTAAGGTTAGTGTGAAGGTTAGGGTTAGGGTTAGGGTTAGTGTGAGGTTAAGATTTAGGGTGTGGGTTAGTGTGAGGGTGAGGGTT
The DNA here is from genome assembly GCF_024711535.1 of Dipodomys merriami. Classification (NCBI taxonomy): domain Eukaryota; kingdom Metazoa; phylum Chordata; class Mammalia; order Rodentia; family Heteromyidae; genus Dipodomys; species Dipodomys merriami. The sequence continues at coordinate 3,553,876 of NW_027206335.1, read as the reverse complement.
AGGGTTAGCGTTAGGGGTAGGGTGAGGTTTAGGATGAGGTTTATGGTTAGGGTGAGGGTTAGGATTAGGGTTAGTGTGAGGCTTTGAATTAGCATGATGTTTAGGTTGAGGTTGAGGGTTAGTGTGAGGGTGAGGGTGAGGGTGAGGGTTAGGGTGAGTGTGTGGGTGCGGGTGAGGGTGAGGGTGAGGGTTAGGGTTAGGTTTAGGGTGAGGGTGAGTTTTAGGGTTAGGGTTAGGGTTAGGATTGGGCTGAGGGTAAAGGTGAAAGTGAGGGAGGGGGTTAGGGTTAGGGTTAGGGTTATTGTTAGTGTTAGGGTTAGGTGAGGGTGAGGGTGAGGGTTAGCATTAGGGTTAGGAATAGGTTTAGGTTTAGGGTAAGGTTGAGGGGGAAGGGGAGGTTGAGTGTGAGGTTTAGCGTTAGGGTTTGGTTCAGGGTGAGGGTTAGTGTTAGGTTTAGGGTTAGTATAAGGGTTAGGCTGAGGGTAAGGGTTAGGGTTAGTGTGAGGGTTAGGTTTAGGGTTAGGGTTTGGGTTAGGTTGAGGGTAAAGTTTAGGTTGAGGGTTAGGGAGAGGGTGAGGGTTAGGGTTACAGTGAGGGTTCGGGTGAGGTTTAGAGGTAGGGTTATATTTAGGGTTAGCGTGAGGGTTATGGTGAAGGTTAGGTTTAGGTTTAGGGTTAGGGTGAGGGTTATGGTGTGGGTAACTGTCAGAGTGAGGTTTACGGTGAGGGTGAGGGTTAGGAGAGGAGGTGGGTTAGTGTTAGAATTAGGGTTAGGGTGAGGTTGAGGGTTAGGGTGAGGGTTAGGGTTAAGTTTAGGGATAGGGTGAGGATTAGTGTTAGGATTAGGCATAGGGTGAGGGTTATGCTTAGTGTTAGGTTTAGATTTAGTGTGAGGGTTAGGTTTAGTGTGAGGATTAGGGTTAGGGTTAGGGTGAGGTTTAGGTTTAGTGTGAGGGTTAGGGTTAGTGTTAGGGTGAGGGTGAGGGTTAGGGTGAGGTTTAGGGTGAGGATGAGGTTTAGGATTAGCATTAGTTTTAGGTTTAAGGTTAGGATGAGGGTTAGGGTTAGAGTGAGGGTGAGGCTTAGGTTTAGGATGAGGGTTAGGGTTAGGGTGAGGTTCGGGTTAGGTTTAGGGTTAAGTTTAGGGTCAGGGTAAGTGTTAGGGTGAGGGTTAGAGTTATGGTTAGGTTTAGTGTGAGGGTCAGGATGAGGGTTAGGGTTAGGTTGAGGATTAGGGTTAGGGTTAGGTTTAGGTTTAGGGTTAGGGTGAGAGTTAGGGTTAGGGTTAGTGTTAGGGTGAGGGTGAGGGTTATGGTCAGGGTTAAGTGGAGGATTAAATTTAGGGTTAGTGTTAGGTAAGTGTTAGGGTTAGGGTTAGGCTGAGGGTGAGGGTGAAAGTGAGGTTTAGGGTTAGGGTTAGGATTAGGGTGAGGGGTAGAGTGAGGGGTAGGGTTAGGGTTAGGGTGAGGTTTAGGGTTAGTGTGAGGGGTAGGGTTAGGGTTAGTGTGAGGATAAGGGTTAGCTTGAGGGTTAGGTCGAGGGTGTGGTTTAGGGTTATCGTTAGGTTTAGGGTGAGTGTTAGTGTGAGGGTTAGGGTTCAGGTTAGTGTTAGGATTCAGGTTAGGGTGAGGGTTAGGGTTAGGGTGATGTTTAGGGTGAGGGTGAGGGATAGGGTGAGGGTGAGGATTAGGGTTAGTGTTAAGGTTAGGGTGAGGGTTAGGGTGATGGTTAAGGTTAGGTTTAGGGTTAGGTTGAGGGTGAGATATAGGTTGAGGGTTAGGCTTAGGGTGAGGGTTAGGGATAATGTTAGGTTAGGGTGAGGGTGAGGGTCAGTGTTAGGTTTAGGTTTACGTTTAGATTTAGGGTGAGGGTGAGGATGAGGGTTAGGATTAGTGTTAGGGTTAAGGTTAGGAAGAGGGTTAGGCTGAGGGTTAGGGTTAGGGTTAGTGTGAGGGTTAGGGTTAGGGTTAGGGATAGATTTAGGCTTATCATAAGGTTTAGGCTGAAGGTTAGGTTTAGGGTTAGTTTGAGCGTTAGGTTTAGGCATAGGTTAAGTGTTACGGTGAAGGTAAGGTTACGGTGAGGTTTAGGGTGAGGGTGAGGGTTAGGATTAGGGTGAGCGTTGTGGTGAAGTTTTAGGGTGAAGTTTTGGGTTAGGTTCAGGGTGAGGGTGAGGGTGTGGGTAAGTTTTAGGGTGAGGGTTGTGTTGAGGGTGAGTTTTAGGTTTAGGGTGAGGGTAAGGGTTAGCGTGAGTGTTAGGGTCAGGGTGAGGGTTAGGGTTAGCATTAGGTTTAGGGTGAGGGTTAGGGTGAGTTTTTGCCTTAAGGTTAATGATAGGGTGAGGATTAGGGTTAGGGTTAGGTTTGTGGTGAGCGTTAGGCTGAGGGGAAGGGTTAGGTTTAGGGTAAGTGTTAGGTTTATTGTGAGGGTTAGGATTAGGGTTAGTGTGACGGTAAGGGTTAGGGTGAAGGTTACGGTTACTGTGAAGTTTAGGGTTAGCATTAGTTTTAGAGTTAGGGTTAGGATGAATGTTAGCGTTAGGTTTAGAGTTAGGGTTAAGGTGAGGGTGAGGATTCGGGTGAGGGTGATTTTTTCATTCAGGTAAGGGTTAGGGATAGGGTTAGGGTGAGGTTTAGGGTGAGGGTGTGGGTTGTCATTAGGGTTAGGTTTAGGGTGAGGGTGAGGGTGAAGGTTAGTGTTAGGATGAAGGTTAGGGTTAGGGTGAGGGTGAGGGTGAGGGTGAGAGTTAGGGTTAGGGTTATGTTGAGGGTTAGGGTTGGGTGATGTTTAGTGTGAGGGTAAAGGTTAGGGTGAGGGTGAGTGTTCTGTTGAGAATTAGGGTTAGGTTTAGGGTTAGGGATTGCGTTAATATGAGGGTAAGGGTTAGGGTGAGGGTTACAGTGAGGCTGAAGTTTATGGTTAGGTTGAGTGTTAGGTTTAGGGTTAGGGTTATGGTGAGGGTGAGGGTTAGGGTGAGCAGTAAGTTTAGGGTTAAGTTTAGTTTGCAGGTTAGGTTGAGGGTAAGGGATAGGGTGAGGTTAAGGGTGAGGGTGAGTTTTAGGGTTAGGGTGAGGGTAAGGGTTAGGGTGAGGGTTTGGGTTAGGGTTAGGGTTAAGGTGAGGGATAGGGTGAGGGTGAGGGTTAGGGTTAGTGTTAGGGTGAGTTTTAGGGTTAGGGTTAGGGTGAGGGTGAGGGTTAGGATGAGGGTTAGGGTTATGGTGAGGGTTAGGGTTAGGGTTAGGGTGAGGGTTAGGGTTAGGATAAGGGTTAGGGTGAGGGTGAGTGTTAGGGTTAGGGTTAGGGTTAGGATTATTGTTAGTGTTATGGTTATGGTTACGTTTGCAGTGAGGGTTAGGGTTAGGGTTAGGGTTTGGGTGAGGTTAAGGGTGAGGGTGAGTTATAGGATTAGGGTGAGGGTAAGGGTTAGGGTGAGGGTTAGGGTTAGGGTTAGGGATAGGGTGAGGATTAGTGTTAGTGTGAAGGATAGGGAGAGGGTTAGGATTAGGTTTAGTGTTAGGATAAGGGTAAGGGTGAGGGTTAGTGTCAGGGTGAGGGTTAAGTTTAGGGTGAGGGTTAGGGTTAGGGTTATGGTCAGGGTGAGGGTTAGGGTGAGCCATAGGTTTAGGGTTAGTGTTAGTTTGCAGCTTAGGGTGAGGGTAAGGATTAGGGTGAGGTTTAGGGTGAGGGTGAGGTTTAGGATTAGGGGGAGGTTAAGGGTTATGGTTAGGGTTAGGGTGAGGGTGATGGAGAGGTTTAGGTTTAGGGTTAGGGTTTTGGTGAGGGTTACGATTAGTGTGAGTGTTAGTGTTATGGTGCGAGTCAGGGAGAAGATGAGGGTTAGAATGAGGGTGAGTGTGAGGGTGAGGTTTAGGGTTAGGATTAGGGTTAGGTTTAATTTTAGGGTTCGGTTTAGTTTTAGGGTTATTGTTAGGGTTAGAGTTTGGGTTAGGGTGAGGGTTAGGGTGAGGTTCAGCATTAGGGTTAGGTTTAGGGTTAGGGTGAGCGCGAGGGTGAGTGTGAGGGTTTGGATGAGGGTGACGGTGTTTCGATTATGTAAGTGTTAGGGTTAGGGTGAGGATTAGGGTGAGGCTGAGTTTTAAGCTGATGTTAGGTTTAGTGTGATGGTTAGGGTTAGGGTTAGGGTGAAGTTTAGGGTTAGGTTGATTGTTAGGATGAGGGTGAGGGTGAGAGGATTAGGACTAGAGTTAGTGTTAGGTTTAGGCTGAGGTGAAGGTCAGGGTGAGGGTGAAGGTTAGGGTTAGCGTTAAAGTTAGGTTCAGGGTTTAGGTTAGTGTGAGGGTGAGGGTGAGGGTTAGGGTGAGGTTGAGAGTTAGTTTTAGGGTGAGGGTTAGGATTAGGATGAGTGTTATGGTTAGGTTGAGTATGAGGGTTAGGGTTAGGTTGAGGATTAGGGTTAGGGTGAGGTTTAGGGTTAGGGTTAAGGTGAGAGTTAGGGTTAGGGTGATGTTTATTGTGAGGGTGAGGGTGAGTGTTCGGTTCAGGATGAGGGTTCTGTTGAGGGTGAGAGTTAGGGTGTGGTTGAGGGTTAGGGTTACGGTGAGAGTTAGGTTGAGGTGTTGGGATAGGGATAGGTTAGGGTTTGTGTGAGGGTAAGGGTTAGGGTGAGAGTGAGGGTGAGGGTGCCAGTGAGGGTGAGGGTGAGAGCGAGGGTTATAGTTAGGGTTATGGAGGGGCTGAGGGTTAGTGTTAGGATGAGGGTTTAGGTTAGTGTGAGGGTTAGTGTGATGTTGAGGTTCAGGGTGAGGGTGAGTGTTAGAATGCGGTGTAGGTGAGGGTTAGGGTTAGGATTAGGATTAGGTTGAGTTTTAGGGTTAGGGTTAGTGTTAGGGTTAGGGTTATTGTTATGGTTAGGGTTAGGGAGAGGTTGAGTGTGATGCTGAGGTTTAGCGTTAGGGTTAGGGTTAGGGTTAGGGTGAGAGTGGGGTTGAGGGTTAGGGTTAGGATTTGGGTTAGGGTTACCGTAAGGCTGAGGGGGAAGGGGAGGTTGAAGGTGAGGGTTAGGTTTAGGGTTAGGTTTAGGGTGAGGGTTAGGGTTAGGTTTAGGTTTAGGTTTAGTATAAAGTTTAGGCTGAGGGTAAGGGTTAGGGTTAGTGTGAGTGTTAGGTTTAGGGTTAGGTTTTGGGTTAGGTTGAGGGTAAAGCTTAGGGTGCGGTTTAGGGAGAGGGTGAGGGTTAGGGTTAGGGTGAGGGTTAGGGTGAGGGTTAGGTTTAGGGTTATGGTTAGGTTTAGGGTGAGGGTTAGGGTGAAGTTTAGGTTTAGTTTTAGGGTTAGCGTGAGGCTTAGTGTGTCGGTAAGTGTTAGGGTGAGTGTTAGAATGAGGATGAGGGTTAGGGTTAGGGTGAGGTTTAGGGATAGGGTGAGTGTTATGTTGAGGGTAAGGGATAGGGTTAGCATTAGGGTTAGGGTGAGGGTGAGGGTGAGGGTTAGGGTGAGGTTTATGGTTAAGGTTAGGTATAGGGTGAGGATTAGGGTTAGGGTTAGGTTTAGGGGGCGGGTTAGGCTGAGGTTTAGGGTTACGGTTAGGGTGAGGGTTAGGTTTAGTATGAGGGTTAGGGTTAGCATTAGGTTTAGGGTTAGGTTTAGGATGAGGATTAGGGTTAAGGTTAGGGTGAGGTTGAGGGTGAGGGTTAGGGTTAGGATGAGGGTTTGGGTTAGAGAGAGTGTGAGGGTTAGGTTTAGGGTGAGGGTTAGGTATAGGATGAGGATTAGGGTTAGGGTGAGGGTGAGGGTTAAGGTTAAGTTGAGAGTTAGGGTTAGGGTGAGGTTTAAGTTTAGTGTTAGTGTGAGAGTTAGGGTTATTTTGAAGTTTATTGTGAGGGTGAGTGTTATGCTGAGGGTGAGTGTTCAAGTGAGGGTGAGGTTTCGTGTGAGGGTTAGGGTGTGTTTGAGGGTTAGGGTTAGGGTGAGAGTTAGGGTGAGGTGTTGGGATAGGGTTAGGGTTAGGGTTAGTGTGAGGATAAGGGTTTGGGTGAGGGTTAGGTTGAGCGTGAGGGTTATGGTTAGCGTTAGGGTTAGGGTGAGGGTTAGGTTTAGGGTGATGTTTAGGGTGAGATTGAGGTTAGTGTGAGGGTAAGGGTGAGGGTGAAGGTTAGGTTGAGGGTGGGGGTGAGTGTGAGGTTGAGGGTGTGGGTGAGGGTTATCTTTAGGGTTATGATGAGGGTGAGGGTTAGGGTTAGGATTAGGTTTTGGGTTATGGTTAGGCTGAGGGTGAGGGTGAAAGTGAGGGTGAGGGTTAGGGTTAGGGTTAGGGTGAGGGTTAGGGTTAGTGTGGGGGTTAGTGTGATAGTGAGGGTCAGGATGAGGGTGAGTGTTAGAATGAAGGTGATGGTGAGGGTGAGGGTTAGGGGTAGGATTAGGGTTAGGGTGAGTTTTAGGGTTAGGTTTAGTGTTAGGGTGAGGGTTATTGTTAGGATTAGGGTTAGGGTGAGGGTGAGGGTTAGCGTTAGGGTTAGGATTAGGTATAGGGTGAGGGTGGGGTTGAGGGATAGGGTTAGGATTAGGGTTAGGGTTAGGGTAAGGCTGAGGGGCAAGGGGAGGTTGAGGGTGAGGTTTAGGTTTAGTGTTAGGGGTAGGTTGAGTGTTAGGATTAGGTTTATGGTTAGTATAAATATTAGGCTGAGGTTAAGGGTTAGGGTTAGTGTGAGTGTTAGGTTTAGGGTTAGGGTTTGGGTTACGTTGAGGGTAAAGTTGAGGGTCAGGGTTAGGGAGAGGTTGAGGGTTAGGGTTATGGTTAGGGTTAGGTTTAGGGTGAAGGTTAGGGTGAAGGTTAGGTTTAGGTTTAGTTTTCGGGTGAGGGTTAGGGTGTGGGTAAGTGTTAGGGTGAGGGTTAGGGTGTGGGTGAGGGTTACAGTTAGGGTGAGGGTAAGGGTTAGTGTTAGCGTTAGGGTGAGGGTGAAGGTTAGTGTTAGCATCACGGTTAGGGTGAGGGTGAGGGTTAGGGTTAAGCTTAGTGATAAGGTGAGGGTTAGGTTTAGGGTTAGGTTTAAGGTGAGGGTTAGGCTGAGGGGTAGGGTTAGGGTTAGGGTGAGGGTTAGGTTTATTGTGAGGATTAAGGTTATGGTTAGGGTTAGGGTAAGTTTTAGATTGAGGGTTAGGGTGAGAGTGCGGTTTAGGGTTAGCATTAAGCTTGGGGTTATGTTTAGGATGAGGGTTATGGTAAGTGTGAGGGTGAGGTGGGGGTTAGGGGTAGGATAACGGTTAGGGTGAGGGTGAGGGTTAGGTTTAGGGTGAGTGTAAGTGTTAGGCTGAGGGTTAGGTGCCGCGGACCGGGTTCTGTCGGGACGACGGAGGATACCTAGGGGAGGAACCTGGAATAGGACGGGGAGATGGCAAACAGACAACTCACACACATTAGGAGTGGATGCTGAGTGCTGAGTGCTGAGTGCGATTTAATGCAGAGGATAACAAACTTTTATAGCAAAAAGTCTCCATAAGAAAGGGCAAAAGGTTACATAATCTTGCTGCAGGGCTTCATTCTTGGGTGGTCACTAGCTGGTCGCCTGAAAGGGCAAAAGGTTACACAACCTTGCTGCAGGGCTTCGTCCTTGGGTGGTCACCAACTGGTCGCCTGATAGGCACTTGTTTCCAGCATTACCTCTATTTTTAAGAAATACAATGGGTTTCGATGATTGTCACCAATTAACCACTACTTTTTTCGATAGAGGCCTTAACTGTCCCATTAAGATCTTTCCTGTTTTTCTTTAATAGTAAGCACCAAGGAGACTTAGATTTAGCAAGTCTCTTAGTAAATGAGGAAGTTCTTTCTCCTAAGTAGTTATCTCAGCAATTGCCATACATTCTTTCTATTCTAGCCGCGCCTACAACTTTTTGTAAATTTCTTACAATTCCTTCTGCTGGAGTGACTTTGTGAAACCCCCAATACTTTTATATTTACTTATAACTTGTCTACTAGCCTCCATAAGAGGGGTTTCAGGGTAGCACTTAACTCTGGTGAGTTAGTCATATTTTTAAGACACTCATCAGATATTGGAGTCGTCAACACTCTTAAAGAGCTTTGAATAAGGGAACGTTGACAATGAGTAAGTACAATGAGCAGTAGAAACAGTAAAAGATTAATAGGCACTCTTATGAGGAAAAGATAGGCAGAAACACATCTTTTCCAGGGTTTTTTGCCAGCCTTTTCCCAGGAGTAGGCCTCTTAGAAGCCTTATTCTCCGAGGTAGACTTCGGTGAAGTCCCAAAACTTGGAGATAGGTTTCTGTAAAGCCCCATTCTCTGAGGTAGACTTCGGTGAAGTCCCAAAACTCAGAGATAGGTCTCGAGGCCCCTATCATGGTCTGATAGATGGTTTCCCATGCTAAGCAGACTCTACTGGGGTCGGCGTGGCAGTTAGGGTTAGGTTTAGGGTGAGGGTCAGGGTGAGGGTTAGGGTGAGAGGTAGGGTTAGGGTTAGAGTTAGGGTGAGGGTGAGTGTTTTTGTCAAGGTTACGTGGAGGATTAGTGTGAGGGTTAGTGTTAGGGTTAGTCTTAGTTTTAGGGTTAGGCTGTGTGTGAGGGTGAAAATGAGGGTAAGGGTTAGGTTTAGCTTTAGGGTGAGGGGTAGTGTGATGTGTATGGTTAGGGTTAAGATGAGGTTTAGGGTTAGTGTGAGGGTTAGGGTTACGGTTAGGTTTAGGGTTAGTGTGAGGATAAGGGTTAGGTTGAGGGTGAGATTGAGGGTGAGGATTAGGTTTATCGTTAGGTTTAGGGTGAGGGTTAGTTTGAGGGTTAGGTTTAGGGTTAGGGTGAGGGTTATGGTTAGGGTGATGTTTAGGGTGAGGGTTAGGATGAGGGTGAGTGTGAGGGTTAGGGTGAGGGTGAGTGTGAGGGTTAGGTTTAGGATTAGGGTTAGGTTTAGGGTTAGAGTTAGGGTGAGGCTTAGGTTTAGTGTGAAGTTAGGGTTAGGGTTAGGGTTAGGGTGAGGGTAAGTGTTTGGGTGAGGGTTAGGGTAAGGGTTAGGGTGATTTTTAGGGTTAGGGATTGGGTTAGGGTTAGGGTTAAGGTTATTGTTAGAGTTAGGTCTAGGGTAAGTTTGAAGGTGAGGTTTAGCTTTAGGGATAGGTTTAGGGTTAGGGTGAGTGTGGGATTGAAGGTTAGGGTTAGGATTAGTGTTAGGGTTAGGGTAATGCTGAGGTTGAAGGGGAGGTTGAGGGTGAGGGTTAGGGTTAGGGTTAGGGTTTGGCTGAGGGCTAGGCTGAGGGTGAGGTTGAGGGTGAGGGTTTCGGTTAGGTAAGTGTTAGGGTTAGGGTGAGGATTGGGGTGAGAGTGAGTGTTAAGCTGAGTTTATGTTTAGGTTGAGGATTAGGGTTAGGGTGACGGTTAGCATTAGGTTTATGGTTAGTTTGAGGGTGAGGGTGAGGGGTAGAATTAGGGTTAGGTTAAGGGTTAGGGTTAGGGTTAGCGTTAGGGTTATGGTTAGGGATAGTGGTAATGTTAGTGTTAGGGTCAGGTTTAGGTATGTGTGCCGGTTAGGGTTAGGTTTAGGGTTAGGTGGAGGGTTAATTTTAGGGTTAGGGTTAGGGTGTGGGTTAATGTTAGAGTTGGGGTTAGGGCTAGTTTGAGGGTGAGGGCTAGGTTTAGGAATAGGGTTAAGGTTAGGGTGAGTGTTAGTGTTAGTGTGGGATTAGGGTGATGGTTAGGGAGAGGGGTAATACAAGGTGAGGTTTAGGTGAGTGTGAGGGTTAGGGTTAGTGTTATGGTTAGGGTGATGGTTAGGTAGGGGGTTAATGTTAGGGTTAACCTTAGGTTTAGGTGAGTTTGAGTGTTAGCGTTAGGGTTAGGGTTAGGTTGAGGGTTAGGGTTAGTGTTATGGTTAGGGTGATGGTTATTTAGAGGGGTAATATTAGGGTTAGGGTGAGGTTTAGGTGAGTGTGAGGGTTCGGGTGAGGGTGAGGGTTAGTGTGTGGGTGAGGGTTAGGGTTAGGGTGAGGATTAGGTTTAGGCTTAGGGTTAAGTTTATGGTGAGGGAAAGGGTTAAGGTGAGGTTTAGTGTGAGGATGAGGGTTAGGATTAGTGTTAAGTTTAGGGTGAGGGTTAGAGTGAGGGTTAGGGTTAGGGTTAGGATGAGGGTGACATATAGGGTGAGGGTTAGGGTTAGGATGAGGGTTAGGAATAGTGTTAGGTTAAGCTGAGGGTGAGGGTAAGTGTTTTGGTGAGGGTGAGGGTGTGGGTTAGTGTGTGGGTGAGGGTTAGGGTTATGGTGAAGATTAGGTTTAGACTGAGGGTTAAGGTTATGGTCAGGGTAAGGGTTATGCTTTGGTTTAGTGTGAGGGTGAGGGTTAGGGTTAGCGTTAGGGTTAGGGTGAGTGTTAGGGTTAGGGTTAGGGTGAGGGTGAGATATAGGGTGATGGTTAGGGTTAGGGTGAGGTTTAGGGATAGTTTTAGGTTAAGGTGAGGATGAGGGTGAGTGTTAGGTTTAGGTTTAGGTTTAGAGTTAGGGTGAGGGTGAGGGTGAAGTTAGGATTAGGGTTAGGTTTAGGGTTAGGATGAGGGTTAGGCTGAGGGTTAGGTTTAGGTTTAGTGTGAGGGTTAGGGTTAGGGCTAGGTTTAGGGGTATGGTGAAGGTTAGGGTTAGATTTAGGGTTAGCATAAGTTTTAGGCTGAGGGTTAGGCTTAGGTTAGTGTGAGGGTTAGGTGTAGGGTTAGGGTAAGGGTTAGGGTGAGGGTAACGGTTAGGGTGAGGGTTAGGGTGAGAGTGAGGGTTAGGGTAAGGGTGAGCGTTAGGGTGAAGTATAGGTTTAGGGTTAGTGTAAGGGTGAGGGTGAGGGTGTGGGCAAGTGTTAGGGTGAGGGTTAGTGTGAGGGTGAGTTTTAGGTTTAGGGTTAGGTATAGGGTGAGTGTTAGGCTGAGGGGAAGGTTTAGGGTTAGTGTAAGGGTTAGGGTTAGGGTTAGGGTGACTGTAAGGGATAGGGTTCAGGTTAGGGTGAGTGTGAGGTTTAGGGTTACCATTAGGTTTAGAGTTAGGGTTAGGATGTGTGTTAGGGTAAGGTTTAGGGTTAGGGTGTGGGTGTGGGTGAGGCTTAGGTTTAAGGTTAGGGTGAGGGTTCGTTTTAGGGTCAGGGCTAGGGTGAGGGTGAGGATTAGGGTGAGGGTGAGTGTGAGGGTGAGGTTTTCGGGTAGGTAAGGGTTAGGGTTAGGGTTAGGGTGAGGTTTAGGGTGAGGGTGTGAGTTGGGGTTAGGGTAAGGTTTAGGGTCATGGTGAGGGTTAGGGTGAGGTTGAGGGTTAGGGTTAGGGTTTGGGTGAGTGTTAGGGTTAGGGTGATGTTTAGTGTGAGGGCGACGTTTAGCGTGAGGGTGAGTGTACTTTTGAGAATAAGGGTTAGGTTTATGGTGAGGGATAGGGTTATTGTGAGGGTAAGGGTTAGGGTGAGGGTTAGAGTTTTGGTGAGTGTGAGGGTTAGGGTGTGCCGTCAGTTTAGTGTTAGGGTTAGTTTGCGGATTAGGGTGAGGGTAAGGGTTAGGGTGAGATTTAGGGTGAGGGTGATGGTTAGGGTTACGGTGCGGGTAAGGATTATGGTGAGGGTTAGGGTGAGGGTTTGGGTTAGGGTTAGGTATAGGGTGAGGATTAAGGTTAGTGTGAGGGTTAGGGTGAGGTTTAGGATTAGGGTAAATGTTAGGATAAGGGTTAGTGTGAGGGTTTGGGTGATGGTGAGGTGTTGGGTTAGTTTTAGGGATAGGGAGGGCATTAGTGTGAGGGTTAAGTTTAGGGTGAGGGTTAGGGTTAGGTTTAGGGTGAGGGTTAGGGTTATGGTGATGTTTTTGGTCAGGGTGAGTGTTAAGGTGAGGGTGAGTGTTAGGTTTAGGGTTAGGGTTAGGGTGACGGTGTAGTTGAGGGTGAGGTTAGGTTTAGGATTAGGGTTATTGTTAGCGTTAGGGTGAGTGTTAGGGTGAGGATAAGGGTTCCGGTGAAGGTGAGGATTAGGGTGTGTGTGAGGGTTAGGGTTAGGGTGAGGATTAGTGTTAGGGTTAGGGTTAAGGTTATGGTGAGTTTAAGGGTTAGGGTGAGATTTAGGGTGAAGTTAAGGGTTAGGGTTATCATTTAAGTTAGGATGAGGGTTAGGGTTAGGGTTAGGTTTAGGGTGAGGTTGAGGGTGAGAGTGAGGGTTAGGATTTGTGTTAGTGTGAGGGTTAGGGTTAGTGTGAGGGTGAGGGTGATGGTGAGGTTTAGGGATATGGTAAGTGTTAGGATGAGGTCTAGGGTTAGGTTTAGCATTAGGGTTAGGGTTAGGGTGAGGATAACAGTGAGGATTAGGGTTAGGTTCAGGGTTATAGTTAGGGTAAGGGCTAGCGTTAGCATGATGTTGATTGTGAGGGTGAGGTTTAGGGTGAGGGTGAGTGTTAGGGTGAGGGTGAGGGTTCGGTTGAAGGGGAGGATTAGGGTGTGGTTGAGGGTTAGGGTTAGAGTGAGGGTTAGGGTGACTGTGATGGTTAGGGTGAGGGTTAGTGTTAGTGTTAGGGTTAGTGTGATAGTGAGGGTGAGGGTAAGGGTGAGGGTTAGGTTGAGGTTGAGTGTGAGGTTTAGGGTAAGGATTAGGGTTAGGGTGAGTTTTAGGGTTAGGGTTAGGTTGAGGGAGAGGGTTAGGGTTAGGGTTAGAGTTATTTTTAGGGTAAGAGTTAAGGTTAGGGTGAGTGTGAGAGTGAGGTTTAGCATTAGGGTTAGTGTTATGGTTCGGGTGAGGTTGGGGATGAGGGTTAGGGTTAGGATTAGTGTTACGTTTAGGGTTCGGTTGAGTGGAGGCAGAAGTTTAGGGTGAGGGTTTGGGATAGGGATAGGGTGAGGGTTAGGCTGAGGGTGAGTGTTAGGGTTATCTTAGTGATAGGGTGAGGGTTAGGGTGAGGGTAAGGGTTAGGGCGAGGTTTAGGGTGAAGGTTAGGGTTAGGGCGAGGTTTAGGGTGAGGTTGAAGGTTAATGTTAGCATTAGGCTTAGGGTGAGCATGAGCTTTCGTGTGAGGGTTAGGGTTTGTGTTAGGGATAGGTGATGATTAGGGTTAGGGTTAAGGTGAGGGTGAGGTTTAGAATGTGGGATAGGGTTAGGGTTAGGGTTAGGGTGAGGGTGAGGGTTAAGGCTGAGCGTTAGGGTGAGGGTAAGGGTTTCAGTTAGGAAAGGCTTAGAGTTACAGTTAAGGTGAGGATTAGGTTGAGGGTGAGGTTTAAGGGGAGAATTAGGGTTAGGTTGAGGATTAGTGTTAGGATTAGGGTGAGGGTGAGGATTAAGGTTAGGGTTAGGGTTAGGGTTATGTGAGGGAAAGGGTTAGGGTGAGGTTTAGGATGAGGGTGAGGGTTAGGGTTAGTGTTAGGGTTAGGGTGAGGGTTAGGGGGAGGGTTTGTGTTAGGGGGAGGGTTACGGTTAGGGTTAGGCTTGGGGTGAAAGATAGGGTTAAGGTGAGGGTTAGGGTGAGAGTGAGGATTAGGGTTAGTGTTAGGGTGAGGTGAGGATGAAGGTGAGGGTTTCCATTAGGAAAGCCTTAGGGTTAGGGTTTGTCTGAGGGTGAAGATTAGGGTGAGGGTGAGGTTTAAGGTGAGATTTAGGGTTAGGGTGAGGATTACAGTTAGGTTTAGGGTGAGGGTTAGGATTAGGGTGATGTTTAGCGTGAGGGTGAGGGTTAGGGTGAGGGTTAGGGTGAGGGTGAGGGTGTAGGTGAGTATTAGGGTTAGGGTGAGGGTTAGGGTGACAGTGACATTGAGGGTTAGTGGGAAGGTGAGGGTTACGGAAAGGGCTAGGGTGAGGGTTAGGGTTAGGGTTAATGTGAGGGGTAGGGTGAGGGGTAGCATTAGGGTTAGTGTGAGTGTTAGGGTTAATGTGAGGATTAGGGTTAGGGTTAGGGTTAGTGTGAGGATAAGGGTTAGGATGAGGGTTAGGGTGAGAGTGAGAGTTAGGGTTAGCTTTAGGGTTAGCATGAGGGTTAGGGTGAGGTTTAAGGTGAGGGTTTGGGTTAGTATGAGGGTTAGTTTTAGAGTTAGGTTTAGGGTGAGGATTAGGATTCGGGTGAGGTTTAGGGTAGGGTTAGGGTGAGGGTTCGGGTTAGGGAGAGGGTGAGTTTTAGGGTGAGAGTTACGGTTAGGGTTAGGGTGAGGGTTAAGGTGATGGTGAGGGTTAGGGTGAGTTTCAGGGTTAGGGATATGGTGAGGATTAGTGTTAGGGATAGGGTGAGGGTATGTTTTAGGGTGAGGGTTAGCGTGAGGGTTAGGTTTAGATTTAGGAATACGGTGAAGGTTAGGGTGAGGTTTAGTGTTAGGGTTAGGGTTAGGGTGAGGGTTATGGTTAGGGTAAGGGTTAGAGTGAGGTTTAGGGTGACGGTGAGGGTTATGGATAGTATTAGGGTTAAGGTTAGGTTTAGGGTGAGGGTTAGGATTAGGTTTACTGTGACGGTGAGTGTTAGGGTTAGCATTAGGGTTAGGGTTAAGGTGAGGGGGAGGATTAGGGTTAGTGTTAGGGTGAGGGCTAGGGTTAGGGTTAGGGTAATTTTTAGGTTTAGAGTGAGGGTGAGGGTGAGGTTTAGGTGTAGGATTAGGCTTAGGTGTAGGTTTACGCTTAGGGTGAGGGTGAGGGTGAGTGTCAGAGTTAGGTTTAGGGTGAGGGTTAGGGTTATGGTTAGGATTAGGGTGAGGGTGAGTGTTAGGGTGAGGGTGATGGTAAGGGTGAGGGTGAGGCTGAGGTTGAGGGTGAAAGTGAGGTTTTGGGTGAGGGTTAGGGTTAGGGTTAAGGTTAGGGTGAGGGTTAGGGTTAGGGTGAGGATTAGTTTTAGGATTAGGATTAGGGTTAGCATGATGGTTAGGGATAGGGTTAGGTTTAGGGTGAGGGTTTTGGTTAGGTTTAGAATTAGGGTGAGGGTGAGGGTGAGGTTTACGTTTTGGATTAGGGTTAGTTTTAGGGTTAGACTGAGGGTGAGGTTGAGTGTGAGTGTGAGGGTTAGGGTTAATATGAGGGTTACCTTTATTGTTAGCGTTAAGGTTAGAGTGAGGGGTAGGGTTAGGGCTAGGGTTAGGATTAGGGTTAGGCTGAGAGTTAGTGTTCGTGTGAGGGTAAGGGTTAGGGTGATTGTTAGCGTGAGAGTGAGGTTTAGGGTTAGGTTTAGGGTTAGGTTGAGGGTTAGGGTGAGGGTAAGTGTTAGGGTGAGGTTTAGGGTGAGTGTGAGTGTGAGGGTTAGGGTTAGGGTTAGGCTTAGACTTAGGGTTAGGCTGAGGGTGAGGGTGGGGGTGAGGATTAGGGTTAGGGTGATGATTAGGTTTAGGGTTAGTGTTATTGTTAGGGTAAGGTTAGATTTTCGTTGAGGGTGAGGTTGCGGGTGAGGGTTAGGGTTAGGGTTAGGGTGAGGTTTAGGGTTAGGGTTAGAGTTAGGGTTAGGTTTAGGGTGAGATTTAGGTTTAGGGTTAGGGTTAGTGTTAGGGTTAGATTTAGAGTTAGGCTGAGGTTGAGGGTGGGGTTGAGAATTAGGGTTAGGTTTAGGGTTAGGGTTAAAGTTAGGGTTAGGGTTAGGGTTATTGTTAGTGTTATGGTTAGGGTTTAGTTTCTGATGAGGGTGAGGTTTATGGTTAGGGTTAGGTTTAGGTTTAGGGTTAGGGTTAGTGTTATTGTTAGGGTTAGGGTTAGAGTTAAGTTGAGGGTGAGGGTGAGGGTTAGGTTTAGGGTGAGATTTATGGTGAGGTTTAGGGTTAGGTTGAGGGTGAGGTTTAGTTTTAGAGTTAGGTTTAGGGAGAGGGTTAGGTGAGGGTTAGGTTTAGGTTGAGGTTTAGGGATAGGCTTAGGGTTAGGATTAGGGTTAGGGTAAGCATGAGTGTGAGGTTTAGGTTTAGGGTTAGGCTTAGGCTTAGGGTTAAGCTGAGGGTGAAGGTAGGTGTGAGGGTTAAGGATATGGTTAGGGTGAGGATTAGTGTTAGGGTGAATTTAGAATTTGGATTAGGCTTAAGGTGAAGGTGAGCTTTAGGTTTAGGGTGAGGGTTAGGGTTAGGATTAAGGTTAGGGTGAGTGTGAGGTTTAGGATTAGGTTTTGGGTTAGGGTTATTGTTAGTGTTATGGTTAATGTTACCTTTGCTGTTAGGGTAACGCTGAGGGTGAGGTTTAGGTTTAGGATTAGCGTTAAGGTTAGGGTTAGGTTTAGAGTTAGGATTAGTGTTATTGTTAAGTTTAGGGTTAGAGCTATGGTGAGGGTGAGGGTGAGGGTTAGGTGTAGGGTTAGGGTGAGGGTTTGGATGAGGGTCAGGTTTAGGATTAGGGTTAGGGTGAGGGCTAGGGTGAGGGTTAGGGTTAGGGTTAGGGTTAGGGTTAGGGTTACGGTTAGCTTTAAGGTTAGCATGAGGTTTAGAGATAGGGTGAGGGTTACGGTGAGTGTGATATAAGGGTAAAGTTGAGGGTTAGGCTGAGGGTGAGGGTTAAGATAAGGGTGAGGGTTAGGGTTAGGGTGAAGGTTACGGTAAAGTTGAGGGTTAGGGGTTAAGGTGAGGGTGAGGGTTAGATTGAGGATTAGGGTTATGTTGAGAGATATGGTTAGAGTGAGGGTTAAGTTTAGGGTTAGGGTTATTGTTAGGGTTAATGTTAGGGTTAAGGTTATGGTGAGGGTGAGGGTTAGTGTTAGGGTTAGGGTGAGGTAAAGGTTTAGGGTTAGGTTTAGAGTTAGGCTTAGGTTGAGGGTGAGGTTTAGGGTTAGAGTTAGTGTTAGTTTTAGGGTTAGGGTTTGGGTGAGGGATAGGGTGATGGTTAGAGTACGGGTTAGGCCTATTCTTAGCCTTAGGCTTAGGCCGAGCTTGAGGGTGAGGGTTAGGGTTACGGTTAGGGTGGGGGTTAGGGTTAGGTTTAGGGTGAGGGTTAGGATGAGATTTAGTGTTAGGGTTTTGTTTAGGTTTAGGGTTAGGTTTAGGATTAGGGTTAGGGTTAGGGTGAGGGTTAAGGATAGGGTTTGGGTTAGGGTGAGGGTGAGGGTGAGGATTATGGATAGGGATAGTGTTAGGGTTAGGGTTAGTTTTAGTGTTTGGATTAGGGTTTGGGTTAGCGTTACAGTGAGGGTTGGGTTAGGATTAGGGTTATTGTTAGTGTTATGGTTAGGGTTAAGTTTGCGGTGAGGGTGAGGGTTATGGTTAGTGTTAGGGTTAGGGTTAGGGTAAGGGTTAGCGTTTTTGTTAGGTTTAGGGTTAGAGTTACAGTGACGGTGAGAGTGAGGTTGAGGGTGTGGGTTAAGGTGAGGTTTAGGGTTAGGTTTAGAGTTAGGGTTAGGGTGAGGGTGAGATTTAAGTTTACGATTAGGGTTAGTGTTAGGGTAGGCTTAAGCTTAGGCTGAGGTTGAGGGTGGGGGTATGAATTAGGGCTAGGGTTAGGGTTAAAATTAGGGTTAGGGTTAGGGTTATTGTTAGTGTTATGGTTACGGTTAAGTTTGCGTTGAGGCTGAGGTTTATGGTTAGGGTTAGGTTTAGGGTTAGGGTTAGGGTTAGTGTTATTGTTAATGTTAGGTTTAGAGTTAAGTTGAGGGTGAGGGTGAGGGTGAGGGTTAGGGTTAGGGTGAGGTTTATGGTGAGGTTTAGGGTTAGGGTTTGTTTGAGTGTGAGTTTTAGGTTTAGAGTTAGGTTTAGGGGGAGGTTTAGGGTGAGAGTTAGGGTTAGGTTGAGGTTTAGGGATAGGCTTAGGTTTTGGATTAGGGTTAGGGTAAGGGTGAGTGTGAGTGTTAGCGTTAGGGTTAGGTTTAGGCTTAGGGTTAGGCTGAGGGTGAAGGTAGGTGTGAGGGTTAGGGTTATGGTGAGGATGAGGATTAGTGTTAGGGTGAGTTTTAGAATTTGGATTAGGCTTAAGGTGAGGGTGAGGGTTAGGGTTAGGGTGAGGGTTAGGGTTAGGATTAGGGTTAGGGTGAGGGTGAGGGTTAGGATTAGGTTTAGGGTTAGGGTTATTGTTAGTGTTATGGTTAAGATTAACTTGGCTGTGAGGGTGAGGCTGAGGGTGAGGGTTAGGTTTACGATTAGCTTTAGGGTTAGGTTTAGAGATAGGATTAGTGTTATTGTTAAGGTTAGGGTTAGAATTATGGTGAGTGTGAGGGTGAGGGTGAGAGTTAGGGTTAGGGTGAGCGTTTGGATGAGGGTTAGGGTTAGGGTTAGGGTGAGGGATAGGGTGAGGGTGGGGGTTAGGGTTAGGGTTAGTTTTAGGCTTAGGCTAAAGGTGAGGTTGAGGGTGAGGTTTAGGATTAGGGTGATGGTTAGGGTTAGGGTTAGGTTGAAGGTTAGCATGAGGTTTAGGGATAGGGTGAGGGTTAGGGTGAGTGTGATGGTAAGGGTAAAGTTGAGGGTTAGGCTGAGGGTGAGGGTTAAGATAAGTTTGAGGATTAGGGTTAGGGTGAGGGTTAGGGTAAGTTTGAAGGTTAGGGGTTAAGCAGAGGGTGAGGGTTATATTGAGGATTAGGGTTAGGTTTAATGTGAAGTTTAGTGTGAGGATGAGTGTTAGGCTTAGGGTTAGGGTTAGGGTTAGGGTTTGGTTTAATGTGAGGGTGATGGTCAGGATTAGGGTTAGGGTTAGGGTTAGTGATAGGATTATGTTTAGGGTTATAGTGAGGGTTAGGGTTAGGCTTAGGCTTAGGTGTAGTGTTAGCCTGAAAGTGAGGGTGGTGTGAGGATTAGGTTTAGGGTGATGGTTAGGTTTTGGGTTAGGGTTAGAGTTATGGTGAGGGTGAGGGTGTGGTTGAGGGTTAGGGTTAGGGTTAGGGTGAGGTTTAGGGTTTGGGTTAGTGTTAGAGTTAGGTTTAGGGTGAGGTTGAGTTTTAGGGTTAGATTTATGGTTAGTTTTAGGGTTAGGCTTAGGGTTAGGGTTAGGGTTATTGTTAGTATTATGGTTAGGGTTTAGTTTGCAGTGAGGGTGAGGTTTATGGTTAGGGTTAGATTTAGGGTTAGGGTTAGTGTTAGTGTTATTGTTAGGGTTAGGGTTAGAGTTATTGTGAGGGTGAGGTTGTGGGTGAGGATTAGGGTGAGGGTGAGGTTTAGGGTGAGGTTTAGTGTTAGGGTTAGGTTGAGGGTGAGGTTTAGGGTTAGTGTTAGTCTTAGGGTGAGTGTGAGGTTTTGGTTTCGGTTTAGGGATAGGGTTAGGGTTAGGATTATTTACGGTGAGGGTCAGTGTCAGGGTTAGGGTTAGGGTTATGCTTAGGCTTAGGGTTAGGCTGAGGGTGAGGGTGGGGATGAGGGTTAGTGTTACAGTCAGGGTGAGATTTAGGGTTAGAGTGAGGGTTTGGATGAGATTCAGGGTTAGGGTTAGGGTTTGGTTTAGGGTGAGAATGATTGTGAGGATTAGGGTTAGGGTTAGCATTAGGTTACGGTTAGGTTTATGGTGAGGTTTAGGGGTAGGGTTAGGCTTAGGCTTAGGCTTAGGGTTAGGCTGATGCTGAGAGTTGGGATGAGGCTTAGGTTTAGAGTGTTGGTTAGGGTTATGGTTACGTTGAGGGTTAGGATGAGGGTTATGGTTTGGATTAGGGTTACTGTGAGGGCTAAGGTGAGGGTGAGGGTTAGGGTTTGGCTTAGGATTAAGGTTTGGCTGAGGCTGAGGGTGAGGGTGAGGGTGAGGGTTAGGGTGATGGTTAGGGTTACAGTTAGGGTGAGGGTTAGAATGAGGGTTAGGGTTAGGGTGAGGGTTAGGGTGAGTGTGAGGGTTAGTGTGAGCGTGAGGGTTAGGTTGAGGGTGAGGGTGAAGGTTAGGGTTTAGGTGAGGGTCAGGTTTACGTTTAGGGTTAAGGTTAGGGTGAATGTTAGGGTTAGGGTTAGGATGAGGGTTAGACTGACAATTTAGGGTTAGGGTGAGGGAAAGGTTTAGAGTGATGTTAAGGGTTAGGGTGAGGATTAGGTTTTGGATTAGGTTTATGGTTAGGGTGAGGGTTAGGGATAGGTTTACGATTACGGTGAGGTTTTTGGTTAGCATTAGGTTTAGCGTTAGGGTGAGGGGTAGGGTTAGTTTTGGATTAGGGTTAGGGTTAGGTTTATGTTGAGCGTGAGGTTGAACATGACAGATAGGGTTAGGGTTAATGTGAGGGTCAGGGTTAGGGTTAGGGTTAGGATGAGGGTTAGCCTGAGGGTTAGGTTGAGCGTGAGATTTAGGGTTAGGGTTAATGTGAGGTTTAGGGTTAGGATTAGCATTAAGCTTAGAGCAAGGGTTAGGGTTAGGGGTAGGTATAGGATGAGGGTTAGGCTGAGGGTTAGGTTTAGGGTTCGGGTGAGGATAAGGTTTAGGGTGAGGTTTAGGGTGAAGTTGAGGGTTAGGTTTAGGCTTATGTTTACGGTGAGGTTTAGGGTGAGGGTTAGGGTGAGGGTTAGGAACAGGGTTAGGTTTAGGTGAGGGTTAGGGATAGGGTTGTGTTTAGGGTGAAGTTCAGGGTTAGGTTTAGGGTTAGAGTTAGGGTGAGGGTGAGTGTGCGGGTTAGGTTTAGGTTTAGCTTTAGGGTTAGGTTTAGGCTGAGGGTGAGAGTGAGGGTGGGGTTTAGGGTTAGTGTTAGGGTTAGAGTTTAGGTTAGGGTTAGGTTTGGGTTGAGGGTTAGGGTTAGGGTTAGGAAGTGCGTTTGGCAGAGGGTTAAGATTATGGTTAGGGTGAGGTTTAGGTTTAGTGTGATGGTTAGGATGAGGGTTAGGCTGTGTGTTACAGTTAAGGTTAAGGTGAGGGTAAGGGTTAGGGTGAGTGTGAGGGTTATGGTTAGGATAAGTGTTAGGGTTAGGGTGAGTGTGAGGGTTTGGGTTAGGGTTAGGCTTAGGCTTAAGTTTAGGCTGAGGGTGAGGGTGGAGGTGAGGGTTAGTGTTACAGTGAGGGTGATGATTTGGTTTAGAGTGAAGTTAGGATGTGGTTTAGGGTTATAGTGAGGGTGAGGGTTATGGTTAGGGTGAGGGTTAGGGTTAGGATTAGCGTGAGGGTGAGGGTTAGGATCAGGGTTAAGGTGAGGGTTATTGCTAGTGTTATGGTTAAGATTACCTTTACTGGGAGGGTGAGGCTGATGGTGAGGTTTAGGGTTAGGATTAGGGTGAGGATGAGGGTTAGGGTGAGAGTGATGGTTAGAGTTAGGGTTAGGGTGAGGTTTAGGGTTAGGGTGAGGGTTAGGGTTAGTGTGAGGGTTATTGTTAGTGTAAGGTTTAGGGTTAAGTTTAGGGGGAGGTTTAGGTTCAGGGTTAGGGTTAGGGTTAGGATTAGGGTTAGGGTTAGGGTGAGGGTTAGGTTGATGTTTAGGGTTAGGGTTAGGATTAGGTTTAGGGTGAGGGTGAGTGTGAGGGTTAGGGTTAGGGTTAGGGTTAGGCTGAGGGTGAGGGTGGGTGTGAGGATTAGTGTTCGGGTGATGGTTAGGGTTAGGATTAGGTGAGGGTTAGGATGAGGGTTAGGGTTAGGATTAGGGTTTGCGTGAGGGCTAGGGTGAGGGAGAGGGTTAAGGTTAGGCTTAGGCTTAGGCTTAGGTTTAGGCTGAGGGTAAGGTTGAGGGTGAGTGTTAGGGTTAGGGTGATGGTTAGGGTTACAGTTAACTTGAAGGTTAGGATGATGTTTAGGGTTGGGGTGAGGGTTAGGGTGAGGGTGATGATAAGGGTAAATTTGAGGGTTAGGCTGAGGGTGAGGGTTAAGATAAGGGTGAGAGTTTAGGTTATGGTGAGGGTTAGTTTAAGGGTGAGGGTTAGGGGTTAGGGTGAGGGTGAGGGTTAGATTGAGGATTAGGGTTATGCTTAGTGTGAGGTTTAGGGTGAGGACGATGGTTAGGATTAGGTGAGGGTAACGGTAAGAATTAGGGTTAGGGTGAGGGCTAGGTTGAGGGTGAGGTTTAGGATTAGTGTTAGGGTTAGGGTGAGGTTTAGGGTTAGGGTGAGGGTCATGGTTATTTTGAGGGTGAGTGTTAGGGTTAGATTTAGTGTTAGGGTGAGGGTAAGTGTTAGGGTGATGGTTAGGGTTAGGGTGAGGGTTATTGTTAGGGTGAGGGTTAGGATGAGGGCTCAGGTTATTATTAGGGTTAGGGTGAGTACTAGGGTGAGGGTGAGGGTTAGGGTTAAGGTTAGGCTTAGACTTATGTTTACGCTGGGGCTGTGGGTGAGGGTGAGGTTTAGGGTTAGGGTTAGTGTAATGGTTGGGGTTACCGTTAGGGTGAGGGTTAGGATGAGGATTAGGGTTTGGGTGAGGGTGACGGTAATCATAAAGGTGAGTTTTCGGCTTAGGGTGAGGGTTATGGTAAGGGTGATGGTTAGGATTAGGGTGAAGGTGAGGGTTAGATTGAGGATTAGTGTTAGGGTTAGTGTGAAATTTATGGTGAGGATGAGGGTTAGGGTTAGGTTGCGGGCTAGGTTGAGGGTGAGGGTTAGGATTATGGTGAGATTTAGGGATAGGGTGATGGTTAGGGTTAGTGTGAGGGTTAGTGTTAGGGATAGGGTTAGTGTTAGTGTGAGGGTAAGTGTTAAGGTGAGGGTTAGGGTTAGGGTGAAGGTTATGGTTAGGATGGTTAGGGTTAGGGTTGGGGTTATTGTTATGGTTAGGGTTAGGGTTACGTTTATGGTGAGGTTGAGGGTGAGGCTGAGGGTTAGGGTTAGGATGAGGTTTAGGTTTAGGGTAAGGGTTAGAGTTAGGGTTAGGGTGAGGGTGAGGTTTAGGATTAGAATTAGGGTTAGCGTTAGTGTTAGGGTTAGGGTGAGGGTTAGGGTTAGGGTTAGGCTTAGGCTTTGGCTTAGGCCGAGCATGAGTGTGAGGGTTAGGGTTAGGGTTACAGTGGGGTTTAGGTTTAGGCTTAAGGTGAAAGTGAGGGTGAGGATGAGGGTTAGATATAGGGTTAGGGGAAGGTTTAGGTTGAGGGTTAGGGTTAGTGTTATGGTAAGGGTGAAGGTGAGCATTAGGGTGAGGGTTTGGTTTAGGGTGAATGTTATGGTTAGGGTGAGGGTTAGGAGTAGGGTTAGGGTTATTGTTAGGGTTAGGTTTAGGGTTACAGTTACTGTGAGGGTGCGGATGAAATTTAGGTTTAGGTTTAGGGTGAGGTTTAGGGTTTTGGTTAGGGTTCGACTTAGGGTTAGGGTCAGGGTGAGGTTTAGGGTTAGAGTTATTGTTAAGGTGAGGTTTGGTGTGAGGGTTATTGTTAGGGTTAGTGTTTGGGTTAGGGTTAGGGTGAGGGTGAGGGTGAGGGTTAGGGTTAGGGATAAGGTTAGGTTTAGGATTAGGGTTTGGGTGAGGGTGAGTGTGAGGGTTAGGGTTAGGGTTAGGGTTAGGCTTAGAGTTAGGATGAGAGTGAGGGTGAGGGTTAGGGTTAGGGTGAGGGTTAGGGTTAGGGTTATGGTGAGAGTTAGGATGAGGTTTAGGGTTAGGATTAGGGTTAGGGAGAGGGCTAGGGTGAGGGTTAGGGTTAGGGTGATGGTTGGGGTTACCCTTATAGTCAGGGTTAGGATGAGGATTAATGTTAGGGTGAGGGTTAGGGTGAGGGTGACAGTAAGGGTAAAGTTGACGTTTTAGCTGAGTGTGAGGGTTATGGTAAGGGTGAGGGTTAGGGTAAGGTTGAGGGTGCTGGTAAGATTGAGAATTAGTGTTAGGGCGAGTTTGATGTTTAGGGAGAGGATGAGGGTTAGGGTTAGGTTGAGGGCTAGGTTGACGTTGAGGGTTAGTGTTAGGGTGAGGGTTTAGGTTAGGCTTAGGGTTAGGTTTAGGCTAATTGATAATCTGAGGGTGAGGATAAGGGTGAGGTTTAGGGTTAGGGTGAGGGTTAGGGTTAGGGTTAGGATGAGGGATAAGGTTAGGATTAGTGTTAGGGTGAGGTTTAGGGTAAGGGTTAGGGTTAGGGTGAGGGATAGGGTGAGGTTTAGGGTTAGGGTTAGTGTTAGGGTTATTGGTAGGGTCAGCATTAGGGTTAGGATGAGGGTTAAGTTTAGGGTTAGGATTAGGATTAGGGTCAGTGTGAGGGTGAGTGTGAGGGTTAGGGTTAGCGTTTTGCTTAGGGATAGGCTGAGGGTGAGGGTGAGGGTGAGGGTTAGATTTAGGGTGAGAGTGAAGTTTAGGGTTATTATTAGCGTTAGGGTGAGGGTTATTGTGAGGGTTAGTGTTAGGGTTAGTGTTAGGTTTAGGGTTAGTGTGAGGGTTAGGGTTAGGGTTAGGGTTAGGGTTAGGGTTAGGGTGAGGGTTAGGGTTAGGGTTAGGGTGAGGGTTAGGATGAGGGTTAGGTTTAGGTTAGGGTTAGGGTGAGGGCTAGCATGAGGGTGAGTTTTCGGGTTAGGTTTAGGGTGAGGTTTAGGGTTAGGGTTAGGTTTAGGGATAGGGTGATGTTTCGGGTTAGGGTTATGGTGAGGGTGAGGGTTAGGGTTAGGTTGAGAGTTAGGATTAGGGCTAGGTTTAGGGCGAGGTTTAGTGTTAGGGTTAGAGTGAGTGTTTACATGAGAGTTCGGGTTAGGATTAAGTTCAGGATGAGGGATAGGGTGACGATGAGGGTTAGGGTTAGGGTGAGGTTTAAGGTTCGGATTAGGTTTAGGTTAGGGTGCGGGTTATTGTTAGGGTTACGGTGAGGGTCAGGGTTAGGGTTATGTTGAGTGTTAGAATTAGTTGTAGGGTTAGGTTGACGGTTAGGGTTAGGGTTAGGGTGAGTGTTTGGATGAGGGGTAAGGTTGCAATTAATGTTAGGGTGAGGGCAACGGTGAAGGTGAGGCTTAGGGTTAGGGTTAGGGTGAGGTTTAGTTTTAGGGTTAGGGGTAGGGTTAGGGTGAGGGTTAGGGTTCTGGTTATGGTGAGGGTGAGTGTTAGGTTTGGGGTGAGGGTTAGGGTGAGGCCTATTGTGAGGGTGAGGGTTAGGGTAAGGTTTAGGGTGAGGGTTAGGTTGAGGTTTAGGTTTAGGGTTAGTTTTAGGATTAAATTTAGGGTGATGGTGACTGTGAGCGTTAGGGTTAGGGTTAAGCTTAGGCTTTGGGTTAGTCTGAGGGTGAGTATTGGGATGAGGATTAGGTTTAGAATAATGGTTCAGGATATGGTTAGCTTGAGGGTTAGGATGAGGGTTAGGGTTAGGATTAGGTTTAGGGTGAGGGCTAGGGTGAGTGTGAGGTTTAGCGTTAGGTTTAGGCTTAGGCTTAGGGTTAGGCTGAGGCTGAAGGTGAGGGTGAGGTTTAGGGTTAGGGTGATGGTAAGGGTTACAGTTAGGGTGAGGGTTAGGATGAGGGTTAGGTTTAGGGTGAGGGTTAGGATGTGGGTGACAGTAAGAGAAAAGGTGAGGGTTAGGCTGAGGGTTCGGGTTATGGTAAGGGTGAGGGTTCAGGATAGGTTTAGGGTGAGGTTTCGGGTTAGATTGAGGATTAGTGTTAGTGTAACGGTGAGGTTTAGGGTTAGGATGAGGGTTAGAGATAGGGTGAGGGCTAGGGTGAAGTTGAGGGTTAGGGTTAGGGTTACAGTGAGGTTTAGGTTTAGGGTGAGGTTTAGGATTAGTTTTAGGGTTACGGATAGTGTGAGGGTGAGGTTTAGGTTTAGAGTTAGGTTAAGGGTGAGGGTTAGGGTTAGAGTTAGTGTTCTTGTGATGTTTAGTTTGGGGGTGAGGGTTGGTGTTAGGGTTAGGATTAGGATTAACGTTAAGGTGAGGGTGAGTGTTAGGGTTAGGGTTAGGATTAGAGTTAGGGTGAGGGTGAGGGTGAGGGTTAAGGTTAGTTTGAGTGTTGGGGTTAGGGTCAGAGTGAGGGTTATGTTTAGGGTTAGGCTTAAGCTTATGGTTTGGGTATGGGCTAGGGTGATGTTGAGGGTTAGGGTTAGGGTTTGAGTGAGCGTTAGGGTGAGGGTTAGGTTTATTGTTAGGGTTAGGGTTTGGGTTATAGTTAGGCTTAATGTTAGGCTGAGGCTGAGGGTGAGGGTGAGGGTTAGGGTTAGGGTGATGGTTGGGATTACGGTTAAGGTGAGTGTTCAGATGAGGATTATGTTTAGGATTAGGGTTAGGGTAGAGTGAGTGTGAAGTTTAGGGTTAGGGTTAGGCTTAGGCTTAGGGTTAGGGCGAGGTTTCGGGTTAGGGTTTGGTTTAGGGTGAGGGTGAAGCTGAGGATTAGGTTAAGCTTTAGGATTAGGGTTAGGTTTAGGTTTAGGGTTAGGTATAGTGTTAGGGTTAGGGTTTCGGTAAGGGTTAGTCTTAGGGTTAGGGTTAGGCTTAGAGTTAGGCTGAGGATGAGGGTGGGGCTGAGGATTAGTGTTAGTGTTAGGGTTAGGGTTATTGTTAGTGTTATGGTTAGGGTTAAGTTTGCAGTGAGGGTGAGGCTGAGGGTGGGGTGAGGAATAGGTTTAGGGTGATGGTTAAGGTTAGGGTTAGTGTTATTGTTAGGGTTAGGGTTAAAGTTACTGTGAGGTTGAGATTGCAGGTGAGTGTTAGGGTTAGAGTTAGGGTGGGGTTTAGGTTAGGTTTAGGGTTAGGGTGAGGGTGAGGTTTACGTTTAGATATAGGGTAAGGGGGAGGCTGAGGGTGAGGTTTAGGGTGAGGGTTAGGATGAGGTTTAGGGTTAGGATTAGGGTTAGGGTGAGGGCTAGCGTAAGGGTGAGTTTTAGGGTTAGGGTTAGGATGAGGTTTCTGTTTAGAGTGAGGATTAGGATGAGTGTGAGGTTTAAGGTTAGAGTTAGGGTTAGGATGAGACTGAGGGTGAGGTTTTGGGTTAGGGTTCGTGTTACAGTTAGGGTTAAGGTGAGGGTTAGGGTGCGTGTGAGGGTTAGGTTTAGGGTTAGAATTAGGGTTAGGGTTAGGGTTTGGGTTAAGTTTAGGTTTAGGGTGAGGGTTAGGCTAAGAATTATGGTGATGGTGACGGTTAGGTTTAGGTTGAGGTTTAGGGTTATGTTTAGTGTTAGGGTTAGGCTGAAGGTGAGGGTTAGGGTTAGTGTTAGAATGAGGGTTAGGATGAAGGTTAGGTTTGGATTCGGATTAGGGTGAGGGCTAGGGTGAGGGTGAGGTTCAGGTTTAGGGTTAGGCTGAGGTTTAGAGTTAGGGTTAGGGTTAGGGTTAGAGGGAGGGGAAGGTTTAGGGTTAGAGTTAGGGTTAGGGGGTAGCTGAGGGTGAGGGTTAGGGTTAGGGTTAGTGTTAGCATTAGGGTTAGCGTGAGGGTAAGTGTTACGGTGAGGGTTAGGGTTAGGGTGAAGGATATGTTTAAGATGAGGGATAGCGTTAGGGTTAGTGTTATTGTAAGGGTTAGGTTAGGGTTATGGTTACAGTGAGGGTGAGGGTGAGAGTTAGGATTAGGGTTAGAGTCAATTTTAGTTTTAGGTTTAGGGTTTAAGTTAGGGTTAGGTTTAGGTTTAGGATTAGGGAGAGGGTTAGGGTTATTGTTAGTGTTATGGTTTGGGTTAAGTTTGCGGTGAGGGTGAGGCTGACGGTGAGGGTTATGATTATGGTTAGGGTTAGGTTTAGTGTTAGGGTTAGGGTTAGGGTGAGGTTGAGGTTTAGGTTTAGGGTTAGGGTTAGGGTTAGGGTTAGGATTAGTGTTAGGGTTAGGGTTAGTGTTAGGGTGAGGGATAGGGTGAGTGTGAGGTTTAGGTTTAGGGTTAGGCTTAGGATTGGGGTTAGGCCGAGGCTAAAGCTGAGGATGAGGGTTAGGGTTGGGGTGATGTTTAGGGTTACGGTTAGGGTGAGGGTTAAGATGAGTGTTAGGTTTAGGGTGAGGGTTTGAATGAGGGTGAAACTAAGAGTAAAAGTGAGGTTTATCTTGAGGGTGAGGGTTATGGTAAGGGTGAGGATTCACATTAGTGTTAGGGTGAGGGTGAGGGTTAGATTAAGGTTTAGTGTTAGGATTAATGTGAGGTTTTGGGTGAGGATGATTAGGGTTAGTGTGAGGGTTAGGGTGAAGTTGATGGTTAGGATTAGGCTTATGGTGAGGTTTAGGGTTAGGGTTAGGTTTAGGATTAGGGTGAGGGTTAGGGTTAGGGTTAGGGTGAGTGTGAGGGTTAGATTAGAGTTAGGGTTAGGGTTATTGTTAGGGTTATGGTTAGGGTTGAGTTTACAGTGAGGGTGGGGCTGAGGGTGAGAGTTAGGGTTAGGGTTAGGGTGAGTTTTAGGGTTAGGGTTAGTGTTAGGGTTAGGGTGATGGTTTGGGTTAAGGTTAGGGTTACGATGAGGGTGAGGGTTAGGGTTAGGGTTAGGATTAGTGTTATTGTTTGGGTTAGGATTAGAGTTATGTTGAGGGTGAGGGTGAGGTTGTGCATTAGGGTTAGGGTGAGATTTAGGGTTAGGGTTAGGGTTAGGGTTACGGTGAGTTTGAGGGTGAAGTTTAGGGTTAGAGTTAGGTTTAGGGTGAGGTTTAGGGTGAGGGTTAGGGTGAGGGTTATGGTTAGTGTTAGGGTTAGGGTGAGGTTTGGGATGAGGGTGAGGGTTAGGGTTAGGTTTAGGGTTAGCATTAGGGTTAGTGTTAGGGTTAGTGGTTTAGGCTTAGGGTTAGGTTTAGGCTAAGGGTTAATCTGAGGGTGAGTGTAAGGGTAAGGGTTAGGTTTAGTTTTGGGGTTATGGGTAGTGTTAAGGTGAGAGTTAGGGTTCAGGTTAAGTTTAGCGTTTGGGTGAGGTTTACGGTTCAGATTACAGTGAGGGTGCAGGTTAGGGTTACTTTGAGGGTTAGGGCTAGGTTGAGGGTTAGGGTTTGGGTTAGGCTGAGTGTTAGGATGAGGATTAGGGTTAGGATTAGCATTAGGGTGTGGGCTATGATGAGGGTGAGCATTAGGTTTAGTGTTAGGGTGAGGTTTAGGTTTAGGGCTAGGGTTAGGGTGATGGTTAGGATGAGGTTTAGGGTTATTGTTAGTGTTATGGTTATGGTTATGTTTGTAGTGAGGGTGAGGCTGAGGGTGAGGGTTGGATATAGGATTAGGGTTAGGGTTAGGTTTAGGGTTAGGATTTGTGTTATTATTAGGGTTAGGGTTAGAGTTACCTTGAGGGTGAGGGTGAGGTTAAGGGTGAGGGTTAGGGTTAGGGTGAGGTTAAGGGTTAGGTTTAGGATTAGGGTTAGGTTGAGTGTAAGGCTTAGGTTTAGAGTTAGGCTTAGGGGCAGGGTTAGGGTTAGTGTTAGGTTTAGGGTTAGGGGGAGGTTTAGGTTGAGGTTTAGGGTTAGGGTTAGGGTTAGGATTAGGGTTAGTGTTATTGTTAGGGTTATGGTTAGAGTTAAAGTGAGGTGGAGGATGAGGCTGAGGGTGAGTTTGGGTGTGAGGATTAGGTTTCGGGAGATGGTTAGGGTTAGGGTTAGGTTGAGGGTTAGGATGAGGGTTTGAATAAGGATAAGGGTTAGGGTGAGGGCTAGGGTGAGGTTTAGGGTTAGAGTTAGATTTATGCTTAGGCTTAGAGTTAGTCTGATTTTCAGTTTGTGGGTGAGTGTTAGGGTTAGGGTGATGGTTAGGGTTACGGTTAGGGTGAGGGTTAGGATGAGGGTTAGGGTTAGGGTGAGGGTTAGGGTGAGGGTGATGGTACCGTAAAGGTGAGGGTTAGTCTGAGCGTGAGAATTATGATAAGGGTAAGGGTTGGGGTTAAGGCGAGGGTTAGGGTAAGGGTTACAGTTAGGGTTAGGGTGAGGGTAAGGGTTAAATTGAGAATTAGGGTTAGGGTTTGTTTGAGGTTTAGGGTGAGGGCTACTCTGAGGTTGTGGGTTAAGGTTAGGTTTAGGGTGAAGTTTAGGGTTAGGTTAAGGGTTAAGATTAGTGTGAGGGTTAGTGTTACAGTTAGGGTTAGTGTAAGGGTGAGGGTAAGTGTTATGGTGAGGGTTAGAGTTAGGGTTAGGGTTATTGTTAGGGTTAGGGTTACCCTTACAGTGAGGGTGAGGGTTAGGATTAGGTTTAAGGTGAGGTTTAGGGTTAGGGTTATGGTGAGAGTTTGGGTTAGGGTTAGGATTAGGGTTAGGGTGAAGGCTAGGGTGAGGGTTAGGGTTGGGGTTAGGGTTAGGATTAGAGTTAGGGTGAGAGTGAGTGTGTGGGTTAGGGTTAGATTTAGGGTTAGCCTTAGGGTTAGTCTAAGTATGAGGTTGAGTGTGAGGGTTAGGGTTAGGGTGAGGGTTATCGTTAGGGGATAGCGTGAGGTTGAGTGTGTTGGTTAGTGTTAGGTTTAGGATTAGGCTTAGGCTTCGGCTAAGGATGAGGTTAAGGGTGAGGGTTAGGGTTAGGGTGAGGGTTAGGTTTAGGGTTAGGGTGAGGTTTAGGATTAGTGTTAAGGTTAGGATTAGGGTTAGGGTGAGGGCTAGGGTGAGGGTGAGGTTTAGGGTTAGGTTCAGGGTTAGGGTGGGGGTGAGGTTCAGGGTTAGAGTTAGGGTTAGGTTGAGGGATAAGGTGAGGTTTAGGGTTAGGGTTAGTGTTAGTGTTAGGGTTAGGGTGAGGGTTAGAGTTAGGATGATGGTTAGGTTTAGGTTTAGGTTTAGGATTAGGGTTAGGGTGAGGGTGAGTCTGAGGGTTAGGGTTAGGGCTAGGCTTAGGGAAAGGCTGAGGGTGAGGGTGAGTGTGAGGTTTGGGGTTAGGGTGAGGGTGAGTTTTAGGGTTAGAGTTAGTGTTAGGGTGACGGTTAGTGTGACGGTTAGAGTTAGGGTTAGTTTTAGGTTTAGGGTTAGGGTGAGGTTTAGGGTGAAGGTTAGGGTTAGTGATATGGTTAGGTTTAGGATTAGCATTTGGGTGAGGGTGCGTGTGAGGGTTAGGGTTAGGGTTAGGGTGAGGTTTAGTGTTAGGGTTAGGGTTAGGGATAGGGTGAGGTTTCACTTTAGGTTTATCGTGAGTGTGAGGGTTAGGTTTAGGTTGAGGTTTAGGGTTAGGTTGAGGGTAAGGGTTAGAATGACGATTAATGTTAGGGTTAGTGTGAGGTTTAGGGTGAGGATGATGGTTAGGGTTAGGTTGCGGTCTAGTTTGAGGGTCAGGGTTAGGGTTAGGGTGAGGTTTAGGGTTAGGTTCGAGTAAGGTTTAGTATTAGGGTGAGGGTTAGGGTTAGGGTTATGGTAAGGTTCAGGATTACAGTTAGGTTGAGGGTTAGAATTAGGTTTAGTGTTAGGTTAAGGGTTAGCATTAGCGTTAGGGTGAGTGTTTGGATGAGTTTTAGGGTTGCAATTAGGGTTAGGGTGAGGGCAAGGGTGAGGGTGAGGGTTAGTGTTAGGCCTAGGGTTAGGTTTAGGTTTAGGGTTAGGGGTAGAGTTAGGGTGAGTGTTAGGGTTCGGGTTCCGGTGAGGGTTCAGGTTAAGTTTGGGGTGGGGTTAGGGTGAGGCCTAAGGTGAAGGTGAGGGTTAGGGTTAGGGTTAGGGTGAGCATTAGGTTGAGGTTTAGTTTTAGGGTTAGGGCTAGGATTAAGGTTAGGGTGAGTGTGAGTGTGAGCGTTAGGGTTAGGGTTAGGCTTCGGCTTTGGGTTAGGCTGAGGGTGAGTGTGGGGATGAGGATTAGGTTTAGAGTGATGGTTCATGTTATGGTTAGCTTGAGAGTTAGGATGTTGGTTAGGGTTAGGATTAGGGTTAGTGTGAGGGCTAGGGTCAGTGTGAGGTTTAGGGTTAGGTTTAGGCTTAGGCTTAGGGTTAGGCTGAGGCTGAAGGTGAGGGTAAGGTTAGGGTTAAGTTGATTGTTAGGGTTAAGGTTAGAGTGATTGTTAGGATGAGGGTTACGTTTAGGGTTACGTTGAGGGTTATGATTATGGTTATGGATAGGGTTACAGTTAGGATGAGGGTTTGGCTGAGGATTAGGTTTAGGGTGAGGGTTAGGATGAGGGCGACAGTAAGAGAAATCTGAGGGTTATGCTGAGGGTGAGGGTTATGGTAAGGGTGAGTGTTCGGGTTAGGGTTAGGGTGAGGTTGAGGGTTAGAATGAGGATTAATGTTAGCGTTAGTGAGAGGTTAAGGGTTAGGATGAGGGTTAGAGTTAGGGTGAGGCTTAGGGTGACATTGAGTGTTAGGGTTAGGGATAGGATGAAGTTTTGGTTTACGGTGATGGTTAGCGTTAGTGTGAAGGTTACTGTTAGGGTTAGTGTTAGTATTAAGGTGAGGGTAAGTGTTAGGGTAAGGTTTAGGTTTAGGCTGAGGTTTAGGATTAGGGTTAGGGTAACGGTTAGGGTGAGGGTGAGGTTTAGGGTTAGAGTTAGGTTTAGGGTGAGGGTTAGGGTTAGGGTTATGTTTAGTGTTAGGGTTAGGGTTAGGGTGAGGTTTAGTGTGGGGGTGAGAGTTTGTCTTAGCGTTAGGATTAGGATTAGGCTTAAGGTGAGGGTGAGTGTTAGGGTTAGGGTTAGGATTAGACTTAAGATGAGGGTGAGGTTGAGGGTTACCCTTAGGGTGAGTGTTGGGGTTAGGTTTAGAGTGAGGGATAGGGTGAGGGTTAGGCATAGGGTTAGGGTTTGGGTATGGGCTAGGGTGAGGGTGAGAGTTAGGGTCAGAGTTAGGGTGAGTGTTAGGGTGATGGTTAGGGTTATTGTGAGGGTTAGTGTTAAGGTTAGGTTTAGTGATATGGTGAGGGTAAGTGTTAGGTCGAGGGTTAGGGTTAAGGTGAAGGTTATCTTTAGGATGAGGGTTAGGGTTAGGTTTAGGGTTATTGTTAGGGTTATGGTTACGGTGAGCGTGAGGTTGAGGGTGAGGGTTAGGGCTAGGATGAGGTTTAGGTTTCTGGTTAGGATTAGAGTTAGGTTTAGGGTGGGTGTGAGGTTTAGGGTTGGAGTTAGGGTTAGTGTTAGTGTTGGGGTTAAGGTGAGGGTTAGAGTTAGTGTTAGGCTTAGGCTTAGGCTTAGGCTTAGGACAAGCATGAGAGTGAGGGTTAGGGTTATGGTTAGGGTGGGGTTTAGGGTTAGGGTTAGGTTGAGGGTGAGGGTGAAGTTGAGGGTTAGGTATAGAGTTAGGGGGAGGGTTAGGGGGAGGGTTACGATTAGGGTTAGAATTAGGGTTATGGTGAGTTTGAGGGTTAGGTTGAGGTTTAGGGTTAGGGTTAGTGTTAGCGTTAGTGTGAGGGTTAGGCTTAGGGTTAGGTTTAGTGTTAGGGTGAGGGTAAGTGGTAGTGTGATGGTTTGGGTTAGAGTGAGGGTTATGGTTAAGGTGAGGGTTGGGAATAGGGTTAGGGTTATTGTTAGCGTTAGGTTTAGTGTTACCGTTACTGTGAGGGTGAACATGAGGGTTAGGGTTAGTGTTAGGGTGAGGTTTAGGGTTTGGCTTAGGGTTAGAGTTAGGGTTAGGGTGAGGGTTAGGTTGAGGGTTAGGGTTGGTGTTCGTGTTAAGTTTAGGGTTAGGGGGAGAGTTAGGGGGAGGGTTAGGTTTAGGGTTAGGATTAGTGTTAGGGTGAGGCTGAGTGTGTGTGTGTTAGGGATAGGTTCAGGGTTAGGCTTAGGGTTAGGCTAAATGTGAGGGTGAGGGTGAGGGTTAGGGTTAGGATGAGGGTTAGAGTTAGAGTAAGGGTGCGTTTTAGTGTTAGGGTTAGGGTTAGAGTTATGGTTAGGCTGAGGGTGAGGTTTAGGTTTAGAGTTAAGGTTAGGGTCCAGGTTAGGGATAGGATTAGGGTTAGGGTGAGGATGAGGGTGGGGGTGAGGATTAGGATTAGGGTTTGGGTTAGGGTTATTGTTGGTGGTATGGTTAGGGTTAAGTTTGAGGTGAGGGTGAGGCTCAGGGTGGGGTGAGGATTAGGGTTATGGTGATTGTTAGGGTTAGGGTTAGTGTTATTGTTAGGGTTAGGGTTAGAGTTACGGTGAGGTTGAGGGTGCGGGTGAGGGTTAGGGTTAGGATTAGGGTGAGGTTTATGGTTAGATATAGGGTTGGGGGAGGGGGAGGGGGAGGTTTAGGGTTAGGGTTAGTGTTAATGTTAAGGTGAGGGTGAGGTTTAGGTTGAGGTTTAGGGTTAGGGTTCGGTTTAATGTGAGGGTTAATTTTAGGGTTAGAGTTAGTGTTAGTGTGAAGGTAAGTGTTAGGGTGAGGGTTAAGGTGAAGGATATGGTATGGATGAGGCATAGGGTTAGGGTTAGGGTTATTGTAAGGGTTAAGGTTAGTGTTATGGTTACTGTGAGGGTTAGTATTAGGGTTATGGTTAGGTTTAGATTTAGGGTTAGGGTTAGGGTTAGGTTTAGGGTTAGGGTTAGGGTGAGGGTGAGGGTTTGAGTTATTGTTAGTGTTATGGTTTGGGTTAAGTTTGCGGTGAGGGTGAGGCTGAGAGTGAGGTTTATGGTTAGGTTTATGGTTAGAGTTAGGTTTATGGTGAGGTTTAGGGTGAGGGTGAGTGTGAGGGTTAAGGCTAGGATTAGTTCTAGGGTTAAGGTGAGGGTGAGTGTGAAGGTTAGGTTTAGGGTTACGATTAGAGTTAGAATGAGGGTGATGGAGAGGGTTAGGGTTAGGGTGAGGGTTGGGGTTAGGGTTATAGTGAGAGTTAGGGTGAGGGTTATGCTTAGGCTTAGGTTTAGGGTGTGGGCTAGGGTGAGGTTGAGGGTTAGGGTGAGGGTTGGGGTGAGGTTTAGCGTTAGGGTTAGTGTTATGGTTAGGGTTGGAGTTAGAGTTAGGCTTAGTGTTAAGCGGAGGGTGAGGGTGAGGTTGAGGGTTAGGGTTAGGTGCGGGTGAGGTTTAGGGTTAAATTTAGCATTAGGTAGAGGGCTAGTGTAATGGTTAGCCTTTTAGGTTTGGGGTGAGGGTTAGGATGAGGTTTAGGGTTATAATTAGGGTTAGGGTGAAGGCTAGAGTGAGGGTGAGGCTTATTGTTAGCGTTAGGGTGAGGTTTAGGGTTAAGGTTAGTGTTAGAATTATGGTGAGTGCAAGGGTTAGGGTTAGGTTTAGGGTTAGTGTTATTGTTAGGGTTAGGGTTAGAGTTAAGTTGAGGGTAAGGGTGCGGGTGAGATTAGGTTTCGGGTTAGGGTGAAATTTAGGTTTAGGGTTAGGGTTAGTGTGAAGGTTAAGGTTAGGGTCAGGGTGAGGTTTAGGATGAGGTTTAGGGTTAGGATTTGGGTTAGGTTGAGGGCTAGAGTGAGGGTTTGGGTTGGGGATAGGGTTATGTTTAGGATTAGGGTTAGGGTGAGGGTGAGTGTGAGGGTTAGGGTTAGGCTTAGGCTTGGGTTACGGTGAGGGTTAGGGTTATTGTTTGGGATAAGGTGATGGTGAGGTTGAGTTTTAGGGTTAGGGTTAGTGTTAGGTTTGGGGTTAGGGTTAGGGTTTCGGTTAGGGTTAGGGTTACGGTTAGGGTTTGGGATACGGTGAGGGTTAGGGTTAGGGTTATTCTTAGGGTTAGGCTGAGGGTGAGGTTGGGAGTGAGGATAAAGCAAGGTTTAGGGTTCGAGTTAGGTTTAGAGTTATGGTTAGGGTTATTGTTAGTGTTATGGTTAGGGTTAATTTTGCGGTGAGGGTGAGGCTGAGGGTGAGGTTTATGGTTAGGGTTAAGGTTAGGGTTAGGTTTAGGATTAGGGTTAATCTTATTGTTAGGTTTTGGGTTAGAGTTACAGTGAGGTTGAGGGTGATGTTGAGGGTGAGGGTTAGAGTGAAGTTTATGGTGAGGGTTAGGGTTAGGGTGAGGGTAAGTTTTAGGGTTAGAGTTAGGGTTAGGTGGAGGTTTAGGGTGAGGGTTAGGGTTAGGTTTATTGTTAGGGTTAGGGTGAGGCTGAGGTTTATGTTGATGTTTAGGGATATGGTTAGAGTAGAATTAGGGTTAGCGTGAGGGTGAGTTTGAGGGTTAGGTTTAGGGTAAGGCTTAGGCTAAGGGTAAGGCTGAGGGTGAGTTTGGGGGTTAGGATTAGGGTTATGGTGATGGTTAGGGTTAGGGTTAGTGTTATTCTTAGGGTTAGGGTTAGAGTTACGGTGAGGTTGAGGGTGCGGGTGAGGGTTAGGGTAAGGTTGAGGTTTAGGGTTCGGATTAGGGTTGGGGTTAGGGTGAGGGTGAGGGTGAGGTTTAGGGTTAGTGTTAGGGCTAGGGTTATGTTGAAGTTTAGGGTTAGGTTTAGGGTTATTGTTAGGGTAAGGTTTATGTTTACGGTTACATTGAGGGTGTGGGTTAGGGTTAGGGTTAAGGTGAGGTTTAGGGTTTGGGTTAGGGTTAGAGTTAGGGTTAGGGCGAGGGTGAGGTTTAGGGTTAGAGTCAGGGTTAGGATGAGGGTTAGGATGAGGTTTAGGGTTAGTGTTAGTGTTAGGGTTAGGGTTAGGGTGAGAGTTAGGGGTAGGGATAGTGTTAGGGATAGGGTTAGGATTAGGGTTAGGGTGAGGGTGACTGTGTGGGTTAGGGTTAGGTTTAGGGTTAAAAATTAGGGTTAAGGTTAGGGTGAGTGTGAGTGTTAGGTTTAGGGTTAGGCTTAGGCTTAAGATTAGGCTGAGGGTGAGGGTGAGGTTGAGGGTTAGGTTTAGGGTGAGGTTTAGGGTGAGGTTTAGGGTGAGAGTTAGGTTTCGGGTTAAGTTTAGTTTTAGGGTGAGGGTTAGGGTAAGGGTTACTCTGAGGATGAGGGTTAGTGTCAGGGTTAGGCTTAGGCCTAGGTTCGGGATGAGTATTAGGTTTAGAGTGATGGTCCTGGTTATGTTTAGGTTGAGGGTTAGGATGAGGGTTAGGGTTAGGATTAGGGTTCGGGTGAGGTCTAGGGTGAGTGTGAGGTTTAGGGTGAGTTTAGGCTTAGGTTTAGGATTAGCCTGAGGCTGAAGGTGAGGGTGAGGGTTAGGGTTAGGGTGATGTTAAGGGTTACGGTTAGGGTGAGGGTTAGGATGAGGGTTAGGTTTAGGGTGATGGTTAGGATAATGGGTGATAGTAAGAGTAAAGGTAAGGGTTAGAGAGAGTGTGAGGGTTAGGGTTAGGATTAGGGTTAGGGTTAAGGTTAGGGTGAGTGTGAGGGTTAGGGTTAGGCTTAGGCTTAGGTTTAGGCTGAGGGTGACGGTGAGGGTGTGGGTTAGGTTTAGGGAGAGGGTTAGGGTTAGGTTTAGGGTGAGAGTTAGGTTTTGGGTTAAGTTTAGGGTTAGGGTTAGAGTTAGGGTGAGGGTTAGGTTGAGTTTTAGGTTTATGGTTAAGGTTAGGATTAGAATTAGGGTTCTGGTGAGGGTGAGTGTGAGGGTTAGGGTTAGGGTTCGGCTTAGGTTTAGGATTAGGCTGAGGGTGAGTGTGGGGATGAGGATTAGGTTTAGTGTTATGGTTCAGATTATGGTTAGGTTGAGGTTTAGGATGAGGGTTAGGGTTAGGATTAGGGTTAGGTTGAGGGCTAGGGTGAGTGTTAGGTTTAGGGTTAGGGTTAGGCTTAGGCTTAGGGCTAGGCTGAGGCTGAAGGTGAGGGTGAGGGTTAGGGTTAGGGTGATGTTTAGGGTTACGGTTAGGGTGAGTGTTAGGATGAGGGTGAGTGTTAGGATGAGGGTGACAGTAAGAGTAAAGGTGAGAGTTGTGCTGAGGGTGAGGGTTATGGTAAGGGTGAGGGTTCGGGTTTGGGTTAGAGTGAGGGTTAGGGTTAGATTGAGGATTAGTGTTAGGGTTAGTGTGAGGTTTAGGGTGAGAATGATTAGGGTTAGGGTGAGAGCTAGGGTGAGGGTTAGGGTTTGGGTTAGGGTGAGATTTAGGGTTAGGGTTAGGTTTAGGGTTAGGGTGAGGTTTAGTGTTAGGGTGACAATGAGGGTGATTTAAGTTTACGGTGAAGGTGAGGCTGAGGGTGACGTTTAGGGTTAGGTTTAGGGTGAGGATTAGGGTGAACTTTAGATTTAGGGTTATGGTTTGGATTAGTATTATTGTTAGGGTTAGGATTAGAGTTATGCTGAGGGTGAGGGTGAGGGTGAGGTTTAGGGTTAGGTTGAGATTTAGGGTTAGGGTTAAGTTTAGGGTGAGGGTGAGGGTGAGGTTTAGGGTTAGAGTTAGGGTTAGGGTTAGGGTTAGGGTGAGGGTTAGGGTTAGGATTAGTGTTAGGGTTAGGGTGAGGGTTAGGATGAGGGTGAGGGTTAGGGTTAGGGTTAGGATTAGTATTAGGTTTAGTTTTAAGGTGAGTGTTTGTGTTAGGCTTAGGTTTAGGGTTAGGCTAAGGGTTAAGCTGAGGGTGAGAGTAAGGTGAGGGTTAGGGATAGGGTTCGGGTTAGGGTTAGCGTTAGGGTGAGAATAAGCGTTCGGTTAATTTTAGTTTTTGGGTGAGGTTTACCGTTCAGGTTACAGTGAGGGTGGGGGTTAGGGTTAGTTTGACGGTTAGGGTGAGGATTAGGGTTAGGGTGAGGGTTAGGGTTAGGGTTAGGGTGAGTGTTAGGATGAGGATTAGGGTTAGTATTAGGGTTAGGGTGAGGGGTAGGGTGAGGGTGAGGGTTAGGGTTATTTTTAGGGTGAGTTTAGGGTTAGGGTTAGGGTTAAGGTGAGGGTTAGGGTTAGGATGAGGGTTAGGGTTAGGATAAATGTTAGGTTGAGGGTGAGTGTTAGGGTTAGGTTTAGGGTTACGATTATTTTTAGTGTTATGGTTATGGTTACGTTTGCAGTGAGGGTGAGGCTGAGGGTGAGGGTTAGATATATGATTAGGTTTATTGTTAGGTTTAGGGTTAGGATTAGTGTTATTGTTAGGGTTAGTGTTAGATTTAAGGTGAGGGTGAGGGTTAGGGTTAGGGTGAGGTTGGGTGTGAAGATTTCGGTTGGAGTGATGGTTAGTGTTAGGGTTAGGGTGAGGGTTAGGAAGAGGGTTAGGTTTAGGATTAGGGTTAGGGTGAGGTCTAGGGTGTGGTTGAGGGTTAGGGTTAGGTTTAGGCTTAGGGTTAGTCCGAGGGTGAGGTTGAGGGTAAGGGTTCGGTTTAGGATGATGGTTAGGGTTACGGTTAGGGTGAGGGTTAGGATGAGGGTTAGTGTTAGGGTGAGGGTTA
Organism: Dipodomys merriami; assembly: GCF_024711535.1. Classification (NCBI taxonomy): domain Eukaryota; kingdom Metazoa; phylum Chordata; class Mammalia; order Rodentia; family Heteromyidae; genus Dipodomys; species Dipodomys merriami. The sequence continues at coordinate 3,515,238 of NW_027206335.1, read as the reverse complement.
GGGTGAGGGTGATGGTACCATAAAGGTGAGGGTTAGGCTGAGGGTGAGGGTTAAGATAAGGATAAGGGTTAGGGTTAGGGTGAGGGTTAGGTTTAGGGTTACACTTAGGGTTAGGGTGAGGGTGAGGGTTAGATTAAGAATTAGGGTTAGGGTTAGTTTGAGGTTTATGGTGAGGGTTAGGATTAGGGTGAGGGTTAGGGACAGTGTTAGGTTTAGGATTAGGGTTAGGGTGAGGTTTAGGGTTTGGGTTAGGGTTAGAGTTAGGGTTAGGGTGAGGGTGAGGTTTAGGGTTGAGTCAGGGTTAAGGTGAGGGTTAGGTTGAGATTTAGGGTTAGGGATAGTGTTAGTGTTAGGGTAAGGGTGAGAGTTAGGGGGAGAGATAGTGTAAGGGTTAGGGTTAAGATTAGGGTTAGGGTGAGGGTAAGTGTGTGGGTTAACGTTAGTTTTAGGTTCAGGCTTAAGGTTAGGCTGAGGGTGAGTGTTTGTGTTAGCGTCAGGTTTAGCGTTAGGCTTAGGGTTAGGCTGAAGGTGAGGTTGAGGGTGAGAAAGTTAGCCTTAGGGTGAGGGTTAGTCATAGGGTTAGGAGGAGGGTTAGGTTGAGGTTTAGGGTTAGGATTAGGGTTTGGGTGAGCGCTAGGGTGAGGGTGAGGGTTAGGGTTAGGGTGAGCGTGAGGTTTAGTGTTAGGGTTAGGGTGAGGCTGAGGGTGTGTGTTAGGGCTAGGGTTAATGTTAGCGTTAGGGTTAAGGTGAGGGTTAGGGTGAGCATGAGGGTTGGGGTTAGGTTTAGGGTTAGGATTAGGGCAAACGTGAGGGTGAGTATGTGTGTTAGGGTTAGGTTTAGGGTTAGGCTTAGGGTTAGGCTGAGGGTGAGGTTGAGGGTGAGGGTTAGCATTAGGGTGAGGGTTAGGTTTAGGGTTTGGGGAAGGGTTAGGATGAGGTTTAGGGTTAGGATTAGGGTTAGGGTGAGGGCTAGGGTGAGAGTGAGCATTAGGGCTAGGGTTAGGATGAGGTTTAGGTTTAGGGTGAGGGTTAGGATGAGGGTGAGGTTTAGGGTTACTGTTATGGTTAGAATGAGATTGAGGTGAGGAATAGGGTTATGGTTAGTGTTAGGGTTAGGGTTAAGGTGAGGGTTAGGGTGAGGGTCAGGGTTAGGGTTAGGGTTAGGATTAGGATTAAGTTTAGGGTTAGGGTGAGGTTTAGTGTTATGATTAGGGTTATGGTTTTGGTGATGGTTAGGGTGATGGTAATGTTAGGGTTAGGCTTAGGCTTAGTGTTAGGCTGAGGGTGAGGGTGAGGGTTCAGGTTAGGGTGAAGGTTAGGGTTAGGGTTAAGGTGAGAGTTAGGGTTTCGGTTAAGTTTAGGGTTAGAGTGATTTTTAGGGTAAGGGTTTTGGTGACATTGACGGTTAGGGTTAGGTTGAGGGTTAGGGTGAGGGTTAGGATAAGGATTAGGGTTAGGGTGAGGGCTAGGGTGAGGGTGAGGTGTAGGGGTAGGGTTAGGGTGAGGTTTAGGGTTAGGGTTAGGGTTAGGGTTAGGGGGAGTGGGAGGTTTAGGGTCAGAGTTCGGGTTAGGGGGTGGCTAAATGTGAGGGTTAGGGGTAAGGTTAGTGTTAGGGTTAGGGTGAGGGTTAGGGTGAGGTTGAGTGTTAGGCTTAGGGTTAGAATTAGGATTAGGGTAAGGATTAAGTTGAGTGTAAGGGTTAGGGTTAGGGTTAGGATGAGGGTATGTGTTAGGGTTAAGGTTAGGGTTAGGGTGAAGGATTTGGTTAGGATGAGGGATAGGTTTAGGGTTAGGGTTTTTGTAAGGGTTAGGGTTAGGGTTATGGTTACTTTGAGGGTGTGGCTGAGGGTTAAGATTAGGGTTAGGTTTAGGTTTAGGTTTAGGTTTAGGATTAGGGTTAAGGTTAGGGTTAGGTTTAGGGTTAGGGTTAGGGTTACGGTGAGGGTTAGCGTTATTGTTAGTGTTATGGTTTGGGTTAATTTTGCGGTGAGGTTTAGGCTGAGGGTGAGGTTTATGCTTAGGGTTAGGGTTAGGGTTATGGTTACTTTGAGGGTGTGGCTGAGGGTTAAGATTAGGGTTAGGTTTAGGTTTAGGTTTAGGTTTAGGATTAGGGTTAATGTTAGGGTTAGGTTTAGGGTTAGGGTTAGGGTTACGGTGAGGGTTAGCGTTATTGTTAGTGTTATGGTTTGGGTTAATTTTGCGGTGAGGTTTAGGCTGAGGGTGAGGTTTATGCTTAGGGTTAGGGTTAGGGTTTCTGTTAGTGTTAGGGTTAGGATGAGGTTTAGGGTGAGGGAGAGGGTTAGGGATAAGTTTAGGATTAGGTCTAGGGTTAAGGTGAGGGTGAGTGTGAGGGTTAGCGTTAGAGTTAGGGTTAGGATTAGAGTTAGGGTCAGGGTGAGGGTTAGGATTAGGGTGAGGGTTGGGGTTAGGGTTAGAGTGAGAGTTAGGGTGAGGGTTAGGCTTAGGCTGAGGTTTAGGGTGTGGGCTAGGGTGAGGTTGAGGGTTAGGATGAGGGTTAGGTTTAGGGTTAGTGTTAGGGTTAGGGTTGGAGTTAGGGTTAGGCTTAGTGTTAGGCAGAGGATGAGGGTGAGGGTGAGGGTTAGGGTTAGGTGAGGGGGAGGTTTAGAGTTAGATTTAGTGTTAGATGGAGGGCTAGTGTGAGGGTTAGGGCTTTAGGGTTAGGGTGAGGTTTAGGACGAAGTTTAGGGTTATGATAAGGGTTAGTATTAGGGTTAGGGTAAGGGCCAGAGTGAGGGTGAGTCTTATGGTTAGCGTTAGGGTCTGCTTTAGTGTTAGGGTTAGGGTTAGAGTTACTGTGAGTGTGAGGGTTAGGGTTAGGTTTAGGTTTAGGGCTATTGTTAGGGTTAGGTTTAGAGTTTAGTTGAGGGTAAGGGTTAGGGTTAGGTTTAGGGTTTGGGTTTCTTGTTAGGGTTAGGGTTAGAGTTAAGTTGAGGGTAAGGTTGAGAGTGAGGTTTAGGTTTAGGTTTAGGGTGAGGGTTAGGGTTATTGTTACTGTTATGGTGTGGGTTAAGTTTGCGCTGATGGTGAGGCTGAAGGTGAGGGTTATGGTTTTGGTTAGGGTTAGGGTTAGTGTTAGGGTTAGGGTTAGGGTGAGGTTTAGGGTTTGGGTTAGGGTTAGCCTTAGAGCTAGGCTGAGGGTGAGGTTGAGGGTTAGAAAGTTAGGGTTAGAGTGAGGGTTAGTCATAAGTTTAGGTGGAGGTTTAGAATGAGGTTTAGGGTTAGGATTAGGGTTTGGGTGAGGGTGAGTGTTATGGTTCAGGTGAGGGTGAGGTTTAGGGTTAGGGTTAGGTTGAGGGTTAGAGTGAGGGTTAGGGTTAGCGTTAGGGTGAGGATGAAGTTTAGGGTTAGAGTTAGGGTTAGGGTGAGGCTGATTGTGAGGGTTAGGGTTAGGGTTAGTGTTAGAGGTAGGGATAGGTTGAGGGTAAGGCTTAGGCTTAGGCTTAGGCTTAGGCTGAGTTTGAGGTTGAGGTTGAGGGTTAGGGTTAGGGTGATGGTTAGGTTTACGATTAGGGTGTTGGTTAGGATGAAGTTTCGGTTTAGGGTGACGGTTAGGGTGAGGAGGATGGTAAGGGTAAACGTGAGGGTTAGGGTTAAGATAAAGGTGATGGTTAGGTTTAGGTTTAGGGTTAGGGAAAGGGTGAGGTTTAGGGTTAGGGTGAGGTTTAGATTGAGCATTAGGGTTAGGGTTAGTGTAAGGTTTTGGGTGAGAATGAGGGTTAGGGTTAGGGTGAGGGTGTGGGTTAGAACTAGGGTTTAGGTGAGGGCTAGGGTGAGGGTGAGGGTTAGTGTTATGCTTAGTGTTAGTGTTAGGTTGAGTATATGTGTTAGAGTGAGGGTTAGGGTTACGGTGAGGGTTATGGTTAGGGTTAGGGTTAGGGTTTGGGTTAGCGTTTTTGTTAGAGTTAGGGTTACGGTTATGGTTACGGTGAAAGTGAGGATGAGGTTTAGGGTTAGTTATAGTGGTAGGGTTATGGTGAGGGTTACGTTGAGGGTTGGTTTTAGGGTTAGTGTTAGTTTTAGATTTAGGGTGAGAGTTAGGGGGAGGCTGAGGGTTAGGGTTAGTGTTAGGGTTAGGTTTAGTGTTAGGGTGAGGGTGAGTGTATGTGTTAGGGTTAGATTTAGGGTTAGGCTTAGGCTTAGCCTGAGTGTGCGGTTCAGGGTGAGGCTAAGGGTTAATGTGAGGGTTAGGTTTAGGGTTAGGTTGAGGGTTTGGATGAGGGTTAGGTTTACAATGAGGGTGAGGTTTAGGGTTAGTGTGAGGGTTAGGGTTAGGATTAGGGTTAGGTTGAGGGTAGGTTTTAGGATTAGGGTTAGGTTTAGGGTTAGGTTTAGGGTTAGGGTTTGGTTTAGGGTTAGGATTAGTGTTATTGTTAGGGTTAGGATTAGAGTTACTGTGAGGGTGAGGGTGAGGGTGAGCGTTAGGGTAATATTTAGGGTGAGGTTTTGGGTTAGGGTTAGGATTAGGGCTAGGGTAAGGTTAGGTTTATGGTTAGACTTAGGGTTAGGGGAAGGGTTAGGATGAGTGTTAGGGTTAGAGTTAATGTTAGGGTTAAGGTTAAGGTGAGGGTTAGGTTGAGGTTGAGGGGTAGGGTTAGGGTGAGGATTAGGGTCAGGGTTAGGGTTAGGGTGAGGGTTGGGTTTAGGGTTAGAGTTAGGGTTAGGGTGAGGCTGAGCGTGAGGTTTAGGGTTAGGGTTAGTGTTAGAGTTAGGGATAGGGTGAAGATTAGGGTGAGGGTAAGGGATAGGCTTAGGGTTAGGATTTGGTTTAGGATAAAGATTAGGGTGAGGGTTAGGGTGAGGGTTAGGGTTACCGTGAGGGACAGGTTTAGGGTTAGAGTTAGGGTTAGGGTGAGGGATAGGGTGGGTTTAGGGTTAGGATTAGTGTTATGGTTAGGGTGAGGGTGAGGGCTAGTTTTAGGATGAGGGTTAGGTTTAGGGTGATGGTTAGGGTTAGGGTTACAGTGGGGTCAGGGTTAGGGTTAGGTTGAGGGTTAGAATTATGTTTAGGTTTAAGTTGAGTGTTAGGGTTAGGATTAGGGTGAGGGTTTGGATGAGGGTTAAGGTTACAATTAGTTTTAAGGAGAGTCCTAGGGTGAGGGTGAGGGTTATTGTTAGGGTTAGGGTGAGGTTTAGGGTTTGGGTTATGGTTAGGGTGAGGGTGAGGTTTAGGGTTAGAGTTAGGGTTAGGGGGAGGGTTAGGGGGAGCATTAGAGTTAGGGTTAGTATTAGGGTTAGGGTTAGGGTGAGTGTTAGATTGAGGTTTAATGCTAGTGTTTGGGTTATGTTTAGGATTAGGTTGACTGTGAGGGTGAGTGTGAGGGTTAGGGTGAGTTTGAGGTTTATGGTTAGGGTTACAGTGAGGGTGAAGGTTAGGTTAAGGGTGAGAGTTAGGGTTAGGGTCAGGGTGAAGTTGAGGGTTAGGATTAGGGTTAGGTTTAGAGTTACAGTGAGGGTGAGGGTGAGGGTGAGGGTAAGGATCAGGGTTAGGGTGAGGTTTAGGGTTAGGTTTATGGTTAGGATCAGGGTGAGGTTCAGGGTTAGAGTTAGAGTTAGGGGGAGGGTTAGAGTTAGTGTTAGGCTGAGTGTTAGATTGAGGTTTAATATTAGGGTTAGGGTTACGTTTAGGATTAGGTTTACGGTGAGGGTGAGTGTGAGGGTTAGGGTTAGGGTTCGGCTTAGGCTTAGGGTTAGGCTGAGGATATGGTTGGGGATGAGGATTAGGTTTAGAAAGATGGTTAGGTTTATGGTTAGGTTAAAGGATAGGATGAGGGTTAGGGTGAGGGCTTGGGTGAGGGTGAGGGTTAGGTTTAGGTTTAGGCTTAGGCTTAGGTTTAGGCTGAGGCTGAGGGTGAGGGTGAGGGTAGGGTTAGGGTGATGGTTGGGATTCCCGTTAGGGTGAGGGTTAGGATGAGGATTAGGGTTAGGGTGAGGGTTAGTGTGAGGGTGACGGTAAGGTTAAAAGTTATCGTTAGGCTGAGGGTGAGGGTTATGGTAAGTGTGTGGGTTAGGGTTAGGGAGAGTTTGAGGGTTAGGGTTAGCACGATGGTTAGGGTTAGTGTGAGGGTTAGTGTTAAGGTGAGTGTTAGTGTTAGGTTGAGGGTAAGTGTTAGGGTGAGGGTTAGTGTAAGGGTGAATGTTATCCTTAAGATGAGGATTAGGGTTAGGGTTAGGGTTATTGTTAGGTTAGGGTTAGGGTTACGGTTAAGTTGAGGGTGAGGGTAAGTTTGAGGTTTAGGGTTAGGATGAGGTTCAGGTTTAGGGTTAGGGTTAGAGTTAGGGTTAGGGTGATGGTTAGGGTTTGAGTTAGGTTTAGGGTTATTGTTGGGGTTAGGGTGATGTTTAGGGTTAGTGTTAGGATTAGGCAGGCTTAGGCTTAGGCTGAGCATGAGGGTGAGGGTTAGGGTTAGGGTTAGGGTGGGGTTTAGGGTTAGCGTTAGGGTGAGGGTGAGGTTGAGTGTTAGATATAGGGTTAGGGGGAGGGTTAGGGTTAGTGTTAGAGTGAGGGTGAGTGTTAGGGTGAGGGTTAGGTATAGGGTTAAGGTTATTTTTAGGGTTAGGTTTAGGGTTACGGTTACCTTGAGGGTGAGGATGAGGGTTAGGGTTAGGGTTAGGGTAAGGTTTAGGGTTTGGGTTAGTGTTAGAGTTAGGTTTACGGTGAGGGTGTCGTTTAGGTTAGAGTTAGGGTTAGGGTAAGGGTTATTGTGAGGGTTAGGGTTAGTGTTCCTTTTTAGGTTAGGGTAAGTGTGAGTGTTAAGGGGAGGGTTAGAGTTAGGGTTAGGATTAGGAATAGAGTTAGGGTGAGGGTGAGGGTTATGTTTAAGGTGAGTATTGGGGTTAGGGTTAGAGTGAGGGTTAGTTTGAGGGTTAGGCTTAGGCTTAGGGTTTGGTTATGGGCTATGGTGAGGGTGAGGGTTAGGGTTAGGGTTAGGGTGAGGGTTAGGTTGAGGGTTTGTCTTAGTGTTAGGGTGGGGATTGGGGTTAGGTTTAAGTTTAATATTAGGTAGAGGGTGAAGCGACTGTGAGGTTAGGGTTAGGGTGAGGGTGTGGTTTAGGGTTAGAGTTAGCATTAGGGTGAGGGTTAGTGTGAGGGTTAGGGTTAGGGTAAGTGTTACAGTTAGGGTTAGGGTGAGGGTGAATGTGAGGGTCAGTGTTAGTCTTAGGCTTAGGCTTAGGCTTAGGGCGAGCATGAGGTTGAGGGTTAGGTTTAGGGTTAGCATTCGGGTTAGGGTGAGGGTTAGAGTGAATGTGACGGTTAAGTTAGCATTAGGGTGAGGTTTAGGGTTAGGGTTAGGGTTATGGTGAGGGTGAGAGTTAGGGTTAGGGTTAGGGTTAGGGTGAGGGTGAGGGTTAGGATTAGGGAAAGGGTTAGAGTTACAGTGAGGGTGAAGATGAGGGTGAAGGTTAGGATCAGGGTTAGGGTGAGGTTAAGGGTTAGGGTTATGGTTAGGGTGAGGGTGTTGTTTAGGGTTAGATTTATGGTTAGGGGGTGGGTTAGGGTGAGGGTTAGGTTTAGGGTTAGTGTTAGGGTTAGGGTTAGGGTGAGGGTCAGGTTGAGTTATAATGCTAGGATTAGTGTTAGGTTTAGGATTAGGTTTACGGTGAGGTGAGTGTGAGGGTTAGGGTTAGGGTTCGGCTTAGGCTTAGGGTTAGGCTGAGGGTATGGGTGGGGATGAGGATTAGGTTTAGAAAGATGGTTATGGTTATGGTTATATTAAGGGTTCGGATGAGGGTTAGGGTTAGGATTAGGGTTAGGGTGAGTGTGAGTGTTTGTGTTAGGGTTAGGCTTAGGCTTAGGGTTAGGTTGAGGCTGAGGTTGAGGGTGAGGGTTAGGATTAGGGTGATGGTTGGGGTTACCGTTAGGGTGAGGGTTAGGATGAGGATTAGGGTTAGGCTGAGGGTTAGGTTGAGACTGAAGGTAAGGATAAAGGATGAGGGTTAGGCTGACGGTGAGGGTTAGGGTAAGGGTGAGGGTTAGGGTTAGGATGAGGGTGAGGGTTAGATTGAGGGTTAGGAGGTTTAGGGTGAGGATAAGGGTTAGCGTTAGGTTGAGGGCTAGTTTGAGCGTGAGGGTTAGGATTAGGGTGAGGTTAAGGTTTAGGGTGAGGGGTAGGGTTAGTGTGAGAGTTAGAGTTAGGGTCAGGGTTTGTGTTAAGATGAGGGTAAGTGTTAGGGTGACGGTTAGGTTTAGGGTGAAATTTCTGGTTAGGATGAGGGTTAGGGTTAGGGTTAGGGTTATTGTTAGGTTTAGGGTGACGGTTACGGTTACGGTGAGGGTGTGGTTGAGGGTGAGGGTTAGGGTTAGATAGAGGCTTAGGTTTAGGGTTAGGGTTATAGTTAGGTTTAGGGTGAGGGTGAGGTTTAGAGATAGGGTTTGTGTTAGGGTTGGGGTTATGGTGAGGGTTAGGGTTAGTGTTAAGATTAGGCTTAGGCTTAGGCTGAGCATGAGGGTGAGGGTTAGGGTGAGGGTTAGGGTGGGGTTTAGGGTTAGGGTTAGGGTGAGGGTGAGGTTGAGTTTGAGGGTTAGGTATAGGTTGAGGGGGAGGGTTAGGGTGAGGGTTATGTTTAGGGTTATTGTTAGGGTTAGGGTTAGGGTTAGGGTTAGGTCTTCGATTAGTGTGAGGGTTAGTGTTAGGTTTAGGGTTAGTGTTAGGGTGAGGGTAAGTGATAGGGTGATGGTTTGGGTTAGGGTGAGGGTTATGTTTAGGGTGAGGGTTTGGAATAGGGTTAGGGTTACTGTTAGGGTTAGGGTTAAGGTGAGGGTGAGGATGAGGGTTAAGGTTAGGGTAAGGGTGAGGTTTAGGGTTTGGCTTAGGGTTAGAGTAAGGGTTAGGGTTATGGTTAGGTTGAGGGTTAGGGTTAGGGTGAGAGTTAGGGGGAGGGTTAGGGTTAGGGTGAGGGTTAGGGTTAGTGTAAGTGTGAGGGTTAGGATGAGGGTTAGGGTTAGGATTAGGGTTAGGGTGAGGGCTAGGGTGAGGGTGAGGTTTAGGTTTAGGGTTAGTGTGAGGTTTAGGTTTAGGGTGAGGGTAAGTGCGTGTTAGGGATAGGTTTAGGGTTAGGCTTAGGGTTAGGCTTAGGGTGGGGGTGAGGTTGAGGGTTAGGATTAGGGTGATGGTTAGGGTTATCTTAGGGTGAGGTTTAGTGTTAGTGTTAGTGTTAGAGTTAGGGTTAGGGTGAGGTTGAGGTTTAGGAGTAGGTTTAGGGTTAGGGTGAGGTTTAGGGTTAGGATTAGGGTTAGGGTGAGGGCTAGGGTGAGGGTTACCGTGAGGGTTAGGTTTAGAGGTACTGTTAAGTTTAAGGGTAGGGTTAGGGTTAGGGTGAGGGTTAGGGTGAGGGTTCGGGTGAGTCTGATGGTAAGCCTAAAGGTGAGGATTAGGCTGAGGCTGAGGGTTAAGATAAGGGTGAGTGTAAGTGTTAGGGTGAGGGTTAGGGTTAGGTTGAGTGTTATGGTTAGGGTAAGGGTTAGATTTAGGGTTATGGTTATTGTTAGGGTTAGGGTTAGGATTACCCTTACAATGAGGGTGAGGGATAGGGTTAGGTTTAGGGTGAGGTTTAGGGTTAGGGTTATGGTTAGAGTTTGGGTTAGGTTTAGGATTAGGGTTAGGGTGAAGGCTAGGGTGAGGGTGAGGTTTAGGGATAGGGTTAGGGTTTGGGTTAGGATTAGAGTTAGGGTGAGGGTGAGTGTGTGGGTTCGGGTTAGGTTTAGGGTTAGGCTTAGGGTTAGGCTAAGGGTGAGGTTGATGGTGAAGTTTAGGGTTATGGTGAGGGTTAGGTTTAGGGTTAGATTGAGGGTGAGTGTCTTGGTTAGGGTTAGGTTTAGGATTAGGCTTAGGGTTAGACTAAGTGTGAGGTTAAGGGTGAGGGTTAGGGTTAGGGTGAGGGTTAGTTTTAGGTTTAGGGTGAGGGTTAGGATGAGGGTTAAGGTTAGGATTAGGGTTAGGTTGAAGGCTAGGGTGACGGTGATGTTTAGGGTTAGGGTTACGGTTAAGGTGAGGGTCAGGATTAGGGTTAGAGTTATGGTTAGGTTGAGGGATAGCGTGAGGTTTAGGGTTAGGATTAATGTTAGGGTTATGGTGAGGTGAGGGTTAGGGTTAGGATGTGTGTTAGGTTTAGGGTGAGTGTTAGGGTTAGGGTTACGTTGGTGTCTGGGTTAGTGTTAGGTTGAGGGTTAGAATTAGGTTTAGGTTTAGATTGAGGGTTAGGTTTAGGGTTAGGGTGAGGTTTAGGGTTAGATATAGGGTTAGGGGAGGGTTAGGGTAAGCGTTAGGAATAGGGTTAGTGTTAGGGATTGGGTGAGGGTGAGGGTTAGGTTGAGGTTTATGGTTAGGGTTAGTTTGAGGGTTAGTGTTAGGGTGAGGGTAAGTGTTAGGGTGAGGGTTTGGGTTAGGGTGAGGGTTATGGTTAGGGTGAGGGTTAGCATTAGCTTTAGGGTTATTGTTAGGGTTAGGTTTAGGGTTATGGTTATTGTGAGGGTGAGTGTGAGGGTTAGGGCTAAGGTTAGGGTGAGATTTAGTGTTTGGATTAGGGTTAGAGTTGGGGTTAGTTTGAGTCTTAGAGCTAGCGTTAGGGTTAGGGTTAGTGTAAGAGTTATGGTTAGGGTGAGGGTTAGGTTGAGGGTGAGGGTTAGGCTTAGGGTTAGGATTAGGATTAGGGTAACGTTTAGGGTGAGTGTGAGGTTTAGGGTTCGGGATAGGGTGAGGGTAAGTGTTAGGGTGAGGGTTAGGTTTAGGGTGAAGGATATGGTTAGGATGAGGATTAGGATTAGGGTTATTGTTATTGTAAGGTTTAGGGCTAGGTTTATGGTTACGGTGAGGGTGAGGGTTAGGATTAGGGTTAAGGTGAGGTTGAGGTTTAGGTTTAGGGTTAGATTTAGGGTTAGGGTGAGGGTTAGGATGAGTGTTAGTGTTAGGGTTAGGGTGAGAGTTAGGTGGAGGTTAAGGATTAGGGATAGGGTTAAGATTAGTGTTAGGGTGAGGGTGAGTGTGTATGTTAGGGTTAATTTTAGGGTTAGGTGTAGGGTTAGGCTGAGGGTGAGTTTGAGGGTGAGGGTTAGGGTTAAGATGAGGGTTAGGTTTAGGGTTAGGGGGAGGGTAAGGATGAGGGTTAGGATTAGGCTTAGGGTTAGGTTGAGGGCTATGGTGAGGGTCAGGGTGAGGTTTAGGGTTAGGGTTAGGATGAGGTTTAGGGTTAGGGTTAGGGTGAGGGTGAGATTTAGGTTTAGATTTTGTTTTAGGTTGAGGCTGAGGGTGAGTGTTATGGTTAGGGTTTGTGTTAGGGTTAGGGTTAAGGTGAGGGTTAGCGTGAGGGTGAGGGTTAGGGTTAGGGTTAGGATTAGGATTAGCGTAATAGGGTGAGTGTGAGGGTTTTGGTTAGGGTTAGTTTTAGGCTTAGGTTTAGGCTGAGTGTGAGGGTGAGGATGAGGGTTAGGGTAAGTGTGAGGGTTAGGGTTAGTGTTAGGGTTAGGGTGAGAGTTTGGGTTCAGGGTCAGATTAGGGTTAGGATGAGAGTTAGGGTTACAGTTACGGTCAGCGTGAGGGTTAGGGTTACGTTGAGGGTTAGGGTTAGGGTGAGGGTTAGGGTGAGTTTAGGATGAGGATTAGGTTTAGGATTAGGTTTAGGGTGAGGGCTAGGGTGAGGATGAGGTTTAGTGTTAGTGTTAGTGTGAGGTTTAGGTTTAGAGTTAGGGTTAGGGTGAGGTTTTGGATGAGGGTTAGATTAACGATGAGGGTCAGGTTTAGGGTGAGGTTGAAGGTTAGGGCTAGGATTAGGGTTAGGTTGAGGGTGAGTGTTAGGATTAGGGTTAGGGTTAGGTTTAGGTTTAGGTTTAGGCTTACCATTAGTGTTATTGTTAAGGTTATGGTTAGAGTTACGGTGAGGGTGAGGGTCAGCGTCAGGGTGAGGTTTAGAGTTAGGGTGAGGTTTAGGGTTAGGGTTAGGGTGAGGGTGAGGTTTAGGGTTAGATTTAGGGTTAGGGGGAGGGTTAGTTCGTGGGTTAGTGTTAGTGTTAGTGTTAAGGTAAAGGTTAGGTTGAGGTAAAGGTTTAGGGTTAGGATTGGTTAGGGTGAGGGTGAGTGTGAGGTTTAGTGTTAGGGTTAGGCTTAGGCTTAGGGTGAGGCTGAGGGTGAGGGTGGGGCTGAGGATTAGGGTTAAGTTGATGGTTAGGGTTTGGGTTAGGGTGAGGGTTAGGGTTTGGGTTAGTGTTAGAGTTAGGTTTAGGGTGAGGTTGAGGTTTATGGTTAGAGTTACGTTTAGGGTGAGTGTTAGGTTGAGGGTTTGGGTTAGGGTTATTTTTAGGGTTATGTTTAGGGTGAGATTTAGGGGGAGGGTTAGGGTTAGGGATAGGTTTAGGATTAGGGTTACAGTGAGGGTGAGTGTGTATGTTTGCTTTAGGTTTAGGTTTAGGCTTAAGTTTAGGCTGAGGTTGAGGTTGAGGGTGAGGGTTAGGGTTAGGTGAGGGTTAAGGGGAGGGGGAGGTTTAGGGTTAGAGTTGGGGTTAGGGTGAGGGTGAGCATGAGGTTTAGGGTTAGTGTTAGAATTAGGGTTAAGTTGAGGGTTAGGGTGAGTGTCCAATTTCGGGTTAGGGTTAGGATTAGGATTAGGTTTTGGCTTAGGGAGAGTGTGAGGATTAGGTTTAGGGTTAGGCTTAGGCTTAAGCTTAGGCTGAGGGTGAGCGTGAGGGTTAGGGTTAGGGTGAGGGTTAGGGTTAGGGTTAGGGTGTGAGTTAGGGTTCAGGTTAAGTTTAGGGTTAGTGTGAGGGTTAGGGTAAGTGTTATTGTGAGGTTTAGGGTTAGGGTTCGGTTGAACGTTAGGATTAGTGTTAGGGTTAGGGTGATGATGAGGGTTAGGTATAGGATTAGGTTAGGGTGAGGGTGTGTGCTAAGATCAGGATTAGGGCTGTGGTTAGGGTTAGGTTTATGGTTAGGATTAATGTTATTGTTAGGATTAGAATTAGAGTTAAGGTGAGGGTGATGGTCAGGGTTAGGTTTAGGTTGAGGTTGAGGTTTAGGTTTAGGGGTAGGATTAGGGTTAGGGTGAGGGTGAGGTTTATGGTTAGATTTAGGGTTAGGGGGAGGGTTAGTTCTTAGATTAAGTTTAGGGTTAGTGTTAGGGTTAAGGTTAGGGTGAGGATTAGGTTGAGGTTAAGGGATAGGGGTAGGGGTAAGTTTAGTATTAGGGTTAGGGTGGGGGTGAGTGTGAGGGTTAGGGTTAGGGTTAGGATTATGCTTAGGGTTAGGCTGAGGGTGAGTGTGAGCGTGAGGGTTAGGTTTAGGGTGAGGGTTAGGGTTAGGTTTAGGGTGAGGTTTAGTGTTAGGTTTAGGATTAGGTTCAGGGTGAGGTTTAGGGTTAGAGTTAGGTTTAGGGTGAGGGTGAGTGTGAGGGTTAGGGTTAGGGTTAATATTCGGCTTAAGTTTAGGCTGAGGGTGAGGGTGAGTGTTAGGGTTAGGGTTAGGATGAGTTTTAGGGTTAGGGTTAGGGTTAGAATTAGTGTTAGGGTGAGAGTGAGGTTTAGGGATAGAGTTAGGGTTAGTGTTAGGGTTAGGGCTAGGGTGAGGGTTAGGGTTAGGCTTAGGCTTAGTCCGAGCATGAGGGTGAGGGTTAGGGTTAGGGTTATGGTGATGGTTTGTGTTAGGGTTAGTGTTATTGATAGGTTTAGGGTTAGAGTTACCGTGAGGGTGTGGGTGCGGGTCACAGTTAGGGTTAGGGTTAGGGTGGGGTTTACGGGAAGGGTTAGGGTGAGGGTTAGGGTGAGGGTTCGTGTGAGTGTGATGGTAAGCCTAAAGGTGAGGTTTAGGCTGAGGCTGAGGGTTAAGATAAGAGTGAGTGTGTTAGGTTGAGGGTTATGGTTAGGGTGAGTGTTATGGTTAGGGTAAGGGTTAGAGTTAGGGTTACGGTTATTGTTAGGGTTAGGGTGAGGTTTAGGGTTAGAGTTAGGGTTAGGGGGAGGGTTAGGGTGAGCGTTAGAGTTAGGGTTAGTATTAGGGTTAGGGTTAGGGTGAGTGTTAGATTGAGGTTTAATGTTAGGTTTTGGTTTATGTTTAGGATTAGGTTTACGGTGAGGGTGAGTGTGAAGGTTAGGGTGAGGGTGAGGGTTAGATTGAGGATTAGTGTTAGGGTTAGTGTGAGCTTTAGGGTGAGGATGAGGGTTAGGGTTAGGTTGTGGGCTATGTTGAGGGTGAGGGTTAGGATTAGGGTGAGGTTTAGTGTTAGGGTTATGCTTAGGGTTAGTGTGAGTGTTAGTGCTAGGGGGAGGGTTAGTGTTAGGATGAGGTTAAGTGTTAGGGTGAGGGTTAGGTTTAGGGTGAAGGTTATGGTTAGGATGAGGGTTAGGGTTCGGGTTCGCGTTATTTTTAGGGTTAGGGTTAGGGTTACGGTTACGGTGAGGATGAGAGTGAGGGTTAGTTTTAGGATGAGTTTTAGGTTTAGGGTTAGGGTTAGTGTAAGGGTTAGGGTGAGGGTGAGGTTTAGGGTTGGAGTTAGGTTTAGTGTTATTGTTGGGGTTAGGGTGAGTTTTAGGGTTAGTGTTAGACTTAGGCTTTGGCTTAGGCTTAGGCTGAGCATGAGAGTGAGGGTTAAGGTCAGGGTTAGTGTGCGGTTTAGGGTTAGGGTTAGGGTGAGTGTGAGGTTGAGGGTTAGATATAGGGTTAAGGGGAGGGTTATTGTGTTGGTTAGGGTTAGTGTTAGGGTGAGGGTAAGTGTTAGGGAGAGGGTTAGGAATAGGGTTAAGGTTATTCTTAGGGTTAGGTTTAGGGTTACGGTTACGTTGAGGGTGAGGATGAGGGTTAGGGTTAGGGTTGTGGTGAGGTTTAGGGTTTGGGTTAGTGTTAGAGTTAAGTTTAGGGTGAGGGTGAGGTTTAGGTTAGAGTTAGGGTTAGGGTGAGGGTTAGGTTGAGCGTTAGGGTTAGTGTTCGTGTTAAGGTTAGGGTTAGGGTGAGTGTGAAGGTTAGGATTAGGGTTAGGGTAAGGGTTAGTTTGAGGGTGAGGTTGAGGTTGAGGGTTAGGGTTAGGGTGAGGTATAGGGTTAGGGTTAGGGTGAGAGTTAGGGTTCTGGTTAAGTTTAAGATTAGGGTGAGGGTTAGGGTTAGGGTTAGGGGGAGCATGAGGATTAGGGTTAGGTTGAGGGTGAGGGTTAGTGTTAGGGTTAGGGGGTGGGTTAGTGTTAGGTTTAGGGTGAGGGTTAAGAGGAGTATTAGGGTTACCATTATGGTTAGGGTGAGGGCTAGGGTGGGGTTGAGGGTTAGGGTTTGTGTTAGGGTGAGCTTTACGCTTAGGGTTAGGTTTAGTGTGAGGGTTTGGTTGAGGGTTAAGGTTAAGTTGAGGGTGAGGTTTCGGGTTAGGGTTAGGGTTAGGGTTAGGGTTATTGTTAGGGTTAGGGTTCAGGTTATGATTATGGTTAAGGTGCCCGTGAAGGGTAGGATTAGGGTAAGGATTAGGATGAGGTTTAGGTTTAGAGTTAGGGTTAGGGTGAGAATAAGGTTTAGGGTTAGATTTTGGGTTAGTGTTAGGGTTAGCGTTAGGGTGATGGTTAGGGTTAGGGTTCGGCTTAGGCTTAGGCCGAGCATGAGGGTGAGGGTTAGGGTTAGGGTGAGGGTTACAATGATGTTTAGGGTTAGGATTAGGGTTAGGGTGAGGGCTAGGTTGAGTGTTAGGGTGGGCGTTAGGGTTAGGGATATGGTTAGGTTTAGGATTAGGGTTAGGGTGAGGGTTAGGTTTAGGGTTTTGATTAGGGTGAGGGTGAGGCTGAGGATTATGGTTAGGTTTAGGGTTAGGGTTAGGTTTAGGGTTAAGTTTAGGGTTATGGTTAGGGTTAAGGTGAGGTTTAGGGTTAGGGTTAGGGTTAGGATTAGGCTTAAGGTTAGGCTGAGGTTGACAGTGGGGGTGAGGATTCGGGTTAGGTTTAGGGTTAGGGTTATTGTTAGTGTTATGGTTAGGGTTAAGTTTGCTGTGAGGATGTGGCTGATGGTGAGGTTTATGGTTAGGTTTAAGGTTAAGGTTAGGGTTAGGGTGAGGCTTTGGGTTAGGCTCAGGGTGATGGTGGGGGTAAGGATTAGAGTTAGGGTTAGTGTTAGGGTTATTGTTAGTGTTATGGTTAGGGTTAAGTTTGCGGTGAGGTTGAGGCTGAGGTTGACGATTATGGTTAGGGTTAGGGTTTGGGTTAGAGTTAGGGTTATTGTTAGGTATAGAGTTAGATTTACAGTGAGGTTGAGGGTGAGTGTGAAGGATAGGGTTACAGTGAGTTTTAGGGTGAGTTTTAGGGTTAGGGTTAGGGTTAGGGTGAGGGTGAGGTTAAGGGTTAGACTTAGGGTTAGGGGGAGGGTTAGGGTGAGGTTTAGGGCTAGGGTTAGTGTTCGGGTTAGGGTGAGGTTTAGGGTTAGGGTTAGGGTTAGGATGAGGGTGAAGTTTTTAGTGTTAGGCTTAGGGTTAGAGATAGGGTTAAGGTGAGGTTGAGATTTAGGGGTAGAGTTAGGATTTGGGTGAGGGTTAGGTTGAGGGTTAGGGTTAGGGTGAGGGTTAAGCTGGGGGTGACGGTAAGGGTATAGTTGAGGGTTAGGCCTAGGGTGAGGGTTACAGTAGGGTGAGGGTTAGGTTATGGGTGGGAGTTAGGGTTAGGGTCAGGGTAAGACTGAGGGTTAGATTGAGGATTAGTGTTAGTGTTAATGTGAGGTTTAGGGTGAGGATGACCGTTAGGGTTAGGGTGAGGGCTAGGGTGAGGGTGAGGATTAGGTTTAGTGTTAGGGTGAGGTTAGGGTTAGTTTGAGGGTTATGGTTAGGGTCAGGGTTAGGGTTAGTTTTAGTGTTAGTGTTAGGGTTAGGTTAAGGTTAGGGTTACGGTTATTGTTAGGCTCAAGGTTAGGATGAGGTTTAGGTTTAGGTTTAGTTTTAGAGTTAGGGTTAGTGTGAGGGTGAGGTTTAGGGTTAGAGTTAGAGTTAGGGTTAGTCTTAGGGTTAGGGTTAGGGTGAGAGTTAGGTTTAGGGTTAGGCTTAGGCTTTGGCTTTGGTTTAGTTAGGCCCAGCATGTGGATGAGGGATAGGGTTAGGGTTAGGGTGAGGGTTAAGGTTAGGGTTAGAGTGAGGATTAGGATGAGGTTTAGGGTTAGGATCAGGGTTAGGCTGAGGGTTAGGGTGAGGGTTAGGATTAGGGATAGTGTTAGGTTTAGGATTAGGTTTAGGGTGAGAGTGAATATGAGGGTTATAATTAGGGTTAGGGTTAGGCTTAGGGTTAGGGTGAAGGTTAGGGTTAGGTTTTGGTTAGGGTGAGGGTGGGCTGAGGATTAGGGTTAGGTTTAGGTTTAGGGTTAGTGTTAATTTTAGTGTTAGGCTTAGGGTTAAGGTTATTGTTAGAGTTAGGGTTAGGGTTACAGTTACAGTGAGGGAGCGGGTGAGGTTTAGCGTTAGGATTATGGTGAGATTTAGTGTTAGGGTTAGGGTTAGAGTTAGGATTAAGGTGAGGGTGAAGTTTAGGGGTAGAGTCATGGTTAGGGTGAGGGTTAGGGTGAGGGTTAGTGTTAGGGTGAGGGTTAGCGTGGGGGTGACGGTAGGGGTAAACGTGAGGGTTAGGCTGAGGGTGGGGGTTATCATAAGGGTGAGGGTTAGGGTTAGGGTGAGAGTTAGGTTTAGAGGTAGGGTGAGGATGAGGGTTAGATTGAGGATTAGTGTTAATGTTAGTGTGAGGTTTAGGGTGAGGATGATTGTTAGGGTTAGGGTGAGGGCTAGGGTGAGGGTGAGGTTTAGGTTTAGGTTTAGGGTAAGGTTTAGGGTTTGGGTGATGGTTAGGGTTAGTGTCAGTGTTAATCTTAGGGTTAGGGCGAGGGTTAGGATGAGGTTTATGGTTAGGATTAGGGTTAGAGTGAGGGCTAGGATGAGGCTTAGGGTGAGGGTTAGGGTAAGGTATAGGGTTATGTTTAGGAATAGGGTTAGGGTGAAGGTGAGTTTGAGGGTTAGGGTTAGGGTGAGGGTGAGCGTTAGGGTTAGGGTTGCAGTGAGGGTTCGTCTTAGGGGTAGGGTTAAGCTTAGGGTTAGGCTGAGGGTGAGGGTGGGGGTGAGGATTAGGTTTCGGTTAGGGTTAGGTTTAGGGTTATTGTTAGTGTTATGGTTAGGGTTAATTTGCCGTGAGGGTGAGGCTGAGGGTGAGGGTTATGGTTGGGTTAGGTTTAGTGTTAGGTTTAGTGGTAATGTTAGGTTTAGGGTTAGAGTTATGGTGAGGTTGAGGTGAGGGTGAGGGTTAGGGTAAGGGTGAGGTTTAGGGTGAGGTTTAGGGTGAGTGTTAGGGTTAGGGTTAGGGTGAGTGTAAGGGTTAGGTTGAAGGTTAGGCTTAGGTTTAGGGTTAGGATGAGGGTGAGAGTTGGGGTGAGGATTAGGGTAAGTGTGATGGTTCGGGTTAGTGTTAGTGTTATTGTTAGGGTTAGGGTTAGAGTTCCTGTGAGGGTGAGGGTGCGGGTGAGGGTTAGGTTTAGGGTTTGGGTGAGGTTTAGGGTTAGGGTTAGGGTTAGTGTTAGTTTGAGGGTGAGGTTTAGGTTTAGATATATGGTTCAGGAGAGGGTTAGGTATAGGGTTAGTGTTAGCGTTAGTGTTGGGGTTAGGTTGAGGGTGAGGGTTAGATTGATGTTTAGAGTTAGATTTAGGGTTAGTGTGATGGTTAGTGTTAGGGTTAGGATTAGTATTAGGGTCAGGGTAAGTGTTAGGGTGAGGGTTTGGGTTAGTGTGAAGGTTATGTTTAGGGTTAGGGTGAGGTTTAGGTTTTGGGTTAGAGTTAGGTTTAGGATGAGTGGTAGGTTGAGGGTTAGGGTTAGGGTTAATGTTAGGGTTAGGGTTATGGTGAGAGTCAGGGGGAGGTTTAGGGTTAGGTTTAGGGTTCGATTAGGGTTAGGGTGAGGGTGAGTGTGTGTGTTAGGGTTAGGTTTAGGGTTAGGCTTAGTTTTAGGCTCAGGGTGAGGTTGAGGATGAGGGTTAGGGTTAGGGTGAGGGTTAGGCTTCGTTTAAGTTTAGGGTTAGGGTAAAGGTTATGGTGAGGGTGAGGGTTAGGGTTAGGTTGAAGGTTATGGTTAGCGTGAGGGTGAGGGTGAGGGTTAGCTTTAGGGTTAACGTGAGAGTTAGGATGAGGGTTAGTTTTAGGATTAGGGTTAGAGTGAGGGCTAATGTGTGTGTGAGGTTTAGGGTAAGGGTTAGGGTGAGGTTTAGGGTTACGGTAAGGGTTAGGGTTAGGGTGAGGGTGAGGTTTAGGGTTAGAGTTAGTGTTAGGGTGAGGCTGAGGGTAAGGATTAGGGTTAGGGTTAGTTTTAGATTTAGGGTTAGGATGAGGGTTAGGGTTAGGCTTAGGGTAAGGCTTAGGGTTAGGATTAGGATTAGGGTAAAGTTTCAGGTAAGTCTGAGGGTTTGGGTTAGGTTTAGGGTTTGGCTTTGGGTTAGGCTAAG
This sequence comes from Dipodomys merriami, assembly GCF_024711535.1. Lineage (NCBI taxonomy): Eukaryota > Metazoa > Chordata > Mammalia > Rodentia > Heteromyidae > Dipodomys > Dipodomys merriami. The sequence goes on along the minus strand of NW_027206335.1, from coordinate 3,495,810 downwards.
GGTGAGGGTGAGGGTGAGAGTTAGGGTTAGGGTGAGGTTTAGGGTTAGGGTTAGAGTGAGTGTTAGGGTTAGGTTGAGGGTTAGGCATAGGGTTATGGTGAGGGTTAGGGTTAGGGTTAGGGTGATGGTTAAGATGAGGATTAGCGTTAGGATTAGTGTTAAGGTGAGGGCTAGGGTGAGGGTGAGGGTTAGGGTTAGGGTTAGGGTGAGGTTTAGAGTTATGGTTAGGGATAGCGTGAGGGTTAGGATGAGGGTTAGGTTTACGGTGACATGAGGGTTAGGGTTAGGGTGGGGCTTAGGCTTAGGGTTAGGCTGAGGGTGAGGGTGGGGTGAGGATTAGGGTTAGTGTGTTGGTTAGGATTAGGGTTAGGATGAGGGCTAGTGTGATGGTGAGGTTTAGGGTAAGGCTTAGGATTAGGCTTAGGTTTAGGCTGAGTGTGCGATTGAGGGTGAGGCTTAGGGTTAGGGTGATGTTTAGGTTTAAGTTTAGGTTGAGGGTTAGGATGAGTTTTAGTGTTAGGGTGAGCGTAAGGTTGAGGATGATTGTAAGGGTAAAAGTGAAGTTTAAGCTGAGGGTTAGGGTTAAGATAAGGCTGAGGGTTAGGGTTAGATTTAGGGTTAGGGTAAGGGTTAGGGTTAGGGTTAGGGTGAGGGTTAGATTGAGTATTAGGGTTAGGGTTAGTGTGAGGTTTAGGGTGAGCATGAGGGTCTGGTTTAGGTTGAGGGTGAGGGTTAGAATTAGGTTTATGGTGAGGGCTAGGGTGAGGGTGAGGGTTAGGGTTAGGGTGAGGTTTAGGAGTAGGGTGAATGTTAGAGTTAGTTTGAGGCTTAGTGTTAGAGTTAGGGTTAGTGTTAGGGTGAGTGTAAGTTCTAGGGTGAGGATTACCGTTAGGGTGAGGGTTATGGTTAGGGTGAGGGTTAGGGTTAGGGCTAATGTAATTGTTAGAGTTAGGGTTAGGTTTAAAGTTACGGTGAGAGTGAGGGTGATGGTTAGGTTTAGGGTTAGGGTGAGGTTTAGTGTTAGGTTTAGGGTTAGAGTTAGGGTTAGGTGAGGGTGAGGTTTAGGGGTAGATTTAGGGTTAGGGTGAGGGATAAGGTGAGGGTGAAGTTTATGGTTAGTGTATGGTTAGGGTTGGTGTTAGGGTGAAGGTAAGAGTTAGGGTAAGGGTTAGGGTGAGGTTTAGGGTGAGGGTTAGGCTTATGGATAGTGTTAGGTTTAGGATTAGTGTTAGGGTGAGGGTGAGTGTGAGGTTTAGTGTTAGGGTTAAGCTTAGGGATAGGGATAGGGTTTCATTGAGGGTGAGGGTGAGGCTAAGGATTAGGGTTAGGTTGAGGGTTAGGGTTAGGATTATGGTGATGGTTAGGGTTGGGGTTAGGCTTAGGCTGAGGGTGAGGGTGATGGTGGGGGTGCAGAATAGGGTTAGGGTTAGGGTTATGTTTATTGTTAGTGTTATGGTTAGGGTTAAGTTTGCTGTGAAGTTGAAGCTGAGGGTGAGGTTTATGTTTAGGGTTAGGGTTAGGGTTAGTGATATTGTTAGGGTTAGGGTTTGCGTTCCGATGAGGTTGAGGGGGAGGGGAGGTTTAGGGTTAGGGGGAGGGTTAGGGTGAGATTTAGGGTTAGAGTTAGTGTTAGGGTTAGGGTGAGGGTGAGGGTTAGGTTGAGGTTTAGGGATAGGGTTAGGTTTAGGATTAGGGTTAGGGTGAGGATGAGTATGTGGGTTAGGTTGAGGGATAGGCTTAGGCTTAGGGTAAGGATGAGGTTGAGTGTGGGGGTGAAGATTAGGGTTAGGGTGATGGTTTGGGGTAGGCTTAGTGGTATTGTTAGGGTTAGGATTAGAGTTCCCGTGATGGGGAGGGTGCGGGTGAGGGTTAGGGTTAGGGTTAGTGTGGGGTTTACGGTAAGGGTTAGGGTGAGGGTGAGATTTAGGGTGAGATATTGGTTTAGGGGGGGTTAGTGTTAGGGTTAGTGTTAGGGTTAGGGTGCGGGTCAGGATTAGGTTGAGGTTTTGGGTTAGGGTTAGGTTAGTTGGAGGGTTAGTGTTAGGGTTATGGTTAGTGTTAGGGTGAGGGTAAGTGTTAGAGTGAGGGTATGGGTTAGGGTGAGGGTTATGGTTTGTGTGCGGGTTAGGATTAGGGTTATGGTTTTTGTTAGGTTTAGGTTTAGGGTTAGGCTTAGGGTTAGGCTGAGGGTGATGTTGAGGGTAAGGGTTACTGTTAGGATGAGGGTTAGAGTTAGGGTTAGGTTGATGGTTAGGGTTAGTGTTAGGGTTAGGGTGAGTGTTAGGTTGAGGGTAAATGTTAGGTTGAGGCTTATGGTAAGGGTGAGGGTTAGGGTAAGGGTTAGAGATACTGTTAGATTTAGGTTTAGTGTCAGAGTTAGGGTTAGGGTGAGAGTGAGGTTTAGGGTTAGAGTTAGGCTTAGTGTTAGGGTTAGGGTTAGGGTGAAGGTTAGGGTTAGGACTAGGCTTAGGTTTAGGCTTAGGCTTAGGCCGAGCTTGAGGGTGAGGGTTAGGGTCAAGGTGAGGGATAGGGTTAGGGTTAGGGTTAGGGTGAGGTTAAGGATGATGTTTAGGGTTAGGATTAGGGTTAGGATGAGGTCTAGGGTGAGACTTAGGGTGAGGGTTAGGGTTAGGTTTAGGGTGAGGTTAGGTTTAGGGTTAGGGTTATGGTTACAGTGAGGGTTAAGGTTAGGGTTAGGGTTAGGCTTAGGGTTAAGCTGAGGTTGAGGGTGGCGGTGAGGATTAGGGTTAGGGTTAGGGTTAGGGTTATTGTTAGTGTTATGGTTAGGGTTAAGTTTGCGGTGATGGTGAGGCTGAGGGTGAGGGTTATGATTAGGGTTAGGGTTAAGGTTAGGCTTAGGGTTAGGCTGAGGGTGTGGTTGAAGGTGAGGGTTAGGGTTAGGGTTAGTGTTAGAGTTAGGTTTAGGTTTAAGGTGAGGGTTAGGGTGAGGGTTAGGTTTAGGGTTAGGGTAAGGTTTAGGGTTCGGGTTAGGGTTAGGTTTAGCGTTAGGGTTAGGGTGAGGTTGAGGTTTGGGGTTAGAATTAGGGTTAGGTTGAGGCTGAGGGTGAGGGTCAGGTTTACATTTAGGCTTAGGATTAGGCTTAGGCTTAGGCCGAGCATGAGGGTGAGGTTTAGGGTTAGGGTTAGTGTTAGGGTTAGGGTTAGATGAGTGTTACGGTGAGTGTAAAGGGTTAGTGTTAAGGTTAGGTTTAGCCTTAGGTTTAGGCTGAGGCTGAGGCTGAGGGTGAGGTTGAGTTTTAGAGTTAGTGTTAGGGTTAGGGTTAGGGTTAGGGTGAGGGTCAGGTTTACGGTTAGGCTTAGGATTAGGCTGAGGCTTAGGCCAAGCATGAGCGTGAGGTTTAGGGTTAGGATGAGGGTTAGGGTGGGGTTGTCGGTAAGGGTAAACGTGAGGGTTAGGCTGACGGTGAGGGTTACTGTAAGGGTGAGGGTTAGCATTAGGGTGAGGTGTAGGGTGAGGGGTAGAGTGAGGGTAAGGTTTACATTGAAGATTAGTATTAGGGTTAGGGTTTGGTTTAGGGGGAGGATGAGGGTTAGGGTTATGGTGAGGGCTAGGGTGAGGGCTAGGTTTAAGGATAGGGTTAGCTTTAGGGTTAGGGTGATGGTTAGGGTTCGTGTGAGGGTCAGTGTTAGTGTTAGGGTTTGTGTGAGGGTGAGGGTAAGTGTTAGGGTGACGGTGAGGGTTAGGGTGAGGGTTACGGTGAGGGTGAGGGTGAAGGTTCGGATTAGGATTAGGATGAGGTTTAGGTTTAGGTTTAAGGTTAGAGTTAGGGTTAGGGTGAGAGTGAGGTTTATGTTTAGAGTTAGGGTTAGTGTTAGGGTTAGGGTTAGAGTTAGGATTAGTGTTAGGGTTAGGGTTAGGGTTAGGGTTAGGTTTAGGGTTAAGATGAGGGTTTGATTTAGGATTAGGGTTATGTTGAGGGCTAGGGTGAGGTTGAGGTTTAGTGTTAGGTTTAGGGTGAGGTTTAAGTTTAGGTTTAAGGTTAAGGTCGGTGTGAGTTTGAGGTTTAGGGTTAGAGATAAGGGAAGGGTGAGGGTTAGGGTTAGGGTTAGGGTTAGGGTTAGGGTTAGGGTGAGGGTGAGGGTGAGTGTGTGTGTTAGAGTTAGGGTTAGGATTAGGATTAGGGTTAGTTAGAGCATGAGTGTGAGGGTGAGTGTTAGGGTTAAGGTGAGGCTTAGGTTTATCGTTAGGGTGAGAGTTAGGGTTAGGGTTTAGGGTTAGGGTGAGGGTTATTTTTAGTGTTATGATTACGGTTAAGTTTGTGGTGAAGGTGAGGCTGAGGGTTAGGTTTATTGTTAAAGTTAGGTTTAGGGTTAGGATTAGTGTTATTGTTAAAATTAGGGTTAGAATTAGGGTGAGGGTGGGGGTGAGGGTTAGGGTTAGGGTTAGGGTGAGTTTTAGGGTTAGGGTTAGGGTTAGTGTGAGGGTTAGTGTTTGGGTTAGGGTTAGTGTTAGGTTAAGGTAAGTGTTAGGGTGAGGGTCAGGGTTAGGGTGAGGGCTATGGTGAGTGTGAGGGTGAAGGTTAGGGTTAGGCTTAGGCTTAGGGTTAGACTGAGGCTGAGGTTGAGGTTGAGGGTTAGGGTTAGTGTGATGGTTAGGGTTACGGTTAGGGTGAGGGTTAGAATGTGGGTTAGGGTTAGGGTGAGGTTTAGGGTGAGGGTGACAGTAAGGGTAAAGGTGAGGGTTAGGGTTAGGGTGAGGATTAGGTTTATTGTTAGGGTGAGGGTTAGGATGAGGTTTAGGGTTAGGATTAGTGTTAGGATGAGGGCAAGGGCGAGGGTGAGGTTTAGGGTTAGCATTATGTAGAGGTTTAGGATTAGGGTTAGGTTTAGGGTTAGGGTGAGGTTTAGGGTTAGGGTTACGGCGAGGGTGAGGGTGAGGGTTAGGGTTAGAGTTACTGTGAGGATGAGGGTGAAGGTGAGTGTGAAGTTTAGGGTTAAGGTTAGCCGTAGTCTTAGGCTTAGGCCGAGCATGAGGATGAGGGTAAGGGTTAGGGTTAGGGTGATTGTTAGGGTTTTAGGGTTAGGGTGAGGTTTAGGTTTAGGATTAGGGCTACGGTGAGGGCTAGGGTAAGGGTGAGGGTTAGGGTTAGCCTTAGGTTGAGGTTTAGGGTTAGGGTTAGTTTTAGGGTTAGGGTGAGTGTTAGGGTGAGAGTTACGGTGAGGTTGAGGGTTAGGGTTAGGTTGAAGGTTAGGGTTAGGGTTAGGGTGAGGGTTAGGGTTAGGTTTAGTGTTAGGGTTAGAGTTAGGGTTAGGTTAGGATTAGGGTTAGGGTTATTGTTAGGGTTAAGGTTAGGATGAGGTTTAGGTTTAGGTTTAGTGTTAGAGTTAGAGTTAGTGTGAGGGTGAGGTTTAGGGTTAGAGTTAGTGTTATGGGGAGGGTTATGGGGAGGGATAGGGTTAGGGTTAGTGTTAGGGTTAATGTTAGGGTGAGGGTTAGGTTGAGGTTTAGTGTTAGTGTTAGGGTTGGGTTTAGGATTAAGGTTATGGTGAGGATGAGTGTGTGGGTTAGGGTTAAGATTAGGCTTAGGCTTAGGGTTAGGCTGAGGGTGAGGGTGGGGTTGAGGATTAGGTTAAGGGTGATGGTTAGGGTTAGGGTTAGGGTTAGGATTAGGGTTAGGGTGATGTCTAGGTTGAAGGTGAGGGTTAGGGTTAGGCTTAGGCTTAGGGTTACAGTCAGGGTGAGGGTTAGGATGAGGGTTAGGCTTAGGGTGAGGGTTAGGGTGAGGGTGACATTAATGGTGAAAGTGAGAGTTAGGCTGAGAGTGAGGATTAAGGTAAGGGTGAGCGTTAGAGTTAGGGTGAGGGTTAGGGTTAGGGTTAAGGTGAGGGTGAGTTTTATATTGAGGATTAGTTTTAGGGTTAGTGTGAGGTTTAGGGTGAGGATGAGGGTTAGGGTTAGGGTGAGGGCTAGGGTGAAGTTGTGAGTTAGGGTTAGTGTGAGTGCTAGTGTTAGGGTTAGGTTTAGTGTTATGGTGAGTTTAAATGTTAGTAGGAGGGTTAGGGTTAGGTTGAGTGTTATGGTTAGAATGATTGTTAGGGTTAGGGTTATTGTTAGGATTAAGATTAGGGTTACGGTTACGGTGAGGGTGAGGGTTAAGGTTAGGGTGAGGGTTAGGTTTATGTTTAGGGTTAGAGTTAGAGTTACGGTTAGGGTGAGGGTGAGGTTTAGGGTTAGTGTTTGCTTTTGTGTTAAGGTTAGGGTTAGGGTGAGCGTTAGTGTGAGGGTTAGAGTTAGGCTTAAGCTTAGGCTTAGGGTTAGACTTAGGCCGAGCATGAGGGTGAGGGTTAGGGTTAGGGTTAGGGTGAGGGTTAGGGTTAGGGTGAGCGCTAGGATGAGGTTTAGGGTTAGGATTAGGGTTAGGGTGAGCGCTAGGGTGAGGGTTACTGTGAGGGTTATTGTTAGGTTTAGGATTAGGTGTAGGTTGAGGGTCATTGTGAGGGTTAGGGTTAGGCTTAGGGTTAGGCTTAGGGTTAGAGTTAGGGTTAGGATTAGGGTTTGGTTTAGGGTAAGGGGGAGGGTTAGGGTTAGGGTGAGGATGAGGGTGAGGTTAGGGTTAGGGTTAGTGTGAGTGTTAGGGTTACAGTGAGGGTTATCGTTAGGGTGAGGGTTAGGGTTAGGTTTAGGGTGAGGGTGAGGGCTAGTGTGAGGGTGAGGTTTAGGGTTAGGGTGAGGATGAGGTTTAGGGTGAGGGTGAGGATTTGTGTTAGTGTTACCGTGAGGTTTAGGGTTATGGTTAGGGTTAGGTTTAGGGCGAGTGTGAGGTTTAGGCTTAGATATAGGGTTAGGGTGAGGGTTAGGGTGAGGTTAAGGGTTAGTGTGAGGGTTAGGGGTAGGGTTAGGGTGAGGGTTATCGTTAGGGTGAGTGTTAGGGTTAGGATTAGGGTTACGGTATGTGCTAGGTTGAGTGTTAGGGTTAGAGCCAGGGTGAAGTTGAGGGTTAGGGTTAGGGTTAGCATGCGGTTTAGGTTTAGGGTGATGGTTAGCGTTAGTGTGAGGGTTAGTGTTAGTGTTAGGGTGAGGGTAAGTGTTAGGGTAAGTTTTAGGTTTAGGGTAAGGTTTAGCATTAGGCTTAGGGTTAGGGTTAGGGTGTGGGTGAGGTTTAGGGTTAGAGTTAGGGTTAGGGTGAATGTTAGGGTTACGGTTAGGGTTAGGGTTAGGGTGAGGTTTAGGGTTTGGTTTAGGGTTAGAGTTAGGGTTAGGGTGAGGGTGAGATTTAGGGTTAGAGTTAGGGTTAGGGTGAGGGTTAGGTTGAGGGTTAGGGTTAGGCTTAGAGTTAGGTTTAGGGTGAGGATGAGAGTTAGGGGGAGGGTTAGGGTTAGGGTTAGTGTTAGGGTTAGGATTAGGGTTAGGGTAAGGTTGAGTGTGCGTGTTAGGGTTAGGTTTAGGGTTAGGCTTAGGGTTAGGCTGAGGGTGACGTTGAAGGTGAGGGTTAGGGTTAGGGTTAGTGTTAGGGTTAAGTTTAGGGTGAGAGTTAGGGTGAGGGTGAGGGATAGGGTTAGGGTTATGATTAAAATTAGGGTTAGGGTTAGGGTTAGTGTGAGGGTTAGTGTTATGGTTAGTGTTAGGCTTAAGGTTAGGCTGATCATCATGGTGAGGGTGAGGGTTAGGGTTAGGGTGAGGGTTAGGGTTAGGGTGAGGTTTAGTGTTAGGGTTAGGGTTAGAGTTAGGGTTAGTGTTATTGTTAGGTTTAAGGTGAGAGTTAGGGGGAGGGTTAGGGTTAGGCTTAGGTTTAGGGCTCGGTTAGGGTCAGCTTTAGCGTTAGCATTAGGGTGACGTTGAGGTTTTGGGTTACAATTAGGGTTAGGGTGAGGCTGAGCGTGAGGATTTGGGTTAGGGTTAGTGTTAGGGTTAGGGTTAGGGTGAGTGTTAGGGTGAGTATGAGGGTTAGTGTTAAGGTAAGGTTTAGCCTTAGGTTTAGGCTGAGGGTGAGGTTGAGGTTTAGAGTTAGTGTTAGTGTTAGGGTTAGGGTTAGCGTGAGGGTCAGGTTTAAGGTTAGGCTTAGGATTGGGCTTAGGCTTAGGCCGAGCATGAGGGTGAGGTTTAGGTTTAGGGTGAGGGTTAGGGTGTGGGTGACGATAAGGGTAAAAGTGAGGGTTAGGCTGACGGTGAGGGTTACTGTAAGGGTGAGGGTTAGCATTAGGGTGAGGTGTAGGGTTAGGGGTAGAGTGAGGGTGAAGGTTACATTGAAGATTAGTGTTAGGGTTAGGGTGAGGTTTAGGGGGAGGATGAGGGTTAGGGTTAGGTTGAGGGCTAGGGTGAGGGCTAGGTTTAAGTTTAGGGTTAGCTTTAGGGTTAGGGTGATGGTTAGGGTTAGTGTGAGGTCAGTGTTAGTGTTAGGGTTTGTGTTAGGTGAGGGTTAGGGTTAGGGTGAGGTTACGGTGAGGGTGAGGGTGAAGGTTAGGATTAGGATTAGGATGAGGTTTAGGTTTAGGTTTAAGTTTAGAGTTAGGGTTATGGTGAGTGTGAGGTTTATGTTTAGAGTTAGGGTTAGTGTTAGGGTTAGGGTTAGAGTTAGGATTAAGGTTAGGGTGAGGGTGAGTGTGAGGGTTAGTGTTTGGGTTAGGCTTATGCTGAGGGTGAGGATGGGGGTGAGGATTAGGGTTAGAGTGATGGTTAGGTTTAGGGTTAGGTTGAGGGTTAGGATGAGCGTTAGATTTAGGGTGAGGGTTAGGGTGAGGGTGAAAGTAAGTGTAAAGGTGAGGGTTAGGGTAAGGGTGAGGGTTAAGATAAGTGTGAGGCTTAGGGTTAGGGTTAGCCTTAGTGTAAGGGTTCAGGTTAAGGTTAGGGTTCGGGTTAGATTGAGGATTAGGTTTAGGGTTAGTGTGAGGTTTAGCGTGAGGATGAGGATTAGGGTTAGGGTGAGGGTGTGGGTTAGAATTAGGGTTAGGGTGAGGGCTAGAGTGAGGGTAAGGTTTAGGGTTAGGTTTAGGGTTAGGATGAGGTTTAGGATTAGGATGAGAGTTAGGGTTAGTGTGAGGGTTAGTTTTAGGGTTAGGGTTAGTGTTAGGGTGAGGTTAAGTGTTCGGTTGAGGGTTAGGTTTAGGGTGAGTGTTATGGATAGTGTTAAGTTTAGGGTTATGGTTACATTGAGTTTGAGGGTGAGGGTTAGGGTTAGGGTGAGTTTTAGTGTTCGTGTTAGTGTTAGGGTTAGTGTTAGGGTGAGGTTTAGGGTTAGGATGATGGTTAGGGTTAGTGTGAGGGTTAGTGTTAGTGTTAGGGTTAGTGTTAGGGTGAGGGTTAGTGTTAGGGTGAGGGTTATGATTAGGGTGAGGTTCAGGGTTAGGGTTAAGTTTCTTGTTAGGGTTAGGGTTAGGGTTAGGGTTAGGGTTACGGTGAGGGTAAGGCTGAGGGTTAGGTTTGGGTTAGAATGAGGTTTAGGTTTAGGGTTAGGCTTAGAGTTAGTGTTAGGGTGAGGGTGAGGTTTAGGGTTGGAGTTAGGGCTAGTGATAGGGTGAGGGTTAGGGTTAGGGTTACGGTGAGGGTAAGGCTGAGGGTTAGGTTTGGGTTAGAATGAGGTTTAGGTTTAGGGTTAGGCTTAGAGTTAGGGTTAGGGTGAGGGTGAGGTTTAGGGTTGGAGTTAGGGTTAGTGTTAGGGTGAGGGTGAGGGTGAGGGTTAGGGTTAGGGTGAGGGTTAGGATGAGGCTTAGCGTTAGGATTAGGTTTAGGGTTAGGGCGAGGGTGAGTGTGAGTGTTAGATTTAGGCTTAGGTTTAGGCTTAGGGTTACGCTTAGGTTGAGGGTGAAGTTGAGGGCTTGTGTTAGGGTGATGGATAGGGTTAGGGTTCGAATGAGTGTTAGGATGAGTGTTAGGGTTAGGGTGAGGTTTAGGATGAGTGTGACGGTAAGAATAAAGGTGAGGGTTAGGCTGAGGGTGCGTGTTCCCTTAAGGGTGAGAGTTAGGATTAGGGTGAGGGTTAGGGTAAGGGTTAGGGTGAGGTTTAGGGGGAGGGTGAGGGTTAGATTGAGGATCAGTGTTGGGGTTTGTGTGAGGTTTAGGGTTAGGATGAGGGTTAGGTTTAGGTTGAGGGTTAGGGTTAGAATTAGGGTTAGGGTGAGGGCTAGGGTGAGGGTGAGGGTTAGGGTTATTGTTAAGGTGAGGTTTAGGGTTAGGGTGAGAGTTAGGGTTACTGTGAGGGTTAGTGTTAGAGTTAGAGTTAATGTTAGGGTGAGGGTAAGTGTTAGGGTGAGGCTTTGGATTAGGGTGAGGGTTATGTTAGGGTGAGGGTTAAGGTTGGATTTAGGGTGATTGTTAAGTTTAGAGTTAGGGTTACGGTGAGGGTGAGGATGAGGGTTAGGGTCAGAATGAGGTTTAGGGTTATGGTTAGGGTTAGAGTTAGGGTGAGGATGAGGGTGAGGTTTAGGGTTAGAGTTAGGGTGCAAGTGAGGGTTAGGATGAGGGTGCGGGTGAGGTTTATTGTTAGGTTTAGGGTTAGGGTGAGGCTTAGGGTTAGGGTGAGAGTTAGGGTTAGTGTGAGGGTTAATGTTAGGGTTAGGGTTTGTGTTAGGGTGAGGTTAAGTGTTAGGTTGAGGGTTAGGTTTTGGGTGAGTGTTATGGATAGTGTTAAGGTTAGGGCTACGGTTACGTTGAGTGTGATTGTGAGGGTTAGGGTTAGGGTGAGGTTTATGTTTCGGGTTAGGGTCACGTTTAGCATTAGGTTTAGTGTGAGGTTGAGGTTTTGGGTTAGAATTAGGGTTAGGGTGAGGCTGAGGGTGTGGATTGGGTTAGGGTTAGTGTTAGAATTAGGGTTAGGATGAGTGTTAGGGTGAGTGTGAGGGTTAGTGTTAAGGTTAGGTTGAGCCTTAGGTTTAGGCTGAGGATGAGGGTGAGGGTGAGGTTGAGGTTTAGAGTTAGTGTTAGTGTTACGGTAAGGGTTAGGGCGAGGGTCAGGTTTACAGTTAGGCTTAGGATTAGGCTTAGGCTTAGGCCGAGCATGAGGATGAGGTTTATGGTTAGGGTGAAGGTTAGGGTGGGGGTGACGGTAAGGGTAAACGTGAGGGTTAGGCTGAGCGTGAGGGTGACTGTAAGGGTGAGGGTTAGCATTAGGGTGAGCTTAAGGGTATTGGTAGAGTGAGGGTGAGGGTTAGATTGAGGATTAGTGTTAGTGTTAGGGTGAGGGTTAGGGTGGGTGTGACGGTAAGGGTACATGTTAGGCTTAGGCTGAGCGTGAGGGTTACTGTAAGGGTGAGGGTTAGCGTTAGGGTGAGGTTTATGGTTAGGTGTAGAGTGAGGGTACGGGTTAGATTGAGGATTAGTGTTAGGGTTAGGGTGAGTTTTAGGGGGAAGATGATGGTTAGGGTTAGGGTGAGGGCTAGGGTGAGGGGTAGGGTTAAGGTTAGGTTTAGCTTTAGGGTTAGGGTGATGGTTAAGGTTAGTGTGAGGGTCAGTGCTAGTGTTAGGGTTTGGGTTAAGGTGAGGGTAAGTGTTAGGGTGAGGGTTAGGGTTAGTGTGAGGGTTACGTTGAGGGTGAGGTTAAAGGTTAGGATTAGGATTAGGATGAGGTTTAAGTTTAGGTTTAGGGTTAGAGTTAGGATTAGGGTGAGAGTGAGGTTTATGTTTAGAGTTAGGGTTAGTGTTAGGGTTCGGGTTAGGGTGAGGGTCAGGTGTACGGTTAGGCTTAGGCTTAGGCTTAGGCTTAGGCCGAGCATAAGGGTGAGGTTAGGATTAGGGTTTGGGTGAGAGTTAGGATGAGGTTTAGGGATAGGATTAGGGTTAGGGTGAGGGTTAGGTTTAGGATTAGGGTTAGGGTGAGGGCTAGGGTGAGGATGAGGGTTAGGGTTAGTGTGATGGTTAGGTTTACGGTTAGGGTGAGGGTTAGAATGTGGGTTAAGGTTAGGGTGAGGGTTAGGGTGAGGGTGACATTATGGGTAAAGGTGAGGGTTAGGCTTAGGTTGAGGGTTAGGATGAGGATTAGGGTTAGGGTTAGGCTGTGGGTGAGGGTTAGATTGAGTATTAGTGTTAGGGTTAGTGTGAGGTTTAGGGTGAGGATGAGGGTTAGGGTTAGTGTGAGGGCTAGGGTGAGGTTGAGGTTTAGGTATAGGGTTAGGTTGAGGTTTAGGGTTAAGGTGATGGTTAGGGTTAGTGTGAAGGTTCGTGTTAGTATTAGGGTGAGTTTTAGGGTGAGGTTTAGCATTAGGGTGAGGGTTATATTTAGGGTTACTGTTAGGGTTAGGGTTAGGGTTATTGTTAGGGTTAGGGTTACTGTTACGGTGAGGGTGACGGTTAGGGTTAGGGTTAGGGTGAGGTTTAGGTTTACGGTCAGGTTTAGAGTTAGGGTTAGGGAGAGGGTGAGGTTTAGGTTTAGGGTTAGGGTTAGTATGAGGGTTAGGGTGAGGGTTAGGGTGAGTGTTAGTGTTAGGATTAGGGTTAAGGTGAGGGTGATTGTGAGGGTTAGGGTAGGCTTAGGATTAATGTTAGGCTGAGAGTGAGGGTGAGGGTGAGGGTTAGGGTTTGCTTGAGGGTTAGGGTTAGGGTTAGGTTGAGGGTTAGGGTTATTGTTAGGGTGAGGGTTAGGATGAGGTTTAGGGTTTGGATTAGGGTTAGGATGAGGACAAGGGTGAGGGTGAGGTTTAGGGTTAGCATTATGGTGAGGTTTTGGATTAGGGTTGGGTTTAGGGTTTGGGTGAGGGTTAGGGTTAGTGTTACGGTGTGGGTGAGGGTTAGGGTTAGGTTGAGGGTTAGGGTTAGGTTTAGGGTGAGGGTTAGTGTTAGTGTTAATGTTAGAGTTAGTGTTATTATTAGGGTTAGGGTTAGAGTTACGGTGAGGTGGTGGGTAAGGGTGAGGGTTAGGGTTAGGGTGAGGTTTAGGGTGAGGTTTAAGGTTAGGGTCAGGGTTAGGGTGAGGGTGAGGTTTAGGGTTAGAATTAGGGTTAGGGGGAGGGTTAGGGTGAGGTTTAGGGTTAGAGTTAGTGTTAGGGTTAGGGTGATGGTGAGGGTTAGTTTGAGGTTTAGAGATAAGTTTAGGGTTAGGATTAGGGTTAGGTTGAGGGTGACTGTGAGGGTTAGGGTTAGGTTTAGGCTTAGGCTTAGGGTTAGGCTGATGGTGAGGGTAGAGGTGAGGATTAGGTTTAGGGTGATGGTTAGATTTAGGGTCTGTGTTATTGTTAGGGTTAGGGTTACAATTATGTTGAAGTTGATGGTGCGGGTGAGGATTAGTTTTAGGGTTAGGGTGGTGTTTAGGGTTAAGGTTAGGGTTAGGGTGAGGGTGAGGTTTATGGTTAGATATTGGGTTAGGGGGAGAGGGAGAGGGAGGTTTAGTGCTAGGGTTAGTGTTAGTGTTAGGGTGAGGGTCAGGGTTAGTTTGAGTTTTACGGTTAGGGTTAGGGTTAGGGTTAATGTGAGGGTTAGCTTTAGGGTTAGGGTTAGTGTTAGGGTGATTGTAAGTGTTAGGTTGAGGGTTTGGGTTAGGGTGAGTGTTATGGTTAGGGTGAGGGTTAGTATTAGGGTTAGGGTTATTGTTAGGGTTAGGTTTAGGGTTACAGTTACGCTGAGGGTGAGGGTGAGGGTTAGGTTTAGGGTTAGGGTGAGGTTTAGGCTTTGGGTTAGGTTTAGAGTTAGGTTTAGGGTGAGGGTGAGTTTTAGGGGTAGGGTTAGGTTTAGGGTTAGGGTTAGGTTGAGGGTTACGGTTAGGGTTACGTTGAGGGTGAGTGTGAGGTTTAGGGTTAGTCTTAGGGTGAGGGTTAGTGAGAGGGTTAGGGTTAGGCTTAGGGTTATTTTTAGGGTTAGGGTTAGGGTGAGGTTGAGGTTTAGGTTTATAGCTAGGGTTAGGGTGAGGGTGAGGGTGAGGGTTAGGGTTAGGGTTAGTGTTGGAATTAGGGTTTGGGTGAGTGTTAGGATGAGGGTGAGGGTTAGGCTTAGGGTTAGGAGGAGGGTAAGTGTTAGTGTGAGGTTTAGGGTCAGTGTGATGGATATGGTTAGGATGAGCGTTAGCGTTAGGGTTAGGGTTATTGTTAGGGTTAGGGTTAGTGTTATTGTTAGGGTAAGGTTTATATTTATGGTTAAGGTGAGGTTGAGGGTTTGGTTTATGGTTAAGGTGAGGTTTAGGGTTTGTGTTAGGGTTAGAGTTATGGTTAGGGTTAGGGTGAGGTTTAGGGTTAGAGTCAAATTAGGTTGAGGGTTAGGTTGAGGGTTAGGGTTAGGGTTAGTGTTAGGGTTAGGGTTAGGGTGAGATTTAGGGGGAGGGATAGGGTTAGGATTAGGCTTAGGCTTAGGGTTAGGTTGAGGTTGAGTGTGTGTGTTAGGGTTAGATTTAGGATTAGGTTTAGGGTTAGGCTGAGGGTGAGGTTGAGGGTGAGAACGCTAGGGTTAAAGTGAGGGTTATGCTTAGGTTTAGAGGGAGGGTTAGGATGAGGTTTATGGTTAGGATTAGGGTTAAGGTGAGGGCTAGGGTGATGTTGAGGTTTAGGTTTAGGGTTAGGGTGAGGTTTAGGGTTAGGTTTAAGGTTAGGGTCAGGGTGACCTTTAGGTTTAGAGTTAGGGTTAGTGTGAGGCTGAGGGTGTGGGTTAGGTTTAGGTTTAATGTTAGGGTTAGTGTTAAGGTGAGGGTTAGGGTGAGGGTGAGGGTTAGGGTTAGGTTCAGCATTAGGATTAGGGTTAGGGTTAGGGTGAGTGTGAGGGGTAGGGTTAGGGTTAGGCTTAGGCTTAGGCTGAGGGTGAGGGTGAGTGTGAAGTTTAGGGTTAGGGTGAGGGTGAGGGTAAGGGTTAGGTGAGGGTTAAGTTTCGGATTAGAGGGAGGGTTAAGATGAGGGTTAGGGTTAGGATTAGTGTTAGGGGGAGGGCTAGGGTGAGGGTGAGGTTTATGGTTATGATTAGGGTGAGTTTTAGGGTTAGGGTTAGAGTGAGGGTGAGATTTAGGGTTACAGTTAGGGTTAGGGTGTGCCTGAGGGTGAGGGTTAGGTTTAGGGTTAGTGTTAGGGTTAGGGTTAAGATGAGTGATAGGGTGAGAGTGAGGTTTAGGCTTAGGGTTAGTATTAGGATTAGGGTTAGGCTTAGGGTGAGTGTTAGGGATAGGGATAGGGTGAGAGTTAGGGTTAGTGTTAAGTTTAGGGTTAGGGTGAGGGGTACGGTAAGGGTTTTGTGAGGGTGATGGTTAGGGTTAGGGTTAGTGTTAGGGTGAGGATTAGGGTTATTATTAGCGTTAGGGTGAGGGCTAGGGTGAGGATGAGGTTTAGGGTTAGGGTTATGGTGAGGTTTATGGTTAGGGTTAGGTTTAGGGTGAGATTGAGGTTTAGGGTTAGAGTTAGGTTTAGGGTGAGGCTGATTGTGAGGTTTTGGGTTAGGGTTATTTTTAGATTTAAGGTTTGGGTGAGGTTTAGGGTAAGGGTGAGTGTTAGGCTTAGAGTTATGATTAGGATTAATGTTAGTGTTAAACTGAGGGTGAGGGTGACGGTGAGGTTAGGGTTAGGATGTGGTGTAGGGTTAGGATTAGGGTTAGGGTGAGCACTAGGGTGAGGGTTACTGTGACGGTTAGGTTTAGGTTTAGGATTAGGTTTAGGTTGAGGGTGAGTGAGAGGATTAGGGTTAGGGTTAGGGTTAGGCTTAGGGTTAGGGTGAGAGTTAAGGTTAGGGTTTGGTTTAGGGTAAGGGGGATGGTTAGACATAGGGTGAGGGTGAGGGTGAGGGTGAGGTTTAGGGTTAGGGTTAGTGTGAGTGTTAGGGTTACGGTGAGGGTTATGGTTAGGTTGAGGGTTAGGGTTAGGGTTAGGGTTAGGTTGAGGGTTAGTGTGAGGGTGAGGTTTAGTGTTAGGGTGAGGGTGAGGTTTAGGGTGAGGGTGAGGTTTAGGGTTAGGGTTCGGGTGAATTTTAGGGTTACGGTTAGTGTTAGGGTTAGGGCAAGTGTGAAGTTTATGGTTAGAGTTAGGGTTAGTGTGAGGGTTAGGTTGAGGTTTAGGGCTAGTGTGAGGGGGTAGGGTTAGGTTGAAAGTTAGCATTTGAGTGAGGGTTAGGGTTAGGTTTAGGTTTAGAGTGAGGGTTAGGGTGAGCGTTAGGGTTAGGATTAGGATTAGGGTATGTGCTAGGGTGAGTGTTAGCGTTAGGGTTAGTGTTATGTTGAGGGTTAGGATTAGGGTTAGTGTTAGGTTTAGGCTTGGGGTTAGGGTTAGGATTAGGGTTAAGGTGAAGGTGAGTGTGAGGGTAAGGTTTAGTGTTAGCCTTAGGGTTAGGCTGAGGCTGAGGGTGAGGGTGAGGGTTAGATTAAGGGTGAGGGTTAGGTTTAGGGTTAGAGTGAGGGTTAGTGTGAGTGTTAGGGTTAGGATTTGGGTTAGGGTATGTGCTAGGGTGAGGGTTTGGGTTAGGGTTAGGCTGAGCGTGAGGGGGGCGATAAGGATTAGGTTTAGAGTGATGGTTCAGGTTATCGTTAGTTTGAGGGTTAGGATGAGGGTTAGGGTTAGGATTAGGGTTAGGGTGAGGGCTAGGCTGAGTGTGAGGTTAAGGGATAGGTTTAGGACTAGGCTTAGGTTAGGCTGAGGCTGAAGGTGAGGGTGAGGTTTAGGGTTATTGTGATGGATAGGGTTATGGTTAGGGTCACGTTTAGGATGAGGGTTTGGATTAAGGTGAGGGTTAGGATGAGGGTGACAGTAAGAGTAAAGGTGAGGGTTAGGCTGAGGGTGAGGGTGCGGGTTAGATTGAGGATTAGTTTTAGGGGTAGTGTGAGGTTTAGTGTGAGAGTGAGGGTTAGGGTCAGTGTGAGGGCCAGAGTGAAGTTGAGGGTTAGGGTTAGTCTTAGGGTGAGGTTTAGGTTTAAGGTGATGGTTAGCGTTAGTGTGAGGGTTAGTGTTAGTGTTAGTGTTAGGGTGAGGGTAAGTTTCAGGGTAAGGTTTAGGTTTAGGGTGACGTTTAGCATTAGGCTTAGTGTTAGGGTTAGGGTGAGGGTGAGGTTTAGGGTTAGAGTTAGGGTTAGGATGAATGTTAGCGTTAAGGTTAGTGTTAAGGTTAGGGTGAGGTTTAGGGTTTGGTTTAGGGTTAGAGTTAGGGTTAGGGTGAGGGTGAGATTTAGGGTTAGAATTAGGGTTAGGGTTAGGGTTAGGTTGAGGGTTAGGGTTAAGCTTAGTCTTAGGGTTAGGGTGAGGGTGAGAGTTGGGGGAGGGTTAGGGTTACGGTTAGGGTTAGGTTTAGGATTAGGGTTAGGGTGAGGGTGACTGTGAGGGATAGGGTTAGGGTTAGTCTTTGGCTTAGGGTTAGGCTGAGGGTGAGGGTGGGGATAAGGATGAGGTTTAGAGTGATGCTTCAGGTTATCGTTAGGTTGAGGGTTAGGATGAAGGTTACGGTTAGGATTAGGGTTAGGGTGAGGGCTAGTGTGCGTGTGAGGTTTAGGGATAGTGAGGGTGAGGGTTAAGGTTAGTGTGATGGTTAGGGTTATGGTTAGGTTGAGGTTTAGGATGAGGGTTTGGTTTAAGGTGAGGGTTAGGATGAGAGTGACAGTAAGAGAAAAGGTGAGGGTTAGGCCGAGTGTGAGGGTTATGGTAAGGATGAGGGTTCGGTTTAGTTTTAGGGTGAGGGTGAGGGTTAGATTGAGGATTAGTGTTAGGGTTAGTGTGAGGTTTAGTGTGAGGGTGAGGGTTAGGGTTAGGGTGAGGGCCAGGGTGAAGTTGAGGGTTAGGGTTAGGGTTAGGGTGAGGTTTAGGTTTTGCGGTATGGTTAGCGTTAGTGTGAGGGTTAGTGTTAATGTTAGTGTTAGTGTTAGGGTGAGGGTAAGTGTTAGGGTAATGTTTAGGTTTAGGGTGATGTTTAGCATTGGGTTAGGATTAGGGATAGGGTGAGGGTGAGGTTAAGGTTATAGTTAGGGTTAGGGTGAATGTTAGGGTTAGGGTTAGGGTTAGGGTTAGGGTGAGGTTTAGGGTTTGGTTTAGGGTTAGACTTAGGGTTAGGGTGATGGTGAGATTTAGGGTTAGAGTTAGGGTTAGGGTGAGGGTTAGGTTGAGGGTTAGGGTTAGGCTTCGTCTTAGGGTTAGGATGAGGATGAGAGTTAGGGGGAGGGTTAGGGTTAGGGTTAGGGTTAGGATTAGGATTAGGTTTAGGGTGAGGGTGAGTGTGAGGGTTAGGTTTAGGGTTAGTCATTGGCTTAGGGTTAGGCTGAGGGTGATTGTGGGGATAAGGGTTAGAGTTAGGGTTAGGGTGAATGTTAGGGTTACGGTTAGGGATAGGGTTAGGGTGAGGTTTAGGGTTTGGTTTTGGGTTAGAGTTAGGGTTAGGGTGAGGGTGAGATTTAGGGTTAGAGTTAGGGTTAGAGTGAGGGTTAGGTTTAGGGTTAGGGTAAGGTTTAGTCTTAGGCTTAGGGTGAGGGTGAGAATTAGGGGGATGCTTAGTGATAGGATTAGGATTAGGGTTAGGGTAAGGGTGAGTGTGTGTGTTAGGGTTAGGTTTAGGGTTAGGCTTAGGGTTAGGCTGAGGGTGAGGTTGAAGGTGAGGGTTAGGGTTAGGGTTAATATTAGTGTTAGGGTTACGGTGAGGGTTAGGGTGAGGGTGAGGGATAGGGTTAGGGTTAGGATTAGGTTTAGGTTTAGGGTTAGGGTTAGTGTGAGGGTTAGTTTTAGGTTTAGGGTTAGGCTTAGGGTTAGGCTGAGGGTGAGGGTGAGGGTGAGGGTTAGGGTTAGGGTGAGTGTTAGGGTTAGGGTTAGGGTGAGGTTTAGTGTTAGGGTTAGGGTTAGAGTTAGGGTTAGTGTTAATGTTAGGGTTAGGGTGAGAGTTAGGGGGAGCGTTAGTGTTTGGGTTAGGTTTAGGGTTAGGTTTAGCATTAGGGTTAGTTTGAGGGTGAGGTTTAGGGTTAGAATCAGGGTTAGTGTGAGACTGAGGGTGAGGGTTAGTTTTAGGGTTAGTTTTAGGTTTAGGGTTAGGGTGAGGGTGAGGGTTAGGGTTAGGTTTAGGATTAGGATTAGGGTTAGGGTTATGGTGAGTGTGAGGGTTAGTTTTAGGGTTAGGGTTAGCCTTAGGTTTATGGTGAGGGTGAGAGTTAGTGTGCGGTTTAGGTTTGAATTAGGGTTAGTGTTAGGGTAAGGGTAATGTTTAGCTTAGTGTGAGGGTCAGTGTTAGTTTTAGGTTTTGGGTTAGGGTGAGGGAAAGTGTTAGGTTGAGGGTTAGGTTTAGGATGAGGGTTACGGTGAGGGTGAGGGTGAATGTTACGGTTATTGTAGGATGAGGTTTAGGTTTACGTTTAGGGTTAGAGTCAGGCTTAGGGTGAGAGTGAGATTTAGGTTTAGAGTTCGGGTTAGTGTTAGGCTTAGGGTTAGGGTGAGGGTCAGATGTACGGTTAGGCTTAGGCTTGGGCTTAGGCTTAGGCCGAGCATGAGGGTGAGGGTTAGGTTTAGGGTTATTGTGAGTGTTAGGATGAGGTTGAGGGTAAGGATTAGGGTTAGGGTGAGGGCTATGGTGAGGGTTACGGTTAGGGTGATGTTTAGAGGTATGGTTAGGTTTAGGATTAGGGTTAGGATAGAGTCAGTGTGAAGGTTAGGGTTAGGCTTAGGCTTAGGCTTAGGGTTAGGGTGAGGGTTCGGGTTAGGGTTTGGATTAGGGTGAGGGTAAAGCTTAGGATTAGTGTTAAATTTAGGTTTAGGTTTAGGTTTAGGTATAGGGTTAAGGATAGGGTTAGGCTTACTGTCAGGGTTAGGGTTAGGGTTATAGTTAGGCTTAGGGTTAGGCTGAGGATGAGGGTGGGGGTGACGATTAGGGTTAGGCTTAGGGTTATGGTTATTGTTAGTGTTATGGTTAGGGTTAAGATGGCGGTGATGGTGAGGCTGAGGGTGAGGGTTATGGTTAGGGTTAGGGTTAGTGTAAGGGTTATGGTTAGTGTTATTATTAGGGTTATGGTTAGAGTTACTTTGAGGTGGTGGGTAAGGGTGATGGTTAGGATTAGGGTGAGGTTTAAAGTTAGGGTTAGTGTTAGGGTGAGGGTTAGATTTAGGGTTAGAGTTAGGGTTAGGGGGATGTTAGGGTGAGGTTTAGCGTTAGGGTTAGTGTTAGGGTTAGGGTGAGGGTTAGGGTTAGGGTGAGGTTGAGGTTTAGTGTTAGAGCTAGGGTTAGGGGGAGGGTTAGGTTGAGATTTAGGGTTAGGGTTAGGGTTAGGTTTAGGGTGAGTGTTAGGTTGAGCTTTAGGGATATGGTTAAGGTTAGTTTTAGGTTTAGGGTGAGGTTGAGTGTGATGGTTAGGGTTAGGGTTAGGCTTAGGCTTAGGGTTAGGCTGAGGGTGAGGGTGGAGGTGAGGATTATGTTTAAGGTGATTGTTAGGGTTAGGGTTAGGGTTACTGTTAGGGTTAGGGTTATAGATATTGTGAAGTTGAGAGTACTGGTGAGGATTAGGGTTAGGGTTAGGGTGGTGTTTAGGGTTAAGGTTAGGGTTAGGGTGAGGGTGAGGTTTACGGTTAGATATAGGGTTATGGGTAGAGTGAGGGTGAGGTTTAGGCTTAGGGTTAGTGTTAGGCTTAGGGTGAGGGTGAGATCTAGGTTGAGGTTTAGGTTTAGCGTTAGGGTTAGGGTTAGTGTGAGGGTTAGCTTTAGGGTTAGGGTTTGTTTTTGGGTGAGGGTAAGTGTTAGGGTGAGGGTTTGGGTTAGGGTGAGGGTTATGGTTAGGGTGAGGGTTAGGATTAGGGTTAGGGTTATTGTTAGGTTTAGGTTTAGGGTTACAGTTACTGTGAGGTTGAGGGTGAGGATTAGGGTTAACGTTAGGTTGAGGTTTAGGGTTTGGGTTAGAGGTAGCGTTAGGTTTAGGGTGAAGGTGAGGTTTAGGGTTAGAGTTAGGGTTAGGGTGAGAGTTAGGTAGAGGGTTAGTGTTAGGGTTAGTGTTAGGGTTAGGTTGAGGGTGTGGTGAGGGTTAGGTTTAGGGTGAGTGTTAGGGTTAGGGTTAGGTTGAGAGTTAGGATTCAGGTTTAGTTTAGAATTAGGTTGAGGGTTAGGGTAAGGGTTATGGTGAGGGTGAAGTTTAGGGTTAGGTTGAGGGTTATGGTTAGGGTTAGGGTTAGGGTGAGGGTGAGTGTGAGTGTTAGGCTTAGGGTTAGCATTAGGATTAGGGTAAAGTTTAGGGTGAGTGTGAGGGTTAGGGTTAGGGTTAGGTTGAGAGTAAGTGTTAGGGTGAGGGTGAGGGTTACGGTGAAGGATATTGTTAGGATGAGGGTTAGAGTTAGGGTTATTGTTTGGGTTAGGGTTAGGTTTATTGTTAGGGTAAGGTTTATATTTACAGTTACGGTGAGGGTGAGGGTTAGGTTAGGGTTAGGGTTTGTTTTAGGGTTTGGGTTAGGGTTTGAGTTAGGGTTAGGGTGAATGTGAGGTTTAGGGTTAGACTCAGGGTTAGGGTGAGGGTTAGGTTGAGGGTTAGGTTTAGGGTTAGTGTTAGGTTTAGTGTTAGGGTGAGAGTTAGGGGGAAGGTTAGGGTTAGGGTTAGGGTTAGGATTAGGTTTAGGGTGAGGGTGAGTGTGTGGGTTAGGGTTATATTTAGGGTTAGGCTTAGATTTAGGCTGAGGGTGAGTGTGTGAGTTAGGGGTAGGTTTAGGGTTAGGCTTAGGGTTAGGCTGAGGGTGAGGTTGAGGGTGAGAACGTTAGGGTTAAGGTGAGCGTTATGCTTAGGTATAGGGGGAGGGTTAGGATGAGTTTTACGGTTAGGATTACGGCTAGGGTGAGGGCTAGATTGAGGGTGATGGTTAGGTTTAGGGTTAGGGTTGGGTTTAGGGTTAGGTTAGGGTTAGGGTCAGGGTGACGTTAATGGCTAGAGTTAGGGTTAGGGTGAGGCTGTGGGTGTGGGTTAGGGTTAGGGTTAATGTTAGGTTAGGGTTAAGGTGAGGGTTTGAGTGAGGGTGAGGGTTAGGCTTAGTGTCAGCTTTAGGATTAGTGTTAGGGTTAGGGTGAGTGTGATGGTTAGGGTTAGGCTTAGGCTTAGGCTTAGGCTGAGGGTGAGGCTGAGGGTGAGAGTTAGGGTTAGGGAGAGGGTTAAGGCTAGGGTTAGGGGGAGGATTAGGATGAGGGTTAAGGTTAGGGGGAGAGCTAGGTTGAGGGTGAGGTTTATGGTTATGGTTAGGGTGAGGTTTAGCGTTAGGGTTAAGGTGAGGGTAAGATTTAGGGTTAGAGTTAGGGCTAGGGTGAGGCTCAGGGTGAGGGTTAGGTTTCGGGTTAGTGTTAGGGTTAAGGTTAAGGTGAGGGATAAGGTGAGGGTGAAGGTTAGGGTTAGGATTAGGATTAGGGTTAGGGTTAGGGAGAGTGTAATGGTTAGTGTTAGGGTTAGGCTTAGGCTTAGGCTTAGGCTGAGGCTGAGGCTGAGTGTGAGGGTTACGCTTAGGGTGAGGTTTAGTGTTAGGATTAGGGTGAGAGTTAGGGTTTGGGTTAAATTTAGGGTTAGGGTGAGGGTTAGGTTAAGGGTTTTGGTGACGGTGAGGTTTAGGGTTAGGGTGAGGGTTAGGATGAGGGTTAGGGTTAGGATTAGGGTGAGGGTGAGGGCTAGGGTGAGGATGAGGATTAGGGTTAGGGTTAGGGTTAGGGTGAGGTTAAGGGTTAGGGTTAGGGTTAGGGTTAGGGTGAGAGTCATTTTTAGGGTTAGAGTTAGGGTTAGGGTGAGGCTGATTTTGAGGGTTTGGGTTATGGTTATTGTTAGATTTAGGGTTAGGGTGAGGGTTAGGGTGCTGATGAGAGTTAGGCTTAGGGTTAGGATTTGGTATTAGGGTAAGGGTTAGCGTGACTGTGAGGGTTAGGATTAGGGTTAGGTTTAGGATGAGAGTTATGGTTAGGCTTTCGGTTTGTGTTAATGTTATGGTGATTGTGAGGGTTAGGTTGAGGTTTTGGGGTAGGTTTAGGTTTAGATTTAGGGTTAGGGTAAGGGTGAGTGTGTGTGTTAGGGTTAGGTTTAGGGTTAGGCTTAGGGTTAGGCTGAGGGTGAAGTTAAGTGTGGGGGTTAGGGTTAGGGTGAGGGTTAGGGTTTGGGTTAAGTTTAAGGTTAGGGTGATGGTTAGAATTAGGGTTATGGTGAGAGTGAAGGTTAGGATTAGGTTGAGGGTTAGGGATAGGTTTAAGGTGAGGATTAGGGTTAGGGTTAGGGTGAGGTTTATGATGAGGATTAATGTTAGGATTAGGGTGAGGGCTCGTGTGAGGGAAGATGAGGTTTAGAGTTAGGATTAGGGTTAGGGTGAGGTTTAGTGTTAGAGTTAGGGTTAGTGTTCAGATTAAGGTTAGGTGAGGGTTACGGTTAGGCTTAGGCTTAGGCTTAGGCCTAGCATGAGGGTGAGTCTTAGAATTCAGTTTAGGGTGAGCGTTAGGTTAGGTAGAGGTTTAGGGTTAGGATAAGGTTTAGGGTGAGCACTAAGTTGAGGGTTACTGTGAGGGCTAGGGTTAGGGATAGGGTTAGTTTTAGGATTAGGTTTAGGTTGAGGTGAGTGTGAGGGTTAGGGTTTGTGTCACGCTTAGGGTTAGGGTTTGATTTAGGGTGAGGGTGAGGGTTAGGGTGAGGGTGTGGGTGAAGGTGAGGGTTAGGGTTAGGGTTAGGGTTAGTGTGAGTGTTAGGGTTAGGGTGAGGGTTATGGTTAGGATGAGGGTTAGTGTTAGGTTTAGGCTTAGTCTTAGGGTAAGGCTGAGTGTTAGGGTTAGGGTGAGTGTGATTGTTAGGGTTTGGGTTAGGTTTAAGCTTAGGGATAGGCTGAGGGAGAGGGTGAGGGTGAGGGTTAGGGTTAGGGTGATGGTGAGGTTTAGAGTTAGAGTTTGTGTTAAGGTGAGGGTTAGTGTGAGGGTTAGTGTTAGGCTTAATATTAGGTTTAGGGATAGGGTGAGTTTTAGGGTGAGGTTTAGGGTTAAGGATAGGGTTAGTTTTAGGATTAGGGTTTGGGTGAGGGTGAGTATGAGGGTTAGGGTTCGGATTAGTGTTAGGGTTAGGCTTAGGGTTAGGCTGAGTGTGAGGTTGAGGGTTAGGATGAGGGTTAGGTTTAGGATTAGGTTTAGTGTGTGGGCTATCGTGAGGGTGAGTTTTAGGGTTAGGGTTAGGGTGAGGTTTAGGGCTCGGGTTAGGTTTAGGGTTAGGTTGAGAATTAGTGTTAGGGTTATGGTGAGGGTCAGGGTTAGGTTTAGTTTGAGGGTTAAAATTAGGTTTAGGGTGAGGATGAGGGTTAGGGTGAGGGTTAGGATGAGGTTTAGAGTTACCATTAGAGTTAGGTTGAGGGCTAGGGTGATTGTGAGTTTTAGTGTCAGGGTTAGGGTGAGGTTTAGGGTTAACTTTAGGCGTAGGTTTAGGGTGAGGGTTAAGGTTCGGGTTTGGGTGAGGGTGAAGGTTAGGTATGGTGTGAGGGTTAGGGTGAGGACTAAGGTGAGGGTGAGGGTTAGGGTTAGTGTTAGGTTTAGGGTGAGGGTTAGGTTGAGGTTTAGGTTTAGGTTTAGGGTTAATGTTAGGATTAGGGTTTGGGTGAGGGTGAGTTTGAGCCTTAGGGTTAGGGTTAGGCTTAGGCTTAGGGTTAGGCTGAGGGTGAGTGTGGGGATGAGGATTAGGTTTAGAGTGCTGGTTTAGTTTATGGTTAGGTTTAGGGTTAGGATGAGGGTTAGGGTTAGGATTAATGTTAGTGTGAGGGCTATGGTGAGTGTCAGGTTTAGTGATTGGTTTAGGCTTAGGCTTAGGGTTAGGCTGAAGCTGAAGGTGAGGGTGAGGGCTAAGTTTAGGGTGATGGTTAGGGTTACTGTTAGGCTGAGGGTTAGGGTTAGGGTTAGGTTTAGGGTAAGGGTGACAGTAAGGGTAAAGGTGAGGGCTAGAGTTAAGTTGTGGGTTAGGGTGAGGATTAGTGTTAGGGTTAGGGTGAGGGTGAGGGTTAGATTGAGTATCAGTGTTAGGGTTAGTGTGAGGTTTAGGGTGAGGATTAGGGGTAGGGTTAGGGTGAGGGCTAGGGTGAGGGTGAGGGTTAGGGATAGGGTTAGGTTGAGGTTTAGGGTAAAGGTGATGGTTAGGGTTAGGGTGAGGGTTGGTGTTCGGATTAGGGTTAGTTTTAGGGTGAGGGTAAATGTTAAGGTGAGGGTTAGGGTTAGGGTGAGAGTTATGGTTAGGGTTAGGATTAGTATTAGGGTTAGGGTTATTTTAGGGTTAGGGATAGGTTTATGGTTACGGTGAGTGGGAGGGGGAGGGTTAGGGTTAGGGTTAGGGTGAGGTTTAGGTTTTGGGTTATGATTAGAGTTAGGGTTAGGTTGAGGGTGAGGTTTAGGTTTAGAGTTAGGATTAGGGGGAGGGTTAGGGTGAGGGTTAGGGTTAGGCTGAGTGTTAGGATTAGGGTGAGGGTGAGTGTGAGTGTTAGGGTTAGGGTTAGGCTTAGGCATACGGTTACGCTGAGGGTAAGGTTGAAGTTGAGAGTTACGGTTAGGTTGAGGATAGGGTTAGGGTTAGAGTGAGGATTAGGATGAGGTTTAGAGTTAGGTTTAGGGTTAGGATGAGGGCAAAGGTGAGGGTGAGGTTTAGAGTTAGCATTATGGCGAGGTTTAAGATTAGGGTTAGGTTTAGGGTTAGGGTGAGTGTTAGGGTTAGGGTTACTGTGATGGTGAGGCTTAGGGTTAGGGTGAGAGTTAGGGTTAGTTTGAGGGTGAGGGTTAGGATTAGGGTTAGGGTTATTGTTAGTGTTATGGTTAAGGTTAAGATCACAGTGAGGGTGAAGCTGAGGTTGAGGTTTAGGGTTAGGGTTAGGGTGAGGTTTAAGGTTAGGGTTAGGGTTAAGGTTAGTGTTATTGTTAGAGTTATGGTTAGAGTTATGGCGAGGGTGAGGGTGAGGGTCAGGTTTAGGGTTAGGGTTAGGTTTAGGGTGAGGGTGAGATTTAGGGTTACAGTAAGGTTTAGGGTAAGTGTTATGGTTAGGGTTAGGGTGAGTGTTAGGTTGAGGTTTAGGGTTAGGTTTAAGGTTAGGTTGAGGATTAGGCTTATGGTGAGGGTGAGTGTGAGGGTTAGGGTTAGGGTTAGGCTTAGGCTTAGGGTTAGGCTGAGAGTGAGGGTGGGGATGACGATTAGGTTTGGGTGATGGTTATGGTTATGGTTAGATTTAGGGTTAGGATTAGGGTTAGGTTTAGGATTAGGGTTTGGGTGAGGGCTAGGGTGAGGGTGAGTGTTAGGGTTAGGTTTAGGCTTAGGGTTAGGTTTAGGCTGAGGCTGTGGGTGAGGGTGAGTTTTAGGGTTACGGTGATGCTTAGAGTTATAGTCAGGGTGAGTGTTAGGATGAGGGTTAGGGTTAGGGTGAGTGTTAGAATCAGGGTGACGGTAAGGGTAAAAGTGAAGGTTAGGCTGAGAGTGAGGATTATGGTAAGGCTGAGGGTTAGGGTTAGGTTGAGGGTTAGGTTTAGGGTTAGGTTGAGGGTGAGGTTAAGATTGAGGATTAGTTTTAGGTTTAGTCTGAGGTTTAGGGTGAGGATGAGGGTTAGGGTTAGGGTGAGGGCTAGGGTGAGGGTTAGGGTTAGGGTGAGGTTTATGGTTAAGGTGACGGTTAGGTTTATGGTGAGGATTAGTGTTAGTGTTAGGTTTAATGTTAGGGTGAGGGTTCGTGTCAGGTTGAGGTTTAGGTTTAGGGTGAGGGTTATGGTTAGAATGAGGGTTAGGGTTTTGTTTAGGGTTATTGTTAGGGTTAGGGTTACGGTTACAGTGAGGGTGAGGTTTAGAGTTAGGTTTAGGTTGAGGTTTATGTTTAGGGTTAGGGTTAGAGTTAGGGTTAGGGTGAGGGTGAGTTTTAGGGTTAGAGTTAGCGTTAGTGTTAGTGTTAGGGTTAGGGTGACAGTTAGTGTGAGGGGTAGGGTTAGGCTTAAGCTTAGTATTAGGCTTAGGCTTAGGCCGAGCATGAGGGTGAGGGTTAGGGTTAGGTTGAGTGTGAGGATTAGTGTTAGGGTTAGGGTTAGGTTTAGGGTTAGTGTTAGGATGAGGTTTAGGGTTAGGATTAGGGTTAGGGTGAAGGCTAGGTTGAGGGTGAGTTTTAGGGTTAGGCTTAGGCTTAGGTTTAGGCTGAAGGTGAGGGTGAGGTTTAGGGTTATGATCAGCGTGATGGTTAAAGTTACATGTAGGCTGAGGGTTAGAATGAGGGTCAGGGTTAGGATGAGGGTTAAGGTGAGGGTGACAGTAAGGGTAAAGGTGAGGATTAGGGTTAGGGTGAAGGTTAGGGTGAGGATTAGGGTTAGGGTTAGGGTGAGTGTGAGGTTTAGATTATTAGTGTTAGGGTTAGTGTGAGGTTTAGGGTGAGGATGAAGGGTAGCGTTAGGGTGAGGGCTAGGGTTAGGTTCAGGGTTAGGGATAGGGTTAGTTTGAGGTTTAGGCTTAAGGTGATGGTTAGTGTTAGTGTGAGGGTTAGTGTTAGGATTAGGGTTAGTTTTAGGTTGAAGGAAAGTGTTAGGATGAGGGTTAGTGTTATGGTGAGAGTTATGGTTATGGTTAGGATTAGTGTTATTTTTAGGATTAGGGTAAATATTATGGGTACAGTGAGGTTGAGGGAGAGCATCAGGGTTAGGCATAGCCTGAGGTTTAGGTTTAGGGTTATGGTTAGAGTTAGGGTTAGGTTGAGGGTGAGGTTTAGGTTTAGAGTTAGGGTTAGTGGGAGGGTTAGGGTGTGGGTTAGGGTTAGGGTTAGGGTTAGTGTTAGGATTAGGGTTAGGGTGAGGGTGAGTGTGAGGATTAGGGTTAGCGTTAGGCTTAGGCTTAGGGTTAGGCTGAGGTTGAGGGTGAGGGTGAGGGTTAGGGTTAGGGTGAGGGTTAGGTTTAGGGTTAGGGTGAGTATGAGGTTTAGGGTTAGGATTAGGGTTAGAGTTAGGGTTAATGTGAGGGTGAGGTTTAGTGTTAGATTTAGACTTAGGGTGAGGTTTAGTTTGAGGGTTAGGTTTAGGGTTAGTGTTAGGTTAGAGTTAGGGTGAGGGTTAGTGTGAGGGTTAGGGTTAGAGTTAGGGTTAGGGTTAGGATTAGGGTTAGGTTGAGGGTGAGTGTGTGGGTTAGGGTTATGTTTAAGGTTAGGCTTATGTTTAGGCTGAGGGTGAGGGTGAGGGTAAGGGTTAGGTTTAGGTTGAGGGTTAGGATTAGGGTTAGGGTGAGAGTTAGGATGAGGGTTAGGGTTAGGATTAGGGTTAGGGCTAGTGTGAGGGTGAGGTTTAGGGTTAGGGTTAGGGTGAGGTTTAGGGTTTGGGTTAGGGTGAGGGTGAGGTTTACTGGTAGATTTAGGGTTAGGTTGAGGGTTAGGGTTAGGGTTTGTGTTAGGCTTAGGGTTATTGTGAGTGTTAGGTTTAGTTTGAGGGTTATGTTTATGGTTAGGATTAGGATTAGGCTTAGGATTAGGCTGAGGGTGAGGGTGAGGGTTAGGGTTAGGTTGAGGGTGAGGTTTAGGGTTAGACTTAGTGTTAGTTTGAGCAGTAGTGTGAGGTTTAGTGTTAGGTTTAGTGTGTGGGTGAGGTTTATGGTTAGGGTGATGCTTAGGTTTACGGTCAGGGTGAGAGTTAGGATGAGGGTTAGGGTTAGTGTGAGGTTTGGGGTGAGGGTGACAGTAAGCGTAAAGTTGAGGGTTAGGCTGAGAGTGAGGATTAGCGTAAATGTGAGGATTGGGTTAGGGTAAAGGTGAGTGTTAGGGTTAGGGTGAGGGTGTGGTTTAGGTGGAAGATTAGTTTTAGGGTTAGGGTGAGGTTTAGCGTGAGGATGAGGGTTAAGGTTAGGGTGAGGGCTAGTGTGAGGGTGAGGGTTAGGATTAGGGTTAGGGTGAGTGTTAGGGTTAGCGTGATGGTTAGGGTTAGTGTGAGGGTTAGTGTTACGGTTAGGGTTAGTGTTAGGGTGACAGTAAGTGTTAGAGTGAGGGTTAGGGTTAGGGTTAGGGTTATTGTTAGGGTTAGGGTTAGGATGAGTGTTAGGGTTTGCTTTAGGTTTAGGGTGAGGGCTAGGATGAGGGTGATGGTTAGGGTTAGGGTTAGGCTTAGTGTTATTCTGAGAGTGAGGGTCAAGTTGAGGGTTAGTGTTAGGGTCATGGTTTGGGTTACGGTTAGGATGAGGGTTAGGTTTAGGGTGAGGATTAGAGTTAAGGTGACAGCAAGGGTAAAGTTGAATGTTAGGGATAGGGTGAGGGTTTGTGTGAGGAATAGTGTTAGGGTTAGTGTGAGTTATAGGGTAAGGATGAGGGTTAGGGTTAGGGTGAGGACTAGGTTGAGGGTGAGGGTTAGGGATAGAGTTAGATTGAGGGTTAAGGTTAAGGTGATGGTTAAGGTTAATATGAGGGTTAGTGTTAGGATTAGGGTTAGTTTTACGGTAAGGGTAAGTGTTAGGGTGAGGGTTAGTGTTAGGTTGAGGTTTATGGTTAGTGTTAGGGTTAGTGTAATTGTTATGCTTAGGGTTATGGTTACTGTTACCGTGAAGGTGAGGGTGAGGGTTAGGGTTAGGGTGAAGTTGAGTGTGAGGATTAAGGTTAGGGTTAGCCTTAGGATTAGGCTGAGGATGAGGGTGAGGGTGAGTGTTAGGGTTAGGGTGAGGGTGAGTTTTAGGGTTAGACTCAGTGTTAGTGTGAGCATTAGTGTGAGGTTTAGTGTTAGGTTTAGGGTGTGGGTCAGGTTTAGGGTTAGGGTCATGCTTAGGTTTACGATCAGGGTGAGGGTTAGGATGAGGTTTAAGGTTAGTGTGAGGTTTAGGGTGAGGGTGACAGTAAGGGTAAAGTTGAGGGTTACGCTGAGAGTGAGGATTAGGGTAAATGTGAGGATTGGGTTAAGGTGAAGGTGATTGTTAAGGTTAGGGTGAGGGTGTGGTTTCTGTTGAGGATTAGTTTTAGGGTTAGTGTGAGGTTTAGCGTGAGGATGAGGGTTAGGGTTAGGGTGAGGGCTAGGATGAAGGTGAGGGTTAGAGTTAGGGTTAGGGTGAGTGTTAGGTTTAGCGTGATGGTTAGGGTTAGTGTGAGGGTTAGTGTTAGGGTTAGGGTAAGTGTTAGGGTGACAGTAAGTGTTAGGGTTAGGGTTAGGGTTAGAGTTAGTCTTAGTGTTAGTCTGAGGGTGAGGGTCAGGTTGAGGGTTAGTGTTAGGGTGATGGTTTGGGTTACGGTTAGGATGAGGGTTAGGATGAGGGTTAGGTTTAGGGTGAGGGTTAGGGTGAAGGTGACAGCAAGGGTAAAGTTGAGGGTTAGGGTTAGGGTGAGTGTTATGGTTAATGTTAGGGTTAGGGTTATTGTTATGTTTAGGGTTATGGTTACTGTTACGGTGAGGGTGACGGTGAGGTTTAGGGTTAGGGTTAGGGTGAGGTTTAGGTTTAGGTTTAGGGTTAGAGTTAGTGTTTGGCTGAGGGTGCGGTTTAAGGTTTAGAGTTAGAGTTAGGGGGAGGGTTAGGGTGAGGGTTAGAGTTAGGGTTAGTGTTAGGATTACGGTTAGGGTGAGGGGGTGTGAGGGTTAGGGTTAGGGTCAAGCTTAGGCTTAGGGTTAGGCTGAGGGTGAGGATGAGGGTGAGGTTTAGGGTTAGGGTTACTGTGAAGTTGAGGGTTAGGGTTCGGGTGAGAGTTAGGGTTAGGGTTAGGGTGAGGGTGAGGGTTAGGATTAGGGTTAGGATTAGGGTTATTGTTAGTGTTATGGTTAAGGTTAAGTTTACAGTGAGGATGAGGCTGAGGGTAAGAGTTAGGGTTAGGATTACGGTTAGGGTGAGGGCTTGGGTTAGGTTTAGGGTTACGGTGAGGGTGAGGGTTAGGGTTAGGTTTAGGGTTAGTGTTATTGTTAGGGTTAGGGTTAGGGTTAGAGGGTGAGGATGAGGGTGAGGTTTAGGGTTAGGTTTAGATTTAGGGTGAGCGTGAGGTTTAGGGTTAGAGTTAGGTTTATGTGGAGGGTTAGGGTGAGGGCTAGGGTTAGGGTTAGTGTTAGGGTTAGGGTTTGGGTGAGGGTTAGGTTGAGGTTTGGGTTAGAGTTAGGGTTAGATTTAGGATTAGGGTTATGGTGATGGTGATTGTGAGGTTTAGGGTTAGGATTAGGCTTAGGCTTAGGGTTAGGCTGAGGGTGAGGGTGGGGATGAGGATTAGGTTTAGTGTGATGGTTAGGGTTAGGGTTAGGATTAGGGTTAGGGTTAGGATTAGGGTTATGGTGAGGGCTAAGGTGAGTGTGAGGATTAGGGTTAGGTTGAGGTTTAAGGTTAGGATGTTGTTTAGGGTTGGTGTGAGGATTAGTGTTAGGGTTAGGGTTAGTGTTAGGGTGAGGGTACGTGTTAGGATGAAGGTTAGGGTTAGGGTGAGGGTTATGGTTAGAATGAGGGTTAACCTTAGGTTTAGGGTTATTTTTAGGGTTAGGGTTAAGGTTAGAATTAGAGTTAGGGTGAGGGTGAGGTTTAGGTTTAGAGCTATGATTAGGGTGAGGGTTAGTGTGAGTGTTAGGGTTAGGGTTAGTTTTAGGTTAGGGTTAGGGTTAGGGTTAGTGTGAGGGTTAGGTTTAGAGTGAGGGTTAGGTTTAGGATTAGGGTTAGGGTGAGTGTGAGTGTGTGGGTTAGGGTTAGGTTTAGGGTTAGGCTTAGGGTTAGGCTGAGGCTGAGGGTGAGGGTTAGCGTCAGGGTTAGGGTGTGGGTTAGGGTTAGGTTTAAGTTGAGGGTTAGGATGAGGGTTAGGGTTAGGATTACTCTTAGAGTGAGCGCTGGGGTGATGGTTAGTTTGAGGGTTAGTGTTAGGGATAGGATTAAGTTTATGATTTGGGTTAGGTAGAGGGTGAGTGTGAGGTTTAGGGTTAGGGTTAGGGTTAGGTTTAGGATTAGGGTTAGGGTGAGGGCTAGGGTGAGGGTGAGGTTTAGGGTTAGGCTTAGGCTTAGGCTTAGGGCTAGGCTGAGGCTGAGGTTGAGGGTGAGGGTTAGGGTTAGGGTGATGCTTAGGGTTACAGTCAGGGTGAGGGTTAGGATGAGTGTTAGGGTTAGGGTGTGGGTTAGGGTGAGGAAAACGGTACGGGAAAATTTGAAGTTTAGGCTGAGAGTGAGGATAAACGTAAGGGTGAGGGTTAGGGTTAGGTTGAGGGTTAGAGTTAGGGGTAGGGTTAGGGTGAGGTTAAGATTGAGGATTAGTTTTAGGGTTAGTTTTAGGTTTAGGCTAAGGATGAGGGTTACGGTTAGGGTGAGGGCTGGGTGAGGGTGAGGTTTAGGGTTAGGGTGAGGTTTAGTGTTAGTGTGATGTTTAGGGTTAGTGTGAGGATTAGTGTTAGGGTTAGGGTTAGTGTTAGGGTGAGGTTAAATATTAGGGTGAGGGTTAGGGTTAGGGTGACGGTTATGGTTACAATGAGGGTTAGGGTTAGGTTTAGGGTTGTTGTTTGGTTTAGGGTTAGGTTTACAGTTACTGTGAGTGTGAGGGTTAGGGTTATGTTTATGGTGAGGTTTATGTTAAGGGTTAAGTTTAGAGTTAGTTTTAGGGTGAGGATGAGGTTTTGGGTTAGATTTAGCGTTAGTGTTGGTGTTAGGGTTAGGGTGAGGGTTAGTGTAAGGGTTAGGGTTAGGCTTAAGCTTAGGGTTAGGCTTAGGCTTAGGCCGAGATTGAGGGTGAGGGTTAGGGTTAGGGTTAGGGTGAGGGTTAGGGTTAGGTTTAGGGTGAGTGTTAGGATGAGGTGTAGGGTTAGGTGTAGGGTTAGGGTGAGGGCTAGGGTATGGTTGAGGGTTAAGGTTAGCGGTAGGGTGAGGTTTAGGCTTAGGGTGAGGGTTTGGGTTAGTGTGAGGGTTAGTGTTAGTGTTAGAGTTAGGGTGAGGGTAAGTTTCAGGGTGAGGGTGAGGGTGAGGGTGAGGGTTATAGTTAGGGTGAGGGTTAGATTTAGGTTTAGGTTTATTGTTAATTTTAGGTTTCGGCTTATGTTGAGGGTGAGGGTGAGGGTGAGGTTTAGGGTTTGGGTTAGGGTGAGGTTTAGGGTTAGGTTTAGTGTTAGAGTTAGGGTGAGGGTGAGCGTGAGGTTTAGGTTTAGAGCTAGGCTTAGGGTGAGGGTTAGTGTGAGTGTTAAGTTAAGTGTTAGGCTTAGGTTTAGGTTGAGGGTGAGGGTTAGGTTTAGGGTGAGGGTGAGTGTGAGGGTTAGGGTTAGTGTTAGGGTTAGGGTGAGGGTTAATGTGAGGGTTAGTCTTGAAATTATGGTGTGGGTGGGGGTTAGGGTTAGGGTGAGGCTTAGTGTTACTGTCAGGGAGAGGGTTAGCATGACGTTGAGAGTTAGTGTGAGGGTTAGGATGAGGGTGACAGTAATGGTACAGTTGAGGGTTAGGCTGAGAGTGAGGATTACGGTAAATGTGAGGGTTAGGGTTAGGGTTAGGGAGAGGGTTAGGGTTAGGGGTAGGGTGAGGGTGAGGGTAAGATTGAGGATTAGTGTTAGGGTGAGGTTTAGGGTGAGGATGAGTGTTAGGGTTAGGGTTACTGTTAGTGTTATGGTTACAGTTATGTTTGCAGTGAGGGTGAGGTTTATTTTTAGGTTTAGATTCAGCGTTAGAGATAGGGTTAGTATTATTTAGAGGGATAGGTTTAGATTTACAATGAGGGTGAGGGTGAGGGTTAAGGTTAGGATGAGTTTTACGGTGAGGTTTAGGGTTAGGTTTACGTTGAGGGTGAGGTTTAGAGTTAGAATTAGGTTGATGGGGAGGGATAGGGTGACAGGTAGGGTTAGGGGTAGTGTTAGTCTTAGGGTGAGGGTAAGGGTTAGGTTGAGGTTTAGGGATAGTCTTAGGGTTAGGATTAGGGTTAGGGTGAGGTTGATTGTGAGGGTTAATTTTAGGCTGAGGCTTACGGTTAGGTTGAGGGTGAAGGTAGGTGTGAGGGTTATGGTTACGGTGAGGGTGAGGATTAGGGTTAGGGTGAGGGTTAGAATTTGGGTTAGGATTAAGGTGAGGGTGAGGGTTAGGATTAGGGTGAGGGTTAGGGTTAGGATTAGGATTAGGTGAGGGTGAGGTTTAGGATTAGGGTTAGGGTTATTGTTAGTGTTATGGTTAAGGTTACCTTTGCAGTGATGGTGAGGCTGAGGGTGCGGGTTAGGGTTAGTATTAGGGTTAGGGTTAGGTTTAGGGTTAGGATTAGTGATTTTGTTAAGGTTAGGGTTAGAGTTATGGTGAGGGTGAGGGGGGAGGGTGAGGGTGAGGGTGAGGGTGAGGGTGAGGGTTAGGGTTAGGGTTAGGGTGAGGATTAGGGTTAGGGTGAGGGTGAGGTTTAGGGTTAGAGTTAGGTTTAGGGCGAGGGTTAGGGTGAGGGTTAGGGTTAGGGTTAGGGTTTTGTTTAGCTTTAGGATTAGGATTAGGGTGAGGGTGAGTGTGAGGGTTAGGTTTAGGCTAAGGCTTATGGTTAGGCTGAGGATGACGGTGGGGTTGAGGATGAGGGTTCGGGTGATGGTTAGGGTTAGGATTAGGGTGATGGTTAGGATGAGGGTTAGGGTTAGGATTAGGGTTGGGGTGAAGACTAGGGTGAGACTGAAAGTTAGTGTTAGGCTTAGGCTTAGGCTTAGAGTTAGGTTGAGGGTGAGTGTTAAGGTTAGGGTGATGGTTAGGGTTATCCTTAGGTTGAAGGTTAGCATGAGGTTTAGGGATAGGGTGAGGGTTAGAGTGAGGGTGATGGTAAGGGTAAAGCTATGGGTTAGGCTGAAGGTGAGAATTAAGATACGGGTGAGTGTTAGGGTTAGGGTGAGGGTTAGTGTAAGGGTGATGGTTAGGGTTTATGGTGAGTTTGAGGGTTATATTGAGGATTAGGGTTAGGTTTCCTGTGAGGTTTAGGGTGAGGATGAGGGTTAGCGTTAGGGTGAGGGTTAGGGTTAGAATTAGGTTTCAGGTGAGGGCTAGGGTGAGGGTGAGGTTTACTGTTAGTGTTAGGGTTAGGGTGAGTTTTAGGGTTAGGATGAGGGTTAGGGTTAGTGTGAGAGTTAGTTTTAGGGTTAGGGTTAGTGTTAGGGTGAGGGTAAGTGTTAGGGTGAGGGTTAGTGTTAGGGTGAGGGTAAGTGTTAGGGTGAGGGTTAGTGTTAGGTTGAGGTTAAGTGTTAGGGTGAGGGTTAGGGTTAGGGTTATTGTCATTGTTAGGTTTAGGGTTACGTTGACGGTCAGGGTGAGGGTAAGGGTTAGGTTTAGGGTTAGGGTTAGGGTGAGATTTAGGGTTAGGATTCGGGTTATAGTTAGGGTTAGGGTCAGTGTTAGTGTGAGGTTTAGGTTTAGGGTTAGTGTTACGTTAGGGTTAGGGTGAAGGTGAGTGTGAGGGTTAGGGTTAGGTTTAGTGTTAGGCTTAGGGTTAGGGTGAGGGTGAGTTTGAGGGTGAGGGTTAGGGTTATGGTGAGGGTTAGAGTTAGGGTTAGATCGAATGTTAGGCAGAGGGTTAGGGTTAGGAATAGGGTTAGTTTGATCGCTGATGTGATGGATAGTGTGAGTGTTAGGGTTACGATAGGGTTAGGTTGAGGGTGAGTGTGAGGGTTAGGAGTAGGGTTAGGGTTAGGCTTAGGGTTAGGATTAGGGTTTGGTTTAGGGTGATGGTGAGGGTGATTATTAGCGTTAGTGTTAGGGTTAGGGTTAGGGTTAGGCTAAGGGTGAGGTTGGGGGTGAGGATTAGGGTTAGGTTGATGGTTAGGTTTAGGGTTAGTGTTATTGTTAGGGTTAGGGTTAGAGTTAAGTTGAAGGTGAGGGTTTGGGTGCAGGTGAGGTTTAGGTTTAGGGTTAGGTGAGGTTTATGGTTAGGGTTAGAGATAGGGTTAGGGTGAGGGTGAGGTTTACGGTTAGATTTAGGCTTAGGGTGAGGGTTACTGCTAGGGTTAGGGTTAGGATTAGTGTTAGGTTTGGGTTAGGGTGAGGGTTAGGGTGAGGGTTATGGTTAGATATAGGGTTAGGGTTAGGATTTGGGTTAGGGTGAGGTTTAGTGTGTGGGTTAGGTTATGTTTAGGGTTAGGCTTAGGGTTAGGCTGAGTGTGAGGTTGAGTGTGAAGGTTTGGGTTAGGCTGAGGGTTAGGATTAGGGTTAGTGTTAGGGTTAGGATGAGCGTTAGGGTTAGTATTAGGATTAGAGTGAGGGCTAGGGTGAGGGTGCCCTTTACTGTTAGGGTTAGGGTGAGGTGTAGGGTTAGGGTTAGGGTGAGCATGAGGTTTAGTGTTAGAGTTAGAGATAGGGTGAGGTTTAGGGTTAGGGTTAGTGTTAGGGTTAGGGTTAGGTTGAAGGTTATGGTTATGGTTAGGATTAGGATTAGGGTTAGGGTGAGGGTGAGTGTGAGGGTTAGGGTAAGCTTTAGGCTTAGGGTTAGGTTGAGGGTGAGGGTTAGGTTTAGAGTGTGGGTGAATGTGAGGGTTAGGGTTAGTGTTAGGTTTAGGGTGAGGGTTAGGTTTAGGCTTAGGCTTAGGATTAGGTTGAGGGTGAAGGTAGGTGGGAGGGTTATGGTTACGGTGAGGGTGAGGATTAGAGTTAGGGTGAGGGTTAGGATTTGGGTTAGGATTAAGTTGAGGGTGAGGGTTAGGATTAGGATGAGTGTTAGGGTTAGGATTAGGATTAGGGTGAGGGTGAGGGTGAGGGTTAGGATTAGGGTTAGGGTTATTGTTAGTGTTATGGCTAAGGTTACCTTTGCAGTGATGGTGAGGCTGAGGATGATGGTTAGGTTTAGGATTAGAGTGAGGGTTAGGTTTTGGCTTATTATTAGTGTTTTTGTTAACGTTAGGGTTAGAGTTATGGTGAGGGTGAGAGTGAGGGTGAGGGTTAGGTTTAGGGTGAGTTTAACGTTAGGGTGAGGATTAGGGTTAGGGTGAGGGTGAGGTTTAGGGTTAGAGTGAGGGTTAGGGGGAGGGTTAGGGTGAGGGTTAGGGTTAGGCTTAAGCTTAACCTTCAGGATATGCTGAGGATGAGGGTGGGGTTGAGGATTATGGTTTGGGTGTTGGTTAGGGATAGGATTTGGGTGAGGGTTAGGATGAGGGTTAGGGTTATTAGGGTTAGGTTGAGGGCAATGGTGAGGGTGAGGGTTAGGGTTAGGTTTAGGCTTAAGTTTAGGGTTAGGCTGAGGGTGAGGTTGAGGGTGAGGGTTAAGGTTAGGGTGATGGTTAGGGTTACGGTTAGGTTGAAGTTTAGCATGAGGTTTAGGGATAGGTTGAGGGACAGAGTGAGGGTGATGGTAAGGGTAAAGTTGAGGGTTAGGCTGAGGGTGAGAATTAAGATAACGGTGAGGGTTAGGGTTAGGGTGAGGGTTAGGGTAAGGGTGAGGGTGAGGGTTAGATTGAGGATTAGGGTTAGGTTCAGTGTGAGGTTTGGGGTGAGGATGAGGGTTAGGGTTAGGTTGAGGGTTAGTGTTAGGTTTAGTGTTATTGTTAGGTTAAGGATTAGATTTACGGTGAGGGTGAGGTTGCGGGTCCTGGTTAGGGTTAGGGTTAGGGTGAGGTTTAGAGTTAGGTTTGGAGATAGGGTTAGGTTGAGGGTGATGTTTAGGGTTAGATTTCAGGTTAGTGTTAGGGTTGGGCTTAGGGTTAGGCTGAGGGTGAGAGTGGGGGTGAGGATTAGGGTTGGGTTTAGGGTTAGGGTTAGAGTTAGGGTTAGGGTAAGGTTAGGGATTAGGGTTAAGGTGAAGGTGAGGGTGAGTGTTAGAGTTAGGGTTAGGCTTAGGCTGAGGGTGAGGGTCGGGGTGAGGATTAGTTTTCGGGTGATGGTTAGGGTTAGGATTAGGGTTAGGGTGAGGGCTAGGGTGAGAGTGAGGTTTAGGGTTAGGGTTAGGGTGAGGTTTAGGGTTAAGGTGAGGGTTAGGGTTAGTGTGAGGGTTAGTGTTAGGTTTAGGTTTAGAGTTAGGGTTAGGGGGAGGGTTAGGGTCAGGGTTAGGGTTAGGGTTAGTGTTAGGGTTATGGTTAGGGTGATGGTTAGGCTTACGGTTAGCTTGAAGATTAGGATGAGGTTTAGGGATAGGGTGAGGGTTAGGGTAAGGGTGATGGTAAGGGTAAATTTGAGGGTTAGGCTTTGGGTGAGGGTTAGGATAAGTGTAAGGGTTACGGTTAGGGTGAGGGTTAGGGTAAGGGTGAGGGTTAGGGATTAAGGTGAGGCTGAGGGTTAGATTGAGGATTAGGGTTATGGTTAGTATGTGGTTTAGGGTGAGGATGAGGGTTAGTGTTAGGTGAAGTTAAGTGTTAGAATTAGGGTTATGGTGAGGACTAGGGTGAGGGTGAGGGTTAGGTTTAGGGGTAGGGTGAGGTTTAGGCTTAGGGTGAGGGTTAGGGTTAGTGTGAGGGTTAGTGTTAGGGTTAGGGTTAGTGTTAGGGTGAGGGTAAGTGTTAGGGAGAGGGTTAGGGTGAGGGTGAGGGTTATAGTTAGGGTGAGGCTAAGGGTTAGGGTTAGGGTTATTGTTAATTTTTGGCTTAGGTTTATGTTGAGGGTGAGGGTGAGGGTGAGGTTTAGGGTTAGGTTTAGGGTGAGGTTTAGGGTTAGATTTATCTTAGGGTTAGGGTAAGTGTTATGGTTACGGTTAGGATTAGTGTTATGTTAGGGTTAGGGTTAGGGTTATGGTTTGGTTGAGTGTGTGGTTTAGCGTTAGGTTTAGGGGTAGGCTTGGGGTTAGGCTGAGGGTGAGGTTGAGGGTGATGGTTACGGTTAGTCTGAGGGTTAGGATTAGGATTAGTGTGAGGGTTAGGATGAAGGTTAGGGTTAGGATTAGGGTTAGAGTGAGGGCTAGGGTGAGCGTGAGGTTTAGTGTTAGGGTTAGGGTGAGGTTTAGGGTTAGGGTTAGTGTGAGGGTGAGGTTTAGTGTTAGAGTTCGGGTTAGGTTGAGGGTTAGGATTAGGGTTAGTGTTAGCGTTAGGGTTAGGGTGAGTGTTAGGGTTAGGTTGAGTGTTATGGTGATGGTTAGGATTAGGATTAGGGTAGGGTTAGGGTGAGTGTGAGGGTGAGGGTAAGGGTTAGGCTTAGGGTTAGCCTGAGGGTGAGGGTGAGTGTGAGGGTTAGGGTTAGGGTGAGGGTGAGTGTGAGTGTTAGGGTTAGTGTTAGGGTTAGGCTTAGGTTTAGGCTGAGGGTGATGGTGAGGGAGAGGGTTAGGGTTAGGGTGAGGGTTTGGTTAGGGTTAGGGTGAGGGTTAGGGTTAGGGGTATGAAGAGTTTTAGTGTTAGGGTAACGGTTAGGGTGAGGGTGAGGTCTAGGGTTAGAGTTGGGCTTAGGGTGAGGGTTAGCCTGAGGGTTAGGGTTAGGGTGAGGTTTAGGGTGGGGTTGACAGTAAAGGTAAACTTTAGGGTTAGGCTGAGGGTGAGAGTTACTGTAAGGGTCTGGGTTAGGGTTAGGGTGAGGGTTAGGTGTAGGGGTAGGGTGAGGGTGAGTGTAAGATTGAGGATTAGTGTTAGGGTGAAGTTTAGTTTAAGGATGAGGGTTTGGGTTAGGGTTTTTGTTAGTGCTATGGTTATAGTTAAGTTTGCAATGAGGGTGAGGCTGAGGGTGAGGTTTATGGTGAGGGTTAGATTTAGGTTAGGGTTAGGGTTAGTATTATTTTTAGGGTTAGGGTTAGATTTACAGTGAGGATGAGGGTGAGGGTTAGGGTGAGGGTGAGGTTTATGGTGAGGTTTAGGGTTAGTGTTAGGTTGAGCGTGATGTTTAGAGTTAGAATTATGTTTATGGGGAGGGTTAGGGTGAGAGATAGGGTTAGGGTTAGAGTTAGTCTTAAGGCGAGGGTGAGGGTTAGGTTGAGGTTTAGGGATAGGCTTAGGGTTAGGATTAGGGTTAGGGTGGGGTTGAGTGTGAGGGTTAGGTTTAGGATTAGGCTTAGGTTTCGGTTGAGTGTGAAGGTAGGTGTGAGTGTTATGGTTACGGTGAGGGTGAGGATTAGGGTTACAGTGAGGGTTAGGATTTGGGTTAGGATTAAGGTGAGGGTGAGGGTTAGGGTTAGGGTGCGGGTTAGGGTTAGGATTAGGATTAGGGTGAGGGTGAGGATTAGAGTTAGTGTTAGTGTTAGGTTTAGGGTTAGGCTGAGGGTGAGGGTGGCGGTGAGGATTAGTGTTAGGGTGATGGTTAGAGTTAGGTTTAGTGTTATTGTTAGGGTTAGGGATAGAGTTATGGTGAGGGTGAGGTTCTGGGTGAGGTTTAGGGTTAGTGTTAGGGTGAGGTTTAAAGTTAGGGTTGGAAATAGGGTTAGGGTGAGGGTGATGTTTAGGGTTAGAGTTCGGGTTAGTGTTAGGGTTGGGCTTAGGGTTAGGCTGAGGGTGAGAGTGGGGGTGAGTATTAGGGATACGGTTAAGGTTAGGGTTAGAGTTAGGTTTATTGTTAGGGTTAGGGTTATTGTTAGTGTTATGTTTAGGGTTAAGTTTGCAGTGAGGGTGAGGCTGAGGGTGAGGTTTATGGTTAGGGTTAGGTTTTGGGTTAGGGTTATTGTTAGTGTTAGTGTTAGGTTTAGGGTTAGGGTTAGAGTTAAGGTCAGAGTGAGTCTTAGGGTTAGGTTGAGGTTTAGGGTGACGTTTAGGGTTAGGATTAGGTTGAGGGTGAGGTTTATGGTTAGAGTGAGGGTTAGTGGGAGGGTTAGGGTTAGGATTAGGGATAGGGTTAGGTTTAGGGTTAGGATTAGTGTTTTTGTTAAGGTTAGGGTTAGACTCATGGTTAGTGTTAGGGTGAGGGTGAGGGTTAGGCTTAGGGTTAGGGTTAGGGTGTGGTTTAGGGTTAGGGTGAGGATTAGGGTTAGGATGAGGGTGAGGTTTAGGGTTAGAGTTAGGTTTAGGCAGAGGGCTAGGGTGAGGGTTAGGGTTAGGGTTAGGGTTAGGGTTAGGAATAAGGTTAGGGTGAGGGTGACTCTGAGGGTTAGGGTTAGGCTTATTCTTAGGTTTAGGGTTAGGCTGAGGATGAGGGTGGGGGTGAGGATTAGGGTTTGGTT
Source organism: Dipodomys merriami (assembly GCF_024711535.1). NCBI lineage: Eukaryota > Metazoa > Chordata > Mammalia > Rodentia > Heteromyidae > Dipodomys > Dipodomys merriami. The sequence goes on along the minus strand of NW_027206335.1, from coordinate 3,455,130 downwards.
GATTGTTAGGTTTAGGATTAGGGTGACTGTTAGGATGAGGGTTAGTGTTAGGATTAGGGTTAGGGTTAAAGCTAGGGGGAGGGTGAGGGTTAGGGTTAGGCTTAGGCTTAGGGTTAGGCTGAGGGTGAGGTTGAGGGTGAGTGTTAAGTTTAGGGTGATGTTTAGGGATACGGTTATGTTGAAGGTTAGCATGAGGTTTAGGGATAGAGTGAGGGTTAGCGTGAGGGTGATGGTACGGGTAAAGTTGAGTGTTAGGCTGAGGGTGAGAATTAAGATAAGGGTGAGGGTTGGTGTTAGGTTGAGGGTTAGGGTTGGGGTTAGTGTTAGGGTTAGGATGAGTTTTAGGGTTAGGGTGAGGGTTATGGTTATGTTTAGGATTAGGATTAGGGTTAGGGTGAGGATGAGTGTGAGGTTAGGGTAAGGGTTTGGCTTAGGGTTAGGTTGAGGGTGTGGGTTAGGTTTAGGGTGAGGGCGAGTGTGAGGGTTAGGATTAGTTTTAGGGTTAGGGTGAAGGTTAGTGTGAGGGTTAGTGTTAAAGTTAGGGTGTGGTTGAGGGTTAGGTTTAGGGTCATGCTTAGGGTTACGGTCAGGGAGAGGGTTAGCATGAGGGTGAGAGTTAGTGTGAGGGTGACAGTAAGGGTAAAGTTGAGGGTTTGGCTGAGAGTGAGGATTATGTTAAATGTGAGGGTTAGGGTTAAGGTGAGGGTGAGGGTTAGGGTTAGAGGTAGGGTGAGGATGAGTGTAAGATTGAGTATTAATGTTAGGGTGAGGTATAGGGTGAGGATGAGGGTTAGGGTTAGGGTTATTGTTAGTGTTATGGTTACAGTTAAGTTTGCAGTGAGGGTGAGGCTGAGGGTGATGTTTATAGTTAGGGTTAGGTTTAGGTTTAGGGTTAGGGTTAGTATTATTTTTAGGGTTAGGGTTAGATTTACAGTGAGGATGAGGGTGAGGGTTAGGGTTAGGGTGAGGTTTATGGTGAGGTTTAGGGTTAGTGTTAGGTTGAGCGTGATGTTTAGAGTTAGAATTATGTTTATGGGGAGGGTTAGGGTGAGAGATAGGGTTAGGGTTAGAGTTAGTCTTAAGGCGAGGGTGAGGGTTAGGTTGAGGTTTAGGGATAGGTTTAGGGTTAGGATTAGGTTTTGGTTGAGGATAAGTGTGAGAGTTAGGTTTAGGCTTAGACTCAGGGTTAGGTTAAGGGTGAAGGTAGGTGTGAGCGTTATGGTTACAGTGAGGGTGAGGATTAGGGTTAGGGTGAGGGTTAGAATTTGGGTTAGGATTAAGGTGAGGGTGAAGGTTAGGGTTAGGGTGAGTTTAAGGTTTACGATTAGGATTAGGGTGAGTGTGAGTGTTTGGATAATGGTTAGGGTTATTGTTAATGTTATGGTTAAGGTTACCTTTGCAGTGATGCTGAGGCTGAGGGTGAGGGTTAGGTTTAGGATTAGGGTTAGGGTTAGGTTTAGGGTTAGGATTAGTGTTTTTGTTAAGGTTAGGGTTAGAGTTATGGTGAGGGTGAGGCTGAGCGTTAGGGTTAGGTTTAGGGTGAGCTTTAGGGTTAGGGTGAGGATTAGGGTTTTGGTGAGGGTTAGGTTTAGGGTTAAAGTGAGGGTTCAGGGGAGGGTTAGGGTGAGTGTTAGGGTTTGGGTTAGGGTTAGGTTTGGGTGTAGGGTTAGGTTGAGGGTGAGTGTGAGTGTTAAGGTTAAGCTTAGGCTTAGGCTTGGGGTTAGGCTGAGGATGAGGGTGGGGGTGAGGATTAGTGTTCGAGTGATGATTAGGGTGAGGATTAAGGTGAGGGTTAGGATGAGGGTTAGGGTGAGGATTAGGGTTAGGGTGAGGGCTAGGGTGAGGTTGAGGGTTAGGGTTAGGGTTAGGTTTAGGGTTAGGCTGATAGTGACGTTGAGGGTAAGGTTAATGGTTAGGGTTAAGGTTAAGTTGAAGATTAGCATGAGGTTTAGGGATAGGGTGAGGGTTAGAGTGAGGGTGATGGTAAGGGTAAAGTTCAAGGTTAGGCTGACTGTGAGAATTAAGATAAGGGTGAGGGTTAGGGTTAGGGTGAGGCTTAGGTTAAGGGTGTGGGTTAGGGGTTATGGTGAGGGTTAGGGTTAGGTTGAGGGTTATAGTTAGGGTGAGGGTTAGGGTTAGGGTTATTGTTATTGTTAGGTTTAGAGTTAGGTTGAGGGTGAGGGTGACAGTGAGGGTTAGGTGTAGGGTCAGGATTAGGGTGAGATTTAGGGTTAGGATTAGTGTTATAGTTAGGGTTAGGGTGAGGGTGAGGTTTAGGGTTAGAATTAGGCTTCGGTTGAGTGTTAGTTTGAGGGTTAGGGTTAGGGTAAGTGTTAGGTTAGTGTTAGGGTGAGAGTTAGGTTGAGAGTGATAATTAGGGGTAGTATTAGGGTTAGGGTGAGGTTGAGTGTGTGGGTTAGGCTTAAGTTTAATGTTATGCTTAGGGTTAGGCTGAGGGTGAGGTTGAGGGTGAGGGTTATGGTTAGGGTGAGGGTTAGAGTTAGGGTAGATTGAGGGTTAGGATGAGGGTTAGTGTTACGATTAGTGTTAGGTTGAGCGCTGGGGTGATGGTTAGTGTGAGGTTTAGGGTTAGGGATAGGGTTAGGTTTAAGATTAGGGTTAGGTTTTGGGTGAGTGTGAGGGTTAGGCTTAGTATTAGGGTTAGGATTAGGGTTAGGGTTATGGTTAGGATTTGATTTAGAGTGAGATTGAGGGTAAGAATTAGAGTTAGTGTTAGTGTTAGGGTTAGGGTTAGGCTAAGGGTGAGGGTGGGGTGAGGATTTGGGTTAGGGTGATGGTTAGGGTTAGGGTTAGTGTTATTGTTAGGGTTAGGGTTAGAGTTAAGGTGAGGGTGAGGGTGAGGGTGCGGGTGAGTTTTAGGGTTAGGGTTAGGTGAGGTTTAGGGTTAGTGTTAGAGATAGGGTTAAGGTGAGGGTGAGGTTTAGGGTTAGAGTTCGGGTTAGTGTTAGGGTTACGCTTACCGTTAGGCTGAGGTTGAGGGTGGGGGTGAGGATTAGGGTTAGTGTTAGGGTTAGTGTTAGAGTTCGGGTTAGGCTTAGGGTTAGGGTTATTGTTAGTGTTATGGTTAGGTTTAGTTTGCAGTGAGGGTGAGGCTGATGGTGAGGTTTATGGTTAGGTTTAGGTTTAGGATTAGGGTTAGTGTTAGTGTTATTTTTAGGGTTAGGATTAGAGTTATGGTGAGGGTGAGGGTGAGGGTGAGGGTTAGGGTTAGGGTGAGGTTTAGGGTGAGGTTGAGGGTTAGGGTTAGGTTGGGTGTGAGGTTTAGGGTTAGAGTGAGGGTTAGTGGGAGGGTTAGGGTGAGGGTTAGGTTTAGGGTTATTGTTAGTCTTAGGGTGAGGGTGAGGTTTAGGTTGAGGTTTAGGGATAAGTTTAGGGTTAGGATTAGGGTTAGGGTGAGGGTGAATGTGAGCGTTAGGGTTAGGGTTAGGCTTAGGCTTAGGTTTATGATTATGGTGAGGGTGAGTGTTAGGCTTAGGATTAGGGTGAGGTTTAGGGTTAGGTTGAGGGTTAGGGTTAGTGTTAGTGTTAGTGTAGGGTTAGGTTTAGTGTTAGGGTTAGGGGGAGGGTTAGGGTCAGAGTTAGGGTTAGGGTTAGTGTGAAAGTTAGGGTTAGGGTGAGGGTTTAGTTGAGGTTTAGGGTTAGGGTTAGGGTTAGGTTTAGGATTAGGGTTAGGTTGAGGGTATTTGTGAGTGTTAGGGTTAGGTTTAGGCTTAGGCTGAGGGTGAGGGTGAGGGTGAGGCTTAGCGTTTGGGTGATGGTTAGGGTTAGGATGAGGGTGAGGGTTAGGATGAGGGTTAGGGTTAGGATTAGGGTTAAGGTGAAGGCTAGGGTGAGGGTGAGGGTTAGGTTTAGTGTTAGGGTGAGGTTTAGGCTTAGGATGAGGGTTAGGGCTATTGTGAGTGTTAGTGGTAGGGTTAAGTTTAGTGTTAGGGTTAGGGGGAGGATTAGGGTCAGGGTTAAGTTTAGGGTTAGTGTTAGGATTAGGGTTAGGGTGATGGTTGGGGTTATGGTTAGCTTGAAGGTTAGGATGTTTAGGGATAGGGTGAGGGTTATGGTGAGGGTGATGGTAAGGTTGAAGTTGAGGGTTAGGCTGAGGGTGAAGGTTAAGATAAGGGTGAGAGTTAGGGGTTATGGTGAGGGTGAGGGTTAGATTGAGGATTAGGGTTAGGGTTAGTGTGTGTTTTAGGGTGAGGATGAGGGTTAGGGTTAGGTGAGGGTAAGGGTTAGAATTAGGGTTACGGTGAGGGCTAGGATCAGGGTGAGGGTTAGGGTTAGTGTTAGCGTTAGGGTGAGGGTGAGGCTTAGGGTGAGTGTTAGGGTTAGTGTGAGGGTTAGTATTAGGGTTAGTGTTAGTGTTAGTGTTAGGGTGAGGGTAAGTGTTAGATTGAGGGTTAGGGTTAGGGTGAGGGTTATATTTAGGGTGAGGGTTAGGGTTAGGGTTAGGGTTTGTGTTAATTTTAGGTTTAGGGTTATGTTGAGGGTGAGGGTGAGGGTTAGGATTAGGGTTAATATTAGGTTAGGGTTAGGGTGAGTGTGTGGGTTAGGATTAGGTTTAGGGTTAGGCTTAGTTTTTGGCTGAGAGTGAGGTTGAGAGTGAGGGTTAGCGTTAGGGTGAGGGTAAGGATTTCGGTTACGGTGAGGGTTAGGATGAGGGTTAGGTGATGGCTAGGGTGAGGGTGAGGTTTAGGGTTAGGGTTAGGGTGAGGTTTAGGGTTAGGGTTAGGGTGAGGGTGAGGTTGAGTGTTAGAGTTAGGGTTAGATTGAGGGTTAGGGATCTGGTTAGTGTTAGGTTTAGGGTTAGGGTGAGTGATAGGGTTAGGGTGAGGGTTATGGTTATGGTTAGGATTAGGATTAGGGTTACGGTTAGGGTTACTGTGTGGGTTAATGTTAGGTTTAGTGTTAGGCTTAGCGTTAGGCTGAGGGTGAGGTTGAGGCTGAGGGTTAGGTTTATTGTGAGTGTTTGGGTTACAGTGAGGGTTATGTTTAGGGTGACGGTTACGGTTAGGCTTAGGCTTCGGTTGAGGGTGAGGTTTAGGGTTAGCTTTAGGGTAAAGTTTATGGTGAGGGTGAGGTTTAGGGATAGGGATAGGCTGAGGTTTAGGGTTATATTTAGGGTTAGGGGTAGGGCGAGTTTGAGGTTTAGGGTTAGAGTTCGGGTTACGGTGAGGGTTAGGGTGAGGTTTACGGTTAGAGTTAGGGTTAGGGGGAGGGTTATGGTGAGGGTTAGGTTTAGGGTGAGTGCTAGGTTGAGGGTGAGGGTAAGGATTAGTGTTAGGCTTAGGCTTATGGTTAGGCTGAGGGTGAGGTTGAGGGTGAGGTTAGGGTTAGGGTGAGGTTAGGGGTACGGTTAGGTTGAAGGTTAGCATGAGTTTTAGGTGTAGGGTGAGGGTTAAGGTGAGGGTGATGGTAAGGGTAATGTTGAGGATTACGCTGAGGGTCAGGGTAAAGATAAGGGTGAGGGATAGGGTTAGGGTGAGGGTTAAGTTAAGGTTGAGGGTTAGGGGTTGGGGTGAGGGTGAGGGTTAGATTGAGGTTTAGGGTTAGGGTTAGTGTGAGGTTTAGGGTGATGATGAGGGTTAAGGTTAGGGTGAGGGTTACAGTTAGAATTAGGGTTAGGATGAGGACTAGGGTGAGGGTGATGGTTAGGGTTAGGTTGGGGTTAGAGTGAGTTTTAGGGTTAGGGTGAGGGTTAGGGTTAGTGTGAGTGTTAGTGTTATGGTTAGGGTTAGTGTTAGGGTGAGGGTAAGTGTTAGGGTGAGGGTTAGGGTTAGGTTTAGGGATACTGTTATTGTTAGGTTTATGGTTACATTGAGGGTGAGGGTGAGGGTGAGTGTTAGGGTTAGAGTTAGGGTGAGGTTTACGTTTATTATTACGGGTAGAGTTATGGTGAGGGTGAGGTTTTGGGTTCGAGTTAGGCTTAGGGTGAGGGTTAGTGTGAGGATTAGGGTTAGGGTTAGTGTTAGGTTAGGGTTAGGGTGAGGGTTAGTGTGACCGTTAGGGTTAGAGGGAGGGTTAGGGTTAGGATTAGGGTTAGGGTGAGGTTGAGTGTTTGGGTTAGGGTTAGGTTTAGAGTTAGGCTTAGAGTTAGGCTGAGGCTGAGGTTGAATGTGAGGGTGAGGGTTAGGTGAGGGTTAGGTTTAGGGTAAGGCTGAGGGTTAGGAAGAGGGTTAGGGTTAGGACTAGGGTTAGTGTGAGGGTCAGTGTGTGGGTTAGGGTTAGGTTTAGATTTATGCGTCGGGTTAGGCTGAGGCTGAGGTTGAGGGTGAGGGTTAGGGTTAGTGTGAGGCTTAGGGTTAGGGATAGGGTTAGGTTTAGGATTAGGGTTAGGTTGAGGGTCAGTGTGAGTTTTAGGGTTAGAGTTAGGGTTAGGCTTAGGGTTAGGATTAGGTTTAGGGTTAGGGTTTGGTTTAGGGTGAGGGGTAGGGTGAGGATTAGGGTTAGTGTTAGTGTTACGGTTAGGGTTAGGCTGAGGGTGAGGGTGGGAGTGAGGATTAGGGTTAGGGTGATGGTTAGGTTTAGGGTTAGTGTTATTGTTAGGGTTAGGGTTAGAGTTACGGTGAGGCTGAGGTTGTGGGTGAGGGTTAGGGTTAGGGTTTGGGTGAGGTTTAGAGTTAGGGTTGGAGATAAGGTTAGGGTGAGGGTGATGTTTAGGGTTAGAGTTAGGGTTAGTGTTAGGATTGGGCTTAGGGTTAGGCTGAGGGTGAGAGTAGGGGTGAGGATTAGTGATAGGGTTAGGGTTAGAGTTAGATTTAGGGTTAGGGTTAGGGTTATTGTTAGTGTTATGTCTAAGGTTAAGTTTGCATTGAGGGTGAGGCTGAGGGTGAGGTTTATGGTTAGGGTTAGGTTTAGGGTTAGGGTTAATGTTAGTTTTAGTGTTAGTGTTAGGGTTACAGTTATGGTGAAAGTGAGCGTGAGGGTGAGGGTTAGGGTTAGGGTGAGATTTAGGGTTAGATTTATGTTGAGGGTGAGTTTTAGGTTTAGAGTGAGGGTTAGTGGGAGGGTTAGGGTGAGGGTTAGGTTTAGGGTTAGTGTTAGTCTTAGGGTGAGGGTGAGGATTAGGTTGAGGTTTAGGGATAGGGTTAGGTTTACGATTAGGGTTAGGGTGAGGGTGAATGTGAGGTTTAGGATTAGGTTTAGGCTTAGGCTTATGGTTAGAATTAGGATGAGCGTGAGTGTTAGGGTTAGGGTTAGATTGAGGTTTAGGGTTAGCGTGTGGGTTAGGGTTAGTGTGTTAGTGTTAGGGTTTGGTTTAGTGTTAGGCTTAGGGGGAGGTTTAGGGTCAGGTTTAGGGTTAGGGTTAATATTAGGGTTAGAGTTAGTTTAAGGGTTAGGTTTAAGGTGAGGGTGAGGGTGAGTGTTAGGTTTAGGCTTAGGCTTAGGCTGAGGGTGAGGGTGTGGGTCAGGATTAGTTTTCGTGTGATGGTTAGGATTAGGTTTAGGGTGAGGGTTAGGGTGAGGTCTAGGGTGAGAGTGAGGGTTAGGGTTAGGGTTAGAATGAGGTTTAGGATTAAGGTGAGGGTTAAGGTTAGTGTGAGTGTTAGTGTTAGGTTTATGTTTAGTGTTACGTTTAGGGGGAGTGTTAGGGTCAGGCTTAGGGTTAGGGTTAGTGTTAGGGTTATGGTTAGGGTGATGGTTAGGGTTACGGTTAGCTTGAAGGTTAAGATGAGGTTTAGGGATAGGGTGAGGGTTAGGGTAAGGGTGATGGTAAGGGTAAATTTGAGGGTTACGCTGAGGGTGAGGGTTAGGATAAGTGTGAAGGTTACGGTTAGGGTGAGGGTTAGGTTAAAGTTGAGGGTTAGGTACTAGGGTGAGGGTTAGATTGAGGAGTAGGGTAAGGGTTAGTGTTGTTGTTTAGGGTGAGGATGAGGGTTAGGGTTAGGTGAGGGTAAGGGTTAGAATTAGGGTTAGGGTGAGGGCTAGGTTGAGGGTGAGGGTTAGGTTTAGGGTTAGGGTGAGGTTTAGGCTTAGGGTGATGTTTTGGGTTAGTGTAAGGGTTAGTGTTAGGGTTAGGGTTAGTGTTATGGTGAGGGTAAGTTTTAGGGTGAGGGTTATAGTTAGGGTGAGGGTTAAGGTTAGGGTTAGGGTTAGGGTGAGGTATAGGTTTAGGATTAGGGTTAGAGTTAGGGTTAGGGTTTGGGTGAGGTTTAGGGTTAGATTTAGGTTTAGGGTGAGGGTTAGTGTTAGGTTTGGGTTAGGGTAAGGGTCAGTGTGAGGGTTATGGTTAGAGTTCCGTTAGTGTTAGAATAGGGTTAGGGTGAGGTTTAGTGTGTGGGTCAGGGTTAGGTTTAGGGTTAGGCTTAGCGTTACGCTGAGGGTGAGGTTGAGGGTGAGGTTAGGGGTTAGGGTGAGGGTTAGGATTAGGGTTAGTGTGAGGGTTAGGATGAGGGTTAGGGTTATGATTACGGTTAGAGTGAGGGCAAGGGTGAGGGTGAAGTTTACGGTTAGGGTTAGGGTGCGGTTGTGGGTTAGGGTTCGGGTGAGGGTGAGGTTTAGTGTTAGAGTTAGGGTTAGGGTGAGGGTTAGGGTTATGGTTAGTGTTAGGTTTAGGGATAGGGTGAGTCTTAGGTTTAGGGTGAGTGTTATGGTTATGGTTAGGATTAGAATTATGGTTAGGTTGAGGGTGAGTGTGTGGGTTGGGGTAAGGGTTTGGCTTAGGGTTAGGTTGAGCGTGAGGGTTAGGTTTAGGGTGAGGGTGAGTGTGAGGGTTAGGTTTAGTGTTAGTGTTAGTGTGAGGTTTAGTGTGAGGTTTATTGTTAAAGTTAGGGTGTGGGAGAGGGTTAGGGTTAGGGTGATGCTTAGGTTTACGGTCAGGGAGAGGGTTAGCATGAGGGTGAGTTTTAGTGTGAGGGTTAGAGTGAGGGAGACAGTAAGGGTAAAGTTGAGGGTTAGACTGAAAGTGAGGATTACTGTAAATGTGAGGGTTAGGGTTAGGGTGAGGGTTAGGGTTAGGGTTAGGGTGAGGGTGTGGTTTAGTTTGAGGATTAGTTTTAGGGTTAGTGTGAGGTTTAATGTGAGGATGAGAGTTAGGGTTAGGGTGAGGGCTAGGGTGAGGGTGAGGGTTAGGATTTGGGTTAGGGTGAGTGTGAGAGTTAGGGTGAGTGTTAGGGTTAGGGTGAGGGTTAGTGTGAGGGTTAGTGTTAAAGTTAGGGTGTGGGTGAGGGTTAGGGTTAGGGTGATGCTGAGGGTTATGGTCAGGGAGAGGGTTAGCATTAGGGTGAGAGTTAGTGTGAGGGTTAGGGTGAGGATGACAGTAAGGGTAAAGTTGAGGGTTAGGCTGAGAGTGAGGATTACAGTAAATGTGAGGATTAGGGTTACGGTTATGGTGCGGGTTAGGGTTAGGGGTAGTGTGAGGGTGAGGGTAAGATTGAGGATTAGTGTTAAGGTGAGGTTTAGGGTGAGGATGAGTGTATGGGTTAGGGTTAGGGTTATTGTTAGTGTTATGGTTACAGTTAAGTTCGCAGTGAGGGTGAGGCTGAGGGTGAGGTTTATGGTTATGGTTGGGTTTAGGGTTAGGGTTAGGGTTAGTATAATTTTTAGGGTTAGGGTTAGATTTACAGTGAGGGTGAGGGTGAGGGTTAGGTTTAGGGTGAAGTTTATGGTGAGGTTTAGGGTTAGGGTTAGGTTGAGGGTGAGTTTTAGAGTTTGAATTTGGTTTATTGTGAGGGATAGCGTGAGAGGTAGGGTTAGGGTTAGAGTTAGTGTTAGGGTGAGGGTGAGGGTTAGGTTGAGGTTTAGGGATAGGCTTAGGGTTAGAATTAGGGTGTGGGTGAGCATGAGTGTGAGGGTTAGGTTTAGGTTTATGCTTAGGTTTAGGTTGAAGGTGAAGGTAGGTGTGAGGGTTATGGTTACAGTGAGGGTGAGGATTACAGTTGGGGTGAGGGTTAAGATTTGGGTTCGGATTAAGGTGAGGGTGAGGGTTAGGTTAGGGTGATGGTTAGGGTTAGGATTAGGGTTAGGGTGAGGGCTAGGGTGAGGGTGAGGATTAGGGTTAGGGTTAGGGTTAGGCTTAGGGTTAGGCTGAGGTAGAGGTTGAGGATGCGGGTTATGGTTAGGGTGATTGTTAGTGTTACCGTTAGGTTGAAGGTTAGCATGAGATTTAGTGATAAGGTGAGGGTTAGAGTGAGGGTGATGGTAAGGGTATAGTTGAGTGTTAGGCTGAGAGTGAGAATTAAAATAAGGGTGAGGGTTAGGTTTAGGGTGAGGCTTAGGGTAAGGGTGAGGGTTGGGGGTTATGCTGAGGGTGAGGGTTAGATTGAGGATTAGGGTTAGGTTTATGGTGAGGATGAGGGTTAGGGTTATGGTGAGGGTTAAGGTTAGAATTAGGTTTAGGTTGAGAGCTAGGGAGAGGGTGAGGGTTAGGGTTAGTGTTAGGGTTAGGATGAGTTTTAGGATTAGGGTGAGGTTTAAGGTTAATGTGAGGGTTAGTGTTAGGGTTAGAGTTAGTGTTAGGGTGAGGGTAAGTGTTAGGGTGAGGTTTAGGGTTCGGATGAGGTTTATATTTAGGGTGAGGGTTAGGGTTAGGGTTATTGTTATTGTTAGGTTTAGGGTTACATTGAGGGTGAGGGTGAGGGTTAGGTTTAGGATTAGGGTTAGGGTCAGTTTTAGGGTTAGGATTAGGATTAGAGTTAGGGTTATGGTGAGGGTGAGGTTTCGGGTTAGAGTTGGGCTTAGGGTGAGTGTTAGTGTGAGGGTTAGGGTTAGGGTTAGTTTTAGGTTAGGGTTAGGGTGAGGGTTAGTTTGAGGGTTAGGGTTAGAGTGATAGTTAGCATTAGTATTAGGGTGAGGGTGAGTGTTTGGGTTAGGGTTAGGTTTAGTGTTAGGCTTAGGGTTAGGCTGAGGGTGAGGTTGAGGGTGAGAATTAGGGTTAGAGTGAGGGTTAGATTTAGGGTTACATTGAGGGTTAGGATGAGGTTTAGGGTTAGGATGAGGGTTAGGTTGACCGCTGGTGTGAAGTTTATTGTGAGGGATAGGGATAGGGTTAGGTTTAGGATTAGGGTTAGGTTGAGGGTGAGTGTGATGTTTAGGCTTAGGGTTAGGGTTAGGCATAGGGTTAGGGTTTGGGTTAGGGTTTGGTTTAGAGTGAGGGTGATGGTGAGGATTAGGATTAGTTTTAGGGTTAGGGTTAGGGTTAGGCTAAGTGTGAGAGGGTGGGGTTGAGGATTAGGGTTAGGGTTAGGTGAGGTTTAGGGTTAGTGTTAGAGATAGGGTTAGGGTGAGGGTAAGGTTTATTGTTAGAGTTAGGGTTATTTTTAGCGTTAGGCTTAGGTTTAGGCTGAGGGTGAGCGTGGGGGTGAGGATTAGGTTTAGGGTTAGGTTTAGGGTTAGAGTTCGGTTTAGGGTTCGGGTTAGGGTTATTGTTAGTGTTATGGTTAGAATTAATTTTGCAGTGAGGGTGAGGCTGAGGGTGAGGTGTATGGTTAGGGTTAGGTTTAGAGTTAGGGTTAGTGTTAGTGTTGTTGTTAGGGTTAAGGTTAGAGTTACGGTTAGGGTGAAGGTGAGGGTGAAGGTTAGGGTTAGGGTGAGTTTTAGGGTGAGGTTTAGGGTTAGGATTAGGTTGTGGGTTAGTGTTATTCTTAGGGTGAGGGTGAGGGTTAGGTTGAGGTTTAGGGATAGGTTTAGGGTTAGGATTAGGTTTAGGGTGAGTGTGAATGTGAGTGTTAGGGTTAGAATTAGGCTTAGGCTTAGGTTTGGGATTATGGTGAGGGTGAGTGTTAAGCTTAGGTTTAGGGTGAGGTTTAGGGTTAGGGTGAGGGTTAGGGTTAGGGTGAGGGTTAGGTTTAGTGTTAGGGTTAGGGGGAGGGTTAGGGTCAGCATTAGGGTTAGGGTTACTCTGAGGGTTAGGGTTAGTATGATGGATAGGTTGAGGTTTAGGGTTAGGGTTAGGGTTAGGTTTAGGATTAGGGTTAGAGTGAGGGTGAGTGTGAGTGTTAGCGTTAGGTTTAGGCTTAGGCTTAGTGTGAGGGTGAGGGTGAGGCTTAGTGTTTGGGTGATGGTTAGGGTTAGGATGAAGGTGAGGGATAGGATCAGGGTTAGGGTTAGGATTAGGTTTAGGGTGAAGGCTAGGGTGAGGTTGAGGGTTAGGTTTAGGGTTAGGGTGAGGTTTAGGCTTAGGGTGAGGTTTAGGGTTAGTGTGAGTGTTACTGTTAGGGTTAAGTTTACTGTTAGGTTTAGGGGGATGGTTAGATTCAGGTTTAGGGTTAGGGTTAGTGTTAGAATTAGGGCTAGGGTGATGGTTAGGGTTATGGTTAGTTGAAAGTTAGGATGCTGTTTAGGGATAGTGTGAGGGTTAGGGTGTGGGTGATGGTCAGTTTAAAGTTGAGGGTTAGGCTGAGGGTGAGGGTTAAGATAAGGGTGAGGGTTACGGTTAGGGTGAGGGTTAGGGTAAGGGTGAGGGTTAGGGATTAGGGTGAGGGTGAGGGTTAGATTGAGGATTAGGGTTTGGGTTAGTGTGTGGTTTAGGGTGAACATGAGGGTTAGGGTTAGTTGAGGGTAAGTGATCGAATTAGGAATAGGGTGAGGGCTTGGGTTAGGGTGAGGGTTAGGGTTAGTGTGAGGTTTAGCGTTAGGGTTAGGGTTAGTGTTAGGGTGAGGGTAAGTGTTAGGTTGAGGGTTAGGGTGAGGGTGAGGATTATAGTTAGGGTGAGGGTTAGTGTTAGGGTTAGGGTTTTTGTTAATTTTAGGTTTAGGGTTATGTTTATGGTGAGGGTGAGGGTGAGGGTGAGGGTTAGGGTTAGGGTTAGGGTGAGGTTTAGAGTTAGGATTAGGTTAGTGTTATGATTAGTGTGAGGGTGAGGTTTAAGGTTAGATTTAGGCTTAGGGTGAGTGTTAGGGTTAGGGTTAGTGTTAGGTTAGGGTTAGGGTGAGTGTGTGGGTTAGGGTTAGGTTTAGGTTTAGGCTAAGTGTTAGGCTGAGAGTGAGGTTGAGGGTGAAGTTTAGGGTTAGGGTGAGGGTTAGGATTACGGTTAGGGTGAGATTTATGATGACGGTTAGGGTTAGGATTAGGATTAGAGTGATGGCTAGGGTGAGGGTGAGGTTTAGGTTTAGGGTTAGGGTGAGGTGTAGTGTGAGGTTTAGGGTGAGGTTGAGTGTTAGAGTTAGGGTTAGGGTGAGGGTTAGGGATCGGGTTAGTGTTAGGGTTAGGGTTAGGGTGAGTGATAGTGTTAGGGTGATGTTATGGTTATGTTTAGGATTAGGATTAGGGTTAGGGTGAGGGTGAGTGTGTGGGTTAAGGTTAATTTTAGTGTTAGGCTTAGGGTTAGGCAGAGGGTGAGGTTGAGGCTGAGGGTTAAGTTTAGTGTGAGCCTTTGGGTTACAGTGAGGGTTATGTTTAGGGTGACGGTTACGATTAGGTTTGGGGTTAGGTTGAGGGCTACGTTGAGTGTGAGGTTTAGGGTTAGGGTTAGGATGAGGTTTAGGGTTATAGTTAGGTTTAGGTTTAGGGCGAGTGTGAGGTTTAGGGTTAGAGTTAGGGTTAGGGTGAGGGTTAGGGTGAGGTATAAGGTTAGAGTTAGGGTTATGGGGGAGGGATAGGTTGAGGGTTAGGTTTAGGGTGAGGGCTAGTTTGAGGGTGAGGGTTAGGGTTAGTGTTAGTCTTAGGCTTATGTTTAGGCTGAGTGTGAGTTTGAGGGTGAGGGTCAGGGTTAGGGTGAGGTTAGGGTTATGGTTAGGTTGAAGGTTAGCCTGAGGTTTAGGGATAGGGTGAGGGATAGGTTGTTGGTGATGGTAAGGGTAAAGTTGAAGGTTAGGCTGAGGGTCAGGGTAAAGATAAGGGTGAGGGTTACGGTTAGGATGAGGGTTAGGGTAATGGTGAGGGTTAGGGGTTAGGGTGAGTGTGAGTGTTAGATTGAGGATTAGGGTTAGGTTTCGTGTGAGGTTTAGGGTGAGGATGATGTTAGGGTTAGGGTGAGGGTTAGGGTTAGAATTAGGGTTAGGATGAGGGCTAGGCTGAGGGTGAGGGTGAGGGTAAGGTTAGGGTTATGGTGAGTTTTAGGGTTAGGGTGAGGGTTAGGTTTAGTGTGCGGGTTAGTGTTATGGTTGGGTTAGTGTTAGGGTGAGGGTAAGTGTTAGAGTGAGGGTTAGGGTTAGGGTGAGGGTTATAGTTAGGGTGAGGGTTAGGTTTAGGTTTAGGGTTAGGGTTATTGTGAATTTTAGGTTTAGGGTTACATTCAGGGTGAGGGTGAGTGTGAGGGTTAGGGTTAGAGTTAGGGTGAGGTTTAGGTTTAGGATTAGGGGTAGAGTTAGGGTTAGGGTGAGGGTGAGGTTTAGGGTTAGAGTTAGGCTTAATGTGACGGTTAGTGTGAGGATTAGTGTTAAGGTTAGTCTTAGGTTAGGGTTAGGGTGAGGTTTATTGTGAGGGTAAGGGTTAGAGGGACTGTTAGGGTTAGGATTAGGGTTAGGGTGAGGTTGAGTGTGTGGGTTAGGGTTAGGTTTAAAGTTAGGCTTAGGGTTAGGCTGAGGCTGAGGCTAAAGGTGAGGGATAGGGTTAGGTTAGGGTTAGGTTTAGGGTAAGGTTGAGGGTTAGGATGAGGGTTAGGGTTAGGATTAGGGTTAGGGTGAGGGTGAATCTGTGGGTTATGGTGCGGTTTAGTGTTAGGGTTAGGGTTAGAGTTAGGGTTATGGTGAGGGTGAGGTTTAGGGGTACAGTTGGGGTTAGGGTGAGGGTTAGGGTTAGCGTGAGTGTTAGGGTGGTAGTGAAGGTAAGAGTAAATGTTATTGTTGGCCTGAGGGTGAGAGTTACTGTAAGGCTGAGGGTTAGTGTTAGGGTGAGGGTTAGGTTTAGGGGTAGTGTGAGGGTGAGGTTTAGATTGAGAATTAGTGTTAGGATTAGGGTGAGGTTTAGGGTGAGGATTAGGGTTAGGGTTAGGGTTATTGTTAGTGTTATGGTTAGGGTTAAGTTTGCGATGAGGGTGAGGCTGAGGGTGAGGTTTATGGTTAGGGTTAGGTTTAGGGTTAGGGTTTGGGTTAGTGTTATTGTTAAGGTTAGGGTTGGTGGTACAGTGAGGGTGAGGTGAGTGTGAGGGTTAGGTTGAGGGTTAGGTTTAGGATTAGGTTGAGGGTGAAGATAGGTGTGAGTGTTAGCGTTATGGTGAGGGTGAGGATTAGGTTTAGGGTGAGGTTTAGGATTTGGGTTAGGATTAAGTTGAGGGTGAGGGTTAGGGATAGGGTGAGGGTTAGCATTAGGATTCGGGTTAGGGTGAGGGTCAGGGTTAGGATTAGAGTTAGGGTTAGGGTTATTGTTAATATTATGGTTAAGGACACCTTTGCAGTGATGGTGAGGCTGAGGGTGATGTTTAGGGTTAGGATTACGGTTAGGGTTAGATTTAGGGTTAGGATTAGTGTTATTGTTAAGCTTATGGTTAGAGTTATGGTGAGGGTGAGGGTGAGGGTGAGGGTTCGGCTTAGGGTGAGGTATAGGGTTAGGGTTAGTGTGAGGTTTAGGGTGAGGATGAGAGTTAGCGTTAGGTTGAGGGCTAGGTTGAGGTTGAGGGTAAGGGTTAAGGTGAGGTTTAGGGTTAGGGCTATGGTTAGCGTTAGTGTGAGGGTTAGTGTTAGGGGAAGAGAGTGTTAGGGTGAGGGTTAGGGTTAGGGTTAGAGTTAGGATTAGGGAAAGGGTTACGGTGAGGGTTAAGGTGAGGGATAGGTGGAGGTTTAGGGTTAGGGTTGGGGTTAGGTTTAGGATTAGGGTTAGGGTGAGGGTGACTGTGAGGGTTAGGGTTAGGCTTCGGCTTTGGCTTAGGGTTAGGCTGAGGGTGTGGGTGGGGGTGAGGATTAGTTTTTGGGTGATGGTTAGGGTTACGATTAGGGTGAGGGTTAGGATGAGGGTTAGGGTTAGGATTAGTGTTAGAGTGAGGGCTAGAGTGAGGGTGAGGGTGAGGGTTAGGGTTAGGGTTAGGCTTAGGGTTAGGCTGAGGGTGATGTTGAGGGTGAGGGTTAAGGTTATGGTGATGGTTAGGGTTACAGTTAGGTTGAAGGTTAGCATGAGGTTTAGGGGTAGGTTGAGTGTTAGAGTGAGGATGAGGGTAAGGGTAAAGTTTAGGGTTAGGCTGAGAGGGAGGGTTAAGTTAAGGGTGAGGGTTAGGGTTAGGGTAAGCGTGAGGGTTAGGGTTTTTTGTGAGGGTGAGGGTTACATTGAGGATTAGGGTTAGGTTTAGTGTGAGGTTTAGGGTGAGGATGAGGGTTAGGGTTAGGGTGAGGGTTAGGGTTAGGGTTAGTGTTATTGTTAGGGTTAGGGTTAGAGTTATGGTGAGGGTGAGGTTGCGGTTCCGGGTTAGGGTTAGGGTGAGGATGAGGTTTAGGGTTAGAGTTAGGCTTAATGTGAGGGTTAGTGTGAGGATTAGTGTTAAGGTTAGTCTTAGGTTAGGGTTAGAGTGAGGTTTATTGTGAGGGTAAGGGTTAGAGGGACTGTTAGGGTTAGGATTATGGTAGGGTGAGGTTGAGTGTGTGGATTAGGGTTAGGTTTAAAGTTAGGCTTAGGGTTAGGCTGAGGCTGAGGTTGAAGGTGAGGGATAGGTTTAGGTTAGGGTTAGGTTTAGGGTAAGGTTGAGGGTTAGGATGAGGGTTAGGGTTAGGATTAGGGTTAGGGTGAGGGTGAGTCCGTGGGTTATGGTGCGGTTTAGTGTTAGGGTTAGGGTTAGAGTTAGGGTTATGGTGAGGGTGAGGTTTAGGGGTACAGTGGGGTTAGGGTGAGGGTTAGGGTGAGGGTTAGGGTTAGCGTGATTGTTAGGGTGGTGGTGAAGGTAAGAGTAAATTTTAGGGTTCGGCTGAGGGTGAGAGTTACTGTAAGGCTGAGGGTTAGAGTTAGGGTGAGGGTTAGGTTTAGGGGTAGAGTGTGGGTGAGGTTTAGATTGAGGATTAGTGTTAGGATTAGGGTGAGGTTTAGGGTGAGGATTAGGGTTAGGGTTAGGGTTATTGTTAGTGTTATGGTTAGGGTTAAGTTTGCGATGAGGGTGAGGCTGAGGGTGAGGTTTATGGTTAGGGTTAGGTTTAGGTTTAGTGTTTGGGTTAGTGTTATTGTTAAGGTTAGGGTTAGAGTTACAGTGAGGGTGAGGTGAGGGTTAGGGTTAGGTTGAGGTTTACGGTGAGGTTTAGGGTTAGGGTTAGGTTGAGGGTGAGGTTTAGGTTTCGGGGGAGGGTTAGGGTGAGGGGTAGGGTTAGGGTTAGTGTTAGTCTTAGTGTGAGGGTGAGGGTTAGGTTGATGTTTTGGAATAGGCTTAGGGTTAGAATTATCGGTTAGGTTAAGGGTGAGTGTGAGGGTTAGGTTGAGGATTAGGTTTAGGATTAGGTTGAGGATGAAGATAGGTGTGAGTGTTAGGGTTATGGTGAGGGTGAGGATTAGGTTTAGGGTGAGGTTTAGCATTTGGGTTAGGACTAAGTTGAGGGTGAAGGTTAGGGTTAGGGTGAGGGTTAGCATTAGGATTAGGGTTAGGGTGAGGGTGAGGGTTAGGATTAGAGTTAGGGTTAGGGTTATTGTTAATGTTATGGTTAAGGTTACCTTTGCAGTGATGGTGAGGCTGAGGGTGATATTTAGGGTTAGGATTAGTGTTATTGTTAAGCTTATGGTTAGAGTTATGGTGAGGGTGAGGGTGAGGGTGAGGGTGAGGGTTCGGCTTAGGGTGAGGTTTAGGATTAGGGTTAGTGTGAGGTTTAGGGTGAGGATGAGGGTTAGGGTTAGGTTGAGGCCTAGGTTGAGGGTGAGGATAAGGGGTTAGCTTGAGGTTTAGGGTTAGGGTTATGGTTAGTGTTAGTGTGAGGGTTAGTGTTAGGGGGAGAGAGTGTTAGGATGAGGGTTAGGGTTAGGGTTAGAGTTAGGATTAGGGAAAGGGTTACGGTGAGGGTTAAGGTGAGGGATAGGTGGAGGTTTAGGGTTAGGGTTGGGGTTAGGTTTAGGATTAGGGTTAGGGTGAGGGTGACTGTGAGGGTTAGGGTTAGGCTTCGGCTTAGGCTTAGGGTTAGGCTGAGGGTGAGTGTGGGGTGAGGATTAGTTTTTGGGTGATGGTTAGGGTTATGATTAGGGTGAGGGTTAGGATGAGGGTTAGGGTTAGGATTAGTGTTAGGGTGAGGGCTAGAGTGAGGGTGAGGGTGAGCGTTAGGGTCAGGCTTAGGCTTAGGGTTAGGCTGAGTGTGACGTTGAGGGTGAGGGTTAAGGTTATGGTGATGGTTAGGGTTACAGTTAGGTTGAAGGTTAGCATGAGGTTTAGGGATAGGGTGAGGGTTAGAGTGAGGGTGATGGTAAGTGTAAAGTTGAGGGTTACGCTGAGGGGGAGGGTTAAGATAAGGGTGAGGGTTAGGGTTAGGGTGAGGGTTAGTGTAAGGTTGAGGGTTAGGGTTTATTGTGAGGATGAGGGTTAGATTGAGGATTAGGGTTAGGTTTAGTGTGAGGTTTAGGGTGAGGATGAGGGTTAGGTTTAGGGTGAGGTTTAGGGTTAGGGTTAGTGTTATTGTTAGGGTTAGGTTTAGAGTTACGGTGAGAGTGAGGTTGCCGGTCCGGGTTAGGGTTAGGGTTAGGGTGAGGTTTTGTGTTAGGGTTGGAGATAGGGTTAGGTTCAGGGTGATGTTCAGGTTTAGAGTTCGGGTTAGTTTTAGTGTTGGGCTTAGGGTTAGGCTGAGGGTGAGAGTGGGGGTGAGGATTAGGGTTGGGTTTAGGGTTAGGGTTAGAGTTAGCGATAGGGTTTGGGTCGGGATTAGGGTTAGGGTGAAGGTGAGGGTGAGTGTTAGGTTTAGGTTTAGGCTTAGGCTGAGGATGAGGGTGGGGGTGAGGATTAGTTTTCGTTGAGGATTAGTGTGAGGTTTAGGGTTAGAATTAGGGTTAGGGTGAGGTCTAGGGTTAGTGTTAGTGTTAGGGCTAGGGTTAGGGTGAGGGTGAGTGTGATTGTGAGGGGTAGGGTTAGGGTTAGGCATAGGATTAGGCTGAGGGTGAGGGTGAGGGTGAGGTTTAGTGTGAGGGTTAGGGTAAGGGTGAAAGTAAGGGTCAAGTTGAGGGTTAGGCTGAGAGTGAGGATTACGGTAAATGTGAGTGTTAGTGTTAGGGTGAGGATTAGAGTTAGGGTTAGGGTGAGGGTGTGGTTTAGATTGAGGATTAGTTTTAGGGTTAGTGTGAGGTTTAGGGTGAGGATGAGGGTTAGGGTTAGGGTGAGGGTGAGGGTTAGGGTTAGGTTTAGGGTGAGTGTTACGGTTAGGGTGATGGTTAGGGTTAGTGTGAGGGTTAGTGTAAGAGTTAGGGTTAGTGTTAGTGTGAGTGTAAGTGTTGTTCGGGTTAGGGTTCGGGTGAGGGTTATGGTTAGAATGAGGGTTAGGGATAGGGTTAGGGTTATTGTTAGGGTTAGTGTTCGTGTTAGGATGAGGGTTAGGGTTAGCATGAGGTTTAGGGTGAGGACAAGGGTGAGGGTGAAGTTTAGGGTTTCAGTCAGGCTTAGATTTAGGGTTAGGCTGAGGCTGAGGGTGAGGTTGAGGGTTAGGGTTAGCGTGATGGTTAGGGTTACAGTTAGGCTTAGGGTTAGCATGAGTGTTAGGGTTAGGGTTAGGGTTAGGCTGAGGGTGACTGTAAGGGTAAAGGTGATTATTAGGGTGAGGGTGAGGGTTAGGGTGAGGATTAGGGTAAGGGTTAAGATGGGGTTGAGGGTTAGATTGTGGATTAGTGTTATGGTTAGTGGGTGGTTTAGGGTGAGGATGAGGGTTAGGGTTAGGGTGAGGACTAAGGTGAGGTTGAGGGTTAGGGATAGAGTTAGGTTGAAGTTTAGGTTTAAGGTGATTTTTAGGGTTAGTGTGAGGGTAAGTGTTAGGATTAGTGTTACTGTTAGGGTGAGGGTAAGTGTTAGCATGAGGGTTAAGCTTAGGGTGAGGGTTATGGTTAGGTTTAGGCTTAGTGTTAAGGTTAGGGTTATTGTTAGGGTTAGGTTTAGGGTTACGGATCCTGTGATGGTGAGGGTGAGGGTGAGGGTTGGGGTTAGGGTTAGTGCTGGGGTTAGGGTTAGGGTGAGGGTTACGTTGAGTTTTAGGGTTAGGTTTAGAGTTAGGTTTAGGATTAGGGTTATGGTGTGGGTGAGTGTGAGGGTTAGGGTTAGGGTTAGGCTTAGGCTTAGGGTTAGGCTGAGGGTGAGGGTGGGAATGAGGATTAGCTTTAGGGTGATGGTTAGGTTTAGGGTTAGGTTTAGGGTTATGGTTAGGGTTAGGATTAGGGTTAGGGTGTGGGCTAGGGTGAGGGTGAGGGTTAGGCTGAGAGTTAGGCTGAGTCTGAAGGTGAGAGTGAGGGATAGGGTTAGGTTGAGTTTTAGGGTTAGGGTTAGGGTGAGTTTGAGGTTAAGAATGAGGATTAGTTTTAGGGTTAGTGTGAGGTTTAGGGTGAGGATGAGGGTTAGGTTTAGGGTGAGGACTAGGGTGACGTGAGGGTTAGGGTTAGGGTGAGGCTTAGGATGAGGTGTAGGGTTAGGATTAGGGTTAGGGTGAGCACTAGGGTGATGGTTAGTGTGAGGGTTAGGATTAGGGATAGGGATAGGTTTAGGATTAGGTTTAGATTGAGGGTGAATGTGAGGGTTAGGTTTAGGGTTAGGGTTAGGCTTAGGGTTAGGGTGAGTGTTAGGGTTAGTGTGAATATTAGGGTTATGGTGAGGGTTATGGTTATGGTGAGGGTTAGAGTTAGGTTTAGGGTTAGGGTTAGGGTGAGGTTTAGGGTGAGGATGAGGTTTAGGGTTAGGGTTAGGGTGTGGTTTAGGGTTATGTTTAGTTTTATTGTTAGGGCGATGGTGAGGGATAGGGTTAGAGTTAGTGTTAGGTGAGGGTTAGGGTGAGGGTTAGGGTTAGTGTTAGTGTTAGGGGTAGGGTTAGGATGAAGGTTAGGGTGAGGGTGAGGGTTAGGGTAAGCGTTAGGATTAGGATTAGGGTTAAGGTGAGGGTGAGTGTGAGGGTTAGTGTTAGGGTTAGGGTTAGGTTTAGGATTAGGTTTAGGGTGAGGGTGAGGGTTAGGGTTAGGGTTATGTTTAGAGTGAGGGTTAGGGTGAGGGTTATGGTGAGGGTAAGGGTTAGGATTACCATTAGGGTATGTGCTAGGATGAGCAATAGGGTTAAGGTTAGGGTTAGTGTGAGGGTTAGGGTTAGGGTTAGGGTGAGGCTTAGGATGAGGTGTAGGGTTAGGATTAGGGTTAGGGTGAGCGCTAGGGTGATGGTTAGTGTGAGGGTTAGGGTTAGGGATAGGGATAGGTTTAGGATTAGGTTTAGATTGAGGGTGAATGTGAGGTTTAGGTTTAGGGTTAGGTTTAGGCTTAGGGTTAGGGAGAGTGTTAGGGTTAGTGTGAATGTTAGGGTTAAGGTGAGGGTTATGGTTATGGTGAGGGTTAGAGTTAGGTTTAGGGTTAGGGTTAGGGTGAGGTTTAGGGTGAGGATGAGGTTTAGGGTTAGTGTTAGGGTGTGGTTTAGGGTTATGGTTAGGGTTATTGTTAGGGCGATGGTGAGGGTTAGGGTTAGAGTTAGGGTTAGGTGAGGGTTAGGGTGAGGGTTAGGGTTAGTGTTAGTGTTAGGGGTAGGGTTAGGATGAAGGTTAGGGTGAGGGTGTGGGTTAGGGTAAGGGTTAGGATTAGGATTAGGGTTAAGGTGAGGGTGAGTGTTAGGGTTAGTGTTAGGTTTAGGATTAGGGTTAGGGTGAGGATGAGGGTTAGGGTTAGGGTTATGTTTAGAGTGAGCTTTAGAGTGAGGGTTATGGTGAGAGTAAGTGTTAGGATTAACGTTAGGTTATGTGCTAGGATGAGCAATAGGGTTAGGGCTAGGGTTAGGGTGAGGGTTAGGTTGAGGGTTAGAGTTAGGGTTAGTTTTAAGGTTAGGGTTGGTGTTAGGTTTAGGATTAGGGTTACGGTGACTGTGAGTGTAACAGTTAGGGTTAGGGTTAGTTTTAGGCTTAGGGTTAGGCTGAGGCTGAGCGTGAGGGTGAGGGTTAGATTTAGGCTGAGTTTTTGGTTTAGTGTTAGAGTGAGGGTTAGGGTGAGGGTTAGGGTTAGAATTAGTGTTAGTGTATGTCCTTGGGTGAGGGTTAGCCTAACACTAACGTTTAGGTTTAGTGTGAGGTTTAGCTTTAGGGTTATGATCAGGATTATGGTTAGTGTGAGTGTTTGGGTTAAGGTTAGAGTTACGGTGAGGGTGAGGTTTAAGTTTAGGTTTAGGGTTATGGTTATTGTTAGGGTTAGGGTTAGGGTTAAGGTTAAGGTAAGGGTGAGGGTTAGGGTGATGTTGAGTGTTAGGATTAGGGTTAGGATTAGGTTTAGTGTTAGGGTGAAGGTGAGGTTTAGGGTTATTGTTAGGGTTAGGGTTAGGTTTAGTGTGAGTGTTAGGGTTAGTTTAGTGCTATGGTTAGGTTTATGGTGAGGGCTAGTGTGAGGGTGAGGGTATTGTTAGGGTTATGCTTAGGCTTACGGTTAAGCTGAGGGTGAGGGTTAGGGTTAGGCTTAGGCTTAGGGTTAGGCTGAGGTTGAGTGTGAGGATTAGGGTTAGGGTTTGGGTTAGGGTTAGGCTTAGTGCCAGGCGGAGGGTGAGGGTGAGGGTGAGGGTGAGGGTTATCTTTAGGGTCAGGGTCAGGATTAGTTTTAGGGTTAGCGTTACGGTGCGGGTTAGTGTGAGGTTTAGGGTTAGTGTTACGGTTACGGTGAGGGTGAGAGTGAGTGTGAGGGTTAGAGTTAGGTTTAGTGTTATTTTTAGTGTTATGGTTAGGTTTAAATTTACAGTGAGGGTGAGGATGAGGGTGAGGGTTAGGTTTAGGTTTAGGGTGAAGTTTAGGTTAGGGTTAGGGTAAGGGTTAGGGTGAGGGTTTGGGTAAGGGTTACGGTTACGGTAAGGGTGAGTGTTAGGGTTAGGGTGAGGGTTAGTGTGATTGTTAGGGTTAGAGTTAGGGTGAGGGTTTGGATGAAGTTGATGGTTAGGGTCTGGATTAGCTTTAGGGTTAGGATTTGGATTAGATTTAGTGTTAGATTGAGTGCTTAGGTTAAGCTTAGGTTTAGGGTTAGGCTTAGTGTTAAGCTGAGGGTGAGGGTGAGGGTGAGGTTTAGGGTTAGGGTTTGGGTTAGGTTTAGCGTTTGGGTGAGAGTTAGGGTTCGGGTTACGTTTAGGTTTAGGGTGAGGGTTAGGGTCAGGGTTATGGTGAGGTTGAGGGTGAGGGTTAGGTTGATGGTTAGTGTTAGGATTATGGTTAGGGTGAGGGTTCCGGTTAGGATTAGGGTGAGAGTTAGGATGAGGATTAGGGTTAGGATTAGTGTTATTCTGAGAGCTAGAGTGAGGGTGAGGGTTAAGGTTAGTGTTAGAGTGAGGTTTAGGGTTAGGGTGAGGGTTAGGGTTATGTTGAGTGTGAAGGTTAGGGTTAGGTTGAGGATTAGGATTAGGTCTAGTTTTAAGGTGAAGGTGAATGTTAGCATTAGGGTCCGGGTTAGGATTAGGGTTAGGATGAGTGCTAGTTTGAGGCTGAGTGTTAGGGTTAGGTTTACAGTGAGGTTTAGGGTTATGTTTAGTTTTAGGGTGAGGGTTAGGGTGAGTGTCACGGTGAGGGTCAGGGTTAGGGTTAGGGTGCGGGTTAGAACTTGGTTTAGGGTTAGGATGTGGGTTAGTTTTAGGGTTAGGGTGAGGGTTAGTATGAGGGTTAGGGTTACAATTTGGGTTAGGGTGAGGGCTTGGTTGAGGGTGAGGTTAAATGTTAGGGTTAGGGTGAGGGTTAGGATTAGGATTAGGGATAGCATTAGGGTTCGGGTTACAGTGAGGGTGATGGTTAGGTTTGGGGTGAGGGTTAGTGTTAGGACTAAGTAGAGGGTGAAGGTTAGGGTTACGGTTAGGGTGAGGGTTAGGTTTAGGTTTAAGTTTAGAGTTAGGGTTAGGGTTAGGATTAAAGTGAGGTTTTGTGTGAGTGTGAGGGTTAGTGTTAGAGTTAGGCTTAGGTTAGGGTTAGGCTGAGGGTGAGGGTGGGGATGAGGATTAGGTTTAGAGTGATGGTTCTGGTTTTGGTTAGGTTGAGGGTTAGGATGAGGGTTAGGGTTTGGATTAGGGTTAGGGTGAGGGCTAGGTTGAATGTGAGGTTAAGGGTTAGGTTTAGGCTTAGGCTTAGGTTTAGGCTGAGGCTGAAGGTGAGGGTGAGGGTTAGGTTTAAGGTGATGGTTAGAGTTATGGTTAGGGTGAGGGTTTGGATGAGGTTTAGGATTGGGGTGAGCATTAGGATGAGGTTGACAGTAAGAGTAAAGTTGAGGGTTAGGCTGAGAGTGAGAGTTATGTTTAGGGTGAGAATTCGGGTTAGGGTTAGGTTGAGGGTGAGGGTTAGATTGAGGTTTAGTGTTAGGGTTAGTGTGAGGTTTAGGGTGAGTATGAGGGTTAGTGATAGGGTGAGGGATAGGGTGAAGTTGAAGGTAAGAGTTATGGTTAGGGTGAAGTTTAGGTTTAGGGTGATGGTTAGCGTTAGTGTGAGGGTTAGTGTTAGGGTTAGTGTTAGTGTTAGGGTGAGGTTAAGAGTTAGGGTAAGGTTTAGGTTGAGAGTAAGGTTTAGAATTCGGGTTAGGGTTAGGGTTAGGGTGAGGGTGAGGTTTAGGGTTAGAGTTAGGGTTAGGGTGATGGTTAGGGTTAGGGTTAGGGTTACTGATAGGATTAGGGTTATGGTGAGGTTTAGTGTGGGGGTGAGGGTTACTGTTAGGGTTAGGATTAGGATTAGGGTTAAGGTGAGGGTGAGTGTGAGGGTTAGGATTACGGTTAGGATTAGGATTAGAGTTTGGGTGAGGGTGAGGGTGAGGGTTACCGTTAGGGTGAGTTTTGGGTTTAGGGTTAGAGTGAGGGTTAGGGTCAGGGTTAGGCTTAGGCCTAGGGTTTGATTTTGGCCTGTTTTGAGGGTGAGGGTTAGGGTTAGGGTGATGGTTAGGGTGGGGGTGACGTTAAGGCTAAAGGTTAGGGTTAGGCTGCGGTTGAGAGTTACTGTAAGGGTTAGGGTTATGGTTAGGGTGAGGGTTAGGGGAAGGGGTCGGGTGAGGGTGAGGGTTAGATTGAGGATTAGTGTTAGGGTTAGGGTGAAGTTTAGGGTGAGAATGAGTGTTAGGGTTAGGGTTAGGGTTATTGTTAGTGTTATGGTTAGGGTTAAGTTTGCGGTGAGGGTGAGGCTGAGTGTGAGGTTTATGGTTAGGGTTAGGTTTAGGTTTAGGGTTAGGGTTAGTGTTATTGTTAGGGTTAGGGTTAGAGTTACAGTGAGTGTTAGGGTGAGGCTTAGGGTTAGAGTGAGGTTTACGGTGAGGTTTAGTGTTAGGGTTAGTTTGAGGGTGAGAGTTAAGTTTAGAATTAGGTTTAGGGGGAGGGTAAGTGTGAGGGGTAGGGTTAGGGTTAGTGTTAGTCTTAGGGTGAGGGTTAGGTTGAGGTTTAGGGATAGGCTTAATGTTAGGATTAGGGTTAGGGTGAGGGTGAGTGTGAGGGTTAGGGTTAGGCTTAGGCTAAGGGTTAGGTTGAGTGTGTAGGTAGGTGAGAGGGTTAGGGTTACAGTGAGAGTTAGAATTATTGTTTGGGTGAGGGTTAGGATTTGGTTTAGGTTTAAGGTGAGGGTGAGGGTTAGGGTTAGTGTGACCATTAGGGTTAGGATTAGGGTTAGGGTGAGGGTGAGGGTTACGATTAGGGTTAGGATTAGGGTGAGGGTGAGGGATAGGATTAGGGTTTGTGTTATTGTTATTGTTATGGTTAAGGTTACCTTTGCTGTGATGGTGAGGTTGAGGGTGAGGATTAGGGTTAGGATTAGGGTTAGGGTTAGGTTTGGAGTTAGGATTAGTGTTATTGTTAAGGTTAGGGTTAGAGTTATGGTGAGGGTGAGGGTTAGGTTTAGGTTTTTGGTTAGATTTAGGGTTAGGGTGAGGATTAGTGTTAGGGTGAGGGTGAGGTTTAGGGTTAGAGTTATGGTTAGGGGGAGGGTTACGGTGAGGTTTAGGGTTAGAGGTATGGTTAGGGGGAGGGTTAGGGTGAGGGTTAGGTTGAGGTTCAGGGTTAGGGTTAGGGTTAGGTTTAGGATTAGGGTTAGAGTGAGGGTGAGGGTGAGGGTTGAGGTTAGGCTTAGGCTTAGCGTTAGGCTGAGGGTGAGGGTGGTGGTGAGGATTAGGGTTCGGGTGATGGTTAGGTTTAGGATTAGGGTGAGTGTTAGGATGAGGGTTAGGGTTATAATTAGGATTAGGGTGAGGGTTAGGATGAGGGTTAGGATTAGGTTTATTGTTAGGGTGAGGGCTAGGGTGAGGGTGAGGGCTAGGGTTAGGGTTAGGTTTAGGGTGAGTTTTAAGGATAGGCTGAGGGTTAGGGTTAGTATGAGGGTTAGTGTTAGGGTTAGGGTTAGTGTTAGGGTGAGGGTAATTGTTATGGTGAGGGTTAGGTTTAGGGTGAGTGTTATAGTTAGGGTGAGGTTTAGTGTTAGGGTTAGGGTTTTTGTTAATTTTAGGTTTGGTGTTATGTTGACGGTGAGGGTGAGGGTGAGGGTTAGGTTTAGGGTTAGGGTGAGTTTTTGGGTTAGGATTAGGTTAGAGTTATGGTTAGGGTGAGGGTGTGGTTTAGGGTTAGATTTAGGCTTAGGGTGAGGGTTAGTGTGAGGGTTAGGGTTAGGGTTAGTGTTAGGTTAGGGTTAGGGTGTGGGTTTGTGTGAGGGTTAGGTTTAGAGTTAGGGTTAGGTTTACTATTAAGGTTAGGGTGAGGGTGAGTGTGTGGGTTAGGGTTAGGTTTAGGGTTAGGCTTAAGGTTAGGCTGAGAGTGAGTTTGAGTGAGAGGGTTCGGGTTAGAGTGAGGGTTAGGTTTAGGATTAGGGTTAGGATGTTGGCTAGGGTTAGGGTGAGGTTTAGGGTTAGGGTTAGTTTGAGGTTTAGTGTTAGGGTTAGGGTGAGGGTGAGATTGAGTGTTAGAGTTAGGGTTAGGGTTAGAGTTAGTGTTAGGGTTAGGTTTAGGGTGAGTGATAGGGTTACGTTGAGGGTTATGGTTATGGTTAGAATTAGGATTAGGGTTAGGGTGAGTGTTAGTGTGTGGGTTAGGGTTAGGTTTAGCGTTAGGCTTAGGGTTAGGCTGAGGGTGATGTTGAGGGTGAGGGTTAGGTTTATTGTGAGTGTTAGGGTTATGCTTAGTGTGAGGGTTACTGTTAGGTTTAGGGTTATGGTGAGGGTTACTTCGAAAGTGAGGTTTAGTGTTAGGGTTAGGCTGAGGTTTTGGGTTAGAGTTATTGTTAGGTTTAGGGCGAGTGTGAGATTTAGGGTTAGAGTTAGGTTCAGGGTGAGGGTTAGGGTGAGGTTGAGCGTTAGTGTTAGTGTTAGGGGTAGGGTTAGGCTGAGCGTGAGGTGAGTGTGAAGGTTAGGCTTAGGGTTAGGCTTAGGTTTATTCTGAGGGTGAGGGTGAGTTTGAGGGTTAGGGTTATGGTGAGGGTGAGGTGTAGCCTTAGATTTAGTGTTAGTGTTAGTGTTTGTTTTAGGGTTAGGATGTGGGTGAGGGTTAGGTTTAGGATGATGCTTAGGGTTACGGTCAGGGTGAGGGTTAGGATGAGGATTAGGGGTATGGGTAGGGTTAGGGTGAGGGCTACATTGAGGGTGAGGTTTAGGTTGAGATCGAGGTTTAGTGTTAGGGTTAGGCTCAGGTTTAGGGTGAGGATTAGGGTTAGGGTTAGGGCGAGTGTGAGGTTTAGGGTTAGATTTAGGTTTAGGGTGAGGGTTAGGGTGAAGTTTGGGGTTAGTGTTAGTGTTAGGGTAGGGTTAGACTGAGGGTGAGGGTGAGTGTGAGGGTTAGGGTTAGGGTTAGGCTTAGGTTTTGGCTGAGCGTGAGCGTGTGGTTGAGATTTAGTGTTAGCTTAATGGCTAGGGTTACGGTTCGGCTGAGGGTTAGTATGAGGATTAGGGTTAGGGTGAGGGTTAGGGTGAGGGTGACAGTAAGGGTCAAGTTGAGGTTTAGGCTGAGAGTGAGGATTACGGTAAATGTGAGGGTTAGGGTTAGGGTGAGGGCTAGGGTGAGGTTGATGGTTCGGATAGGGTTAGGTTGAGGTTTAGGTTTAAGGTGATGGTTAGAGTTAGTGTGAAGGTTAGTGTTAGGATTAGGGTTAGTTTAGGGTGAGGGTAAGTGTTAGGGTGAGGGTTAGTGTTAGGGTGAGGGTTCTGGTTAGGGTTAGGGTTAGTGTTAGGGTAAGGGTTATTGTTAGGGTTAGGGTTACAGTTACGGTGAGGGTGAGGGTGAGGGTTAGGGTTAGGGTTAAGGGGAGGTTTAGGGTTAGTGTTAGATTTTGGGTTAGGTGGAGGGTGGGGTTTAGGTTTAGAGTTAAATTTAGGGTTACGGTTAGGTTTAGGGTTAGGGTTAGGGTTAGGATTAGGGTTAGCGTGAGGGTGAGAGTGAGGGTTAGGGTTAGTGTTAGGCTTAGGCTTCGGGTTATTCTGAGGGTGAGGGTGGAGCTGAGGCTTAGGGTTAGGTTTAGGGTGTGGGTTAGGATGAGTTTTAGGGTTAGGATTAGGTTTATGATGAGGGCAAGGGTGAGGGTGAGGGTTAGGGTTAGCATTATGGTGAGGTTTAGGTTTGGGGTTAGGTTTACTGTTAGGGTGAGGTTAGGGTTAGGGTTACTGGGAGGGTGAGCGTTAGGGTTATGGTGAGGTTTAGGGTTCTGTTTAGGATGAGGTTTAGGGTTAGGGTTAGGGTGAGGGATTGAGTTAGTGTTAGAGTTACAGTGAGGGTGAGGGTGAGGGTGAGGTTTAGGGTTAGGGTTAGGTTTAGGCTGAGGGTGAGGTTTAGGGTTATAATTAGGGTTAGGGGGTGGGTTAGGTTGAGTGTTAGGTTTAGGGTTAGTGTTAGGTTTAGGGTTAGAGTGAGGGTTAGGTTGAGGTTTAGGATTAGGGTTCAGGTTAGGTTTAGGATTAGGGTTATGGTGAGGGTGCGTATGAGGGTTAGGGTTAGGTTTACGCTTAGGCTTAGGGCTAGGCTGAGGGTGAGGTTGGGGATGAGGATTAGGTTTAGAATGATGGTTAGGTTGATGGTTAGTTTTAGGGTTAGTATTAGGGTTAGGGTTAGGATTAGGGTTAGGGTGAGGGCTAGGGTGAGGGTGAGGGTGAGGGTTAGGCTTAGGTTTAGTCTGAGTCTGAGGGTGAGGGTGAGGGTTAGGGTTATGTTGATGCTGAGGGTTACAGTCAGAGTGAGGGTTCGGATGAGGGTTAGTTTTAGGGTGAGGGTTAGGGTGAGGGTTACTGTAAGGGTAAACGTTAAGGTTAGGCTGAGTGTGAGGATTACGGTAAGGGTGAGGGTTAGGTTTAGGTTGAGGGTTAGGGTTAGGTTTAGAGTGAGGGTGAGTTTTAGATTGAGTATTAGTTTTAGGGTTAGTGTGAGGTTTAGGGTGAGGATGAGTCTTAGTGTTCGGGTGTGGGCTAGGGTTAGGGTAAGGGACAGGGTTAGGTTGAGTTTTAGGGTTAGGGTGATGGTTAGGGTTAGTGTGAAGTTTGGTGTTAGGGTTAGGGTTAGTGTAAGGATGAGGGTAAGTGTTAGGCTGAGGGTTAGGTTTAGGGTAAGGGTTATGGTTAGAATGAGGGTTAGGGTTAGGGTTAGGGTTATTGTTAGGGTTAGGTTTTCGGTTTCGGTGAGGGTGAGGGTTAAGGTTAGGTTTATGGTGAGGTTTATGTTTAGGCTTAGGATTAGTGTTAGGGTTAGGGTGAGGGTGAGGTTTAAGGTTAGAGATAGTGTTAGTGTTAGGGTTAAGGTGAGGGTGAGGGTTAGGGTTAGGGTTAGGGTGAGGCTTAGGGTTAGGATTAGGTTGAGGGCTAGGATTAGGTGTACGGTTAGGATTAGGGTTAGGGTGAGTACTAGGGTGATGGTTAGTGTGATGGTTAGGGTTAGGGATAGGGTTAGGTTTAGGATTAGGTTTTAATTGAGCGTGAGTGTGAAGGAGGGTTAGGATTAGTGTTAGGGTTAGGCTTAGGGTTAGTTTGAGGGTTAGGGTTAGGGTTTTGTTTAGGGTGAGGGTGATGGTTAGGGTTAGGGTTAGGGTGAGTGTGAGGGTTAGGCTTAGGGTTAGGGTGAGGGATAGGGTGAGGGTGAGGTTTAGGGTGAGGGTTAGGATGAGGGTTAGGGTTACAGTGAGGGTTATGGTTAGGATTAGGGTGAGGGTTAGGTTTAGGATTAGAGTTAGGGTGAGGGTGAATTTTAGGATTAGGGTTAGGGTCAGGATTATGGTTATTGTTATGATTATGATGACATTTGCAGTAGGGGGAGGCTGAGGGTGAGAGTTAGGGATAGGATTAGGGTTTAGTTAAGCTTTAGGGTTAGGATTAGTGTTATTGTTAGGGCTAGGGTTAGAGTTACTGTGCGATTGAGGGTGAAGGCAAGGGTGAGGTTTAGGGTGAGGATTAGGGTTAGGTTTAGGTTGAGGGTGAGTGTGAGGGTTAGGGTTAGGGTTAGGGTTAGGCTTAGGGTTAGGGTGAGGGTTAGGGTTAGGGTTTGGTTTAGGGTGAGGGTGAGGGTTAGGGTTAGTTTTAGTGTGAAGGTGAGGGTGAATGTTAGGGTTAGGGTTAGTGTGAGTGTTAGTGTTACGGTGAGGGTTATGTTTAGGGTGAGGGTTAAGGTAAGGGTTAGGTTTAGGGTGAAGTCTAGTGTGAGGGTGAGGTTTGGGATTAGGGTTAGGGTGAGGTTTAGGGTGAGGGTGATTTTTAAGGTTAGGGTTAGACTGAGGTTTAGGTTTATGGTTAGGGTTAGGGTTAGGGCGAGTGTGAGGTTTAGGGTTAGAGTTAGGGTTAGGGTGAGGGTTAGGGTGATGTTTAGGGTTAGTGTTAGTGTTAAGAGTAGGGTTGGGTTGATGGTTAGAGTGAGGGTGAGGGTTAGGGTGAGAGTGAGGGATAGGGTTAGGGTTGGGATTAGGATTAGGGTTAAGGTGAGAGTGAGTGTGAGGGTTAGAGTTAGGATTAAGATTAGGATTAGGGTTAGGGTGAGATTGAGGGATAGGGTTAGGTTTAGAGTGAGATTTAGGATTAGGATTAGGGTTACGGTGACGGTGAGTGTAAGTGTTAGGGTTAGGGTTAGTGTTTGGCTTAGGGTTAGTCTGAGGCTGAGGGTGAGTGTGAGGGTTAGATTTAGGGTGAGGGTTAGTTTTAGGGTTAGAATGAGTGTTAGGGTGAAGGTTAGGTTTAGGGTTAGAGTTAGGGTATGTGCTAGGGTGAGGGTTAGTGTTAGGGTTAGGGTTAGGGTGAGGTTTAGGTTTAGGGTTATTGTCAGGGTTAGGGTTAGGTTAAGGGTTTGGGTTTGGGTTAGAGTTACAGTGAGGGTGAGATTTAGGATTAGGTTTAGGATTAGGTTTATTCTTAAGGTTAGAGTTAGGGTTAAGGTTAAGGTAAGGATGAGGGTGATGTTGAGGTTTAGTGTTACGGTTAGGATGAGGTTTAGAGTTAGGCTTATGGTTAGGGTTATGGTTAGGGTTTGGTTTAGGGTGAGGGTGAGGTTTAGGGTTAGGGTTATGATGAGGTTCAGGGTTATGGTTAGGATTAGTGTTAAGGCAAGTGTGAGGTTTAGGGTTATTGTTAGGATTAGGATGAGGGTTAGGTTGAGGTTTAGGGTTAGTGTTAGTGTTAGCAGTAGGGTTTGGGTGAGGGTGAGGGTTAGGGTTAGAATTAGGATTAGGATTAGGGTTAAGGTGAGGGTGAATGTGAGGGTTTGTGTCAGGGTTAGGGTTAGGTTTAGGGTTATTGTGAGGGCTAGTGTGAGTGTGAGGGTTAGGGTTAAGGTTAGGCTTAGTCTTAGGTTTAGGCTGAGTGTTAGGGTGAGGGCGAGGGTTAGATTTAGGTTTAGGCTTAGGCTTAAGGTTAGCCTGAGTTTGAATGTGAGGTTTAGGGTTAGTGTTAGGGTTTGTTTTAGGCTTAGTGTTAGGCGAAGGGAGAGGGTGAGGGTGTGGGTTAGGGTTAGGATGAGGGTGAGGTTTAGGGTTAGAGTAAGCGTTAGGGTGAGTATTAGTGTGAGGTTTAGGGTTAGGGTTAGTGTTACAGTTATGGTGAGGGTGAGTGTGAGTGTGAGGGTTAAGGTTAGTCTTAGCCTTAGGCTTAGGCTTAGGCCGAGCTTGAGGGTGAAGGTGATGTTTGGGGTTAGTGTGATTGTTAGGGTTTCAGGGTTGGGGTGAGGGTTAGGGTGAGGTTTAGGTTTAGGTTTAGGACTAGGGTGAGGGCTACGGTGAGGGTTAGGCTTAGGGTTAGCATTAGGGTGAGATTTAGGGTTAGGGTTAGTTTTAGGGTTAGGGAGAATGTTAGGGTTAGAGTTACGGTGAGGGTGAGGGTTAGGGTTAGAGTGAGGGTAAGGGTTAGGTTTAGGGTGAGTTTTAGTATTAGGGTTAGGGTTAGAATTAGGGTGAGGGTGAGGGTGAAGTTCAGGGTTAGAGTTAGGGTTAGGATGAGGTTTAGGGTGAGGGTTAGGGTTAAGGTTAGGAAGAGGTTTGGGTTAGGTTTAGGGTTACGGTGAAGGTGAGGATTAGGGATAGGTTTAGGGTAAGGGTTAGTGTTATTGTTAGGGTTAGGGTTAGAGTTACAGTGAGGGTGAGGGTGAGGATTAGTCTTAGGGTGAGGTTTAGGGTTAGAGTTAGGGTTAGGGTGAGGGTTAGGGTTAAGGTTAATGTAAGATTTCGGGTGAAGGATAGGATGAGGGTTAAGTTTAGGGTTTGGGTGAGGTTTAGGGTTCGGGCTACAGTGAGGGTGAGGGTTAGGGTTAGGTTGAGGGTTAGGGATAGGATTATGTTTAGGGTGAGGGTTAGGGTTAGGGTTAGGATGAGTGTTAGGTTGAGGATTAGGGTTAGGATTAGGGTAAGGGTGAAGGCTAGGGTGAGGGTGAGGGTTAGGGTTAGTGTTCAGGTGAGGTTTAGGGTTAGGGTTAGGGTGAGGGTGAGGGTTAGGCTTAGGGTTAGGGATATGTTGAGGGTGTGGTTTAAGGTTAGGGTGAGGGTTAGGGATAGGATGAGGGTTAGGGTAAGGGTGATGGTAAGAATTAGGGTTAGAGTTAGGATTATTGTTAGTGTTTTGGTTATGGTTATGTTTTCAGTGAGGTTGAGGCTGAGGGTGAGGGTTGGGAATAGGATTAGTGTTAGGGTTAGGTTTAGGTTTAGGATTAGTGTTATTGTTAGGGTTAGTGTTAGAGTTATGGTGAGGGTGAGGTTGAGGGTAAGGTTCAGGGTTAGGGTTAGGGTTAGGTTGAGGTTTAGGGTTAGGGTTAGGATTAGGGTTAGGGTGAGTGTGAGGTTTAGGATTAGAATTAGGGTTTAGGGGAGGGTTAGTGTGAGGGTTAGGGTTAGGGTTATTTTTAGTGTTAGGTTGAGGGTGAGGTTTAGGTTGAGGTTTAGCGTTATGGTTAGGGTTATGGTTAGGATGAGAGTTAGGGTGAGGGTGATTGTGAGGGTTAGGGTTAGCGTTAGGCTTAGTCTTAGGGTTAGGCTGAGGGTGAGGTTGGGGAAGAGGATTAGGGTTTTGGTGATGGTTAGGGTTATGGTTAGGTTGAGAGTTAGGATGAGGGTTAGGGTTAGTATTAGGGTTAGGATGAGGGCTAGGTTGAGGTTGAGGGTTAGCGTTAGGTATAGGCTTAGGCTTAGGTTTAGTCTGAGCGTGAGGTTGAGGGTGAGGTTTAGGGTTAGGGTGATGTTTAGGTTTAAGGTTAGGGTGAGGATTAGGATGAGGGTTAGGCTTAGGGTGAGGGTGATGGTAAGTGTAAAGGTGAGGGTTAGGGTGAGTATGAGGGTTAAGATATGGGTAAGGGTTAGGGTTAGGGTGAGGGTTAGGGTAAGGTTTACGGTTAGGGTTAGGTTGAGGGTGCGGGTTAGATTGAGAATTAGGGTTAGGGTTAGTGTGAGGTTTAGGGTGAGGATGAGTGTTAGGTTTAAGGTGAGGGTTGGGGTTAGAATTAGGGTTAGGGTGAGGGCTAGGGTGAGCGTGAGTATTAGGGTTAGGTTTAGGGTGGGGGTGAGGTTTAGGTTTAGGTTGAGTGTTAAGATTAGCATGAGGGTTAGTGTTATGGTTAGGGTTAGTGTAATGGTGAGGGTAAGTGTTAGGGTGAGGGTTAGGGTTAGGGTTAGGGTTATTGTTAGTGTTAGGGTTATGGTTACCCTATGGTGAGGGTTAGGTTTAGGGTGAGGTTTAGGGTGAGGTTTAGTGTTAGGGTTACATTTAGAGTTTGTTTTAGGGCTAAGATTAGGGTTAGGGTGAAGGCTAGGGTGAGGGTGAGGTTTAGGGTTAGGGTTAGGGTTAGGTTTAGGATTATGGTGAGGATGAGGGTAAGTGTGTGGGTTAGGGTTAGGTTTAGGTTTAGGCTTAGGGTTAGGCTAAGTGTTAGGTTGAGGGTGAGGGTTATGTTTAGAGTGAGGGTTAGGTTTAGGGTTAGGGTGAGAGTCAGGATGGGGGTTAAGGTTAGGATTAGGGTTAGGGAGAGGGCTTGTGTTAGGGTGAGGGTTACGGTTAGGGTTAGGGTGAGGTTTAGGGTTAGGGTTAGGTTTAGGGATAGGTTCAGGGTTAGGGTTAGGGTTATGGTGAGGGTGAGAGTTAGGGTTAGTTTGAGGGTTAGGATTAGGTCTACGTTTAGGGTTAGGGTTAGGGTTAGGGATTTGGCGAGGGTTATAATGAGGGATAGGGTTAGGAATATGGTTAGGATGAGGGCTAGGGTGAGAGTGAGGGTTAGGGTTAGGGTTATGGTGTGGTTTAGGTTTAGGGTTAGGTTTAGGGTTAGGGTGAGAGTTAGGGTTAGGCTTACAGTGAGGGTCAGGGTTAGGTTTTGGTTGAGGGTTAGAATTAGGTTTAGGATTAGGGTGAGGGTTAGGGTTAGGGTTAGGTTGAGGGTTAAGGTGAGGATTAGGGATACAATTAGGGTTAAAGTGAGAGCTAGGGTGAGAATGAGGTAAGTGTTATTGTTAGGGTGAGGTTTATGTTTAGGGTTAGGGTTAAGGTGAGGTTAAGGGTTAGAGTTAGGGTTAGGGGGAGGGTTAGGGTGAGGATTAGGGTTAGGGTTACGGTCAGGTTTAGGTTTCGGTTTAGGGTTAGGGTGAGGGTTAGGGTTACAGTTAGAGAGAGGGTCAGGGTTAGGGTTTGTTTGAGGGTTAGAATTAGTTTTAGTGTTAGGGTGAGGGTTAGGGTTAGGGTTAGGATGAGGGTGAGGGTGAGTTTTAGGGTTATAGTTAGGGTTAGGTTGAGGGATAGGGTGAGGTTTCGGGTTAGGGATAGTGTTAGGATTAGGATTAGGGTGAGGTT
Source organism: Dipodomys merriami (assembly GCF_024711535.1). Taxonomy (NCBI): domain Eukaryota; kingdom Metazoa; phylum Chordata; class Mammalia; order Rodentia; family Heteromyidae; genus Dipodomys; species Dipodomys merriami. The sequence continues at coordinate 3,419,938 of NW_027206335.1, read as the reverse complement.
CAGGGTTAGGGTGAAGGTTAGGTTTAGGGTCAGGATTAGGATTAGGGTTAGGGTGAGGGTGAGTGTGAAGTTTAGGGTTAGGGTTAGGGTTAGGCTTAGGGAAAGGCTGAGTGTGAGGTTGAGGGTGGGGGTTCAGGTGAGGGTGAGGTTTAGGGTTAGAATTAGGGTTAGGGTTAGAGTGAGCATTAGGGTGAAGGTTAGGTTTAGCGATAGGGTTAGGGTTAGTGTTAGGGTTATGGTGAGGGTGAGGTTTAGGTTTAGGTTGAGGGATAGGATTAGTGCTAGCTTTAGGGTGACAGGGTGAGGGTTAGGGTGAGGGTTAACATGAGTGTTGGGGTTAGGATTAGGGTTAGGATGAGGGCTAGGGATAGGTTTAGGTTTAGGGTGAGGGTTTGTGTTATGTTGAGGTTGTGGGTTTGGTTTGGAGTGATTGTTATTGTGAGGACTAAGGTGAGGGTGAGGGTTAAGGTTAGGGTTAGTGTGAGGTTTAGGTTGAGGTTTAGGTTTAGGGTTAGGGTTAGCATTAGGGTTAGGGTGAGGGCTAGGGTGAGTGTGAGGTTTAGGGTTAGGGTTAGTCTTAGGCTTAGGTTTAGGCTGAGGCTGAAGGTGAGGTGAGGGTTAGGGTTAGGGTGATGGTTAGGGTTAAAGTTAGGGTTAAGATGAGGGTTAGGATTAGGGTGAGGGTTAGGATGAGGGTGACAGTAAGAATAAAGTTGAGGGTTAGGCTGAGGTTGAGGGTTATGGTAAGGGTGAGGGTGATGGTTAGGGTTAGGTTGAGTGTGAGGTTTAGATTGAGGATTAGTGTTAAGATTAGTGTGAGGTTTAGGGTGAGGATGAGGGTTAGGGTTAGGGTGAGAGATAGCGTGAAGTTGAGGGTTAGGGTTAGGGTTAGGGTGAGGTTTAGGTTTAGGGTGATGGTTAGCATTAGTGTGAGGGTTAGTGTTAGGGTTTGTGTTAGTGTTAGGGTGAGCGTCAGTGTTAGGGTAAGGTATAGGTTTAGGGTAAGGTTTTGTATTAGGGTTAGGGTTAGGGTTAGCGTGAAGGTGAGGTTTAGGGTTAGAGTTAGGGTTAGGGTGAGGGTTAGGGTTAGGGTTAGGGTTACTGTTCGGATTAGTATTAGAGTTAGGGTGAGGGTGAGGGTGAGGATTACGGTTAGGGTTTGGGTGTGGGCTAGGGTGAGGGTGAAGGTTAGGGTTAGGGTTGGGGTGAGGGTTAGGGTGAGGTTTAGGGTTAGTGTTAGGGTTAGCGTTGTGATTAGGGATAGTCGAAATGTTAGGCTGAGGGTGAAGATGAGGGTGGGGTTTAGGGGGATGGTGAGGGTTAGGGTTAGGGTTAGGGTGGGGTTTAGGGTTAGGGTACGGTTAGGGTGAGGGTGAGGTTTAAGGTTAGATACAGGGTTAGGGAGAGGGTTAAGGTGAAGTTTAGGGATTGGGTTAGTGTTAGGTTTAGGGTTACAGTTACTGTGAGGGTGAGGGTGAGGGTTAGGTTAGGGTTAGTGTGAGGATTAGGGTTTGGGTAAGGGTTAGAGTGAGGGTTAGGTTGAGGGTGAGGTTTAGGGATAGAATTAGGTTTAGGGTGAGTGTGAGGTTGAGGTTTAGGTTTAGGGTTAGTGTTAGTGTTAGGTTTAGGTTGAGATTTAGGGGGAGGATTAGGGTTAGGGTTAGGATTAGGAGTAGGGTTAGGGTTAGGGTGAGTGTGAGGGTTAGGGTTAGGATTAGTGTTAGCCTTAGGTTTTGCCTGAGGGTGAGGTTGAGGGTGAGGTTTAGGTTTAGGGTGAGGGTAAGGGTTAAGGTGATGGAGAGGTTTATTGTTAGCTTTAGGGTTAGAGTTAGGGTTAGTTTGAGGGTGAGGTTTACGTTTAGAGTTAGGGTCAGTGTTAGGGTTAGGGTGAGGGTCAGGGTTATGGTTGGGGTTAGGTTAGGCTTAGGCTTAGGCTTAGGCTGAGCATGAGGGTGAGGGTTAGGGTTAGGGTTAGGGTGAGGGTTAGGATGAGTTTTAGGGTTAGGATTAGGGTTAGGGTGAAGGCTAGGCTGAGGGTTAGGGTGATGGTTAGGTTTAGGGGTAGGGTTAGGTTAGTATTAGGGTTAGGGTCATTGTGAGGGTGAGGGTTATGGTTAGGGTTAGCATTAAGCTTAGGGTTAGGGTGAGGTTTAGGGTTAGGTTTTGGTTTAGTGTGAGGGTGAGGCTGAGGATTAGTGTTAGGTTTAGGGTTAGGGTGAGGGTTGGCTTTAGGGTTACGCTTAGGGTTAGGGTGAGGGTTACAGTGAGGGTTAGGGATAGGGTTAGGGTTAGGCTTAGGCGTAGGCTGCGGGTGAGGGTGAGGGTTAGGTTAAGGGTTTGGGTTAGGGTGAGGGTGACACTGAGGATTACTGTTAGGTTTATGGTTAGGCTTAGGTTTAGGTTTAGGGTTAGGGCTAGGGTTAGTGTTAGGGTGAGGTTGAGGGTTAGGCTTAGGGTTAGGCTTATGGTTAGGGTTAGGGTTAGGGTGAGTGTGAGGTTTAGGGTTAGAGTTAGGGTTAGGGGTAGGGTTAGGGTGAGGTTTAGGTTCAGGGTTAGTGTTAGGATGAGGGTGAGGGTGAGTGTTAGTTTGAGGTTTAGGGAAAGGGTTAGGTTTAGGACAAGGGTTAGGATGAGGGTGAGGGTGAATGTTAGGCTTAGTCTTAGGGTTAGACTGAGGGTGAGTTTGGGGGTGAGGTGTAGGTTTAGTGTTAGGGTTAGGTTTAGGTTTAGCCTGAGAGTGAGGGTGGGGGTGAGCGTTAAGTTTAGTGTGATGGTTCGGGTTAGGGTTATGGATCGGGTTAGTGTTAGTTTTATTGTTAGGGTTAGGTTTAGAGTTACAGTGAGGTGAGAGTGCGGGTGAGGGTTAGGGTTAGGGTTAGGGTGGGGTTTAGGGTTAGGGTAAGGGTAAGGGTGAGGTTTAAGGTTAGATATGAGGTTAGGGAGAGGGTTAAGGTGAGGGTTGGGGATAAGGTTAGTGTTAGGTTTAGGGTTACATTTACTGTGAGGCTGAGGGTGAGGGTTAGGTTAGGGTTAGTGTGAGGCTTAGGGTTTGCGTAAGGGTTAGAGTGAGGGTGAGGGTGAGGGTGAGGGATAGAATTAGGGTTAGGGTTAGTGTTAGTGTTAGGTTTAGGTTGAGAGTTAGGTAGAGGGTTAGGGTTAGGGTTAGTGTTAGGTTAGTATGTGGGTGAGGTTTTGTGTTAGAATTAGGGTTAGTGTGAGTCTGAGGTTGAGGGTTAGGGTTAGGGTTAGAGTTAGGATTATAGTTAGGGTGAGGGTGCGGGTGAGAGTTAGGTTTAGGCTGAGGGTTGGGGTTAGGGTTAGAGTGAGGGTTAGGTTGAGGGTTAGGGTTAGGGTTAGAGTTAGGATTATAGTTAGGGTGAGGGTGTGGGTGAGAGTTAGGTTTAGGGTGAGGGTTGGGGTTAGGGTTAGAGTGAGGGTTAGGGTGAGGGTTAGGCTTAGGCTTAGGTTTAGGGTGTGGGCTAGGGAAAGCTTGAGTGTTAGGGTGAGGGTTAGGGTTAGGTTTAGTGTTAGGTTTAGGGTTGGGGTTAGGGTTAGGCTTAGTATTAGGCGGAGGTTGAGGTTGAGGGTGAGTGTTAGGGTTAGGTGAGGGTGACGTTTAGGGTTAGATTTAGCGTTGGGTTGAGGGTTAGTGTGAGGATTAGGGTTAGGGTTAGTGTTACAATTAGGGTTAGGGTGAGGGTGAGTGTGAGGGTTAGAGTTAGTCTTAGGCTTAGGCTTAGGAGGCTTAGGCCGATCGTGAGGGTGAAGGTTAGGATTAATGTGAGGGTTAGGGTTTTAGGGTTAGGGTTAGGGTTAGGATGAGGTTTAGGGTTAGGATTAGGGTTAGGGTGAGGGCTAGAGTGAGGTTGAGGCTTATGATTAGCATTAGCATGAGGTTTAGTGTTAGGGTTAGGGTTAGAATTACGGTGAGTGTGAGGTTTAGGGTTAGGTTTAAGTTTAGGGTTATTGTTAGGGTTAGGTTTAGAGTTAAGTTGAGGGTTAGGGTGAGGTTTAGGTTTAGGGATAGGGTGAGGTTTAGGATGAGGTTTAGGGTTAGGGTTAGGGTTAGGGTGAGGGATGGGGTGAGGATTAGGGTGAGGGTTACTGTTAGGGATAAGGTTTGTTTTAGGATTATGGTTAAGGTGAGGGCTAGTGTGAGGGTTAGGGTTAGGGTTAGGCTTAGGGTTATTGTGAGGGTTAGGGTTATTTTTTGGGTTAGGCTGAGGGTGAGGGTGAGGATTAGGGTTAGTGTTAGGGTTAGGTTTAGGGTTAGGTTTTGGGTTAGGGTTAGGGTTTTGGTTAGGGTTAGCATTATGATTTGTGTTTGGTTACGGTGAGGGTTCGGGTTAGGGTTAGTGCTAGGCTTAGGGTTAGGCTTAGGGTGAGGGTGGGGGTGAGGATTAGGTAAGGGTTAGGGTTAGGGTTAGGTTTAGAGTTACTGTTATGGTTATTGTTAGTGCTATGGTTAGGGTTAAGTTTGCGGTTAGGGTGAGGCTGAGGGTGAGGGTTATGGTTATGGATAGGGTTAATGTTAGGATTAGTGTTAGTCTTATTGTTATGGTTAGGGTTAGAGTTACAATGAGGTACGGTGTGAGGGTGTGAATGAAGGTTTGGGTGAGGTTTATGGTGAGGTTTAGGGTTAGGGTGAGGGTGAGGGTGAGGTTTACGGTTTGAGTTAGGGTTATGGGGCGGGTTAGGGTGAGGATTATGGTTAGGGTGAGTGTTAGGGTTAGGGTGAGGCTTAGGATTAGGGTTAGGGTTATTGTTAGGGTACAGTTCATGTTTACAGTTAAGATGAGGGTGAGGGTTAGGGTTAGGTTTAGGGAGAGGTTTAGGGTTTGGGTTAGGTTTAGAGTTAGGGTAAAGGTGAGGATGAGGTTTAGGGTTAGAGTCAGTGTTAGGGTGATGGTTAGTTTGAGGGTTAGGGTTAGTGTTAGGATTAGGGTTAGGGTGAGAGTTAGGGGGAGGATTAGGGTTAGGGTTAGGGTTAGGATTAGTGTTAGGGTGAGGGTGACTTTGTGTGTTAGGGTTAGGTTTAGGGTTAGGCTCAGGTTTAGGCTGAGGGTGAGGTTGAGGGTGAGGGCTAGGGTGAGGGTGAGGTTTAGGGTTAGGGTTATGGTGAGGTTTAGTGTTAGGTTTTCGGTTAGGGTTAGGGTGAGGTTGAGATTTACGGTTAGAGTTAGGGTTAGGGTGAGGCTGAGGGTGAGGGTTAGGGTTAGTATTAGGGTTAGGTTTAGGTTGAGGGTTAGTGTGAGGGTGAGGGTTAGTGTTAGGTTTAGGATTAGGATTAGGATTAGGGTTAGGGTTAGGGTTAGTGTTAGGGTTAGGGTTAGTATTAGGGTTAGGGTGAGTGTGAGTGCTAGGATTAGGGTTATGTTTAGGGTTAGGATTAGGTTTAGGGTTAGGATTAGTGTTATTTTTAGGGTTAGGTTTAGAGTTACAGTGAGGGTGAGGGTGAGGGTTTGAGTTATGGTTAGGCTGAGGGTGAGGTTTAGGTTTAGATTTAGGTTTAGGGGGAAGGTTCTTTCCTTGGTTAGGGTTAGGATTAGTGTTAGGGTTAAGTTTAGGGTGAGGGTTAGGTTGAGGTTAAGGGTTAGGGTTAGGGTTAGGATTAGGGTTAGGGTTAGGGTGAATGTGAGTGAGAAGGTTAGGGTTAAGTTTAGGCTTAGGCTTAGGGTTAGGCTGAGGTTGAGCTTGGGTGTGAAGATTAGTGTTAGGAAGATGGTTAGGGTTAGGGTTAGGGTGAGGGTTAGGATGAGGTTTAGGGTTAAGATTAGGTTTAGTGTGAGGGCTAGGGTGAGGGTGAGGGTTAGGGTAAGGATTAGACTTAGGCTTAAGGTTAGGCTGATCTTGAGGTTGAGGGTGAGGGTTAGGGTTAGGGTGATATTTAGGTTTACGGTTAGGGGGAAGGTTAGGATGAGCTTTAGGGTTAGGGTTAGAGTTATGGTGAGGATGATGGTAATGGTAAAGGTTAGGTTGAGGCTGAGGGTGAGGTTTAAAATAAGTGTGAGTGTTAGGGTTAGGTTTAGAGTTATGGTAAGTGTTAAATTGAGGATTAGGGTTAGGGTTAATGTGAAGTTTAAGGTGAGGATGAGGGTTACGATTAGGGTGAGGCTGAGGGTTAAAATTAAGGTTGGGGTGAGGGCTAGGATGAGGGAGAGGGTTAGGGTTAGTTTTAGGGTTAGGGCGAGGTTTAGGATTAGGGTGAGGGTTAGGGTTATGGTGAGGGTGAGGGTGGGGGATAGGATTAGGTTTAGGGTGATGGTTCAGGTTAGGGTTAGTGTTATTGTTAGGTTTAGGATTAGAGTTACTGTGAGGGTGAGGGTGCGGGTGAGGGTTAGGGTTAGGTTTAGTGTGGGTTTTAGGATTAGGGTAAGGGTTAAGGTTAGGTTGAGGGTGAGGTTTAGGGTTAGATATAGGGTTAGGGAGAGAGTTAGGGTGAGGGTTAGGGATAGGGTTATTGTTAGGGTTAGGGTGAGGGTGAGGATTAGGTTGAGGTTTAGGTTTAGGTTTAGGGTTAGGGTTAGTGTGAGGATTAGGGTTAGTGTTAGGGTGAGGGTTAGTGTTGAGGTGAGGGTTTGGGTTAGGGTGAGGGTTATGGTTAGGCTGAGGGTTAGGATTAGGGTTAGGGTAATTGTTAGGTTTAGTTTTAGGGTTACAGTTACTGTGAGTGTGAGGGTGAGTGTTAGGGTTTGGATTAGGGTGAGGTTTATGGTTTGGTTTAGGGTTAGAGTGAGGGATCTGGTGAGGGTGAGGTTTAGGGATAGACTTAGGGTTAGGGTGACGGTTAGGTTGAGGTTGAGGTTTAGGGTTAGTGTTAGTGTCAGGTTTAGGTTTAGAGTTAGGGGGAGGGTTAGGGTTAGCATTTGTGTTAGCTTTAGGGTTAGGATGTGAGTGAGGTTTAGTGTTAGAATCAGGGTTAGGGTGATGCTGAGGGTGAGGGTTGGGTTTAGGGTTACTGTTAGGGTTAGGCTGAGGGTGAGAGTTAGGGTGAGGTTGAGGGTTAGGGTCAGGTTTAGGATTAGGATTAGGGTTACGGTTAGGGGTAGTGTTAGGTTTAGGGTGAGGTTTAGGGTTTGGTTTAGTGTTAGAGTGAGGGATCGGGTGAGGCTGAGGTTTAGGGATAGAGTTAGGGTTAGTGTGAGGGTTAGGTTGAGGTTGAGGTTTATGGTTAGTGTTAGTGTTAGTGTTAGGTTTAGAGTTAGGGGGAGGGTTAGGGTTAGCGTTAGTGTTAGCATTAGGGTTAGGATGTGGGTGAGGTTTAGTGTTAGAATCAGGGTTAGGGTGAGGCTGAGTGTGAGGCTTAGGTTTAGGGTTACTGTTAGGGTTAGGGTGAGGGTGAGGGTTAGGGTGAGTGTGAAGGTTAGTGTCAGGTTTAGGATTAGGATTAGGGTTAGGGTTAGGGATAGTGTTAGGGTTAGGGTTAGGGTGAGGGTGAGGGTTAGGTTTAGGGTGAGGGTAAGGGTTAGGGTTAGGTTGAGGTTTAGTGTTAGGGTTTGGGTTAGAGTTAGGGTTAGGGTGAGGGTGAGGTTTAGGGGTAATGTTAGGGTTAGCATGAGGGTTAGGTTGAGGGTTAGATTTAGGGTCTAGGTTATGTTGGGTGTTACGGTAAGGGTAGTCCTGAGGGTTAGGCTGAGGGTGAGGTTTACGGTAAGTGTTAGGATTAGGGTTAGGGTGAGTGTTAGGTTTAGGGGAAAGTTGTGCTTGAGGTTTTGATTGAGGATTAGGGTTAGGGTGAGGGCTAGGGTGAGGGTGAGGTTTAGGGTTAGAGTTAGGGTGAGGTTTAGGGTTAGGGTGATGGTTAGGGTTAGTGTGAGGGTTAGTGTTAGTGTTAGGATTAGTGTTAGGGTGAGGGTTAGGGTTAGGGTGAGGGGTATGATTAGAGTTATGGTGAGCGTGAGTATTAGGGTTAGGTTGATGGTTAGGGTTAGGGTTAGGGTGAGGGTTATGTTTAGGTTTAGGCTGAGAGTTATGAGGAGAATTAGGGTTAGGGTGAGGGCTACGGTGAGGGTTAGGGTTAGGGTGAGGGTTATGATGAGGTTAGGGTTACGGTGAGCGTGAGAGTTAGGGTTAGGTTGATGATTAGGGTTAGGGTTAGGGTGAGGGTTATGTTTAGGATTAGGCTGAGGGTTATGAAGAGAATTAGGGTTAGGATTAGGGTTAGGGTGAGGGCTAGGGTGAGGGTTAGTGTTAGGGTGAGGGTTATGATTAGGGTTACGGTGAGCGTGAGAGTTAGGGTTAGGTTGATGGTTAGGGTTAGGGTTAGGGTGAGGGTTATGTTTAGGTTTAGGCTGAGGGTTATGAGGAGAATTAGGGTTAGGATTAGGGTTAGGGTGAGGGCTAGGGTGACGGTTAGGTGTAGGTTTAGCATTAGAGTGAAGTTTAGGGTTAGGGTTAGTGTTAGGGTCAGGGTTTGGATGAGGGTTAAGGTTATGCTGAGGGTGAAGGTTAGGGTTTGGGTGAGAGTTAGGTTTAGGAATACAGTTAGGTTTAAGTTTAGTGTTAGTATTAGGGTTAGGGTTAGCGTTAGGTTTAGGGTTATAATTAGTGTTATTGTTAGGGTTAAGGATAGAGTTAAGGTGAGGTTGAGGGTTAGGGTTAGGGTTAGGGTGAGGTTTAGGGTTAGGGGTAGGATTAGGGTTAGAGTGAGGGTGAGGTTTCGGGTTAGTTTTGGGTTAGGGGGAGGTTTCGTTCGTGGTTTATGGTTAGGGTTCGCGTTAGGGTTAAGGTTAGTGTTAGGGTGAGGGTAAGTGTTAGGTTAAAATAAGTGTTAGGGTGAGGGTTCGGGTAAGGGTGCGGGTGAGGGTTAGGGTTAGGGTTAGGGTGGGTTTTAGGGTTAGGGTTAGTGTTAGGGTGAGGGTGATGGTGAAGTTTAGGGTTAGATATAGGGTTTGGGAGAGGGTTAGGGTGAGGGTTAGGGATAGGGTTATTGTTAGGGCTAGGGTGAGGGTGAGGGTGAGGGTGAGGTTTAGAGTTAGGTTTAGGGTTAGGGTTAGTGTGAGGGTTAGTGTTAGGTTTAGGGTTAGTGTTAGAGTGAGGGTAAGTGTTAGGGTGAGGGTTTGGGTTAGGGTGAGGGTTATGGTTAGGGTGAGGTTTAGGATTAGGGTTAGGTTTATTGTTAGGTTTAGGTTTAGGGTTACAGTTACTGTGAGGGTGAGGTTGAGGGTTAGGTTTAGGGTTAGGATGAGGTTTAGGGTTTGGATTAGGATTAGAGTGAGGGTTAGTGTGAGGGTGAGGTTTAGGGATAGAGTTAGGGGTAGGGTGAAGGTTAGGTTGAGGTTTAGGTTTAGGTTCAGTGTTAGTGTTAGGGTTAGGGTTAGCATGTGGGTGAGAACTAGTCTTAGAATTAGGGTTAGGGTGAGGGAGAGGGTTAGGGTGAGGGTGAGGGTTAGGGTTAGGTTTACGATTAGGATTCGTGTTAGGGTTTGGGGTAGTGTTAGGGTTAGGGTTTGGGTTAGGGTTAGGGTGAGGGTGAGGGTTAGGTTTAGGGTGAGGGTAAGGGTTAGGGTTAGGTTGACGATTAGTGTTAGGTTTTGGGTTTGAGTTAGGTTTAGGGTGAGGGTGAGGTTTAGGATTAGCTTTAGGGTTAGGATGAAGGTTTGGTTGAGTGTTAGAGTTAGGGTGATTGTTATGTTGGGGGTGACAGAAAGGGTAAACCTGAGGGTTAGGCTAAGGGTGAGGTTAGGGTAAGGGTGAGAATTAGGGTAAGGTTGAGTGTTAGGGTTAGGGGAAGGTTGAGGGTGAGGGTTTGATTTTGGATTAGGGTTAGGGTTAGGGCTAGGGTGAGGGTGAGGGTTAGGGTTAGGGTTAGTGTCAAATTTAGGGTTAGGGTGATGGTTAGGGTTAGTGTGAGGGTTAGTGTTAGTGTTAGTGTTAGTGTTAGAGTGAGGGTAAGTGTTAGGGTGAGGTTTAGGGTTAGGATGAGGTTTATGATTAGGGTTACGTTTAGCGTGAAGGTTATGGTTAGGTTGATGGTTAGGGTTAGGTTTAGGGTGAGGGTTAGTTTTAGGTTTAGGCTGAGGGTTATGACTAGAATTAGGGTTAGGATTAGGGTTAGGGTGAGGGCTAGGGTGAGGGTTAGGGTTAGGGTTAGTGTTAGAATGAGGTTTAGTGTTTGGGTTATTGTTAGGTTGAGGGTTTGGATGAGGGTTAATTTTATGCTGAGGTTTAGGTTTAGGGTTTGGGTGAGAGTGAGGGTTAGGATTAGGGTTAGCGTTAGGGTGAGTGTTAGGATTAGGGTTACGGTTAGCGTTAGGTTTATTGTTAGTATTAGTGTTATTGTTAGCATTAAGTTTAGAGTTAAGGTGAGGGTGAGGGTGAGGGTGAGGGTTAGAGTTAGGGTTAGGGTGAGGTTTAGGGTTAGGGGTAGGATTATGGTTAAAGTGAGGGTGAGGTTTTGGGTTATATTTGGTTTAGGGGGAGGGTTAGTTCGTGGGTTAGGTTTCATGTTAGGGTTAAGGTTAGTGTTAGGGTGAGGGTAAGTGTTAGGTTGAAGGTAAGTTTTAGGGTGAGGGTTAGGGTTAGGGTGAGGCTGAGGGTTTGGGTTAGGTTTAGGGTTAAGGTTAGGGTTAATGTTAGTTTTCGGGTTAGGGTTAGGGTTAGGGTGAGGTTAGGGTTAGGCTTAGGCTTAGGGTTAGGCTGAGGGTGAGGGTGAGGGTTAGGGTTAGTGTTTGGGTTAGGGTGAAGGTGAGGTTGAGGATTAGTGTTAGGTTTAGGGTTAGGGTTAGTGTTAGGTTTAGGGTTAGGGCTAGGGTTAGGGTTAAGGTGAGGTTTAGGGTTAGGGTTAGGGTTAGGTTTAGGGTTAGGGTGAGGTTTAGGGTTAGAATTAGGGTTACGGTTAGGGTTAGGTTGAGGTTTAGGGTTAAAATTATGGTTAGGGTGAGGGTTAAGGTTAAGGGTAGGGGTAGTTTTAGGATTAGGGTTAGGGTTAGGGTGAGTGTGAGGATTAGGTTTAGGGTTAGGGTTAGGCTTAGAGTTAGGGTGAGGGTTAGGGTTGGGTTTGCTTTAGAGTGACGGTGAGACTGAGGATTAGGGTTAGGTTTAGAGTTAGGTTTAGGGTTAGGGTTACTAATAGGTTTTGGGTTAAGGTTAGGGTTACTGTGAGGTTTAGAATTAGGTTTAGAGTTAGGCTTAGGGTTATGCTGAGGGTGAGGGTGTGGGTGAGGGTTAGAGTTATGTTTAGGGTTAGGCTTAGGGTTAGGGTTATTGTTAGGGTTAGGGTTAGAGTTACGTTGAGGCTGAGGGTGTGGGTGAGGGTTAGGGTGAGGGCTAGGGTGAGGGTGAGGTTTAGGGTAAGGATTAGGGTGAGGTTTAAGCTTAGGCTTAGGGTGAGGGTTAGGGTGACTGTGAGGTTTAGTGTTAGGGTTAGGGTTGCAGTTAGGGTTAGGGTGAGGGTGAGGTTTATGGGTAGAGTTTTGGTTAGGGTGATGGTTAGGATTAGGCTGAGGGTTAAGGTGGGGGTAACGGTAACGGTAAAGTTGAGGTTTAGGTTGAGGTTGAGGGTTATGTTAAGGGTGAGGGTTAGGGTTAGGGTGAGGGTTAGGTTTAGGGTTAGGGTGAGGGTGAGGGTTAGATTGATGATTAGTGTTAGGGTTAGTGTGATGGTTAATGTTAGGGGTAGGGTTAGTTTTAGCCTGAGGGAAAGTGTTAGGGTGAGGGTTAGGTTTAGGGTGAGGTTGAGGCATAGTGTTTGGTTTAGGGTTAGGGTCATGGTGAGGTTTAGTGTTAGACATAGGGTTAGGGTGAGGCTGAGGGTGAGGGTTAGTTTTAGGATTAATGTTAGGGTAAGGCTTAAGGAGAGGGTTAGGATGAGGGTGAGGGTTAGGATTAGGGTTAAGTGTAGGAGTAGGGTTAGGGTTATGGTGAGTGTGAAGGTTCGAGTGAGGGTTAGGGTTAGGCTTAGGTTTAGGCTGAGGGTGAGGGTGAAGTTGAGGTTTAGGGTTAGTGTGAGGATTAGGGTTAGGGTTAGGGTGAGTGTGAGGGTGAGGGTTAGGGTTAGAGTTAGGCTTAGGGTGAGGGTGAATGTTAGGGTTAGGGTGAGGGTTAGGGTTAGTGTTATGGGTAGGGTTAGGATGAGTGTAGGGTTAGGATTAGGGTTAGGGTGAGGGCTGGGGTGAGGGTGAGGTTTAGGGTTAGGGTTAGGGTTAGAGTTAGGGTTAGTGTGAGGGTGAGGTTTAGGGTTAGAGTTTGGGTTAGGGTTAGAGTTAGGGTTAAGCTGAGGCTGAGGGTGAGGATTAGGGTTAGAGTTACCATTAGGATTAGGGTAAGGGTTAGGGTGAGTGTGAGGGTTAGGGTTAGTGTTAGCCTTAGGGTTAATCTGATGGTGAGGTTGAGGTTTAGGGTTAGGGTGAGTGTTAGGATGAGGATTATTGTTAAGAGTAGGGTTAGGGTGAGTGCTAGGGTGAGGGTTAGGTTTAGGTTTAGTTTTAGGGTAAAGTTTAGGGTTAGGGTTATGGTTAAGTTGATGGTTAGGATGAGGGTTAGGGTTACACTCAGGGTGAGGTTTAGGGTTTGGGTGAGGGTTAAGGTTAGGATTATGGTTAGGGTGAGAGTGATTGTTAGCATTAGGGTTAGGCTTAGGGTTCGGTTTAGGGTTAGAATTAGTGTTATTGTTAGGGTTAGGTTTAGAGTTATGGTGAGGGTGAGGGTGAGTGTGCATGTGAGGGTTATGGTTATGGTTAGGGTGAGGTTTAGGGATAGGGTTAGGATTAATGTTAGGGTGAGGGTGAAGTTTAGTGTTAGATTTAGGGTTAGTTGGAGGGTTAGGTCGCGGGTTAGTTTTAGGGTAAATGTTTGGGTTAAGATTAGTGTGAGGGTTATGTTGAGGTTTAGGGTTAGGGTTAAGGTTAGGATTAGGTTTAGGGTGAGTGTGAGTGTGAGGGTTAGGGTTAGGGATAGGCATAGACTTAAGGTTAGGCTGAGAGTGAGGGTGGAAGTGAAGATTAGGGTTAGGGTGATGGTTAGGGTTAGGTTTAGTGTGAGGGTTAGGATGAGCATTAGGGTTAGGATTAGGTTTAGGGTGAGGGCTAGGGTGAGGGTGAGGGTTAGGGTAAGGGTTAGGGTTAGTCTTATTAACAGGCTGAGCTTGATATTGATAGTGAGGTTTTGGGTTAGGGTTAGTGTTAGATTTAGTGTTAGGGTTAGGGTGACGGTGAGGGATTGGTTTAGGGTTAGGATTAGGATTAGGGTTAGGGTTACTGTGAGTGTGAGGGTTAGGGTTAAGGTTAGTGTTAGCCTTAGGTTTAGGCTGAGGGTGAGGGTGAGGGTTAGATTGAGGATTAGCATTAGAGTGAGGGCTAGGGTGAGGGTGAGTTTTAGTTTTAGGGTTAAGGTGAGGTTTAGGGTTTGGGTGATGTTTAGGGCTAGTGTGAGATTTAGTGTAAGGTTTAGGGTTAGTGTTAGGGTGAGGGTAAGCGTTAGGTTGAGGGTTCGGGTTAGGGTTAGGCTGAGGGTTAGGGTGAGTGTGAGGATTAGGGTTAGCATGATGGTTCGGTTTAGGTTTAGTGTTATTGTTAGGGTTAGGGTTAGAGTTACAGTGAGGGTGAGGATGCGTGTGAGCGTTAGTTTTAGGGTTAAGGTAGGGTTTAGGGTTACGGTTAGGGTTAGGGTTAGGGAGAGGGTGAGGTTTAGGGTTAGATATAGGGTTCAGGAGAGGGTTAAGGTGAGGGTTAGGGATAGGGTTAGTTTTAGGCTTAGTGTGAGGGTGAGGGTTAGTTTGAGGTATAGGTTTACTGTTAGGGTTAGGTTTAGTGTGAGTGTTAGTGTTAGGGTGAGGGTAAGTGTTAGGGTGAGTGTTTGGGTTATGGTGAGGTTTATGGTTATGGTGAGGGTTAATATTAGGGTTAGGGCTATTTTTAGGTTTAGGTTTAGGGTTACGGTTACTGTGAGGGTGAGGGTGAGTGTTAGGGTTATAGTTAGGCTGAGGTTTAGGGTTTGGGTTTGGGTTAGAGTGAGGGTTAGGGTGAGGGTGAGGTTTAGGTATAGATTTAGGGTTAGGGTGAAAGTTAGGTTGAGTTTTAGGGTTAGGGTTAGTGGTAGTGTTAGGGTTAGGTTGAGAGTTAGGGGGAGTTTTAGTGTTAGGGTTAGGGTTAGCCTTAGGGTTACGATGTGGGTGTGGTTTAGTTTTAGAATTAGGATTCAGGTAAGGCTGAGGTTGAGGGGTGAGGGTTAGGATAAGCGTTAGGGTTAGGGTTAGGGTTAGGGTTAAAATAAGTGTTATTTTTAGGGTTAGGTTTAGAGTTAAGGTGAGGGTGAGGGTTAGGGTTAGGGTTAGGGTTAGGTTTATGTTTAGGGGTAGGATTAGGCTTAGGGTGAGGATGAGGTTTAGGGGTAGAGTTAGGGTTAGGGTGAGGGTTAGGGTGAACGTTTGGTTTAGGGTACGTGTTAGGGTGGGGTGATGGTAAGTGTAAACATGAGGGTTAGGCTGAGTATAAGGGTTACGTTCGGGTGAGGATTAGGGTTAGGGTGAGGGTTAGGGTTAGAGGAACTGTGTGGTGAGGGTTAGATTGAGGATTAGTGTTAGGGTTAGTGTGAGGTTTAGGGTGAGGATGAGGGTTAGGGTTAGGGTGAAGGCTAGGGTGAGGGTGAGGTTTAGCTTTAGGTTTAGGGTGAGGTTTGGGGTTAGGTTGATGGTTAGAGTTAGTGTGTGGGTTAGTGTTAGCGTTAGGGTTAGTGTTAGGTGAGGGTAAGTGTGAGGGTGAGGTTTAGGGTTAGGGTTATTGTTATGGTTAAGGTTAGGGTTATGGTTATGGTGAGGGTGATGTTGAGGGTTAGGGTTAGAGTTAGGATAAGGTTTAGATTTAGGGTTAGGGTGAGAGTTAGGCTTAGGGTGAGAGTGAGGTTTACAGTTAGAGTTAGGGTTAGTGTTAAGGTTAGGGTTAGGGTGAGGGTTAGTGTTTTGGTTAGGTTAGGCTCATGCTTAGGCTTAGGCTTAGGCCAAGCATGAGGTTGAGAGTGAGGTTTAGGGTTAGGGTGAGGGTTAGGGTGAGGGTTAGGATGAGGTTTAGGTTTAGGATTAGGGTTAGGGTGAGTGCTAGGCTGAGGGTTAGGGTGAGGGTTAGGTTTAGGGATAGGTTAGGTTTAGGATTTGGGTTAGGCTTAGGGTGAGTTTGAGGCTTAGGGTTAGGGTCAGGGTTAGGCTTAGGGTTAGGGTGAGGCTTAGGGTTAGGTTTGGGTTAGGGTGAGGGTGAGTCTGAGGATTAGGATTAGGTTTAGGTTTAGGTTTAGGGTTAGGTTTAGGTTTAGGGATAGGGTTAGGGTTACGGTGAGGCTTAGGGTTAGGGTTAGGTTTAGGCTTAGGTTTAGGCTGACGGTGAGGGTCAGGGTTAGGGTTTGGTTTTGGGTTAGGGTGAGGTTGAAGCTTATGATTAGTGTTAGGTTTAGGGTTAGGGTTATTGTTAGGTTTAGGGTTACTGCTCTGGTTACGGTTACATTGAGGATTAGGATTAGGGTTAGGGTTTGGCTTAGGGTTAGGGATAGGGTTAGGGTTAGGGTGAGGGTGAGGTTTAGGGTTAGAATTAGGGTTAGGGGAAGG
This sequence comes from Dipodomys merriami, assembly GCF_024711535.1. Lineage (NCBI taxonomy): Eukaryota > Metazoa > Chordata > Mammalia > Rodentia > Heteromyidae > Dipodomys > Dipodomys merriami. The sequence goes on along the minus strand of NW_027206335.1, from coordinate 3,404,406 downwards.
GTTAGGATGAGGTTTAGGGTTAAGGTCAGTGTTAGGGTTAGGGTGAGAGTGAGGCTTAGGTTGAGTTTAGGGATAGGGTTTGGTTTAGGACTAGGGTTAGGGTGAAGTTGAGGGTGAGGGTTAGGCTTAGGTTGAGGGTGAGGGTGGGGGTGAGGATTAGGGTTAGGGTGATGGTTCGGGTTAGGGTTAGTGTTATTGTTAGGGTTAGGGATAGAGTTACGATGAGGGTGTCGGTGCGGGTGAGGGTTAGGCTTAGGGTTAGGATGGGTTTTAGTGTTAGGGTTAGGGTTAGGGTGAGGGTGAGGGTGAGGTTTAGGTTTAGATATAGGGTTAGGGAGAGGGTTCAGGTGAGGGTTAGGGATTGGGTTATTGTTAGGTTTAGGGTGAGGGTGAGGATTAGGTTGAGGTTTAGGGTTAGTGTTAGGGTTAGGGTTAGTGTTTGGGTGAGGGTAAGTGTTAGGGTGAGGGTTTGGTTTAGGGTGAGGGTTATGGTTAGTTGAGGGTTAGGATTAGTGTTAGGGTTATTGTTAGGTTTAGGGTTAGGCTTACAGTTACTGTGAGGGTTAGGGTGAGGTTTAGGGTTAGGGTTAGGGTGAAGTTTAGTGTTTGGGTTAGTATGAGAATGAGAGTTAGGGTGAGGGTGAGGTATAGGGATTGAATTAGGATTAGGGTGAGGGTTAGGTTGAGGTTTAGGTTTAGGGTTAGTGTTAGGGTTAGGGTTCGGTTTAGAGTTAGGGGGAGGGTTAGGGTTAGCGTTAGTGTTAGCATTAGCGTTAGGATGTGGGTGAGGTTTAGTGTTAGAATTAGTATTAGGGTGAGGCTGAGGGTGAGGTTTAGGGTTAGGGTTCCTGTTAGGGTTAGGTTGAGGATGAGGGTTAAGGTTAGGTTTAGGATTAGGATTAGGTTTTGGGTTAGGGGTAGTGTTAAGGTTAGGGTTAGGGTTAGGGTTAGGGTGAGGGTGAGGGTTAGGTTTAGGGTGAGCGTAAGGGTTAGGGTTAGGGTGAGAGTTAGGGTTAGGGGAAGGTTGAGGGTTAGGGTTTGATTGAGAATTAGGGATAGGGTGAAAGCTAGGGTTAGGGTTAGAGTGAGGTTTAGGGTTAGGGTGATGGTTAGGGTTAGTGTGAGGGTTAGTGTTAGTGTTAGGGTTAGTGTTAGGGTGAGTGTAAGTGTTAGGGTGAGGGTTAGCGTTGGGGTGAGCGTTATGATTAGGGTTACGGTGAGTGTGAGTGTTAGGTTTAGGTTGATGGTTAGGGTTAGGGTTAGGGTGAGGGTTAGGTTTAAGTTTAGGCTGAGGGTTATGAGGAGAATTAGGGTTAGGATTAGGGTTAGGGTGAGGTTTATTGTTAGAATTAGTGTTATTGTTAGGGTTAAGGTTAGAGTTAAGATGAGGGTGAGGGTGAGGGTTAGGGTTAGGGTTAGTGTGAGGGTTAGGGTGAGCGTGAGGGTTATGTTGAGATTTAGGGATAGGGTTAGGTTTAGGGTTAGGTTTAGTGTTAGTGTGAATGTAAGGCTTAGGGTGAGGGTTAGGCTTACGCTTAGGGTTATGCTGAGGGTGAGGGTGGGGGTGAGGAATAGGGTTAGTGTGATGTTTAGGGTTAAGGTTAGTTTTATTGTTAGGGTTAGTGTTAGAGTTAAGGTGAGGGTGAGGTTGCGGGTGAGGGTTAGGGTAAGGGTTAGGATGAGGGTTAGGGTTAGGATTAGGGTTAGGGTGAGGGCTAGGCTGAGGGTGAGGTTTAGGATTAGGATTAGTGTGCGGTTTTGGGTTAGGGTTAGGGTGAGGATGAGGTTTAGGGTTAGATTTAGGGTTAGGGTGAGACTGAGGTTGAGGGTTAGGGTTAGGGTTAGTGTTAGAGTTAGGGTTAGGGTGAGGGTTAGGTTGAGGGTGAGGGTTATGTTTAGAGTTAGGATTAGGATTAGGGTAAGTGTTAGGGTGGCTGTGAGGGTTAGGGTTAGGGTTAGGCTTAGGTTTAGGCTGAGGGTGAGGGTGAGGTTGAGGTTTTGGGTAAGGGTGAGGGTTAGGGTGAGAATTAGGGTTCGGTTAATTTTAGGGTTAGGGTGAGGGTGAGGGTTAGTGTTAGGGTTATTGTTAGGGTTAGGGTTAGGATGAGGTTTAGGTTTAGGTTATGTTTAGAGTTAGGTTTAGGATGAGGGTGAGATTTAGAGTTAGAGTTATGGTTAGTGTTAGGGTTAGGTTTAGGGTGAGGGTTAACATTAGAGTTAGGGTTAATCTTAGGCTTAGGCTTAGGCTGAATATGAGGGTGAGTTTTAGGCTTCGGGTTAGGGTGAGGTTTAGGGTAAGGGTTAGGGTGAGGTTATTTATGAGGATTAGGGTTAGGATTAGGGTAAGGTTGAGGGCTATGGTGATGGTTAGGGTGAGGGATAGGGATAGGGATAGGGTTAGGTTTAGGATTAGGGTGAGGGTGAGGGTGAGTGTGAGAGTTCTGGATCGGGTTAGGTTTAGGCTTAGAGTTAGGGTGAGGGTTAGGCTTATGGTTTAGGTTAGGGTGAGTGTGAGGCTGAGGATTAGGGTTAAGTTTAGGGTTAGGTTTAGGGTTAGGTTTAGGTTTAGGGTTAGTGTCTCGGTTAGGCTTAGGCTTAGGCTTAGGTTTATGGTGAGGGTTAAGTTTAGGATTAGGGTTAAGATAAGGTTTATGCTTAGGGTTAGGCTGAGGGTGAGGGTGAGGGTGAGGGTTAGGGTTAGGTTTAGGGTGAAGTTTAGGATGAAGTTTTGTGTTAGGATTAGGGTAAGGTTGAGGGCTATGGTGAGGTTTAGGGTGAGGGCTAGTGGTAAGAATAGGTTTAGGTTTAGGATTAGGGTTAGGGTGAGGGTGAGTGTGAGAGTGAGGGTTAGGGTTAGGTTTATGGTTAGAGTTAGGGTGAGGGTTAGCGTTAGGGTTTGGGTTAGGGTGTGAGGGTGAGGCTGAGGATTAGGGTTAGGTTTATGCTTAGGTTTAGGTTTAGGGTTAGTGTTAGGGTTAGGGTTAGTGTTAGGCTTAGGGTTACGGTGAGGGTGAGTGTGGGGGGTGAGGATTAGAGTTAGGGTTAGGGATAGGGTTAGGTTTAGGGTTATTGTTAGGGTTATGTTTAGGTTTAAGTTTGTGGTGAGGGTGAGACTGAGGGTGAGGTTTATCTTTAGGGTTAGGGTTAGGGTTAGTGTTATTGTTAGGGTTAGGGTTAGAGTTATGGTGAGGTTGAGGGTGAGGTTGAGGGTTAGGTTTAGGGTGAGGTTTAGGGTTAGGGTTAGGGTTAGGGTGAGTGTGAGGTTTAGGGTTAGAGTTAGGGTTACGTTGAGGTTTAGAGTTAAGGTTAGTGTTTGGGTTAGTGTGGGGTTGAAGGTTAGGTTGAGGTTGAGGGTTAGGGTTACCTTTAGGATTTGGGTCAGGTTAAGGGTGAGTGTGAGGCTTAGGGTGAGGGTTAGGCTTACCCTTAGGGTTAGGCTGAGGGTGAGGATGGGGTGAGGATTAGGGTTAGGGTGATGGTTCAGGTTAGGGTTAGTGTTATTTTTAGGGTTAGGTTTAGAGTTAAAGTAAGGGGGAGGGTGCAGGTGAGGGTTAAGGTTAGGGTTAGGTTTGGGTTTAGGGTTAGGCTTAGGGTTAGGGTGAGGGTGAGGGTTAGGTTGTGGTTTAGGGTTAGGGTGAGTGTGAGGGTTAGTGTTAGGGTTAGGGTTAGTGTTAGGATGAGGTTCCGTTTTAGGTTGAGGGTATCGTTAGGGTGAGGAGTATGGTAAGGTTGAAGGTTAGGATTAGTGTTAGGTTTATTGTGTTGGTTAGGTTTAGTGTTACAGTTAATGTGATGGTGAGGGTTAGTGTTAGGGTTAGGTTGAGGTTTGGTTGGGGTTAGGGTTAGAGTTAGGGTTTGGGTGAGGGTGAGGTTTAGGGTTATAGTTAGGGTTAGGATGAGGGTTAGGGTGATAGTTAGGGGGAGGGTTATGGTTAGGGTTAGAGTTAGGGATAGGATTAGGATTAGGTTGAGGGTGTGTGTGTTAGCGTTAGGTCTAGGGTTAGGCTTAGGTTTAGGCTGAGGGTGAGGGTCAGGTTGAGGGTTAGGTTTAGGGTGAGGGTTAGGGTTAGGGTTAATGGGAGGGTTAGGATGAGGGTTAGGGTTAGGATTAGGGTTAGGGTAAGGGCTAGGGTGAGGGTGAGGTTTAGGGTTAGGTTTAGGGTGAGGTTTATGTTTAGGATTAGTGTTAGGATTAGAGTCACAGTGAGGTTTAGGTTTAGAGTTAGGGTTAGGGTTAGGTTGAGGGTGAGGGTGAGGTTTAGGGTTAGTGTTAGGATGAGGGTTAGGGTTAGGATGAGAGTGAGGTTTATAGATAGGTTTAGGATTAGGATTAGGGTTAGAGTTAGCCTGAGGGTGAGGGTGAGGGTGAGTGTTAGGGTGAGGATGAGGGTTAGTGTTAAGGTGAGGGCTAGCGTGAGGGTGAGGGTTAGGGATAGTGTTAGAGTGAGGGTGAGGGTTGGGTGATGTTTAGGGTTAGTTTGAGGGTTAGTGTAAGGGTTAGAGTTAGTGTTAGTGTAAAGGTAAGTGTTAAGGTGATGGTTAGGGTTAGGCTGAGGGTTATTGTTAGTGTTAGGGTTAGGGTCAGGGTTAGGGTTAAGGTTAGTGTTATTGTTTGGTTTAGGGTTAGAGTTAGGTTGAGGTTGAGGCTGAGGGTTTTGGTTAGGGTGAGGTTTAGTGTGAGGTTAAGGGTTAGGGTTAGTGTTAGGGTTAGTGTGAGGGTGAGGGTGAGGTTTAATGTTAGAGTTAGGGTTAGGGGGAGGTTTAGGATGAGGGTTAGGGTTAGGATTAGGGTTAGTGTAAGGGCTAGGTTGAGGGTGAGTTTTAGGGTTAGGGTTAGGTGAGGTTTAGGGTTAGGGTTAGGGTTAGGGTGACGGTGAGGTTTAGGGTTAGAGTTATGGTTAGCGTGAGGCTTAGGGTGAGGATTAGGGTTAAGGTGAGTGTTAGGGTTTGGGGTAGGGTGAGGGTTAAGCTGAGGGTGAGGGTTAGGGTTAGGGTTAGGATTAGGATTAGGGTTAGGGTTTCTGTGAGTGTGAGGGTTAGGGATAGTGTTAGGTTGAGTGTTAGGGTTAGCGTGAGAGTTATGGTTAGGGCTAGGAATACGGTTAAGCTGAGGTTGAGTGTGAAGATTAGGGTTAGGGTGAGGTTAAGTGTTTGGTTTAGGGTTAGAGTTAGGCTTAGGTTTAGGGTAAGGTTTAGGGGTAGAGTTAGGGTTAGGGAGGAGGGTATGATTGAGGGTTATGGTTAGGGTGACGGTTAGGTTGGGGATGATGGTAAGGATAAATTTTAGGGTTATGCTGAGGGTGAGGGTTACGGTTAGGGTGAGGGTTAGGGTTAGGTTGAGGGTAAGGGTTAGGTTTAGGGTGAAGGTGAGGGTTAGATTGATGATTAGTGTTAGGGTTAGTGTGAGGTTTAGGATGAGGATGAGAGTTAGGGTTAGGGTGAGGGCTAGGGTGAGGGTGAGGGTTAGGGTTAGTGTGAGGGTTAGTGTTAGGGTTAGGGTTAGTGTTAGGTTGAGGGTTAGGGTTAGGGTTAGGGTTAGGTTTAGTGGTAGGGTTAGGGTTAGGGTTACGGTGAGGCTAAGCGGTTGGGTTTGGGTTGGGGTTAGGATGAAGTTCAGGTTTAGCATTAGGTTAGGGTTAGGGTTACCATGAGGGTGAGGTTTAGGGTTAGATTTAGGGTTAGTGTTAGGGTTAGGGTTCGGTTATTGTTAGGATTAGGGTAAGGGATAGGGTTAGGGTTAGGCTTAGGCTTAAGCTAAGGCTTAGACTGAGCATGAGTGTGAGGGTTAGGATTAGGGTTAGGGTTAGGTTGAGGTTTTGGTTTAGGTTTAGGGTTAGGGTGAGGGTTAGTTTTAGGGATAGGGTTAGGTTTAGGATTAGAGTTAGGGTGAGGTTGAGTGTGAGCATTAGGGTTAGGGTTAGGGTTAGGCTTAGGTTTAGGGTGGGAGTTAGGGTTAGGTTTTGGGTTAGGGTGAGGGTGAGGCTGAGGACTAGGTTTAGGTTTAGGGTTAGGGTTAGGGTTAGGGTTACAGTGAGGGTTAGGTTTATGGTTAGGGTGAGAGTTAGGATTAGGTTGAGGGTTAGGGTTAGGATTAGGTTTAGGGTGAGGGTGAGGGTTAGGGTTAGTTTTAGGGTGAGTTTTAGGATGAGGGTTAGGAATAGGATTAAGGTTAGGGTGAGGGCTAGGCTGAGGGTGAGGTTTAGGATTAGGGTTAGGGTGAGTTTTAGTGTTAGTGTTAGGGTTAGGGTTAGGGTGAGGGTTAGGGTTATTGTTAGGTTTAGGGTTGGGGTTAGGGTTATAGTTGTAGTGAGGGTGAGGGTTAGGGTTAAGGTTAGGATGAGGTTTAGGTTTTGGGTTAGGATTAGAGTTAGGTTTAGGATGAGGGTGAGATTTAGGGTTAGAGTTAGGGTTAGTGTTAGGGTTAGGTTTAGGGTGAGGGTTCACGTTTGGGTTAGAGTTAGGCTTAGGCTTAGACTTAGGCAGAGAATGAGGGTGAGGTTTAGGGTTAGGGTTAGGGTGAGTGTTAGGGTTATTGTTAGGGTGAGGCTTATGATGAGTTTTAGGGTTAGGATTAGGGTTAGGGTGAGGGCTATGGTGAGGGTTAGGGTGTGGGTTACGTTAAGGGGTAGGGTTAGATTTAGGATAAGGGTTAGGGTGATGGTGAGTGTGAGGGTTAGGGTTAGGGTTAGGCTTAGGGTTAGGGTGAGGTTTTGGGTTAGATTGAGTTTGATGCTGAGGATTAGGGTTATGGTTAGGGTTAGGTTTAGGGTTAGGTTTAGGGTTAGGGTTTGGTTTAGGGTTAGGGTTAGGGTTAAGTAGAGGGTTAGGCTTAGGCTTAGGCTTAGGCTGAGTGTGAGGGTGGGGATGTGGATTTGTGTTAGGGTTAGTGCTATGGTTAGGGGTATTGTTAGTGTTATGATTAGGGTTTATTTTGCCTTGTGGGTGAGGCTGAGGGTGAGGGTTATAATTAGTGTTAGGGGTAGGGTTAGTGTTAGTGTTATTGTTAGTGTTAGGGTTAGAGTTACGGTGAGTTTGAGCGTGAGGGTGAGGGTTAGGGTTAGGTTGAGTTTTAGGGTGAGGTATAGGGTTAGGGTTAGGGTTAGTGTTAAGGTGAGGGTGAGGTTTAGGGTTAGAGTTAGGGTTAGGGGCAGGGTTAGGTTGAGGTTTAGGGTTAGGGTTAGTGTGAGGGTTAGGGTGAGGGTGAGGGTTAGGTTGAGATTTAGGGATAGGGTTAGGTTTAGGGTTAGGTTTAGTGTTAGGGTGAATGTAAGGCTTAGGGTGAGGGTTAGGCTTACGCTTAGGGTTATGCTGAGGATGAGGGTGGGGGTGAGGAATAGGGTTAGTGTGATGTTTAGGGTTAAGGTTAGTTTTATTGTTAGGGTTAGTGTTAGAGTTAAGGTGAGGGTGAGGTTGCGGGTGAGGGTTAGGGTGAGGGTTAGGATGAGGGTTAGGGTTAGGATTAGGGTTAGGGTGAGGGCTAGGCTGAGGGTGAGGTTTAGGATTAGGATTAGTGTGCGGTTTTGGGTTAGGGTTAGGGTGAGGGTGAGGTTTAGGGTTAGATTTAGGGTTAGGGTGAGACTGAGGTTGAGGGTTAGGGTTAGGGTTAGTGTTAGAGTTAGGGTTAGGGTGAGGGTTAGGTTGAGGGTGAGGGTTAGGCTTAGAGTTAGGATTAGGATTAGGGTAAAGGTTAGGGTGGCTGTGAGGGTTAATGTTAGGGTTAGGGTTAGGCTTAGGTTTAGGCTGAAGATGAGGGTAAGTGTGAGGGTTTGGGTAAGGGTGAGGTTAGTGTTAGGTTTAGGGTGAGAATTAGGGTTCGGTTAAGTTTAGAGTTAGGGTGAGGGTGAGGGTTATTGTTAGGGTTAGGGTTAGGATGAGGTTTAGGTTTAGGTTATGTTTAGAGTTAGGTTTAGGATGAGGGTGAGATTTAGGATTAAAGTTAGGGTTAATGTTAGGGTTAGGTTTAGGGTGAGGGTTAACGTTTGGGTTAGGGTTAGGCTTAGGCTTAGGCTGAGCATGAAGGTGAGGTTTTGGGTTAGGGTTAGGGTGAGGGTTAGGGTTAGGTTTAGGGTGAGGTCATTGATGAGTTTTAGGGTTAGGATTAGGCTAAGGGTGAGGGCTAATTTGAGGGTTAGGGTGAGGGCTAGGGATAGGGATAGTGTTAGGTTTAGGATTAGGGTTAGGGTGAGGGTGAGTGTGAGAGTTAGGGTTAGGGTTAGGTTTAGGCTTAGAGTTAGGGGGAGGGTTAGGGTTATGGTTTGGGTTAGGGTGAGGGTGAGCCTAAGGAATAGGGTTAAGTTTAGAGTTAGGTTTAGGGTTAAGTTTAGGTTTAGGGTTAGTGTTAGGGTTAGGGTTAGGGTTACGGTGAAGGTTAAGGTTAGGGTTAGGGTTAGGTTTAGGCTTAGGTTTACGGTGAGGGTTGAGGTTAGGTTTAGGGTTAGGCTTAGGGTTAGGCTGAGGGTATGGATTGTGGTGATGATTAGAGTTAAGTTTAGGGTTAGGCTTAGGGTTAAGTTTATTGTTAGCGTTATATTTAGGTTTTAGTTTGCGGTGAGGGTGAGGCTGAGGGTGAGAGTTCTCGTTAGGGTTAGGGTTAGGGTTAGTGTTATTGTTAGGGTTAGGGTTAAAGTTAAGGTGAGTTTGAGGGTGAGGGTAAGGGTTAGGGTTAGGGTGAGGTTTAGGGTTAGGGATAGGGTTAGGGTGAGTGTGAGGTTTAGGGTTAAAGTTATTGTTAGGGGGAGGGTTAGGGTAAGTTTTAGAGTTAAGGTTAGTGTTTATGTTAGTGTGAGGGTGAATGTTATGTTGAGGTTGAGGGATAGGGTTACCTTTAGAATGAGGGTCAGTTTGAGGGTGAGTGTGATTGTTAGGGTGAGGGTTAGCCATACGCTTTGGGTTAGGCTGAGTGTGAGGGTGGGGTGAGGATTAGGGTTAGGGTGATGGTTCGGGTTAGGGTTAGTGTTATTTTTAGGGTTAGGGTTAGAGTTAAAGTGAGGGTGAGGGTGCGGGTGAGGGTTAGGGTTAGGGTTAGGTTGGGTGTTAGGCTTAGCATTATGGTTAGGTTGAGGGTAAGGTTTAAGGTTAGAATTAGGGTTAGCATGAGGCTGAGGGAGAGGGTGAGTGTTAGGGTTAGGGTTAGGATTAGACTTAGGATTAGGGTTAGGGTGAGTGTGAAGTTTAGTGTTAGCCTTAGGTTTAGGCTGAGGGTGAGGGTGAGGGTGAGTGTTAAGGTTAGTTTGAATGTTAGGGTTAGGGTTAGGGTGTGGTTTAGTGTTAGGGTTAGTGTTAGAGTTAGGGGTGGGGTGAGAGTGAGGTTTAAGTGTAGAGTTAGGGCTAGGGTAAGGTTTAGGTAGAGTGTTAGTGTTAGGGTGAGTGTTAAGGTGGGGGTGATGGTAAAAGTAAACGTCAGGGTTAGGCTAAGGTTGAGGGTTAATGTAAAAGTGAGGGTTAGGGTGAGGGTTAGGGTTAGGGTTATGGTGAGAGTTTGGGTTCAGGTTAAGTTTAGGGTTAGGGTGAGGGTTAGGGTGAGGGTTACAGTTAGGGTGAGAGTTAGGGTTAGCTTGAGGGTTAGGGATACGATTAGGGTTAGGGTGAAGGTGAGGGTTAGTGTTAGTGTTAGGGTGAGGGTTAGGATGAGGGTTAGGGTTAGGATTAGGGTTAGGGTGAGGGCTAGGCTGAGGGTGATGTTTAGGATTAGGGTTAGGGTGAGGTTTAGCATTAGGGTTAGGGTGAGGGTGAGGGTGAGGGTGAGGTTTAGGGTTAGATTTAGGGTTAGGTTGAGACTGAGGTTGAGGGTTAGGATTAGGGTTAGTGTTAGAGTTAGGGTTCGTGTGAGAGTTAGGTTGAGGGTTCGATTAGGCTTAGGGTTAGGATTAGGATTAGAGTAAGGGTTTTGCTGAGTGTGAGGGTTAGGGTTAGGGTTAGGCTTAGGTTTAGTCTGAGGGTGAGGGTGAGGTTGAGGCTTAGTTTAAGGGTGAGGTTTAGGGTTAGGGTTAGGGTGAGAGTTAGGGTTCGGTTAAGTTTAGGGGTAGGGTGAGGGTTAGGGTTAGGGTTTGGGTTAGGGTGAGGGTGAGGCAAAGAATTAGGCTTAGGTTTAGGGTCAGGTTTAGGTTTAGGGTTAGTGTTAGGGTCATGGTTATGGTTAGGGCTACGGTGAGGGTTAGCGTTAGGGTTAGGTTTACGGTTAGGCTTATGGTTACGTTGAGGATGAGGGTGAGGGTGAGGGTTAGGTTTAGGGTTAGGGTGAGGTTTAGGATAAGATTTAGTGTTAGGATTAGGGTATGGGTGAGGGCCATGGTGAGGGTTAGGGTGAGGGCTAGGGATAGGGATAGGGTTAGGTTTAGGATTAGGGTTAGGGTGAGGGTGAGTGTGAGAGTTAGGGTTAGGTTAGGTTTAGGCTTAGAGTTAATGTGAGGGTTAGGGTTAGGGTTTGGGTTAGGGTGAGGGTGAGGCTGAGGATTAGGGTTAGGTTTAGGGTTAGGTTTAGGGTTAGTGTTAGGGTTAGTGTTAGGGTTAGGGTTAAGGTGAGGGTTAGGGTTAGGGTTAGGGTTAGGCTTAGGGTTAGGCTCAGGGTGACGTTGGGGCTGAAGATTATAGTTAGGGTTAGGCTTAGGCTTAGGTCTAGGCTTCTTGTTAGGGTTATGTTTAGGTTTAAGTTTGCGGTGAGGGTGAGACTGACGGTGCGTGTTATCGTTAGGGTTAGGTTTAGGGTTAGTGTTATTCTTAGGGTCAGGGTGAGAGTTACGGTGAGGTTGAGCGTGAGGGTGAGGGTTAGGGTTAGGTTTAGGTTTAGGGTTAGAGTTAGGGTTAGGGGGAGGGTTAGGGGGATGTATAGGTTTAGGGTTAGTGTTAGGGTTAAGGTGAGGGTGAGGGTTAGGTTGAGGTTTAGGGATAGTGTTAGGTTTAGGGTGAGAGTGAGTGTAAGGCTTAGGGTGAGGGTTAGGCTTAGGCTTAGGGTTAGGCTTAGGGTGAGGGTCGGGGTGAGGAATAGGGTTAGGGTGATGATTAGGGTTAAGGTTAGTTTTATTGTTAGGGTTAGTGTTAGAGTTAAGGTGAGGGTGAGGGTGCGGGTGAGGGTTACGGTGAGGGTTAGGATGAGGGTTATGGTTAGGATTAGGGTTAGGGTGAGTGCTAGGCTGAGGGTGAGGTTTAGGATTAGGTTTAGAGTGAGGTTTAGGGTTAGGGTTAGGGTTAGGGTTATGGTGAGGGTTAGGGTTATTGTTAGGGTTAGGGTTGGAGTTAGGGTTACAATTGTAGTGAGGGTGAGGGTTAGGGTTAAGGTTAGGATGAGGTTTAGGTTTTGGGTTAGGTTTAGAATTAGGTTTAGGATGAGGATGAGATTTAGGGTTAGAGTTAGGGTTAGTGTTAGGGTTAGGTTTAGGGTGAGGGTTAACGTTTGGGTTAGGGTTAGGCTTAGGCTTAGACTTAGGCAGAGAATGTGGGTGAGGTTTATGGTTAGGGTTAGGGTGAGTGTTAGGGTTAGGGTTAGGGTGAGGCTTATGATGAGTTTTAGGGTTAGGATTAAGGTTAGGGTGAGGGCTAGTGTGAGGGTTAGGGTGTGGGTTACTTTTAGGGGTAGGGTTAGATTTAGGATTAGGTTTAGGGTGAGGGTGAGTGTGAGGGTTAGGGTTAGGGTTAGGCTTAGGGTTAGGGTGAGGTTTTGGTTTAGGTTGAGGGTGAGGCTGACGGTTAGGGTTAGGGTTAGGGTTAGGATTAGGGTTAGGGTTAGGGTAAGGGTTAAGTTGAGGGTTAGGCTTAAGCTTAGGCTTAGGCTGAGCGTGAGGTTGAGGGTGTGGATTAGGGTTAGGGTTAGGGTTAGGGTTAAGTTTAGGGTGAGAATTAGGGTTCGCTTAAGTTTAGGGTTAGGGTGAGGGTTAGGTTAGGGTTAGGGTTATTGTTAGGGTTATGGTTAAGGTTAGGGTTACAGTTACAGTGAGGGTGAGGGTTAGGTTTAGGCTTAGGATGAAGTTTAGGTTTAGGTTATGTTTAGAGTTAGGTTTAGGATGAGGGTGCGATTTAGGGTTAGAGTTAGGGTTAGTGTTAGGGTTAGGTTTAGGGTGAGGGTTAACGTTTGGGTTAGGGTTAGGCTTAGGCTTAGGCTGAGCATGAGGGTGAGGTTTTGGATTAGGTTTAGGGTGAGGGTTAGGGTTAGTTGAGGGTGAGGTCATTGATGAGTTTTAGGGTTAGGATTAGGCTAAGGGTGAGGGCTACTTTGAGGGTTAGGGTGAGGGCTAGGGATAGGGATAGGGTTAGGTTTAGGATTAGGGTTAGGGTGAGGGTGAGTGTGAGAGTTAGGGTTAGGGTTAGGTTTAGGCTTAGAGTTAGGGGGAGGGTTAGGGTTATGGTTTTGTTTAGGGTGAGGGTGAGGCTAAGGATTAGGGTTAAGTTTAGAGTTAGGTTTAGGGTTAAGTTTAGGTTTAGGGTTAGTGTTAGGGTTAGGGTTAGGGTTACGGTGAGGGTTAAGGTTAGGGTTAGGGTTAGGCTTAGGCTTAGGCTTAGGGTTAGGCTGAGGGTGAGGGTGAGGCTGAGGTTTAGGGTTAGGGTTACGGTGAGGTTTAGGTTGAAGTTTAGTGTTAGGATTAGGGTAAGGGTGAGGACTATGGTGAGGGCTAGGTTGAGGGCTATGTATAGGAATAGAGTTAGGTTTAGGATTAGGGTTAGGGTGAGGGTGAGTGTGAGAGTTAGGGTTAGCGGTAGGTTTAGGCTTAGAGTTAGGGTGAGGATTAGGGTTAGGGTTTGGGTTAGGGTGAGGGTGAGGCTGAGGATTAGGGTTAGGTTTAGCGTTAGGTTTAGGTTTAAGGTTAGGGTTAGGGTTAGGGTTAGGGTTATGGTGAGGGTTAGGGTTAGGGTTATGGTTAGTCTTAGTGTTAGGCTGATGGTGAGGGTTGGGGTGAGGATTAGAGTTAGAGTTAGGCTTAGGCTTAGGGTTAGGTTTATTGTTAGAGTTATACTTAGGTTTAAGTTTGCGGTGCGGTTGAGGCTGAAGGTGAGGGTTAACGTTAGGGTTAGGGTTAGGGTTAGTGTTATTGTTAGGGTTAGGGTTAAAATTACGGTGAGTTTGAGGGTGAGGGTGAGGGTTAGGGTGAGTGTGAGGTTTCGGGTTAGAGTTATTGTTAGGGGGAGGGTTAGGGTGAGGTTTAGAGTTTAGGTTAGTGTTTTGGTTAGTGTGAAGGTGAAGGTTATTTTGAGGTTGAGGGATAGGGTTAACTTTAGGATGAGGGTCAGTTTGAGGGTGAGTGTGAGGGTTAGGGTGAGTGTTAGGCTTACGCTTAGGGTTAGGCCGAGGGTGAGGGTGGGGTGAGGATTAGGGTTAGGGTGATGGTTCGGGTTAGGTTTAGTGTTATTTTTAGGCTTAGGGTTAGAGTTAAGGTGAGGTTGAGCGTGAGGGTGAGGGTTAGGGTTAGGTTGAGGTTTAGGGTTAGAGTTAGGGTTAGGGGAGGGTTAGGGTGAGGTTTAGGGTTAGGGTTAGGGTTAGGGTGAGGGTGAGGGTTAGTTTGAGGTTTAGGGATAGGGTTAGGTTTAGGATTAGGTTTAGGGTGAGGGTGAGTGTAAGGCTTAGGGTCAGGGTTAGGCTTATGATTAGGTTTAGGCTTAGGGTGAGGGTGGGGGTGAGGAATAGGGTTAGGGTGATGGTTAGGGTTAAGGTTAGTTTTATTGTTAGGGTTAGTGTTAGAGTTAAGGTGAGGGTGAGGTTGCGGGTGAGGGTTACGGTGAGGGTTAGGATGAGGGTTATGGTTAGGGTTAGGGTTAGGGGGAGGGGTAGGCTGAGGGTGAGGTTTAGGATTAGGTTTTGGGTGAGGCTTAGGGTTAGGGTTAGGTTTGGGGTTAGGGTGAGGGAAAGGATTAGGGTTAGATTTAGGTTTAGGTTGAGACAGGTTGAGCGTTAGGGTTAGGGTTAGTGTTAGAGTTAGTGTTAGGGTGAGGGTTAGGTTGAGGATGAGGGTTAGGCTTAGAGTTAGGAATAGGATTAGGGTAAGGGTTATGGTGACTGTGCGTGTTAAGGTTAGGTTTTGGTTTAGGCTTAGGTTTAGGCTGAGGGTGAGGGTACGGGTCAGGGTTAGGGTAAAGTTGAGTGTTAAGGTTAGGGTTAGGGTGAGAGTTAGGGTTCAGTTAAGTTTAGAGCTAGGGTGAGGGTTAGGATTAGGTTTAGGGTTATTTTTAGGGTTAGGGTTAGGGTTAGGGTTACAGTTACAGTGAGGGTGAGGGTTAGGGTTTGGGTTAGGATGAGGTTTAGGTTTAGGTTATGTTTAGAGTTAGGTTTAGGATGTGGGTAAGATTTAGGGTTAGAGTTAGGGTTAGTGTTAGGGTTAGATTTAGAGTGAGGGTTAACATGAAGGTTAGGGTTAGGGTTAGGGTTAGGCTGAGAGTTAGTTTGAGAGTTATGGTTAGGGTTTGGGTTAGGGTGAGAGTGAGGCTGAGGTTTGGGATTAAGTTTAGGGTTACGTTTAGGGTTAGGTTTAGGTTTAGGGTTAGTGTTAGTGTTAGGGTTAGGGTTACGTTTAGGGTTAGGTTTAGGTTTAGGGTTAGTGTTAGTGTTAGGGTTAGGGTTAGGGTTACGGTGAGGTTTAGGGTTAAGGTTAGGTTTAGGGCTAGGCTTAGCCTTAGGGTTAGGCTGAGGATGAGGGTGAGGGTGAGGTTTAGGGTTAGGGTTAGTGTGAGGTTTATGATGAGGTTTAATGTTAGCAATAGGGTAAGGGTGAGAGCTATGGTGAGGGTTAGGGTGAGGGCTAGGGATAGGAATAGGGTTAGGTTTAGGATTAGGGTTAGGGTGAGGGTGAGGGTTAGGGTGAGGGTTAGGGATAGGGTATGGTTGAGGGTGAGGTTTAGGGTTAGGGTGAGGGTTAGGGTTAGGGTTAGGGTGATAGTTAGGGGGAGGTTTAAGGTTAGGGTTAGTGTTTGGGATAGGATTAGGATTAGGTTGAGGCTGAGTGTGTGTGTTAGCTTTAGGTGTAGGGTTAGGCTTAGGTTTAGGCTGAGGGTGAGGGTGAGGTTGAGTTTTAGGATTAGGGTGAGGGTTAGGGTTAGGGTTAGTGGGAGGATTAGAATGAGGATTAGGTTTAGGATTAGGGTTAGGGTAAGTGCTAGGGTGAGGGTGAGGTTTAGGTTTAGGTTTAGGGTGAGGTTTATGTTTACGCTTAGGGTTTGGGTTAGGGTGACCCTGAGGTTTAATTTTAGAGTTCGGTTTAGGGTGAGGCTGAGAGTGAGGGTTAGGTTTAGGGTTAGTGTTAGTTTTAGGGTTAGTGTTAGGGTGAGGGTTAGGGTGAGGTTGAGGTTTAGGGATAGGTTTAAGATTAGGATTAGGATTAGGGTTAGGCTGAGGGTGAGGGTGAGGGTGAGGGTTAGGGTGAGGATGAGGGTTAGGGAAAGGGTTAGATTGCGGGTGAGGTTTAGGGTGATGTTTAGGTTAGTGTGAGGGTTAGTGTTAGGGTTAGAGTTAGTGTTAGTGTGAGGGTAAGTGTTAAAGTGAGGGTTCGGGTTAGGGTGAGGGTTATTGTTAGGGTTAGGGTTTGGGTCTGCGTTAGGGTTAGTGTTAGTGTTATTGTTATGTTTAGGGTTAGAGTTACGTTGAGGTTGAGGGTGAGAGTGAGGGTTTTGGTTAGGGTGAGGTTTAGGGTGAGGTTTAGGGTTAGGGTTAGGGTTATGGTTAGGGTGAGGGTGAGGTTTAGGGTTAGAGTTAGGGTTAGGGGTAGGTTTAGGATGAGGCTTAACGTTAGGATAAGGGTTAGGGTAAGGGCTAGGGTGAAGGTGAATTTTAGGCTTAGGGTTAGGTTGAGGTTTACAGTTAGGGTTACTGTTAGGGTGAGGGTGAGTTTTAGGGTTAGAGTTAGGGTTAGCGTGAGGCTGAGGGTGAGGATTAGGGTTAGGGTGAGTGTTAGGTTTAGGGTTAGGGTGAGGGTTAAGCTGAGGCTAAGGGTTAGGATTAGGATTAGGGTTTGTGTTTCGGTGAGTGTGAGGGTTAGGGATAGTATTAGGTTGAGGGTTAGGGTTAGGGTGAGGGTTATATTTAGGTCTAGTATTATGGTTACGGTGAGGGTGAGTGTGAGGGTTAGGGTTAGGGTGAGGTTTAGTGTTTGGGTTAGGGTTAGAGTTAGGCTTAGGGTTAGGGTGAGGTTTAGGGGTAGAGTTAGGGTTAGGGAGGAGGGTTTGGGTGAGGGTTATGGTTAGGGTGAGTGTTAGGGTGGGGGTGATTGTAAGCCAAAAATGAGGGTTATGCTGAGGGCGAGGGTTATTGTAAGGGTGAGGGTTTGGGTTAGGGTGAGGGTTAGGGATAGGATTAGGGTGAAGGTGAGGGTTGGATTGAGGATTAGTGTTAGGGTTAGTGTGAGTTTTAGGGTGAGGATGAGAGTTAGGGTTAGGGTGAAGTCTAGGATGAGGGTGAGGGTTAGGGTTAGTGTTAGGGTGAGGTTTAGGGTTAGGGTGATGGTTAGGGTTAGTGTGAGGGTTAGTGTTAGGGTTAGGGTTAGGGTTAGGTTGAAGGTTAGGGTTAGGGTTAGGGTTAGGTTCAGGGTTATGGTGAGGGTAAGGGTGTGGATTAGTGTTGGGGTTAGGATGAGGTTTAGGTTTAGGATTACGTTTAGGGTCAGGGTTAGGGTGAAGGTGAGGTTTAGGGTTAGAGTTAGGGTTTGTGTTAGGGTTAGGGTGAGGGTTAGGTTTAGGATTAGGGTAAGGGTTAGGTTTAGGGTTAGGGTTAGGCTTAGGCTTAAGCTTAGGCTTAGACTAAGCATGTTTGTGAGGGTTAGGGTTAGGGTTAGGGTTAGGGTTAAGTTGAGGTTAAGGTTTAGATTTAGGTTTAGGGTGAGGGCTAGGGTGAGGGTTAGGGTGAGGGTTAGGGTTAGGGATAGGGTTAGGTTTAGGATTAGGGTTAGGGGGAGGTTGAGTGTGAGCATTATGGTTAGGGTTAGGGTTAGGTTGAGGGTTAGGGTTAGGTTTTGGTTTAGGGTGAGGATGAGGCTGAGGACTAGGCTTAGGTTTAGGTTTAGGGTTAGGGATAGTTTTAGGGTTACAGTGAGGATTAGGGTTCGTCCGAGGGTGAGGCTTAGGGTTAGGCTGAGTGTGAGGGTGGGGGTGAGGATTAGGGTTAGGGTTAGGGTTTAAATTAGGGTTATTGTTAGTGTTATGTTTTGGGTTAAGTTTGCAGTGAGGGTGAGGCTGAGGGTGAGGGTTATTGTTAGGGTTAGGGTTAGGATTAGTGTTATTCTTAGGGTCAGGGTTAGAGTTACGGTGAGGTTGAGGGTGAGGGTGAGGGTTAGGGTTAGGGTGAGGTTTAGGGATAGGGTTAGGGTTAGGGTGAGGGTGAGGTTGAGGGTTAGAGTTATTGGTTGGGGGAGGGTTAGGGTGAGGTTTAGGGTTAGGATTAGTGTTTGGGTTAGTTTGAAGTTGAAGTTTAGGTTGAGGTTGAGGGATAGGTTTACCTTTAGGATTAGGGTTAGATTGAGGGTGAGTGTGAGGGTTAGGGTGAGGGTTATGCTTACGCTTAGGGTTACCTGAGGGTGAGGGTGGGGTGAGGATTAGGGTTAGGTTGATGGTTAGGGTTAGGGTTAGTGTTAATTTTAGGTTTAGGGTTAGAGTTACAGTGAAGGTGAGGGGGTGGGTGAGGGTTAGGGTTAGGGTTAGGTTGGAGTTTAGGTTTCGATATACCGTTTGGGGGAGGGTTAGGGTGAGTGTTAGGATTAGGCTTAATGTTAGGATTAGGTTGAGGGTGAGGGTTTGGTTGAGGTTTCCGGTTAGGGTTAGGGTTAGTGTGAGGGTTAGTGTTAGGGTAAGGGTTAGTGTTAGAATGAGGGTATGGGTTAGGGTGAGGGTTATGGTAAGGGTGAGGGTTAGGATTAGGTTTAGGGTTATTGTTAGGGTTAGGTTTAGGTTTACGGTTACTGTGAGGTTGAGGGTTAGGGTTAGTGTTAGGTTGATGTTTAGGTTGGGGTTAGAGTTATAGTTAGGGTATGGGTGAGGGTGAGGTTTAGGGTTATAATTAAGGTTAGGGTGAGGGTTAGGGTTAGGGTGATAGTTAGGGGGAGGGTTATGGTTAGTGTTAGGTTTAGGGATAGGATTAGGATTAGGTTGAGGGTGAGTGTGTTTGTTAGGGTTAGGTCTAGGGTTAGGCTTAGGTTTAGTCTGAGGGTGAGCATGAGGTTGAGGGTTAGGGTGAGGGTTAGGTTTAGGGTTAGGGGGAGGTTTAGTATGAGAGTTAGGGTTAGGATTAGAGTTAGGGTAAGGGCTAGGGTGAGGGTGAGGTTTAGGGTTAGGGTTAGGGTGAGGTTCATGTTCATGGTTAGGGTGACGGTGAGGTTCGGATTTAGAGTTAGGGTTAGGGTGAAGGTGACGGTGAGGGTTAAGGTTAGGGATAGTGTTAGTTTTAGGGTTAGGGTTAGGGTGAGGGTTAGGATGAGGGTGAGGGTTTGGGATAGGTTTAGGATTAGGTTTAGGGTTAGGGTTAGGCTTAGGGTGAGGGTGAGGGTGAGGGTTAGGGTGAGGATGAGGTTTAGTGTTAGGGTGAGGGCTAGGGTGGGGGTGAGGGTTAGAGAAAAGGTTAGAATGAGGGTTAGGGTTAGGGTGATGGTTAGGGTTAGTGTGAGGGTTAGTGTTAGGGTTAGGGTTAATGTTAGTGTGTGGGTAAGTTTTAAGGTGAGGGTTAGGGTTAGGGTGAGGTTATTGTTAGGGTTAGGGTTAGAGTTACGGTTATGGTGAGGGTGAAGTTGAGGGTTCGGGTTAGGGTTAGGATGAGGTTTAGGTTTAGGGTTAGGGTTAGGGTGAGGGTTTGGGTTAGGCTTGGGGTTATGGCGAGGTTTAGGGGTTTGGGTTAGTGTTAGAGTTTGGTTTATTGTGAGCGGGAGGTTTAGAGTTAGTTAGGGTTAGGGTGACGGTTAGGAAAGGGTTAGGGTTAGTGTTAGCATTAGGGTTACAGTGAGAGTAAGGGGGAGGGTTAGGGTTAGGGTTAGGGTTAAGTTTAAGATTTGGTTCAGGGTGAGGGTGAGTGTGTGTGTTAGGGTTAGGTTTAGGTTTAGGCTTAGGGTTAGGCTGAGCGTGAGGTTGAGGGTGAGGGTTAGGGTTAGGGTGAGGGTTAGGTTTTGGGTTAAGTTTAGGGTTAGGGTGAGGGTTAGGGTAAGGGTTATGGTGAGGGTGAGGGTTAGGGTTATGTTGAGGGTTAGGGTTAGGTTTAGGGTTAGGATGAGTGTGAGGGTGAGGTTTAGGATTAGGTTTTGGGTGAGGGTTAGGATAAGGGTTAGGGTTAGGATTAGGTTATGGGGAGGTCTATTGTGAGGGTGGGGTTTAGGGTTAGGGGTAAGGTGAGGCTTAATTTTAGGGTTAGGGTTAGGGTGAGGGTGAGGTTTAGGGTTAGAATTATGGTTAGGGTGAGGCTGAGGGTGAGGGTTAGGGTTAGGGTTAGTGTTAGATTTAGGTTTAGGGTGAGGGTTAGGGTGAGGGTGAGGTTTAGGCTTAGGGTTAAGATTAGGATTAGGATAAGGGTTAGGGTGAGTGTGAGGGTTAGGTTTAGGATTAGGGTTAGGCTACCTTTAGACTGAATGTGTGGGTGAGGGTTAAGGTTAGGGTTAGGATGAGGGTGAGGGTTTGGGTTAGGGTGAGACTTAGGGTTCGGGTTAAGTTGAGGGTTAGGGTGAGTGTTAGGGTTAATATTAGGGTTAGGGTGAGGGTTAGGATGAGGATTAGGGTTAGGATTAGGGTTAGGTTGAGGGCTAGGGTGAGGGTGAGGATTCGGGTTAGTGTTAGGATGAGGTTTAGGTTTAGGGTTAGGTTTAGAGTGAGGGTTAGGATGAGAGTTAGTGTTATGGTGATGTGAGGGTTAGGGTTAGAGTGATGTTCAGTGTTAGTATTAGGGTTAGGGTGAGGGTGAGTGTTAGGATTAAGGTTAGGTTTAGAGTTAGGTTTAGGTTTAGCGTTAGGATTAGTGTTATTGTTAGGGATATGGTTAGAGTAACAGTGAGGTTGAGGGTGAGGGTGAGGATGAGGGTTAGGATGAGGTTTAGGGTTAGGTATATTGTTAGTGTTAGGATTAGGGTGAGGGTGAGGTTGAGTGTGAGGCTTAGGGTTAGGGTTAGGCTTAGGCTTAGGGTTAGGCTGAGGGTGAGGTTGGGGGTGAGGTTTAGGGTTTGGGTGAAGTTTAGGTTTACGGTTAGGGTGAGGGTTAGGATGAAGTTTAGGGTTAGGGTGAGGTTAGGGTGAGGATGATGTTAAGGGTAAAGGTGAGGTTTATGCTGAGGGTAATGGTTAATATAAGGGTGAGGGTTAGGGTTAGGTTTAGGGTTAGTGTAAGGGTTAGGGTTAGGGATAGGAAGAGTGTTACATTTAGAATTAGTGTTAGGGTTAGTGTGAGGTTTAGGGTGACGATGAGGGTCAGGTTTAGGGTGAGGGTGAGGGTTAGAATTAGGGTTAGGGTTAAGGTTAAGTTTAGGGTTAGGGTTAGGATTATGGTGAGGGTTATGGTTAGGGTTAGGCTTAGGCTTACATTTAGGCTGAGGTTGAGGCTGAGGGTGAGGGTTTTGGTTAGGGTTAGGGTTAGGGTTAGGTTTAGGGTAAGTGTTATTGTTAGGGTTAGGTTTAGAGTTATGGTGAGGTTGATGGTGAGGGTGAGGTTTAGGGTTAAGTTGAGGTTTAGGGTTAGGGTTAGGGTTATGTATAGAGTTAGGGTGAGGGTGTCGGTAAGGTTAAAGTTGAACTTTAGGCTGAGGCTGAGCGTTAGTAAGGGTTGGGGTGAGAGTTAGGGTTCGGGTTAAGTTTACGTTTTGGTTGAGGGTTAGGTTAAGGGTTATGTTGAGGATGAGGGTTAGGGTTAGGTTGAGGGTTAGTGTTAGGATTAGGGTTAGGGTGAATGTGAAGGTTAGGGTTAGTGTTAGAGTGAGGGTTAGGATGAGGGTTAGGTTTAGGATTAGGGTTATGGTGAGGCCTCGTTTGAGGTTGAGGTTTCCGGTTAGCGTTAGGTTGAGGTTTAGGGTTAGGTATAGGGTTAGGGTGAGGGTGTCAGTAAGGTTAAAGGTGAGGGTTAGGCTGAGGGTGAGGGTTACGGTAAGGTTGAGGGTTAGGGTTAGGGTGAGGGTTAGTGTTAGGGTTGGGGTGAGAGTTAGGGTTCGTGTTAAGTTTAGGGTTAGGTGAGGGTTAGGGTAAGGGTTAAAGTGAGGGTGATTGTTAGGGTTAGGTTAAGGGTTAGTGTTATGGTTAGGGTTAGGGTGAGGGCTAGTTTGAGGTTGAGCTTTAGGGTTAAAGTTAGGGTGAGATTTAGGGTTAGGGTTAGGGGTAGGGTTAGGGTGAGGGTGAGGTTTACAGTTAGAGTTAGGGTGAGGCTGAGATTGATGTTTAGGTTTAGTGTTAGAGTTAGGGTTAGGGTGAGGGTTAGGTTGAGGTTGAGGGTTAGGCTTAAGTTTAGGATTAGGATTAGCATAAGGGTTATTGTGTGTGTGAGGGTTATGGTTAAGGTTAGGCTTAGGGTTAGGCTGAGGGTGAGGTTGAGAGTCAGGGTCAGGGTTAGGTTTACGGTGAGAGTTAGGGTTTGGTTAAGTTTAGGGTTAGGGTGAGGGTTAGGGTTAGATTTATGGTGAGCTTGTGTTTTACGGTTAGGTTGAGGCTTAGGGTTAGGATTAGGGTTAGGGTAAGGGTTAAGATTAGGGTTAGGGTGAGGGTAAGGATGAGGATTAGGGATAGGGTGACGGCTAGGTTGAGGGTGAGGTTTAGGGTTAGTGTTAGATTAAGGGTTAGGGTTAGAGTTAGGCTTAGGTTGAGGGTTAGTTTGAGGGTTAGGTTTACAGTGAGGATGAGGGTTGGGGTTAGGGTGAGGATGATGGAAAGGGTAAAGGTGAGGTTTACGCTGAGGGTGAGGATTAAGATAAGGGTGAGGTTTAGGGTTAGGTTTAGGGTTAGTGTAAGGGTTAGTGTTAGGTATAGGATGAGGTTTAGATTAAGGATTAGTGTTAGGGTTAGTGTGAGGTTTAGGGTGAGGTTGAGGGTCAGGTTTAGGGTGAGGGTGAGAGTTAGAATTAAGGTTAGGGTGAGGGCTAGGGTAAGGGTGAGGGTTAGGGTTAGTGTGAGGTTTAGTGTAAGCGTTAGTATTAGGGTTTGGGTGAGGGAGACTGTTAGGATTAGGGTTAGGGTTAGGTTTAGGGTTAGGATTAGTGTTATTGTTAGGGTTAGGTTTAGAGTTATGGTGAGGGTGAGGGTGATGGTCAGGGTGAGGATTAGGATTAGGGTTAGAATGAGGTTTAGGGTTAGGGTTAGGATTAGGGTTATGGTGAGGGTGAGGTTTAAGGTTAGATTTAGGGTTAGTTGGAGGGTTAGGTCGAGGGTTAGTGTTAGGGTTAGTTTAAGGGTTATGGTTGGGGTGACGGTTAAGTTGAGTTTTAGGGTTATGATTAGGGGTTGGGTTAGGATTAGGTTGAGGGTGATGGTGAGTGTGAGGGTTAGGGTTAGGGTTAGGCTTAGGCTTAGGATTAGTCAGAGAGTGAGGTTGGGGGTAAGGATTAGGTTTAGGGTGATGGTTAGGGTTAGGATTAGGGTTAGGGTGAGGGCTAGCGTGAGGGTGAGGCTTAGCTAAGGGTTAGGCTTAAGCTTAGGCTTAGGGTTAGGCTGAGCCTGAGATTGACGGTGACGGTTAGGGTTAGGGTGATGGTTAGGTTTACGGTTAGGGTGAGTGTTAGGATGAGGTTTAGGGTTAGGGTGAGGTTTAGGGTGAGGATGATGGTAAGGTTAAAGGTGAGGCTTAGGCTGAGGGTGAGGGTTACTGTAAGGGTCAGGGTTAGGGTTACGTTTAGGCTTAGGGTTAGGGTTAGGGTGAAGTGTAGGTTTAGGGTTAAGGTTAGAGTGAGGGTGAGGTTTAGGGTTAGAGTTAGGGTTAGGATGAGGCTGAGTTTGAGGGTTAGGGTTAGGGTTACTGTTTGAGTTAGGGTTAGCATGAGGGTTAGGTTCAGTGTGATGGTTACACTTAGGGTTAGGATTAGGTTTAGGGTAAGGGTTAGGGTGAGTGTGACTGTTTGGGTTAGGGTAAAGTTTAGGCTTAGGGTTAGTCTAACAGAGAGGGTGAGGGTGAGGGTTAGGGTGAGGGTGAGTTAGGGTTAGGGTTAGCTTGAGAATTAGGGTTCGGTTAAGTTTAGGGTTAGGGTGAGGGTTAGGGTTAGGGTTATGGTGAACGTGAGCGTTAGGGTTAGGTTGAGGGTTAGCGTTAGGTTTAGGGTTAGGGTGAGGGTGAGGATGAGGATTAGGGTTAGTATGAGGGCTAGAGTGAGGGTGAGGGTTAGGGTTAGTGTTAGATTAAGGTTTAGGTTTGGGTTAGGGTTAGGGTGAGGGTTAGCTTGAGGGTTAGGGTTTCAGGGAGGGTGAGGTTTAGGGTTAGGGTGAGGGTTAGGGTAAGGATTACGGTTAGGTTGAGGGGGAGTGTTAGGATTAGGGTTAAGTTTAGGGTTAGGGTTAGGTTTATGGTTAGGTTAGTATTGTTGTTAAGGTTTGGGTTAGAGTTATGGTGAGGTTGAGGGTGAGGGTTAGGGTTAGGGTTAGGGTTAGGGTGAGGTTTAGGGTTAGGTTTAGGATTAGAGTTAGGATGAGGGTGAGGTTTAGTGTTAGATTTAGGGTTAGTTGGAGGCTTAGTTCGAGAGTTGGGGTTAGGTTTAGTATTAGGGTTAAAGTTTGAGTGAGGCTTAGATTGAGGTTTAGGGTTATGTTTAGTGTTAGGTTTAGGATAAGGTGAGGGTGAGGGTGAGTGTGAGGGTTAGGATTAGGGTTAGGCTTAGGCTGAGAGTGAGGGTGGGGGTAAGGTTTAGGTTTAGGGTGATAGTTAGGGTTAGGGTTAGGGTGAGGGTTAGGATGAGGGTTAGGTTTAAGATTAGGATTAGAGTGAGGGCTAGGGTGAGGGGGAGGGTTAGGCTAAGTGTTAGGCTTAGGCTTAGGGTTAGGCTGAGCATGAGATTGAGGTTTAGGTTCAGGGTTAGGGTTAGGGTATGGTTTAGGATTTGGGTGAGGGTTAGGGTTCGTGTGAGGGTTAGTGTTAGGGTTAGGGTGAGGGTAAGTGTTAGGATGAGGGTTAGGCTTAGGGTGAGGGTTATGGTTAGTTTGAGGGTTAGGGTTAGTGTTAGGGTTATTGTTAGGTTTAGGGTTAGGGTTTCGGTTACGGTGAGGATGAGGGTTAGGGTGAGGGTTAGGGTCAGGTTTAGTGTTAGGGTAAGAGTTAGAGTTAGGATTAGGTTGAGGATGACGTTTAGGTTTAGAGTTAGCTTTGGTGTTAGGGTTAGGGTGAACGTTAGGGTTAGGATTAGGCTTCAGCTTAGGCTGATCATGAGGGTGAGGGTTAGGGTTCCGGTTAGGGTGAGGTTTAGGGCTAAGGTTAGGGGAGTTTTAGGATGAGTGTCAGAGTTAGTGTTCGGGTTAAGTTTAGGGTTAGGTTGAGGGTTAGAGAAAGGGTTACGATGAGGGTGAAGGTTAGGTTTAGGTTGAGGGTTAGGGTTAGCATTAGGGTTAGGGTGAGGGTTAGGGTGAGGATTAAGGTTAGGGTAAGGTTTAGCTTGGCAGTGATGGTAAGGGTAAATGTGAGGGTTAGGGTGAGGGTGAGGGTTACAGTGGGCTGAGGGTTAGGGTTTAGGTGCGGGTTAGGGTTAGGGGAAGGGTGTGGGTGAGTGTTAGGTTGAGGATTAGTGTTAGTTTTAGTGTGAGGCTTAGGATGAGGATGAGGGTTAGGGTTACGGTGAGGGCTAGGGTGAGGGTGAGGGTTAGGTTTAGTTTTAGGGTGAGGTTTAGGGTTAGGGTGATGGTTAGGGTTAGTGTGAGGGTTAGTGTTAGTGTTAGGGTTAGGGTGAGAGTAAATGTTAGGGTGAGGGTTAGGGTTAGGGTGAGCATTATGGTTAGGTTGAGGGTTAGGGTTAGGTTTATTGTTAGGGTTAGGGTTACGGTTACGGTTACGGTGAGGGTGAGGGTGAGGGTTAGGGTTAGGGTTAGGGTTAGGATGAGGTTCAGGTTTAGGGTTATGGTGAGGGTGAGGGTTAGGGTTAGGTTTAGAGTTAGGTTGAGGGTAAATGCTAAGTTGAGGGTTAGGGTTAGGGTGAGCGTTATGGTTAGGTTGAGGGTTAGGGTTAGGTTTATTGTTAGGGTTAGGGTTAGGGTTGCGGTTACGGTGAGGGTGATGGTGAGGGTGAGGGTTAGGGTTACGATGAGGTTTAGGTTTAGGGTTAGGGTTAGAGTTAGGGTTAGGGTGAGAGCGAGGTTTACGGCTAGAGTTAGGGTTACTGTTAGGGTTAGGGGTAGGGTGAGGGTTTGGGTTAGAGTTAGGCTTAGGCTTAGGCTTAGGCTTAGGCCGAGCAACAGGGTGAGGGTTAGGGTTAGGATTAGGATGAGGGAAAGGGTTAGGGTTAGGTTTAGGATTAGGCTTAGGGTTAGGTTGAGAGTGAGGGTGAGGTTGAGGGTTAGGGTTTGGGTGAGGTTTAGAGTTAGGGTTAGGGTGTGAGTTAGGTTTCGGTTAATTTTAGGGTTAGGGTTAGTGTTAGGGTAAGGGTTACAGTGAGGGTGAGGGATAGGGTTAGGTTGAGCGTTAGAGTTAGGGTTAGGGTGAGGGTGAGGGTGAGGGTTAGGGTTAGTTTTAGGGTGAAGCTTAGGATGAAGGTTAGGGTTAGTATTAGGATTAGGGTGAGCGCTAGGGTTAGGGTGAGGTTTAGGCTTAGGATTAGGGTGAGCTTTAGGGTCAGGTTTAGGGTTAGGGTTAGGGTGAGGGTGAGGTTTAAGATTAGAGTTAAGGTTAGGGTGAGGATTAGGTTGAGGGTTAGTGTTAGGGTCAGTGTTAGAGTTACGGTTACCGCGATGGTTAGGGTGAGGTTAAGGGTTCACCTTCGTGTTAGGATTAGATTTAGTGTGAGCACTAGGGTGATGGTGAGGATTAGCGTTAGTGTTTGGGTGAGATTTAGGCTAAGGGTTAGGGTTAGGGTGAGGGTAAGGGTGAGGTTTAGGGTTACAGTGAAGGTGAGGTTTAGGGTTAGGGTGAAGGTTAGGGTTAGGATTAGGGTAAGGATGATGGTGAGTTTTAGGGTTAGATTTAGGGTTAGGGGGAGGGTTAGTTCCAGGGTTAGGGTTAGGATTAATGTGTAGTGACCGTGTACTCGACCAGCGAGGAAAAACGACCACCACACCAGGAGTCTTCTCAGATCACGCTTTATTGGAGAGCCTTTTAGTTGTAGGAGAGCTTGGGCGCGAGAGAGCGTGCACCCGAAATACAGCCGCTTATATAGGGAATTGGAACACTGGTCTTTCTATTGTTGGTCGCCTGCCTTTCACCGTCACCAGGTGTCATGGGATTGGCTGGGGACACTACCTGGCTCGTGCACGCGCACAGCCCAGGCGTCCCGCCAAGCACCGTCTGGAGTGGTAATCCTCAAAACTGCAAGGGAGTGGGCGGAGTCTCGCCTCGGCTCCCTACATTAATGTTAGGGTTAAGGTTAGGGTGAGGGTTAGGTTGATGTTTAGGGTTAGGGTTAGGTTTAGTGTTAGGATTAGGGTTAGGGTTAGGGTATGTGAGGGTTAGGGTTAGGGTTAGGCTTAGGGTTAGGATTATACTGAAGGTAAGGGTGGGAGTGAGGATTAGGGTTAGGGTGATTGTTAGGGTTAGGGTGAGGGTTAGGATGAGGGATAGCATTAGGATTAGGTTTAGGCTGAGGGCTAGTGTGAGGGTGAGGGTTAGAGTAAGTGTTAAGCTTAGGCTTAGGGTTAGGCTGAGCATGAGGTTGAGGGTGAAGGTTAGGGTCAGGGTTAGGCTTAGGCTTAGGGTTAGGCTGAGAGTGAGGGTGAGGGTGAGGGTTAGGTTTAGGTGAGGGTTAGGGTTAAGGATAGGGTGAGAGTTAAGGTTCGGTTAAGTATAGGGTTATGGTGAGTGTTAGGGCTAAGATTAGTGTGAGGGTGAGGGCTCAGGTGATGGTGAGGGTTAGGGTTAGTATTAGGGTAAGTTTTTGGCTAGATTTAGGGTTTCGGTTAGGGTTAGGATGAGGCTTAGGTTTATGGTGAGGGTGAGGGTTAGGGTTAGGTTGAGGGTTTGGGTAAAGATTATGGTTAGGGTGAGGGTGAGTGTTAGGATTATGGTGAGGGTTATGGTTAGGTTTAGGGTTAGGATTAGTGTTATTGTTAGTGTTAGGGTTAGATTTATGGTGAGGGTGAGTGTGAGGGTTAGGTTTAGTGTTAGGGTGAGGTTTAGGGTTAGGGTTAGGATTAGGGTGAGGGTGAGTGTGAGGTTTAGGGTTAGATTTAGGGTTAGTTGGAGGGTAAGTTCGAGCGTTATTGTTAGGGTTAGTGTTAGGGTTAAGGTAAGGGTGAGGGTGAGTGTGAGGGTTAGGGTTAGGCTTAGGCTTAGGCTTAGGGTTAGTCTGAGGCTGAGGTTGGGTGTGAGGATTAGGGTTAGAGTGATTGTTAGTGTTGGAGTTAGGGTGTTAGGGTTAAAATGAGGGTTAGGGTTAGGCTTAGGGTTAGGGTGAAGGCTAGGTTCAGGGTGAGGGTTACGGTAAGGGTAAGGGTAAGGCTTAGGCTTGGGGTTAGGCTGATCATGAGGTTTAGGGTGAGGGTTAGGGTTAGGGATAAGTTGAGATTTAGTGTTAGGGTTAGGGTTAGAGTTAGGGTTAGGGTGAGGGTGAGGTTTAGGTGTAGGGTAAGGGTCAGGGTGAGGGTTAGGGTTCGGGTGAGGGTTAGGGTGGGGGTGACGGTAAGGGTAAAGGTGAGGGTTAGGCTGAGGTTGAGTGTTATAGTAAGGGTGAGGGTTAGGTTTAAGATGAGCGTTAGGGTTAGGGTTAGGGTGATGGTGAGGGTTAAATTAAGGATTATTGTTATGATTAGTGTGAGGTTTAGGTTGAGGACGAGGTTTAGGGTTAGAGTGAGGGGTAGGGTGAGGATGAGGGTGAGGTTTATATTGAGGACTAGTGTTAGGGTTAGTGTGAGGTTTAGGGTGAGGATGACGTTTAGGGTTAGGGTTAGGTTTAGGATTAATGTTAGGGTTAGGCTTATGGTGAGGGTTAGGGTGGGGGTGAGGCTTAGGGTTAGTTGTAGGATTAAGATTAGGATTAGGGTTTGGGTTAGGGTTAAGGTGAGGGTTAGGTTGACGGTTGGGTTTAGGGTTAGTGTCAGGGTTAGGGTTAAGGTTAGGGTGAGGGTTAGTTTGAGGCTGTGCTTTAGGGTTAGGGTTATGGGAAGGGTTAGGATGAGGGTTAGGGTTAGGATTAGGGTTAGGGTGAGGTCTAGGTTGAGGGTGAGGTTTAGTTTTCGGGTTAGGGTGAGGCTTAGGGTTAGGGTTAGAGTTAGGGTAAGGTTGAGGTTTAGGTTTAGAGTTCGGGTAAGGGTGATGCTGAGGTTGATGGTTAGGTTTAGGCTTAGGGTTAGATTTAGGGATAGGGTGAGTGTTAGGTTTGTGGTGAGGGTGAGTGTGTGGGTTAGGTTTAGGCTTATGGTTAGGATTAGGATTATGGTAAATTTAGGGTGATTGTGATGGTTAGGGTTAGGGTTAGGCTTAGGCTTAGGGTAAGTCTGAGAGTGAGGCTGAGGGTGAGCGTTAGGGTTAGGGTGAGGGTTAGGGTTAGGATTAGGGTTAGGGTGAGGGCTAGGGTGAGGTTGAGTGTTAGTGTTAGTGTTAGGGAAAGGTTTAGGGTTAGGGTTAGTTTTTGGGTTATGGTTATGATGAGGGTTAGGTTTACAGTGAGGGTGAGGGTTAGGTTTAGTTTGAGGTTTAGGGTTAAGATTATGGTTAGGGTGAGGGTGAGTTTTAGGATTAGGGTTAGGGTTAGGGTTAGGTTTAGGATTAGAATTAGTGTTATTGTTAGGGTTAGGGTTAGAGTTATGGTGAGGGGGAGGGGGAGGGGGAGGGGGAGGGTTAAGGTTAGGATTAGGGTGAGGATTAGGGTTAGGTTTAGGGTTAGGGTTAGGGTGAGGGTGAGGTTTAGGGTTAGAGTTAGGGTTAGGGTAAGCCTGAGTTTGAGGGTTAGGGTTAGGGTTAGTGTTAGAGTTAGGGATACAATGAGGGTTAGGTTGAGTGTGAGGGTTAGGGTTATTATTAGGAATAAGATTAGAGTAAGGATTAGTGTGTGTGTGATGGTTAGGTTTAGGTTTAGGGTTAGGGTTAGGGTTAGGATGAAGGTGAGGGTTCAGTTTAAGTTTGGGTTAGGGTGAGGGTTAGGGTTACAGTGAGCATGAGGGTTAGGGTTAGTTTGAGGGTTAGGCTAGGCTTAGGAATAGGGTGATGGTTAGGGCTAGGCTTAGGGTGAGGGTTAGGATGAGGATTAGGGTTAGGATTAGGGTTAGGGTGAGGGCTAGGGTTAGAGTGAATGTTAGGGTTAGTGTTTGGTGAGGTTTAGGTGTAGGGTTAGGGTTAGGGTGAGAGTTAGGTTGAGGATTAGGGTTACAGTGAGGGTGAGGGTTAGGGTAATGGTGAGGGTTAAGGTTAGAATTTGGGTTGTGTTGAGGGTGAATTTTAGGGTTCAATTTAGTTTTAGGGGGAAAGTCAGGACGAAGGTTAGGGTTAGTGTTAGGGCTAAGGTTAGGGTGAGGCTTAGGTTGAGGTTTAGGGTTAGGGTTAGGTCTAGGTTTAGGGTAAGGGTGAGGGTATGTGAGGGTTAGGGTTAAGCTTAGAGTTAGGGTAGGTATGAGAGTGAGGGTGCGGGTGAGGATTAGGGTTAGGGTGATGGTTACGGTTAGGCTGAGGGTGAGGGTTAGGATGAGGGATAGGGTTAGAATTAGGGTTCGCGTGAGGGCTAAGATGAGGATGAGGTTAAGAGTAAGGGTTAGGCTTAGGCTTAGGTTTAGGCTGAACGTGAGTTTAAGGGTGAAGGTAGGGTTAGGGTGAAGGTTAGGTTTACAGTTTTGGTGAGGGTTAGGGTTAGTGTGAGGGTTAGTGTTAGTGTTAGGGTTAGTATTAGGGTGAGGGTACGTGTTAGGGTAAGAGTTAATGTTAAGGTGAGGTTTTTGTTTAGGGTGAGGGTTAGGGTTAGGGTTAGAGTTATTGTTTAGGTTAGGGTTCGGTTAAGTTTAGGGTTAGGGTGAGGGCTAGGTTTAGGGTTAGGTTTAGGGTGAGGTTTAGGGTTAGGCTTAGGGTTAGGGTGAGGCTGAGGGTTTGGGTTAGGGTTAGGGTTACGGTGAGGGCGAAGGTGAGGTTTAGGGTTAGGGTGAGGTTTAGGGTTATGGTTAGGGTTAGTGTGAGGGTGAGGGTGAGGTTTGGGTTAGAGTAAGGGTTAGGGTGAGGGTTAGGGTGAGGGTTATGGTTAGGGTTAGTGTAAGGGTTAGGGTGAATGTTAGGATGAGGGTTAAGTTTATGGTTTTTTGAGGTTTAGGGTTCGGGTTACAGTGAGGGTGAGGGTTAGGGTTAGGTTTAGGGTGAGGTTTAGGATTAGGATTAGGGTTAGGATTAGGGTTAGGGTGAGGGCTAGGGTGAGGATGAGGTTTAGGGTTAGTGTTTGTGTGAGGTTAGGGTGAGGGTGAGGGTTAGGATGAGGGTGAGGGTTACAGTGAGGGTGAGGGTTAGGGTTAGGGTGAGGGTTAGGCTTAGGATTTGGGTTAGGGTGATGGTGAGTTTTAGGGTTAGATTTAGGGTTAGTTTTAGGGTTGGGGGTGGTTTAGGTCGAGGATTAGGGTTAGGATTAGTGTTAGGGTTAAGGTTAGGTTGAGGGTTAGGTTGATGTTTAGGGTTAGGGTTAGGGTTAGGGTTAGGATTAGGATTAGGGTTAGGGTATGTGAGGATTAGGGTTAGGTTTAGGGTGAGAGTTAGGGTTCGGTTAAGTTTAGGGTTAGGGTGAATGTTACGGTAAGGGTTACAATGAGAATTAGGGATAGGGTTAGTTTGAGGGTTAGGGTTAGGGTTAGGGTTAGGGTGAGGGTGAGGGTGAGGGTTAGGGTTAGTGTTAGGCTGAGGCTTAGGATGAGGCTTAGGATGAGGTTTAGGGTTAAGATTAGGGTTAGGGTTAGTGTGAGGTTTAGGGTTAGGGTTAGGGTGAGATTTAGTGTTAGGTTTAGGGTTAAGGTTAGGGTGAGGGTGAGGTTTAAGGTTAGAGTTAAAGTTAGGGTGAGGCTGAGTGTGAGGGTTAGTGTTAGAGTCAGTGTTAGAGTTTGTGTTATGGTGAGGGTTAGGATGAGGATTAGTGTAAGGATTAGGGTTAGGGTGAAGGCTAGTTTGAGTGTGAGGATTAGAGTTAGTGTTTGAGTGAGGTTTAGGTTTGGGTTAGGATTAAGGTTAGGATGAGGGGGAGGTGTAGGATTAGATTTAGGGTTAGATGAAGGGTTAGTTTGAGCGTTAATGTTAGGGTTAGTGTGAGGGTTAAGGTTAGGTTGAGGTTTAGGTTGAGGATTAGTGTGATGGGTAGAGTGAAATTTAGGGTTTAGGATGAGGTTTAGGGTTAGGGTTAGGGTTAGGATTAATGTTAGGGTTAGGCTTAACTTGAGGGTTTGGGATAGGGTGAGATTTAGGGTTAGGGTTAGGTTTAGGGATAGGGTTAGGCTTAGTGTTAGGCTGAGGGTGAGGCTGAGGGTGAGGGTTACGGTTAGGGTGAGGGTTAGGTTTAGGCTTAGGGTGAGAGTTAGGGTTCAGGTTAAGTTTAGGGTTAAGTGAGGGTTAGGGTAACGGTTACAGTGAGGTTGAGGGTTAGGGTTAGGATGAGGGTTAGGGTTAGGGTTAGGGTGAGGGTGAGGGTGAGGGTGAGTTTTAGGGTTAGTGTTAGGATGGGGGTTGGGGTTAGGATAAGGGTTAGGATGAGGGCTAGGTTGAGGGTGAGGTTTAGGGATAGGAATAGGGTGAGGTTTAGGGTTAGGTTTAGGGTTAGGGTAGCCTGAGGTTGAGGGTTAGGGTTAGGGTTAGTGTTAGAGTTAGGGTTACGATGAGGGTTAGGGTGATTGTGAGGGTTAGGGTTATTGTTAGGAATAGGATTAGGGTAAGGGTTAGTATGAGTGTGAGGGTTAGGGTTATGTTTAGGTTTACCCTTAGGTTTAGGCTGAGGGTGAAGTTGAGGGTAAGGGTTAGGGTTAGGGTGAGAGTTAGGGGTATCGTTAGGGTGAGGGTTAGGGTTCGGTTTAAGTTTAGGGTTAGGGTGAGGGTAGGGTTAGGTTTAGAGTGAGCATGAGGGATAGGGTTAGGTTGAGGTTTAGGGTAGGCTTAGGATTAGGGTGAGGGTTAGGGTTAGGCTAAGGGTGATGGTTAGGATGAGGATTAGCGTTAGGGGTAGGGTTAGGGTGAGGGCTAGGGTGAGGGTGATGGTTAGGGTTAGTGTTTGGGTGAGGTTTAGGTTTAGGGTTAGGGTTAGGGTGAGGGTTTTGAGGGTTAGGGTTACAGTGAGGTTGAGGGTTAGGGTAAGGATTAGGGTTAGGTTTAGGATTTGAGTTGTGGTGAGGGTGAGTTTTAGGGTTAGATTTAGTGTTAGGGGGAAGGTTAGGTCGAGGGTTAGGCTTAGTGTTAGGGATAAGTTTAGGGTGAGGGTTAGGTTGAGGTTTAGGGTTAGGGTTAGGGTTAGCGTAAGGGTGAGAGTATGTAATGGTTATGGTTAAGCTTAGGGTTAGGGTTAGGCTGAGGGTGAGGGTGCGGGTGAGGATTAGGGTTAGGGTGATGGTTAAGGTTAGACTTATGGTTAGGGTTAGTATGAGGGATAGGGTTAGGATTAGGGTTAGGGTGAGGGCTAGGTTGAGGGTGATTGTTAGAGTCAGGGTTAGGCTTAGGATTAGGTTTAGGCTGAGCGTGAGTTTGAGGGTGAAGATAGGGTTAGGTTGATATTTAGGTTTACGGTTAGGGTGAGGGTTACGGTTAGTGTGAGGGTTAGTGTTAGGGTTAGGGTTAATGTTAGGGTTAGGTTACGGTTAGCTGACGGTGAGGGTTAGGGTTAGGGTTAGGGTGAGGTTTAGGGTTATGGTTAGGGTTAGGGTGAGGCTGAGGGTTTGGGTTAGGGTTAGGGTTCTTGTTATTATTAGGGTTAGGGTTAGTGTTATGTTGAGGGTGACTGTGAGGGTTAGGGTTATGGTGATTTTTAGGGTTAGCGTTAGGGTGAGGGTGAGGTTTAGGGTTAGAGTAAGGGTTAGGGTGATGGTTAGGGTGAGGGTTAGGGTTAGGGTTAGTGTAAGAGTTAGGGTGAAGATTAGGATGAGTGTTAAGTTTATGGTTTGTGTGAAGTTTAGGGTTTGGGTTACAGTGAGGGTGAGGTTTAGGGTTAGGGTTAGGTTGAGGGTTAAGATGAGGATTAGGGTTAGGATTAGGGGTAGGGTGAGGGTGAGGGTTAGGGTTAGTGTTTGGGTGAGGTTTAGTGTTAGGGTTAAGGTTAGGGTGAGGGTTAGTATGAGGGTGAGGGTTACAGTGAGTGTGAGGGTTAGGGTTAGGGTGAGGGTTAGGGTTAGTATTTGGGTTTTGGGTTAGAGTGATGGTGAGTTTTTGGTTTAGCTTTAGGGTTGGGGGAGGGTTAGGTCGAAGGTTAGGGTTAGGATTAGTGTTAGGGTTAAGGTTAGGTTGAGGGTTAGGTTGATGTTTAGGGTTAGGGTTAGGTTTAGGGTTAGGGTTAGGGTATGTGAGGGTTAGGTTAGGGTTAGGGTTATGCTGAGGGTGAGGGTGGGGGTGAGGATTATGGTTAGGATGATGGTTAGGGTTAGGGTTAGGGTGAGGGTTAGCATGAGGGATAGGGTTAGGATTAGGGTTCGGGTGAGGGCTAGCGTGAGGGTGAGGTTTAGAATAAGATTAGGCTTACGGTTAGGCTGAGCATGAGCTTGAGGGTGAGGGTTCGGTTAGGGTGAGGTTAAGGTTAAGGTGAGGCTTTGGATGAGGTTTAGGATTAGGGTGAAGTTTAGGGTGAGGATGATGGTGAGGCTAATGATGAGGT
Organism: Dipodomys merriami; assembly: GCF_024711535.1. Classification (NCBI taxonomy): domain Eukaryota; kingdom Metazoa; phylum Chordata; class Mammalia; order Rodentia; family Heteromyidae; genus Dipodomys; species Dipodomys merriami. Next base: position 3,370,627 of record NW_027206335.1, on the reverse strand, counting down.
TAAGACTGAGGTTGAGGGTTAAAATAAGGGTGAGGTTTAGGGTTAGGTTTATGGTTATGGTTAGGGTTAGGGTGAGGGTTAGATTGAGGATTAGTGTTAGGGTTAGTGTGAGGTTTAGGGTGAGGTTGAGTTTTAGGGTTAGGGTTAGGGTTAGGATTAATGTTACGGTTAGGGTTAAGGTGAGGATTAGGGTGAGGGTGAGGTTTAGGTTTAGTGTTAGTATTAGGATTAGGGTTAGGGTTAGCTTGAGTGTGAGGGTTAGGGTTAGGGTTAGGGTTAGGCTTAATGTTAGGCTGAAGGTGAGGGTGAGGGTGAGGGTTAAGGTAAGGGTGAGTGTTAAGGGTAGGGTTAGGGTGAGAGTTAGGGTTCGGGTTAAGTTTAGGGCTAGGCTGAGGGTTAGAGTTAGGGTTACAATGAGCATGAGGGTTAGGGTTAGGTTGAGGGTTAGGATTAGGCTTAGGATTAGGGTGAGGGTTAGGTTTAGGGTTAGGATCAGGGTTAGGATGAGGATTGGGGTTAGGGTTAGGCTTAGGATGAGGGTTAGGGTGAGGGTGAGGTTTAGGGTGAGTGTTTGGGTGATGTTAAGGTTTATGGTTACGTTTAGGGTGAGGGTATGTGAGGGTTAGGTTTAGGGTTAGGGTTAGGCTGAGGGTGAGGGTGGGGGTTAGGATCATCGTTAAGGTGATTGTTAGGGTTAGGGTTAGCGTGAGGGTTACAATGTGGGATAGGTTTAGGATTAGGGTTAGAGTGAGGTCTAGGGTGAGGGTGAGGGTTAGAGTAAGGGTTAGGCTTAGGCGTAGGGTTAGGCTGAGCGTGAGGTTGAGTGTGAGGGTTAGGGTTAGGGTGATGGTTAGGTTTATGGTTAGGGTGAAGGTTAGGATGAGGTTTAGGGTTAGGGTGAGGATGATGGGAATGGTAAAGGTGAGGTTTAGGCTGAGGGTGAGGGTTAAGATAAGGGTGAGGGTTAGGGTTAGGTTTAAGGTTAGGGTAAGAGTTAGCGTGAGGGTTAGATTGAGGACTAAGGTTAGGGTTAGTGTGAGGTTTAGGGTGAGGATGAGGGTTAGGGTTAGGGTGAGGGTGAGGGTTAGAATTAGGGTTAGGGTGAGGGCTAGGGTAAGGGTGTGGGTTAGAATAAGGCTTAGGGTTAGGGTGAGGTTTTAGATTAGGGGAGGGTTAGTGTTAGTGTGAGGGTTAGTGTTAGGGTTAGTGTTAGTGTTAGAGTGATGGTAAGGGTTAGGGTGAGGGTTAATGTTAGGGTGAGGGTTATAGTTAGGGAGAGGGTTAGGGTTAGGATTAAGGTGAGGTTCAGTGTTAGGGTTAGTGTTAGAGTTAGGGTTAGCGTGAGGGTGAGGTTTAGGGTTAGAGTTAGTGTAAGGGTGAGGCTGAGTTTGAGGGTTAGTCGTAGGGTTACTGTTAGGGTTAAGGTTAGGTTGAGGGTTTGGGTGAGGGTGAAGGTGATGGTGAGGGTTAGGATTAGGTTTAGGATTGGGATTAGGGTAAGGTTTAGGGTGAGTGTGAGGGTTAGGTTTAGGGTTAGGCTCAGGCTTAGGCTTAGGGTTAGGCTGAGAATGAGGGTGATGTTGAGGGTTAGGTTTTGGTTTAGGGTGAGAGTTAGGTTTCGGTTAAGTGTTAGTGATAGGGTTAAGGTGAGTGTTAGGATGAGAGTTAGGATTAGGATTAAGGTTAGGTTTAGGGCTAGGGTGAGGGTGAGGATTAAGGTTACGGTGATGGTTAGGTTAACTGTTAGGGTGAGGGTTAGGATGAGGTTTAGGGTTAGGGTGAGGGTTAGGGTGAGGATGATGGTAGGTGTAAAGGTGAGGTTTAGGCTGAGGGTGAGGGTTAAGGTACTGGTGAGTGTTAGGGTTCGGTTTAGGTTTAGGGTAAGGGTTAGTGTTAGGGTGAAGGTGAAGTTGAGATTGAGGATTAGAGTTAGGGTTAGTGTGAGGTTTAGGGTGAGGATGAGGGTTAGGGTTAGAGTGAGAGTGAGGGTTAGAATTAGGGTTAGGGTGAGGGCTAGGATGAGGGTGAGGATTAGGGTTAGGGTTAGGATTAGGGTGAGGTTTAGGATTAGGGTGAGGGTTAGGGTTAGTGTGAGGGTTAGTGTTAGGGTGAGGATAAGTGTGTTAGGTTGAGGGTTAGGGTTAGGGTGCGGGTTATGTTTAGGGTTAGGGTTAGGGTTATTGTTAGGTTTGGGGTTAGGGTTATGGTTACGGTGAGGGTTAGGGTTATGGTTAGAATTACAGTGAGGTTTAGTCTTAGGGTTAGGGTTAGAGTAAGGGTTAGGTTGAGGGTGATGTTTAGTGGTACATTTAGGGTTAAAGTGAGGGTTAGGGTTAGGGTGCGAGTAAGCGTGGGGGTGATGGTAAGGGTAAAGGTGAGGGTTAGGCTGAGGGTGAAGTTACCATAAGTGTGAGTGTTAGGGTTAGTGTGAGGGTTAGTGTTAGTGTTAGGGTGAGGTTGAGGGTTAGATTCAGGATTAGTGTTAGGGTTAGTGTGAGGTTTATGGTGAGGATTAAGGTTAGGGTTAGGATGAAGGCTAGGGTGATGATGAGTGTTAGAGATTGTGTTAGGGGGAGGTTTAGGGTTAGGGTGATGTTTAGGGTTAATTTGAGGGTTAGTGTTAGGGTTAAGGTTAGTGTTAGGGTGAGGGTAAGTGTTAGGGTGAGGGTTAGGTTTAGAGTGAGGGTTATGGTTAGGGTGAGGGATAGGGTTAGGATAAGTGTAAGGGTGAGAGCTAGGCTGAGATTTAGGGTGAGGGTTAGGGTTAGGGATAGGGTTAGGTTTAGGATTAGGTTTAGGGTGGGGACGAGTGTGAGGGTTAGGATTAGGGTTAGGGTTAGGCTTAGAGTTAGGATGAGGGATAGGTTTAGGGTTTGGATTAGGGTTAGGGTGAGGCTGAGGATTAGGGTTAGATTTAGGGTTAGGTTTATGGTTAGTGTTAGTGTTAGGGTTAGTGTTAGTGTTACAGTGAGGGTTGGGGTTAGGGTTAGGGTTAGGCTTAGGCTTAGATTTAGGGTGAGGGTTAGGATGACGCTTAGGTTTTCGATTAGGTTTCGGGTGAGGGCTATGTTGAAGGTGAGGTTTAGGGTTAGTGTTAGGGTAAGATTTAGAGTTAGGGTTAGGGTTAGGAGTAGGATTAGGATTAGTGTTAGGGTGAATGTGAGGATTAAGGTTAGGGTGAAGTTTAGGGTTAGGATAAGGGTGAGTGTGAGGTTTAGGGTTAGGGTTAGGCTTAGAATTAGGCTGAGGGTGAAGGTGTGGGTTAGGGTTAGGTTTAGTGTTAGGGTGAGGTTTAGGGTTTGGGTTAGGGTTAGAGTTTGGGTTAGGGTGAGGGTGAGGTTTAGGGTTAGTGTTAGGGTTAGGGTGAGGCTGAGAATGAGGGTTAGGGTTAGGCTTAGTGTTAGGTTTTGGGTTAGTGTCAGGTTTAGGGTTAGGTTTAGGGGGAGGGTTAGGGTGAGGGTGAGGTTTAAGATTAGGATTAGGGTTAGGGTTAGGGTGAGTGTGAGGGTTAGGGTTAGGTTTAGGGTTATTCTTAGGGTTAGGCTGAGGGTGAGGGTGAGGGTGAGGTTTAGGGTTAAGGTGAGGGTTAGGGTTAGGGTTATGGGGAGGGTTGGGATGAGTTTTAGTGTTAGAATTAGAGTTACGGTGAGGGCTAGGGTGAGGTTGAGGTTTAGGGTTAGTGTTAGGGTGAGGTTTCGGGTTAGGGTTAGGGTTAGGGTGAGTGTGAGGTACAGGGTTAGAGTGAAGTTTAAGCTGAGGCTGAGGGTGAAGCTTAGGGTGAGGTTTAAGATTAGGATTAGGGTTAGGGTTAGGGTGAGTGTGATGTTTAGGGTTAGGTTTAGGGTTATTCTTAGGGTTAGGCTGAGGGTGAAGTTGAGGGTGAGGTTTAAGGTTAGGCTGAAGGTTAGGGTTAGGGTTATGGGGAGGTTTGGGATGAATTTTAGTGTTAGGATTAGGGTTACGGTGAGGGCTAGGGTGAGGTTCAGGATTAGGGTTAGTGTTAGGGTGAGGTTTCGGGTTAGGGTTAAGGTTAGGGTGAGTGTGAGATACAGGGTTAGAGTGAAGGTTAAGCTGAGGCTGAGGGTGAGGCTTAGGGTTAGGGTTAGGATTAGGATTAGGTTAAGTGTTAGGGTGAGTGTGAGTGTTTGGGTTAGGTTTAGGCTTAGGCTTACACTGAGGGTGAGGGTTAGGATGAGGGTTAGGGTTAGGAGTAGGATTAGGGTGAGGGTTAGGTTAGTGTGAGGTTTAGTGTTAGGGTTAGGTTTAGTGTTTGGATTAGTGTTAGGGTGAGGGTGAGGTTTATGGTTAGATTTAGGTTTAGTTGGAGGGTTAGGTCGAGGGTTAGGGTTAGGCTTAGTGTTAGGATTAGGATTAGGCTGAGTGTGAGTTTGAGGTTTAGGGTTAGGGTTAGGTTTAGGCTTAGGATTAGGCTGAGGGTGAGGGTGGGGGTGAGGATTAGGGTTAGGGTGATGGTTATGGTTAGGGTTATGGTGAGGTTTAGTGTTAGGGTTAGGGTTAGAGTTAGGGTTAGGGTGAGTTTGAGGTTTAAGGGTAGAGTTATGGTTAGGGTGAGGTTTAGCGTTAGAGTGAGGGTTAGTTTGAGGGTGACGGTAAGGGTAAAGTTGAGGGTTAGGCTGAGGGTGAGGGTTACGGTAAGGGTAAGGGTTAGGGTTAGGGTTAGGGTGAGGTTTAGGGTGAGGGTGAGAGTTAGATTGAGTATTAGTGTTAGTGTTAGTGTGAAGTTTAGGGTGAGGATGAGGGTTAGGTTTAGGGTGAGTTCTAGGGAGAGGGTGAGGTTTAGGTTTAGGGTTAGGGTGAGGTTTAGGTATAGATTGATGTTTAGGGTTATTGTGAGGGTTAGTGTTAGTGTTAGGGTTAGTGTTAGGGTGAGGGTCAGTGTTAGGGTGAGGGTTAGGGTTAGGGTAAATGTTAGGGTGAGGGGTAGGGTTAGGGTGAGGATTATGGTTAGGGTGAGGGTTAGGGTTAGGTTTAGGATAATTGTTAGCATTAGGGTTAGGGTTCCGGTTATTGTGAGTGAGGGTGAGAGTTAGGTTTAGGGCTAGGATGAGGTTTAGGGATAGGGTTAGGTTGAGTGTGAGGGTTAAGGTTAGGGTTAGGCTTACGATTAGGCTGAGGGTGATGGTTAGGTTTAGGTTGAGGGTTAGGGTTATTGGGAGGGTTAGGATGAGGGTTAGGGTTAGGATTAGGGTTAGGGTGGGGGTGAGTGTGTGTGTTAGCATTAGGTTTAGGGTTAGGGTTAGGGTTAGGCTGAGGGTGAGGTTGAGAGTGAGGGCTAGGGTGAGGGTGATTTTTAGGGTTAGGGTTAGGGTGAGGGTTATGGTTAGGGTAAGGGTGAGAGTTAGGGTTCGGTTTAAGTTTAGGGTTATGTTGAGTGTTAGGGTACGGGTTATGGTGAGGGTGATGGTTAGGGTGAGATTGAGGGTTAGGTTTCGGATTAAGGTTAGGGTGAGGGTGAGGGTGAGGGTTAGGTTTAGTGTTTGGGTGAGGGATAGGTTGAGGGTTAGGGTAAGGATTAGGGTGAGGGTGAGGGCTAGGGTGAGGGTGAGGTTTAGGGTTAGGGTTAGGGTTAGGCTTAGGCTTAGGTTTAGGCTGAGGGTGAGGGTGGGGTTGAGGATTATGTTTAGGTTTGATCGTTAGGGTTAGGGTTAAGGTGAGGGTTATGATGAGGGTTAGGATTAGGATTAGGGTTAGGGTGAGGGAGAGGGTTAGGGTTAGGATGATGGTTAGGTTTATGCTTAGGGCGAGGGTTAGGATGAAGTATAGGTTTAGGGTGAGGTTGAAGGTAAGGGTAAAGGTGAGGTTTAGGATGACGGTGAGGGATAAGATAAGGGTGAAGGTTAGGGTTAGTTTTAGGGTGAGGGTTAAAGTTACGGTACGTGTTATGTTTAGGTGAGGGTTAGGGTTAGGTTTAGGGTTATTCTTAGGTTTAGGGTTAGTGTTATGTTTAATGTGAGGGTAAGGGTTAGGTTTAGGGTTACAATGAGGTTTAGTGTTAGGGTTAGGGTTAGAGTTAGGGTTAGGGTGAGGGTGAGGTTTAGGGGTACATTTAGGGTTAGGGTGAGGGTTAGGGTGAGGTTGAGTGTTAGCATTAGGTTTAAGGTTCGGGTTAGGTTTAGGTTTAGGATTAGTGTTATTGTTAGGGGTAGAGTTAGGGTTAGTGTGAGGGTTAGGGTGAGGGTTAGGGTTAAAGTGAGGTTTATGGTTAGGATGAGGGTTAGGGTGAAGGATAGGGTGAGGGTGAGGGTTAGGGTTAGACTTAGGGTGAGTGTTAGGGTTAGGGTGATGTTTTGGGTTAGTGTGACGGTTAGTGTTAGGGTTAGGGTTAGTGTTGGGTGAGGGTAAGTCTTAGGGAGAGGGTTAGGGTTAGGGTGAGGTTTATGTTTAGGGTGAGGGTTAGGGTTAGGAAGAGTGTAAGGGTGAGGGCTAGGCTGAGGGTTAGGGTGAGGGTTAGGGTTAAGGATAGGGTTAGGTTTAGGATTAGGGTTAGGGTGAGTTTGAGTGTGAGGGTTAGGATTAGGTTTAAGGTTAGCCTTAGAGTTATTATGAGGGTTAGGGTTAGGGTTTGGGTTAGGGTGTCGGTGAGGCTGAGGATTAGGGTTAGGTTTAGTGTTAGTTTTAAGGTTAGCTTTAGGGTTAGTGTTAGTGTTAGGGTTAGTGTTAGGGTTAGAGTTAGTTTTGGGGTTAGGGTTAGGATTAGAGTTAGGCGTAGAGTTAGGGTGAGAGTTAGGATGAGGATTAGGTTTACCAGTAGGTTTAGGGTGAGGGCTAGGGTGAAGGTGAGGATTAGGGTTAGTTTTAGGGTAAAGTTTAGGGTTAGGGTTAGGGTTAGGGTTAGGGTGATCCTTACGATGAGGGTAAGGGTTACGGTGAGGGTGAGGGTTAGGTTTAGGGTGAGGATTAGGGTTATTTTTGGGGTGAGGGTGAGGGTGAGTGTTAGGGTTAGGGTGAGGTTTAGGGTTAGGTCTAGGATTAGTGTTATGGTGAGGGTTAGGTTTATGGTTAGACTTAGGTTTAGTTGGAGGGTTAGGTGGAGGGTTAGGGTTAGGGTAAGTATTAGGGTTAAGGTTAGGTTGAGGGTTATGTTGAGGTTTTGGGTTAGGGTTAGGGTTAGGGTTAGGGTGAGGGTGAGTGTGAGGTTTAGGGTTAGGGTTAGGCTTAGGCTTAGGGTTAGGATGAGGGTGAGGGTGGTGGTGAGTATTAGGGTTAGGGTGATGGTTAGGCTTAGGGTTAGGGTGTGGGTTATTGTTAGGGTTAGTGTTAGAGTTAGGGTTAGGGTGAGTGTGAGGTTTCGGCGTAGAGTTAGGGTTAGGGTGAGTGTTAGAGGTAGAGTGAGGGTTAGGGTGGGATTGACGATACGTGTAAAGGTGAGGGTTAGGCTGAGGGGCATGGTAATGGTAAGGGTGAGGGATAGGGTGAGGGTGAGGTTTAGGGTTAGTGTTCGATTTAGGGTTAGGTTGAAGGTGAGGGTTAGGCTTAGGGTTAGGATTAGGTTTAGGGTAAGGGTTAGGGTGAGTGTGAGCGTTAGGGTTAGGGTTAGGCATAGGGTAAGGCTGAGGGTGAGGGTGAGGTTGAGGCTTAGGGTTAGGGTGAGGGTTAGGTTTATGGTGAGGGTGAGAGTTAGGTATAGGTTAAGGGTGAGGGTTAGATTGAGGATTAGTGTTTGGTTTAGTGTGCAGTTTAGGGTGAGAATGAGGGTTAGGGTTAGGGCGAGGTCTAGGGAGAGGGTGAGGTTTAGGGTTAGTGTTAGGGTGAGGTTTAGGGTTATGGTGATGGTTAGGGTTAGTGTGCGGTTTAGTGTTAGTGTTAGGGTTAGTGTTAGGGTGAGGTTAAGCGTTATGGTGAGGGTTAGGGTTAGAGTGAGGGTTATGTTTAGGGTGAGATTTAGGGTTCGGGTTAGGGTTATTTTAGCTTTAGGGTTAGGGTTAAGGTTATGGTGAGGGTTAGGGTTAAGGTTAGGACTAGGATGAGGTTTAGGGATAGGGTTACGGTTAGGGTTAGGGTCAGGGTTAGTTTTAGTGTTAGAGTTAGAGTTAGGGTGAGGCTAAATGTGAGGGTTAGGGTTAGGATTAATGTTAGGGTTAGGCTTAAGGTGAGGGTTAGGTTGAGGGTGAGGTTTGGGTTTAGGGTTAGGAGTAGGATTAGTGTTAGTCTGAGGTTGAGGGTGAGGGTGAGGGTTAGGGTGAGGTTTACGGTTAGGTTTAGGGTGAGTGTGAGGGTTAGGGTTAGGCTTGGATTAGAATGAGGGTGAGGGGGTGGGTTAGTGTTAGGGTTAGTGTTAGTGTGAGGTTTAGGGTTATGGTTAGGGTTAGAATTAGGGTTAGAATGAGGGTTAGGTTTAGGTCTAGAGTTAGGGTTAGGGTGATGTTTAGGTTGAGGGTAAAGCTAAGGGTTAGTTTTCGGGTTAGGGTTAGGGTGATAGGGGGAGGGTTAGGGTTAGGGTTAGGGTTAGGGACAGGATCAGGGTTAGAGTGAGGGTGAGTGTGTGTGTTAGTTTTAGGTTTAGGGTTAGGCTTAGGGTTAGGCTGAGGGTGAGGTTGAGGGTGAGGGTTAGGTTTAGGGGGAGGGTTAGGATGAGGGTTAGGGTTAGGATTAGGGTTAGGGTAAGGGCAAGGGTGAGTGTGAGTGTGAGGTTTAAGGTTAGGGTTAGGGTTAGGTTTACTGTGAGTTTAAGGTTTAGGGTTAGAGTTAGGGTTAGGGTGAGACTGAGGTTGAGGTTTAGGGTTAGGGGTATTGTTAGGTTTAGGTTTAGGTGTAGGGTGAGCGTTAGGGTGAGTGTGAGCGATAGGGTTAGGAGTAGGTTTATGGTTAGGGTGAGTGTGAGGGTTAGTGTTAGGTTTAGTGTTAGGCTTAGGTTTAGGCTGAGGTTGAGGGTGAGTTTGAGGGTTAGGGTTAGGGTGAGGGTTAGGGTTAGGGTTATGGGTGGGGTTAGGATGAGGGTTAGGGTTAGGATTAGGGTTAGGGTGAGGGCTAGGGTGAGGTTGAGGTTTAGAGTTAGTGTTAGGGTGAGGTTTAGGTTTAGGGTTAGGGTTAGGGTTAAGGTGAGTGTGAGGTATAGGGTTAGAGTTAGTGTAAAGTTGAGGCTGAGGGTGAGGCTTAGGGTTAGGGTTAGGATTAGGATTAGGGTAAGGGTTAGGTTGAGTGTGATGGTTAGGGTTAGGGTTAGGCTTAGGTTTACACTGAGGGTGAGGGTGAGGGTGAAGGTTAGGGTTAGGATTAGGTTTAGGATGAGGGTGATTGAGGGTGTTAGGTTTAGTTTTAGGTTTAGGCTTAGGCTTAGGCTGAGGTTGAGGTGAGTTTGAGGGTTAGGGTTAGGGTGAGGGGTAGGGTTAGGGTTATGGAGAGGGTTAGGATGAGGTTTAGGGTTAGGGTTAGTGTTAGAGTTAAGGTGAGTGTGAGGTATAGGGTTAGAGTTAGGGTAAAGGTGAGGCTGAGGGTGAGGCTTAGGGTTAGGTTTAGGATTAGGATTAGGGTAAGGGTTAGGGTGAGTGTGATGGTTAGGATAAGGGTTAGGCTTATTTTTACACTGAGGGTGAGGTTGAGGGTGAAGGTTAGGGTTAGGATTAGGCTTACGGTGAGGGTGAGTGAGTGTGTTCGGTTTAGTTTTAGGTTTAGGCTAAGGTTTAGGCTAAGGGTGAGGTTGAGTTTGAGGGTTAGGGTTAGGGTGAAGTTTAGGGTAAGGGTTAGGGGGAGGGTTAGGGATAGGATTAGACTTAGGGTGAGATTGAGGCTGAGGGTTAGGGTTAGTGTTAGGGTTAGGGTTAGGGTGAGAGTTATGGGGAGTGTAGGGGTTAGAGTTAGGATTAGGGTCAGGGTGAGGGTGCGTTTGTGTGTTAGGGTTAGGTTTAGGGTTAGGCTTAGGGTTAGGCTGAGGGTGAGTTTGAGGGTGAGGGTTATGGTTAGGGTGAGGGTTATTTTTACGGTTAGGGTGAGGGTTAGGATGAGGTTCAGGGTTACGGTGAGGGTTAAGGTGAGGATGATGGTAAGGGTAAAGGTGAGGTTTAGGCCGAGGGTGAGGGTTAAGATAAGGGTGAGGGTTAGGGTTTGGTTTAGGTTTAGGGTGAGGGCTAGATTGAGGATTAGGGTTAGCGTTCGTGTGAGGTTTAGAGTGAGGATGAGGGTTAGGGTTAGGGTTAGGGACAGGATCAGGGTTAGAGTGAGGGTGAGTGTGTGTGTTAGTTTTAGGTTTAGGGTTAGGCTTAGGGTTAGGCTGAGGGTGAGGTTGAGGGTGAGGGTGAGGGTTACGGTGAGGGTTACAGTAAGGTATAGGGGGAGGGTTAGGATGAGGGTTAGGTTTAGGATTAGTGTTAGGGTGAGAGCTAGGGTGAGGGTGAGGTTTAGGTTTAGGGTTAGGGTGAGGGTTATGGTTAGGGTGAGGGTTAGGATTAGCGTTAGGTTTATTGTTAGGGTTCGGTTTAAGGTTACGGTTATGGTGCGGGTGAGGGTGAGGGTTAGGGTTAGGGTTAGGGTGAGATTTAGTGTGAGGGTGAGGTTTAGGGTTAGAGTTAGGGTTAGGGTGAGGGTTAGGTTTAGGGTTAGGGTTAGGATGAGGATTAGGATTAGGGTTAGGGTGAGGGTGAGTGTGTGTGTTAGGGGTAGGTTTAGGGTTAGGCTTAGGGTTAGGCTTAGGGTGAGGTTGAGTGTGAGGGTTAGGTTTAGGGTGAGAGTTAGGTTTAGGGTTAGGAGGATGGTTAGGATGAGGGTTAGGTTTAGGATTATGGTTAGGGTGAGCGCTAGGGTGAGGATGAAGTTTAGCGTTAGGGTTAGGGTGAGGGTTAGTGTTAGGTTTAGGGTGAGAGTTAGGTTTTGGGTTAAGTTTAGGGTTAGGGTGCGTGTCAGGGAAAGAGTTACTGTGAGGGTGAGGGTTAGGATTAGGTTGAGGCTTAGGGTTAGGATGAGGGTTAGGGTGAGGGTGATGGTGAGGGTTAGGATTAGGTTTAGGGTGAGGGTTAGGATGAGGGTTAGGGTTTGGATTAGGGTTAGAGTGAGGGCTAGGGTGAGGGTGACGATTATGGTAAGGTTTAGGCTTAGGCTTAGGGTTAGACTGAGGGTGAGGTTGAGGTTGAGGGTTACGGTTAGGGTGAGGGTTAGGTTTATGGTTAGGGTGAGGGTTACGATGAGGTTTAGAGTTAGGGGGAGGTTTAGGGTGAGGATGATAGTAAGGGTAAAGGTGAGGTTTAGGCTGAGGATGAGGATTAAGATAATGGTGATTGTTAGGGTTAGGTTTAGGGTTAGGGTAAAGGTTAGGATTAGGGTTAGGGTGAGAGTTAAATTGAGGTTTAAGGTTAGCGTAAATGTGAGGTTTAGGGTGAGGATGAGGGATAGGGTTAGGGTTAGGGTTAGGGTTAGGGTGAGCGTGAGGTTTGGGGTGGAATTAGGGTTAGGGTGAGGATTAGGCTGAGGGTTAAGTTTAGGGTAAGGTTTAGCGTGGGGGTGATGGTAAGGGTAAACGTGAGGTTTAGGCTGAGGGTGAGGGTTACAGTGGGGTGAGGGTTAGGGTTAGAGGGAGGGTTAGGGTTAGGGGAAGGGTGTGGGTGAGGGTTAGCTTGAGGATTAGTGTTAGGGTTAGTGTGAGGTTTAGGGTGAGGATGAGGACTAGGGTTATTGTGAGGGCTAGGGTGAAGGTGAGGGTTAGGTTTAGGTTTAGGGTGAGGTTTCGGGTTAGGGTGATGTTTAGGGTTAGTGTGAGGGTTAGTGTTAGGATTAGTGTTAGTGTTAGGGTGAGGGTAAGTGTTAGGGTGAGGGTTAGGTTTAGGGTGAGGGTTAGGGTTAGGTTGATGATTAGGGTTAGTGTTAGGGTTATTGTTAGGGTTAGGGTTAGGGTTAGGATTACAGTGAGGGTGAGGATGAGGTTTAGGTTTAGTGTTAGGATGAGGTTTAGTTTTAGGGTAAGGGTTAGAGTTAGGGTTAGTGTGAGAGTGAGGTTTAGGATTAGAGCTAGGGTTAGCGTTATGTTGAATGTTGGGGTTAGATTTAGGCTTAGCCTTAGGCTTAGGCCAAGCATGAGGGTGAGGTTTAGGTTTAAGGTTAGGGTGAGGTTTAGGGTTACAGTTAGGGTGAGGGTTAGGATGAGGTTTAGGGTTAGGATTAGTGTTAGGGTGAGGGTTAGGGTGAGGTTTAAGTTTAGGGATATGGTTAGGTTTAGGGTTAGGGTTAGGTTGAGAATGAGTGTGAGGGTCAGGGTTATGGTTAGGCTTAGGGTTAGGGTGAGGGTTAGGGTTAGGGATTTTGTTAGGGTGAGGGTGAGGCTGAGGATTAGGGTTAGGTTTATGGTTAGGTTTAGGGTTAGGGTTACAGTTAGGGTTAGGGTTACAGTTAGGTTTAGGGTTAGGTTTAGGCTTAGGGTTAGGCTTAGGATTCGGCTGAGGGTGAGGGTGGGGTTGAGGATTAGGGTTAGGTTTAGTATTAGGGTTATTGTTTGTGTTATGTTTAGGGTTAAGTTGGAGCTGAGGGTGATTCTGAAGGTGAGGGTTATGGTTATGGTTATGGTTATGGTTAGGGTTAGTGTTAGGTTTAGGGTTAGGTTTAGAGTTATGGTGAGATTGAGGGTGAGGGTGAGGGTAAGGGTTAGGGTGAGATTTAGGGTGAGGTTTAGGGTTAGGGTTAGATTTAGTATTAGGGGTAGGGTGAGGGTGAGTGTGACAGTTAGGGTGAGGGTGAGGCTTAGGCCTAGGTTTAGGCTGAGGGCGAAGGTGGGGGTGAGGATTAGGGTTAGGGTGATGGTTTGGGTTAGGGTTAGTGTTACTGTTAAGGTTAGGGTTAGAGTTACGGTGAGGGTGAGGGTGGGGGTGTGGAGTAGGGTTAGGGTTAGGGTATGGTTTAGGGTTAGGGTTAGGGTTAGTGTGAGGGTGAGGTTTAGGGTGAGGGTTAGGGATAGGGTTAGTGTTAGAGTTAGGCTGAGGGTGAGGGTTAGTTTGAGGTTTAGGGTTAGGGTTATGGTTGTGGTTAGTGTGAGGGTTAGTTTTACGGTTAGGGTTAGTGTTAGGGTGAGGGTAAGTTTTACAGTGAGGGTTTGGGTTAGGATGAGGGTTATGGTTAGGGGGAGGGTTAGGATTAGGGTTAGGGTTATTGTTAGGGTTAGGTTTAGGGTTTTGGTTACGGTGAGGTTGAGGGTGACTTTTAGGGTTAGGGTTAGGGTAAGGTTTATGGTTTGGGTTAGGGTTAGAGTGATGGTTAGGATGATGGTGAGGTTTACAGTTAGTGTTAGAGTTAGGGTGAGGGTTAGGGTGAGGTTTAGGGTTAGGGTTAGTGTTAGGGTTAGGGTTAGGGTGAGAGTTAGGGTTAGGGTTAGGGTTAGGGTTAGGGTTTAGGTTATGGTAAAGGTCAGTTTTAGGATTAGGGTTAGGGTCAGTGTGAGGTTTAGGGTTAGAATTAGGGTTAGGGTGAGGCTGTAGATTAGGGTTCGGGTTAGGTTTAGGGTTAGGATTAGGATTAGGGTTCGGTTACGGTGAGTGTGAGGCTCATGGTTAGGGTTAGGGTTAGCCTTAGGTTTAGGCTGAGGGTTTGCGTGAGGTTGCGGGTTAGGGTTATTCTGAGGGGTAGGGTTATGGTTAGGGTGAGGTTTAGTGTTAGGGTTAGGGTTAGAGTTATGGTTTGGGTGAGGGTGAGGTTTAGGGGTAGAGTTAGCTTTAGGGTGAGGGTTAGGGTGAGTGTGAGGGTTATGGTGAGGGTTAGGGTGGGGTGACGGTAAGGGCAAACTTGAGGGTTAGGCTGAGGGTGAGGGTTATGGTAAGGTTGATGGTTAGGGTTAGGGTGAGTGTTAGGGTTAGGGTTAGGGTGAGAGTTAGGGTTTGGGTTAAGTTTAGGGTTAGAGTGAGGGTTAGGGTAAGGGTTAAGGTGAGGGTGAGGTTTAGGGTTAGGTTGAAGGCTAGGTTGAGCTTGAGGGTTAGGTTTAGGTTTAGGGTAAGCGCTAGGGTGAGGGTTAGGGTGAGGGTTAGGGTTAGGGATTGGGTTAGGTTTAGGATTAGGGTTAGTTTGAGGGTGAGTGTGAGGGTTAGGGTTAGGGTTAGGCTTAGAGTTAGGGTGAGTGCTAGGTTTAGGGTTTGGGATAGGGTGAGGCTGAGGCTGAGGATTATGGTTAGGTTTAGGTTTAGGGTTAGGCTTATGGTTAGGCTGAGCCTGAGGGTGGGGGTTAGGATTAGATTTAGAATTAGGTTAGGCTTAGGGTTAGGGTGTGTTATAGTTAGTGTTATAGTTAGTGTTATAGTTAGGGTTAATTTTGCAGTGATAGTGAGGCTGAAGGTGAGGGTTATGTTTAGAGTTAGCATTAGGGTTAGGGTTAGTGTTATTGTTAGGGTTAGGGTTAGAGTTACGGTGAGTTTGAGGGTGAGGGTGAGGTTAGGGTTAGGGTGAGGTTTAGGCTTAGGGTTTTGGTTAGGGTTAGGGTGAGGGTCATATTTAGGGTTAGAGTTATGGTTAGGGGGAGGGTTAGGGTGAGGTTTAGGGTTAGGTTTAGTGTTAGGGTTAGGGTGAGGTTGAGGGTTAGTTTGAGGTTTAGGGATAGGGTTTATGTAAGGGTTAGGGTTAGAATTACGGTGAGGTTGAGGGTGCAGATGAGTGTGAGGTTTAGGGTTAGGTTTATGGTGAGGCTTAAGGTTAGGCATAGGGTTAGGCTAAGGGTGAGGGTGAGGTTTAGGATTAGGGTTATGGGGAGGGTTAGGATGAGGGTTTGTGTTAGGATTAGGGTTAGGGTGAGTGCTAGGTTGAGGGTGAGGTTTAGTGTTAGGGTTAGGGTAATGTTTAGGTTTAGGGTTAGGGTTAGAGTTAGGGCAAGGGTGAGGTTTAGGTTTAGAGTTAGGGTAAGGGTGGGGCTGAGTTTGAGGGTTAGGGTTAGGGTTAGTGTTTGAGTTAAGGCTAGGGTGAGGGTTAGGTTTAGGGTGATTTTGAGGGTGAGGGTTAGGCTTAGGCTTAGGGTTAGGATTCGGATTAGGGCAAGAGTTATGGTGAGTGTGATGTTTATGGTTAGGGTTAGGCTTAGGCTTAGGTTTGGGCTGAGAGTGAGGGTGAGGGTGAGGGTTAAGGTTACGGTGAATGTTAGGGTTAGTGTTAGGGTGAGAGTTAAGGTTCTATTATGTTTAGGGTTAGGGTGAGGGTTAGGGTTAGGATTAGGTTTAGAGTGAGGGCTAGGGTGAGGGTGAGGGTTAGGCTAAGGGTTAGGATTAAGATTAGTGTAAGGGTTCGGTTGTGTGTGAGGGTTAGGTTTAGTGTTAGGCTTAGGCTTAAGTTTAGGCTGAGAGTGTGGGTGAGGGTGAGGGTTTGGGTTAAGGTGAGGGTTAGGGTTAGGTTGAAGTTTAGGTTTAGGTTCAGGGTTAGGGTAATGGTTATGGTTAAGGTTAGGGTGAGGGTTAGGATAAGGATTAGGTTTAGGATTAGGGTTAGGGTGAGGGCTAGTGTGAGGGTGAGGGTTAGGGTTAGTGTTAGGGTCAGGTTTAGGGTTAGGGTTAAGTTTAGTTTGAGGGTTAGGATGAGGGTTAGGGTTATGGTAAGGGTGAGGGTTAGGGTTAGGGTGAGGGTGAGGGTTAGGGTTAGGTTTAGGGTTAGGGTGAGGGTGAGGGTTAGGATTCGGGTTAGGGTTAGGGTTATTTTTAGGGTTACATTTAGGTGAGGGTGAGGGTTAGGGTTAGGGTTAAGTTGAGGTTTTTAGTGTTAGGGTTAGGGTTAGAGTTAGGGTTAGGGTGAGGGTAGGGTTAGTGTTACTGTGAGGTTTAGTGTTTGGGTTAGGCTATGGGTTACGGTGAGGGCTGTGGTTAGCGTGAGGGTTAGGAATAGGGTTAGGGTTTTTATTTGTGTTAGGTTTTGGGTTAAGGTAACGTTGAGGGTAAGGGTGAGCGTTAGGGTTTAGGGTTAGGGTGAGTTTTAGGTTTTGGGTTAGGGTTATAGTTAGGGTTAGGGTGAGGTTGAGGTTTAGAGTTAGAGTTAGGGTTAGGGTGAGTGTTAGGTTGAGGGCTTGGGTTAGGGTTAGTGTTAGGGTTAGAGTTAGGGTTAGGGTGAGAGTTAGGTTGAGGGTGAGGTTTAGGGTTAGGGTTATGGGAAGTTTTAGGATGAGGGTTAGGGTTAGGATTAGGGTTAGGGTGAGTGCTAGGTTGAGGGTGAGGTTTAGTGTTAGGGTTAGGGTTAGGTTTAGGTGTAGGGTTAGGTTACGGTAAGGGTGAGGTTTAGGTTTGGAGTTAGGTTAAGGGTGAGGCTGAGGTTGAGGGTTAGGGTTAGTGTTAGAGTTAGTTTTAGGGTGAGGGTTTGGATTAGGATGAGGATGAGGGTGAGGATTAGGCTTAGGTTTAGGATTCGGATTAGGGTAAGGGTTAGGGTCAGTGTGATCGTTAGGGTTAGGGTTAGGCTTAGGCTTAGGGTTAGGCTGAGAGTGAGGGTGAGGGTGAGGGTTAGGGTTAGGGTGAAAGTTAGAGTTAGGGTTAGGGTGAGAGTTAGGGTTTGATTATGTTTAGGGGTAGGGTGAGTGTTAGGGTTAGGATTAGGGTTAGAATGAGGGCTAGTGTGAGGGTGAGGGCTAGGGTTAGTGTTAGGATAAGGTTTTGGGTTAGGGTTAGGATTTGGGTTAGGGTTAGGTGAGGGTTAGGGTTACTGTGAGGGTGATGGTTAGGGTTAGGTTGAGGGTTAGGGTTAATATTATGGTTAGGGTGAGGGTGTGTGTTAGGTTTAGGTTTAGGGTTAGGGTTCGCTTTAGGATTAGGATTAGTGTTATTGTTAGTGTTAGGGTTAGAGTTATGGTGAGGGTGAGGGTGAGGTTGAGGGTGAGGTTTAGGGTTAGAGTGAGGTTTAGGGTTAGGGTTAGGATTAGGGTTAGGATGAGGGGGCAGTTTAGGGTTAGATTTAGGGTTAGTTTTAGGGTTAGGTCGAGTGTTAATGTTAGGGTTAGTGTTAGGATTAAGGTTAGGGTGAGGTTTCGGTTGAGGATTAGTGTGAGGGTTAGTGTGAGGTTTCGGGTTTAGGCTGAGGTATAGGGTTAGGGTTAGGTTTAGGATTAATGTTAGTGTTAGGCTTAAGTTGAGGGTTAGGGTGAGGGTGAGGTTTAGGGGTAGGGTTAGGTTTAGGATTAGGTTTAGGGTTAGGATGAGGGATAGGATGAGGGTTAGGGTTAAGGATAGGGTTAGGCTTAGGTTTAGGCTGAGGGTGAGGGTGAGGGTGAGGGTTTGGGTTAGTGTGACGGTTATGGTCAGGGTTAGGGTGCGAGTTAGGGTTCGGGTTAATTTTAGGGTTAGGGTGATGGTTAGGGTAATGGTTACAGTGAGGGTGAGGGTTAGGGTTAGGTTGAGGGTTAGGGTTATGGTTAGTGTGAGGGTGAGGGTGAGAGTTAAGGTTAGGGTTAGTCTGAGGGTTAGGATGAGTATTAGGGTTAGGATTAGGGTTAGGGTGAGGGCTAGGGTGAGGGTGAGGTTTAGGGTTAAGGTTATGGGGAGGGTTAGGATGAGGGTTAGTGTTAGGATTAGGGTTAGTGTAATGGCTAGGGTGTGGGTGAGGTTTAGGGTGAGGTTAGGGTGAGGTTTAGGGTTAGGGTTAGGGTTAGGGTGAGGCTGAGGGTGAGGGTTAGGTTTAGAATTAGCATTAGGGTAAGGGTTAGGGTGAGTGTGAATGTTAGGGTTAGGGTTAGGCTTAGGCTTAGGGTTACACTGAGGGTGAGGGTGAGGGTTAGGGTTATGGTGAGAGTTAGGGTTCAGGTTAAGTTTAGGGTTAATTTGAGGGTTAGGGTTAGGTTTACGTTGAGTGTGAGGGTTAGACTTAGGTTGAGGGTTAGGGTTAGGTTTAGGCTTCGGGTGAGGTTTAGGGTTAGGGTTAGGGTGAGGGTTAGGATGAGGATTAGGTTTATGATTAGGGTTAGGTTGAGGGCTAGGTTGAGGGTGAAGGTTAGGGTTAGTGTTAGGGTGAGGTTTAGGTTTAGGGGTAGAGTTAGAGTGAGGGTTAGGATGAGGGTAAGGGTTACGGTAAGGGTGAGGGTTAGGGTTAGGTTTAAGGTTAGGATGAGGGTGAGTGTTAGGATTAGGTTTAGGGTTAGGGTTATTGTTAGGGTTATGGTTATGGTGAGGGTGAGGGTGAGGGTTAGGGTTACGTTGAGGTTTTTAATGTTAGGGTTAGGGTTAGAGTTAGGGTTAGTGTGAGGTTAGGGTTAGGGTTACTCTGAGTGTTAGTGTTTGGGTTAGGGTATGGGTTACGGTGAGGGTTCTGGTTAGGGTGAGGGTTAGCATGAGGGTTAGGTTTACAGTAAGTGTGAGGGTTCGGTTAGGGTGAGGGTTAAGTTTCGGTTTAGGATTAGGGTGACTGTGAGGGTTAGGATTAGGGTTAGGGTTATTGTTAGGGTTACAGTTATGGTGAGGTTGAGGGTGAGGATTAGGGTTAGGGGTAGGTTGAGGTTTTTAGTGTTAGGGTTAAGGTTAGAGTTAGGGTTAGGGTGAGGTTATGGTTAGGGTTAGTGTGAGGGTTAGTGTTTGGGTTAGGATATGGGTTACGGTGAGGGTTGTTGTAAGGGTGAGGGTTAGGATTAGGGTTATGGTTATTGTTAGGGTTATGTTTAGGGTTACAGTTACGGTGAGGGTAAGGGTGAGGGTTAGGGTTTAGGGTTAAAGTGAGGTTTAGGGTTTGGGTAAGGTTTAAAGTTAGGGTTAGGGTGAGGGTGAGGTTTAGGGTTAGAGTTAGGCTTAGGGTGATGTTTAGGTTGATGTTAAGGATTAGGGTTAGTGTTAGGGTTAGGGTTAGGGTGAGGGTTAGGTTGAGGGTGAGGGTTAGGTTTAGTGTTATGGGGAGGGTTAGGATGAGGGTTAGAGTTAGGATTAGGGTTAGGGTGAGGGCTAGGTTGAGGGTGAGGTTTAGGGTTACAGTTAGGGTGAGGTTTAGGATTAGGGTTAGGGTTAGGGTTAGTCTTAGGGTTAGGGTTAGGGTTATGGTGAGGGTTAGGGTTAGGGTTAGGTTTAGGCTGAGGGTGCATGTGGGATTGAGGATTAGGGTTAGGGTTAGGGTTAGCGTTATTTTTAGTTTTATGGTTAAGGTGAAGTTTGCAGTGAGGGTGAGGCTGAGGGTGAGGGTTATGTTTAGGGTTAGGGTTAGCGTTAGGGTTAGTTTTATTGTTAGGGTTAGGGTTAGAGTTATGTTGAGGTTGAGGGTGAGGGTTTGGGTTAGGGTTAGGGTGAGGTTTAGAGTAAGGTTTAGGGTTAGGTTTATGGTGAGGTTGAGCTTTAGGTATAGAGTTAGGGTTAGCGGGAGGGTTAGTGTGAGGTTTAGGTTTAGGGTTAGTGTTAGGGTTAGGGTGAGGGTGAGGGTTAGGTTGAGGTTTAGGGATAGGGTTAGGTTTAGGGTTAGGGTTAGGGTGAGCATGAGTGTGAGGGTTAGGGTAAAGTTTAGGCTTAGGCTTAGGGATAGGCTGAGGGTGAGTGTGGGGTGAGGATTCGGGTTAGGGTGATGGTTAGGGTTATGTGTAGTGATATTTTTAGGGTTAGGGTTAGAGTTACCCTGAGGGTGAGGGTGCGGTTCATGTTTAGGGTTAGGGTTAGGGTGGGGTTTAGGGTTAGGGTTAGGGTTGGGATGAGGTTTAGGGTGAGATTTAGGGTTAGATATAGGGTTAGGGTGATGGTTAGGGTGAGGGTTAGGGTTAGGTTTAGTGTTAGGGTTAGGGTGAGGATGAGGGTTAGCATTAGGGTTAGGTATAGGGTAAGGGTGTGGTTTAGGGTTAGGGTTAGGGTTAGGGTTAGAGTTATGGTGAGGGTGAGGGTGCAGAATGAGTGTGAGGGTTGTGGTTAGGTTTAGGGTTAGGCTTAGGGTTAGGCTTAGGTTTGGGCTAAGGGTGAGCTTGAGGTTTAGGGTTATTGTTTGGGTTAGGGTTAGGGTTATGGAGAGGGTTAGGATGAGGGTTAGTGTTAGGATTAGGGTTAGGGTAATGGCTAGGGTGAGGGTGATGTTTAGGGTTAATTTAGGGTGAGGTTTAGGGTTAGGGTTAGGGTGAGGGTGAGGGTGAGGGAAACCGTTAGGGTTCGGATTAAGATTGGGGTAAGGGTTAGGGTGAGTGTCAGGGTTAAGGTTAGGGTTAGCGTTAGGCTTAGGGTTACATTGAGCGTGAGCGTGAGGGTGAGGGTTAGGGTGAGAGTTAGGGTTCAGGTTATGTTTCGAGTTAGGGTGAGGGTTAGGGTTAGGTTTACGTTGAGTGTGAGAGTTAGGGTTAGGTTGAGGGTTAGGGGTAGGGTTTGGGTTAGGGTGAGGTTTAGAGTTAGGGTTAGGGTAAGTGTTAGGATGTGGGTTAGGGTTACGGTAAGGGTGAGGGTTAGGGTTAGGGTGGGTGTTAGGGTTAGGTTTAGGGTTAGGGTGAGGGTGAGGGTTAGGATTAGGGTTAGGGTTAGGGTTATTTTTAGGGTTACCGTTATGGTGAGGGTGAGGGTGAGGGTTGGGGTTAGGGTTAGGTTGAGGATTTTAGTGTTACGGTTAGGTTTAGAGTTAGGGATAGGGTGAGGTTAGTGTTAGGGTTACTGTGAGGGTTAGTGTTTGGGTTAGGGTATGGGTTACGGTGAGGATTTTGGTTAGGGTGAGGGTTAGGATTAGGGTTAGGGTTATTGTTTGTGTTGGGTTTTGGGTTAAGGTAACGTTGAGAGTAAGGGTGAGCGTTAGGGTTTAGGGTTATGGTCAGGTTTAGGTTTTGGGTTAGGGTTAGGGTGAGGGTGAGGTTTAGAGTTAGAGTTAGGGTTAGGGTGAGGGTTATGTTGAGGGTTAGGGTTAGGGTTAGGGTTAGTGTTAGGGTTAGGGTTAAGTTTAGGGTTAGGGTTAGGTTGAGGGTGAGGTGTAGGATTAGGGTTATGGGGAGGGTTAGGATGAGGGTTAGTGTTAGGATTAGGGTTAGGGTGAGTGCTAGGTTGAGGGTGAGGTTTAGTGTTAGGGTTAGGGTAATGTTTAGGTTTAGGGTTAGGGTTAGAGTTAGGGCAAGGGTGAGGTTTAGGTTTAGAGTTAGGGTAAGGGTGGGGCTGAGTTTGAGGGTTAGGGTTAGGGTTAGAGTTTGAGTTAAGTTTAGGGTGAGGGTTAGGATTAGGGTGATTTTGAGGGTGAGGGTTAGGCTTAGGCATAGGGTTAGGATTCGAATTAGGGCAAGGGTTAGGGTGAGTGTGATGTTTATGGTTAGTGTTAGGCATAGGCTTAGGTTTGGGCTGAGAGTGAGGATGAGGGTGAGGGTTAAGGTTACGGTGAATGTTAGGGTTAGTGTTAGGGTGAGAGTTAAGGTTCTAGTATGTTTAGGGTTAGGATGAGGGATCGGGTTATGATTGGGGTTAGGGTGAGTGCTAGGGTGAGGGTGAGAGTTAGAGTGAGCGTTAGGCTTAGGCTTAGAGTTAGGCTGAGCATGAGGTTGACGGTGAGGGTTAGGGTTAGGGTGATGCTTACGTTTAAGTTTAGGTTGACGGTTAGGATGAGGTTTAGGGTTAGGGTGACAGGGTGAGGATGATGGTACGGGTAATGGTGAGGTTTAGGCTGAGGTTGAGGGTTAAGATAAGGGTGAGTGTGAAGGTTAGAATTAGGTTTAGGGTGAGGGCTAGGGTGAGGGTGAGGGTTAGAGTTAAGGTTAGGATTAGGGTGAGGTTTAGGATTACGTTGAGGGTTAGGGTTAGTGTGAGATTTAGTGTGAGGGTTAGGGTTAGTGATAGGGTGAGGGTAAGTGTTAGGGTGAGGGTTAATGTTAGGGTGAAGGTTATGGTTAGGGTGAGGGTTAGGGTTAGGGTTATTGTTAGGGTTAGGGTTACGGTTACTGTGAGAATGAGGGATAGGGTTAGGGGTAGGGTGAGGTTTAGTGTTAGGGTTAGGGTTAGAGTTAGGGTAAGGTTGAGGGTTAGGTTTAGGGTTAATGCTAGAGTTAGAGTTACGGTGAGGGTTAGGGTGAGGGTGAGGTTTAGTCTAAGGGTTAGGATTAGGATTAGTGTAAGGGTTCGGATGAGTGTGAAGGTTAGGGTTAGGGTAAGGCTTAGGCTTAGGGTTAGGATGAGAGTGAGGATGAGGGTGAGGGTTAGGGTTTGGGTAACGGTTAGGGTTAGGGTTAGGGTGAGATTTAAGGTTCGGTTAAGTATAGGGTTAGGGTGAGTTTGAAGGTTAGGATTAGGGTGAGGGTGAGGGCTAGGGTGAGTGTGAGTTTTAGAGTTAGGGTGAGGGTGAGGTTTAGGGTTAGGGCTAGGGTTAGGGTTAGGTTTAGGATGAGGCTGAGGTTTAGTGTTAGAGTTAGGGTTAGGGTGAGGCTGAGGATGAGGGTTAGGGTTAGGGTTAATCTTGGCGTTAGCGTTATGGTGAGGGTTAGGGTGAGGGTGAGGGTAAGGATTAGTGTTAGGATTAGATATAGGGAAAGGTTTAGGGTGAGTTTGAGGGTTAGGATTAGGTTTAGGGTTAGGCTTAGGGTCAGGGTTACTGTGAAGGTGAGGGTGATGGTTAGGGTTAGGGTGAGAGTTAGGGGTAGGGTTAGGGTGAGATTTAGGGTTCGGGTTAAGTTTAGGGTTAGGGTGAAAGTTCGGGTTAGGGTTACAGTGAGGGTTAGGGTTAGGGTTAGGTTGAGGGTTAGGGTTAGGCTTAGGATTAGTGTGAGGGTTAGGGTTAGGGTTACGGTGAGGGTTAGGATGAGGATTAGGGTTAATATTAGGGTTAGGGTGAGGGTTAGGGTGAGGGTGAGAGTTAGGGTTAGGGTTAGGGTGAGGTTTAGGGTTAGGGTTAGGGTGAGGTTTAGGATGAGGGTTAGGGTTACGGTGAGGGTGAGAGTTAGGTTTAGGGTGAGGGTTAGGGTTAGGTTTAGGGTTACAGTGAGGGTGTGTGTTATTGTTAGGGTTAGGGGTAGGGTTATGGTTATCGTGAGGATGAGGGTTAGGGTTAGGTTTAGGGTGAGGTTTAGTGTTAGGGTTAGGGTTAGCGTTAGGCTTAGGCTGAGTGTGAGGTTTAGGTTTAGAGTTAGGGTAATGGTGAAGCTGAGGTTGAGGGTTGGGTTTAGGGTTAGTGTTAGAATTAGGGTTAGGGTGAGGGTTAGGGTGAGGGTGAGGGTGAGAGTGAGGGTTAGGCTTAGGGTTAGGATTAGGATTAGGGTAAGTGTTACGGTGAGTCTTAGGGTTAGGGATAGGGTGAGGTTTAATATTAGGGTTATGGTTAGGGTTAGGATTAGGGTGAGGGTGAGGTTTAGGTGTAGGTTTAGGGTCAGTGTGAGGGGTAGGGTTAGGGTGAGTGTTAGGGTAGGGTTGACGGTAAGGGTAAAGGTGAGGGTTAGGCTGAGGGTGATGGTTATGGTAAGGGTGAGAGTTAGGTTTAGGGTGAGTGTTAGGGTAGGGTTGACGGTAAGGGTAAAGGTGAGGGGTAGGCTGAGGGTGAGGGTTATGGTAAGGGTGAGAGTTAGGTTTAGGGTGAGGGTTAGGGTTAGGGTTAGGGTGAGGGTGAGGATTAGATTGAGGATTAGTGTTAGTGTTAGTGTGAAGTTTAGGGTGAGTATGAGGTTAGGGTTAGGGTGATTGCTAGGGTGAGGTTGAGGGTAAGGGTTAGATTGAGGATTAGTGTTAGGGTTAGAGTGAGTTTTAGGGTGAGGATGAGGTTTAGGGTTAGAGTTAGGGTTACGATTAATGTTAGGGTTAGGCTTAAGGTGAGGGTTGGGGTGAAGGTGAGGTTTAGGGTTAGGGTTAGGTTTAGGCTTAGGCTTAGGTTTAGGCTGAGAGTGAGGTTGAGGTTGAGGGTTAAGGTTAAGGTGAGGGTTAGGTTTAGGGTTAGGTTGAGAGTTAGGGTTCAGTTAAGTTTAGGGTTAGGGTGAGGGATAAGGTAAGGATTAGTGTTAGGGTGAGGGCTAGGGTGGGGGTGAGGATTAGGGTTAGTGTTAGGGTAATGTTTAGGGTTAGGGGTAGGTTTTGCATTAGGGTTAGGATGAGGGTTAGGGTTAAGATTATGGTTAGGGTGAGGGTGATTGTTAGGATTAGGGTTAGGGTTAGGTTTAGGGTTAGAATTAGTTTTTGTTAGTGTTAGGTTTAAAGTTATGGTGAGGGTGAGGGTTAGGTTTAGGGTTAGGGTGAGGTTTAGGGTTAGGTTTAGGATTAGAGTTAGGGTGAGGGTGAGGTTTAGTTTTAGATTTAGGGTTATTTGGAGGGTTAGGTCGAGCGTTAATGTTAGGTTTAGTGTAAGGGTTAAGGTTAAGTTGAGGTTTAGCTTGAGGTTTAGGATTAGGGTTAGGTTAGGGTTAGGATTAGGGTGAGGGTGAGGGTGAGTGTGCGGGTTAGGGTTAGGTTTAGGCTTAGACTGATGGTGATGTTGGGGCTGAGGATTAGGGTTGGGGTGATGGTTAGGGTTAGGGTTAGGGTGAGGGTTAGTATGAGGGTAAGCTTTAGGATTAAAGTTAGGGTGAGGGCTAGGGTGAAGGTGAGATTAAGGGTAAGGTTTAATCTTAGGCTTAGGGTTAGGCTGAGCATGAGGTTGAGGGTGAGGGTTAGGGTTAGGGGTAGGGTGAGGTTTAGTGTTAGGGTTAGGGTTAGAGTTAGGTTTAGGATGAGGGTGAGGTTTAGGGTTAGGGTTAGGTTCAGGGTGAGAGGTAGGGTTAGGGTGAGGGTTAGGGTGGGGGTGAAGGTAAGGGTAAAGGTGAGGGTTAGGTTGAGGGTGAGTGTTATGGTAAGGGTGAGGGTTAGATTTTGGGTGTGTGTTAGTGTTAGGGTGAGGGTGAGGGTTAGATTGCGGATTAGTGTTAGGGTTAGTTTGAGGTTTAGGGTGAGGTTAAGTGTTAGGGTTAGTGTGAGGGCTAGGGTGAGATTGAGGGTGAGGGTTAGATTGAGGATTAGTGTTAAGGTTAGTGTGAGGTTTACGGTGAGGATGAGGTTTAGGGTTAGGTTTGTGGTTAGGATTAATGTTAGGGTTAGGCTTAAGGTGAGGGTTAGGGTGAGGGTGAGGTTTAGGGTTAGTGTTAGGATTAGGATTTGGGTTAGGGTTAGGTTTAAAATGAGGGTGAGTTTTATTTTTAGGGTTAGGTTTAAGGTTATGGTTATGGTGAGGGTGAGGTTTAGGGTTACGTTTAGGGTGAGGTTTAGTGTTAGTGTTAAGGTTAGAGTTAGGGTTAGGGTGAGGGTGAGGTTTAGGTTTAGAGTTAGGGTAAGTGTGAGGCTGAGGTTGAAGGTTGGGTTTAGGGTTAGTGTTAGTGTTAAGGTTACGGTGAGGGTTAGGATGAATGTGAGGGTGAGGGTGAGTGTTAGGCTTAGGTTTAGGATTAGGATTAGGGCAAGGGTTAGGGTGAGTGTGAGGCTTAGGGTTAGAATTAGGCTCAGGCTTAGTGTTAGGCTGAAGGTGAGGGTGAGGTTGAGGGTTAGGGTTAGGGTGAGCGTTAGGTTTAGGATTAGGGTAAGTGTTAGGGTGAGTGTGAGGGTTAGGGTTAGGCTTAGGGTGAGAGTTAGGGGTAGTGTTAGGGTGAGAGTTAGGGTTCGGGTTAAATTTAGGGTTAGGGTGAGCGTTAGGGTTAGAGTTACAGTAAAGGTGAAGGTTACGGTTAGGTTGAGGGTTAGGGTTAGGCTTAGGATTAGGGTTAGTGTTAGGATGAGGGTTAGGATGAGGATTAGGGTTAGGATTAGGGTTCGGTGAGGGCTAGGGTAAGGGTGAGGGTTAGGGTTAGGGTTAGGTTGAGGCTTAGGTTTAGGGTGAGGGTTAGTGTTTGGGTCTGGGTTAGGGTGAGGGTGAGGCTGAGGATGAGGGTTAGGGTTAGGGTGAGGGCTAGGGTGAGGGTGAGCGTGATGGTTAGATTGAGGATTAGTGTTAGGTTTAGTGTGAGCTTTAGGGTGAGGATGAGTTTTAGGGTTAGGGTTAGGGTTAGGATTAATGTTTGGGTTAGACTTCAGGTGAGGGTTAGGGTGAGGGTGAGGTTTAGGGTTAGGGTTAGGCTTAGTGTTAGGCTGAAGGTGAGGGTGAGGGTGAGGTTTAGGGTTAGGGTTAGTGTTATTGTTAGGGTTAAGGTGAGAGTTAGGGTTCGGGTTAAGTTTAGGGTTAGGGTGAGGGTTAGGGGAAGGGTTACAGTGAGAGTGTGGCTTTTGGTTAGGTTGAGGGTTAGGATTAGTGTTAGTGTTAGGGTGAGGATTAGGATGAGGGTTAGGGTTAGGATTAGGGTTAGGGTGAGTGCTAGGGTGAGGGTGAGGTTTAGGGTTAGGGTTAGGGTGAGGTTTAGGGTTAGGTTTAGGGTTAGGGTTAGGGTCAGTGTGAGGTTTAAGGTTAGAGTTAGGGTTAGGGTGAGGCTGAGGGTGAGGGTAACGGTTAGGGTTAGTGTTAGAGTTAGGTTTATGGTGATGGTTGGGGTGAGGGTGAGGGGAAGGCTTAGTGTTAGGATTAGGATTAGGGTAAGTGTTAGGGTGAGTGTGAGGGTTAGGGTTAGGGTTTAGGTTTAGTCTTAGGGTTAGGCTTAGTGTGAAGGTGAGGGTGAGGGTTAGGGTTAGGGTGAGAGTTAGCGGTAGGTTTAGAGTGAGAGTTAGGGTTCAGATTAAATTTAGGGTTAGGGTGAGGGTTAGGCTTAGGTTTACAGTGAGGGTGGGTTTTAGGGTTAGGTTGAGGGTTAGGGTTAGGCTTAGGATTAGGGTGAGTGTTACGGGTTAGTGTTAGGGTGAGGGTTAGGATGAGGATTAGGGTTAGGATTAGGGTTCGGGTGAGGGCTGGGGTGAGGGTGAGAGTTAGGATTAGGGTTAGGGTGAAGGTTAGGTTTAGGGTTAGGGTGAGGGTTAGTATGAGGGATGGGGTAGGATTATTGTTAGGGTGATGGCTAGGGTGAGGGTGAGGGTAAGCGTAAGGGTTAGGCTTAGGCTTAGGTTTAAGCTGAGCATGAGGTTGAGGGTGAGGGTTAGGATTATGGTGATGGTTAGGTTTATGGTTAGGGTGAGGATTATGATGAGGTTTAGGGTTAGGGTGAGGATTATGGTAAGGGTGAATTTGAGGTTTAGGCTGAGGTTGAGAATTAAGATAAGGGTGAGGGTTCGGATTAGGTTTAGGTTTAGGTTTAGGGTTAGTGTTAGTGTGAGGGTTTGATTGAGCATTAGGGTTAGGGTTAGGGTTAGTGTGAGGTTTATGGTGAGGATGAGGGTTAGGGTTAGGTTGAGGGTGAGGGTTAGAATTAGGGTTAGTGTGAGGGCTAGGGTGAGGGTGAGGGTTAGAGTTAGGGTTAGGTTTAGGGTGAGGTTTAGGATTAGGGTGATGGTTAGGGTTAGTGTGAAGGTTAGGGTTAGGGTTAGGGTTAGTGTGAGGGTGAGGGTAAGTGTTAGGGTGAGGTTTAATGTTAGGGTGAGGGTTATGGTTAGGGTGAGTTTTAGGGTTAGGGTTCGCGTTATTGTTAGTGTTAGGGTTAGTGTTACATTTACGGTTAGGGTGAGGGTGTGGGTTAGGGTTAGGTTTGGGGTGAGGTTTAGTGTTATCGTTAGGGTGAGGGTTAGGGTGAGGGTGAGGTTTAGGTGTAGAGTTAGGCTTAGGGTGAGGGTTAGGGTGGAGGTGACGGTAAATGTAAAGGTGAGGGTTAGGCTGAGGATGAGGGTTACAGTAAGGGTGAGGTTTAGGGTTAGGTTGAGGATTAGTTTTAGGTTTAGGGTGAGAGTGAGGGTTAGATTGAGGATTAGTGTTAGGGAGAGTGTGAGGTTTAGGGTGAGGATGAGGATTAGGGTTAGGGTGAGGGCTAGGGTCAGGGTGAGGGTCAGGGTTAGTGTTAGGGTGAGGTTTAGGTTTAGGGTGATGGTTAGTGTTAGTGTGAGCATTAGTGTTAGCGTTAGGGTTAGTGTTAGGGTGAGGGTAAATGTTATGGTGAGGGTGAGGGTTAGGGTGAGGGTTATGGTTAGGATGAGGTTTACGGATAAGGTTAGGTTTATTGTTAGTGTTAGGGTTAATGTTACACTGAGGGTGAGGGTTAGGGTTAGGGTTAGGGTTAGGATGAGGTTTAGGTTTAGGGTTAGGGTCAGAGTTAGGGTTAGGTTGAGGATGAGGTTTAGGGTTAGAGTTAGGGATAGTGTTAGGGTTAGGCTTAGGCTTAGGCTTAGGCTTAGGCTGAGGCGGAGCACGAGGGTGAGGGTTAGGGTTAGTGTGAGGGTTAGGGTTAGGGTTAGTGTGAGATTTAGGATGAGGTTTAGGGTTAGGATTAGGTTTAGGGTGAGGACTAGGGTGAGGTTTAGAGTGAGGTTTAGGGATAGGTATAGGTTTAGGATTTGGTTTACGGTGAGGGTGAGTGTGAGGTTTAGGGTTAGGGTTAGGGTTACCTTGAGGGTTAGGGTTCGGGTTAGGGTTAGGGTTAGGCTGAAGGTGAGGGTGGGTGTGAGGATTAGGTTTAGGTTTAGGGTTAGGGTTATTTTTAGTGTTATGGTTAGGGTTAAGTTTGCAGTGAGGGTGAGGCTCAGGGTGAGGGTTATGTTTAGGGTTAGGATTAGGGTTAGGGTTAGTGTTATTGTTAGGGTTAGGTTTAGAGTTACAGTGAGGTTGAGGTTGAGGGTGAGGGTTAGGTTTAGGGTGAGGTTTAGGGTTAGGGTTAGGATTCGGGTTAGGGTTCAGGTGAGGTTTATGGTTAGAGTTAGGCGGAGGGTTAGGGTGAGGTTTAGGGTAAGGGTTAGTGTTAGGGTTAGGGTGTGGGTGAGGGTTAGGCTGAGGTTTAGGGATAGTGTTAGATTTAGGATTAGGGTTAGGGTGAGCATAAGTATGATGGTAAGGGTGAGGCTTAGGCTTAGGCTTATGTTTAGGCTGAGGGTGAGGGTGGGGGTGAGGATTAGGGTTAGGGTGATGGTTCAGGTTAGGTTTAGTGGTATTGTTAGGGTTAGGGTTCGAGTTACAGTGAAGGTGAGGGTGCGAGTGAGGGTTAGGGTTAGGGTTAGGGTTAGGTTTAGGGTCAGTGTGAGGTTTAGGGTTAGATATAGGGTTAGGGGGAGGGTTACGGTTAGGTTTAGAGTTAGGGTCACGGTGAGGGTGAGGTTTAGGTTCAACATATAGGATTTGGGGGAGGGTTAGGGTTAGCTTAGGGTTAGGTTTATAGTTAGGGTGAGGTTTACAGTTAGGGTTAGGTTTAGGGTTAGAGTTACTGTGAGGGTGAGGCTTAGGGTTATGGTTAGGGTTAGGGTGAGGGTTAGGGTTAGGGTGAGGGTTAGATTTCGAATTACGGTGAGGGTGATGGTGCGGGTGAGTGTGAGGTTTAGGGCTAGAGTTAGGATTAGGGTGAGGATGAGGGTTAGGGTTAGGGTTAGTGTTAGATTTAGGGTTATGTTGAGGGTTAGGGTGAGGTTGAGGGTAAGGCTTAGTGTTAGAATTAGGATTAGGGTAAGGGTTAGTGTGAGTGTGAGGGTTAGTTTTAGGGTTAGGCTTAGGGTTAGGCTGAGTATGAAGTTGAGGGTGAGGGTTAGGGTTAGGGTTAGAGTTGGGGTTTGGTTGAGGGTGAGGTTTAGGGGTAAGGTTAGGGTCAGGGTGAGGGGTAGGGTAAGGGTGAGGGTTAGGGTGTGGGTGACGGCAAGGGTAAAGGTGAGGGTTAGGCTGAGGGTGAGGGTTACGTTAAGAGTGAGGGTTAGGGTTAGGGTGAGGGTTAGGTTTAGGGTCAGGTTGAGGGTGAGGATTAGATTGAGGATTAGTGTTAGGGTTAGTGTGAGGTTTAGGGTGAGGATGAGGATTAGGTTTAGGGTGAGGTCTAGGGTGAGGGTGAGGGATAGGGATAGTGTTAGGGTAAGGTTTAGGGTTAGGGTGATGGTTAGGGTTAGTGTGAGCATTAGTGTTAAGTTAGGGTTAGTGTTAGGGTGAGGGTAAATGTTAGGGTGAGGGTGAGGATTAGGGTGAGGGTAATGGTTGAGGTGAGGTTTAGGGTTAGGGTTATTGTTAGGGTAACGGTTAGGGTTACTGTTACAGTGAGAGTTAGGGTTAGGTTTAGGATGAGGTTTAGGTTTAGGGTTAGGGTTAGAGTTAGGGTTAGGGTGAGGGTGAGGTTTAGGGTTAGAGTTAGGGATAGTGTTAGGGTTAGGAATAGGATGAGGGTTAGGGTTAGGCTTAGGCTTAGGCTTAGGCTGAGGCCGAGCATGAGGGTCAGGGTTAGGGTTAGATTTAGGGTGAAGGTTAGGGTTAGGGTTAGGGTGAGTTTTAGTATGAGGTTTAGGGTTAGGATTAGGTTTAGGGTGAGGACTAGGGTGATGGTTAGGGTGAGGTTTAGGGATAGGTTTAGGTTTAGGATTTGGGTTAGGGTGAGGGTGAGTGTGAGTGTTAGGGTCAGGGTTAGTGTGAGGCTTAGGGTTAGGGTGAGGGTTATTGTTAGGGTTTGGATTAGGGTTAGGGTGAGTCTGAGGATTAGGGTTAGGTTTAGGTTTAGGTTT
Organism: Dipodomys merriami; assembly: GCF_024711535.1. Classification (NCBI taxonomy): domain Eukaryota; kingdom Metazoa; phylum Chordata; class Mammalia; order Rodentia; family Heteromyidae; genus Dipodomys; species Dipodomys merriami. The sequence continues at coordinate 3,340,352 of NW_027206335.1, read as the reverse complement.
AGTGTTTAAATTAGGTTTAGGATTAGTGTTAGTGTTAATGTTATGGTTAGGGTTACTTTGAGGGTTAGGTTTAGGGTTAGGGTTAGGGTTACACTAACGATGAGGTGGGAGTGAGGATTAGGGTTAGGGTTAGGGTTAGGGTTATTGTTAGTGTTATGGTTAGTGTTAAGTTTGGGGTGAGGGTGAGGCTGAGGGTGAGGTTTATGTTTAGGTTTAAGATTAGGGTTAGGGTTAGTGTTATTGTTAGTGTTAGGGTTAGAGTTACAGTGAGGTTAAGATTGAGGGTCAGGGTTAGGTTTAGGGTGAAGTTTAGGATTATAGTTAGGGTTAGGGTTAGGGTGAGGGTGAGGGTGTGGTTTAGGGTTAGAGTTAGTTTAGGGGGAGGGTTAGGGAGAGGGTTAGGTTGAGGTTTAGGGATAGGTTTAGGGTTAGGATTAGAGTTAGGGTGAGCATGAGTATGAGGGTTAGGGTGAGGCTTAGGCTTAGGATTAGGCTGAGGGTGAGGGTGGGGTGAGGATTAGGGTGAGGCTGATGGTTGGAGTTAGGATTAGTGTTATTGTTAGGGTTAGGTTTCGAGTTTCAGTGAAGGTGTGAGTGCTGGTGTGGGTTAGTGTTAGGCTTAGTGTTAGGCTGAGCATAAAGTTGAGTGTGAGGATTATTGTTAGGGATAGGGTGAGGTTTAGTGTTATGGTTAGGGTTAGAGTTAGGGTTAGGTTGAGGGTGAGGTTTAAGGGTAGGCTTAGGTTCAGGGTGATGGTTAGGGTTAGGGTTAGGGTGAGGGTTAGATTGAGGAATAGTGTTAGGGTTAGTGTGAGGTTTAGGGTGAGGATGAGGTTTAGGGTTAGGGTTAGGTTTAGGATTAATGTTAGGGTTAGGTTGAAGGTGAGGGTTACGGTGAGGGAGAGGTTTAGGTTTAGAGTTATGGTTAGGATTAGGGTTAGGGTTAGTGTGAGTGTGAGGGTTAGATTTAGGGTTAGGGTGAGGGTTAGTGTTAGGCTGAAGGTGAGGGTGAGGGTTAGGGTAAGGGTGAGTGTTAGGGTTAGGTTTAGGGTGAGGGTTAGTGTTCGGGTTAAGTTCAGTGTGAGGATGAGGGTTAGGGTTAGGTTGAGGGTTAGGGTGAGGTTTAGGGTTAGAATTAGGGTGAGGTTTAGGGTTAGGTTTAGGGTTAGGGTTAGCGTTATGGTGAGGGTTCGATTGAGGTTTAGGTTTCTGGTTAGGGTTTGTGTTACGTTTAGTGTGAAGATGAAGGTTAGGGTTAGGGTGAGGATGAGGGTTAGAATTAGGTTTAGGGTGAAGGCTAGGGTGAGGGTTAGGATTAGGGTGAGGCTGGGGGTGAGGATTAGGGTTAGGTCACGGTTATTGTTAGGGTGAGGGTGAGTTTTAGGGTTAGAGTTAGATTTTGGGGGAGGGTTAGGGTGAGGTTTAAGGTTAGGGTTAGTGTCAGTGTTAGGGTCAGGGTGAGGGTTAGTTTGAGGTTTAGGGGTAGGTTTAGGGTTAGGATTAGAGTTAGGGTGAGCATGAGTATGAGGGTTAGGGTGAGGCTTAGGCTTAGGGTTAGGCTGAGGGTGATGGTGGTTGTGAGGATTAGGGTTAAGGTGATTGTTAGGTTTAGGGTTAGTGTTATTGTTAGGGTTAGGGTGTGAGTTTCGGTGAGGGTTCGGGTTCGGGTGAGAGTTAGTTTTAGGGTTAGGGTGGGATTTAGGGTTAGGGTTAGGTTTAGGGTGAGGATGAGGTTTAGTGTTAGATATAGGGTTAGGGGTAGGGTTAGGGTGAGGGTAAGGGTTAGGGTTAGTGTTAGGGTGAGGGTAAGGTTTAGGGTTAGACTTAGGGTTAAGGTGAGGCTTAGGGTGAGGTTTAGGATTAGGGTTAGGATTAGAATTAATGTAAGGATTAGGTTGAGTGTGAGTGTTAGGGTTTTGGTTAGGGTTAGGCTTAGGGATACACTGAGGGTGAGGGTGAGTGTTAGGTTTAGGGTGAGGGTTAGGTTTAGGGTTAGGGTGAGAGTTAGGGTTCAGGTTAAGTTTTGGGTTAGGGTGAAGGTTAGGGTTACATTGAAGGTGAGGTTTAGGGTTAGGTTGTTGGTTAGGGTTAGGGTTAGGATGAGGTTTAGGTTTAGGGTTAGTGTGAGGCTTAGGATGAGTATTAGGGTTATGATTAGGGTTAGGGTGAGGGCTAGTGTGAGTGTTAGGTTTACATTAAGGGTGAGAGTTAGGGTTAGGGTGAGGGTTAGTGTTAGGATTAGGGTTAGGTTGAGGGTTCGGGTTCGGATTAGGGTTAGAGTTAAGGTTATTATTAGAGTTAGGGTTAGGGTTACGGTGAGGGTGAAGGTGAGGGTTAGGGTTACGGTTATGTTGAGGTTTAGGGTTAGAGTTAGTGTTAGGGTGAGGGTGAGGTTTAGGGTTAGAGCTAGGTTTAGGGTGAGGGTTAGGTTTAGGTTTAGTGTTAGGGTTAGTGTTAGGGGAAGGGTATGGGTTAGGGTTAGGGTTACGGATAGGATTATTGTTAGGGTGAGGGTGAGTGTGTGTTTTAGGGTTAGGTTTAGGGTTAGGCTTAGGGTGAGGCTGAGGGTGAGGTTGAGGGTGAGGGTTAGGGTTAGGGTGAGGGTTAGGGTTAGGTTTAGTGGCAGGGTTAGGATGAGTGTCAGGTTTAGGATTAGTGTTAAGGTAAGGGCTAGGGTGAGGATGAGGTTTAGGGTTAGGTTTAGGCTTAGGTTTAGCTTTAGGGTTAGGGTGAGGGATAGGGTGAGGTTGAGGTTTAGTTAGGGTTAGGGTGAGGCTGAGGGTGAGGTTTAGGTTTAGGGTTTGAGTTAGAGTTAGAGTCAGGGTTAGGGTGAGGGTTAGGGTCAGGGTTAGGGTGAGGGTGAGGGTTAGAGTTATGGTTAGGATTACGTTTAGTGTTAGGGTGAGTGTGAGGGTTAGGTTTAAGTTTAGGTTTAGGCTTAAGGTTAGGCTGAGGGTGAGAGTGAGGGTTAGGGTTAGGGTGAGGGTTAGGGTTAGGGTTATGGGGATGTTTAGGATGAGGTTTAGGGTTAGGATTAGGGTTAGGTTGAGGGTGAGGTTTAGGGTTAGGGTTAGGGTGAGGTTTAGGGTTAGGGTAAGGGTTAGGGTGAGGGTGAGGTTTAGGGTTAGATTTATGGTAAGGTTGAGGCTGAAGTTCAGGGTTAGTGTTAGGGTTAGTGTTACAGTTAGAATTAGGGTGAGGGTCAGGGTGAGGGTTAGGGTTAGGGTTAGGGTTAGGGTGAGAGTTAAGGATCGGTTAAATTTAGGGTTAGTGTGAGGATTAGCATTAGGTTGAGGGCTAGGGTGTGGGTGAGGGTTACGTTTAGTGTTACGGTAAGGTTTAGGTTTAGTATTAGGGTTAGGGTGAGGCTTGGGACGGGGGTTAGTGTTACGGTGAGGGTGAGGGTTAGGGTTAGGGTGACGGTTACGGTTAGAATTAGGGTTATGGTGAGGGTGAGTGTTATTGTTAGGGTTAAGGTTAGGGTTGGGGTTACGGTGAAATTGAGGTTTAGGGTTAGGGTAAGGGTGAGGTTTAGTGTTAGGGTTAGGGTTAGAGTTAGGTTTAGGGTTAGGGTGTGGTTTAGGGTTAGAGTTAGGGTAAGGGTGAGGCTGAGGTTCAGGGTTAGAGTTAGGGTAAGGGTGAGGCTGAGGTTGAGGGTTAGGTTTAGGCTTAGGGATAGGTTTAGGATTAGGGTAAGGGTTAGGGTGAGTGTGAGATTTAGGTTTAGGTTTAGGGTTAGGCTTAGGCTTAGGGTTAGGCTGAGAGTCATGGTGAGGGTGAGGGTTAGGGTTAGGTTGAGGGTTAATGTTAGGGTTAAGGTGAGAGTGAGGGTTCTGTTAAAGTTAGGGTTAGGGTGAGGGATAAGGTAAGGATTAGTGTTAGGGTGAGGGCTAGGGTGGGGGTGAGGATTAGGGTTAGTGTTAGGGTAATGTTTAGGGTTAGGGGTAGGTTTTGCATTAGGGTTAGGATGAGGGTTAGGGTTAAGATTATGGTTAGGGTGAGGGTGATTGTTAGGATTAGGGTTAGGGTTAGGGTTAGGTTTAGGGTTAAGATTCGTGTTATTGTTAGAGTTAGGGTTAACGTAATGGTGAGTGTGAGGGTGAGGGTGAGGGTGAGGTTTAGGGTTAGGTTTAGGGTTAGTTTTAGGATTAGCGTTAGGGTGAGGTGAGGTTTAGGGTTAGATTTAGAGTTAGTTGGAGCATTAGGTCGAGCGTTAATGTTAGGGTTAGTGTTAGGGTTAAGGTTATGGTGAGGGTTAGGTTGATGTTTAGGGATAGGGTTAGGGTTAGGGTTAGTTTTAGGGTTAGGCTGAGGGTCAGTGTGAGGTTTAGGGTTAGGGTTAGGCTTAGGCATTGTGTTAGGCAGAGGGAGAGTGTGGGGGTGAGTATTAGGGTTAGGGTGATGGTTAGGGTTAGGGTTAGGGTGAGTGTTAGGATGAGGGGTTGGGTTAGCATTAGGGTTAGGTTGAGGGCTAGGTTGAGGGTGAGGGTTAGGTTAATGGTTAGGCTTAGGCTTAGGGTTAGGGTGAGCATGAGGTTGAGGGTGAGGGTTAGGGTTAGGGATAGCATGAGGTTTAGTGTTAGGGTTAGGGTTAGAGTTAGGGTTAGTGTGAGGTTGAGGTTTAGGTGTAGGGTTAGGGTCAGGGTGAGGGGTAGGGTTAGGGTGAGGGTTAGGGTGGGGGTGACGGTAAGTGTAAAGTTGAGGGTTAGGCTGAGGATGAGGGTTATTTTAAGGGTGAGGGTTACGTTTAGGGTGATGGTTAGGGTTAGGGTTAGGGTGAGGGTGAGGGTTAGATTGAGGATTAGTGTTAGGTTTAGTGTGAGGTTTAGGGTGAGGATGAGTGTTAGTGTTAGGGTGAGGGCTAGGGTGAAGGTGAGGGTGAGGGTGAGGGTGAGGATTAGTGTGAGGGTTAGTGTGAGGTTTTGGGTGAGCATGAGGTTTAGGGTTAGGGTTAGGTTTAGGATTAATGTTAGGTTTAGGCTTAAGGTGAGGGTTAAGGTGAGGGTGAGGTTTAGGGTTAGTGTTATGATTAGGATTAGCATTAGGGTTAGGGTGAGTGTGAGGGTTTGGCATAGAGTTAGGGTTAGGCTTAGTGTTAGGCTGAAGGTGAGGGTAAGTTTGAAGGTTAGGTTTAGGGGGAGGGTTAGGTTTAGGATTAGGGTGAGAGTTTGGTTTCAGTTTAAGTTTAGTGTTAGGGTGAGGGTGAGGGTAAGGGTTAAATTGAGGGTGAGGGTTAGGGTTAGGTTGAGGGTTAGGGTTAGGATTAGGGTTAGGTTGAGGGTTAGGTTTAGGGTTAGGGTTAGGGTGAGGTTGAGGGTGAGGGTTAGGTTTAGTGTTAGGGTGAGGGTTAGGATGAGGGTTAGGGTTAGGATTAGGTTTAGGGTGAGGGTTAGGGTGAGGATGAGGTTTAGGTTTAGGGTTAGGGTGAGGTTTTGGGTTAGGTTTAGGGTTAGGGTTAGGGTGAGGGTGAGGTTTAGGCTTAGACTTAGGGTTAAGGTGAGTCTGAGGGTGAAGTTTAGGATTAGGGTTAGGATTAGGGTTTGGGTAAGCATTAGGGTGCGTGTGAGGGTTAAGGATAGGGTTAGGATTAGGCTAAGCATTACACTGAGGGTGAGGGAGAGGGTGAGCTTTAGGGTTAGGCTGAGAGTTAGGGCTAGCTTTAGGATTAGAGTTAGGGTTCAGGTTAAGTTTAGGGTTAGTGTGAGGGTTAGGGTGAGGGTTAGGATGAGGATTAGAGTTAAGATTTGGGTTAGGTTGAGGGCTAGGGTGAGGGTGAGGTTTAGGGTTAGTGTTAGGGTGAGGTTTAGGTTTAGGTTTAGGGTTAGAGTGATGGTTAGGGTGAGGGTTAGGGTTACAGTAAGGGTGAGGGTTTGGGTGAGGGTGAGGGTTAGGATTAGGGGTAGGGTTAGGGTTATTGTTAGGGTTAGGGTTAGGGTTACGGTGAGGGCTAGGGTTAACGTTAGGGTTAGGGTTAGGCTTAGGCTGATGGTGAGGTTGGGGGTTGTGGTGAGGATTAGGATTAGGGTTAGGGTTAGGGTTATTGTGAGTGTTATGGTTAGGGATAAATTTGCGGTGAGCGTGAGGCTGAGGCTGAGTTTTATGGTTATGATTAGTGTTAGGCCTAGTCTTATTGTTAGGGTTAGGGTTATAGTTACGGTGAGATTGAGGGTGAGGGTGAGGGTTAGGTTTAGGGTGAGGGTTAGGGTTTGGGTTAGGGTTAGAGTTAGTGTTAGTGTGAGGGTGAAGTTTAGGATTAGAATTAAGCTTAGGGTGAGGGTTAGGGTTAGTGTTAGGGTTAGCTTTAGAGTAAGAGTTAGGGGGACGGTTTGGGTTAGGGTTAGGGATAAGGATAGGATTAGGGATAGGTCGAGGGTGAGTGTGTGTGTTAGGGTTAGGTTTAGGTTTAGGTTTAAGGATATGCTGAGGTTGATGTTGAGGGTGAGGGTTAGGGTTAAGTTGAGTGTTAGGTTTAGGGTTAGGGGGAGGGTTAGGATGAGGGTTAGGGTTAGGATTGGGTTAAGGTAAGGGCTAGGGTGAGGGTGAGGTTTAGGGTTAGGTTTCGGTTGTGGTTTAGGGTTAAGGTTAGGGTTAGGGTTAGGGTGAGGGTGAATTTTAGGGTTAAAGTTAGGGTTAGGGTGAGGCTGAGGGTGAGGGTTAGGTTTAGGGTTAGTGTTAGGTTTAGGGTTAGGGTTAGTTGAGGGTTAGAGTGAGGGTGAGCATTAGGGTTGGGGTTAGGATTAAGATTAGTTTTAGTGTTAGGGTGAGTCTGAGGTTTAGGTTTAGGTTTAGGGTTAGGATTAAGTTTAGGCTGAGAGTGAGGGTTAGGTAGAGGGTTAGGGTTAGGGTGAGAGTTAGGTTTAGGGTTATGGGGAGGTTTAGGATGAATGTTAGGGTTAAGATTAGTGTTAGGGTGAGGGCTAGGGTGAGGGTGTGGTTTAGTGTTAGGGATACGGTGAGGTTGAACGTTAGGGTTAGGGTTAGGTTTAGGGTGAGGTTGAGGTTTAGGGTTAGAGTTAGGGTAAGGTTGAGGCTGAGGATGAGGGTTAGGTTTAGGGTTAGTGTTAGAGTTAGGGTTAAGGTGAGGGTTAGGATGAGGTTGAGGGTTAGGCTTAGGGTTAGGATTAAGATTAGGGTAAGTGTTAGGGTGAGTGTGAGGGTTAGAGTTAGAGTTAGGCTTAGGCTTAGGGTTAGGCTGAGAGTGAGGGTGAGTGTGAGGGTAAGGGTTAGGGTGAGGGTTAGGGTTAGGTTTAGGGTGAGAGTTAGGGTTCGATTAATTTTAGGGTTAGGTTGAGGGTTAGGGTTAGGATTAGTATTAGGGTGAGTGCTAGGGTGAGGGTGAGGGTTAGGATTAAGGTTAGGGTGAGGTTTAGAGTTAGGATTAGGGTTTGGGTTAGGGTTAGGATGAGGGTTAGGGTTACGGTGAGGGTGAGGGTTAGGGTTAGGTTGAGGGTTAGAGTTACGATTATGGTTAGGGTGATGGTGAGTGTTAGGATAAGTGTTAGGGTGAGGGCTAGGGTGAGGGTGAGTGTTAGAGCTAGTGTTAGGTTTAGGGTGGGGTTTAGGATTAGAGTGAGTGTTAGGGTTAGTGCAAGGGTTAGTGTTAGGTTTAGGGTTAGTGTTAGGATGAGTGTAAGTGTTAGGGTGAGGGTTAATGTTAGGGTGAGGATTATTGTTATGGTAAGGGTTAGGGTTACGGTTACGGTTATTGTTAGGGTTAGGGTTAGGGTTACGATTACGGTGAGGGTGAGGGTGAGGTTAGGTTTAAGTTTAGGGTGAGGTTTAGTGTTAGGGTTAGGGTTAGAGTTAGGGTTAGGGTGAGGGTGAGGTTTAGGGGTAGAGTTAGGGTTAGGGTGATGGTTAGGGTTAGGGTTAGTGTTATTGTTAGGGTTAAGGTACGAGTTATGGTGAAGTTGAAGGTGCGGTTTAGGGTTAGGGTTAGGGTTAGGGTGGGGTTAAGGGTTAGGGTTAGGATTAGGTGAGGGTGAGGTTTAGGGTTAGATATAGGGTTAGGGAGAGGCTTAGGGGGAGGGTTAGTGTTAGGGTTAGTGTTAGGGATAGGGTGAGGGTGAGGGTTAGGTTTAGGGTTAGGGTGAGCGTGAGGTTTAGGTTTAGGGTTAGGATTAGGGTTAGAATTATGGAGAGGGTGAGGGTTCGGGTGAGTGTGAGGGAAAGATTTAAGTTTAGGTTTAGGCTTAGGGTTAGGCTTAGGGTTAGGCTGACGGGATGGTGATGGTGCGGGTTAGGGTTAGGGTGAGGGTTAGGGTTAGGGTTACGGGGAGGGTTAAGATGAGCGGTAGCTTTAGGATTAGGGTTAGGGTGATGGCTAGTGTGAGGGTGATTGTTAGGGTTAGGGTTAGGGTTAAGTTGAGGCTTAGGGTGAGGTTTAGGATTAGGGTTAGGATTAGGATTAGAGATTTAGGGTTACAGTTAGGGTAAAGGTTAGGGTGAGGGTTAGGTTGAGGTTTAGGGTTAGGATTAGTTTTAGGGTTAGGATTAGGGTTAGGTTTAGGTTTAGTGTTAGGGTTAGGGTTAAGGTTAGCCTTAGGCTTAGGGTTAGGCTGAGGGTGAGGGTGGGGGTGAGGATTAGGGTTAGGGTGATCGTTAGGGTTAGGGTTAGGTTGAGGGTTAGCATTAGAATTAGGGTTAGGGTGAGGGCTAGGTTGAGGATGAGGGTTATTTTAAGGGTTACTCTTACTCTTAGGGTTATGCTTAGCATGAGGTTGAGGGTGAGGGTTAGGGTTAGGGTGAGGGTTATGGTTAGGGTGAGTGTTAGGGTTATGGTTACGGTTATTGTTAGGGTTAGGGTTAGGGTTACGATTACAGTGAGGGTGAGGGTGAGGGTTAGGGTTAGGTTTAGGGTGAGGTTTAATGTTAGGGTTAGGGTTAGAGTTAGGGTTAGGGTGAGGGTGAGGTTTAAGGGTAGGATTAGGATCAGGGTGAGGGGTAGGGTTAGGGTGAGTTTTAGGGTGGGGGTGACGGTAAGGATAAAGGTGAGGGTTAGGCTGAATGTGAGGGTTATGGTAAGGGTGAGGGTTAGGTTTGGGGTGATGTTTCGGTTAGGGTTAGCGTGAAGGTGAGGGTTAGATTGAGGATTAGTGTTAGGGTTAGTGTGAGGTTTAGGGTGAGGATGAGGGTTAGGGTTAGGGTGAGGGCTAAGGTGAGGGTAAGGGTGAGGGTTAGATTGAGGATTAGTGTTAGGGTTAGTGTGAGGTTTAGGGTGATGATGAGGTTTAGGGTTAGGGTTAGTGTTAGGCTTAAGGTGAGGGTTAGGTGAGAGTGAGGTTTAAGGTTAGTGTTAGGATTAGGATTAGGGTTATGGTGAGGGTTAGTGTGAGGTTTAGGGTTAGGGTTAGGGTTAGGCCTAGTTTTAGGCTGAAAGTGAGAGTGAGGGAGGAGGATTAGGGTTTGGGTGAGGTTTAGCGTTAGAGTTAGGGTGAGAGTTAAGGTTCGGGTTAAGTTTCGGGTTAGGGTGAGGGTTAGAGTAAGGGTTACAGTGAGGGTGAGGGTTAGGGTTAGCTTGAGGGTTAGGATTAGGGTTAGGGTGTGGGCTGTGGTGAGGGTGAGGTTTACGGTTAGGGTTAAGTTGAGGTTTAAGTTTAGGTTTAAGGGAAAGGTTAGGGTAAGGGTGAGGGTGATATTTAGGGATAGAGTTAGGTTTAGGGTGAGGTTTAGGTTGAGAGTTAGGTTTAGGGTGAGTGTTAGATTAAGGTTTAGGTTTAGGGTTATGGTTAGGGTGAGGGTTAGCTTGAGGGTTAGGGTTACGGTGAGGGTGAGGGTTAGGGTTAGGGTGAGGGTTAGGTTTAGATTTAGGGTAAGGGTGAGGGGGAGTGTTAGGAATAGGGTTAGGGTGAGAGTTAGGCTTAGGGTTAAGGTTAAGGTGTGGGTGAGGGTGAGGGTTAGGGTTAAATTTAGGGTGAGATTTAGGATGAGGATTAGGGTTAGGATTAGGGTTAGGGTGAGGGTGATGGTTAGGGTTAGTGTTTGGGTGAGGTTTAGAGTAAGGGTTAGGGTGAGGGTTAGGATGAGGGTTAGAGTTATGGTGAGTGTTTGTTTTAGGGTTAGGGTTAGGGTCAGTGTTAGGATCAGTGTTACGGTGAGGGTGAGGGTTATTGTTAGGGTTAGGCTTAGGGTTAAGGTTAAGGAGAGGGTGAGGGTTAGGTTTAGGGTCAATTTGAGGTTTAGTGGTATGGTTAGGGTTAGAGTTATGGTTAGGGTTCGGGTGAGGTTTAGGATTAAAGTTAGGGTAAGTGTGAGGCTTAGGTTGAGGTTTATGTTTAGGGTTAGTGTTAGAGTTAGGTTTAGGGTGAGGGTTAGGGTGAGGGTGAGGCTTAGGCTTAGGGTTAGGTTTAAGATTAGGGTAAGGGTTAGGGTGAGTGTGAGAGTTAAGTTTAGGATTAGGCTTAGGGTTAGGCTGAGAGTGAGGGTGAGCGTGAATGTTAGGGTTTTGGTGAGGGTTAGGGTTAGTGTTAGCATGAGAGTTAGGGTTTGGTTATGTTTAGGGTTAGGGTGAGGGTTACGGTTAAAATTAGGATTAGGGTGAGGGTTAGGGTTAGGGTTAGTGTGAGTGTTAGGGTTAGGGTTAGGGTTAGGGTTTGGGTTAAGGTTAGGGTTAGGGTTAGGTTTAGTTTTAGGGTTATATTTAGGGTAGGGTTAGGGTTAGGGTTAGGGTTAGGGTTATTTTTAGTTTTCGGTTTAGGATGAGGTTTAGGTTTAGGGTTAGGGTTAGAGTTAGGGTTTGGATGAGGGTGAGGTTTAGGTTTAGTGTTAGAGTTAGTGTTAGGTTTAGGGTTAGGCTGAAGCTTAGGGTTAGGGTTAGGGTTAGACTTTGGCTTAGGCTTAGGCCCGCCATGTGGGTGAGTGATAGGTTTAGGTTTAGGGTGAGGGTTAAGGTTAGGGTTAGGCTGAGGGTTAGGTTGAGATTTACAGTTAGGAATAGGGTTAGGGTAGGGGCTAGGTTGAGGGTTAGGGTAAGGGTTAAGGTTAGGGATAGGGTTAGGTTTAGGATAAGGGTTAGGATGAGTGTGAGTGTGCGGATTAGGGTTAGGGTTAGGGTTAGGCTTAGGGTTAGGGTGAGGTTTAGGGTTAGGGTTTGGTTAGGGTGAGGGTGAGGCTGAGGATTAGTTTTAGGTTTCGGGATAGGTTTAGGGTTAGGGTTAGTGTTAGTGTAAGGGTTAGGCTTACAATGAGGTTTAGGGTTATGGATAGGGTTATGGTTAGGTTTAGGGTTAGTGTTATTGTTAGGGTTAGAGTTACGGTGGAGTTGAGGGTGAGGGTGAGGGTTAGGGTTAGGGTGAGGTTTAGGGTTAGGGTTAACGTTAGGGTGAGGGTGAGTTTGAGGTTTAGGTTTAGAGTTAGGGTTAGGTTTTGTGTTAGGGTGAGGATTAGATTGAGGATTAGGGTTATGGTTAGTGTGAGGTTTAGGTTGAGGATGAGGGTTAGGGTTAGGGTGAGGGTGAGGGTTAGAATCAGGGTTCGGGTGAGGGTGAGGGTGAGTGTGAGGATTAGGGTAGGGTTAGGGTTAGGGTTAGGTTTAGGATTAGGATTAGTTTTATTGTTTGGGTTAGGGTTAGAGTTACAGTGAGGGTGAGGGTTAGGCTTAGGCTTAGCCTTATTCTTAGGGATAGGCTGAGCTTGAGGTTGAGGGTGAGGGCTAGGTTTAGGGTGATGGTTAGGTTTATGGTTAGGGTGAGGTTTAGGATGAGGTTTATGGTTAGGGTGAGGTTTAGGGTGAGGGAGATGCTAAGGGAAAAGGTATGGTTTAGGCTGAGGGTGAAGGTTAAGATAAGGGTGAGGGTTAAAGTTCAGTTTAGGGTTAGGGTAAGGGTTAGGGTTAGAGGTAGGGTGAGGGTTAGATTGAGGATTAGGGTTAGGGTCAGTGTGAGGTTTAATGTGAGGATGCGGGTTAGGTTTAAGGTGAGGTTGAGGGTTAGAATCAGGGTTAGGGTGAGGGCTATGGTGAGGGTGAGGGTTTGGGTTAGGGTTTGGGTGAGGTTTAGGATTAGGTTGAGGGTTAGGTTTAGTGTGAGGGTTAGTGTTAGGGTTAGGGTTAGTGTTAGAGTGAGGGTAAGTGTTATGGTGAGGGTTAGCCTTAGGGTGAGGGTAATGGTTAGGGTGAGGAATAGGGATAGGGTTAGGGTTGTTTTTAGGGTTAGGGTTAGGGTTACGGTTACGGTGAGGTGAGGGTGAGGGTTAGGTTTAGGCTTAGGCTGAGGGTGAGGTTTAGTGTTAGGGTTAGGAATAGAGTTAGGGTTAGGGTGAGGCTGAGGGTGAGGTTTAGGGTTAGGGTTAATGTTATTGTTAGGGATAGGGTGAGGTTTAGTTTTAGGGTTAAGTTAGGCTTAGGATTAGGGTTAGGTTGAGGGTTAGTGTGAGGGTTATGGTTATGTTAGGCTTAGGCTTAGGGTTAGGGTGAGGATTAGGTTTAGGGTTTGGGTTAGGGTGAGGGTGATGCTGAGGATTAGGGTTAGGTTTAGGTTTAGGTTTAGGGTTAGCGTTAGGGATAGGGTTAGGTTTACGGTGAGGGTTAGGGTTAGCATTAGGGATAGGGTTAGGCTTAGGGTTAGGCTGAGTGTGAGGGTGTGGTTGAGGATTAGGGTGGGGGTTAGGGTTAGGGTTAGGGGAGGGTTAGGATGAGCATTACGGTAAGGATTATGGTTAGGTTGAGGGCTAGGATGAGCGTGAGATTTAGGGTTAGGCTTAGGGTTAGAGTTAGGGTGAGGGTGAGGTTTAGGGTTAGAGTTAGGGTTAGGGTGAGGCTGAGGATGAGGGTTAGGTTTAGTGTTAGAGTTAGGGTTAGGTTGAGTGTTAGGGTGAGGGTGAGGGTTAGGGTTAGGGTTGGGCTTAAGCTTAGGGTTAAGCTGAGGGTGCGTGTGATGGTGAAGGTTAGGGTGAGGGTGAGGTAAGTGTTAGGGTTACAGTGAGCGTGAGGGCTAGGGTTAGGTTGAGGGTTAGGGTGAGGGTAAGGGTTAGAGTTAGTGTGAGGGTTAGGGTTAGGCTTAGGGTTACACTGAGGGAGAGGGTGAGCGTGAGGGAGAGGGTTAGGGTGAGGTTTAGGTTTAGAGTTCGGGTTAGGGTGAGGGTTAGCGTGAGGTTTACGGTTAGGGTGAGGGTTAGGTTTAAGGGTAGGGTGAGGGTGTGGGTTAGATTGAGGATTAGTGTTAGAGTTATTGTGAGGTTTAGGGTGAGTATGAGGGTTAGGTTTATAGGTTTATTGTGAGTGTTAGGTTGAGGGTGAGGGTTAGGCTTAGGGTTCGGGTGAGGATTAGGTTTAGGGTGATGGTTAGGGATAGTGTGAGTGTTAGTGCTAGGGTTAGAGTTAGAGTTAGGGTGAGGATAAGTGTTAGGGTGAGGGTTAGTGTTAGGGTGGGGGTTATGGTAAGGGTGAGGGTTAGGTGTAGATTTAGGGTTACTGTTAGGGTTAAGGCTACGGTTACGGTGAGGGTGAGTGTGAGGGTTAAGTTTAGGGTTACAATGAGTTTTAGGTTTAGGGTTTGAGTTAGATTTAGGATTAGGGTGAGGGCTAGGTTATGGCTTAGGGTGAGGGTTATGGTTAGGGATAGGGTTAGGTTTAGGATTTAGTTTACGGTGACGGTGAGTGTGAGGGTTAGGGTTGGGTTAGGGTTAGGGATAGGGTTAGGGTTATTGTTAGTGTTATGGTTAGGATTAAGTTTGCGGTGTGGGTGAGGCTGAGAGTGAGGTTAATGGTTAGGGTTAGGGTTAGAGTTAGTGTTATTTTTAGGTTTAGCGTTAGAGTTACTTTGAAGTTTTAGGTGAGGGTGAGGGTTAGGGTTAGGGTGAGGTTTAGGGTGAGGTTTAGGGTTAGGATTAGAGTTAGTGTGAGGGGGAGGATTAGGGTTAGAGGTAGGGTTAGGGGGACAGTTAGGATGAGGTTCAGGGTTAGGGTTAGGGTTCGGTTTAGGGTGAGGGGGAGGTTTAGGTTGAGGTTTAGGGATAGGGTTAGCTTTAGGATTAGGGTTAGGGAGAGGTTGAATGTGAGGGTTAGCGTGAGGGTTAGGTTTAGGCTTAAGGTTAGGCTGAGGGTGAGGGAAATTTTGAGGGTTAGGGTTAGGGCTAGGTTTAGGGTTATGGGGAGGGTTTGGATGAGCGTTAGGGTTAGGATTAGGGTTAGGGTGAGGGCTAGGGTGAGGGTGAGTTTTAGGGTTAGGGTTAGGGTGAGGTTTAGCGTTAGGTTTAGGGTTAGGGTTAGGGTGAGGCTGAGGTTTAGGGTTATAGTTAGGGTTAGTGTTAGAGTTAGGGTAGGGTGAGGTTTAGGGTGTGGGTGAGGGTTAGCCTTAGTGAAAGCATTAGGATTAGGGTAAGGGTTAGGGTGTGTGTGAGGGTTAGGTTTAGGATGACGTTTAGGTTCAGGGTTAGGTTTAGAGTTAGGTTTAGGGTGAGGGTGAGGTTTAGGGTTAGAGTTAGGTTTAGGGTTAGGGTTAGGGTTTGGCTTAGGGTTAGGCTGAGGGTCGAGGTGGGGATTAGAGTTAGTGTTACCGTTAGGGTTATTGTTAGTGTTATGGTTAGAGTTACGTTTGCGGTGAGGGTGAGGCTGAGGTTGAGGGTTATGTTTAGGGTTAGGGTTAGGGTTAGGGTTAGTGTTATTGTTAGGTTTAGAGTTAGAGTTACTTTGAGGTTTTGGGTGAGGGTGAGGGTTAGGGTTAGGGTAAGGTTTAGGGTTCAGGTTAGGGTTAGGGTGAGGGTGAGGTTTAGGGTTAGAGTTAGGGTTAGGGGGAAGGTTAGGGTGAGTTTCAGGGTTAGGGTTAGTGTTAGGTTTAGGGTGAGGGTGAGGTTTAGGTTGAGGTTTAGGGATAGGGTTACGTTTAGGATTAGGGTTAGGGTGAGGGTGAGTGTGAGGGTTAGGGTGACGTTTAGGTTTAGGTTTAGGTTTGGGCTGAGGGTGAGTGTGAGTTTGAGGTTTAGGGTTAGGGTGAGGGTTAGAGTTAGGGTTAGAGTGAGGTTTAGCGTTAGGTTTAGGGATAGGGTTAGGGTGAGGTTGAGGTTTAGGGTTAGGGTGAGGCTGAGGGTGAGGGTTAGGGTTAGGGTTAGTGTTAGAGTTAGGGTTAGGGTGAGTTTTAGGTGTAGAGTTAGGGTTAGGGTGAGGGTTAGGGTGAGGTTTAGGGTTACGGTGAGGGTTAGGTTTAGGGGTAGGGTGAGGGTTAGGGTTAGATTGAGGATTAGTGTTACGGTTATTGTGAGGTTTAGGGTGAGTATGAGGGTTAGGTTTAGGGTGAGGGTTAGGTTGAGGGTGAGAGATAGGGTTAGGGTTAGGGTGAGGATAAGGTTTAGAGTGATGGTTAGGGATAGTGTGAGGGTTAGTCTTAGGGTTAGAGTTAGTGTTAGGGTGAGGTTAAGTGTTAGGTTGAGGGTTAGGTTTAGGGTGAGGCTTATGGTAACTGTGAGGAATAGGGCTAGAATTAGGGTTACTGTTAGGGTTAGGGCTACGGTTAGGGTGAGGGTGAGGGTGAGGCTTATGTTTAGGTTTAGGATGTGGTTTAGGTTTAGGGTTAGGGTTAGATTTAGGTTTCTGGTGTGGGCTAGGTTGAGGCTTAGGGTGAGGGTTAGGGTTAGGGATAGGTTTAGGTTTAGTATTAGGTTTAGGGTGAGGGTGAGTGTGAGGGTTAGGGTTAGGCTTAGGGTTAGGCTGGGGTTAGGGTTAGGGTTTGGGTTAGGGTAAGGGTGAGGCTGAGGATTAGGGTTAGGTTTAGGGTTAGGGTGAGGGTTAGGGTGAGGGTGAGAGTTAGGTTTAGGGTTAGGATTATGATTAGGCTAAGGTTTAGGGTGAGTGTGAGTGTTAGGGTTAAGCTTAGGCTTAGGTTTAAGCTGAGGGTGAAGGTGAGGGTTAGGGTGAGGGTAAGGGTTAGAGTTAGTTTGAGGGTTAGGATTAGGGTTAGGGTTAGGCTTAGGGTTACAGTGATGGAGAGGGTGTGCCTGAGGGTGAGGTTTATGCGTAGAGTTAGGGTTAGGGTGAGTGTTAGTGTGAGGGTTAGGGTTAAGGTGAGGGTTAGGTTTAGGGGTAGGGTGAGGGTGAGGGTTAGATTGAGGATTAGTCTTAGGGTTATTGTGAGGTTTAGGGTGAGGATGAGGGTTAGGTTTAGGGTGAGGGTTAGGTTGAGGGTGAGGATTAGGGTTAGGGTTAGTTTGAGGATTACGGTTAGGGTGATGGTTAGGGATAGTGTGAGGGTTAGTGTTAGGGTTAGAGTTAGTGTTAGGGTGAGGGTAAGTGTTAGGGTGAGCGTTAGGGTTAGGGTGAGGGTTATGGTAAGGGTGAGGGTTAGGGCTAGGGTTAGGGTTACTGTTAGGGTTAAGGCTACGGTTATGGTGAGGGTGAGTGTGAGGGTTAGGTTTATGGTTAGGATGAGGTTTAGGTTTAGTGTTAGGTTTAGATTTAGGGTTAGGGTGAGGGCTAGGTTGAGGCTTAGGGTGAGGGTTAGGGTTAGGGTTTGGGTTAGATTTAGGATTAGGTTTAGGGTGAGGGTGAGTGTGAGGGTTAGTTTTAGGTTTAGGGTTAGGCTTAGGGTAAGTGTGCGGGTTAGGGTTAGGGTGAGGTTGACGCTGAGGATTAGGGTTAGGTTTAGGGTTAAGGTTTGGGATAGGTTTAGGGTTAGGGTTAGGTTTAATGTTAGGGTTACAGTGAGGGTTAGCTTTAGGGTTAGGGTTACGGTTTGGCTTAGGGTTAGGCTGAGGGTGAGGGTAGGGGTGAGGATTAAGGTTAGTGTTAGGGTTAGGGTTATTGTTAGTGTTATGGTTAGGGTTAAGTTTTCGGTAAGGGTGAGGGTTATGGTTAGGGTTAGGTTTAGGGTTAGTGTTATTTTTAGGTTTAGAGTTAGAGTTACTTTGAGGTTTTGGGTGAGTGTGAGTTTTAGGGTTAGGGTGAGGTTTAGGGTGAGGTTTAGGGTTAGGGTTAGGATTAGGGTGAGCGTGAGGTTTAGGGTTAGAGTTAGGGTTAGGGGGAGGGTTAGGGGGAGGTTCAGGTTTAGGGTTATTTTTAGGTTTAGGGTGAGGCTGAGGTTTAGTTTGAGGTTTAGGGATAGGGTTAGGTTTAGGATTAGGGTTAGGGTGAGGTTGAGTGTGAGGGTTAGGGTGTGGGTTAGGTTTAGGCTTAGGGTTAGGCTGAGGATGAGGGAGACTTTGAGGGTTAGGGATAGGGTGAGGGCTAGGTTTAGGGTTATTCGGAGGGTTTGGATGAGCGTTAGGGTTAGGTTTAGGGTTAGTGTGAGGGCTAGCGTGAGGGTGAGTTTTAGGATTAGGCTTAGGGTGAGGTTTGGCGTTAGGTTTAATGTTAGGGTTAGGGTGAGGTTTAGGGTTAGGGTTAGAGTTAGGGTTAGGGTGAGGCTGAAGGTGAGGGTTAGGGTTAGGGTTAGTGTTAGAGTTAGGGTTAGGGTGTGGGTGAGTTTATGGCTTAGTGAACGGATTAGGATTAGGGTAAGGGTTAGGGTGTGTGTGAGGGTTAAGGTTAGGATGAGGTTTAGGTTCACTGTTAGGGTTAGAGTTAGGGTTAGGGAAAGGGTGAGGTTTAGGGTTAGAGTTAAGTTTAGTGTTAGGGTAAGGGTTAGGGTGAGGGTTAGGGTTAGGTTTAGGCTTAGTTTTAGGCTTAGGCGTAGGCTTTGGCTGAGCATGAGGGAGAGGGTTAGGTTTAGGGTTAGGGTGAGGGTTAGGTTTAGGGTTAGGGTGAGGTTTAGGATAAGGTTTAGGTTTAGGATTAGGGTTAGGGTGAGGGCTAGGTTGAGGCTGACTGTGAGGGTTGGGGTTAGGGAAAGGGTTAGGTTTATGTTTAGGGTTAGGGTGAGGGTGAGTGTGAGGGTTAGGGTTAGGGTTAGGCTTAGGGTTAGGGTGGGGGTTAGGGTTAGGTTTTAGGTTAGGGTGACGTTGAGCCTGAGGATTAGGGTTAGGTTTAAGGTTAGGTTTAGGTTTAGTTTTAGAGTTACAGTGAGGGTTATGGTTATGGTTAGGTTTAGGGTTAGGTTGGGGGTTAGGGTTAGGTTTTGGTTTAGGGTGAGAGTGAGGCTGAGGATTAGATTTAGGTTTAGGGTTAGGGTTTGGCTTAGGTTTAGTTTTAGGATTAGGTTTAGGGTTAGGGTTATGGTGAGTGTTAGTGTTAGAGTTACGGTTAGGGTTTGGCTTAGGGTTAGGCTGAGGGTGAGGGTGGGGGTGAGGATTACGGTTAATGTTAGGGTTAGGGTTATTGTTAGTATTATGGTTAGAGTTAAGTTTGCGGTGAGGATGAGGCTGAGGGTGAGGGTTATGGTTAGGGTTAGGGTTAGTGTTATTGTTAGGTTTAGAGTTAGAGTTACTTTGAGGTTTTGGGTGAGGGTGAGGGTTAGGGTTAGGGATAGGTTTAGGTATAGGATTAGGGGTAGGGAGAAGCTGAGTGTATGGGTTAGGTTTAGGGATAGGGTGAGGATTAGGGTTAGGGTCAGGGTTAGGGTTAGTGTTTGGGGTAGGGTGAGGATGAGGCTGAGGCTTAGGGTTAGGTTTAGTGTAAGGGTTAGGGTCAGGGTTAGAGTTACAGTGAGGGTTATGGTTAGGGTTAGGGTTAGGTTTAGGGTTAGGCATAGGGTGAGAGTGGGTGTGTGTATTAGGGTTAGGGTTAGGATTACGGTTATTGTTTGTGGTATGGTTAGAGTTAAGTTAGTGGTGAGGGTTAGGCTGAGGTTGAGGTTTGTGGTTATGGTTAGGATTGTGGTTAGTGTTATTGTTATAGTTAGGGTTAGAGTTACGGTGAGGTTGAGGATGGGGGTGAGGGTTACGGTTAGGGTGAGGTTTAGGGAGAGGTTTAGCGTTAGGGTTAGGGTTAGGGTGAGGGTCAGTGTGACGTTTAAGGTTAGAGTTAGCGTTAAGGGGAGGGTTAGGATGAGGATTAGGGTTAGGATTTGTGTTAGGGTTA
This sequence comes from Dipodomys merriami, assembly GCF_024711535.1. Taxonomy (NCBI): domain Eukaryota; kingdom Metazoa; phylum Chordata; class Mammalia; order Rodentia; family Heteromyidae; genus Dipodomys; species Dipodomys merriami. The sequence continues at coordinate 3,321,469 of NW_027206335.1, read as the reverse complement.
GGGTGAGGGTGAAGTTTAGGTTGAGGTTTAGGGATAGGGCTAGGTTTAGGATTAGGGTTAGGGTGACGGTGAGTGTGGGGGTGAGCATTAGGGTTAGGGTGATGTTTGGGTTAGGGTTAGTGTTATTGTTAGGGTTAGGGTTAGAGTTACGGTGAGGGTGAGGGTGCGGGTGAGGGTTAAGTTTAGGGTTATAATGGGGTTTAGTGTTAGGGTTAGGGTTAGAGTGAGGGTGAGGTTTAGGGTTAGATATACGGTTAGGGGGACGGTAGGGTGAGGGTGAGTGTGATGGTGAGGGTTAGGGTTACGTTTATGTTTAGGGTTATGCTGAGGTTTAGGGTTAGTGTGAGAGTTAGGATTCGGATTAAGTTTATGGTTAGGGTGAGTGATAGGGTTAGGGTTAGGGGGAGGGTGAGAGTCAGGCTTAGGGTTAGGGTTAGGTTGAGGGTGAAGTTTAGGGTTAGAGTTAGGGTTATGGAGAGGTTAAGGGTTGGGGTTAGTGTTAGGTTTAGGGTGAGGGTGAGGTTTAGGTTGAGGTTTAGTGATAGGGTTAGGTTTAGGATTAGGGTTACTGTTAGGGTGAATGTGAGGGTTAGGGTGAAGGTTAGTGTTAGGCTGAGAGTGAGGTTGAGGGTGAGGGTTAGGTTTAGGTTGAGAGCTAGGGTTAGGGTTATGGGGAGGTTTTGGATGAGCTTTAAAGTTAGGATTAGGTTTAGGGTGAGGGCTAGGTTGAGGGTGAGGTTTAGGGTTAGGTTTAGGGTGAGGGTTAGGATGAGGTTTAGGATTAGGGTTAGGGTTAGGATTAGGGCTAGGTTGAGGGTTAGGGTGAGGGTTAGGGTTAGGGTTAGGGTTAGTATTAGGGTTAGGGTGAGGGTGAGGGTGAGTGTGAGGCTTAGGGTGAGGATAAGGCTTAAGGTTAGGGTGAGGCTTAAGTTTAGGAATTGGGCAAGGGTGAGTGTGAGGATTAGGATTAGGTTTAGGGTTAGGGTTAGGGTTAGGTTTAAGTTTAGGTTTAGGATTAGGGTTAGGGTGAGAGTGAGTGTAAGGGTTAGGTTGAGGATTAGGCCTAGGCTTATGGTTAGGCTGAAGGTGAGGGTGGGGGTGAGGATTAGGGGTAGGGTGATGGTTCCGTTTAGGGTTAGTGTTATTTTTATGGTTAGGTTTAGAGTTACAGTGAGGGTGAGGGTGAGGGTGCGGGTGAGGGTTAGGGTTAGGGTGAGGTTTAGGGTTTGGGTTAGGGTTAGAGTTAGGTTTAGGGTGAGGGTGAGGTTTAGGGTTAAAATTACGGTTCGGGTGAGGGTTAGGTTGAGGTTTAGAGTTAGTGTTATTGTTAAGATTAGGTTTACAGTGAGAGTTAGGGGGAGGGTTAGGGTTAGGATTAGAGTTAGGGTGATGGTGAGTGTGTGTGTTAGGGTTAGGTTTAGGGTTAGGCTTAGGGTTAGGCTGAGGGTGAGGTTGAGGGTGAGGGTTAGGATTAGGGTGAGGTTTAGGGTGAGGGTTAAGTTTAGGGTTAGAGTGAGGGTTAGGGTAAGGGTTATGGTGAGGGTGAGGGTTAGGGTTAGGTTGACGGTTAGGTTTAGGTTTAGGGTAAGGGTGAGGATTAGTGTTAGGCTTATGGTGAGGATTAGGATGAGGGTTAGTTTTAGGATTAGGGTTATGGTGAGGGCTATTGTGAGGATGAGGTTTCGGGTTAGGGTTAGGGTTAAGGTGAGGATGAGTGTGAGGTTTAGGGTTAGAGTTAGGTTTAGGGTGAGGCTGAAGTTGAAGTTTAGGTTTAGGGTTAGTGTTACATTTATGGTTAGGGTGAGGGTGAGGGTTAGGCTAAGGGTTAGGATTAGGATTATGGTAAGCGTTAGGGTGAGTCTGAGGGTTAGGGTTAGGCTTAGGGTTAGGCTTAGGTTTAGGCCGAGGGTGAGGGTGAGGTTGAAGTTTAGGGTTAGGGTGAGTTTTAGGATTAGGGTTAGGGTGAGAGTTAGGGTTTGCCTTAAGTTTAGGGTTAGGGTGAGTGTTACGGTTAGTCTTACAGTGAGCATGAGAGTTAGGGTTAGGTTGAGGGTTAGGATTAGGATTAGGGTTATTGTGACGGTTAGGGTTAGAGTTAGGGTGAGGGTTAGGATGAGGATTAGTGTTAGGATTAGGGTTAGGGTGCGGGCTAGTGTGAGGTTGAGGGTTAGGGTTAGTGTTAGGGTGAGGATTAGGGTTAGGGTTAGGTTTAGGGTGAGGGTTAGGATGAGGGTTAGGGTTATGGTGACATGAGGGTTAGGGTTAGGGTTTAGGTTAGGGTTAGAATTAGTGTTAGGGTGAGGGTGAGTGTTAGGATTAGGGTTAGGGTTAGGGTTAGGTTTAGGTTTAGGGTTAAGATTAGTGTTAGTGTTAGTGTTAGAGTTACAGTGAGAGTGAAGGTGAGGGTGAGGTTGAGGGTTAGGTTTGGGGTGAGGTTTAGGGTTATGGTTAGGATTATGGTTATGGTGAGGGTGAGGTTTAGGGTTAGATGTAGGGTTAGAGTGCGGGTTATGTCGAGGGTTAGGATTAGGGTCAGTGTGAGGGTTAAGGTTAGGGTGAGGGTTAGGTTGAGTTTTAGGGTTAGGGTTAAGTTTAGGGTTTGGATTTGGGTTAGGGTGAGGGTGAGTGTGAGGTTTACGGTTAGGTTTAGGCTTAGGCTGAGGGTGAGGGTGGGGATGAGGATTAGGTTTAGCCTGATGGTTAGGATTAAGGTTAGGGTGTTGGATAGGGTGAGTGTGAGGATTAGGGTAAGGCTTAGGATTAGGCTTAGGGTTAGACTGAGTGTGAGGTTTAGTGTGAGGGTTAGGGTTAGGGTGATGTTTAGGTTCACGGTTATGGTGAGGGTTAGGATGAGGTTTAGGGTTACAGTGAGGGTTAGGGTGAGGATGACGGTAAGGGTTAAGTTGAGGTTGAGACTGAGAGTGAAGGTTAAGATAAGGGTGAGGGTTAGGGTTCGATTTAGGGTTAGGGTATGGGTTAGGGTTAGGGTTAGGGTGAGGGTTAGATTGAGGATTAGGGTTAATGTTAGTGTGAGGTTTCGGTGAGGATTAGGGTTAGGGTTAAGGTGAGGGTTAGAATTAGGGTTAGTGTGAGGGCTAGGATGAGGGTGAGGTTTAGTATTAGGGTTAGGGTTCAGGTGAGTTTTAGGATTAGGGTGAGGGTTAGGGTTAGTGTGAAGGTTAGTGTTAGGGTTAGGGTTAGTTTTAGGGTGAGGGTAAGTGTTAGGGTGAGGGTGAGGCTGAGGGTGAGGGTTATTGTTAGGTTTAGGGTTAGGGTTAGGGTTTGGGTAAGGTTTAGTGTTAGTGTTAGTGTTAGAGTTAGGGTGAGGGTGAGGTTTAGGGTAGAGTTAGGATTTGGGGGAGGGTGAGTGTGAGGGTTATGGAGAGGGTTGGGCTTAGGCTTAGGGTTAGGCTGAGGGTAAGGGTGGGTGTGAGGATTAGGGTTAGGGCGATGGTTAGGTTTAGGATTAATGTAATTGTTAGTGTTAGGGTTAGAGTTACGGTGAGTGTGAGGGTGCAGGTGAGGTTTAGGGTTAGGGCTAGGGTGGGGTTTAGAGTTACGGTTAGGGTTAGGGTTAGGATGAGGGTGAGGTTTAGGTTTAGATATAGGGTTAGGGGGATGGTTAGCGTGAGGGTGAGGGTTAGGGTTAGTGTTAGGGCTAGGGTGAGGGTGAGGTTTAGGTTAAGGTTTAGGGTTAGGGTTTGGGTTTGGGTTAGTGTGAGGGTTAGTGTCAGGGTTAGGGTTAGTGTTAGGGTGAGGGTAAGTGTTAGGGTGAGGGTTTGGGTTAGGGTAAGTGTTGTGGTTATGGTGAGGGTTAGGGTTATGTTTATTGTTATGGTTAGGGTTAGGGTTACAGTTACAGTGAGGGTGAAGGTGAGGTTTAGGTTTAGGGTTAGGGTGAGTTTTAGGTTTATGTTTAGGGTTAGAGTTAGGGTTAGTGTGAGAGTGAGGTTTACGTTTACAGTTAGGGTTAATGTTAGGGTTAGTGTTAGGGTAAGGGTTAGGGTTAGTGTTAGGCTTAGGCTTAGTTTTAGGCTTAGTCCGAGGATGAGGGTGAGGGTTAGGGTTCGGGTTAGGGTCAGGGTTAGGTTTAGGGTTATGGTGAGGGATAGGATGAGTTTTAGGGTTAGGATTAGGGTTAGGGTTAGGGCTAGGGTGAGGGTTATGGTGAGGGTTAGGTTAAGGGATAGGATTAGGGTTATGTTGAGGGTGAGTAGGAGGGTTAGGGTTAGGGTTAGGATTAGGCTTAGGGTTGGGTTGAGGGTTAGGGTTAGGGTTTGGGTTAGGGTGAGGGTGAGGCTGACGATTAGGGTTAGGTTTAGGGATAGGGTTAGCTTTAGGTTTAGGGTTAGGGTTAGGGTTAGGTTTAAGGTTAGGGTTATGGTGAGGGTTAGGGTTAGGGTTAGAGTTAGGCTTAGTGTTAGGCTGAGGGTGAGGGTGGCGTGAGGATTAGGGTGAGGGTTAGGGTTAGGTTTAGGGTTATTTTTAGTGTTATGGTTAGGGTTAAGTTTGCGGTGAGGGTGAGGCGAAGGCTGACGGTTATGGTTAGGGTTAGGGTGGGGTTTAGGGTTAGGGTTAGTCTTAGGGTTAGGGTGAGTTGAGGGTTAGGTTGAAGTTTAGGGTTAGCGTTAGGATTAGCGTTGGTTTGAGGGTTAGTGTTAGGGTAGGGTTAGTGTTAGGGTTAGGGTAATTGTTAGGGTGAGGGTTTGGGTTAGGGTGAGGGTTAGGGTTTGGGTAAGGATTAGGGTTAGGGTCAGGGTGAGGGTTAGTTTGAGGATTAGGGTTAGGTTTAGTGTGAGGTTAGGGTGAGGATGAGGGTTAGGGTTAGGGTGAGGGTGAGGGATAGAATTAAGATTAGGTTGAGGGCTAGGGTGAGGGTTCGGGTTAGGGTTAGTTTTAGGGTTATGGTGAGGTTTAGGATTAGGGTGAGGTTTAGGGTTAGTGTGAGGGTTAGTGTTAGGGTTAGGGTTAGTGTTAGGGTGAGGGTACGTGTTAGGGTGAGATTTAGGGTTAGAGTGAGGGTGAGAGTCAGGGTTAGGATTAGGGTTAGGATTAGGTTTAGGTTTAGAGGTAGGGTTAGGGTGAGGGTGAGGTTTAGGGGTAGAGTCAGGGTTAGGGTGAAGTTTAGGGTGAGGGTTAGGGTTAGGGTGCGAGTTAGGGTGGGGTTGATGGTAATGGCAAATTTGAGTGTTAGGCTGAGTGTGAGGGTTAGTGTTAGGGTGATGTTGAGTGTTAGATTTAGGATTAGTGTTTGGGTTAGTGTGAGGTTTAGGGTGAGGATGAGGGTTAGGGTTAGGGTGAGGTCTAGGGTGAGGTTGAGGGTTAGGGTTAGTGTTAGGGTGAGGTTTAGGTTTAGGGTGATGGTTAGGGTTAGTGTGAGCATTAGTGTTAGCGTTAGGGTTAGTGTTAGGGTCAGGGTAAGTGTTAGGGTGAGGGTTAGGATGAGGTTTAGGTTTAGGGTTAGGGATAGAGTTAGGGTTAGGATTAGGTTGAGATTTAGGGTTAGAAATAGTGTTCGGGTTTGGGTTTTGTTTAGGGTGAGGGTGAATCTGAGGTTTAGGGTTAGTTTATGGTTAGGTTAATGGTTAGGTTTAGTGTTAGGGTTAGGGTTAGGGTTACTGTGAGGTTTTGTGTTAGGGTTAGGGTTAGGGTTAGGCTTAGGATTAGGCTGAGGGTGAGGGTGGGGGTGAGGATTAGATTTATGATTATGGTTAGGCTTAGGTTTAGGGTTATTGTTAGTGTTATGGTTCGGGTTAAGTTTGAGGTGAGGGTGTGGCTGAGGGTGAGAGTTATGGTTATGGTTAGGGTTAGGGTTAGGGTTAGGGTTAGTGTGACTCTTAGGGCTAGGGTTAGAGTTACGGTGAGGTTGAGGGTGAGGGTGAGGGTTAGGGTAAGGGTGAGGTTTATGATTAGGGTTAGGGTTAGGGTGAGTGTGAGGTTTAGTTTTAGAGTTAGGGTTAGGGGGAGGGTTAGGGTAAGTTTTAGAGTAAGGGTTAGTGTTAGGGTTAGGGTGAGAGTGAGGGTTAGGCGAGGTTTAGGTATATGGTTAGGTTTAGGATTGGGTTTAGGTTGAGTGTGAGTGTGAGGGTTAAGGTGAAGGTTATGCTTAGGCTTAGGTTAGGCTGAGGGTGAGGGTGAGGATTAGGTTTAGTGTTAGGGTTATTGTTAGGGTTAGGTTTAGGGTTACGGTTATGGTGAAGGTGAGGGTGTGGGTAAGGTTTAGGTTTAGTTTGAGGTTTAGGGTTTTGGTTAGGGTTAGAGTTAGGGTTAGGGTGAGGGTTAGGGTTAGGGTTATTGTGAGAGTTAGTTGGAGGGTTAGGGTTACAGTTAGGTTTAGGGATACGATTAGGTTTAGGGTGAGGGTGAGGGTGTGTGTTAAGGTTAGGTCTAAGTTTAGGCTTAGGGTTAGGCTGTGGGTGAGGTTTAGGGGGAGGTTTAGAATGAGGGTTAGGGTTAGGATTAGGGTTAGGGTAAAGTCTAGGGTGAGGGTGAGATTTAGGGTTAGCGTTAGGGTGAGGTTTTTGGTTATGGTTAGTGTTAGGGTTAGGGTGAGGTTGAGGTTTAATGTTAGAGTTAGGCTTAGGGTGAGGCTGAGGGTGAGGGTTAGGGTTAGGGGGAGGGTTAGGATGAGGGTAGGGGTTAGGATTAGTGTTAGGGTTATGATTAAGATGAGGGTGAGTGTGAGGCTTAGGGTTAGGGTTAGGATGAGATTTAGGTTTAGGGTTTGGGTTAGAATTATGGTTAGGGTGAGAGTGAGGTTTAGGGTTAGAGTTACGATTAGGGGTAGGGTTAGGGTTAGTGTGAGGGTTAGGGTGAGGGTTAGGTTTAGGGTTAGGGTGGGGTTTACGGTTAGGGTTAGGGTTAGGGTGAGGTTGAGGTTTAGTGTTAGATTTAGGGTTAGTGTTAGTGTGAGGGTTAGTGTTAGGGTTAGGGTTAAGTGTTAGGGTGAGTGTAAGTGTTAGGGTGATGGTTTGGGTTAGGTGAGGGTTATGGTGAGGGTGAGGGTGAGGATTAGGGTTAGGGTTAGCGTGAGGTTTAAGTTGAGGGTGAGGTTTAGGGTTAGAGTTAGGGTTAGGGTGAGAGTTAGGTTTAGGGTTAGGGTTAGTGTTAGGGTTAGGATTAGAGTGAGAGTTAGGGGGAGAGTTAGGGTTATCGTTAGGATTAGGATTTGGGTTAGGGTGAGGGTGAGTGTTTGTGTTAGGGTTAGGTTGAGGGTTAGGGTTAGGATTAGGGTTAGGGTGAGGGTGAGGGTGCGGGTTAGGGTTAGGGTGAGGGTTAGGATGAGGGTTAGGGTTAGGATTAGGGTTAGGGTGAGTTCTATGGTGAGGGTCAGGGTTAGGATTAGGGTTAGGGTGAGGTCTAGGGTGAGGGTGAGGGTTTGGGTAAGGGTAAGGGTTAGGCTTAGGCTTAGGGTTAGGCTGAGCATGAGGTTGAGGGTGAGGGTTAGTGTTAAGGTGATGGTTAGGTTTACGGGAAAGGTGAGGGTTAGGATGAAATTTATGTTTAGGGTGAGGTTTAGGGTGAGGATGATGGTAAGTTTAAAGTTGAGGTTTAGAGGCTGAGGGTGAGGGTTAAGGTAACGGTGAGGTTTAGGGTCAGGGTGAGGTTTAGTGTTAGGGTTAGGGTTAGAGTTAAGGTTATGGTGAGGGTGAGGTTTAGAGGTAGAGTTAGGGTTAGTGTTAGGGTTAGGTTGAGGGTTAGGGTAAGGGTTATGTTGGGTTGATGTTAAGGGTAAACGTGAGGGTTAGGCTGAGGCTGAGGGTTACAGTAGACTGAGGGTTAGGTTTAGGGTGAGGGTTAGGGTTAGTGTGAGTTTTAGTGTGAGGATGAGGTTTAGGGTTAGGGTGAGGGCTAGGGTGAGGGTGAGGGTTAGGTTTAGGTTTAGGGTGAGGTTTAGGGTCAGGGTGATGTTTTGGGTTAGTGTTAGGGTTAGGGTTAGTGTTAGGGTGAGGGTAAGTGTTAGGGTGAGGGTTAGTGTCAGGGTGAGGGTTATTGTTAGGTTGAAGTTTAGGGTTAGGGTTTAGGGTTAGGGTTACGGTTACGGTGAGGTTGAGGGTGAGGGTTAGGTTTAGGGTTAGGATGAGGTTTAGCTTTAGGGTTAAGGTTAGAGTTAGAGTTAGGTTGAGAGCGAGGTTTACGGTTAGAGTTAGGGTTAGTCTTATTGCGAGGTTGGGGTTAGGGTTAGTCTTAGGCTTAGGCCTAGCATGATGGTGAGGGTTAGGTTAGGGTGAAAGTTAGGGTTAGGGTTAGGGTGAGGGTTAGGATGAGGTTTAGTTTTAGGATTAGGGTTAGGTTGAGTACTAGGGTGAGGGTTCGGTTAAGGGTTAGGTTTAGGACTAGGGTTAGTGTGAGGGTGAGTTTGAGCGTTAGGTTTAATGTTAGGCTTAGGGTTAGGTTGAGGTTTAGGGTTAGAGTTTCTGTTAGGGTGAGGATGAGGATGAGGATTAGGGTTAGTGTTAGGGTTAGGGTTAGGTTTAGGGTTAGGTTTAGGGTTAGGTTTAGGGTTAGTGTTAGGTTTACAGTGAGGGTTAGGGTTAGGGTTAGGTTTAGGAATACGCTTAGGGTTAGGCTGAAGTTGAGGGTGGGGTTGAGGATTAGGTTTAGGTTTAGGGTTAGGGTTATTGCTAGTGTTATGGTTACGGTTAAATTTTCGGTGAGAGTGAGGGTAAGGTTGAGGGTTATGTTTAGGGTTAGAATTAGGGTTAGGGTTAGTGTTATTGTTAGGGTTAGATTTATGGTGAGTTTGAGGGTGATGGTGAGGGTTAGGGTTAGAGTTAAGGTTAGGGAGAGGGTTAGGTTGAGGTTTAGGGTTAGGGTTAGTGTTAGGGTTATGGTGAGGTTGAGGGGTAATTTGAGGTTTAGTGATAGAGTTAGGTTTAGTATTAGGGTTTGGTTGAGGGTGAGTGTGAGGGCTAGGGTGAGGGTTAGGCTTAGGCTTAGGGTTAGGCTGAGGGTGACAATGGGTGTGAAGATTAGGGTTAGGGTGATGGTGCGGTTTAGGGTTAGTGTTATTTTTAGGGTTAGGGTTAGAGTTACGGTGAGGGTGAGTTTGTGGGTGAGGGTTAGGGTTAGGGTTAGGATGGGGTTTAGTTTTAGTGTTAGGGTTCGTTTGAGGGTGAGGTTTAGGGTTAAATATAAGGTTAGGGGGATGGTTAGGTTGAGGATTAGGGTTTGGGTAAGTGTTAGGGTTAGGTTGAGTGTTAGATTGAGGATTAGTTTTAGTATTAGTGTGAGGTTTAGGGTGAGGATGAGGGTTAGGGTTAGGGTGAGGGTGAAGGTTAGAATTAGGGTTAGGGTGAGGGCTAGGGTGAGGGTGAGGGTTAGGTTTATGGTTAGGGTTATGGTAAGGTTTAGGACTAGGGTGAGGGTTAGGGTTAGTGTGATCGTTAGTTTTAGGGTTAGGGTTAGAGTTAGGGTGAGGGTAAGTGTTAGGGTGAGGGTTAGGGTTAGGGTGAGGGTTATGGTTAGGGTGAGGGTTAGGATTAGGGTTAATTTTAGGGTGAGGGTTAGGATGTTGGTTAGGGTTAGAGTGCGGGTTAGGCTGGGGGTGATGGTAAGGGTAAACCTTTGGGATAGGCTGAGGGTGATGTTTATGGTAAGGTTGAGTGTTAGGGTTCGGGTGAGGGTTAGTGTTAGGTTTAGTGTGATGGTGAGGGTTAGATTGAGGATTTGTGTTAGGGTTAGTGTGAGGTTTAGGGTGAGGGTAAGGTTGAGGATGAGGTTTAGGATTAGATATAGGGTTAGGGTGAGGGTTAGGGTGAGGGCTAGGTTTATGGTTACTGTTAGGATTAGGTTGAGGGTGAGGATTAGGTTGAGGTTTAGGGTTAGGGTTAGGGTTAGGGTTAGTGTGAGGGATAGTGTTAGGGTTAGGCTTAGTTTTAGGGGGATGGTAATTGTTAGGGTAATGGTATTGGTTAGGCTGAGTGTTATGTTTAGGGTGACAGTTAGGATTAGTGTTAGGGTTACTGTTAGGGTTAAGTTTAGGGTAATGGTTGTGGTGAGGGTGAGGGTGAGGGTTAGGGTTAGGGTTAGGGTGAGGTTTAGGGTTTGGATTAGGGTTAGAGTTAGGGTTAGAGTGAGGGTGAGGTTTAGGGTTAGGGTTAGGGTTAGGGTGAGGGTCAGGTTGAGGGTTAGGGTTAGGGTTAGTGTTAGGATTAGGTTTAGGTGAGAGTTAGGGAGAGGGTTAGGATTAGGGTTAGGTTTAGGGATAGGATTAGGGTTAGGGTGAGGGTGACAGTGGGGTTGTGAATTAAGGTTAGGTTGATGGTTCGGTTTAGGGTTAGTGTTATTCTTAGGGTTAGGGTTAGAGTTATGGTGAGGGTGAGGGTGTGGGTGAGGGTTAGGTTTAGGGTTAGGGTGGGGTTTAGGGTTAGTGTTAGGTTTAGGGTGAGGGTGAGGTTTAAGGTTAAATATAGGGTTAGGGGGATGGTTAGGTTGAGAGTTAGGGTTAGGGTAAATGTTAGGGTTAGGCTTAGGGTGAGGGTTAGATTGAGGTTTAGGTTTAAGGTTAGTGTGAGTTTTAGGGTGAGGATGAGGGTTCGGGTGAGGGTGAGGGTTAGAATTTGGGTTAGGGTGAGGACAAAGGTGAGGGTGAGGATTAGGTTTAGGGTTAGGGTTATGGTGAGGTTTAGGAGTAGGATTAGGGTTAGGGTTAGTGTGAGCTTTAGTGTTAGGTTTAGGGTTAGTGTTAATTTAGGGTATGTGTTTGGGTGAGGGTTAGGGTTAGGGTTAGATTTATGGTTATGGTGAGTGTTAGGGTTAGGTTTAGGGTGAGGGTTAGGGTGTTGGTTAGGGTTAGGGTGCGGTTTAGGGTGGGGGTCACGGTAAGTGTAAATGTGAGGTTTTAACTGAGGGTGATGGTTACGGTAAGGGTGAGGGTTAGGGTTAGGGTTAGGGTTAGGGTTAGGGTTAGGGTCAGGGTTAGTGTTAGGTTAGGGTGAAGGTGAGGGTTAGATTGAGGATTAGTGGTAGGGTTAGTGTGAGGTTTAGGGTGAAGATGACGGTTAGGGTTAGGTTGAGGGCTAGGGTGAAGGTGAGGATTAGTGTGAGCGTTAGTTTTAGCATTAGGGTTAGTGGTAGGGTGAGGATAAGTGTTACGGTGAAGGTTAGGGTTTGGGTGAGGGATATGGTTACGGTGAGGGTTAGTGTTAGGGTTAGGGTTAGGTGAGAGTTCGGGAGAGATTTAGGAATAGGTTTAGGTTTAGGGATAGGATTATGCTTAGGGTATGGGTGAGTGTGTGTGTTAGGGTTAGGTTTAAGGTTAGGCTTAGGGTTTGGCTGAGGGTTGAGTGTGAGGGTTAGGGTTAGGGTGAGGGTTAGGATGAGCGTTAGGGTTACGATTAGGGTTAGGGTAAGGGTTAGGGTGAGGGTTAGGATTAAGGTGAGGGTTATGATTAGGGTAAGGGCTAGGGTGAGGGTGAGATTTAGGGTTAGGTTTAGGGTGAGGTTTAGGGTTAGGGTTTGGTTTAGGGTGAGGGTGAGGTTTAGGGTTAGAGTTAGTGTTAGGGTGAGGCTGAAGGTGAGGGTTAGGGTTATCGTTAGGATTAGGGTTAGTGTTAGGTTTCGGTTCAGGTTAGGGTGAGAGTTTAGGTGAGGTTGAGGTTAGGGTTAGGGTTAAGATTAGGGTTAGGGTTAGGGTTAAGGTGAGTGTGAGGGTTAGGTTTAGGGTTAGGCTTAGGGTTGGGCTGAGGGTGAAGGTGAGAGTGAGGGTTAGGGTTTGGGTGATTGTTAACGTTAGGGTTATGAGGAGGGTTAGGATTATGGTTATGGTTAGGATTAGGGTTACGGTGAGGTCTATGGTATCGGTTATTTTTAGGGTTAGGGTTAAGGTGAGGTTTAGGGTTAGTTTTAGATTTAGGGTTAAGGTGAGCCTGAGGGTGTGGGTTAAGGTTAGGGTTAGGTTTAGGGTAAGGGTTAGGGTGAGCATGAGTGTTAGGTTTAGGGTTAGGGTTAGGCTTAGAGTTACACTGATAGTGAGGGTGAGGGTTAGGGTTAGGGTGAGGGCTAGGGTGAAGGTCAGGATTAGTGTGAGCGTTAGTTTGAGCGTTAGGGTTAGTGTTAGGGTGAGGATAATATTAGGGTGAAGGTTAGGGTTTGGGTGAGGGTTATGGTTAGGGTGATGGTTAGGTTTAGGGTTAGGGTTAGGGTGAGGGTTGGGGTTAGGGTTAGGCTTAGGCTTATGCTTAGGCTTAGGCCGAGCCTGAGGTTGAGGGTTAGGGTTAGGGTTAGGGTTAGGGTTAGGGTGGGGGTTATGATGAGTTTTAGGTTTTGGATAAGGTTAGGTTTAGGATTAGGGTTAGGGTGAGGTTGAATGTGAGTGTTAGGGTTAGGGTTAGGGTTAGGCTTAGATTTAGGGTGAGGGTTAGGGTTAGGTTTAGGGTTTGGTTTAGTTTTAGGGTTAGTGTTAGGGTTAGTGTTAGCGTTAGGGTTAAAGTGATGTTTAGGTTTAGGGTTAGATATAGGGTTAGGCTTAGGGATAGGCTGAGGGTGAGGGTGGGGGTGAGTATTAGAATTAGGTTTTGGCATAGGCTTAGGGTTAGGGTTATTTTTAGTGTTATGGTTAGGGTTATATTTGAGGTGAGGGTGAGGCTGAGGGTGAGGGTTATGTTTATGGTTAATGTTATGGTTAGGATTAGTGTTATTGTTAGGCTTAGGGTTAGAGTAACAGTGAGGTTGAGGGTGAGGGTGAAGGTTAGGTTTAGTGTGGGGTTTAGGGTTATGGTTAATGTTAAGGTTAGTGTGAGGGTGAGGTTTTGGTTTAGAATTAGGGTTACGGTGTGGGTTAGGGTGAAGTTTAGGTTTAGGGTTAGTGTTAGAGTTAGGGTAAGGGTGAGGTTTAGGTTGAGGTTTAGGGATAGGTTTAGGTTTAGGATTAGGGTTAGGGTTAGGGTGAGTGTGAGGGTTAGGGTGAGGATTAGGCTTAGGCTTTGGGTTAGGCTGTGGGTGAGGTTGGGCGTGAGGATTAGGGTTAGGGTGATGGTTCGGGTTAGGGTTAGTGTTATTGTTAGGGTTAGGGTTAGAGTTACGGTGAGGGTGAGGGTGCAGTTGAGGGTTAGGGTTAGGATGAGCTTTAGGGTTAGGTTTAGGGTTAGGGTTAGGTTTAGGGTGAGGTTTAATGTTAGATATAGGGTTAGGGTGAGGGTTAGGTTGAGGGTTAGGGTTAGGGTTAGTGGTAGGGTTAGGTTTAGGGTGAGGGTTAGGTTGGGTTTAAGGTTAGGGTTAGGGTTAGGGTTAGTGTGAGGGTTAGTGTTAGGGTTGGGGTTAGTCTTAGGGGGATGGTAAGTGTTAGGGTGACGGTATGGGTTAGGGTGAGAGTTATGGTTAGGGTGATGGTTAGAATTAGGGTTCGGTTATTGTTAGGCTTAGGTTTAGGGTCATGGTTGCAGTGAGGGTGAGGGTTAGGGTTAGGATTAGGGTGAGTTTTAGGGTTTGGGTTAGGGTTAGAGTTAGGGTTAGAGTGAGGTTGAGGTTTAGGGTTAGGGTTAGGGGTAGGGTGAGGGTTAGGTTGAGAGTTAGGTTTAGGGTTAGTGTTAGGCATAGGGTTAGGTGAGAGTTAGGGAGAAGGTTAGGCTTAGGGTTAGGTTTAGGGATAAGATTAAGGTTAGGGTGAGGGTGAGTGTGAGGGTTAGGTTTACCATTAGTCTTAGGATTAGGCTTAGGCTGATGGTGAGGGTGGGGTTGAGGATTAGGGTTAGGATGATGTTTAGGTTTAGGTTTAGGGTTAGGGCTGAGGAGAGGGTGTGGGTTAGGGTAAGACTTAGCCTTAGGCTTAGGCCCAGCATGTGGTGAGGGTTCGGGTTCGGGTTAGGGTGAGGGTTAGGATGAGGTTTAGGGTTAGAATTAGGGTTAGGGTGAGAGCTAGGAAGAGGTTTGGGGTGAGGGTTAGGGTTAGGTATAAGTTTGGTTCAGGATTAAGGTTAGGGTAAGGGTGAGTGTGAGGGTTAGGTTTATGGTTAAGGTTAGTGTTAGGGTTAGGGTTAGGGTTACGGTGAGGGTTCGGGTTAGGTTTAGGCTTAGGGTTAGGCTTTTCGTTAGGCTCACGGTGAGGTTTAGGGTTAGAATTAGGGTTAGGTTGAGGCTGAGGGTGAGGGTTAGGGTTAGGGTTAGGATTAGGATTTGGTTTAGGGTTAGGGTGAGTGTGAGGGTAAGGGTTAGGGTTAGGGTTAGCCTTAGGATTAGTCTGAGGGTGAGGGTGAGGGTGAGGTTTAGGGTTACAATTAGGGTTAGGGTGAGACTGAGGGTGGGATTGATGGTAAGGGTAAACGTGAGGGTTACGCTGAGGGTGAGAGTTATGGTAAGGGTGAGGGTTAGGGTTAGGGTGAGGGTCAGGGTTAGGCTTAGGGTGAGAGTTTGGGATCGAGTTAGGGTTAGAGTTAGGGTTAGGGTTAGGTTGAAGTTTATGGTTAGGATTAGGGTTAGGGTGAGTTTGAGTGTTAGGGTTAGTGTTAGATTGAGTGTTAGGATGAGGGTTAGGGTGAGAATTAGGGTTAGCGTGAGGGTTCGGGACAGGGTGAGGTTTAGGATTAGGGTTATGGTGAGGTTTAGTGTTAGGGTTAGGGTTATGGTGAGGCTGAGGTTTAGGGTTAGGGTTAGGGTTAGGGTTAGATTTAGGGTTAGGTTGAGGTTTAGGTTAAGGGTGTGGGTTAGGCTTAGGGTTACGATTAGGATTAGGTAAGGGTTAGGGTGAGTGTGTGGGTTAGGGTTAGGGTTAGGCTTAGGGTTAGGCTGAGGGTGAGGGGAGGGTGAGGGTTAGGATTAGGGTGAGGGTTAGGGTTAGGGTTAGGGTGAGATTTAGGGTTCGGTTAAGTTTAGGCTTAGGGTGAGGGTTAGGGTTAGGGTTATGGTGAGTGTGGGGATTAGAGTTAGGTTTAGGGTTAGGGTTAGGGTTAAGGTTAGGGTGGGTTTTAGGGTTAGGGTGTGGGTAAGGGTGAGGATTAGGGTTAGGATTAGAGTTAGCTTGAGGGCTAGGGTGAGGGTGAGGGTTATGGTTAGTGTTAGATTAAAGTTTAGGGTTAGGGTTAGGGTTAGGGTGAGGGTTAGGTTGAGGGTTAGGGTTACGGTGATGGTGAGAGTTAGGGTTACTGTGAGGGTTAGGGTTAGTATTAGTGTTATGGTGAGGGTGAGTGTTAGGATTAGGGTTAGGTTTAGGTTTAGTGTTAGGATTATTGTTATTGTTAGCATTAGGTTCAGAGTTATGTTGAGGGAGAGGGAGAGGGTGAGGGTTAGGTTTAGGGCTAGGGTGAAGTTTAGTCTTAGTGTTAGGTTTAGGGATAGAGTGAGGGTGAGGTTTAGGTATAGTGTTAGGGTTAGGGTGAGGGTTAGGGTGAGGGTTAGGGTTAGGGTGCGGATTAGGTAGGGGATGACGTTAAAGCTAAAGTTGAGCGTTAGGCTGAGGGTGAGGGTTACGGTAAGGGTTAGGGTTAGGGTTAGGGTGAGGGTTGGGTTTAGGTTTAGGCTTAGGCTTAGGCTTAGGCTTAGGCTCAGCATGAGGGTTCGGGTTAGGATTCGGGTTAGGGTGAGGTTTAGGGTTAGGTTTAGGGTGAGGGTTAGGATGAGTTTTAGGGTTAGGATTAGGGTTAGGGAGAGAGCTAGGTTGAGGTGTAGGGTGAGGGTTAGGGTTAGGTATACGGTTAGGGTTAGGATTAGGTTTAGGGTAAGATTGAGTGTGAGGGTTAGGGTTAGGGTTAGGGTTAGTGTTAGGGTTAGGGTTAGGGTTATGGTGAGGGTTAGGGTTAGTGTTAGGCTTAGGGTTAGGCTTTGAGTTAGGCTGAGGGTGAGGGTGGGGTGAGGTTTAGGGTTAGAATTAGGGTTAGGTTGAGGCTGAGGGTGAGGGTGTGTGTTAGGGTTAGGGTTAGGATTAGGATTTGGGATAGGGTGAGGGTGAGTGTGAGGTTTAAGGTTAGGGTTATGGTTAGCATTAGGTTTAGGCTGAGGGTGAAGGTGAGGGTGAAGTTTAGGATTAGTTTGAGGGTTAGGGTGAGGGTTAGATTGGGGATTAGGTTTAGAGTTAGTTTAGTGTGAGGTTTAGCGTGAGGATGAGTGTTAGGGTTATGGTGAGGGTTAGGGTTAGAATTAGGGTTAGGGTGAGGTCTAGAGTGAGGGTGAGGGTTAGAGTTAGGGTTAGGGTTAGGGTGAAGTTTAGGATTAGGGTGAGTGTTAGGGTTAGTGTTAGGGTTAGTGTTAGGGTTAGGGTTAGTGTTAGGGTGAGGGTTAGGTTTAGGGTGAGTGTTATGGTTAGGGTGAGGGTTAGATTGGAGATTAGGGTTAGAGTTAATGTTAGTGTGAGGTTTAGGGTGAGGAAGAGGGTTAGGGTTAGTTTGAGGGTTAGGGTTAGCGTTAGTGTTAGGGTTAAGGTTAGGGTCAGGGTTAGGCTGAGGTTTAGGGTTTGGGTTAGTGTTAGGATTAGGTTTAGGGTGAGGGTGAGTGTGAGCCTTAGTGTTAGGGTTATGCTTAGGCTTAGGGTTAGGCTGAGGTTGAGGGTGAGGCTGAGGGTTAGGGATAGGGTTAGGGTGAGGTTTAGTGTAAGGGTAAGGGTTAGAGTTAGGGTGAGGGTGAGGGTGAGGGTGAGGGTGAGGTTAAGGTGTAGAGTTAGGGTTAGGGTGAATGTTATGGTGAGGATCACGGTAAGGGTAAAAGTGAGGGTTAGGCTGTGGGTGAGGGTTACGGTAAGGGTGAGGGTTAGGGTTAGGGTGAGGTTTAGGTTTAGGGTTAGGGTGAGGGTGAAGGTTAGATTGAGGATTTGTGTTAGGGTTAGTGTGAGGTTTAGGGTGATAATGAGGGTTAGGCTTAGGGTGAGGTCTAGGTTGAGGAAGAGGGTTAGGGTTAGTGTTAGGGTGAGATTTAGGGTTAGGGTGATGATTAGGGTTACTGTGAGTATTAGTGTTAGCAATAGGGTTAATTTTAGGGTGAGTGTAAAAATTAGGGTGATGGTTAGGTTTAGGGTTACGTTTTGGATGAGGTTTAGGTTTCGGGTTAGGGTTAGAGTTAGGCTTAAGGTGAGGGTGAGATTTAGGGTTTGAGTTAGGGTTAGTGTTAGGTTTAGGGATAGGTTGAGGGTTAGGGTTAGGTTTAGGCTTAGGCTTAGGCTTAGGCTGAGGCCGAGCATGAGGGGGAGGGTTATGGTTCGGGTTAGGGTGAGGGTTAGGGTTAGGTTTAGGGTGAGGGCAAGTGTGAGGGTTAGGTTGAGGGTTAGGTTTAGGGATAGGGTTAGCTTTAGGATTTGGTTTAGGGTGAGAGTGAGTATGAGGGTTAGGGTTAGGGTTAGGGTTAGGCTTAGGGTTAGGTTGAGGATTAGTGTTAGGGTTTGGGTTAGGGATAAGTTTAGGGTTAGTGTTAGGGTTAGGGTTAGGGTTAGGTTTACAATTAGGGTTAGGGTTAGGGTTAGGAATAGGCTTAGGGTTAGGCTGAGGGTGAGGGTGGGGGTGATGTTTAGGGTTAGGGTTAGGGTTATTTTTAGTGTTATGGTTAGGGTTAAGTTTGCAGTGAGGGTGAGGCTGAGCGTGAGGGTTATTGTTAAGGATAGGGTTAGGTTTAGTGTTATTGTTAGGAATAGGATTAGAGTTACGGTGAGGTTGAGGTTGAGGGTGAGGGTTAGGGTTAGGTTGATGTTTAGGGTTAGGGTTAGGGTTAGGGTGAGGGTGAGGGTGAGGTTTAGGGTTAGAGTTAGTGTTTGGGGGAGGGTTAGGATGAAGTTTAGGGTTAGGGTTAGTGTTAGGGTTAGGGTGAGGGTGAGGGTTAGGTTGAGATTTAGGGATAGGGTTAGTGTTAGGGTTAGGGTGAAGATGAGGGTTAGGTTGAGGTTTAGGGATAGGGTTAGGTTTAGGATTAGGGATAGGGTGAGCGTGAGTGTGAGGGTTTGGATGAGGGTTAGGTTTAGTCTTAGGGTTAGGCTGAGGGTGAGGGTAGGGGTGAGGATTAGGGTTAAGTTGATGATTAGGGTTAGGTTTAGTGTTATTGTTAGGGTTAGGGTTAGAGTTCCTTTGAGGATGAGGGTGCGGTTGAGGGTTAGTGTTATGGTTAGGGTGGGGTTAAGTGTTAGGTTTAGGGTTAGGGTTAGGGTGAGGGTGAGCTTTAGGGTTAGATATAGGCTTTGGGTTAGGGTGAGGGTTAGGGTTA
Organism: Dipodomys merriami; assembly: GCF_024711535.1. Lineage (NCBI taxonomy): Eukaryota > Metazoa > Chordata > Mammalia > Rodentia > Heteromyidae > Dipodomys > Dipodomys merriami. The sequence goes on along the minus strand of NW_027206335.1, from coordinate 3,303,355 downwards.
AGGTTTGGTTTAGTTTGAGGGTGAGGCTGAGAATTAGGGTTAGATTTAGTGTTAGGGTTAGTGTTAGGTTTAGGGTGTGGGTTAGGGTTAGGGTTACGGTGAGGTTTAGGGTTAGGGTTAGGGATAGGATTAGGCTTCGTGTTACGCTGAGGGTGAGGGTGGCGGTGAGGATTAGAGTTAAGATTAGGGTTAGGGTTAGGGTTATTGTTAGTGTTATTGTTAGGGTTATGTTTGCTGTGAGGTTGAGGCTGAGGGTGTGAGTTATTGTTAGGGTTATGGTTATGGTTAGGGTTAGTGTTATTCTTAGGGTTATTTTTAGATTTACGATGAGGTTGAGGGTGAGGGTGAGGGTTAGTGTTAGGTTGAGTTTTAGGGTTAGGTTTAGGTTTAGAGTTAGGGTGAGGATGAGGTTTAGGGTTAGAGTTAGGGTAAAGTGGAGGGTTAGGGTGAGGTTTAGGGTTAGTGTTAGTGTTAGGTTTACGGTGAGGGTGAGGGTTAGGTTGAGGTTTAGGAATAAGGTTATGTTTAGGATTAGGGTTAGGGTGAGGGCTAGGGTGAGGGTGAGGTTTAGCTTAGGGTTAGGGTGAGGTTTAGTGTTAGGGTTAGGGTTAGGGTGAGGGTGAGATTTAGAGGTAGGTTTAACTTGAGGCTGAGGTTGAGGGTTAGGGTTAGGGTTAGTGTTAGAGTTAGGGTTAGGTTGAGGGTTAGGTTGAGGTTGAGGGTTAGGCTTAGGGTTACTATTAGGATTAGGGTAAGGTTTAGGGTGAGTTTTACAGTTAAGGTTAGGGTTAGGCTTAGCCTTAGGGTTAGGCTGAGGATGAGGGTGAGGGTAAGGGTTAGAGTAAGGGTTCGGGTTAGTGTTAGGGTTAGGGTGAGAGTTAGGGTTCGGTTAAGTTCAGGGTTAGGGTGAGGGTTAGGGTTAGGGTGAGCGTGAGGTTTAGGGTTAGGTTGAGGTTTAGGGTTAGGGTTAGAGTGATGGTTAGGGTTAGGGTTGGTGTGCGGGTTAGGATGAGGATTAGGGTTAGGATTAGGGTAAGGGTGAGGTCTAGGATGAGGGTGAGGGTTAGGTTTAGTGTTAGGTTAAGGTTTAGGGTTAGGGTTATGGTTAGGTTGAGGGTTAGGTTGAGGATTAGGGTTACAGGGAGGGTGAGAGTTAGGGTTAGGGTGAGGGTTAGGGTTAGGGTGAGGTTTAGGGTTTGGATTAGGTTTAGGGTGACGGTGAGTGTTAGGATTAGTGTTAGGGTTATGGTTAGGTTTAGGGTTAGGATTAGTGTTATTGTTAGGGTTAGGGTTAGAATTATCGTGATGGTTAAGGTGAGGGTGAGGGTGAGGATTAGGGTTAGCGTTAGGGTGAGGTTTAGGGTTATAGATAGGATTAGGTTTAGGGTGAGGGTGAAGTTTAGTGTTAGATTTAGGGTTAGTTGGAGGGTTAGGTTGAGGGTTAGTGTTAGTGTTAGTGTTAGGGTTAAGGGTTGGGTGAAGGTTAGGTTGAGGTTTAGGGTTATGGTTAGGGTTAGGTTTAGGATTAGGTTTAGGATGAGTGTGAGTGTGAGGGTTAGGGTTAATCTTAGACTTAGGCTTAAGGTTAGGCTGAGGGTGAGGGTGGGGTTGAGGATTAGGATTATGATGATGGTTAGGGTTAGGGTTAGTGTGAGGGTTAGGATGAGGGTTAGGGTTAGGATTAGGTTTCAGGTGAAGGCTAGGGTGAGGGTGAGGGTTAAGGTAAGTTTTAGGCTTAGGCTTAGGTTTAGGCTGAGCGTGAGGGTGAGGGTGAGAGTTAGTGTTAGGGTGATGGTTAGGTTTACTCTTAGGGTGAGGGTTAGGATGGGATTTAGGGTTAGGTTGAGGGTTAGGTTGAGGATGATGGTAATGGTAAAGGTGAGGTTTAGCCTGAGGGTGAGGTTTAAGATTAGGGTGAAGTTTAGTTTTAGGTTTAGTGTTAGGATAAGGGTTAGGGTGAGCTTTAGATTGAGGATTAGGTTTAAGGTTAGTGTGAGCTTTAGGGTGAGGATGAGGGTTAGGTTTAGGGTGAGAGTGAGGGTTAGAATTAGGGTTAGGGTGAGTGCTAGGGTGAGGGTGAGGGTTAGGTTTAGGGTTAGGGTTAGGGTGAGGTTTAGAATTAGGATGAGGTTTAAGGTTAGAGTGAGGGTTAGTGGTAGGGTTAGGGTTAGTGTAAGGGTGAGGGTAAGTGTAAGGGTGAGGTTTAGGGTTCGGATGAGGGTTATGTTTATGGTGAAGGTTAGGCTTAGGTTTAGGTTTAATGTTAGGGTTAGGGTTAGTGTTACGGTTACGGTGAGAGTGTGGGTAAGGGTTAGGGTTAGGCTTAGGGTGAGGTTTAGTGTTAGGGTTAGAGTTAGTGTTAGCATGAGGGTGAGGTTTAGGTGTAGAGCTAGGGTTAAGGTGAGGGTTAGGGTTAGGGTTATGCTTATTGTGCGGGTTAGGGTGGGGGTGACGTTAAGGGTAAATTTGAGGGTTAGGCTGAGGGTGAGGGTTACGGTAAGAGTGAGGGTTAGGGTTAGGGTGAGAGTTAGTGTTAGGGTTAGGGTGAGGGTTAGTGTTAGGGTTAGGGTGAGGGTGAGGGTTAGATTGAGGATTAGTATTAGGGTTAGTGGGAGGTTTAGGGTGAGGATGAGGGTTAGGGTTACGGTGAGCCTTAGTGTTATTGTTAGGTTTAGTGTTAATGTGAGGGTAAGTGTTAGGGTGAGGGTTAGGGTAAGGGCAAGTGTAATGGTTAATGTGAGGGTTAGGGTTAGATTTAGGGATAGGGTGAGTGTGATATTTAGGGTTAGAGTTAAAGTTAGTGTTAGGGTTAGGGTTAGGGTGAGGGTTAGGTATAGGGTTAGGGTTAGGCTTAGGCTTAGGCTTATGCTTAGGGCGACCATGAGCGTGAGGTTTAGAGTTAGGGTTAGGGTGAGGGTTAGGGTTATGGTGAGGGTTAGGATGAGGTTTAGGGTTAGGATTAGGGTTAGGGTGAGGCTAGAGTGAGGGTTAGGGTGAGCGTTAGGGTTAGGAAATGGGTTAGGTTTAGGATTAGGGTTAGGGTGAGGGTGATTGTTAGGGTTGGGGATAGGGTTAGGGTTAGCCTGAGAGTTAGGGTGAGGGTTAGGGTGTGGGTTAGGGTTAGGGTTTGGGTTAAGGTGAGGGTGAGGCTGAGCATTGGGCTTACTTTTAGGGTTAGGTTTAGGGTTAGGTTTAGCATTACCGTTAGGGTTAGGGTTAGGCTTAGTGTTAGGGTTAGGGTGAGGTTTTAGGTTAAATATAGGGTTAGGGCGATGGTTTGGGTAAGGGTTAGGCATAGGGTTAGTATTACGGTTAAGGTGAGGGTGAGGGTTAGGTTGAGGTTTAGGGTTAGGGTTAAGTTTAGGGTTAGTTTGAGGGTTAGTGTTAATGTTGGGTTATTGTTAGGGTGAGGGTAAGTGTTAGGGTGAGGGTTAGAGTTAATGTGAGGGTTGGGTGAGGGTGAGGTTTAGTGATAGAGTTAGGTTTAGGGTGAGGTTTAGGTTGAGGTTTAGGGTTAGGATGTTAGTGTTAGGGTTAGGGTGAGAATTAGGGGGATTGTTAGGGTTAGGGTTAGGGTTAGCGTTAGCGTTCGGGTGTGGTTGAGGTCTAGTGTTAGAATTAGGGTTAGGGTGAGGCTGAGGGTGAGGGTTAGTTTTAGGGTTAGGGTTAGGGCGAGGGTTAGGGTGTGGGTTAGTGTGAGGGTTAGTGTTAAGGCTAGGATTAGGATTAGGATTAGGGTTAGGGTTAGGGTGAGTGTGAGGGTTAGGGTTAGGCTTAGGGTTAACCTTAGGTTTAGGCTGAGAGTGAGGGTGAGGGTGAGGGTTAGGTTTAGCCTGAGAGTTAAGGTTAGGGTTACGGTGAGTTTTAGTGTTAGGGTTAGGGTTAGAGTTAGCTTTAGGGTGAGCATGAGATTTAGGGGTAGATTTAGGGTTGGGGTTAGGGTTATTTTAGGGTTAGGTTTAGGGTTAGTTTTAGAGTTGGAGTTGCAGTTAGGGTTAGGGTGAGCGTGAGGTTTACAATTAGAGTTAGGGTTAGTGTAGGGTTAGGGTTAGTGTGAGGGTTAGGGTTAGGATTAGGCTAAGGCTTATGCTTAGGCTTAGGCCGAGCATGAGGTTGAGGGCTAGGGTGAGTGTTATGGTGAGGGTTAGGTTTAGGCATACGGTTAGGGTTAGGATTCGGATTAGGGTGAGGGTGAGGTTAGGGTTAGGGTTAGGCTTAGGGATAGGGTTAGGTTTAGAATTAGGGTTAGGGTTAGGGTTATGGAGAGGGTTATGGTTAGGGTTAGGGCTAGGCTTATTGTAAGGATTATGGTTAGGGTTAAGTTTGCGGTCAGGGTGAGGCTGAGGGTTAGGGTTAGGATTAGTATTATTTTTGGGGATAGGCTTAGAGTTACAGTGAGCTTGAGTGTGAGGGTGTGAGTTAGGTTTAGGCTAACGTTTAGGTTGCGGTTTAGGGCTAGGGTTAAGGGTAGTTTGAGGGTGAGGTTTAGGGTTAGAGTTAGGGTTAGGGGGATTGTTAGGGTGAGGTTTTGGGTTAGGGTTAGGTTTAGGATTAGGGTTAGGTTGAGGGTGAGTGTGAGGGTTAGCGTGAGCGTTAGGGTGATGGTAAGTGTTAGGGTGAGGGTTAGGGTTAGGGTGATGGTGAGGGTGACGTTTAGGGTTAGAGTTACAGTTAGGGTGAGGTTTAGGGTTATTGTTAGTGTTACGGTTAGGGTTAGGGTGAGAGTTAGGGGGAGGGTTAGGGTTAGGGTTAGGGTTAGTATTAGGGTTAAGCTGAGGGTTAGGTTTAGGGTTAGAATTAGTGTTAGGGTTAGGCTGAGTTTGAGGGTGAAGGTTAGGGTTAGGGTTAGGGTTAGGATTAAGGTTAGGGACAGGGTGAGTGTGAGGGTTAGGATTAGGGTTAGGGTTAGCCTTAGGTTTTGGCTGAGGGTGAGGGTGAGGGTGAGGGTTAGGCTTAGGCTTAGGCTTAGGGTGAGCCTAAGGTGAGGGTGAGGGTTAGGGTTAGGGTTAGGGTGAGATTTAGTGTTAGGGTTAATGTGGATGTGATGGTAAGTGTAAAGTTGAGAGTTAGGCTTAGGGTGAGGGTTAAGTTAAGTGTCAGGGTTAATGTTAGGGTGAGGTTTAGGGTTAGGGTTTGGGTGAGGGTGAGGGTTAGACTGAGGATTAGTGTTAGGGTTACTGTGAGGTTTAGGGTGAGGATGAGGGTTAAGGTTTAGGGTGAGGGCTAGGGAGAGGGTGAGGTTTAGGGTTAGTGGTAGGGTGAGGTTTAGGGTTTGGGTGATGACTAGGGTTAGTGTGAGGGTTAGTATTAGGGTTAGGGTTAGTGTTAAGGTGAGGGTAAGTGTTAGGGTGAGTGTTAGGTTTAGGGTGAGGTTATGGTTAGGGCGAGGGTTAGGGTTAGAATTAGGGTTATTGTTAGCGTTAGGGTTAGGGTTATGGTTACTGTGAGGGTGAGGGTGAGGTTTAGGGTTATGGTTCAGATGAGGCTTAGAGATAGGGTTTGGGTTAGGGTTAGGGTCAGGTGAGGTTTAGGGTTAGAGTTAGGGTTAGGGTCAGGCTGAGGGTGAGGGTTAGGTTAGAATTAATGTTAGGTTTAGGCTTAAGGTGAGGGTAAGGTTGAGGGTGAGGTTTAGGGTTAGGTTTAGGATTAGGATTAGGATTAAGGTTAGGTTTAGGGTGAGTGTGAATCTTAGGGTTAGGGTACGGGTTAGGCTTAGGGTTAGGCTGAGGGTGAGCGTGAGGGTGAGGGTTAGGGTTAGGGTGAGGTTTAGGGTTAGGTTTAGGGTGAGTGTGATGGTTAGGGTTAGGGTTAGGCTTAAGTTTAGGCTGAGGGTGAGGGTGAGGGTTAGGGTTAGGGCTTGGGTTAGGATTAGGGTTATGGGGAGGGATAAGATGAGGGTTAGGGTTAGGATTAGGGTTAGGGTGAGGGCTATGGTGAGGGTTAGGGTTAAGGTGAGGTTTACAGTTTGGGTTAGGGACAGGGTTATGGTGAGGGTGAGGTTTAGGGTTAGAGTTAGGGTTAAGTTGAGGCGTAGGGTCAGGTTAGATTTAGGGTAAGGATTAGGATTAGGGTAAGGGATAGGGTGAGTGTGAGGTTTAGGGTAACATTTAGGGTTAGGCTTAGGGTTACGTTGAGGGTGAGGGTGAGGGTTAGGGTTAGGGTGAGGATTAGGGTTAGGGTTAGGGTGAGAGTTAGGGTTCAGTTTAAGTTTAGGGTTAGGGTGAATGTTAGGGTTAGGGTTATGTTGAGCGTGAGGGTTAGGGTTAGGTTGAGGGATAGGGTTCGGGTTAGGTTTAGGGTGAGGTTAGGGTTAGGATTAGTGTGAGGGTTAGTGTTAGGGTTAGGATTAATGTTAGGGTCAGGGTAAGTGTTAGGGTGAGGGTTTGGGTTAGGGTGAGGGTGAGGGTGAGGGTTATGGTTATGGTGAGGGTTAGCATTAGGGTTAGGGTTATTGTTAGGGTTAGGTTTAGAGTTACGGTTATGGTGAGGGTGAGGGTGATGTTTAGGGTTAGGTTTAGGGTGAGGTTTAGGGATTGGGTTAGGGTTAGATTTAGGTTTAGGGTGAGGGTTAGGTTTAGATTTAGAGTTAGGGTTAGTGTGAGAGGTTGAGGTTTAGGGTTAGGGTTAGTGTTAGTGTTAGGTTTAGGGTGAGAGTTAGGGAGAGAGTTAGGGTAAGGGTTAGGGTTATTGTTAGATTTAGGGTGAGGATGAGTGTGTGTGATAGGGTTAGGTTTAGTGTTAGGGTTAAGGTTAGGGTGAGGGTTTGATTGAGCATTAGGTTTAAGGTTAGGGTTAGTGTGAGGTTTAGGGTGAGGATTAGGGCTAGGCTTAGGGAGATGGGGAGGTTTAGAATTAGGGTTAGTGTGAGGGCTAGGGAGAGGGTGAGGTTTAGAGTTAGGGTTAGGGTTAGGGTGAGGTTTAGGATTAGAGTGAGGGTTAGGGTTAGGGTTAGTGTTAGGGTTAGTGTTAGGGTTAGTGTTAGGGTGAGGGTAAGTGTTAGGTTGAGGGTGATGTTTAGGGTAAGGGTTATGGTTAGGGTGAGGGATAGGGTTAGGTTTAGGGTTATTGTTAGGTTTACGGTTATGGTTACAGTGAGGGTGAGTGTGAGCGTTAAGGAAAGGGTGAGGCTGAGGTTTAGTGATAGGGTAAGTGTTAGAATTAGGTTTAATGTGAGGGTGAGGTTTAGGTGTAGAGTTAGGGTTAGGGAGAGGGTTGGGGTTAGGGTGAGGTTTAGGGTGCGGGTGACGGTAAGGGTAAAGGTGAGGGTTAGGCTGAGGGTGAGGGTTACGGTAAGTGTGAGGGTTACGGTTATGGTGAGGGTTAGGTTTAGGGTTAGGGTGAGGGTAAGGTTTAGATTGAGGATTAGTGTTAGGGTTAGTGTGAGGTTAGGGTGAGGATGGGTGTTAGGGTTAGGGTGACGGCTAGGGTGAGGGTGAGGTTTAGGGTTAGTGTTAGAGTGAGGTTAAGGGTTAGGGTGAAGTTTAGGTTTAGTGTGATTGTTAGTGTTAGCGCTAGGGTTAGTGTTAGGGTGAGGGTAAATGTTAGGGTGAGGGTTAGGGTTAGGGTGAGGGTTATGGTTACGGTGATGGTTAGGGTTAGGGTTTGCGTTATTGTTAGGGTTAGGGTTATGTTTACGGTTAGAGTGAGGGTGAGGGTGAGGGTTAGGGTTAGGGTTAGGATGAGGTTTAGGTTTAGGGTTAGGGTTAGACTGAGGGTTAGGGAGAGGGTGAGATTTAGGGTTAGAGTTAGGGTTAGGGTTAGGGATAGGGTTAGGGTTAGAGTTAGGTTTAGGCTTAGGCTTAGGCTTAGGCTGAGCATGAGGGGGAGGGTTAGGGTTCGCGTTAGGGTTAGGTTTAGTGTGAGGGTTAGGATGAGGTTTAGGGTTAGGATTAGGTTTAGGGTGAAATCTTGGGTGAGGGTTAGGGTGAGGTGTAGGGTTAGGGATAGGGTTAGGTTTAGGATTTGGGGTAGGATAAGGATGAGGGTGAGGGTTAGGCTAAGGGTTATGGTTAGGCTTAGGGTTAGGGTGAGGGTTAGGGTTAGGGTTTGGATTAGGGTGAGGATGAGGATTAGGTTTAGTTTTAGTGTTTGGTTTAGGGATAGTGTTAGTGTTAGGGTTAGGGTTAGGGTTACAGGGAGGGTTAGGGTTACGGATAGGCTGAGTGTGAGAGTGGGGGTCAGTAATAGGGGTAGGGTTAAGGTTAGGGTTAGGGTTATTTTTAGTGTTATGGTTAAGGTTAAGTTTTCAGTGAGCGTGAGGCTGAGGGTGAGGGTTATGTTTAGGGATAGGTTTAAGGTTAGAGTTATTGTTAGGGACAGGGTTAGTGTTACGGTGTGGTTGAGGGTGAGGTTGAGGGTTAGGGTTAGGGTGTTTTAGTTTTAGGGTGAGGGTGAGGTTTAGGGTTAGAGTTAGGGTTTGGGGGAGGGTAAGGGTGAGATTTAGGGTTACGGTTAGTGTTTGGGTTAGGGTGAGGGTGAGGGTTAAGGTGAGATTAAGGGACAGGTTTAGGTTTAGGTTTAGGGTTGGGTGAGCGTGAGTTTGAGGCTGATGGTGAGGGTGGGGGTGAGGATTAGGGTTAGGGTGATGGTTAGGGTTAGGCTTAGTGTTATTTTTAGGGTTAGGGTTAGAGTTACGGTGAGAGTGAGGGTGCGAGTCAGGGTTAGTGTTAGGGTTAGGGTGGGGTTTAGGGTTAAGGCTAGGGTTAGAGTTAGGTTGAGGTAGAGGTTCAGGGCTAGATATAGGATTAGGGGAAGGTTAGGGTGAGGGTTAGGGTTAGGGTTTGTGTTAGGGTTAGGGTGAGGGTGAGGGTTAGGATTACGGTTAGGGTTAGGGTGAGGTTTAGGGTTAGGCTTAGAGTTATGGTGAGGGTGAGGGTGCGGGTGAGTATGAGGGTTAGGTTTCTGTTTCTGGTAAGGCTTGTGGATAGGCTTAGGGTTTGGCTGAGGGTGAGGGTGAGTTTCACGTTTAGGGTTAGGGTGAGGGTTTCAGATAGGGTTATAGGGAGTGTTAGGATGAGGGTTAGGGTTAGGATTAGGGTTAGGGTGAGGGCTAGGGTGAGGGTGAGGTTAAGGGTTAGGGTTAGGGTGAGGTTTAGGTTTAGGGTTAGGGTTAGGTTTAGGGTGAGGGTAATTTTTTGGGTTAGAGTTAGGGTTAAGGTGAGGCTGAGGGTGAGGGTTAGGGTTAGGATTAGGATTAGGGTAAGGTTAGGGTGAGTGTGAGGGTTAGGGTTAGGGTTAGGCTTAGGTTTTCACTGAGGGTGAGGGTGAGGGTTAGGATTAGGGTGAGGGTTAGGGTTAGGGTTACGTTGAGAGTTAGGGTTCAGGTAAAGTTTAGGGTTATGTTGAGGTTTAGGGTTAGTGTTAAGTTGAGCGTGAGGATTAGGGTTAGGTTGAGGGTTAGGTTTAGGGTTAGGGTTAGGGTGAGGTTTAGGGTTAGTGTTTGGGTGAGGCTAAGGATGAGGATTAGGGTTAGGATTAGAGTTAGGGTGAGGGCTCGGGTGAGGATGAGGGTTAGGTTTAGTGTTAGTGTGAGGTTTAGGTTTAGGGTTAGGGTTAGGTTGAGGGTTAGGATGAGGGTTAGGGGTAGGGTAAGTGTGAGGGTTAGGATAAGGGTGAGGATTAGAGTTAGGATCAGGGTTAGTGTGAGGTTGAGGATTATGATTAGGGTTAGGGTTAGTGTTATTGTTAGGGTTAGTGTTAGGTTTAAGGTTAAGGTGAGGGTGAGGGTTAGGGTTAGGGTTAGGCTGAGGTTTTTAGTGTTACGCTTGGGGTTAGAGTTAGGGTTAGGGTGAGGTTATTGTTTGGGTTAGTGTGAGGGTTAGTGTTAGGGTTACGGTATGGGTTACAATGAGGGTTATGGTTACAGTTAGGTTTAGGATTAGGGTTAGGGTTATTGTTATGGTTAGGTTTACTGTTACGGTTAGGGTGAGGGTGAGTGTGAGGGTTAGGCTTAGGGTTAGGGTTAGGCTTAGGGTTAGGGTGAGGGTTAGGGTTAGGATTAGCGTTAGGGTTAGGGTGAGGTTTAGGGTTTGGGTTACTTTAGAGTTAGGTTTAGGGTGAAGGTGTGGTTTTGGGTTAGATTTAGGGTTAAGGTGAGGGTTAGGGTGGGGATTTGGGTGAGGGTTAGGATTAGGGTTAGGGTTAAGGTGGGGGTGACCATAAGGGTAAAGGTGAGGGTTAGGCCTAGGGTGAGGGTTACGGTAAGGGTGAGGGTTAGGGTTAGGTGAGGGTTAGGGTTAGGGATAGGCTGAGGCTGAGTGTTAGATTGAGCTTTAGTGTTAGGGTTAGTGTGAGATTTAAGGTGAGGGTGAGGGTTAGGTTTAGGGTTAGGGCTAGGGTGAATGTGAGGATTAGGATTAGTGATAGGGTGAGGTTAGGGTTAGGGTGAGGGTTATGGTTAGGGTTAGGGTGAGTGTTTGTGTTAGGGTTAGGTTTAGGGTTAGGCTTAGGGTTAGGCTGAGGGTGACGTTGACGGTGAGGTTTAGGGTTAGGGTGAGTGTTAGGGTTAGGGTTAGATGGGGGGTTACGATGAGGGTTAGGGTTAGGATTAGGTTTAGGTTAAGGGCTAGGGTGAGGGTGAGGTTTAGAGTTAGGGTTCGGTTGAGGTTTAGGTTTAGGGTTAGGGTAAGGGTTATGGTGAGGGTGAGATTTAGGGTTAGAGTTAGTGTTAGGGTGAGATTGAGGGTGAGGGTTAGGGTTAGGCTTAGTGTTAGGATTATCGTTGAGGTTAGGGTGAGGGTTAAGGTGAGATTGAGGGTTAGTGTTAGGGTTAGGATTAATGTTAGGGTTAGGTTTAGGGTTAGTGTTAGTTTTAGGGTTAGAGTTAGTTATAGGCTTAGGGTTAGACTGATGGTGAGGGTGAAGGGGAGGTTTAGGGTTAGGGTGAGGGTGATGATTAGGGTTATGGGGAGGGTTAGGATGAGGGTTAGGGTTAGGATTAGGGCTTGGTTGAGGGCTAGTGTGAGGGTGAGGTTTAGGGTGAGGTTTAGGGTTAGGGTTAGGGTGAGGGTTAGGATGAGGGTTAGGTTTAGGAATAGGGTTAGGGTGAGGGCTAGGCTGAAGGTGAGGGTTAGGGTAAACGTTGGGCTTAGGCTTAGGTTTAGGCTGAGCATACTGTTCAGGTTGAGGGTTTGCTTTAGGGTTAGGGTAAGGTTTAGTGTTAGGGTTAGGGATAGAGTTCGGGTAAGGGTGAGGGTGTGGTTTAGGGTTAGAGTTAGGGTTAGGTTTATGGTGAGGGTTAGGATTGGGGTGACGGTAAGGGTAAAAGTGAAGATTAGGCTGAGGGTAAGGGTTACAGTAAGGGTGAGGGTTAGGGTTAGGGTGAGGGTTAGGGTTAGGGTTAGGGTTAGGGTGAGGGTGAGGGTGAGGGTTAGATTGAGGATTAGTGTTAGGGTTAGTGTGCGGTTTAGGGTGAGGATGAGGGTTAGGGTTAGGGTGAGTGTGAGGGTTAGGGTTAGTGTTAGGTTGAGGTTTATGGTTAGGGTGATAGTGTTAGTGTTAGGGTGAGGTTGAGGGTTACGATTAGGGTTAGGATTAATGTTAGGTTTAGGCTTAAGGTATGGGATAGGGTGAGGGTGAGAGTTAGGCCTAGGGTTTGATTAGAATTAGGGTTACGTTGATTGTTAGGGTTAGGTTTAGGGATAGGGATAGGCTTAGGGTTAGGCTGAGGGTGAGGGTGAGGTTGAGAGTTAAGTTGAGGGTGAGGGATAGTGTTAGGTATAGGGTGAGAGTTAGGTTTTGGGTTAAGTTTAGGGTTAGGGTGAGGGTTAGGGTAGGGGTTATAGTGAGGGTGAGTGTTTGGGTTAGGTTGAGAGTTAGGGTTAGGGTTAGGGTTAGGGTGAGGGTGAGGTTGAGGGTTAGGTTTATTTTTAGGGTGAGGTTTAGGATGAGTTTTAGGGATAGGATTAGGGTTTGGGTGAGGGCTAGCGTGAGGGTGAGGTTTAGGGTTAAGTTTAGGGTGAGGTTTAGGGTTAGGGTTAGGGTGAGTGTGAGGTTTAGTGTTAGAGGTAGGGTTAGGGTGATGGTGAGGGTGAGGGTTGGGTTAGGGTTAGGGTTAGGTTGAGGGTGAGTGTTAGGATTAGGGTTAAGGTTAGGGTTAGGATTAGTGTTATTGTTAGGGTTAGGGTTAGAGTTAAGGTGAGGTTAAGGGAAAGGGTGAGGGTGAGGGGTAGGTTTATTGTTATGGTGAGGTTTAGGGTTTGGGTTAGTGTTATGGTGAGGGTTAGGATGAAGGTTAGGGTTACGGTAAGGGTGAGGGTTAGGGTTAGGGTGAGGTTTAGGGTTAGGATTAGAGTTAATCTGAGAGTGAAGTTTAGGATTAGGGTTAGGGTTAGGGTTATTGTTAGGGTTAGGGTTACGGTGACAGTGAGGTTGAGGGTTAGTGTTAGAGTTAGGGTGAGGTTTTTAGTGTTAGGGTTAGGGTTAGAGATAGCGTTAGGGTGAGGGTGAGGTTTAGGGGTTGAGTTAGGGTTAGGGTGAATGTTAGGCTGAGGGTTAGGGTTAAGGTGAGGGTTATGTGGGGTGACGGTAAGGGTAAAGTTGAGGGTTAGGCCTAGGGTGACGGTTACGGTAGGTGAGGGTTAGGTTTAGGGTGTGGGTTAGGGTTAGGGTGAGGGTGAGGATGAGGGTTAAATTGAGGCTTAGTGTTAGGGTTAGTGTGATGTTTAGGGTGAGGATGAGGGTAAGGGTTAGGGTGAGGGCTAGGGTGAGGGAGAGGATTAGGGTTGGTGTTAGGGTGCGGTTAGGGTTAGGGTGAGGGTTATGGTTAGTATGAGGGTTAGGGTTAGGTTCAGTGTTAGGGTTAAGGTTAAGGTTAAGGTTAGTGTAGGGTTAGGGTTAGGGTTAGGGTTAGGGTTGTTGTTAGGGTTAGGGTTAGGATGAGGTTTAGGTTTAGGGTTAGAGTTAGGGTTAGTGTGAGTGTGAGGTTTAGGGTTAGAGTAAGTGTTAGTGTTAGGGTTAGGGCTAGGGTGAGCGTTAGGGTTAGGGTTAGGCTTAGGCTTTGGCTCAGGCTTAGCCCCAGCATATGGGTGAGGGTTAGGGTTCGGTTTAGGGTTCGGGTTAATTTTAGGGTTAGGGTGAGGATTAGGATGAGGTTTAGGGTTAGGATTAGGGTTAGGCTGAGGTCTAGGGTGAGGATTAGGCTGAGGGTTAGGGATAGGGTTGGGTTTAGGATTAGGTTTAGGGTGAGGGTGAATGTGAGGGTTAGAATTAGGGTTAGGTTTAGGCTTAGGATTAGGGTGAAGGGTGGGGTTAGGGTTTTGTTAGGGTGAGGATGAGGCTGAGGATTAGGTTTAGGTTGAGGGTTAGGTTTAGGTTTAGGGTTAGTGTTAGTGTTATGGTTAGGGTTATAGTGAGGGTTAGGGACTAGGTTTAGAGTTATTGTTTGGGTTAGGGTTAAGGTTACAGTTACAATGAGGGTGAGGGTGAGGATTAGCGTTAGCATTATGGTGAGATTTAATGTTAGGATTAGGGTTAGAGGTAGGTTTAGGGTGAGGATGAGGTTTAGGGGTAGAGTCAGGGTTAGGGTGAGGGTTAAGTTGAGGGTTAGGGTTAGGGTGAGGGTTAGGGTGGGAGTGACGGTACGGGTAAACGTGAGGGTTAGGCTGAGGTTGTGGGTTATTGTAAGGGTGAGGGTTAGGGTTAGGATGAAAATTAGGGTTAGGGGTAGGGTGAGGGTGAGGGTTAGATTGAGTATTAGTGTTAGGGTTAGTGTGAGGTTTAGGGTGAGGATGAGTGTTAGGGTTAGGGTGAGGGCTAGGGTGAGGGTGAGGGTTAAGGTGAGCTTTAGGGTTAGGGTGATGGTTAGGGTTAGTGTGAGGGTTAGTGTTAGGATTAGTGTGAGCGTTCGGTTGAGGGTAAATGTTAGGGTGAGGCTTAAGATAAGGGTTAGTTTTAGCGTTAAGGTTAGGGTTATTGTTAGGGTTAGGTTTAGGGTTATGGTTAAGGTCAGGGTGAGGGTTAGATTTAGTGTTAGGATGAGGTTTAGGTTTAGGGTTAGGGTTAGAGTTAGGGTTAGGGTGAGAGTGAGGTTTAGGGTTAGAGTTAGGGTTAGTGTAAGGGTTAGGGTTAGGGTGAGGGTTAGGGTTAGGGCTAGGCTTAGGCTTAGGCTTAGGCTTAGGCCGAGCATGAGGGTGAGGGTTAGGGTTAGGTTTAGGGTGAGGGTTAGGGTTAGGGTTAGGCTGAGAGTTAGGATGAGGTTTAGGGTTAGGATTAGGTTTAGGTTGAGGGCTAGGGTGAGGCTTATATTGAGGGTTTGGGTAAGGTTAGGGTTATGTTTAGGATTAGGTTTAGGGTGAGGGTGAGTGTGAGGGTTAGGGTTAGGGTTAGGGTTAGGGTTACAGTGAGGGTTAGGATTAGGGGTAGGTTTAGGCTTAGGTTTAGACTGAGGGTGAGGATGGGGGTGAGGATTATGGTTAGAGTTAGGGTTAGGGTTAGGGTTATTTTTAGTGTTATGGTTAGGGTTAAGTTTTAGGTGAGGGTGAGGCTGAGGGTGAGGTTTATGTTTAGGGTTAGTGTTAGGGTTAGGTTTAGTGGTATATTTATATTTAGTGTTAGAGTTATGGTGAGGTTGAGGGTGCGGGTGAGAGTTAGGGAAAAGGTGAAGTTTAGGGTGAGGTTTAGGTTGAGAGTTAGGGTTAGGGTAAGGGTGAGGTTTAGGGTTAGAGTTACGGTTATGGGGATGGTTAGGTTGAGGTTTAGGGTTAGGGTTAGTGTTAGGGTTAGGGTGATTGTGAGGGTTAGTTTGAGGTTTAGGGTTAGGATTATGTTTAGGATTAGGGTTAGGGTAGGGTTAAGTGTGTGGGTTAGGGTGAGGGTTAGGCTTAGGCTTAGGGTTAGGCTGAGGGTGAGGGTGGGGGTGAGGATTAGGGTTAGGGTTATGGTGTGTGTTATTGTTAGTATTAGTGTTAGAGCTACATAGAGGGTGAGGGTGCGGGTGAGGGTTAGGTTTAGGGTTAGGGTGGGGTTTAGGGATTGGGTTAGGGTTCGGTTGATGGTGAGGGTGAGGGTTAGGGTTAGATATAGGGTTAGGGGGAGGGTTAGGTTGAGCGTTAGTGTGAGGCTTAGTTGTTAGGGTTAGGGTGAGGGTGAGGCTTAGTATGAGGTTTAGGGTTAGGGTTAGTGTGAGGGTTTGTGTTATGTTTAGGGTTAGTGTTTGAGTGAGGGTAAGTTTTAGGGTGAGGGTTTGGGTTAGAGTCAGTGTTATGGTTTTGGTGAGGTTTCGTGTTAGGTTTAGGGGTAGGGTTAGGGTTAGGGTGAGGCTTAGGGTCAGAGTGAGGCTGAAGGTGAGGGTTAGGGCTAGGGTTATTTTTAGGGTTAGGGTTAATGTGATGGTTAGGGTGAGGGTTAGGGTTAGGATTAGGAGTAGGCTTAGGGTTAGGGTGAGTGTGAGGTTTAGGGTTAGGGTTAGGGTGAGAGTTAGAGTTCCGGTTAAGTTTAGGGTTAGGGTGAGGGTTAGGGTACGGGTTAAGGTGAGGTTGAGGGTTAGGGATAGGTTGAGCATTAGGGTTAGGTTAGGGTTAGGGTGAAGTTGAGTGTAAGGGTTAGGGTTAGTGTTAGGGTGAGATTGAGGGTGAGGGTTAGGGTTAGTGTTAGGGTGAGGGTTAGGATGAGTGTTAGGGTTAGGATTAGGGTTAGAGTGATGGCTAGCATGAGGGTGAAGTTTAGGGTTAAGGTTACGGTGAGGTTTACCGTTAGGGTAAGGGTTAGGGTTAGGGTGAGGGTGAGCTTTAGGGTTAGAGTTAGGGTTAGGGTGAGGCTGAGGGTGAGGGTTGGGTTATGTTTAGGGTTAGGTTTAGGCTTAGGGGTAGGCTTAGGCCGAGCATAAGGGGGAGGGTAAGTGTTAGGGTTAGGGTTAGGGTTAGGGTTAGGGTTAGGGTTAGATTTAGGGTGAGGGCTAGGGTGAGGGTTAGGGTGAGTGTTGGGGTTAGGGATAGGATTAGGTTTAGGATTTGGGGTACGGTGAGTGTGAGTGTGAGGGTTAGGCTAAGGGTTAGGGTTAGGCTTAGGGTTAGGGTGAGGGTTAAGGTTAAGGTTTGGGTTAGGGTGAGTGTGAGGCTGAGGATTAGGTTTAGGTTTGAGGTTAGGTTTAAGTTTTGTTTTAGGTTTAGTGTTAGGGTTAGGTTTAGGGTTACAGTTAGGGTTAAAGGGAGGGTTAGGGTTAGGGTTAGGCTGAGGCTGAGGTTGGGTGTGAGGATTAGAGTTAGGGTTAAGTTTACGGTTAGTCCTATTGTTAGTGCTATGGTTAGGATTAAGTTTTCAGTGAGGGTGAGGCTGAGGGTGAGGGTTATGTTTAGGGTTAGGGTTAGGGTTAGTGTTGTTAGGGACAGGGTTAGAGTTAGGGTGAGTTAGAGGGTGAGGGTGAGGGTTAGGTTTAGGGTGAGTTTTAGGGTTAGGGTGAGGGTGAGGTTTAGCGTTAGAGTTAGGGTTTGGGGGAGGTTTTGGGGGAGGTTTATGGTTAGGGTTAGTGTTAGGGCTAGGGTGAGGGTGAGGGTTAAGTTGAGGTTTAGGAATAGGGTTAGGTTTAAGATTAGGGTTAGGGTGAGCATGAGTGTGAGGGTTAGGTTGAGGGTTAGGCTTAGGCTTAGTGTTAGGCTGATGGTGAGGGTGGGGGTGAGGATTAGGGTTAGGGTGATGGTTAGGGTTAGGCTTAGTGTTATTTTTAGAGTTAGCATTAGGGTTATGGTGAGGGTAAGGGTGCGGGTGAGGGTTAGTGTTAAGGTTAGGGTGGGTTTTAGGGTTAGAGTTAGGGTTAGGGTTAGGTGGAGGGTGAAGTTTACGGTTAGATACAGGGTTAGGGGGAGGGGTAGGTTGAGGGTTAGGTTAGGGTTAGGGTTTGTGTTAGGGTTAGGGTGAGGGTGAGGGTGAGGGTTAGGGTTAGGGTTAGGGTGAGGTTTAGGGTTAGGGTTATGGTTTGGTTTTGAGTTATGGTGAGGGTGAGGGTGCGGGTGAGTTTGAGGGTTAAGGTTAGGTTTCAGGTAAGGCTTGTGGTTAGGCTAAGGGTTAGGCTGAGGGTGAGGGTGAGTGTGAGGGTTAGGGATAGGGTGAGGGTTTCAGATAGGGTTATAGGGAGGGTTAGGATGAGGGTTAGTGTTAGGAGTAGGGTTAGGGTGAGGGCTAGGGTGAGGGTGAGGTTTAGGGTTATGGTTAGGGTGAGGTTTAGGTTTAGGTTTAGGGTTAGGGTTAGGGTGAGAGTGGGGTTTAGGGTTAGAGTTAGGGATAAGGTGAGGCGGAGGTTGAGGCTTAGGGTTAGGGTTAGGATTAGGATTAAGGTAAGGGTAAGGTGAGTGTGAGGGTTAGGGTTAGGGTGAGGGTTAGGGTTAGGGTTAAGGTGAAAGTTAGGGTTCAGGTAAAGTTTAGGGTTAGGGTGGGGGTTAGAGTTAGTGTTAAGTTGAGCGTGAGGATTAGGGTTAGGTTGAGTGTTAGGTTTAGGGTGAGGTTTAGGGTTTGGTTTAGGGTGAGTTTTAGGATGAGAAGTAGGGTTAGGATTAGGGTTAAGATGAGGTATAGGTTGAGGGTGAGGGTTAGGTTTAGTGTTAGGGTGAATTTTAATGTTAGGTTTAGGCCTTAGGGTGAGGGTTAGGATGAGGTTTAGGGTTAGAATAAATGTGAGGGTTAGGGTTAGGTTGAGGTTTAGGTTTAGGATTAGCGTTAGTGTGAGTTTGAGGATTATGATTAGGGTTAGGTTTAGGGTTATTGTTAGGGATAGGGTTAGGGTTACGATTATGGTGAGGTTGAGGTTTAGGGTTAGGGTTAGGGTGAGGTTTTTTGTGTTATGGTTAGGGTTAGAGTTAGATTTAGCGTGAGGTTCGGGTTACTGTGAGGGTTATTGTTAGGGTTAAGTTTTGGGTTATGGTGAGGGTTGTGGTTATGGTTATGGTTAGGGTTAGGGTTAGGATTAGGGTTGGGGTTACGGTGAGATTTAGTAGTTTAGGGTGAGGGTGGGATTTAGGGTTAGAGTTAGGGTTAGGGTGAGGGTTAGGGTGGGGGTTAGGGTTAGGGTTCAATTAGGCTGAGGATTAAGGTGGGGGTCATGATAAGGTTAAATGTGAGGGTTAGGCCTAGGGTGATGGTTAGGGTTAGGGTGAGGGCTAGGGTGAGGGTGAGGATTAGGGTTAGTGTTAGGATTAGGCTGAGGGTTAGGATGAGGGTTAGGGTTAGGATTAAGGTTAGTGTAAGGGCTAGGATAAGGGTAGGTTTAGAGTTAGGGTTAGGGTCAGGTTTAGGGTTAGGGTTAGGCTAAGGGTTATGGTGAGGGTGAGGTTTAGGGTTAGAGTTAGGGTTAGGATGAGGCTGAAGGTGAGGGTTAGGGTTAGGCTTAGTGTTAGGGTTAGGGTTAGGGTGAGGATTAAGGTGAGATTGAGGGTTAAGGTTAGGGTTAGTTTTAGGCTTAGGATTAGGCTGAGTGTGAGGGTGAAGCTGAGTGTTAGGGTTAGGTTGAGGGTTAGGGTTAGGGTTATCGGGAGGGTTAGTATGAGGGTTAGGGTTAGGATTAGGGCTAGGATGAGGGCTAGGGTGAGGGTGAGGTTTAGGGTTAGGTTTAGGTTGAGGTTTAGTGTTAGAGATAGAGTGAGTGTTAGGATGAGGGTTAGGTTTAGGATTAGGGTTAGCATTAGGGCTAGTGTGAGGTTGATGGTTAGGGTAAGCATTAGGCTTAGGCTTAGGTTTAGGCTGAGCATGTGGTTGAGGGCGAGGATTAGCTTTAGGGTTCGGTTGAGGTTTAGTGTTAGGGTTAGGGATAGAGTTCGGGTTAGGGTGAGGGTGAGGTTTAGGGGTAGAGTTAGGGTTAGGATGAGGGTTAGGTTTAGGGTGAGGGTTAGGGTGGGGGTGATGGTAAGGGTAAATGTGAAATTTAAGCTGAGGGTGAGGGTTACGGTAAGGGTGAGGGTTAGGGCTAGGTTGAGGGTTAGTGTTAGGGTTAGGGTGAGGGTGAGGCTTAGATTGAGGATTAGTGTTAGGGTTAGTGTCAGGTTTAGGGTGAGAATGAGGCTTAGGGTTAGGGTGAGGGTAGGGTAAGTGTGAGGGTTAGGGTTAGTGTTAAGGTGAGGGTTAGTGTTAGAGTGATGGTTAGGGTTATTGTGAGTGTGAGGTTTAGGGATGGGGTTAGGGTTAGGATTAATGTTAGGGTTAGGCTTAAGGTGAGGCTTAGGGTGAGGGTGAGCGTCAGGGTTAGGGTTTGATTGGGATTTGGGTTAGGTTAAGTGTGAGGGTTAGGGTTAGGGATAGGGATAGGCTTAGGTTTAGGCTGAGGGTGAGGGTGAGTGTGAGGCTTAGAGTTAGGGTGAGGGATAGGGTTAGGGTGAGAGTTAGGGTTTGAGTTAAGTTTAGGGTTAGGGTAGGGGTTACAGTGAGGTTGAGGGTTAGGGTTAGGTTGAGGGTTAGGGTTAGGTTTAGGGTTAGGGTGAGGGTGAGGATTAGGGTTAAGGTTATTTTTAGGATGAGGTTTAGGATGAGTGTCAGGGTTAGGATTAGGGTTAGGGTGAGGGCTAGCATTAGGGTGAGGTTTAGGGTTAAGGTTAGGGTGAGGTTTAGGGTTAGAGGTTAGGTTAGGGTGAGGCTGAGTGTGAGGGTTGGGTTAGGGTTAGGTTTAGGTTGACGGTGAGTGTTAGGATTAGGGTTAGGGTTAGGGTTAGGTTTAAGATAAGTATTAGTGTTAATGTTAGGGTTAGGGTTAAGGTGAGGTTGAGGGTGAGGATGAGGGTGAGGGGTATGTTTATTGTTAGGGTGAGTTTTAGGTTTAGGGTTAGTGTTAGCGTGAGGGTTAGGATGAGGGTTAGGGTTACGGTAAGGGTGAGAGTTAGGGTTAGGCTGAGGGTTAGGGTCAGGATTAGGGTTAATGTGAGGTTGAGGGTTAGGATTAGGGTTAGGGTTAGGGTTATTGTTAGGGTTAGGGTTACCGTTACAGTGAGGTTGAGGGTTAGGGTTAGAGTTAGGGTGAGCTTTTTAGAGTTAGGGTTAGGGTTAGAGATACGATTAGGGTGAGGGTGAGTTTTAGGGGTAGAGTTAGGGTTAGGGTGAAGGTTAGTGTGAGGATTAGGTTTAGGGTGAGGGTGAGGGTGATGGTTAGATTGATGATTAGTGTTAGGGTTAGTGTGAGTTTGAGGGTGAGGATGAGGTTTAGGCTTAGGGTGAGGGCTAGGGTGAGGGTGAGGATTAGGTTTAGTGTTAGGTTTAGGGTGAGGGTTATGATTAGGGTTTGGGCTAGGTTTAGGTTTAGGTTTAGTGTTACGGTTAGGGTTTGGTTTAGGGTAAGGTTAGGGTAAGGGTTTTTGTTAGGGTTATTATTAGGGTTAGGGTTAGGATGAGGTTTAAGTTTACATTTCGGTTTAGAGTTAGGATTAGTTTTAGAGTGAGGTTTAGAGTTAGAGTTAGGGTGAGTGTTAGGGTTAGGGTTAGGCTTAGGCTTTGGCTTAGACTTAGGCCCAGCATGTGGGTGAGGGTTAGGGTAAGGATTAGGGTGAGGGTTAAGGTTAGGGTTAGGGTGAGGATTAAGATGAGGTTTAGGGTTAGGATTAGGGTTAGGCTGAGGAGTAGGGTGCGGGTTAGGGTGAGGGTTAGGCTTAGGGTGAGGGTGAGGTTTAGGATTTGATTTAGGGTTAGGGGGAGTGTTAGTTCGAGGCTAGGGTTAGGGTTAGTGTTAAGGTAAAGGTTAGGTTGATGGATACGTTGAGGTTTTGGGTTAGGGTTATGGTTAGGGTTAGGATGAGGGTTAGGCTGAGGGTGAGTGTGAGGTTTAGGGTTAGGCTTAGGATTAGGTTTAGGTTTAGGTTTAGGATTAGTGTTATTGTTAGGGTTAGGGTTAGATTTATGGTAAAGTGAGGGTGAGGGTGATGGTGAAGTTTAGGGTTAGGGTTAGGGTGAGGTTTATTGTTAGGGTTAGGATTAGGGTTAGGGTGAGGGTGAGGTTTAGGGTTAGATTTTGGGTTAGGGGCAGTATTAGTTCGAGGGTTAGGGTTAGGGTTAGGGTTAGGGTTAAGGGTAGGTTGATATTTATGTTGAGGTTTTGGGTTAGGAATAGGGTTAGGGTTAGGATTAGGCTTAGGGTGAGGGTGAATGTGAGGGTTAGGGTTAGGCTTAGGCTTAGGCGTAGGGTTAGGCTGAGGGTGAGGGCGGGGGTGAGGATTAGGGTTACGGTGATGGTTAGGGTTAGGATTAGGCTGAGGGTTAGAATGAGGGTTAGGGTTAGGATTAAGGTTAGGGTGAGGGCTTGGGTGAGGGTGAGGATTAGGGTAAGGCTTAGGCTTAGGGTTAGTTTGAGCTTGAGGTTGAGGGTGAGGGTTTCGGTTAGGGTGATGTTTAGGTTTACGGTTAGGGTGAGGGTTTGTATGAGGTTTAGGGTTAGGGTTTGGTTTAGGGTGATTATGATGGTAAGGGTAAAGGAGAGGTTTTGGCTGAGTGTGAGTGTTAAGATAAGGGTTAGGGTTAGGGTTATTTTTCGGGTTAGGGTAAGGGTTAGTGTTAGGGTTAGGGTGAGGGTTAGATTGAGGATTCAGTTTAGGGTTAGTGTGAGGTTTAGGGTGAGGATAAGGGTTAGGGTTAGCGTGAGGGTGAGGGATAGAATTAGGGTTAGGGTTGGGGCTAGGGTGAGGGTGAGGTTTAGGTTTAGGGTTAGGGTGAGGGCTAGGGTGAGTGTTAGGGTGAGGTTTAGTGTTAGGGATAGGGTTAGGTTTAGGATTAGGTTTAGGGTGAGGGTGAGTGTGAGGGTTAGGGTGAGGGTTAGGATTAGGCTTAGGGTTAGGGTGTGAACTAGGGGTAGGGTTTGGGTTAGGGTTACAGTGAGGTTTAGGGTTAGATATAGGATTAGGGGGACGGTTAGGGTGAGGCTTAGTGTTAGTGTTAGGGTGAGGGTGAGGGTTTGGTTAAGGTTTAGGCTTAAGGGTTAGGGTTAGGGTTATTGTGAGTGTTAGTGTTAAGGTTAGGGTTAATGTTTGGGTGAGGTTAAGTGTTAGGGTGAGGGTTTGCATTAGGGTGAGGTTATGGTTTTGGTGAGGTTTAGTGTTAGTGTTAGGGTTAGGGTTAGGATGAGGGTGAGGCTTAGGGTTAAAGTTAGGGTTAGAGTGAGGCTGAGGATGAGGGTGAGGGTTAGGGTTAGGGTTATTGTTAGGGTTAGGGTTAATTTGATGGTTAGTTTGAGGGTTAGGTTTAGTGTTAGTGTTAGGATTAGGATTAGGCTTAGGGTTAGAATGAGTGTGAAGTTTAGGGTCAGGGTAAGAGTTATGCTTAGGGTTAGGCTGAGGGTGAGGCTGAGGTTTAGTTTTAGGGTGAGGTTTAGGGTTAGGGTTAGGGTGAGAGTTAGGTTTCCGGTTAAGTTTAGGTTTAGGGTGAGGGTTAGGGTATGGGTTAATTTGACGGTGAGCTTTAGGTTTAGGTTGAGCTTTAAGATTAGATTAGGGTTAGGTTTAGGATTACGGTGAGGGTGAGGTATAGATTTAGGGTGAGGTTTAGGGTTAGGGTTAGGGTTAGGGTGAGGGTGAGGTTTAGGATTAGAGTTAGGTTTAGGGTGAGGCTGAGGGTGAGGGTTAGAGTTAGGGTTAGTGTTAGAGTTAGGGCTAGGGTGAGGGTTAGGCTTAGGATTAGTATTAGGGTTAGGTTTAGGGTTAGGATGAGGGCTAGGGTGAGGTTGAGGGGTAGGGTTAGTGTTAGGGTGAGGTTTATGGGTAGCGTTAGGGTTAGGGTGAGGGTTTGAATGAGAGTTAGGATTACAGTGAGGGTGAGGGTTAGGGTTAGTTTGAGGGTTAAGGTTAGGATTAGGGTTAGGGTGAGGGTGTTAGGGATTAGGGTTAGGCTTAAGTTTAGGGTAAGGATTAGTGTTATTGTTAGGGTTAGTTTTAGATTTATGGTAAAGGTGAGGGTGAGGGTGAGGGTGAACGTTAGGGTTAGGGTTAGGGTGAGGTTTATGGTTAGGGTTAGGATTAGGTTTAGGGTGAGGGTGAGGTTTAAGGTTAGATTTAGGGTTAGGGGGAGTGTTAGTTCGAAGTTAGGGTTAGGGTTAGTGTTAAGGTTAAGGTTAGGTTGATGGTTACGTTGAGGTTTTGGGTTAGGGTTATGGTTAGGGTTAGGATTAGGGTTAGGGTGAGGGTGAGTGTGAGGGTTAGGGTTAGGCTTAGGCTTAGGCTTAGGGTTAGGCTGAGGGTGAGGGTGGGGGTGAGGATTAGGGTTATGGTGATGGTTAGGGTTAGGGTTAGTGTGAGGGTTAGAATGAGGGTTAGGATTAGGATTAGGGTTAGGGTGAGGTCTAGGGTGAGGGTGAGGATTTGGGTAAGGCTTAGGCTTAGGGTTAGGCTGAGCTTGAGTTTGAGGGTGAGGGTTTCGGTTAAGGTGAAGGTTAGTATGAGGTTTTGGGTTACGGTGTGGGTTAGGGTGAGGGTTTGGATGAGGGTTAGGGTTACAGCGAGGTTGAGGATTAGGGTTAGGTATAGGGTTAGGGTTAGGGTTAGGGTTAGGGTGAGGGTGAGTGTTAGGATTAGGGTTAGGCTTAGGTTTAGGTTTAGGGTTAGGATTAGTGTTCTTGTTAGGGTTAGGGTTAGATTTATGTTGAGGGTGAGGGTGAACTTTAGGGTTAGAGTTAGGGTGAGGTTTATGGTTAGTGTTAGGATTAGGGTTAGGGTGAGGGTGAGGTTTAGGGTTAGATTTAGGGTTAGGGTGAGGATTAGGTTTAGGATTAGGGTGAGAGTTTGGGTTCCGCTTAAGTTTAGATTTAGGGTGAGGGTTAGGGTTAGGTTGAGGGTTAGGTTTAGGGATAGTGTGTAGTGACCGCCTACTCGACCAGCGAGGAAAAACGACCACCACTCCAGGAGTCTTCTCAGATCACGCTTTATTGGAGAGCCTTTTAGTTGTAGGAGAGCTTGGGCGCGAGAGAGCGTGCACCCGAAATACAGCCGCTTATATAGGGAATTCGAACACGGGTCTTTTCTATTGTTGGTCACCTGCCTTTTACCGTCACCAGGTGTCATGGGATTGGCTGGGGACACTACCTTGCTCGCGCACGCGCACAGCCCAGGCGTCCCGCCAAGCACCGTCTGGAGTGGTAATCCTCAAAACTGCAAGGGAGTGGGCGGAGTCTCGCCTCGGCTCCCTACAGTTCCCCCTTCTTTGTTTTATGGCAACAGGTAAGAGTAGAGGTTGGGCCTCTGTCTAAGACATTAATGAGAGGACCTTGCACTGGCCTTCGCCTGAGGGGCGCCTTCCCCAGTGATGACCAGGCCCGTCCGATGCCTTTTTTGCAGAGGTGGGATCTTGGGCATCAACCCACTTGCAACCCAGCATGCTCTTCTTGAGGAGATGAGAACCATCTCCTCAAGTGCAGTGCACTTGCCTTGCACCCTGTCCCAAATTGCAAATTGCATACCTGTCCCGGTGCAATGGGATCCCCTGATCCCTCGGGGTGCTAAGGCTATGCAGGATGGTAAGGCTTAACTGCCTCTCAGGGCCGACAGCCAAATCTGGGGTGAGGATCCACTCTCCAAAGCGGCTAATGCTTGCAAGATAACAACCTTGTCCCTTCTGGTTTGGGCTCGAAGGCGACAGACCAACCATAGGCAGACCACGCATCCTCCCAAGCAGCAGGCTAAAAACATTCCGACTCCCACCCGCTCTTTGACAAAGGACACCGCAGAGGCAATCCAGTCAGTAAATTGTGACAGCCCACAGCATCATCGGTTTAGCTATCACAGGGATTGGTATTAGCACTGTTGCTAACAGCAGGAAGATCAGCTGTATCAGGAGACGAGTGGATGGCATCTTCAAGATGGGGTTCTTCTGCAGTCTCCACTGGCCTGGTCAGTCTCGTTGGCACCCAGTGAGGTACTTCTTGACTCTGTGGAAAAACACAAACAGCTCCCCTGGATCTCGTTATTACCGGATCCGGTCCATACCATTTATTATTAATAACATCCTTCCACATAACCATGTCTTTAGTATCCATGGAGTCTCTTGTCATATGCCGATCTGCGGCAGACTGATCGTTGTCATTTAGAATTAAAAAATTAAGGGTAAAGAGCACAAGAGAAAGTCTTTCCCTGGGAGACGCGGACTCAGCAACTCCCCCTTTTTGTTTTTGAAGCATTTCTTTTATGCTTCTATTAGCTCTTTCCACTATACCTTGTCCTTGAGGATTGTAGGGCAATCCGGTGGTGTGGGCAACCTGCATTTGTGCGCAAAAGGCGCGAAAACCATGGGAAGTATAAGCAGGGCCATTATCCGTCTTGAGTCTAAGGGGCTTTCCCCAAGCTGCCCAAGCTTCTAAGCAGTGTATTCTGACGTGAGACACCTTTTCTCCTGCCAAAGGTGTGGCATGAATGACACCGGAAAAGGTGTCCACAGACACATGTAAATATTTCAACTTACCAAATTCCGTCAGATGAGTAACATCCATTTGCCATAGGGCATTTGGTCTCAACCCCCTGGGGTTTACCCCCACATGGGGAGGATGAAGAAAGGTAACACAGGATTTACAGGCTTTAACAATATCTCTTGCCACATGCCTGGACAAATTATATCTTTTCCTAAGGGTATTAGCAGGTACATGATACAATCTATGAAAGTCTTTTGCCAATTCTACAGGATCAGCAGCAACCAGAGCCATAGCCCGAGTTGCCTGGTCCACCAAATCATTACACTTTGCCATCGGGCCCGGCAACATAGAGTGGGCACGAATATGTCCAATATAAAAAGGATGTTTTCTGTTTAAGATAAGGGATTGAATCTGTAACAAAACATTAGAAATTGTACTTGCCTGCTTAACTGAAGCAGCAACTTCAAGAGAAGCAACGGCATTTACAACATATAATGAATCAGAAAATAAGTTAAAAGGTTGATCAAATCTTTTAAAAACTTCAAGCACAATTAAACATTCAACAGCCTGTGGGACATTCGGCCGAAAATTAAAGACTACCGGCTGTTTGTGTCCTTGAACAAAAAAGGCACCTTGTCCAGATTTTGATCCATCCGTAAAGATGGTTAGAGCATTAACCAAGGGCTCCTTTGAAGTGACAACAGGAAAATACACTAAATTTTTGTTAACTATGGCAAGCAGAGGATGCTTAGGATAATGATTATCAATTACATTTGGAAATGAGCAAACAAGAATTGCCCACATATCCATTGTGGCTGCTAAAATTTCAACTTGCTCACGGGTGTATGGAATAATTAATTTATCTGGAATTTTTGCAAAATGCATTAAACAATACTTTATACCCAAAATTGCCTGTTTTTTTTTAATTTTTTTTTTAATTTTTATTTTTTTTTAATTTTATTTTATTTTATTTTTCTCAGATCAAAATTGCCTGTTTAGCCACTAATTCAGGAAAATATTGAACAGTTTTTGCTCCCACAGAATCATAGCATTAATAGTTAGCCTTTGAAGCAAGGCAGTGGTATAATTGGCCGTCACTCCATAAGTCCTGACTGCCTCAACTAAATCTTTTAACTGGGAGTAGGAAACCGGCTCAAAATTTCTTTCAGCAGTAATCGGATTTTCAAAAACTGGGAAAGCAGCTGCCAGCTGCGACCAGGTATTTTCTTTAATAAAGTGACTCTTCCCTGCCAGCGGGCACGGCGGGGGGGCCGACGGGTGAGGGCCAGCTCCGTTTCCTCTCCCTGGCTGTTGCGGTACTCCCACCCCTAGGGGGCGCCACCCTCCATATTTGTCTGCCACGTGCTCCGCCGCAGCCTCTTCTAAGTCTTCACTATCAGCTGGATCGAGCTGTTCTCCCTCCTCCTCTAACATTTCTTCCTCTGAGTCACTCACAAGATTACTATATTCTTGGTCCCGCCCTTCCACATGTAGGGCTGAGAACCGGTTTGCTTTTAAAGAAGGGCACGGAGGGCTCCTTGAGACCCCCTCCCTAAAACCCTTCTCCTTTTGTGAGGGCTGCAGCCACTCTCGCTTCAATTCTTTAGGATCCTTCTGTCTTTTTTCCCTTTTTCTTTTAGGCCTCTTTTCCTCCCCATTACTGTATACTGACTCTGATATACTATCCTGATGCTGCGTTAGTAGTTTGCGTCCTTCCTGGATTAAATCAAACCCTCCCTCCTCAAGGCAAGTGCGCACCATCAAAAAGACAAGCCACAAGGGAAGAAGCAATGCAAGCAACCAATAAATATCTAAATCTACAGTGAACAGCATACCGGGGGATATTTACCAACGTCTCCTCTCCGCGTGTTGAGTTCTGGCTCCAATTCGGCCTCTCGCGCGGGTCCCGTCCCAGGTTCGTTCCCGGGTTTCAGCACCAGTTGTAGTGACCGCCTACTCGACCAGCGAGGAAAAACGACCACCACTCCAGGAGTCTTCTCAGATCACGCTTTATTGGAGAGCCTTTTAGTTGTAGGAGAGCTTGGGCGCGAGAGAGCGTGCACCCGAAATACAGCCGCTTATATAGGGAATTCGAACACGGGTCTTTTCTATTGTTGGTCGCCTGCCTTTTACCGTCACCAGGTGTCATGGGATTGGCTGGGGACACTACCTTGCTCGCGCACACGCACAGCCCATGCGTCCCGCCAAGCACCGTCTGGAGTGGTAATCCTCAAAACTGCAAGGGAGTGGGCGGAGTCTCGCCTCGGCTCCCTACAATAGTGTGATGGTTAGAGTTATGGTTAGGGTTAGGGTTAGGATGAGGATTAGAGTTAGGATTAAGGTTAGGGTGAGGACTGGGGTGTGGTTGTAGTTTAGTGTTAGGGTTAGGGTGAGGGTTTGGATGAGGGTTAGGGTTACAGTGAGGGTGAGGATTGGGGTTAGGTTGAGGGTTAGCATTAGGATTAGGGTTAGGTTGAGGGTGAGTGTTAGGATTAGGGTAAGGCTTAGGGTTAGGTTTAGGTTTAGGGTTAGGATTAGTGTTATTGTTAGGGTTAGGGTTAGATTTATGGTAAGGTGAGGGTGAGGGTGAGGGTGAAGGTTAGGTTTAGGGTTAGGGTGAGGTTTATTGTTAGGATTAGGATTAGGGTTATTGTGAGGGTGAGGTTTAGGGTTAGACTTTGGGTTAGGGGAGTGTTAGTTTGAGGCTTAGGGTTAGGGTTAGGGTTAAGGGTAGGTTGATGGTTATGTTGAGGTTTTGTGATAGGATTAGTGTTAGGATTAGGGTTAGGGTGAGGGTGAGTGTGAGGGTTAGGGTTAGGGTTAGGCTTAGGTTTAGGGTTAGGCTGAGGGTGAGGGCAGGGGTGAGGATTAGGGTTACAGTGATGGTTAGGTTGCGGGTTAGGTTGAGGGTTAGAATGAGGGTTAGGGTTAGGATTAAGGTTAGGGTGAGGGCTTGGGTGAGGGTGAGGATTAGGGTAAGGCTTAGGCTTAGGGTTAGTTTGAGCTTGAGGTTGAGGGTGAGGGTTTCGGTTAGGGTGATGGTTAGGTTTACGGTTAGGGTGAGGGTTTGTATGAGGTTTAGGTTTAGGGTGATTATGATGGTAAGGGTAAAGGAGAGGTTTTGGCTGAGCGTGAGTGTTAATTTAAGGGTGAGGTTTAGGGTTAGATTTAGGGTTATCGTAAGGGTTAGTTTTAGGGTTAGGGTGAGGGTTAGATTGAGGATTCAGTTTAGGGTTAGTGTGAGGTTTAGGTTGAGGATAAGGGTTAGTGTTAGGGTGAGGGTGAGGGATAGAATTAGGGTTAGGCTTAGGTTTAGGGTTAGGAATAGTGATATTGTTAGGGTTAGTTTTAAATTTATGGTAAGGGTGAGGGTAAGGGTGAGGGTGAAGTTTAGGGTTAGAGTTAGGGTGAGGTTTATGGTTAGGGTTAGGATTAGGTTTAGGGTGAGGGTGAGGTTTAGGGTTAGATTTAGGGTTGGGGGGTGTTAGCTCGAAGTTACGGTTAGGGTTGGTGTTAAGGTTAAGATTAGGTTGATTTTTACGTTGAGGTTTTGGGTTAGGGTTATGGTTAGGGTTAGGATTAGGTTTAGGGTGAGTGTGAGTGTGAGGGTTAGTGTTAGGCTTAGGCTTAGGGTTAGGCTGAGGGTGAGGGTCGGGGTTGAGGATTAGGGTTAGGGTTAGGGTTAGGGTTAGGGTTAGGTTGAGGGTTAGAATGAGGGTTAGGATTAGGATTAGGGTTAGGGTAAGGGCTAGGGTGAGGGTGAGGATTAGGGTAAGGCTTAGGCTTAGGGTTAGGCTGAGCTTGAGTTTGAGGGTGAGGGTTTCAGTTAGGGTGAGTGTTAGTATGAGGTTTAGGGTTAGGGTGTGGGTTAGGGTGAGGGTTTGGATTAGTGTTAGGGTTAAAGTGATGTTGAGGATTAGGGTTAGGTATAGGATTAGGGTTAGGCTTAGGGTTAAGGTGAGGGTGAGTGTTAGAATTAGGGTTAGGCTTAGGTTTAGGGTTAGGTTTAGGGTTAGGATTAGTGTTATTGTTAGGGCTAGGGTTAGATTTATGGTGAGTGTAAGGGTGACGTTTACGGTTAGAGTTAGGGTGAGGTTTATGGTTAGTGTTAGGATTAGGGTTAGGGTGAGGGTGTGGTTTAGGGTTAGATTTAGCGTTAGGGTGAGGATTAGGGTTAGGATTAGGGTGAGAGTTTGGGTTCCACTTAAGTTTAGGGTTAGAGTGAGGGTTAGGGTTAGGTTGAGGGTTAGGTTTAGGGACAGTGTGATGGTTAGAGTTAGGGTTAGGGTTAGGTTTAGGATTAGGATTAGAGTTAGGATTGAGGTTAGGGTGAGGAATAGGGTGTGGTTGAGGGTTAGTGTTAGGGTTACGGTGAGGGTTTGGATGAGGAATAGGGTTACAGTGAGGGTGAGGATTAGGGTTAGGTTGAGGGTTAGCGTTAGGATTAGGGTTAGGTTGAGGGTGAGTGTTAGGATTAGGGTTAGGCTTAGTTTAGGTTTAGGTTTAGGGTTAGGATTAGTGTTATTATTAGGGTTAGGGTTAGATTTATGGTAAGGTGAGGGTGAGGGTGAGGGTGAAGGTTAGGGTAAGGATTAGGGTGAGGTTTATTGTTAGGATTAGGATTAGAGTTAGGGTTAGTGTGAGGTTTAGGGTTAGATTTTGGGTTAGGGGGAGTGTTAGTTCGATGTTTAGGGTTAGGGTTACGGTTAAGGGTAGGTTGATGGTTATGTTGAGGTTTTGTGATAGGATTAGGGTTAGGGTTAGGATTAGGGTTAGGGTGAGGGTGAGTGTGAGGGTTAGGGTTAGGGTTAAGCTTAGGCTTAGGGTTAGGCTGAGGGTGAGGGCGGGGGTGAGGATTAGGGTTACAGTGATGTTTAGGGTTAGGGTTAGGTTGAGGGTTACAATGAGGGTTAGGGTTAGGATTAAGGTTAGGGTGAGGGCTTGGGTGAGGGTGAGTATTAGGGTAAGGCTTAGGCTTAGGGTTTTGCTGATCTTGAGGTTGAGGGTGAGGGATTCCGTTAGGGTGATGGTTAGGTTTACGGTTAGTTTGAGGGTGTGTATGAGGTTTAGTGTTAGGGTGATTATGATGGTAAGGGTAAAGGAGAGGATTTGGCTGAGTGTGAGTGTTAATTTAAGGGTGATAGTTAGGGTTAGGTTTAGGGTTAGGGTAATGGTTAGTGTTAGGGTTAGTGTGAGGGTTAGATTGAGGATTCAGTTTAGGGTTAGTGTGAGGTTTAAGGTGAGGATGAGGGTTAGTGTTAGGGTGAGGGTGAGGGATAGAATTAGGGTTAGGCTTAGGTTTAGGGTTAGGATTAGTGTTATTGTTAGGGTTAGTTTTAGATTTATGGTAAGGGTGAGGATGATGGTGAGGGTGAAGGTTAGGGTTAGGGTTAGGGTGAGGTTTTTGGTTAGGGTTAGGATTAGGTATATGGTGAGGGTGAGGTTTAGGGTTAGATTTAGGGTTAGGGGAGTGTTAGTTCGAGGTTAGGGTTAGGGTTAGTGATAAGGTTAAGGTTAGGTTGATGGTTACGTTGAGCTTTTGGGTTAGGGTTATGGTTAGGGTTAGGATTAGGTTTAGGGTGAGTGTGAGTGTGAGGGTTAGGGTTAGGCTTAGGCTTAGGATTAGACTGAGGGTGAGGGTGGGGGTGAGGATTAGGGTTAGGGTGATGGTTAGGGTTAGGGTTAGGTTGAGGGTTAGAATGAGGGTTAGGATTAGGATTAGGGTTAGGGTGAGGGCTAGGGTGAGGGTGAGGATTAGGGTAAGGCTTAGGCTTAGGGTTAGGCTGAGCTTGAGTTTGAGGGTGAGGGTTTCAGTTAGGGTGAGGGTTAGTATGAGGTTTAGGGTTAGGGTGTGGGTTAGGGTGAGGGTTTGGATTAGTGTTAGGGTTACAGTGATGTTGAGGATTAGGGTTAGGTATAGGATTAGGGTTAGGATTAGGGTTAAGGTGAGGGTGAGTGTTAGGATTAGGGTTAGGCTTAGGTTTAGGGTTAGGTTTAGGGTTAGGATTAGTGTTATTGTTAGGTTTAGGGTTAGATTTATGGTGAGTGTGAGGGTGACGTTTAGAGTTAGAGTTAGGGTGAGGTTTATGGTTAGTGTTAGGATTAGGGTTAGGGTGAGGGTGTGGTTTAGGGTTAGATTTAGGGTTAGGGTGAGGATTAGGGTTAGGATTAGGGTGAGAGTTTGGGTTCCGCTTAAGTTTAGATTTAGGGTGAGGGTTAGGGTTAGGTTGAGGGTTAGGTTTAGGGATAGTGTGATGGTTAGAGTTAGGGTTAGGGTTAGGGTTAGGATGAGGATTAGAGTTAGGATTAATGTTAGGGTGAGGACTAGGGTGAGGTTGAGTGTTAGTGTTAATGTTAGGGTGAGGGTTTGGATGAGGGTTAGGGTTACAGTGAGGGTGAGGATTAGGGTTAGGTTGAGGGTTAGCATTAGGATTCGGGTTAGGTTGAGGGTGAGTGTTAGGATTAGATTTAGGCTTAGGGTTAGGTTTAGGTTTAGGGTTAGGATTAGTGTTACTGTTAGGGTTAGGGTTAGATTTATGATAAGGTGAGGGTTAGGGTGAGGGTGAAGTTTAGGGTTAGGATTAGGGTGAGGTTTATGGTTAGGGTTAGGATTAGGGTTGGGGTGAGGGTGAGGTTTAGGTTTAGATTTTGGGTTAGGGCGAGTGTTAGTTCGAGGGTTAGGGTGAGGGTTAGGGTTAGGGTTAAGGTTAGGTTGGTGGTTATGTTGAGGTTTTGGGTTAGGATTAGGGTTAGGGTTTGGATTAGGGTTAGGGTGAGGGTGAGTGTGAGGGTTAGGGTTAGGCTTAGGCTTAGGCTTAGGGTTAGGCCGAGGATGTGGGCGGGGGTAAGGATTAGGGTTACAGTGATGGTTAGGGTTAGGGTTAGGTTGAGGGTTAGAATGAGGGTTAGGGTTAGGATTAAGTTTAGGGTGAGGGCTTGGGTAAGGGTGAGGATTAGGGTAAGGCTTAGGCTTAGGGTTAGGCTGATCTTGATGTTGAGGGTGAGATTTCGGTTAGGGTGATGGTTAGGTTTACAGTTAGGGTGTGGGTTTGTATGATTTTTAGGGTTACGG
This sequence comes from Dipodomys merriami, assembly GCF_024711535.1. NCBI lineage: Eukaryota > Metazoa > Chordata > Mammalia > Rodentia > Heteromyidae > Dipodomys > Dipodomys merriami. The sequence goes on along the minus strand of NW_027206335.1, from coordinate 3,270,995 downwards.
TGATTATGATGGTAAGGGTAAATGAGAGGTTTTGGCTGATCATGAGTGTTAAGATAAGGGTGAGGGTGAGGGTTAGGTTTAGGGTTAACGTAAGGGTTAGTGTTAGGGTTAGTGTGAGGGTTAGATTGAGGATTCAGTTTAGGGTTAGTGTGAAATTTAAGGTGAGGATGAGGGTTAGGGTTAGGGTGAGGGTGAGGGATAGAATTAGGGTTTGGCATGGATTTAGCGTTAGGATTAGTGTTATTGTTAGGGTTAGTTTTAGATTTATGGTAAGGGTGTGGGTGAGGGTGAGGGTGAAGTTTAGGGTTAGGGTTAGGGTTAGGTTTATGCTTAGGGGTAGGATTAGGTTTAGGGTGAGGGTGAGGTTTAGGGTTAGATTTAGGGTTAGGGGGAGTGTTAGTTCGAGGTTAGGTTTAGGGTTAGTTTTAAGGTTAAGGTTAGGTTGATGGTTACGTTGAGGTTTTGGATTAGGGTTATGGTTAGGGTTAGGAATAGGGTTAGGGTGAGGGTGAGTGTGGGGGTTACAGTTAGGGTTAGGGTTAGGCTGAGGGTGAGGGTGGGGGTGAGGATTAGGGTTAGGGTGATGGTTAGGGTTAGGGTTAGTTTGAGGGTTAGAATGAGGGTTAGGATTAGGATTAGGGTTAGGGTGAGGGCTATGGTGAGAGTGAGGATTAGGGTAAGGCTTAGTCTTAGGGTTAGGCTGAGCTTGAGGTTGAGGTTGAGGGTTTTTGTTAGGGTGAGGGTTAATATGAGTTTTAGGGTTAAGGTGTGGGTTAGGGTGAGGTTTTGGATGAGGGTTAGGGTTACAGTGAGGTTTAATGTTAGGGTTAGGTATAGGGTTAGCGTTAGGATTAGGGTTAGGGTGAGGGTGAGTGTTAGGATTAGGGTTAGGCTTAGTTTTAGGGTTAGGTTTAGGGTTAGGATTAGTGTTATTGCTAGGGTTAGGGTTAGATTAATGGTAAGGGTGAGGGTGAGAGTGAGGGTGAAATTTAGGGTTAGAGTTAGGGTGAGGTTTATGGTTAGTGTTAGGATTAGGGTTAGGGTGAGGGTGAGGTTTAGGGTTAGATTTATGGTTAGGGTGAGGATTAGGGTTAGGATTAGTGTGAGAGTTTGGGTTCCGCTTAAGTTTAGGGTTAGGGTGAGGGTTAGGGTTAGGTTGAGGGTTAGGTTTAGGGATACTGTGATGGTTAGAGTTAGGGTTAGGGTTAGGGTTAGGATGAGGATTAGAGTTAGGATTAATTTTAGGGTGAGGACTAGGGTGAGGTTGAGGGTTAGTGTTAGGGTTAGGGTGAGGATTTGGATGAGGGTTAGGGTTACAGTGAGGGTGAGGATTGGGGTTAGGTTGAGGGTTAGCATTAGGATTAGGTTTAGGTTGAGGGTGAGTGTTAGGATTAGGGTTAGGCTTAGGGTTAGGTTTAGGTTTAGGGTTAGGATTAGTGTTATTGTTAGGGTTAGGGTTAGATTTATGGTAAGGTGAGGTTGAGGGTGAGGGTGAGGTTAGGGTTAGGGTTAGGGTGAGGTTTATGTTTAGGGTTAGGATTAGGGTTAGGGTGAGGGTGAGGTTTAGGGTTTGACTTTGGGTTAGGTGGAGTGTTAGTTCGAGGGTTAAAGTTAGGGTTAGTTTTAGGGTTAGGTTTAGGGTTAGGGTTAAGTTTAGGTTGATGGTTATGTTGAGGTTTTGGGTTAGGATTAGGGTTAGGGTTAGGATTAGGGTTGGGATGAGGGTGAGTATGAGGTTTATGGTTAGGTTTAGGCTTAGGGTTAGGGTTAGGCTGAGGGTGAGGGCAGGGATGAGGATTAGGGTTACAGTGATGGTTAGTGTTAGGGTTAGTTTGAGGGTTAGAATGTGGGTTAGGGTTAGGATTAAGATTAGGGTGAGGGCTTGGGTGAGGGTGTGGTTTAGGGTAAGGCTTAGGCTTAGGGTTAGGCTGAGCTTGAGGTTGAGGGTGAGGGTTTCGGTTAGGGTGATGGTTAGGTTTAAGGTTAGGGTGAGGGTTTGTATGAGGTTTAGGGTTAGGGTTTGGTTTAGGGTGATTATGATGGTAAGGGTAAAGGAGAGGTTTTGGCTGAGTGTGAGTGTTAAGATAAGTGTGAGGGTTAGGGTTATTTTTCGTGTTAGGATAATGGTTAGTGTTAGGGTTAGGGTGAGGGTTAGATTGAGGATTCAGTTTAGGGTTAGTGTGAGGTTTAGGGTGAGGATGAGGGTTAGGGTTAGGTTGAGGGTGAGGGATTGAATTAGGGTTAGGGTGAGGGCTAGGGTGAGGGTGAGGTTTAGGTTTAGGGTTAGGGTGAGAGCTAGGGTGAGTGTTAGGGTGAGGTTTAGTGTTAGGGATAGGGTTAGGTTTAGGATTAGGTTTAGGGTGAGGGTGAGTGTGAGGGTTAGGGTTAGGGTTAGGATTAGGCTTAGGGTTAGGGTGCGGACTAGGGGTAGGGTTTGGGTTAGGGTTACGGTGAGGGTTAGTGTTAGGGATAGGGTTAGGCTTTGGGTTAAGCTGAGGGTGAGGATGGGTTTTGTTTAGGTTATTGTTAGTGTTATGGTTAGGGTTAAGTTTGCAGTGAGGGTGAGGCTGAGGGTGAGGGTTATGGTTATGGTTAGGGTTTGGGTTAATGTTTTTATTAGGGTTAGGGTTAAAGTTACGGTGAGATTGAGGGTGAGGGTGAGGGTTAGGGTTAGGGTGAGGTTTAGGGTGAGGTTTAGGTTTAGGGTTAGGTTTAGTGTTAGGGTGAGGGTGAGGTTTAGGGTTTGATATAGGGTTAGGGAGAGGGTTAGGGTGAGCATTAGGGTTAGGGTTAATGTTAGGCTTAGGGTGAGGGTGAGGGTTAGGTTGAGTTTAAGGGTTAGGGTTAGTGTGAGGGTTAGTATTAGGGTTAGGGTTAGTGTTAGGGTTAGGGTAAGTGTTAGGGTGAGCGTTTGGGTTAGGGTGAGGGTTATGTTTAGAGTGATGGTTAGGGGTGGGTTTAGGGTTATTGTTAGGGTTAGGGTTAGGGTTACGGTTACAGTGAGGGTGAGAGTGAGGGTTAGGGTTAGGGTTAGGATGAGGTTTAATGTTATGTTAGGGTTAGAATTAGGGTTAGGTTGAGACTGAGGTTTATGTTTACAGTTAGGCTTAGTGTTAGTTTTAGGTTTACGGTGAGGGTTAGGGTTAGGCTTAGGCTTAGGCTTAGGCTTAGGCCGAGCATGAGGTTGAGGGTGAGGGTTAGGATCAGGTTTAGGGTTAGGATTAGGGTTAGGGTTAGGTCTAGGGTGAGGGTTAGGTTGAGGGTTAGGGTTATTGAAAGAGTCAGGTTTAGGATTAAGGTTAGGGTGAGGTTGAGTGTGAGGGTTAGGGTTAGGGTTAGGATTAGGCTTAGGGTTAGGGTGATGGTTAAGATTAGGGTTTGAGTTATGGTGAGGGTGAGGCTGAGGATTAGGGTTTGGTTTAGGGTTAGATTTAGGGTAAGGTTTAGGGTTAGGCTTATGGTTCCGGTACGGGTTTGGGTTAGAGTTAGGGTTAGGCTTAGGGTTAGCCTGAGGGTGAGGGTGGGGGTGAGGGTGAGGGTTATGTTTAGTGTTAGGGTGAGGGTTAGGATCAAGGTTAGGGTTAGGATTAGGGTGAGGGTGAGGTTTAGTTTTAGGGTGAGGTTTAGGTTTAGGGTTAGGTTTAGGGTGAGGGTGAGGTTTAGGATTAGAGTTAGGTCTCGGGTGAGGCTGAGAGTGAGGGTTAGGGTTAGGGTTAGTGTTAGAGTTAGGGTTAGGGTGATGTTTAATGTGAGGATGAGGGTTAGGCTTAGGTTTAAGGGTAGGATTAGGGTAAGGGTTAGGGTGAATATAAGGATTAGGGTGAGTGTGAGGGTTACGGTTAGAGTTAGGCTTCGACTTAGGTTTAGGCTGAGGGTGAGGGTTAGGTTTAGTGTGAGTGTTAGGGTTAGGGTTAGGGTGAGGGTTAGGCTGAGGTTGAGGGTTAAGCTCAGGTTTAGGATTAGGTTAAGGTTTAGGGTGAGTGTGAGGATTAGGGTTAAGGGTAGGCTTCGGCTTAGGGTTAGGCTGAGGGTGAGGATGAGGGTGAGGTTTAGGGTTAGGGTGAGGGTTAGTGTTAGGGTTAGGGTGATAGTTTGGGTTCGGGTTAAGTTTAGGGTTAGCGTGAGTGTTAGGGTTAGGTTAAGGGTTAGGGTTAGGGATAGTGTGATGTTTAGGGTGAGGGTTAGGGTTAGGATGAGGATTAGGGTTATGTTTAGGGTTAGGATGAGGGCTAGGGTGAGGATGTGGGTTATAGGGTTAGTGTTAGGGTGAGGTTTATGGTTAGCGTTAGGGTTAGGGTGAGGGTTTGGATGAGAGTTAGGATTACAGTGAGGGTGAGGGTTAGGGTTAGTTTGAGGGTTAGGGTTAGGATTAGGATTAGGGTGAGGGTGAGGGTTAGGATTAGGGTTAGGCTTAGGTTTAGGGTTAGGATTAGTGTTATTGTTAGGGTTAGGTTTAGATTTATGGTAAGGGTGAGGGTGAGGGTGAGGGTGAAGGTTAGGGTTAGGGTTAGGGTGAGGTTTATGTTTAGGGTTAGGATTAGGTTTAGGGTGAGGGTGAGGTTTAGGGTTAGATTTAGGGTTAGGGGGAGTGTTAGTTCAAGGTTAGGGTTAGGGTTAGTGTTAAGGTTAAGGTTAGGTTGATGGTTACGTTGAGGTTTTGGGTTAGGGTTATGGTTAGGGTTAGGATTAGGGTTAGGGTGAGGGTGAGTGTGAGGGTTAGGGTTAGGCTGAGGGTGAGGGTGGGGGTGAGGATTAGGGTTAGGGTGATGGTTAGAGTTAGGGTTAGGTTGATGGTTAGAATGAGGGTTAAGATTAGGATTAGGGTTAGGGTGAGGGCTAGGGTGAGGGTGAGGATTAGGGTAAGGCTTAGGCTTAGGGTTAGGCTGATCTTGAGGTTGAGGGTGAGGGTTTCGGTTAGGCTGAGGGTTAGTATGAGGTTTAGAGTTAGGGTGTGGGTTAGGGTGAGGGTTTGGATGAGGGTTAGGGTTACAGTGATGTTGAGGTTTAGGGTTAGGTATAGGGTTAGGGTTAGCATTAGGGTTAGGGTGAGGGTGAGTGTTCGGATTAGGATTAGGGTTAGGTTTAGGGTTAGGTTTAGGTTTAGGATTAGTTTTATTGTTAGGGTTAGGGTTAGTTTTATCTTAAGGGTGAGGGTGAGGGTGAGGGTGAAGTTCAGTGTTAGAGTTAGGGTGAGGTTTATGGTTAGTGTTAGGATTAGGTTTAGTGTGAGGGTGAAGGTTAGGGTTAGATTTAGGGTTAGGGTGAGGATTAGGGTTAGGATTAGGGTGAGAGTTTGGGTTCCGCTTAAGTTTAGGGTTAGGGTGAGGGTTAGGCTTAGGTTGAGGGTTAGGTTTAGGGATAGTGTGATGGTTAGAGTTAGGGTTAGGGTTAGGGTTAGGATTAGGATTAGAGTTAGGATTAAGGTTAGGGTGAGGACTAGGGTGACGTTGAGGGTTAGTGTTAGGGTTACGGTGAGGGTTAGTGTTACAGTGAGGGTGAGGATTAGGGTTAGGTTGAGGGTTAGCGTTAGGATTAGGGTTAGGTTGAGGGTGAGTGTTAGGATTAGGGTTAGGCTTAGGGTTAGGTTTAGGTTTAGGGTTAGGATTAGTGTTATTGTTAGGGTTAGGGTTAGATTTATGGTAAGGTGAGGGTGAGGGTGAGGGTGAAATTTAGGGTTAGGGTTAGGGTTAGGGTGAGGTTTATTGTTAGGGTTAGGATTAGGTTTAGGGTGAGGGTGAGGTTTAGGGTTAGATTTTGGGTTAGGGGGAGTGTTAGTTCGAGGGTTAGGGTTAAGTTTAGGGTTAGGGTTAAGTGTCAGTTGATGGTTATGTTTAGGTTTTGGGTTAGGATTAGGATTAGGGTTAGGGTGAGGATGAGTGTGAGGTTTAGGGTTGGGTTAGGTTTAGGCTTAGGTTTAGGATGAGGGTGAGGGCGGTGTTGAGGATTAGGGTTATGGTGATGTTTAGGGTTAGGGTTAGCTTGAGGGTTAGAATGAGGGTTAGGTTTAGGATTAAGGTTAGGGTGAGGATTAGGGTATGGCTTAGGCTTAGGGTTAGGCTGAGCTTGAGTTTGAAGGTGAGGGTTTCGGTTAGGGTGATGTTTAGGTTTACGGTTAGAGTGAGGTTTTGTATGAGTTTTAGGGTTAGGGTGTGGGTTAGGGTGATTATGATGGTAAGGGTAAAGGAGAGGTTTTGGCTGAGGGTGAGTTTAAGATAAGGGTGAGGGTTAGGGTTATTTTTCGGGTTAGGGTAAGGGTTAGTGTTAGGGTTAGGGTGAGGCTTAGATTGAGGATTCAGTTTAGGGTTAGTGTGAGGTTTATGGTGAGGATGATGGTTAGGGTTAGGGTGAGGGTGAGGGATAGAATTAGGGTTAGGGTGGGGGCTAGGGTGAGGGTGAGGTTTAGGTTTAGGGTCAGGGTGAGGGCTAGGGTGAGTGTTAGGGTGAGGTTTATTGTTAGGGATAAGGTTAAGTTTAGGATTAGGTTTAGGGTGAGAGTGAGTGTGAGGGTTAGGTTTAGGGTTAGTTTTAGGCTTAGGGTTAGGGTGCGGACTAGAGGTAGGGTTTGGGTTGGGGTTACGGTGAGGGTGAGGGTGGGGTTTGGTTTAGGTTATTGTTAGTGTTATGGTTAGGGTTAAGTTTGCAGTGAGGGTTAGGCTGAGGGTGAGGGTTATTGTTAGGGTTAGGGTTTGGGTTAATGTTATTATTAGGGTTAAGGTTAGATTTACGGTGAGGTTGAAGGTGAGGGTGAGGGTTATGTTTAGGGTGAAGTTTAGGGTGAAGTTTAGGTTTAGGTTTAGGTTTAGTGTTTGGGTGAGGGTGAGGTTTAGGGTTTGATATAGGGTTAGGGGTAGGGTTTGGGTGAGGGTTAGGGTTAGGGTTAATGTTAGGTTTAGTTTGAGGGTGAGGGTTAGGTTGAGGTTAAGGGTTAGGGTTAGTGTGAGGATTAGTATTAGGGTTAGTGTTAGTGTTAGGATTAGGGTAAGTGTTAGGGTGAGCGTTTGGGTTAGGGTGAGGTTTATGTTTATAGTGATGGTTAGGGGTCGGGTTTGGGTTATTGTTAGGGTTAGGGTTAGGGTTACAGTTACAGTGAGGGTGAGAGTGAGGGTTAGGATTAGGGTTAGGATGAGGTTTAGTGTTATGTTAGGGTTAGAATTAGGGTTAGGTTGAGACTGAGGTTTATGTTTACAGTTAGGCTTAGTGTTAGTTTTAGGTTTAGGGTGAGGGTTAGGGTTAGGCTTAGGCTTTGGCTTAGACTTAGGCCGAGAATGAGGTTGAGGATGAGGGTTAGGATGATGTTTAGGGTTAGGATTAGGGTTAGGGTTAGGTCTAGGGTGAGGGTTAGGTTGAGGGTTAGGGTTATTGATAGAGTCAGGTTTAGGATTAAGGTTAGGGTGAGGTTGAGTGTGAGGGTTAGGGTTAGGGTTAGGATTAGGCTTAGGGTTAGGGTGAGGGTTAAGATTAGGGTTTGTGTTGTGGTGAGGGTGAGGCTGAGGATTAGGGTTTGGTTTAGGATTAGATTTAGGGTAAGTTTTAGGGTTAGGGTTAGGGTTCCCTTGAGGGTTTGGGTTAGGGTTAGGGTTAGGCTTAGGGTTAGGCTGAGGGTGAGGGTGAGGGTGAGGGTTAGGGTTAGTGTAAGGGTGTGGGTTAGGATGATGTTAGGGTTAGGATTAGGGTGAGGGTGAGGTTTAGGGTTAGGGTGAGGTTTAGGGTTAGGTTTAGCGTTAGGGTTAGGGTGAGGATTAGGATTAGTATTAGGTCTCGGGTGAGGCTGAGAGTGAGGGTTAGGGTTAGGCTTAGTGTTAGAGTTAGGGTTAGGGTGAGGTTTAATGTGAGGGTGAGGGTTAGGCTTAGGGTTAAGAGTAGGATTAGGGTAAGTGTTAGGGTGAGTTTAAGTGTTAGGGTGAGTGTGAGGGTTAGCATTAGTGTTAGGCTTCGGCTTAGGTTTAGGCTGAGGGTGAGGGTTAGGTTTAGGGCAAGTGTTACGTTTATGGTTAGGGTGAGGGTTAGGCTGAGGGTGATGGTTAAGCTCAGGTTTAGGATTAGGATTAAGTTAAGTTTTAGAGTGAGTGTGAGGGTTAGGATTAGGGGTAGGCTTCGGCTTAGGGTTAGGCTGAGGTGAGGGTGAGGGTGAGGGTGAGGGTTAGGGTGAGTGTTAGGGTTAGGGTTAGGGTGAGATTTTGGGTTCGGGTTAATTTTAGGGTTAGGGTGAGAGTTAGGGATAGGTTGAGGCTTAGGGTTAGGGATAGTGTGATGGTTAGGGTTAGGATGAGGATTAGGGTTATGTTTAGGGTTAGGATGAGGGCTAGGGTGAGGTTGAGGGTTATAGTGTTAGTTTTAGGGTGAGGTTTATGGTTATCGTTAGGGTTAGGGTGAGGGTTTGGATGAGAGTTAGGATTACAGTGAGGGTGAGGGTTAGGGTTAGTTTGAGGGTTAGGGTTAGGATTAGGGTTAGGGTGAGGGTGAGTGTTAGGATTAGTGTTAGGCTTAGGTTTAGGGTTTGGATTAGTGTTATTGTTAGGGTTAGGTTTAGATTTATGGTAAGGGTGAGGGTGAGGGTGAGGGTGAAGGTTAGGGATAGGGTTAGGGTGAGGTTTATGTTTAGGGTTAGGATTAGGTTTAGGGTGAGGGTGAGTGTGAGGGTTAGGGTTAGGCTTAGGCTTAGGCTTAGTGTTAGGCTGAGGGTGAGGGTGGGTGTGAGGATTAGGGTTAGGGTGATGCTTAGGTTTAGGGTTAGGGTGAGGGTTAGAGTGAGGGTTAGGATTAGGATTAGGGTTAGGGTGAGGGCTAGGGTGAGTGTGAGGATTAGGGTAAGGCTTAGGCTTAGGGTTAGGCTGAGCTTGAGGTTGAGGGTGAGGGTTTCAGTTAGGGTGAGGGTTAGTTTGAGCTTTAGGGTTAGGGTGTGGGTTAGGGTGAGGGTTTGGATGAGGGTTACGGTTACAGCGAGGTTGAGGATTAGGGTTAGGTATAGGGTTAGGGTTAGGATTAGGGTTAGGGTGAGGGTGAGTGTTAGGATTAGGTTTAGGCTTAGGTTTAGGGTTAGGATTAGTGTTCTTGTTAGGGTTAGGGTTAGGTTTATGGTGAGGGTGAGGGTGAAGTTTAGGGTTAGAGTTAGGGTGAGGTTTATGATTAGTGTTAAAATTAGGATTAGAGTGAGGGTGAGCTTTAGGTTTAGATTTAGGCTTAGGGTGAGGATTAGGGTTAGGATTATGGTGAGAGTTTGGGTTCTGCTTATGTTTAAGGTCAGCGTGAGGGTTAGGGTTAGGTTGAGGGTTAGGTTTAGGGATAGTGTGATGGTTAGAGTTAGGGTTAGGGTTAGGGTTAGGATGAGGATTAGAATTAGGATTTAGGTTAGGGTGAGGACTAGGTTGAGTTTGAGGGTTAGTATTAGGGTTATGGTGAGGGTTTGGATGAGAGTTAGGGTTACAGTGAGGGTGAGGATTAGGGTTAGGTTGAGGGTTAGCGTTAGGATTAGGGTTAGGTTGAGGGTGAGTGTTAGAATTAGGGTTAGGTTTAGGGTTAGGTTTAGGATTAGGGTTAGGATTACTGTTATTGTTCGGGTTAGGGTTATATTTATGGTAAGGTGGGGTTAGGGTGAGGTTGAAGGTTAGGGTTAAGGATAGGGTGAGGTTTATGGTTAGGGTTAGGATTAGGGTTAGGGTGAGGGTCAGGTTTAGGGTTAGATTTTGGGTTGGGGGAGTGTTAGTTCAAGGGTTAGGGTTAGGGTTAGGGTTAGGGTTAAGGTTAGGTTGATGGTTAGGTTGAGGTTTTGGGTTAGGATTAGGGTTAGGGTTAAGATTAGGGTGTGGGTTAGGGTGATTATGATGGTAAGGGTAAAGGAGAGGTTTTGGCTGAGGGTGAGTGTTAAGATAAGGGTGAGTGTTAGGCTTATTTTTCGGGTTAGGTTAAGGGTTAGTTTTAGGGTTAGGGTGAGGGTAAGATTGAGGATTCGGTTTAGGGTTAGTGTGAGCTTTAGGGTGAGGATGAGGGTTAGGGTTAGGGTGAGGTGAGGGATAGAATTAGGGTTAGGGTGAGGGCTAGGTTGAGGATGAGGTTTAGGTTTCAGGTTAGGGTGACGGCAAGGGTGAGTGTTAGGTTGAGGTTTAGTGTTAGGGATAGGGTTAGGTTTAGGATTAGGGTTAGGGTGAGGGTGAGTGTGAGAGTTTGGGTTCGGGTTAGGATTAGGCTTAGGGTTAGGGTGAGGATTATTGTTAGGGTTTGGATCAGGGTGAGGTTTAGGTTAGGTTTAGGGTTAGGATTATGTTGACGGTGAGATTTAGGGTTAGATATAGAGTTAGGGGTAAGGTTAGGTTGAGGGTTATGGTTAGGGTTAGTGTTAGGCTTAGGGTAAGGGGGAGGGTTAGGTTGAGTTTAAGGGTAAGGGTTAGGGTTAATGTTAGTGTGAGGGTTAGTATTAGGGTTAGGGTTAGTGTTATGGTTAGCGTAAGTGTTAGGGTGAGGGTTTGGGTTAGGGTGAGGGTTATGGTTAGGGTGAGGGTTAGGGTTAGGGTTCGGGTTATTGTTATGGTTAGGGTTAGGGTTACGGTTACAGTGAGGAAGAGAGTGAGGGTTAGGGTTAGGGTTAGGATGAGGTTTAGGGTTATGTTAGGGTTAGAATTAGGGTTAGGGTGAGAGTTAGGTTTAGGTTTAGATTTAGGATTAGTGTTAGTTTTACGGTTAGTGTGAGAGTTAGGGTTAGGCTTAGGCTTAGGCTTAGGCTTAGGCTTATGCCGAGCTAGAGGTTGAGGGTGAGGGTTAGGATGAGGTTTAGGGTTAGTATTAGGTTTAGGGTTAGGGCTAGGATGAGGGTTAGGTTGAGGGTTAGGGTTAGGGTGAGAGTTAGGTTTAGTATTAAGGTTAGGGTGAGGTTGAGTGTGAGGGTTAAGGTTAGGATTAGGATTAGACTTAGGGTTAGAGTGAGGGTTAAGATTAGGGTTTGGGTTATGATGAGGGTGAGGCTGAGGATTAGGTTTTGGTTTAGGGTTAGATTTAGCGTTAGGTTTAGGGTTAGGTTTAGGGTTATGGTGAGGGTTAGTGTTAGGGTTAGGGTTAGTGTTATGGTTAGCGTAAGTGTTAGGGTGAGGGTTTGGGTTAGGGTGAGGGTTATGGTTAGCGTGAGGGTTAGGGTTAGGGTTAGGGTTATTGTTATGGTTAGGGTTAGGGTTACGGTTACAGTGAGGAAGAGAGTGAGGGTTAGGGTTAGGGTTAGGATGAGGTTTAGGGTTATGTTAGGGTTAGAATTAGGGTTAGGGTGAGAGTTAGGTTTAGGTTTAGATTTAGGATTAGTGTTAGTTTTACGGTTAGTGTGAGAGTTAGGGTTAGGCTTAGGCTTAGGCTTAGGCTTAGGCTTATGCCGAGCATGAGGTTGAGGGTGAGGGTTAGGATGAGGTTTAGGGTTAGTATTAGGTTTAGGGTTAGGGCTAGGGTGAGGGTTAGGTTGAGGGTTAGGGTTAGGGTGAGAGTTAGGTTTAGTATTAAGGTTAGGGTGAGGTTGAGTGTGAGGGTTAAGGTTAGGATTAGGATTAGACTTAGGGTTAGAGTGAGGGTTAAGATTAGGGTTTGGGTTATGATGAGGGTGAGGCTGAGGATTAGGTTTTGGTTTAGGGTTAGATTTAGCGTTAGGTTTAGGGTTAGGTTTAGGGTTATGGTGAGGGTTAGTGTTAGGGTTAGGGTTAGGCTGAGGGTGAGGGTGCGGGTGAGGGTAGGAGTGAGGGTTAGGGTTAGGGTTAGGGTTAGGGTTAGGGTTATTGTTAGTGTTATAGTAAGGGTTAAGTTTGCAGTGAGGGTGAGGCTGAGGGTGAGGGTTATGGTTATGGTTAGGGTTAGGGTTAGTGTTAGTGTTATTGTTAGGGTTAGGATTTGAGTTACTGTGAGGTTGAGGGTGAGGGTGATAGTTTAGAGTTAGGGTGAGGTTTAGGGTGAGGTTTAAGGTTAGGTTTAGGCTGAGGGTGAGGTTTAGGGTTAGAGTTAGTGTTAGGGGGAAGCTTATGGTGAGGTTTAGCGTTATGGTTAGTGTTAAGGTTATGGTGAGGGTGAGGGTTAGGATGAGGTTTAGGGATAGGATTAGGGTTAGGATTAGGGTTAGGGTGAGGCTGAGTGTAAGGGTTAGGGTGAGGGTTAGGCTTAGGCTTAGGGTTAGGATGAGGCTAAAGGTGGGGGTGAGGATTAGGTTTAGGGTGATGGTTAGGGTTAGGATTAGTCTTATTGTTAGAGTTAGGTTTAGAGTTCCGGTGAGGGTGAGGGTGCGGCTGAGGTTTAGGTTTAGTGTTAGTGTGAGGGTTAGTGCTTGGGTTAGGATTAGTTTTAGGGTCATGGTAAGTTTTAGGGTGAGGGTTTGGGTTAGTGTGAGGGTTATGGTTAGGGTTAGGGTCAGGTTTAGGGTTTGGGTTAGAGTTAGGTTTAGGGTGAGAGGTAGGGGGAGGTTTAGGTTTAGGGTTAGGGTTAGGATTAGGGTTAGGTTGAGGGTGAGTGTGTGTGTTAGGGTTAGGTTTAGGATTAGGCTTAAGTTTAGGCTCAGGGTGAGGTTGAGGATGAAGGTTAGGGTTGGGGTGAGCATTAAGGTTCGGGTTACGTTTAGGTTTAGGGTGAGGGTTAGGGTAAAGGTTATGTTGAGGGAGAGGGTTAGGATTATTTTGAAGGTTCGGGTTAGGGTGAGGGTGAGGATTAGCATTAGGTTTAGGGTGAGAGTTAGGATGAGGGTTAATTTTAGGATTAGGGTTAGAGTGAGGGCTATTTTGAGTGTGAGATTTAGGCTTAGGGTTAGTGTGACGTTTAGGGTTAGGGTAAGGGTTAGGGTTAGGGTGAGGTTGAGGTTTAGGGTTAGAGTTAGTGTTACGGTGAGGCTGAGGTTGAGCATTAGGGTTAGGGTTAGAGTTAGATTTAGGATTAAGGTGAGGGTGAGGTTTAGGCTTAGGGTTAGGCTTAGGGTTAGGATTAGGATTAGGGTAAGCTTTCGGGTAAGTCTGAGGGTTAGGGTTAGGGTTAGGGTTAGGTTTAGGTTTAGGCTGAGTGTGAGCATGAAGGTGAGAGTTAGGGTTAGGGTGAGGTTTAGGGTTAGGGTTAGGGTGAGTGTTAAGGTTAGGTTGAAGGTTAGGTTTAGGGTTATGGTGAGGGTTAGGGTTAGGGTTAGGGTGAGGGTTAGGTTGAGGATTAGGGTTAGGATTAGTGTTAGGGTGAGGGCTAGGGTGAGGGTGAGTATTGGGGTTAGTGTTAGTGTGAGGTTTAGGGTTAGTGTTAGGGAAAGGGTGAGGGTTAGGATGAGGGTTAGGGTTATGGTGACATGAGTGTTAGTGGTAGGGTGGGGCTTAGGGTTAGAATTAGGGTTAGGGTGATGCTGAGGTTTAGGATTAGTTTTATGGTTAGGGTTAGGTTTAGGGTTAGGATTAGTGTTATTGTTAGGGTTAGGGTTAGATTTACTGTGAGAGTGAGGGTGAGGGTGAGGGTGAGAGTTAGGTTTAGGGTGAGGTTTAGGGTTAGGGTTAGGATTAGTGTTAAGGTGAGGGTGAGGTTTAAGGTAAGATGTAGGTTTAGGGGAAGATTAGATCGAGGGTTAGGGTTAGGGTTAGTGTTATGGTTAAGGTTAGGGTGAGGGTTAGGTTGAGGTTTAGGGTTAGGTTTAGGGTTAGGGTTAGGGTGAGTGTGAGTTTGAGGGTTAGGGTTAGGGTTATGCTTAGGCTTAGGGTTAGGCTGAGGTTGAGGGTGGGGGTGAAGATTAGGGTTATGGTGATGGTTAGGATTAGTGTTAGTGTGAGGGTGAGGGTTAGTGTAAGGCTTAGGCTTAGGGTTAGGCTGATCGTGAGGTTTTGGGTGAGGGTTAGGGTTAGGGTTATGGTTAAATTTAAGGTTAGGGTGAAGGTTAGGGTGAGGTTTAGGGTAAGGTTGAGGGTAAGGGTGAGGATGATGGTAAGGGTAAAAATGAAGTTTACGCTGAGGGTTAGGGTTAAAATAAGTCTGAGGGTTAGGGTTAGGTTTAGGTTTAGGATAAGGGTTAGGTTTTGGCTTAGGGTGAGGTTTAGATTGAGGATTAGGGTTAGGGTTAGTGTGAGGTTTAGGGTGAGGATGAGCGTATGGGTTAGGGTGAGGGTGAGGGTTAGAATTAAGGTTAGGGTGAAGGCTAGGCTGAGGGTGAGGGTTACGGTGAGGGTGAGGTTTAGGGTTAGATATAGGGTTAGCGAGAGGGTTAGGGTTAGGGTCAGTGTTAGGGTTAGGGTGAGGGTGAGGGTTAGGTTGAGGTTAAGGTTTAGGGTTACGTTTAGGGTTAGTGTGAGTGTTAGTGTTAGGGTTAGAGTTAGTGTTAAGGTGAGGGTAAGTGTTTGGGTGTGGGTTTGGTTTAGGGTGAGGGTTATTGTTAGGGTGAGGGTTAGGGTTAGGGTTAGGGTTATTGTTAGAGTTAGGGTTACAGTTACGGTTACAGTGAGGGTCAGAGAAGTTTAGGGTTACGGTTAGGATAAGGTTTATGGTTAGGATCAGGGTTAGAATAAGGGTTAGGCTGAGAGTGTGGTTTAGGTTTAGAGTTAGGGTTAGTGTTAATTTTAGGGTTAGGGTGAGGGTTAGGGTTAGGCGTAGGCTTAGGCTTAGGCTGAGCATGAGTTTGAGGGTGAGGGTTAGGATGAGGTGTAGGGTTAGCATTAGGGTTAGTGTTAAGGCTAGGATGAGGGTTAGGTTAAGGTTAGAGTTAGGAATAGGGTTCGTTTTAGGATTAAGGTTAGGTTGAGGTTGAATGTGAGGATTAGGGTTAGGTTTAGGATTAGGCTTAGGGTCAGGGTGAGGGTTAAGGTTAGGGTTCGGGTTAGGGTGAGGGTGAGAATGAGGATTAGGGTTTGGTTTAGGGTTAGGTTTAGGGTAGGGTTAGGTTTAGGTTTAGGGTTAGGGTTACGGTGACGGTTAGGGTTATGCTTAGGTTTAGGATTAGGGTTAGAGGTATGGTTAGGGGGACTGTTAGGTTGCGGTTTAGGGTTAGGGTTAGTGTTAGGGTTAGGGTGATTTGTGAGGGTTAGGTTGAGGTTTAGGGATAGGGTTAGGTTTAGGATTAGGTTTAGGGTGAGGGTGAGTTGAGGGTTAGGTTGAGGGTTAGGCTTAGGCTTCGGGTTAGGCTGAGGGTGAGAGTGGGGGTTAGGATTAGGGTTAGGGTGATGGTTTTGTTTAGGGTTAGTGGTATTGTTAGGGTTAGGTTAGATTTCCAGTGAGGGTGAGGGTGCGGGTTAGGGATAAGGTTAGGGTTATTGTTAGGGTTAGGTTTAGGGTTAGCCTGAGGGTTAGCCTGAGGGTGATGTTGAGGGTGAGGTTTATGGTTAGGGTAAGAGTTAGGCTTAGGGTTAGGGTGATGTTTAGGGTTAGTGTGAGGGTTAGTGTTAGGGTTAGGGTGAGTGATAGGTTGAGGATAAATGTTAGGCTGAGGCTTATGGTAAGGGTGAGGGTTAGGGTTAGGGTTAGAGTTATTGTTAGGGTTAAGTTTAAGGTTATGGTTAAAGTGAGGGTGAGGATGAGGGTTAGGTTTAGTGTTAGGATGAGGTTTAGGTTTAGGGTTAGGGTTAGAGTTAGGGTTAGGGTGAGAGTGAGGTTTAGGGTTTGAGTTAGGGTTAGTGTTAGCATTAGGGTTTGGGTGAGGGTTAGTGTTAGGACTAGGGTTAGGCTTAGGCTTAGGCTTAGGCCCAGCTTGAGGGTGAGGGTTAGGGTTAGGGTGAGGGGGAGGTTTAGTTTAGGCTTAGTGTTAGGATTAGGTTGAGGTTAAGGGTTAGGGTGAGGGTTAAGGGTAGGTTAGGGTGAGGGTTAAGATGAGGGTTAGGGTTTCAGTGAGAGTGAGGGTTAAGGTTAGGGCGAGGGTTAGGGTTAGAGTTATGGTTAGAGTGATGGTGATGGTTAGGATTAGGGTTAGGGTTATTGTAAATGTTATGGTTAGGGTTACAATTCCAGTGAGGGTGAGGCTGAGAGTGAAGTTTAAGGTTAGGGTAAGGGTTAGTTTTTGGGTTAGGATTAGTGGTAATGTTAGGGTTAGGGTTAGACTTACGATTTGGGTGAGGGTGAGGTTGAGCGTGAGGGTTAGCGTTAGGGTTAGGGTGAGGGATAGGGTAAGGTTTAGGGTTAGGGTTAGATTGGGGATTAGGGTTAGGTTAATGTGAGGTTTAGGGTGAGGATGAGGGTTAGGGTGAGGGTTAGGGTTAGAGTTAGGATTAGGTTGAGGGCTAGCGTGAGGGTGACTGTTAGGTTTAGGGTTAAGTTTATGGTGAGGTTTAGGGTGAGGGTTAGGTTTAGGTTTAGGGGGAGGCTTAGGTTTAGTGTGAGGGTTTCGGTTAGGGCAAGAGTGAGGGTGAGGGTAAGGGTTATGGTGAGGGTTAGGGTAATGGTGAGGGTTAGGGTTAGGATTAGGGATAGGTTTAGGGATAGACTGAGTTTGAGGGTGAGGGTGAGGGTCAGGTTTAGGGTTAGGGTTATGGTTAGGGTGAGGTCTAGGGTGAGGGTGAGGGTTAGGATGAAGGTGAGGGTGAGGGTCTTGGTTAGGTAATGGTTAGGGTTAGGGTGAGGATTAGTTGAGGGTTATGGTAAGGGTGAGCTTGAGGTTTAGGGTGTGGGTGAGCGTTAGGATTAGGGTGAAGTTTCGGGTGATGGTGAGGGTTAGGGTGAGGTAGAAGGTTAGGGTTAGGGCTAGGTGAGGGTTCGTGTTAATGTTAGGATTATGGTTAGGGTTAGGATTAGGTTTACAGTTAGGGTGAGGTTTAGGGTGAGGGTGAGGGTTAAGGTTAGGGTTAGGTTTGTGCTGTGGATAAGTGATAGCATGAAGGTTAGGGTGAATGTTAGACTTAGCATTAGTGTTAGGGTGAGGGTGAGGGTGAGGATTAGGGTGAGTTTTAGGGTTAGGGTGAGGGTTAGGGTTAGGCTTAAGCGTGAGGGTGAGGGTTAGAGTTAGAGTTATGGTGAGGATTCGGTTAATTGTGAGGTTTAGGGTGAGGATGATGTTAAGTGTTAGGATGAGGGTTAGGGTGAGGGTGAGGGTTAGGGTTATGTTTTGTGTTAGGGTGAGGGTTAGGGTGAGGGTTAAGGTTAAGGTTATGCTTAGGGTTAGGGTGAGGGTTAGGCTGAGGATTAGGGTTATGAATAGGGTGAGGGTTAGGGTGAGGGTGAGGGTTAGGTTTCGGGTTAGGGTCAGGGTGAGTTTGAGGTTTAGGGTTAGAGATAGGTTTAGGGTGAGGGTTAGGGTGAGGGTTAGGTTTAGGGTTAGTGTTAGGGTTAATGGTAAGGTGAGCGTTAGGGTGAGGGTTAGGGTTAGGGATAGTGTTAGATTTAGGACTAGGTTTAGGGTTAGGGTGAGTGTGAGGGTTAGGATTTGGATAAGATTTAGGCTTAGGGTTAGGCTGAGGTAGAGTGTAAGTGTGAGGGTTAGGGTTAGGATGCGGGTTACGTTAGGGTTAGGTTTAGAGTTAGCCTTAAGTTGAGGTTTCGTGTTAGGGTTATGGTTAGTGCGAGGGTTAGTTTTAGGGTTATGGTGTGGCTTAGGGTTAGGCTTAGGATTAGGCTTATGAATAGGCTGAGGGTGAGGGTGGGGGTGAGGATTAGGTTTAGGGTTAGGGTTAGGGTTAGGGTTATTGGTAGTTTTATGGTTAGGGTAAATTTTGTGGTGAGGTTGAGGTTGAGGGTGAGGGTTAGGTTTAGGGTGAGGTTTAGGGTGAGGTTTAGGGTTAGGTTTAATTTTAGGTTGAGATTGAGTGTGAGAGTTAGGATTAGGGTTAGGATTAGTCTTAGGGTTAGGGTGAGGATTAATGTTAGGGTTTGGTTTAGGGTGAGGTTGAGGCTGAGGATTAGGGTGAGTTTTAGTGTTAGGTTTAGGTTTAGGGTTAGGGTTAGGGTTAGGCTGAGGGTGAGGGTGGGGGTGAGGATTAGGGTTAGGGTTAGGGTTAAAATTAGTGTTATTGTTAGTGTTATTGTTTGGGTTTAGTTTGCGGTGAGGGCGAGCCTGAGGGTGAGGGTTATGGTTAGGGTTAGGCTTAGTCTTGGGGTTAGGCTGAGGGTGAGTATGGTGGTGAGGAATAGGTTTTGGGTGATGGATAGTGTTAGGGTTAGGTTGAGGGTGAGGATGAGTCTTAGCATTAGGATTAGGTTTAGGGTGAGATCTAGGGTGAGGGTGAGGGTTAGGGTTAGGGTTAGGCTTAGGCTTAGGGTTAGGCTTAGGGTGAGGGTGAGGGTGAGGGTTTTGGTTAGTGTGATGGATAGGGTTAGGTTCAGGGTGAGTGTTAGGATCTGGGTTAGGGTTAGGGTGAGGGTTAGCATGAGTGTGACGGTAAGAATAAAGTTGAGGGTTGGGCTGAGGGTGAGTGTTCCCCTAAGGGTGAGGGTTAGGATTAGGTTGAGGTTAGGGTAAGGGTTAGGATGAGGGTTAGGGTGAGGGTGAGGGTTAGATTGAGGATCAGGGTTGGGGTTTGTGTGAGGTTTAGGGTGAGGATTAGGGTTTGGGTTAGGGTGAGGGTTAGGGTTAGAATTAGGGTTAGGGTGAGGGCTAGGGTGAGGCTGAGGGTTAGGGTTAGGGTTAAGCTGAGGTTTAGGTTTCGGGTGAGAGTAAGGGTTAGGGTTAGGGTTAGGGTTAGGGTGACTTTTATGGTTAGGGTGAGGGTTAGGGTTAGGTTTAGGGTGATTGTTAAGTTTCGAGTTAAGTTTACGTTGAGGGTGAGTGTGAGGGTTAGGGTTAGGGTGAGGTTTAGGTTTAGGTTTAGGGTTAGAGTTAGGGTGAGGGTGAGGGTGAGGTTTATCGTTACAGATAGGATTCAAGTGAGGGTGAGGATGAGGGTTAGGGTTAGGGTTAGTTTTAGGTTTAGGGTTAGGGTGAGGTTTAGGGTTAGGGTTATGGTTAGGATTAGGGTTAGGGTGAGGGTTAGGGTTAGGGTTATGGTTAGGATTAGGGTTAGGGTGAGGGTTAGGGTTAGGGTTAGGATGAGGGTTAAGAAGAGGGTTAATTTTAGGATTATGGTTATGGTGAGGGCTAGGGTGACGGTGAGGTTTAGGGTTAGGTTTAGGGTGAGGTTTAGGGTTAGGGTTAAGTTTAGGGTCAGTGTGAGTTTGAGGTTTAGTGTTAGAGATAGGGTTAGGTTGAGGGTTAGGGTGATTGTTAGTGTTAGGGTTAGCGTTAGGGTTAGGGTGAGGGTTAGGGTGAGGTTGTGTGTTAGGGTTGGGGTTAGGATTAGGATTAGGGTCAGTGAGAGGGTGAGTGTGAGGGTTAGAGTTAGGGTTAGGCTTAGGGTTAGGCTCAGGGTGAGGGTGAGGGTGAGTGTTAGGGTTAGGGTGAGTGTTAGGGTTAGGGTGAGGCTTATGGTTAGGTTTAGGGTGAGAGTTAGGGTTCGAGTTTAGGGTTAGGGTGAGGGTTAGGTTGAGGGTGTTAGTAATGTTAAAGTGAGGGTTAGGCTGAGGGTGAGGGCTACGGTAAGGGGGAGGGTTAGGATTAGGGTGAGGGATAGGGTAAGGGTTAGGGTTAGGATTAGGGTGAGGGTGAGGGTTAGATTGAGGATTAGTGTTAGGTTTAGTGTGAGGTTTAGGGTTTCGCTGAGGGGTAGGATTAGTGTGAGCGTTAGTGTTAGGGTGAGGGTAAGTGTTAGGGCGCGGTTTAGGTTTAGGGTGAGGGTTATGGTTAGGGTGAGGCTTAGGATTAGTGTTAGGGTTATTGTTAGGGTTAGGGTTACAGTTACGGTGAGGGTGATAGTGAGGGTGAGGGTGAGGTTTAATGCTAGGGTAAGGGTGACATTTTGGGTTAGGGTTAGTGTTACAGCTAGGGTTAGGGTGAAGGTCAGGTTTAGGGTTAGTGTTAATGTTAGGGTGATGGTTAGTGTGAGGGTTAGGGTGAGGGTTAGGGTCAGGGTTAGGGTTAGGGTGAGGGTTAGGTTGATAATAAGGGTTAGGGCTCGGGTTTGTTTTAGGATTAAGGTTAGTGTGAGGGTGAGTGTGACGGTTAGGGATAGGGTTAGGTTTAGGCTTAAGGTTAGGCTGAGGGTGAGTGTGAAGGTGAGGACTAGGGTTAGGGTGCCGGTTAGGGTTAGGGTTAGGGTTAGAATTAGCCTTAAGGTGAGGTTTATGGTTAGGGTTAGGTTTAGGATTCTGGTGAGTGTGAGGGTTAGAGTTAGCTTGAGTTTTAGGGTGAGGGGTAGGGTTAGAGTTAGGGTGAGGGTTAGGGTTAATGTGAGTTTTAGGGTTATGGTTAGGGTTAGGGTTAGGTTGAGGGTTAGGTTGAGGGTTAGGGTTTGTGTTAGGGTTAGGGTGAGGGGGAGGTTTAGGGGGAGGTTTAGGTCAGGCTTAGTGTTAGGATTAGGGTGAGGTAAAGGGTTAAGGTGAGGGTTATGTTTAGGTTAGGGTGAGGGTTAAAATGAGGGTTAGGGCGAGTGTTAGGGTTAGGATTATGGTTAGGGTGAGGGTGATGGTTAGGATTAGGGTTAGGGTTATTGTAAATATTATGGTTAGGGTTATATTTCCAGTGAGGGTGAGGCTGAGAGTGAAGGTTAGGGTTAGGGTAACGGTTAGTTTTAGGGTTAGGATTAGTGGTAATGTTAGGGTTAGGGTTAGACTTACGATTTGGGTGAGGGTGAGGGTGAGGGTTAGGGTGAGATTGAGGTTGAGGGTAAGGGTTAGGGTTAGGGTGAGGTTTAGGGTTAGGGTTATGGTTAGGGTGAGGTCTAGGTTGAGGGTGAGGTTTAGGTTGAAGGTGAGGGTGAGGGTAAGGGTCTTGGTTAGGTAATGGTTAGGGTTAGGGTGAGGATTATTTGAGGGTTAGGGTAAGGGTGAGCTTGAGGTTTAGGGTGTGTGTGAGGGTTAGGGTTAGAGTGAGGGTTCGGGTGATGGTGATGGTTAGGGTGAGGTAGAAGGTTAGGGTTAGGATTAGGTGAGGGTTAGTGTTAGGGTTAGGGTTAGGGTGAGGGTTAGGATTAGGTTTAGGGTTAGGGTGAGGTAAAGGGTGAGGGTGAGGGGTAAGGTTATGGTTAGGTTTGTGGTATGGATAAGTGATAGCATGAGGGTTAGGGTGAGTGTTAGACTTAGCATTAGAGTTATGGTGAGGATTAGGGTGAGTTTTAGGGTTAGGGTGAGGGTTAGGTTTAGGCTTAGCGTGAGGGTGACGGTTAGGGTTAGAGTTACGGTGAGAATTCGGTTAAGTGTGAGGTTTAGGGTGAGGATGAGGTTAAGGGTTAGGATGAGGGTTAGGGTGAGGGTGAGGCTTAGGGTTAAGGTTTGGGTTAGGGTGAGGGTTAGGGTGAGGGTTAGGGTTAGGGTTATGCTTAGGGTTAGGGTGAGGGTTAGGCTGAGGGTTAGGGTTATGATTAGGGTGAGGGTTAGGGTGAGGGTGAGGGTTAGGGTTGTTATTAGTGTTAGGGTCAGATTTAGGGTTACGGTGAGTTTTTGGGTGAGGGTTAGAGTTATGGTTAAGATGAGGGTTAGGGTAAGGGGTAGGGTTACGGTTAGAGTGAGGGTTAGGTTTATTGTGAGAGTTTGGTTAGGGTTAGAGTTAGGATTAGTGTGAGGGTAAGAATTAGGTGACTGTTAGTGTGAGGGTGAGGTTTAGCATTAGGAATAGTGATAGGATTAATGTAAAGCTGAGGGTGAGGGTGAGGTTTAGGATTAGGGTTAGGGTGAGGGCTTGGGTGAGGGTTAGGGTAAGGTTGAGGGTTAGGGTGAGAGTTATGGTAATGGTAAAATTGAGGGTTAGCCTGAGGGTGAGGGTTAAGATAAGGGTGAGGTTTAGGGTTAGAGTGAGGGTTAGGTTAAGGGTTCGGGTTACGGTTATGGTGAGGGTTAGATTGAGGTTTAGGGTTAGGGTTAGTGTGAGGTTTAGTGTGAGGTTGAGGGTTAGGGTTAGGGTGAGGGTTAGGGTTAGAATTAGGTTTAGGGTGAGGGCTAGGATGAGGGTGAGGTTTAGGTTAGGGTTAGGGTTAAGGTTTAGGGTTACTGTGAGGGTTAGGGTTAGTGTGCGGGTTAGTGTTAGAGTTAGGGTTAGTGTTAGGGTGAGGGTAAGTGTTAGGGTGAGTGGGTTAGGGTGAGGATTATGTTTAGGTTGAGGGTTAGGTTTAGGGTTAGGGTTATTGTTAGGGTTCGGATTAGGAATAGGGTTAGGGTGAGGGTGAGTGTGTGGGTTAGGGTTAGGGTTAGGCTCAAGGTTAGGCTGAGGGTGAGGTTGAGGCTGAGGGTTAGGTTTAGGTTGATGTTTAGGGTTAGGGTTAGGGTGAGGGTTAGGATGAGGGTTAGAGTTAGGATTAGTGTTTGGGTAAGGGCTAGGGTAAAGGTGAGGTTTAGAGTTATGTTTAGGGTGAGGTTTAGTTTTAGGGTTAGGGTTAGGGTTAGTGTTAAGGTGAGGCTGAGGTTTAGGTTTAGAGATTAGGTTAGGGTGAGGGTTAGGCTTAGGGTTAATGTTGGGTTTAGGTTTAGGGTGAGGGTTAGGGTTAGGATAAGGGTTAGGGTTAGGGCTTGGAGTAGGATTAGTGTTATGGTGAAGGTGAGTGTGAGTGTGAGGGTTTGGGTTAGGCTAAGGGTTAGGCTTAGGTTTAGGCTAAGGTTGAGGGTGAGGGTTAAGGTGAGGGGGAGGGGGAGGTTTAGGGTTAGATTTAGGGTTAGTGCGAGGGTTAGTGTTAGGATTGGTGTTAGGGTTAGGGTTAGGGTGAGGTTTAGGGTGAGGGTTATGGTTAGGGATCAGGTTAGATTTAGGATTAGGGTTAGTGTGAGTATGAGTGTGAGGATTAGTGTTAGGGTTAGTCTGAGGGTGAGGGTGAGGTTTAGGGTTAGGGTGAGGTTTAGGGTTAGGGTTAGGGTGAGGGTTAGGATGAGGGTTAGAGTTAGGATTAGGGTTTGGGTGAGGGCTAGGTTGAAGGTGAGGTTTAGGGTTATGTTTAGGGTGAGGTTTAGGGTTAGGGTTAGGATTAGGTTTAGGGTTAAGGTGAGGGTGAGCTTTAGGTTTAGAGTTAGGGTTAGGGTGAGGGTAAGGGTTAGGGTTAATGTTCAGTTTAGGGTTAGGGTGAGGGTTAGGGTTAGGGCTGGGAGTAGGATTAGTGTTAAAGTGTGGGTGAGTGTGAGTGTGAGGGTTCGGGTTAGGGTTAGGTTTAGGCTTAGGTTTAGGCTGAGGTTGAGGGTGAGGGTTAAGGTGAGGGTGAGGGTGAGGTTTAGGATTAGAGTTAGGGTTATTATGAGGGTTAGTGTTAGGATTTGTGTTAGGGTTAGGTTTAGGGTGAAGGATAGGGTGAGCATTATGTTTAGGGATCGGGTTAGATTTAGGATTAGGTTTAGCGTGAGTGTGAGTGTGAGGATTAGTGTTAGGGTAGGTTTAGTGTTAAGCTGAGGGTGAGCGTGAGGGTTAGGGTTAGGGTGAGGGTTAGGGTTAGGGTTAGGGTGAGGGTTAGGATGAGGTATAGGGTTAGGATTAAGGTTACGGTGAGGGCTATGGTGAGGGTTAAGGTTAGGGTTAGGTTTAAGGTGAGGATTAGGTTTCGGGTTAGGTTTAGGTCTAGTGTTAGGGTGTGGGCTAGGGTGAGGGTTAGGGTTAGTCTTAGTCTTAGGGTTAGGCTGAGGGTGAGGGTGGGGGTGAGGAATAGGTTTTGGGTGATTTTTAGGGTTAGGGTTAGGGTGAGGGTTAGGATGAGGGTTAGGGTTAGGATTAGGTTTAGCGTGAGGGTTAGGGTGAGTGTGAGGGTTAGGCTTAGGCTTAGGCTTAGGCTTAGGGTTAGGCTGAGGATGAGGGTGTGGGGGTGAGGAATAGGTTTTGGGTGATGTTTAGGGTTAGGGTTAGGGTGAGGGTTAGGATGAGGGTTAGGGTTAGGATAAGTTTTAGGGTAAGGGCTAGGGTGAGGGTGACGGTGAGGGTGAGTGATAGGGTTAGGCTGATGGATAGTGTTAGGTTTAGGGCAAGTGTTAGGATGAGTGTTAGGGTTAGGGTGAGCATGACGGTAACAGTAAAGGTGAGGTTTCGGCGGAGGGTGAGTGTTCCCCTAAGGGTGAGTGTTAGGATTAGGGTGAGGGTCAGCATCAGGTTTAGGGTGAGGGTTAAGGTGAGGGTGAGTGTTAGTTTGAGGATTAGAGTTAGGGTTAGTGTGATGTTTAGGCTGAGGTTGAAGTTGAGGGTTAGGGTGAGGGTTATGGTTAGAATTAGGATTAGAGTGAGTGCTAGGGTGAGGGTGAGGGTTAGGGTTAGGGTTAGGGTGAGTGTGAGGTTTCGGGTTAGGGTGAGAGTTAGGGTTACTGTGAGGGTTAGTGTTTGAGTTAGGGTTAGGGTAAGTGTTAGGTTGAGAGTTAGGGTTAGGGTGAGTGTTATGTTTAGTGTGAGGGTTAGGGTTAGGTTTAGGGTTATTGTTAGGTTTAGGGTTAGTGTTACAGTGAGGGTGAGGGTGAGGGTTAGGGTTAGGGTGAGGTTTAGGGTTAGGGTTAGGGTTTTAGTTAGGGTTAGGGTAAGGGTGAATTTTAGGGTTAGAGTTAGGGTTAGGGTGAGGGTTAGGATGAGGATTAGGGTTATGATTAGGGTTAGGGTGAGGGCTAGGGTGACGGTGAGGGTTAGGGTTTGTGTTAGGGTGAGTTTTAGGGTTAGGGTTAGGGTTAGGGTTAGGGTGAGCTTTTGGACGAGGTTAGGTTTTCAGTGAGGTTGAGGGTTAGGGTTAGTTTCAGTGTTAGGGTTAGGATTAGGATTAGGTTGAGGGTGAGTGTTAGCATTAGGGTTAGGCTTAGGGTTAGGGTTAGGTTTAGAGGTAGGATTAGTGTTATTGTTTGGGTTAGGGTTAGAGTTACGGTGAGGGTGAGGGTGAGTTTGAGGGTGAGGGTTAAGATGAGGTTTAGGGTTTCAGTGTGGGTGAGGGTTAAAGTTAGGGTGAGGGTTAGGGTTAGGATTAAGGTTAGGGTGAAGGTGATGGTTAGGATTAGGGTTAGGGTTATTGTAAATGTTATGTTTAGGGTTATGTTATGTTTATGCAGTGAGGGTGAAGCTGAGGGTGAAGGTTAGGGTTAGGGTAAGGGTTTGTTTTAGGTTTAGGATTAGTGTTAATATTAGGGTTAGGGTTAGATTTACGGTTTGGGTGAGGGTGAGGGTTAGGGTTAGGGTTAGGGTGAGGTTTAGAGTTAGGGTTAGGATTAGGGATAGGGTGAAGGAGAGGTTTAGGACTAGATTTAGGTTGAGGGGGAGGGTAAGGGTGAGTGTTAGGTTTAGGGTTAGTGTTAGGGTTAGCATTAGGTTTAGGGTGAGGGTAGGGTTGAGGTTTAGGGTTAGGGTTAGGTTTAGGGTTAGGATTAGGGTTAGGGTGAGGGTGAGGGTGGGGGTCAGGATTAGGGTTACAGTGATGGTTAGTGTTAGCGTTAGGTTGAGGGTTAGAATGAGGGTTAGGGTTTGGATTAAGGTTAGGGTGAGGGCTCGGGTGAGAGTGATGTTAGTTTGAGGTTTTGGGTTAGTGTTAGTGTTAGGGTTATGGGTAGGTTGATGGTAATGTTGAGGTTTTGGGTAGGGTTAGGGTTAGGGTTAGGCTTAGGCTTAGGGTTAGGCTGAGGGTGAGGGCGGGGGTGAGGATTAGGGTTAAGGTGATGCTTAGGGTTAGGGTTAGGTTGAGGGTTAGAATGAGGGTTAGGGTTAGGATTAAGGTTAGGGTGAGGGCTCGGGTGAGGGTGAGGATTAGGGTAAGGCTTAGGCTTAGGGTTAGGCTGAGCTTGAGGTTGAGGTTGAGGGTTTCGGTTAGGGTGATTTTTAGGTTTACAGTTAGGGTGAGGGTTTGTATGAGGTTTAGGGTTAGGGTTTGGTTTAGGGTGATTATGATGGTAAGGGTAAAGGAGAGGTTTTGGCTGAGTGTGAGTGTTAAGATAAGGGTGAGGGTTAGGGTTAGGTTTAGGGTTAGAGTAAGGGTTAGTGTTAGGGTTACGGTGAGGGTTTGATTGAGGATTCAGTTTAGGGTTAGTGTGAGGTTTAGGGTGAGGATGAGGGTTAGGATTAGGGTGAGGGTGAGGGATAGAATTAGGGTTAGGGTGAGGGCTAGGGTAAGGATGAGGTTTAGGTTTTGGGTTAGGTTGAGAGCTAGGGTGAGTGATAGGGTAAGGTTTAGTGTTAGGGATAAGGTTAGGTTTAGGATTAGGTTTAGGGTTACGGTTAGGATTAGGCTTAGGTTTAGGGTTAGGATTAGGCTTAGGGTTAGGCTGAGGACTCAGGGTAGGTTTTGGGTTAGGGTTATGGTGAGGGTTGGGGTTAGGGATAGGGTTAGGCTTAGGGTTAGGCTGACGGTGAGGGTGGGGGTGAGGATTAGGGTTAAGGTTAGGGTTTGGTTTAGGTTATTGTTAATGTTATGGTTAGGGTTAATTTTCCAGTAAGGCTAGGCTGAGGGTGAGGGTTATGGTTAGGGTTAGTGTTTGGGTTAATGTTATTGTTAGGGTTAGGTTTAGGGTTAGAGTTACGGTGAGGTTGAGGGTGAGGGTGAGGTCAAGGTTAGGGTGAGGTTTAGAGTGAAGTTTAGGGTTAGGTTTAGGGTGAGGTTGAGGTTTAGTGTTTGATATAGGGTTAGGGGGAGGGTTAGGATTAGGGTTAATGTTAGGTTTAGGGTGAGGGTGAGGGTTAGGTTGAGGTTAAGGGTTAGGGATAATGTAAGGGTTAGTGTTAGGGTTAGGGTTAGTGTTAGGGTTAGTGTAAGTGTTAGGTTGAGCGTTTGGGTTAGGGTTAGTGTTATGGTTAGGGTGAGGGTTAGGTGTAGGGTTAGGGTTATTGTTAGGTTTAAGTTTGGCGTTAGGGTTACAGTGAGGGTGAGAGTGAGGGTTAGGGTTAGGGTTAGGATGAGGTTTAGTGTTATGTTATTGTTAGAATTAGGGTTAGGGT
This sequence comes from Dipodomys merriami, assembly GCF_024711535.1. Taxonomy (NCBI): domain Eukaryota; kingdom Metazoa; phylum Chordata; class Mammalia; order Rodentia; family Heteromyidae; genus Dipodomys; species Dipodomys merriami. Next base: position 3,244,216 of record NW_027206335.1, on the reverse strand, counting down.
GAGACTGAGGTTTATGCTTACAATGAGGCTTAGTGTTTGTTTTAGGTTTAGGGTGAGGGTTAGGTTAAGGCTTAGGCTTTGGCTTAGGCTTAGGCTGAGCATGAGGTTGAGGGTGAGGGTTAGGATGAGGTTTAGGGTTAGGATTAGGGATAGGGTTAGGGCTAGGGTGAGGGTTAAATTGAGGGTTAGGGTTAGGGATCGATTCAGGTTTAGGATTAAGTTTAGGGTGAGGTTTAGTGTAAGGGTTAGGGTTAGTGTTAGGATTAGGCTTAGGGTTAGGGTGAGGGTTAAGTTTAGGGTTTGTGTTATGGTGAGGGTGAGGCTGAGTATTAGGGTTTGGTTTAGGGTTAGATTTAGGGTTAGGTTTAGGGTTAGGCTAAGAGTTACCGTGAGTGTTAGGGTTAGGCTTAGGGTTAGGCTTAGGGTGATGTTGGGGGTCAAGGTGAGGATTAGGGTTAGTGTTAGGATGAGGGTTAGGATGAGGGTTAGGGTTAGGATTAGGGTGATGGTGAGATTTAGGGTTAGAGTGAGGTTTAAGGTTAGGGTTAGGGTTAGGGTGAGAGTTAGTTTTAGGATTAGAGTTAGGTCTCGGGAGAGGCTGAAGGTGAGGGTTAGGGTTAGGGTTAGTGTTAGATTTAGGGTTTGGGTGAGGGTTAGGATGAGTGTAAGGGTTAGGGTGAGTGTGAGGGTTAGGCTTAGGGTTAGGCTTCGGCTTGGGGTTAGGCTGAGGGAGAGGGTTAGGTTTAGGGTGAGTGTTAGGGTTAGGGTTAGGGTGAACATTAGGCTGACGGTGAGGGTGAGGGTGAGGGTTACGGTTAGGGTGAGGGTTAGGGTTAGGGTTAGGGTGAGAGTTTGGGTTCGGGTTAAGTTTAGGGTTAGGGTGAGGGTTAGGGTTAGGTTGAGGGTTAGGGTTAGAGATATTGTGATGGTTAGGGTTAGGGTTAGGATGAGGTTTAGGGGTAGGATTAGGGTTAGGGTGAGGTCTAGGGTGAGGTTGAGGGTTAGGATTACTGTGAGTGTGAGCATTAGGGTTAGGTTGAGGGTTAGGATTAGGATTAGGGTTAGGGTGAGGGTGAGTGTTAGGATTAGGGTTAGTCTTAGGTTTAGGGTTAGGATTAGTGTTATTGTTAGGGTTAGGGTTAGATTTATGATAAGGGTGAGGGTGAGGGTGAATGTTAGGGTTAGGGTTAGTTTGAGGTTTATGGTTAGGGTTAGGATTAGTTTTAGGGTGAGGGTGAGGTTTAGTGTTAGATTTAGGGTTAGGGGGAGTGTTAGTTCGAGGTTAGGGTTAGGTTTAGTGTTAGGGTTAAGGTTATGTTGATGGTTACGTTGAGGTTTTGGGTTAGGGTTAGGGTTAGTGTTATGATTAGGGTTAGGTGAGGGTGAGTGTGAGGTTTAGGGTTAGGGTTAGGCTTAGACTTAGGGTTAGACTGAGGGTGGGGGTGGGGGTGAGGATTAGGGTTAGGGTGATGGTTAGGGTTAGGGTTGGGGTGAGGGTTAGAATGAGGGTTAGGGTTAGGATTAGGGTTAGGTTGAGGGCTAGGGTGAGGGTTTCGGTTAGGGTGAGGCTTAGTATGAGGTTTAGGGTTAGGGTGTGGGTTAAGGTGATTATGATGGTAAGGGTAAAGGAGAGGTTTTGGCTGAGGGTAAGTGTTAAGATAAGGGTGAGTTTTAGGGTTATTTTTCGTGTTAGGTTAAGGGTTAGTGTTAGGGTTAGGGTGAGGGTTAGATTGAGGATTCGGTTTAGGGTTAGTGTGATTTTTAGGGTGAGGATGAGGGTTAGGGTTAGGGTGAGGGTGAGGGATAGATTTAGGGTTAGGTTGAGGGCTAGGGTGAGGATGAGGTTTAGGTTTAGGGTTAGGGTGAGGGCTATGGTGAGTGTTAGGGTGAGGTTTAGTGTTAGGGACAGGGTTAGGTTTAGGATTAGGTTTAGGGTGAGGGTGAGTGTGAGAGTTAGGGCTAGGGTTAGGATTAGGCTTAGGGTTAGGGTGAGGATTAGTGTTAGGGTTTGGGTTAGGGTGAGGGTGAGGCTGAGGATTAGGGTTAGGTTTAGGATTAGGGTTAGGTTTAGGGTTAGGGTTGGGTTTAGACTTAGGGTTAGGGTTAGGGTTATGTTGAGGGTCATGTTTAGGGATATGGTTAGGCTTAGGGTTAGGCTGAGGGTGAGGATTAGGGTTAGGGTTAGGCTTAGGGTTAGGCTGAGGGTGAGGATTAGGGTTAGGGTTAGGGTTTGGTTTAGGTTATTGTTAGTGTTATGGTTAGGGTTAAGTTTGCGGTGAGGATGAGGCTGCGGGTGAGGGTTATTGTTAGGGTTAGGGTTAATGTTATTTTTAGGGTTAGGGTTAAAGTTACGGTGAGGTTGAGGGTAAGGGTGAGGATTAGTGTTAGGGTGAGGTTTACAGTGAGGTTTAGGGTTAGGTTTAGGGTTAGGGTTAGGGTGAGGGTGAGATTTAGTGTTAGATGTAGGGTTAGGGGAATGGTTAGGGTGAGGGTTATGGTTAGGGTTAGTATTAGGCTTAGGTTAAGGGTGAGGGTTAGGTTGAGGTTAAGGGTTAGGGTTAGTGTTAGTGTTAGTGTGAGGGTTAGTGTTAGGGTTAGGGTTAGTGTTATGGTTAGCATAAGTGTTAGGTTGAGTGTTTGGGATAGGGTGAGGTTATGGTTAGGGTGAGGGTTAGGGTTAGGTTTAGGGTTATTGATAGGGTTAGGGTTAGAGTTACGGTTACAGTGAGGGAGAGAGTGAGGTTTAGGGTTAGGGTAAGGATGAAGTTTAGGGTTATGTTAGGGTTAGAATTAGGGTTAGGGTGAGAGTGAGGTTTAAGTTTATAGTTAGGCTTTGTGTTAGTTTTAGGCTTAGGGTGAGGGTTAGGGTTAGGCTTACGCTTAGGCTTAGGCTTAGGCCGAGCATGAGGTTGAGGGTGAGGGTTAGGATGAGGTTTAGGGTTAGGATTAGGTTTAGGGTTAGGGCTAGGTTGAGGGTTAGGTTGAGGTTTAGGGTTAGGGTGAGAGTTAGGTTTAGTATTAAGGTTAGGGTGAGGTTGAGTGTGAGGTTTAGGGTTAGAGTTAGGATTAGGCTTAGGGTTACGATGAGGGTTAAGATTAGGGTTTGTGTTATGGTGAGGGTGAGGCTGAGGATTAGGTTTTGGTTTAGGGTTAGATTTAGGATTAGGTTTAGGTTTAGGGTTAGGGTTAGGGTTATGGTGAGGGTTAGGGTTAGGGTTAGGCTTAGGCTTAGGGTTAGGCTGAGGGTGAGTGTGGGGGTGAGGATTAGGGTTAGGGTTAGGTTTAGGGTTATTGTTAGGGTCATGGTTAGGTTTAAGTTTGCGGTGAGGGTGAGGCTGAGGTTGAGGGTTATGGTTATGGTTAGGGTTAGGGTTAGTGTTAGTGGTGTTGTTAGGGTTAGAGTTACTGTGAGGTTGAGGGTGAGGGTGAGGGTTTAGGGTTAGGGTGAGGTTTAGGGTGAGGTTTAGGTTTAGGGTGAGGGTGAGTTTGAGCTTTAGGGTTAGAGTTAGGGTTGCGGTAGGGCTAGGGTGATTGTTAGGGTTCGGGTGAGCGTGAGGGTTAGGATGAGGTATAGAGATAGGTTTAGGGTTATGATTAGGTTAGGGTGAGGCTGAGTGTAAGGGATAGGGTGAGGGTTAGGCTTAGGCTTAGGGTTAGTATGAGGGTGAGTGTGGGGTTGAGGATTAGGGTTAGGGTGACGGTTAGGTTTAGGATTAGTGTTATTTTTAGAGATAGGGTTAGAGTTCCAATGAGGGTGAGGTTGCGGGTGAGGGTTAGGTTTAGAGTTAGTGTGAGGGTTAGTGTTAGGGTTAGGATTAGTGTTAGGGTCATGGTAAGTGTTAGGGTGAGGGTTAGGGTTAGTGTGAGGGTTATGGTTAGGGTTAGGGTCAGGTTTAGGGTTTGGGTTAGAGTTAGGTTTAGGGTGAGAGGTAGGGGGAGGTTTAGGGTTAGGGTTAGGTTTAGGATTAGGGTAAGGGTGAGGTTAAGTGTGTGTGTTAGGGTTAGATTTAGGATTAGGCTTAGGTTTAGGCTGAGGTTGAGGGTGAGGGTGAGAGTTAGGGTTAGGGTGAGTGTTAAGGTTAGGTTGAGGGTTAGGTTTAGGGTTATGGTGAGGTTTAGTGTTAGGGTTAGGGTGAGGGTTAGATTGAGGATTAGGGTTAGGATTAGAGTTAGGGTGAGAACTAGGGTGAAGGTGAGTATTAGAGTTACTGTTAGTGTGAGGTTTAGGGTTAGGGTTAGGGAAAGGGTGAGTTAGGGTTATGGTGACATGGGGGTTAATGTTACAGTGGGGCTTAGGGTTAGAATTAGCGTTAGGGTGATGGTGAGCTTCGGATTACTATTAGGGTTAGAGTTAGGTTTAGGGTTAGGATTAGTGTTATTGTTAGGGTTAGGGTTAGATTTACTGTGAGAGTGAGGGTGAGGGTGGGGGTGAGAGTTAGGTTTAGGGTGAGGTTTAGTGTTAGTGTTATGATTAGTGTTAGGGTGAGGGTGAGGTTTAAGGTTAGATGTAGGGTTAGGGGGAAGGTTAGATCGAGGGTTAGGGGTAGTGTTAGTGTTAGGGTTAAGGTTAGGGTGAAGGTTAGGTTGAGGTTTAGGGTTAGGGTTAGGGTTAGGTTTAGGGTGAGGGTGACTGTGAGAGTGAGGGTTAGGGTTAGGCTTAGGCTTAGTGTTAGGCTGAGGGTGGCGGGCAGTATTAGGGTTATGGTGATGGTTAGGATTAGGGTTAGTTTGAGGGCTAGGGTGAGGATGAGGGTTAGGTTAAGGCTTAGGCATAGGCTTAGGGTTAGGCTGAGCGTGAGGTTTTGTGTGATGGTTAGGGTTAGGGTGATGGTTAAGTTACGGATAGCGTGAGGGTTAGGATGAGGTTTAGGGTTAGGGTGTGGGTAAGGGTGAGGATGATGGTAAGGGTAAAAGTGAAGTTTACACTGAGGGTTAGGTTTAAGATAAGGCTGAGTGTTAGGGTTAGGTTTAGGGTTAGGTAAGGGTTAGGCTTAGGGTGAGGGTTAGATTGAGAATTAGGGTTAGGGTTAGTGTTTTGGTTTAGGGTGAGGATGAGGGTCTGGGTTAGGGTGAGGGTGAGGGTTAGAATTAAGGTTAGGGTGAGGGCTAGGGTGAGGGTGAGGGTTAGTGTGAGGGTGAGGTTTAGGGTTAGATATAGGGTTAGGGGGAGGGTTAGCGGTAGGGCTAGGGTTAGGGTCATTGTTAGGGTTAGGGTGAGGGTGAGGGTTAGGTTGAGGTTAAGGTTTAGGGTTACTGTTAGGGTTAGTGTGAGTGTTAATGTTAGGGTTAGAGTTAGTGTTAGGGTTAGGGTGAGTGTTAGGGTTAGGGCTTGGTTTAAGGTGAGGGTTATAGTTAGGGTGAGGGTTAGGGTTAGGGTTAGGGTTATTGTTAGTGTTAAGGTTACGGTTACAGTGAGGGTTAGAGTGAGGTTTAGGGTTACGGTTAGGATGAGTTTCAGGGTTAGGGTTAGGGTTAGAATTAGGGTTAGGGTGAGAGTGAGGTTTAGGTTTATAGTTAGTGTTAGTGTTAATTTTAGGGTTAGGGTGAGGGTTATTGTTAGGCTTAGGCTTAGGCTTAGGCTTAGGCCGAGCATGAGGTTGAGGGTGAGGGTTAAGATGAGGTTTAGGGTTAGGATTACTGTTAGGGTTAGGGCTAGGGTGAGGGTTAGGTTGAGGGTTAGGGTTAGGGATAGGGTTAGATTTAGGATTAAGATTAGGTTGAGGTTGAATGTGAGGGTTAGGGTTAGGTTTAGGATTAAGCTTAGGGTTAGGGTGAGGGTTAATGTTAGGGTTTGGATTAGGGTGAGGGTGAGGCTGAGGATTAGGGTTTGGTTTAGGGTTAGGTTTAGGTTTAGGTTTAGGTTGAGGGTCAGGGTTAGAGTTACGGTGACGGTTAGGGTTAGATTTAGGCTTAGGATTAGGGTTAGAGTTATGGTTATGGGGACTGTTAGGTTGAGGTTTACGGTTAGGGTTAGTGTTAGGTTTAGTGTGATTCTGAGGGTTAGGTTGAGGTTTAGGGATAGGGTTAGGTTTAGGATTAGGTTTAGGGTGAGGGTGAGTGTGAGGGTTAGTTTGAGGGTTAGGCTTAGGATTCGGGTTAGGCTGAGGGTGCGGGTCAGGGTTAGGGTTAGGGTTAGGGTGGGGTTTAGGGTTAGGGTTAGGGTAAGGATTTGGGTGAGGGTGAGATTTAGTGTGAGATATAGGGTTAGGGGGAGGGTTAGGGTGAGGGTTAGGGTTAGGGTTAGTGTTAGGGTTAGGGTGAGGTTGAGGGTTAGGTTGAGGTTTAGGGTTAGGTTAGGGTTAGTTTGAGGGTTATTGTTAGGGTTAGGGTTAGTGTTATGGGAGGGTAAGTGTTAGGGTAAGGGTTTAGGTTGGGGTGAGGGTTATGGTTAGGATGAGTGTTAGGATTAAGTTTAGAGTTATTGTTAGGGTTAGGTTTAGGGTTAGGCTTAGGGTTACCCTGAGGGTGATGTTGAGCGTGAGGTTTATGGTTAGGGTGAGGGTTAGGCTTAGGGTTAGGGTGATGGTTAGGGTTAGTGTGAGGGTTACTGTTAGGATTAGGGTGTTAGGTTAAGGGTAAATGTTAGGGCGAGGCTTATAGTAAGGTTGAGGGTTAGGGTTAGGGTTAGAGTTATTGTTAGCGTTAAGTTTAAGGTTATGTTTAATGTGAGGGTGAAGGTGAGGGTTAGGTTTATTGTTAAGATGAGGATTAGGGTTATGGTTAGGGTTAGAGTTAGGGTTAGGGTGAGAGTGAGGTTTAGGGTTAGAGTTATGGTTAGTGTTAGGGTTAGGGTTAGGGTGAGCGTTAGGGTTAGGACTAGACTTAGGCTTAGGCCTAGGCCCAGCTTGATGGTTATGGTTAGGGTTAGGTTTAGGGTGAGAGTGAGGGTTAGGGTGAAGGTTAGGATGAGGTTTAGGGTTAGAGTTTGGGTTAGGGTGAAGGTCAGGTTTAGGATTAGTGTTAGGGTTAGGGTGATGTTTAGGGTGAGGGTTAGGGTTAGGGTTAGTGTTAGGGTTAGGTTTAGGGTGAGGGTTAGGTTGAGGGTAAGGATTAGGGATAGGATTAGGTTTAGGATTATGGTTAGTGTGAGGGTGAGTGTGAGTGTTAGGGTTAGCGTTAGGTTTAGGCTTAGGGTTAGGCTGAGGGTGAGGTTGAAGGTGAGGATTAGGGTTAGGGTTAGGGTTATAATTAGCCTTAAGGTGAGGTTCAGGGTTAGGGTTAGGTTTAGGGTTCTGGTGAGGGTGAGGGTTAGAGGTAGCTTGAGGGTTAGGGTGAGGGTTAGGGTTAGGGTTAGGGTGAGTGTTAGGTGAATGTGAGGTTTAGGGTTAGGTTTAGGGTTAGGGTTAGGTTGAGGGTTAATTTGAGGGTTAGGGTTTGTGTTAGGTTTAGGGGGAGAGGGAGGTTTAGGTTAGGCTTAGTGTTAGGATTAGGGTGGGGTTAAGTGTTAGGGTGAGGGTTAAGGTTAGGTTAGGGTGAGGGTTAAGATGAAGGTTAGGGTTTCAGTGAGAGTGAGGGTTAAGGCTAGGGCGAGGGTTAGGGTTAGGGTTATGGTTAGGGTGAGGGTGATGGTTAGGATTAGGGTTAAGGTTATTGTAAATATTATGGTTATGGTTACGTTTCCAGTGAGGGTGAGGCTGAGAGTGAAGTTTAGGGTTAGGGTAAGGGTTAGTTTTAGGGTTAGGATTAGAGGTAATGTTAGGGTTAGGGTTAGACTTACGATTTGGGTGAGGGTGAGGGTGAGGGTCAGGGTTAGGGTTAGGGTAAGGGTTAGGGTTAGGGTTAGATTGGGGATTAGGGTTAGGGTTAGTGTGAGGTTTAGGGTGAGGATGAGGTTTAGGGTGAGGGTTAGGGTTAGAATTAGGATTAGGTTGAGGGCTAGCGTGAGGGTGAGTGTTACGGTTAGGGTTAAGTTTATGGTGAGGTTTAGGGTGAGGGGTAGGTTTAGGTTTAGGGTGAGGGTTAGGATTAGTGTGAGGGTTACGGTTAGGGTGAGAGTGAGGGTGAGGCTAAGGTTTATGGTGAGGGTTAGAGTGAGGGTGAGGGTTAGGGTTAGGTTGAGGTTTAGGGTGATTGTTAGTGTTAGGTTTAGGGTTAGTGTTAGGGTTAGGGTTAGGGTGAGGGTTAGGTTGAGGGTAAGGGTTAGGGCTTGGGTTAGTTTTCGGTTTATGGTTATGGTGAGGGTGAATGTCAGGGTTAGGGTTAGGGTTAGGGTTAGGCTTAGGATTAGGCTGAGGGTGAGGGTGAAGGTGAGGATTAGTGTTAGGTTTCCGGTTAGGATTAGGGTTAGGGTTAGAATTAGCCTTAAGGTGAGGTTTAGGGTTATGGTTAGGTTTAGGGTTCTGGTGAGGGTGAGGGTTAGACTTAGCTTGAGGTTTAGAGTGAGGGGTAGGGTTTGGGTTAGGGTGAGGGTTGGGATTAATGTGAGGTTTAGGGTTAGGGTTAGGTTTTGGGTTAGGTTGAGTGTTAGTTTGAGGGTTAGGGTTTGTGTTATGGTTAGGGTGAGGGAGAGGTTTAGGGGGAGGTTTAGGTCAGGCTTAGTGTTAGAATTAGGGTGAGGTAAAGGGTTAGGGTGAGGGTTAAGGTTAGGTTAGGGTGAGGGTTAGGGTTTCAGTGATAGTGAGGGTTAAGTTTAGGGCGAGAGTTAGGGTTAGGATTATGGTTAGCGTGAGGGTAATGGTTAGGATTAGGGTTAGGGTTATTGTAAATGTAATGGTTAGGGTTACATTTGTAGTGAGGGTGAGGCTGAGAGTGAAGGTTTGGGTTAGGGTAAGGGTTAGTGTTAGGGTTAGGATTAGTGGTAATGTTAGGGTTAGGGTTAGACTTACGATTTGGGTGAGGGTGAGGTTGAGGGTTAGTGTTAGGTTTAGGATGAGGTTTAGGTTTAGGGTTAGGATTAGGGTTAGGGTGAGGTTGAGGTTTAGGGTTAGACTTAGGTTGAGGGGGATGTTTAGGGTGAGGGTTAGGGTTAGGGTTAGTGTTAGGGTTAAGTTTAGGATTAGGCTTAGGCTTAGGGTTTGGCTGAGGTGAGGGTGGGTGTGAGGATTACGCTTAGGTTGATGGTTAACCTTAGGGTTAGGGTGAGGTTTAGGATGAGGGTTAGGGTTAGGATTAGTGTTAGGGTGAGGGCTATGGTGAGGGGAGGGTTGAGGTTAGGGTTAGGCTTAGGCATAGGTTTAGTCTGAGGATGATGGTGAGGGTGAGGGTTAGGGTCATGGTGATGGATAGGGATAGGGTTAGGGTGAGGGTTAGGATGAGGGTTCGGGTTAGGGTGAGGGTTACGATGAGCGTGATGGTAAGAGTAAAGTTGAGGGTTAGGCTAAGGGTGAGAGTTAGGGTAAGGGTGAGTGTTAGGGTTAGTGTAAGTGTTAGGGTTAGGGTTAGATAGGGGATTAGGGTTAGGGTTAGTGTGTGGTTTAGGGGGAGGATGTGGGTTAGGTTGAGGGTTAGGGTTAGAATTAGGGTTAGGGTGAGGGCTAGCGTGAGGGTGAGGGTTAGGGTTAGCGTTAAGTTTATGGTGAGATTTAGGGTGAGGGTGATGTTTAGGGTTAGGTTTAGGGTGAGGGCTTGGTTGAGGGTTAGGGTAAGGTTGAGGGTTAGGGTGAGAGTGATGGTAAGGGTAAAGGTGAGGATTAGGCTGAGGGTGAGGGTTAAGATAAGGCTGAGGGTAAGGGTTAGGGTGAGGGTTAGAATAAGCGTTCGGGTTACAGTTAGGGTGAGGGTTAGATTGAGGATTAGGGTTAGCGTTAGTGTGAGGTTTAGGGTGAGATTGAGGGTTACCGTTAGGTTTAGGGTTAGGGTTAGAAATAGGGTGAGGGTGAGGACTAAGATGAGGGTGATGTTTAGGTTAGGGTTAGGGTTAAGGTTAGGGTGAGTTTTAGGTTTACTGTGAGGGTTAGGGTTAGTGTGAGGGTTAGGGTTAGAGTTAGGGTTAGGGTGAGGGTTAGGATGAGGATTAGGGTTATGCTTAGGGTTAGGGTGAGGGCTAGGGTGAAGGTGAGGGTTAGGTTTAGAGTTAGGGTGAGTTATGGTTAGGGTTAGTGTTAGGGTGAGCTTTTGGATGAGGGTTAGGGTTACAGTGAGGGTGAGGGTTAGGGTTAGTTTGAGTGTTAGGGTTAGGATTAGGTTTAGGGTGAGGGTGAGTGTTAGCATTAGGGTTAGGCTTAGGGTTAGGGTTAGTTTTAGGTTTAGGATTAGTGTTAATGTTAGGGTTAGGGTTAGATTTACGGTTTGGGTGAGGGGGAGGGGGAGGGTTAGTGTTAGGGTTAGGGTGAGGTTTAGAGTTAGGGTTAGGATTAGGGATAGGCTGAGCGAGAGGTTTAGGGTTAGAGTTAAGTTGAGGGGGAGGGTAAGGCTGAGTGTTAGGGTTAGGGTTAGTGTTAGGGTTAACGTTAGGTTTAGGGTGAGGGTAAGGTTGAGGTTTATGTTTAGGGTTAGGTTTTGGGTTAGGATTAGGTTTAGGGTGAGGGTGAGTGTGAGGGGTAGGGTTAGGATTAAGCTTAGGCTTAGGGTTAGTCTGAGGGTGAGGGTGGGTGTGAGGATTAGGCTTAGGGTGATGGTTAAGCTTAGGATTAGGGTGAGGGTTAGGATGAGGGTTAGGGTTAGGATTAGGGTTAGGGTGAGGGTGAGGGTTAAGGTTTGGGTTAGGTTTTTCTGTGGATAAGTGATAGCATGAGGGTTAGGGTGAGTGTTAGACTAGCATTAGAGTTATGGTGAGGATTAGGGTGAGTTTTAGAGTTAGGGTGAGGGTTAGGGTTAGGCTTAGCGTGAGGGTGATGGTGAGGGTGACGGTTAGGTTTAGAGTTACGGTGAGGATTCGGTTAAGTATGAGGTTTAGGGAGAGGATGAGGTTAAGTGTTAGGATGAGGGTTAGGGTGAGGGTGAGGCTTAGGGTTAAGGTTTGGGTTAGGGTGAGGGTTAGGCTGAGGGTTAGGGTTATGATTAGAGTGAGGTTAGGGTGAGGGTTAGGGTGAGGGTGAGGGTTAGGGTTCGGGTGAGGATTTGGGTTGTTATTAGGGTTAGGGTCAGATTTACGGTGACAGTGAGGTTTTGGGTGAGGGTTAGGGTGAGGGTTAGAGTTAGGGTTAAGATGAGGTTTAGGGTAAGGTTTTGGGTTACGGTTAGGGTGAGGGCTATGTTTAGTGTGAGAGTTAGGGTTAGGGTTAGGATTAGTGTGAGGGTAAGAATTAGCTGACTGTTAGTGTGAGGGTGACGTTTAGGGTTAGGAATAGTGATAGGATTAGTGTAAATCTGAGGGTGAGGGTGAGGTTTAGGGTTAGGGTTAGGGTGAGGGCTTGGGTGAGTGTTAGGGTAAGGTTGAGGGTTAGGGTGAGAGTGATGGTAAGGGTAAAGGTGAGGGTTAGGCTGAGGGTGAGGGTTAAGATAAGGGTGAGGTTTAGGCTTAGGGTGAGGGTTAGGTTAAGGTTTCGGGTTACAGTTAGGGTGAGGTTAAGATTGAGGATTAGGGTTAGGGTTAGTGTGAGGTTTAGGGTGAGGTTGAGGGTGAGTGTTAGGGTTAGAATTAGGGTTAGGGTGAGGGCTAGGATGAGGGTTAGGTTTAAGTTAGGGTTAGGGTTAAGGTTCGGATGAGGTTTAGGGTTACTGTGAGGGTTAGGGTTAGTGTGAACATTAGGGTGATGGTTAGGGTTAGTGTTAGGGTCAGGGTAAGTGTTAGGGTGAGGGTTTGGGTTAGGGTGAGGGTTATATTTAAGGTGAGGGTTAGCTTTAGGGTTAGGTTTATTGTTAGGGTTAGGATTAGGATTAGGATTAGGGATAGGGTGAGGGTGAGTGTGGGTTAGGTTTAGGTTTAGGCTTAGGCTTAAGGTTAGACTGAGGGTGAGGTTGAGGCTGAGGGCTAAGGTTAGGGTGATGGTTAGGGTTAGGGTTAGGGTGAAGGTTAGGATGAGTGTTAGAGTTAGGATTAGGGTTTGGGTGAGGACTAGGGTGAAGGTGAAGTTTAAGGTTATGTTTAGGGTGAGGTTTAGGGTTAGGGTTAGGGTTAGGCTTAGGGTTAAGTTGAGGGTGAGGTTTAGGTTTAGAGTTACGGTTAGGGTGAGGGTTAGCGTTAGGGTTAGTGTTAGGTTTAGGATTATTGTGAGGGTTAGGGTTAGGGTGATGGTTAGGGTTAGGGCTGGGATTAGGATTAGTGTTAGGGTGAGGGTGAGTGTGAGTGTGAGGGTTAGGGTTAGGGTCAGGCTTAGGTTTAGGCTGAGGTTTACGGTCAGGGTTAAGGTGAGGGTGAGGGTAAGGTTTAGGGTTAGAGTTAGGGTTATTGTGAGGGTTAGTGTTAGTATTGGTGTTAGGGTTAGGGTTAGGGTGAGGTTTAGGGTGAGGATTATGTTTAGGGAGCGGGTTAGATTTATGCTTAGGGTTAGCTTGAGTGTGAGTGTGAGGGTTAGTGTTAAGCTTAGGTTTAGGTTTAGGCTGTGTGTGGGGGTGAGGGTTAGGGTTAGGTTGAGGTTTAGGGTTAGGGTTAGGGTGAGGGTTAGGATGAGGTATAGCGTTAGGATTAGGGTTAGGGTTAGGGTTAAGGTGAGGGTTAATGTTAGGGTTAGGGTGAGGGTTCGGGTTATTGTTAGTGTTATGGTTAGGGGTAAGTTTGTGGTTAGGGTGAGGCTGAAGGTGGGTATTAGGTTTAGGATTAGGATTAGGGTTAGATTTAGGGTTAGGATTAGTGTTATTGTTAAGGTTAGGATCAGAGTTATGTTGAGGGTGAGGGTGAGGGTGAGGGTTAGGGTTAGGGTTAGGATGAGGTTTAGGGTTAGGGTTAGGGTAGGGTGATGGTTAGGGTTAGTGTGAGGGTTAGTGTGTGGGTTAGGGTTATTGTTAGGGTAAGGTAAGTATTAGGGTGAGGGTAAGGGTTAGGGTGAGGGTTAGGGTTAGAATGAGGGTTAGGGTTAGGGTTAGGGTTATTGTTAGGGTAAGGTAAGTGTTAGGGTGAGGGTAAGGGTTAGGGTGAGGGTTAGGGTTAGAATGAGGGTTAGGGTTAGGGTTAGTGTTATTTTTAGGGTTAGGGTTAGGAATAGGGTTAGGGTGAGGGGTAGGGTGAGGATGAGGGTCAGAGTTAGGGTTAGGGTTAGGCTTAGGTTTAGAATGAGGCTGAGTGTGAGGTTGAGAGTTAGGGTTAGTGTGATGGTTAGGGTTATGTTTAAGGTGAGGGTTAGAATGATTGTTAGGGGTAGGGTGAGGGTGACAGTAAGGGTAAAGTTGAGGGTTAGGGTTAGAGTGTGAGTTAGGGTGACGATTAGGGTTAGGGTTAGGGTGAGGGCGAGGTTTAGATTGAGTATCAGTGTTAGGGTTAGTGTGAGGTTTAGGGTGAGGATGAGGGTTAGGGTTAGTGTGAGTGCTATGGTGAGGGTGAGGGTTAGGTTTAGGGTTATGTTGAGGTTTAGGGTTAAGGTGATGGTTAGGGTTAGTGTGACGGTTAGTGTTAGTATTAGGGTTAGTTTTAGGGTGAGGGTTAGCATTAGGGTGAGGTATATGTTTAGGGTTAGTGTTAGCGTTAGGGTTGGGTTATTGTTAGGGTTAGGGTTACTGTTACGGTGAGGGTGATGGTTAGGGTTAGGGTTAGGGTTAGGGTTAGGGTAAGGGTTAGGTTTAGGGTTAGATTGGGGATTAGGGTTAGGGTTAGTGTGAGGTTTAGGGTGAGGATGAGGGTTAGGGTGAGGGTTAGGGTTAGAATTAGTATTAGGTTGAGGGCTTGCGTGAGGATGAGGGTTAGGGTTAGGGTTAAGTTTATGGTGAGGTTTTGGGTGAGGGGTAGGTTTAGGTTTATTGTGAGGGTTAGGATTAGTGTAAGGGTTACGGTTAGGGTGAGAGTGAAGGTGAGGCTAAGGTTTATGGTGAGGGTTAGGGTGAGGGTGAGGGTTAGGGTTAGGATTAGGGATAGGGTTAAGGAAAGGCTGAGGTAGAGGGTCTGGGTGAGGGTGAGGTTTAGGGTTAGGGATATGGTTAAGGTGAGAGTGAGGGTTAGGCTCTTTGTTAGGTAATGGTTAGGGTTAGGGTGAGGATCAGTTGAGGGTTATGGTAAGGGTGAGCTTGAGGTTTAGGGTGTGGGTGAGCATTAGGGTTAGGGTGAGGGTTCGGGTGAGGTAGAAGGTTAGGGTTAGGGTTAGGTGAGTGTTATTTTTAGGGTTAGGGTGAGGGTGAGGGTTAGGATTAGGTTTAGGGTTAGGGTGAGGTTTAGGGTGAGGGTGAGGGTTAAGTTTAGGGTTAGGTTTGTGGTGTGGATAAGTGATAGCATGAGGGTTAGTGTGAGTGTTAGACTTAGCATTAGGGTTAGGGAGAGGGTTAGGGTTAGGCTTAGCGTGAGGGTGACGGTGAGGGTGATGGTTAGGGTTAGAGTTACGGTGGGGATTCGGTTAAGTGTGAGGTTTAGGGTGAGGATGAGGGTAAGTGTTAGGATGTGGTTTAGGGTGAGGGTGAGGGTTAGGGTTAAGATTTGGGTTTGGGTGAGGGTTAGGGTGAGGGTTAGGGTTAGGGTTATGCTTAGGGTTAGGGTGAGGGTTAGGCTGAGGATTAGGGTTATGATTAGGGTGAGTTTTAGGGTGAGGGTTAGGGTGAGGGTTAGGGTGAGGGTGAGGGTTAGGGTTGTTATTAGGGTTAAGGTCAGATTTAGGGTGACAGTGAGGTTTTGGGTGAGGGTTAGGTTGAGGGTTAGTGTTAGGGTTAAGGTGAGGGTTAGGGTAAGGGGTAGGGTTACGGTTAGGGTGAGGGTTAGGTTTATTGTGAGAGTTAGGTTTAGGGTTAGAGTTAGGATTAGTGTGAGGGTAAGAATTAGGGTCATGGCTAGGGTGAGGGTGAGGTTTAGGGTTAGGAATAGTGATAGTATTAGTGTAAATCTGAGGGTGAGGGTGAGGTTTAGGGTTAGGGTTAGGGTGAGTGCTTTGGTTAGGGTTAGGTTAAGGTTGAGTGTTAGGATGAGAGTGATGGTAAGGGTAAAGGTGAGGGTTAGGCTGAGGGTGAGGGTTAAGATAAGGGTGAGGGTTAGGGTTAGGGTGAGCGTTAGGTTAAGGGTTCGGGTTACGGTTAGGGTGAGGGTTAGATTGAGGATTAGGGTTAGGGTTAGTGTGAGGTTTAGGGTGACGTTGAGGGATAGATTTAGGTTGAGGGGTAGGGTTAGAATTAGGGTTAAGGTGAGGGCTAGGGTGAGGGTGATGTTTAGGTTAGGGTTAGGGTTAAGGTTAGGGAGAGGTTTAGGGTTACTGTGAGCTTCAGTGTTAGTGTGAGGGTTACTGTTAGGGTGAGGGTAAGTGTTAGAGTGAGGGTTTGGGTTAGGGTGAGTGTTATGTTTAGTTTAAGGGGTAGGTTTAGGGGTAGGGTTATTTTTAGGTTTAGGATTAGGATTAGGGTTAGGGTGAGGGTGAGTGTGTGGGTTAGGTTTAGGTTTAGGTTTAAGGTTAAATTTTGGCTGAGGGTGAGGTTGAGGCTGAGGGTTAGGGTTAGGGTGATGGTTATGTTTAGGGTTAGCGTGAGGGTTAGGATGAGGGTTAGAGTTAGGATTAGGGTTTGGGTGAGGGCTAGGGTGAAGGTAAGTTTGGGGGTTATGTTTTGGGTGAGTTATAGGGTTAGGGTTAAGGTTAGGGTTAGGGTTAAGGTGAGGGTGAGGTTTAGGTTTAGAATTAGGGTTAGGGTGAGGGTTAGAGTTAGGGTTAGTGTTAGGTTTAGGGTTAGGGTGAGGGCTAGGGTTAGGGTGAGTTTTAGGGTTAGGCCTGGGATTAGGATAAGTGTTTTTGTGAGGGTGAGTGTGATTTTGAGGTTTAGGGTTAGGGTTAGGATGCGGTTTAGGGTTAGGGTTAGTGTTAGTGTTAGAGTGAGGGCTTGGTTTAGGTTGAGGTTTACTGTTAGGGTGAGGGTTAGGATTAGGGTTAAGGTTAGGGTTAGTGTTATTGTTAGGGTTAAGGTTAGAGTTACTGTGAGGATGAGGGTGAGGGTGAGTGTGAAAGTTAGGGTTAGGGTTAGCCTTCTTCTTAGGTTTAGGCCGAGCGTGAGGGTGAGGTTAAGGGTTAGGATTAGGGTGATTGTTAGAGTTTAAGGGTTAGGGTGAGGGTTAGGGTGAGGTTTTGTTTTAGGATTAGGGCTAAGGTGAGGGCTAGGGTGAGGGTGAGGGATAGGGTTAGCATTAGGGTGACGTTTAGGGTTAGCGTTAAGTTTAGGGTTAGGGTGAGTGTTAGTGTGAGGGTTACAGTGAGGGTGAGGGTTAGGGTTAGGGTGAGGGTTACGGTTAGGTTTAGGGTGAGAGTGAGGGTTAGATTAGGATTAGGGTTAGGATTATTGTTAGTGTTATGGTTAGGTTTAAGTTTATGGTGAGGGTGAGGCTCAGGGTGACGGTTAGGGTTAGGGTTAGGGTGAGGTTCAGGTTAGGGTTAAGGTTAGGGTTAGGGTGAGGTTTTGGGTTAGGGTTAGGGTTACGGTGAGGGTGAGGGTGAGGGTTAGTGTTAGGGTTAGTGTCACTGTTAGGTTTAGGTTTAGAGTTACAGTGAGGGTGAGGGTAAAGATTAGGGTTAGGGTGAGGTTTAGGGTTAGGATTAGGGTTAGGGTGAAGGTGAGGGTGAGGTCTAGGGTTAGAGTTAGGGTTAGGTTGAGTGTTAGGGATAGGGTTAGTGTTAGGGTTAGGGTTAGGGTGAGGGTTAGAATGAGGGTTAGGGTTAGGGTTAGGTTTAGGATTAGGGTTAATATTAGGGTGAGTGATTGTGTTAGGTTTAGGGATAGGGTTAAGGCTTAGCCTTAACCTGAGGGTGAGGGTTAGGGTGAGGGTTAGGGTTAGGGTTAGTTTCAGGGTTAGGTTTAGGGTTAGGGTTATTGTTAGTGTTATGGTTAAGGTTAAGTTTACGGTTAGGGTGAGGCTGACGTTGAGGTTTTGGTTTAGGGTTAGGGTGAGGTTTAGGGTTACGGTTAGGGTTAGGGTGATGGTTAGGGTTAGTGTTATTGTTAGGGTTAAGGTTAGATTTACGGTGAGGGTGAGGGTTAGATTTAGGTTTAGGGTGAGGGTTAGGGTGAGGGTGACGGTGAAGTTTAGGGTTAGAGTTAGAGTTAGGGGGAGGGTTAGGGGCAGGGTTAGGTTGAGGTTTAGGGTTAGTGTTAGGGTTGGGTTTAGGATTAGGGTTATGATGAGGCTGAGTGTGAGGGTTAGGGTTATGATTAGGCTTAGGCTTAGGGTTAGGCTGAGGGTGAGGGTGGGGTTTAGGATTACGTTAAGGGTGATGGTGAGGGTTAGGGATAGGTTTAGAGTTAGGATTAGGGTTAGGATGATGTCTAGGGTGAGGGTGAGGTTTAGGGTTAGGCTTAGGGTTACGGTCAGGGTTAGGGTTAGGATGAGGGTTAGGCTTAGGGTGAGGGTTAGGGTGAGGGTGCAGGTAAGGGTAAAGGTGAGAGTTAGGCTGAGAGTGAGGATTAAGTTAAGGGTGAGGGTTAGGGTTAGGGTGTGGGTTAGGGTAAGGGTTAAGTTGAGGGTCAGGTTTATATTGAGGATTAGTTTTAGGGTTAGTGTGAGGTTTAGGATGAGGATGAGGGTTAGGTTTAGGGTGAGGGCTAGGGTGAGGGTGAGGGTTAGGTTTAGTGTGAGTGCTAGTGTTAGGGTTAGATTTAGTGTTAGGGTGAATTTAAGTGTTAGGGTGAGGGTTAGTGTTAGCGTGAGTGTTATGTTTAGAATGAGGGTTAGGTTTAGGGTTAGGGTTACTGTTAGGGTTAGGATTAGTTTTACTGTTGAGTGTGAGGTTTACTGTTAGGTTGAGGGTTAGGTTTATGTTTAGTGTTAGGGTTAGTGTTAGGGTTAGGGTGAGGGTGAGGTTTATGGTTAGAGTTAGCTTTTGTGTTAGGGTTAGGGTTAGGTTGAGGGTTAGTGTGAGGGTTAGGTTTAGGCTTAATCTTAGGCTTAGGGTTAGACTGAGGCCGAGCATGAGGGTGAGGGTTAGGGTTAGTGTTAGGGTGAGGGTTAGGATGAGGTTTAGGGTTAGGACTAGGGTTAGGGTGAGCGCTAGGTTGAGGGTTACTGTGAGGGTTAGGGTAAGGTTTAGGATTAGGTGTAGGTTGAGGGTGAGTGTGAGGGTTAGGTTTAGGGTTAGGCTTAGGTTTAGGGTGAGAGTTAGGGTTAGGACTTGGTTTAGGGTGAGGGGGAGTGTTAGGGTTAGTGTGAGTGCTAGTGTTAGGGTTAGGTTTAGTGTTAGGGTGAATTTATGTGTTAGGGTGAGGGTTAGGTTTTGGGTGAGTGTTATGGTTAGTATGAGGGTTAGGGTTAGGGTTACTGTTAGGATTAGGATTAGGTTTACTGTTAAGGTGAGTGTGAGGTTTAGGGTTAGGGTGAGGGTTAGGTTTATGTTTAGGGTTAGGGTTAGAGTTAGGTTTAGGGTGAGGGTGAGGTTTAGGGTTAGAGTTAGCTTTTGTCTTAGGGTTAGTGTTAGGTTGAGGGTTAGTGTGAAGGTTAGGTTTAGGCTTAAGCTTAGGCTTAGGGTTAGGCTTAGGCCCGAGCATGAGGGTAAAGGTTAGGGTTAGGGTTAGGGTGAGGGTTAGGGTTAGGGTTAGGGTGAGGGTTAGGATGAGTTTTAGGGTTAGGATTAGGGTTAGTGTGAGCGCTAGTTTGAGGGTTACTGTGAGGGTTAGGTTTAGGTTTAGGATTAGGTGTAGGTTGAGGGTGAGTGTGAGGGTTAGGGTTAGGGTTAGGGTTAGGCTTAGGGTTAGGGTGAGGGTTAGGGTTAGGGTTTGGTTTAGTGTGAGGGGGAGGGTTAGGGTTAGGGTTAGGGTGAGGGTGAGGGTTAGGGTTAGGGTAAGTGTGAGTGTTAGGGTTATGTTGAGGGTTATGGTTAGGGTGAGTGTTAGGGCTAGGGTTAGGTTTAGGGTGAGGACTAGGGTGAGGGTGAAGTTTAGGATTAGGGTGAGGGTGAGGTTTAGGGTGAGGGTGAGGTTTAGGGTTAGTGTTAGTTTGAGGTTTAGGGTTATGGTTAGGGTTAGGGAGAGTGTGAGTTTTAGGTTTAGAGTTAGCGTTAGGGTGAGGGTTAGGGTGAGGTTTTGGGTTAGTGTGAGGGTTAGGGGTAGGGGTAGGGTGAGGGTTAGCGTTAGGGTGAGTGTTAGGGTTAGGGTTAGGGTTAAAGTATGTGCTAGGGTGAGTGTTAGGTTTAGGGTTAGGTTGATGTTGAGGGTTAGTTTTAGTGTTAGGTTTAGGTTTAGGGTTGGGCTTAGGGTTAGGATTAGGTTTAAGGTGATGGTGAGTGTGAGGGTTAGAGTTAGTGTTAGCGTTAGGGTTAGGCTGAGTCTGAGGCTGAGGGTGAGGTTGAGGATTAGAGTGAGGGTTAGTGTGAGTGTTAGTGTTAGGATTAGGGTTAGGATATATGCTAGGGTGAGGGTTAGGTTTAGGGTTAGGATGAGGTTTAGGGTTAGGGTTAGGGTCAGTGTTAGGGTTAGGGTGAAGGTTTGGGTTAGGGTTAGAGTTACGGTTAGGATGAGGTTTAGGGTTAGGTTTATGGTTAGGGTTATTCTTAGATTTAGGGTTAGGGTTAAGGTTAAGGTAAGGCTGAGCGTGAGCGTGATGTTGAGGGTCAGGTTTAGGGTTAGAATGAATTTTAGAGGTAGGGTTAGGGTTAGGATTAGGGTGATTGTGAGGGTTAGTGTTAGGGTTGGGTGAGGTTTAGGATTAGGGATAGGGGTAGGGTTAGGGTGAGTGTGAGGGTTAGGGGTAGGGTTTGGGTGAGGGTGAGGGTTAGGTTTGGGGTGAGGGTTAAGGTGAGGACTAAGGTGAGCGTGAGGGTTAGGGTTAGGCTTAGGGTGAGTGTTAGGTTGAGGTTTAGGTTAAGGGTTAGGGTTAGGGTTAGGATTAGGGTTAGGGTGAGGGTGAGTGTGAGGGTTATGGTTAGGGTTAGTCTTTGGCTGAGGGTTAGGCTGAGGGTGAGGGTGGGGTGGAGGATTAGGTTTAGAGTGATGGTTCAGGTTATCGTTAGTTTGAGGGTTAGGATGCGGGTTAGGGTTAGGATTAGGGTTAGGGTGAGGGCTAGATTGAGGGTGAGGTTTAGGGTTAGGGATAGGGTGAGGTTTAGGTTTAGGGTTAGGGTGAGGTTGAGGTTTAGGATTAGAGTTAGGGTTAGGATTAGGATTAGGGTAAGGGTTAGGTTGAGTGTGAGGGTTAGGGTTAGGGTTAGGGTTCGGCTTAGGGTTACACTGAGGGTGAGGTTGAGGGTGAGGGTTAGGTTTTGAGTGAGGGTTAGGGTTATGTTTAGGGTGAGAGTTAGGGTTCAGGTTAAGTTTAGGGTTAGGGTGAGGGTTAGGGTTAGGGTTACGTTGAGCTTGAGGGTTAGGTTTAGTTTGAGCGTTAGGGTTACGTATAGGGTTAGGGTGAGGGCTAGGCTGAGGGTGAGCGTTAGGGTTAGTGTTAGGGTGAGGTTTCGGGTTAGGGTTAGGTTTAGGGTGAGGGTGAGAATGAGGGTTAGGGTTACGGTAAGGGTGATGCTTAGGGTTAAGTGGAGGGTTATTGTTACTGTTAGTGTTAGGGTGAGGATAAGTGTTAGGGTAAGGTTTAGGTTTAGGGTGACGTTTACATCAGGCTTTGGGTTAGGGTTAGGGGAGGGGGAGGTTTAGGATTAGAGTTACGGTTAGGGTGAATATTAGGGTTAGGGTTAGGTTTAGGGATAGGGTGAGGTTTAGGGTTTGGTTTAGGATTAGAGTTAGGCTTAGGGAGAGGGTGAGATTTAGGGTTAGAGTTAAGGATAGGGTGAGGGTTAGGTTTAGGCTTAGTGTTAGGGTTATGTTGAGGGTGAGAATTAGGGGGAGGGTTAGGGTTAGGGTTAGCGTTAGGGTGAGGATTAGGGTTAGGGTAAGGGTGAGTGTGTGTGTTAGCGTTAGGTTTAGGGTTAGGCTTAAAGTTAGGCTGAGGGTGAGGTTGAAGGTGAGGGTTAGGGTTAGGTTTAGTGTTAGGGTTGGGGTTAGGGTGAGGGTGAGGGATAGGGTTAGGGTTAGGATTAGGATTAGGGTTATTGTTAGGATTAGTGTGAGGGTTAGGTTTAGGGTAATTGTTAGGCTTAGTGTTAGGCTGAGGGTGAGGGTGAGGGTGAGGGTTAGGGTTTGGGTGAGGGTTAGGATTAGGGTTAGGGTGAGGTTTAGTGTTAGGGTTAGGGTTAGAGTTAGGGTTAGTGATTAGTGTTTGGGTTAGGTTGAGTGTTACGGGGAGGGTTAGGGTTGGGGTTAGGGTTAGGTTTAGGGTTAGGGTTAGGGTGAGGGTGAGGTTTAGGGTTATAATTAGGGTTAGGGTGAGGCTGAGGGTGAGACTTAGGGGGTTAGGGTTATTGTTAGGGTTAGGGTTAAGGTGAGGGTTAGGGTGAGTGTGAGGGTTAATGTTAGGGTTAGGGTTTGCCTTAGGTTCAGGCTGAGGGTGAGGGTGAGGGTTAGTTTTAGGTTTAGAGTTAGGGTTAGTTTTAGGGTTAGGTTTAGAATGAGGGTCAGGTTTAAGTTTTGGCTTAGGCTTAGTCCTAGGCTGAGCATGAGGGTGAGGTTAAGGGTTAGGGTGTGGTTTAGGGTGGGGTTGATGGTCAGGGTAAACGTGAGGGTTAGGCTGAGGGTGAGGGTTACTGAAAGTGTGAGGGTTAGTGTTAGGGTGAGTTCTAGGGTTGGGGGTAGAGTGAGGGTGAGGTTTATGTTTAGGGTTAGGTTGAGGTGTAGGGTTAGGTTTAGGTTGAGGGTGAGATTATGGTTAGTGTTAGCGTTAGGTTGAGGCTGAGGGTGAGGTTTAGGTTTAGGGTTAGTGTTAGTGTTAGGGTTAAGGTGAGGGATAGGGTGAGAGTGAGGTTTAGGGTTAGGGTTAGGATTAGGATTAGAGTAAGGGTTAGGGTGAGTGTGAGGGTTATTGTTAGGGTTAGGCTTAGGCTTAGGCTGAGGCTGAGGTTGAGGGTGAGGGTTAGGCATAGGGTGAGGTTTTGGGCTAGGGTTAGGGTTAGGGTGAGTGTTAGTATGAGGGTTAGGCTTAGGATTAGGGTGAGGGTGAGGGCTAGGGTGAAGATGAGGTTTAGGGTTAGGGTTAGGGTTAGGGTGAGGTTTAGGGTTAGAATTAGGGTGAGAGTGAGGTTTAGGTTTAGAGTTAGGGTTAGGGTGAGGCTGATTGTGAGGTTTTGGGTTAGGGCTAGCGTTAGATTTAGGGTTAGGGTGAGGGTTAGGGTGAGGGTTAGGAATAGGGTTAGGATTAGGATTAGGGCAAGTGTTAGGGTGAGTGTGAGGATTAAGATTAGCTATAGGGTTAGGCTGAGGATGATGGTGAGGGTGAGGGTTAGGGTTATGCTGAGGGTTAAGTTTAGGGCTAGGGTGAGAGTTAGCTTTCCAGTTAAGTTTAGGGTTAGGGTGAGGGTTAGGGTTAGGTTTACGGTGAGAGTGAGGGTTAGGATTAGTTTGAGGGTTAGGGTTAGGGTTAGGGCTAGGGTTAGGGTGAGGGTTAGGGTTAGGGTTAGGGTGAGGGTTAGGATGAGATTTAATGTTAGAATTAGGGTTAGGGTGAGGGCTAGGTTGAGGGTGAGGGTTAGGGTTAGGATGAGGTTTAGAGTTAGGGTTAGGGTTAGGGTTAGGGTGAGGGTGAGGTTTAGGGTTAGAGAGGATTAGTGTTCAGGTTAGGGTTAGGTGAGGGTTCAGGTTAGGCTTAGGCTTAGACTTAAACTAAGGCAGAGCATGAGGTTGAGGCTTAGAGTTAGGGTCAGGGTGAGGGTTAGGGTGTGGGTGAGGGTGTGGGTGAGGGTGAGGATTAGTGTTAGGCTTAGTGTGAGTGTTAGGGTTAGGGTGAGGGTTATGGTTAGGGTGAGGGTTAGTGTTAGCGTTATGCTTAAGCTTAGTCTTAGGGTAAGGCTGAGGGTTAGGGTGAGGGTGAGTGTGCGTGTTAGGGTTAGGGTTAGGGTTAGGCATAGTGAAAGGCTGAGGGAGAGGTTAAGGGTGAGGTTTAGGGTTAGGGTGAGGGTGAGGTTTAGGCTTAGAGTTTGTGTTAAGGTGAGGGTTAGTGTGAGGGTTAGTGTTAGGGTTAGTGTTTGGGTTAGGTTTAGCGTGAGTTTTAGTGTGAGGTTTAGGGTAAGGGATAGGGTTAGGTGTAGGATTAAGGTTTGGGTGAGGATGAGTGTGATGGTTAGGGTTCGGTTAATGTTAGGGTTAGGCTTAAGGGTTAGGCTGAGGGTGAGTGTGAGGGTTAGGGTTAGGCTGAGGGTGAGGGTTAGGATGAGGGTTAGGTTTAGGATTAGGGTTAGTGTGAGGGCTAATGTGAGGGTGAGGATTAGGGTTAGGGTTAAGTTTAGGAATAGGGTGACGATAGCATTAGGGCTTGGTTTAAGGTTAGGGTTAGTGTTAGGGTTAGGGTGAGGGTTAGCATGAGGGTTCCGGTTAGGATTAGGTTTAGGATGAGGGCTAGGGTGAGCGTGAGGATTAGGGATAGGGTTAGGGTGAGGTTTATTGTTCGGGTTAGGTTTAGATTTAGGCTGAGGATTAGGGTTAAGGTTATGGTGAGGGTCAGCATTAGGTCTAGTTTGAGGGTTAGAATTAGGTTTAGGGTTAGGGTGAGCGTTAGGGTTAGGGTTAGGGTGAGGCTTAGGATGAGGTTTAGGGTTACAATTAGGGTTAGGGTGAGGGCTAGGGTGATTGTGAGGGTTATTGTTAGGGTTAGGGTGAGGTTTAGGGTTAATGTTAAGCGTAGGGTTAGGGTGAGGGTTAAGGTTCGGGTTTGGATGAGGGTGAGGCTTAGGTTTGGGGTGAGGGTTAGGGTGAGGACTAAGGTAAGGGTGAGGTTTAGGGTTAGGGTTAGGTTTAGGGTGAGGGTTAGGTTGAGGTTTAGGTTTAGGGTTAGGGTTAGGGTTGGGATTAGGGTTAGGGTGAGGGTGAGTGTGAGGGTTAGGGATAGGGTTTGGCTTATGCTTAGGCTTAGGGTTAGGCTGAGGGTGAGGGTGAGGATTAGGATGAGGATTAGGTTTAGAGTCCTGGTTTAGTTTATGGTTAGGTTTAGTGTTAGGATGAGGGTTAGGGTTAGGATTAGGGTTAGGGTGAGGGCTAGGGTGAGTGTGAGGTTTAGGGATAGGTTTAGGCTTAGACTTAGTGTTAGGCTGAGGTTGAAGGTGAGGGTGAGGGTTAGGGTTAGGGTTAGGGTGATGGTTAGGGTTATGGTTAGGGTGAGGGTTAGGATAAGGGTTAGGGTTAGGGTGAGGGTTAGGATGAGGGTGACAATAAGAATAAAGGTGAGGGTTAGGCTGAGGGTGAAGGTTAAGGTAAGGGTGAGGTTTCGGGTTATGGTTAATGTGAGGGACAGATTTAGATTGAGGATTATTGTTAGGGTTAGTGTGAGGTTTAGTGTGAGGATGAGGGTTAGGGTTAGGGTGATGGCTAAGTTGAAGTTGAGGGTTAGAGTTAGGGTTAGGGTGAGGTTTAGGTTTAAGGTGATGGTTAACATTAGTGTGAGGGTTAGTGTTACGGTTAGTGTTAGTGTTAGGGTGAGGGTATGTGTTAGGGTAAGGTTTAGGTTTAGGGTAGGATTTAGGATTATGGTTAGGGTTAGGGTTAGGGTGAGGGTGAGGTTAAGGGTTAGAGTTAGGGTTAGGGTGACGGTTAGGATTAGGGTTAGGGTTAGTGTTAGGGTAAGGGTTAGGGTGAGGTTTACTGTGGGAGTGAGGATTAGTGATAGGGTTAGGTTTAGGATTAGGGTTAAAGTGAGGGTGAGTGTGAAGGTAAGGGTTAGGGTTAGGGTTAAGATTAGAGTTATGGTGATGGTGAGGATGAGGGTTAGTGTTAGGGCGAGGGTTAGGGTTAGAGTTAGGTTTAGGCTGAGGGTGAGGTTGAGGGTGAGGGTTAGGATTAGGGTTAGGCTTAGGGTTAGGCTGAGGGTGAGGTTGAGGGTGAGAAAGTTAGGGTTAGGGTGAGGGTTTGGCTTAGGATTATGGAGAGGTTTAGGATGAGATTTAGGGTTTGGATTAGGGTTAAGGTGAGGGCTAGGCTGAGGGTGAGGTTGAGTTTTAGGGTTAGGGTGAGGTTTAGGTTTAAGTTTAGGGTTAGGGTGAGGGTCAGGGTTACGTTTATTGTTAGGGTTAGGGTGAATCTGAGGTGTGGGTTAGGTTTAGGTTTAATGTTAGGGTTAGGGTTAAGGTGAGGGTTCGGGTGAGGGATCGTGTTAGGGTTCGGATTCGGGTTAGGATTAGTGTTAGGGTTAGGGTGAGTGTGAGGGTTAGGCTTAGGCTTAGGCTTAGGTTGAGGGTGAGGGTGAGGGTGAGGCTTAGGGTTAGGTTGAGTGTTAGAGCTATGTTTAGGCTGAGAGTTAGGGTTCAGGTTAAGTTTAGGGTTAGGGTGTAAGTGAGGGTAAGGGCTACGGTGAGGGTGACGGTTGGGGTAATGTTGAGGGTTAAGATTAGGTTTAGGGTGAGGGTGAGGGTTAGGGTTAGGATTAGTGTTAGGGTGAGGGTTAGCAGGAGGGTTAGTGTTAGGATTCGGGTTAGGATGAGGGCTAGGGCGAGGGTGAGGTTTAGGGTTAGGGTGAGGGTGAGGTTTAGGGATAGAATTGGGGTAAGGGTGAGTGTGAGGTGAGGGTTAGGGTTAGAGTTAGCATTAGAGTTAGCGTTAGGTTGAGGGTTAGGTTGAGGGTGAGGGTTAGGCTTAGGGTTAGGATTAGGATTAGGGTAAGGGTTAGGGTGAGTGTGAGGGTTACTGTTAGGGTTAGGGTTAGGCTTAGGTTTAGGCTGAGGGTGAGGTTTAGGATTAGGGTGAGGGTTAGAGTTAGGGTTAGGGTGTGTGTTAGGGTTCGGGTTAAGTTTAGTGTGACGATGAGTGTTAGGATTAGGTTGAGGGTTAGGGTTAGGTTTAGAGTTAGGATGAGAGTTAGGGTTAGGGTTAGGGTGAGGGGTAGGATGAGGATTAGGGTTAAGATTAGGGTTAGGGTGAGGGCTAGGGTGACGTAGAGGGTTAGGGTAGGTGTTAACAAGAGGTTTAAGTTTCGGGTTAGGGTTAGGGTGAGGGTTACGATTAGGGTTACGGTCACGGTGAGGGTGAGGGTTAGGGTTACGGTGAGGGTGAGGGTTAGGATTAGGGTGAGGGTGAGTTTTTGGATTAGGGTTAGGGTTAAGGTTAGGGTTAGGTTTAGGGTTAGGATTAGTGTTATTGTTAAGGTTAGGGTTAGAGTTACCGTGAGGGTGAGGGTGAGGGTGAGGGTTGGGGTTAGGGTTAGGGTGAGGTTTAGGGTAAGGGTGAGGGTGAGGTTTATAGTTAGATTTAGGGTTAGGGGGAGGGTTAGGTCGAAGGTTAAGGTTAGGCTTAGTGTTAGGGTTAAGGTTAGGGTTAGGGTTATGTTGAGGTTTATGGTTAGTCTTAGGGTTAGGTTTAGGATTAGGGTTAGGTTTAGAGTTACGGTGAGGTTGAAGTTGAGGGTGAGTGTTAGGGTTAGGGTGAGGTTTAGGGTTAGGGTTAGGATTAGGGTTAGTGTGAGGGTGAGGTTGAGGTTTAGGGTTAGGGTTAGGGTTAGGGTTAGGATTAGTGTTAAGGTGAGGGTGAGTGTTAGGGTTAGTGATAGGTTTAGGCTTAGGCCTAGGGTTAGGCTGAGGGTAAGGGTGGGGTTGAGGATTAGGGCAAGGGTGATGGTTAAGGTTAGGGTTAACCTTAAGGTTAAGGTTAAGGTTAACCACAAACTAACGTTTGTGGGTTAGGGTTAGGGTTAGTGTTACGGTGAAGGCTAGGGTGAGGGTTAGGGTAAGGCTTAGTATTAGGCTTAGGCTTAGTTTGAGTGTGTGTTTGAGGTTGAGGGTTAGGTTTAGGGTGATGCATAGGTTGACGGTTTTAATGAGGTTTAGGGTGAGTGTGAGGGTTAGGGTGAGGATTATGTTAATGTTAAGGCTGAGGTTTAGGCTAAGGGTGATGGTTAAGATAAGGGTTTGTGTTAGGGTTAGGTTTAGGGTTCAGGTAAGGGTTAGGGTTAGGGTGAGGGTGAGGGTTAGAATTAGGGTGAGGTCTAGGGTGAGGGTGTTGGTTAGGTTTAGGGTTAGGGTTAGGGTGAGGTTTTGGTTAGGGTGAGGGTTATGGTTAGGGTGAGGGTTAGGGTTTGGGTTGCTTTTATTGTAGGGTTAGGGTTACTGTTACAGTTACAGTGAAGGTGAGGGTGAGGGTGATGGTTAGGGTTAGAGTTAGGGTTAGTGTGAGGGTTAGGTTGAGGGTTGGGGTTAGGGTTAGTGTTAGGGTTAGGGTTAGTGTGAGAGTTAGGGGGACGTTCAGGGTTATAGGGTTAGGGTTAGGATTAGAGTTAGGGCGAGGGTGAGTGTGTGTGTTAGGGTTTGGTTTTGGTTTAGGGTTAGTTTTAAGGTTAGGTGAGGTTTTGGATGAAGGTTAGGGTTACAATGAGGGTGATGGTGAGGGTTAGTGTGAGGGTTAGGGTTAGGATTAGGGTAGGGTGAGGGTGAGTCTTAGGATTAGGGTTAGGGTTAGGGTTAAGGTTAGGTTTAGGGTTAGAATTAGTGTTATTGTTAGGGTTAGAGTTAGAGTTATGGTGAGGGTGAAGGTAAGGGTGAGGGTTAGGTTTAGGGTTAGGCTTAGGATTAGGCTGAGGCTGAGGGTGAGGGTTAAGGTGAGGGTTAGGGTGAGGGTTAGGCTTAGGTTTAGGGTGAGAGTTGGGGTTCGGGTTAAGTGTAGGTTTAGGGTGAGCATTAGGGTAAGGGTTACAGTGATGGTGAGGGTTAGGTTTAGGGTTAGTGTTATGTTGAGGCTTATGATGAGGGTTAGGTTTATGATTAGGGTTAGGGTGAGGATTAGGATGAGGGTGAGGTTTAGGGTTAGGGTTAGGGTGAGGTTTAGGGTTAGGGTTAGTGTGAAGGTGAGCTATATGGTTAGAGTTAGGGTTAGGGTGAGGCTGTTTGTGAGGTTTACGGTTAGGGTTAATGTTCGAGTTAGGGTTAGGGTGAAGGTTAGAGTGAGGGTGAGGGTTAGGCTTAGGGTTAGGATTAGGATTAGGGTAAGGGATAGGGTGAGTGTGAGGGTTAGGGTTAGGCTTAGGCTTAGGGTTAGGCTGAGGTTGAGGATGAGGTGTAGGGTTAGGGTTAGGTTGAGGTTTAAGGTTACGTTTAGGGTGAGAGTTAGGGTTCGGGTTAAGTTTAGGGTTAGGGTGAGGGTTACAGTTAGGTTTAGTGTTAGGCTGAGGTTTAGGGTTAGGGTTAGGGTTAGGGAGAGGGTTTGGATGAGGGTTAGAGTTATGGTGAGGGCGAGGGTTAGGGTTAGGCTGAGTTTTAGGGTTAGGATTAGGGTTAGGGTTAGGGTTAGGTTTAGCTTTAGCTTTAGGATTAGTGTTATTGTTAGGGTAATGATTAGAGTTACGGTGAGGGTGACGATGAGGGTGACGGTGAGGGTTAGGTTTAGGGTGAGGGTTAGGGTTAGGGTTAGGATAAGGGTTAGGGGGAGGGTGAGGTTTAGGGTTAGATTTAGGGTTAGGGGGAGGGTTAGTTAGTGGGTTAGGGTTAGGGTGAGTGTTAGGGTTAAGGTTAGGGTGAGGGTTAGGTTGAGGTTAAGGGTTAGGGTTAGGGTTAGTATTAGGCTTAGGTTGAGAGTGACTGTGAGGGTAAGGTTTAGGGTTAGGCTTAGGCTTAGGGTTAGGCTGAGTGTGAGGGAGGGTGTGATGATTAGGGTTAGGGTGATGGATAGGGTGTGGTTTAGGGTTTGGGTTAGGGTTAGAATTAGGTTTAGGGTTAGGGTGAGGTTTAGGGTTAGAGTTATGTTTAGGGTGAGGGTTAGGTTGAGGGTTAGGTTTAGGGTTAGGGTGAGACTTAGGGGGAGGGTTAGGGTTAGAGATAGTTTTTGGATTAGGGTTAGGGTGAGGGTGAGTGTGTGGGTTAGGGTTAGGTTTAGGGTTAGGCTGAGGGTGAGGGTTAGGGTTTGGGTGAGGTTTAGTGTTAAGTTTAGGGTTAGGGTGAGAGTTAGGGTGCGGATGAGGGTTAGGGTTAGCGTGAGTGTTAGGGTTAGAATTAGGGTTAGGGTGAGGGTTCTGTTAAGTTTAGGGTTAGGGTGAGGTTTAGGGTTATGGTGAGGTTTAGGTTTAGTGCGAGGTTTAGTGTTAAGGTGAGGGTAAGTGTTAGGGTGAGGTTTAGGGTTAAGGTGAGGGTTAGGGTTAGGGTGAGGTTTAGGGTTAGGGTTAGGTTTATTGTTAGGCTTAGGGTTAGGGATACGATTATGGTGAGGGTTGGGGTGAGGGAAATGTTTAGGGTTAGGATTAGTGTGAGATTTAGGGTTACAGTTAGGGTTAGATTTAGGGTTAGATTGAAGTTGAGGTTTAGGGTTACAGTTAGGGTTAGGATGAGGGTTATGATGAAGTTTAGGGTTAGTGTTAGGGTTAGGGGTAGGGTGAGGTTTAGGGTGAGGGTTAGGGTTAGTGATAGGGTTAGGATTAGGTTTAGGGTTTGGATGAGGGTGAGTGTGAAGGCTAGGTTTAGTGTTAGGTTTAGGCTTAGGGTTAGGCTGAGGGTGAGGGTGAAGGTGAGGGTTAGGGTTAGGGTGCGGGTTAGGGTTAGGTTTAGGGTTAGAGTTAGCCTTAAGGTAAGGTTTATGGTTAGGTTTAGGGTTCTGGTAATGGTGAGGGTTAGAGTTAGCATCAGGGTTAGGGTGAGGGTTTGGGTTAGGGTTAGGGTGAGTGTTAGGGTTAATGTGAGGTTTAGGGTTAGGGTTACGGTTAGGGTGAGGGTAAGGTTGAGGGTTAAGGTGAGTGTTAGGTTGATGGTGAGGGTGAGTTTTAGGGTTGGGGTTAGGTTTAGAGTGAGGGTTAGGGTGAGGGGTAGTGTTAGGTTTAGCGTGAGGATTAGGGATAGTGTGAGGGTTAGGGTTTGAGTGAGGTTAAGGGTCAGGTGAGGTTTAGGGTTAGGGTGAGGGTTAGCATTAGGGTTAGGGTCAGGGTTAATATTAGGTTGGAAGTTAGGGTTAGAGTGAGGGATAGGGTTAGTGTTAGGGTTAAGGTAAGTGATATGGTTAGGGTTAGGGTGAGGGTTATGTTTAGGGTGATGTGTAGAATGAGGATGAGGGTTAGGGTGAGGGTGACAGTGAAGGTTAAGGTATAGATGAGGGTTAGTGTTAGGGTGAGGGTTAATGTTACGGTGCGGGTTATGGTGAGGGTGAGGATAAGGGTTAGGTTTGTGGTGAGGGTTAGGGTTAGAGTTAGGGTGAGGGGTAGGGTTAGAGTTAAGGTTAGGTTTAGTGTGAGGGTTAGGGTTAGGGTGAGGATAAGGTAAGTGTGAGGGTTGGAGTGAGGGTGAGGTTTAGGGTTACTGTTAGTGTGAGGGTTAGGGTTACGGTCATGGTGAAGTTTAGGGTTAGGGTTATGTTTATTTTCACAGTGAGTGTTTGAGTTAGGATGAGTGTTCTTGAGAGTGTGAGAGTTAGGGTTTGGGTGAGGGTTAGGGTTAGCGTGAGTGTTAGGGTGACGGTGAGGTTGAGGGTTAGGGTTGGGGTTAGGGTTAGAGTGAGGGGTAGAGTGAGGTGTAGTGTTAGGGTTAGGGTGAGGGTTATGTTTACTGTGAGGGTTAGGGTTAGGGTGAGGGTTAGGGTTACTCTGAGGGTTCAAGTTAGGATTAGGCTTAGTGTTAGGATGAGGGTAAGGGTTAGGTTGAAGGTTAGGGTTAGAGTGAGGGTTAGGGTTAATGTGAGGGTTAGGGTTAGGGTGAGGGTTAGGGTTAGGGTGATGTTTAGGGTGAGGTTGAGGGTTAGTGTGAGTGTGAGGGTGACGGTTCCGATGAGTGTTTGGGTTAGGTTTAGGTTGAGGTTGAGGTTGAGGTTGAGGCTTAGGGTTAGTTTTAGGGTAAGAGTTAGTGTGAGGGTTTGGGATAGGCTTAGGCTTAGCCTGAGGGTGAAGGTGAGGGTTAGGGTTAGGGTTAGGGTTAGGGTTAGTGTTAGGGTTATGTTGAGGCTTAGGGTTAGGTTAGAGGTTTCGGTTAGGGTGAGGGTTAGGGTTAGGGATAGGTTTAGGTTGAGGATGAGGGTGAGGGTTGGGGTTAGGATTATGGTTATGATGAGCCTGAGGGTGAGGGTGAGGGTGAGGTTTAGGGTTAGGGTGAGGGTTAGGCTAAGGGTTAGGGTGAGCGTTAGGTTTAGGGTGATGTTTAGGTTGAGGGTGAGGGTTAGGGTGAGGTTGAGGGTGAGGTTTCGGTTGAGGGTTTGGGTTAGGGTTAAGGTTAGGTTGAAGGTGAGGGTGAGGGTTAGGTTTAGGGTTAGGGTTAGGCTTAGGGTGAGGGTGATTGTGAGGGTTAGGGTTAGGATTAGGGTTAGGCTTAGGGTGAGGGTGATTGTGAGGGTTAGGGTTAGGGTTAGGGTTAGGCTTAAGTTTAAGGTGAGGGTGAGGTGAGTTTGATGGTTAGGGTTAGGGTGACTGTGAGCAGTAAGGTTAGGGTTAGGGATAGGATGAGGGTTAGATGAGGGTGAGGGTTAGGGTTAGGGTGAGTGTTAGGCTTATGGTTAGGGTGAGGGTGAGGGTGGGGGTGAGTATTAGGCTTAGAGTGATGGTTAGCATTAGGGTTAGGGTGAGGGTTAGGATGAGGGTTAGGTTTAGGAGTAGGGTTAGGGAGAGGACTAGGGTGAAAGTGAGGGTTAGGGTTAGGCTTAGGCTTAGGCATAGGTTTAGGCTGAGGGTGATGGTGAGGGTAAGGGTTAGTGTTATTATGGTGATAGCTATGTTTAGGATTAGGGTGAGGGTTAGGATGAGGGTTCGGGTTAGGCTGACGGTTAGTATAAGCCTTAGGGTTACAGTAAGGGTGAGGGTTAGGTTTAGGTTGAGGGTTAGTGTAAGGGTTAGGGTTAGGGTTAGATTGAGGATTAGGGTTAGGGGTAGTGTGAGGTTTAGGGTGATGATGAGGGTTAGGGTGATGGTTAGGGTTAGAATTAGGGTTAGGGTAAGGGCTAGCGTGAGGGTGAGGGTTAGTGTTAGGGTTAAGTTTAGGTTGAGGGTTAGCGTGAGGTGTAGGTTTAGGTTTACGGTGAGGGTTAGGTTTAGTGAGAGGGTTATGGTTAGGGTGAGGGTGAGGGTGAGGGTAAGGATTATGGTGAGGGTTAGGGTGAGGGTGAGGGTTAGGGTGAGGGTGAGCGTTAGGATTAGTTTTAGGGTTAGGGTGAGGTTTAGGGTGAGGGTGAGGGTTAAGTTTAGGGTTAGGTTTGTGGTGCGGGTAAGTGATAGCGTGAGGGTTAGGGTGAGTGTTACAGTTAGCATTAGGGTTAGGGTGAGGGTGCAGGTGAGAGTGAGGTTTAAGGTCAGGATTAGGGTGAGGTTTAGGGTTAGGGTGAGGGTTAAGGTTAGGGTTAGCATGAGAGTGACGGTGAGGGTGACGATTAGGGTTAGAGTTAGGGTCAGAGTTAGGGCTAGGGTGAGGGTTAGTTTTAGGGTTAGAGTTAGTGTTAGTGTTATTGTTAGGGTAAGTGTGAGGGATAGGGTTAGGGTTAGGCTTAGGCTTAGGCTTAGGCTTAGATGGAGTATGAGGGTGAGGGTTAGGGTTAGGATTAGGGTTAGGGTGAGGGCTAGGGTTAGTGATAGGGTGAGGGTTAGTGTTA
The DNA here is from genome assembly GCF_024711535.1 of Dipodomys merriami. Classification (NCBI taxonomy): domain Eukaryota; kingdom Metazoa; phylum Chordata; class Mammalia; order Rodentia; family Heteromyidae; genus Dipodomys; species Dipodomys merriami. Next base: position 3,211,741 of record NW_027206335.1, on the reverse strand, counting down.
GGGATAGGGTTAGGTTTAGGATCAGGGTTAGGGTGAGGGAGAGTGTGAGCTTTAGGATTAGGGTTAGGCTTAGACTTAGGGTTAGGGTGAGGGTTAGGGTTAGGATTTGGGTTAGGATGAGGGTGTGGCTGAGGATTAGGGTTAGGTTTAGGATTAGGGTTCGGGTTAGGATTAGGGTTAGGCTTAGGTTGAGGGTTAGGGTTAGGCCTAGTGTTAGGCTTAGGTTTAGGCTGAGGGTGAGGTTGGGGGTGAGGATTAGGGTTAGGGTTAGGGTTAAAATTAGGGTTATTGTTAGTGTTTTGGTTTGGGTTAAGTTTGCGGTGAGGGTGAGAATGAGGGTGGGGGTTATGGTTAGGGTTAGGCTGAGGATGAGGGTGGGGGTGAGGAATAGGTTTTGGGTGATGGTTAGGGTTAGGGTTAGGGTGAGGGTTAGGATGAGGGTTAGGGTTAGTATTAGGTTAAGGCTGAGTGCTAGGGTGAGGGTGAGGTTTAGGTTTAGGGTTAGGCTTAGTCCTAGGGTTAGGCTGAGGGTGAGGGTGAGGGTTAGGGTTAGGTTGATGGACAGGGTTAGGTTTAGGGTGAGTGTTAGGATGAGTGTTAGGGTTAGGATTAGGGTTAGGATGAGTGTGACGGTAAGAGTAAAGGTGAGGGTTAGGCTGAGGGTGAGTGTTCCCCTAAGGGTGAGGGTTAGGTTTAGGGTGAGGGTTAGGGTAAGGGTTAGGGTGAGGGTTAGGGTAATGGTGAGGGTTTGATTGAGGATTAGGGTTAGGGTTTGTGTGAGTTTAGCGTGAGGATGAGGTTTAGTTTTAGGGTGAGGGTTAGGGTTAGAATAGGGTTAGAGTGAGGGCTAGGGTGAGGCTGACGGTTAGGGTTAGGGTGAGGTTTAGGGTTAGGGTGAGAGTTAGGGTTAGTGTGATGGTTAGTGGTATAATGAGCGATAGTGTTAGGGTGAGGGTAAGTGTTAGGGAGAGGGTTAGGATTAGGATGAGGGTTTTGGTTAAGTTGAGGGTTAGGGTTAGGTTGAGGGTTATGTTTAGGGTCAGGGTAAGGGTTAGGGTAAGGGTTAGGGTTAGGGTGAGGGTTATGGTTAGGGTGAGGGTCAGGGTTACGGTGAGGGTTTGAGTGAGGGTTAGGGTTAGGGAGAGGTTTAGGGTTACCGTTAGGGTTAGGTTTAGGGTAAGGTTGAGGTTTAGGGTGAGAGTTAGGATTCAGGTGAGGGTTAGGATGAGGGTTAGGGTTAGGGTTAATTTTATGTTTGGGTTAGTGTGAGATTTAGGGTTAGGCTTATGGTTAGGATTAGGGTTAGGTTGACGGTGAGTGAGTGGGTTAGGGTTAGGTTTAGGGTTAGGCTTAGGGTTAGTCTGAGAGTTAGGTTGAGAGTATGGGTTAGGGTTAGGGTGAGGGTTAGGGTTAGGGTGAGGGTAAGGTTTAGGATGAGGGTTAGGTTTAGGATTAGGGTTAGGGTGAGGGTGAGGTTTAGGGTTAGTGTTAGGGTGAGGATTAGGGTTAGGGTTAGGGTCAGTGTGAGTTTGAGGTTTAGCTTTAGAGATAGGGTTAGGGTGAGGGTTAGGCTGAGGGTTATTGTTAGGGCTGGTGTTAGGGTTAGAGTTAGTGTGAGGGTTAGGCTGCGGATGTGTGTTAGGGTTAGGGTGAGGGTTAGGTTTAGGATTAGGGTTAGGGTGAGGGCTAGGGTGAGGGTGAGGTTTAGGATTACGGTTAGGGAGACGGTGAGTGTGACGGTTAGGGTTTGGGTTAGGTTTAGGCTTAGTGTTAGGCTGAGGGTGAGGGTGAAGATGAGGGTTAGTGTTAGGTGAGTGTTAGGGTTAGGGTCAGGGTGAGAGTTAGGGTTCGGATTAAGTTTATGGTTAGTGTGTGGGTTAGTTTGAGGGTGTCGTTAAGGTTAAAGTTGAGGGTTAGTCTGAGGGTGAGTGTTACGGTAAGGGTGAGGGTTAGGGTTAGGGTGAGTGTTAGGGTGAGGATGAGGGTTAGGGTTAGGGTGAGGGTTAGAGTTAGAATTAGGGTTAGGGTGAGGGTTAGGGTTAGGGTGATGTTTAGGGTTATGGTGAGGGTTAGGTTTAGTGTGAGGGTTAGTGTTAGGGTGAGGGTAAATGTTAGGGTGAGGTTTAACGTTAGGGTGAGGGTAAGGGTTAGGGTGAGTTTTAGGGTTAGGGTTAGGGTTATTGTTAGGGTTAGGTTTAGGTTTATGTTTATGGTGATGTTGAGGGTGAGGGTGAGGTTTAGAGTTAGGGTTAGGTTATGATTTGGGGTTAGGGTTAGGGTTAGATTTAGGGTTAGGGTGAAGTTGAGGTTTAGGGTTAGAGTTAGGGTTAGGGTGAGGGTTAGGGTGAGGGTTAGGGTTAGGGTTAGTGTTAGGGTTAGGCTTAAGGTGAGGGTTAGGTTTACGGATAGGGTAAGTTTAGGATTAGGGTTAAGGTGAGGTTGAGTGTGAGGGTTAGGGTTAGTGTTAGGTTTAGGCTTAGGGTTAGGCTGAGGGTGAGGGTGAAGTTGAGGGTTAGGGTTAGGGTGCGGGTTAGGGTTAGGTTTAGGGTTGGAGTTAGCCTTAAGGTGAGGTTTATGGTTAGGTTTAGGGTTCTGGTAATGGTGAGGGTTAGATTTAGCATCAGGGTTAGTGTGAGGGTTTGGGTTATGGTTAGGGTGAGTGTTAGGTTAAATGTGAGGTTTAGGGTTAGGGTTAGGGTTAGAGTGAGGGTTAGGTTGAGGGTTAGGGTTTGGGTTAGGATTAGGCTGAGGGCGAGGGTTAGGGTAAGGTTTAGGTTAGGCTTAGTGTTAGGATTAGGGTGACGTTAAGGTTTATGGTGAGAGTTAGGCTTAGGGTTAGGGTGAGAGTTAAGATGATGGTTAGGGTTTCAGTGAGGGTGAGGGTTAATTTTAGCGTGATGGTTAGGGTTAGGATTAGGGTTAGGGAGTGGGTGATGGTTAGGGTTACGGTTAGGGTTGTTGTAAGTGTTATGATTATTGTTACATTTGCAGTGAGGGTGAGGCTGTGGTTGAAGTTTAGGGTTAGGTTAGGGTTAGTTTTAGGGTTAGGATTTGTGTTAATGTTAGGGTTAGGGTTTGACTATGTTTTGGGTGAGGGTGAGGGAGAGGGTGAGGGTTAGGTTTAGGGTTAGGGTGAGGTTTAGGCTTAGGGTTAGGATTAGGGATAGGGTCAGGGTGAGGTTTAGGGTTAGAGTTAGGTTGAGGGGGAGGGTTAGGGTGAGGGTCAGGGTTAGGGTTAGTGTTAGGGTTAGCATTAGGTATAGGGTGAGGGTTAGGTTGAGGTTTAGGTTTAGGGTTGGGATTAAGGTTAGGATTAGGGTTACGGTGAGGGTGAGTGTGAGGGTTAGGGTTAGGATTAGGCTTAGGCTTAGGGTTAGGCTGAGGGTAAGGGTGGATATGAGTATTAGGCTTAGGGTGATGTTTATCCTTAGGGTTAGTGTGAGGGTTAGCATGAGGGTTAGGGATAGGATTAGGTTTAGGGTGAGGGCTAGGGTGAGGGTGAAGTTTAGGGTTCCCCTTAGGTTTAGGCATAGGTTTAGGCTGAGGGTGATGGTGAGTTTAAGGGTTAGGGTTATTTTGATGGATAGGGTTAGGGTTAGGGGGAGTGTTAGGATGAGGGTTCGGGTTAGGGTTCGGGTTAGTATTAGCGTTATGGTAAGAGTAAAGTTGAGGGTTAGGCTGAACGTGAGGGTTACAGTAAGGGTAAGGGTTAGGGTTAGGGTGAGGGTTAGGGTAAGTGTTAGGGTTAGGGTTAGATTGAGGATTAGGGTTAGGGTTAGTGTGAGGTTTAGGGTGAGGATGAGGGTTAGGGTTAGAATTAGGGTTAGGGTGAGGGCTAGCATGAGGGTGAGGGTTAAGGTTAGGGCTAAGTTTAAGGTGAGGGTTAGGGTGAGGGGTGGGTTAGGTTTAGGGTGAGGGTTAGGTTTAGTGTGAGGGTTATGGTTAGGGTGAGAGTGAGGGATATGGTAAGGGTTATGATGAGGGTTAGTTTGAGGGTGGGGGTTAGGGTTATGATTAGGTTTAGGGTTAGGGTGAGGTTTAGTTTGAGTGTGAGAGTTCAGTTTAGGGCTAGGTTTGTGGTGTGGGTAAATGATAGTATGAGGGTTAGTGTGAGTGTTAGAGTTAGCGTTAGGGTTAGAGTGAGGGTTAGGATGAGGGTTGGGTTCAGGGTTTGGGTGAGAGTGAGGGTGAGAGTGCGGTTTAATGTGAGGATTAGGGTGAGGTTTAGGGTTAGGGTGAGGGTTAGGGTTATGATTAGCGTGAGGGTGATGGTGAAGGTGTCGGTTAGGGTTAGAGTTATGGTGAGGGTTCGATTAAGTGTGAGGTTTAGGGATAGGATGAGGTTAAGTGTTAGTGTGAGGGTTAGGGTGCGTGTGAGTGTTAGGGTTAGGGTTTGGGTTAGGGTGAGGGTTAGTGTGAGGGTTAGGGTTAGGGTTATGCTTAGGGTTATTTTGAGGGTTAGGCAGAGGGTTAGGATTAGGATTAGGTTGAGGGTTAGGTTGAGGGTTAGGATAAGGGTGAGGGTTAGTGTTAGGGTGAGGGTTATGGTTATTATTAGGGTTAGGGATAGGTTTAGGGTGACGGTGAGGTTTAGGGTGAGGGTTAGGGTGAGGGTTAGAGTTAGGTTTAATGTGAGTGTTAGGATAAGGGGTAGGGTTATGGATAAGGTTAGGGTTAGGATTAGTGTGAGGTTAAGAATTAGGGTGACGGTTAGGGTGAGGGTGAGGTTTATGGTTAGGAATAGTGATAGGGTTAGTGTTACGCTGAGGGTGAGCATGAGGGTGAGGGTTGGGTTTAGGGTTGGGTGAGGGCTATGGTGAGGGTTAGGGTATGGGGGAGGGTTAGTGTGAGGGTGATTGTAAGGGTAAAGCTGAGGGTTAGGCTGAGGGTGAGAGTTAAGATAAGGGTGAGGGTTAGGGTTAGGGTGAGGGTTAGGTTAAGGGTTAGGGATAAGGTGAGGGTTAGATTGAGGATTAGGTTTAGGGTTAGTGTGAGGTTTGGGGTGAGGATGAGGGTTATGATTAGGTTGAGGGTTAGGTTTAGAATTAAGGTTACAGTGAGGGCTAGGGTGAGGGTGAAGTTTAGCTTTAGGGTTAGGGTGAGGCTTAGGGTTAAGGTGAGTGTTAGGGTTAGTGTGAGGTTTAGTGTTAGAGTTAGGCTTAGTGTTAGGGTGAGGGGAAGTGTTAGGGTGAGGGTGAGTGTTAGGGTGAGGGTTATGTTTGGGGTGAGGGTTAGTGTTAGGGTTAGGTTATGATTAGGGTTAGGGTTAGGGTGAGGATGAGTGTGTGGGTTAGGGTTAGGTTTAGATTTAGGTTTACGGTTAGGCTGAGGGTGAGGTTGAGCTTGAGGATAAGGGTTAGGGTGATGGTTAGGGTTAGGGTTAGGGTGCGGGTTAGGATGAGGGTTAGGATGAAGGTGAGGTTTAGGGTTATGTTTAGGGTGAGGTTTAGGGTTAGGGTTAAGGTTAGGGTTAGGTTGAGGTTGAGGTTTAGAGTTAGGGTTAGGGTGATGGTTAGTGTTAGGGTTAGTGTTAGGTTTAGGGTTGGAGTGAGTGTTAGGGTTAGGGTTAGGGTTATGGTGAGGGTGAGGTTTAGGGTTATGGTGAGGCTTAGGGTTAGTATGAGGGTTAGTGTTAGGGTGAGGGTAAGTATTAGGGTGAGGGTTAGGATTAGGTTTAGGTTTAGGGTGAGTTTTAGGGTGAGGGTGAGTTTTAAGGTTAGGGATAGGTTTGTGGTGTGGGTAAGTGATAGCATGAGGGTTAGGGTGAGGGTTAGAGTTAGCATTAGGGTTAGGGTGAGGCTGCAGGTGAGAGTGAGGGTTAGGGTGAGGATTAGGGTGAGGTTTAGGGTTAGGGTGAGGGTTAGGGTTAGGGTAAGTGTTAGGATTAGGGTTATCCTTAGGGTTAGGGTGAGGGTTAGGCTGAGGGTTAGGGTGAGGGTGAGAGTTAGGGTGAGGGTGAGGGTTAGGATTATTATTAGGGTTAGAATCAGGTTTAGGGTGACGGTGAGGTTTAGGGTGAGGGTTGGGGTGAGGTTTAGGGTTAGGGTTAAGGTGAGTGTTAGGATAAGGGGTAGGGTTATGGTTATGGTGAGGGTTAGGTTTACTGTGATAGTTAGGTTTAGGGTTAGGGTTAGGATTAATGTGAGGGTAAGAATTAGGGTGATGGTTAGGGTGAGGGTGAGGTTTACGGTTAGGAATAATGATAGTGTTAGTGTTACGCTGAGGGTGGGTGTGAGGGTTAGGGTTAGGTTTAGGGTTTGGGCTAGGGTGAGGGTTAGGGTTAAGGTGAGGTTAGGGTGAGGGTGATGGTAAGGGTAAAGGTGAGGATTAGGCTGAGGGTGAGGTTTAAAATAAGCATGAGATTTAGTGTTATGGTGAGGGTTAGGGTAAGGTTTCGGGTTAGGGTTAGGGTAAGGGTTAGATTGATTATTAGGGTTAGGGTTAATGTGAGGTTTAGGGTGAGGATGAGGGTAAGGGTTAGGGTGAGGGTGAGGGTTAGACTTAGGGTTAGGGTGAGGGCTAAGGTGAGGGAGAGGTTTAGAGATAGGGTTAGGTTTAGGGTGAGGTTTAGGATTAGGGTGAGGGTTAGGGTTAGAATTAGGGTTAGCATGAGGGCTAGGGTGAGGTTTAGGATTAGGTTTAGGGTTAGGGTGAGGTTTAGGTTTAGGGTGAGGGTGCGGTTAAGTTTTAGGGTGAGGGTTAGGGTTAGGGTGAGGGTTAGGGTGAGGATAAGGTTGAGGGTTAGGTTGAGTGTTAGGGTGACGGTCAGGGTGAGGATTAGGGTTGGGGTTAGGTTTAGAGTGCGGGTTAGGGTGAAGGGTAGAGTTAGGGTTAGGGTGAGGATTAGGGTTACTGTGAGGGTTAGGGTTAGAGTGAGGATAAGGGTTAGGGTGAGGGTTAGGGATAGGGTGAGGGTTAGCATTAGGGTTAGGGTGAGGGTTAGTGTTAGATTGGAGGTTAGGGTTAGGTTGAGGGTTAGGGTGAGTGTTAGGTTTCGTGTGAGTGATAGGGTTAGTGTTAGAGTGAGTGTTATGGTTAGGGTGATGTGTAGAATGAGGGTTAGCTTTAGGGTGAGATTTAAGGTAAGGGTAAGGTTTAGGGTGAGGGTGAGGGTAAGGGTTAGGATTAGGGTGAGGGTTAGTGTTAGGGTTAGGGTTAGAGTTAGGGAGAGGGGTAAGTTCAGGGGTAGGGTTAATGTCAAGTTTAGGGTTAGTCTGAGGGTTAGGGTTAGGGTGAAGGTAAGGTAAGGGTGAGGGTTGGTGTGAGGGTGAGTGTTAGAGTGAGGATGAGGGTTCTGGAGAGTGTGAGTTTTAGTGTTTGGATGATGGTTAGGGTTAGTGTGAGTGTTAGGGTGACGGTGAGGGTGAGTGTTAGGGTTGGTATTAGAGTTAGAATGAGGGGTAGGGTGAGGGGTAGGGTTAAGTTTAGGGTGAGGGTTAGGGTTACTGTGAGGGTTAGCATTAAGATGAGGTTTAGGGTTACTGTGAGGGTTCAAGTTAGGGTTAGGCTTAGTGTTAGGTTGAGGGTAAGGGTTAGGTTGAGGGTTAGTGTTAGGGTGAAGGTTAGGTTTAATGTGAGGGTTAAGTTTAGGGTGAGGGTTAGGGTGAGGGTTAGGGTTAGGTTGATGTTTAGGGTGAGGGTGAGGGTTAGGGTGAGGGTGAAGGTGAAGTTTGGGTTGAGTGTTTGGGTTAGGGTTAGGATGAGGTTGAGGGTGAGGGTGAGGCTTAGGGTTAGTTTTAGGGTAAGGTTGAGTGTGAGGGTTATGGATAGGGTTAGTCTTAGCCTGAGGGTGAGGTTTAGGGTTAGGGTTAGGGTTAGCGTTAGGGTTATGGTGAAGGTTAGGTTTAGGTTGGAGGTTACGGTTAGGATGAGTTTTAGGGTTAGGGATAGGTTTAGGATGAGGGTGAGGGTGAGGGTTAGGTTTAGGAATAGGGTTATGGTGAGCCTGAGGGTGAGGGTTAGGGTGAGGATTATGGTTACGGTAGGGTTAGGCTAAGGGTTAGAGTGAGCGTTAGGTTTAGGGTGATGTTTAGGTTGATGGTGAGGGTTTGGGTGAGGTTGAGGGTGAGGTTTCGGTTGAGGGTTTGGGTTAGGGTGAGGGTGAGTGTGAGGGTTAGGTTTAGAGTTAGGGTTAGGCTTAGGGTGAGGGTGATTGTGATGGTTAGGGTTAAGGTTATTTTTAGGATTAGGTTTAAGCTGAGGGTGAGTATGAGGGTTAGGGTTAGGGTGAGTGTGAGCATTAGGGTTAGGGTTAGGGATAGGCTGAGGGTTAGATGAGGGTGAGGCTTAGGGTTAGGGCGAGTGTTAGGCGTAGGGTTAGTGTGAGGGTTAGGGATAGTTTGATGGTTAGGGTGAGGTTTAGAGTTAGGGTGAGGGTGAGGGTGAACGTGACTGTTAGGGTGAAGGTGAGGTTTAGGGTTAGGTTTAGGCTTAGGGTGAGTGTTTAGTGTTAGGGTTAGGATGATGATTAGGATGAGGGGTAGGGTTAGGGTTAGGGTTAAGTTTAGAGTTAGGGTGAGTGTGTGGGTTAGGTTTAGGTTTAGGGTTACGCTTAGGGTTAGGCTTAGGGTTAGGCTGAGTGTGAGGGTTAGGTTTAGGGTGAGAATTAGTGTTAGGGTTATGGTGAGGATTAGATTGAGGGTAGGGTTAGGATTAGGGTTAGGGTGAGGGCTAGGGTGAGGGTTAAGTTTAGGGTGAGGGTTAAGGTGAGGTTTATGGTTAGGTTAAGTTTAGGGTCAGGTTGTGGGTGAGTTTTAGGGTAAGAGTTAGGGTTAATTTGAGGGTGAGGGTGAGGGTTAGTGTTAGGGTTAGGAATAGGATTAGAGTAAGGTTTAGGGTGAGTGTGATGGTTAGCGTAAGGTTTAGGGTTAGGCTTAGGGTTACACTGAGGGTGAGTTTTAGTGTTAGGGTGAGGTTTAGGGTTAGGATTAGGGTGAGAGTTAGTGTTCAGGTTATGTTTAGGGTTAGGGTGAGGGTTAGGGTTAGGGTTAAGTTGAGCTGAGGGTTAGGGTTAGGTTGAGGTTTAGAGTTAGGCTTAGGATTAGGGTGAGGTTTAGGGTTAGGGTTAGGGTGAGGTTTAGGATGAGGATTAGGGTTAGGATTAGGGTTAGGATGAGGGCTAGGGTGAGGTGTGTTAAGGTGAGGTTTAGGTTTAGGGTGAGGGTTAGGATGAGGGTTAGTGTTATGGTAAGGGTGAGGATTAGGTTTAGGGTGAGGGTGAGAGTTAGGATTAGGGTTAGGGTTAGGGTTATTGTTAGGGTTAGGGTTAGTGTTACGGTTACTGAGAGGGTGAGGTTGAGGGTTAGTGTTAGTTTTAGGGTGAAGTTTTTAGTGTTAGGGTTAGGGTGAGACTTAGGGTTAGGGTTAGTGTGAGAGTTAGTGTTAGGTTTAGGTATAAGGTGAGGCTTAGGATGAGGGTTAAGGTTAGGGTTAGTGTTAGAGTTAGAGTTAGAGTCTGGGTGAGAATTAGGGTTCGGGTTAGGTTTAGGTTTAAGGTGAGGTTTAGGGTTAGGGTTACGTTTAGCGTGAGTCTTAGGTTTAGGTTGAGGGTTAGGGTTAGGCTTAGGATTAGGGTGAGGGTTAGGGTTAGGATTAGGGTGAGGGTTAGGATGGGGATTAGGGTTAGGATTAGTGTTATGTTGAGGGCTAGGGTGAGGGTGAGGATTAATGTTAGTGTTTGGGTGAGGTTTAGGGTTAGCGTTATGGTTTGGGTGAGGGTTAGGATGAGTGTTAGATTTACAGTGAGGGGGAGGGTTAGGGTTAGGTTGAGGGTTAGGGTTAGGATTTGGGTTAGGGTGAGGGTTAGTTTTAGGTTTACATTTAGGGTTTGGGGGAGATTTATGTCCAGGGTTAGGGTTAGGGTTAGGGTTAGTGTTAGAGTTAAGGTTAGGTTGCAGGTTAGGTTGAGGTTTAGGATTGGGGTTAGTTTAAGAGTTAGGATTAGGTTTAGGGTGAGGGTGAGTGTGAGGGTTAGGGTTAGGGTTAAGCTTAGGCTTAGGGTTAGGTTGAGCGTGAGGTTCGGGGTGAGGATTAGGTTTAGGGTTATGGTTAGGGTTAGGGTTAGGGTGAGGGTTAGGATGAGGGTTAGGGTTAGGATTAGGGTTAGGGTGAGTGCTAGGGTGAACGTGAGGTTTAGGGTAATGTTTAAGCTTAGGCTTAGGGTTAGGCTGACTGTGAGGTTGAGGGTGAGGTTTAGGGTTAGTGTGATCGTTAGGTTTACGGTTATGGTGAGTGTTAGGATGAGGTTTAGGTTTAGGTTGAGGTTTAGGGTGAGGATGATGTTAAGTGTAAAGATGAGGTTTAGGCTGAGGGTGAGGGTTAAGATAATGTTGAGGGTTATGGTTAGGTTTAGTGTTAGGGTAAGGGTTAGTGTTAGATTTAGGTTTAGGGTTAGATTGAGGATTAGGGTTAGGGTTAGGGTTAGTGTGAGGTTTATGGTGAGGATGAGGGTTAGGGTGATGGTGAGGGTAAGGGTTAGAGTTAGGGTTAAGGTGAGGTTTAGGATTAGGGTGAGAGTTTGGATTAGTGTGAGGGTTAGGGTTAGGGTTAGGGTGAGGGTAAGTGTTAGTGTGAGGGTTAGGTTTAGGGTCAGGTTTATGGTTAGGGGGAAGGTGAGGGTTAGGTTTAGCATTAGGGTTAGGTTTAGTGTTAGCGTTAGGGTTGGAATTAGGATTAAGGTGAGGGTGATGTTTAGGGGTTGAATTAGGATTAGGGTGAGGGTTAAGTTTAGGGTGAGGGTTAGGGTGAGGGTTAGGGTGGGTGTGATGCTAAGGGTAAAGATGAGGGTGAGGGTTATGGTAAGGGTGAGGTTTAGGATTAGGGTTAGCTTGAGGGTGAGAGTTAGATTGAGTATTAGAGTTAGGGTTAGTGTGAAGTTTAGGGTGAGGATGAGGGTTAGGGTCCGGGTGAGGGCTAGGCTGAGGTTGAGGGTTAGGGTTAGTATTAGGGTGAGGTTTAGGGTTAGGGTGATGTTTGGGTTAGTGTGAGCGTTAGTGTTAGCATTGCCGTTAGTGTTAGGGTGAGGTTAAGTTTTAGGGTGAGAGTTAGGATTAGGGTGAGGTTTATGGTTAGTGTGAGGTTGAGAGTTCGGGTTAGGGTTAGGATGAGGTTCAGTTTAGGGTTAGGGTTTGAGTTAGGGTTATGGTGAGGGTGAGATTTAGGGTTAGAATTAGGGGTAGTGTTAGGGTTTGGGTTAGGGTGAGGGTTAGGATTAGGGGTAGGATTAGGCTTAGGCTTAGGCTTAGGCCGAGCATGAGGGTAAGTGTTAGGGTTCAGGTTAGGGTTCGGATTAGGGTTAGGGTTAGGGTGAGTGTTAGGATGAGGTTTAAGGTTAGGATTGGGTTTAGGGTGAGGGCTAGCGTGAGGGTTAGGGTGAGGTTTAGTTTTAGGGATAGGGTTAGGTTTAGGATTGGCGTTACAGTGAGGGTGAGTTGAGGGTTAGGGTTAGGGTTAGGGTTAGGGTTAGGGGCAGGGTGATTGTTAGTGTTATGGTTATGGTTAAGTTGTGGTGAGGGTGAGGCTGAGGGTGAGGGTTATGGTTAGGGTTAGGGTTAGGGTTAGTGTTAGGGTTAGTGTTATTGTTAGGGTTAGGGTTAGGGGGGATGGTTAGTGTGAGGTTTAGGGTTAGGGTTAGTGTTAGGGTTAGGGTGAGGGTGAGGTTTAGGTTGAGGTTTAGGGTTAGGGTTAGGGAGAGGTTTAGGGTTAGAGATATGGTGAGGGTGAGGGTGTGGGTGAGTGTGAGGGTTAGGGTTCGGGTTAGCATTAGGCTGAGGGTTAGGCAGAGGGTGATGGTGAGGGTGAGGTTTAGGGTTAGGGATAGGATGAGGTTTAGGTTTAGGGTTAGTTTTAGTGTTAGAGTTAGTGTTAGGGTGAGGTTTAGGGTAAGGGTTCGGGTTATGGTCAGGGTGAGGTTTAGATTGAGGATTAGTGTTAGGGTTAGTGTGAGGTTTAGGGTGAGGATGAGGATTAGGGTTAGGCTGAGGGTGAGGTTTAAGATAAGGGTGAGTGTTAGGGTTAGGGTGAGGGTTAGGCTAATGTTTCGGGGTATGGTTAGGGTGAGGGTTAAATTGAGGATTAGGGTTAGGGTTAATGTGAGTTTCAAGGTAAGAATGAGGATTAAGGTTAGGGTGAGCGTGAGGGTTATAATTAGGGCTAGGGTGAGAGCTAGGGTGAGGGAGAGGGTTAGGGTTAGGCTTAGGGTTAGGCTGAGGGTGAGGTTCGGGGTGAGGAATAGGTTTTGGGTGATGGTTAGGGTTAGGGTTAGGGTGAGGGTTAGGATGAGGGTTAAGGTTAATATTAGGCTTAGGCTTAGGTTTAGGCTGAGGTTGAGGGTGAGGGTGAGAGTTATGGTTAGGGTGATGGACTGGGTCTGGGTTAGGGTGAGTGTTAGGATGACGGTTAGGGTTAGAATGAGGATTAGGGTGAGCGTGTCGGTAAGAATAAAGGTGAGGCTTAGGCTGAGGGTCAGTGTTCCCCTAAGGGTGAGGGTTTGGTTTAGGGTGAGGGTTAGGGTAAGGTTTAGGGTGAGGGTTAGGATGAGGGTGAGGGTTAGATTGAGCATTATTGTTAGGGTTAGTTTGAGGTTTAGGGCGAGGATGAGGGTTAGGTTTAGGTTGAGGGTTAGGAGTAGAATTAGGGTTAGGGTGAGGGCTAGGGCGAGGCTGAGTTTTAGGGTTAGGTTTAGGGTGAGGTTTAGGGTTAGGGTGAGAGTTAGGGTTACTGTGAGGGTTAGTGTTAGATTTAGGGTTATTGTTAGTGTGAGGGTAAGTGTTAGGGTGAGGGTTAGGGTTAGGGTGAGGGTTGTGGTTAGGGTGAGGGTTAGGGTTAGAATGAAGGTTTTGGTTAGGGTGAGGATTAGGGTTATGGTGAGGGTGAGGTTGAGGGTTAGGGTTAGAGTGAGGTTTAGGGTAAGGTTAGGGTTAGAGTTAGGTTTAGGGATAGAGTTAGCGTTAGGGTGAAGGTGAGGTTTAGGGTTAGAGTTAGGGATCAGGTGAGGGTTAGCATGAGGGTTAGGTTTAGGGTTAGTTTTAGGTTTAAGGTTAGGGTGAAGTTTATTGTTAGGGTTATGGTTAAGATTAGGGTTAGGGTGAGGTTGAGTGTGTGGGTTAGGGTTAGGTTTAGGGTTTGGCTTATGGTTAGGCTGAGGGTTATGTTGACGGTGAGGTTTAGGGTTAGGGTGAGGGTTAGGGTTAGGATTAGGTTTAGGTTGAGGGCTAGGGTTAGGGTGAGGTTTAGGGTTAGTGTTAGGGTGAGGTTTAGGGTTAGGGTTAGGGTTAGGATCAGTTTGAGTTTGAGGTTTAGGTTTAGAGATTAGTGTTAGGTTGAGGTTTATGGTGAGAGTTAGGTTTAGGGTTAGTGTTAGGGTTAGGGTAAGGGTAAGGAAGAGGTATTGGGTTAGGGTTAGGGTGAGGTTTAGGTTTAGGATTAGGGTTAGGGTGTGGGATAGTGTGAGTGTGAAGTTTAGGATTAGGGTTATGGTGAGGGTTACGGTGAGGGTTTGTGTTAGGGTTAGGTTTAGGGTTAGAATTAGGGTTAGGGTGAGGGTAGGATTAGGGATAGGTTTAGGTTTAGGGTTATGTTGAGGTTTAGGGATAGTGTGAGGGTTAGTGTTAGGGTGAGGTAAGTGTTAGGTTGAGGTTTAGTGTTAGGTTGATGGTTTTGTTTAGGGTGAGGTTTAGGGTTAGGGTTAGGGTTATTGTTAGTGTTAGGGTTATGGTTACGGTGAGAATGAGGATGACGTTGAGGTTGAGGGTTAGGGTTAGAATTAGGGTTAGGTTGAGTGCTAGGGTGAGGGTGAAGTTTAGGGTTAGGGTTAGGGTGAGGGTTAGGGTTAGGGTGAGGTTTAGGGTTAGGGTGAGGGTTAGGGTTTGTGTGAGGGTTAGTGTTAGGGTGAGGTTAAGTGTTAGCTTGAGGGTAAGTGTTAGGGTGAGGGTTAGGATTAGGGTGAGTTTATGTTTGGGGTGAGGGTTAGTGTTAGGGTTAGGGTTATTGTTAGGTTTAGAATTAGGATTAGGGTTAGTGTGAGGGTGAGGTTTAGGATTAGGGTGAGGTTTAGGGTTAGGGTTAGGGTTAGGGTGAGGTTGAGGTTTAGGTTTAGATTTAGTGTTAGTGTGAGGGTTAGGGTTAGCGTTAGTGTTAGGTTTAGGGTTAGGGTTAGAGTTAGGCTTAGTTTTAAGCTGAGGGTGAAGGTGCCGTTTAGGGTTAGGGTGAGGGTGAGGTTTAGGGTTAGAGTTAGGGTTCGGGTGAGGGTTAGGGTTAGGGCTGGGATTAAGTTTAGGGTTAGGGGGAGGGTGAGTGTGAGGATTAGTGTTAGGGTTAGAGTTAGGCTTAGGTTTAAGCTGAGGGTGAGGGTGAGGTTTAGGGTTAGGTTGAGGGTGAGGATTAGGGTTAGAGTTAGGGTTAGGGTGAGGGTTACTGTGAAGTTAGTGTTAGGTTTAGGTTTAGCATTAGGTTTAGGGTGAGGGTGAGTGTGAGGGTTGGGATAAGGATTAGGCTTAGGCTTAGGGTAAGGTTGAGGGTGATGGTTATGGAGAGGATTAGGCTTAGGGTGATGTTTAGCCTTAGGGTGAGGGTGAGGGTTAGGGTTAGGGTTAGGGTTATGATTAGGGTTAGGGTGAGGGCTAGGGTAAGGGTGAGGGTCAGCGTCAGGGTTAGGCTTAGGCTTAGGGTTAGGCTGAGGGTGAGGGTGAGGGTTAGGGTTAGTATGAGGTTTAGGGTTAGGTTTAGGGTGAGGGTTAGGATGAGGTATAGGGTTAGGATTCGGGTTAGGTTGAGGGCTAGGTTGAGGGTTAAGTTTAGGGTTGTGAGGTTTAGGGTACGGTTAGGTTTAGTGTTAGGGTGAGGGTTAGGGTTAGAGTTACTGTATGGATGAGGGTTAGGGTTAGGTTGAGGGTTAGGGTTAGCTTTAGTGTGAGGTTTAGGGTTAGATTTAGGGTGAGGGTTAGGTTGAGGGTTATTGTTTGGATTAGGGTTAGGGTGCGGGCTAGGTTGATGGTGAGGTTTAGGGTTAGGGTTAGGCTTAGGTTTAGGTTTAGGCTGAAAGGTAGGGTGGGGGTGAGGAATAGGTTTTGGGTGATGGTTAGGGTTAGGGTTAGGGTGAGGATTAAGATGAGGGTTAGTTTTAGGATTAGGTTTAGTGTGAATGCAAGGGTGAGGGTGAGGGTTAGGGTTAGGTTTAGGGTTAGGCTGAGGGAGAGGGTGAAGGTAAGGTTTAAGTTTAGGGAAAGGGTTAGACTTAGGGTTAGGGTACGGGTTAGGTTAGGGTTAGGGTTAGAGTTAGCCTTAAGGTGAGGTTTATGGTTAGGGATATGGTTAGGTTTCTGCTAAGGTTGAGGTTTAGAGTTAGCATGAGGTTTAGGGTGAGGTGTAGGTTTAGGGTTAGGGTGAGAGTTAGGGTTAATGTGAGGTTTAGGGTTAGGTTTAGGGTTAAGGTTAGGGTGAGGGTTAGGTTGATCATTAGGTTTTGGACTACAGTTAGGGTGAGGTTGAGGGTTATTGTGAGTTTTAATTTAGGCTTAGTTTTAGGATTAGGGTGAGGTTAAGAGTTAGGGTTAGGGTTAGTTTTAGGGTGAGGGTGAGGCTTAAGATGATGGTGAGGGTTACAGTGAGGGTCAGGGTTAGGGTTAGGGTTAGGATTAGGGTTAGGATGAGGGTGATGGTTAAGATCAGGGTTAGGATCATTGTAAGTGTTATGGTTAGGGTTACATTTGCAATTAGGGTGAGGCTGAGTTTGAAGGTTAGCGTTAGGTTTAGGGTTAGTTTTAGGGTTAGGATTAGTGTTAATGTTAGTGTTAGGGTTAGAGTTACGGTTTGGGTGAGGGTGAGGGTGAGAGTTAGGGTTAGGGTTAGTGTGAGGTTTAGGGATAAGGTTAGGATTAGGGATAGGGTGTGGGTGAGGTTTAGAGTTAGAGTTACGTTGAGGGTGAGGTTTATGGTGACTGTTAGGGTTAGTGTTAGTGTTAGGGTTAGTGGTAGGATTAGGGTGAGGTTTAGGTTGAGGTTTAGGTTTAGGATTAGGTTTAGGGTGAGGGTGAGTGTGAGGGTTAGGATAAGGATTAGGCTTAGGCTTAGGGTAAAGTTGAGGGTGATGGTTGGGGAGAGGATTAGGCTTAGGGTGACGTTTAGCCTTAGGGTGAGGGTGAGGGTTAGGTTTAGGGTTAGGGTTAGGATTAGGGTTAGGGTGAGGGCTAGGGTGAAGGTGAGGGATAGGGTTAGGGTTAGGCTTAGGCATAGGGTTAGGATGAGGGTGATGGTGAGGGTGGGGGTTAGGGTTATAGTGATGGATTAGGTTAGGTTTAGGGTGAGGGTTAGGATGAGAATGACGGTAAGAGTAAAGGTGAGGGTTAGCTTGAGGTTGAGGGTTAGACTGACGATTTGGGTTAGGGCTAGTGTGAGGTTTAGGGTGAGGATGAGGGTTAGGGTTAGAATTAGGGTTAGGGTGAGGGCTAGTGTGAGGGTGAGGTTTAGGGTTAGGGTTATGTTTAGGGTGAAGGGTAGGGTTAGGTTTAGAATGAGGGTTAGGTTTAGTGTGAGGGTTACGTTTAGGGTGAGGGTGAGGGTGGGGGTAAGGGTTATGGTGAGGGTTAGGGAGAGGGTGAGTGTTAGGGTTAGGATTAGGGATAAGGTTAGTTTTAGGCTGTAGGTGAGCGTGAGGGTGAGGGTAAGGTTTAGGTTTAGGGTTATGTTTATGGTTAGGGTGAGGTCTAGGGTGAGGGTGAGTGTTAAGGTGAAGTTGAGGTTTAGGCTGAGGGTCTTGGTTAGGTAATGGTTAGGGTTAGGGTGAGGATTAGGTGAGGTTTAGGGTGAGGGTGAGCTTTAGCGTTAGGGTGTGGCTGAGGGTTAGGGTTAGGGTGAGGGTTTGGGTAATGGTTACGGTTGGAGTAAAGTTGAAGGTTAGGATTAGGGGTAGGTGATGGTTAGGGTTAGGGTTAGGGATAGGGTGAGGGTGAGGGGTAGGATTAGGTTTAGGGTTAGGGTGAGGTTTAATGTGAGGGTTAGGTTTAAGGTTAGGCTTAGGTTTGGGGTGTGGGTAAGTGATAGCATGAGGGTTAGGGTGAGTTTTAGAGTTAGCATTAGGGTTAGGGTGAGGGTTAGGGTGAGGGTTAGGGTGAGGGTGAGTGTGAGAGTGAGCGTTAGGGTGAGGATTAGGGTGAGTTTTAGGGTTAGGGTGAGGGTTAGGTTAAGGGTGAGTGTTAGGGTGAGGGTTAGGTTTACGGTTATGCTTAGGGTTAGGGTGAGGTTTAGGGTTAGGATTAGGGTGAGGGTTAGGGTGATGGTTAGGGTGAGGGTGAGGGTTAGGGGTCGGGTGAGGGTTATGTTTATTATTATGGTTAGGGTCAGGTTTAAGATGATGGTGAGGTTTAGGGTGAGGGTTGGGGTGAGGGTTAGGGTTAGGGTCAAGATGAGGGTTATGAGAAGGGGTAGGATTACGGTTAAGGTGAGGGTTAGGTTTAGTGTGCTAGTTAGGGTTAGGGTTAGGTTTAGGATTAGTGTGAGGGTAACAATTACGGTGATGATTAGGGTGAGGGTGAGGTTTAGGGTTAGGAATAGTGATAGGGTTAGTGTTACACTGAGGGTGAGCGTGAGGGTGAGGGTTAGGGTTAGGGATAGTGTTAGGGTGAGGGCTAGGGTGAGGGTTAGGGTTAGGGTGAGGATTAGGTTGATGGTGATGGTAATTGTAAATGTGAGGGTTAGGCGGAGGGTGAGTGTTAGAGTTAGGATGAGGGTTTTGGAAAGTATGAGGGTTAGGTTTTCCGTGAGGGTTAGGGTTAGGGTGAGTGTTAGGGTTAGGGTGAGGATAAGGTAAGGGTGAGGGTGAGGGTTAGGGTTACTCTTAGTGTGAGTTTTAGGGTTACGGTTATGGTGAGGATTAGTGTTAGGGTTATGTTTAGGGTGAGGGTGAGTGTTAGAGTGAGGATGAGGTTTTTGGAGAGTGTGAGGGTTAGGGTTGCGGTGAGGGTTAGGGTTAGGGTGAGTGTTAGGGTGACGGTGAGGGTGAGGTTTAGGGTTGATGTTAGGGTTAGAGTGAGGGGGAGGGGGAGTGGTAGGGTTATGGTTAGGGTGAGGGTTAGGGTTACTGTGAGGGTTATGGTTAGGGTGAGGTTTAGGGTTACTGTGAGGGTTCAAGTTAGGGTTAGCATTAGTGTTAGGGTGAGGGTAAAGGTTATGTTGAGGGTTAGGGTTAGGGTGAGGGTTAGGTTTAATGTCAGGGTTAAGGTTAGGGTTAGTGTTAGGGTGAGGGTGAGGGTTAAGATTAGGTTTAGGGTTAGGTTTATTGTTAGGGTTAGAGTGAGGGTTACAGTTCAGTTTAGGGTGAGGATGAAGGTGAGGGATATGGTTACGGTTAGGGTGAGGTTTAGGGTTAGGGTTAGGGTTAGTGTTAGGAGGAAGTTTAGGGTGAGGGTTAGGGTTAGGGATAGGGTGAGGGGTAGGGTTTTGGTTAGGGTTAAGGTGAGGGTTCGGCATAGGGTGAGGTTTAGGGTTAGGTTTAGTGTTAGGGTGAGGGATGGGTTAGAAATAGGATTAGTGTGAGGGCTAAGGTGAGGGTTAGGGTTAGGTTTAGGGTGAGGGTTAGGCTTAGGCTGAGGGTTAGGGTTAGTGGGAGGGTTGGTGTTAGGGTTAGGCTTAGTGTTAGGGTGAGGATAAGGGTTAGAGTGAGGGTTAGGTTTAGGGTGAGGGTTAGGGTTAGGGTGAGGGTCAGGGTTAGGCTGAGGGTTAGGCTGAGGGTTACGTCAGAGTTAGAGTTAGGGTTAGGGTAAGGCTTAGCGTTAGGGTGAGGTTTAGGTTTAGGATTGGTGTTAGAGTTATGGTTACGTTTAGGGTTAGGCTTTCGGATTAGGGTTAGGGTTAGGGTTAGGTAGAAGTTTAAGGTGAGGGTGACGGTTAGGGTTAGTTTTAGGTTTATCGTGTGGGTAAGTGATAGTGTGAGTATTAGGGTGAGTGTTAGAGTTAGCATTAGGGTTAGAGTGAAGTTTAGGGTGAGGGATATGGGTAGGGTTAAGGTGAGCTTGAGGGTGAGGGTTAGGGTTAGGATTAGGGTGGATTTTAGGGTTAGGGTGAGGGTTAGGGTTAGTGTTAGCGTGAGGGTAAGGCTAAGGGTGAGGGTGACGGTTAGGGTTAGAGTTAGGCTGAGGGTTAGGTTTAGTGTGAGGTTTAGGGTGAGGATGAGGTTAAGGCTTATTGTGAGGTAAGGGTGAGGGTTAGGGTTAGTGTTAGGGTGAGGGTTAGGGATAGGGTTAGGGTTAGGGATAGGGATATGGTTAGGGTGAGGGTTAGGGTAATGGGTATGGTTATGTTAGGGTGAGGGTTAGGGTAATGGGTATGGTTATGTTAGGGTGAGGGTTAGGTTTAGTGTAAGTATTAGGGTTAGGGTTAGGGTTAGGATTAGTGTGAAGGTATGAATTAGGGTAACGGTTAGGGTGAGGGTGAGGTTTAGGGTTAGGATTAGGGTTATGGTTAGTGATACGCTGAGGGTGATGTTGAGGGTGAGGGTGAGTGTGAGTTTTAGGGTTAGGGTTAGGTTGAGGGTTATGGTTAGGGTTAATTTGAGGGTGGTATGAGGGTGAGGGTTAGGGTGAGGGAAAGGGTTATGGTGAGGGCCTGGGTGAGTGTGAGGTTTAGGGTTAGGGTGAAGGTTTGAGTTAGGTTTAGTGTGAGGGTTATGGTGAGTGGTAGGGTTAGGTTTAGGGTGAGGTTAGGTTTAGTGTGAGGGTTACGGTTAGGGTTAGGGTGAGGGTGAGGTAAGGGTTATGGTGAGGGTTAGGGTGAGGGCAAGGGTTAGGGATAGGAATAGGGATAGAGTTAGGGTTAGGCTGAGGGTGAGAATGAGGGTGCGGGTGAATTTTAGGGTTAGGGTTACGGTTAGGATGAGGGCTAGGGTGAGGGTGAGGGTTAGGGTGAATGTGAGTGTAAGGGTGAGGGTCTTGGTTAGGTAATGTTAGGGTTAGGGTGAGGATTAGGTGAGGGTTAGGGTGAGGGTGCAGGTTCAGGTGATGGTGAGGGTTAGGGTTAGGGTTAGGGTTAGGGTTAGGTGTGGGTTAGGGTTAGGCTTAAAGTTAGGGTAAGAGTTAGGGTTAGGGGTAGGGTTATGGTTAGGGTGAGTATTAGGTTTAATGTGAGGGTTAGGGTTAGGGTGAGGATAAAGTAAGGGTGAGAGTTAGGGTGAGGGTGAGGTTTAGGGTTACTATTAGAGTGAGGGTTAGGCTTAGGTTTAGTGTTAAGGGGAGGGTTAGGATGACAGTTAAGGTTAGGCTTAGGGTTAAGGAGAGGGTGAGTGTGAGCGTGAGGCTTAGGGTGAACGTTAGGGTTAGGGTGGAGGTTAGTATTAGGGTTAGGGTGAGGGTTTGGGTTAGGCTTAGGGTTACGGAGAGGGTGAGGATGACCGTGAGGGTTAGGTTTAGGGTTAGGGTTAGGGTGAACGTTAGGGTTAGGGTTGAGGTTGGTATTAGGGTTAGTGTGAGGTTTAGGGTGAGGGTTAGGCTGAGGGTGAGGGTTAGGGTTAGGGTTAGCATTAGGGTTAGGGTCAGGTTTAGGGTGACTGTGAGGTTTAGGGTGAGGTATAGGGTTAGGGTTAAGGTGACAGTTAGGTTAAGGGGTAGGGTTACAGTTAGGGTGAGGGTTAGGGTTAGTGAGAGAGTTAGGGTTAGGGATAGGGTTAGGTTTAGGGTGAGGGTTAGGGTAAGGGGTAGGGTTATGATTAGGGTGAGGGTTAGGTTTAGTGTGAGTGTTAGGGTTAGGGTTAGGGTTAGGATTAGTGTGAAGGTAAGAATTAGGGTGACGGTTAGTGTGAGGGTGAGGTTTAGGGTTAGGATTAGGGTTATGGTTAGTGTTATGCTGAGGGTGATGGTGAGGGTGAGGGTGAGTGTGAGTTTTAGGGTTAGGGTTAGGGTGAGGGTTAGGGTGAGGGTTAGGTTTAGGGTGAGGGAGAGGGTGAGGTTGAGGGTGAGTGTTAGGGTTAGGAGAAGGTTTAGGGTTAGGGTTAAGCTTAGGTTTAGGGTGAGGTTTTGGGTTAGGTTTAGGTGTAGGATGAGGGTTAGGCTGAGGGGTAGGTGTAGGGTTAGGTGAGGGTTAGGGTTAGTGTGAGGGTTAGGTTTAGGGTTAGGTTGAGGGTAAGGATTAGTGTGAGGGTTAGGGTGAGGGTGAGTGTTAGGGTTAGGCGGAGGGTAGGGGTTAGGGTGAGGGTTAGATTGATGGTGAGGTTTACGGTTAGCATTAGTGTTAGTGTTAGGGTGAGGGTTAGGGTTAGGGTTAGGGATAGGGTGAGTATTAGGGTTAGCATTAGTGTTAGGGTGAGCATTAGGCTGAGGGGTAGGGTTAGGGTTAGGCTTAGTCTTAGGGTTAGGCTTAGGGTGAGGGTGGGGTTGATGATTAGGGTTAGGGTGATGGTTAGGGTTAGGGTTAGGGTGAGGGTTAAGATGAGGGTTAGGGTGAGGGTAAGGGTTAAGGTGAGGGTTAGGGTGAGGGTGAGGGTTATGTTTACCATTAGGGTTAGGGTTAGAGTTAGCGTGAGGGTTAGGTTTAGGTTTAGGGTTAGGGTGAGTGTGAGGGTGAGGTTTAGGTTTAGGGTTCGGGTAGGGTTAGGTTTAGTGTTAGGGTTAGGTTGTGGGTTATCGTTAGTGTTAGTGTGAGGGTGAGGGTGAGGGTTAGGGTGTGGGTGAGGGTGAGATTTAGGGTTAGGAATAGGGTGTGGCTGAGTGTGAGTGTGAGCGTTAGGGTGAGGAATAGGGATAGGGTGAGGGTGAGTGTTAGGGTGAGGTTTAGTGGTAGGTTAGGGTGAGTGTTAGAGTTACGGTGATGGTTAGTATGAGGGTTAGTTTAAGGTTAAGTGTGAGGGTTAGGGTTAGGGTTAGTGTTAGGAGGAAGTTTAGGGTGAGGGGTAGGGTTAGGGTTAGGTTGAGGATTAGGGTTAGTGTGACCGTTAGGGAAAGGGTTTGGGTTAGAGTTAGGTTGAGGGTTAGGGTTTTGGTTAGGGTTAAGGTGAGGGTGAGGGTTAGGGTGAGGTTTAGCGTTAGGTTTAGGGTGAGGGTGAGGGTTAGAGTTAGGGTAGAGTTTAGGATTAGTGTTAGGGTTATGGTTAGGGTGAGGCTTAGTGTTAGGGTTAGGGTTAGTGTTAGGAGGAAGTTTAGGGTGAGGGTTAGTGTTAGGTTGAGGGATAGGGTTAGCAATAGTGTTAGTGTGAGGGCTAAGGTGATGGTGAGGTTTAGGGTTAGGGTTAGGTTTAGGGTGAGGGTTAGGCTTAGGCTGAGGGTAGGGTTATTGGGAGCATTGGTGTTAGGGTTAGGCTTAGTGTTAGGGTGAGAGTAAGGGTTAGGCTGAGGTTTAGGTATAGGGTGAAGGTTAGGGTTAGGGTGAGGGTCAGGGTTAGTGTTAGGGTGAGGCTGAGGGTTAAGTGAGGGTTAGGGTTAGGGTTAGGGTTAGGATTAATGTTAGAGTTAGGGTGAGGGTTAGGGTGAGGGTTTCGTGTTAGGGTTAGGGTTAGGTTGAGGGTTACGGTGAGGGTGAGGATTAGGATTAGGTTTAGGTTTATCGTGTTGGTATGTGATAGTGTGCGGTTAGGGTGAGTGTTAGATTTAGCATTAGGGTTAGAGTGAAGGTTAGGGTGAGTGTTAGGGTTAGGGTTAAGGTCAGCTTGAGGGTGAGGGTTAGGGTTAGTGTTATGATGAATTTTAGGTTTAGGGTGAGGGTTAGTGTTAGTGTTAGTGTGAGGTTAAGGGTGAGGGTGACGGTTAGGTTTAGAGTAAGTGTGAGGATTAGGTTTAGTGTGAGGTTTAGGGTGAGGATGAGGTTAAGGCTTTGGGTGAGGTTTAGGGTAAGGTTGAGTGTTAGGGTTAGGGTTAGCGTGAGGGTGAGGGTTAGGGTTAGGATATGGTTAGGTTTAGGGTGAGGGTTAGGGTAAGGGGTAGGGTTATGATTAGGGTGAGGGTTAGGTTTAGTGTGAGTGTTGGGGTTAGGATTAGGGTTAGGATTAGTGTGAAAGTAAGAATTAGGGTGACGGTTAGGGTGAGGGTGAGGTTTAGGGTTAGGATTAGGGTTATGGTTAGTGTTATGCTGAGGGTGATGGTGAGGGTGAGGGTGAGTGTGAGTTTTAGGGTTAGGGTTAGGGTGAGGGTTAGGGTGAGGGTTAGGTTTAGGGTGAGGGAGAGGGTGAGGTTGAGGGTGAGTGTTAGGGTTAGGAGAAGGTTTAGGGTTAGGGTTAAACTTAGGGTTAGGGTGAGGTTTTGGGTTAGGTTTAGGTGTAGGATGAGGGTTAGGCTGAGGGGTAGGTGTAGGGTTAGGTGAGGGTTAGGGTTAGTGTGAGGGTTAGGTTGAGGGTAAGGATTAGTGTGAGGGTTAGGGTGAGGGTGAGTGTTAGGGTTAGGCGGAGGGTAGGGGTTAGGGTGAGGGTTAGATTGTTGGTGAGGTTTATGGTTAGCATTAGTGTTAGTGTTAGGGTGAGGGTTAGGGTTAGGGTTAGGGATAGGGTGAGTATTAGGGTTAGCATTAGTGTTAGGGTGAGCATTAGGCTGAGGCGTAGGGTTAGGGTTAGGCTTAGTCTTAGGGTTAGGCTTATGGTGAGGGTGGGGTTGAGGATTAGGGTTAGGGTGATGGTTAGGGTTAGGGTTAGGGTGAAGGTTCAGATGAGGGTTAGGGTGAGGGTAAGGTTTAAGGTGAGGGTGAGGGTGAGGGTGAGGGTTATGTTTACCATTAGGGTTAGGGTTAGAGTTAGCGTGAGGGTTAGGTTTAGGTTTAGGGTTAGGGTGAGTGTGAGGGTGAGGGTGAGGGTTAGGGTGTGGGTGAGGGTGAGATTTAGGGTTAGGAATAGGGTGGGGTGAGTGTGAGTGTGAGGTTTAGGGTGAGGAATAGGGATAGGGTGAGGGTGAGTGTTAGGGTGAGGTTTAGTGGTAGGTTAGGGTGAGGGTTAGAGTTAGGGTGATGGTTAGTATGAGGGTTAGTTTAAGGTTAAGGGTGAGGGTTAGGGTGAGGGTTAGGGTTAGGATTAGGTTACGGTAAGGGTGAGGGTGAGCGTTTGGGTTAGCGTAAGGGTTAGGGATAGGTTTAGGGTTAGGGTGAGGTTTAGGATGAGGGTTAGGATTAGGGTTAGGATTAGGGTTTACGTGAGGGTTAGGGTCAGGGTGAGGGTAAGGGTTAGGGTGAGATTTACTGTGAGAGTAATGGTTAGCATGAGGTTTACGGTGAGTGTGAGGGTTAACGTTAGCATTAGGGTAAGGGTGAGGTTTAGGGTGAGGGTTAGGGTTAGGTTTATGGTTAGGATGAGGTGAGGGTGAGGGTGATTGTGAGGTTTATGGTTAGGGTGAGAGATAGGTTTAGGGTGATGGTTAGGCTTTGGGTTAGGGTGCAGATGTGCGTGAGGATGACAGTGAGGCTTAGGGTGAGGGTGAGTGTGAGTGTGGGGGTTATGCTTAGAGTTAGGTTTAGGGTTAGGGTTAGTGTGAGGGTGAAGGTGAGGGTTAGGGTTAAGAGTAGGGTTAGGTTTAAATTTAGGCTGAGGGTGAGCGTGACAGAGAGGGTAACGGTTAGGCTTATGGTTAGGGTTGGTGTGAGGGTTAGGGTGAGGGTAAGGTTAAAAGTTAGGGTGAGGGTGAGGGTTAGGGTTAGGGTTAGGGTGAGGATTAGGGTTAGGGTGAGGTTAGAGTTAGGGTGAGGTTTATTGTTAGTGTGAGGGTTAGTGTTAGTGTTAGGTTGAGGGTAAAGGTTAGGTTGAGGGTTAGGGATAGGGTTAGGTTTAGGGTGAGGTTTCGGGTTAGGGTGAAGGTTAGGGTCAGGGTGAGTGTTAGGGTTAGCGTTATGGTTAGGGTGAGGGTTAGTGTGAGAGTTAGCGTAAGGTTAGTGTGAGGGTTAGGTTTAGGGTGAGGGTTAGGTTGAGGATGAGAGTAATGTTAAGTGTGAGGGTTAGGGTTATGGTGAGGATTATGGTAAGCTTGTGGGTTAGGGTGAGGGTTAGGTTTAGGTTTACAATTAGGGGGAGGGTTAGGGTGAGTGTTAGATTTGGGGTTAGGGTTAGGGTGAGGGTGAGATTGAGGGTTGGGAATAGGGTGAGGGTTAGGTTTAGGGTGAGGGTTAGGATTAGGATTAGGTTTAGGGTGAGGCCTAGGGTGAGGGTGGGGTTTAGGGTTAGGGATAGGGTTAGGTTGAGGGTTAGGGTTAGGCTGAGGATTAGGTATAGTGTAATGGCTAGTTTTAGGGTTAGGGTTAGTGTTAGGGTGAGCGTAAGTTTTAGGGTTAGGTTTAGGGTTACGGTGAGGTTGAGGGTTAGGTTAAGGGTGAGGGTTAGGGTTAGGGTGAGGGTGAAGGTGAGGGTTAGGATAAGGGTTAGGGTTAGGGTTATTTTTAGGTTTATGGTTAGGTTTATGGTTATGTTGAGGGTGAGGGTGAGGGTGAGGGTTAGGGTTAGTGTGAGGTTTAGGGTTAGGTTTAGTTTTAGGGTTAGGGTTAGGATGAGGTTTAGGGTGAGGGGTAGGGTTAAGGTTAGGGTGAGGGTTAGGGTTAGTGTGAAGGTTAGGGTTAGGGTTAGGATTAGGTTATGTTGAGGGTTAGGTTTTAGATTAGGGTTAGGGTGAGAGTGAGGGTTAGGGTGAGGTTAAGGGTTAGATTAGGTTTAGGGTTAGGGTGAGGGTAAGGGTTAGGATGAGTGTTACGCTTAGGGTCAGGTTTAGGTTGAGGTTGAGGTTTAGGGTTAGTGTTAGGTTGAGGTGAATGTTTAGGGTGAGGTTTAGGGTGAGGGTGAGTGTTAGGGTTAGCATTAGGGTTAGGGTGTGGTTTAGTGTGAGTGTTTTGGTTAGTTTAGGGTGAGGTTTTGGGTTAGTGTGAGGGTTAGGGTGAGGGTAAGGTAAGGGTATGGGTGAGGTGTTTGGTGAGGGTGAGGGTTACGGAAAGGGAGAGGGTTAGCGTTAGGGTGAGGGTTAGAGTTAGGGTTAGGAAAAGGGTTAGTGTGAGGGATAAGATGAGGGTGAGGATTAGGGTTAGGTTTAGGTTTAGGTTGAGGGTTAGGTTTAGGCTGAAGGTTAGGGTTAGTGTGAGTATTGGTGTTAGGTTTAGGCTTAGTATTAGGGTGAGGGTAAGATTTAGGGTGAGGGTTAGGTTTAGGGTGAGGGTTAGGGTTAGGGTGAGGGTGAGGGTTAGGTTTAGGGTGAGGGTAAGTTTTAAGGTAAGGTCTAGGTTTAGGGTTATTGAGGGTTTTGTTGAGGTTTAGTATTAGGGTTAGTGTAAGGGTTAAGGTTAGGGTTAGTGTGAGGATTAGGTTGAGGGTTAGCTTGACGTTTAGGGTTAGTGTGAGGGTTAGGGTTAGGCTGAGGGTGAGGGTGAAAGTGAGAGTTAGTGTTAGGATTAGGGTTAGGGAGAGGTTTTGGGTTTGGTTTAGGGTTAGGATGATGGTTAGGGTGAGGGGTAAGTTTAGGTTTAGGATGAGGTTAGATTTATTGTGAGGGTTAGCGTTAGGTTTAGGGTTAGGGTGAGGGTGAGGATATGGTTTAGGGTGCGGGTTAGGGTGAGGGTTAGGGTTAGGGATAGGGTTAGGTTTAGGGTGACTGTTAGCTTGAGGGTTTGGTTTAGGTTTAGGGTTAAGGTTTCGGATGAGTGTTCGGGCTCAGTTTAGGGTTAGGTTAAGGGTTTCGTGTTTGGGTTACTGTTAGGGTTAGGGTGAGGTTTATGGTGAGGGTGAGGGTTAGGGTTATGTTTAGGTTTATGGTGTGTTTAAGTGATAGCGTGAGGGTTAGAGTGAGTGTTAGAGTTATTAGTAGGGTTTGGGTGAGGGTGAGGGAGAGGGTTAGGGTTTGGGTTAGCGTGAGGGTGAGGGTGAGGGTGACAGTTAGGGTTAGAGTTAGGGTGAGGGTTAGGTTTAGTGTGAGGTTTAGAGTGAGGATGAGGTTAAGGGTTAGGGTGAGGGTTAAGGTAAAGGTGAGGGTTATGGTTAGGTTTAGTGTTAGGGTGAGGGTTAGGGCGAGGGTTAGGGTTAGGTTTAGGGTTAGGGTGACGGGGAGGTTTAGGGTTAGCTTTAGGGTGAGTGATAGGGTGCGGGTTAGGGTTAGGGTGAGGGTTAGGCTTAGGGTGAGGGTTAGGGTTAGGGTTAGTTTGTGGGTGGTGTAAGAGTGAGGTTTAGGATGATGTTTAGGATTAGGATGAGGGCTAGGGTGAGGGTTAGGGTTAGCGTCAGGGTGAGGGTTAGGGTTAGGTTTAGGTTGATGTTTGGGGTGAGGGGTAGGGTTAGATTTAGGGTGAGGGTTAGGTTTAGTGAGAGCGTTATGGTTAGGCTTAGGGTGAAGGTCTCGGTAAGGTTTATGGTGAGGGTTATGATGGGGTTGATGGTTAGGGTTAGGATTAGGGGTAGGGTTAGGTTAAGGCTGAGCATGAAGGTGAGAGTGCGGGTGAGTTTACGGGTAGGGTTAAGTTTAGGGTGAGGGCTGTGGTGAGGGTGAGGGTTAGGGTGAATGATAGGGTGAGGGTGAGGGTGAGGGCCTTTGTTAGATAATGGTTAGAGTTAGGGTGAGGATTAGGTGAGGGTGAGGGTGAGGGTGAGCTTTAGGGATAGGGTGTGGGTGCGTGTTAGGTTTAGGGTGGGGGTTCAGGTGATGTTGAGTGTTAGGGTAAGGTGGAGATTTAGGGTTAGGTGAGGGTGAGGTTTAGGGTTAGGGTTAGAGTTAGGCTGAGGGTTTGGGTGAGGGATACTGTTAAGGTTAGGGTGAGCATTAGGGTTAATGTGAGGGTTAGGGTTAGGGTGAGGTTAATGTTAGAGTGACGGTTCGGGTTGTAGTTAGGGTTAGGGTTACTGTTAGTGTGAGGTTTAGGGTTAGCTTTAGTGTTAAGTTGAGGGTGAGGGTGAGGGTTAGGGTTAGGCTTAGGGTTAAGGTGAGGTTGAGGGTGAGGATTAGGGTTAGCTTGAGGGTTAGGGTTAAGGTGAGGGTTAGGTTTACGATTAGGGTTATTGTTAGGATTAGGTTTAGGGTGAGGGTGAGGATGAGGGTGAGGGTGATGGTGTGAGATAGGGTTAGGGTTAGGTTTAGGGTGAGCAGGAGGGTTAGGGTTAGGGTGAGGGGTAGGGTTAAGGTTAGGGTAAGGGTTAGGGTTAGTGTGAAGGTTAAGGTTATGGTTAGGGTGAGGTTTAGGCTGAGGGTTAGGGTTTGGATTAGGGTTAGGATGAGGGTGAGGGTTAGGGTGAGGTTTATGGTTAGTTTAGGGTTGGGTTTATGGTGAGGGTTAGGGTGAGTGTAAGGATTAGGTTGAGGGTTAGGGTTAGGGTGAGGTTTAGGGTGAGATTGCTGGTTAGGGTTAGGGTTAGAGTGAGGTTCAGGTTTAGGGTGAGGGTTAGGGTGAGGGTGAGTGTTAGGGTTAGCATTAGGGTTAGGGTGAGGTTTAATGTGAGTGTTTTGGTTAGGTTAAGTTGAGGTTTTGGCTTAGTGTGAGGGTTAGTGTGAGGGTAAGGTAAGGGTAAGGGTGAGGTTTTTGGTGAGGGTGAGGGTTACGGAAAGGGTGAGGGTTAGGGTTAGGGTTAGGGTTAGGGATAGGAAAAGGGTTAGTGTGAGGGATAAGATGAGGGTGAGGATTTGGGTTAGGGTTAGGTTTAGGCTGAGGTTTAGGTTTAGTGTGAGGGTTTGTGTTAGGGTTAGGCTTAGTGTTAGGGTGAAGTTTAGGGTTAGGGTGAGGGTGAGGGTTAGGGTGAGTTTTAGGGTTAGCTTAGGGTTAGGTTTAGGGAGAGGGTTAGGGTGAGGGTAAGGATTAGGGTGAGGGTTAGGGTTAGGGTGAGGTTTAGGGTGAGGTTGTGGGTTAGGGTTAGGGTTAGAGTGAGGTTCAGGTTTAGGGTGAGGGTTAGGGTGAGGGTGAGTTTTAGGGTTAACATTAGGTTTAAGGTGAGGTTTAGTGTGAGTGTTTTGATTAGGTTAGGTTGAGGTTTTGGGTTAGTGTGAGGGTTAGGGTGAGGGTAAGGTAAGGGTAAGGGTGAGGTTTTTGGTGAAGGTTAGGGTTACTTAAAGGGTGAGGGTTAGGGTTAGTGATAGGAAAAGGGTTAGTGTGAGGGATAAGTTGAGGGTGAGGATTTGGGTTACGGTTAGGTTTAGGTTGAGGGTTAGGTTTAGGCTGAGGGTTAGGTTTAGTGTGAGGGTTTGTGTTAGGGTTAGGCTTAGTGTTAGGGTGAAGGTTAGGGTTAGGGTGAGTGTTAGGGTTAGGGTGAGGGTAAGGGTTAGGGTTAGGACTAGATTTAGGGTTATTGAGGTAAGGGTTAGGGTTAGTGTAAGGGTTATTGTTAGGTTTAGTGTTAAGGATTACGTTGAGGGTTAGCGTGATGGTTAGGGTTAGTGTGAGGGTCAGGGTTACGCTGAGGGTGAGGGGGAGGTTGAGAGTGTTAGGGTTAGGGTGAGTTATGATGAGGGTGAGGGTTAGGGTTAGGATTAGTGTTAGGGATAGGTTTTGAGTTAGATTTAGGGAGGATGAGGGTTAGGGTGAGGGGTAAGTTTAGGTTTAGGGTGAGGGTTAGAGTTATTGTAAGCGTCAGCGTTTGGGTTAGGGTTAGGGTGAGTGTGAGTATAAGGTTTAGGGTGAGGGTTAGGGTGAGGGTTATGGTTTGGGATAGGGTTAGGGATAGGGTGACACTTAGCTTGAGGGTTAGGTTTAGGGTTAGGTTAAGGTTTCGGGTGAGGGTTAGGGTTCAGGTTAGGGTTAGGGTTTCGTGTTTGGGTTAGGGTTAAGTTTAGGGTGACATTTAGGGTGAGTGTGAGGGTGAGGGTTAGGTTTAGGTTTATGGTGTGGGTAAGTGATAGCGTGAGGGTTAGTGTGAGTGTTAGAGTTACCAGCAGGGTTAGAGTGAAGGTTAGGGTGAGGGTTAGGGTTAGGGATAAGGTGAGCTTGAGGGTGATTGTTAGGGTTAGGGTTAGGGTGAGTTTTAGTGTTAGGGTGAGGGTTAGGGTTAGGGTTAGCATGAGGGTGAGGGTGAGGGTGACGGTTAGGGTTAGAGTTTGAGTGAGGTTTAGGTTTAGTGTGAGGTTTAGGGTGAGGATGAAGTTAAGGGTTAGGGTGAGGGTAAAGGTAAGGGTGAGGGTTAGGGTTAAGGTTAGTGTTAGGGTGAGGGTTAGGGTGAGGGTTAGGGTTAGGGTTAAGGTTAGGGTTTGGGTGAGGGGGAGGGTTAGGGTTCGGTTTAAGGTGAGGGCTAGTGTGCGGGTTAGGGTTAGGGTTAGGGTGAGTGTTAGGGTTACGGTTAGTTTGAGGGTGGTGTGAGGGTGAAGTTTAAGATGAGGGTTAGGATTAGGGTGAGGGCTAGGTTGAGGGTGAGGGTTAGAGTTAAGGTGAGGGTTAGGTTTAGGTTAGGTTGAGGTTTGGGGTGAGGGGTAGGGTTAGGTTTAGGGTGAGGGTTAGGTTTAGTATGAGGGTTAAGGTTAGGGATATTGTGAAGGTGAGGGTAAGGGTTATGGTGAGTGTTATGATCAGGTTGAGGGTTAGGGTTAGGATTAGGGGTAGGGTAAGGTAAGGCTGAGCATGAGGGTGAGGGTGCTGGTGAGGTTTAGAGTAAGGGTTACGTTTAGGGTGAGGGCTAGGGTGAGGGTGAGGGTTAGGTTGAAGTTTAGGGTGAGGGTGAGGGTGAGGGTCTTTGTTAGATAATGGTTAAGGTTAGTGTGAGGATTAGGTGAGGGTTAGGGTTAGGTCGAGCTTGAGGATTAGGGTGTGGGTGAGTGTTACTGTTAGTGTGAGGGTTCGGGTGATGGTAAAGGTTAGGGTAACGTTGAAAATAAGGGTTAGGTTTAGATGAGGGTTAGGTTTAGGGTTAGGATTAGAGTTAGGGTTCGGGTTCGGGTGAGGTGTACTGTTAAGGTTAGGGTAAACATTAGGGTTAATTTGAGGGGTAGGGATAGAGTGAGGATAAAGTTCGGGTGATGGTTAGGGTGAGGGTGAGGGTTAGGGTTACTGTTAGGGTGAGGGTTAGAGTTAGCTTTAGTGTTAATGTGAGGGTGAGGGTTTGGATTAGTGTTAGGCTTAGGGTTAAGGTGAGGGTGATGGTGAGGATGAGGGTTAGAGTGAGGGTTAGCATTAGGGTGAGGGTTAGGTTTAGGGTTAGGGTTAGGGTTATTGTTAAGGTTAGATTTAGGGTGAGGGTGAGGCTGAGGGTGTGGGTTAGGGTTAGGGTTAGGTTTAGGGTCAGGGTGAGGGTTAGGGTTAGGGTTAATGTTAGGCTTAGGGTGATTGTTACGGTTAGTGTGAGGCTTAGTGTTAGGGTTAGGGTTGGTGTTAGGGTGAGGGAAAGTGTTAGGGTGAGGATTAGGGTTAGGGTGAGGGTTAGGATTAGGTTGAGGGTTAGG
Source organism: Dipodomys merriami (assembly GCF_024711535.1). Classification (NCBI taxonomy): domain Eukaryota; kingdom Metazoa; phylum Chordata; class Mammalia; order Rodentia; family Heteromyidae; genus Dipodomys; species Dipodomys merriami. The sequence continues at coordinate 3,180,470 of NW_027206335.1, read as the reverse complement.
ATTAGGGTTCTGGTTAAGGTGAGGGTGAGGGTGATGCTTAGGGTTAGGGTTAGGTTGAGGGATAGGGTGAGGGTTAGGTTTAGGGTGAGGGTTAGGATTAGGGTGAGAGTTAGCCTTAGTGTTAATTTGAGGGTGGGGTGAGGGTCAGGTTTAGGGTGTGGGTTAGGCTTAGGGTGATGGCTAGATTAGTGTGATGATTAGGGATAGGGTGAGAGTTAGGGTTAGGTTTAGGGTGAGGTATACGGTGAGGTTTAGGTTTAGGTTTAGAGTGAGGGTTAGGTTTAGTGTGAGGGTTACGGTTAGGTTTAGGGTGAGGGTGAGGGTTAGGGTTAAGGGTGAGGGTTAGGGTAATGCTGAGGGTTATGTTTAGGATTAGCTTTAGAGTTAGGTTTAGGCTGAGGGTATGAGTGAGGGTGAGTGTGAGGTTTAGGATTAGGGTTAGGTTTACGGTGAGGGGTAGTGTGAGGGTGAGTGTTAGGGTAAAGATGAGGGCGAGGTTGAGGGTGAGGGTCTCGGTTAGGTAGAGGTTAGGGTTAGGGTGAGGATTAGGTGAGAGTTAGGGTGAGGGTGAGGGTTAGGGTTAGGGTTAGAGAGAGGGTTATGTAAGGGGTTAAGGTTAGAATTAGGGTGAGGGTTAGGGTGAGAGTGAGGGTTATGTTAGGGGTTAAGGTTAGAATTAGGGTGAGGGTTAGGGTGAGGGTGAGGGTTAGGATTAGGGTTAGAGAGAGGGTTAGGTTAGGGGTTAAGGTTAGAATTAGGGTGAGGGTTAGGGTGAAGGGTAGGGTTAGTGTTAGGGTGAGCATAAAGTTTAATATGAGGGTTAGGGTTAGGGTAAGGATAAAGTAAGGGTGAGGGTTAGGGTTACTGTTAGGGTGAAGTTTAGGGTTAGGATTAGTGTTAAGGTGAGTGTAAGGGTGAGGGTTAGGGTTAGGCTTAGGGTTAAAATGAGGGAGAGGGTGAGGGCGAGGGTTAGTGTGAGGTTTAGGGTTAGGGTGAGGGTTAGGTTTAGGGTTAGGGTCTGGGTTATTGTAAGGGTTAAGGTTAGGGTGAGGGTGAGGATAAGGTTTAGTGTGATGTTTAGGGTGAGTGTGATGGTTAGGGTGAGGGTGAGGGTGAGGTTTTGGTTGAGTGTTTGGGTTAGGTTTAGGGTGAGAGTGAGTGTGAGGGTTAGGGTTAGGGTTAATATTAGGCTTAGGATTAGGCTGAGGGTGAGGGTGAGTGTGAGAGTTAGGGTTAGGGTTAGTGTGAGGCTTAGGCTTAGGGTGAGGGTGAGGGTTAGGGATAGGGTCAAGGTTAGGGTGGGGTTGAGGGTGAGGCTTAGGGTGAGGGTGAGGGTGAGTGTTAGGGTGCGGGTAAGTTTTAGGGTTAGATTTAGGGTTAGGGTGAGGGTTAGGATGATGGTTAGGATGAGGGGCAGGGTTAGGGTTATGGTGAGGTTCAGGGTTAGTTTGAGGGTGACCGTTACGGTTGGGTTTAGGGTGAAGGTTAAGGTGAGGTTTAGGGATAGGTTTAGGTTTAGGCTGAGGGTTAGGGTGAGGGTAAGTTTTAGGGTGAGGGTTAGGGTGAGTGTGAGGGTTAGGTTTAGGGAGAGAATTAGGTTTATGGAGAGGATTAGGGTTCTGTTTAGGGTGAAGTTGAGGGTGATGGTGTGGGTTAGGGTAAGGATTAGGTTTAGGGTTAGGGTTAGGGTTATTGTTAGGGTTAGGGTTAGGGTTACGGTTAAGGTGAGGTTGCGGGTGAGGTGAGGTTTAGCGTTAGGGTTAGCATTAGGGTGAGGGTTTTGGTGAAGGTAAATGTTGGGGTGAGGGTTAGGGTTAGGGTGAGGTTGAGAGTTAGTGTTAGGGTTAGGGTTAGGGTGAGGTTGAGGTTTAGTGTTAGTGTTAGTGTTAGGATGATATTAAGGGTTAGGTTGAGGGTTAGGGTGAGTGTTAGGGTTAAGTTAGGGTGAGGGTTAGGGTTAGGGTGAGGTTTAGGGTTAGTGAAGGTTAGTGTTAGGGTTAGGCTTAGTGTTAGGTTGAGGGTAATGTTTAGATTGAGGTTTAGGTTGCGGGTGAGGGTTAGGGTTTGTGTGAGGGTTAGGGATAGGGTGAGGATTAGGGTGAGGTTTAGGGTTAGGGTGATCTTTAGGGTGAGGGTTAGGGTGAGGTTGAGGGTGAGGGTGAGGATTAGGCTTAGGGTTAGGGTGAGGGTGAGTGTGAGGGTTAGGGTTAGGGTTAGGCTTAGGCTTTCGGTTAGGCTGAGGGTGGGGTTGAGTGTGAGTGTTAGGGTTAGGGTGAGAGTTAGGGTTAGGGTTAGGGATAGGGTGATGTTTAGGGTGAGGGTTGTTGTAAGAGTAGGTGTTAGGGTTACACTTAGTGTTAGGGTGAGTTTAAGGGTTAGGTTGAGGATTAGCATTAGGGTGAGGGTTAGGGTTAATGTGAGGGTTAGGGTTTCGGTAAGGGTGAGGTTGAGGGTGATGGTGAGGCTTAGGGTTAGGGTGAGTGTGAGGGTGAGTGTGAGTGTTAGGGTTAGGTTTAGGCTTAGGCTGAGGGTTAGGCTGAGTGTGATGGTGAGGGTGTGGGTGAGGATTAGAGTTAGGGTGAGTTTTAGGGTTAAGGTTAGCGTGAGGGTTTGGGTTAGGCTTAAGTTTAGGATGAGGGTTAGGTTGAGGGGTACGGTTAGGGTTAGTGTGAGCGTTAGGGTTAGCGTTAGGGTTAGGGATAGGTTTAGGGTTAGGGTGAGGTTTAGGATGAGGTTTAGGGTTACGGTAAGGGTTAGGGTTAGGGTTAGGATGAGGATTAAGGAGAAGTTTAGGATGAGTGTTAGGGTGAGGGTTCGGATTAGGGTTATGGTGAGGGTGGAGGTGAGGGTGAGAGTGAAGGTTAGGGTTAGAGTTAGGATGAGGGTTTGGATTAGGGTTAGGGTTAGGTTTAGGCTGAGGATAAGGCTGAGGGTGTGGGTGAGGATTAGGGTTAGGTTGAGTGTTAGGGTTAGTGTTAACGTAAGGGTTTGGGTTAGGGTTAAGTTTAGGATGAGAGTTTAAGGGGTATGGTTACAGTTAGATTGAGCATTAGGGTTAGCGTTAGGGTTAGGGATAGGGTTAGGGTTAGGGTGAGGTTTAGGATGAGGGTTAGGGTTTGAGTGAGGGTCAGGGTGAGGGTTAGGGTGAAGGTTATGGTTATGGTTAGGTTTAGGGTAAGGGATAGGGTCAGTGCGAGGGTTAGGGTTAGGGTTAAATTTATGCTGAGAGTAAGGGTTAGCGTGAGGTTTAGCGTGAGTGTGAGGGTTAGAGTTACATTAGGGTTAGGGTAGGTTTAGCTTGAGGGTTATGGTTAGGTATAGGGTTAGGGTGAGGTGAGCGTGAGGGTGATTGTGAGGTTTATTGATAGGGTGAGGGATAGGTTTGGGTGAGGGTTAGGTTTAGGGTGAGGGTGAGCGTGAGGGTGACAGTGAGGTTTAGGGTGAGGGTGAGGGTGAGTGTGAGGGTTAGGATTAGGTTTAGGTTTAGGGTTAGGGTTAGTGTGAGGGTGAAGGTGAAGGTTAGTGTTAGTTGTAGGGTTAGGTTTAAAGTAAGGCTGAGGGTGAGCTTGAGGGTGAGGGTGATGGTTAGGGTTAGGGTTAAGTTGAGGGTTAGAGTTAGTGTGAGGGTTAGGGTGAGGGTAAGGTTAAAGGTTAGGGTGAGGGTTAGGGTTAGGGTTAGGGTGAGGTTTAGAGTTAGGGTGAGGGTGAGGGTTAGGGTGAGGTTAAGGGTGAGTGTTAGGGTGAGGGTTAGGGTTAGGGTGATGGTTAGGGTTAGGATTAGGGTTATGGTGAATACTAGCTTGTCAGTGAGGGTTAGGGTTAGGGTGAAGGTGAGGGTTAGGTTTAGGGTTAAGTTGAGGGTTTGGGTGAGGTATAGGTTTAGGAGTAGTGTTAGGTTTAGAGTTAGACTGAGGTTGAGGGTGAGGGTGAGGGTGATTGATAGGGTTTGGGTTAGGGTGAGGGTTAAGGTGAGGATAAGGGTGAGTGTTAGAGTGAGGGTGAGGGTTCGGGAGATTATGAGGGTTAGGGTTTGGGTGAGGGTTAGGGTTGGGTGAGTGTTAGGATGATGGTGAGGGTGAGGGTTAGGGTTGGGTTTAGGGTCAGAGTGAGGGTCAGGGTGAGGGGTATGGTTAGGGTTAGTGTGAGGGTTAGGGTTAGTGTGAGGGTTAGGGTTGGGGTGAGGTTTACGGTTACTGTGAAGGTTCATGTTAGGTTTAGACTTAGTGTTAGGGTGAGAGTAAGGGTTAGGTTGACGGTGAGGTTTATGGTGAGTTTTAGGGTTAGTATGAGGGTTAGGCCTAGGGTGAGGGTAATGGTGAGTGTTAGGGTTAGGGTGATGTTTATGGTGAGGGTGAGGGTTAGGGAGAGGGTGAGGGTGAGCGTTCAGTTGTGGGTTTGGGTTATGGTTAGGGTGAGGTTGAGGGTGAGGGTGAGATTTAGGGTTAGGTTTAGGGTGACGGTGAATGTGAGGATTAGGGATAGGGTTAGGCTTAGGTTTAGGGTTAGGCTGAGGGTGTCTTTGAGCGTGAGGGTTAGGGTTAGGGTGAGGGTTAGGTTTAGGGTGAGGGTTAGGTTGAGGGTGAGGGTGAGGGTTAGGTTTAGGATTGCGTTTAAGGTGAGCCTGTGGGTGAGGCTGAGGGTGAGGGTTATAGTTAGGGTGAGGGTTAGGCTAATGGTTAGGGTGAGGTTTTGGTTTAGGGTGATGTTTAGGTTGAGGGTTTGGGTTAGGGTTAGGGTGAGTGTAAGGTCAGTGAGAGGGTTAGGATTAGGTTTAGGGTTAGGTTTAGGGTGAGGGTGAGTGTGAGGTTTAGGGTTAGGGTGATTGTTAGGCTTAGGTTTAAGCTGAGGGTGAGGGTGAGTGTGAGGGTTAGGGTTATGTTGAGTGTGAGCATTAGGGTTAGGTTTAGGGTGAGGGTGAGGTTGAGGGTTAGGGTGAGGGTTAGGGTTTGATTTAGGGTGAGGGTTAAATGAGGGTGAGGGTTAGGGTCAGGGTGAGGGTTAGGGTTAGGTTGAGGGTGAGGTATAGCGTTAGGGTGTGTGTTAGGGTTAGGGTGATGTTTAGGGTGAGTGTGAGGGTTGGTTTGAGGGTTTGCGTTAGGTTTAGGGTGAGGTTGAGGGTGAGGGTGAGGCTTAGAGTTAGGGTTAGGGTGAGGTTGACTGTGAGGGTTAGGTTTAGGGTTAGGATTTAGTCTGAGGGTTAGGCTCAGGGTGAGAGTGAGGGTGATGGTTAGGGTTAGGGTGAGGTTTAGGGTTAGGGTTAGGCTGAGGGTTAGGGATAGTTTGAGGGTTAGGGTTCAGGTGAGGGTTAGGGTTACTGTGAGGGTTCATGTTAGGTTTAGGCTTATATTTAGCTTGAGGGTAAGGGTTAGGTTGAGGTTCAGGTTTAGGGTGAGGTTTAGGGTTAGTATGAGTGTTAGGGCTTGGGTGAGGTTAAGGGTGATGGTTAGGGTTAGGGTGATGTTTAGGGTGAGGGTGAGGGTTAGGGTGAAGGTGAGGGTGAGTGTTCAATTGAGGGTTTGGTTAGGTTTAGGGTGAGGTTGACACAGGGTTAGGTTTAGGGTGAGGGTGAGTGTGAGGTTTAGGGATAGGGTTAGGGTTAGGTTTAGGGTTAGGCTGAGGGTGACTATGAGCTTGAGGTTTAGTGTTATGGTGAGCATTAGGTTTGGGGTTAGAGTGAGGTTATTGTTCGGGTGAGTGTTAGGGTTTGGGTGAGGGTTAATGTTAAGTTTATGGTTAAGGTTAGGTTGGAGGTTAGGGTTAGGGTGAGGGTTAGCGTTAGTGGTAGGGTTAGGTTGAGCGTGAGGGTGAGGGTTAGGGTTAGGATTAGGATTAAGGTGAGCCTGAGGGTGAGGGTGAGGGTTAGGGTTAGGGTGCGGGTTAGTCTAAGGGTTAGTGTGAGGGTTATGTTTAGGGTGATGTTTAGGTTGAGGGTTTGGGTTAGGGTTAGGGTGAGTGTGAGAGTGAGTGAGAGGGTTAGGATTAGTGTTCGGGTTAGGTTTAGGTTGAGGGAGAGTGTGAGGCTTAGGGTTCGGGTTATTGTTAGGCTTAGGTTTAAGCTGAGTGTGAGGGTGAGAGTGAGGGTTATGGTTATGTTTAGGGTGGGGGTGAGGTTTAGGATTAGGGTGAGATTTAGGGTTTGAGTTAGGGTTAGGGTTAGATGCGGGTGAGGGTTAGGGTTATGGTGAGGGTTAGGGTAAGGGTGAGGGTGAGGATTAGCGTTATGGTGAGGGTTAGGGTTCTGGTGCGGATTAGGGTGAGGGTTAGGGTGAGGGTGATGTTTAGGGTGAGTTTGAGGGATGGTTTGCGGTTTTGCGTTAGGTTTAGCGTGAGGTTGAGGGTGAGGGTGAGGCTTAGACTTAGGGTTAGGGTGAGGGTGACTGTGAGGGTTAGGGTTAGGGTGAGGGTTAGGGTTAGGGTTATGGATAGGGTGATGTTTAGGGTGACGGTTATTGTGAGATTAAGTTTTAGGGTTACACTTAGTGTTAGGGTGAGTGTAATGGTTAGGTTGAGGGTTAGCATTAGGGTGAGTGTTAGGGTTAATGTGAGGGTTAGGTTTTCAGTAAGGGTGAGGTTGAAGGTGATGGTGAGGCTTAGGTTTAGGGTGAGTGTGAGAGTGAGTGTGAGTGTTAGGGTTAGGTTTAGGCTTAGGCTGAGGGTTAGGCTGAGTGTTATGGTGAGGGTGTGGGTGAGGATTAGAGTTAGGGTGAGTTTTAGGGTTAAGGTTAGCGTGAGCTTTTGGGTTAGGCTTAAGTTTAGGATGAGGGTTAGATGGGGGGTACGGTTATGGTTAGTGTGAGCGTTAGGGTTAGGGATAGGTTTAGGGTTAGGGTGAGGTTTAGGATGAGGTTTAGGGTTACGGTAAGGGTTAGGGTTAGGGTTAGGATGAGGATTAGGGAGAAGGTTAGGATGAGGGTTAGGGTGAGGTTTCAGTTTAGGGTTCGGGTTAGGGTTATGGTGAGGGTGGGGGTGAGGGTGAGAGTGAAGGTTAGGGTTAGAGTTAGGATGAGGGTGAGGATTAGGGTTAGGGTTAGGGTTAGGGTTAGGTTTAGGCTGAGGATAAGGCTGAGGGTGTGGGTGAGGATTAGGGTTAGGTTGAGTGTTAGGGTTAGTGTTAACGTAAGGGTATGGGTTAGGGTTAAGTTTAGGATGAGAGTTAGTTTGAGGCGTACGGTTACAGTTAGATTGAGCATTAGGGTTAGCGTTAGGGTTAGGGATAGGGTTAGGGTTAGGGTGAGGTTTAGGATGAGGGTTATGGTTAGGGTGAGGGTTAGGGTGAGGGTTAGGGTGAAGGTTATGGTTAGGGTTATGGTTAGGGTAAAGGATAGGGTCAGTGCGAGGGTTAGGGTTAGGGTTAGATTTATGCTGAGAGTAAGGGTTAGCGTGAGGTTTAGCGTGAGTGTGAGGGTTAGAGTTACATTAGGGTTAGGGTAGGTTTAGCTTGAGGGTTAGGGTTAGGTTTAGGGTTAGGGTGAGGTGAGCGTGAGGGTGTTTGTGAGGTTTATTGTTAGGGTGAGGAATAGGTTTAGGGTGAGGGTTAGGTTTAGGGTGAGGGTGAGCGTGAGGGTGACAGTGAGGCTTAGGGTGAGGGTGAGGGTGAGGGTGATGTTTAGGGTTAGGATTAAGTTGAGGGTTAGAGTTAGTGTGAGGGTTAGGGTGAGGGTAAAGTTAAAGGTTAGGGTGAGGGTTAGGGTTAGGGTTAGGGTGAGGTTTATGGTTAGGGTGAGGGTGAGGGTTAGGGTGAGGGTAAGGGTGAGTGTTAGGGTGAGCGTTAGGGTTAGGGTGAGGGTTAGGGTTAGGATTAGTGTTATTGTGAATACTAGCTTGTCAGTGAGGGTTAGGGTTAGGGTGAAGGTGAGGGTTAGGTTTAGGGTTAAGTTGAGGGTTTGGGTGAGGTATAGGTTTAGGAGTAGTTTTAGGTTTAGAGTTAGGCTGAGGGTGAGGGTGAGGGTGAGGGTGACTGATAGGGTTAGGATTAGGGTGAGGGTTAGGGTGAGGATGAGGGTGAGAGTTAGAGTGAGGGTGAGGGTGAGGGAGAGTATGAGGGTTAGGGTTTGGGTGAGGGTTAGGGTTGGGTGAGTGTTAGGATGATGGTGAGGGTGAGGGTTAGGGTTGGGTTTAGGGTCAGAGTGAGGGTTAGGGTGAGGGGTATGTTTAGAGTTAGGGTGAGGGTTAGGGTTAGTGTGAGGGTTAGGGTTGGGGTGAGGTTTACGGTTACTGTGAGGGTTCATGTTAGGTTTGGGCTTAGTGTTATGGTGAGAGTAAGGGTTAGGTTGAGGGTTAGGATTATGGTGAGGTTTAGAGTTAGTATGAGGGTTAGGGCTAGGGTGAGGGTAATGGTGAGGGTTAGGGTTAGGGTGATGTTTATGGTGATGGTGAGGGTTAGGGTGAGGGTGAGGGTGAGGGTTCAGTTGTGGGTTAGGGTTATGGTTAGGGTGAGGTTGAGGGTGAGGGTGAGACTTAGGGTTAGGTTTAGGGTGACGGTGAATGTGAGGATTATGGATAGGGTTATGCTTAGGTTTAGGGTTAGGCTGAGGGTGACTGTGAGCGTGAGGGTTAAGGTTAGGGTGAGGGTTACGGTTAGGGTGAGGGTTAGGTTGAGAGTGAGGGTGAGGTTTAGGGTTAGGATTGCGTTTAGGGTGAGCCTGTGGGTGAGGCTGAGGGTGAGTGTGAGGGTTAGGGTCAGGGTTAGGCTAATGGTTAGGGTGAGGGTTAGGTTTAGGGTGATGTTTAGGTTGAGGGTTTGGGTTAGGGTTAGGGTGAGTATGAGGGTCAGTGAGAGGGTTAGGATTAGGGTTAGGGTTAGGTTTAGGGTGAGGGTGAGTGTGAGGTTTAGGGTTAGGGTGATTGTTAGGCTTAGGTTTAAACTGAGGGTGAGGGTGAGTGTGAGGGTTAGGGTTATCTTGAGTGTGAGCATTAGGGTTTGGTTTAGGTTGAGGGTGAGGTTTAGGGTTAGGGTGAGGGTTAGGGTTTGATTTAGGGTGATAGTTAAATGAGGGTGAGGTTTAGGGTTAGGGTGAGGGTTAGAGTTAGGATGAGGTTGAGGAATAGCATTAGGGTGAGGGTTAGGTTTAGGGTGATGTTTAGGGTGAGTGTGAGGGTTGGTTTGAGGGTTTACGTTAGGTTTAGGGTGAGATTGAGTGTGAGGTTGAGGCTTAGAGTTAGGGTTAGGGTGAGGTTGATTGTGAGGGTTAGGGTTAGGGTTAGGGTTTAGGCTGAGGGTTAGGCTCAGGGTGAGAGTGAGGGTGATGGTTAGGGTTAGGGTGAGGTTTAGGGTTAGGGTTAGGGTGAGGGTTAGAGATAGTGTGAGGGTTAGGGTTCAGGTGAGGGTTAGGGTAACTGTGAGGGTTCATGTTATGTTTAGGCTCTGTGTTAGGGTGAGGGCAAGTGTTAGGTTGAGGGTCAGGTTTAGGGTGATGTTTAGGGTTAGTATGAGGGTTAGGGCTTGGGTGAGGTTAAGGGTGATGGTTAGGGTTAGGGTGATGTTTAGGGTGAGGGTGAGGGTTAGGGTGAGGGTGAGGGTGAGGGTTCAGTTGAGGTTTGGGTTAGGTTTAGGGTGAGGTTGAGACTTAGGGTTAGGTTTAGGGTGATGGTGAATGTGAGGTTTATGGATAGGGTTAGGGTTTGGTTTAGGGTTAGGCTGAGGGTGACTATGAGCTTGAGGTTTAGGGTTATGGTGAGCATTAGGGTTGGGGTTAGGGTGAGGGTAAGTGTTGGGGTGAGTGTTAGGGTTTCGGTGAGGGTTAGCGTTAGGTTTAGGTTTAGGGTTAAGTTGGAGCTTAGGGTTAGGGTGAGGGTTAGCGTTAGGGGTAGGGTTAGGTTGAGCGTGAGGGTGAGGGTTAGGGTTAGGATTAGGTTTAAGGTGAGACTGAGGGAGAGGGTGAGGGTTAGGGTTAGGGTGAGGGTTAGGCTAAGGGTTAGGGTGAGGGTTAGGTTTAGGGTGATGTTTAGGTTGAGGGTTTGGGTTAGGGTTAGGGTGAGTGTGAGAGTGAGTAAGAGGATTAGGATTAGTGTTAGGGTTAGGGTTAGGGTGAGGGTGAGTGTGAGGGTTAGGGTTCGGGTTATTGTTAGGCTTAGGTTTAAGCTGAGGGTGAGGGTGAGAGTGAGGGTTAGGGTTATGTTGAGTGTGAGCATTAGGGTTAGTTTTAGGGTGAGGGTGAGATTTAGGGTTAGGGTGAGGGTTAGGGTTTGGGTTAGGGTGAGGGTTAGATGGGGGTGAGTGTTAGCGTTATGGTGAGGGTTAGGGTTCTGGTGCGGATTAGGGTGACGTTTAGGTTGAGGGTGATGTTTAGGGTGAGTGTGAGGGTTGGCTTGAGGTTTTGCGTTAAGTTTAGGGTGAGGTTGAGCGTGAGCGTGAGGCTTAGAGTTAGGGTTAGGGTGAGGGTGACTGTGAGGGTTAGGGTTAGGGTTAGGCTTTAGGTTGAGGGTGAGGGTGAGAGTGATGGTTAGGGTTAGGCTGAGGGTTAGTGCTAGGGTTAGGGTGATGGTTAGGGATAGTGTGAGGGTTAGGGTTATGGTGACGTGTAGGGTTACTGTGAGGGTTCATGTTAGGTTTAGGCTTAGTGTTAGGTTGAGGGTAAGGGTTAGGTTGAGTGTCAGGTTTAGGGTTAGGTTTAGTGTTAGTATGACGGTTAGGGCTAAGGTGAAGGTAAGGGTGATGGTTAGGCTTAGGGTGATGTTTAGGGTGAGGGTGAGGGTTAGTATGAGGGTGAGGGTGAGGGTTCAGTTGAGGGTTTGGGTTAGTGTTAGGGTGAGGTTGACCCTTAGGGTTAGGTTTAGGGTGAGGTTGAGTGTGAGGTTTAGGGATAGGGTTAGGCTTAATTTTAGGGTTAGGCTGAGGGTGACTGTGAGCTTGAGGGTTAGTATTATGGTGAGCATTAGGGTTGGGGTTAGGGTGAGGGTAAGTGTTCGGGTGAGTGTTAGCGTTTAGGTGAGGCTTAGCTTTAGGTTTAGGGTTAGGGTTAGGTTGGAGGTTAGGTTAGGGTGAGGGTTAGCGTTAGAGGTAGGGTTAGGTTGAGCGTGAGGGTGAGGGTTAGGGTTAGGATTAGGTTAAAGGTGAGCCTGAGGGTGAGAGTGAGGGTGAGGGTTAGGGTTAGGGTGAGGGTTAGGCTAAGGGTTAGGGTGAGGGATAGGTTTAGGGTGATGTTTAGGTTGAGGGTTAGGGTTAGGTTGAGGGTGAGGTTGAGTGAGAAGGTTAGGTTTAGGGTTAGGATTAGGTTTAGGTTGATGGTGAGTGTGAGGGTTTTTGTTAGGGTTATTGTTAGGCTTAGGTTTAAGCTGAGGGTGAGGGCTGAGTGTGAGGGTTAGGATTATGTTGAATGTGAGCATTAGGGTTAGGTTTAAATGAGGTTGTGTTTGAGGGTTAGGGTGAGGGTTAGGGTTTGGGTTAGGGTGAGGGTTAGATGAGGGTGAGGGTTAGGGTTAGGGTGAGGGTGAGGGTTAGCGTTAGCTTGAGGGTTAGGGATAGTGTCAGGGTTAGGGTTAGGGTGAGGTTTAGGGTTACTGTGTGGGTTCATGTTAGGTTTAGCCTTAGTGTTAGGGTGAGGGTAAGGGTTAGGTTGAGGGTCAGGTTTAGGGTTAGGTTTAGGGTTAGTATTAGGGTTAGGGCTAGGGTGAGGGTGAGGGTGAGGGTTAGGGTGAGGGTGAGGGTGAGGGTTCAGTTGAGGGTTTGGGTTGGGGTTAGGGTTATGTTTAGGGTGAGGTTGAGTGTGAGGTTTAGGGATACGGTTAGGCTTAGGTTTAGGGTTAGGCTGAGGGTGACTATGAGTTTGAGGTTTAGGGTTATGGTGAGCATTAGGGTTGGGGTTAGGGTGAGGGTAAGTGTTGGGGTGAGTGTTAGGGTTTGGGTGAAGTTAGTTTCGTGTTAGGGTTAGGTTGGAGGTTAGGGTTATGGTGAGCGTTAGCGTTAGGGGTAGGGCTAGGTTGAGGGTGAGGGTGAAAGTTAGGGTTAGGATTAGGTTTAAGGTGAGGCTGAGGGTGAGGGTGAGGGTTAGGGTTAGGGTGAGGGTTAGGCTAAGGATTAGGGTGAGTGTTAGGTTTACGGTGATGTTTAGGTTGAGGGATAGGGTTAGGGCTAGGGTGCGTGTGAAGGTGAGTGAGAGGGTTAGGATTAGTGTTAGGGTTAGGTTTAGGGTGAGGGTGAGTGTGAGGGTTAGCGTTCGGGTTATTGTTAGGTTTAGGTTTAAGCTGAGGGTGAGGGTGAGAGTGAGGGTTAGGGTTATGTTGAGTGTGAGCATTAGGGTTAGGTTTAGGATGAGGGTGAGGTTGAGGGTTAGGGTGAGGGTTAGGGTTTGGGTTAGGTGAGGGTTAAATGAGGGTGAGGGTTAGGGTTAGGGTGAGGGTTAGGGTTAGGGTGAGGGTGAGGAATAGCGTTAGGGTGAGGGTTAGGGTTCTCGTGCGGATTAGGGTGAGGGTTAGGGTGAGGGTGATATTTAAGGTGAGGGTGAGGGTTGGTTTGAGGATTTGCATTTGGTTTAGTGTGAGGTTGAGCATGAGGGTGAGGCTTAGAGTTAGGTTTAGGGTGAGGGTGACTGTGAGGTTTAGGGTTAGGGTTAGGCTTTAGGCTGAGGGTTAGGCTGAGGTTGAGGGTGAGGGTGATGGTTAGGGTTAGGGTGAGGGTTAGGGTTAGGGTTAATTTGAGGGTTAGGTATAGTGTGAGGGTTAGGGTTAGGGTGAGTTTTAGGATTACTGTGAGGGTTCATGTTAGGTTTAGGCTTAGTGTTAGAGTGAGGGTAAGGATTAGGTTGAGGGTCAGGTTTAGGGTGAGGTTTAGGGTTAGTATGAGGGTTAGGGATAAGGTGAGTCTAAGGGTGAGGGTTAGGGTAAGGCAGATGTTTAGAGTGAGGTTGAGGGTTAGGGTGAGGGTGAGGGTGAAGGTTCAGTTGAGGGTTTGGGTTAGGGTTAGGGTGAGGTTGAGACTTAGGGTTAGGTTTAGGGTGAGGGTGAGTGTGAGGTTTAGGGATAGGGTTAGGCTTAGCTTTAGGGTTAGGCTGAGGGTGACTGTGAGCGTGAGGATTAGGGTTAGAGTGAGGGTTAGGTTTAGGATGAGGGTTAGCATTAGGTTTAGGATTATCGTTAGGTTGCAGGTTAGGTTTAGGGTGAGGGTTAGCGTTAGGGGTAGGGTTAGTTTGAGGGTGAGAGTGACGGCTAGGGTTAGGATTAAGTTTAGGTTGAGCCTGTGGGTGAGGGTGAGTGTTAGGGTTAAGGTTATGATGAGGGTTAGGCTAAGGGTTAGGGTGTGGTTTAGATTTAGGGTGATGTTTTGGTTGAGGTTTTGGGTTAGTGTTAGGGTGAGTGTGAGGGTGAGTAAGAGGGTTAGGATTAGTGTTAGGGTTAGGTTTATGGTGAGGGTGAGTGTGAGGGTTAGGGTTCGCGTTATTGTTAGGCTTAGGTTTAAGCTGAGGGTGAGGGTGAGTGTGAGGGTTAATGTTATGTTGACTGTGAGCATTAGGGTTAGGTTTAGGGTGAGGGAGTGTTTGAGGGTTAGGGTGAGGGTTAGGGTTTGATTTAGGGTGAGGGTTAGATGAGGGTGAGGGTTAGGGTTAGGGTGAGGGTTAGATGAGGGTGAGGGTTAGGGTTAGGGTGAGGGTTAGATGAAAGTGATGGTTAGGTTGAGGGTGAGGATTAGCGTTAGGATGAGGGTTAGGGTTTTGGTGCGGATTAGGGTGAGGGTTAATGTTAGGGTGATGTTTAGGGTGAGGGTGATCGTTGATTTGAAGGTTTGCGTTAGGTTTAGGGTGAGGTTGAGAGTGAGGGTGATGCTTAGATTTAGGGTTAGGTTTAAGGTGGCTCTGAGGGTTAGTGTTAGGTTTAGGCTTTAGGCTGAGGTTTAGACTGAGGGTGAGGGTGAGGGTTAGGGTTAGGGTTAGGGCTAATGAAAGGGTGATATTTAGGGTGAGGGTTAGTGTGAGAGTTAGTGTTAGGGTTAGGCTTAGTGGTAGAGTGAGTGTAAGTGTTAGGTTGAGGGTTAGGGTTAGGGATACGGTGAGGGTTGGGATGAGGATTAGGGTGAGGGTAAGGTTTATGGTGAGGGTTATGGTGAGTGTGAGGGTTAGGGTTAGGGTGAGGGTGAGAGTGAGGGTGATAGTTCAGTTGAGGGTTCGGGTTAGGGTTAGGGTGAGGTTGATGGTGAGGGTGAGACTTAGGGTTAGCTTTAGGGTGATGGTGAGTGTGAGGTTTAGTGATAGGGTTAGGCTTAGGTTTACGATTAGGCTGAGGGTGACTGTGAGCATGAGGGTTAGGGTTAGGGTGAGGGTTAGGTTTAGGGGGAGGATTAGCGTTAGGGTTAGTGTTAGCGTTAGTTTGGAGGTTAGGTTTAGGGTGAGGGTTAGCGTTAGGGGTAGGGTAAGGTTGAGCGTGAGGTTGAGGGCTAGGGTTAGGATTAGGTTTAGGTTGAGCCTCTCGGTGAGGGTGAGGGTGATGGTTAATGTTTTGGTGAGGGTTAGGTTAAGGGATAGGGTGAGGGTTAAGTTTAGGGTGATGTTTAGGTTTAGAGTTGGGGTTAGGGTTAGGGTGAGTGTGAGGGTGAGTGAGAGGGTTAGTATTAGGGTTAGGGTTAGGGTTAGGGTGAGGGTGAGTGTGAGGGTTAAGGTTGCAGTTATTGTTAGGCTTAAGTTTTCAGCTGAGGTTGAGAGAGTGAGTTTGAGGGTTAGGGTTATGTTGAGTGTGAGCATTAGGGTTAGCTTTAGGGTGAGGGTGAGGTTGAGGGTTAGGGTGAGGTTTAGGGTTTCGGTTAGGGTGAGGGTTAGATGAGGGTGAGGGATAGGGTTAGGGTGAGGGTTAGGATTAGGGTGAGGGTGAGGATTAGCGTTAGGGTGAGGGTTAGGGTTTTGGTGCGGAGTAGGTTGAGGGTTAATGTTAGGGTGATGTTCAGGGTGATGGTGAGGGTTGGTTTGACGGTTTGCATTAGGTTTAGGGTGAGGTTGAGGGTGAGGGTGAGGCTTAGATTTAGGGTTAGGGTGAGGGTGTCTCTGAAGGTTAGGGTTAGGATTAGGCTTTAGGCTGTTGGTTAGGCTGAGGGTGAGGTTGAGGGATAGCGTTAGGGTTAGGGTTAATGATAGGGTGATATTTAGGGTGAGGGTTAGTGTGAGAGTTAGTGTTAGGGTTAGGCTTAATGTTAGAGTGAGTGTAAGTGTTAGGTTGAGGGTTAGGGTTAGGGATAGGGTGAGGGTTGGGTTAGGGTTAGGGTGAGGGTAAGGTTTAATTTGAATGTTATGGTGAGTGTGAGGGTTAGGGTTAGGGTGAGTGTTAGGGTGAGGGTGAGGGTTCAGTTGAGGGTTTGGGTTAGGGTTAGGGTGAGGTTGAGGGTGAGAGTGAGACTTAGGGTTAGGTATAGGGTGACGGTGAGTGTGAGGATTAGGGATAGGGTTAGGCTTAGGTTTAGGGTTATGCTGAGGGTGACTGTGAGGGTGAGGGTTAGGGTTAGGATGAGGGTTAGGTTTAGGGTGAAGGTTAGCGATAGGGGTAGGGTTAGGGTTAGGTTGGAGGTTAGGTTTACAGTGAGGGTTAGCATTAGGGTTAGGGTTAGGTTGAGGGTGAGGGTGAGGGCTAGGGTTAGGATTAGGTTTCGGGTGAGGGTTATGGTCAGAGTGAGTGTTAGGGTTAGGTTTAGATTTACGGTGAGAGTAAGGGTTAGCGTGAGGTTTAGGGTGAATGTGAGGGTTAGAGTTAGCATTAGGATTAGGGTGACGTTTAGGGTGAGGGTTAGGTTTAGGTTTAGGGTTAGGTTGAGGTGAGGGTGAGGGTGATTGTGAGGTTTATCATTAGGGTGAAAGATAGGTTTAGCGTGAGGGTTGGGGTTAGGGTTAGGATTATTGTGAGGGTGAACGTGAGGGTGACATTGAGGCTTAGGTTGTGGGTGAGGGTGAGTATGAGGGTTAGGCTTAGGGTTAGGGTTAGGGTTAGTGTGAGGGTGAAGTTGAGGGTTAGTGTTAAGAGAAGCGTTAGGTTTAAAGTTAGGCTGAGGGTGAGCGTGAGGGTGAGGGTGACAGTTAGGGTTAGGGTTAGGCTGAGGGTTAGGTTTAGTGTGAGGGTTAGGGTGAGGGTAAGGCTAAAGGTTAGGGAGAGGGTGAGGGTTAGGTTTACGGTTAGGGTGAGGGTTAGTGTGAGGTTTAGGGTTAGGGTTATGGTTATCGTTAAGGTGAGGGTGAGGGTTAGGGTGAGGGTGAGAGTGAAGGTTAGTGTGAGGGTTAGGGTTAGGGTGAGGGTTATTGTTAGGGTTAGTGTTAGGGTTACGGTTAAGGTGAGGATGCGGGTGAAGTTAGGTTTAGCGTTAGGGTTAGCATTAGGATGAGAGTTAGGGTGAGGGTAAGTGTTGGGTTGATGCTTAAGGTTTGGGTGAGGTTTAGGGTGAGTTTGAGGGTTCGTGTTAGGGTTAGGGTTATGTTGAGTTTAAGGGTTAGGTTGAGGGTTAGTGTAAGGGTGAGGGTTAGGGTTAGCATTAGGGCTAGTGTGAGGTTTAGGGTGAGTGTTAGGGTTAGGTTAGGGTGAGGGTTAGGGTTAGGGTGAGGGTTAGGCTGAGGGTTAGGGTTGGGTTAGGGTGATGGTTAGGTTGAGGGTGAGGGTGTGGGTTAGGGTTAGGATTGCGTTTATCGTGAGCCTGTGGGTGAGGGTGAGGGTGAGGGTTAGGGTTAGGGTGAGGGTTAGGCTAAGGGTTAGGGTGAGGGTTAGGTTTAGGGTGATGTTTAGGTTGAGGGTTTGGGTTAGGGTTAGGGTGAGTGTGAGGGTCAGTGAGAGGGTTAGGATTAGGGTTAGGGTTAGGTTTACGGTGAGGGTGAGTGTGAGGTTAAGGGTTAGGGTTATTGTTAGGCTTAGGTTTAAGCTGAGGGTGAGGGTGAGTGTGAGAGTTAGGGTTATGTTGAGTGTGAGCATTAGGCTTAGGTTTAGGGTGAGGGTGAGTTTGAGAGTTAGGGTGAGGGTTAGGGTTTGATTTAGGGTGAGGGTTAAATGAGGGTGAGGGTTAGGGTTAGGGTGAGGGTTAGGGTTAGGGTGAGGGTGAGGAATAGCGTTAGGGTGAGGGTTAGGGTTAGGGTGATGTTCAGGTTGAGTGTGAGGGTTGGTTTGAGGTTTGCGTTAGGTTTAGGGTGAGGTTGAGGGTGAGGGTGAGGCTTAGAGTTAGGGTTAGGGTGAGGTTGTCTGTGAGGTTTAGGGTTAGGGTTAGGCTTTAGGCTGAGGTTTAGGCTCAGGGTGAGAGTGAGGGTGATGGTTAGGGTTAGGTTGAGGTTTAGGGTTAGGGTTAGGGTGAGTGTTAGGGATAGTGTGAGGGTTAGGGTTCAGGTGAGGGTTAGGGTAACTGTGAGGGTTCATGTTAGGTTTAGGCTCTGTGTTAGGGTGAGGGTAAGGGTTAGGTTGAGGGTCAGGTTTAGGGTGATGTTTAGGGTTAGTATGAGGGTTAGGGCTTGGATGGGGTTAAGGTGATGGTTAGGGTTAGGGTGATGTTTAGGGTGAGGGTGAGGGTTAGGGTGAGGGTGAGGTTGAGTGTTCTGTTGAGGGTTTGGGTTAGGTTTAGGGTGGGGTTGACACTTAGGGTTAGGTTTAGGGTGAAGGTGAGGGTGAGGTTTAGGGATAGGGTTAGGGTTAGGTTTAGGGTTAGGCTGAGGGTGACTATGAGCTTGAGGTTTAGGGTTATGGTGAGCATTAGGGTTGGGGTTAGTGTGAGGGTAAGTGTTCGGGTGAGTGTTAGGGTTTCAGTGAGGGTTAGCGTTAGGTTTAGGTTTAGGGTTAGGTTGGAGGTTAGGGTTGGGGTGAGGGTTAGTGTTAGGGGTAGGGTTAGGTTGAGCGTGAGAGTGAGGGTTAGGGTTAGGATTAGGTTTAAGTTGAGCCTGAGGGTGAGGGTGAGGGTTAGGGTTAGGGTGAGGGTTAGGCTAAGGGTTAGGGTGAGGGTTAGGTTTAGGGTGATGTTTAGGTTGAGGGTTTGGGTTAGGGTTAGTGTGAGTGTGAGGGTTAGGATTAGTGTTAGGGTTAGGTTTAGGGTGAGGGTGAGAGTCAGTGTTAGGGTTTGTGTTATTGTTAGGCTTAGGTATAAGCTGAGGGTGAGGGTGAGTGTGAGGGTTAGGGTTATGTTGAGTGTGAGCATTAGGGTTAGTTTTAGGGTGAGGGTGAGGTTTAGGGTTAGGGTTAGGGTTAGGGTTTTGGTTATTGTGAGGGTTAGATGGGGGTGAGGGTTAGGTTTAGGGTGTGGGTTAGGGTTAGGGTGAGAGTGACGATTAGCGTTATGGTGAGGGTTAGGGTTCTGGTGCGGATTAGGGTGAGGGTTAGGGTGAGGGTGATGTTTAGGGTGAGGGTGAGGGTTGGTTTGAGGTTTTGAGTTGGGTTTAGGGTGAGTTTGAGGGTGAGTCTTAGAGTTAGGTTTATGTGAGGGTGACTGTGAGGGTTAGGGTTAAGTTTAGGCTTTAGGCTGAGGGTGAGGTTAAGGGTGATGGTTAGGGTTAGTTTGAGGTTTAGGTTTAGGGTGATGGTTAGGGATAGTGTGAGTGTTAGGGTTAGGGTGAGGTTTAGGGTTACTGTGAGGGTTCATGTTAGCTTTAGGCTTAGTGTTAGGTTGAGGGTAATGGTTAGGTTGAGGGTCAGGTTTAGGGTGAGGTTTAGGGTTAGTATGAGGGTTAGGGCTAATGTGAGGGTAAGGGTGATGGTTAGGGTTAGGGTGATGTTTAGGGTGAGGGTGAGGCTTTGGGTGAGGGTGAGGGTGAGGGTTCAGTTGAAGGTTTGTGTTAGGGTTAAGGTGAGGTTGAGAATTAGAGTTAGGTTTAGGGTGAGGGTGAGTGTGAGGTTTAGGGATAGGGTTAGGCTTAGATTTAGGGTTAGGCTGAGGGTGACTGTGAGCTTGAGGGTTAGTGTAATGGTGATCATTAGGGTTGGGGTTAGGGTGAAGGTAAGGGTTGGGGTGAGTGTTAGCGTTTAGGTGAGTGTTAGCTTTAGGTTTATGGTTAGGGTTAGGTTGGAGGTTAGGTTAAGGTGAGGGTTAGCGTTAGAGGTATGGTTAGGTTGAGCCTAAGGGTGAGGGTTAGGGTTAGGATTAGGTTAAAGGTGAGCCTGAGTGTGAGGGTGAGGGTTAGGGTTAGAGTGAGGGTTAGGCTAAGGGTTAGGGTGAGGGTTAGGTTTAGGGTGATGTTTAGGTTGAGGGTTAAGGTTAGGTTGAGAGTGAGGGTGAGTGAGAAGGTTAGGTTTAGGGTTAGGATTAGGTTTAGGTTGAGGGTGAGTGTGAGGGTTTGGGTTAGGGTAATTGTTAGGCTTAGGTTTAAGCTGAGGGTGAGGGCTGAGTGTGAGGGTTAGGGTTATGTTGAATGTGAGCATTAGGGTTAGGTTTATGGTGAGGGTGTCTTTGAGGGTTTGGGTGAGGGTTAGGGTTTGGGTTAGGGTGAGGGTTAGATGAGGGTGAGGGTTAGGTTTAGGGGGAGGGTGAGGGTTAGCATTAGGGTGAAGGTTAGGGATAGTGTGAGGGTTAGGGTTCGGGTGAAGTTTAGGTTTACTGTGAGGGTTCATGTTAGGTTTAGCCTTAGTGTTATGGTGAGGGTCAGGGTTAGGTTGAGGGTCAGGTTTAAGGTTAGGGTTAGGTTTAGTATTAGGGTTAGGGCTAGGGTGAGGGTGAGTGTGAGGGTTCAGTTGAGGGTTTGGGTTGGGGTTATGGTTAGGTTTAGGGTGAGGTTGTGTGTGAGGATTAGGGATAGGGTTAGGCTTAGGTTTAGGGTTAGGCTGAGGGTGACTATGAGTTTGAGGGTTAGGGTTATGGTGAGCATTAGGTTTGGGGTTAGGGTGAGGGTAAGTGTTGGGGTGAGTGTTAGGGTTTGGTTGAGGGTTAGCATTAGGTTTAGGGTTAGGGTTAGGTTGGAGGTTAGGGTTAGGGTAAGGGTTAGCGTTAGGGGTAGGGTTAGGTTGAGGGTGAGGGTTAGGGTTAGGATTAGGTTTAAGGTGAGTCTGAGGGTGAGGGTGAGGGTTAGTGTTAGGGTGAGGGTTAGGCTAAGGGTTAGGGTGAGGGTTAGGTTTACAGTGATGTTTAGGTTGAGGGTTAGGGTTCGGGTTAGGCTGAGTTTGAGGGTGAGTGAGAGGGTTAGAATTAGTGTTAGGGTTAGGTTTAGGGTGAGGGTGAGTGTGATGGTTAGGGTTCAGGTTATTGATAGGCTTAGGTTTAAGCTGAGGGTTAGGGTGAGTGTGTGGGTTAGGGTTATGTTGAGTGTGACCATTAGGGTTAGGTTTAGGATGAGGGGGAGGTTGAGGGTTAGGGTGAGGGTTAGGGTTTGGGTTAGGTGAGGGTTAGATGAGGGTTAGGGTTAGGGTGAGGGTGAGGATTAGCGTTAGGGTGAGGGTTAGGGTTCTGGTGCGGATTAGGGTGAGGGTTAGGGTTAGGGTGATGTTTAGGGTGAGGATGAGGGTTGGTTTGAGGATTTGCATTAGGTTTAGGGTGAGGTTGAGCGTGAGGGTGAGGCTTAGATTTAGGGTTAGGGTGAGGGTGACTGTGAGGGTTAGGGTTAGGGTTAGGCTTTAGGCTGAGGGTTAGGCTGAGGGTGAGGGTGAGGGTGATGGTTAGGATTAGGGTGAGGGTTAGGGTTAGGGTTAATTTGAGGGTTAGGTATAGTGTGAGGGTTAGGGTTAGGGTGAGTTTTAGGATTACTGTGAGGGTTCATGTTAGGTTTATGCTTAGTGTTAGGGTGAGGGTAAGGGTTAGGTTGAGGGTCTGGTTTAGGGTAAGGTTTAGGGTTAGTATGAGGGTTAGGGATAAAGTGAGGGTAAGGGTGAGGGTTAGGGTAAGGGATAGGTTTAAGGTGAGGGTGATGGTTAGGGTGAGGGTGAGAGTGAGGGTTCAGTTGAGGGTTTGGGTTAGGGTTAGGGTGAGGTTGAGACTTAGTGTTAGGTTTAGGGTGAGGGTGAGTGTGAGGTTTAGGGATAGGGTTAGGCTTAGGTTTAGGGTTAGGCTGAGGGTGACTGTGAGCGTGAGGGTTAGGGTTAGGGTGAGGTTTAGGTTTAGGGTGAGTGTTAGCATTAGGGTAAGGGTTATCGTTAGGTTGGAGGTTAGGATTAGGGTGAGGGTTAGCGTTAGGGGCAGGGTTAGGTTGAGGGTTAGGGTGAAGGCTAGGGTTAGGATTAAGTTTAGGTTGAGCCTGTTGGTGAGGGTGAGGGTGAGGGTTAAGGTTATGGTGAGGGTTAGGCTAAGGGTTAGTGTGAGGGTTAGGTTTAGGGTGATGTTTTGGTTGAGGTTTTGGGTTAGTGTTAGGGTGAGTGTGAGGGTGAGTAAGAGGGTTAGGATTAGTGTTAGGCTTAGGTTTAGGGTGAGGGTGAGTGTGAGGCTTAGTGTTCGGGTTATGGTTAGGCTTAGGTTTAAGCTGAGGGTGAGGGTGATTGTGAGGGTTAGTGTTATGTTGAGTGTGAACATTAGGGTTAGGTTTCGGGTGAGGGTGTGTTTGAGGGTTAGGGTGAGGTTTAGGGTTTGGTTTAGGGTGAGGGTTACATGAGGGTGAGGGTTAGGGTTAGGGTGAGGTTTAGATGAGGGTGAGGGTTAGGTTGAGGGTGAGGATTAGCGTTAGGGTGAGGGTTAGGGTTTTGGTGCGGATTAGGGTGAGGGTTAATGTTAGGGTGATGTTTAGGTGAGGGTGATCGTTGGTTTGAGGGTTTGCGTTAGGTTTAGGGTGAGGTTGAGGGTGAGGGTGAGGCTTAGATTTAGGGTTAGGGTGAGGGTGACTTTGAGGGTTAGGGTTAGTGTTAGGCTTTAGGCTGAGTGTTAGGCTGAGGGTGAGGGTGAGGGTTAGGGTTAGGGTTAGGGTTAATGAAAGGCTGATATTTAGGTTGAGGGTTAGTGTGAGAGTTAGTGTTAAGGTTAGGCTTAGTGGTAGAGTTATTGTAAGTGTTAGCTTGATGGTTAGGGTTAGGAATAGGGTGAGGGTTGGGATGAGGGTTAGGGTGAGGTAAGGTTTAGTGTGAGGGTGAATGTTCAGTTGAGGGTTAGGGTTAGGTTGAGGGTGAGGGTGAGGGTGATGGTGATGGTTCAGTTGAGGGTTTGGGCTAGGGTTAGGGTGAGGTTGAGCGTGAGGGTGAGACTTAGGGTTAGATTTAGGGTGATGGTGAGTGTGAGGTTTAGGGATAGGGTTAGGCTTAGGTTTAGGGTTAGGCTGAGGGTGACTGTGAGCGTGAGGGTTAGGGTTAGTTTGAGGGTTAGGTTTAGGGTGAGGGTTAGTGTTAGGGTTAGGGTTAGCGTTAGGTTGGAGGTTAGGTTTAGGGTGAGGGTTAGCGTTAGGGGTAGGGTAAGGTTGAGCGTGAGTTTGAGGGCTAGGGTTAGGAATAGGTTTAGGTTGAGCCTGTCGGTGAGGGTGAGGGTGAAGGTTAATGTTATGGTAAGGGTTAGTTTAAGGGTTAGGTTGAGGTTTAGGTTTAGAGTGATGTTTAGGCTGAGAGTTGGGTTTAGGGTTAGGGTGAGTGTGAGGTTGAGTGAGTGGGTTAGTATTAGGGTTACGGTTAGGGTTAGGGTGAGGGTGAGTGTGAGTGTTAGGGTTCCGGTTATTGTTAGGCTTAAATTTTAAGCGGAGGTTGAGAGAGTGAGTGTGAGGGTTAGTGTTATGTTGAGTGTGAACATTAGGGTTAGGTTTAGGGTGAGGGTGAGGTTGAGGGTTAGGGTGAGGGTTAGGGTTTGAGTTAGGGTGAGGGTTAGATGAGGGTGAGGTTTAGGGTTAGGGTGAGGGTTAGGGTTAGGGTGAGGATGAGGATTAGCGTTAGGTTGAGGGTTAGGTTTTTGGTGCGGAGTAGGGTGAGGGTTAATGTTAGGGTGATGTTTAGGGTGAGGGTGAGGGTTGGTTTGAGGGTTTGCATCAGGTTTAGGTTGAGGTTGAGGGTGAGGGTGAGGCTTAGATTTAGGGTTAAGGTGAGGGTGACTCTGAGGGTTAGGGTTAGGGTTAGGCTTTAGGCTGAGTGTTAGGCTGAGGGTGAGGGTGAGGGTGATGGTTAGGGTTAGGGTGAGGGTTAGGGTTAGGGTTAGGGTGATGATTAGGGATAGTGTGAGGGTTAGGGTTAGGGTGAGATTTAGGGTTACTGTGAGGGTTCATGTTAGGCTTAGGCTGAGTGTTAGGGTGAGGGTAAGTGTTAGGATGAGGGTGAGGTTTATGGTGAGGTTTAGGGTTAGTATGAGGGTTAGGGCTAAGTTGAGGGTAAGGGTGAGGGTTAGGGTTAGGGTGATGTTTAGGGTGAGGGTGAGGGTTAGGGTGAGGGTGAGGGTTCAGTTGAGGGTTTGGGTTAGGGTTAGGGTGAGGTTGAGACTTAGGGTTAGGTTTAGGGTGAGGGTGAGTGTGAGGTTTAGGGATAGGGTTTGTCTTAGCTTTAGGGTTAGGCTGAGGGTGACTGTGAGCTTGAGGGTTAGTATTATGGTGAGCATTAGGGTTGGGGTTAGGGTGAGGGTAAGTGTTGGGGTGAGTGTTAAGGTTTGGGTGAGGGTTAGCGTTAGGTTTAGGGTTAGGGTTAGGTTGGAGTTTAGGTTAGGGTGAGGGTTAGCATTAGACGTAGGGTTAGGTTGAGCGTGAGGGTGAGGGTTAGGGTTAGGATTAGGTTTAGGTGAGCCTGAGGGTGAGGGTGAGGGTGAGGTTTAGGGTTAGGGTGAGGGTTAGGCTAAGGGTTAGGGTGAGAGTTAGGTTTAGGGTGATGTTTAGGTTGAGGGTTAGGGTTAGGTTGAGGGTGAGGGTGAGTGAGAGAGTTAGGTTTATGTTTAGGATTAGGTTTAGGGTGAGGGTTAATGTGAGGGTTAGGGTTAGGTTTATTGTTAGGCTTAGGTTAAGCTGAGGGTGAAGGTGAGTGTGAGGGTTAGGGTTATGTTGTGTGTGAGCATTAGGGTTAGTTTTAGGTTGCGGGTGTGTTTGAGGGTTAGGGTTTGGGTTATGGTGAGGGTTAGATGAGGGTGAGGGTTAGGGTTAGGGTGAGGGTTCGGGTTAGGGTGACGGTGAGGGTTAGCGTTAGGGTGAGGGTTAGGGTTATGGTGCAGATGTGGGTGAGTGTTGTTACCCTGATATTTATGGTGAGGGTGAGGGTTGGTTTGAGGGTTTGCGTTAGTTTTAGGTTAAGGTTGGGTGTGAGGGTGAGGCTTAGGGTTAGTTTTAGGGTGAGGGTGACTCTGAGGGTTAGTGGTAAGGTTAGGCTTTAGGCTGTTGGTTAGGCTGAGGTTGAGGGTGAGAGTTAGTGTTAGGGTTAGGGTTAATTATAGAGTGATATTAAGGGTGAAGGTTAGTGTGAGAGTTAGTGTTAGGATTTGGCTTAGTGTTAGAGTAAGTGTAAGGGTTAGGTTGAGGGTTAGGTTTAGGGATAGGATGAGGGTGGGGATGAGGGTTAGGGTGAGGGTAAGGTTTAGGGTGAGGGTTATGGTGAGTGTGAGGGTTAGGTTTAGGGTTAGGGTGAGGGTGAGGGTGAGGGTGAGGGTTCAGTTGAGGGTTTGTGTTAGGGTTAGGGTGAGGTTGAGGGTGAGGGTGAGACTCAGGGTTAGGTTTAGGGTGATTGTGTGAGGATTAGGGATAGGGTTAGGCTTAGGTTTAGGGTTAGGCTGAAGGTGACTGTGAGCGTGAGGGTTAGGGTTAGGGTGAGGGTTGGGTTTAGGGTGAGGGTTAGCGATAGGGTTAGGGTTAGGGTTAGGTTGGAGGTTAGGTTTAGGGTGAGGGTTAGCGTTAGGGGTAGGGATAGGTTGAGGGGGAGGGGGAGGGCTAGGGTTAGGATTAGGTTTAGGGTGAGCCTGTGGGTGAGGGTGAGGGTGAGGTTTATGGTTAGGGTGAGGGTTCGGCTAAGGTTTAGGGTGAGGGTTAGGTTTAAGGTGATGTTTAGGTTTAGAGTTTGGGTTAGGGTTAGGGTGAGTGTGAGGGTGAGTGAGAGGGTTAGGATTAGGGTTAGGGTTAGGTTTATGGTGAGGGTGAGTGTGAGGGTTAGGGTTCGTGTTATTGTTAGGCTTAGGTTTAAGCTGAGGGTGAGGGTGAGTGTGAGGTTTAGGGTTATGTTGAGTGTGAGCATTATGGTTAGGTTTAGGGTGAGGGTGAGGTTGAGGGTTAGGGTGAGTGTTAGGGTTTGGGTTAGGTTGAGGGTTAGATGAGGGTGAGGGTTAGGGTTAGGGTGAGGGTTAGGGTTAGGGTGAGTGTGACGGTTAGCATTACGGTGAGGGTTAGGTTTATGGTGCGGATTAGGGTGAGTGTTAGGGTTACGGTGATGTTTATGGTGAGGGTGAGGGTTGGTTTGAAGGTTTGCGTTAGGTTTAGGGTGAGGTTGGGGGTGAGGGTGAAGCTTAGGGTTAGGGTTAGGGTGAGGGTGACTCTGAGGGTTAGGGTTAGGGTTAGGCTTTAGGCTGAGGGTTAGGCTGAGGGTGAGGTTGAGGGATAGGGTTAGGGTTAGGGTTAATGATAGGGTGATATTTAGGGTGAGGGTTAGTGTTAGGGTTAGGCTTAGTGTTAGAGTGAGTGTAAGTGTTAGGTTGAGGGTTAGGGTTAGGGATAGGGTGAGCGTTGGGTCAGGGTTAGGGTGAGGGTAAGGTTTAATTTGAGGGTTATGGTGAGTGTGAGGGTTAGGGTTAGGGTGAGTGTTAGTGTGAGGGTGAGGGTTCACTTGAGGGTTTGGGTTAGGGTTAGGGTGAGGTTGAGGGTGAGGGTGAGACTTAGGGTTAGGTTTAGGGTGACGGTGAGTGTGAGGATTAGGGATAGGGTTAAGCTTAGGTTTAGGGTTAGGCTGAGGGTGACTGTGAGCATGAGGGTTAGGGTTAGGATGAGGGTTAGGTTTAGGGTGAGGATTAGAGATTGGTTTAGGGTTAGGTTTAGGTTGGAGATTAGGTTTAGGGTGAGGGTTAGCGTTAGGGGTAGGGTTAGGTTGAGGGTGAGGGTGAAGGCTAGGGTTAGGATTAGTTTTCAGGTGAGGGTTATGGTCAGAGTGAGGGTTAGGGTTAGGTTTAGATTTACGGTGAGAGTAAGGTTTAGCGTGAAGTTTAGGGTGAGTGTGAGGGTTAGAGTTCGCATTAGGATTAGGGTGACGTTTAGGGTGAGGGTTAGGTTTAGTTTTAGGGTTAGGTTGAGGTGAGGGTGAGGGTGATTGTGAGGTTTATGGTGAGGGTGAGAGATAGGTTTAGCGTGAGGGTTAGGGTTAGGGTTAGGGTTATTGTTAGGGTGAGCATGAGGGTGACAGTGAGGCTTAAGTTGTGGGTGAGGGTGAGTGTGAGGGTTAGGCTTAGGTTTAGGGTTAGGGTTAGTGTGAGGGTGAAGTTGAGGGTTAGTGTTAGGAGTAGCGTTAGGTTTAAAGTTAGGCTGAGGGTGAGCGTGAGGGTGAGGGTGACAGTTAGGGTTAGGGTGAGGGTTAGGGTGAGGTTTAGGGTTAGGTTGAGGGTTAGTGTGAGGGTGAGGGTTAGGGTTAGCATTAGGGCTAGTGTGAGGGTTAGGGTGAGTGTTAAGGTTAGGTTATGGTGAGGGTTAGGGTTAGGGTGAGGGTTAGGCTGAGGGTTAGGGTTGGGTTAGGGTGAGGGTTAGATGAGTCTGAGGGTTAGGGTTAGGTTGAGGGTTAGGTTTAAGGTGAGGGTTATGGTTAGGATTAGGGTTAGCATTAGGGTTAGTGTGAGGGTTAGGGTGAGTGTTAGGGTTAGGTTAGTGTGAGACTTAGGGTTAAGGTGAGGGTTAGGGTGAGGGTTATGTTTGGGTTAGTGTGAGGGTTAGATGAGGGTGAGGGTTAGGGTTAGGTTGAGGTTTAGTTTTAGGGTGAGGGTTATGGTTAGGATTAGGGTTAGGGTGAGGGCTATGGTGAGGGTGAGAGTTAGGGTGAGGGTTAGGGTGAGGGTGAGGGTTAGGGTTAGTGTGAGGGTTAGGGTGAGGGTAAGGTTAAAGTTTAGAGTGAGGGTGAGTGTTAGGGTTAGGGTTAGGGTGATGTTTAGGGTTAGAATTATGGTTAGGGTTAGGGTGAGGGTGAGCGTGAGTGTGACAGTGAGGTTTAGGGTCAGGGTGAGGTTGAGGGTGAGTGTGAGGCTTAGACTTAGGGTTGGTTTAGGATTAGGGTTAGTGTGAGGGTGAAGGTGAAGGTTAGTGTTAGGAATAAGGTTAGGTTGACAGTTAGGCTGAGGGTGAGGGTGACGGTTAGAGTTAGGGTTAGGTTGAGGGTTAGGGTTTGTGTGAGGGTTAGGGTAGCGTAATGTTAAAGGGTAGGGTGAAGGTGAGGGTTAGGCTTAGGGTTAGGGTGAGGGTTAGGGTGAAGTTTAGGGTGAGTCTGAGTGTGAGTGATAGAGTGACGGTTAGGGTTCGGGAAAGTGTGAGGTTTAGGATTTGGTTGAGTGTTAGGGTTCGGTGAGTGTTAGGGTGACGGTGAGGGTGAGGGTTCAGGTTGGGTTAAGGGTTAGAGTGAGGGGTAGGGTGAAGGGTAGGTTTAGTATTAAGGTTAGGGTGAGGGTTAGGGTTAGTGTAAGAGTTAGGGTTAGGGTGAGGTTAAGGGTTACTTTGAGGGTTTAGGCTTAGTGTTAGGGTTAGGGTTACGGTTAGGTTGAGGGTTAGGTTTAGGGTGAGGTTTAGGGTTAGTATGAGGGTGAGGGTAAGGGTGAGGGTTAGGGTTAGGGTGATGTTTACGGTGAGTGTGAGGGTTAGGGTTAGGGTGAGTGTGAGGGTTAAGTTGAGTGTTTGGGTTAGCGTTAGGGTGAGGTTGAGGTTGAGGGTGAGTCGTAGGGTTGGGTTTAGTGTGAGGGTGTGTGTGAGGGTTTGGTATGGAGTTAGGCTTAAGTTTAGGGTTAGGCTGAGGGTGACTATGAGCGTGAGGGTTAGGGTTTGGGTGAGGTTTAGGGTTAGGGTGAAGGTAAGTGCTGGGTTGAGTGTTAGGGTTAGGGTGAGGGTTAGCGTTAGGGTTAGGGTGAGGGTTAGGGTTAGGTTGGAGTTTAGGGTTGGGGTGAGTGTTAGTGTTAGATTTAGGGATAGGATTAGGTTGGAGTTAAGGGTTAGGATGTGTGTTAGCTTTAGGGGTAGGGTTGGGTTGAGGGTTAGGGTGAGTGTTAGGGTTAGGTTGAGGGTGAGGTTGAGGGTGAGGTTGAGGGTGAGGGTTCGGTTAAGGGTTTCGGTTAGGGTTAGAGTGAGGTTGAGGGTGAGTGAGAGGGTTAAGTTTATCGTTAGGATTAGGTTTAGGGTGAGAGTGAGTGTGTGGGTTAGGGTTAGGGTTATTTTTAGGCTTAGGTTTAAGCTGAGGGTGAGTGTGAGTGTGACCTTTATGGTTATGTTGAGTGTGAGAATTAGGGTTAGGTTTAGGGTGAGGGTGAGGTTGAGGGTTAGGGTGAGGTTTAGGATGAGGGGTAGTGTGAGAGTTAGGTTTAGTGTTAGTGTTAGGGTTAGGGTTGGGGTTAGGGATAGGCTTAGTGTTAGGCAGATGGTGAAGGTGAGGGTGAGGGTTAGGGTTTGGGTGAGGATGCGGTTTAGGTTTAGAGTTAGCATTAGGGTGAGGGTTAGTGTTAGTGTTAGGGTTAGTGTTACAATTAGGTTTAGGTTGAGGGTGAGTGTGAGGGTTAGGGTTAGGATTAGACTTAGGGTGAGGGTGAAAGTGAGGGTAAGGGTGAGGGTTAGGCTTAGGGATAGAGTATGGGCTAAGATGAGGGTGAGGGTTAGTGTTAGGGTTGGGGTGAGGGTTAGGGTGAGTGTGAGGGTTACGGTGAGTCTTATTCTTAGGCTTAGGCTTAGGCCGAGCATGAGTGTTCGGGAGAGGGTTAGGGTTAGGATGAGGGTTAGGGTTTTAGGGTTAGGGTGAGGGTTAGGATGAGGTTTAGGGTTAGGATTATGGTTAAGTGAGGGCTAGAGTGAGGTTGAGGGTTCGGGTTAGCGTTAGGGTTTAGGTTTAGGTTTAGGGTTAAGTTGAGGGTGAGGGTTAGGGTTGGGGTGAGGGTTAGGGTTAGGGTTAGGGTGAGGGTGAGGTTTAGGATTAGGTTTAGGGTTAGCGTTAGGTTAAGGATGAGGGTTACAGTGAGGTTGAGTGTGTGGATTAGGGTTAGGCTTAGGATTAGGCTCAGGGTGATAATGGGGATGAGAATTCGCTTATGAGTGATGGTTAGGGTTATGGTTAGGTTGAGGGTTAGGATGAGGGTTAGGGTTAGGATTAGGGTTAGGGTGAGGGCTAGGATGTGGGTGATGTTTAGGGTTAGGGTTAGGCTTAGTCTTAGAGATAGGCTGAGGCTGAAGGTGAGGGTGAGGTTTACGGTTAGGGTGATGGTTAGGGGTACAGTTAGGGTGAGTGTTAGGATGAGGATTACGGTTAGGGTGAGGGTTAGGGTAAGGGTGACAGTAAGGGTAAAGGTGAGGAATAGTCTGAGGGTGAGTGTTATGGTAATGGTGAAGGTTCAGGGTTATGGTGAGGGTTAGGGTGAGGGTTAGGTTAAGCGTTAGTGTTAGCGTTAGGGTGAGGGTTAGTGTGATGGTTTGGGTTAGGGTTAGGGTTACGATTAGGGTTAGGGTGAGGGTGAGTGTGAGGGTTAGGGTTAGTCTTAGGCTTATGCTTAGGCTTAGGCCCAGCTTGAGGTTGAGGGTGGGTGTTACGGTTAGGGTGAGTGTTAGGGTTAGGGTAATGGTTAGGATTAGGGCAAGGTTGAGGGTTAGGGTTAGGGTTAGGGTGAGTTTTAAGTTTAGGGTGATGGTTAGGGTTAGTGTGAGTGTTAGTGTTCGGGTTAAGGTGAGTTTTAGTGTGAAGGTAAGTGTTAGGGTGAGGTTTAGGGTTAGGGTGAGGTTTAGGGTTAGATTTAGTGTAGGGTGAGGGTTAGGGTAATGGTTAGTGTTAGGGTTAGGGTTAGGTTTGGATTAGGGTTAAGGTGAGGGTGAGTGTGAGGGTTAGGGTTAGGGTGAGGGTTGGGGTTACGGTTAGAATGACGTTTAGGGTGAGGGTTAGGTTTAGGCTTAGGGTTAGGGTATGGGCTTAGGTGAGGGTGAGGGTTATGTTCAGGGTTAGAGTGAGTGTTAGGGTGAGGGTCACGTTTAGGGTTAGTTTTAGGGTTAGGGTAGGGGTTAGGGATAGTCTTAGTGTTAGGCGGAGGGTGAGGGTGAGGGTGAGGGTTAGGGTTGGGGTTTGGGTGAGGTTTATGGTTAGTGTTAGTGTTACGGTGAGGGTTAGTGTGAGGGTTAGGGTTAGGGTGACTGTTACTTTTAGGGTTAGGGTGAGGGTGAGTTTGAGGTTAAGGGTTAGTCTTCGTCTTAGGCTTAGGCTTAGTCCGAGCCTAAGGGAGAGGGTGATGGTTAGGGTTAGGGTGAGGGTTAGGGTTAGGGTGAGGATTATGGACAGGGTGAGGGTTAGGGTCAGGGTTAGGGTTATTGTTAGGATTAGGGTTAGGTTTAAAGTTACTGTGAGGTTGAGGGTTTGGGTTATGGTTAGGGTTAGAGTGAGGGTTAGGATGAGGGATAGGGTTAGGGTTAGGGTGAGGGTTAGGGTTAATGTGAGGGTTAGGGTTAGGGTGAGGTTTAGGGATAATGTGAGGGTTCATGTTAGGTTTAGGCTTAGTGTTAGGGTGAGTGTAAGGGTTAGGTTGAGTGTTAGGTTTAGGGTGAGGTTTAGGGTTAGTATGAGGGTTAGGGCTAAGGTGAGGGTAAGGGTGAGGGTTAGGGTTTGGGTGATGTTTAGGGTGAGGGTGAGGGTTAGGGTGAGTGTGATGGTGAGGGATAAGTTGAGGGTTTGGTTTAGGGTTAGGGTGAGGTTGAGGGTGAGGGTGAAACAAGGTTGGATTCAGGGTGACGGTGAGTGTGAGGATTAGGGATAGGGTTAGGCTTAGTTTTAGGGTTAGGCTGAGGGTGACTGTGAGCATGAGGGTTAGGGTTAGGGTGAGGGTTAGGGTTAGGTTGAGGGTTAGGTTTAGGGTGAGGTTTAGGGTTAGGTTGGAGGTTAGGTTTAGAGTGAGGGTTACCATTAGGGGTAGGGTTAGGTTGAGGGTGAGAGTGAGTGTTAGGGTTAGGAATAGGTTTAGTGTGAGCTTGTTGGTGAGGGTGAGGGTGAGGGTTAGGGTTAGGGTGAGGGTTAACCTAAGGGTTAGGTTTAGGGTGATGTTTAGGTTGAGGGTTTGGGTTAGGGTTAGGGTGAGTCTGAGGGTGAGAGAGAGGGTTAGGATTAGGGTTAGGGTTAGGTTTAGGGTGTGGGTGAGTGTGAGGGTTAGGGTTAGGGTTAATGTTTGGCTTAGGTTTAAGCTGAGGGTGAGGGTGAGTGTGAGGGTTAGGGCTATGTTGAATGTGAGCATTACTGTTAGTTTTAGGGTGAGGTTTAGGTTGAGGGTTAGGGAGAGGTTTAGGGTTTGGTTTAGGGTGAGGGTTAGATGACGGTGAGGGTTAGGATTAGGGTGAGGGTTAGGGTTAGGTTGAGGGTGAGGGTTAGCGTTAGGGTGAGGGTTAGGGATATGCTGCCGATTAGGTTGAGTGTTAGGGTTACGGTGATGTTTATGGTGAGGATGCGGGTTGGTTTGAGGGTTTGCGTTAGGTTTAGGGTGAGATTGAGAGTGAGGGTGACGCTTAGGTTTAGGGTTAGGGTGAGGGTGATTGTGAGGTTTAGGGTTAGGCTTTAGGCTGAGGGTTAGGCTGAGGGTGAGGGTGAGGGTGATGATTAGGTTTAGGGTGAGGGTTAGGGTGAGGGTTAGTCATAGTGTGAGGGTTAAGTTTAGGGTGAGGTTTAGAGTTACTGTAAGTGCTCATGTTAGGTTTAGCCTTAGTGTTAGGGTGAAGGTAAGGGTTAGGTTGAGGGTTAGGTTAGGGTGAGGTTTAGGGTTAGTATGAGGGTTAGGGCTAGGGTGAGGGTAATGGTGAAGTTTAGGGTTAGGGTGAAGGTGAGGGTTAGGGTGAGGGAGAAGGTGAGGGTGAGTGTTCAGTTGAATATTTGGGTTAGGTTTAGGGTGAGGTTGAGACTTAGGTTTAGGTTTAGGGTGAGGGTGAGGGTTAGGGTTAGGGTTAGTGTTATCGTTACGGTTAGGGTTAGAATAACGGTGAGGGTGAGGATTAGGGTTAGGGTTAGGGTGAGTTTTAGGCTTAATGTTATTGATTGTGTTAGGGTTAGGTTTAGGGTGAGAGTTAGGAGGAGGGTTAGGGTTAGGGTTAGGTTTAGGATTAGGGTTAGGGTGAGGGTGATTGTGAGGTTTAGGGATAGGGTTAGGCTTAGGTTTAGGGTTAGGCTGAGGGTGACTGTGAGCTTGAGGGTTAGGGTTATGGTGAGCATTAGGTTTGGGGTTAGGGTGAGGGTAACAGTTGGGGTGAGTGTTAGGGTTTGGGTGAGGGTTAGCGTTAGGTTTAGGTTAGAGTTAAGTTGGAGGTTAGTGTTAGGGTGAGGGTTAGCATTAGGGGTAGGTTTAAGTTGAGGGTGAGGATGAAGGTTAGGGTTAGGATTAGGTTTAAGGTGAGCCTGAGGATGAGGGTGAGGGTTAGGGTTAGGGTTAGGGTGAGGGTTAGGCTAAGGTTTCGGGTGAGGGTTAGGTTTAGGGTGATGTTTAGGTTGAGCGTGAGGGTTAGGGTTAGGGTGAGGGTGAAGTTTCAGTTGAGGGTTTGAGTTAGGGTTAGGTTGAGTGTGAGGGTGTGTAAGTGGGTTAGTTTTAGGGTTAGGATTCGGTTTAGGGTGAGGTTGAGTGTGAGTGTTAGGGTTAGGTTTATTGTTAGGCTTTGGTTTAAGCTGATGGTGAGGGTGAGTGTGAGGTTTAGGGTTATGTTGATTGTGAGAATTAGGGTTAGGATTAGGTTGAGGGTGTGGTTGAGGGTTAGGGTGAGGGTTAGGGTTTGGGTTAGGGTGAGGGTTAGATGAGGGTGAGGGTTAGGGTTAGGGTCAGGGTTAGGGTTAGGGTGAGGGTGAGGGTTAGCGTTAGGGTGAGGGTTCGGGTTATGTTGCGGATTAGGGTGAGTGTTAGGGTTACGGTGATGTTTATGTTGAGGGTGAGGGTTGGTTTGAGGGTTTGCGTTAGGTTTAGGGTGAGGTTGAGGGTGTGGGTGAAGCTTAGCGTTTGGCTTAGGGTGAGGGTGACTCTGAGGGTTAGGGTTAGGCTTAGGCTTTAGGCTGAGGGTTAGGCTGAGGGTGAGCCTGAGGGTTAGGGTTAGGGTGAGGGTTAGGTTTAGGGTTAATGATAGGGTGATATTTAGGGTGAGGGTTGGTGTGAGAGTTAGTGTTAGGTTTATTGTTAGAGTGAGTGTAAGGGTTAGGTTGAGGCTTAGGGTTAGTGAGGGTAAGGTTTAGGGTGAGGTTATGGTGGGTGTGAGGGTTAGGGTTAAGGTTAGGGTTAGGGTGAGGGTGAGGTTTAGGGTCATGGTAAGGGCTAGGGTTAGAGTTAGGATGAGGGTTAGCGAGAGGGTTAGGATGAAGGTTAGGGTGAGGGTCCGGGTTAGGGTTCAGGCTAGTGTTAGGGTGAGGGTTAGGGTTAGGGTTAGTTTTAGGTTGAGGGTGATGTTTAGGGCTATGGTAAGGGCTAGGGTTTGGGTTAGGATGAGGGTTAGGGAGAGGGTTAGGATGAGGGTTAGGTTGAGGGTTCGGTTTAGGGTTCGGGTTAGGGTTAGGGTGAGGGTGGGGTGAGGATGAGAGTGAAGTTTAGGTTTAGACTTAGGATGAGGGTGAAGTTTAGAGTTAGGATTATGGTTAGGGTTAGTTTTAGGCTGAGGATGAGGCTGAGGGTGTGGGTGAGAATTAGGGTTAGGTTGAGAGTTAGGGTTAGGGTTAGGGTGAGGGTTTGGGATAGGGTTAAGTTTAGGATGAGAGTTAGTTTGAGGGGTATGGTTACGGTTAAGATGAGCGTTAGGGTTATGGTTAGGGTTAGGGTTAGGGTGAGGGTTAGGGTCAGGGTGAGGGTTAGGGTTAGTGATAGGTTTATGGTGAGATTAAGGGTTAGCGTGAGGTTTAGGGTGAGTGTGAGGGTTAGAGTTAGCATTAGGTTTAGGGTGAGGTTTAGCGTGAGGGTTAGGGTTAGGGTTACGGTGAGGGTGAGCCTGAGGGCTTAGGGTGTGGGTGAGGGTGAGTGTGAGGGTTAGGGTTAGGGTTAGGGTTAGTGTGAGGGTGAAGTTGAGGGTTAGTTTTAGGAGTACCATTAGGTTTAAAGTTAGGCTGAGGGTGAATGTGAGGGTGAGGGTGACGGTTAGGGTTAGGGTTAGGTATAGGTTGAGGGTTAGGGTTAGTGTGAGGGTTATTGTGAGGGTCAGGGTTAAGGTTAAGGTTAGGGTTACAGTGAGGGTTAGGGTTAGGGTTAGGTATAGGTTGAGGGTTAGTGTTAGTGTGAGGGTTAAGGTTAAGGTTAGGGTTACAGTGAGGGTTAGGGTTAGGGTTAGGTTTATTTTTAGTGTTAGGTTAGTGTTAAGTTTGCGGTGAGGGTGAGGCTGAGGGTGAAGTTTATGGTTAGGTTTAGGGTTAGGGTTTTTGTTAGGGTTAAGGTTAGTGTGAGGTTTATGGTGAGGGTTAGGGTTAGGGTTAGGATTAGAGTTATGGTGAGGGTGAGAGTGAGGGTTAGTGTTAGGGTGAGGGTTGGGGTTAGGGTTAGAGTGAGGCTAAGGGTGACGGTTAGGATTAGGCTTAGGCTTAGGTTATGGGCTAGGGTGAGGGTGAGGGTTAGGTTTAGGGTTAGTGTTAGGTTTAGGGTTGGGTTTAGGGATAGGCTTAGTGTTAGGCGGAGGGTGAGGGTGAGGGTGAGGGTTAGGTTTAGGGTGCGGGTGAGGTTTAGGGTTAGTTTTAGCATAGGGTGAGGTTTAGTGTAAGGGTTAGAGTTAGGGTGAGTGTTACTGTTAGAGTTAGGGTGAGGGTGAGTGTGAGGGTAAGGGTTAGTCTTAGCCTTAGGCTTAGGTTTAGACTGAGCCTAAGGGAGAGGGTGAGGGTTAGGATTAGAGTGAGAGTTATGGACAGGGTGAGGGTTAGCGTTAGGGTTAGGGTTATTGGTAGGATTAGGTTTAGGTTGAAAGTTACTGTGAGGGTGAGTGTTAGGGTTAGGGATAGGGTGAGATTTAGGTTTAGGGACAGGGTTAGAGTTAGGGTTAGGGTAAGGCTGAGATTTGGGGTTAGAGTTAGGGTTAGTGTTAGGGTTAGGGTTAGGGTTAGGGTGAGGGTTAGGGTGAGGATTAAGGTTAGGGTTAGGCTTAGGCTTAGGCTGAGGCTGAGGCTTAGGCCTAGCATGAGGCTGAGTTTTAGGTTTAGGTTTAGTGTGAGGTTTAGGGTTAGGGTGAAATTGAGTGTGAGGTTTAGGGTTAGTCTTAGGCTTAGGCTTAGGCCGAGCATATGGGTGAGGGTGAGGCTTAGGGTTAGGGTCAGGGATAGGGTGAGGTTTAGTGTGAGTGTTAGGTTTAAGGTTAGTGTTAGGGTTAAGGTTGGTGTTAGGGATAGTCTTAGTGTTAAGTGGAGGGTGAGGGATAGGGTGAGAGTTAGGGTTATGGTTAGGGTTAGGGTTTTAGGATTTGTGTGAGGGTTAGGATGAGGTTCAGGGTTAGGATTAGGGTTAGGGTGAGGGCTAGTGTGAGGGTGAGGATTAGGGTTAGCATTAGGGTGAAGTTAGGGTTAGGGTTAGGGTTACATTGAGGATGAGTTTTAGGGTTAGGGTGAGGGTTAGGGTTAGGGTTAGGGTGATGGTGAGGGTTAGAATTAGGGATATGGTTACGGTTATTGTTAGTGTTATGGTTAGGGTTAAGCTTATTTTGAGGGTGAGGCTGAGGGTGAGCGTTAGGGTTAGGATTAGGGTGACGTTTAGGGTTAGGGTTAGGGTTAGGGTTAGGAGGAGGGTTTGGTTTAAGGTGAGGGTGAGGGTAAGGGTTAGGGTTAGGATTAGTGTTATTGTTATGTTTAGTGTTAGAATAACAGTGAGGGTGAGGATTAGGGTTAGGGTTAGGATGAGGTTAAGGGTTAGTGTTAGTGTTAGTGTTAGGGTTAGGGTTAGGGTAAGAGTTAGGAGGAGGGTTAGGGTTAGGCTTAGGGTTAGGATTAGGGTTAGGGTGAAGTTGAGGGTGTCGTTTAGGGTTAAAGTTGGGGTTAGGCTTAGGGTTAGGCTGAGGGTGAGGCTGAGGTTGAGGGTTAGTGTTAGGCTTAGTGTTAGAGTTAGGGTTAGGGTGAGGGTGAGGGTTAAGTTTAGGGTTAGGATTAGCGTTAGGGTGAGTGTGAGGTTTAGGGTTAGTGTTAGGGTTAGGCCTAGGTTTAGGCTGAGGGTGAGAGTTAGGTTGAGGGTTAGGATTAGATTTAGGGTTAAGGTATGGGCTAGGGTGAGTGTGAGTGTTAGGGTCAGGGTTAGGATGAGGGTTAGTGTGAGGGTTAGGTTTAGGGTTAGTGTTAGGGTTAGGGTTGGGATTAGGGATAGTCTTATTGTTAGGCGGACGGTGAGGTTGAGGGTGAGGTTTAGGGTAAGGGTTAGGGTGAGGATGAGGTTTAGGGTTAGAGTTAGCATTAGGGTGAGGTTTAGTGTTAGAGTTAGGGTTAGTGTTAGAGTTAGGGTTAGGGTGAGGGTGAGTGTGAGGGTTAGGGTTATGTTTAGACTTAGGGTGAGGGTGAGGGTTAGGGTGAGGGTTAGGCTTAGGCGTAGGGTTAGAGTATGGGCTAGGGTGAGGGTGAGGGTTAGTGTTAGGTTTAGGGTGAGGGTTAGGGTGAGTGTGAGGTTTACAGTTAGTCTTAGTCTTAGGCTTAGGCTTAGGCGGAGCATGAGTGTAAGGGAGAGGGTTAGGGTTAGGAAGAGGGTTAGGGTTTTAGGGTTAGGGTGAGGGTTAGGATGAGGTTTAGGGTTAGGATTATTGTTAGTTTGAGGGCTAGACTGAGGGTGAGGATCAGGGTTAGCGTTAGTGTGAGGTTTAGTGTTAGGGTTAGGATTACGTTGAGGGTGAGGGTTACGGTTAAGGTGAGGGATAAGTTTAGGGATAGGGTGAGGGTGAGGGTTAGGATTAGGTTTAGGGTTATGGTTATTTTTAGTTTTATGGTTAGGGTTAAGTTCACAGTGAGGGTGAAGCTGAGGGTGAGGGTTAGGATTAGGGTTAGGTTTAGGGTGTGGGTTAGGCTGAGGGTTAGGGTTAGGCTGAGGGTGAGTGTGGGGATGAGGATTAGCTTTTGAGTGATGGTTAGGGTTATGGTTAGGTTGAAGTTTGGGATTAGGATTAGGGTTAGGATTAGGGTTAGGGTGAGGGCTAGGATGAGGGTGAGGGTTAGGGTTAGGTTGAGTGTGAAGTTTCGGTTGAGTGTTTGGGTTAGGTTTAGGTTGAGGGTGAGAGTGAGTGAAAGGGTTAAGTTTAGGGTTAGGATTAGGGTTAGGGTGAGGGTGAGTGTGAGGGTTAGGGTTCGGTTTATTGGTAGCTTTAGGTTTAAGCTGAGGGTGAGGGTGAGTGTGAGGTTTAGGGTTATGTTGAGTGTGAGCATTAGGGTTAAGTTTGGGGTGAGGTTGTGGTTGAGTGTTAGGGTGAAGGTTAGGGTGAGGGTTAGGGTGAGGGTTAGATGAGGGTGAGGGTTAGGGTTAGGGTGAGGGTGAGGGTTAGCGTTAGGGTGAGGGTTAGGGATAGTGTGAGGGTTAGGGTTAGGCTGAGGTTTAGGGTTACTGTGAGGGTTCATGTTAGGTTTAGCCTTAGTGTTAGGGTGAGGGTAAGCGTTAGGTTGAGGGTTAGGTTAGGGTGAGGTTTAGGGTTAGCATGAGAGGTAGGGCTAGGGTGAAGGTAAGGGTGAGGGTTAGGGTTAGGGTGATGTTTAGGGTGAGGGTGAGGGTTAGGGTGAGGGTGAGGGTGAGGGTTCAGTTGAGGGTTTGTGTTAGGGTTACTGTGAGTTTGAGACTTAGGGTTAGGTTTAGGGTGAGGATGAGTTTTAGGGTTAGGGTTAGGGTTAGTGTTATCGTTAGGGTTAGAGTTAGAATAAGGGTGAGAGTGAGGATTAGGTTAGGATTAGGGTGAGTTTTAGGATAATGTTAGTGATAGTGTTAGGGTTAGGGTTAGGGTGAGAGTTGGGAGGAGCGTTAGGGTTAGGGATAGGTTTATGATTAGGGTTAGGGTGAGGGTGAGTGTGAGGTTTAGGGTTAGGGTTAGGCTTAGTTTTAGGGTTAGGCTGAGGGTGATTGTGAGCTTGAGGGTTAGGGTTATGGTGAGAATTAGGTTTGGGGTCAGGGTGAGCGTAAGGGTTGGGGTGAGTGTTAGGGTTTGGGTGAGGGTTAGGGTTCGGGTTAAGGTTAGGGTTAGGTTGGAGGTTAGTGTTAGGGTGAGGGTTAGCGTTAGGGGTAGGGTTAGGTTGAGGGTGAGGGTGAGGGTTAGGGTTAGGATTAGGATTAAGGTGAGCCTGAGGATGAGGGGGAGTGTGAGGGTTAGGTTTAGGGTGAGGGTTAAGCTAAGGGTTAGAGTGAGTGTTAGGTTTAGGGTGATGTTTAGGTTGAGGTTGAGGGTTAGGGTTAGGGTGAGGGTGAAGGTTCGGTTGAGGGTTTGGGTTAGGTTTAGGTTGAGCATGACGGTGAGTGAGAGTGTTAGGTTTAGGGTTAGGATTAGGTTTAGGGTGAGGGTGAGTGTGAGGGTTAGGGTTAGGTTTATTGTTAGGCTTAGATTTAAGCTGAGGGTGATGGTGAGTGTGAGGTTTAGGGTTATGTTGAGTGTGAACATTAGGGTTAGGTTTAGGGTGAGAGTGTGGTTGACGGTTAGGGTGAGGGTTAGGGTTTGGTTTAGGGTGAGGGATAGATGAGGGTCAGGGTTAGGGTTAGGGTGAGGGTTAGGTTTAGGGTGAGGGTTCGGGTTAGCGTTAGGGTGAGGGTTCGGGTTATGGTTTGGATTAGGGTGAGTGTTAGAGTTATGGTGATGTTTATGGTGAGGGTGAGGGTTAGTTTGAGGGTTTGCTTTAGGTTTAGGATGAGGTTGAGGGTGAAAGTGAGGCTTAGGGTTAGGGTGAGGGTGAGGGTGACTCTTAGAGTTATTGTTAGGGTTAGGTTTAGGCTGAGTTTTAGGCGAGGGTGAGGGTGAGGGTTACGGTTAGGGTGAGTGTTAGGATTAGGGTTAATGATAGGGTGATATTTAGGGTGAGGGTTAGTGTGAGAGTTAGTGTTAGGGTTAGGCTTAGTGTTAGAGTGAGTGTAAGGGTTAGGTTGAGGGTTAGGTTAGGGATATGTTGAGGGTTGGGATGAGGGTTAGGGTGAGGGTAAGGTTTAGGGTGAGGGTTATGGTGAGTGTGAGATTTAGAGTTAGGGTTAGGGTTAGGGTGAAGGTGAGGTTTAGGGTTATGATAAGGGTTAGGGTTAGGGTAAGGATGAGGGTTTGGGAGAGGGTTAGGATGAGGGTTAGGGTGAGGGTTTGGGTTAGGGTTCGGGTTAGGGTTCGGGTGAGGGTGGGGGTAAGGTTGAGGGTGAAGTTTAGGGTTACAGTTAGGATGAGGGTGAGGATTAGTTTAAGATTAGGGTTAGGGTTAGGTTTAGGCTGAAGATGAGTCTGAGAGTGTGGGTGAGGATTACGGTTAGGTTGAGTGTTATGGTTACGGTTAGGGTGAGGGTTAGTGTTAGGGTTAAGTTTAGGATGAGAGTTAGTTTGAGGGGTACGGTTATGGTTAGCATGAGAGTTAGGTTTAACGTTAGGGTTGGTGATAGGGTTAGGGTTAGGGTGAGGTTTAGGATGAGGGTTAGGGTTAGGTTAAGGTTTAGGGTCAGGGTTCAGGTGAAGGTTATGGTTATGGTTAGGGTTAGGGTGAGAGTTAGGGTCAGGGTAAGGGTTAGGGTTAGGGTTAGATTTATGGTGAGAGTTAGGGTTAACGTGAGGTTTAGGATGAGTCTGAGGGTTACAGTTAGCATTAGGGTTAGGGTGAGGTTTAGGGTGAGGGTTAGGATTAAGTTTAGGTTTTGGGTGAGGTGAGGGTGAGGGTGATTGTATGGTTTATGGTTAGGGTGAGAGATAGGTTTAGTGTGAGGGTGAGGGTTGGGGTTAGGGTGAGGGTGAGCGTGATGGTGACAGTGAGGCTTAGGGTGTGGGTGAGGGTGAGTGTGAGGGTTAGGGTTAGGGTTTGGGTTAGTGTTAGGGTGCGGGTGAAGTTGAGGTTTAGTTTTAGGAGTAGCATTAGGTTTCAATTTAGACTGAGGTTGAGCGTGAGGGTGAGGGTGACGGTTAGGGTTAGGGTTAGGTTGAGGGTTACGGTTATTGTGAGGGTTATGGTGAGGGTAAGGCTAAAGGTTAAGGTTAGGGTTACAGTGAGGGTTAGGGTTAGGGTTAGAGCTATTGTTAGCGTTAGGTTAGTGTTAATTTTGCGGTGAGGGTGAGGCTGAGGTTGAGGTTTATGGTTAGGTTTAGGGTTAGGGTTAGGGTTAGGGTTAGGATTAGGCTTAGGGTTAAGGTATGGGCTAGGGTGAGGGTGAGGGTTAGGGTGAGGGTTAGGTTTCGGGTTAGTTTTAAGTTTAGGGTTGGGTTTAGGGATAGGCTTAGTGTTAGGCGGAGGGTGAGGGTGAGGGTGAGGGTTAGGGTTAGGGAGAGTGTTACTGTTAGAGTTAGGGTGAGGGTGAGTGTGAGGGTAAGGTTTGTCTTAGGCTTAGGCTTAGGTTTAGGCTGAGCCTAAGGGTGAGGGTGAGGGTTAGGGTTAGGTTGAGGGTTATGGACAGGGTGAGGGTTAGCGTTATTGTTAGGGTTATTGGTAGGATTAGGTTAGGTTGTAAGTTACTGTGAGGGTGAGTGTAAGGGTTAGGGTTAGGGTGAAGTTAGGTTTAGGGATAGGGTTAGAGTTATGGTTAGGGTAAGGGTGAGGTTTATGGTTAGAGTTAGGTTTAGTGTTAGGGTTAGGGTTAGGGTGAGGATGAGTGTGAGGGTGACAGTGAGGCTTAGGGTGTGGGTGAGGGTGAGTGTGAGTGTTAGGCTTAGGGTTAGGGTTAGGTTTAGTGTGAGGGTGAAGTTGAGTGTTAGTGTTAGGAGTAGCATTAGGTTTAAAGTTAGGCTGAGGGTGAGCGTGAGTGTGAGAGTGACGGTTAGGGTTAGGGTTAGGTTGAGGGTTAGGGTTATTGTGAGGGTTATGGTGAGGGTAAGTCTAAAGGTGAAGGTTAGGGTTACAGTGAGGGTTAGGGTTAGGATTAGGGTTATTGTTAGTGTTAGGTTAGTGTTAATTTTGCGGTGAGGGTGAGGCTGAGGGTGAGGTTTATGGTTAGGGTTAGGGTTAGGGTTAGGATTAGGCTTAGGGTTAAGATATGGGCTAGGGGAGGGTGAGGGTTAGGGTGAGGGTTAGGTTTCGGGTTATTGTTAAGTTTAGGGTTGGGGTTAGGGATAGGATTAGTGTTAGGGGGAGGGTGAGGGTGAGGGTGAGGGTTAGGGTTAGGGTGCGGGTGAGGTTTAGGGTTAGGGTGCGGGTGAGGTTTAGGGTTAGTGTTAGCATTAGGGTGAGGGTTAGTGTGAGGGTTATGGTTAGGGTGAGTGTTACTGTTAGGGTTAGGGTGAGGGTGAGTGTGAGGGTAAGGGTTAGTCTTAGGCTTAGGCTTAGGTTTAGGCTGAGCCTAAGGGTGAGGTTTAGGGTTAGGTTTAGGGTTAGGGTTATGGACAGGGTGAGGGTTAGCGTTAGGGTTAGGGTTATTGGTAAGATTAGGGTTAGGTTGAATGTTACTCTGAGGGTGAGGGTTAGCGTTAGGGATAGGGTGAGGTTTAGGTTTAGGAATAGGGTTAGAGTTAGGTTTAGGGAAAGGGTG
The DNA here is from genome assembly GCF_024711535.1 of Dipodomys merriami. Classification (NCBI taxonomy): domain Eukaryota; kingdom Metazoa; phylum Chordata; class Mammalia; order Rodentia; family Heteromyidae; genus Dipodomys; species Dipodomys merriami. The sequence goes on along the minus strand of NW_027206335.1, from coordinate 3,138,976 downwards.
AGGTTTAGGGTTAGGGTGAGGGTTAGGCTTAGGCTTAGGCTTAGGCTTAGGCTTAGGCGGAGCATAAGGGTGAGTTTTACGGTTAGGGTTAGTGTGAGGGTTAGGGTTAGGTTAGTGTTATGGTTAGGTTTAGGGTAAAGGTGAGTGTGAGGTTTAGGGTTAGTCTTAGGCTTAGGCTTAGGCTTAGGCTGAGCTTAAGGGTGAGTTTGAGGGTTACTGTTAGGGTGAGGGTTAGGGTGTTAGGATTTGGGTGAGGATTAGGATGAGGTTTAGGGTTAGGATTAGGTTTACAGTGAGGGTTAGAGTGAGGGTGAGGTTTAGGGTTAGCATTAGGGTGAAGTTAGGGTTAGGGTCAGGGTTACATTGAGGGTGAGGTTTAGGGTTAGGGTGAGGGTTAGGGTTAGGGTTAGGGTGATGGTGAGGTTTAGGATTAGGGATATGATTAGGGTTATTGTTAGTGTTATGATTAGGGTTAATCTTATGTTGAGGGTGAGGCTGAGGGTGAGGGTTAGGCTTATTGTTAGGGTGACGTTTAGGATTAGAGTTAGGGTTAGGTTAGGAGGAGGGTTTGGGTTACGGTGAAGGTGAGGGTTAGGGTTAGGGTTAGGTATAGTGTTATGGTTAGGGTTAGGGTTAGAATAACCATGAGGGTGAGGTTTAGGTTTAGGGGTTGGATGAGGATAAGGGTTAGTGTTAGTGTTAGTGTTAGTGTTAGGGTTAGGGTTAGGGTTAGGAATAGCGTTAGGGTGAGTGTGAGGGTGTGGTTTAGGGTTATGATTGAGGTTCGGCTTACGGTTAGGCTGAGGGTGAGGTTGAGGGTGAGGGTTAGGGTGAGGCTGAGGGTGAGGGTTAGGGTTAGTGTTATCATTAGGGTTAGGGTTAGAATAATGGTGAGGGTGAGGATTAGGGTTAGGGTTAGGATGAGGTTAAGGTTTAGTGTTCGTATTAGTGTTAGGGTTAGTGTTATGGTGAGAGTTAGGAGGAGGGTTAGGTTTAGGGTTAGGGTTAGGATTAGGGTTAGGGTGAAGGTGAGGGTGTGGTTTAGGGTTAGGTTTGGATTTAGGCTTAGAGTTAGGCTGAGGGTGAGGTTGAGGGTGAGGGTTAGGGTTAGGCTTAGTGTTAGAGTTAAGGTTAGGGTGAGGGTGAGTGTTAAGTTTAGGGTTAGGATTAGGGTAAGGGTGAGTGTGATGTTTAGGTTAGGGTTAGGCTTAGGTTAAGGCTGAGGGTGAGGGTGAGGGTGAGGGTTAAGGTTAGGGTGAGGGTTGGGGTTAGGTTTAGAGAGGGTCAGGGTGAGGGTTATGATTAGGCTTAGGGTTAAGGTATGGGCTAGGGTGAGGGTGAGGTTTAGGGTAAGGGTTAGGGTGAGGGTTAGTGTGAGGGTTAGGTTTAGGGTTAGGGTTAGGGTTAGGTTTGGGGTTAGGGATAGTCTAAGTGTTAGGCGGAGGGTGAGGGTGAGGGTGAGGGTTATGGTTAGGGTGAGGATGAGGTTTAGTGTTAGAGTTAGCATCAGGGTAAGTGTTAGTTTTAGGGTTAGGGTTAGTGTTACAGTTAAGGTTAGGGTGAGGGTGAGTGTGAGGGTTAGGTTTAGGATTAGACTTAGGGTGAGGGTGAGGGTTAGGGTGAGGGTTAGGCTTAGGCGTAGGGTTAGAGTATGGGCTAGGGTGAGGGTGAGGGTGAGTGTTAGGTTTAGGGTGAGGGTTAGGGTGAGTGTGAGGTTTACAGTTAGTCTTAGTCTTAGGCTTAGGCTTAGGCCGAGCATGAGTGTGAGGGAGAGGGTTAGGGTTAGGATGAGGGTTAGGGTTTTAGGGTTAGGGTGTGGGTTAGGATGAGGATGAGTGTTAGTGTTAGCGTTAGGGTGAGGTTTAGGGTTAGGTTTAGGGTTATGTTGAAGGTGAGGGTTACAGTTAGGGTGAGGGTTAGGGTTAGGGTTAGGCTGAGGGTGATGGTTAGGATTAGGTTTAGGGTTAGGGTTATTGTTAGTTTTATGGTTAGGGTTAAGTTTACAGTGAGGGTGAAGCTGAGGGTAAGGGTTACGATTACGGTTAGGGTTAGGGTGTGGGTTAGGCTGAGGGTTAGAGTTAGGCTGATGGCGAGTGTGGGGATGAGGATTAGCTTTTGAGTGATGGTTAGGGTTATGGTTAGGTTGAGGTTTAGGATGAGGGTTAGGGTTAGGATTAGGGTTAGGGTGAGGGCTAGAATGAGGGTGAGTGTTAGGGTTAGGGTGAGGGTTAGGGTTAGGGTTATGGTGAGGGTGAGTGTTCAGTTGAGGGTTTGGGTTAGGGTTAGGGTGAGGTTGAGTGTTAGTGTTATGTTGGGGGTTAGGATGAGGGTTAGGGTTAGGATTAGGGTTAGGGTGAGGGCTAGGATGAGGGTGAGGGTTAGGGTTAAGTTTAGGCTTAGGCTTAGGGTTAGGCTTAGGCTGAAGGTGAGTGTGAGGGTTAGGGTTAGGGTGATGGTTAGGGTTACCATTAGGGTGAGGGTTAGGATGAGTATTAGGGTTAGAGTGAGGGTTAGGGTGAGGGGGACAGTAAGGGTTAAGGTGAGGGTTAGGCTGAGGGTGAGTGTTATGGTAATGTTGAAGGTTAGGGTTAGGGTGAGTGTTAGGGTGAGGGTTAGGTTTAGGGTTAGGGTTAGGGTTAGCTTTAAGGTGAGGGTTAGTGTGAGGGTTAGGGTTAGGGTGAGGTTGATTGTGAAGGTTAGGGTTGGTCTTAGGCTTATGCTTAGGCTAAGGCCCAGCTTCAGGGTGAGGGTGGGGGTTACGTTTAAGGTGAGGTTTAGGGTTAGGGTAATGGTTAGGATTAGGGCGAGGTTGAGGGTTAGGGTTAGGGTTAGGGTGAGTTTTAAGTTTAGGGTAATGATTAGGGTTAGTTTGAGGGTTAGTGTCCGGGTTAAGTTTAGTTTTAGTGTGAAGGTAAGTGTTAGGATGAGGTTTAGGGTTAGGGTGACGTTTAGGTTTAGAGTTAGTGTTAGGGTGCGGGTTAGGGTTAGGGTTAGGTTTAGGGTTAGAGTGAGGGTTAGGGTGAGGTTTAGTGTTACTGTTAGGTTTAGGGTTAGGTCTTGGGTTAGGGTGAGGGTAAGGGTTAGAGTGAGGTTTAGGGTTAGGGTTAGGGTTAGGGTGAGTGTTAGGGTTAGGGTGATGGTGAGGGTAAGTTTTAGGGTGAGAACTAAGGTTAGGGTTAGGGTTAGGGTTTGGGTAAGGTTTAGGTTTAGGGTAAGTGTGAGTGTGAGAGTTAGGTTTAGGATTAGTCTTAGCTGTAGAGTTAGGCTTAGGGTGAGCGTGAGGGTGAGTGCCAGAGTTAGGTATAGGGTGAGGGTGAGCCTTAGGGTGAGGGTGAGTGTGAAGTTGAAGGTGAGGTTGAGGGTTAGGGTTTGGTTGAGTGTTAGGTTTAGGGTTAAGCTTAGGGTGAGGGTTAGGGTTAGGGTTAGGGTAAGGATGAGGGTTAGGCTTGGGTTAGGTTTAGGCTTAGGGTGAGGGTAAGTTTTAGGGTCAGTGTGAGGGTTAGGTTTAGGATTAGGTTTAGGGTTAGGGTGAGGGTTAGGGATAGGGTTAGTTTTAGGGTGAACGTTTTGGTTATGGTTAGGCTTAGTATTATGTTGAGGGTGAGGGTGAGGGTTAGGGTTAATTTGACGGTTAGGGTTAGTGTTAGGGTTAGGATGAGGGTTAGACTGAGAGTTAGGGTTAGGTTTGGGTGATGGTAAGAGTTAGGATGAGGGTTAGGGTGAGGGTGAGGTTTAGGTTTAGGCTTGGGTTAGGGTGTGGGTTAGTGTTAGGTTTAGGGTTGGGGTTAGGGTGTGGTTTAGGGTGTGGGTAAGATTTAGTGTGTGGGTAACGGTTAGGGTGTGGCGAAGGTTTAGAGTGAGGGTTAGGGTGAGGGTGAGTTTTAGGGATAGCATTCGGGTTAAGGTTAGGTTTAGGGTGAGGGTTAGAGTTAGGGTTACAGTGAGAGTGAGGGTTAAGGTTAGCATTAGGGTTAGGGTTAGCGTAAGGGTGAGGTTTAGGGTTAGGTTGAGGGTGAGGGTGAGGCTTAGGGTTAGGTTTAGGGTGAGGGTTAGGCTTAGGGTGAGGGTTATGGTTAACTTTAGGGTGAGGTTTAAGTTTAGGATTAGGCTTAGATGTTGGGTTTGGCTTAGGGTGATGGTGAGGGTGAGGTTCAGAGTTAGGTTTAGGATTAGGGTTATGGTATGGTTAGGGATAGGTTGAGGATGAGGGTGAGGGTTAGGGTGAGGGTGATGGTGAGGGTGAGGGTGAGGGTAAGGGTTAGGTTCAGGGTGAGGAATAGGGTTATGGTTAGGGTAAGAGTGAGGGTGAGTGTGAGGGTGAGGTTGAGGGTGAGAGTGAGTGTTAAGGTTTAGGTGAGGGTCAGGTTTAGGGTTAGGGTGAGGGTTAGGGTTAGGGTTCGGGTTAGGATGAGGGTTAGGCTGAGAGTTAAGTTTGGGGTTAGGATAAGGATGAGGGTTTTGGTTAGGGTTAGGTTTAGAGTTAGGGTGAGGGTTAGGGTTAGTGTTTGGATGAGGGTTAGGGTTCGGCTGAGGGTGAGGTTGAGGGTGAGGGTGAGGTTAGGGTTAAAGTGAGGGCTAGGGTTAGGGTTAGCGTTAAGGTTAGGGTGAGGGTTAGGTTTTGGGTTAGGGTTAGAATGAGGGTTAGTCTGAGGGTTGGGGTTAGGATTTGGGTGAGGGTAAGGGTTAGGGTGAGGTTTAGGGTGAGGGTGAGGGTTAGGTTTAGGCTTAGGGTTAAAGTGAGAGTTATGGTTAGGGTGAGAGTGAGGGTTAGGGTTAGGGTTAGTGTGAGTGTTAGGGTTGGGTGAGGGTTAGGGATAGGGTGGGGGTTAGGGTTAGGGTCAGGGTTAGGGTTAGGGTTAGAGTTACGGTGAGGGTGAATGTGAGGATTAGGGTTAGGTTTAGGGTTAGGTTTAGGGATAGGATGAGGGTGAGGGTGAGTGTGAGGGTGAGTTTCAGGGTTAGGCTGAGGGTTAAGGTTAGGTTTAGGGTTAGGGTTGGGTTAAGGGTTAGGGTTAGCGATAGGAAGAGGGTTTGGCTGAGGGTTAGTTGTATGGTTAGGGTGAGGTTTAGGGTTATTGTGAGGGTTAGGATGAAGGTTATGCTGAGGGTTAGGGTTAGGGTTAGGTTGAGGCTAAAGGTTAGGGTGAGGGTGAGGAATAGTTTTAGGATTAGGGTTAGGGTTAGGGTGTAGTTTAGGGATAGGTTTAGGATTAGGGTGAGGGTTAGGGTGAGGGTTAGGGTTAGGGTGAGGATTAGGGTGAGGGTGAGGTTTAAGGTGATGGTTAGGGTTAGAGTGAGCCTGAGGGTTAGGGTTAGGTTGAGGTTTAGGATTAGGGTGATGTTTAGGGTGAGGGTGAGGTTTAGGGTGAGGATGAGTGTGAGGGTTAGGGTTAGGGTTTAGGTGAGTTTTAGGGTTAGGGTGAGGGCTAGGGTTAGGTTTAGGGTTGGGGTGAGGGAGAGGGTGAGTGTTAGCTTTAGGTTTAGGATTAAGTGTAGGGTTAGGCTTAGGGTAAGGGTGAGTGTGAGGGACAGAATTAGGTTTAGGGTGAGGGTTACGTTTATGGATAGGGTTAGGGTGAGGGTGAGGGTTAGGGTGAGGGTGATGTTGAGGGTTACGGTGAGTGTTAGGTTTAGAGTGAGTGATATGGTTATGGTTAGTGTTAGGGTGAGGGTGAGGGTGTGGGTTTCGGTGAAGGTGATTGTGAAGTTGAGGGTGAGCATGAGGGTTAGGGTTTTGGTGAAGGTTAAATTTAGGGTTTGGGTTAAGGTTAGGTTGAGGGTTAGGGTTAGGGTTAGGATGATTGTTAGGGTGAGGGTTAGGTTTAGGGTTAGGGTGAAGGTAAGTTTTCGGGTGAGGGTGAGCGTTAGGATTAGGATTAGGGTTAGTTTTAGGGTGAGGGTAAGGGATAAGATTAGGTTGAGGGTGAGGGTTTTGATTTGGGTTAGGTTTAGAGTTAGGGTGAGGGTGAGGTTTAGGGTTAGGTTTTGGATTAGGTTTAGGGTTAGGCTGAGTGTGAGGTTGAGGGTGAGGGTGACGGTTAGGGTGAGGGTTAGGGTTCGGGTTAGTCTTAGGATGAGGGTTAGTCTGAGTGTTAAGGTTAGGGTTCGGGTAAGGATAAGGGTTCGGGTGAGAGTGAGGGTTAGGGTTAGGCTTAGGGTTAGGGTGAAGGATAAGGTGAGGATTAGTGTTAGGTTTAGGGTTAGGGTTGGGATTAGATTGAGTGTTTCGGTGTGGGTAAGGGTTAGGGTGAGGTTTAGGATGATGGTGATGGATAGGTTTAAGGAGAGGGTAAGGGTTACGACGAGGCTTAGGGTGAGGCTGAGGGTTAATGTAGCATTAGGGTTACGGTGAGGGTGAGGGTTAGGGTGAAGGATAGGGTTAGGGTTAGGGATAGGGTGAGGATTAGGTTTAGGGTTACGTTTAGGGTGATGGTTAGTCTGAGGGGTAGGGTTAGTGTTAGTGTTAGGGTGTGGGTTAATGTTAGAGTTAGAGTTAGGGTGAGGTTGAGGGTGAGGGTAAGGGTTAGGGTGAGGGTGATGGTGAAGTTGAGGTTTAGTGTTAGCATTAGGGTTAGGTTTAGGGTTAGGGTTAGGATTAGGGTTAGGGTGAGGGTGAGGGTTAGGATGAGGGTGAGTTTTAGGGTGTATGTGATGGTTAGGTTTAGGGTGAGGATTAAGGTGATGGTGAGGGTTAGGGTTAGGGTTAGGGTGAGGGTGAGGTTTAGGGTGACGGTGAGGGTGAGGGTTACGTTTAGGTGAGGGTTAGGGATAGGGTTGGGGTTAGGTTGAAGTTTAGGTTTAGGGTTAGGGTTAGAGTAAGGGTGAGGGTGAGTGTGAGGTTTAGGGTTAGGGTAGGGTTAGGCTGAGGGTGAGGGTGAGGGTGAGGTTTAGGGTTAGGATGAGGGTTAGATTTTGGGTTAGGGTTAGGGTTGGGTTGAGGGTTAGGTTTAGGGTTAGGAAGTGGGTTTGGCTGAGGGTTATGTTTATGGTTAGGGTGAGGTTTAGGGTTAGTGTGATGGTTAGGATGAAGGTTAGGCTGAGTGTTAGTGTTAGGGTTGGGGTGAGGGTAAGGGTTAGGGTGAGAGTGAAGTTTAGTTTTAGGATTAGGTTTATGATTAGGGTGAGGGTAAGGGATAGGGTTAGGATTAGGGTGAGGGTTAGGGTGAGGGTTAGGGTTAGGGTTAGGATTAGGGTGAGGGTGAGGTTTAAGGTGAGGGTTAGGGTTAGGATGATGACTAGGATTAGGTTTAGGGTGAGATTTATGATTAGGGTGATATTTAGGGTGAGGGTGAGGTTTAGTGTGAGGGTGAGGGTGAAGGTGTAGTTGAGGGTTAGGGTTAGGGTGAGGGTTAGTGTGAAGTTGAGGGTTTGGGATAGGGTTAGTGTGTGGGTTAGGATTAGGGTTAGGATTAGGGTGAGGGGTAGGGTGAGGGGTAGGGTTCGGGTTAGGTTGAGGGATAGGGTTAATGTGAGGATTACGGTTAGGGTTAGGGTTAGAGTGAGGATAAGGATAATATTGAGGTTTAGGGTTAGAGTGAGGTTTAGGGTTAGCATTAGGGTTAAGGTGAGGGTTATTGTGAAGGTTAAGGTGAGGGTTAGGTTTAGTATGAGGGTGAGGGTTAGAGTTAGGTTTAGATTGAGGGTTAGGGTTAGGGTGAGGTTTAGGTTCTGGTTAGGGTGAGGGTTCAGGTTCGGGTTCGGGTGAGTTTTAGGGTGTGGGTGACGGTTAGTGTTAGGGTGAGGGTTAGGGTTAAGGTGAGGATTAGGGTTAGGGTTAGGGTTAGGGTTATAGTGAGGGTAAGGGTTAGGATGAGGTTTAGGGTGAGGGTGAGTTTTAGGGATAGCGTTAGTGTTAGAGTGAGGGTTAGGGTGAGGGTTAGGATCAAGTTTAGGTTAGGTGAGGGTGAGGGTTATCGTTAGGTTTAGGGTTAGGTTTAGGGTGAGGGTAAGGTTTAGGGTGAGCGTTAGGGTGAGGGTGAGGGTTAGGGTTAAGTTGAGGTCTAGGGTGAGCGTTAGGGTGAGATTTCAGTTGAGGGTTAGGGTTAGGGTTAGGGTGAGGTTGAGGTTGAGGGTGAGACTTAAGGTGAGGTTTAGGGTGAGTATGAGGTTTAGATTGAGGTTTAGTGTTACTGTTAGGGTTAGGGTTAGGGTGAGGGTAAGGGTTAGAGTGAGGTTTTCGGTGAGGTTGAGGGTTAGGGATAGCATTAGCGTTAAGGATAGGTTTAGGATGAGGGTTAGGGTTAGTGATAGGGTTACGGTGAGAGTGAGGGTTAGGGTTAAGGTTAGGGTGAGGGTTAGGGTTAGGGTTAGTATGACGGTGAGGGTAAGGGATAGGGTGAGGACTAGGGTTAGGGTTAGGTTTAGGGTAAGGTTTAGGTTTAGGGTGAGGGTGAGAGTGAGAGTTAGGTTTAGGATTAGGCTTAGGTGTAGTGTTCGGCTTAGGGTGAGGGTGAGCGTGAGTGTCAGAGTTAGGTTTAGGGTGAGGGTTAGTGTTAGTGTTAGGGTTATGGTGAGGGTGAGAGTAAGGGTTAGGGTGACGGTGAGGGCAAAGTCAGGGTGAGGGCTAGGTTTAGGGTTAGGGTTAGGTTGAGGTTTAGGTTTAGGGTGAGTGTGAGGTTGAGGGTTTGGTTTAGGATGAGGCTAAGGTGTAGGGTTCGGCTTAGGGTGAGGGTGAGGGTGAGTGTTAGAGTTAGGTTAAGGGTGAGGGTTAGGGTTATGGTTATTTTTAGGGTGAGGGTGAGGGTGAGGGTTAGGGTGAGGTGAGGGTCAGGTTGATGGTGAGGGTGAGGGTTAGGGTTTGGGTGAGGGTTAAGTTTAGGGTTAAGTTTAGGGTGAGGGTTTGGGTTAGTGTTAGTGTTAGGATTATGATTAGGCTGAGGGTTAGGTTTAGGGTTAGGGTTAGGGTAAGTGTTAGGGTGAGGGTGAGGGTTAGGTTTAGGATTAGGGTTAGGGTTAGGGCGAGGGTTAGGGATAGGGTTAGGATTAGGGTGAGCGTTTTATTTAGGGTTAGGTTTAGAGTTAGGGTGAAGGTGACGGTGAGGGTTAGCGTTTGGATTAGGTTTAGGGTTAGACTGAGGTTGATGTTGAGCGTGAGGGTTAGGGTTAATGTGAGGGTTAGAGTTAGGGTTAGCTTTAAGGTTAGGGTGAGGGTTAGGGTTATGGTTAGGATGAGGGTAAGGGTTAGGGTGAGGGTTAGAGTGAGGGTTAGGGTGAGGGTGAGGGTTAGTGTTAGGCTTAGGGTTAGGGTGAGGGTTAGTGTTAGGGTTAGAGTTAGGGTTAGGGTGAGGGTAAGGGTTAGGGTGAAGTTTTGGGTGAGAGTGAGGGATAGGCTTAAGGTCAAGGGAAGGGTTAGGGGCGAGGTTTCGGGTGAGGTTGAGGGCTAATGTTAGCATTAGGGTTATGGTGAGTGTGAGGGTTAGGGTTAGAGTTAGGGTTATGTTTTGGGATATGGTGAGGATTAGGGTTAGCATTAGTTTTCCGGTGAGGGGTAGGTTGAGGGGTAGGGTTAGGGTTACAGTTAGGGTGTGGGTTAGAGTTAGGGTGACAGTAAGGGTAAAGGAGAGTTTTAGGATGAGGTTTAGGGTTAGGGTTAAGGTGAGGGTGAGGATTAGATTGAGGATTAATGTTAAGTTTAGAGTGAGGTTTAGGGTGAGGATGAGGGTTAGGGTTAGGGTGAGGGCTAGGGTGAGGGTGAGGGTTAGGGATAGGGTTAGGTTTAGGTTTAGGGTTAAGGTGAAGGTTAGGGTTAGTGTGAGGGTTAGTGTTAGGACTAGGTTTAGACTTAGGGTGAGGGTAAATGTTAGGGTGAGGGTTAGCGTTAGGGTGAAGGTTATAGATAGGGTTAGTGTTAGGGTTAGGTTCAGGGTTATTGTTAGGGTTAGTGTTAGGGTTACAATTACGTTGAGGGTGAGGTTGAGGGTTAGGGTTTATGTGAGGGTTAGGGTTAGGGTGAGGGCTAAGGTTAGGTTTAGGGTTAGGGTGAGGTTTAGATTTAGAGTGAGAGTGAGGGTGAGGGTCAGAGTTAGTTTAGGGTGAGGGTTAGGTTTATGGATAGGGTTAGGGTGAGGATGAGGGTTAGGGTGAGGGTGATGGTGAGGGTGAGGGTGAGGGTTAGGTTTAGTTGGAGGGATAGGCTTATGGTTACGGTTAGGGTGAGTGTGAGGTTGTGGGTTACGGTGAGCTTGATGGTGAGGTTGAGGGTGAGGGTGAGGGTTAGGATTTGGGCGAAGGTTAAGTTTAGGGTTTGGGTTAATGTTAGGTTGAGGGTTAGGGTTAGGGTTAGGATGAGGGTTAGGCTGAGGGTTAGGTTTAGGGTTAGGGTGTGGGTAAGGGTTAGGGTGAGGGTGAGGGTTAGGATTAGGGTTAGGGTTAATTGTAGGGTGAGGGTAAGGGTGTGGGTTTTGGTTAGGGTTAGGTTTAGAGTTAGGGTGAGGTTGAAAATTAGGTTTAGGTTTTGGATTAGGGTTAGGGTTAGGCTGAGTGTGAGGTTGAGGGTGAGGGTGAGGGTGACGGTTAGGGTGAAGGTTAGGGTTAGGGTAAGTGTTAGGATGAGGGTTAGGCTGAGGGTTAGGGTTAGGTTTCGGGTAAGGGTAAGGGTTCAGGTGAGAGTGAGGGTTATGTTTAGGCTTAGGATTAGGGTGACGTTTAGGGTGAGGTTTAGTTTTAGGGTTAGTGTTAGGGTTAGATTGAGCATTAGGGTGTGGGTAAGGGTAAGGGTGAGGTTTAGGATGATGGTGAGGGATAGGGTTAAGGTGAGGATAAGGGTTACAGCGAGGCTTAGGGTGAGGCTGAGTGTTAATGTAGCATTAGGGGTACGGTGAGGGTGAGGGTTAGGGTGAAGGTTAGGGTTAGGGTTAGGGATAGGGTGAGGATTAGGGTTAGGGTTAGGGTTAGGGTGACAGTGAGGCTGAGGGGTAAGGTTTAGGGTTAGTGTTAGGGTGAGGGTTAGGGTGTGGGTTAATGTTAGGGTTAGGCTTAGGGTGAGGTTGAGGGTGAGGGTAAGGATTAGGGTGAGGGTTATGGTGAGGTTGAGGTTTAGTGTTAGCATTAGGTTTAGGTTTAGTGTTAGGGTTAGGGTTAGGATTAGGTTTAGGGTGAGGGTGAGGGTTAGGATGAGGGTGAGTTTTAGGGTATATTTGATGGTTATTTTTAGGGTGAGGGTTAAGGTGATGGTGAGGGTTAGGGTGAGGGTGAGGGTTAGGGTTAGGGTGAGGGTTAGGGTTAGGGTGATGTTTAGGGTGAGGGTTAGGTTTAGGGTGAGGATTAGTGTAAGGGGAAGGATTAGGGTTAGGGTTAGGGTGAGGGTTAGGTTTATGTTTAGGGTGAGGGTAAGGGTTAGGATGAGGGTGAAGGTTTAGGTGAGGATTAGTGTTAGGGTTAATGTTAGGGTGAGGGTGAGGGTTAGAGTTAGCGTTAGGGACAGGGTTAGGGTTAGGGTGAGGGTGAGGGTGAGGGTTACGGTTACGGTGAGCTTTAGGGTTATGGTTAGGGTGAGGTTATGTGTGAGGATTAGTGTTAGGGTTAGGGTTATGTTGAGGGTAAGGGTTAGGGTGAGGTTTAGGGTGAGAGTGAGGGTTAGGGTTAGGGTGAGGGTTAAGATTAGGGTAAGGGTTGGGATGATGGTTAGGCTGAGGGTTAGGGTTAGGGTTAGGGTGAGGTTTAGGGATAGGTTTTGGGTTAGAATAAGTGTTAGGCTGAGGGTTAGGGTTAGGCTTAGTGTGAGGGGTAGGTTTAGGGTTAGGGTGAGGGTAAAGTTTAGGGTGACGGTTAGGGTGAGTGTGAGGGTTATGGTTAGGGTGACGGTTAGGGTGAAGGTTAGGTTTAGGGTTCGGCTTAGCGTGAAGGTTAGGGTGTGGGTAAGTGTTTGGGTGAGGGTTAATGTGAGGGTGAGGGTTAGGGTTAGCATTAAGGTTAGGGTGAGGGTGAGGGTTAGGATGAGGGTTTGGGTTAAGGTTAAAGATAGGGTGAGGATTAGGTTTAGGTTTAGGTTTAGGGTGAGTGTTAGGCAGAATGGTAGCCTTAGGGTTAGGGTGAGGGTTAGGTATAGTGTTAGGCTTAGGCTTAGGGTTAGAGTGAAAGTAAGGGTTAGGGTGAGGTTTAGGGTGAGTGTGAGGATTAGGGTTAGCATTAGGTTTAGCCTTAGGGTTAGGATGAGTGTTAGGGTTAGGGTGAAGGAGAGGGTGAAGGTTAGTATTAGGGTGAGGTTTAGGGTTAGGGTTAGGGTGAGGGTGAGGTTTAGGGTGAAGGTAAGTGTTACGGTGAGGGTTAGGGTGAGGCTGAGGTTTAGGGTTAGCATTAGGGTGAGGGTGAGGGTGAGGGTTAGTGTGAAGTTTTGGGTTAAGGTTATAGATAGGGTGAGGAATAGGGTTAGGGTTAGGTCGAGGGTGAGGGTTAGGTTGAGGGGTAACATTAGAATTTGGGTGAGGGTTAGGTTTAGTGTGAGGGTTAGGGTTAGGGTTAGGGTGACGGTAAGGGTTAGGGTGATGGTTAGGGTTAGTGTGAAGTAGGGTGAGGGTTAGGGTTAGGGTGAGAGTTAGGGATAGGTTTAGGGTTAGGTTGAGGGTTAGGGTTATGGTTAGGATTAGAGTTAGGGTGAGGGTAAGGCTTAGGGTTAGGGTGAGGTTGAGGTTTAGGGTAGGGTGAGGGTGAGGGTGAGGGTAAGTGTTATTGTGAGGACTAGGGTTAGGGTTAGGGTTAGGGTGAGTGTTAGGGTAATGGTGAGGGAGAGGGTGATGGTTAGGTTCAGTATTAGGTTTAGGGTTATTGTGAGGGTTAGTGATAGGGTTATGTTTATTGTGAGGGTTAGAGTTAGGGTTAAGGTGAGGGTTAGTATGAGAGGTATGGTTAGGGTTAGGGTGAGGGTTAGGCTTAGTGTGAGGATTATGGTTAGGGTGAGCGTTAGGGTTAGTTTCAGGGTTAGGGTGAGGTGGAGTATGAGGGGGAGGGCTAGGTTGAGGGTTTGGGTAAGTGTGAGGGTGAGGTTTTCCGTTAGGTAAGGTTTAGGGTTAGGTTTAGGGTGAGGATTATGGTGAGTTTGTAGGTTAGGGTTAGGGTGAGGGTGAGGGTGAGGGTTAGTGTTAGGATGAGGGTTAGGGTTAGGGTGAGGGTGAGGGTGAGGGTGAGGGTTAGGCATAGGGTTAGTGTGAGGGTTAGGGTTACGGTGAGGGTTATGGTTAGGGTGAGGGTTAGGGTTAGGGGTAGTGTGAGGGTTAGGTTTAGGGTGATGTTTAGTGTGAGGGTGAGGGCTAGGTTGAGGGTGAGTGTTTGGGTGAGAGTTAGGGTTAGGGTTAGCGTTAGGGATCGGGTTAGGGTGAGGGTAAGGTTTAGAGTGAGAGTTTGGGTGAGGGTGAGAGTTAGGTTGAGGTTGAGGTTTAGGGTTAGCGAGAGAGTTAGGGTTAGGTTTAGGTTTAGGGTAGTGTGAGGGTTTAGGTTAGGTTGAGGGTTAGGGTTAGGTTTAGGGTTAGTATAAAGGATAGGGTGATGGTTAGGGTTACGGTTAGTGTGATTGTTAGGTTTATGGTTAGGATTTGGGTTAGGTTGAGGGTAAATCTTAGGGTGAAGGTTAGGGTGATGCTGAGGGTTAGGGTTAGGGTGAGGTTAGGTTCAGGGTTAGGATTAGGGTTACAGTTAGGGTAAGGCTGAGGGGGAAGGGGAGGTTGAGGGTGAAGGTTAGGGTTAAAGTTAGGGATAGGGTGAGGATTTGGGTTACAGTTAGATTTAGGTTTAGGGTTAGGCTGAGGCGTAGGGTTAGGGTTAGGGTTGAGTGTTAGGTTTAGTGTGAGGTTTAGGGTAAGGGTTAGGGTGAGGGTTAGGTTTAGTGTGTTGGTTAGGGATAGGGTTAGGGTGAGGGTAAGGGTTAGGGAGAGGGTGAGGTTTAGGGTTAGCATTAGGTAAAAGGTTAGGATTAGGATGAGGTTTAGGGTTATGGAGAGGGTGAGGGTGAGGTTTAGGTTTAGGATGAGGGTTAGGGTTAGTGTGAGGGTGAGGTTTAGGTTTAGGGTGAGGGTTAGGGTTAGGGTGAGGGTTAGGGTGAGGGTTAGGCTTAGGGTGAGAGTCAGGGTGAAGGTTAGGTTTGTGTTGAGGCTTAGGGTTAGGGTGAGGTTTAGGGTTAGGGTTATGCGAGAGTTATGGTTAGGGTGATATTTATTGTGAGGGTGAGTGTTCGTGTGAGGGTGGGTGTTCGTGTGAGGGTGAGGGTTCTGGTAAGGGTGAGGATTAGGGTGTGGTGAGGGTTAGGTTTAGGATGAGAGTCAGGGTGAAGTGTAGGGATATGGTTAGGGTTAGGGTTAGTGTGAAGATTAGGGTTAGGGTGTGGTTTAGTGTGAGGGTGAGCGTTAGGGTTAGCTTTAGTGTTAGGGTGAGGTTTAGGATGAGAATTAGTTTTAGGGTGAGTGTTATGTTTAGGGTTAGTGTGAGGGTTAGGGTTGGGTGATGTTTAGGGTGAGGTTGAGGATTAATGTGAGGGTGAGGGTGAGGGTGCGGGTGCGTGTGAGGCTGAGGGTGAGGGTGAGAGTTAGGGTTAGGTTTAGGGTGAGTGTGAGGGTTAGTGTTAGGATTAGGGTTAGAGTTAGGCTGAGGGTGAGGATGAAATTGAGGGTGAGGTTTAGGGTTAGAGTTAGGGTGAGGTATCAGGTTAGTTTGAGGGTTAGGGTGAGGCTGAGTGTGAGGTTGAGGGTTAGGATTATGGTTAGGGTGAGGGTGAGGGTTTGGTTTAGGTTTAAGGTGTGGGTTAGGGTTAGTGTGAGGGTTAGGGGGAGGGGGAGGGTTAGTGTGATGGTGAAGGTCAGGATGAGGGTGAGTGTTAGAATGAGGGTGAGGGTGAGGGTGAGGGTAAGGGTTAGGATTAAGTTAGGGTGAGTTTTAGTGTTAAGGTTAGGGTTATTGTTAGGGTTGGGAATAGGGTTAGGTGAGGGTAAGGGTGAGTGTTAGCGTTTTGGTTAGGGTTACGGTTAGGGTGAGGGTGTGGTTGAGGGTTAGGGTTAGGATTAGGGTTAGGGTTAGGGTAAGGCTGAGGGTGAAGGGGCTGTTGAGGGTGAGGTTTACGGTTAGGGTTAGGGTTAGCATGAAGGTTACTGTTAGGTTAAGGGTTAGTATAAGGGTTCGGCTGAGGGTGAGGGTTATGGTTGGTGTGAGTGTTAGGTTTAGGGTTAGGGTTTGGGTTAGGTTGAGGGTAAAGATTAGGGTGAAACTTAGGGAGAGGGTGAGGTTTAGTGTTATGTTGAGGGTTCGGGTGAGGGTTAGGGTTAGGGTTATGGTTAAGGTTAGTGTGAGGGTTAGGGTGAAGGTTAGGTTTAGGTTTAGGGTGAGGGTGAGTTTTAGGTTTATGATGAGGGTTAGGGTGAGTGTTCGGGTTTGGGTTAGGGTTAGGGTGAGGGTGAGTGTGAGGTTTAAGGTTAGGGTTTTTGTTAGGCTGAGGTGAGGGTGAGGTGAGTGTTAGGGTTGGGGTTAGGTTGAGGGTTAGTGTTAGTGTGATTGTTAGTGTGAGGGTGACTATAACGGTTAGGGTGATGATTAGGGTGAAGTGAGGGTTAGGTTTAGGGATATGGTTAGGGTGAGGTTTTGTGTTAGGGTGAGGGTTAGGTTGCATGTGAGGGTTAGGGTTAGGGTTAGGTTTAGGATGAGGGTTATGGTTGGTGAGAGGGTTAGGGTGAGGGTGCGGGTTAGGGTTAGCATTAGGGTTAGGATGAGGGTGAGGGTTAGGGTTAGGTTAGGGTGAGGGTGAGGGTGAGGGTGAGAGTGAGGGTTAGGGTTGGTGTTAGTTTTAGTGTTAGGGTTATGGTGAGGGTTAGGGTGAGGTTGAGTGTTAGGGTTAGCATTAGGGTTAGGGTGAGGGTGAGGGTTAGGGTTAGCATTAGGGTTAGGGTGAGCGATAAGGATAGGTTTAAGGTTAGGGTTAGGGTGAGGGTGAGTTTTAGGGTGAGGCTGAGTGTGAGGTTGAGGGTTAGGATTATGGTTCGGGTGAGGGTGAGGGTGTAGGTGAGGATTAGGGTTAGGATTAGTGTTGGCATTAGGGTTAAGCTGAGGGTGAGCTTGCGGGTGAGGGTGAGGGTTTGGTTTAGGTTTAAGGTGAGGTTTAGGGTTAGTGTGAGGGTTAGGCTGAGGGGGAGTGTTAATGTTACGGTTAGGGTGAGTGTTAGTGTGAGGGTTAGGGTTAGGGTTAGGGTTAGGTTGTGGATAAGTGTTAGAGTGATGGTTAGGATGAGGGTTAGGGTTAGTTTGAGGGTTAGAGTTAGGTTTAGGGTTAGGGTGAGTGTTAGGGTTAGTGTGAGCGTTAGAGTTAGGGTTAGGGCTAGGATGAGGGTAAGGCTTAGTGTTAGGTTTAGGGTGAAGTTGAGGGTTATTGTGAGGGTTATTGTTAGGTTTAGGGTAAGGTTTATGGTGAGGTCTAATGTGAGGTTGAGGGTTAGGGTGAAGATGAGGGTGAGGGTGAGCTTTTCGGTTAGGTAAGGGTTAAGATTAGGGTTAGGGTGAGGATTAGGGTGAGGGTGGGATAGGATGAAGTTTAGGGTTAGAGTGATGGTTAGGGTTAGTGTGAGGTTTAGGGTTAGGGTTAGGGTTAGGGTGAGTTTTAGGGTTCGGGTTTGCATTAGGGTTAGCGTGAGGGTTAGGGTGTTTTTGAGGGTTAGGGTTACGGTTAGGATTAGTGTTAGGGTGAGGGTGAGGGTTAGGGTTAGGGTTAGGATGAGGGTTAGGATAAGGGGTAGGGTTAGGATTAGGGTGAATGTTAGGATTAGGGTGATGGTTAGGGTAATGGTGGGATAGGGTTAGGGTGAGGTTAAGGATTAGAGTGAGGGTTAGGGTTAGTGTTAGGTTTAGGGTGATGGTGAGGGTTAATGGTGAGGGTGAGGCTGAGGGTGAGGGTTAGGGATAGGGTAATGATTAATGTTAGGGTTAGTTTGAGGATTAGGCTGAGGGTGATGGTGAGGGTGAGGGTGGGGTTGAGGTTAAGGGTGAAGTTTAGGGCGAAGGTTAGTTTTAGGGTGAGTGTAGGGTGAGGTTGAGGGTTAGAGTGAGGTTTAGGGTAGGGTTAGGGTGAGGGTGAGTGTTCGGTTAGTTTAAGTTTTAGGGTGTGGGTGACAGTTAGGGTTAGGATGAGGGTTAAGGTGATGTTGAGGGTTAGGGTGAGGGTGAGGGTTACGGTTAGGGTGAGGTTTAGGGTAGGGTTAGGGTGAGGGTGAGGGTTCTATTAGTGTAAGTTTTAGGGTGTGGGTGACAGTTAGGGTTAGGATGAGGGTTAAGGTGATGTTGAGGGTTAGGGTGAGGGTGAGGGTTACGGTTACGGTGAGGATTAGTGTTCGGGTTGGTTTTAGGGTTATTGTGAGGTAAGGGTTAGTATGAGGTTTAGGGTGAGGCTGAGGTTTAGGGATAGCGTTAGAGTTAGGGTGTGGGTTAGGGTGAGGGTTAGATTAGGGTGAAGGTGAGGGTTAGAGTTAGGGTTAGTGTTATGGTTAGGTGAGGGTTAGGTGAGCTTTAGGGTGAGGGTTAGGTTTAGGTTTAGGTTTAGGGTGAGGGTTAGGGTGAGGTTTAATGTTAGTGTTAGGATGAGGGTTAGGCTGAGGGTTAAGTTTAGGATTAGCGTGAGGGTAAGGGTTAGGGTGAGGGTGAGGGTTAGGTTTAGGATTAGGGTTAGGCTAAGGATGAGGGTGGGGAATTAGGTTAGGTTTAGGGTGAGGGTTTTGGTTACGGTTAGGTTTAGAGTTAGGGTAAGGTTGAGGGGTTGTGTTTGGATTAGTGTTAGGGTTAGTGTTAGGCTCAGGGTGAGGTTGAGGATGAGGGCGAGGGTTAGGGTTAAGGTGAGGGTTAGGGTTAGGGTTAGAGTTAAGATTAGGGTGAGGGTTAGGGTTAGGTTTAGGTTTAGGATGAGGGTTTTTCTGAGGGTGAGAGTTAGGGTTCGTGTGATGGTAAGGGTTAGGGCGAGGTTTAGGGTGAGGGTGAGGGTTAGGGTGAGGGTGCAGTTGAGTGTTAGTGTTAGGGTGAGGGTTAGGGTGAAGGTTAGGGTTAAGGTTAGAGTGAGGGTTAGGGTGAGGGGAAGTGTTAGGGTGAGGGTTAGTGTGTGGGTGAGTGATAGGGTTAAGGTGAGTGTAAGGGTTAGGGCGAGGTTTAGTGTGAGGTTGAGGATTAATGTTAGCATTTGGGTTACGGTGAGGGAGAGGTTTAGGGTGAGTGTTAGGGTTATGGTTAGGGATACCTTGAGGATTAGGGTTAGGGTTAGGTTTAGGGTGAGGGTTAAGCTGAGGGTTAGGGTTAGGGTTAGGTTGAGGGTTAGGGTGAGGTTAAGGGTTAGGGTTAAAATTATGGTGAGGCTGAGGTTGAGGGTGAGTGTAAGGGTTAGGATGAGGGTTAGGGTGAGTTTGAGGTTTAGTGTTAGCATTAGGGTTAGGTTTAGGGTTAGGGTTATGATTAGGGTTAGGGTGAGGGTGAGGGATTGTGTTAGCATTAGGGTTAGGGTTAGGGTTAGGGTTAGAGTGGGGTTTAGGGTGAGGGTTAGGGTTAGGGTTAGGATTAGATTTAGGGTTAAACTGGGGGGGGGTGAGGTTGAGGGTGAGTATTAGGTTTAGGGTTATTTTTAGCGTGAGGGCTAGGGTGAGGGTGAGGTTTAAGGTGAGGGTTAGGTTGAGGGTTTGGGTTAGGAAAGGCTTAGGGTTAGGGTTAGTGTGAGGGTGAGGATTAGGGTGAGCTTTTAGGTGAGCATTAGTGTTAGGGTGAGGATTATGGTTAGGTTTAGGGTGAGGCTTAGGATTACGGTAACGTTTAGGGTGAGGGTATGGGTTAGGGTGAGGATGAGGGTGAGGGTGAGGGTGATATTGAGGGTAGTGCGAAGGGGAAGGTTAGGGATAGGGCTAGGTTGAGGGTTAGGGTTAGGGTTAGGGTGAGGGGTAGGGTGAGGGGTAGGGTTAGGGTTAGGGTGAGGATTAGGGTGAATTTGAGGCTTAGGGTTAGGGTAAGTGAGAGGATAAGGTTTAGTGTGAGTGTTAGGGTGAGAGTGAGAGTTAGTTTAGCCTTAGGGTTAAGGGTGAGGTTTAGGGTGAGGTTTAGGGTGAGGTTTTGGGTTAGTATGAGGGTGAGGTTTAGAGTTAGGTTTAGGGTGAGGCTTAGGGTTAGGGTGAGGTTTAAGGTAGGGTTAGGGTGAGGGTCGGGTTCTGGAGAGGGTGAGTTTTAAGGTGAGAGTGACGGTTAGGGTTAGGGTGAGGGTTAAGGTGACGGTGAGGATTAGAGTGAGGTTCAGGGTTACGGTTTCGGTGAGGATTAGGGTTAGGGTTAGTGTTAGGGTTAGGGTGAGGGTAAGTTTTAGGGTGAGGGTTAGGGTGCAGCTGTAGTATAGGTTTAGGTGAGGGTTAGGGTGAGCGTTAGGGTGAGGGTTACGTTTAGATTTAGGGATAGTGTGAGGGTTAGGGTGAGGTTTAGTGTTAGTGTTCAGGTTAGGTTTAGGGTGAAGGTTAGGGTTAGGGTAAGGTTTAGAGTGAGGATTAGGGTGAGGGTGAGTGTTACGGATAGTATTAGGGTTAAGGTTAGGTTTAGGGTGAGGGTTAGGGTTAGGGTTATGGTGAGGGTGAGTGTTAGGGTTAGCATTCGGGTTAGGGTTAGAGTTAGGGTGAGGGTTAGGGTTAGGGTTAGGTTTAGGGTGAGGGCTAGGTTTAGGCTTAGGGTAAGGTTTACGTTTAGGGTGAGAGTGAGGGTGAGGGTTAGGTATAGGATTAGGCTTAGGTGTAGGTTTAGGCTTATGGTGAGGATGAGGGTGAGTGTCAGAGTTAGGTTTAGTGTGAGGGTTAGGGTTATGGTTAGGGTTAGGGTAAGGTTGAGGGTGAGGGTTAGGGTGAGGGTGAAGCTGAGGTTGAGGGTAAGTGTGAGGGTTAGGGTTTGTGTGAGGGTTAGGGTTAGGGTTAAATTTAGAGTGAGGGATAGGGTTAGGGTTAACATTAGGGTGAGTGCTAGGGGGAGGGTATGGTTTAGGTTTAGGTTAAGGGTTAGGGTGAGCTTTAGGGTGAGGGTTAGGTTTAGGGTGAGGTTTAGTGTTAGTGTTAGGGTTAGGGTTAGAGTGAGGGTTAGGGTTAGGGTAAGGGTTAGAGTGAGGTTTAAGGTGAGGGTTAGGGTTATGGATAGTATTAGAGTTAAGGTTACGTTTAGGGTGAGAGTTAGTGTTAGGGTTACGGTGAGGGTGAGTGTTAGGGTTAGCATTAGGGTTAGGGTGTGGGTGAGGTTGAGGGTTAGGGTTAGGGTTAGGGTGAGGTTTAGGGTTAAGATTTGGGTTCGAGTTAGGGTTAGGGTGAGGGTGAGGGTGAGGTTTAGTGTTAGAGTTAGGCTTAGGGTGGGGCTTAGTTTGAGGGTTAGGGTTAGGGTTAATGTTAGGGATAGGGTGAGGGTTAGAGTGAGGTTTAGGGTTAGAGTTAGGGTTAGGGTTAGGGTTAAGCTGAGGGTGTGTCTGTGGGTTAGGGTTAGGTTAAGGTTAGGCTTAGATTTACACTAAGGGTGAGGTTGAGGGTGAGGGTTAGGTTTAGAGTGAGGGTTAGGCTTAGGGTTAGGGTGAGGGTTAGGATGAGGGTTAGGTTTAGGATTATGGTTAGGGTGAGCACTGGGGTGACGTTTCGTGTGAGGGTTAGGGTTAGGGATAGTGCTAGGTTTAGGATTAGGGTTAGGTTGAGGGTGAGTCTGAGGGTTAGGGTTAGGGTTAGGATTAGGCTTAGGCTTAGGGTTAGGGTTATGGTTTGGTTTAGGGTGAGGGTTAGGTTGAGGATTAGGGTTAGTGTTAGTGTTAGGGTGAGGGTTAGGGTTAGGGTTAGAGTGACGGTTAGGGTTAGTGTTAGGGTTAGGTTTAGGCTTAGGCTTAGGGTTAGGCTTATGGTGAGGGTGGGGATGAGGTTAAGGTTTAGAATGATGGATAGGGTTATGGTTACATTGAGTGTTAAGGTGAGGGTTTGTGTTAGGATTAGGGTTACGGTGACTGCTAAGGTGAGGGTGAGGTTTAGGGTGAGGGTTAGGTTTAGGATTAGGGTTATGCTGAGGCTGAGGCTGAGGGTGAGGGTTAGGTGTAGAGTGATGGTTAGGGTTACCTTTAGGGTGAGGACTAGGATTAAGGTTAGGGTTAGGGTGAGGGTTTGGGTGAGTGTTAAGCTTAGGGTAAGGGTGAGGGTTAGGGTGAGTGTTAGGGTTAGGGTTAGGGTGAGGTTGAGGGTTAGATTGAGGGTTAGGGTTATGTTGAGGGTTATGTTTAGGGTAAGGGTTAGGTTTAGGTTTAGGGTTATTGTTAGCATCAGGGTTAGGGTTATGGTTAAGGTGAGGGTGAGGGTGAGGGTCAGGGTGAGGGTTAGGGTGAGGTTTAGGTTTAGGGTTAGGGTTAGAGTTAGGGTTAGGGTGAGGGTGAGGTTTAGGGTTAGAGTTAGGGTTAGTGTTTGGGTTAGGGTTACCGTGAGGGTTAGGGTGAGGGTTAGAGTTCAGGTTAGGCTTAGGCTTAGGCTGAGCATGAGGGTGAGGGTTAGGGTTAGGTTTAGGGTTACGTTTAGGTTGAGGGTTAGGATGAGGTTTAGGGTTAGTGTTAGGGTTAGTGTTAGGGTTAGGTTTAGGGTTAGGGTTATGTTTAAGTTTAGGGTTAGGGATAGGGTGAGGGTTAGGATTAGGGTTTGGGTTAGGGTGAGGGTGAGGGTGAGGATTATGGTTAGGGTTAGTGTTAGGGTTAGGGTTAGGGTTAGGGTTACATTGAGGGTTAGAGTTAGGTTTAGGGTTATTTTTAGTGTTATGTTTAGGGTTAAGTTTGGGGTGAGGGTGAGGCTCAGGGTGAGGGTTATGGTTAGTGTTAGGGTTAGGGTTAGGTTTAGCTTTATTGTTGGGTTAGGATTAGAGTTACGGTCAGGGTGAGAGTGAGGGTGAGGTTTAGGGTTAGGGTGAGGTTTAGCGTGAGGTTTAGGGTTAGGGTTAGGGTTAGGGTGCTGGTGAGGTTTAGGTTTAGAGTTAGGGATAGGGGGAGGGTTAGGGAAAGAGTTAGATTTAGGTTTAGTGTTAGCATTAGGGTGAGGGTGAGGGTTAGGTTGAGGTTTAGGGATAGGGTTAGAGTTAGGATTAAGGTTAGCGTGAGCTTGAGGGTGAGGGTTAGGGTTAGGGTTAGGCTTAGGGTTACGGTTAGGCTGAGGGTGAGTGTGGGGGTGAGGATTAGGGTTAGGTTGATGGATAGGTTTAGGGTTAGTGTTATTGTTAGGGTATGGGTTAGAGTTACGGTGAGGGTGAGGTTGCAGGTGAGGGTTAGTGTTAGGGTTAGGATGAGGTTTAGGGTTAGGGTTAGAGATAGGGTTAGGCTGAGTGTGAGGGTGGGGGTGAGGATTAAGGTTAGGGTTAGCTTCAGGGTTAGAGTTATTGTTAGTGTTATGGTTAGGGTTAATTTTGCAGTGAGGGTGAGTTTGAGGTTGAGGTTTATGGTTAGGATTAGGTTTAGGGTTAGGGTTAGGGTTACTGTTATTGATAGGGTTAGGGTTATAGTTATGTTGAGGGTGAGGGTGAGGTTTAGGGTTAGGGTTAGGTTGAGGGTGAGGTTTAGGGTTAGAGTGAGTGTTAGTGGGACAGTTAGTGTGAGGGTTAGGTTTAGAGTTAGTGTTAGTCTTAGGGTGAGGGTGAGTGTTAGGTTGAGGTTTAGGGATAGTGTTCGGGTTAGGATTAGGGTTAGGTGGAGTGTGAGTGTGAGGGTTAGGGATAGGCTTAGGCTTAATCTTAGGGTTAGGCTGAGGGTGAGGGTGGGGGTGAGGGTTAGTGTTATGGTGAGGGTGAGGATTAGTGTTAGGGTGAGGGTTAGGATGAAGCTAGTGTTAGGGTTAGGATTTGGTTTAGGGTGAGGGTGAGGGTGAGGATTAGGGGTAGGGTTACTGTTAGGGTTACAGTGAGGGTTAGTTTTAGGTTTAGGGGTATGGTTAGGCTTAGGTTAGGCTGATGGTGAGTGTGGGGATGAAGATTAGGTTTAGAGTGATGGTTAAGGTTATGGTTACGTTGAGGGTTAGGGTGAGGGTTAGGGTTAGGATTAGGTTTATGGTGAGGGCTAAGGTATGGGTGAGTGTTAGGGTTAGGGGTAGGCTTAGGATTAGGGTTAGGCTGAGACTGAGGTTGAGAGTAAGTGTTAGGGTTAGGGTGATGTTTAGGGTTACGCTTAGGGTGAGGGTTAGGATGAGAGTTAGGGTTAGGGGGTGGGTTAGGGTGAGTGTGACGGTAAGGGTAAAGATGAGGGTTAGGATTAGGGTGAGGGTTAAGGTGAGGATGAGGGTTAGGGTTAGGCTGAGGGTTAGGGTGAGGTTGAGGGTTACGGTTAGGGTGAGGGTGAGGTTTAGATTGAGGTTTAGGTTTATGTTGAGGGTTATGTTTAGGGTGAGGGTTAGGTTTAGTTTTAGGGTTATTGGTAGGGTTAGGGTTAAGGTTACGGTTAAGGTGAGGTTGATGGTGAAGTTTGGGTTATGGTTAGGGTGAGGTTTAGGTTTAGTGTTAGGGTTAGAGTTAGGGTTAGGGTGATGGTGAGGTTTAGGGTTAAGGTTAGAGTTAGGGTTAGGGTGATGGTGAGGTTTAGGGTTAGGTTTAGGGTGAGGTTTAGGGTGAGGGTTAGAGTTCAGGTTAGGCTTAGGCTTAGGCTTAGGCTTAGGCCGAGCATGATAGTGAGGGTTTGGTTTAGGGTTAGGGTGAGGGTTAGCGTTAGGTTTAGGGTGAGTGTTAGGATGAGGTTTATGGTTAGGCTTAGGGTTAGGTTTAGGATTAGGGTTAGGTTTGGGTTTAGGGATAGGGTTAGGGTTTGGGTGAGGGTTAGGGTTAGGGTTAGGGTTATGGTTAGGGTTATTGTTAGTGTTATGGTTAGTTTTAAGTTTGCAGTGAGGGTGATGCTCAGGGTGAGGTTTATGTTTAGTGTTAGTGTTAGGATTAGGTTTAGTGTTAGGGTTAGGGTTGGTTTTAGGGTTACGCTTAGTGTTAGGTGGAGGGTGAGGGTTAGGGTGAGGGTTAGGGTTAGGGGTAGGGTTAGGTTGAGTGTTAGGGTTCGGGTTACGGTGAAGGTGTGGGTTAGTTTTGAGCTGAGGGTTAGGGTGAGGACTAAAGTGAGGGTGAGGGTTAGGGTTAGGGTGAGGATTAGGTTGGGGTTTAGGTTTAGGTTTAGGGTTAGGGTTAGGGTTAGGGTTAGGATTAGGGTTAGGCTGAGGGTGAGTGTGAGGGTTAGTTTAAGGGGTAGGCTTAGGCTTAGGGTTAAGCTGATGGTTAGGGTGGGGATGTGGATTACGTTTAGAGTGATGGTTCTGATTATGGTTAGGTTGAGGGTTAGGATGAGTGTTAGGGTTAGGATTAGTGTTAGGGAGAGGGCTAGGGTGAGTGTGAGGTTTAGGGTTAGATTCAGGCTTAGGCTTAGGGTTAGGCTGAGGCTGAAGGTCAGGGTGAGTGTTAGGGTTAGGGTGATGGTTAGGGTTACGGTTAGGGTGAGGGTTAGGATGAGGGTTAGGTTTAAGCTGAGGGTTAGGATGAGGGTGACAGTAATAGTAAAGATGAGGGTTAGGGTGAGGATGAGGGTTATTGTTAGTGCGAGGGTTAGGGTTAGGGTGAGGGTGAGGGTTAGATTGAGGATTAGTGTTAGCATTAGTGTGAGGTTTAGGTTGAGGATGAGTGTTAGGTTTAGGTGGGGCTAGGGTGAAGTTGAGGGTTAGGGTTAGGATTAGGGTGAGGTTTAGGTTTAGCGTGATGGTTAGCATTAGTTTGAGCGTTAGTGTTAGGTTCAGTGTTAGTGTTAGGGTGAGGGTAAGTGTTAGGGTAAAGTTTAGGTTTAGGGTGAGGTTTAGGATTAGTGTTAGTGTTAGGGTTAGGGTGAGGGTGAGGTTTAGGGTTAGAGTTAGGGTTAGGGTGTGGTTTCGTGTTAGGCTTAGGGTTAGGTTTATTGTTAGCGTTAAGGTTAGGGTGAGGTTTATTGTAGGGGTGAGGGTTAGTGTTAGGTTTAGGATTAGGGTTAGGGTTAAGGTGAGGGTGAGTATGAGGGTTACAGTTAGGGTTAGGGTTAGGATTAGAGTTAGGGTGAGTGTGAGTGTGAGGGTTATCGTTAGGGTGATTGTTGGGGTTAGGGTTAGAGTGAGGGTTAAGGTGAGGGTTAGGCTTAGGCTTAGGGTTTGGGTATGGGCTAGGCTGATGGTGAGGGTTAGGGTTAGGGTTAGAGTGAGGGGTAGGGTGAGGGTTAGGGTTAGTGTTAGTGTTAATGTTGGGGTTAGGGTAAGGCTTAATGTTAGGCGGAGGTTGAGGCTGAGTGTGAGGCTTAGGGTTAGGGTGAGAGTGAGGTTTGGGGTTAGATTTAGCATTAGGGTTAGGGTTAGTATGAGGTTTAGGGTTAGGGTTAGTGTTATGGTTAGGGTTAAAGTGAGGGTGAGTGTGAGGGTTAGGGTTAATCTTAGGCTTAGGCTAAGGCTTAGGCTGAGTGTGACGGTGAGGGTGGGGGTTAAGGTTAGGGTTTTAGGGTTAGGGTGAGTGTTATGATAAGGTTTAGGGTTAGCATTAGTGTGAGGGTGAGGTTTAGAGTTAGGGTGAGGGTTAGGGTTAGAGTTAAGGTGAGGTTTATGGTTAGGATTTGGGTTAGGGTTACAGTGAGGATGAGGGTTAGGGTGAGGGTGAGGGTTAGGATTAGAGTTAGGGTGAGGGTTTGGGTTAGCGTTAGAGTTACGGTGAGGGTCAGGGTTTGGGATAGGGTTAGGGTTAGTGTTACAGTTAGGATTAGGGTTAGAGTAACAGTGAGGGTGAGGGTGAGGGTGAGGGTTAGGATCAGGGTTAGGGTGAGGTTTAGGATTAGGGTTATGGTTAGGGTGAGGGTGAGGTTTAGGGTTAGAGTTAGGGTTACGGGGAGGGTTTGGCGGATGGTTAGGGTTAGGGTTAGAGTTAGAATTAGGGTGAGGTTTAGGTTGAGGTTTAATATCAGAGTTAGGGTTAAGTTTAGGATTAGGTTTGCAGTGAGGGTGAATGTGAGGGTTAGGGTTAGGGTTTGGCTTAGGCTTAGAGTTAGGCTTAGGGTGTGGGTGGGTTTGAGGATTAGGTTTAGAATGATGGTTAGGTTTAGGGTTAGTTTGAGGGCTAGGTTGAGGGTGAGGGTTAGGGTTAGGGTGACGTTTTGGGTTAGGGTTATGGTTAGGGTTAGTGTGAGGGTGGGTGTTAGGGTGAGGGTTAGGTTTAGGGTGAAGGTTATGGTTAGGATGAGGGTTATTGTTAGGGTTAGGGTTAGGGTTAGGGTTATGGTGAGGGTGAGGGTGAAGGTTAGGTTTAGGCTTAGGTTTAGGTTTCGGGTTAGGGTTATAGTTAGGGTTATGGTGAGTGTGAGGTTTAGGGTTAGAGTTAGGGTTAGTGTTAGTATTAGGGTTAGGGTGAGGGTTAGGGTTAGGGTTAGGCTTATGCTTATGCTTAGGCTTAGGCCGAACATGAGGTTGAGTGCTAGGGTTAGGGTTAGGGTGGGGTTTAGGGTTAGGGTTAGGGTTAGGGTGAGGGTCAGGTTGAGGGTTAGATAGAGGGTTAGGGGGAGGGTTAGGGTGAAGGTTTGTTTTTGGGTTAGAGTTTGTGTTAGGGTGAGGGTAAGTTTTAGGTTGAGGGTTTGGTTTTGGGTGAGGTTTATGGTTAGGGTGAGGGTTAGGAATAGGGTTAGGGTTATTGTTAGGGTTAGGTTTAGGGTTAAGGGTAGGGTGAGGGTGAGGTTAAGGATGCGGTTTAGGATTAGGGTTAGGGTGAGGTTTAAGGTTTGGGTTAGGGTTAGAGTTAGGGTTAGGCTGAAGGTGAGATTTAGGGTTAGAGTAGAGTTAGGATGAGGGTTAGGTTGAGGGTTAGGGTTAGGGTTAGTGATAGCGTTAGGGTTAGGGTGAGAGTTAGGGGGATGTTTAGAGTTAGGGTTAAGGTTAGCGTTAGGATTAGGATTAGGGTGAGTGTGAGTGTGTGTATTAGGCTTAGATTTAGCGTTCGGTTTAGGGTTAGGCTGAGGGTGAGGTTGAAGTTGAGGGTTAGGGTTAAGTTTAGTGTTAGGTTTAGGATTTGTGTGAGGGTTAGGGTTAGTGTTAGGCTTAGGCTTAGGGTAATGCTGAGGGTGAGAGTGAGGGTGAGTGTTAGGGTTAATGTGAGGGTTAGTGTTAGGGTTAGGGTGAACTTTAGTGTTAGGGTTAGGGTTATAGTTAGGGTTAGGGTGAGGGTGATGTTTATGGCTAGAGTTAGGGTTAGGGTGAGGGTTAGGGGTAGGGTGAGGGTTAGATTGAGGATTAGTGTTAGGATTAGGGTGAGGTTTAGGGTGAGGATGAGGCTTAGGGTTTAAGGTGAGGGCTTGGGTGAGGGTGAGGGTTAGTTAGGGTTAGGGTGAGTTTTAGGGTTAGGTTAATGGTTAGGGTTAGTTTGAGAGTTAGTGTGAGGGTTAGGATTAGTGTTAGGGTGTGGGTTATTGTTAGGGTGAGGGTTACTGTTAGGGTTAGGGGTACTGTTAGAGTTAGGGTTAGGGTTACGGTTCAGGTTAGGTTGAGGGTGAGGGTTAGGATGAGGTTTAGGGTTAGGGTTAGATTTAGGGTTAGCGTGAGAGTGAGGTTTAGGGTTAGAGTTCGGGTTAGTGGTAGGTTTAGGGTTCTGGTGAGGTTTAGGGTTAGGGTTAGGCTTAGGTTTAGGCTTAGGCCGAGCATGTGTGTGAGGGTTAGGGTTAGGGTTAGGGTGAGAGTTAAGATGAGGTTTAGGGTTAGGATTAGGGTTAGGGTGAGGGCTAGTTGAGGGTTACATTGAGGGTTAGGTTTAGGGATAAGGTTAGGTTTAGGATTAGGTTTAGGGTAGAGTTTGTTTGAAGGTTAGGATTAGGGTTAGGGTTAGGCTTAGGGTTAGGGTGAGGGTTCGGATTAGGGTTTGCATTAGGGTGAGGGTGAAGCTGAGGATTAGGGCTAGGTTTAGTGTCAGGGTTAGGTTTAGTGTTAAGGTTAGGTATAGGGTTAGGGTTAGGGTTAGGTTTATGGTGAGGGTTAGGGTTAGGGTTAGGCTTAGGGTTAGGCTGAGGTTGAGGCTGAGGGTGAGGTTTATGGTTACCCTTAGGGTTACTGTTACGGTTAGGGTTAGTGTTACTGTTAGGGTTAATGATATTGTTAGGATTAGGGTTCGAGTTACGGTGAGGTGGAGGGTGAGGTTTAGGGTTAGAGTGAGGTTTAGGGTGATGTTTAGGGTTAGGGTGAGGGTGAGGTTTAGGGTTAGAGTTAGTGTTAGAGGGAGGGTTAGGGTGAGGTTTAGGGATAGCATTAGTGTTAGGGTTAGGGTGATGGGGAGGGTTAGTTTGAGGTTTAGGGATAGGATTAAGTTTAGGATTAGGGTTAGGGTGAGGTTGAGTGTGAGGGTTAGGGTGAGGGTTAAGTTTAGGCTTAGGGTTAGGCTGAGGGTGAGGATTAGGGTTAGGGTGATGGTTAGGGTTAGGGTTAATGCTATTGTTAGGTTTAGGGTTAGAGTTACAGTGAGCGTGAGGGTTCGGGTGAGGGTTAGGGTTAGGGTTAGTGTGGGGTTTAGGGTTAGGGTTTGAGTGAGGGTGAGGGTGAGGTTTATGGTTAGATATAGTGTTAGGGTGAGGGTGAGGGTGAGCTTTAGGGATAGGGTTAGTGTTAGGTTTAGGGTGAGGGTGAGGGTTACATTGAAGTTTAGGGTTAGGCTTAGGGTTAGAGTTAGTGTGAGGTTTAGTTTTAGAGTTAGGTTTAGCATTAGTGTGAGTGTAAGTGTTAGGGTGAGGTTTTGGGTTAGGGTGATGTTTATGGTTAGGGTGAGGGTTAGGATTTGTGTTAGGGTTATTGTTAGGGTTAGGTTTAGGGTTTGGGTTAGGGTTAGAGTTAGGTTTAGGGTGAGGGTGAAGTTTAGGGTTAGAGTTAGAGTTAGGGTGAGGGTCAGGGTTAGGGTTAGTGTTAGGGTTAGGGTTAGTATTAGGGTGAGAGTTAGGGGGAGGGTTAGGGTAAGGGTTAGGTTTAGGGTTATGATTCAGGTAAGGGTGAAGGTGAGTGTGAAGTTTAGGGTTAGGTTTAGTGATAGGTTTATTGTTAGTGTTAGGGTTAGAGTGAAGTTGAGGGTAAGGGTGAGGGTGACGATTAGGTTTAGTGTTAGGGTGAAGTTTAGGGTTAGGTTTAGGGTTAGGGTGAGGGTTAGGGTTAGGGTGAGGTTTAGGATGAGGATTAGGGTTACAATTAGGGTTAGGTTGAGAGCTAGGGTGAGGGTGAGGATTAGGGTTAGTGATATTGTAAGTTTTAAGGTTAGGGTTAGGTTTAGGGTGAGAGTTAGTATGAGGGTTAGGGTTACTGTGAGGGTGAGGGTTAGGGTGAGGATTAGGGTCAGGGTGAGGGTGAGTGTTAGCATTATGGTTAGGGTTAGGGTTAGGTTTAGGGTAAGGATTAGTGTTATTGTCAGTGTTAGGGTTAGAGTTATGGTGAGGGTGAGGGTGAGGTTGAGGCTTAGGTTTAGGGTTAGGGTGAGGATTAGTTTTAGGGATAGGATTAGGGTGAGGCTGAGGGTGAGATTTAGGGTTAGGTTTAGGGTTAGTTTGAGGGTTAGGTTGAGGGTTAGGGTTAGGGTTAGTTTTAGGGTTAAGGTTAGGGTGAGGGTTAGGTTGAGGATTAGGGTTAGTGTTAGAGTTAGGGCTAGGATAAGGGTTAGGGTTAGGGTGAGTGTGAGGGTTAGGTTGACGATTAGAGTTAGGGTGATATTTAGGCTGACGGTTAGGTTTCGGCTGAGGATTAGGGTTAGGGTGAGTATTAAGGTTAGGGTGAGGGTGAGGGTTACGATTAGGGTTATGTTTAGTGTGAGGGTAAGGTTTAGGGTGAGGGTTATGGAGAGGTTGAGGTTTAAGTTTAGCATTAGGGTTAGGTTTAGGATTAGGGTTAGGGTTTGGGTGAGGGATTTGCTTAGGAAAGGCTTAGGGTTAGGGTTAGGTTGAGGATTAGGGTGAGGGTGAGGTTTAAGTTGAGGATTAGGGTTAGGGTGAGGATTAGGGTTAACGTTAGTGTTTCGGTTAGGGTTAGAGTGATGTTTAGGGTGAGGGTGATTGTTAGGCTGAAGGTGAGCCTGAGAGTGAGTGTGAGGGTGTAGGTGAGTGTTAGGGTTGTGGTGATGGTGAGGGTTAGGGTAAAGGTGAGGGTGAGGGTTCGGTTAGAGTTAGGGTGAGGTTTAGGGTTAGGGTTAGGGTTACTGTGAGGATAAGTGTTAGGGTGAGGGTTAGGGTGAGAGTGAGGGTTAGGGTTAGAGTTAGGGTTAGGGTTAGGTTTAGGATGAGGGTTAAGGTGAGGTTTAGGGTTAGTATGAGGGTGAGGGTTAGAGTTAGGTTTAGGGTGAGGATTAGGGTTAGGGTTAGGATTAGAGTGAGGGTTAGTGTGAGGGTTAGTGTGAGCATGAGGGTGAGGTTGAGGGTGAGGTTGAGGGTTAGGGTTTAGGTGAGGGTCAGGTTTACGGTTAGGGTTAATGTTAGGGTGACGGTTAGGGTTAGGATGAGGGTTAGGCTGAGGGTTACGTTTAGGGTTAGGGTGAGGCTAAGGTTTAGAGTGAGGGTAAGGGTTACAGTGAGGGTGAGGGTTAGGTTTTGGATTAGGGTTAGGGTTAGGGTGAGGGTTTAGGGTTAGATTTATGATTAGTGTGAGGGTTTTGGTTTGGTTTAGAGTTAGGGTGAGGGTTAGAGTTAGTGTTTGGATTAGGGGTAGGGTTAGGGTTAGGATGTGGGTGAGGTTGAGGGTGAGGTTGAGGGTTAGGGTTAATGTGAGGTTTAGGGTTAGGATTAGCGTTAAGGTTGGGGTGAGGGTTAGGTTTAGGGTTAGGGTTAGAATAAGGGTTAGGCTGAGGGTTAGGTTTAGGGTTCAGGTGAGGGTAAGGGTTAGGGTGAGGTTTAGGGTGAGGGTGAGGTTTAGGTTAAGGCTTAGGTTTAGGGTGAGTGTTAGGGTTAGGGTTAGGGTGAGAGTGAGGTTTAGGTTTAGGGTGAGGGTGAGGGTTAGTGATAGGGTTGGGGTTAGGGTCAGGGTCAGGGTTAGGGTTAGCTGTAGAGTTAGTGTGAGGGTGAGTGTGAGGGTTAGGGTTAGGTTTAGATTTAGGGTTAGGGTTAGGCTGAGGGTGAGTGTGAGGTTTAGGGTTGGGATGAGGGTTAGAGTTAGGGTTAGGGTTAGGGTTGGTTTGAGTGTTAGGGTTAGGTTTAAGAAGTGGGTTTGGCTGAGGGTTACGGTTATGGTTAGGGTGAGGTTTAGGGTTAGTGTGAGGGTTAGGATGATAGCTAGGCCGAATGTTAGTTTTAGTGTTAGGGTGAGGGTAAGGGTTAGGGTGAGGGTGAGGGTTAGGTTTAGGGTTAGGTTTAGGGTTAGGGTGAGGGTTAGGGACAGAGTTAGGATTAGGGTGAGGTTTAGGGTGAGGGTTAGGGTTAGGGTTAGGGTGAGGTGTAGTTGAGGGTTAGGTTTAGGGTGAGGTTTAGGGTGACGGTGACGGTAAGTGTTAGGGTGAAGTTGAGGGTTTGGGATTGGGTTAGTGTCAGAGTTAGGCTTAGGGTTAAGGTTAGGGTGAAGGGTAAGTTGAGGGGGTACGGGTAGGGTTAGGGTGAGGTATATGGTTAATGTGAGGATTAGGGTTAGGGTTAGGGTTAGTGTGAGGATAAGGATAAGAGTGAGGGTTAGGGTGAGAGTGAGGTTTAGGGTTAGCGTTAGGGTTACGGTGAGTTTCAGGGTGAGGGTTAAGGTGAGGATTAGGGTTAGGGTTAGGGTTATAGTCAGGGTAAGGGTTAGGATGAGGTTTAGTTTGAGGGTGAGGTTTAGGTATAGCGTTAGAGTTAGGTTGAGTTTTAGGGTGAGGGTTAGGATCCAGGTTAGGTTAGGTGAGGGTGAGGGTTATCGTTAGGTTTAGGGTTAGGTTTAGGGTGAGGGTAAGGTTTAAGGTGAGGGTTAGGGTGAGGGTGAGGGTTAGGGTTAAGTTGAGGGTTAGGGTGTGCGTTAGGGTGAGGGTTCAGTTGAGGGTTTGGGTTAGGGTTAGGGTGAGGTTGAGGGAGAGGGTGAGACTTAGGGTTAGGTTTAGGGTGAGGATGGGGTTTAGGTTTAGTGTTAGGGTTAGGTTTAGGGTGAAGGATAGGGTGAGGGTAAGGGTTAGAGGGAGGTTTAGCGGAAGGGTGAGGGTTAGGGATAGCATTAAGGTTAAGGATAGCTTTACGGTGAGAGTTAGGGTTAGTGTTAGGGTTACGGTGAGGGTGAGGGTTAGGGTTAGGGTTAGGGTGAGGGTTAGGTTTAGGGTTAGGGTGACGGTGAGGGTAAGGGTTAGGGTGAGTACTAGGGTTAGGTTTAGGGTTAAGGTAAGGTTTAGGTTTAGGGTGAGGGTGAGAGTGAGAGTTAGGTTTAGGATTAAGCTTAGGTGTAGGCTTAGACTTAGGTTGAGGGTGAGGGTGAATGTCAGAGTTAGGTTTAGTGTGAGGGTTAGGGTTATGGTTATTTTTAGGGTGAGAGTGAGGGTGAGGGTTAGGGTGAGGTTGAGGGTTAAGGTTTTGGTGAGGGATAGTATTAGGGTTAAGGTTAGTGTGAGGGTTAGGGTTATGGTTAGTATTAGGATGAGGGTTAGGTTTAGGGTTAGGGTGAGGGTAAAGTTTAGGGTGAGGGTGAGGGTTAGGGGTAGGATTAGGATTTGGGTTAGGGTGAAGGTCAGGGATAGGGTCAGGATTAGGTTGAGGGTTTTGTTTAGGGTTAGGTTTAGAGTCAGGGTGAGAGTGAGGGTGAGGGTTAGCGTTTGGATTAAGGTTAGGGTTAGGGTTAAGCTGAGGTTGATGTTGAGGATGAGGGTTAGGGTTAATGTGAGGTTTAGCGTTAAGGTTAGGGTGAGGGTTAGGTTTAGGGTTAGGATGAGGGTAAGGGTTAGGGTGAGGGCTAGGGTGAGGGTGAGGGTTAGGGATAGGGTTAGGTTGAGGTTTAGGGTTCAGGTGATAGTTAGGGTTAGTGTGAGTGTTAGTGTTAGGACTAGGGTTAATTTTAGGGTGAGGGTTAGTGTTAGGGTGACTTATAGCGTTAGGGTGAGTGTTATGGTTAGGGTTAGGGTTAGTGTTAGCTTTAGAGTTATTGTTTGGGTTAGGGTTAAGGTTACGTTGAGGTTGAGGGTGAGGTTAAGTGTTTGGGTGAGGGTTACCATTAGGGTGAGGGTTATGGTTAGAATTAGGGTTAGTGTTAGGTTAAGGGTTTTTGTTAGGGTTAGGGTTAGGGTTAAGGTTACGGTGAGGGTGAGGTTGAGGGTAAGTTTTAGGGTTAGGTTGAGGTTTAGGTTTAAGGTTAGGGTTATAGTTAGGGTTAGGGTGAGGGTGAGGGTGAGGGAGAGGTTTAGAGTTAGTGTTAGGGGGAGGGTTAGGGGGAGGGTTAGGTTTAGGGTTAGGGTTAGTGTTAGGATTAGGGGTAGGGTGAGGTTGAGTGTGAGGGTTAGGGTTAGGGTTAGTCTGAGGGTGAGGGTGAGGGTTAGGTTTAGGATTTGGGTGAGGTTTAGGATGAGGTTAAGGTTAGGATTAGGTTTAGGATGAGGGCAGGTGTGAGGGTGAGGTTTAGGGTTAGCATTATGGTGAGGTTTAGGATTAGGGTTAGGTTTATGGTTAGGGTGAGGGTTACTGTTAGGGTTACAGTGAGGGTGAGGTTTAGTGTTAGGGTGATGGTTAGTGTTAGGGTTAGGGTGAGGGTGAGGTTTAGGGTTAGAGTTAGAGTTAGTGTTAGGGTTAGAGTTAGGGTGAGGTTTAGGGTGTGGGTTTGTGAGGGTTAGAGTTCGGGTTAGGCTTAGGCTTAGGCTTAGGCTGAGCGTGGGGGTGAGGTTTAGGGTTATTTTTAGGGTGAGGGTTAGGGTTAGATTTAGGGTGAGAGTTAGGATGAGGTTTGTGGTTATGGTTATGGTTAGGGTTAGTTTTAGGGTTACGATTAGGGTTAGTTTTAGGGTTAGGGTTAGGGTGAGGTTTTGGGTTAGGTTTAGGGTTAAGTTTAGGATTAGGGTTAGGGTTAGGGCTATTGTTAGTGTTATGGTTAGTGTTAAGTTTGCGGTGAGGGTGAGGCTCAGGGTGAGGGTTATGGTTAGTGTTAGGGTTTGGGTTAGGGTTAGTATTATTGTTAGGGTTCGGGTAAGAGTTACGGTCATGGTGAGAGTGAGGGTGAGGGTTAGGGTGAGGTTTAGGGTGAGGTTTAGGGTTAGGGTAAGGGTTAGGGTGCTGGTGAGTTTTAGGGTTAGAATTAGGGTGAGGGGGAGTATTAGGGTGACGGTTAGGGTTAAGTTTAGTGTTAGCATTAGGGTGAAGGTGAGGGTTTGGTTGAGGTTTAAGGATAGGGTTAGTGTTAGGATTAGGGTTAGGGTGATGGTGAGGGTTAGGGTTAGGCTTAGGCTTAGGGTTAGGCTGAGGGTGAGGCTGGGCGTGAAGATTAGGTTTAGAGTGATGGTTAGGGTTAGGGTTAGTGTTATTGTTAGGGTTAGGGTTAGAGTTAAAGTGAGGTTGAGGGTGCGGGTAGGGTTAGGGTTAGGGTTAAGCTGAGGTTTAGGTTTAGGTTTAGAGATAGGGTTAGGGTGAGGGTGAGGTTTAGGGTTAAAGTTAGAGTTAATGTTAGGGTTAGGCTTAGGGTTAGAATGAGACTGAGTGTTGGCATGAGGTTTCGGGTTAGGGTTAGGGTTAGGGTTAGAGTTAGGGTTAGGGTTAGGGTTAGGGTAAGGGTTAATGTTAGTGTTATGGTTAGTGTTAGGTTTAAGTTTGGAGTGAGGGTGAGGCTGAGTCTGAGGTTTATGGTTAGGGTTAGGGTTATGGTTAGTGTTATTGTTAGGGTTAGGGTTAGAGTTACGGTGAGGGTGAGAGTGAGGGAGAGGGTTAGGGTTAGGTGAGATTTAGGGTGAGGTTTAGTGTTAGGGCTAGGTTGAGGGTGAGGATTAGGTTTAGAGTTAGGTTTAGTGGGAGGGTTAGGGTGAGGGTTAGGGTTAGGTTGATTTTTAGGGATAGGGTTAGGGTTAGGATTAGGGTTAGGGCGAGGGTGAGTGTGAGGGTTAGGGTTAGGGTTAGGCTTAGGCTTAGGCTTAGGCTGAGGGTGAGGGTGGGCATGAGCGTTTGTGTTACAGTGACCGTGAGGATTAGAGTTAGGGTGAGGGTTAGGATGAGGGTTAGGGTTACAGTGAGGGTGAAAGTTAGGGTTAGGGTGAGGGTTACGTTTAGGATTAGGGTTAGGGTGAGGGTGAGGGTTAGGATTAGGGTTAGAGTTAGGTTTATTGTTAGTTTTATGGTTAAGGTTACTTTTGGAGTGAGTGTGAGGCTGAGGGTGAGGGTTAGGGTTAGGATTAGGTTTAGGGTTTGGATTAGTGTTAGGGTGAGGGTGAGATTGAGGGTGAAGATTAGGGTAAAGGTGACGTTTAGTGTTACGGTTAGCTTGAAGGTTACTATGAGGGTTAGGGATAGATTGATTGTTATGGTGAGGGTGAAGGTAAGGGTAAAGTTGAGGGTTAGGCTATGGGTGAGGGTTAAGAAATGGGTCAGGGTTAGGGTTAGGGTGAGGGTTAGGGTAAGTGTGAGGGTTAGGGGTTAGGGTGAGGGTGAGGGTTAGATTGAGGATTAGGGTTAGGGTTAGTGTGAGGTTTAGGGTGAGGATAAGGGTTTAGGGTTAGGTGAGGATAAGAGTTAGAATTAGGGTTAGGGTGAGGGCTAGGGTGAGGCTGGGGGTTAGGGTTAGGGTGAGGTTTAGGGTTAGGATGAGTGTTAGGGTTAGTGTGAGGGTTAGTGTTAGGGTTATGGTTAGTGTTAGGGTGGGGGTATGTGTTAGGGTGATGGTTAGGGTTAGGGTGAGGGTTACAGTTAGGTTGAGGGTTAGGGTTCGTGTTAGGGTTATTTTTAATTTTAGGTTAAGGGTTA
The DNA here is from genome assembly GCF_024711535.1 of Dipodomys merriami. Classification (NCBI taxonomy): domain Eukaryota; kingdom Metazoa; phylum Chordata; class Mammalia; order Rodentia; family Heteromyidae; genus Dipodomys; species Dipodomys merriami. The sequence continues at coordinate 3,103,167 of NW_027206335.1, read as the reverse complement.
GGTTGAGGGTGAGGTTGAGGGTGAGGTTTAGGGTTAGTGTGAGGTTTAGGGTTAGGGTTAGGATTAGGGTTAGAGTTAGGGTTAGGGTTAGGGTGAGGGTTAGCGTTAGATTTAGGGTTAAGGTTAGGGTGAGGGTTAGGGTTATAGTAAGGGTTAGGGTTAGGATTATGGTTAGGGTGAGGGTGAGTGTGTGGGCTAGGCTTAGGTTTAGAGTAAGGCTTAGCATTAGGCTGAGGGTGAGGTTGGAGGTGAGGGTTAGGTTTAGGCTGAGTGTTAGGATTAGGGTTAGGGTGAGGGTAAGGGTGAGGGTTAGGGTTAGGATTAGGGTTAGGCTGAGGGCTAGGGTGAGGGTGAGGTTTAGGTTTATGGTTAGGGTGAGGTTTAGGGTTAGGTTTAGGTTGAGGGTGAGGTTTAATTTTAGAGTTAGTGTTAGGGTGAGGGTTAGGGTTATGGTTAGGATTAGGATTAGGGTTACTGTGAGGGTGAGTGTGAGGGTTACGGTGAGGGTTAGGGTTGGTCTTAGGGTTAGGCTGAGGGTGATAATGAGGGTGAGGGTTAGGGTTAGGGTGAGGTTGAGGTTTAGGGTTAGAGTTAGTGTTAGTGTGAGGGTTAGTGTGAGAGTGAGTGTTAGGTTTAGGTTGTGGGTGAGGGTCAGGATTAGGGTGATGCTTAGGGTTATCTCAGGGTGAGGGTTAGGATGAGGGTTAGGGTTATTGTGAGGATTAGGGTGAGGGTGACAGTAAGGGTAAAGTTGAGGGTTAGGCTGAGAGTGAGCATTATGGTAAGGGTGAGTGTTGGGTCTAGGGTGAGGGTTAGGGTTAGGGTTAGGGTTAGGGTGTGGTTTAGATTGAGGATTCGTTTTTGGGGTTAGTGTGAGGTTTAGGGTGAGGATGAGGGTTAGGGTTGGGTTGAGGGCTAGGGTGAGGATGAGGGTTAGGATTAGGGTTAGGGTGAGTGTTAGGTTTTGGGTTAGGGTTAGTGTGAGGATTAGTGTTAGGGTTAGGGTTAGTGTTAGGGTGAGGGTAAGTGTTAGGGTGAGGTTTAGGGTTAGGGTGAGTGTTATGGTTAGAATGAGAGATAGGGTAGGTTTAGGGTTATTTTTAGGGTTAAGGTTAGGGTTAGGATGAGGGTCAGGGTTAGGATTAGGGTTAGGGTGAGGGCTAGGGTGAGAGTGAGGATTAGGTTTAGGGTTAGGCTTAGGCTTAGGGTTAGGCTGAGGCTGAGGGTGAGGTTGAGGGTTCGGGTTAGCATGATGGTTAGGGTCATGGTTAGGGTGAGGGTTAGGATGAGCGTTAGGTTTAGGGTAAGGTTTAAGGTGAGGGTGACAGTAAGGGTCAAGATGAGGGTTAGAGTGAGGATTAGGGTTAGGGTTAGGGTGAGGGTGAGGATAAGATAGAGGATAGTGTTAAGGTTAGAGTGAGCTTTAGGGTGATAATGAGGGTTAGGGTAAGGGTGAGGGCTAGGGTGAGGGTGAGGGTTAGGGATAGGTTTAGGTTGAATTTTAGGGTTAAGGTGATGATTAGGGTTAGTGTGAGGGTTAGTGTTAGGACTAAGGTTAGTTTTAGGGTGAGGGTTAGTGTTAGGGTGAGTTATAGCATTAGGGTGAGGGTTATGGTTATGGTTAGGGTTAGTGTTAGCTTTAGGGTTATTGTTTGGGTTAGGGTTAAGGTTACGTTGAGGGTGAGTGTTAGGGTAAGTGTTAGGGTGAGGGTTACCGTTAGGGTGAGTGTTATGGTTAGGGTTAGGGTTAGTGTTAGGTTTAGGGTTATTGTTAGGGTTAGGGTTAGGGTTAGGGTTAAGGTTACGGTGAGGGTGAGGGTGAGGTTAAGATTTAGGGTTAGGTTGAGGTTTAGGTTTAGGGTTAGGGTTAGAGTTAGGTTTAGGGTGAGGGTGAGGATTAGGTTATAGTTAGTGTTAGGGGGAGGGTTAGGGTGAGGGTTAGGGTTAGGGTTAGGGTTAGTGTTAGGATTAGGTTTAGGGTGAGGTTAGGGTTAGGGTTAGTCTGAGGGTGAGGGTGAGGGTTAGGTTTAGGATTTGGGTGAGGTTTAGGATGAGGTTAAGGTTAGGATTTGGGTTAGGATGAGGGCAAGTGTGAGGGTGAGAGTTAGTATTAACATTATGGTGAGGTTTAGGATTAGGGTTAGGTTTATGGTTAGGGTGAGGGTTACTGTTAGGGTTACAGTGAGGGTGAGGTTTTGGGTTAGGGTGAGGGTTAGAGTTAGGGTTAGGGTGAGGGTGAGGTTTAGGGTTAGAGTTAGGGTTAGTGGTAGAGTTAGGGTTAGGGTGAGGGTTTGTGAGGGTTAGGGTGAGTGTTAGAGTTCGGGTTAGGCTTAGGCTTAGGCCGAGCGTGGGGGTGAGTGTTAGGGTTAGGTTTAGGGTGAGGATTAGGGTTAGGTTTAGGGTGAGGGTTAGGATGAGGTTTGTGGAAATGGTTATGGTTAGGGTTAGTTTTAGGGTTCCGATTAGGGTTAGTTTTAGGGTTAGGTTTAGGGTGAGGGTTTGGGTTAGGGTTAAGTTTAAGTTTAGGATTAGGGTTAGGGTTAGGGTTAGGGTTATTGTTAGTGTTTTGGTTAGTGTTAAGTTTGCGGTGAGGGTGAGGCTCAGAGTGAGGGTTATGGTTAGTGTTAGGGTTTGAGTTAGGGTTAGTATTACTGTTAGGGTTAGGGTTAGAGTTACTGTCATTGTGAGAGTGAGGGTGAGGGTTAGGGTTAAGATTAGGGTTATGGTGAGGGTGAGGGTTAGGGTTAGGCTTAGGCTTAGGGTTAGGCTGAGGGTGAGGCTGGGGGTGAGGATTAAGGTTAGGGTGATGGTTAGGGTTAGAGTTAGTGTTATTGTTAGGGTTAGGGTTAGAGTTAAAGTGAGGGTGAGGGTGCGGGTAGGGTTAGGGTTAGGGTTAAGCTGAGGTTTAGGGTTAGGTTTAGAGATAGGGTTAGGGTGAGGGTGAGGTTTAGGGTTAAAGTTAGGGTTAATGTTAGGGTTAGGCTTAGGGTTAGAATGAGACTGAGCGTTGGCGTGAGGATTAAGGTTAGGTTTAGGGTTAGGGTTATAGTTAGGGTTAGGGTTAGGTTTAGGGTTAGGGTAAGGGTTAATGTTAGTGTTATGGTTAGTGTTAGGTTTAAGTTTGCAGTGAGGGTGAGGCTGAGGGTGAGGTTTATGGTTAGGGTTAGGGTTATGGTTAGTGATATTGTTAAGATTAGGGTTAGAGTTACGGTGAGGGTGAGGGTGAGGGTGAGGGTTAGGTGAGATTTAGGGTGAGGTTTAGGGTTAGGGTTAGGTTGAGGGTGAGGATTAGGTTTAGAGTTAGGGTTAGTGGGAGGGTTAGGGTGAGGGTTAAGGTTAGGTTGATTTTTAGGGATAGGGTTAGGGTTAGGATTAGGGTTAGGGTGAGGGTGAGTGTGTGGGTTAGGGTTAGGGTTAGGCTTAGGCTTAGGGTTAGGCTGAGGGTGAGGGTGGGAGTGAGCGTTTGTGTTACAGTGACGGTGAGGATTAGAGTTAGGGTGAGGGTTAGGATGAGGGTTAGTGTTACAGTGAGGGTGAGGGTTAGTGTGAGGGTTAGGGTTAGGATTAGGGTTAGGGTGAGGGTGAGGGTTAGGATTAGGTTTAGAGTTAGGTTTATTGTTAGTGTTATGGTTAAGGTTATTTTTGGAGTGAGGGTGAGGCTGAGGGTAAGGGTTATGGTTAGGAGTAGGGTTAGGGTTAGGTTTAGGGTTAGGGTGAGTGTGAGATTGAGGGTGAGGGTGAGGGTTTGTGTTAGGTTTAGGGACAGATTTAGGTTTAGGATTAGGGTTACAGTTAGGGTTAGGGTTAGGGTGAGGGTAAGTGTTAGGGTGAGGGTTAGGTTTAGGGTTAGGGTTACAGATTGGTTGAGGGTTAGGTATCGTGTTAGGAATATTTTTAATTTTAAATTTAGGGTTACGCTCAGGGTGAGGGTGAGGGTGAAGGTTAGGGTTAGGGTTAGGGTGAGGTTTAAGGTTAGGATTAGGTTAGAGTAAGGTTAGGGTTAGGGTCAGGTTTAGGGTTAGGGTTAAAGATAGGTTGAGGGTTAGGGTTCCTGCTAGGGTTATTTTCAATTTTATGTTTAGGGTTATGTTGAGGGTGAGGGTGAGTGTTAGGGTTAGGGTTAGGGTTAGGGTTAGGCTTAGAGTGAGGGTTAGTGTGAGGGTTAGGGTTAAGGTTAGTGTTAGGTTAGGGTTAGGGTGAGGGTTAATCTGAGGGTTACGGTTAGGTTTAGGTTGAAGTTTAGGTATAGGGTTAGAGTTAGAGTTAGGGTTAGGTTGATCGTGAGGTTTAGGGTTAGAGTTAGGTTTAGTGTTAGGGTTAGGTTTAGGGTGAGTGTTAGGGTGAGGGTTAGAGTTCGGGTTAGGCTTATGCGGATTGTCAAGGTGAGGGTTAGGGTTAGGGTGAGGGTTAGCCTTAGGTTTAGGGTGAGGGTTTGGATGAGGTTTTTGGTTATGGTTAGGGTTAGTGTTACTTTCAGGGTTAGGTTTAGGTTTATGGTTAGGGTTAAGGTGAGGGTTAGGTTTAGGTTTAGACTTAGGGTTAAGGGTAGGGTTATTGTTAGTGCTATGGTTAGTGATAATTTTGCAGTGAGGGTGAGGCTCATTTGAGGATTATGGTTAGGGTTAGGTTTAAGGTTAGTGTTATTGTTAAGGTTAGGGTTAGAGTTACAGTCACGGTGAGAGTGAGGGTGAGGATGAGGGTTAGGGTGAGTTTTAGGGTGAGGTTTAGGTTTAAGGTTAGGGTCAGGGTGCTGGTGAGGTTTAGGTTTAGAGTTAGGATTAAGGGGAGGGTTAGGGTGAGGGTTAGGTTTAGGTTTAGTGTTAGCATTAGGGTGAGGGTGAGGGATAGGTTAAGGTTCAGGGATAGGGTTAGGGTTAGGGTTAGGGTTAGGGTCAGTGTGAGGGTGAGGGTTAGGTTTAGGCTTAGGCTTAGGCTTAGGCTTAGGCTAAGGGTGAGAATGGGAATGATGATTAGGGTTAGGGTGATGGTTATTCTTAGGGTTAGTGTTATTGTTAGGGTTAGGGTTAGAGTTACGGTGAAGGTGAGGGTGCAGGTGAGGTTTAGGGTTAGGGTTAAGGTGAGGTTTAGGGTTAGGTTTAGAGATAGAGATAGGGTGAGGGTGAGGTTTAGGATTAGAGTTAGGGTTAGTGTTAGGGTTAGGCTTAGGGCTAGGCTGAGGCTGAGGGTGGGGGTGAAGATTAGGGTTAGGTTTAGGTTTAGGGTTAGAGTTAGGGTTAGGGTTAGGGTTAGGGTTAGGGTTTGGGTTATTGTTAGTGTTATGGTTAGGGTTAAGTTTGCAGTGAGAGTGAGGCTGAGGGTGAGGTTTATGGTTAGGGTTAGGGTTAGGATTAGGGTTACTGTGACTGTGAGTGTGAGGGTTAGGGTTAGGGTTAGGCTTAGGCTTAGGGTTAGGCTGAGGGTGAGGGTGGGGGTTAGGGTTAGTGTCATGTTGAGGGTGAGGATTAGGGTTAGGGTGAGTGTTAGGATGAGGGTTAGTGTTATGGTGAGGGTAAGGTTTAGGGTTAAGGTGAGGGTTAGGGTTAGGATTAGGGTTAGGGTGAGGGTGAGGGTTAGGGTTAGGGTTATGGTTAGGGTTATTGTTAGTGTTATGGTTAAGGTTACCTTTGAAGTGAGCGTGAGGGTTAGGGTTAGGATTAGGGTTAGGGTGAGGTTGAGGGTTAAGGGTGAGGTTGAGGGTTTGGGTTAGTTTTAGGGTGAGGTTTAGGTTTAGGGTGAGGGTTAGGGTTAGTGTGAGGGTTAGTGTTAGGGTTATGGTTATGTTTAGGGTCAGGGTTAAGGTTAGGGTCAGGGTTAGGGTTAGGGTTAGTGTTAGGGTTAGGGTTAGGGTGAGGGTTAGTTGAGGTTTAGGGTTAGGTTTAGGTTTAGGATTAGGTTTGGGTGAGGGTGAGTGTGAGGGTTAGGGTTACGCTTAGGCTTAGGCCGAGGGTGAGGGTGGGTGTGAGGATTAGTGTTTGGTGATAGTTAGGTTTAGAATTAAAGTGATGGTTAGGATGAGGTTTAGGGTTACGATTAGGATGAGGGCTAGGGTGAGGGTGAGGGTTAGTGTTAGCGTTAGGCTTAGGCTGAGGTTTAGGCTGAGGGTGAGATTGAGGGTGAGGGTTACGGTTAGGTTGATGGTTAGGGTTACGGTTACCTTGAAGGTTAGAATGAGGTTTAGGGATAGGGTGAGTGTTAGGTTGAGGGGGATGGTAAGGGGAAAGTTGAGGTTTAAGGTGTGGGTGAGGGTTAAGATAAGGGTGAGTGTTAGGGTTAGGGTGAGGGTTAGGGTAAGTGTGAGGGTTAGGGGTTAGGGTGAGGATGGGGGTTAGGTTTAATGTGAGGTTTAGGATGAGGATGAGGGTTAGGGTTAGGTGAGGATAAGGGTTAGAATTAGGGTTAGGTTGTGGGTTGGGTGAGGGTGAGGGTTAGGGTAAGGGTTAGGGTTAGGGTGAGGTTTAGGGTTAGGGTGAGTGTTAGGGTTAGTGTGAGGGTTAGTGTTAGGGTTAGGGTTAGGGTTAGGGTGAGGGTAAGTGTTAGGGTGAGGGTTATGTTTAGGGTGAGGGTTACAGTTAGGGTGAGGTTTAGGTTTAGTGTTAAGGTTATTTTTAATTTTAGGTTTAGGGTTACATATAGGGTGAGGGTCAGGGTGTGGGTTAAGGTTAGGTTTAGGGTGAGCTTTAGGTTTTGGATTAGTGTTAGAGTTAGGGTTAGGTTTAGGGTAAGGTTTAGGGTTAGAGTTAGGATTAGGGTGAGGGTTAGTGTGAGGGTTAGGGTTAGGGTTAGTGTTATGTTACGGTTAGAGTGGGGGTTAGTGTGAGGGTTAGGGTTAGAGTTAGGGTTAGTGTTAGGATTAGGGTTAGGGTGAGGGTGAGTGTGTGGGTTAGAGTTAGGTTTAGGGTTAGGCTTAGGTTTAGGCTGATGATGAGGTTGATGGTGAGGTTTAGGTTTAGGGTGAGTGTTAGGATTAGGGTTAGGGTGAGGGTTAGGTTGAGGGTTAGGGATAGGATGAGGGTTAGGGTGATTGCTGGGGTGAAGGTGAAGTTTTCCGTTAGGGTTAGGGTGAGGTGTAGGGTTAGGGTTAGGGTGAGGGTGAGGTTTAATTTTAGAGTTAGGGTTAGGGTGAGGGTTAGGGTTAGGGTTAGTGTTTGGGTTAGGGTTAGGTTTAGTGTTAGTGTTAGGTTGAGGGTTAGGGTTATGGTTAGGATTAGGTTTAGGGTGAGGGTGAGGGTGAGTGTGACGGTTAGGGTTATGGTTAGGCCTAGTGTTAGGTTGAGGGTTAGGGTGAGGGTGAGGGTTAGGGTTTGGGAGAGGTTTAGGGTTAGAGTTAGTGTTAGTGTGAGGGTTAGTGTTAGGGTTAGGTTTTGGGTGAGGTTTAGGGTTAGGGTGATGCTTAGGGTAACGGTCAGGGTGAGGTTTAGAAGGAGCGTTAGGGTTAGTGTGAGAGTTAGGGTGAGGGTGACTGTAAGGTTAAAGGTGAGGGTTAGGCTGAGAATGAGGATTACAGTAAGGGTGAGGGATAGGGTTACCATGAGGGTTAGGGTTAGCGTGAGGTTTATGGTTAGAATGAGGGTTAGGGTTAGGTTTAGTGTTATTTTTAGGGTTAGGGTTAGGGTTAGGTTTAGGGTTAGGCTGAGACTGAGGGTGAGGTTGAGGGTTAGGGTTAGCATGATGGTTAGGGTTATGGTTAGGGTTATAATGAGGTTTAGGGTTAGGGTGAGGTTTAGGATGAGGTTTAGGGTAAGGATTAAGGTTAGGATGAGGGCAACGGTGAGTTTGAGGGTTTGGGTTGGCATTATGGCAAGGTTTAGGATTAGGGTTAGGTTTAGGGTTAGGGTGACTGTTAGGGTTAGGTTTACGGTGAGGTTGAGGTTTAGGGTTAGGGTGAATGTTAGTGTTAGGGTTAGGGTTAGGGTGAGGGCTTGGGTTAGGTTTAGGTTTACAGTGAGGATGAGGGTTAGGGTTAGTGTTAGGGTTAGGTTTATTTTTAGGGTTTGGGTTAGAGATATGGTGAGCGTGAGGGTGAGGGTGAGGTTTAGGATTAGGGTGATGGTGAGGTTTCGTGTTAGAGTTAAGTTTAGGGGAAGAGTTAGGGTGAGGGTTATAGTTAGGGTTAGGGTTAATGTTAGGTTTAGGGTTACTGTTAGCGTTAGGGTTAGCGTTAAGGTTACAGTGAAGGTGAGGGTGAGGGTAAGGGTTAGGATTAGGGTGAGGCTTAGGTTTAGGGTTAGGGTTAGAGTTAGGGTTAGGGTGAGGGTGAGGTTTAGGTTTAGAGTTAGGGTTAGGGTGAGCGTTAAGGTGACTGTAAGGGTTAGCGTTAGGGTTAGGTTTAGTGTTAGGATTAGGGTTAGGGTGAGGTTGAGTGTGAGGGTTAGTGTTAGGGTTAGGCTGAGTGTGAGGTTGAGGGTTGGGGTTAGGGTGAGGGATTGGGTTAGGGTTAGGATTAAGGTGAGGTTTAGGATGAGGTTTAGTGTTAGGTTTGGGTTAGCATGAGGGCAAGTTTGAGGGTGAGGGTTAGGGTTAGAATTATGGCGAGGTTTAGGATTAGGGTTAGGTTTAGGGTTAGGGTGAGGGTTAGGATTGGGGTTAGTGTTAGGGTGAGTGTGAGGGTTAGGTTTAGGTTTAGGGTTAGGGTTATTGTTAGTGTTATGATTAAGGTTAAATTTAAGGTGAGGGTGAGGCTCAGGGTGAGGTTTAGGGTTAGGGTTATGGTGAGGTTTCGGATTAGGTTTAAGGTTAGGTTTAGGGTGAGGGCTTGGGTTAGGGTTAGGGTTACGGTGAGGGTGAGGTTTAGGGTTAGGGTTTGGGTTAGGGTTATTTTAGGGTTTGGGTAACGGTTAAGCTGAGGGTAAGGGTGAGGGTTAGGTTAGGGTTAGGGTGAGGTTTAGGTTTAGGGTTAGGGTTAGAGTTAGGTTTAGGGTGATGGAGAGGTTTAAGGTTAGAGTTAGGGTTAGTGTTAGGGTTAGGGTTAGTGTGAGGGTTAGGGTGTGGGTTAGAGTGACGGTTATGGTTAGTTTTAGGTGAGGGTTAGGGTTATGTTTAGGGTGAGGTTTAGGATGAGGTTTAGGGTTAGGTTTAGGGTTAGGGTTAGTTTTAGGGTTAGGATTAGGGTTAGGCTTAGGGTTAGGGTGAGGGTTAGGGTTAGGGTAAGGGTTAGGATTTGGCTTAGGGTTAGGGTTAGGGTTATTGTTAGTGTTATGGTTAGTGTTAAGTTTGCGGCGAGGGTGAGGCTCAGGGTGAGGGTTATGGTTAGTGTTAGTGTTTGGTTTAGGTTTAGTATTATTATTAGGGTTTGGGTTAGAGTTAAGGTCATGGTGAGAGTGAGGGTGAGGGTTAGGGTGAGGTTTAGGGTGAGGTTTAGGGTTAGGGTTAGGTTTAGGGTACTGGTGAGGTTTAGGGTTAGAGTTAGGGGGAGGGGGAGGGTTAGGGTGAGGGTTAGGGTTAGGTTTAGTGTTAGTATTAGGGTGAGGGTGAAGGTTAGGTTGTGGTTTAGGGATAGGGTTAGGATTAGGATTAGGGTTAGGGTGAGGGTGATGGTGAGGGTTATGGTTAGGCTTAGGCTTAGGGTTAAGCTGAGGGTTAGAGTGGGGTTGAGGATTTGGTTTAGGGTGATTGTTAGGGTTAGGGTTAGGGTTAGGGTAAAGGTTAATGTTAATGTTATGGTTAGGTTTAAGTTTGCAGTGAGAGTGAGGCTGAGGGTGAAGTTTATGGTTAGGGTTAAGGTTATGGTTAGTGTTATTGTTAGGGTTAGAGTTTGGTGAGGTTGAGGGTGATGGTGAGGGTTAGGGTTACGGTGAGATTTATTGTAAGGTTTAGGGTTAGGGTTAGGTTGAGAGTGAGGATTAGGTTTAGAGTTTGGGCTATTGGGAAGGTTAGGTTGAGGGTTAGGGTTAGGTTGATTTTTAGGGATAGGGTTAAGGTTAGGATTAGGGTTAGGGTGAGGTTGTGTGTGAGGGTTAGGGTTAGGGTTAGCGTTAGTCTCAGGTTTAGGCTGAGGGTGATGTTGAGGGTGAGGGTTAGTGTTACACTGAGGGTGAGGATTAGGGTTAGTGTGAGGGTTAGCATGAGGGTTAGAGTTACAGTGAGGGGGAGCGTTAGGGTTAGGGTGAGGGTTAGGGTTAGGATTAGGGTTAGGGTGAGTTTGAGAGTTAGGATTGGGGTTAGGGTTAGGTTTATTGTTAGTTAAGGTTACTTTTGGAGTGAGCATGAGGCTGAGGGTGAGGGTTAGGGTTAGGATTAGGGTTATGGTTAGGATTAGGGTTAGGGTGAGGGTGAGATTGAGGGTGAGGGGTAGGGTTAGGATGATGGTTAGTGTTATGGTTAGCTTGAAGGTTAGGATGAGGTTTAGGGATAGATTGAGTGTTAAGGTGAGGGTGAAGGTAAGGGTAAAGTTGAGGGTTAGGCTGTAGGTGAGGGTTAATATAAGTGTGAGGGTTAGGGTAAGTGTGACGATTAGGGGTTAGGGGGAGGGGGAGGGTTAGATTGAGGATTAGGGTTAGGGTTAGTGTGAGGTTTAGGGTGAGGATAAGGGTTGAGGGTTAGGTGAGGGTAAGAGTTAGAATTAGGGTTAGGGTGAGGGCTAGGGTGAGGTTGATGGTTAGGGTTAGGGTTAGGGTTAGGGTGAGGTTTAGGGTGAGGGTGAGTGTGAGTGTTAGGGTTACAGTGAGGGTTAGTGTTAGGGTTACGGTTAGTGTTAAGGTGATGGTTAGGGTTACGGTGAGGGTTACAGTTAGGTTGAGGGTTAGGGTTCGTGTTAGGGTTATTTTTAATTTTTGGTTTAGGGTTACGTTGAGGGTGAGGGTGAGGGTGAGGGTTAGGGTTAGGTTTAGTGTGAGGTTTAGGGTTAGGTTTAGAGTTAGAGTTAGGATTAGGGGTAGGGTGAGGTTTAGGTTTTGATAGGCTTAGGGTGAGGGTTAGGTTGATGGCTAGGGTTAGGGTTAGTGTTAGGTTAGGGTTAGGATGAGGGTTAGTGTGAGGGTTAGGGTTAGAGTTAGGGTTAGAGTTAGGATTAGGGTAAGGGTGAGGGTGAGTGTGTGGTTTAGGGTTAGGTTAATGGTTAGGCTTAGGGTTAGGCTGAGGGTGAGGTTGAGGGTGAGGTTTAGGTTTTGTATGAATGTTAGAATTAGGTTAAGGGTGTGGGTTAGGATGAGGGTTAGGGTGAGGTTTTGGGTGAGGGTTAGGTTTAGGATTAGGGTTAGGCTGAGCGCTAGGGTGAGGGTGAGGTTTAGGGTTAGGTTTAGGGTGAGGTTTAGGGTTACGGTTAGGTTGAGGGTGAGGTTCAATTTTAGAGTTAGTGTTAGGGTGAGGGTTAGGGTTAGTATTAGTGTTAGGGTTAATGTTATGGTTAGTGTTAAGGTTAGGGTGAGGGTTAGGATTATGTTTAGGATTAGGTTTAGTGTTACTGTGAGGGTGAGTGTGAGGGTTAGGGTGAGGGTTAGGGTTAGGTTTAGGGTTAGGCTGAGGGTGAGTGTGAGGTTGAGGTTTAGGGTTAAGGTGAGGGTGAGGTTTAGGGTTAGAGTTAGTGTTAATTTGAGCATTAGTGTGAGAGTGAGTGTTAGGGATAGGTTGTGGGTGAGGGTTAGGATTAGGGTGATGCTTAGGGTTATGATCAGGGTGAGGGTTAGGATGAGGGTTAGGGTTAGTGTGAGGATTAGGGTGAGGGTGACAGTAAGGGTAAAGGTGAGGGTTAGGCTGAGAATGAGGATTACAGTAAGGGTGAGGGTTAGGGTTAGGGTGAGGTTTAAGGTTAGGGTTAGGGTGTGGTTTAGATTGAGGATTCGTTTTTGGGGTTAGTGTGAGGTTTATAGTGAGGATGAGGGTTAGGATTAAGTTGAGGTCTAGGGTGAGGATGTGGGTTAGGTTTAGGGTTAGGGTGAGTGTTAATGTTAGGGTGATTGTTTGGGTTAGTGTGAGGGTTAGTGTTAGGGTGAGAGTTAGTGTTAGGGTGAGGTTTATGTTTAGAATGAGGGTTAGGGTTAGGTTTAGGGTTATTTTTAGGGTTAGCGTTAGGGTTAGGATGAGAGTCAGGGTTAGGATTAGGGTTATGGTGAGGGCTAGGGTGAGGGTGAGGATTAGATAGAGTTAGGCATAGGCTTAGTGTTAGGCTGAGGCTGAGGGTGAGGTTGAGGGTTAGGGTTAGCATGATGGTTAGGGTCATGGTTAGGGTGAGTGTTAGGATGAGGATTAGGGTTAGGGTGAGGGTGACATTAAGGGTCAAGTTGAGGGTTAGAGTGAGGATTAGGATTACGGTTAGGGTGAGGGTGAGGATTAGATTGAGGAGTAGTGTTAAGGTTAGAGTGAGGTTTAGGGTGAGGATGAGGGTTAGGGTTATGGTGAGGGTTAGTGTTAGGACTATTGTTAGTTTTATGGTGATAGTTATGGTTATGGTTAAGGTTAGTGTTAGGTTTAGGGTTATTGTTAAGGTTAGGGTTAGGGTTAACGTTACGGTGAGGGTGAGGTTAAGGGTAAGGGTTAAGGTGAGGTTAAGGGTTAGGGTGAGGTTTAGGTTTAGCGTTAGGGTTAGGGTTATTGTTAGTGTTATGGTTAGTGTTAAGTTTGCGGTGAGGGTGAGGCTCAGGGTGAGGTTTACGGTTAGTGTTAGGGTTAGGGTTAGTATTATTGTTAGGGTTAGGGTTAGAGTTAAGGTCATGGTGAGAGTGAGGGTGAGGGTTTGGGTGAGTTTTAGGGTGAGGTTTAGGGTTAGGGATAGGGTTATGGTGAGGGTGCTCGTGAGGTTTAGGGTTATAATTCGGGTGAGTGTGAGGGTGAGTGTGAGGGTTAGGGTTAGGTTTAGTGTTAGCATTAGGGTGAGGGAGAGAGTTAGGTTGAGGTTTAGGGATAGGGTTATTTTTACAATTACGGTTAGGGTGAGGGTGAGGGTTAGGGTTAGGCTTAGGCTTAAAGCTAGGCTGAGGGTGAGGCTGTGGGTGAGGATTAGGGTTAGGGTGATGGTTAGGGTTAGGGTTAGTGTTATTGTTAGGGTTAGAGTTAGAATTACCATGAGGGTGAGTGTGCGGGTAGGGTTAGGGTTAAGGTTAGGCTGAGGTTTAGGGTTAGGTTTGAGATAGGGTTAGGGTGAGGATGAGGTTTATGGTTAAAGGTAGGGTTAGGGTTAGGGTTAGACTTAGGGTTAGGCTGAGGGTGAGGGTGGGATGAGGATTAGGGTTAGGGTTAGGGTTAGAGTTAGTTTTAGGGTTAGGGTTAGGGTAAGGGTTAATATTAGTGTTATGTTTAGGTTTAAGTTTGCAGTGAGGGTGAAGCTGAGGGTGAGATTTATGGTTAGGGTTAGGGTTATGGTTAGTGTTATTGTTAGGGTTGGGGTTAGAGTTATGGTGAGGGTGAGGGTGAGGGTGCGGGTTAGGCTTACGGTGAGATTTAGGGTGAGGTTTAGGGTTTGGGTTAGGTTGAGGGTGAGGATTAGGTTTAGAGTTAGGGTTAGTGGGTGGGTTAGGGTGAGGGGTAGGCTAAGGGTTAGGGTTAGGCTTAGGGTTAGGCTGAGGGTGAGGATGAGGGTGAGGATGAGGGTTAGGTTGAGGGTGAGGTTTAGATTTAGAGATATGTTTGGGGGAGGTTTAGGGGGAGGGCTAGTGTTAGGGTTAGTGTTAGTGTAAGTGTTAGGATTAGGATTAGGCTTAGGATGAGGTTGAGTGTGAGGGTTAGGGTTAGGGTTAGGCTTAGGGTTAGGCTGAGGGTGAGGGTGAGGGTTAGTGTTAGGGTGAAGTTTAGGGTTAGGATTAGGGTGAGGGATAGGATGAGGTTTAGGGTTAGGATTAGGGTTAGGATGAGGGCAAGGGTGTGTGTGATGGTTAGGGTTAGCATTATGGCAACGTTTAGGATTAGGATTAGGTTTAGGGCTAGGGTGAGTGTTAGGATTAGGGTTACAGTGAGGTTGAGGTTTAGGATTAGGGTGAAGTTTAGGGTTAGGTTTAGGGTGAGGGTGATGGTTAGGATTAGGGTTATTGTTAGTGTTATGGTTAAGTTTTCAATGAGGGTGAGGCTGAGGGTAAGTGTTAGGGTTAGGTTTAGGGTTAGTGTGAGGGCTTGGGTTAGGTTTAGGGTTACGGTGAGGGTGAGGGTTAAGTTTAGTGTTAGGGTTAGGGTTATTGTTAGGGTTAGGTTTAGAGTTATGGTGAGGGTAAGGTGAGGGTGAGGTTTAGGGTAAGGGTGAGGGTTAGGTTTATTGTTAGAATTAGGGTTAGGGGGAGAGTTAGGGTGAAGGTTAGGGTTAGGTTTATTGTTAGGGTTAGGGTTTTTGTTAGGATTAGGGTTAGAGTTACGGTGAGGGTGAGGGTGAGTTTGAGTTTTAGGTTGAGGGTGAGGGTAAGGTTTAGGTTTAGAATTAGGGTTAGGGAGATAGTTAGGGTGAGGGTTAGGGTTAGGTTTTGTGTTAGGGTTAGGTTTAGGGTGAGGGTTAGGTTGAGGTTTAGGGTTAGGGTTAGAGTTAGGTTTAGGATTAGGGTTATGGTGAGGGTGAGTGTGAGGGTTAGGGTTAGGGTTAGGCTTAGACTTAGAGTTAGGCTGTGGGTGAGAGTGGGGATGAGGATTAGGTTTTGGGTGATGGTTAGTGTTCGTATTAGGTTTAGGGTTATGATTAAGTTTAGGGTTAGGATTACGGTTAGGGTGAGGGCTAGGATTAGGCTCAGGCTTTAGGGTTAGGCTGATGGTGAGGTTGAGGGTCAGGGTTAGTGTTAGGGTGATGCTTAGGATTATGGTCAGGGTGAAGGTTAGGATGAGGGTTATGGTTAGGGTGAGGGATTTGGGTGAGCGTGATGGTAAGGGTAAAGCTGAGGGTTAGGCTGAGTGTGAGGATTAAGGTAAGGTCTAGGGTTAGGGTGAGGGTCAGGGTTATGGTGAGGGTGAGGTTAAGATTGATGATTAAGTTTAGGGTTAGTGTGAGGTTTAGAGTGAAGATGAGGGTTAGGGTTAGGGTGAGGGTAGGTTGAGGGTGAGGGTTAGGGTTAGGCCAAGGGTGAGTTTTAATGTTAGGGTGATGGTTAGGGTTAGTGTGAGTGTTATTGTTAGGGTTAGGGTTAGTGTTAGGGTGAGGGTAAGAGTTAGTTTGAGGGTTAGGTTTAGGGTGAGGGTTATGGTTAGAATGAGGGTTAGGGTTAGGGTTAGGGTTATTGTTAGGTCAGGTTTAGTGTTACATTTACGGTGAGGGTGAGAGTTAGGGTTTGGGTGAGGGTGTGGTTTATGTTTAAGTTTAGGGTTAGAGTTAGGTTTAGGGTGAGGTTAAGTTTAGAGTTAGAGTTAGCGTTAGTGATAGTGTTAGGGTTAGGGTGAGGGTCAGTGTGAGGGTTAGGGTTAGGCTTAAGCTTAGGGTTAGGCTTAGGCTTAGACCGAGCGTGAGTGTGAGGGTTAGGGTTAGGGTTAGGGTGAGGTTTAGGTTTATGGTTACGGTGAGGATTGGGTTAGGGTTAGTGATAGTGTTAGGGGTAGGGTTAGGGTGAGGGTGACAGTAAGGGTAAAGGTGAGGGTTTGGGTTAGGATTAGGTTTAGATTGAAGGTGAGTGTGAGGGTTATGGTTAGGGGTAGGGTTAGGCTTAGGGTTAGGGTGAGAGTTAGGGTGAGGGTTAGGGCTGGGGTTGGTGTTGGGGTAGGGTTAGGGTGAGGGTTAGGGTGAAGGTGAAGATTAGGGTTAGGATTAGGATTAGGATTAAGTTGAGGGTGAGTGTGAGGGTTAGTGTTAGGGTTAGGGTTAGGGTGAGTGTGATGGTTAGGGTTCAGGTTAGGGTGAGGTTTAGGGTTAGGGTTAGTGTTAGGGTTAGGGTTAGTTTGAGGGTTAGGATGAGGGTGAGGGTTAGGGTTAGGGTTAGGATTACGATTAGGGGTAGTGTTAGGGTGAGTGCTTGGGTTATGCTTAGGGTTAGGATTAGGCTTAGCATTAAGCTGAGGGTGAGGGTGAGTGTTAGGTTTAGGGTTCAGGTTAGGGTTAGCATTTGGGTGACAGTTAGTGTTCAGGTTAAGTGTAGGGTTAGGGTGATGGTTTTGAATTAGGTTTTCGATTAAGGATTAGGGGGAGTGTTAGGATGAGGATTAGGTTTAGGATTAGGGTTAGGGCGATGGCTAGGTTGAGGGTGAGGATTAGGGTTATTGTTAGGGAGAGGTTAAGGGTTAGGGTTAGGGTTAGGGTGAGGGTTAGGATGAGGGTTAGGGTTATGGTGAGGGAGAGGGTTAGGGTTAGGGTGAGAGTTAGGTTGAGGATGAGGGTTAGGGTGAGGGTGAGGGTTAGGATTAGGGTTATGGTTAAGATTATTGTTAGTGTTATGGTTCTGGTTACCTTGGCAGAGATGGTGAGGCTGAGGGTGAGGGTTAGGGAAAGGATTAGTGTTAGGTTTAGGTTTCGAGTTAGGATTAGTGTTATTGTTAGGGTTATCGTTAGAGTTCTGGTGAAGGTGAGGGTGAGGGTAAGCATGAGGGTTAGGGTTAGGGTTAGGGTGAGGTTTAGTGTCAGGGTTAGGATTAGGTTTAGGGTGAGGGTGAGTATGAGGGTTAGGGTTATGATTAGGGTTTGGCTTAGGTTTAGGCTGAGGGCGAGGGTGAGTGTGAGGGTTGGTGTTAGTTTGAGGTTTAGGGTTAGGATTACAGTGAGTGTCAGGGTTAGCATTAGTTTGAGGGTTACAATTAGGTTTAGGATTAGGTTGAGGTTTAAGGTTAGGGTTAGGGTTTGGGTTAGAATGAGTTTTAGGGTTACAATTAGGGTTAGGGTGAGGGCTAGGGTGAGGGTGAGGTTTAGTGTTAGGGTTAGGGTGAGGTTTAGGTTTAGGGGGAGGGTTAGGGGGAGGGTTAAGTTTCGGGTTACATTGAGGGTGTGGGTTAGGTTTGAGGTGAGGGTTATGTTGAGTACTAAAGTGAGGGTGAGGGTTAGGATTAGGGTTAGGGTGAGGGTTAGGTTGAGGTTTAGGTTTAGGGTTAGTTTTAGGTTTAGGAATAGGGTTGGGCTGAGGGTGATGTTGGGGATGAGGATTAGGTTTAGAGTGATGGTTCCGTTAATGGTTAGGTTGAGAGTTAGGATGAGGGTTAGGGTTAGGCTTAGGCTTAGGGTTAGGCTGAGGCTGAAGTCGAGGGTGAGGGTTAGGGTTAGGGTGATGGTTAGGGTTACAGTTAGTGTGAGGGTTAGGATGAGGGTTAGCTTTGGGGTGAGGGTTAGGATGAGGGTGACAGAGTAAAGGTGTGGGTTAGGCTGAGGGTGAGGTTTATTGTAAGGGTGAGGGTTCTGGTTAGGGTTAGGGTGAGGGTGAGGGTTAGATTGAGGATTAATGTTAGGGTTAGTGGGAGGTTTAGGGTGAGGATGCGTGTTAGGTTTAGGGTGAGGGCTAGGGTGAAGTTGAGGGTTAGGATTTGGGTTAGGGTGAGGTTTAGGTTTAGGGTGATTGTTAGCGTTAGTGTGAGGGTTAGTATTAAGGTTAGTGTACATGTTAGGGTGAGGGTAACTGTTAGGGTAAGGTTTAGGTTTAGGGTGAGGGTGAGGTTTAGGGTTAGAGTTAGGGTTAGGGTGAGGCTGAGGTTTAAGGTTAGGGTTAGGGTTAGTGTTAGGGTTAGAGTTAGGGTGAGGTTTAGTGTGGGTGTGAGGGTTAGTGTTAGGGTTAGGATTAGGGTTAGGGTTAAGGTGAGGGTGAGTGTGAGGTTTAGGGTTAAGGTTAGGTTTAGGTTTAGAATTAGGGTGAGGGTGAAGGTGAGGGTTACGGGTAGGGTGAGTGTTGGGGTTAGGGTTAGAATGAGGGTTAAGTTGAGGTTTAGGCTTAGGCTTAGGGTTTGGGTATGGGCTAGGTTGAGGGGGAGGGTTAGTGTTAGGGTTAGTGTGAGGGGTAGGGTGATGGTAAGGGTTAGTGTTAGGTTTAGGGTTAGGGATAGGGTGAGTTTTAGTGTGGGGTTGAGGGTTAGTGTTAGTTTGGATTAGGGTTAGGGTTAAGGTGAGGGGGAGTGTGAGGGTTAGGGTTAGGGTTAGGGTTAGGGTTAGGGTTAGGGTTAGAGTTAGGGTGAGGGTGAGGGTGAGGGTTACGGTTAGGGTGAGTGTTGGGGTTAGGGTTAGAGTGAAGGTTAGGGTGAGTGTTAGGCTTAGGCTTATGGTTTGGGTATGGGCTAGGGTGAGGGTGAGGGTTAGGTTTTGGTTGAGGGGTAGGTTAAGGGGTAGGGTTAGTGTTAGGTTTAGGGTTGGGGTTAGGGTTAGGCTTAATGTTAGGCGGATGGGGAAGGTGTGGGTGAGGGTTAGGGTTAGGGTGAGGGTGAGGTTTAGGGTTAGAGTTAGCGTTAGGGTAAGGGTTAGTGTGAGGGTTAGGGTTAGGGTTAGTGTTACTGTTAGGGTTAGGATGAGGGTGAGTGTGAGGGTCAGGGTTAGTCTTAGACTGAGGCGGAGGCTTAGGCAGAGCGTGTGGGTGAGGGTGAGGGTTAGGGTTAGGGTTTTAGGGTTAGGGTGAGTGTTAGGATGAGGTTTAGGGTTAGCATTAGGGTTAGGGTGAGGGCTAGAGTTAGGGTGAGGGTTAGGGTTAGGGTTAGGGTGAGATTTAGGGTTAGGGTTAGGGTAAAGGTTAAGGTGAGGCTGAGGGTAAGGATTAGGTTTAGAGTTACAGTGAGGGTCAGGGTTTGGGTTAGGTTTAGGGTTAGTGTTTTAGTTAAGGTTAGGATTAGAGTTACAATAAGGTGAGCGTGAGCGTGAGGGTTAGGATCAGGGTTAGGGTGAGGTTTAGGGTTAGGATTATTGTTAGGGTGAGGGTGAGGATTAGGGTTAGAGTTATGGTTAGGGGGAGGGTTAGGTTGAGGTTTAGGTTTAGGGTTAGTGTTAGGTTAGGCTTAGGGTTAGGCTGAGGCTGAGGGTGATGTGAGGGTTAGGGTTAGGGTGATGGTTGGGTTTGCCTTTACGGTGAGGGTTAGGATGAGGATTTAGGTTATGGTGAGGATTAGGGTGAGGGTGACCGTAAGGGTAAAGGTGAAGGTTAGGCTGAGGGTGAGGGTTACGGTAAGTGTGAGGGTTAGGGTTAGGGTGAGGGTGAGGGTTAGATTCAGTATTAGTCTTAGGGTTAGTGTGAGGTTCATGGTGGGAATCAGGGTTAGGGTTAGGTTGAGGGCTAGGTTGAGGGTGAGAGTTAGTGTTAGGGTGAGGTTTAGAGTTAGGGTGATGGTTAGGGTTAGTGTTATGGTTAGGGTTAGTGTTAGGGTGAGGGTAAGTGTTAGGGTGAGGGTTAGGTTTAGGGTGAAGGTTATGGTTAGGATGAGGGTTAGGGATAGGTTTAGGTTTATTGTTAGGCTTAAGGTTAGGGTTATGTTGAGGGTGAGGGTGAAGGTGAGGGTTAGATTAGGGTTAGGGTTAGGGTTAAGGTGAGGGGGAGTGTGAGGGTTAGGGTTAGGGTTAGGGTTAGGGTTAGGGTTAGGGTTAGGTTTAGAGTTAGGGTGAGGGTGAGGATGAGGGTTACGGTTAGGGTGAGTGTTGGGGTTAGGGTTAGAGTGAGGGTTAGGGTGAGTGTTAGGCTTAGGCTTATGGTTTGGGTATGGGCTAGGGTGAGGGTGAGGGTTAGGGTTTGAGTGAGGGGTAGGTTAAGGGGTAGGGTTAGTGTTAGGGTTAGGGTTGGGGTTAGGGTTAGGCTTAATGTTAGGCGGATGGGGAAGGTGTGGGTGAGGGTTAGGGTTAGGGTGAGGGTGAGGTTTAGGGTTAGAGTTAGCGTTAGGGTAAGGGTTAGTGTGAGGGTTAGGGTTAGGGTTAGTGTTACTGTTAGGGTTAGGATGAGGGTGAGTGTGAGGGTCAGGGTTAGTCTTAGACTGAGGCGGAGGCTTAGGCAGAGCGTGTGGGTGAGGGTGAGGGTTAGGGTTAGGGTTTTAGGGTTAGGGTGAGTGTTAGGATGAGGTTTAGGGTTAGCATTAGGGTTAGGGTGAGGGCTAGAGTTAGGGTGAGGGTTAGGGTTAGGGTTAGGGTGAGATTTAGGGTTAGGGTTAGGGTAAAGGTTAAGGTGAGGCTGAGGGTAAGGATTAGGTTTAGAGTTACAGTGAGGGTCAGGGTTTGGGTTAGGTTTAGGGTTAGTGTTTTAGTTAAGGTTAGGATTAGAGTTACAATAAGGTGAGCGTGAGCGTGAGGGTTAGGATCAGGGTTAGGGTGAGGTTTAGGGTTAGGATTATTGTTAGGGTGAGGGTGAGGATTAGGGTTAGAGTTATGGTTAGGGGGAGGGTTAGGTTGAGGTTTAGGTTTAGGGTTAGTGTTAGGTTAGGCTTAGGGTTAGGCTGAGGCTGAGGGTGATGTGAGGGTTAGGGTTAGGGTGATGGTTGGGTTTGCCTTTACGGTGAGGGTTAGGATGAGGATTTAGGTTATGGTGAGGATTAGGGTGAGGGTGACCGTAAGGGTAAAGGTGAAGGTTAGGCTGAGGGTGAGGGTTACGGTAAGTGTGAGGGTTAGGGTTAGGGTGAGGGTGAGGGTTAGATTCAGTATTAGTCTTAGGGTTAGTGTGAGGTTCAGGGTGGGAATCAGGGTTAGGGTTAGGTTGAGGGCTAGGTTGAGGGTGAGAGTTAGTGTTAGGGTGAGGTTTAGAGTTAGGGTGATGGTTAGGGTTAGTGTTATGGTTAGGGTTAGTGTTAGGGTGAGGGTAAGTGTTAGGGTGAGGGTTAGGTTTAGGGTGAAGGTTATGATTAGGATGAGGGTTAGGGATAGGTTTAGGTTTATTGTTAGGCTTAAGGTTAGGGTTATGTTGAGGGTGAGGGTGAAGGTGAGGGTTAGATTAGGGTTAGGGTTAGGGTTATTGTTAGTGTTATGGTTAGGGTTAAGTTTACAGTGAGAGTGAGGCTGAGGGTGAGGATTAAGGTTAGGGTTAGGGTGAGGTTTAGGGTTAGGGTTAGGGTAAGGGTTATGGTGAGGGTTTGGTTTAGGGTGAGGGTTAGGCTGACGGTGAGGGTGAGGGTAGGGGTTAAGATTAGTGTGAGGTTTAGGTTTAGGGTTAGGTTAGGGTTAGGGTGAGGGTGAGGTTTAGGGTTAGATTTAGGGTTAGGGTGATGATTAGGGTGAGGGTTAGTGTTAGGGTTAGGGTGAGGGTTAGGATGAGGGTGAGGGTTAGGGTTTGGGTTAGGATTAGGATTAGGGTTAGTATGAGGGTGAGTGTTTGGGTTAGGCTTAGTGTTAGGGTTAGTCTAATGGTTAAGCTGAGGGTGAGGTTAAGGTTGAGGTTTAGGGTTAGGGTTTGGGTTAGGGTTAGCGTTAGGGTGAGAGTTAGGGTTTGTGTTTAGTTTAGGGTTGGATGAGGTTTAGGGTTCGGGTCACAGTGAGGGTGAGGGTTAGGGTTAGGTTGAGGGTTAGGGTTAGGATTAGGGTTAGGTTTAGTAATAGGGTTAGGTGAGGGTTAGGGTTAGGCTTAGGCTTAGGCTTAGCGTTAGGCTTAGGCTGAGGGTGAGGTTGAGGGTAAGGGTTAGGTGATGGTTGGGGTTGCCGTTAGGGTGAGGGCTCGGATGAGGATTTATGCTATGGTGAGGGTTAGGGTGAGGGTGACCGTAAGCGTAAAGGTGAGGGTTAGGCTGATGGTGAGGGTTAGGATCAAGGTGAGGATGAGGGTTAGATTCAGGATTAGTGTTAAGGTTAGTGTGAGGTTAAGGGTGAGGAAGAGGGTTAGGGTTAGGTTGAGGTCTAGGGTGAGGGTGAGAGTTAGGGTTAGGGTTTGGTTTAGGGTTAGAGTGATGGTAGGGTTAGTGTGAGGGTTAGTGTTATGGTTGGGGTTAGTGTTAGGGTGAGGGTAAGTGTTAGGGTGAGGGTTAGGTTTAGGGTGAATGTTATGGTTAGGATGAGGGTTAGGGTTAGGGTTATTTTTATGGTTAAGGTTATGTTGAGGGTGAGGGTGAGGGTGAGGGTTAGGGTTAGGTTTAGGTTAAGGGTTTCAGGTTAGGGTTAGAGTTAGTGTTAGGGTTAGGGTGAGGTTTAGGGTTAGAGTTAGGGTTAGTGTTAGTGTTAGAGTTAGGGTGAGGTGAGGGTGAGGTTGAGGGTTAGATATAGCGGTAGGGGGAGTGTTAGGGTTAGGGTTAGGTTTAGGGTTATTGTTAGAGATAGGGTGAGGGTGAGGGTTCGGTTGAGGTTTAGGGTTAGGGTTAGGGTTTGGGTTAGTGTTAGTGTTAGGATGAGTGTAAGTGTTAGGGTGAGGGTTAGGGTTTGGGTGAGGGTTAAGTTTAGGGTGAGGGTGAGCGTTAGGATTCGGGGTGGGGTTAGGGTTATTGTCCGTGTTATGGTTAATCTTAGGTTTACGGTTAGGGTGAGGTTGAGGGTGAAGGTTAGGTTTAGGGTTAGGGTGAGGTTTAGGGTTCGGGTTAGGGTTAGGCGTAGGGTTCGGGTTTGGGTTAGGTTTAGGGTTACGGTGAAGGTGAGGGTTAGGGCGAGGTTTAGGGTTAGGGTGTGGGTTAGGATGAGGGTGAGGTTTAGAGTTAGAGTTAGAGTTAGGGGGAGGGTTAGGTTGAGGGTTAGGGCTAGGGTTAGTGTTAGGGTTAGGATTAGGGGGAGGGTTAGGTTGAGGTTTTGGGTTAGGGTTATGCTTAGGTTTAGGATTAGTGTTATGATGAGGATGAGTGTGAGGGTTAGGGTTAGGTTTAGGCTTAGGGTTAGGCTGAGGGTTAAGGTGGGGGTAAGTGTTATGTTTAGCGTTAGGGTTAAGGTGAGGGTTAGGGTTAGGGTTAGGCTGAGGGTGAGGGTTAGATTGAGGGTTAGGGTTTTGTTGAGGGTTATGGTTAGGGTGAGGGTTAGGTTTAGTGTTAGGGTTATTGTTAGGGCTAGGGTTAGTTTTAAGGTGAGGTTGAGGGTGAGGGTTAGGTTTAGGTTTAGGGTGAGGTTTAGTTTTAGGTTTAGGGTTAGAGTTAGGGTTAGGGTGATGGTGAGGTTTAGGGTTAGAGTTAGGGTTAGTGTTAGGGTTAGGTATAAGGTGAGGGTTAGGATGAGGTTTAGAGTTCGGATTAGGCTTAGGCTTAGGCTTAGGCTTAGGCTGAGAGTGAGGGTGAGGGTTAGGGTTAGGGTTAGGGTGAGGATTAGGGTTAGGTTTAGGGTGAAGGTTAGGATGAGGTTTAGGGTTAGGTTTAGGGCTAGGGTTAGGTTTTGTGTTAGGGTTAGAGTTAGTTTTAGGGTTAGGGTTAGGTTAGGGTGAGGGTTAGGGTTAGGCTTAGGCTTAGGCTTAGTGTTAGGGTTAGGGTGAGAGTGAGAGTGAGGGTTAGTGTTAGGGTTAGGGTAGGCTTAGGGTTAGGCTGAAGGTGAGGGTGGGGGTGAGGACTAGCTTTAGGTTGATCATTAGGTTTAGGGTTAGTGTTATTGTTAGGGTTAGGGTTAGAGTTACGGTGAGGCTGAGGTTGCTGTTGAGGGATAGGGTTAGGGTCAGGGTGAGGTTTAGGGTTAGGTTTAGAGATTGGGTTAGGGTGAGGGTGAGGTTTAGGGTTAGATTTAGGGTTAATGTTAGGGACAGGCTTAGGGTTAGGCTGAGAGTGAGGGTAGGGTTGAGGATTAGGGTTAGTGTTAGTGTTAAGCTTAGGGTTATAGTTAGGGTTACATTTAGGGGTAGGGTTGGGATTAGGATTAAGTTTAAGGTGAGGGTTAGTGTTATGGTTAGGGTTAGGATTAGGGTTAGGGTGAGGGTGAGGTTTAGGGTTAGGGTTAGGTTTAGAGTGAGGTTTAGGGTCAGGGTTAGGGTTAGGGTTAGTTTTAGGGTTAGGTTTGGGGTTAGTGTTAGGATTAGGGTTACTGTGACTGTGAGTGTGAGGGTTAGGGTTAGGGTTAGTGTTAGGCTGAGGCTGAGGGTGAAGTTGAGGGTTAGATTTAGGGTTAGGGTATAGTTTATGTTTAGAGTGAGGGTTAGGGTTAAGATTAGGGTTAGGGTATGTGCTAGGGTTAGGGTTAGGCTTAATTTTAGGGTTAGGGTGACGTTTAGCGTTAGGTTTAGTGTCAGAGTTTGGGTTAGTGTGTGGGTTTGCGTTAGGGTTATAGTTACGGTGAGGGTGAGGATTAGGGTTAGGTGTAGGGTTAGGGTTATTCTTAGGGCTAGGGTTAGGGTTAAGGTTAAGGTAAGGATAAGGGTGAGGGTGATGTTGAGGGTTAGGGTTAGGGTTAGGATGAGGTTTAGAGTTAGGGTTAGGGTTAGGGTCAGGGTGAGGTTTAGGGTTAGAGTTAGGGTTAGGGTTAGGGTTAGTGTGAGTGTTAGGGTTAGGGTTAGTGTTACAGTTAGGGTTATGTTGAGGGCTAGTGTGAGGGTGAGGGTTAGGGTTAGCGTTAGGCTTTGGCTTTGGGTTAAGCTGAGGGTGAGGGTGAGAGTGAGGGTTAGGGTGAGGGTGAGGGTGAGATTTAGGGTTAGAGTTACGGTTAGGGTGAGGGTTAGGGTGAGGGTTAGTGTTAGTGTTAGGGTTAGGGTTAGTGTTACAGTTAGGGTTATGTTGAGGGCTAGTGTGAGGGTGAGGGTTAGGGTTAGCGTTAGGCTTTGGCTTTGGGTTAAGCTGAGGGTGAGGGTGAGAGTGAGGTTTAGGTTGAGGGTGAGGGTGAGATTTAGGGTTAGAGTTACGGTTAGGGTGAGGGTTAGTGTTAGTGTTAGGTTTAGGGTTAGGGATAGTGTTAGTGTTGGGGTTAGGGTGAGGGTTAGGATGAGGGTGAGGGTTAGGGTTAGGGTTAGGATTAGGATTAGGGTTAGTGTTAGGGTGAGTGCTTGTGTTAGGCTTAGGGTTAGGGTTAGGCTTAGCATTAAGCTGAGGTTGAGGGTGAGGGTTAGAGTAAGTGTTCCGCATAGGGTTAGCATTTGGTTGAGAATTATGGTTCGGGTTAAGATTAGCGTTAGGGTGAGGGTTAGGGTTAGGGTTATAGTGAAGGTGAGGGGTAGGGTTAGGTTGAAGGTTTGGGTTACTATTAGGGTTATGGTGAGGGTTAGGATTAGGGTTAGGGTGAGAGTTAGGATGAGGATTAGGTTTAGGATGGTGGTTAGGGTGAGGGCTAGGTTGAGCGTGAGGATTTGGGTTAGTGTTAGGGTGAGGTTTAGGGTGAGGGTGAGGGTTAGGGTTACGGTGAGGGTTAGGGTTAGGGTTACAGTGAGGGTTAGGTTTAGGATTACGGTTAGGGTGAGGGTGATTTTTAGGATTAGGTTTAGGGTTAGGATTATTGTTAGTGATATGGGCATGTTTACATTTGCAGTGAGGGTGAGGCTGAGGGTGAGGATTAGGGATAGGATTAGGGTTAGGGTTAGGTTTAGGGTTAGGATTAGTGTTATTGTTAGGTTTAGGGTTAGAGTTACCGTGAGGGTGAGGGTGAGGGTTATGGTTAGGGTAAGGGTTAGGATTAGGGTTAGGGTGAGGGCTAGGGTGAGGGTGAGTGTTAGGGTTAGTGTTAGGGTGAGGTTTAAGTTGAGGGTTTGGGTGAGGTTTAGGGTTATGGTGAGGGTGAGGGTGAGGGTAAGGGTGAGGGTGAGGGTTAGGGTTAGGATTAGGGTTAGGGTGAGGGTTAGGGTTAGGGTTAGGGTGAGTGTTAGGATGAGGATTAGGGTTAATATTAGGGTTAGAGTAAGGGCTAGGGTGAGGATGAGGTTTAGAATTAGTGGTAGGGTGAGGTTTAGTGTTAGGGTTAGGGTGAGGGTTAGGGTTATGGTTAGGGTGAGGGTGAGGGTAAGGGTGAGGGTATGGGTTAGGGTGAGATTTAGGGTCAAGGTTAGGATTTGGATTAGGGTGAGTGTGAGGTTTAGGGTTAGAATTATGTTTAGGGAGAGGGTTAGGGTGTGGGTTAGGGTTTCGGTTAGTGTTAGGGTTAGGGTTAGGGTGAGGGTTAGGTTGAGGTTTAGGGTTCGGGTTAGGGTTAGTGGTAGGATTAGGGTTAGGGTGAGGGTGAGTGTGAGGGTTATGGTTAGGGTTTGGGTTAGGCTTAGTGTTAGGCTGAGGGTGAGGTTGAGGTAAGGGTTATGGTTAGGGTGAGGGTCCAGGTAGGTTTAGGGTGAGTGTTAGAATTATGTTTAGGGTTAGCGTGATGGTTAGTGTTAGGGTGAGGGTGAGGTTTCCGATGAGGTTTAAGGTTACAATTAGGGTTAGGGTGAGGGCTAAGGTGAGGGTGAGGGTTAGTGTTAGGATTAGGGTCAGGTTTAGTGTTAGGGTTAAGGGTAGGGTTAGGGTCAGGGTTAGCGTTTGGGTTACGGTTAAGGTGTGGGTTAGTTTTGAGGTGATGGTTAGGGTGAGGACTAAAGTGACGGTGAGGGTTAGGATTAAGGTTAGGGTTAGGGTGAGGGTTAGGTTGAGGCTTAGGTTTAAGGTTAGTGTTAGGGTTAGGATTAGGGTTAGGCTGAGGGTGAATGTGAGGGTTAGGGTTAGGGTTAGGCTTAGGGTTAGGGTTACTCTGAAGGTGAGGGTGGGGATGAGGTTTAGGTTTAGAGTGATGGTTGTGGTTATGGTTAAGTTGAGGGTTAGGATGAGAGTTAGAGTTAGGTTTAGGGTTAGGGTGAGGGCTACGGTGAGTGTGAGTTTTAGGGTTAGGTTCAGGCTTAGGCTTAGGGTTAGGGTGAGGCTAAAAGTGAGGGTGAGGGTTAGGGTTAGGGTGATGTTTAGGGTTACGGTTAGGGTGAGGGTTAGGATGAGGGTTAGTTTTAGGTTTAGGGTTAGGGTTAGGGTGATGTTAGGTTTAGGGTGATGGTTAGCGTTAGTGTGAGGGTTAGTGTTAGTGTTACTGTTAGGTTGAGGGTAAGTGTTAGGGTAATGTTTAGGTTTAGGGTGAGGTTTAGTATTAGGGTTAGGGTTAGGGTCAGCGTGAGGTTTAGGGTTAGAGTTAGTGTTAGGGTGAGGTTTTGGGTTAGGATTAGGGTTAGGTTTAGTGTTAGGGTTAGGGTGAGGTTTAGTAGGGAGTGAGGGTTAGTGTTAGGGTTAGGATGAGTGTTAGGGTTAGTGTGAGGGTTAGGGTGAGGGTGACAGTAAGGGTAAAGTTGAGGGTTAGGCTGAGAGTGAGGATTACGGTAAGGGTGAGTGTTAGGGTTAGGGTGAGGGTTACGGTTAAGTTTAGGGTGAGGGTGTGGTTTAGATTGAGGAATACTTTTAGGGTTAGTGTGAGGTTTAGGATCAGGGTGAAGGTGGGGGTTAGGATTAGATTTAGGTTTAGGGTTATTCTTAGGGTAGGGTTATTTTTAGTGTTATGGTTAACGTTAATTTTGTGGTGAGGGTGAGGCTGAGGGCGAAGGTTAGAGTTAGGGTTAGGGTTAGTGTTATTTTTAGTGTTAGGGCTAGTATTATGGTGAGGTTGAGGGTGAGGATGAAGTTTAGTGTTAGGGTGAGTTTTAGGGTTAAGGTATGGGTAAGGGTGAGGGTGAGGTTTAGGGTTAGAGTTAGGGTTAGGTATAGGGTTAGTTTGAGGGTTAGGGTTAGGGTTAGGGTTAGGGTGAGGATTAGATTGAGGATTAGGGTTAGGGTTAGGGTTAGTGTGAGGTTTAGGGTGAGGATGAGGGTTAGGGTTAGGTTGAGGTTGAGGGTAGGACTTAGGGTTAGGGTGAGGGCTAGTTTGAGGGTTAGGGTTAGAGTTAGGTTTAGGTTTAGGATTAGGTTTAGAATTAGGGTGAGGTTTAGGGTTGGTGTGAGGGTTAGTGTTAGGGTTAGGGTTAGTGTTAGTGTGAGGGTAAGTGTTAGGTTGATGTTTAGGGTTAGGGTGAGGGTTATGGTTAGGGTGAGGGTTAGGGTTAGGGTCATGATTATTGTTAGGTTTATTGTTAGGGTTACGGTTACATTGAGGGTGAGGGTGAGGGTTAGGGTTAGTGTTAGATTGAGGTTGGTTTAGTGTTAGTGTTAATGTTAGAGTTAGGGTTAGGGTGAGCGTGAGGTTTAGGTGTAGAATTAGGGTTAGGGTGAGCATTAGGGTTAGGGTGGGGGTGACGGTAAGGGTAAAGATGAGAGTTAGGATGAGGATGAGCGTTACAGTAAAGATGAGGGTTAAGGTTAGGGTGAGGGTTAGGTTTAGGGTTAGGGTGAGGGTGAGGGTTAGATTGAGGATTAGTGTTAGAGTTAGTGAGAGGTTTAGGGTTAGGATGAGAGTTAGGGTTAGGGTGAGTGATAGGGCGAGGTTGAGGTTTAGGAATTAGTGTTAGGGTGAGGTTTAGGGTACGGGTGATTTTTAGGTTTAGTGTGAGCGGTAGTGTTAGCATTAGGGTTAGTGTTAGGGTGAGGCTAAATATTAGGGTGAGGGTTAGGGTTAGGGAGAGGGTTATGGTTAGGGTGAGTGTTAGGGTTAGGGTTAGGGTTATTGTTAGTGTTAGGGTTATACGGTTACGGTGAGGGTGAGGGTGTGGTTTAGTGTTAGTTTTAGGATGAGGTTTAGCTTCCGGGTTAGTGTTAGAGTTAGGGTGAGGGTGAGGGTGAGTTTTAGGGTTAGAGTTAGGGTTAGTGTTAGAGTTAGGGATAGGGAGAGGGTTAGGGTTAGGCTTTGGCTTAAGCTAAGGCTTAGGCCGAGCATGAGAGGGAGGTTTAGGGTTCAGGTTAGGGTGAGGTTTAGGGTTAGGGTTAGCGTGAGTGTTAGGATGAGGTTTAGGGTTAGGATTAGGTTTAGGGTGAGGGTTAGGGTGAGTGTGTGGGTGAGGGTTAGGGTTAGGACAGGGTTAGGTTTAGGATTTGAGTTAGGGTGAGGGTGAGTGTGAGGGTTATGGTTATGGTGAGAGTTAGGGTTAGGGTTAGGGTTAAGTTAGGATTAGGCTGAGGGTGAGGGTGAGGATTAGGGTTATGGTTATGTTTAGGGTTAGGGTTATTGTTAGTGTTATGGTTAGGGTTAAGTTTGCAGTGAGGGTGAGGCTGCGGGACAGGGTTATGGTTAGGGTTAGGGTTAGGGTGAGGGTGAGGGTGAAGGTTAGGTTGAGGTTTAGGGATAGATTTACATTTAGGACTAGGGTTAGTGTAAGGGTGAGTGTGAGGGTTAGGTTGAGGGTTAGGCTGAGGCTTAGGGTTAGGCTGAGGGTCACGGTGGGTGTGAGGATTAGGGTTAGGGTGTTGGTTAGGTTTAGGGGTAGGGTTATGGTTAGGGTTAGGGTTAGGGTGAGGGTTAGGATGGGGGTTAGGGTTAGGGTTAGGATTAGGTTTAGTATGAGGGCTAGGGTGAGGATGAGGGTTAGCATTAGTGTTTGGGTGAGGTTTACGGTTAGCATTAGGGTTAGGATGAGGGTTAGAGTTATGGTGAGCGTGAGGGTTAGGGTTAGGGTGAGGTTTAGGTTTACATTTAGGTTTAGTGGGAGGGTTAGGTCGAGGGTTAGGGTTAGTGTTAGGCTTAAAGTTAGGGTGAGGGTTAGATTGGGGTTTAGGGTTAGGTTTAGGATTAGGATTAGGGTGAGGGTGAGTGTGAGGGTTAGGTTTAGGTTTAAGCTTAGGCTTAGGGTTAGGCTGAGGATGTGGGTGGGGGTGAGGATTAGGGTGAGGTTGATGGTTAGGGTTAGGGTGAGGGTTAGGATGAGGGTTAGGTTTAGGATTAGGGTTAGGGACAGTGCTAGGGTGAGGGTGAGTTTGTGTGTTAGGGTTAGGTTTAGTGTTAGGCTTTGGTTTAGGCTGAGGGTGAGGTTGAGGGTGAGGGTTAAGGTTAGGTGTAGGGTTAGGATGAGGGTTAGCGTTAGGATTAGGGTTAGGGTAAGGTCTAGGGTGAGGGTGAGGTTTAGGGTTAGCGTTAGGGTGAAGTTTAGGGTTAGTGTTAGGGTTAGGGTTAGGGTGAGTGTGAGGTTTAGGGTTAGAGTTAGGGTTAGGGTGAGGCTGAGGGTGAGGTTTTGGGTTAGGGTTAGTGTTAGGTTTAGGCTTGGGTGAGGGTGAGGGTTAGGCTGAGGGTGAGGGTTAGGTTTAGGATTAGGATTAGGTTTAGGGTTAGGGTGATTATGAGGGTTAGGGTTAGGGTTAGAGTTAGGCTGAGGGTTAGGGTGAGGGTGAGGATTAGGGTTAGGGTGTGGGTTGGGGTTAGGATTATGGGGAGGGTTAGGATGAGGGTTAGTGTTAGGATTAGGGTTAGGGTGAGGGCTATGGTGAGGGTGAGGTTTAGGCTTGGGGTTAGGGTGCGGTTTAGAGTTAGGGTTAAGTTTAGGGTTAGGGTGAGGGTGAGGTTTACGGTTAGAGTTAGGGTTAAGTTGAGGCTGAGGTTGAGGGTTAGGGTTAGGTTAGAATTAGGATTAGGGTACGGGTTAGAGTGAATGTCAGTGTTAGGGTTATGGTTCGGGTTTGTCTTAGGGTTACACTGACAGTGAGGGTGAGGGTGAGGTTTAGGGTTAGCATTAGGGATAGGGTGAGGGTGAATGTGTTTGTTAGGGTTAGGTTTAGCGTTAGACTTAGGGTTAGGCTGATGGTGAGGTTGAGGGTGAGGGTTAGGGTTAGTGTGAGGGTTCGGTTAAGGGTTACAGGGAGGGATAGGATGAGTATTAGGGTTAGGTTGAGGTTTAGGGTTAAGATTAGGGTTAGGGTGAGGGTGAGGGTTAGGGTTAGGTAAGGGTTACTGTGAGGGTGAGGGTTAGGGTTAGGTTGATGGTTATTGTTAGGATTTGTGTTAGGCTGAAGGCTAGGATGAGGGTGAGGGTTAGGGTAAGGGTTTGGCTTAGGCTTAGGGTTAAGCTGAGGGTGAGTTTGAGGGTGAGGGTTAGGGTTAGTGTTAGTGTGAGTTTTAGGGTTAGGGTTAGGGTTAGGGTTAGGGTTATGGTTAGGTTTAGGATTAGGGTTAGGGTGAGGGTGAGTGTGAGGCTTAGGGTTAGGGTTAGGGTTAGGGTTAGGCTTAGAGTTAGGGTGAGGGTTAGCGTTAAGGTTTGGGTTATGTTGCAGATGAGGCTGAGGATTAGGTTTAGGTTTAGGTTTAGATTTAGGGTTAGGATTAGGGTTAGGTTTAGTGTTAGGGTTAGGGTTAGGTTTAGGGTTATGGTGAGGGTTAGGTTTAGGTTTAGGGATAAGATGAGTGTGACTGTGTGGGTGAGGATTAGAATTAGTGTTAGGGTTAGGCTTAGAGTTAGGGTTATTGATAGTGTTATGATTAGGGTAAAGTTTGCTGTGAGGGTGAGGCTGAGGGTGAGGGTTAGGGTTGGGCGTAGGGTTAGGGTTATTGTTAGGGTTAGAGCTAGAATTACGGTGAGGTTGAGGGTGAGGGTGAAGGTTAGTGTTAGGGTGAGTTTTAGGGTTAGGGGTAGGGTTAGGGTGAGGGTTTGGGTTAGGGTTAGGTTTACAGTGAGTTTAGGGTTAGGGTTAGTTTGAGGGTTCGTGTTGGGTTAGGTTAGTGTTAGGGTGAGGGTAAGTGTTAGGGTCAGGTTTTGGGTTAGGGTGAGGTTTATGGTTAGGTTGAAGGTTAGGATTAGGTTTAGGATTACTGTCAGGGTTAGGTTTAGGGTTAAGGTTACGGTGAGGGTGAGGGTTAGGGATAGGGTTAGGGTTATGGTGAGGTTTAGCGTTTGCATTAGGGTTAGAGTTAGGTTTTGGGTGAGGGTGACGTGTAGGGTTAGAATTAGGGTTAGGGTGAGGGTTAGGTTAGGGTTATGTTTAGGGTTAGTGTTAGGGTTAGGGTTAAGGTGAGAGCAGTAGGGTTAGGGTTAGGGTTAGGTTTAGGATTAGGGTTAGGGTGAGTGTGAGTGTGTGTGTTAGGGTTAAGTTTAGGGTTAGGCTTAGAGTTAGACTGTGGGTGAGGTTGTAGGTTAGGGTTAGGGTTAGGGTTAGGGTTAGGGAAAGGTTTAGGGAGGGGGTAGGATGAGTGTTAGGTTTCGGTTTAAAGTTAGGGTGAGGGCTAGGCTAAGGGTGAGTTTTAGGGTTAGGTTTAGGGTGAGGGTTAGGGTGAGGGTGAGGGTGAGAGTTAGGGTTTGGGTTAAGTTTAGTGTTAGATTGAGGGTTAGGGTAAGGTTTATGTTGAGGGTGAGGGTTAGGTTTAGGTTGAGGGTTAGGGTTAAGATTAGGGTTAGGCTGATGGTGAGGGTGACATTTAGGGTTAGTGTTAAGGTGAGGCTGAGGATGAGGGTTAGGATTAGGATTTGGGTTAGGGTGAGGGCTAGGGTGAGTGTGAGGTTTAGGGTTAGGGTTAGGGTTAGGATTAGGGTTAGGGTTAGGATTATGGTGAGTGCAAGGGTTAGGGTTAGGGTTAGGTTTAGGATTAGGGTTAGGGTTAGGGTGGTGGAACGGGTTAGGTTGAGGGTTAGGGATAGTGTGAAGGTTAGGATGAGGGTTAGGTTTAAGATTAGGGTAAGCGAGAGGGCTCTCCTGAGGGTTAGGGTAAGGGTTAGGCTTAGGCTTAGGGTTAGGCTCAGCATGAGGTTGAGGGTGAGGTTTAGGCTTAGGGTGATTGTTAGGTTGATGGTTAGGGTGGGGGTTAGGATGAGGTTTATGGTTAGGGTGAGGATGATGGTAAGGGTAAAGTTGAGATTTAGGCTGAGGGTGAGGGTTAAGATAAAGGTGAGGTTTAGGGTTAGGTTTAGGGTAAGTGTTAGGGTTAGAGTGAGGGCTAGATTGAGGATTAGGGTTAGGGTTAGAGTTAGTGTGAGGTTTAGGGTGAGGATGAGGGTTAGGGTTAGGGTGAGGGTGGGGGTAGGTCTTAGGTTTAAGGTGAGGGCTAGGGTGAGGTTTAGGGTTAGAGATAGGGTTATTATTAGGGTTAGGTTTAGGGTTAGGGTGAGGGTTAGGGTTAGTGTGATGGTTAGTGTTAGCGTTAGGGTTAGTGTTTGGGGGAGAGTAAGTGTTAGGGTGAGGGTTAGGGTTAGGGTAAGAGTTATGGTTAGGCTGAGGTGAGGGTTAGGTTTAGAGTTATGGTTATTGTTTGGTTTAGGGTTAGGTTTATGGTTACGGTGAGGTTGAGGGTGAGGGTTAGCGTTAGGGTTAGGGTGAGGTTTAGTGTTAGGGTTAGAGTTAGAGTTAGGGTTAGGGTGAAGGGTAAGGTTTAAGGGTAGAATTAGGGTTAGGTGAGGGTTAGGGTGAGGGTTAGGGTTAAGGTGAGGGTTAGGGTGGGGGTGACGGTAAGGGTAAAGATGAGGGTTAGGCTGAGGGTGAGCGTTACGATAAAGATGAAGGTGAGCGTTAGATATAGTGTTAGGGTGAGGATGAGGATTAGATTGAGGATTAGTGTTAGGGTTAGTGTGAGGTTTATGGTGAGGATGATAGGGTTAGGGTGAGTGGTAGGGTGATTTTGAGGGTTAGGGTTAGTGTTAGGGTGAGGTTTAGGCTTAGAGTGATTGTTAGGGTAAGTGTGAGCGGTAGTTAGTTTTAGCGTTAGGGTTAGTGTTAGAGTGAGGGTAAATATTAGGGTGAGGGTTAGGGTTAGGGTTAGGGTTAGGTTAGGGTTAGGGTTATTGTTAGGGTTAGGGTTAGAATTATGGTGAGGGTGAGGGTGCGGGTGAGGGTTAGGTTTAGGGTTAGGGTGGGGTTTAGGGTTAGGGTTAGGGTGAAGATGAGGGTGAGGTTTAGGGTTAGAAATAGTGTTAGGGGGAGGGTTAGGGTGACGGTTAGTTTTAGGGTTATTTTTAGGGTTAGGGTGAGGGTGAGGGTTAGGGTTAGGCTTAGGTTTAGGTTTAGAGTGAGGTTGAGGGTTCGGGTTTGGGTTAGCGTTAGCGTTACTGTGAGGGTGAGGGTGCGGGTGAGTGTGAGGGTGAGGGTGAGGCTTAGGATTAGTGTTAGGGATAGTGTTAGGGTGAGATTTAGGGTTCAGGTTAAGTTTAGGGTTAGGGTGAGGGTTAGCGTTAGGCTTAAGTTGAGCGGGAGGGTTAGGGTTAAGTTGAGGGTAAGGGTTAGGGTTAGGCTTAGGGTTAGGGTTAGAGTGAGGTTTAGGGTTAGCGTTTGGGTTAGGGTTAGAGTTACTGTGAGGGTGAGGGTGCGGGTGAGTGTGCGGGTTAGGGTTAGGTTTAGGGTTAGGCTTAGGTTTAGGCTTAGGATTAGGCTGAGGGTGAGGGTGGGGATGAGGGTTAGGGATAGGGTGAGGTTTTTGGTTAGGGTTATAGGGAGGGTTAGGATGAGGATTAGGGTGATTTTTAGGGTTAGTGTGAGCGGTAGTGTTAGCGTTATGGTTAGTGTAAGCGTGAGGGTAAATATTACGGTGAGGGTTAGGGTTACGGTGAGGGTTATGGTTAGGGTTAGGGTTATTGTTAGGGTTAGGGTTATATGGTTACGGTGAGGGTGAGTGTGTGGGTTAGGTTTAGGGTTAGGATGAGGTTTAGGTTTCGGGTTCGTGTTAGAGTTAGGGTTACGGTAAGGGTGAGTTTTAGGGTTAGAGTTAGGGTTGGTGTTAGGGTTCGGGATAGGGTGAGGGTTAGGGTTAGGCTTAGGCTTAGGCCGAGCATGAGGGGGAGGGTTAGGGTTCGGGTTAGGCTGAGGTTTAGGGTTAGGGTTAGGGTTAGGGTTAGGGTTTGTGTTAGGGTTAGGGTTAGGTATAGGGTTACGGTGAGGGTTAGGGTTAGGTTTAGGGTTTGTGATAGGGTTAGGATTAGGGTTACGGTGAGGGTTAGGGCTGGGTTAGGCTTATGGTTAGGGTGAGGGTTAGGGTTATGTTTTGGGTTAGGGTGAGGGTGAAGCTGAGGATTAGGTTTAGGTTTAGGGTTTGGTTTAGGGATAGGGTTTGTGTTAGGGTTAGGGTTACGGTTAGGGATACGGTGAGGGTTAGGTTTTTTTTAGAGTTAGGGCTAGGGTTAGGGTTCTGGAGAAGGTTAGGGTTAGGGTTAGGGTTAAGTTAGGGTTAGGCTGAGGGTGAGGGTGGGGGTGAGGATTAGGTTTATGGTTCGGGTTAGGGTTAGGGTGAGGGTGAGTGTGAGTTGAGGGTTAGGTTGAGGGTTAGGATGAGGCTTAGGGTTAGGCTGAGGGTGAGGGTGGGGTTGAGTATTAGGGTTAGAGTGATGGTTACGGTTAGGATTAGGGTTATTGTTAGGGTTAGGGTTAGAGTTATGGTGAGGTGAGGGTGTGGGTGAGGGTTAGGGTTAGGGTTAGGGTGGGGTTTAGGGTTAGGGTTAGGGTGAGGGTGAGGGTGAGGTTTAGGGTTAGATATAGGTTTAGGGGAGGGTTAGGTTGAGGGTTAGGTTTAGGGTTATTGTTAGGATTAGGGTGAGAGTGAGGATTAGGGTTAGGCTTAGGTTTAGGGATAGAGTGAGGTTTAGGTTTTGGGTTCAGGTTAGAGTTACTGTGAGTGTGAGGGTGCGGGTGAGAGTGAGGGTTAGATTGAGGATTAGTTTTAGGGTTAGAGTCAGGTTTATTTTGAGTATGAGGGTTAGGGTTAGGGTGAGGGCTAAGGTGAGGGTGAGGGTTAGGGATAGTGTTAGGTTGAGGTTTAGGGTTAACGTGGTGGTTAGGGTTAGTGTGAGGGTTACTGTTAGGATTAGGGTTAGTTTTAGTGTTAGGTTAAGGGCTAGAGTTAGCGTTAGGGTGAGTGTGAGGTTTAGGTTTATAGTTAGGTTTGGGGGAGGGTTATGGTGAGGGTTAGGGTTACGGTTAGTGTTAGTTATAGGGTTAGGGTTAGGGTGAGGTTGAGTGTCAGGGTTGGGTTAGGGTTAGGCTTAGGCTTAGGGTTAGGCTGAGGGTGAGGGTGAGGGTTAGGGTTAGGGTGAGGTTTAAGGTTAAGATTAGGGTGAGGGATAGAATGAGGTTGAGGGTTAGGATTAGGGTTAGGATGAGGGCAAGGGAGAGTGTAAGGGTTAGGGTTAGCATTTTGGCAAGGTTTAGGATTAGGGTTAGGTTTAGGGTTAGGGTGAGTGTTAGGGTTAGGGTTACGGTGAGGTTGAGGTTTTGGGTTAGGGTGAGGGTTAGGGTTAGGGTTAGGGTTAGGGTGAGGGTGAGGGTTAGGATTCGGGTTAGGGTTAGGGTTATTGTTAATGTTATGGTTAAGTTTTCGGTGAGGGCGAGGCTGAGGGTGAGGATTAGGGTTAGGGTTAGGGTTAGGGTGAGTTTAGGGTTAGGTTTAGGGTTATGGTGATGGTGAGGGTGAGGGTTAGTTTTAGGGTTAGTGTTATTGTTAGGGTTAGGGTTAGAGTTATCGTGAGGGTGAGGTTTAGGGTTAGTGTGAGCATGAGGTTTAGGGTTAGAGTAAGGGTTGGGGGAGTGTTAGGGTCAGGTTTAGTGTTAGGGTTAGGGTTATTGTTAGGGTTAGGGTTAGAGTTATTGTGAGGGTGAGGGTGAGGGTGACTTTTAGTGTTAGGGTGATGGTGAGGTTTAGGGTTAGTGTTAGTGTTAGGGAGACAGTTAGGTGAGGGTTAGGGTTAGGTTTAGTGTTAAGGTTAGGGTTAGGGTGAGGGTTAGTTTGAGGTTTAGGGTTAGGGTTAGGGTTAGGGTTAGGATTAGGGTTAGGGTAATTATTAGGGTAAGGTTTATGTTTATGGTTATGGTTAGGTTGAGGGTTAGAGTTAGGGTTAGGGTGAGGTTTAGGGTTTGGGTTAGGGTTAGAGTTAGGGTGAGGGTGAGGGTGAGGTTTAGGGTTAGAGTCAGGGTTAGGATCAGCATTAGGTTGAGGGTTAGGTTTAGAGTTAGGATTAGGGTTAGGGAGAATGTGAGTGTGTGAGATAGGGTTAGGTTTAGGTTTGGGCTTACGGTTAGGCTGAGTAAAAATGTGTGTGTGTTAGGGTTAGGGTTAGGTTTAGGTTTAGGCTTAGGCTGAGGGAGAGGGTGAGGGGTAGTGTTACGGTTAGGGTTACAGTTAGGGTTAGTGTGAGAGTTATGGTTCGGGTTAAGTTTAGGGTTAGGGTGAAGGTTTGGGTAAGGGTTACTGTGAGGGTGAGGGTTAGGGTTAGGTTGAGGGTTAGGGTTAGGGTTAGGGTTAGGGTCAGGGTCAGGGTGAGGGTGAGGGTTAGAGTTAGGTTTAGGGTGAGGGTTAGGTTTAGGATTAGGGTTAGAGTGAGGCTAAGGGTGAGGTTTAGAGTTAGGTTTAGTGTTAGATTTAGGGTTAGGGTGAGGTGAGGGTTAGGCTTAGGGTTAGGATTAGGATTAGGGTAAGGTTTAGGTGAGTGTGAGGGTTAGGGTTAGGGTTAGGCTTAGGCTTAGGGTTAGGCTGAGGGTGAGGGTGAGGTTGAGGTTTAGGGTTAGGGGGATGGTTAGGGTTAGGGTGAGGGTGCGGTTTAGGGGTAGAATTAGGGTTATGGTGAGGTTTAGGGTGATTGTTAGGGTTAGTGTGAGCGGTAGTGTTAGCGTTAGGGTTTGTGTTAGGGTGAGGGTAAATATTAGGCTGAGGGTTAGGCATAGGGTGATTGTTAGGGTTAGGGTTAGGGTTATTATTAGGGTTAGGTTTATACGGGTACGGTGAGGGTGAGGGTGTGGGTTAGGTTTAGGGTTAGGATGAGGTTTAGGTTTCGGGTTCATGTTAGAGTTAGGGTTAGGGTGAGGCTGAGGTTTAGGGTTAGAGTTAGGGTTAGTGTTAGGGTTAGGGATAGGGTGAGGGTTAGGGTTAGTTTTAGGCTTAGGCTTAGGCTTAGGCTTAGGCCGAGCATGAGGGGGAGGGTTAGGGTTCGGGTTAGGGTGAGGTTTAGGGTTAGGGTTAGCGAAAGTTTTAGGATGAGGTTTACGGTTAGGATTAGGTTTCAGGTGAGGGCTAGGGTGAGGGTTAGGTTGAGGGTTAGGGTTAGGATAGGCTTAGGTATAGGATTTGGGTTAGAGTGAGGGTGAGTGTGAGGGTTAGGGTTGGGTTAGGCTTAGGGTTAGGGTGAGGGTTAGGGTTATGTTTTGGGTTAGTGTGAGGGTGAGGCTGAGGATTAGGTTTAGGTTTAGGGTTTGGTTTAGGGTTAGGGTTTGTGTTAGGGTTAGGGATAGGGTTAGAGTTATGGTGAGGGTTAGGGTTTGTGTTAGGGTTAGGGTTAGCGTTAGGGTTACGGTGAGGGTTAGGGTTAGGGTTAAGTTAGGGTTAGGCTGAGGGTGAGGGTTGGGTTGAGGATTAGGGTTAGGGTTAAGGTTAGGTTTAGGGTTAGGGTTAGGGTTAGGGTTATTGTTAGTGTTATGGTGAGGGTTAAGTTTGCAGGTAGGGTGAGGCTGAGGGTGAGGGTTATGGTTAGGTTGAGGGTTAGGGTTAGGGTTACTGTTATTGTTAGGGTTAGTGTTAGAGTTACAGTGAGGTTGAGGTTGAGGGTGAGGGTTAGGTTTAGGGTTAGGGTGGGGTTTAGGGTTAAGGTTTATCGTGAGGGTGAGGTTTATGGTTAGAGTTAGGGTTTGGGGGAGGGTTACGGTGAGGTTTAGGGTTAGGGTTAGTGTTAGGGTTAGGGTGAGGGTGAGGTTTAGTTTGAGGTTTAGGGATAGGGTTACCTTTAGGACTAGGGTTAGGGTGAGGGTGAGTGTGAGGGTTAGGTTGAGGGTTTGGCTGAGGATTAGGGTTAGGCTGAGGGTGAGGTTGGAGGTGAGTATTAGGGTTAGGGTGATGGTTCGGGTTAAGGTTAGTGTAATTGTTAGTGTTAGGGTTAGAGTTACAGTGAGGGTGAGGGTGCGGGTGAGGGTTAGGTTTAGGGTTAGGGTGGGGTTTAGGGTTAAGGTTAGAGTTAGGATGAGGGTGAGCTTTAGAATTAGGGTTAAGGTGAGGGCTAGGGTGAGGGTGAGGTTTGGGGTTAGGGTTAGGGTGAGATTTAGGTTTAAGGTGAGGGTTAGGGTTAGTGTGAGGTTTAGTGTTAGGATTAGGACTAGTGTTAGGGTGAGGGTATGGGTTAGGGTGAGGGTTATGGTTAGGGTGAGATTTAGGATTAGGGTTAGCGTTATTGTTAGGATTAGGTTTAGTGTTAAGGTTAGGTTGAGAATGAGGGTGAGGGTTAGGGTTAGGGTTAGGGTGAGGTTTAGGGTTTGGGTTAGTGTTAGAGTTAGGGTTAGGGTGAGGGTGAGGTTTAGGGTTAGAGTAAGGGTTAGGGTGAGGTTTGGGTTGAGGGTTAGGGTTAGGGTTATTGTTAGGGTTAAGGTTAGGGTGAGAGTTAGGGGTGGGTTAGGGTTAGGGATAGGATTAGGTTTAGGGTGAGGGTAAGTGTGTGTGTTAGGGTTAGGTTTAAGTTTAGGCTTAGGGTTAGGCTGAGGGTGAGGTTGAGGGTGAGGGTTAAATTTAGGGGAAGGGTTAGGATGAGGGTTAGGGTTAGGATTAGGGTTAGGGTAAGGGCTAGCGTGAGATTTAGGGTTAGCGTTAGGGTGAAGCTTAGGGTTAGGTTAGGGTTAAGGGTAGGGTGAGGGTGAGGTTTAGGGTTAGATTTAGGGTTAGGGTGAGGCTGAGGGTGAGGGTTAGGGTTAGGGTTAGTGTTAGGTTTAGGGTTAGGGTTAGGGTGAGTGTTAGGCAGTGGGTGAGGGTAGGGTTAGGGTTAGGATTAGGATTAGGTTTAGGGTTAGGGTGAGTGTGAGGGTTGGGGTTAGAGTTAGGGTTAGGCTTAGGGTTAGGGTGAGTGTTAGGGTGAGGTTGAGGGTTAGGGTTAGGGTCAGCGTTAGTTTTAGGGTAATGGGGATTGTTAGGATGAGGATTAGGGTTAGGATTAGAGTTAGGGTGAGGGCTAGGGGAGGGTGAGGTTGAGGTTTAGGGTTAGGGTAAGGTTTAGGTTTAGGGTTAGGTTTAGGGGTAGGGTGAGGGTGAGGTTTAGGGTTAGAGTTAGGGTAAGGTGAGGCTGAGGGTGAGGGTTATGCTTCGGGTTAG
This sequence comes from Dipodomys merriami, assembly GCF_024711535.1. Classification (NCBI taxonomy): domain Eukaryota; kingdom Metazoa; phylum Chordata; class Mammalia; order Rodentia; family Heteromyidae; genus Dipodomys; species Dipodomys merriami. Next base: position 3,063,704 of record NW_027206335.1, on the reverse strand, counting down.
GATTAATATTAGGGTCAGGTTTAGGCGGAGTCTTAGGATGAGGGTTAGTTTTAGGATTAGGGTTAGGGTGAGCATGAGAGTGAGGGTGAGGGTTAGATTGATGATTAGTGTTAGGGTTAGTGTGAGGTTTACAGGGAGGATGAGTGTTAGGGTTAGGGTTAGGGCTAGGGTTAAGTTGAGGTTTAGGGTTAGTGTTAGAGTGAGGTTTAGGGTTAGGGTGATGGATAGGGTTAGTCTGAGGCTTAGTGTTCGGGTTACGGTTATTGTTAAGGTGAGGGTAAGTGTTAGGGTGAGGGTTAAGTTTAGGGTTAGGGTAATGGTTAGGGTTAGGGTTAGGGTTAGGTTTAGTGGTTTTGTTAGGTTTAGTGTTAGGGTTACGGTTACTGTGAGGGTGAGGGTTAGGTTTAGGGTTAGGATTAGGATTAGGGTTAGTGTTAGGTTGAGGGTGTTAGGGTGAGGGTTAGGGTTACGGTGAAGGTTATGGTTAGGTTGAAGTTCAGGGTTAGGGTTAGGGTTACGTTGAGCATGAGGGTTAGGCGTAGGTTGAGGGTTAGGGTTGGGGTTCGGGTTAAGATGAGGTTAGGGTTAGAGTTAGTGTGAGGGTAGTGTTAGGGTTAGGGTTAGTGTTAGGGTGAGGGTAAGTGTTAGGTTGAGGTTTAGGGTTAGGGTGAGGATTATGATTAGGGTGAGGATTAGGGTTATTGTTAGGGTAAGTTTTAGGTTTAGAGTTAGGGTTAGGGTTATTGTGAGATTTAGGGTTAGAGTTAGGTTTAGTGTTAGGGTTAGTGTTAGGGTGAGGGTTAGACATAGGCTTAGCCTTAGGCTTATTCTTAGGCAGAACATGAGGGTGAGGGTGAGGGTTCGGGTTAGGGTGAGGGTTAGGGTTATGATTAGTGTCAGGTTTAGGATGAGCTTTAGGGTTAGGTTTAGGGTTAGGGTGAGGGCTAAGGTGAGGGTTAGGGTTAGTGTTAGGGTTAGGGATAGGGTTAGGTTTACGAATAGGGTTAGTGTGAGGGTGAGTGTGAGGCTTAGTGTTATGGTTAGGGTTAGGCTTAGAGTTAGGGTGAGGGTTAGGGTTAGGGTTTGGGTTAGGGTGCAGTTGAGCCTGAGGTTTAGGGTTAGGTTTAGGTTTAGATTTAGGGTTAGGTTTAGTGTTAGGGTTAGTGTTAGTGTTAGGGTTAGGGTTAGGCGAAGGGTGACTCTGGGGGTGAGGAATAGAGTTAGTGTAAGGGTTAGGCTTAGGGTTAGGGTTAATGTTAGTGTTATGGTTAGGGTTAAGTTTGCAGTGAGGGTGAGGCCGAGGGTGAGGTTTAGGGTTAGGGCTAGGGTTAGGGTTAGTATTATTGTTAGGGTTAGGAGTAGTGTTATGGTGAGGTTGAGGGTGAGGGTGAAGGTTAGGGTAAGGTTGAGTTTTAGGGTTAGCATTAGGATTAGGGTGAGGTTGAGTTTTAGGGTTAGATTTAGGGTTAGGGTTAGGGTTAAGGTGAGGTTTCCGGTTAGGGTTAGGGTTGGGGTTATGGTGAGGGTTAGGTTTAGGTTTAGAGTTAGTGTTAGGGTGAGGCTGAATATGAGGGTTAGGGTTAGTGTTAGGTTTAGGGTTACGGTTAGGGTGAGGGTTAGGGTGAGGGTGAGGTGAGGGTTAAGGTTAGGATTAGGATTAGGGTTAGAGTTAGGGTGAGTGTGAGGGTTAGGGTTAGGGTTAGTATTAGGGTTAGGCTTAGGGTTAGGCTGAGGGTGACTGTGAGTGTGAGGATTAGGGTTAGGGTGAGGGTTAGCGTTAGGGTTATGGGGAGGGTTAGGATGATTGTTAGGGTTAGGATTAGGGTTAGGTTGAGGGCTAAGGTGAGGGTGAGGTTTAGCGTTAGGGTTAGGGTTAGGGTGAGGGTGAGTTTTAGGGTTAGAGTTAGGCTTAAGTTGAGGCTGAATGTGAGTGTGAGGGTTAGGGTTAATATTAGCATTAGGGTAAGGGTTAGGGTTAGGGTTAGGATTAGGATTAGGGATACACTGAGAGTGAGGGTGAGGGTGAGAGTAAGGGTTAGGATTAGGGTTAGGGTGAGGGTGAGTGTGTGTGTTAGGGTTGGGTTTAGGGTTAGGCTTTGGGTTAGGATGAGTGTGAGGTTGAGGGTGATGGTTAAGGTTAGTGTCAGGATTAAGGTAAGGGTTACAGGGAGGGTTAGGATGAGGGTTAGGGTTAGGATTAGTGTTAGGGTGAGGACTAGGGTGAGGGTGACCTTTAGGTTTAGGGTTAGGTTGAGGGTTAGGGTTAGGGTTAGGGTGAGAGTTAGGATTCGTTTTAAGTTTATGTTTAGGGTGAGGGTTAGGGTAAGGGTTAAGGTGAGGGTGAGGGTGAGGGTTAGGGTTAGGTTGAGGTTTAGGGTTATGATTAGGGTTAGGGTTAGGGTGAGGGTGAGGGTGAGTGTTAGGGTTAGTGTTAGGGTGAGGGTTAGGATGATGGTTAGGATTAGTTTTAGAATGAGGGCTAGGCTGAGGGTGAGGTTTAGTGTTAGGTTTAGGGTGAGGTTTAGGTTTAGGGTTAGGGTTAGGTTTAGGGTGAGGGTGAGTTTTAGGTTTAGAGTTAGGGTAAGGGTGAGGCTGAGGTTGAGGGTTAAGTTTAGGGTTAGTGTTAGAGTTATGGTTAGGGTGAGGGTTAATGTGAGGGTGAGGGTTAGGCTTACGGTTAGGATTAGGATTAGGGTAATGTTTAGGGTGAGTGTGAGGTATAGTGTTAGGGTTGGGCTTAGGCTTAGAATTAGGTTGAGGGAGAGGATGAGGGTGAGGTTTAGCTTTAGGTTGAGGGTTAGGTTTAGGGTTAGCTTGAGAGTTAGGTTTCAGTTTAAGTTTAGAGTTAGGGTGAGGGTTAGGTTTAGGGAACTGTGAGGGTGATGATTAGGGTTAAGTTGAGAGTTAGGGTTAGGGTTAGGGTGAGGGTGAGGGTTAGGATTAGGATTAGGGTGAATGTTAGGATGAGGATTAGGCTTACCATTAGGGTTAGGTTGAGGGCTAGGGTGAGGGTGAGGATTAGGGTTAGTGTTAGTGTAAGGTTTAAGGTTAGGGTCAGGTTTAGGGTGAGGGTTAGGATGAGGGTTAGGGTTATGGTGAGGGTGAGGGTTAGGGTTAGGGTGAGGGTTAGGGTTAGGATTTTAGGGTTAGGGTGAGGGTGAGTGTTAGCTGTAGGGTTAGTGTTAGGGTTAGGTTTAGGGTTAGGATTAGTGTTATTGTTAGGGTTAGGGTTAGATTTATGGTGATGGTGAGGGTGAGGGTTAAGTTTAGGTTTAGGGTGAGGTTTAGGTTTGGGGTTAGGTTTAGGGTTAGGGTGAGGGTGAGGTTTAGGGTTAGTTGGAGCATTAGGTCGAGGGTTAGGTTGAGGGTTAGTTTTAGGGTTAAGGTTAGGGTGAGGGTTAGGTTGAGGTTTAGGGTTAATGTTAGAGTTAGGTTTAGGATTAAGGTTAGGGTGAGGGTGAGTGTGAGGTTTAGGGTTAGGCTTAATCTTAGGCTTAGGTTTAGGCTGAGGGTGAGGGTGGGGGTGAGGATTAGAGTTAGGGTGATATTTAGGGTTAGGGTTAGGGTGAGGGTTAGGATGAGGGTTAGGATTAGGGTTAGGATGAGGGGTAGGGTGAGGGTGTGGTTTAGGGTAAATGTTAGGCTTAGGTTTAGGCTGAGGATTTGGTTGAGGATAAGGGTTAGGGTTAGGGTTAGGGTGAGTTTTAGTGTTAGGGTTAGTGTTAGAGTTAGGGTTAGAGTGAGGGTGAGGTTTAGGGGTAGAATTAGGGTTAGGGTTAGGGTTAGGGTTAGGGTCAGGGTTAAGGTGGGGGTTACAGTAAGGGTAAAGGTGAGGGTTAGACTGAGGGTAAGGGTTAATGTAAGGGTGAGGGTTAGTGTCAGGTTGAGGGTTAGGGTTAGGGTTAGAGTGAGGGTGAGGGTTAGATTGAGGATAAGTGTTAAGGTTAGTGTTAGGGTGAGCTTAGTGTTTGGGTGAGGGTTATGGTTAGGGTGAGGGTGAGGGTTAGGGTTATTGTTAGCGTTAGGGTTAGGGTTATGGTGAGGGTAAGTCTTAGGATGAGGGTTAGGGTTAGGGTGAGGATTATGGTTAGGGTTAGTGTTAGGGTTATTGTTCGGGTTAGAATTACAGTTAGAGTTAGGTTTAGGGTGAGGGTGAGGGTGAGATTTAGGGTTAGAGTTAATGTTAGTGTTAGGGTTAGGGTTAGGGTTCGGGTTAGATTGTGGGTTACGGTTATGATTAGTGTCAGGTTTAGGATGAAGTTTAGGGTTAGGATTAGGGTGAGGGTGAGGGGTAGGGTTAGGGTACGGGTTAGGGTTAGGGATAGGGTTAGGTTTAGGTTTAGGGTTAGGGTGAGGGTGAGTGTGAGGCTTAGGTTTAGGGTTAGGGTTAGGCTTAGAGTTAGGGTGACGGTAAGGGTGTGGTTTAGGGTGCAGGTGAGGTTGAGGATTAGGGTTAGGTTTAGGGTTAGATTCAGGTTTAGGTTTAGGTTTGGGGTTAGTGTTAGTGTTAGGGTTAGGGTTAGGTTTAGGTTTAGGTTGAGGGTGATTGTGGGGGTGAGGATTAGACTTAGGATTAGGTTTAGGTTTATGGTTAGGATTAATGTTATTGTTATGTTTAGGGTTAAGTTTGCGGTGAGGGTGAGGATGAGGGTGAGGGTGAGGGTTAGGGTTAGGGTTAGTATTATTGTTAAGGTTAGGGGTAGAGTTACATTGAGGTTGAGGGTGAGGGTGAAGTTTAGGGTTAGGGTTAGGGTTAGGGTGAGGGTGAGGTTTAGGGTTAGAGTTAGGGTTAGGGTTAGGCTTAGGGTGAGGTTTCGGGTTAGGGTTAAGTTTGGGGTTATGGTGAAGGTGAGGTTTAGGGTTAGAGTTAGGGTTAGGGTGAGGCTGAGGGTGAGGGTTAGGGTTAGGGTTAGTGTTAGGTTTAGGGTTAGGGTTAGGGTGAGGGTTAGGGTGAGGGTTAGGGTGAGGGTGAGTTTTAGGGTTAGAGTTAGGCTTAAGGTGAGGCTGAGGGTGAGGGTGAGGGTTAGGGTTAAGATTAGGTTTAGGGTAAGGTTTAGGGTGAGTGTGAGTGTTAGGATTAGGCTTAGGATTACACTGAGGTTGAGGTTCAGGGTGAGGGTAAGGGTTAGGTTTAGGGTTAGGGTGAGGGTGAGGGTTATGGTAAGGGTTAGGGGGAGGTTTAGGATGAGGGTTAGGGTTAGGATTAGGGTTAGGGTGAGGTCTAGGGTGAGGGTGAGGTTTAGGGTTAGGGTTATGGTGAGCGTTAGGGATAGGGATAGGGTTAGGGTGATAGTTAGGATTTGGGTTAAGTATATGTTTGGGGTGAGAGTTAGGTAAGGGTTACGTTGAGGGTGAGGGTGAGGGTTAGGTTTAGGTTGAGGGTTAAGGTTAGGATTAGGGTTTGGGTGAGGGGTAGGGTGAGGGGTAAGGTTATTGTTAGGGTGAGAGTTAGGATGAGGGTTAGGAATAGGCTTAGGGTGAGGGCTAGGCTGAGGGTGATGTTTAGGGTTAAGATTAGGGTGAGGTTTAGGATTAGGGTTAGGGTGAGAGTGAGGTTTAGGTTTAGAGTTAGGGTAAGGGTGAGGCTGAGGATGAGGGTTAGGGTTAGGGTTAGTGTTAGAGTTAGTTTTAGGGTGAGGGTTAAGGAGAGTGTGAGGGTTAGGCTTAGTGTTAGGTTTAGGGTAATGTTTAGGGTGAGTGTGAGGTTTAGGGTTAGGGTTAGGCTTAGGCTTAGGGTTAGGCTGAGGGAGAGGGTGAGGGTTAGCTTTAGATTGACGGTTAGGGTTAGGGTTAGCTTAAGAGTTATGTTTCAAGTTAAGTTTAGGGTTAGAGTGAGGGTTAGGATTAGGGTTATGGTGAGGGTGATGTTTAGGGTTAGGTTGAGAATTTGTGTTAGGGTTAGGTTGAGGGTTAGGGTTAGGGTTAGAGTGAGGTTTAGGATGAGGATTAGGTTTACGATTAGTGTTAGGTTGAGGGCTAGGGTGAGGGTGAGTCTTAGGGTTAGAGTTAGGGTAAGGTTTAAAGTTAGGGGATGGTTTAGGGTGATGGTTAGGATGAGTGTTAGGGTTACGGTGAGGGTGAGGGTTAGGGTTAGGGTGAGGGTTAGGCTTAGGATTAGGGTTAGGTTGAGGGTGAGTTTTAGCATTAGGGTTAGGGTTAGGGTTAGGTTTAGGTTTAGGATTAGTGGTATTGTTAGGGTTAGGGTTTGAGTTATGGTGAGGGTGAGGGTGAGTGTGAGGGTGAGGGTTAGGTTTAGGGTTAGGGTGAGGTTTAGGTTTAGGGTTAGTTGGAGGCTTAGGTCGAGGGTTAGGTTTAGGCTTCGTTTAGGGTTAAGTAAGGGTGAGGGTTAGGTTGAAGTTTAGGATTACTATTAGAGTTAGGGTTAGGAATAGGGTTAGGCTGAGGGTGAGGGTGGGCGTGAGGATAAGAATTAGGGTGATGGTTAGGGTTAGGGTTAGTTTGTGAATCAGGCTGAGGGTTAGGGTTAGGATTAGGTTTAGGGTGAGGGCTAGGGTGAGGGTGTGTGTTAGGGTAAGTGTTAGGCTTAGGCTTATGGTTAGGCTGTGCATTTGGTTGAGGATAAGGGTTTGGGTTAGGTTAGGGTATGGTTTAGTGTTAGGGTAAGAGTTAGGGTTAGAGTGAGGGTGAGGTTTAGGGGTAGAGTTAGGGTTAGGGTGAGGGTTAGGGTTAGGGTTAGGCTTAGGCTTAGGGTTAGGACGAGGGAGAGGGTGAGGGTTAGCTTTAGGTTGTCGGTTAGGGTTAGGGTTAGCTTGACAGTTAGGGTTCAGGTTAAGTTTAGGGTTAGGGTGAAGGTTAGGGTTAGGGTTACAGTGAGGGTGCTGTTTAGGGTTAGGTTGAGGATTAGGTTTAGGGTTAGGGTGAGGGATAGGATTAGGGTTAGGGTGAGGGTTAGGATGAAGATTAGGGTTAAGATAAGGTTTAGGTTGAGGGCTAGGGTGAGGGTGAGGATTAGGGCTAGTGTTAGGGTAAGGTTTAAAGTTAGGGTTAGGTTTAGGGTGAGGGTTAGTATGAGGGTTAGGGTTAGGTGAGGGTGAGGTTTAGGGTTAGGGTGAGGGTCAGTGTTAGGATTAGGGTTAGGGTATGGCTGAGTGTTAGAATTAGGGTTAGGGTTAAGGTTAGGGTTAGGATTAGTGTTATGGTTAAGGTTAGGGTTTGAGTTATGGTGAGGGTGAGGTGAGGGTGAGGGTTAGATTTCGTTTTAGGGTGAGGTTTAGGTTTAGGTTTAGGATTAGGGTTAGGGTGAGGATGAGGTTTAGGGTTAGGTTTAGGGTTAGTTGGAGGGTTAGGTCGAGGGTTAGGTTTAGGGTTAATTTTAGGGTTAAGGTTAGGGTGAGGGTTCGGTTGAGGTTTAGGATTAGTGTTAGAGTTAGGGTTAGGATTAGGGTTAGGGTGAGGGTGATTGTGAGAGTTAGGGTTAGGCTTAGGCTTAGGCTTAGGGTTAGGCTGAGGGTGAGGGTGGGGCTGAGGATTAGATTTAGGTTGATGGTTAGGGTTAGGGTTATGGTGAGGGTTAGGATTAGGATTAGGGTTGGGTGAGGGCTAGGGTGAGGGTGTGGGTTAAGGTAAGTGTTAGGCTTAGGGTTAGGGTTAGGCTGAGCGTTTGGTTGAGGATAAGGTTTAGGGTTAGGGTTAGGGTGAGGTTTAGTGTTAAGGTTAGGGTTAAGTGAGGGTGAGGTTTAGGGGTAGAGTTAGGGTTAGGGTGAGGGTTAGAGTTAGGGTCAGGATTAGGGTGGGGTTTACGGTAAGGGTAAAGGTGAAGGTTAGACTGAGGGTGAGGGTTATGGTAAGGGTGAGGGTTAGGGTTAGCGTGAGGGTTAGGGCAGGGTTAGAGTAAGGGTGAGGGTTAGATTGAGGATAAGTGTTAGGGTTAGTGTGAGGTTTAGGGTAAGGATGAGGGTTAGGGTTATGGTGAGGGCTAAGTTGAGGTTTATGTTTAGGGTTAGTGTTAGGGTGAGTTTTAGGGTTAGGGTGAGGGTTAGGGCTAGGGTTAGTGTTATTGTTAGCATTATTGTTAGGTTTATGGTTACAGTGAGGATGAGGGTGAGGGTTAGTGTTAGGGGATTAGGGTTACGGTTAGGATTAGGGTTAGGGTAAGGGCTAGGGTGAGGGTGAGCTTTAGAGTTAGCGTTAGGGTGAACTTTAGGGTTAGGTTTAGGTTTAGGGTGAGGGTGAGGTTTAGAGTTAGAGTTAGGTTTAGGGTGAGGCTGAGGGTGAGGGTTAGGGTTAGGGTTAGTATTAGGTTTAGGGTTAGGGTTAGGGTGAAGGTTAGGCTGAGGGTGAGGGTTAGAGTTAGGTTTAGGATTTGGTTTAGCGGTAGGGTTAGGGTGAATGTGAGGGTTAGGGGTAGGGTTAGGGTTAGGGTTCGGCTTAGCGTTAGTCTGAGGGTTAGGGTGAGGGTGAGGGTTAGGGTTAGGGTTAGTATTAGGTTTAGGGTTAGGGTTAGGGTGAGGGTTAGGCTGAGGGTGAGGGTTAGAGTTAGGTTTAGGATTTGGTTTAGGGGTAGGGTTAGGGTGAATGTGAGGGTTAGGGGTAGGGTTAGGGTTAGGGTTCGGCTTAGCGTTAGGCTGAGGGTTAGGGTGAGGGTGAGGGTTAGGGTTAGGGTGAGGGTTATGTTTATGGTTATAGGGAGGGTTAGGATGAGGGTTAGGGTTAGTATTAGGGTTAGGGTGAGGGCTAGGGTGAGGGTCAGGTTTAGGGTTAGGGTTAGGGTGATGTTTTGGGTTAGGGTTAGGGTGAGGGTGAGGTTTAGGGTTAGAGTTAGGGTTAAGGTTAGGCTCAGGGTAAGGGTTAGGGTTAGGGTTAGGATTATGATTAAGGTGAGGTTTAGGGTGATTGTGAGGCTTAGGGTTAGGGTTCGGGTTTGGCTTAGTGTTACACTGAGGGTGAGCGTGAGGTTTCGGGTTAGGATTAGGGTTCAGGTGAGGGTGAGTGTGTGTGTTAGTGTTAGGTTTAGGGTTAGGTTCAGGGTTAGGCTGATGGTGCGGTTGAGGGTTATGTTTAGGGTTAGTTTAAGGGTTAGGTTAAGGGTTAGGGGGAGGGTTAGGATGAGAGTAAGGGTTAGGATTAGGGTTAGGGTGAGGGCTAGGGTGAGGTTGAGGTTTAATGTTAGGGTTAGTGTGAGAGTTAGTGTTAGGGTTAGTGTGAGAGTAGGATTCGGGTTAAGTTTAGGGTTAAGGTGAGGGTTAGGGTAAGGGTTACGGTGAGGTTGAGGGTTAGGGTTAGGTTGAGGTTTAGGGTTAAGATTAAGGTTAGGGTGAGGGTTAGGGTTAGGGTAAAGGTTACGTTGAGGGTGAGGGTTAGGGTTAGGTTGAGGGTTAGGTTTGGATTTGTGTTAGGGTGAGGACTACGGTGAGGGTGATTGTTAGGGTAAGGGTTTGTCTTAAGGTTAAGCTGAGCATGAGGTTGAGGGTGAGGGTTAGGGTTAAGGTTAGTGTGAGGTTTAGTGTTAGTTTTAGGGTTACAATTAGGATTAGGTTGAGGGTGAGGTTTAGCGGTAGAGTTAGTGTTAGGGTGAAGGTTAGGGTTAGGGTGAGGCTTAGGGTGCGGGTGACAGTAAGGGTAAGGTGAGGGTTAGGCTGAGGGTGGGGGTTACGGTAAGGGTGAGGTTTAGGTTTAGGGTGAGGGTTAGGGTTAGGGTATGGGTGAGGGTGTGGTTTAGAATGAGGATTGGTTCTAGGGTTTGTGTGAGGTTTACCATGAGGATGAGTGTTAGGGTTAGGGTTAGGGCTAGGGTTTAGTTGAGGTTTAGGGTTAGTGTTAGGATGAGTTTTAGGGTTAGGGTGATGGTTAGGGTTATTGTGAGGCTTAATGTTCGTGTTAAGGTTAGTGTTAAGGTGAGGGTAAGTGTTAGGGTGAGGGTTTGGTTTAGAGTGAGGTTAATGCTTAGGGTGAGTGTTAGGGTTAAGGTTAGGGTTTTTGTTAGGATTATTGTTAGGATTACTGTTACTGTGAGGGTGAGTGTTAGCCATAGGTTTAGGATTAGTATTAGGGTTAGTGTTAGGGTGAGGGTAAGTTTTAGGGTGAGGGTTAGGGTGAGGGTGAGGGTTAGGGTTAGGTTGAGGGTTAGGGTTAGGGTTAGGGTGAGTTTAGGTTTAGGGTTATTGTGAGGGTTAGTGTTAGGGTAAGGGTTAGTGGTAGGTGAGGGTAAGTGTTAGTGTGAGGTTTAGGATTAGGGTGAGGATTATGGTTAGGGTGAGTGTTGGGGTTATTGTTAGGGTTAGGGTTAGGGTTAGAGTTAGGGTTAGGGTGAGGGTGATATTTAGGGTTAGAATTAGTGTTAGTCTTAGGTTAGGGTGAGGGTAAGGGTTAGGCTTAGGCTTAGGCTTAGGCTTAGGCCGAACATGAGGGTGAGTGTTAGGGTTCGGGTTAGGGTTAGAGTTAGGATTATGGTTAGTGTCAAGTTTAGGACGAGGTTTAGGATTAGGGTTAGGGTGAGGGTGAGTGTGAGGCTTAGGGTTAGGTTTAGGATTAGGCTTAGAGTTAGGGTGAGGGTTAGGGTTATAGTTTGGTTTAGGGTGCAGGTGAGGCTGAGGATTAGGGTTAGGTTTAGGGTTAGATTTAGGGTTAGGTTTAGGGTTAGGGTTAGTGTTAGGTGTAGGATTACGGTGAAGGTTAGGGTTAGGGTTAGGGTTAGGCTTAGGGTTAGGCTGAGGGTGTCTGTGGGTGTGAGAATTAGAGTTAGGGTTAGGGTTAGGCTTAGGGTTAGGTTTATTGTTAGAGTAATGTTTAGGGTTAAGTATCCAGTGAGGGTGAGGCTGAGGGTAAGGTTGAGGGTTAGAGTTAGGGTTAGGGTTAGTGTTATTGTTAGGGTTAGGGCTAGAGTTATGGTGAGGTTGAGGGTGATGGTGAAGGTTAGGGTTAGGGTGAGTTTTAGGGTTAGGGTTAGTGTTAGGGTGAGGGTGAGTTTTAGGGTGAGGGTGAGGTTTAATGTTAGGGTTAGGGTTAGATTTAGGGTTACGGTTAGGGTGAGAGTAGGATTCGGGTTAAGTTTAGGGTTAGACTGAATGTTAGGTTAAGGGTTACGGTGGGGTTGAGGGTTAGGTTTAGGTTGAGGTTTAGGGTTAAGATTAGGATTAGGGTGAGGGTGAGGGTTAGGGTTAGGGTAAGATTTACGGTGAGGGTGAGGCTTTGGGTTAGGGTTAGGTTTAGGATTTTTGTTAGGGTGAGGGCTAGGGTGAGGGTGAGGGTTAGGGTAAGGATTTGGCTTAGGCTTAGGGTTATGCTGAGCGTGAGGTTGAGGCTGAGTGTTAAGGTTAGGGTTAATGTGAGTTTTAGTGTTAGGGTTAGGGTTAGAGTTAGGATTAGGGTGAGGTTTAGGGGTAGAGTTAGTGTTAGGGTAAGGGTTAGGATGAGGGTTAGGATTCGGCTTAGGGTGAGGGCTAGCTTGAGGGTGAGGTTTAGAGTTAGGGTTAGGGTGAGCTTTAGGGTTAGGGTTAGGGTGAGGGTGCGGTTTAGGTTTAGAGTTAGGTTAACGGGGAGGCTGAGGTTGAGGGTTAGGGTTTGGATTAGTGTTAGAGTTAGGGTTAGGGTGAGGGTTAAGGTGAGGGTGAGGGTTAGGCTTAGGGTTAGGTTTAGGATTAGGGTAATGTTTAGAGTGAGTGTGAGGTTTAGGGTTAGGATTAGGCTTAGACTTAGGTTTAGGCTGAGGGAGAGGGTGAGGTTTAGCTTTAGATTGACGGTTAGGGTTAGGGTTAGCTTGAGAGTTATGGTTCAGGTTAAGTTTAGGGTTAGGGTGAGGGTTAGGGTTATGGTTACTGTGATGGTGATGTTTAGGGTTAGTTTGAGGGTTAGGGTTAGGCTTAGGGTGAGGGTTAGTATTAAGGTTAGGGTTAGGGTTAGGATGAGGATTAGGGTTAGGATTAGGGTTAGGTTGAGGGTGAGTTTTAGCATTATTGTTAGGTTTAGGTTTAGGGTTAGGATTAGTGTTATTGTTAGGGTTAGGGTTAGAGTTATGGTGAGGGTGAGGTTGAGGGTGAGGGTTAGGGTTAGGGTTAGTGTGAGGTTTAGTGTTAGTTTTAGGGTTACAGTTAGGATTAGGGTGAGCGTGAGGTTTAGGGTTAGAGTTAGTGTTAGGGTGAGGGTTAGACTTAGGGTGAGGGATAGGGTGGGGTTGACAGTAAGGGTAAGGTGAAGGTTAGGCTGAGGGTGAGTTTTAAGGTAAGGGTGAGGTTTAGGGTTAGGGTGAGAGTTAGGGTTAGGTTTAGAGTGTGTTTTAGTGTTAGGGTTAGGGTTAGAGTTAGGATTAGGGTGAGGTTTAGGGGTAGAGTTAGTGTTAGGGTAAGGGTTAGGATGAGGGTTAGGATTAGGCTTAGGGTGAGGGCTGGCTTGAGGGTGAGGTTTAGAGTTAGGTTTAGGGTGAGCTTTAGGGTTAGGGTTAGGGTGAGGGTGCGGTTTAGGTTTAGAGTTAGGTTAACGGTGAGGCTGAGGTTGAGGGTTAGGGTTAGGATTAGTGTTAGAGTTAGGGTTAGGGTGAGGGTTAAGGTGAGGGTGAGGGATAGGCTTAGGGTTAAGTTTAGGATTAGGGTAATGTTTAGGTGTGAGTGTGAGGTTTAGGGTTAGGGTTAGGCTTAGACTTAGGGTTAGGCTGAGGGAGAGGGTGAGGTTTAGCTTTAGATTGACGGTTAGGGTTAGGGTTAGCTTGAGAGTTAGGGTTCAGGTTAAGTTTAGGTTTAGGGTGAGGGTTAGGGTTATGGTTACTGTGAGGGTGATGTTTAGGGTTAGTTTGAGGGTTAGGGTTAGGCTTAAGGTGAGGGTTAGGATTTGGGTTAGGGTTAGGGTTAGGATGAGGATTAGGGTTAGGATTAGGGTTAAGTTGAGGGCTAGGTTGAGGGTGAGGTTTAGGGTTAGTGTTAGGGGAAGGTTTAAGGTTAGGGTTAGGTTTAGGGTGAGGGTTAGAATGAGGCTTAGATTTACGGTGAGGGTTAGAGTTAGTGTGAGGGTGAGGTTTAGGGTTAGGATTAAGGTTAGGGTGAGGGTGAGTTTTAGCATTATCGTTAGGGTTAGGGTTAGGTTTAGGTTTAGGATTAGTGTTATTGTTAGGGTTAGGGTTAGAGTTATGGTGAGGGTGAGGTTGAGGGTGAGGGTTAGGGTTAGGGTTAGTGTGAAGTTTAGTGTTAGTTTTAGGGTTACAGTTAGGATTAGGGTGAGGGTGAGGTTTAGGGATAGAGTTAGTGTTAGGGTGAGGGTTAGGCTTAGAGTGAGGGATAGCGTGGGGTTGACAGTAAGGGTAAGGTGAAGGTTAGGCTGAGGGTGAGGTTTACGGTAAGGGTGAGGTTTAGGGTTAGGGTGAGATTTAGGGTTAGGGTTAGGGTGAGTTTTAGTGTTAGGGTTAGGGTTAGAGTTAGGATTAGGGTGAGGTTTAGGGGTAGAATTAGTGTTAGGGTAATGGTTAGGATGAGGGTTAGGATTAGGCTTAGGGTGAGGGCTAGCTTGAGGGTGAGGTTTAGAGTTAGGGTTAGGGTGAGCTTTAGGGTTAGAGGTTAGGGTTAGGGTGAGGGTGTGGTTTAGGTTTAGAGTTAGGTTAATGGTGAGGCTGAAGTTGAGGGTTAGGGTTAGGGTTAGTGTTAGAGTTAGGGTTAGGGTGAGGGTTAAGGTGAGGGTGAGGGTTAGGCTTAGGGTTAGGTTTAGGATTAGGGTAATGTTTAGAGTGAGTGTGAGGTTTAGGGTTAGGGTTAGGCTTAGACTTAGGGTTAGGCTGAGGGAGAGGGTGAGGTTTAGCTTTAGATTGACGGTTAGGGTTAGGGTTAGCTTGAGAGTTATGGTTCAGGTTAAGTTTAGGGTTAGGGTGAGGGTTAGGGTTATGGTTACTGTGAGGGTGATGTTTAGGGTTAGTTTGATGGTTAGGGTTAGGCTTAGGGTGAGGGTTAGGATTAGGGTTAGGGTTAGGGTTAGGATGAGGATTAGGGTTAGGTTTAGGGTTAGGTTGAGGGCTAGGGAGAGGGTGAGGTTTAGGGTTAGTGTTAGGGTAAGGTTTAAGTTTAGGGTTAGGTTTAGGGTGAGGGTTAGGATGAGGCTTAGATTTGCGTTGAGGGGTAGAGTTAGGGTGAGGGTTAGGGTTAGGATTCGGGTTAGGGTGAGGGTGAGTTTTAGCATTATCGTTAGGGTTAGGGTTAGGTTTAGGGTTAGGATTAGTGTTATTGTTAGGGTTAGGGTTAGAGTTATGGTGAGGATGAGGTTGAGGGTGAGGGTTAGGGTTAGGGTTAGTGTGAGGTTTAGTGTTAGTTTTAGGGTTACAGTTAGGATTAGGGTGAGCGTGAGGTTTAGGGGTAGAGTTAGTGTTAGGGTGAGGGTTAGGATTAGGGTGAGGGATAAGGTGGGGTTGACAGTAAGGGTAAGGTTAGGCTGAGGGTGAGTTTTACGGTAAGGGTGAGGTTTAGGGTTAGGGTGAGGGTTAGAGTTAGGGTTAGGGTGAGGGTGAGGGTTAGATTGAGGATTAGTGTTAGGGTTAGTGTGAGGTTTACTGTGAGGATCAGTGTTAGGGTTAGGGTTAGGGCTAAGGTTAGGTTGAGGTTTAGGATTAGTGTTAGGGTGAGGTTTAGGGTTAGGGTGATGGTTAGGGTTAGTGTGAGGCTTAGTGTTCGGTTTGCAGTTAGTGTTAAGTTGAGGGTAACTTTTAGGGTGAGGGTTAGGTTTAGGGTGAGGTTAATGGTTAGGGTGAGGATTATGGTTATGGTTAGGTTTTTTGTTAGGATTATAGTTTGGGTTACTGTTATTGTGAGGGTGAGTGTTAGGGTTAGGGTTAGGATTAGTATTAGGGTTAGTGTTAGGGTGAGGGTAAGTGTTAGGGTGAGGGTTAGGGTTAGGGTGAGGTTTATGGTTAGGGTGAAGGTCAGGCTTAGGGTTAGGGTTACATTGAGCGTGAGGGTTAGGGTTAGGTTGATGGTTAGTGTTAGAGTTAGGGTTCGGGTGAGTTTAGGGTTAGGGTTAGTGTGAGGGTTAGTGTTAGGGTTAAGGTTACTGGTAGGGTGAGGTTAAATGTTAGTGTGATGTTTAATGTTAGGGTGAGGATTATGGTTAGGGTGAGGGTTAGGGTTATTGTTAGGGTTAGGGTTAGGTTTAGAGTTAGGGTTAGGGTGAGGGTGAGATTTAAAGTTAGAGTTAGGGTATCTGTTAGGGTTAGGGTGAGGGTTAGGCTTAGGCTTAAGCTTAGGCTTAGGCTTAGGCCGAGCATGAGTTTGAGGGTTAGTGTGCGGGTTAGGGTGAGGGTTAGGGTTATGGTTAGTGTCAGGTTTAGGATGAGGTTTAGTGTTAGGGTTAGGGTGAGGGTGAGGGCTAGGTTGAGGGTTAGGGTGAGGGTTAAGGTTAGGGATAGGTTTAGGTTTAGGATTAGGGTTAGGGTGAGGGTGAGTGTGAGGCTTAGGGTTAGGGTTAGGATTAGGCTTAGAGTTAGGGTGAGAGTTAGGGTTAGAGTTTGGGTTAGGGTGCAGGTGAGGCTGAGGATTAGGGTTAGGTTTAGGGTTAGTTTTAGGTTTAGGTTTAGGGTTAGGGTTAGTGTTAGGTTTAGGGTTATGGTGAGGGTTAGGGTAAGGGTTAGGGTTAGGCTTAGGTTTAGGCTGAGGGTGTCTGTGGGTGTGAGAATTATAGTTAGGGTTAGGCTTAGGCTTAGGATTAGGTTTATTGTTAGTGCTATGTTTAGGGTTATGTTTGCAGTGAGGGTGAGGCTGAGGGTAAGTGTGAGGGTTAGGGTTAGGGTTAGTGTTATTGTTAGGGTTAGGGCTAGAGTTACGTTGAGGTTGAGGGTGAGGGTAAAGGATAGGATTAGGGTGTGTTTTAGGGTTAGGGATAGGGTTAGGGTGAGGGTGAGTTTTAGGGTGAGGGTGAGGTTTAATGTTAGGGTTAGTGTGAGAGTTAGGGTTAGGGTTAGGGTGAGAGTAGGATTCAGGATAAGTTTAGGGTTAGAGTGTGGGTTAGGGTAAGGGTTACGGTGAGATTGAGGGTTAGGGTTAGGTTGAGGTTTAGGGATAAGATTAGGTTTAGGGTAGGGTGAGGGTTAGGGTTAGGGTAAGGTTTAGGCTGAGGGTGAGGGTGAGGATTAGGTTTAGAGTTAGGATTTGTGTTAGGGTGAGGGCTAGGGTGAGGGTGAGGGTTAGGGTCAGGTTTTGGCTTAAGATTAGGTTTAAGCTGAGCGTGAGGTTGAGGGTGAGTGTTAGGGTTAGGGTTAGTGTGAAGTTTTGTGTTAGGGTTAGGGTTACAGTTAGGATTAGGGTGAGGGTGAGGTTTAGGGGTAGAGTTAGTGTTAGGGTGAGGATTAGGCTTAGGGTTAGCGTTAGGGTGGGGGTGACAGTAAGGGTAAGGTTAAGTTTATGCTGAGCGTAAGGGTGAGGTTTAGGGTTTGGGTGAGGGTTAGTGTTAGGGTTAGGGTGAGGGTGAGGGTTAGATTGAGGATTAGTGTTAGGGTTAGTTTGAGGTTTACCGTGAGGATGAGTGTGGGTTAGGGTTATTGCTAGGCTTAGGTTGAGGTTCAGGGTTAGTGTTAGGGTGAGGTTTATGTTTAGGGTGAAGTTAGGGTTTGCGTTAGGATTAGAGTTAGGTTTTGGGTGAGGGTGAGGTTTAGGGTTAGAGTTAAGGTTAGGGTGAGGGTTTGGTTGTGGTTTAGGTGAGGGTTAGTGTTAGGGTTGGGGTGAGAGTTAGTAGGAGGGTTAGGGTTAGGGTTAGGGTTAGGGTTAGGGTGAGGGTTAGGTTGAGGGTGAGGGTTAGGGTTAAGGTTAGGATTAGGATTAGGGTTAGGTTTAGGGTGATAGTGAGGGTTAGGGTTAGGGTGAGGGTGAGGTTTAGGGTTATGGTGAGGGTTAGGATGAGGGTTAGGGTTAGGATTAGGGTTAGGGTAAGGGCTAGGGTGAGGGTGAGTTTTAGGGTTAGGGTTAGGGTTAGGGTGAGTGTGAGTTTTATGGTTAGAGTTGGCCTTAAGGTGAGGCTTCGGGTGAGGGTGAGGGTTAGGGTTAGGATTAGGATTAGGGTAAGGGTTAGGGTGAGTGTGAGGGTTAGGTTTAGTGTTAGGATTAGACTTAGGGTTACACTGAGAGTGAGGGTGAGGGTAAGGTTTAGGATTAGGGTTAGGGTGAGGGTGAGTGTGTGTGTTAGGGTTAGGCTTAGGTTTATGCTTAGGGTTAGGGTGAGGGTGAGTTGCAGGGTGAGGTTTAGGGTTAGGGTGAAGGTTAGGGTAAGGGTTAGGGGGAGGGTTAGAATAATGGTTAGGATTAGTATTATGGATAGGGTGAGGGCTAGGGTGAGGGTGTGGTTTAGGCTTAGGTTTAGGGTGAGGGTTAGGGTTAGGGTGAGAGTTGGGATTCAGGTTAATTTTATGATTAGGGTAAGGGTTAGAGTAAGCGTTATGGTGAGGGTGAGGGTTAGGGTTAGTTTGAGGGTTAGGGTTAGTTATTAGGGTTAGGGTGATGTTGAGGGTGTGGGTTAGGGTTAGTGTTAGGGTGAGGGTTAGGATGAGGGATAGGATTAGGGTTAGGCTGAGGGTGAGGTTTAGAGTTAGAAGGGTGAGGCTGAGGTTGAGGGTTAGGTTTAGGGTTAGTGTTAGAGTTAGGGTTAGGGTGAGGGTTAAGTTGAGGGTGAGGTTTAGGCTTAGGGTTAGGATTAGGATTAGAGTAAAGTTCAGGGTGAGTGTGAGGTTTAGGGTTAGGGTTAGGCTTAGGCTTAGGGTTTGGCTGAGGGAGAGGGTGAGGGTGAGGGTTAGTTTTAGGTTGAGTGTTAGGGTTAGGGTTAGCTTGAGAGTTAGGGTTCAGGTTAAGCTAAGGGTTAGGGTGAGGGTTAGGGTTGGGGTTTCGGTGAGAGTGAGGGTTAGGGTTAGGTTGAGGGTTACAGTTTGGTTAGGGTAAGGGTTAGGATTAGGGTTAGGGTGAGGGTTAGGATGAGGATTAGGGTTACGATTAGGGTTAGGTTGAGGGCTAGGGTGATGGTGAGGATTAGGGTTAGTGTTAGAGTAAGGTTTAAGGTTAGGGTTAGGTTTAGGGTGAGGGTTAGGATGAAGGTTAGGGTTACCGTGAGTTTGAGGGTTAGTGTTAGGGTGAGGGTTAAGGTTAGGATTAGGGTTAGGGTGAGGGTGAGTGTTAGCATTAGGATTAGGGTTATTGTTAGGTTTAGGGTTAGGATTAGTGTTAATTTTATGGTTAGTTTTAGAGTTATGGTGAGGGTGATGGTGAGGGTGAGGCTGAGGGTGAGGGTTAGGTTTAGGTTTAGGGTTAGGGTTAGGGTGAGGGTGAGATTTAGGGTTAGATATAGGGTTAGGAGGGCGTTAGGGGCAGGGTTTGGTTTAGGGTTAGTGTTAGGGTTAGGGTGAGGGTGAGGGTTAGAGTTAGGGTTAGGGTTAGGTTTAGAGTGAGCTTTAGGGTTAGGGGTTGGGTTAGGGTTAGTGTTACGGTGAGGGTGAGGGTGCAGGTGAGTGTGAGGGTTAGCGTTAGGTTTAGGTTTATGGTTAGGGTTAGGGTGAGGGCTAGGGTGAGGGTCAGGATTAGGGTTAAGTTTAGGGTGAGGTTTAGTGTTAGGGTTAGGTTTAGAGTTATGGTGAGTGTGAGGTTTAGGGTTAGAGTTAGGGTTAAGGTGAGGCCGAGGGTGAGGGTTAGGTTTAGGGTTAGGGTTACTGTTAGGTCTAGGTTTAGGGTGAGGGTTAGGGTGAGGTTTAGGGTTTGGGTTAGGATTAGGCTTAGGGTTAGGGTTACGGTGAGTGTGAGAGTTAGTGTTTGGGTTAGGCTTAGGCTTAGGATTAGGCTGAGGGTGAGATTGAGGTTGAGGGTTAGGGTTAGGGTGAGGGTTTGGGTTAGGTTTAGGGTTAGTTGGAGGGTTAGGTCGAGGGTTAGGTTTAACGTTAGTTTTAGGGTTAAGTTTAGGGTGAGGGTTAGGTTGAGATTCAGGATTAGTTTTAGAGTTAGTGTTAGGATTAGGTTTAGGGTGAGGGTGAGTGTGAGGGTTATGGTTAGGCTTAGGCTTAGACTTAGGTTTAGGCTGAGGGTGAGGGTGGGGCTCAGGATTAGAGTTAGGGTGATGGTTAGGGTTAGGCTTAGGGTGAGGGTTTGGAAGAGGATTAGTTTTAGGATTAGGGTTAGGGTGAGTGCTAGGTTGAGGGTGTGGGTTAGGTTAAGTGTTAGGCTTAGATTTAGGGTTAGGCTGAACGTTTCGTTGAGGATAAGGGTTAGGGTTAGGTTTAGGGTGAGATTTTAGTTTTAGGGTAGGTTTAGAGTTAGGGTGAGGGTGAGGGTGAGATTTAGGGGTAGAGTTAGGGTTAGGGTGAGAGTTAGGGTTAGGGTGAGGGTTAGGGTGGGGGTTACGGTAATGGTAAAGATGATGGTTAGACTGAGGGTGAGGGTTATTGTAAGGGTGAGAGTTAAGGTTAGGGTGAGCATTAGGGTTAGGGTTAGAGTGAAGGTGAGGTTTAGATTGAGGAAAAGTTTTAGGGTTAGTGTGAGTTTTAGGGTGAGGATGAAGGTTAGGGTTAGGTTGAGGGTTAAGGTGAGGGTGAGGTTTAGGTTTAGTTATAGGGTGAGGTTTAGGGTTAGGGTGATGGTTAGGGTTAGTGTGAGGGTTAGTGTTAGGGTTAGGGTTAGTGTTATGGTGAGGGTAATTGTTAGGATGAGGGTTAGTTTGAGGTTAGGGTTAGGGTTACTGTGAGGGTGAGGGTAAGTGTTAGGGTCAGAGTTTGGGATAGGGTGAGGGTTATGGTTAGTTTGAGGGTTAGGATTAGGGTTAGGGTTATTGTTAGGGTTAGGTTTGGGATTAAGGTTACAGTGAGTGTGAGGGTGAGGGCTAGGGTTAGGGTTAGGGTGAAGTTAGGGTTTGCGTTAGGGTTAGAGTTAGGTTTTGGGTGAGGGTGAGGTTTAGGGTGAGAGTTAGGGTGAGGTTTAGGGGTAGAGTTAGGGTTAGGGTGAGGGTTAGGGTTAGGGTGAGGGTTAGGGTGGGGGTTATGGTAATGGTAAAGATGATGGTTAGACTGAGGGTGAGGGTTATTGTAAGGGTGAGAGTTAAGGTTAGGGTGAGCATTAGGGTTAAGCTTAGAGTGAAGGTGAGGTTTAGATTGAGGAAAAGTTTTAGGGTTAGTGTGAGTTTTAGGGTGAGGATGAGGGTTAGGGTTAGGGTGAGGGCTAAGGTGAGGGTGAGGTTTAGGGTTAGTTATAGGGTGAGTTTTAGGGTTAGGGTGATGGTTAGGGTTAGTTTGAGGGTTAGTGTTAGGGTTAGGGTTAGTGTTATGGTGAGGGTAATTGTTAGGATGAGGGTTAGTTTGAGGTTAGGGTTAGGGTTACTGTGAGGGTGAGGGTAAGTGTTAGGGTCAGAGTTTGGGATGGGGGAGGGTTATGGTTAGGTTGAAGGTTAGGATTAGGGTTAGGGTTATTGTTAGGGTTAGGTTTGGGATTAAGGTTACAGTGAGTGTGATGGTGAGGGCTAGGGTTAGGGTTAGGGTGAAGTTAGGGTTTGCGTTAGGGTTAGATTTAGATTTTGGGTGAGGGTGAGGTTTAGGGTTAGAGTTAGGGTTAGGGTGAGTGTTTGGTTGTGGGTTAGGTTAGGGTTAGTGTTATGGTTAGGGTTGGGGTGAGAGTTAGTAGGAGGTTTAGGTTTAGGGTTAGGGTTCGGGTGAGGGTGAGGGTTAGGGTGAGGGTGAGGGTTAGGGTTCAGGTTAGGATTAGGATTAGGTTTAGGGTTAGGGTGAGAGTGAGGGTTAGGGTTAGGGTGAGGTTGAGGTTTAGGGTTATGGTGAGGGTTAGGATGAGGGTTAGGGTTAGGATTAGGGTTAGGGTGAGGGCTAGGGTGAGGGTGAGGTTTAGGGTTAGGATTAGGGTTAGGGTAAGGGTGAGTTTTAGGGTTAGAGTTAGGCTTAAGGTGTGAGGCTGCGGGTGAGTGTGAAGGTTAGGGTTAGGATTAGGATTAGGGTAAGGGTTAGGGTGAGTGTGAGGGTTATGTATAGTGTTAGGATTAGACTTAGGGTTACACTGAGAGTAAGGGTGAGGGTGAGGGTAAGGTTTAGGATTAGGGTTAGGGTGAGGGTGAGGGTTTGTGTTAGGGTTAGGCTTAGGTTTATGCTTAGGGTTTGGGTGAGGGTGAGGTTGAGGGTGAGGTTTAGGGTTAGGGTGAGGGTTAGGGTAAGGGTTAGGGGAAGGGTTAGAATAATGGTTAGGATTAGGATTATGGTTAGGGTGAGGGCTATGGTGAGGGTGAGGTTTAGGGTTAGGTTTAGGGTGAGGGTTAGGGTTAGGGTTGGAGTTGGGATTCAGGTTAAGTTTATGTTTAGGGTAAGGGTTAGAGTAAGGGTTATGGTGAGGGTGAGGGTTAGGGTTAGTTTGAGGGTTAGGGTTAGTTATTAGCGTTATGGTGAGGGTGAGGGTGTGGGTTAGGGTTAGTGTTAGGGTGAGGGTTAGGATGAGGGTTAGGATTATGGTTAGGCTGAGGGTGAGGTTTAGGGTTAGAGTTAGGGTAAGGGTGAGGCTGAGGTTGAGGGTTAGGTTTAGGGTTAGTGTTAGAGTTAGGGTTAGGGTGAGGGTTAAGGTGAGGGTGAGGGTTAGGCTTAGGTTTAGCATTAGGATTAGGGTAATGGTTAGGGTGAGTGTTAGGTTTAGGGTTAGGGTTAGTCTTAGGCTTAGGGTAAGACTGAGGGAGAGGGTGAGGGTGAGGGTTAGCTTTAGGTTGAGGTTTAGGGTTAGGGTTAGCTTGAGAGTTAGGGTTCAGGTTAAGTTAAGGGTTAGGGTGAGGGTTAGGGTTAGGGTTACGGTGAGCGTGAGGGTTAGGGTTAGGTTGAGGGTTACAGTTAGGTTAGGGTGAGGGTTAGCATTAGGGTTAGTTTTAGGGTAAGGTTTAAGGTTAGGGTTAGGTTTAGGGTGAGGGTTAGGATGAAGGTTAGGGTTACCGTGAGTTTGAGGTTTAGGGTTAGGGTGAGGGTTAGGGTTAGGATTAGGGTTAGGGTGAGGGTGAGTGTTAGCATTAGGGTTAGGGTTAGAGTTAGGTTTAGGGTTACGATTAGTGTTAATTTTATGGTTAGTTTTAGAGTTATGGTGAGGGTGATGGTGAGGGTGAGGCTGAGGTTGAGGGTTAGGTTTAGGGTTAGGGTGAGGGTTAGGGTTAGATATAGGGTTAGGAGAGGGTTAGGGGGAGGGTTTGGTTTAGAGTTAGTGTTAGGGTTACGGTGAGGGTAAGGGTTAGAGTTAGGGTTAGGGTTAGGGTTAGATTGAGCTTTAGGGTTAGGGGGTGGGTTAGGGTTAGAGTTACGGTGAGGTTGAGGTTGCGGGTGAGTGTGAGGGTTAGGGTTAGTTTTAGGTTTAAGGTTAGGGTGAGGGCTAGGGTGAAGATGAGGTTTAGGGTTAGGTTGAGGGTAAGGTTTAGTGTTAGGGTTAGGTTTAGGGTTAGGGTGAGTGTGTGGTTTAAGTTTAGAGTTAGGGTTAAGATGAGGCTGAGGGTGAGGGTTAGGGTTAAGGGTAGGGTTACTGTTAAGTTTAGGGTTAGGGTGAGGATTAGCGTGAGGTTTAGGGTTTGGGTTAGGATTAGGCTTAGCG
The DNA here is from genome assembly GCF_024711535.1 of Dipodomys merriami. Lineage (NCBI taxonomy): Eukaryota > Metazoa > Chordata > Mammalia > Rodentia > Heteromyidae > Dipodomys > Dipodomys merriami. Next base: position 3,041,205 of record NW_027206335.1, on the reverse strand, counting down.
TTAGGGTTAGGGTGAGTGTGAGGGTTAGGGTTTGGGTTAGGCTTAGCCTTAGGGTTAGGCTGAGGGTGAGGGTGAGTTTGAGGGTTAGTGTTAGGGTGAGTGTTACGGTTAGGTTTAGGGTGAGAGTTAGGTTTTGGTTAGGGTTAGGGTTAGGGTTAGGGTTAGGGTTAGGGTGAGGGTGAGGGTTAGGGTGGGGGTTAGGGTTAGGTTTAGGGTGAGGGTTTGGATGAGGGTTAGGTTTAGGATTAGGGTTATGGTCAGTGCTAGGTTGAGGGTGTGGGTTAGGTTAAGTGTTAGGCTTAGACTTAGGGTTAGGCTGAACGTTTGGTTGAGGATAAGAGTTAGGGTTAGGTTTAGGGTGAGATTTAGTGTTAGGGTAGGTTTAGAGTTAGGGTGAGGTTGAGGGTGAGGTTTAGGGGTAGAGTTAGGGTTAGGGTGAGAGTTAGGGTTAGGGTGAGGGTTAGGGTGGGGGTTACGGTAATGGTAAAGTTGATGGTTAGACTGAGGGTGAGGGTTATTGTAAGGTTGAGAGTTAAGGTTAGTGGGAGCATTAGGGTTAGGGTTAGAGTGAAGGTGAGAGTTAGATTGAGGAAAAGTTTTAGGGTTAGTGTGAGGTTTAGGGTGAGGATGAGGGTTAGGGTGAGGGTGAGGGCTAAGTTGAGGGTGAGGTTTAGGGTTAGGGGGATGGTTAGGGTTAGTGTGACGGTTAGTGTTAGGGTTAGGGTTAGTGTTATGGTGAGGGTAATTGTTAGGATGAGGGTTAGTGTGAGGTTAGGGTTAGGGTTACTGTGAGGGTAAGGGTAAGTGTTAGGGTCAGAGTTTGGGTTAGGGTGAGGGTTATGGTTAGGTTGAGGGTTAGGATTAGGGTTAGGGTTAGTGTTAGGTTTAGGTTTGGGATTAAGGTTACGGTGAGTCTGAGGGTGAGGGCTAGGTTTAGGGTTAGGGTGAAGTTAGGGTTTGCGTTAGCGTTAGAGTTAGGTTTTGGGTGAGGGTGAGTTTTAGGGTTAGAGTTTGGGTTAGGGTGAGGGTTTGGGTGTGGGTTAGGTTAGGGTTAGTGTTATGGTTTGGGTTGGGGTGAGAGTTAGTAGGAGGTTTAGGGTTAGGGTTAGGGTTAGGGTGAGGGTGAGGGTTAGGGTGAGGGTGAGGGTTAGGGTTAAGGTTAGGATTAGGATTAGGTTTAGGTTTAGGGTGAGAGTGAGGGTTAGGGTTAGGGTGAGGGTGAGGTTTAGGGTTATGGTGAGGGTTAAGATGAGGGTTAGGGTTAGGATTAGGGTTAGGGTGAGGGCTAGGGTGAGGGTGAGGTTTAGGGTTAGGGTTAGGGTAAGGGTGAGTTTTAGGGTTAGAGTTAGGCTTAAGGTGAGGCTTCGGGTGAGGGTGAGGGTTAGGGTTAGGATTAGGATTAGAGTAAGGTTTAGGGTGAGTGTGAGGGTTAGGTTTAGTGTTAGGATTAGACTTAGGTTTACACTGAGAGTGAGGGTGAGGGTGAGGGTAAGGTTTAGGATTAGGGTTAGGGTGAGAGTGAGTGTGTGTGTTAGGGTTAGGCTTAGGTTTATGCTTAGGGTTTGGGTGAGGGTGAGGTTGAGGGTGAGGTTTAGGGTTAGGGTGAGGGTTAGGGTAAGGGTTAGGGGGAGGGTTAGAATAATGGTTAGGATTAGGATTATGGATAGGGTGAGGGCTATGGTGAGGGTGAGGTTTAGGGTTAGGTTTAGGGTGAGGGTTAGGGTTAGGGTGAGATTTGGGATTCAGGTTAAGTTTATGTTTAGGGTAAGGGTTAGAGTAAGGGTTATGGTGAGGGTGAGGGTTAGGGTTAGTTTGAGGGTTAGGGTTAGTTATCAGCGTTAGGGTGAGGGTGAGGGTGTGGTTTAGGGTTAGTGTTAGGGTGAGGGTTAAGATGAGGGTTAGGATTATGGTTAGGCTGAGGGTGAGGTTTAGGGTTAGAGTTAGGGTAAGGGTGAGGCTGAGGTTGAGGGTTAGGTTTAGGGTTAGTGTTAGAGTTAGGGTTAGGGTGAGGGTTAAGCAGAATGTGAGGGTTAGGCTTAGGGTTAGGATTACGATTAGGGTAATGGTTAGGGTGAGTGTTAGGTTTAGGTTTAGGGTTAGGCTTAGGCTTAGGGTTAGGCTTAGGGAGAGGGTGAGTGTGAGGGTTAGCTTTAGGTTGAGGGTTAGGTTTAGGTTTAGCTTGAGAGTTAGGGTTCAGGTTAAGTTAAGGGTTAGGGTGAGGGTTAGGGTTAGGGTTACGGTGAGCGTGAGGGTTATGGTTAGGTTGAGGGTTACAGTTAGGTTAGGGTGAGGGTTAGTATTAGGGTTAGTTTTAGGGTAAGGTTTAAGGTTAGGGTTAGGTTTAGGGTGAGGGTTAGGATGAAGGTTAGGGTTACCGTGAGTTTGAGGTTTAGGGTTAGGGTGAGGGTTAGGGTTAGGATTAGGGTTAGGGTGAGGGTGAGTGTTAGCATTAGGGTTAGGGTTAGGGTTAGGTTTAGGGTTAGGATTAGTGTTAATTTTATGGTTAGTTTTAGAGTTATGGTGAGGGTGATGGTGAGGGTGAGGCTGAGGGTGAGGGTTAGGTTTAGGTTTAGGGTTAGGGTTAGGGTGAGGGTGAGATTTAGGGTTAGATATAGGGTTAGGAGGGCGTTAGGGGGAGGGTTTGTTTTAGGGTTAGTGTTAGGGTTACGGTGAGGGTAAGGGTTAGAGTTAGGGTTAGGGTTAGGGTTAGAATGAGCTTTAGGGTTGGGGTTGGGTTAGGGTTAGAGTTACGGTGAGGGTGAGGGTGCGGGTGAGTGTGAGGGTTAGGGTTAGTTTTAGGTTTAAGGTTATGGTGAGGTCTAGGGTCAAGATGAGGTTTAGGGTTAGGTTGAGGGTAAGGTTTAGTGTTAGGGTTAGGTTTAGGGTTAGGGTGAGTGTGAGGTTTAGGTTTAGAGTTAGGGTTAAGGTGAGGCTGAGGGTGAGGGTTAGTGTTAGGGTTAGGGTTACTGTTAAGTTTAGGGTTAGGGTGAGGGTTAGCGTGAGGTTTAGGGTTTGGGTTAGGATTAGGCTTAGGGTTAGGGTGAGTGTGAGTGTTAGGGTTTGGGTTAGGCTTAGGCTTAGGGTTAGGCTGAGGGTGAGGGTGAGGTTGAGGGTTAGGGTTAGGGTGAGGGTTACGGTTAGGTTTAGGGTGAGTGTTAGGTTTTGGTTAATTTTAAGGTTAGGGTGAGGATGAGGGTTAGGATTAGGGTTAGGGTGAGGACTAAGGTGAGAGTGAGGCTTAGGGTTAGTGTTAGGGTAAGGTTTAGGGTTAGGATTAGGTTTCGGGTGAGGGTTAGGATGAGGGTTAGAATGAGGGTTAGGGTTACGGTGAGGGTTAGAGTTAGCTTGAGGGTTAGGGTTAAGATTAGTGTTAAGGTTGGTTGAGTGTTAGGATTATGTTTAGGATTTCGGTTAAGGTTAGGTTTAGGGTTAGGATTAGTGATATTTTTAGGGTTAGGTTTAGAGTTATGGTGAGGGTGAGGTTGAGGGTGAGGGTGAGGATTAGTGTTTGGGTTAGGGTCAGGTTTAGGGTTAGGGTTAGGATTAGGATAAGGGTGAGGGAGAAGTTTAGTTTTAGATATAGGGTTAGGGGGAGGGTTACTTTGAGGGTTAGTGTTAGGGTTAGGGTAAGGTTGAGGGTTAGGTTGAGGTTTACGGTAAGGGTGAGTGTTAGGGTTAGGGTTAGGCTTAGGCTTAGGGTTAGGCTGAGGGTGAGGATTAGGATTAGGGTGACGGTTAGGTTTAGGTTAGGGTGAGGGTTAGGAGGAGGGTTAGGGTTAGGATTAGGGTTAGGCTGAGGGTGAAGTTGAGGTTATTGTTAGGGTGAGGGTTAGGTTTAGGGTTAGGGTGAGAGTTAGGGTTTGGGTTAAGGTTAGGGTTAAGTTGAGGGTTAGGGTAAGGGTTACAGTGAGGGTGAGGGTTAGGGTTAGGTTGAGGGTTAGGGTTCGGATTAGCGTTAGGGTGAGTGTGACAGTGAGGGTTAGGTTTAGTGTTAGGGTGAGGGTTAGGATGAGGTTTAGGGTTAGGATTAGGGTTAGGGTGAGGGCTAGGGTCAGGGTGAGGTTTAGGGTTAGGGTGAGGTTTCGGGTTAGGGTTAGTGTTAGTGTTAGGTGAGGGTGAGGTTTAGTGTTAGAGTTAGGGTTAGGTTTAGGCTGAGTGTGAGGGTTAGAGTTAGGGTTAGTGTTAGAGTTAGGTTTATGATGAGGGTTAGATTGAGAGTGAGGGTTAGGCTTAGTGTTAGGATTAGGATTAGGGTAAGTGTTAGGGTGAGGGTGAGGGTGAGGGTGAGGGTGAGGGTTAGGGATAGGGTAAGGCTTAGTGGTAGGGTTAGTTTGAGATTTAGTGTTCGGGTTAATTTTAGGGTTAGGGTGAGGGTTAGGGTTAGGGTTACGGTGAGCGTGACGGTTACGGTTAGGTTGAGGGTTAGGGTTAGGCTTAGGATTAGGGTGAGGGGTAGGGTTAGGGTTAGGGTGAGTTTTAGGGTGAGGTTTTGGGTTAGAGTTAGGTTTAGGGGCAGGGTTAGGGTGAGGGTTAGGGTTAGGGTTAGTGTTAAGTTTAGGGTGAGGTTTAGGGTTAGGGTTAGTGTTATTGTTAGTGTTATGTTTAGGGTGAAGTTTGCGGTGAGGGTGAGGCTGTGGGTGAGGATCATGGTTATGGTTATGGTTAGGGTTAGTGTTAGTGTTATTGTTAGGGTTAGGTTTAGAGTTAAGGTTAGGTTGAGGGTGAGGGTGAGTGTTAGGGTTAGGGTGTGTTTTAGGGTGAAGTTTAGGGTTAGGGTTTGGGTTAGGTTTAGGGTGAGGGTGAGGTTTAGGGTTAGAGTTAATTTTGAGGGGAGGGTTAGGGTGAGGTTTAGGGTTAGGGTTAGATTGAGGGTGAGGGTTAGGTTGAGGTTTAGGGGTAGGGTTAAGTTTAGGATTAGGTTTAGGGTGAGGGTGAGTGTGAGGGTTAGGGTGAGGGTTAGGCTTAGGCTTAGGGTTTGTCTGAGGGTGATGGTGGGGGTGAGGATTAAAGTTAGGGTGATGGTAAGGGTTAGGGTTAGTGTTATTGTTAGGGTTAGGTTTAGAGTTAGGATTAGGGTGAGGGTGAGTTTTAGGGGTAGAGATAGGGTTAGGGTGAGTGTTAGGCTTAGAGTGAGTGTTAGAGTGGGGGTGACGGTAAGGGTAAAGGTGAGGTTTAGGCTGTGGGTGAGGTTTACGGTAAGGGTTAGGGTTACCGTTAGGGTGAGGGATAGGGTTAGGGTTAGGTTGAAGGTGAGGTTTAGGGTTAGATTGAGGATTAGTGTTAGGGTTAGTGTGAGGTATAGTGTGAGGATGCGGGTTAGGGTTAGGGTGAGGTCTAGGGTGAGGATGAGGTTTAGGATTAGTGTTAGGGTTAGGTTAAGTGTTACGTTTAGGGTTAGGATTAATGTGAGGGTTACACTTAAGGTGAGGGTTAGGGTGAGTGTGAGTTTTAGGGTTAGGGTTTGGATTAGGAATAGGGTTAGGGTTAGGGTGAGTGTGTGGTTTAGGGTTAGCGTTAGTGTTAGGCTTAGGGTTAGGCTGAGGGTGAGGGTGAGGGTTATTGTTAGAGTGAGGGTTAGGGTTAGGGTTAGGTGAGAGTTAGGTTTTGGTTTAAGTTTAGGTTTAGAGTGAGGATTAGTGTAAGGGTTACAGTAAGGGTGAGGGTTAGTTTTAGGTTGAGGGTTAGGGTTAGGGTTAGGGTGAGGGTTAGGATGAGGATTAGGGATTGGATTAGGTTTAGGGTGAGGGCTAGGGTGAGGGTGAGGTTTAGGGTTAGAGTTAAGGTTAGGTTGAGGCTCAGGGTGAGGGTTAGGGTTAGGGTTAGTGTTAGAGTTAGGTTTACGGTGAGGGTTAGGGTGAAAGTGAGGGTTAGGGTTAGTGTTAGTATTAGGATTAGGGTAAGGGTTAGCATGAGGGTGAGGGTGAGGGTGAGGATGAGGGTTAGGGATAAGGTAAGTTTTAGGGATAGGGTTAGTTTGAGATTTAGGGTTCGGGTTAAACTTAGGGTTAGGGTGATGTTTAGGGTTAGGGTTATGGTGAGCGTGAGGGTTAGGGTTAGGTTGAGGGTTAGGGTTTGGTTTAGGATTAGGTTGAGGGTTAGGTTTAAGGTTAGGGTGAGGTTTAGGGTGAGGTTTTGGGTTAGAGTTAGGTTTAGGGGCAGGGTTAGGGTGAGGTTTAGGGTTAGGGTTAGTGTTAAGGTTAGGGTGAGTGTTAGGGTTAGGGTTAGGGTTAGGGTTATTGTTAGTGTTATGGTTAGGGTGAAGTTTGCGGTTAGGGTGAGGCTGAGGGTGAGGGTTATGGTCATGGTTATGGTTAGGGTTAGGGTTAGGGTTAATGTTATTGTTAGGGTTAGGTTTAGAGTTAAAGTTAGATTGAGGGTGAGGGTGAGGGTGAGTGTTAGGGTTAGAGTGAGTTGTAGGGTGAGGTTTAGGGTTAGGGTTAGGGTTAGAGTTATGGTGAGGTTGAGGTTTAGGGTTAGAGTTAAGGTTGAGGGGAAGGTTAGGGTTAGGTTTAGGTTTTGGGTTAGGATGAGGGTATGGGTTAGGTTGAGGTTTAGGCATAGGGTTAGGTTTAGGATTAGGGTTAGAGTGAGGGTGAGTATGAGGGTTAGGGTGAGGCTTAGGGTTAGGCTGAGGGTGATGTTGGGTGTGAGGATTAAGGTTAGGTTGATGGTAAGGGTCAGGGTTAATGTTAATTTTAGGGTTAGGTTTAGAGTTAAGAATAGGGTGAGTGTGAGGTTTAGGGGTAGATATAGGGTTAGGGTGAGTGATAGGCTTAGGGTGAGGGTTAGGGTGGTTGTGAGGATAAGGGTAAAGGTGAGGGTTAGGCTGAGGGTGATGGTTACGGTAAGGGTTAGTGTTAGGGTTAGAGTGAGGGATAGGGTTAGGTTTAGGGTGAGGGTGAGGGTTAGATTGAGGATTAGTGTCAGGGTTATCGTGAGGTTTAGGGTGAGGATGAGGGTTAGGATTATGGTGAGGTCTAGGGTGAGGATGAGGTTTAGGGTTAGTGTTAGGGTGAGGTTTAGGGTTAGGGTGATGGTTAGAGTTAGTGTTATGGTGAGGTTTAGTGTTAGGGTTAGGGTTAGGATTAATGTTAGGTTTAGGCTTAAGATGAGGGTTAGGGTGAGGGTGAGGTTTAGGGTGAGGGTTAGGATGAGGTTTAAGGTTAGATTTAGGGTTAGGGTGAGGGCTAGGGTGAGGTTGAGGTTTAGGTTTAGGGTTAGGGTGACGTTTAGGGTTAGGGTTAAGGTTACTGATAGGGTGACGGTGAGGTTAAGGGTTATTGTTAGGGTTAGGGTGAGGCTGAGAGTGAGTGTTAGGTTTAGTGTTAGTGTTAGAAATAGGGTCACAGTAAGGATTACGGTGAGGGTGAGGGTTAGGCTTAGTGTTAGGATTAGGTTTAGGGTAAGGTTTAGGGTGAGTGTGAGGGTTAGGGTTACAGTGAGCGTGATTGTTAGGTTTAGGTTGAGGGTTAGGGTTAGGCTTAGGATTAGGGTGACAGTGAGGGTGAGGGTTAGGGTTATGGTAAGGGATAGGGGTAGGGTTAGGATGAGAGTTAGGTTTCAGGTTAAGTTTAGGGTTAGGGTGAGGATCAGGTTTAGGATTAGGGTGAGCATGAGGGTTAGGGTCAGATTGAGGTTAGGGTTAGGCTTAGTATTATTGTGAGGGTTAGGGTCAGGGTTAGGGTGAGGTTTAAGGTGAGTTTTTGGATTAGGGTTAGGGTTAGGGTTAGGGTGAGGATGAGGTTTAGGGATAGAGTTAGGTTTAGGGGCAGGGTTAGGGTGAGGTTTAGGATTAGGGTTAGTGTTAGGGTTAGGGTGAGGGTTAGGGTTAGGGGTATTGTTTGGGTTATGGTTATTGTTAGTGGTATGGTTAGGGTTAACTTTGCAGTGAGGGTGAGGCTGAGGGTGAGGTTTATGGTTAGGGTTAGGGTTAGGGTTAGTGTTATTGTTAGGGTTAGGGTTAGAGTTAAGGTTAGGTTGAGGGTTAAGGTGAGGGTAAGGTTTAGGGTGAGGTTTAGATTGAGGTTTAGGGTTAGGGTTAGGGTTAGGGTTAGGGTGAGGGTGAGGTTTAGGGGTAGAGTTAGGGTTAGGGGGATGGTTAGGGTGAGGTTCACGTTTAGAGTTAGGTTGAGGATGAGGTTTCGCTTGAGGTTTAGGGATAGGGTTAGTTTTAGGATTAGGGTTCAGGTGAGGGTAAGTGTGAGGGTTAGGGTGAGCGTTAGGCTTAGGCTGAGGGTTAGGCTGAGGGTGAGGGTGGGGGTGAGGATTAGTGTTAGCGGGATGGTAAGGGTTAGTGTTAGTGTTATTGTTAGGGTTAGGGTTAGAGTTACTCTTAGTGTGAGGTTGGGGGTCAGGGTTAGTGTTAGGGTTAGTGTGAGGTTTAGGTTTAGGGTTATTGTTAGGGTTATTGTGAGGGTGAGGTTTAGGGTTAGTTATAGGGTTAGGGGGAGGGTTAGGGTGAGGGGGAGGGTTAGGGTTAGTGTTAGGTTTATGGTGAGGTTGAGGGTTAGGTTGAGGTTTAGTGTTAGGCTTAGGGTTAGGGTTAGTGTGAGGGTTAGTGTTAGGATTAGGGTTAGTGTTAGGGTGAGGGTTTGGGTTAGGGTGAGGGTTATGGTTAGGTTGAGGATTATGGTTAGGGTGAGGGTTAGGGTTAGGATTATTGTTAGGGTTCGGTTTAGGGTTATTCTGAGGGTGAGGGTGAGGGTGAGGGTTAGGGTTAGGGTGAGGGTTTTGGTTATGGTTAGGGTTAGGGTTAGTGTTAGTGTTTTTTTAGGGTTAGGGTTAGAATTAAGGTTAGGTTGAAAGTGAGTATGAGTGTTAGGGTTAGGGTGATTTTTAGGGTTAGGGTTAGGGTTAGGGCTAGTGTGAGTGTGAGGTTTACGGTTAGAGTTAGGATTGAAGAGAGGGTTAGGGTGAGATTTAGGGTTAGGTTTAGGATGAGGGTGAGGGTTAGATTGAGGTTTAGGGATAGGGTTAGTTTTAGGATTAGGGTTAGGGTGAGGGGGAGTGTGAGGCTTAGGGTGAGGTTTAGGCTTAGTCTTAGGGTTAGGCTGAGGGTGATGGTGGGTGTACGGATTAAGGTTAGGGTGATGGTAAGGGTTAGGGTGGGTGTGACGGTAAGGGTAAAGGTGAGGTTTAGGCTGAGGGTGAGGGTTACGCTAAGGGTTATTGTTAGGGTTAGGGAGAGGCATAGGGTTTGGGTTAGGGTGAGGGTGAGGGTTAGATTGAGGATTAGTGTTAGGGTTAGTGTGAGGTTTAGGGTGAGGATGAGGGTTAGGATTATGGTGAGGTCTAGGGTGAGGATGAGGGTTATGGTTAGTGTTAGGGTGAGGCTTAGCTTTAGGGTGATGGTTAGGTTAGTGTTAGGGTGAGGTTTAGTGTTAGGTTTAGGGTTAGGATTAATGTTAGGGTTAGGCTTAAGGTGAGGGTTAGGGTGAGGGTGAGGTTTAGGGTTTGGGTTAGGATTAGGAATAGGGTTAGGGTTAGGGTGAGTGTGAGGTTTAGGGTTAGCGTTATGGTTAGGCTTAGGGTTAGGCTGTGGGTGAGTGTGAGGGTTAGGGTTATTGTTAGGGTTAGGTTTAGGTTTAGGGTTAGGGTGAGAGTTAGGGTTCGGGTTAAGTTTAGGGTTAGAGTGAGGATTAGGGTAAGGGTTACAGTGAGGATGAGGGTTAGGGTTAGGTTGAGGGTTAGGGTTAGGCTTAGGATTAGGGTTAGGGTTCGGATTAGGTTTAGGGTGAAGGCTAGGGTGACGGTGAGATTTAGATTTAGGGTTAGGGTGAGGTTTAGGTTTAGGTTTAGTGTTAGGGATAGGGTGAGTTTGAGGTTTAGGGTTAGAGTTAGGGTTAGGTTGAGGCTGAGGGTGAGGGTTAGGCTTAGGGTTAGTGTTAGAGTTAGGGATACGGTGAGGTTTAGGGTGAGAGTGAGGTTTAGGCTTAATGTTAGGATTACGATTAGGGTAAGGGTTTGTGTGAGGGTGAGGGTAAAGTTTAGGGGTAGGGTTAGGGTGAGATTTAGGGTTCTGGTTAAGTTTAGCGTGAGGGTGAGGGTTATGGTTAGGGTTACGGTGAGCGTGAGGGTTAGGGTTAGGTTGAGGGTTAGGGTTAGGCTTAGGATTAGGGTTACGGTTAGGGTTAGGGTTAGGGTGAGGTTTTGGGTTAGAGTTAGGTTTAGGGGCAGGGTTAGGGTGAGTTTTAGGGTTAGGGTTAGTGTTAAGGTTAGGGTGAGGGTTACGGTTAGGGTTAGGTTTTGGGGTATTGTTAGTGTTATGGTTAGGGTGAAGTTTGCGGTTAGGGTGAGGCTGCGGGTGAGGGTTATGGTTATGGTTATGGTTATAGTTAGTGTTAGTGTTATTGTTTGGGTTAGGGTTAGATTTAACTTTAGGTTGAGGATGAGGATGAGTGTTAAGGTTATGGTGAGTTTTAGGGTGAGGTTTAGGGTTAGGGTTAGGGTTAGGGTTAGGGTGAGGGTGAGGTTTAGGGTTAGAGTTAAGGTTAAGGAGAAGTTTAGTGTTAGGTTTAGGCTTAGGGTTAAGATGAGGGTGAGGGTTAGGTTGAGGTTTAGGGATAGGGTTAGGTTAAGGATTAGGGTTAGGTTGAGGTTGAGTATGAGGGTTAGGGTTAGGCTTAGGTTTAGACTGAGGCTGATGTTGGGGGTGAGGATTAAGGTTAGTGTGATGGTAAGGGTTAGGGTTAGTGTTATTGTTAGTGTTAAGTTTAGAGTTAGGATTAGGGTAAGGGTGAGTTTTAGGGGTAGAGATAGGGATAGGGTGAAGGTTAGGCTTAGGGTGAGGGTTAGGTTGGGTGTGAGGTTAAGGATAAAGGTGAGGGTTAGGCTGAGTGTGAGGTTAACCGTAAGGGTTAGGGTTAGGGTTAGGGGGAGAGATACGGTTAGGGTTAGGGTGAGGGTGAGGGTTAGGGTTAGATTTAGGATTAGTGTTAGGGTTAGTGTGAGGTTTAGGGTGAGGATGCGGGTTAGGATTAGGGTGAGGTCTAGGGTGAGGATGAGGTATAGGGTTAGTGTTAGGGTGAGGTTTAGGGTTAGGGTGATGTTTAGGGTTAGTGTTAGGGTGAGGTTTAGTGTTAGGGTTTAGGTTAGGATTAATGTTAGGGTTAGGCTTAAGGTGAGGGTTAGGTTGAGGGTGAGGATTATGGTGAGGGTTAGGACGAGGTTTAGTGTTAGAATTAGGGTTAGCATGAAGGCTAGGGTGAGGGTGAGGTTTAGGGTTAGTGTTAGGGTGACCTTTAGGGTTAGGGTTACGGTTAGGGATAGGGTGATGGTGAGGTTTAGGTTTAGAGTTAGCGTTTGGGTGAGGCTGAGGGTGAGTTTTAGGTTCAGTGTTAGTGTTAGATATAGGGTTTCAGTGAGGGTTAGGGTGAGGGTGAGGGTTAGGCTTAGTGTTAGGATTAGGATTAGGGTAAGGCTTAGGGTGCGTGTGAGGATTAGGGTTACTGTGAGAGTGATTGTTAGGTTTAGGTTGAGGGTTAGGGTTAGGCTTTGGATTAGGGTGAGGGTGAAGGTGAGGGTTAGGGTTAGGGTAAGGTTTAGGGGTAGGGTTAGGGTGAGAGTTAGTTTTCAGGTTAAGTTTAGGGTTAGGGTGAGGGTTAGGGTTAGGGTTACCGTGAGCATGAGGGTTAGGGTTAGGTTGAGGGTTAGGGTTAGGCTTAGGATTAGGGTGAGAGATAGGGTTAGGGTTAGGGTGAGGTTTAGGGTGAGGTTTTGGATCAGGGTTAGGGTTAGGGTTAGGGTGAGGGTGAGGTTTAGTGTTAGCGTTAGGTTTAGGGACAGGGTTAGGGTGAGGTTTAGGGTTACGATTACGGTGAGCTTGGGGGTTAGGGTTAGGTTGAGTTTTAGGGTTATGGTTAGGGGTAGCGTGAGGGTTTGGGTGAAGGTTAGGTTTAGGGTTAGGCTTCGGGTGTGGGTTAGGGTGTGGGTAAGTGTTAGAGTGAGGGTTAGAGTGAGGCTGAGGGTTAGGAGGAGGGTGAGGGTTAGTATTAGCATTAGGGTTAGGGTGAGGGTGAGGGTTAGGTTTAAGGTGAGGGTTAAGGTGAGGGTTAGGGTTAAGGTTAGGGATAAGGTGAGGAATAGGGTTAGAGTTAGGAATAGGTGGAGGGTTAGGCTGAGGGGTAGTGTTAGGTTTAAGGTGAGGGTTAGGTTTAGTGTGAGGGTTAGAGTTAGGTTTAGGGTGAGGTTTAGGTTTAGTGTGAGGGTTAGGGTTAGTGTTAGGGTGAGGGTAAGGGTTAGGGTGAGTTTTAGGGTGAGGGTGAGGCTTAGGGTTATCATTAGGTTTAGGTTTAAGGTTAGGATGAGGGTTAGGGTTAGGGTTAGGGTGAGGGTGAGGGTGAGGCTGATGTTTAGGATGAGGGTTAGGGTTAAGGTGAGGGTTCGTGTTAGGTTTAGGGTGATGGTTAGGGTCAGGGTAAGTGTTAGGGTTAGGGTTAGTGTTATGGTTAGGTTTAGTGTGAGGGTCAGGGTGAGGTTTAGTGTTAGGTTTAGGGTTAGGGTTAGGGTGATGGTAATTGTTAGGGTGAAGGTTAGGGTGATTGTGTGGTTTATGGTTAGCATTAGGTTTAGAGTTAGGGTTAGGATGAATGTTAGGGTTATGTTTAGGGTTAGGGTTAAGGTGAGGGTGAGGGTTAGGGTTAGGTTTAGGGTTAGGGTTAGTTTTAGGGTGAGGGCAAGGGTGAGGGTGAGGTTAAGGGTGAGGGTGAGGGTTAGGGTGAGGTTTTCATTTAAGTAAGTGTTAGGGTTAGAGTTAGGGTGAGGTGTAGGGTGAGGGTGTGGGTTGGTGTTAGGGTTAGGGTGAGGCTGAGGGTCAAGGTTAGTGTTAGGATGAGGATTAGGGTTAGGGTTAGTGTGAGGGTGAGGGTAAGGTTTAGGGTTAGGGTTAGTGTGAGATTTAGGGTTACGGTGAGGGTTAGGGTTAGGGTGAGGAGTAGGGTTAGGGTTACGGTGAGGGTTAGGGTTGGGTGATGTTTAGTGTGAGGGTGACGTTTAGGGTGAGGGTTTGTGTTCTGTTGAGAATTAGGGTTAGGTTTAGGGATTGGGTTAGTGTGAGGGTAAGTGTTCGGGTGAGGGTTAGGGTGAGGGTGAGGTTTAGGGTTAGGGTGAGTGTTAGGTTTAGGGTTATGATGAGTGTGAGGGTTAGGGTGAGCCGTAGGTTTAGGGTTAGGGTTAGTTTGCGGGTTAGGGTGAGGGTAAGGTTTAGGGTGAGGTTAAGGGTGAGGGTGAGTTTTAGGGTTAGGATGAGGGTAAGGTTTATGGTGAGGGTTAGGGTGAGGGTTAGGGTTAGGTTAGTGACAGGGTAAGGATTAGTGTTAGTGTGAGAGTTAGGGTGAGGGTTAGGATTAGTGTTAGTGTGAGGATAAGTGTTAGGGTGAGGGTTAGGGTGAGGTTGAGGGTTAAGGTTAGGGTGATGGTTAGGGTTAGGGTTATGCTTAAGGTGAGGGTTAGGGTGAGCTGTAGGTTTACCGTTAGGCTTATTTTGCGAGTTAGGGCGAGGGTAAGGATTAGGGTGAATTTTAGGTTTAGGGTGAGGGTTATGGTTAGGGTGAGGGTTAGGGTTAGGGTGAGGGTTAGGGTGAGGTTTCGGGTCAGGGTTAGGGATAGGTTGAGGATTAGGGTTAGTGTGAGGGTTAGGATTAAGTTTATTGTGAGGATAAGGGTTAGGGTGAGGATTAGAGTGAGGGTGTGGTGTTGGGTTAGTGTTAGGGATAGGGTGAGCTTAAGGGTGAGGGTTAGGTTTAGGGTGAGGTTTATGGTTAGGTTTAGGGTGAGGGTCAGGGTGAGCTTCAGCATTAGGGTTAGGTTTAGGGTTAGGGTGAGGTTCGGTTGAGGGTTAGGGTTAGGATTAGTGTTAGAGTTAGGGTGAGGGCTAGGGTGAGTGTGAGGTTTGGGTGACAGTGAGGGTGAGTGTTTCAGTTATGTAAGTGTTAGGGTTAGTGTGAGGATTAGGGTGAGGGTGAGAGTTAACCTGAGGTTAGGTTTAGCCTGATGGTTAGGGTTAGGGTTAGGGTGAGGGTTAGGGTTAGGGTGATGGTTAGGGTGAGGGTGAGGCTGAGAGTTAGGATTAGGAATAGGGTTAGTGTTAGGGTCAGGCTGAGGTGAGGGTCAGGGTGAGGGTGAAGGTTCGAGTTAGGGTTATAGTTAGAGTGAGGGTTAAGCTTAGTGTGTGGGTTAGGGTTAGGTTTATGTTTCGGGTGAGGGTTAGGATTTTATTTAGGGTTAGCATAAGGGTTAGGCTGAGGGTTAAGGTTAGGGTTAGTCTGAGGGTTAGGTGTAGGGTTAGGGTAAGTCTAATGTTTAGGGTGAGGGTTAGGGTGAGTGTGAGGGTTATGGTTAGGGTGAGGGTTAGGGTGAAGGTTAGGTTTACGGTTAGGGTTAGGGTGAAAGTTAGAGTGTGGGTTAGTGTAAGGGTGAGGGTTAGGGTGAGGGTTAGGATTAGGGTTAGCATTAAGTTTAGGGTGAGGGTGAGGTTTAGGGTGAGGGTTTGGGTTAAGTTTAAAGATAGGGTGAGGATTAGCTTTAGGGTTAGGTTTAAGTTGAGGGTTAGGAGGAGGGGTAGGCTTAGGGTTAGGGTGAAGTTTAGGTTTAGTGTGAGAGTTAGGGTTAGGGTGATGGTAAGGTTTATTGTGAGGGTTAGGGTGAGTGTGAGGTTTAGGGTTAGCATTAGCTTTAGCGTTAGGTTTAGGATGAGTGTTAGGGTTAGGTTTAGGGTTAGGATGAGGGTGAGGGTGAAGGTTAGAGTTAGGATGAGGGTAGGGGTTAGGGGTAGGGTGAGGGTCAGGGTTAGGGTTACTGTGAGGGTTAGGATTATGGTGAGGTTTAGGGTGAGGGTGAGGGTTAGGTTTAGGGTGAAGGTTAGCTTTAGGGTGATGTTTAGTGTCCGGGTGAGGGTTAGGATGAGGGAGAGTGTTCTGCTGAGAGTTAGGATTAGGGTTAGGGTCAGGGATAAGTTTAGTGTGAGGGTAAGGGTTAGGGTGAGTGTTAGGGTGAGGGTCAAGTTTAGGGTTAGGGTGATCGTTAGGGTTAGGGTTAGGGTTATGTTTAGGGTGAGGTTTAGGGTGAGCAGTAGGTTTAGGGTTAGGTTTAGTTTGCGGGTTATGGTGAGGGTAAGGGTTAGGGTGAGGTTTAGGTTGAGGATGAGGGTTAGGGTTAGGGTAAGGGTAAGGGTTACGTTGAGAGTGAGTGTGAAGGTGAGGGTTAGGGGTAGCATTAGAGTTAGGGTGAGGGTGAGGGTTAAGGTGAGGTTTAGTTTGAGGATGAGGATTAGGGTTAGTGTGAGGGTTAGTGTTAGGTTGAGTGTTAGGTTTAGGGTTAGGGTTAGGGTGAGGTTTAGGGTTAGAGTTAGGGGTAAGGTGAGTTTGAGGGTGAGGGTTAGGTTTAGGTTTAGGCTTAGGGTTAAGGTTATGGTGAGGGTAAGTGTTAGGGTGAGGTTTAGTGTTTGGATGAGGGTTAGGGTTATTATTAGGTCTAGGGTGAGGGTTAAGGTGAGGGTTAGTGTTAGGGTTAGCGTTAGGGTGAGGGTGAGGTATAGGGTGAGTGTTAGGGTTAGGTTTAGGGTGAGTGTGAGGG
Source organism: Dipodomys merriami (assembly GCF_024711535.1). NCBI lineage: Eukaryota > Metazoa > Chordata > Mammalia > Rodentia > Heteromyidae > Dipodomys > Dipodomys merriami. The sequence continues at coordinate 3,025,635 of NW_027206335.1, read as the reverse complement.
TGAGAGTTAGGATTAGGAATAGGGTTATGGTTAGGGTTAGGCTGAGAGTGAGGGTCAGGGTTAGGGTGAGGATTAGGGTTAGTGTGAGGGTTAGGGTGAGTGATAGGGTGAGGGTTCGGGTTAGGGTTTGGGTTAGGGTGATGGTGAGGTATAGGGTGAGGGTTAGTGTTAGGGTGACGGTTAGGGATAGGGTTAGAGTTAGGGTGAGGATGAGGGTGAGTTTTAGGGTTAGGTTTAGGGTGAGTGTGAGGGTGAGTGTTAGGATTAGGAATAGGGTTAGGGTTAGGGTTAGGCTGAGAGTGAGGGTCAGGGTTAGGGTGAGGGTTAGGGTTTGGGTGATGTTTAGGGTGAGGGTGAGGGTTAGGGTGAAGATGAGTGTTTGTGTGAGGGTGAGGGATCTGGTTAGGTTGTGGGTAGGATTAGGGTTATGGTGAGGGTTAGCATTATGTTTAGGGTTAGTGTGACACTGATGGTGAGGGGTAGGGGTAGGGTTAGGTTGAGTGTTAGGGTCAGGTTTAGGGTGATGGTTAGGGAGAGGGGTAATGTTAGGGTTAGGGTGAGGTTTAGGATGAGTGTGAGGGTTAGGGTTAGGTTGAGAGTTAGGTTTAGTGTTAGGGTTAGGGTGAGGGTTAGGGTTAGATTTAGGGGTAAGGTGAATTTGAGGGTGAGGGTTAGGTTTAGGTTTAGGCTTAGGGTTAAGTTTATGGTGAGGTTAAGTGTTAGGGTGAGGTTTAGTGTGTGGATGAGGGTTAGGGTTATTATTAGGGCTAGGGTGAGGGTTAGGGTGAAGGTTAGGGTTAGGGTTAGTGTTAGGGTGAGGGTGAGGTATAGGGTGAGGTTTAGGGTTAGATTTTGGGGTAAGGTGAATTTGAGGGTGAGGGTTAGGTTTAGGTTTAGGCTTAGGGTTAAGGTTATGGTGAGGTTAAATGTTAGGGTGAGGTTTAGTGTGTGGATGAGGGTTAGGGTTATTATTAGGGCTAGGGTGAGGGTTAGGGTGAGGGTTAGGGTTAGGGTTAGTGTTAGGGTGAGGGTGAGGTATAGGGTGAGGTTTAGGGTTAGGGTGAGGGTTAGGGATAGTGTTAGGTGAGGGTGAGTATTAGGTTTAGGTTTAGGTTTAGAGTTAGGGTGAGGGTGAGGGTGAGGGTTAGGATTAGTGTTAAGGTTAGGGTTAGGATGAGGGTTAGGCTGAGGATTAGGGTTAGCATAATGTTTAGGCTGAGGGTTAGGTTTAGGCTTAGGGATAGGGTTAGGGTGAATGTTAGGCTGACGGTAAGTGTTAGGGTGAGGTTTAGGGTGAGGTTGAGTATTATGCTTAGCATCATTCTTAGGGTGAGGTTTATGTTTAGGTATAGTATTAGGGTTAGGGTGAAGGTTAGGATTAGGGCTAAGGTGAGGGTGAGGTTTAGGGTGAGCATTAGGTTTAGGGTTAGGGTGAAGGTTTGGGTTACGGTGAGGGTTACCTTTCATGTGAGGGTTAGGTTTAGGTTGAGGGTTAGGGTTGGTGAGAGGGTTAGGGTGAGGGTACAGGTTAGGGTTAGCGTCAGCGTTAGGGTGAGGGTGAGGGTTAGGGTTAGGTTAGGATGAGGGTCAGGGTGAGGGTGTGGGTTAGGGTTGGTCTTAGTGTTAGTGTTAAGTTTAGGGTTAGAGTTAGGGTTAGGTTAGGGTTAGCATTAGGGTTAGGGTTAGGGTTAGGGTGAGCGATCGGGATAGGGTTAGGGTTAGGGTTAGGCTAAAGATGAGGGTGAGGGTGAGGCTGAGGCTGAGTTTCAGGTTTAGGGTTAGTGTTAGGCTTAGGGTTAGGGTGAGTTTAAGGGTTAGAGTGAGGTTTAGGGTGAGGTTGAGGGTTAGGGTTAGGGTTAGGATTAGGGTGAGGGTTAGGGTGAGGGTGAGGGTTAGTGTGAGTTTCAAATTGAGAGTTTCTTTTAGCCAAGGGTTAGGGTTATGTTGAGGAATAGGGTGAGGTTTAGGATTAGGTTTTGGATTAGGGTTAGGGTGAGGGTTAGGGCAAGGGTTAGGGAGTCACCCTCACACTCAGTTAGGGTTTGGGTGATGTTTAGAGTGAGGGTGAGGGTTAAGGTGAGGGTGAGGGTTAGGGTGTGGGTGAGGATTAGGGTTAGATTGAGTGTTAGTGTTAGGTTTAAGTTTAGTGTGAGGTTGAGGTTTAGGGGTAGCTTTAGGGTTAGTTTGAGTGTTTGGATTAGGGTTAGGGTTAGTGTGAGTTTTAGGGTGAAGGGTAGGGTTATGGTTAGGGTGAGGGTTAGGGTGAGGTTGAGGGTTAGGGTGAGGGTGTGGGTGAGGGTTAGGCGTAGGTGTAGGCTTAGGGTGAGTTTAAGGGTTAGGTTTAGGTTCAGGAATAGTGTTAGGGTTAGGGTTAGGGTGAGTGTTAGGGTGTGGGTTAGGGTTCCGCTGGGGGTGAGGGTTAGGTTTTTGGTGAGGGTTAGGTTTAGGGTGAGGATTAGGGTCAGAGTGAGGTTTATGGTGAGGGTAAGCGTTAGGGTGAGGTTTAGTGTGAGGGTTAGGGTGAGGGTTAGGGTGAGGGTGAGGTATAGGTTTAGGGATATGGTGAGGGTGAGGGTTAGGGTTAGGTTTAGGTTTAGAGTAAGGTTGAGGGTGAGGGTTAGGGTGTGGGTAAATGTTATGGTTAAGGTTAGGGTTAGGGCTAGGTTGAGGGTTAGTGTGAGGGTGAGGGTTTCGTTTACCTTAGGGTTAGGGTTAGGTTGAGGATTAGGTTAAGGGTGAGGGTTAATCTGAGGTTAGGGTTAGGGTGTGGGTAATCGTTAGGGTGATGTTTATGGTGAGGGTGAGTGTTCAGTGAGGGTGAGGGTGAGGGTGAGGGTTAAAGTTAGAGTTAGGTTTAGGTTGAGGGTGATTGTGAGGGTTAGGAATAGGAATAGGGTTAGGGTTATGGTTAGGGTGAGGGTTACGGTTAGTGTGAGAGTTATGATTAGGGTTAGGGTTAGGGTTACTGTGAGGGTAAGGGTTAGGGTGAGGGTTAGGGTGAAGCTGAGGGTTAGGGTTCGGGTTAGGGTTAGGGTGAGGGCTAGGGTGTGGGTGAGGGTTAGTGTGAGGGTTAGGGTGAGGGTTCCTTTTAGGTCAGGGTTAGGTTTATGGTGAGGATTAGCGTGAGAGTGAGGGTTAGGTTTAGGATGAGGGTTAGGGTTAGGGTTAGCATGAGGGTGAGGGTTTGGGTGATGTTTAGGGTGAGGGTGAGGGTTAAGGTGAGGGTGAACGTTAGGGTGTGGTTGAGGATTAGGGTTAGGGTTTGGGTTAGGGTAATTTTGAGGGTAAGGTATAGGGTGAGGTTTATTGTGAGGATGACGGTTAGGTTTAGTGTTAGGGTTAGGGTGAGGTTTAGGTTGAGCGTTAGGTATTGTTTTAGGGATAGGGTGAGGGTGTGGTATAGGGTGAGTGTTAGTGTTAGGGTGAGGGATAGGGATATGGTTAGGGTTAGGGTTAGAGTTAGGGGGAGGGGGAGGGTTAGGATTAGGGTAAGGATTAGGTTTTGGCTGAGTTTGAGGGTGACTGTAAGAGTGAGGGTTAGGTTTATGGAGGGTTAGGACTAGGGTTAGGGTTAGGGTAAGGGTGAGGGTTAGGGTTAGGGTGAGGGTGTGGGTAAATGTTAGGGTGAGGGTTAGGGCGAGAGTGAGGGTTAGTGTTAGGGTCAGGGTAAGGGTTAGGGTGAGGGTAAGTGTTAGGTTAAGGGTTGTGGTGAGGGTGAGGCTTAGGGTTAGCATTAGGGTTAGGGTGAGGGTGAGGGTTAGGTTGAGGGTTAGGGTTAAGGTTAGGGATAGGGTGAGGATTAGGGTTAGGGTTAGGTTTAGGGTGTGGTTTAGGATGAGGGGTAGGGTTAGGGATAGAGTGATTGTTAGGTTTAGTTTGAGGATTAGGGTTAGGGTGAGGTTTAGTTTTACTGTGAGGTTTAGGGTTAGGGTTAATATGAGTGTTAGGGTTATGTTGAGGGTGAGGGTGAGGGTGAGGGCTAGGTTTAGGGTTAGTGTGAGTGTTATTGTTAGGGTGAGGGTTAGGTTTAGGTTGAGAGTTAGGGTTAAAGTAAGGGTTAGGTTTAGGGTTAGGGTTAGGGTTAGGGTGAGGGTCAGGGTGAAGGTTTGGTTTAGGTTGAGGGTTAGGTTTAGGGTGGGGATTAGGGTTAGGGTGAGCATTAGGGTGATGGTGAGGTTAGGGTGAGGGTGAGGGTTAGGTTGAGAGTTAGGGTTAGGCTGAGTGTTAGGGTTAGGGTTAGGGTTAGGGTGAGAGTTAGGGTGAGGTGTCGGGATTCGGTTAGACTGAGGGTTAGGGTTAGTGTGAAGGTTAGGGGTAGGGTTAGGGATAGTTTTAGGATAATGTTTAGGGTGAGGGTTAGTTTGAGGTTGAGGGTTAGAGTGAGCATTAGGGTTAGGTTCAGTGTGAGGTTTAGGCTTAAGGTGATGTTTAGGGTGATGTTGAGGGTTAGTGTGAGAGTGAGGGTGAGGGTGAGGCTGAGGGTGAGGGTTAGGGTGAGGGTGAGGTTAATTTAGGAAAACAATTAGAGTTAGGGTTAGGCTGAGTGTTAGGGTTAGGGTTAGGGTTAGGGTGAGAGTTAGGGTGAGGTGTCGGGATTCGGTTAGACTGAGGGTTAGGGTTAGTGTGAAGGTTAGGGGTAGGGTTAGGGATAGTGTTAGGATAATGTTTAGGGTGAGGATTAGTTTGAGGGTGAGAGTTAGAGTGAGCATTAGGGTTAGGTTCAGTGTGAGGTTTAGGGTTAAGGTGATGTTTAGGGTGATGTTGAGGGTTAGTGTGAGAGTGAGGGTGAGGGTGAGGCTGAGGGTGAGGGTTAGGGTGAGGGTGAGGTTAATTTAGGAAAATGATTAGAGTTAGGGTTAGGCTGAGGGTGAGGGGGAAAGTGAGGGTGAGGGTTAGGGTTAGGGCTAGGGTGAGGGTTAGGGTTAGTGTGAGGGTTAGTGTGATGGTGAGTGTCAGGGTGAAGGTGAGGGTTATAATGACGGTGAGGGTGATTTTGAGGTTTAGGGTTAGGATTAGGGTTAGGGTGAGTTTTAGGGTTAGGGCTAGGGTTAGAATTATTGTTAGGGTTAAGGTTAGGATGAGGGTGAGGGTTATTGTTAGGTTTAGGGTTAGGGTGAGGGTGAGGGTGGGGTTGAGGGTTAGGGTTAGGCTTAGGGTTATGGTTAGGGTAAGGCTAATGGGGAAGGGGAGGTTGAGGGTGAGTGTTAGGGTTAAGTTTAGGGTTAAGGTTAGGGCTTGTGTGAGGATGAGGGTTAGGCTGAGGGTGAGGATGAGGGTTTTGGTTAGGTAAAGGTTAGGGTTATGTGAGGATTAGGGTGAGGATGAGGATTAAGCTGAGGTTAGGTTCAGGGTGATGGTTAGTGATAGGGTTAGGGTGAGGGTTAGGGTTAGGGAGATGTTTAGGGTGAGGTTGAGGGTTAGGGTGAGGGTGACGGTGAGGGTGAGGGTGACGGTGAGGGTTAGGTTTAGGGTGAGGGTGAGGGTTAGGATTAGGAATAGGATTAGGGTTAGTGTTAAACTGAGGGTGAGGGTCAGGGTGAGGGTCAAGGTTATGGTCAAGTTTAGGGTTAGGTTTAGAGTGAGGGTTAAGGTTAGTGTGAGGTCTATGGTTAGAGTTAGGGTGAGGGTAAGGGTTAGGGATAGGGTAAGCGTTAGGATGAGTGTGAGGGTTTGGATTCGGCTTTGTGTTAGGGTTAGGGTGAGGGTTAGCTTTTAGGTGATGTTTAGAGTGAGGGTGAGGGTTAGTGTGAGGATGAGGGTTCGGGTCCGGGTGAGGGTTCGGTTGATAGTGAGTGTTAGGGTGAGGGTGAGTGTTCGGGTGAGGGTGAGGATTAGGGTGTGGTTGAGGGTTTGGGTTAGGATGAGAGTCAGGGTGAGGTGTCGGGATAGGGTTAGGGTGAGGGTTAGGGTTAGTGTGAAGGTTAGGGTTAGGGTTAGGTTTAGGGTTAGGATAAGGGTTAGTGTGAGGGTTAGGGTTAGTGTGATGTTTATGGTGAGGTTGAGGGTTAGTGTGAGGGTGAGCGTGAGGGTTAAGGTGAGGGTGAGTGTGAGTGGGAGAGTGACGGTGAGGGTTAGATTTAGGGTTAGGTTTAGGGTGAGGGTAAGTGTTTGGGTTACTATTAGGGTTATGGTAAGGGTTAGGTTGATAGGGAGGGTGAGGGTGAGGGTGAGGGTGAGGGTGAGGGTCTCGGTTACGTAAGTGTTAGGGTTACGTTTAGGTTGATACTGAGGGTTAGTGTTAGCGTTAGGGTTAGGGTGAAGGTTAGTATGGGGGTTGGGTTCGGGTTAGGTTTCGGTTAGGGTTGGGTGAGGGTAAGGGTGAGCATAAGGTTTAGGGTGAGGGTTAGGTTGAAGGTGAGGGATAGGTTTATCGTGAGGGTAAGGGTTAGGGTTAGGTTGAGAGTGAGGGTGAAGGTAAGGGTAAGTGTTAGGGTCAGAATTAGGGTTAGGGTGAGGGTTAGGGTTACCATTATGGTTAGGTTTAGTATTAGGTTGAGTGTTAGGGTTAGGGTTAGTGTTAGGGTTAGGGCTAGGGTGCAGGTTAGGGTTACGGTTAGAGTGAGGGTGAGGGTCAGGGTTAGGGTTACGGTGAGGCTGAGGCTGAGGCTGAGGGTGAAGGTGAGGGTGAGGGTGAGGATTAAGGTTAGGGTTAGGATTAGGGTGAGGACTAATGTGAGGGTGATGCTTTTGTTTAGGAAAAGTTTAGGGTTAGGTTTATGGTGAGGATTAGGGTGAGGGTGAGGTTTAAGGTGAGGGTTAGGGATAGGGTCAATGTTAGGGTTAGGGTTCGGGTTCGGGTTAGGGTTAAGTTGATGTTTAGGATGACGGTGAAGGTGAGACTGAGGGTTCGGGTGAGGGTTAGGGTTAGGGTTAGGGTGAGGGTTAGGGTTAGGGTTAGGTTTAGGTTTAGGGTGAGGGTAAGTGTCATGATGATGACAGGTAGGGTGAGGGTGAGGGTTAGGGTTAGGGTTAGGGTTAGGGTGAGGGTTGGGGTGAGGTTTAGGGTTAGGTTTAGGGTAAGGGTTAGGGTGAGGGTTAGGGTGAAGGTTAGGGTTAGGGTTAGGGTTTGGGTAGGGTAAGGGTTAGGGGTAGGGGAAGGGGTAGGTTGAGGGTTAAGGAGAGGGTGAGGGATAGGGTTATGCTGAGGGTAAGGTTTAATCTAAATGTTAGGTTGAGAGTGAGCATTTGTGTTAGCATCAGGGTTGGGTTGAGGGTTAGGGTTAGGGTTAGGCTGAGGGCTAGTTTTAGGTTTATATTGAGGGTTAGGTTTAGGGTTAGGGTGAGGGTAAGAGTTAGGATGACAGCTAGGGTGAGGGTCAGGGTTAGGGTTAGGTTTAGGGATAGGGTGAGGGTTAGGGTGAGGGTTAGGTTTAGGGTTAGGGTGAGGGTTAGGGTGAAGTTTAGGGTTAGGGTTAGGGTTTGGGGTAGGGTGAGGTTTAGGTGGAGGGGACGGGGTAGGGTGAGGGTTAAGGAGAGGGTGAGGGATAGGGTTATGTTGAGGGTAAAGGTTAATCTAAGGGTTAGGTTGAGAGTGAGCTTTTGTGTTAGCATTATGGTTGGGTTGAGGGTTAGTTTTAGTGTTAGTTTGAGGGGTAGTTTTAGAGTTAGGGTGAGGGATAGGGTTAGGGTTAAGGTGAGGTTAAGGGTTTGGGTGAGGGTGAGGGTGAGGGTTAGTGTTAGCCTTAGGGCGAGGGTTAATGTTAGGGTTAGGGATAGGGTGAGTGTGAGTGTGAGGATTAGGTTTAGGATTAGGGTTAGGGTTAGTGTTAGGCTGAGGTTTAGGCTGATGGGTAGGGTTACAGTTAGGGTTAGGGTTAGGTTTAGTGGGAGTGTTAGGGTTAGGTTTAGGGTTAGGGTTAGGGTTCGGGTTCGGGTGAGGGTTCGGGTTAAGGTGTGGATGAGGGTTAGGGTTAGTGTGGGGACTAGCTTTAGGGTTAGGGTTACTGTTAGGATTAGGATTAGGGTGAGGGTAAGGGATAAGGTTAGTTTTATGGTTAGGGTTACTGTTAGGATTAGGATTAGGGTGAGGGTAAGGGATAAGGTTAGTTTTATGGTTAGGGTGAGGGATCGGGTTATTGTGTGGATTAGGGTTAGGGTTAGGTGAAGGATCGGGTAAGGGTTAGGGTGAGAGTTAGGGTGAGGGTGAGTATTATGATTAGGTTAAGGACTGGGGTTAGGCTGAGGGTGAGGGTGAGGTTGAGGTTTATGATTAGGGTTAGAGTGAGGGTTAGGTTTAGGGTGATGTTTAGGGTGAGGGTTAGGGTGAGGGTGAGGGTGAGGGTGAGAGTGAGGATTAGGGTGTGGATGAGGGTTAGCATGAGTGTCAGGTTTACAGTTAGGTTTAGGGTGTGGGTTAGGGTTAGGGTTTGGATTAGGGTGAGGTTTAGGGTGAGGGGTAGGGTCAGGGTTGGGGTGAGGTTTAGGGTTAGTGTGAGGTTTAGGGTTAGGTTTAGGGTAAGTGTGAGGATAAGGGTTAGTGTGAGGGATAGGGTTATTGTTAGGGTTAGGGTGAGGGTGAGGGTGAGGGTTATGGTTAGGGTTAGGGTGAGGGTTAGGGTTAGGCTAAGGCTTAGGGTTGGGGATAGGTTAAGGGTGAGTGTGAGGGTGATGTTTAGAGGTAGGTTTAGGGTGAAGGTGAGGGTTCGGTTTAGGATTAGGGTTAGGGTTATGGTTAGGGTGAGGGTGAGGGTTAGTTTTAGGATTAGGGTTAGGGTTAGGCTTAAGGTGAGGGTGAGGTTGAGGGTTAGGGAGAGGATTAGGCTTAGGTTTATGGTTAGGGTGAGAGTGAGGGTTAGGTGGAGGTGAGGGTTCATGTTTGGTGAGGGTTAGGGTGATGGTGTGGGTTAGGGTGAGGGTGAGGTTTAGGTTTAGTGTTAGCTTTAGGGTGAGTGTTAGGATCAGGGTTAGGATTAGGGTAGGGGTGAGGACTAGGTTGAGGGTGAGTGGTAGGGTGAGGGGTAGGGTTAAGGTTAGGGTGAGGGTGAGTGTTAGGTTTAGTGTGAGGGTTAGGGTTAGTGTGAGTTTGACGGTGAGGGTGAGGGTTAGGGTTAGGGTGAGGGTTAGGGTTAGGGGTAGGGGTAGGGTGAGGGTTAGCGTTACGTTTAGATTGAGGGTTAGGGTGTGGGTAAGGTTATGGTAAGGGTGAGGGTGAGGCTTAGGTTTAGTGTGAGGGTTAGGGTTAGTGTAAGGTTAAGGGTTAGGGTGAGGTTTAGGGTAACATTGAGGCTTATTGTTATCGTGAGTTTGAGGGTGAGGGTGAGGTTTAGGGTTAGTTTGAGGGTTAGGGTTAGGGTTAAGGTGAGGGTGAGCCGTAGGGTGAGAGTGAGGGTTCGGGTGAGGGTTTGGGTGAAGGGAGAGGTTTATGGTTAGGGTTGGGTTTAGAGTTAGGGTGAGGCTGTGGGTGAGGGTTAGGTTTAGGATTAGGGTTAGTGTTAGGATTAGGCTGAGGGTGAGTGTGAGGGTGAGGGTGAGGGTGAGGGTTAGGTTTTGGGTGAGGGTTCGGGTTAATGTTAGGGTTGGGGTTAGGTTGAGGGATAGGATTAGGGTTAGTGTTAGGATGAGGGATAGGCTGTGGGGTAGGGTTAGGGTTAGGGTGAGGGTTAGGGTTAGTGTGAGTTTTAGGGTTAAGGTTAGGGTCAGGGATTTGATTAGGTTAGGGGTAAGGGTAAGGGTGAGGGTTAGGATGAGGGTGAGGTTTAAGTTTAGGGATACTGTTAGGATGAGGTTAGGGTGAGGGCTAGGGTGAGTGTGTGGGTTAGGGTTAGGGATAGGGATAGGGAGAGGATTAGGTTTAGGGTTAGGGTTAGGGTTATTGTCAGTCTTAGGCTGCGGTGAAAGGTTAGGGATAGGGTGAGGGTTAGGTTTAGTGTGAGGGTTAGGGTTAGGTTTAGGGTTAGGATGAGGGTTAGGCTGAGGTTTAGGTTTAGGGTTCGGTAAGGGTAAGGGTTAGGGTGAGAGTGAGGGTTAGGCTTAGGCTTAGGGTTAGGGTGCTGGTTAAGGTGAGGTTTAGTGTTAGTGTTAGGGTTAGGGTTAGAGTGAAGGTTAGGCTTAGGCTTAGGCTTAGGGTGCCGGTTAGGGTGAGGTTTAGTGTTAGTGTTAGGGTTAGGGTTAGAGTGAGGGTTAGGGTGACAGTAAGGGTTAGGTTAGGGTTAGGTTGATGGTGATGGATAATATTAAAGTGAGTGTAAGGGTTAGGGCGAGGATTAGGGTGAGGCTGAGGGTTAATGTTAGCATTAGGGGTATGGTGAGGGTGAGGGTTAGGGTGAGGGTTAGGGTTAGGTTTAGGGATAGGGTGAAGATTAAGGTTAGGGTTAGGTTTAGAGTGACAGTTAGGCTGAGGGGTAGGGTTAGGGTTAGTGTTAGGGTGAGGGTTAGGGAGTGGGTTAATGTTAGGGTTAGGGTTAGGGTGAGGTTGAGGGTGAGGGTTAGGGTTAATGTGAGGGTTATGGAGAGGTTGAGGTTTAGGATTAGACTTAGGATTAGGGTTAGGGTGAGGGTGAGGGCTAATGTTAGTATTAGGGATAGGGTTAGGGTTAGGGTGAGGATGAGGTTTAGAGTGAGGGTAAGGGTTAGGGCGAGGTTTAGGGTGAGGTTGTGGAATAATGTTAGCATTAGGGTTACTGGGAGGGTGAGGGTTAGGGTGAGTGTTATGGTTATGCTTAGGGATACAGTTTGGATTAGGGTTACGGTTAGGTTTAGGGTGAGGGTAAGGCTGAGGGCTAGGGTTAGGTTTAGCGTTACAGTGAGGGTTAGGGTTAGGGTGAGAGTTAGGATTAGGATTAGGTTCAGGTTGAGGTTGATAGTGAGGGTAACAGTTATGTTGAGGGTTAGAGTGAGGTTTAGGTTTAATGTTTCGGTTAGGGTAAGGGTGAGGGTAAGGATTACAGTGAGAGTTATTTTAGGGTGAGTGTTAGGGTTAGGGTGAGGGTAAGGATTAGGGTGAGGGTTATTGTGAGGGTTTGGGTTCGGGTTAGCATTAGGGTTAGTTTGAGGGTGAGGGTTTTGGTGAGGGTTAGGTTTACGGTTAGGGATAGGTTGAGGATTAGGGTTAGTGTGAGGGTTAGGGTCTGGGTAAGGGTTAGGGTTAGATTTAGGGTGAGGGTGAGGGTGAGCATTAGAATTAAGATTAGGGTTAGGGTTAGAGTAAGGTGAGATTGAGGGTGAGGGTTAGGGTTTGGGATAGAATTAGGGTGAGGGTGAGCGTGAGGTTTATGTTTAAGATTAGGGTTAGGGTTATGGTGAGTGTTACGGTGAGGGTGAGAGTGAGGCTTAGGCTTAGAGTTAGGATGAAGTTTAGGTTTATGGTGAGGGCTACGGTGCGGGTGAGTTTTAGGGTGAGTGTGCGGGTGAGGGTGAGGGTTTTGGTTAGGTAAGGGTTATGTTTAGGGTTAGGGTGAGGATTAGGGTGAGGGTGAGGGTTAGGGTGAGGCTCAGGGTTAGGGTGAGAGTTAGAGTTACGGTGAGGGTTAGGGTTAGGTTGAGGCTGAGGGTTAGGTATAGGGTAAGGGTTAGGGTTAGTTTGAGGCTGAGGGTTAGGTATAGTGTAAGAGTTAGGGTTAGTTTGAGGCTGAGGGTTAGGTATAGGGTAAGGGTTAGGGTTATGGTGAGGGTTAGGGTTAGGGTAAGTGTTAGGGTGAGGGTGAGGTTTAGGCTTAGGGTTAGGGTTAGTGTAAGGGTTAGAGTTAGGGTGAAGTTTAGGGTTAGAGTTAGGATTAGGGTTAGGGTAAGGGTTAGGGTGAGGGTGAGGGTTAGGGTTAGGGTTAGGGTGAGGTTGAAAGTGAGGGTTAGGGTGAGTGTGAATGTGAGGGTTTCGGTTATGTAAGGGTTAGGGTTAGGGTTAGGGTGAGGATTAGGGTGAGGGTGAGGGTTATGGTTAGGGTCAGGTTTAGGGTGAGGTTAAGTGTTAGGGTGAGGGTGAGTGTGAGTGTGAGGGTGAAGGTGAGGGTTTCGGTTAGGTAATGTTTAGGGTTATGGTTTGGGTGAGGATTAGGGTGAGAGTGACGTTTAGGGTGAGGTTAGTTGAGGCTGAGGGTTAGGGTGTGGGTGAGGATTCAGGTGAGGTTGAGGGTGAGGGTGAGGGTGAGAGTTAAAGTTAGGTTTAGGGTGAGGGTTAGGGTTGAGGTGAGGGTTAGGGTTAGGGTTAGTGTGAGGAAGAGGATTCAGGTTCGGGTGAGTGTGAATGTTAGGGTGTTGGTGATGTTTAGGGTTAGGGTGAGGGTGATGCTGAGGGATAGGGTTAGGGTTAGTTTGAGGATAAGGGTTAGGGTGAGGATTAAGGTGAGTGTGAGGGTTAGGGTTAGCATAAGGTTTAGGGTGAGGGTTAGGGTTAGGGTTAGGGTAAGGATTAGGGTTAGGTAAGGGTTAGGGTTAGGGTTAGGGTTAGTGTTAGGTTGAGTGTTAGGGTTAGGGTTAGGGTTAGGGTGAGGGTTAGGGTTAAGTTTAGGGTTAGGGTAAGGTTAAGGTTAGCATGAGGTTTAGGGTTAGGGTGATGTTTAGGGTGACGGTGAGGGTTAGGGTGATGTTGGGGTTGAGCTTGAGGGTTAGGGTGAGGGTGACGGTGAGTGGGAGGGTGACGGTGAGGGTTAGATTTAGGGTGAGGGTAAGATTTAGGGTTAGGATTAGGGTTAGGGAAAGGGTTAGGCTGAGGGTGAGGGTGAGGTTTGGTAAGTGTTAGGATTAGGTTTAGGGTGAGGATTAGGATGAGGGTGAGGGTTAGTGTTAGGTTGAGGTTTAGGGTTAGGGTTAGGGTGAGGGTTAGGGTGAGAGTTAAGGTTAAAGTTAGGATGAGGGTTAGGCTTAGTGTGAGTGTTCCGGTTAGGTTTAGGGTTAGTGTGAGGATAAGGGTTAGGGTGAGTGTTAGGTTGAGACTGATTGTTAGGGTTGTTACGGTTAGCGTTAGAGTTAGTTTGAAGGTTAGAGTGGGGGTTAGGGTGAGGGTTAGGTTTCGGGTTAGGGTTGGGTGAGGTTTAGGATGAGGGTAAGGGTTAGGGTTACGGTGAGAGTGAGGGTGAGGGTAAGGGTTAGGGTTAGGGTCAGGGTTAGGGTGAGGGTGAGGTTTAGGGTTTGCATTAGGGTTAGGGTTAGGGTTAGGTTGAGTGTTAAGTTTAGGGTTAGGGTGCAGGTTAAGGTTAGGGTTAGAGTGAGGGTGAGGGTCAGGGTTAGGGTTTGGATTAGGTTTAGTGTTAGGGTGAGGCTGAAGGTGAGGCTGAGGGTGAGGGTGAAGGTGAGGGTTAAGTTTAGGGTTAGATTTAGGGTGAGGGCTAGGGTGAGGGTGATGTTTTTGTTTAGGATAGGTCTAGGGTTAGGTTTAGCGTGAGGATTAGTGTGGGGGTGAGGTTTAAGGTGAGGGTTAGGTTTAGGGTTAGGGTGAGGTTTAGGGTTAGGGTGAGGGTTAGGGTTAGGGTGATGTTTAGGTTGAGGGTGAAGGTGAGAGTGAGGGTTCGGGTGAGGGTTAGGGTTAGGGTGATGGTTAGTGTTAGGGTAACGGTTAGGTTTAGGGGGAGCGTAAGTGTTAGGATGACAGTTAGGGTGAGGGTGAGGGTTAAGGTTAGGTTGAGGATTAGGGTGAGTGTTAGGGTGAGGGTTAGTTTTAGGGTTAGGGTGAGGGTTAGGGTGAAGGTTAGCGTGAAGGTTAGGTTTAGGGTTTGGGTTAGGGTGAGGGTTAGGTGAGAAGGAGTAGGGTGACGGTTAGGGAGAGGGTGAGGGATAGGGTTATGGTGAGGGTAAGGTTTAGGCTGAGGCTTAGGTTGAGAATGAGCATTTGTGTTAGCATCAGGGTTGGGTTGAGGGTTAGTGTTAGGCTGAGAGGTAGTTTTAGGGTTTGGGTGAGGGTTAGGGTTAGGGTTAGGGTTAGGGTGAGGTTAAGGGTTAGGGTGTGGGTGAGGGTGAGGGTTAAGGCTAGACTTAGGGTGACGATGAGGGTTAGGTTTAGGGTTAGGGTGAGTGTGAGTGTGAGGGTTAGGTTTAGGATTAGGGTTAGGTTTAGGGTTAGGCTGAGGTTGAGGTTATGAGTGAGGGTGAGGTCTAGGGTTAGGGGTAGAGGCAAAGTTAGGGTTAGATTTAGAGTTAGTATTAGGGTTAGGGTTAGGATTAGGCTGAGGTTGAGGGTGAGGGTGAGGGTGAAGGTGAGGTTTAGGGTTAGGGTTAGGGGTAGAGTTAGGGTTAGGTTGAGCGGTAGGATGAGGGTGAGGGTTAGGGTTAGCGTTAGTTTTAGGGTGAGGTTTAGGGTGAGAGTTGAGTGTTAGGGTTAGGGTTAGGGTGAGCGTGTGGGTTAGGGTTAGTGTGAGGTTGAGGATCTGTGTTAGGGTTAGGGTTAGGCTTAGATTTAGGATGAGGGTGATGGTGAGGGTTAGACTTAAGATTAGGGTTAGGGTTAGAATTAGGTGAGAGTGAGGATGAGGGTTTGGGTTTGGGTTAGAATTAGGGTGAGGGTGAGCATAAGGGTTAGGGTTAGGATTAGGGTTAGAATTATGGTTAGGGTTAGGGTGAGAGTGAGGGTGAGGCTTATGGTTAGGATTAGGGTTAGGGTTAGTGTGAGGATCAGGGTTAGGGTGAGAATTAGGGTGAGGGTGAGAAGGAGGGTGAGGGTTAGGGTGAGCTTTAAGGTTAGGGTTAGGGTGAGTGTTAGGGTGAGTTGTAGGGTTACGGTGAGGGTTAGGGTTAGGGTTAGGTTGAGGCTAAGGTTTAGGCTGAGGGTTAGGGTGAGGTTTAGGTTTAGGGTGAGGGCTTTGGTGAGGGTGAGTTTTAAGGTGAGTGTGAGGGTGAGGTTGAGGGTTTTGGTTAGGTAAGGGTTACGGTTAGGGTTAGGGTGAGGATTAGGGTGAGGATGAGGTTTAGGTTGAGTGTTAGGTTGAGGGTGAGGGTTAGGGTGAGGATGAGGGTGAGGGAGAGCATGAGGGTTCGGGTGAGCGTGAGAGTTCGGGTGAGGTTGAGGGTTCGGGTGTGGGTCAGGTTTAGGTTTAGGGTGAGGGTTAGGGTGACGATGAGGGTTAGGGTGAGAGTGAGTTTTAGGATTGGGGTTAGGGTGAGGGATAGGTTTAGGGTGAGTGTTAGGGTGAGGGTAGGGTTAGGTTTAGGAAGAGGGTTATGGTTAGGGTGAAGGTTCGGGTTAGTTTGAGGGTTAGGGTGAAGGTGAGTGTGAGGTTGAGGGTTAGGGTGAGGGTGATGGTGATGGTGAGGGTTAAGGTTAGGATTCGGGTTAGGGTTAGGTTGAGAGTTAGGGTTAGGTTTAGGATGAGGGTGAGGGTGAGGGTGAGGGTTAGGGTTAGGGTTAGGTTTAGGATTAGGTTTACGTTTAGGGTAAGGGTTAGGGTTAGGGTTAGGGTGAGGGTTAGGTTTAGGGTTAGGGTGAGGGTTAGGGTTAGGGTTATGTTTAGAGTGAGGGATAGGCTTAGGATTAGGACGAAGGTGAGGGTTAGGTTGAGGGGTAGGTTTAGGGATAGGGTAAGGGTTAGGTTTAGGGTGAGGGGTAGGTTTAGGGTTAGGGTTAGTGTGAGGGTGAGGGTGAGGGTGAGGGTTAGGGTTAGGGTTACGGTAAGGGTTAGGTTTAGGGTGAGGATTAGTTTTAGGTTTAGGGTGAGGGTGATGCTGAGGGTTACGGTTAGGGTTAGTGTGAGGATAAGGGTTATGGTGAGGATTAGGGTGAGGGTGAGTGTTAGGATTAGCATAAGGTTTAGGGTGAGGCTTAGGGTTAGTGTTAGGGTTAGGGTAAGGTTTAGGTTTAGGGTAAGGGTTAGTGTTAGGCTTAGGGTTAGGGTTATGGTTAGGGTTAGGGTCAGGGTTAGGCTTAGGGTTAGGGTTAGGGTGAGGGTTAGGGTTAAGTTTAGGGTTAGGGTATGGTTAGGGTTAGCGTTAGAGTTAGTGTTAGGGTGATGTTTAGGATGATGTTGAGGTTTAGGGTGAGGGTGAGGTTGAGCGTGGGAGTTAGGGTGAGGGTGAGTTGGAGGGTGACAGTGAGGGTTAGGGTTAGGTTTAGGGTGAGAATAAGAGTTATTGTTAGGATTAGGTTTAGGGTAAGCGTTAGTCTGAGTGTAGGGTGAGGGTGAAGTTTTCGGTTAGGGAAGGGTTAGGATTAGGTTTAGGGTGTGGATTAGGGTCAGGGTGAGGGTTAGGGTTAGAGTTAGGGTTAGGGTGAGGGTTAAGCTTAGGGTTAGGAAGAGGGTTAGGCTTACTGTGAGAGTTACGGTTAGGGTTAGGGTTAGTGTGAGGATAAGTGTTAGGATGAGTGTTAGGTTGAGACTGAGGGTTAGGGTTAGAGTTAGGGTTAGGGTGAAGGTTAAGTTGGGGGTTAAGGTTCTGGTTAGGTTTGGGTGAGGGTTAGGGTGAGCGTAAGGGTTAGTGTGAGGGTTAGGTTGAGGGTGAGGGATAGGGTTATGGTGAGGGTAAGGGTTAGGGTTAGGGTGAGAGTGAGGGTGGGGGTAAGGTAAGGGTTAGGGTCAGGGTTAGGGTTAGGCTGAGGCTTAGGTTGCGAATGAGTATTTGTGTTAGCATCAGTGTTGGGGTGAGGGTGAGGGTTAGGGTTAGGCTGAGGGGTAGTTTTAGGGTTGGGTAAGGGTTAGGGTTAGGGTTAGGGTTAGGGTGAGATTAATGGTTAGGGTGTGGGTGAGTGTGAGGGTTAGGGTTAGCCTTAGGGTGAGTGTGAGGTTTAGGGTTAGGGTTAGAGTGAGTGTGAGTGTGAGGGTTAGGTTTAGGATTAGCGTTAGGGTTAGGATTAGGCTAAGGTTGAGGGTGAGGGTGAGGGTGAAGGTGAGGTTTAGGGTTAGGGTAAGGGTTAGAGTTAGATTTAGGTTGTGCGCTAGGATGAGGATGAGGGTTAGGGTTAGTGTTAGGGTGAGATTTTTGGTGAGGGTTGAGTGTTAGGGTTAGGGTTAGGGTGAGGGTGAGGGTTAGGGTTAGGGTGAGGGTGAGGATTAGGAATAGGGTGCGGGTTAGAGTTACAGTGAGGGTGAGGGTGAGGGTGAAGGTTAGGATTATGTTTAGGGTTAGGGATAGGGTGAGGGTGAGGGTTAGAGTGTTTTTGAGGGTTAGGGATAGGGTTAGGATTTGTTTTAGGGTGAGGGTTAGGGTTAGGATTAGGGTTAGGATGAGGGTTAGGGTAAGGGATAGGGTTAGTGTTAGGCTGAATGTTAGGATTAGGGTGAGGGTTAGGGTAAGGTTAAGGGATAGGGTTAGGGTGAGGTTAAGAATTAGGGAGAGGGTGAGGGTTAGCGTTAGGGTTAGGTTGAGGGTTAGGGTGTGGCTTAGGGTTATGGTTAGGTTTAGGGTGAGCGTTAGGGTTAGGGTTAGTGTGAAGTTTAGGTTGAGGGTGAGGGTGAGGGTGAGGGTAAAATTTAGGGTGTGGGTTAGGGTTTGGTTTAGGGTGAGAGTTAGTGTTAAGGTGAGGGTTATTGTGAGGGTGAGATTTAGGTTATGGTTTAGGGTGACGGTTAGGGTTAGGGTGAGGGTTATGGTGAGGGGTAGGGTTAGGGTTAGGGAGAGGGTTAGGGTTACGGTTAGAGTTAGGTTTAGTATAAGGATAAAAGTTAGGGTGAGGTTTAGGGTTAGGGATAGGGTTAGGGTTAAGGTTAGGGTTAGGGTTAGGTTTAGGGTAAGTGTTAGGGTTAGGGTGAATGTGAGGTTTAGGTTGAGGGATAGGGTTAGGGTTAGGGTAAGGGTTAGGTTTAGGGTGAGTATTAGGTTTATGGTTAGGGTTAGGGTGAGGGTGAGGATTAGGGTTAGGGTGAGGGTGAGGGTGAGTTTTAGGGTTAGGGTTACAGTTAGGGTGAGGATTAGGTTTAGGTTTATGGTTAAGGTAAGAGTTAGGATTAGGTTGAGGGTTAGGTTTAGGGTTACGGTTAGGATGAGGGTGAGTCTGGGGGTTAGGGTTAGTGTGAGGATAAGGGTTAGGGTGAGGATTAGGGTGAGGTTGAGGGTTAGGGTTAGCATTAGGGTTAGGGTGAAGGTTAGGGTTAGTTTTAGTTTAAGGGTTAGGGTTAGGGTTAGGGTAAGGGTTAGGTTTAGGCTTAGGGTTAGGGTTAGCTTTAGGGTGAGTGTGAGGCTTAGGGATAGTGTTAGGTGATGGTTAGGGTTAGGCTTAGGGTTAGGGTAAGGGTTAGGGTTAGGGTGAGGGTGATTTTTAGGGTGACGGTGAGGGTTAAGGTGAGGGTGAGCTTGAGCATGAGGGTTAGGTTGAGTGTGAGTGTGAGTGTGAGGGTGATGATGAGGGTTATGTTTAAGGTTAGGTTTAGGGTGAGGGTAAGGTTTAGTGTTAGGATTAGGGTTAGTGTAAGGGTTAGGCTGAGGGTGAGGGTTAGGCTTAGGGTGATTTTTAGATTGACGGTGAGGGTTAGGGTGAGGGAGAGCTTGAGCATGAGGGTTAGGTTGACTGTGAGTGTCAGTGTGAGGGTGACGATAAGGGTTATGGTTAAGGTTAGGTTTAGGGTGAGGGTAAGGGTTAGGGTTAGGATTAGGGTTAGTGTAAGGGTTAGGCTGAGGGTGAGGCTGAGGCTTAGGGTTAGGGTTAGGGTGAGGGTTAGGGGTAGTGTGAGGGTGAGGTTGAGGGTCAGGGTGAGGTTGAGGGTGAGGTTGAGGGTGAGGGATAGGGTTAGGGTTATGGTTAGGGTGAGGGTGAGGGTGAGGTTTAGGTTTAGGGTTAGTGTTATTTTTATGGTTAGGGTTTTAGGGTTAGGATTAGTGTGAGAGCGAGGGTGAGGGTTAAGTTTAGAGTTACAGTTAGGGTGAGGGTGAGGGTGAGTGTTAGGGTTAGGGTTATGTTGAGGGTTAGGGTGAGGGGTAGGATTAGGGTTAGGATGAGGGTTAGCATTAATGTGAGGATTAGTGTTAGGGTTATGGTTAGTGTGAGGATAAGGGTTAGGGTGAGGTTTAGGGTGGGAGTGAGAGTTAGGGTTAGCTTTAGTGTTAGGGTGAGGGTTAGGGTTAGGTTTAAGGTGAGGGTTTGGGTTAGTATGAGGGTGAGGTTTATAGTTCGGATTAGGGTGAAGGTTAGGGCTAGGGTGAGGTTTAGGGTATGGTTAAGGTGACGGTTCGGGTTCAGGAGAGGTTGAGTTTTAGAGTGAGAGTGATGGTTCGGGTTCGGGTGAGGGTTAAGGTGACAGTGATGGTTAGGGTGATGTTCAGGCTTAGGGTTACTGTGAGGATTAGGGTGAGTGTTATTGTTAGGGTTAGGGTGAGTGTAAGTTTTAGGGTGAGGGTTAGGGTGAGGTTGTGGTTTAGGTTTAGGTTGAGGGTTAGGTTGAGCGTTAGCTTGAGGGTTAGGTTTAGGTTTAGGGGTAGGGTGAGGGTTAGGTTGAGGTTTAGTGTTAGTGTTAGGGTTAGGGTTAGGGTGAGGGTTAGGGTTATGGTAAGGGTTACAGTGCGGTTTAGGGTGAGAGTGAGGGTTACATATAGTATTAGGGTTAAGGTTACGTTTAGGGTGAGGCTTAAGTTTAGGGTTATGTTGAGGGTGAGTGTTAGGGCTAGCATTAGAGATAGGGTTAATGTGAGGGTGAGGGTTAGGGTTAGGGTTAGGGTTAGGATTAGGTGAGGGCTAGGATTATGGTTAGGGTAAGCTTTAGGTTTAGGGTGAGGGTAAGGGTGAGGGTTAGGTGTAGGATTAGGCTTAGGTATAGTGTTAGGCTTAGGGTGACGGTGATGGTGAATGTCAGAGGTAGGTTTAGGGTGAGGGTTAGGGTTATGGTTATGGTTAGGGTGAGGGTGAGGGTGAAGGTTAGGGTGAGGTTGAGGGTGAGGTTGAGGGTGAGGGTGAGGGTTAGGGTTTGGGTGACATTTAGGGTTAGGTTTAATGTTAGGGTGAGGGTTAGGGTTAGGGTTAGGTTTAGGAGGAGGGTTAGGCTGAGGGTTAGGGTTAGGGTTAGAGTGAGCATAAGGTTTATGATGATGTTGAGGGTTAGGTTTAGGATTAGGTTTAGGGTTAGCATGAGGGTTAGGAATAGGGTTAGGATTAGGGTGAGGGTTTTGGTTAGGGTTAGTTTTAGAGCTAAGTTGCGGTTGAGGGTGAGGGTTAGGGTTTAAATTAGGGTTAGGGATAAGGTTAGTCTGAGGGTGAGGTTGAGGGTGAGGGTGAGGGTTAGGGTTAATATGAGGGTTAGGTTTATGGTTAGTGTTAAGGTTAGGGTGAGGGGTAGGGTTAGGGTTAGAGATAGGATGAGGGTTAGGCTGAGATTTAGGGTTCGTGTGAGGGTAAGAGTTAGGGTGAGGGTTAGGGTGAGGGTTAGGATTATTGTTATTGTTAGCTTTAGTGTTATGTTGAGTGTGAGGGTGAGGGTGAGGGTTAGGGTTATAGTTAGGGTGAGGTTTAGGGTTAGGGTTAGAGTTAGGGTAAGGGAGAGGGTGAGGTTTAGGGTTAGAGTTAGGGTTAGTGTTAGGTTTAGGCTTAGCGTTAGGCTGAGGATGAAGGTGGGGGTGAGGATTAGGGTTCGGTTTAGGGTTAGGATTAGAGTTAGGGTTAGGGTTAGGGTTAGGGTTATTGTTAGTGCTATGGTTAGGGTTAAGTTTGCGGTGAGGGTGAAGCTGAGGATGGTTTATGGTTAGGGTTAGGTTTAGGGTTAGGGTTAGGGTTAGTGTTATGGTTAGGGTTAGGTTTAGAATTACAGTGAGGGTGAGGGTGAGGGTGGGTGTTAGGTTTAGGGTGGGGTTTAATTAGGTTTAGGGTTAGGTTGAGGTTGAGGTTGAGGATTAGGGTTAGAGTAAGGGTTAGTGGGAGGGTTAGGGTGAGGGTTAGGTTTAGGGTTAGTGTTAGACTTAGGGTGAGGTTGAGGTTAGGTTGGGGTTTAGGGATAGGTTTAGGGTTAGTCTTAGGCTTAGGGTTAGGCTGAGGGTGAGTGGGGGGTGAGGGTTAGTGTTACAGTGAGGGTGAGGATTAGGATTAGGGTTAGGGTTAGGATGAGGGTTAGGTTTAGGGTTAGGGTTAGGGTTTGGTTTAGGGTGAGGGTTAGTGTTAGGGTTAGGGTTAGGCTTAGGATTAGGGTTAGGCTGAGGCTGAGGGTGAGGATGAGGGTTAGGGTTAGCATGATGGTTAGGGTTAGGGTTAGGGTGAGGGTTAGGATGAGGGTTAGGGTTAGGGTGAGGGTTACAATAAGGGTGAGGGTTAGGATTAGTGTGAGGATTAGGGTTAGGTTTAGGGTGAGGGTGAGGCTTTGATTGAGTGTTAGGGTTATGTTGAGTGTTATGGTTAGGGTGAGGGTTAGGTTTATGGTTAGGGTTAGTTAAGTTTAGGGTTACAGTTACGGTGAGGGTGAGGGTGAAGGTTAGGGTTAGGGTTAGGGTGAGTTTTAGGTTTAGGGTTAGGGTTTGAGTTAGGCTTAGGGTGAGGGTGAGGTTTAGGGTTAGAGTTAGGGTGATTGTTAGGGTTAGGTTTAGGGTGCGGGTTAGGGTGAGGTTTAGACTTTGGGTTAGGTTTAGGCTTAGGAATAGGCTTAGGCCCAGCGTGAGGGTGAGGGTTAGGGTTAGGGTGAGGGTGAGGGTTAGGGGGATGTTTAGGGTGAGGTTTAGGGATAGGGTTATGTTGAGGGTGAGGGTTAGGTTTAGGGTTAGTGTTAGACTTAGGGTGTGGGTGAGGTTTAGGTTGAGGTTTAAGGATAGAATTAGGGTTAGCATTAGGCTTAGGGTGAGGGTTAGTGTGAGGGTTAGGGTTAGGTTTTAGGCTACGGCTAAGGGTTAGGCTGAGTGAGAGGGTGGGTGTGAGGGTTAGTGTTACGGTGAGTGGGAGAATTAGGGTTAGGGTGAGGTTTATGATGAGGGTTAGGGTTAGGGTTAGGGTTTGGTTTAGGGTGAGGGTGAGGGTGAGGATTAGGGTTAGGGTTAGGGTTAGTGTTAGGGTGAGGGCTAGGGTGAGGGTGAGGGTTAGGGTTAGGGTTAGTGTTAGGATGAGGGTAAGTATTAGGGTGAGGGTTAGGGTTAGGGTGAGGGTTATAGTTAGGCTGAGGGTTAGGGTTTAGTGTTAGGGTTATTGTTATTGTTAGGTTTCTGTTTACTTTGAGGGTGAGGGTGAGGGTGAGGTTTAGGGTTAGGCTTAGGGTGAGGTTTAGGGTTTGGATTAGGGTAAGATTTAGGGTTAGAGTTAGGGTGAGGGTTAGGGTTAGGGTTTGGGTTAGGGTGAGGGTGAGGGTGAGGATTATGGTTAGGGTTAGTGTTAGGGTTAGGTTTAGTTTTAGGGTTAGTTTTAGAGTTATTGTTTATGTGAGGATTAGGTTTAGGGTTGGGCTTAGTTTTAGTCTGAGTTTGAGGTTGAGGGTGAGGTTTAGGGTTAGGGTGAGTGTTAGGTTTAGGGTTAGTTTGAGGGTTAGGATGAGGGTTAGGGTTAGGATTAGGTTTAGGGTAAGAGCTGTGGTGCCAGTTAGTGTGAGTGTTAGGTTTAGGGATAGGGTTAGGTTTAGGATTAGTGTTAGGTTGAGAGTGAGTGTGAGGGTTACGGTTAGGGTTAGGGTTAGGGTTAGGGTTATGTTTAGGGTTAGGTTTTGGTTTAGGGTGAGGGTGAGGATTAGGGTTAGGGTTAGGGTTAGGGTTACAGTGAGGGTTAGGGTTAGGGTTAGGAATAGGCTTAGGCTTAGGGTTAGGTTGATGCTGAGGGTGGGGATGAGGATTAGGTTTAGAGTGATGGTTAGGGTTAAGGTTACATTGAGGGTTAGGATGAGGGTTAGGGTTAGCATTAGGGTTACGGTGAGGGCTAAGATGAGGGTGAATGTTAGGGTTAGGCTTAGGATTAGGTTTAGGTTGAGGCTGACGCTGAGGGTGAGTCTTAGGGTTAGGCTGATGGTTAGGGTTAAGGTTAGGGTGACGGTTAGGATGAGGGTTAGGGTTAGGGTGAGTGTTAGGGTGAGGGTGACGATAAGTTTGAAGGTGAGGGTTAGGTTTAGGGTGAGGGTTACGGGAAAGGTGAGGGTTAGTGTTTGGGTGAGGTTTAGGGTGAGGGTTAGGGTTAGGGTTAGGGTGAGGGTGAGTGTTAGATTGAGGGATAGGGTTATGTTGAGGGTTATGTTTAGGGTGAGGGTTAGTGTTAGGGTTATTTTTAGTGTTAGGGTTAGGGATACGGTTACGGTGAAGGTGAGGTATAGGGTTAGGGTTAGGGTGCGGTTTAGGTTTAGGGTTAGAGTTAGGGTGAGGGTGTGGTTTAGGGTTAGAGTTAGGGTTAGTGTTAGGTTTAGGTTTAGGCTTAGGCTTCGGGTTAGGCTGATGGTGAGGGTGGGGATGAGGTTTATGTTTAGAGTGATGGTTAGCGTTAAGGTTACGTTGAGGGATAGGATGAGGGTTTGGTTTAGGATTAGGGTTACGGTGTGGGCGAAGGTGACGGTGAGGGTCAGGGTTAGGTTTAGGCTTAGGATTAGAGTTAGGTTGAGGCTGAGGGTGAGGGTGAGGATTAGGGTTAGGTTGATGGTTAGGGTTATGGTTAAGGTGAGGGTTAGGATGAGGGTTAGGGTTAGGGTGAGGTTTTGGTAAGGGTGAAGGTAAGTGTAAAGGTGAGGGTTAGGGTTAGGGTGAGGGTTAGGGTTAGATTGAGGGTTAGGGTTATGTTGAGGTTTATATTTAGGGTGAGGGTTAGGTTTAGGGTTAGAGTTATTGTTAGGGTTATATTTACGGTGAGGGTGAGGGTTAGTGTTAGGTTTACGGTGAGGTTTAGGATTAGGCTTAGTGTTAGAGTTAGGCTTAGGGTGAGGGTTAGGTGTAGGGTTAGTTAGGTTTAGTTTTAGGGATAGGGTTAGTGTGAGGGTTATGGTGAGAGTTAGAGTTCGATTTAGGCTTTGGCTTAGGGTTAAGCTGAGCGTGAGGGTGAGGGTTAGGGTTAGGGTTAGGGTTAGGGTTAGGGTTAGATTTAGGGTGAGGGTTAGGATGAGGTTTAGGGTTAGGGTTAGGGTTAGGGTGAGGTTTATGTTTAGCGTTAGGGTTAGGTTTAGGATTAGGTTAGGGTTAGGGTGAGGATTAAGTTTATGGTTTGGGTTGGGGTGAGGGTGAGGGTGAAGATTATGGTTGGGGTTAATTTTAGGGTTAGGTTTAGGTTTAGGTTTAGGGTTAGGGTTACATTGAGGGTTAGGGTGAGGGTTATTGTTATTGTTTTGGTTAGGGTTAAGTTTGCGGTGAGGGTGAGGCTGAGGGTGAGGGTTATGGTTAATGTTAGGATTAGGGTTAGGGTTAGTGTTATTGTTAGGGTTAGGGTTAGAGTTACGGTGAGGGTGAGAGTGAGGGTGAGGTTGAGGGTTAGGGTGAGGTTTAGGGTTAGGGTTAGGGTAAGGGTTAGGGTGCTGGTGAGGTTTCAGATTAGATTTAAGGTTAGGGGCAGGGTTAGGGGGAGGGTTAGGGTTAGGTTTAGTGTTAGCATTAGGGTGAGGGTGAGTGTTAGGTTGAGGTTTAGGGATAGGGTTAGGATTAGGGTTAGGGTGAGGGTGAGTGTGAGTGTTAGGTTTAGGGTTAGGCTTAGGCTTAGGGTTAGGCTGAGGGTGAAGGTGGGCCTGAGTATTAGGGCTAGGGTGATGGTTAGGGTTAAAGTTAGTGTTATTGTTAGGGTTAGGGTTAGATTTACAGTGAGGTTGAGGGTGCGGGTGAGGGTTAGGTTTAGGGTTAGGTTGAGGTTTAGGATTAGGGTTAGACAAAGGGTTAGGGTTAGGGTGAGGTTTAGGATTAGAGTTAGTGTTAGTGTTAGGGTTAGGTTGAGTGTGTGTGAGGGGGTGAGAATTAGGTTTTGGGTTTGGGTTTGGGTTAGAGATAGGGTTAGGTTTAGGGTTATTATTAGTGTCATGGTTAGGGTTAAGTTTGCAATGAGGGTGAGGCTGAGGGTGAGGTTTAAGATTAGGGTTAGGTTTAGGGTCCGTGTTATTGTTAGGGTTAGGGTTAGAGTTACGGTGAGGGTGAGTGTGAGGGTGAGGGTGCAGGTTAGGGTTAGGGTGAGTTATAGGGTTAGTTTAAGTGTTAGGGTTAGGTTGAGTGTGAAGTTTAGGGGTAGAGTGACGGTTAGTGGGAGGGTTAGCTTGAGGGTTAGTTTTAGGGTTTGTGTTTGTCTTAGGGTGAGGCTGAGGGTTAGGTTAAGTTTTAGGGATAGGGTTAGGGTTAGGATTAGGGTTAGGGTGAGGGTGAGTGTGAGGGTTAGTCTTAGGTTTAGGCTTAGGCTTAGGTTTAGGCTGAGGGTGAGGGTGAGAGTTAATATTAGGGTGATGTTTAGGATTATGGTTAGGGTGAGGGTTAAGATGAGGGTTAGTGTTAGGGTGATTAGGGTGAGGGTGAAGGTAAGCATAAAGGTGAGGGTTAGGGTTAGGTTGAGGGTTACGCCAAGGGTGAGTGTTAGGGTTAGGGTGAGTGTTAGGGTGAGGGTGAGGGTGAGGGTTAGATTTAGGGTTAGGATTATGTTGAGGGTTATGGTTAGGGTGAGGGTTAGGTTTAGGGTTAGGGTCATTGTTAGGGTTAGGATTAGGGTTAGAGTCAGGGTGAGGGTTAGAGTTCGGATTAGGTTTAGGCTTAGGCTTAGGCCAAGCGTGAGGGTGAGGGTTAGGGTTAGGGTTAGGGTGAGGGTTAGAGTTAGGTTTAGGGTGAGAGTTAGGATGAGTTTTAGGGTTAGGGTTAGGCTTACGTTTAGGGTTACCGTGAGGGTTAGGGTTAGGATTAGGTTTAGGGTTATTGTTATTGTTATTGTTATGGTTATGGTTAGAGTTAAGTTTGGGGTGAGGGTGAGGATGAGGGTGAGGGTTATGGTTAGTGTTAGGGTTGGGGTTAGGGTTAGGGTTAGTGTTATTGTTAGGGTTAGGGTTAGAGTTATGTTGAGTGTGAGGGTGAGGGTTAGAGTGAGTTTTAGGGTGAGGTTTAGGGTTAGAGTTAGGTGTAGAGTGCTGGTGAGTTTTAGGGTTAGAGTTAGGGTTAGGAGAACAGTTAGGGTGAGGGTTAGGTTTAGGGTTAGTGTTAGTCTTAGGGTGAGGGTTAGGTTGTGGTTTAGGGATAGGGTTAGGGTGGGATTAGGGTTAGGGTGGGGGTGAGTGTGAGGGTTAGGGTGAGGGTTAGGGTTAGGGTTAGGGTAAAGTTTAGGGTGAGGCTGAGGGTGAGTGTCAGCTTTAGGTTTAGGGTGAGGTTTATGGTAATGGTTAGGGTTAGGTTGAGGGTGAGGGTGAAGGTTAGGGTGAGAGTGAGGGTGAGGTTTTGTGTGAGGGTGAGGGTTAGGTTTTGGGTTAGGTTTAGGGATAAGTTTAGGGTGAGGGTTATTGTAAGTCTTAGGGTTAGGATAAGAGTTAGGGTGAGGGTTAGGGTGAGGTTAAGGGTTATGGTGAGGGTGAGGGTTAGTTTTAGGATTAGAGTAAGGTTTAGGGTGAGGGTTAGGGATAGGGTTAGTATTAGGGTGAGGGTTTTGGTTAGGGATAGGTTTAGAGTTAGGGTGAGGGTGAGGGTGAGGGTTAGTGTTTGGATTAGCTTTAGGGTTAGGGTTAGGCTGAGGGTGAGGTTGAGGCTGAGAGTGAGGGTTAGGATTAATGTGAGTGTTAGCATGATGGTTAGGGTGAGGGTTATGGTTAGGGTTAGAATGAGGGTTAGCGTTAGGGTTCGGGTGAGGTTAAGGTTTAGGGTGAGGTTTATGGTGAAGGTTAGGCTTATTGTTAGGCTTAGGTTTAGGGTGAGGGTTAGGGTGAGGGTTAGTGTTAGGGTTAGGGTTAGCATTATGGTGAGGGTTAGGGTGTTGGTAAGGGTTAGAGTGAGGGTTAGGGTTAGGGTGAGGGTTAGGAATAGCATTAGGGTTAGCGTTAGGGTGAGGGTTAGGGTGTTGGTAAGGATTAGAGTGAGGGTAAGGGTGAGGATGAGGGTTAGGGATAGCATTAGGATTAGGGTTAGGTTTAGGGTGAGGTTTAGGTTTAGGGTTAGGGATAGCATGAGGGTTAGGATTAGGGATAGGGTGAGGGTGAGGGTTAGGGTTAATGTGAGAAATAGGGTTAGAGTTAGGGTTAGTGTGAGGATAAGGGTAAGGGTGAGGGTTAGGGTGAGAGTGAGGTTTAGGGTTAGCATTAGTGTTAGGGTTATGGTTAGGGTGAGGTTTAGGATCAGGGTTATGGTTAGGGTGAGGGTTAGAGTTAGGTTTAGGGTGAGAGTTAGGGTTAGGTTGAGGGTTAGGGTAGGGTTAGGGTGAGGGGTAGGTTTCGGGTGAGGGTGAGTTTTCGGGTTTGGTTGACGGTTAGGGTTAGGGTGAGGTTTTAGGTGAGGTTGAGGGTTAGGGTGACGGTGAGGGTTAAGGTTACGGTGAGGATTAGTGTTAGGGTTAGGTTTAGGGTTATGGTGAGGGTAAGGTTTAGGATGAGGTTTAGGGTGAAGGTGAAGTTTAGGGATAGCGTGATATTTAGGGTGAGGGTTACTGTGAGGGTTAGGATCCAGGTTAGTTAGGTGAGGGTGAAGGTTAGTGTTAGGATTCGGGTTAGGTTTAGGATGAGGGTATGTTTTAGGGTGAGCGTTAGGGTGAGGGTGAGGGTTAGGGTTAGGTTATGGGTTAGGGTGAGCATTAGGTTTAGGTTTAGTGTTAGGGTGAGGGTTAGGGTGAGGTTTAGTGTTAGTGTTAAGATTAGGGTTAGGGTGAGGTTTAGGGTTAGGGTTAGGGTTAGGGTAAGGGTTAGAGTGAGGTTTAGGGTGAGGGTGAGAGTTAGGGATAGCATTAGGGTTAATGGTAGGTGTAGAGTGAGGATTAGGGTTAGGCTTAGTGTTACGGTTATGGTGAGGTTTAGGGTTATGGTTATGGTGAGGGTTAGGTTTAGGGTTAGGGTAAGGTTTAAGTTTAGAGTGAGGGTGAGAGTGAGAGTTAGGTTTAGGATTACGCTTTAGTGTAGGGTTAGGCATAGGGTGAGGGTGAGTGTCAGAGATAGGTTTAGTGTGAAGGTTAGGTTTATGATTATGGTTAGGGTGAGGGTGAGGGTGAGGGTTAGGGTGAGGGTGAGGGTGAGGTTGAGGATGAGGTTGAGGGTTAGGGTATGGTTGAGGGTTAGGTTTAGGGTTAAAGATAGGGTGTGGGTTAGAGTTAGGATTAGGGTTAGGATGAAGATTAGGCTGAGGGTTAGGTTTAGGGTTAGGATGAGGTTTAGTGTTAGGGTTAGGGTGAGTCTGAGGGTTAGGGTTAGCATTAGGGTGAGGGTGAGGGTGAGGGTTAAGTTTAGGTTTAGGGTTAGGGTTAGGATTAGGGTGAAGGTGAGGTTTAGGGTTAGAGTTAGGTTTACGGTTAGGTTTACTGGGAGTGTTAGGGTTAGGTTTAGTGTTACAGTTAGGGTTATGGTGAGGGTAAGTGTGAGGGTGAGGTTTAGGGTTAGGGTTAGGCTTAGGTTTCAGCTGAGGGTTAGGGTGAGGGTTAGGGTTAGGTTAAGGATTAGTGTTAAGATTAGAGTTAGGGTGAGTGTTATGTTTAAGGTTAGGTTAGTGTTAGGTTGAGGATAAGGGTTAGGATTAGGGTTAGGGTGAGGACAAGGGTTAGGGTGAGGGTGACGTTGAGGATGAGGGTTAGGGTTATGGTGAGGGTGAGGGTTAGGGTTAGGGTGAGGGGTAGGGGTAGGATGAGTGTTAGGGTGAGCGTGAGGATTAGGATGAGGGTTAGGGTTACAATTATTGTTACTGTTATGGTTATGTCTACGTTTGCAGTGAGGGTGAGGTTAGGGCTAGGATTAGTGTTAGAGTTAGGTTTAGGGTTAGGATTTGTGTTATTGTTAGGGTTAGGTTTAGAGTTACAGTGAGGGTGTGGGTGATGGTACAGTTGAGGTTAGGCTTACGGTTAGGGTGAGGTGAGGGTTAGGGTTAGGATGCGTGTGAGGTTTAGGGTTAGAGTTAGTGTTAGTGGGAGGGTTAGGGTTAGGGTTAGTGTTAGGGTTAGGGATAGGGTGAGGGTTAGGTTGAGGTTAAGGGTTATGGTTAGGGTTAGGGATAGGATTAGGGTTAGGGTGACGGTGAGTGTGAGGTTTAGTTTTAGGGTTAGGCTTAGGCTTAGGTTAGGCTGAGGGTGAGGTTGGGTGTGAGGATTAGGGTTTGGGTGATGGTTAGGGTTAGGGTTAGGTTGAGGGTTAGGATGAGGATTAGGGTTGGGATAAGTGTTAGGGTGAAGGCTAGGGTGATGTTGAGGGTTAGGTTTAGGTTTAGGCTTAGGCTTATTTTTAGTCTGAGTGTGAGGTTGAGGGTGAGGTTTAGGGTTAGTGTGATGGGTAGGGTTAAGTTTAGGGTGAGGTTTAGGATGAGGGTTAGGGTTAGGCTGAGTATTACGGTGAAGTTGATGGTAAGCGTAAAGGTGAGGTTTAGGCTGTGGGTGAGGGTTAAGATAAGGGTAAGGGTTAGAGTTAAGGGTTTGGGTTAGGGTAAGGGTTACTGTTAGAATTATGATTTTGGTGAGGGCTAGAGTGAGGGTGAGGGTTAGGGTTAGGGTGAGGTTTAGGGTTTGGTTGAGGGTGAAGATTAATGTGAGGGTTAATGTTAGGGTTAAGGTTAGTGTAAGGGTGAGGGTAACTTTTAGGGAGAGCGTTAGGTTAGGGTGAGTATTTTGATTAGGGTAAGTGTTAGAGTTAGGGTTAGGGTTATTGTTAGGGTTTGGGTTAGGGTTACCCTTACAGTGAATGTGAGGGTTAGTGTTAGATTTAGGGTTAGTTTTAGGGTTAGGGTGATGGTGAGTGTGTGGGTTAGGGTTATGTATAGGGTTAGGCTGAGGGTTAGGCTAAGGGTGAGGTTGAGGTTGAAGGTTAGGGTTAGGGTGAGGGTTAGGTTTAGGGTTAGGTTTAGGGTGAGTGTATGGGTTAGGTTTAGGTTTAGGTTTAGGCTTAGGGTTAGGCTAAGGGTGAGGTTAAGTTTGAGAGTTAGGGTTAGGGTGAGGGTTAGGTTCAGGTTTAGATTGAGGGTTAAGATGTGGGTTAAGGTTAGGATTAGGGTTAGAGTGAGGGCTAGTGTTAGGGTGAGGGTTAGGGTTAGGGTTAGGGCGAGGTTTAGCGTTAGGCTTAGGTTTAGGGATAGGTTGAGGGATAGGGTTAGGGTTATGTTGAGGGTGAGGTTTAGGGTTAGGTTGAGGGTTTGGATTAGGGCTAGGTTGAGGTTGATGGTTAGTGTTAGGGTAAGGGTGAGGGTTATCATGAGGGTTACGGTTAGGATTAGGGTTAGGATGAGGGCTAGGGTGAGGGTGAGGTTTAGGGTTAGGGTTACGCTGAGGTTTAGGGTTCGGGTTAGGTTTAGGGTAAGGGTGAGGGTTAGGGTTAGGGTGAGGGTTAGGGTTCACGTTAGGTTTAGGGTTAGGATTAGGGTTAGGTTGAGGGTGAGTGTGTGGGTTAGGGTTATGTGTAGGGTTAGGCTTAGGGTTAGGCTAAGGGTGAGTTTGATGGTGAGGGTTAGGGTTAGGGTAAGGGTTAGATTTAGGGTTAGGTTGAGGGAGAGTGTGTGGCTTAGGATTAGTTTTAGGGTTAGGCTAAGGGTAAGGTTAAGGGTGAATGATAGGGTTAGGGTGGGGGTTAGGTTTAAGGTTATGGTGAGGGTTAGGATGAGGGTTAAGGTTAGGATTAGGTTTAGTGTGAGGGCTAAGGTGAGGGTGATGTTTAGGGTTAGGGTTAGGGGGAGAGGGAGGGGGAGGTTCAGCATTACCGTTACGGTTAGGGTGAGGGATAGGTTGAGGTTTAGGGTTAGGGTTACTGTTAGGGTTCGGGTTAGGGTGAGGGTTAAGTTTAGGGTGAGGGTTAAGTTTAGGGTTAGGATTAGGATTAGGGTTAGGGTGAGGGTGAGTGTGAGAGTTAGGGTTAGGGTTAGGGTTAGGCTTAGGGATAGGCTGAGGGTGAGGGTGAGGGTGAGTGTTAGGGTGAGGTTTAGGGTAAGAGTTAATGTTAATGTGAGGGTTAGGGTTAGGGTGAGCTTGAGGGTTAGTGTTAGATTGAGGATTAGTGTTAGGGTTAGTGTGAGGTTTATGGTGAGGGTTACGGTTAGGGTGAGGGCTAGGTTAAAGTTGAGGATTAGTGTTAGGGTTAGGGTGAGGTTTAGGTTTAGGGTGATGGTTAGTGTTAGTGTTAGTGTTAGGGTTAGGATGTGGCTTAGGGTGAGGGTTAGTGTTAGGTATAGGGTTAGGTTT
Source organism: Dipodomys merriami (assembly GCF_024711535.1). Taxonomy (NCBI): domain Eukaryota; kingdom Metazoa; phylum Chordata; class Mammalia; order Rodentia; family Heteromyidae; genus Dipodomys; species Dipodomys merriami. Next base: position 2,994,620 of record NW_027206335.1, on the reverse strand, counting down.
AGGATTAGGGTTTGTGTGAGGGTGAGTGTGAGGGTTATGGTTAGGGTTAGGCTTAGGGTTAGGCTGAGGGTGAAGGTGAGGGTTAGGGTTAGAATGAGGGTTAGGGTTAGGGTTAGGGTGAGGGTTAGGATGAGTGTTAGGTTTAGGATTAGGTTTAGCGTGCGGGCTAGCATGCTGGTGAGGGTTAGGGTTAGGGTTAGGGTGAGGTTTAGGTTTATGGTTAGATTGAGATTTAAGATTAGGGCTAGGTATAGGGTAAGGGTTAGGTTAGGTTGAGGGTTAGCATGAGGGTTAGGGTTAGGATTAGGGTTAGGATGAGGGCAAGGTTGAGGGTGAGGGTTAGGTTTGGGGTTATGGTGAGGTTTAGGTTTCGGGTTAGGTTTCGGGTTAGGGTGAGGGTTAGGTTTAGGTTTATGGTGAGGGTCAGTGTTAAGGTTTAGTTGAGGGTTAGAATTAGTTTTAGGGTTAGAGTGAGGGTTAGCGTTAGGATTATGATGAAGGTTAGGATGAGGGTTAGGGTTACAATTTGGATTAGGGTGAGGGCTAGGGTGAGGGGCAGTGTTAGTGTTAGGATTAGGGTGAGGTTTAGGGTTAGGGGTAGGGATAGGGTTAGGGTGAGATTTAGGGTTCGGGTTACGGTGAGGGTGAGGTTTAAGTTGGGGGTGAGGTTTTGGGTGAGGACAAAGGTGAGGTTGAGAGTTAGTGTTAAAGTTAGGGTTAGGGTGAGGGTTAGGTTGAGGTTTAGGTTTAGGTTTAGGGTTAGGGTTAGGATTAGGATTAGGGTGAGGGTTAGTGTGAGGATTAGGGTTAGGGTTAGGCTTAGGCTTAGGTTAGGCTGAGAGTGAGGGTGGGGATGAGGATTAGGTTTAGAATTATGATTCCGGTTATGGTTAGGTTGAGATTTAGCATGAAGCTTAGGGTTAGGATTAGGTTTAGGCTTGAGGGCTAGGATGAGTGTGAAGTTTAGGGTTAGGTTTAGGCTTAGGGTTAGGCTGAGGCTGAAGGTGAGGGTGAGCATTAGGGTTAGGGTGATGGTTAGGATTATGGTTAGGGTGAGGGTTAGGATGTGGGTTAGGATTAGGGTGAGGTTTAGAATGAGTGTGACAATAAAAGTAAAGGTGAGGGTTAGGCTGAGGGTGAGGGTTATGTTAAGGGTGAGGGTTCGGATTAGGGTTAGGGTGAGGGTGAGGGTTAGATTGAGGGTTAGTGTTTGGTTTAGTGTGAGGTTTAGGATGAGGATGAGGGTTAGGGTTTGGGTGAGTGCTAGGGTGAAGTTGAGGGTTAGGGTTAGGGTTACTGTTAGGGTTAGGGTTAGTGTGAGGTTTAGGGTGGGGGTGAGGCTTGGTGTTAGGGTTAGGATTAGGCTTAGGGTTAAGGTGAGGGTTAGTGTGAGGTTTACAGTTAGGGTGAGTGTTGAGGTTAGGGTTAGAGTGAAGGTTAGGGTGAGGGTTAGGCTTAGGCTTAGGGTTTGGGTATTGGCTTGGGTGAATGTGAGGGTTAGGGTTAGGGTTATGGTGAGATTTTGGGTTAGTGTTAGGGTTAGGGTTAGTGTTAGGGTTAGGCTTAATGTTAGTCGGAGGGGGAGGGGGAGGGGGAGGGTTAGGGTTAGGGTGAGGATGAGGTTTAGGATTAGAGTTAGCATTAGGGTGAGGGTTAGTGTGAGAGTTAGGGTTAGGGTTAGTATTACGGTTAGGGTTAGGGTGAGGGTGAGTGTGAGGGTCAGGAGTAGTCTTAGGCTTAGGCTTAGGCTTAGGCCGAGCAAGAGGGTGAGGGTGAGGGTGAGGGTTAGGGTTAGGGTTTTAGGGTTAGGGTTATGCTTAGGATGAGGCAGATGTTTAGGGTTAGAGTTAAGGTTATTGTGAGGGTTAGGGCGAGGGTTAGCGTTAGGGTTAGTGTTAGGGTTCGTGTTAGTCTTATGGTGAGGGTGAGGGTTAAGTTGAGGTTTAGGGAAAGCTTAGGGTTAGGATTAGGGTTAGGATGAGGGTAAGTGTGAGGGTTAGGGTTAGGATTAGGTTTAGGGTTAGGGTGAGTATTAGGGTTAGTGTGAGGGTGAAGTTTAGGGTTAGAGTTAGGGTTAGAGGGAGGGTTAGGGGGAGGATTTGGGTTAGGGTGAGTGTTAGGTTGAGGTTTAGGGTTAGGGTGAGTGTGAGTGTGAAGGTTAGGTTGAGGCTTAGGCTTAGGTTCAGCGTTAGGCTGAGGGTGATGGTGGGGGTGAGGATAAGGGTTCGGGTGATGGTTAGGTTTATGATTAGGGTGAGGGTTAGGATGAGGGTGAGTTTGAGGGTGAGGGTTAGGGTTTGGGTGATGTTTAGGGTGACGGTTAGGTTGAAGGTTAGCCTGAGGTTTAGGGATAGGGTGAGGGTTAGGGTGAGGATGATGGTAAGGGTAAAGTTGAGGGTTAGGCTAAGTGTGAGGGTTAAGTTAAGGTTCAGGGTTAGGGTTAGGGTGAGGGTTATGGTAAGGGTGAGGGTTAGGTGTTAGGGTGAGGGTGAGGGTTAGATTGTTTATGAGGGTTAGGGTTAGGGTGAGGGAAAGGGTTAGAATTAGGTTTAGGGTGAGGGCTAGGATGAGAGTGAGGGTTAGGTTTAGGGTTAGGGTGAGGTTAAGTGTTCGGGTGAGGTTTAGGGTTAGTGTTAGGGTTATTGTTATTGTTAGGTTTAGGTTTACGTTTAGGATAAGAGTGAGGGTGAGGTTTAGGGTTACAGTTAGGCTTAGGTTGAGGGTTAGTGTGAGGGTTAGGTTTAGGGATAGGGTTAGGTTTAGGATTAGGTTTAGGTTGAGAGTGAGTGTGAGGGTTAAGGTTAGGGCTAGGCTTAGGTTTAGGGTTAGGGTTTGGTTTAGGATGAGGGTGAGGTTTAGGGTTAGTGTTACTATTAGGGTTAGGGTTAAAGTGATGGTTAGGGTTAGGGTTAGGTTTAGGCTTAGGCTTAGGTTTAGGCTGATGATAAGTGTGGAGATGAAGATTAGGTTTAAAGAGATGGTTAGTGTTATAGTTACCTTGGTTAGGATGTGGTTTAGGGTTAGGATTAGGGTTAGGCTGAGGCGGAGGTTGAGGGTGAGGTTTAGGATTGGGGTGATGGTTAGGGTTACGTTTAGGGTGAGGGTTAGCATGAGGGTTAGGGTTAGGGTGAGGGTGACGGTAAGGGTAAAGGTGAGGGTTAATGTTAGGGTGATGTTTATGGTAAGGGTGAGGATTAGGGTTAGGGTGAGGGTTAGGGTGAGGGTTAGGGTTAGGGTTAGGGTGAGTGTGAGGGTTAGATTGAGGGTTAGGTTTATGTTGAGGGTTATGGTTAGGGTGAGGTTTAGGTTTAGGGTTAGGGTTATTGTCACGGTTATGTTTAGGGTTACGGTTACGGTGAGGGTGAGGGTGAGGGTTAGGCTTAGGGTTAAGGTGAGGTTTAGGTTTAAAGTTAGGGTTAGAGTTAGGCTTAGTGTGAGGGTGTGATTTAGGGTTAGCGTTAGAGTTAGTGTTATGGTTAGGGTTAGGGTGAGGGTTAGGGTGAGTGTTAGAGTTCGGTAAGGCTTAGGCTTAGGCTTCTGCCGAGCTTGAGGGTGAGGGAAAGGGTTAGGTTGAGGTTTATGGATAGGGTTAGGGTTAGGATTAGGGTTAGGGTGAGGGTGAGGGTTAGGGTAAGTGTTAGGTTTGGCTCTGGGTAACCTTTGGGTGAGGGTGAGTGTGAGGATTAGGGTTAGGGTGATGGTTAGGGTTAGGGTTAGTGTTATTGTTAGGGTTAGGGTTAGAGTTAAGGTGAGGGTGAGGGTGCGGGTGAGGGTTAGGTTTAGGGTTAGGGTGAGGTTTAGGGTTAGGGTTAGAGATAGGGTTAGGGTGAGGGTGAGCTTTAGGGTTAGAGTTAGGGTTAGTGTTAGGGTTAGGCTTAGGGTTAGGCTTAGGGTTAGGCTGAGGGTGAGGGTGGGGATGAGGATTAGGGTTACGATTAGGGTTAGGGTGAAATTTAGGTTTAGGGTGAGCGTTAGGTTTAGGGTTAGTTTTAGCCTTAGGGTGAGGGTGAGGGTTAGGTTGGGGTTTAGGGATAGAGTTAGGGTTAGGATTAGGGTTAGGGTGACTGTGAATGTGAGGTTTAGGGTTACGGTTTGGCTTAGGCTTAGGGTAAGGATTAGGGTGAGGGTTAGGGTGAGGGTGAGGGTGAGAGTTAGGGTTAGGGTTAAGATGAAGTTTAGGGTTAGAATACGTGTGATTGTTGGTGTTAGCGTTAGGGTTAGGGTTAGGATTAGTGTTAGGGATAGGGGGAGGGTTAGGGTTGGGGTTAAGGTTAGGGTTAGTCTTAGGGTTAGGATTAGGGTGAGGCTTAGTTTGAGGTTCAGGTTTAGGGTTAGGATTAGGTTTATGAATAGTTTTAGTCTGATGGTGAGGTTGAGGGTGAGGGTCAGTTTTAGGGTGATGGTTAGGGTTAGGGTTAGAGTGAGGTTTAGGATGATGGTTAGGGTTAGGATTAGGATTAGGGTGAGGGCTAGGGTGAGGGTGAGGGTGAGGGTTAGGTTTAGGGTGATGGTTAGGTTTACGGTTAGCTTGAAATTTAGGATGAGTTTTAGGGATAGGGTGAGGGTTAGGGTGAGGGTGATGGTAAGGTTAAAGTTGAGAGTTAGGCTGAGGGTGATGGTTAAGATAAGGGAGAGTGTTACAGTTAGGGTGAGGGTTAGGGCAAGGGTGTGGGTTAGGGATTAGGGTGAGGCTGAGGGTTAGATTTTGGATTAGGATTAGGGTTAGTGTGAGCTTTAGGTTGAGGATGAGTGTTAGGGTTATGTGAAGGTAAGGGTTAGAATTAGGGTTAGAGTGAGAGCTAGGGTGAGGGTGAGGGTTAGGGTTAGTGTTAGGGTTAGGGTGAGGTTTAGGCTTAGGGTGAGGTTTAGGGTTAGTGTGAGGGTTAGTGTTAGGGTTAGGGTTAGTGTTAGGGTGGGGGTTAGGGTTAGGGTGAGATTTATAGTTAGGGTGCGGGTTACGGTTAGGTTTAGGGTGAGGTTCAGGGTTAAGATTAGGGTTAGAGTTAGGGTTAGGGTGAGGGTGAGGTTTATGGTTAGATTTAGGCTTAGGGTGAGGGTTACAGTTAGGGTTCGGTTTAGAGTTAGTGTTAGGTTAGGGTTAGGGTGAGGGTTAGTATGAGTGTTAGGATTAGAGTTAGGGTTAGGGTTAGGATTAGGGTAAGGTTGAGGGTGAGCATGTGGGTTAGGGTTAGGTTTAGGGTTAGGCTTAGTGTTAGGCTGAGGGTGAGGTTGAGGGTGAGGTTTAAGGTTAGGGTGAGAGTTAGGATTAAGGTTAGGTTGAGGGTTAGGATGAGGGTTAGGGTTAGTACTAGTGTTATGGTGGGTGCTAGCTTGAGGGTGAGGTATAGGGTTAGGGTTATGGTGAGCTTTAGGTTTAGGATTAGGGTGAGGGTGAAGTTTAGTGTTAGAGTTAGTGTTAGGGTGAGGGTTAGGGTTAGGGTTAGTGTTCAGGTTAGGGTTAGGGTGAGTGTTAGGGTAAGGGTTAGGGTTAGGGTTAGTGTTCAGGTTAGGGTTAGGGTGAGTGTTAGGGTAAGGGTTAGGGTTATGGTTATGTTTAGGATTAGGATTAGGTTTAGGGTTAGGCTGAGGGTGATGTTTACGGTTAGAGTTAGTGTTACTGTGAGGGTTAATGTTATGGTGAGAGTGTGTGTGAGGGTTAGAGTTAGGTTGATGCTTAAGGTTATGGTCAGGGTGAGGGTTAGGATGAGGGTTAGGGTTAGTGTGAGAGTTAGCGTGAGGGTGATAGTAAGTGTAAAGTTGAGGGTTAGGCTGAGAATGAGGATTACGGTAAATGTGAGGGTTAGGGTTAGAGTGAGTGTTAGAGTTAGGGTTAGGGTGAGGGTGTGGTTTAGATTGAGGATTAGTTTTAGGGTTAGTGTGAGGTTTAGGATGAGGATGATAGTTAAGGTTGGGTGAGGGCTAGGGTGAGGGTGAGGGTTAGGTTTAGGGTTAGGGTGAGTGTTAGGGTTAGGGTGAGTGTTAGGGTTAGTGTGAGGGTTAGTGTTATGGTTAGAGTTAGTGTTAGGGTTTGGGTAAGTTTTAGGGTGAGGGTTAGGGTTACGGTTAGGTTTATGGTTAGAATGAGGGTTAGGTTTAGGTTTAGGGTTATTGTTGGGGTTGGGTTTAGGGATAGGATGAGGGTTAGGGTTAGGATAAGGATTAGGGTGAGGGCTAGGGTGAGGGTGAGTGTTAGGGTTAAGCTTAGGCTTAGGTTTAGGATGAGGCTGAGGGTGAGGTTGAGGGTTAGGGTTAGCGTGATGGTTAGGGTTACGGTTAGGCTGAGGGTTAGGATGAGGTTTTGGGTTAGGGTGAGGTTTAGGGTGAGGGTGACAATAAGGGTAAATGTGAGGGTTAGGGTTAGGGTGAGGATTAGGGTTAGGGTAAGGTGAGGGTGAGGGTTAGACTGAGTATTAGTATAAGGGTTAGTGTGAGGTTTAGGGTGAGGATGAGGGGTAGGGTTAGGATGAGGCCTAGGGTGAGGGTGAGGGTTAGGGATAGGGTTAGGTTGAGGTTTAGGGTTAAGGTGATGGTTAGGGATAGTGTGAGGGTTAGCGTTAGGATTAGGGTAAGTTTTAGGGTGAGGGTAAGTGTTAGGGTGACGGTTAGGGTTAGGGTGAGAGTTATAGTTAGGATTAGGATTAGTATTTGGGTTAGTGTTATTTTTAGGTTTAGGGAGAGGGGGAGGGTTAGGGTTAGGGTTAGCGTGAGGTTTAGTTTTAGGTTTATGGTTAGAGTTAGGGTTAGGTTGAAGGTGAGGTTTAGGTTTAGATTTAGGGTTAGGGGAGGGTTAGGGTGAGGGTTAGTGTTAGAGTTAGGGTTAGTGTTAGGATTAGGTTTAGGGTGAGGGCGAGTGTGAGGGTTAGGGTTAGAGTTAGCCTTAGGCATAGGGTTAGGCAGAGGGTGAGGGTGAGGGTGAGGGTTAGGGTTAGGGTGAATGTTAGGTTTAGGGTTTGGGTGAGGGTTAGGATGAGGTTTAGAGTTAGGATTAGGGTTAGGATGAGGGCAAGGGTGAGGGTGAGGTTTAGAGTTAGCATAATGGCGAGGTTAAGTATTAGGATTAGGTTTAGTGTTAGGGTGAGGGTCAGGGTTATGGTTACTGTGAGGATTAGGGTTAGGATTAGTGTGAGGGTAAGGGTTAGGATTAGGGTTAGGGTTATTTTTAGTGTTAAGGTTAAGGTTAAGTTCACAGTGAGGGTGAGGCTGAGGGTGAGGTATAGGTTTAGGGTTAGGGTGTGGTTTAGGGTTAGGTTTAGGTTTAGGGTTAGGGTGAAGGATTGGGTTTAGGTTAGGGTTACGGTGAGGGTGAGCGTTAGGGTTAGGGTTAGGGTTATTGTTATTGTTAGGGTTAGGGTTAGAGTTACGGTGAGGGTGAGGTTTAGGTTTAGGGTGAGGGTGAGGTTTAGGGTTAGAGTTAGGTTCAGGGGGAGGGTTAGGGTGAGGGTTAGGGTTAGGGTTAGTGTTAGGCTTACGGTTAGGGTGAGGGTTAGGTTGTGGTTTAGGGTTGGGGTTAGGTTTAGGATTAGGGTTTTGGTGAGTGTGAGGGTGAGGTTTAGGGTTAGGCTTAGGCTTACGCTTAGGGTTATGCTGAGGGTGAGTGTGGGGATGATGATTAGGTTTAGGTTGATGGTTAGGGTTAGGGTTAGGTTTAGGGTTAAGATTAGGGTTAGGGTTAGAATTAGGTTTAGGGTGAGGGCTAGGGTGAGGGTGAGGATTAGGGTTAGGGTTAGGCTTAGTGTTAGGGTAAGCGTTAGTGTTAGGGTGAGGGTAAGTGTTAGGGTGAGGGTTAGGTTTAGGGTTAGGGTTAGGGCTAGGGTTAGGGTGAGTGTTAGGGTTAGGGTGATGGTTAGGGTTAAGGTGAGGGTTAGTGTTAGGGTTAGCGTTAGTGTTAGGGTGAGGGTTAAGGTTAGGGTGAGGCTTATGGTTAGAATGAGGGTTAGGGTTAGGGTTAAGGTTATTGTTTGTGTTAGGGTTAGGGTTAGGATGAGGGTTAGGGTTAGGATTAGGGTGAGGGTGAGGGCTAGGGTGAGGGTGAGGGTTAGGGTTAGGCCTAGGCTTAGGCTTAGGTTACGGCTGATGCTGAGCGTGAGGTTGAAGGTTAGGGTTAGCATGATGGTTAGGTTATGGTTAGGCTGAGGGTTAGGATGAGGGTTAGGGTTAGGGTTAGGGATAGGTTGAGGGTGACAGTAAGGTTAAAATTGAGGGTTAGGTTTAGCACTAGGTTTAGGGTGAGGGCTAGGGTTAGGGTGAAGTTTTGGGTTAGGGTTAGAGTTATGGTGAGGTTTAGTTTTAAGTTTAGGTTTAGGATTATTGTTCTTCTTAGGGTTAGGGTTAAGGTTAAGGTAAGGGTGAGGGTGAGGGTGAGGTTGAGGGTTAGTTTTAGGGTTAGGATGAGGTTTAGAGTTAGGGTTAGTGTTAGGGTGAGGGTGAGGTTTAGGGTTATGGTTAGGGTTAGGGTTAGGGATAGTGTGAGTGTTAGGGTTAGGTTTAGTGTTATGATTTAGGTTATGGTGAGGGCTAGTGTGAGGGTGAGGGTTAGGGTTAGGGTTAGGTTTAGGCTTAGTATTAAGCTGAGGGTGAGGGTGAGGGTTAGGGTTAACCTTAAGCCTAGACTTATGCTTAGGCTGAGCTTGAGGGTGCAGGTGAGGGTTAGGGTTAGGGTGATTGTTAGAGTTTTAGGGTTATGGTGAGGTTTAGGGTTAGGGTTAGGGTGAGGCTTAGGGTGATGTTTAGGTTTAAGATTAGGGCATGTCAAAACCAGGTTTACAATGTCGGTGTGGGGGGGGAGGGGGTATAATTGGGTGGGGGGAGGAGGGAGGCTGGGAAGGGAGTTGAAGGGTAAACAAAGGAGGAGGCTGCAATGCTTAGTAAGAAATGTATGCATTATCCTGCCCATGTAATTGTAGCCCCTCTGTACAGTATGTTCTCAAATAAAATAAAATTAAATTAAAAAAGAAAAGAAAAACCAAAAAAAAAAAGATTAGGGCTAGGGAGAGTGCTAGGGTGAGGGTGAGGGTTAGGGTTAGAGTTAGGGTGCGGTTTAGGGATAGGGTTAGGTTTAGTGTTAGGGTGAGTGTTACATTGAGGGTGAGCGTTAGGGTTAGGGTGAGAGTTAGGGTTAGTGTGAGGGTGAGGGTAAGATTAAGGTAGGGTTATTGTTATTGTTAGTGTTATGGTTAGGTTTAAGTTTACAGTGAGGGTGAGGCTGAGGGTGAGGGTTAGATTTAGGGTTAGGGTTAGGTTTAGGTTAGGGTTAGAGTAAGGGTTAGGGTGAGGGTTTGGGTCAGGTTTACGATTATGGTGAGGGTGAGTGTTAGGTTTGGGGTGAGGGTTAGTGTTATTGTTAGGATTAGGGTTAGAGTTACTGTGAAGGTGAGGGTGAGTGTGAGGGTTAGGGTTAGGGTGAGGTTTAGGGTTAGGGTTAGGTTTAGGGTGAGGGTGAGGGTGAGGTTTAGGGTTATATTTAGGGTTAGATTGATGGTTAGGGTGAGGTTTAGGGTTATTGTTAGGGTTAGGGTTAGGGTGAGGGTTAGGATGAGGGTGAGAGTTAAGGTGAGCTTTAGAGTTAGGGTTAGGATTAGGATTAGGGTTAGTGTTAGGATGAGTGTTTGGGTTAGTCTCAGGGTTAGGGTTAGGCTTAGCGTTAAGCTGAGGGTGAGGTTGATGGTGAGGATTAGGGTTAGATTTGGGGTTAGGGTTAGCGTTTGGGTGAGAGTTAGTGTTAGGGTTAGGATGAGGATTAGGGTTAGGATTAGTGTTAAGGTTAGGTTTAGGTTGAGGTTTAGGATGAGGGTGATTTTAGGATTAGGGTTAGGGTGAGGGCGAGGGTGAGTTTTAGGGTTAGAGTTAGGGTTAGGGTAAGGGATAGGGTGAGGTTCAGGGTTAGGGTTAGTGTTAGGGTTAGGGTTAGGTTGAGGGTTAGTGTTAGGGTGAGGGTTAGGTTTAGGGTTAGGATTAGGATTAGGGTTAGTGTGAGGGTGAGTATGAGGGTTAGGATTAGGGTTAGGTTTAGGCTTAGGGTTAGGCTGAGGGTGAGGGTGAGGGTGAGGGTTAGCGTTAGGGTGAGGGTGAGGTTTAGGGTTAGAGTTAGTGTTATGTTGAGGTTTAGTGTGAGGGTTAGTGTTAGGGTTAGTGTTAGGGTTAGGGTTAGGGTGAGGGTTAGGGTTAGGGTGAGGGTTAGGGTTAGGGATAGCTTTAGGTTTAGGATTAGGTTTTGGGTGAGGTTGAGTGTGAGGGTTATGATTAGGGTTATGAATATGCTTAGGGTTAGGCTGAGGGTGAGGTTGAGGGTTAGGGTTAGGGTGAGAGTTATTATGAGTGTTAGATTTAGGATTAGGATTAGGGTGAGGGATAGAATGAGGGTGAGGTTTAGTCTTAGGGTTAGGGAGAGGTTTAGGGTTAGGATTAAGTTTAGGCATAGGGTGAGGGTTAAGGTTAAGGTTATGATGAAGGTTGAGGGTTAGGATTAGGTCTAGGTTTAGGGTGAGTGTTAGGGTTAGGGTGAGGGCTAGGGTGAGGGTGAGGTTTAGGGTTAGGGTGAGCTTTAGGGTTAGAGTGATGGATAGGATTAGTGTGAGGATTAGTGTTAGGGTTGGGGTTAGTGTTAGGGTGAGGGTAAGTGTTATGGTGAGATTTAGGGTTATGTTGACATTTATGGTTACAATGAGGGTTAGGGCTAAATTTAGGGTTATTGTTAGGGTTAGGGTTAGGGTTTCGGTTATTGTTAGGGTGAGGGTTAGGGTTCGGTTTAGGTTGAGGTTTATATTAAGGGTTAGGGTTAGAGTTAGGGTTAGGGTGAGGGTGTGGTTTAAGGTTAGAGTTAGTGTTAGTGTTAGTGTTAGAGTTAAGGTGAGGGTTAGAGTGAGGTTTAGGGTTAGGCTTAATCTTAGGGTTAGTCTTAGGCTTAGGCCAAGACTGAGGGTGAGGGTTAGGGTTAGGGTTAGGTTGAGGGTTAGGGTTAGGGTTAGGGTGAGTGTTAGGATGTGGTGTAGTGTTAGGATTAGGGTTAGGGTGAGCACTAGGGTGATGGTTAATGTGAGGGTTAGTGTTAGGGATAGGGTTAGGTATAGGATTAGGTTTAGATTGAGGGTGAGTGTGAGGGTTAGGGTGAGGATTAGGCTCAGGCTTAGGGTTAGAGTGAGTGTTAGGGTTAGGGTTTGGTTTAGGGTGAGGGTGAGGGTTAGGGTTAGGGTTAGTGTGAGGGTGAGGGTGAGGGTTAGGGTTAGGTTTAGTGTGAAAGTTAGGGTTATGGTGAGGGTTAGGGTTAGGGTTAGGGTGAGGGTGAGGGTGAGGGTTAGGGTTAGGTTTAGTGTGAAAGTTAGGTTTATGGTGAGGGTTAGGGTTAGGTTAAGGTTAGGGTGAGGGCTAGGGTGAGAGTGAGGTTTAGGGTTAGGGTTAGGGTGAGGTTTAGGTTGAGGGTGAGGTTTAGGGTTAGGGTTAGGGTGAGGTTTAGGGCTATGGTTAGGGTTACGGTTAAGGCGAGGTTGAGGGTTAGGATTAGAGTTAGGGTTAGCGTGAGGGTTAGGGTGAGGGTTAGTGTTAGGGTTAGTGTTAGGGGTAGGGTTAGGATGAGGGTTAGGGTGAGGGTGAGGGTTAGGGTAAGGCTTAGGTTTAGGATTAGGGTTAAGGTGAGGGTGAGTGTGAGGGTTAGTGTTAGTGTTAGCGGTAGGGTTAGCATTAGGGTTCGGGTGAGGGTGAGGTTTAGCTTTAGGGTTATGTTTAGAGTGAGCGATAGGGTGAAGGTTATGGTGAAGGTTAGGGATAGGATTAGCGTTACGGTATGTGCTAGAACCAGCAACACTGTTAGGGTTAGGGTTAGAGTGAGGGTTAGGATGAGTGTTACATTTAGGGTTAGTGTTAGTGTTAGGGTTAGGATTAGGGTTACGGTGACTGTGATTGTGACAGTTAAGGTTAGGGTTAGTGTTAGGCTTAGGGTTAGGCTGAGGCTTAGGGTGTGGGTGAGGGTTAGATTTAGGGTGAGGGTTTGGTTTAGGGTTAGAGTGAGGGTTAGGGTGAGGGTTCGGGTTGGATTAGGGTTAGGGTATGTCCTAGGGTGAGGATTAGGATTAGTTTTAGGTTTAGGGTGAGGTTAAGCATTAGGGTTAGGGTCAGGGTTAGGGTTAGGGTGACGGTTTGGGTTAGGGTTAGAGTTACGGTGAGGGTGAGTTTTAAGTTTAGGTTTCGGGTTATGGTTATTCTTAGGGTTAGGGTTAAGGTTAAGGTTAAGGTAAGGTTGAGGGTGAGGGTGATGTTGAGGGTTAGGGTTAGGGTTAGGATGAGGTTTAGAGTTAGGTTTAGTTTTAGGGTGAGGGTGAGGTTTAGGGTTATTTTTAGGGTTAGGGTTAGGGATAGTGTGAGTGTTAGGGTTAGGTTTAGTGTTATGGTTAGGGTTTTGGTGACGGCTAGTGTGAGTGTGAGGGTTAGGGTTAGGGTTAGGCTTAGGCTTAGTGTTAAGCTGAGGGTGAGGATGAGGGTTAGGTTAAGGCTGAGGGTGAGGTTTACGGTTAGGGTTAGCGTTAGAGTGCGGGTTAGTGTGAGGGTTAGGGGTAGGGTTAGTGTTACGGTTACGGTGAGGGTGAGGGTGAGTGTCAGGGTTAGGCTTAGCCTTAGGCTTAGGCTTATGCTTAGGCCGAGCTTGAGGGTGAAGGTGAGGGTTAGGTTTAGGGTGATTTTTAGGGTTTTAGGGTTAGGGTGAGGGTTAGCATTAGGATTAGGGTGAGGTTTAGGGTGAGGTTTAGGTTTAAGACTAGGGCTAGCTTGAGTGCTAGGTTGAGGGTGAGGGTTAGGGTTAGAGTTAGGGTGAATTTCAGGGATAGGGTTAGGTTTAGGGTTAGGTGAGTGTTATGGTGAGGGTTAAAGTGAGGGTGAGGGATAGGTTTAGGGTGAGGGTTAGGGTTAGTGTGAGGTTGAGGGTAAGTTTAGGGTTACGGTTATTGTTATTGTTAGTGTTATGGTTATGTTTAAGTTTACAGTGAGGGTGAGGCTGAGGGTGAGGGTTAGATTTAGGGTTAGGGTGAGGTTTAGGTTAAGGTTAGGGTAAGGTTTAGGGTGAGGTTTTGGTTTAGTTTTATGATTACGTTGAGGGTGAGTGTTAGGTTTAGGGTGAGGGTTAGTGTTATTGTTAGGGTTAGGGTGAGTTACGGTGAAGGTGAGGGTGAGTGTGAGGGTTAGGGTTAGGTGAGGTTTAGGGTTAGGGTTAGGTTTAGGGTGAGGGTGAGGGTGTGGTTTAGGGTTAGATTTAGGCTTAGGGTGAGGTTTAGATTGAGATTTAGGGTTAGGGTTAGTGTTAGGGTTAGTGTTAGTGTGAGGGCTAGGATGAGGGTGAGGGTTAGGTTGAGGTTTAGAGTTAGGGCTAGGATTAGGGTTAGCATTAGGGTGAGTGTTTGGGTTAGACTTAGAGTTAGGGTTTGGCTTAGCATTAAGCTGAAGGTGAGGGTGAGGGTGAGGATTAGAGTTTGGGTTTGGGTTAGGGTTAGCCTTTGGGTGAGAGTTAGGGTTAGGGTTAGGGTGAGAGTTGGGATGAGGATTAGGGTTAGGATTAGTGTTAGGGTTAGGGTTAGCGTGAGGGTTAGGATGATGGTGATGTTTAGGATTAGGATTAGGGTGAGCTTGAGGGTGAGTTCTAGGGTTAGAGTTAGGGTTAGAGTAAGGGATAGGGTGAGGTTTAGGGTTAGGGTTAGTGTTAGGGTTAGGGTTAGGGTGAGGATCAGTGTTAGGGTGAGGGTTAGGTTTAGGGTTAGGATTAGGATTAGGATTAGTGTGAGGGTGAGTATGAGGGTTAGGGTTAGGGTTAGGTTTAGGCTTAGGTATAGGCTGAGGGTGAGGGTGAGGGTGAGGTTTAGTGTTAGGGTGAGGGTGAGATTTAGGGTTAGTTAGTGTTAAGTTGAGGTTTAGTGTGAGGGTTAGTGTTAGGGTTAGTGTTAGGGATAGGGTTAGGTTTAGGATTAGGTTTTGGGTGAGGTTGAGTGTGAGGGTTATGGTTAGGATTATGAATATGCTTAGGGTTTGGCTGAGGGTGAGGGTGAGGTTTAGGGTTTGGGTGAGTGTCAGGTTTATGGTTATGTTTATGGTTATGGTTATGTTGAGGGTTAGGATTAGGTTTAGGATTAGGATTAGTGTGAGGGCTACTATGAGGTTGAGGGTTAGGGTTAGGGTTAGGGTGAGGTTTAGGGTTAGGATTAAGTTTAGGCATAGGGTGGGGGTTATGGTTACGGTTATGATGTGGGTGAGGTTTAGGGTAAGTTTGATGGTTAGGATTAGGTCTAGGTTTAGGGTGAGGTTTAGGGTTAGGTTGAGGGCTAGGGTGAGGGTGAGGTTTAGGGTTAGGGTGAGGTTTAGGGTTAGGATGATGGTTAGTGTTAGAGTGAGGATTAGTGTTAGGGTTAGGATTAGTGTTAATGTGAGGGTAAGTGTTAGGGTGAGGGTTAGGTTTATGGTGACGGTTATGGTTACAATAAGGGTTAGATTTAGTTTTAGTGTTATTGTTAGGGTTAGGGATAGGGTTGCGGTTACTGTGAGGGTGAGGGTTAGGGTTCTTTTTAGGGTGAGGTTTATATTAAGGTTTAGGGTTAGAGTTAGGGTTAGGGTAAGTTTTAGGGTTAGAGTTAGCTTTAGTGTTAGTGTTAGGGTTAGGATGAGGCTTAGTGTGAGGGTTAGGGTTAGACTTAAGCTTAGGGTTAGGTTTAGGCTTAGGCCGAGATTGAGGGTTTCGTTTAGGGGTAGGGTGAGGGCTAGGGTGAGAGTGAGGTTTAGGGTTAGGGTTAGGGTGAGGTTTAGGGTGAGGGTGAGGTTTAGGGTTAGGGTTAGTGTGAGTTTTAGGGTTATGGTTAGGGTTACGGTTAAGGCGAGGGTGAGGGTTAGGGTTAGAATTAGGGTTAGGGTGAGGGTTAGGGTGAGGGTTAGTGTTAGTGTTAGTGTTGGGTGTAGGGTTAGGATGAGAGTTCGGGTGAGCATGAGGGTTAGGGTAAGGGTTAGGATTAGGATTAGGGATAAGGTGAGGGTGAGTGTGAGGGTTAGTGTTAGTGTTAGGGTTAGTGTTAGCATTAGTTTTAGGGTGAGGTTGAGGGTTAACTTTAGGGTTAGGTTTAGAGTGAGGGTACGGGTGAGGGTTATGGTGAGGGTTAGGGATAGGATTAGAGTTAGGGTATGTGCTAGGATGAGCAATAGGGTTCAGGTTAGGGTTAGAGTGAGGGTTAGTGTGAGGGTTTGGGTTAGATTAGGGTTAGGGTATGTCCTAGGGTGAGGATTAGGTTAGTGTTAGGTTTAGCATGAGGGTGAGGATGAGGTTTAGGGTTACATGTAGGGTTAAGGTGAGGTTTAGGGTGAGGTTTAGGGTTAGGGTTAGTGTTAGGTTTAGGGTTAAGGTGAGGGTTAGGATGAGGGTGAGGATTAGGGTGAGGTTTAGTGTTAGGGCTAGGATTAGGATTAGGTTTAGCATTAGGGTGAGAGTTTGGATTAGGCTTAGGGTTAGGGTTAGGCTTAGAATTAAGCTGAGGGTGAGGGTGAGGATGAGGGTGAGGATTAGGTTAGGGTTAGTGTTTGGGTGAGAGTTAGTGTTAGGTTTAGGGTGAGAGTTAGGATGAGGATTAGGGTTAGGATTAGTGTTAGGATTAGGTTTAGTGTGAGGGTTAGGATGAGGGTGATGTTTAGGGTTAGGGTTAGGGTGAGAGTGAGGGTGAGGTTTAGTATTAGAGTTAGGGTTAGGGTGAGGGATAGGGTGAGGTTTAGGGTTAGGGTTAGTGATAGGGTTATGGTTATGGTGAGGGTTAGTGTTAGGGTGAGGGTTAGGTTTAGGGTTAGGATTAGGATTAGGGTTAGTGTGAGGGTGAGTATGAGGTTTAGGGTTAGGGTTAGGTTTAGGCTTAGGGATAGGCTGAGGGTGAGGGTGAGGGTGAGGGTTAGAGTTAGGGTGAGGGTGAGTTTTAGGGTTAGAGTTAGTGTTAAGTTGAGATTTACTGTGTGGGTTAGTGTTAGGTTTAGTGTTAGGGTTAGGGTTAGGGTGGGGGTTAGGGTGAGGGTTAGGGTTAGGGATAGGGTTAGGTTTAGGATGAGGTTTTGTGTGAGGTTGAGTGTGAGGGTTATGTTTAGCTTTATGATTATGCTTAAGGTTAGGCTGAGGGTGAGGGTGAGGTTTAGGTTTAGGGTGAGGTTTAGTTTTAGGGTTACGGTGAGGGTTAGGATGAGGGTTAGGTTTAGCATTAGGATTAGGGTGAGGGCTAGCATGAGGGTGAGGTTTAGGGTTAGGGTTAGGGTGAGGTTTAGGATTATTTTTAGGCACAGGGTGGGTGTTAGGGTTAAGGTTATGATGAGGGTGAGGGTTAGGGTAAATTTGAGGGTTAGGATTAGGTCTAGGTTTAGGGTGAGGGTTAGGTTGAGGGCTAGGGTGAGGGTGGGGTTTAGGGTTAGGGTGAGGTTTAGGGTTAGGGTGATGGTTAGGGTTAGTGTGAGGATTAGTGTTAGGGTTAGGGTTAGTGTTAGGGTGAGGGTAAGTGTTAGGGTGAGGGTTAGGGTTATGGTAACGGTTATATTTACAATGAGGGTTAGGTTTAGGTTTAGTGTTATTGTTAGGGTTAGGGTTAGGGTTACGGTTACTGTGAGAGTGAGGTTTAGGGTTCGGTTTAGGGTGAGGTTTATATTAAGTGTTAGGGTTAGAGTTAGGGTTAGGGTGAGGTTTAGGGCTAGAGTTAGCGTTAGTGTTACTGTTAGAGTTAGAGTGAGGGTTAGTGTGGGTTATATTGAGGATTAGGTTTAGGGTTAATGTGAGGGTTATGGTTAGGGTGGGGGTTAGGGTTCGGTTTAGGATTATTGTTAGTTTTAGGGTTAGGGTTACGGTTATGGTCAGGGTGAGGGTGAGGGTTAGGGTTAGGGTGAGGTTTAGTGTTAGGGTTAGGGCGAGGTTGAGGTTTAGGGGTAGAGTTAGGGTTAGGGTGAGGGTTAGGGTGAGGGTTGGGGTTAGGGTGCGGGTTAGGGTGGGGGTAACGGTTAGAGTAAAGGTGAGGTTAGTCTGAGAGTGAGGGTTACGGTAAGGGTTAGGGTTAGGGTTAGGGTGAGGGTTGGGATTAGGGTTAGGCTTAGGCTTAGGCCCAGCATGAGGGTGAGGGTTAGGGTTCGGGATTGGGTGAGGGTTAGGGTTAGGGTTAGGGTGAGGGTTATGATGAGGTTTAGGGTTAGGATTAGCGTTAGGGTGAGTGCTAGGGTGAGGTTTAGGGTGAGGGTTTGTGTTAGGGATAGGGTTAGGGTTACGATTAGGGTTAGGGTAAGGGTGAGTGTCAGGGTTAGGGTTTGGGTTAAGCTGAGGTTGAGGCTGAGGATTAGGGTTAGGTTTAGGGTTAGGTGTAGGGTTGTGTTTAGGTTTAGGGCTAGTATTAGGGTTAGGGTTAGGGTTAGGGATACCGTGAGGGTTAGTGTTAGGGTTAGGCTTAGGGCTAGGCTTTGGGTTAGTCTGAGGTTGAGGGTGGAGTTGAGGATTAGGGTTAGGGTGATGGTTAGGATTAGGGTTAGGGTGAGGGCTGGGGAGAGGGTGAGGTTCAGGGTAAGACTTAGGCTTAGGCTTAGGGTTAGGCTGAGCATGAGGTTGAGTGTGTGGGTTAGGGTTAGCATGATGGTTAGGATTACCGTTAGGTTGAGGGTTAGGATGAGGTTAGGGTTAGGGTTTGGGTTAGGGTGATGGTAAGGGTAAAGGGGAGGTTCAGGCTGAGGGTGAGGATTAAGATAAGGGTGAAGTTTAGGGTTAGTATTAGGGTTAGGGTAGGGTTAGGTTTAGGGTAAGGGTGAGGTTTACATTGAGGATTAGGTTTAGGGTTAGGGTGAGGGTTATGGTTAGGGTGAAGGTTAGGTTTTGGGTTAGGGTTATTGTTAGTGTTAGGGTTAGAGTTACAGTGAGGTTGAGGGTGAGCGTGAAGGTTAGGTTTAGGGTGGGGTTTAGAGTTAGAGTTAGGGTTGGGTGAGGGTGAGGTTTAGGGTTAGAATTAGGGATACGGGGTGGATTAGGATGAGGTTCAGGTTTAGGGTTAGTGTTAGTGTTAGGTTGAGGGTGAGGATTAGGTTGAGGTTTTGGGATAGGGTTAGGTTTAGGATTAGGGTTAGGGTTAGGGTGAGTGTGAGGGTTAGGCTTAGGCTTAAGGTTAGGCTCAGGGTGAGGGTGGGAGTGAGGATTAGGGTTAGGGTGATGTTTCGGGTTAGGGTTAGTGTTATTGTTAGGGTTAGTGTTATAGATACGGTGAGGGTGAGGGTGCGGTTGAGGGTTAGGGTTAGGGTGGGGTTTAGGGTTAGATATAGGGTTAGGGTGAGTGTTAAGGTGAGGATTAGGTGAGGGTTAGGGTGAAGGTTAGTGTTAGGGTTAGGTTGTGGGTGAGGGTTAGGTTGAGGTTTAGGGTTAGGATTAGGGTTAGGCTTAGTATGAGGGTTAGTGTTAGCGTTAGGGTTACTCTAACTGTGAGGGTAAGTGTTAGGGTGAGGGTATGGGTTAGGGTGAGGGTTATGGTTAGGGTGAGGTTTAGGATTAGGGTTAGAGTTATTGTTAGGTTAGGGTTAGGGTTAAGGTGAGAGTGAGGGTGCGGTTGTGGGTTAGGTTTAGGGTGGGGTTTAGAGTTAGGGTTAGGGTTAGGGTTAGGGTGAGGGTGAGGGTGAGGTTTAGGTTTAGATATAGGGTTAGGATGAGGGTTAGGGTGAGGGTTAGGGTTAGGGTTTGTGTTAGTGTTAGGTGGAGTGTGAGGGTTAAGTTGAGTTTTAGGGTTAGGGTTAGGTTTAGGGTAAATGTGACAGTTAGTGTTAGGGTTAGGGTTAGTCTTAGGGTGAGGGTTAGGATTTGGGTTAGGGTTATTGGTATTGTTAGGTTTAGGGTTATGGTTGCGGTGAGGGTGAGGGCGATAGTTAGGGTTAGGGTTAGGGTGAGGTTCAGGGTTTGGGTTAGGGTTAGATTTAGGGTTAGAGTGAGGGTGAGGTTTAGTGTTAGGGTTATGGTTTGGGTGAGGGTTAGGTTGAGGGTTAGGGTTAGCGTTAGTGTTAGGGTTAGGGTTAGGTGAGAGATAGGGAGAGGATTAGGATTGGAGTTAGTCTTAGGGAAATGATTAGGGTTAGGGTGAGTGTGAGTGTGTGTGTTAGGGTTAGGTTTAGATTTAGGCTTAGCGTTAGGCTGAGGGATAGGTTGAGGGTGAGGGTTAGGTTTAGGGGGAGGATTAGGATGAGGGTTAGGGTTGGATTAGGGTTAGGGTAAGGGCTAGGGTGAGGGTGAGGTTTAGTGTTAGGGTTAGGGTGAGGTTTAGGTTTAGGGTTAGGGTTAGTTTGAGGGTGATGTTTAGGGTTAGAGTTAGGGTTAAGGTGATGCTGAAGTTGAGGGTTAGGGTTATCGTTAGTGTTAGGGTTAGTGTTAGGCTTAGGTTTAGGGTTAGGTTTAGGGTGAGGATTACGCTTAGGCTTAGGGTTAATTTTAGGGTGACTGTGAGAGTTAGGGTTAGGGTTAGGGTTAGGCTTAGGGTTAGGCTGATTGTGACTGTGAGGGTTAGGGTTAGGGTGAGGGTTAGGGTTAGGGTTATGAGGAGCGTTAGGATGATGGTTGGGTTAGGATTAGGGTTAGGCTGAGTTCTAGTGTGAGGGTGAGGTTTAGGTTTAGTTTTAGGGTGAGGTTTAGGGTTAAGGTTAGAGTTAGGGTTAAGGTGATGCTGCGGGTGAGTTTTAGGGTTAGGGTTAGGATTAGGATTAGGGTAAGGGTTAGTGTGAGCATGAGGGTTAGGGTTAGGGTTAGGGTTAGGCTTAGGGTTACACTGATGGTGAGGGTGAGGGTGAAGGTTAGGGTTAGGATTAGGGTTAGGGTAAAGGTGAGCATGTGTGTTAGGGTTAGGTTTAGGGGTAGGCTTAGGGTTAGGCTGAGGGTGAGGTTGAGGATGACAGTTAGGGTTAGGATAATGGTTAGTGTAAGGGTTAGAGGGAGTGTTAGGATGACGGTTAGGTTTAGGAATAGGGTTAGGGTGAGGACTAGGGTGACGGTGAGGTTTAAGGTTAGGTTTATGGTGAGGGTTAGTGTTAGGGTTAGGGTGAGGGTTTTGGTTCGGGTTAAGTTTAGGGTTAGGATAAGGGTTATGGTGAGGGTGAGGGTTAGGTTTACGTTAGGGTTAGGATTAGGGTTAGGGTGATGGTGAGTGTGAGGGTTAGTGTTAGTGTTAGTGTGAGGGTTAGGATGAGGGTTAGGATTAGGGGAAGGGGGAGGGCTAGTGTGAGGGTGAGGTTTAGGGTTAGGGTTAGGGTGAAGTTTAGGTTTAGGGTCAGGGTTAGGGTTAGGGTTAGGGTGAGGGTGAAGTTTAGGGTTAGAGTTATGGTTAGGGTGAAGTGTTAGGTTTAAGTTTAGGGTGATGGTTAGGTTGAGTTTTAAGGTTAGGGTTAGAATTAAGGTTAGGGTGAGGGTGTCTGTGAGGGTTCGGTTTACGGTTAGGCTTAGGGTTAGGGTTAGGCTGAGCGTGAGTGTGGGGTTGATGATTAGGGTTAGGGTGATGGTTAGGATTATGGTTAGGGTGAGGGGTGGGGAGAGGGTGAGGTTTAGGGTAAGTCTTAGGCTTAGGCTTAGGGTTAGGCTGAGCAAGAGGTCGAGTGTGAGGGTTAGTGTTCGCATGATGGTTAATTTTAAGGTTTGGGTGAGGGTTAGAATGAGGTTAGGGTTAGGGTGTGGGTTAGGGTGAGGATGATGGTAAGGGTAAAGTTGACTTTTAGGCTGAGGGTGAGGGTTAAGATAAGGGTGAGGTTTAGGATTAGGTTTAGGGTTAGGGTTAATGATACGGTGAAAGTGAGGGTGAGTTTTAGGATTAGAGTTAGGTTTAAGGAGAGGCTGAGGGTGAGGGTTAGGGTTAGCGGTAGGATTAGGATTAGGGTAAGGGTTAGGGTGAGTGTGAGGGTTAGGGTTAGTGTTAGGGTCAGGCTTTTGGTTACACTGAGGGTGAGGGTGAGGGTGAGGGTTAGGGTTAGGATTTGGATTAGTGTGAGGGTGATTGTGTGTGTTAGGGTTAGGTTTAGCGTTAGGCTTAGGGTTAGGCTGAGGGTGAGGTTGATGTTGAGGGTTAGGTTTAGGGTGAGGGTTGGCTTAAGGGTTAGGGATAGGGTTACGATGAGGGTTAAGGTTAGGATTAAGTTTAGGGTGAGGGCTTGGTTGAGGGTGAGGTTTAGCTTTAGGTTTAGGGTGAGGTTTTAGGTTTGGGTTAGTTTTAGGTTGAGAGTTACGTTTCGAGTTATGTTTAGGGTTAGGGTGAGGGTTAGGGTAAGGATTAAGGTGAGGGTAAGGGTTAGGGTTCGGTTGAGGGTAAGGCTCACGATTAGGGTTAGGATGAGGTTTAGGGTGAGGGTGAGTTTTAAGGTTAGGTTTAGGATTAGGATTATGGTTAGGGTTAGGGTGAGTGTGAGGGTTATGGTTAGATTTAGGGTTAGGCTGAGGGTGAGGGTGAGGGTGAGGTTAGGGTTAGGGTGAGGTTTAGGTTTAGGGTTAGGTTTAGGGTTAGGGTGAGCATGAGGTTTAGTGTTAGAGGTAGGGTTAAGGTAAAGCTGAGGGTGAGGGTTAGGGTTAGGGTTAGGT
This sequence comes from Dipodomys merriami, assembly GCF_024711535.1. Classification (NCBI taxonomy): domain Eukaryota; kingdom Metazoa; phylum Chordata; class Mammalia; order Rodentia; family Heteromyidae; genus Dipodomys; species Dipodomys merriami. The sequence continues at coordinate 2,973,070 of NW_027206335.1, read as the reverse complement.
TTAGGCTTAGGGTTAGGCTGAGGGTGAGGGTGGGGCTGAGGATTAGAGTTAGCCTTAGGGTTAGGCTTAGTGTTAGGTTTATTTCTAGTGTTATGGTTAGGGTTAAGTTTGCGGTGAGGCTGAGGCTGAGTGAGAGAGTTATGGTTAGGGTTATTGTTAGGGTTAGGGTTTGTGTTATTGTTAGGGTTAGGCTTAGAGTTACGGTTAGGTTGAGTGTGAGGGTGAAGTTTAGGTTTAGGGTGCGGTTTAGGGTTATTGTTAGGGTTAGACTGAAGGTGAGGGTGGGGTGAGGATTAGGGTTAGGGTGAGGCTGATTGTTTGTGTTAGGGTTAGTTTTAGGGTTAGGCTTAGGGTTAGGCAGAGTGGGAGGTTGAGGGGGAGGGATAGATTTAGAGGGAGACTTAGTATGAGGGTTAGGTTTAGGATTAGGTTTATGGTAAGGGCTAGGGTGAGGGTGAGGTTTAGGGTTAGGGTTAGGGTGAGGGTTAGGGTTATGGTTAGGGTGAGGGTGAGGGTGAGGGTGAGGGTGAGGTTTAGGTTTAGAGTTAGGGTTCGGGTGAGGATGAGGGTGAGGGTTAGGGTTAGGGTTAGTGTTAGTGTTAGGGATGGGGTTAGGGTGAGGGTTAGGGTGAGGGTGAGGGTTAGAGTTAGGGTTAGGATTAGGATTACGGTTAGGGTTAGGGTGAGTGTGAGGGTTAGGGTTAGGTTTAGGCTGAGGGTGTGGGTGAGGCTGAGGTTAGGATTAGGGTGAGGTATAGGTTTAGGGTTAGGGTGAGCATGAGGTTTAGAGTTAGAGGTAGGGTTAAGGTGAGGCTGAGGTTGAGGGTTAGGGTTAGGGCTAGGATTAGGATTAGGGTAAGGGTTAGGGTGAGCTTGAGGGTTAGGGTTAGGATTAGGGTTATGCTTAATTTTACAGTGTGGATGAGGGTGAGTGTTAGGGTTAGGGTTAGGATTAGGATTAGGATAAGGGTTAAGGTGAGGTTTAGGGTTAGGCATAGGTTAGGGAGAGGGTGTGGTTTAGGGTTTGAATTAGGGTAAGGTGAGGCTGAGGGTGAGGGTTAGGGTTAGGGATAGGATTAGGATTACGGTAAGGGTTAGGGTGAGTGTGAGGGTTAGGGTTAGTGTCAGGTTTAGGGTTAGGGTGAGATTTATGGTTGAGTTTAATCGTAGGATTACAGTGAGGTTTAGGTTTAGGGTTACCTTGAGCATGAGGTTTAGGGTTAGGTTGAGGGTTAGGGTTAGGTTTAGGGTTCTGGTGAGGTTAGGGTTAGGGTTATTGTTAGGGTTAGGGTTAGTGTTAGGGTGAGGGTAAGTGTTAGGGTGAGGGTTTGGTTAGGGTGAGGGTTTTGGTTAGGGTGAGGGTTAGAATTAGGTTTAGGGTTATTGTTTGGGTTAGGGTTAGGCTTAGGTTAAGAGTTGGGGGAGGGTTAGGGTTACGATTAGGGTTAGGGTTAGGATTTGGGTTAGGGTGAGGGTGAGGGTGTGTGTTAGGTTTAGGTTTAGGGTTAGGTTTAGGGTTAGGTTGAGGGTGAGGTTGAGGGTGAGGGTTAGGGTTAGGGTGAGGGTAATGGTAAGGGTTAGGGGGAGGGTTAGGTTGGGGGTTAGTGTTAGGATTAGGGTTAGGATGAGGGCTCGGGTGAGCATGAGGTTTAGGGTGAGGGTTAGGGTGAGGGTTGGGGTTAGGTTTAGGGTGATAGTTTTATTTCGGGTTATTTGAGGGTTAGGGTAAGAGTTACGGTGAGGGTCAGGGTTAGGTTTAGGTTGAGGGTTAGGTTTCAGATTAGCATTAGGGTGAGGGTGAGGCTGAGGGTTAGGGTTAGTGTTTTGATGAAGTTTAGGATGAGGGGTAGGGGTAGGATTAGTGTTAGGGTGAGGGCTTGGGTGAGGGTGAGGTTTAAGGTTAGGGTTAGGGTGAGGTTTAGGGTTAGGATGAATTATAGAGATAGGGTTAGGTTTAGGGTTAGTGTCAGGTTGAGGTTTAGGGTTAGAGACAGTTTTAGGGTGAGGCTGAGCATTAGGGTTAGGGTTAGGATTAATGTTAGGGTTAGGCTTAAGTTGAGGGTTAGGGTGAGGGTGAAGTTTAGGGTTAGGGGGAGGGTTAGGATGAGGGTTAGTGTTAGGATTAGGGTTAGGGTTTGGGCTAGGGAGAGGGTGAAGTTTAGGGTTAGGGTTAGGGTGAGGTTTAGGGTTAGGGTTAGGGTTGGGGTTAGGGTGAGGTTGAGGTTTGGGGTTAGAGTTAAGGTTAGGGTTCGCCTGAGGGTGAGGTTTAGGGTTAGGGTTAGGGTTAGGTTGAGGGTGAGGTTTAGTTTGAGGTTTAGGGATAGGATTAGGTTTAGGATTAGGGTTAGGGTGAGGCTGAGTGTGAGGGTTAGGGTGAGGGTTAGGCTTAGGCTTAGGTTTAGACTGAGGGTGAGGGTGGGTGTGAGGATTAGGGTTAGGGTGATGGTTAGGGTTAGTGTTATTGTTAGTGTTAGGGTTTGATTTATCGTGTGAGTGAGGTTGCGGGTGAGGTTTAGAGTTAGGGTTAGTGTGGGGTTTATGGTTATGGTTAGTTTTAGGGTTATGTTGAGGATGAGGTTGAGGCTTAGATATAGGATTAGAGGGAGAGTTACAGAGAGGATTAGGATTAGGGTTAGGGTGAGGCGGAGTGTTAGCATTAGGGTTATGGTTATTGTTTGGGTTAGGTTTAGGGTTAGGATTAGTGTTATTGTTAGGGTTAGTGTTAGAGTTATGGTGAGGGTGAGTGTGAGGGTGTGGGTTAGGGTTAGGGTTAGGATTAGGCTTAGGCATAGTTTTAGGCTGAGTGTGAGGGTGGGGGTGAGGATTAGGGTTAGGGTGATGTTTAGTGTTAGGGTTAGGGTGAGGGTTAGTGTTAGAGTTAGGGTTAGAGTTAGGGTTAGAGTGAGGGTGTGGTTTAGGGGTACAGTTATGGATAGGGTGAGGGTTAGGATTAGGGTTAGGGTTAGGGTGGTGTTGACCGTAAGGGTAAAGGTGAGGTTTAGGGTGAGGGTGAGGGTTAAGGTATGGGTGAGAGTTAGGGTTAGGGTGAGGTTTAACATTAGGGTCAGGGTGAGGGTGAGGGTTAGATTGAGGATTAGTGTTAGGGTTAGTGTGAGGTTTAGGTTGAGGATGAGGGTAAGGGTTAGGGTGGGGGCTAGAGTGAGGGTGAGGTTTAGGGTTAGTGTTACGGTGGGGTTTAGGGTTAGGGTGATGTTTAGTGTTATTGTGAGGGTTAGTTTTAGAGTTAGCATAAGTGTTAGGGTAAGGGTTAGTGTTAGGGTGAGGGTGAGGGTGAGGGTTAGCGTTAGGGTTAGGATGAGGTTTAGGGATAGGGTTAGAGTTAGAGTTAGGTTCAGGGTTAGGTTCAGTGTTTGAGTTAGGTTTAGGGTGAGGGTGAGGGTGCGGTTGAGGCTTAGGATTAATGTTAAGGTTATTCTTAAGATGAGGGTTAGGTTGAGGGTGAGGGTTTGGGTTAGGGTTAGGAGTAGGATTAGGGTTAGGGTTAGGGTGAGTGTGAGGATTAGGGTAAGGGTTAGGGTTAGGCTTAGGGTTAGGATGAGGGTGAGGGTGAGGGTCAGGTTTAGGGTGAGGGTGATACTTACAGTTAGGATTAGGGTGAGTGTGAGGTTTAGGGTTAGGTTTAGGTTTAGGTTTAGGCTGAGCATGAGGTTGAGGTTTAGGGTTATGGTGAGGTTTAGGGTTAGGGTTATGGGGAGGGTTAGGAGGAGAGTTAGGGTTAGGATTAGGCTTAGAGTTAGGGTTAAAGTGAGGCTGAGGGTGAGGCTTAGCGTTAGGGTTAGGATAAGGATTAGGGTAAGGGCTAGGTTGAGTGTGAGGGTTAGGGTTAGGGTTAGGCTTAGGGTTACGCTGATGGTGAGGGTGAGGGTGAGGGTTAGGGTTAGGATTAAGGTTAGGGTGAGAGTTAGGGTTCAAGTTAAGTTTAGGTTTAGGGTGTGGGTTACGGTTAGGGTTACGTGGAGCGTGAGGTTTATGGTTTGGTTGAGGGTTAGGGTTAGGGTTAGGGTTAGGGTGAGATTACGGTTAGGGTTAGTGTGAGGGTTAGTGTTAGGGTTAGGGTTAGTGTTAGGGTGACGGTAAATGTTAGGGTGAGGGTTTGCGTTAGGGTGAGGGTCATGGTTAGGTTGAGGGTTAGGATTAGGGTTAGGGTTATTGTTTGGGATAGGTCTAGGTTTATGGTTATGTTGAGGGTGAGATTGAGGGTTAGGGTTTGGGTTAGGGTGAGGTTTATGGTTTGGGTTAGGGTTAGAGTTAGGTTTAGGGTGAGGGTGAGGTTTAGGTTTATAGTAAGGGTGAGGGTTAGGTTGAAGTTTATGTTTAGGGTTAGGGTTAGGATTAGGGTTAGGGTGATGGTGAGTGTGTTTGTTTGGGTTAGGTTTAGGGTTAGGCTTAGGGTTAGGCTGTGGGTGAGGTTTAGGGTTAGAGTTAGGGTAAGGGTGAGGCTGATCTTGAGGTTTAGAGTTAGGTTTAGTGTTAGATTTCGGGTTACGGTGAGGGTTAGACTGAGTGTGAGGGTTATGCTTAGTGTTATGATTAGGTTTAGGGTAAGGGTTAGGGTGAGTGTGAGGGTTAGGGTTAGGTTTAGGCTGAGGCTTAGGATTAGGCTGAGGGTGAGGGTGAGGGTGAGTTTAGGTTTACGGTTAGGGTGAGTGTTAGTGTTCGGTTAAGTTTAGGGTTAGAGTGAGGGTTAGATTTAGGGTAAGGATTAGGGTTAAAGTTAGGGTTAGTGTGAGGGTTAGGATGAGGATTAGGGTTATGATTAGGGTAAGGGTGAGGGCGAGGGTGAGGTTGAGGATTAGGGTTAGTGTTAGGGTAAGGTTTAGTGTTAGGGTTAATGTTAGGGTGAGGGTTAGCATGAGGGTTAGGGTTACCTTTAGGGTGAGGATTGGGGTTAGGATGAGGGTAAGGGTTAGGACTTGTGTTAGTGTGAGGGTGAGTTTTAGGGTTAGATTTAGCGTTAGGGGGACGCTTAGGTCCAGGGTTAGAGTAAGTGTTACCGTTAAGTTTAGGTGAGGGTTACTTTGAAGTTTAGGGTTATGGTTAGTGTTAGGGTTAGGTTTAGGGTTATTGTAAGGGGGAGTGTGAGGGTTAGGCTTAGGGTTAGGCTTAGGTTTAGGGTCAGGCTGAGGGTGAGGGTGGGGGTGAGTATTAGGTTTAGGGTGATTGTTAGGGTGAGGGTTTTGATGAGAGTAAGTGTTAGGATTAGGGTTAGGGTGAGGGCTAGGGTGAGGATGAGGATTAGGAGGAGGGTTAGCGTTATGGTCAGGGTGAGGGTTAGTGTTAGGGTGAGAGTTAGTGTTAGGATTAGGCATAGGGTGAGGGTGAGTGTTAGCATTAGGGTTAGGGTTATGGTTAGGTTTAGGGTTAGGACTAGTGTTATTTTTAGGGTTAGGGTTATAGTTATGGTGAGGGTGAGGGTTTGGGTTAAGGTTTCTGTGAGGTTTAGGGTTATTATTAGGATTAGGGTTAGGGTGAGGGTGAGGTTTAGGGTTAGATTTAGGGTTAATTACAGGGTTAGGTCCAGGGTTAGGGTTATGGTTAGTGTTAGTGCTAAGGTTAGGGTGAGGTTTAGGTTGAGGTTTAGGGTTAGGGTTAGAGTTAAGGTTAGGATTAGGATTAGGGTTATGGTGAGGGTGAGTGTGATGGTTAGGTTTAGGGTTAGGCTTAGGCTTAGGATTAGGCTGAGGGTGAGGGTGTGGGTGAGAATTAGGGTTAGGGTGATGGTTAGAGTTAGGGTTAGGGGCAGGTTTAGGGTTAGAGTTAGGGTTAGGATGAGGCTGAGGTTGAGGGTTAGGTTTAGGGTTAGTGTTAGAGTTAGGGTTAGAGTGAGCGTTAGGGTGAGGGTATGGTTTAGGCTTAGTGTTAGGATTGGGATTAGGGGAAAGGTTAGGGTGTGTGTGAGGGTTTGGGTTTCAGTTAGGGTTAGGCTTAGGGTTAGGATGAGGGTGAGTGTGAGGATGAGGGTTAGGGTTAGGGTGAGGGTTAGTTGTAGGGTTAGGGTGAGAGTTAGGTTTCAGGTTAAGTTTAAGGTTAGGGTTAGGGTTAGGTTTAAGTTTAGGGTTAGGGTTAGGGTTTCATTTAGGGTTAGTGTTAGTGTTAGGGTTAGTTTTAGGGTTACAGTGGGGGTTAGGATTAGAGTTGGGGTTAGGGTTAGGGTTAGGCTGAGGGTGACTGTGGGGGTGAGGATTAGAGTTAGGGTTAGGGTTAGGGTTAATGTTAGTGTTATGGTTAGGGTCAAGTTTCCAGTGAGGGTGAGGCTGACGGTGAGGGTTATGGATATGGTTAGGGTTAGGGTTAGTGTTATTGTTAGGGTTAGGGTTAGACTTATGTTGAGGTTGAGGGTGAGGGTGAGGGTTAGTGTTAGGCTGAGGTTTAGGGTTAGGGTTAAGGTTAGGTTTAGGTTGAGGGTGAGGTTTAGGGTTACACATAGGTTTAGGGGGAGGTTTAGGTTGAGGTTTGGGTTAGCATTAGTGTTAGGGTTAGGATGAGGTTGAGGGTTAGGTATAGGGTTAGGTTTAGGATTAGAGTTACAATGAGGGTGAGTGTAAAGGTTAGGGTGAGGTTTAGGCTTAGACTTAGGCTTAGGCAGAGGGTGAGGTTGGGGGTGAGGATTAGGGTTAGGGTGATGGTCCGGGTTAGGGTTAGTGTTATTGTTAGGGTTATTGTTAGAGTTATGGTGAAGCTGAGGGTGCGGTTGAGGTTTAGGTTTAGGATTAGGGTGGGGTTTAGGGTTATGGTTAGGGTTACTGTTAGGGTGAGGGTGAGGTTTAGGGTTATATATAGGGTTATGGAGGTGGTTAGCGTGAGGGTTAGGTTTAGGGTTAGTGTTAGGGTTAGGGTGAGGGTGAGGTTTACGGTTAGATATAGGTTTAGGGGAAGGGTTACGGTTAGGATTAGGGTGAGGTTTAGGGTTAGGGTTAGGGTTAGAGTTACAGTGAGGGTGAGGGTGCGAGTGAGTGTGAGGTTTAGTTTTAGGTTTAGGGTTAGGCTTAGGGTTAGGCTTAGGGTTAGGCTGAGGGTGAGGGTGAGAGTTAGTGTTAAGGTAAGGGTTATGATTAGGGTTATGAGGAAGGTTAGCACGAGGGTTAGGGATAGGATTAGGGTTAGGGTGAGGGTGATGTTTAGGGTTAGGATGAGGATGAGTTTTAGTGTTAGGGTTAGCTTTAGGATTAGGTTGAGGGTGAGGTTTAGGGTTAGAATTAGGGTTAAGTTGAGGCTGAGGGTGAGGGTTAGGGATAGGGTTAGGATTAGGATTAGGGTAAGGGTTAGGGTGTGTGTGAGGGTTAGGGTTAGGGTTAGGCTTAGGGTTACAGTGAAGGTGAGGATGAGGGTGAGGTTTAGGGTTAGGGTAAGGTTTAGGTTTAGGGTGATTGTTAGGGTTTATGTTAGGGTGAGGTTTAGGGTTAGGGTGATGGTTAGGGTTAGTTTGAGCGTTAGTGTTAGCCTTAGGTTTAGTGTTAGGTGATGGTTAAGGTTAGGGTGAGGTTTATGAGTAGGGTGAGGGTTAGGGTTAGGTTTAGGGTTTTTGTTAAGTTTAGGGTTACAGTTAGGGTTATGGTGAAGGTGAGGGTGAGGGTTAGGGTTAGTATGAGGGTTAGGTTTGGGTTATGATCAGAGTTAGGTTTAGGGTGAGGGTGAGGTTTAGGGTTAGAGTTAGGGGTAGTGTTAGGGTTAGGGATAAGGTGAGAGTTAGGGTTAGGGTTAGGGTTAGGCTTAGGTTTAGGCTTAGGCTTAGGCCGAGCATGAGGGTGAGGGTTAGGGTTAGGGTTAAGGTGAGGGTTAGTGTTAGGATTAGGTTTAGGGTGAGGGTAAGGATTAGGGTTAGGCTTAGGTTTTGGGTGATGGTTAGGGTTAGGGTTTGGGTTAGGATGAGGGTGCGACTGAGGATTAGGGTTAGGTTTAGTGTTAGGTTTAGCGTTTGGTTTAGGATTAGGGTTAGTGTCAGTGTTGGGGTTTGTGTTAGGGTTACGGTGAGGGTTAGGTTTAGGGTTAGGGTTAGGTTTAGGCGGAGGATGAGGGTGGGTGTAAGGATTAGAGTTAGGTTTAGGGTTAGGGTTAGGGTTATTGTTAGTGTTATGGTCAGGGTTAAGTTTGTAGTGAGGGTGAGGCTGAGGTTGAGGGTTATGTTTAGGGTTAGGGTTATGGTTAGTGTTATTGTTAGGGTTAGGGTTAGACTTATGGTGAGGTTGAGGGTGAAGTTGAGGGTTAGGGTTAGGGTGAGGTTTAGGGTTAGGGTTAGTGTTAGGGTTAGGGTGAGGGTTAGGGTTAGGTTGAGGTTTAGGGATAGGGTTAGTTTTAGGATTAGAGTTAGGATGAGGGTGAGAGTAATGGTTAGGGTGAGGGTTAGGCTTAGGGTTAGGGTTAGGCAGAGGTTGAGGTTGGGGGTGAGGATTACGGTTAGGGAGATGTTTCATTTTAGGGTTAGTGTCATTGTTAGGGTTAGGGTTAGAGTTACAGTGAGGGTGAGTGTGCGGGTGAGGGTTAGGTTTAGGGTTTTGATGGGGTATAGGGTTAGGGTTAGGTTTACAGTTAGGGTGAGGTTGAGGTTTAGGGTTTGATATAGGGTTAGGGAGAGGGTTCGGGTGAGGGTTAGGGTTAGGGTTAGTGTTAGAGTTAGGGTGAGGGTGTGGTTTAGGGTTAGATATAGAGTTTGGGGGAGGGTTAGGGTTAGGGGGAGGTTTAGGGTTAGGGTTAGGGTGAGGGTTAGGGTTAGGGTTAGATTTACAGTGAGGGTGAGGTTGATGTTGACTGTGAGGGTTAGGGTTAGGTTTAGGGGTAGGCTTAGGTTTAGGCTTAGGATTAGGCTGAGGGTGAATGTGAGGGTGAGGCTTAGGGTTAGGGTGAGGGTTAGGGTTAGGGTTATGGGGAAGGTTAGGATGAGGGTTAGGTTTAGGATTAGGGTTAGGGTGAGGGCTAGGGTTAGGGTTAGGGTTAGGTTGAGGATGAGGTTTGGGGTTAGAGTTACCATTAAGGTTAGGCTGAGGTTGAGGGTGAGGGTTAGGGTTAGGGTTAGGGTTAGGATTAGGATTAGGGTAAGGGTTAGTGTGAGTGTGAGGGTTAGGGTTATTGTTAGGATTAGGCTTAGGATTACACTGAGAGTGAGGGTGAGGGTTAGGGTTAGTGTATGCGTTAGGGTTAGGGTTAGGGTGAGAGTTAGGGTTCCGGTTATTTTAGGTTTAGGGTGAGGTTTAGGGTTAGGCTTAAATTGTGCATGAGTGTTAGGGTTAGTTTGAGGGTTAGGGTTAGGGTTAGGGTTAGGGTGAGGTTTAGGGTTAGAGTTAGGATGAGGGTTAGAGTGAGGATTAGGGTTAGGATTAGGGTTAGGTTGAGGGCTAGGGTGAGGGTGAGGGTTAGGGTTAGTGTTAGGGTGAGGTTTAGGGTTAGGGTTAGGGTTAAGGTTAGGATTAGGGTTAGGGTGAGGGCAAATGTGAGGCTGAGGGTGAGGGTTAGAGTTAGGGTTAACGTGAGGTTTAGGGTCTGTGTTAGGGTTAGAGTTAGGGTTAGGGTGAGGGTGAGGTTTAGGGTTAGAGTCAGGGTTAGGGTGAGGGTTAGGTTGAGGGTTAAGGTTAGGGTTAGTGTTAGGGTTAGGGTTAGGTTGAGATTTAGAGGGAGGTAAGAGTTAGTGTTAGGGTAAGGGATAGGATTAGAGTTAGGGTTAGCATTAGGTTTGGTGTAAGGTCTAAGGTGAGGGTGAGGTTTAGGTTTAGGGTTATGGTGAAGTTTTGTGCTCGGGATAGGGTTAGGTTAAGTGAGAGGGTGAGGTTTAGGGTTAGAGTTAGGTTTTGGGTGAGGCTGAGAGTGAGGGTTAGCTTGAGGGTTAGGATTAGGGTTAGGTTGAGGGCTAGGCTGAGGGTGAGGTTTAGGTTTAGGTATAGCGGAAGCTTTAGGGTTAGGGTTAGGGTTAGGGTGAGGCTAAGATTTAGAGTTAGGGTTAAGCTTAGGCTTAGGGTTAGGCTGAGGGTGACGTTGAGGGTGAGGGTTAGGGTTGGGGTGAGCATGAGCGTTAGGATTAGGGTGAGGTTTAGGGTGAGGGTGAGGTTAAGGCTTAGTGGTAGGATTAGGATTATGATATGGGTTAGGGTTAGTGTGACAGTTAGGGTTAGGGTTAGGCTTAGCCTTAGTTTTCGGCTGAGGGTGAGGGTGAGGGTGAGGGCTAGGGTTAGGGTGCGGCTTAGGGTTAGGGTTAGGGTGAGAGTTAGGGTTCCGTTAAATTTAGGGTTAGGGTGAGCATTAGGGTTAGGATTCGGTTTAGGGTGAGGGCTAGGGTGAGGCTGAGGGTTAGGGTTAGTGTTAGGGTAAGGTTTAGGTTTAGGGTTAGAGTTAGGGTGAGGGTTAGGGTTAGGATTAGGGTTAGGGTGAGTGTGACAGTTAGAATTAGGTTTAGGTTTAGCAATATGGTTATGTTTATCGTTAGGATTAGTGATATTGTTAAGGTTAGGATTAGTAGTAGGGTTAGGGTGAATTTGAGGTTTAGGGTTAGATTTAGGTTTAGTTGTTGGGTTAGGACGAGGGTTAGGGTTAGGGTTACTGTTAAGCTTAAGGTTAGGGTGAGGGTTAGGTTGAGGTTTAGGGTTAAGGTTAGGGTTAGGGTTAGGATTAGGGTTAGGGTGAGGGTGAGTGTGATGGTTAGGGTTAGGCTTAGGCGTAGGGTTAGGCTGAGGGTGCAGGGGGGTGAGAATTAGGGTTATGGTGATGGTTAGGTTTAGGTTAATGTGAGGGTTAGGATGAGGGTTAGGGTTAGGATTCGGTTTAGGGTGAGGCTAGGGTGAGGGTGAGGGTTAGGGTTAGGGTTAGAGTGTGGTTTAGTGTTAAGGATAGGATTAGAGTTAAGGTTAGCCTGAGGGTGAGGTTTAGGGGTAGAGTTAGGGTTAGGGTTAGGGTTAGGGTTAGGTTGAGGGTTAGGGTGGGGGTGAAGGTAAGGGTAAACGTGAGGATTAGGCTGAGGGTGAGATTTAGAGGGAGGGTTAGGGTTAGTGTTAGGGTAAGGGATAGGATTAGGGTTAGGGTTAGGATTAAGTTTGGTGTAAGGGGTAAGGTGAGGTTGAAGTTTAGGGTTAGGGTTATGATGAGGTTTAGATTTCAGGTTAGGGTTAGTGTTAGTGAGAGGGTGAGGTTTAGGGTTAGAGTTAGGGTAAGGGTGAGGCTGAGAGTGAGGGTTAGGGTTAGGGTTAATGTGAGGGTTAGGGTTAGGTTTAGGGTGAAGGTGAGGTTGAGGATGATGGTTAGGGTTAGGGTGAGGTTGAGGGTTTGGTTTAGGTGGAGGGTTAGGTTGAGGGTTAGGGTTAGGGTTAGGGTTAGGCTAAGGATGAGGATTTGGGTGAGGGTTAGGGTTAGGGTGAGGGATTGGGTTAGGGTTTTGGGGAGGGTTAGGACGAGGGTTAGTGTTAGGATTCGGGTTAGGGTGAGGGCTAGGGTGGGGTTGAAGTTTAGCGTTAGGTTTAGGGTAAGCTTTAGGGTGAGGGTTGGGGTTAGGGTGAGGCTGAGGTTTAGAGTTTGGGTTAAGCTTAAGCTTAAGGTTAGGCTGAGGATGAGGGTGAGGGTGAGGGTTAGAGTTAGGGTGAGGGTTAGGTTTAGGGTTAGGGAGAGAGTTAGGGTTAGGGTTAGGGTTAGGGATAGGGTGAGGTTAAGGCTTAGGGTTAGGATTAGGATTAGGATACGGGTTAGTGTGAGTGTGACAGTTAGGGTTAGGGTTAGGCTTAGCCGTAGGGTTAGGCTGAGGTTGAGGGTGAGTGTGAGGGTTAGGGTTAGGGTGAGGCTTAGGGATAGGGTTAGGGTGAGAGTTAGGGTTCGGTTAAGTTTAGGGTAGGGTGAGCATTAGGGTTACGATGAGGGTTAGAGTGAGGGCTAGGGTGAGGTTGAGCGTTACGGTTAGTTTTAGGGTAAGGTTTAGGTTTAGGGTCACGGTTAGGGTGAGGGTTAGGATGAGGTTTAGGGTTACAGTGAGGGTGAGGGTTAGGGTTAGGTTGAGGGTACGGGTTAGGATTAGTGTTAGCGTGAGGGTGATTGTTAGAATTAGGGTTAGGTTTAGCATTAGGGTTCTGTTTCTCGTTAGGATTAGTGATATTGTTAGGGTTAGGGTTAGTATTAGGTTTAGGGTGAGGATGAGGATTAGGGTTAGATTTAGGGTTACTTGTTGGGTTAGGACGAGGGTTAGGGTTAGGTTTAGTTTAGGCTTAAGGTTAGGGTGAGGGTTAGGTTGAGGTTTAGGGTTAGGGTTAGGGTTATGGTTAGGATTAGGGTTAGGGTGAGGGTGAGTGTGATGGTTAGGGTTAGGCTTAGGCTTAGGGTGAGGGGGGGGTGAGAATTAGGGTTATGGTGATGGTTAGGTTTAGGTTTAGTGTGAGGGTTAGGATGAGGGTTAGGGTTAGGATTCAGTTTAGGGTGAGGCTATGGTGAGGGTGAGGGTTAGGTTAAGGGTTAGGCTTAGGCTTAGGTTTAGACTGAGGATGAGGTTGAGGGTGAGGGTTAGGTTTAGGGTTAGGGTGAGGTTTAGTGTTAGGGTTAGGATTAGAGTTAGGGTGAGGTTTAGTGTTAGGGTTAGGATTAGAGTTAGGGTTAGCCTGATGGTGAGGTTTAGGGGTAGAGTTAGGGTTAGGGTTACGGTTAGGGTTTGGGTGAGGGTTAGGGTGGGAGTGAAGGTAAGTTTAAACGTGAGGGTTAAGGCTGAGGATGAGGGTTACGGTAAGGGTGCTGGTTAGGGTTATGGTGAGGTTTAGGGTTAGGTTTAGTGTGAGGTTGAGGTTTAGATTGAGGATTAGTGTTAGGGTTAGTGTGAGGTTTAGGGTGAGGATGAGGGTTAGTCTTAGGTTGAGGGCTAGGGTGAGGGGGATGGGTAGGGTTAGTGTTAGGGTGAGGTTTAGGGTAAGGGTTTTGGTTACGATTAATGTTAGGGTTAGGCTTAAGGTGATGGTTAGGGTGAGGGTGAGGGTTAGGGTTAAGTTTACTATTAGGATTAGGGTTAAGGTTAAGGTGAGTGTGAGGGTTAGGGTTGGGGTTACGGTTAGGCTGAGGGTGAGTGTGAGGCTTAGGGTGAGGTTTAGGGTTAGAGTTAGGGTGACAGTTAGGGTTTGGGTTAAGTTAAGGGTTAGGGTGAGAGTTAGGGTAAGGGTTACAGTGAGGGTGAGCGTTAGGGTTAGTTTGAGGGTTAAGGTTAGGGTTAGGCTTAAGGTGAGAGTGAGGTTTATGGTTAGAGTTAGGTTTAGTTTGAGGCTGATGGTGTGGGTTGGGGTTAAGGTTATTGTTAGAGTTAGGGTTACGGTGAGAATTAGGGTGAGGGTGAGGGTTAGCCTTAATGTTAGGTTTAGGATTAGGGTAATTGTTATGGTGAGTGTGAGTATAGGGTTAAGGGTTAGGTTAAGGTTTAGGGTTAAGGTGAGGGGGAGGGTTAGAATTAGGGTTAGGGTTAGGGCTAGGGTGAGGGTGAGGGTTAGAGTTAGGGTTAGGGTTAGGTTTAGGTTTAGGGTTAGGGTTAGGGTTAGGGTTAGGGTACTGTGAAGGTATGTTAGGTTTAGGGTTAGGGTTAGGATTTGGGTTAGGGTGAGGGTGAGGCTGAGGGTGAGGGTTATGGTTAGGTTTAGGCTTAGGCTTAGGGTTAGGCTGAGGGTGAGAGTGGAGGTGAGGAACAGGTTTTGGATGATGGTTAGGGTTAGGGTTATGGTGAGTGTTAGGATGAAGGTTAGGGTTAGGATTAGGTTTAGGGTGAGGTTGAGGGTTAGGGTTAGAGTTATGCTTAGGCTTAGGGTTAGGCTGAGGGTGAGCGTTGGGATTAGGGTGATGGATACGGATAGGGTTAGGTTGTGTGTTAGGATGACGGTTAGGGTTACGGTTAGTGTGAGTGTTAGTGTTCGGTTTAAATTTAGGGTTAGGGTTATAGTTAGTGTTAGGGTGAGGGTGAGTGTGTGGGTTACGGTTAGGTTTAGGGTTAGTCTTAGGGTTAGCCTGAGGGTTAGGTTGAGTGTGAGGTTTAGGGTTAGGGTGAGGGTTAGATTTAGGGTTAGTTTGAGGATTAGGATGTGGGTTAGGTTTAGGATTAGGGTTAGGGTGACGGCTAGGGTGAGGGTGAGGTTTAGGGTTAGGGTTAGGGTGAGGTTTAGGGTTAGGGTTAGGGTTAGGTTCACTGTGAGTTTGTAGTTTACGGTTAGATATAGGGTTAGGGTGAGGATTAGGGTTCGGGTTCGTGTTAGTGTTAGGGTTAAGTTTAGGGTGATGGTTAGGGTGAGGGTGTGTGTTAGGGTTAGGGTTAGGATTAGGATTGGAGTTAGGGAGAGGGTCAGTGTGAGGATTAGGGTTAGGTTTAGGGTTAGGCTTAGGGTTAGGCTGAGGGTGAGGGTGAGGGTGAGGTTTAGGGTTAAGGTGAGGGTTAGGTTTAAGGTTATGGTGAGAGTTAGGTTTCGGTTAAGTTTAGGCTTAGGGTGAGGGTTAGGTTGCGGGTGTCGTTAAGGTTAAAGGTGAGTGTTAGGCTGAGGGTGAGGGTTACTGTAAGGGAGAGGGTTAAGATTAGGCTGAGGGTTAGGTTACGGGTTAGGTTTAGGGTTATTGTGAGGGTGAGGGTTAGATTTAGGATTAGGGTTAGGGTTAGTGTGAGGTTTATGGTGAGGATGAGATTTATGGTTAGGGTGAGGGTTAGGGTTAGATTTAGGGTTAGGGTGAAGGTTAGGGTTAGGGTTAGTGTTAGGGTGAGGTTTAGGGTTATGGTTAGGGTTAGGGTTAGTGTGAGGGTTAGTGTTAGTTTGAGGGTATGTTTTAAGGTGAGTTTTAGGGTTAGGGTGAGGGTTATGGTTAAGGTGATGTTTAGGGTTAGGGTAAGGTTTATTGCTAGGGTTAGGGTTACGGTTACTGTGAGGGTGAAGGGGAAGATGAGGTTTAGGGTTAGGGTTAGGGTGAGAAATAGGGTTAGCATTATTGTTAGAGATAGGGTTAGGGTGAAGGTGAGGATGAGGTTTAGGGTTAGGCTTAGGGTGAGGTTTCGGGTTTGGGTTAGTGTTAGAGTTAGGTTTAGGGTGAGGGTGAGGTTTAGGGTTAGAGCTATGGTTAGGGTGAGGGTTTGGTTGAGGGTTAGGGTTAGTGTTAGGGTTAGCGTTAGGGTGAGAGTTAGGCGGAGGTTTATGGTTACGTTTAGGTTTAGGATTAGGGTTAGGGTGAGGGTGAGTGTGTGTGTGAGTGTTAGGTTAAGCGTTAGGCTTAGGGTTAGGCTGAGGGTCAGGTTGATAGTGAGGGTTAGGGTTAGGGTTAGTGTTAGGGTTAGAGTTCGGGTGAGTGTTAGTGTGAGGGTGAGGGATAGCGTTAGGGTTAGGATTAGGATTACGGTTAGGGAGAGGGTGAGTGTGAGGGTTAGGGTTAGGATTAGGGTTAGGCTTAAGGTTAGGCTGAGTGTGAGGGTGAGGGTTAGGGTGAGGGATAGGGTTAGGGTTAGGGTTAGGTTGAGGTTTAGTGTTAGGGTTAGAGTTAGCGTTAGTGTTAGTTTTAGGGTTAGGGTGAGAGTTAGGGTGAGGGTTTGGGTTAGGGTTCGGGCAAGGGTTAAGGTTTAGCATTAGGGGTAGGGTGAGGGTGAGGTTTAGGGATAGAATTAGGGTTAGGGTGAGGCTGAGGGTGAGAGTTAGGGTTAGTTTTAGGTATACACTTAGGGTTAGGCTGAGGGTGAGTGTGTGTGTTAGGGTTAGCTTTAGGGTTAGGCTTAGGGTTAGGCTGAGGGTGAGGTTGAGGGTGAGAAAGTTAGGGTTAGGGTCAGGGTTAGTCATAGGGTTAGGGGGGAGGTTTAGGATGAGGTTTAGGGTTAGGATTAGGGTTTGGATGAGCGCTAGGGTGAGGGTGAGGGTTAGGGTGAGGGTGAGGGTGAGGTTTAGTTTTAGGGTTAGGGTTGGGGTGAGGCTGAGGGTGTGGTTTAGGGTTAGGGTTAATGTTAGGGTTAGGGTTAAGGTGAGGGTTAGGGTTAGGGTGAGGGTTATGGTTAGGGTTAGGGTTAGTATTAGGGTAAACCTGAGGGTGAGTATGTGTGTTAGGGTTAGGTTTAGGGTTAGGCTGAGGGTGAGGTTGAGGGTGAGGGTTAACGTTAGGGTGAGGGTTAGGGTGAGGTTTAGGGTTAGGGTTAGGGGGAGGGTTAGGATTAGGGTTAGGGTTAGGGTTAGGGTTAGGGTGAGGGCTAGGTCTAGGGTAAGGTTTAGGTTTAGGGTTACATGAAGTTTAGGTTTAGGGTGAGTGTTAGGATGAGGATGAGGTTTAGGGTTACAGTTAGGATTAGGATGAGACTGAGGTGAAGGTTATGGTTAGGGTTAGTGTTAGGGTTAGGGTTAAGTTGAGGGTTAGGGTGAGGTTGAGGGTTAGGTTTAGGGTTAGGATTAGAATTAAGTTTAGGTTTAGGGTGAGGTTTAGTGTTAGGATTAGGGTTAGGGTTATAGTGATGGTTAGGTTTTGGGTAATTTTTAGGGTTATGGTTAGGCTTAGGCTTAGGGTTAGGCTGAGGGTGAGAGTTCGGGTGAGGGTTCCGGTAAAGGTGAGGGTTAAGGTTAGGTTGAGAGTTAGGGATTGGGTTAAGTTTAGGGTTAGATTGATGGTTAGGGTAAGGATTTTGGTGATGGTGATGGTTAGGGTTACTTTGAGGGTCAGTGTGAGGTTTAGGATAAAGTTTAGGGTTAGGTTTAGGCTTAGGCTTAGGCTGAGTGTGAGGTTGAGGTTGAGGGTTAGGGTTAGGGTGATGGTTAAGTTTAAGTTTATGGTGTTGGTTAGGATGAGGTTTAGGGTTAGGGTGAGGTTTAGGTTGAAGATGATGGTAAGGGTAAAGTTGAGGTTTAGGCTGAGGTTGAGGGTTAAGATAAGGGCGAGTGTTAGGGCTAGGTTTAGGGTTAGGGTAAGGGTTAGGGTTAGGGTTAGGGTGAGGGTTAGATTGAGGATTAGGTTTAGGGTTAGTGTGAGGTTTAGGGTGAGAATGAGGGTTAGGGTAAGGGTGTGGGTGAGGGTTAGAATTAGGGTTAGGGTGAGGGCTAGGGTGAGGATGAGGGTTAGAGTTAGGTTAAAGGCTAGGTTGAGCGTGAGGGTTAGAATTAGGTTTAGGGTGAGGGCTAGGGTGAGGTTGAGGTTTAGGGTTAGGGTAAGGTTTAGGATTCGGGTGAGGGTTAGGGTTAGTGTGAGGGTTAGTGTTAGAGTTATGTTTAGGGTTAGGGTGAGGGTAAGTTTTAGGGTGAGGGTTAGGGTTATGGTGAGGATTATGCTTAGGGTGAGGGTTAGGGTTAGGGTTGGGGTTAGGGTGAGGGTTTGGTTGAGGATTAATGTTAGGGTTAGGGTTACATTTAGGTTTAGGTTTACGGTAAGGGTGAGTGTGAGGGTTAGGGATAGGGTTCGGCTTAGGCTTAGGGTTATGCTGAGGGTATGGGTGTATATGAGGATTAGGTTTAGCAAGATGGTTAGGTTTATGGTTAAGTTAAGGGTGAGGATTAGGATTAGGGTTAGGATTAGGGTTAGGGTGAGGGCTAGGGTGAGGGTGAGGGTTAGGGTTAGTGTTAGGGTGAGGTTTAGGGTTAGGGTTAGGGTGAGGGTGAGGGCTAGGATGAGGGTTAATGTTAGAGTTAGGGTTACATTTATAATTAGGGTTACGTTTAGGATTAGTTAAGGTAAGGGTGAGTGTGAGGGTTAGGGTTAGTGTTCAGCGTAGGCTTAGGATTATGCTGAGGGTATGGGTGTATATGAGGATTAGGTTTAGAAAGATGGTTAAGTTTATGGTTAAGTTAAGGGTTAGGATGAAGCTTAGGGTAAGGATTAGGGTTAGGGTTAGGGTTAGGGTGAGGGTGAGGGTTAGGGTTAGGTTTAGGCTTAGGCTTATTGTTAGGCTGAGGCTAAGGTTGAGGGTGAGGGTTAGGGTTAGGTTGATGGTTGGAGTTACTGTTAGGGTGAGGGTCAGGATAAGGATTAGTGTTAGGGTGAGAGTTAGGTTGAGGGTGAAAGTAAGGGTAAATGTGAGGGTTAGGCTGAGGGTGAGGGTTGGGGTAAGGGTGAGGGTTAGGGTTAGGGTGAGGGTGAGAGTTAGATTGAGGATTAGTGTTATGGTTAGTGTGAGGTTTAGGGTGAGGACGAGGGTTAGGGTTAGGGTGAGATTTAGGGTTAGGTTGATGGTTAGGTTTAGTGTGAGGGTTAGTGTTAGGGTTAGCATTAGTGTTAGGGTGAGGGTAAGTGTAAGGGTGAGGGTTAGGGTTAGGGTGAAGGTTATGTTTAGGATGAGGGTTAGGGTTAGGGTTAGGGTTATTGTTAGTGTTAGTGTTAGGGTTATGGTTACAGTGAGGGTGAGGGTGAGGGTGAGGGTTAGGGTTCGGATGAGGTTTAGCTTTAGGGTTGGGGTTAGAGTTAGGGTTAGGGTGAGGGTGAGGTTTAGGATTAAAGTTAGTTTTAGTGTTATTGTTGGGGTTAGGGTGAGGTTTAGGGTTAGTTTTTGGCTTAGGCTTAGGCTTAGGACAAGCATGAGTGTGAGGGTTGGGTTAGAGTAAGGGTTAGGGTTAGGGTGAAGTTTAGTGTTATTTTTAGGGTTAGTGTTAGGGTGAGGGTAAGTGTTAGGGTGAGTTTTAGGGTTAGGGTGAGGGTTATGTTTAGGGTGAGTGTTAGGGTTAGGGTTAGGGTTATTGTTAGGGTTAGGGTATCGGGTATGGGAACAGTGAGGGTAAGGCTGAGGGTTAGGGTTAGGGTTAGGGTGAGGTTTAGGTTTAGGGTTAGGGTTAGAGTTAGGGTTAGGGTGAGAGTGAGGTTTAGGGTTAGAGTTAGGGTTAGTGCTTGTGTTAGGGTTAGGGTGAGGGTTACGGTTAGGGTTAGGCTTAGGCTTAGGCTTAGGCTTAGGCCTACCATGAAGGTGAAGATTAAGGTTAGGGTGAGGGTTAGGATGAGGTTTAGGGTTAGGAATACGGTTAAGGTGAGGGCTAGGGTGAGGGTTAGAGTTACAGTGAGGGTGAGGGTTAGGATTCGGGTGAAGGTGAGGTTTAGTGTTAGGGGAAGGTTTAGGGTTAGGTTTTGGGTGAGGTTTATGGTTAGATTTAGGGTTAGGGAAAGGGTTAGTTCATGGGTTAGGCTTAGGGTTAATATTAGGGTTAAGGTTAGGGTGAGGGTTAGGTTGAGGTTAAGTTTTAGGGGTAGGGTTAGGTTTCAGATTAGGGTTAGGGTCAGGGTGAGTGTGAGTGTTAGGGTTAGGGTTAGGCTTCCGCTTAGGGTTATGCGGAGGGTGAGTGTGGGCGTGAGTATTAGGGTTATGGTGATTGTTAGGTTTAGGCTTAGGGTGAGGGTTAGGATGAGGGTTAGGGTTTGGATTAGGGTTAGGGTGAGGACTAGGGAGAGGGTGAGGGTTAGGGTAAGGGTTAGGATTAGGCTTAGGGTTACACTGAGCTTGAGGTTGAGGGTGAGGGTTAGGGTTAGGGTGATGGTTAGGTTTACTGTTAGGGTGAGTTTTTGGATGAGGTTTAGGGTTAGAGGGAGGGTTAGGGTGAGGATGATGGTAAGGGTAAAGTTGAGGTTTAGGCTGAGGTTGAGGGTTAAGATAAGGGTGTGGGTTAGGGTTAAGTTTAGTGTTAGGGTAAGGGTTAGGGTTCGGGTTAGTGTGAGGTTTAGGGTGAGGATGAGGGTTAGGGTTAGGGTGAGGGTGAGGGTTAGAGTTAGGGTTAGGGTGAGGGTTAGGATTAGGGTGAGGGTTATGTTTAGGTGAGGGTTAGGCTTAGGGTTATTGTTAGGGTTAGGGTTAGGGTTACGTTTTCGGTGAGCGTGAAGTTTAGGGTTAGGTTGAGGGTTAGGTTTAGGGTGAGGGTGAGGGTTAGGGTTAGGGTGAGGGTTAGGTTGAGGATTAGGGTTCGGTTTAGGTTTAGGGTGAGGGCCAGGGCGAGGGTGAATGTTAAGGTTATTGTTAGGGTGAGCTTTATGGTTAGGGTTAGAATTAGGGTAGGGGTTTGAATGAGCGTTAGGTTTACAGTGAGGACCAAGTTTAGGGTTAGGGTGAGGGTTAGGGTTATTATTAAGTTTTGGGTGAGGGTGAGTTTTATGATTAGGGTTGTTGTTGGGTTAGGTTTAGTGTTAGGATTAGTGATATTGTTAGGGTTAGGGTTAGAGTTACGGTGAGGGTGAGGGTAAGGGTTAGGGTTAGAGTGAGGTTTAGGGTTCGGGTTAGGATTAGGTTTAGGGTGAGTGTGAGGTTTAGGGTTAGATTCAGGGTTAAGGGGAGGGTTAGTTCGTGGGTTAGTGTTAGGGTTAGTGTTAGGGTTAAGGTTAGGGTGACAGGTTGAGGTTAAGGGTTATGTTTATGGTTAGGTTTAGGATTAGGGTTAGGGTGAAGGTGAGTGTAAGGATTAGGGCTAGGGTTAGCATGAGGGTTAGGTTTAGGGTTAGGATTGGTGTTATTAAGGTTATGGTTAGAGTTAAGTTGAGGGTGGGGGTGAGGGTCAGGGTGACTTTTAGAGTTAGGATGAAGTTTAGGGTTAGGGTTAGGGTGAGGGTGAGTTTTAGGGTTAGATTACGGTTAGGGGGAGGGTTAGATCGTGGGTTAGTGTTAGGGTTAGGGTTAGGGTTATGTTTATGGGTGATAGTTATGTTGAGGTTAAGGGTTAGGTTTATGGTTAGGTTTAGGATTAGGGTTAGGGTGAGGGTGAATGTGAGGATTAGGGTTAGGGTTATGCTTAGGCTTCGGGTTAGGCTGAAGATGAGGGTGGGGTTGAGGTTTAGGGTTATTTTGATGGTTAGGTGTAGGGTTAGGGTGAGGGTTAGGGTTTGGGTTATGGTTAGAGTTAGGTTTAGGGTGAGGGTGAGGTTTAGGGTTAGAGTTAGGGTTAGGGTGAGTGTTAGGTTTAGGCTGAGGTTGAGTGTGGGGGTGAGGATTAGTGTTAGGGTTAGGGTTCCGGTGAGAGTTAGGGGGAGGGTTAGGGTTAGGGATAGGGTTAGGATTAGAGTTAGCGTGAGGGTGTGTGTGTATGTTAGGGTTAGGTTTAGGGTTAGGGTTAGACTTAGGGTTAGGCTGAAGTTGAGGGTGAGGGTGAGGTTTAGTGTTAGGGTGAGGGTTAGGGTTAGGGTTAGGTGTAGGGACAGGTTTAGGTTTAGAGTTAGGGTTAGGGTGAGGCTGAGGGTGAGGTTTATGGTTAGGTTTAGTGTTAGGGTTAGGGTTAGGGGGAGGGTTAGGATTAGTTGTAGGTTTACGATTAGGGTTAGGGTGAGGGCTAGGCTGAGGGTTAATATGAGGGTTAGCTTTAGGGGTAGGGTTAGGTTTAGGATTAGGGTTAGGGTGAGGGTGTGTGTGAGGGTTAGGGTTAGCGTTAGGCTTTGGTTTACGGTGAGGGTTAGGGTTAGGGTTTGGTTTAGGGTGAGGGTGAGGCTGAGGATTAGGCTTAGGTTTAGTGTTAAGTTTAGGGATAGGGTTAGGGTTAATGTGATGGTTAAGGTTAGGGTTAGGGTTAAGCTTAGGTTTAGGCTGAGCTTGAGTGTGTGGTTTGGGGATAGGCTTACGGTTCGGGTTAGGGTTAGGGTTAGGTTTAGTTTTAGGCTTAGGCTTAGGGTTAGGGTTAGCGTGAGGTTTAGGGTTAGATATAGGGTTAGGGGGAGTGTTAGGTTAAGGGATAGGAATATGGCTAGTTTTAGGTTTAGGGTGGGGGTGAGGGTTAGATGAGTTTTATGGTTAGAGTTAGGGTTAGGGTTAGTGGGAGGGTAAGTGTTAGGGTTAGAGTTAGTGTTAGGGTGAGGGTAAGTGATCGGGTGAGGGTTTGGGTTAGGGTGACGGTTATGGTTAGGGTGAGGGTTAGGATTAGCTTTAGGGTTATTGTTAGGGTCAGGTTTAGGGTTACGGTTACTGTGAGGGTGAGTGTGAGGGTTAGGGTTAGTGTTAGGGTGAGGTTTAGTGTTCGGGTTAGTGTTAGAGTGAGGGTTAGTGTGAGGGTGAGGTTTCCGTTAGAGTTAGGGTTAGGGTGAGTGTTAGGTTGAGGGTTCGGTTTAGTGTTCGTGTTAAGGTTAGGGTTAGGGTAAGAGTTAAGGGGAGGGTTAGGGTTAGGGTTAGGGTTAGGATTAGTGTTAGGGTGAGGGTGAGTGTGTGTTAGGGATAAGTTTATGGTGAGGCTTAGGGTTAGGCTGAGGCTAAGGGTGAGGTTGAGGTTTAGGGTTAGAGTGAGGGTTAGGGTTAGGGTTAGGGTGAGGTTTAGTGTTAGGGTTAGGTTTAGAGTTAGGGTTAGGTTGAGGGTGAGGTTTAGGGGTAGAGTTAGGGTCAGGGTGAGAGTTAGGGTTAGGTTTAGGCTTAGGGTTGAGTTGACGGTAAGGGTAAACATAAGGATTAGGCTGAGGGTGAGAGTTATGGTAATGTTGAAGGTTACATTTAGAGTAAGTTTTAGGGTTAGGGGTAGGTTGAGGGTGACTGTTAGATTAAGGAATAGTGTTAGGGTTAGGGTGAGGTTTAGAGTGAGGATGAGGGTTAGGGTTAGGTTGAGGGCTGGGGTGAAGGTGAGGGTTAGGGTTAGGGTTAGGCTTAGGGTTAGGCTGAGGATGAGGGTGGGGGTGAGGATTACGGTTAGGGTTAGGGTTAGGGTTATTTTTAGTGTTATGGTTAGGGTTAAGTTTGAGGTTAGGGTGAGGTTGAGGGTGGGGTGAGGATTACGGTTAGAGTGATAATTAGGGTTAGGGTTAGTGTTTTTGTTAGGGTTAAGGTTAGAGTTAAGGTGAGGTTGAGGGTGCAGGTGAGGATTAGGGTTAAGGTTACGGAGGGGTTTAGGGTTAGGGAGAGGGTTAAGGTGAGGGTGAGTTTTACAGTTAGATATAGGGTTAGGGGGAGAGTGACGGTGAGGTTTAGGGTTGGGGTTAGTGTTAGGGTTAGGGTGAGGTTGAGGGTTACATTGAAGTTTAGGGTTAGTGTTAGGGTTAGGGTTAGTGTGAGGGTTTGTTTTAGGGTTACGGTTAGTGTTAGTGTGAGGGTAAGTGTTAGGTGAGGGTTTGGGTTAGGGTTAGGATTATGGTTAGAGTGAGGGTTAGGCTTATGGTTAGGGTTATTTTTAGGGTTATGTTTAGGGTTAAGGTTAAGGTGAGGGTGAGGGAGAGGGTTAGGTTTAGGGTTAGGGTGAGGTTTAGGGTTTCAGTTAGGGTTAGATTTAGGTCTAGGGTGAGGGTGAGGTTTAGGATTAGGTTTAGTGTTAGTGTGAGGGTTAGGTTGAGGGTTAGGGTTAGGGTTAGTGTTAGGGTTATGGTTAGGGTGATATTTAGGGGGAGGCTTAGGTTTAGGGTTAGGTTTAGGGTTAGGATTAGGGTAAACCCGAAGGTGATTGTTTGTGTGTTAGGGTTAGGTTTAGGGTTAGGCTTACAGTTAGGCTGAGGGTGAGGTTTAGGGTGAGGGATAGGGTTAGGGTGAGGGTTAGTGTTAGGGTTAGGGGGAGGGTTACAATGAGGATTAGAATTAGGTTTAGGGTTAGGGTGAGGGCTAGGTTGAGGGTGAGGTTTAGTGTTAGGTTTAGGATGAGGTTTAGGGTTAGGATTAGGGTTAGGATGAGGGTGAGGTTTAGGGTTAGAGCTATGATTAGGATGAGGCTGAGGGTGAGGTTTAGGGTTAGGGTTAGTGTTAGGGTTAGGGTTAAGGTGAGGGTTAGGGTGAGGTTGAGGTTTAGGGTTAGGGTTAGTATTAGGTTTAAGTTTAGGGTTAGGGTGAGTTTTAGGGTTAGGGTTAGGGTTAGGGTGAGGGTAACGTTTAGGGTTAGTGTTAGGGTAAGGCTTACGGTTAGGCTGAGGGTGAGGGTGCGGGTGAGGGTTAGGGTGAGGGTTAGGGTTAGGGTTAGGTTGAGAGTTCGGTTTCGGGATAAGTTTAGGGTTAGGGTGATGGTTAGGGTAAGGGTTATGGTGAGGGTAACAGTTAGGGTTAGGGTGAGGGTTAGGGTTAGGTTTAGGGTTAGGGTGAGGGTGAGAGTGAGGGTTAGGGTCAGTGTTAGGGTGAGGGTTAGGATGAGGGTTATGGTAAGGATTCGGGTTAGGGTGAGAGCTAGGGTGAGGGTGATGTTTATATTTATTGTTAGGGTAAGATTAAGAGTTATGGTTAGGGTTACGGTAATGTGGAGAGTGAGGTTTATGGTGAGAGTTAGGGTTAGGGTGAGGCTGAGGGCTAGCGTTAGGTTTAGGGTTAGTGTTAGAATTAGGGATAGGGTGAGGCTTAGGGTGAGGGTGAGGGTTAGGCTTAGGGTTAGGATTAGGATGAGGGTAACAGGGTGAGTGTGAGGTTTAGGGTTCGGGTTTGGGTTAGGGTCAGGGCTAGGGTGAATTTGAGAGTTAAGCTCAGGGTTAGGGTGAGGTTTAGGTTTAGGGTGATGGTTAGCGTTGGTGTGCGGGTTATTTTTAGGCTTAATGTTTGTTTTAAGTTGAGATTAAGTGTTAGGGTAAGGTTTAGGTTTAGGGTGAGGTTTACGATTAGGGTTAGGGTTAAGGTTAGGGTGAAGGTGATGTTAAGGGTTAGAGTTAGGGTTAGGGTGAGGGTTAGGTTTAGGATTAGAGTTAGGGTTAGGGTGAGATTTAGGGTGGGGGTGAGGATTGGAGTTAGGGTTAATATTAGGATTAGGATTAAGGTGAGGTGAGTGTTATGGTTAGGGTTAGGGTTAGGATTAGAGTTAGAGTGAGGGTGAGGATGAGGGTTATGGTTAGGGTGAGTGTTGGGGTTAGGGTTAGAGTGAGGGTTATGGTGAGGGTTAGGCTTAGGCTTAGTGTTTGGGATGGGCTATGTTGTGGGTGTGGGTTAGGGTTAGGGTTAGTGTGAGCGTTAGGCTGGGGGTTAGGGTTAGTATTAGGGTTTGGGTTGGGGTTAGGTTTAGTCTTAATGTTAGGTAGAGGGTGAGCGTGAGGGTGAGGTTTAGGGTTAGGGTGAGGGTGAGGTTTAGGGGTAGAGTTAGCGTTCAGGTGAGGGTTAGTGTGAGAGTTAGGGTTAGGGATAGGGTTAGGGTTAGGTTTAGTTTGAGGTTGATTGTGAGGGTCAGGGTTAGTCTTAGTCTTAGGCTTAGGCTTAGGCCGATCGTGAAGGTGAGGGTGAGGTTTAGGGTTAGAATTAGTGTTATGGTGAAGGCTAGAGTGAGTATGAGGGTTAGGATTAGCGTTTGGGTGAGGTTTAGGGTTAGGGTTACAGTGAGGGTTAAGGTTAGGGTTAGGGTTATGGTGAGGGTTTGGGTTAGGGTTAGGGTTAGGGTGAGGGTCAGGGTTAGGGTTAGGGTTAGTGTAATAGTTAGGGTTAGGGTTAGAGTTACAGTGAGGGTGAGGGTGAGGGTTATGATCAGGTTTGGGTTAAGTTTAGGGTAAGAGTTATGGTTAGGGTGAGGGTGAGGTTTAGGGTTAGAGTTAGGGTTAGGGTTAGGGTTAGGGTTAGGCTTGGGGTTAGGGTGAGGGTTAGTTTGAGGATTAATATTAGGGTTAGGGTTAGGTTTCGGATTAGGTTTACGGTGAGGATATCTGTGAGGGTTAGTGTTAGGGTTCGTTTAGGCTTAGGGTTAGGCTGAGTGTATGGGTGGGGATGAGGATTAGATTTAGAATGATGGTTAGGTTTCTGGTTAGGTTAAGCGTTAGGATGAGGGTTAGGGTTAGAATTAGGGTTAGGATGAGGGCTAGGGTGAGGGTGAGGGTTAGGGTTAGGGTTAGGCTTATGCTTAGGATTAGGCTGAGGCTTAGGGTGAGGGTGATGGTTAGGTTTAGGGTGATGGTTGTGGTTACCTTTAGGGTGAGGGTTAGAATGAGGATTAGCGTTATGGTGAGGGTTAGTGCGAGGGTGACGGTAAGGGTAAAGTTGAGGGTTAGGCTGAGTGTGAGGGTTACGGTCAGGGTGAGGCTTAGGGTTAGGGTGAGGGTGAAGATTAGATTGAGGATTAGTGTTGATGTTAGTGTGATGTTTAGGGTGAGGATGAGGGTTAGGGTTAGGTTGAGCGCTAGGTTGAGGGTGAGGGTTAGGGTTATGTTTAGGGTTAGGGTTAGTGTTAGGGTTAGGGTTAGGGTGAGGTTTAGGGTGAGGGTGAGGCTAGGGTTAAGGTTAGGATTGGGACTAGTGTTAAGGTGAGGGTGAGTGTGAGGTTTAGGGTTAGGGTTAGGGCTAGGATTAGAGTTAGGATGAGGTCTAGCATGAGGGTGAGGGTTAGTGTTAGGGTTAGGTGAGGTTTAGAGTTAGAATTAAGTTTAGGGATAGGGAGATTGTTAGCGTTAGGTTTATGGTGAGGGTGCGGGTTAGGGTTATGTTGAGGGTTAGGATTAGGGCTAGGTTTAGTGTGAGTGTTAGGGTGAGGGTGAGGGTTAGCATGAGGGTTAGGGTTAGGATTTGGTTTAGGATGAGGGATAATGTGAGAGTGAGGGTTAGGTTTATACTTAGGGTGAGGTTTAGGGTTTGGGTTAGGTTTAGGGTTAGGGTGAGGGTTATGGTTAGGTTACGGTGAGGGTTAGGGTTAGGGTTAGCTTGAGGGTTAGAATTAGGTTTAGGGTTAGGTTGAGGGTTAGGGTTACGGTTAGGGTGAGGGTTAGGATGAGGGTTAGGGTTACAATTAGGGTTAGGGTGAGGTCTAGGGTGAGGATGAGTGTTAGTATTAGGGTTAGGGGTAGGGTTAGGGTGAGGGTTAGGGTTCATATTTCGGTGAGGGTGAGGCTTAGGTTTAGGTTAGTATTAGGTTAGTATTAGGTTTATGGTTAGGGGTAGGGTTAGCGTGAGGGTTAGGGTTCATGTTTCGGTGAGGGTGAGGGTTAGGTTTGGCGTGAGGGTTAGGGTGAGGACTAAGGTGAGGGTGAGGGTTAGGGTTAGGGTTAGCGTTAGGATGAGGGTTAAGTTTAGGTTTAGGGTTAGGTTTAGGTTTAGGATTAAGGTTAAGGTGAGGCTGAGTGTGAGGGTTAGGCTGAGGGTTAGGCTTAGGCTTACGGTTAGACTGAGCGTGAGTGTAGGGATGAGTGATGGTTCTGGTTAAGGTTAGGTTGAGGGTTAGGATGAGGGTTAGGATTAGGGTTAGGGCGAGGGCTAGGGTGAGTGTTAGTTTCGGGGTTAGGTTTAGGCTTAGGGTTAGGCTGAGGCTGAGGCTGAATTTGAAAGTGAAGGTTAGGTTTAGGTTGATGTTTAGGGTTAAGGTTATGGTGAGGGATAGGATGAGGGTTATGGTTTAGGGTGAGGGTTCGGATGAGGGTGACTGTAAGAGAAAAGGTGAGGTTAGGCTGAGGGTGAGGGTTATGGTAAGGGTGAGGTTTCGGGTTAGGGTGATGGTGAGGGTTAGATTGAGGATTAGTGTTAGGGTTAGTGTGAGGTTTAGGGTGAGGATGAGGGTTAGGTTTAGGGTGAGGGCAAGGGTGAAGTTGAGGGTTAGGGTTAGGGTTAGGGTGTGGTTTAGGTTTAGGGTGATGGTTAGCGTTAGTGTGAGGGTTAGGGTTAGGGTTGGTGTTAGTTTTAAGCTGAGGGTAAGTGTTAAGGTAAGTTTTAGGTTTAGGGTGAGGTTTAGGATTAGGGTTAGGGTTAGGATTAGTTTGAGGGTGAGGGTTAGGGTGGAATTTAGTGTGGGGGTGAAGTTGCGAGTTAGGGTTAGGATTAGGATTAGGGTTAAGGTGAGGGTGAGTGTTACCGTTAGGGTTAGGAATAGGATTAGATTTAGGGTGAGGGTGAGGGTGAGGTTATGGTTAGGGTGAGCGTTGGGGTTAGTGTTAGATTGAGGGTTAGGGTGAGGGTTAGGCTTTGGCTTAGGTTTTTGGCATAGGCTATGTTGAGGGTGAGGGTTAGGGTTAGGGTTAGGGTGAGGGTTAGGGTACGGGTTAGGGTTAGTATTAGGGTTAGGGTTGGGGTTAGGATTAGGCATAATGTTAGGCAGTGGTTGAGGGTGAGGGTGAGGTTTAGGGTTAGGGTGAGGGTGAGGTTTAGGGTTAGAGTTAGTGTTCGTGTGAGGGTTAGGGTTAGGGTTAGGCTTCCGTTTAGGGTTAGGGTGAGGGTGAGTGTGAGGGTCAGGGTTTGTCTTAGGCTTAGGCTTATGCTTAGGCCGAGCGTGAAGGTGAGGGTGATGTTTAGGGTTAGCATTAGGTTTAAGGTGAGGGCTAGAGTGAAGATGAGGGTTAAGGTTAGCGATATGATGAGGTTTAGGTTTAGGGTTACGGTGAGGGTGAGGGTTAGGGTTACGGTTAGGGTTAAGGTGAGGGTTTGGGTTAGGGTTAGTGTTAGGGTGAGAGTCAGGGTTAGGGTTAGGGTTAGTGTAATAGTTAGCGTTAGGGTTAGAGTTACAGTGAGGGTGAGGGTGAAGGTGAGGATTAGGATAAGAGTTAGGGTGAGGTTTAGGGACAGGGTTATGGTTAGGGTGAAGGTGAAGTTTAGGGTAAGTTTTATGCTTTGGGGGAGGGTTAGGCTGAGGGTTAGGATTAGGGTTAATGTTAGGCTTGGGGTTAGGTGGAGGGTTAAGTTGAGGTTTAAAATTATGGGTAGGGTTAGTTTTAGGATTAGGTTTACGGTGAGGGTGAGTGTGAGGGTTAGGGTTAGGGTTCGTTTAGGCTTAGGGTTAGGCTGAGTGTATGGGTGGGGATGAGGATTAGGTTTAGAATGATATTTAGGGTTCTGGTTAGGTTAAGGTTTAGTATGAGGGTTAGGGTTAGAATTAGGTTTAGAGTGAGGGCTAGTGTGAGGGCTAGGGTGAGGGTGAGGTTTAGGGTGAGGATGAGGGTTAGGGTTGAGTGTTAGGTTGAGGGTGAGCGTTAGAGATACAGTTAGGTTTAGATTTAGGGTGAGGGTGAGGTTTAGGGTTAAAGTTAGGGTTAAGGTGAGGGATAGGGTTTAGGTTTACGGTTAGGATTAGTGTTAGGGTTAGGTTTAGGGTGAAGTTTAGGGTTGGAGTTAGGGTTAGTTTTAGGGTTAGGGTTAGGATGAGGGTTAAGGTTAGGCTTAGGCTTTGTCTTAGGCTTAGGCTTACGCCCAGAATGAGGGTGAGGATTAGGGTTAGGATTAGGGTGAGGGTTAGGTTTAGGGTTACAGTGTGGTCAGGGTTAGGGTTAGGTTGAGGGTTAGAATTAGTTTTAGGGTTAGGTTGATGGTTAGGGTTATGGTTAGGGTGAGATTTGGGATGAGGGTTAGGGTTACAATTAGGTTTAGTGTGAGGGCTATGGTGAGGGTGAGTGTTATTGTTAGGGTCAGAGTGAGGTTTAGGGTTAGGGTTAGGGTTAGGGTTACGGTGAGGGTGAAGGTTAGGGTTAGGGTGAGGGTTAAGTTTAGGTTTAGGGTGAGGGTGAGGGTTAGGATTAGGGTTAGGGTTAGAGTTACAGTGAGGGTGAGGGTGAGGCTGAGGGTTAGGATCAGGTTTAGGGTGAGGTTTAGGTTTAGGGTTATGGTTAGTGTGAGGGTGAGGTTTAGGGTTAGAGTTAGGGTTAGGGTGAAGGTTGGGTTGATGTTTAATGTTAGGGTTAGGGTTACCATTAGGATTAGGTTTACGATGAGGGTTCAGCTTAGGCTTAGGATTAGGCTGAGAGTATGGGTGGGGGATGAGGATTAGGTTTAGAATGTTGGTTAGATTTATGGTTAGGTTAAGGATAGGATGAGGTTTAGTGTTCGAATTAGGTTTCTGGTGAGGGCTAGGGTGAGGGTGAGGGTTAAGGTTAGGTTTATGCTTAGGCTTACGTTTAGGCTGAGGCTGAGGGTGAGGGTGAGGGTTAGGGTTAGAGAGAGGTTTAGGGTGAGGGTGACGATAAGTGTAAAGGTGAGGATTAGGCTGAGGGTGAGGGTTAGGGTTAGGGTGAGGATGAGGGTTAAATTGAGGATTAGGGTTAGGGTTAGTTTGAGATTTAGGGTGAGGATTAGGGTTAGGGTTAGGGTGATGGTTAGGGTTAGTGTGAGGGTTAGTGTTAGGGTTAGTGCTAGGGTGAGAGTAAGTGTTAGGGAGAGGGTTAGTGTTAGGGTGAAGGTTATGGTTAGGATGAGGGTTAGGGTTAGGGATAGGGTTATTGTTAGGGTTAGGGTTAGGCTTACGGTTACAGTGAGGGTGAGGGTGAGGTGAAGTGTTAGGGTTAGGGTGAGGTTTACCTTTAGGGTTAGGGTTAGGGTTAGGGTTAGGGTTTAGGTGAGGTTTAGGGTTAGAGTTAGGTTTAGTGTTATTGTTGGGGTTAGGGTGAGTTTTAGGGTTAGTTTTAGGCTTAGGTTTAGGCTGAGCATGATGTTGTGGGTTAGGGTTAGTGTTAGGGTGGGGTTTAGGGTTATGGTTAGAGTGAAGGTGAGGTTGAGGGTTAGGGTTAGTGTTTGTGTTAAGGATAGGGTTAGAGTGAGAGTTAAAAAGAGGGTTAGGATTAGGGTTAGGGTTAGGATTAGTGTTAAGGTGAGGGTGAGTGTGTGTGTTAGGGATAGGTTTATGGTTAGGCTTAGGATTAGGGTTACGGTTAAGGTTTAGGGTTAGGGTGAGTGTTAGGGTTTAGGGTGAGGTTTAGTGTTAGGGTTAGGGTTAGAGTTAGGTTTAGGTTGAGGGTTAGGTTTAGGGGTAGAGTTAGGGTTAGGGTGAGGGTTAGGGTTATGGTTAGGGTGAGGGTTAGGGAGAGGGTTATGGTTACGGTGAGGGTTAGGGTGGGGGTGAAGGTAAGGGTAAACGTGAGGTTTAGGCTGAGGGTGAGAGTTATGGTAATGGTGAGGGTTAGGGTTAGAGTGAGTGTTAGGGGTAGGGGTAGGGTGAGGGTGAGGGTTAGATTGAGGATTAGTGTTAGGGTTAGGGTGAGGTTTAGGGTGAGGAGGAGGGTTAGGGTTAGGTTGAGGGCTAGGGTGAAGGTGAGGGTTAGAGTTAGGGTTAGGGTCAGGTTTAAGGTTGGGGTGATGGTTAGGGTTAGTTTGAGGGTTATCTAGTGTTAAGGTAGGTGTTAGGGTGAGGGTAAGTGTTAGGGTGAGGGTTAGGTTTAGGGTGAGGATTATGTTTATTGTAAGGGTTAGGGTTAGGGTTAGGATTATTGTCAGGGTTAGGGTATCGGTTATGGTCACGGTGAGGGTCAGGGTGAGGTTTAGGTTTAGGGTTAGGGATAGAGTTAGGGTTAAGGTGAGAGTGAGATTTAGGACTAGAGTTAGGGTTAGTGTTTGGGTTAGGGTTAGGGTGAGGGTTACGGTTAGAGTTAGGCTTAGGCTTAGGCTTAGGCTTAGGCCTAGCATGAGGGTGAGGGTTAGGGTTAGGGTTAGGGTGAGAGTTAGGATAAGATTTAGGGTTAGGAATAGGGTTAGGGTGAAGGCTCGGGTGAGGGTTAGAGTTACAGTGAGGGTGAGGGTTATTGTGAGGGTGAGCGTGAGGTTTGGTGTTAGGGGTAGGGTTAGGGTTAGTGTTAAGGTGACATTTATTGTTAGATTTAGGGTTAAGGAGAGGGTTAGTTCGTGGGTTAGAGTTAGGGTTAATATTAGGGTTCAGGTTAGGGTGAGGGTTATGTTGAGGTTAAGTGTTAGGGGTAGGGTTAGGATTTGGATTAGGGTTAGGGTGAGGGTGAGTGAGAGTGTTAGGGTTAGGGTTAGGCTTCGGCTTATGTTTAGGCTGAGGGTGAGTGTGGGCGTGAGGATTAGGGTTAGGGTGATTGTTAGGTTTAGGCTTAGGTTGAGGGTTAGGATGAGGCTTAGGGTTAGGATTTAGGGTTAGGGTGAGGGCTTCGGGAGAGGGTGAGGGTTAGGGTAAGGGTTAGGCTTAGGCTTAGGGTTCGGCTGAGCTTGAGGTTGAGCGTGAGGGTTAGGGTTAGGCTGATGGTTAGGTTTACTGTTAGGGTGAGTTTTAGGATGAGGTTTAGGTTTAGGGGGAGGGTTAGGGTGAGGACGATGGTAAGGGTAAAGTTGAGGTTTCGTCTGAGGGTGAGGGTTAAGATAAGGGTGTGGTTTAGGTTTAAGTTTAGGGTTAGAGTAAGGGTTAGGTTTCGGATTAGGGTGAGGGTTAGATTAAGGATTAGGGTTAGGGTTAGTGTGAGGTTTAGGGGGAAGATGAGTGTGAGGGTTAGGGTGTGGGTGAGGGTTAGAATTAGGGTTAGGGTGAGTGTGATGGTAAGCCTAAATGTGAGGATTAGGCTAAGGCTGAGGGTTAAGATAAGGTTGAGGGTAAGTGTTAGGGTGAGGGTTAGGGTTAGGGTGAGTGTTAAGTTTAGGGTGAGGGTTAGAGTTAGGGTTACGGTTATTGTTAGGGTTAGAGTTAGGGTTACCCTTACAGTGAGGGTGAGGGATAGTGTTAGGTTTAGGGTGAGGTTTAGGGTTAGGGTTATGGTTAGAGTTTGGGTTAGGATTAGGATTAGGGTTAGGGTGAAGGCTAAGGTGAGGGTGAGGGTTAGGGTTAGTGTTAGTTTTAGGTTTAGGGTTAGAGTGAGGGTGAGTGTGTGGGTTAGGGTTAGGTTTAGGGTTAGGCTTAGGGTTAGGCTAAGGGTGAGGTTGAGGGTGGGGGTGAGGGTTAGGGTGAGGGTTAGGTTTAGGGTTAGGGTGAGTGTTAGGATGAGGGTTATGGTTAGCATTAGGGTTAGGTTGAGGGCTAGGGTGAGGGTGAGGTTTAGGGTTAGGGTTAGAGTGAGGGTGAGGTTTAGGGTTAGAGTTAGGGTTAGGGTGAGGAATAGGGTGAGGTTTAGGGTTAGGGTTAGATTTAGGGTTAGGGTTAGGGTGAGGGTTAGGGTTTGGATGAGGGTTGTTTACAATTAAGTTTTGGGTGAGCTCTAGGGTGAGGGTGAGTGTTATTGTTAGTGTTAGGTTTAGGATTAGTGTTAGGGTGAGGGTAAATGTTAGGGTGAGGGTTATTGTTATGGTGAAAGTTATGGTTAGGATGAAGTTTATGGTTATGGTTAAGGTTATTGTTAGGGTTAGGGTTAGGGTTACGTTTACGGTGAGGGTGAGGGTGAGGGTAAGGGTTAGGGTTAGGGTGAGGTTTAGGTTTAGGGTTGGTTTAGAGTTAGGGTTAAGGTGAGGTTGAAGTTTAGGATTAGAGTTAGGTTTAGTGTTATTGTTGGGGTTAGGGTGAGGTTTAGGTTTAGTTTTAGGCTTAGGCTTAGGGTTAGTCTTAGGCCGAGCAAAGGGTGAGGGTTAGTTTTAGGGTTAGGGTGGGGTTAGGGGTTAGGGTTAGGGTGATGGTGAGGTTGAGGGTTCGATATAGGGTTAGGGTGAGGGTTAGAGGGAGGGTTAGGGTTAGTGTTAGGGTGACGGTAAGTGTTAGGGTGAGGGTTAGGAATAGAGTTAGGGTTATTCTTAGGTTTAGGTTTAGGGTTATGGTTACGGTGAGGGTGAGGATGAGGGTTAGGGTTAGGGTTAGGGTGAGTTTTAGGTTTTCGGTTAGTGTTAGAGTTAGGTTTAGGGTGAGGGTGAGGTTTCGGTTAGAGTTAGGGTTAGGGTGAGGGTTAGGTTGAGGGTTAGGGTTAATGTTCGTGTTAAGGTTAGGGTTATTGTGAGAGTTAAGGGGAGGTTTAGGGTTTGGGTTAGGGTTAGGATTAGTGTTAGGGTGAGGGTGAGTGTGTGTGTTTGGGATATGTTTATGGTGAGGCTTAGGGTTAGGCTGAGGCTGAGGGTGAGGGTGAGGTTTAGGGTTAGGGTTAGGGTGAGTTTTAGTGTTAGGGTTAGGGTTAGAGTTAGGGCTAGGGTGAGGGTGAGGTTTAGGTGTAGAGTTAGGGTTAGGTTGAGGAATAGGGTGAGGGTGAGGTTTAGGGTGAGGGTTAGGGTGGGGGTGACGGTAAGGGTAAACATGAGGTTTAGTCTGGGTTCAAGAGTTACGGTAATGGTGAAGGTTAGGGTTAGGGTGAGTGTTAGGGTTAGGGGTAGGGTTAGGGTGAGGGTTAGATTAAGTATTAGTGTTAGGGTTAGGGTGAGGTTTAGGGTGAGGATGAGTGTTAGGGTTAGGTTGAGGGCTTGGGTGAGGGTGAGGATTAGGGTTAGGGTTAGGCTTAGGCTTAGGTTTAGGCTGAGGATGAGTATGGGGGTGAGGATTACGGTTAGGGTTAGGGTTATTATTAGTGTTATGGTTAGGGTTAAGTTTGAGGTGAGGGTGAGCCTGAGGGTGGGGGTGAGGATTAGGGTTACAGTGATGGTTAGGGTTAGGGTTAGTGTTTTTGGTATGGTTAGGGTTAGAGTTAAGGTGAGGTTGAGGGTGCAGGTGAGGATTAGTGTTATGGTTAGGGTCGGGTTTTGGATTAGGGTGAGGGTTAGGTTTACAGTTAGATATAGGGTTAAGGGTGGTGACAGTGAGGTTTAGGGTTAGGGATAGTGTTAAGGATAGGGTAAGGGTGAGGGTTAGGTGGAAATTTAGGGTTAGGTTTAGGGTTAGGGGTAGTGTCAGGGTTAGTTTTAGCGTTAGGGTTAGTGTTAGTGTGAGGGTAAGTGTTAGGGTGAGGGTTTGGGTTAGGATGAGGGTTATGGTTAGAGTGAGGGTTAGCATTATGTTTAGGGTTATTGTTAGGGTTAGGTTTAGGGTTAAGGTTAAGGTGAGGGTGAGGGTGAGGGTTAGGTTTAGGGTTAGGGTGAGGTTTAGGGTTTCAGTTAGGGTTAGAGTTAGGTTTAGGGTGAGGGTGCGGTTTAGGATTAGAGTTCAGGTTAGGGGAGGGTTAGGTTGAGGATTAGGTTTAGGTTAGTGTTATGGTTATGGTTAGGGTGAGAGTTAGAGCGAGGCTTAGGGTTAGGGTTAGGTTTAGGTTTAGGATAAGGGTAAAGCTGAAGGTGATTGTGTGTGTTAGGGTTAGGTTTAGGGTTAGGCTTAGGCTTAGGCTTAGGCTGATGGTGAGTTTGAGGGTGATAGTTAGGGTTAGGGTGATGGTTAGGGTTAGGGTTAGGGGGAGGTTTAGGATGAGGGTTAGGATTAGGATTAGGGTTAGGGTGAGGGCTAGGGTGAGGGTGAGGTTTAGGTTTAGGGTTAGGATGAGGTTTAGGTTTATGGTTAGGGTTAGGATGAGCGTGAGGTTTAGGGTTAGAGTTAGGGTTAGGATGTGACTGAGGGTGAGGGTTAGGGTTAGGGTTAGTGTTAGGGTTAGGGTTAAGGTGAGGGTTAGGGTGAGGTTGAGGCTTTGGGTTAGGGTTACTATTAGGATTAAATTTAGGGTTAGGGTGAGGTTTAGGGTTAGGGAGAGTGTAACATTTAGGGTTAGGGTTAGGGTTAGGTTGAGGGTGAGGCTGATGGTGAGAGTTAGGGTTAGGGTGAGAGTTAGGGTTAGGGTTAGGGTGAGGTTTAGGGTAAGGGTTTTGGTGAGGGTGACAGTTAGGATTAGGTTGAGGGTTAGGGTTAGGTTTAGGGTTGGGGTGAGGGTGAGAGTGAGGGTTAAGGTTAGTGTTAGGGTCAGGGTTAGGATGAGGGTTAGGGTGAGAATTCGGTTTAGGGTTATGGCTAGGGTGAGGGTGAGGATTATGGTTAGTGTTAGGGTGAGCTTTAGAGTTATGGGTAGGGTTATGGTTATGGTGAGGGTGAGGTGTAGGGTAGAGTTACGTTTAGGGTCAGGCTGAAGCCTAGCATTAGGGTTCGGGTTAGTGTGAGAATTGGGGTTAGGTTGAGGGTTAGGGTGAGTGTGAGGTTTAGGGTTCGGGTTAGGGTGAGGGTAAGTGTTAGGATGAGAGTTAAGGTTAGATTGAAGGATATGGTTAGGATGAGGGTTAGGGTTAGGTTAGGGTTATTGTAAGTGTTAGTGTTTGGGTTATGGTTACAATGAGGGAGAGGGTGAGGATTAGGATTAAGGTTAGGGTGAGTTTTAGATTTAGGGTTAGGGTTAGAGTTAGGGTTAGGTTTAGGGTGAGGGTTAGCATGAGGGTTAGGGTTAGGATTAGGGTTAGGATGAGGGCTAGGGTGAGGGTGAGGTTTAGGGTAAGGCTTAGGGTTAGGTTTAGTGTTCGGTTTAGGTTTAGGGTTAGGGAGAGGGTTAGGGTCAGGTTACGGTGAGGGTTAGGGTTAGGGTTAGGTTGAGGGTTAGAATTAGGTTTAGGGTTAGGTTGAAGATTAGGGTTAGATTTAGGGTGAGGGTTAGGATGAGGGTTAGGGTTAAAATTAGGTTTAGGGTGAGGGCTAGGTTGAGGGTGAGGGTTAGGGTTAGGGTTAAAGTGAGGTTTAGGTTTAGGGTTAGGGGTAGCGTTAGGGTGAGGGTTAGGGTTCGTGTTTTGGTGAGGGTGAGGGTTAGGTTTGGAGTGAGGGTTAGGGTGAGGACCAAGGTGAGGGTGAGTGTTAGAGTTAGGGTTAGCGTTAGGGTGAGGGTTAGGTTTAGGTTTAGGTTTAGGGTTATGTTTAGGGTTAGGATTAAGGTTAGGGTGAGGGTGAGTGTGAGGGTTAGGCTTGGGGTTAGGCTTAGGATTAGGGTTAGGCTGAGGGTGCGTGTGGGGATGAGGATTAGGTTTAGAGTGATGGTTCTGGTTAAGGTTCGGTTGAGGGTTACGATGAGGGTTACGGTTAGGATTAGGGTTAGGGTGAGGGCTAGGGTGAGTGTGAGGTTTGGGGTTAGGTATAGGCTTAGGGTTAGGTTTACGCTGAGGCTGAAGTTGAGGGTGAGGGTTAGGGTTAAGGTTATGGTTAGGGTTACGGTTAGGGTGAGGGATAGGATGAGGGTTGTGGTTTAGGGTGAGGGTTAGGATGAGGGTGACTATAAGAGAAAAGGTGAGGGTTAGGCTGAGGGTGAGGTTTATGGTAAGGGTGTGGTTTAGGGTTAGCGTGAGGGTGAGGGCTAGACTGAGGATTAGTGTTAGGGTTAGTGTGAGGTTTAGGGTGAGGATGAGGGTTAGGGTTAGTGTGATCACTAGGGTGAAGTTGAGGGTTAGGGTTAGGGTTAGGGTGAGGTTTATGTTTAGGGTGATGGTTAGTGTTAATGTGAGGGTTAGTGTTAGGGTTAGTGTTAGTTTTAAGATGAGGGTAAGTGTTAGGGTAAGGTTTAGGTTTAGAGTGAGGTTTAGGATTAGGGTTAGGGTTAGGGTGAGGGTGAGGTTTAGGGTTAGAGTTAGGGTTAGGGTGAGGGTTACGGTTACGGTTACGGTTAGCGTTAGTGTTAGGAGAAGGATTAGGGTTAACGTGAGGGTGAGTGTTATGGTTAGGGTTAGCGTTAGGATTAGAGTTACTGTTTGGGTGAGGGTGAGGGTTATGGTTAGCGTGAGCTTTGGGCTTAGGGTTAGAGTGAGGGTTAGGTTGAGGGTTAGGCTTAGGCTTAGGTTTCTGTATGGGCTATGGTGTGGGTGAGGGTTAGGATTACGGTTAGGTTTAGGGTGAGCGTTAGGGTGGGGGTTAGGGTTAGTATTAGGGTTAGTGTTGGGGTTAGGGTTAGGCTTAATGTTAGGCAGAGGGTGAGGGTGAGGGTGAGGTTTAGGGTTAGGGTGAGGGTGAGGTTTAGGGTTAGAGTTAGCGTTCAGGTGAGGGTTAGTGTGAGGGTTAGGGTTAGGGTTAAGGTTACGGTTAGGGTTAGGGTGAGGTTGACTGTGAGGGTCAGGGTTAGTCTTAGGCTTAGGCTTAGGCTTAGGCCGAGCGTGAAGGTGAGGGTGAGTTTTAGGGTTAGCATTAGTTTTAGGGTGAGGGCTAGAGTGAGGATGAGGGTTAGGGTTAGCGTTAGGCTGAGTTTAGGGTTAGGGTTACCGTGAGGTTGAGGGTTAGGGTTAGGATTAGGGTTAAGGTGAGGGTTTGGTTTAGGATTAGGGTGATGTTCAGCGTTAGGGTTAGTGTTAGGGTTAGTGTAATAGTTAGGGTTAGGGTTAGAGTTACAGTGAGGGTGAGGGTGAGGCTTAAGATCAGGTTTGGGTTAGGTTTAGGGTAAGGGTTATGGTTAGGGTGAGGATGAGGTTTAGGGTTAGAGTTAGGTTTTCGGGGAGGGTTAGGGTGAGTGTTAGGATTAGGGTTAGGGTCAGGTTTAGGTTTAGGTTTAGGGTTAGGGTTAGAGTTAGTGTTAGGTTTAGGGTTAGGGTTATTGTTAGGGTGAGGGTTAGGGTTATTTTAGTGTTATGTTTAGGGTTAAGTTTGAGGTTCGTGTGAGGCTGAGGGTGAGGGTTATGTTTAGGGTTATGTTTAGGGTTAGGACTAGTGTTAGTGTTAGGGTTAGGGTGAGGTTTAGGGTGAGGGTGAGGGTTAGGGTTAAGGTTAGGATTAGGGTTTGGGTTACGGTGAGGGTGAGGGTGAGGTTTCGGGATAGCGTGAGGGTTGGGGTTAGGGTTAGAGTGAAGATTAGGGTGAGGATTAGGCTTAGGCTTAGGTTTAGGGTGTGGGCTAGGGTGAGGTTGAGTGTTAGGGTGAGTGTTAGGGTGAGGGTTTGGGTTAGGGTTAGTGTTAGGGTTGGAGTTAGTGTTAGGCTTTGTGTTAGGGGGAGGGGTAAGGGGAGGGTTAGTGTTAAGTGAGGGTGAGGTTTAGGGTTAGATTTAGCGTTAGGTTGAGGGATAGTGTGAGGGTTAGTGTTAGGGTTAATGTTACAGTTAGGTTTAGGGTGAAGGTGAGTGTGAGGGATAGGGTTAGTCTTAGGCTTATGCTTAGGCTTAGGCCGAGCATGAGGGTGAGGGTGCGGGTTAAGGTTAGTGTGAGGGTTAGGGTTTTAGCGTTAGGGTGAGGGTTAGGATGAGGTTTAGGTTTAGGATTAGGGTTAGGGTGAGGGCTAGAGTGAGGGTGAGGCTTATGGTGAGCGTTAGGATGTTGTTTATGGTGAGGGTTAGGGTTAGAGTTACAGTGAGTTTGAGGGTTAGGCTTAGGATTAGGGTTAGGGTTATTGTTATGGTTAGAGTTAAGTTGAGGGTAGGGGTGAGGGTGCAGATTAGGTTTAGGGTTAGGGTGAGGTTTAGATTTAGGGTTTGGGTTAGTTTGAGTGTTAAGATTAGAGTTAGGGTGAGGTTTAGGATGAGGTTCAGGATTAGGATTAGGAGTAGGTTGAGGGGTTGGGTGAGAGTTAGGGTGATGGTTAGGGTTAGGGATAGGGTTAGGTTTATGATTAGGGTTAGAGTGAGGGTGAGTGTGAGGGTTAGGGTTAGGTTTAGGCTTAGGGTTAGGGTTGAGCTTAGGGTTAGGGTGAGGGTTAGGGTTATTGTTTGGGTAAGCATGAGGGTGAGGGTGAGGATTAGGGTTAGGGTTCGGGTTAGGGTTAGGGTTAGGTTTGTGATTAGGGTTAGTGTTTCGGTTAGGGTTAGGTTTATGGTTAGGGTTAGGGTTACAGTGAAGGTTAGTGTTAGGGTTAGGTTTAGGATTAGGGTTAGGCTGAGGATGAGGTTGGTGGTGAAGAGTAGGTAAGGGTTAGGGTTAGGGTTAGGTTTAGAGTTACGGTTAGGGTTATTGTTAGTGTTATGGTAAGGGTTAAGTTTGCAGTCAGGGTGAAGCTGAGGGTGAGGGTTATGGTTAGTGTTAGGGTTAGGGTTAGGATTAGTATTAGTCTTATTTTTGGGTTTGGGTTAGAGTTACAGTGCGATTGACGGTGAGGGTGAGGGTGAGGGTTAGGGTGAGGTTTATGGTGAGGTTTAGGGTTAGGGTTAGGGTTAGGGTGAGGGTAAGATTTAGGGTTAGAGTTAGGGTTAGGGGGAGGGTTAGGATGAGGGTTAACGTTAGGTTTAGTGTTAGGGTTAGGGTGAGGGTGAGGGTTAGGTTGACGTTTAGGGATAGTGTTAGGGTTAGGGTTAGGGTTAGGGTGACGGTGAGTGTGAGAGTTAGGGTTAGGGTTAGGCTTAGGCTTAGGGGTAGGCTGAGGGTGAGGGTGGGCGTTAGGATTAGGGTTAGGGTGATGGTTAGTTTTAGGGTTAGGTTGAGGGCTAGGATGTGGGTTAGGGTTAGGATTAGGGTTAGGGTGAGGGCTAGGGTGAGGGTGAGGGTTAGGGTAAGGCTTAGGCTTATGGTTAGGCTGAGGGTGAGGGTATGGTTTTGTGTTAGGGTTAGGGTGATGTTTAGGTTTATGGTTAGGGTGAGGGTTATGATGAGGTTTAGAGTTATATTGAGGGTTATGGTGAGGATGATGATAAGGGTAAAGGAGAGGATTAAGCTGAGGGTGAGGTTTTCGTTAAGGTTGAGGTTTAGGGTTAGTTTTAGGGTTAGGGTAAGTGTTAGGGTTAGGGTGAGGGTGAGAGTTAGATTGAGGATAAAGGTGTGGGTTAGTGTGAGATTTAGGATGAGGATGAGGGTTAGGATTAGGGTGAGTGTGAGGTTTAGAATTACGGTTAGGTTGAGGGCTAGGGTGAGTTTGAGGGTGAGGGTTAGGGTTAGGGTTAGGGTGAGGTTTAGGTTTTGGGTTAGGGTTAGAGTAAGATTTAGGGAGAGGGTGAGGTTTAGGGTTAGAGTTAGGGTTAGGGTAAGGGATAGGGTGAGGATGATGTTAAGGGTAATGGTGAGGTTTAGGCTGAGGTTGAGGGTTAAGATAAGCGTGAGTGTTAGGGTTAGGTTTAGGGTTAGGATAAGGGTTAGGGTTAGGTTAGGGTTACGGTTAGTGTTAGGTGTTGGTTAGATTGAAGATTAGTTTTAGGGTTAGTGTGAGGCTTAGGGTGAGTGTGAGGGTTAGGGTTAGGCTGAGGGTGAGGGTTAGATTTAGGGTTAGGGTGAGGGCTAGGGTGAGGTTGAGGGTTATGGTTAGTGTTAGGGTTAGGGTGAGGTTTAGGATTAGGGTGAGGGTTAGGGTTAATGTGAGGGTGAGTGTTAGGGTTATGGTGAGGGTTAGGGTTAGGGTGAGGGTTATGGTTAGGGTGAGGGTTTGGGTTAGGTTTAGGGTGAGGGTGAGGGTGAGGTTTAGGGTTAGATATATTGTTAGTGGGAGGGTTAGTGGGAGGGTTAGTGTTAGGGTTAGTGTTACGGTTAGGGTGAGGGTGAGGTTTAGGTTGAGGTTTAGGGTTAGGGTTAGTGTTAGGGTTATGGTTAGGTTAAATTTAGGGTGAGGGGTAAGATGACGTTTAGGCTTAGGTGGAGGGTTAGTTACGTTTAGGTTTAGGTTGAGGGTAAGTGTTATGATGAGCGTTAGGGTGAGGGTGAGGTTTAGGTTTAGAGTTAGGGTTAGGTTGAGGGTTAGGTTGAGGGTTAGGGTTAGAGTTAGTGTTAGGGTTAGTGTTAGGGTGATCGTTAGGGGGTGGTTTAGGGTTAGGGATAGGGTTAGGATTAGGTTTAGGGTGAGTGTGATTGTGTGTGTTAGGGTTAGGTTTATGGTTAGGCTTAGGGTTAGGCTGAGGGTGATGTTGAGAGACAAGTGCTAGGGTTAAGGTGCGGGTTACGGTTAGGTTTAGGTTGAGGGTTAGGATGAGGTTTAGGGTTAGGATTAGGGTTAGGGAGAGGCCTAGGGTGATGGTGAAGTTTAGGGTTAGGGTTAGGTTGATGGTGAGATTTAGGTTTAGAGTTAGGGTTATGGTGAGGCTGAGGGTGAGAGTTAAGTTTAGGTTTAGTTTTAGGGTTAGGGTTAAGGTGAGGTTTAGGGTGAGTGTGAGGGTTAGGATTAGGATTAGGCTTAGGCTTAGGATGAAGGTGAGGGATAGTGTAAGGGTTAGTGTTAGGGTGAGAGTTAGGGTTCGAGTTAAGTTTAGGGTTAGGGTGAGGGTTAGGGTAAGGATTAAGGTGAGGGTGAGAGTTAGGGTTAGGCTTAGTGTTAGCGTGAGGTTTAGGATGAGGGTTAGGGTTAGGATTAGGGTTAGGGTGAGGGCTAGGGTGAGGGTGAGGTTTAGGTTTAGGGTTAGGGTGAGGTTAGAGTTAGGGTTAGGGTTAGGGTGAGGGTGAGGTTTAGGGTTAGAGATAGGGTTAGTGTGAGGCTGATTGAGATTGTTAGAGTTAGGGTTAGGGTTAGGGTTAGGGTTAGGGTGAGGAATAGGGTGAGGGTGAGGGTTAGGTTTAGGGTTAGGATTAGGATTAGGGTAATAGGGTGAGTGTGAGGGTTAGGGTTAGGGTTAGGCCTAGGGTTAGGCTGAGGGTGAGGGTGAGGCTGAAAGTTAGGGCTAGGTTGAGACAGAGGGTTTGGGTTAGGGTGAGGGTTAGGGTTCAGGGTAAGTTTATGGTTAGGATGAGGGTTGGGTTAGTGTTACAGTGAGCTTGAGGGTTAGGGTTAGTTTGAGGGTTAGGGTTGGGGTTAGGTTTAGTTTTAGGGTGAGGATTAGGGTTAGGGTTAGGGTAAGGATTAGGATTAGAATTAGGGTTAGAATTAGGGTGAGGGTGAGGGCTAAGGTGAGGGTGAGTTTACTGTTAGTGTTAGGGTGAGGTTTAGGGTTAGGGTTAGGGTTAGGGTGAGGGTTTGGATGAGGGTTAGGGTTACGGTGAGGGTGAGGGTTAGGGTTTGGGTGACGGTAAGGGTAAAGATGAGGGTTAGGCTGAAGGTGAGTGTTAGGATTAGGGTTAGGGTTAGGGTTAGGGTTAGGTTTAGGGTTAGGATTAGTGTTATTGTTAAGTTTATGGTTAGACTTACGGTGAGGGTGAGGGTGAGGGTCAGGTTGAAGTTTAGGGTTAGGGTGAGGTTTAGGGTTAGGGTTATGTTGAGGGTGAGGTTTAGGGTTAGATTTAGGGTTAGCGGGAGGGTTAGTTCGTGGGTTAGAGTTAGGGTTAGTGTTAGGGTTAAGGTTAGGGTGAAGGTTAGGTTGAGGTTAAGGGTTAGTGTTTGGGATAGGGTATGCTTAGGGTTAGGGTGAGGGTTAGTGTAAGTTTTAGGTTTATTTTTAGGCTTAGGCTTAGGGTTAGGCTGGGGGTGAGGGTGGGGCTGAAGATTAGGTTTAGTGTGATGGTTAGGGTGAGGGTTAGGTTGAGGTTTAGGGTTAGGGTTAGTGTTAGGGTTAAGGTTAGGGTGAGAGTTAGTGGGAGGGTTAGGGTTAGGGATAGGGTTAGTATTGGGGTTAGGATGATTGTCAGTGTGTGCGTTAGGGTTAGGTTTAGGTTTAGGCTTAGGGTTAGGCTGAGTTTGAGGTTCATGGTGAGGGTTAGGGTTAGAGTTAGGGTTAAGGGAGGATGAGGTTTAAGGTTAGAGTTAGGGTTAGGGTGAGGCTGAGGTTGAGGGTTAGGGTTAGTGTTAGGGTTATGGTTAGGGTTAAGGTGATGGTTAGGGTAAGGGTGCAAATTAGGGTTAGGTTTAGGATTTGGATTAGGATTAGACTTAGGGTGAGTGTGAGGGTTAGGGTTAGGCTTAGGCTTAGGCTTGGCTTAGGCTGAGGGTGAGGGTGAGCATGAGGTTTAGGGTTAGCTTGAGGGTTAGGTTTAGGGTTAGGGTGAGGTTTGGGTTAGGGTTAAGTTTAGTGTTAGGGTGAGGGTTAAGGTGAGGGTTTTGGTGAGGGTGAGGGTTAGGGTTAGGTTGAGCGTTAGCATTAGGGTTAGGGTTAGGGTGATGGTTATTTTTAGAGTTAGTGTTAGGGTGAGGGTTAGGATGAGGGTTAGGGTTAGGATTAGAGTTAGGGTGAGGGCTTGGGTGAGGTTGAGGTTGAGGTTTAGGGTTGGGGTGAGGTTTGCCGTTAGGATTAGGGTTAGGTTTAGGTTTAGGTTGAGGGTGAGGTTTAGGGTTAGAGTTAGGGTTAGGGTGAGGCTGATTGTGATTGTTAGAGTTAGGTTTAGTGTTCGACTTAGGGTTAGGGTTAGGGTTAGGTTTAGGGTGAGGGTGAGGGTTAGCATTAGGTTTAGGATTAGAATTAGGGAAAGGGTTAGGGTTTGTTTGAAGGTTAGGGTTAGGGTTAGGGTTAGGGATAGGCTGAGAGTGAGGGTGACGGTGAGGGTTAGGGTTGGGGTGAGTTTTAGGCTTAGGGTTAGGGTGAGAGTTAGGGTTCGAGTTAAGTTTATGGTTAGGGTGAGGCTTAGGGTTAGGGTTACGGTGATCGTGAAGGTTAGGGTTAGGTTGAGGGTTAGGGTTAGGGTTAGGGTTAGGGTGTTGGTTATTGTTAGGTTTAGGGTAAGGGTTAGGAGGATAATTAGGTTTAGGATTAGATTTAGGGTGAGGGTGTGTGTTAGGATTAGGTTTAGGGTTAGGGTTAGGGTTAG
The DNA here is from genome assembly GCF_024711535.1 of Dipodomys merriami. NCBI lineage: Eukaryota > Metazoa > Chordata > Mammalia > Rodentia > Heteromyidae > Dipodomys > Dipodomys merriami. The sequence continues at coordinate 2,929,313 of NW_027206335.1, read as the reverse complement.
GGTTAGAGTTAGAATTAAGGTGAGGATGAGGGTTAGGGTTAGGTTTAGGTTGAGTTTTATGTTTAGGAGTAGGATTAGGGTTAGGGAGAGGGTGAGGTTTATGGTTAGATTTAGGGTTAGGGGGAGGGTTAGTTCGTGGGTTACCGTTAGTGTTAGTGTTAGGGTTAAGGTTAGTGTAAGTGATAGGTTGAGGTTAAGGGGTAGGGATAGGGGTAGGGTTAGGATTAGGATTAGGGTGAGGGTGAGTGTGAGGGTTAGGGTTAGGGTGAGGCTTAGTCTTAGCGTTAGGCTGAGGGCGATTGTGGGTGTTAAGATTAGGTTTAGGGAGAGGGCTAGGGAGAGGGTGAGGTTTAGTGTAAGGGTTAGGCTTTGGCTTAGGGTTAGGCTGAGCGTGGGGTTGAGGGTGAGGTTTAGGGTAAGGGTGATGGTTAGGTTTACAGTTAGGGTGAGGGGTAGGTTGACGTTTAGGATTAGGGGGAAGGTTAGGGTGAGAATGATGGTAAGGGTAAAGGTGAGGTTTAGGCTGAAGGTAAGATTTAAGTTAAGGGTGACGATTAGGGTTAGGTTTAGGGTTAGGGTAAGGGTAAGGGTTAGGAGTAGGGTGAGGGTTAGATTGAGGATTAGGGTTAGGGTTAGGGTGCGGTTTAGGATTAGGGTGAGGGTTAGGGTTAGTGTTAGTTTTAGGGTTAGTGTTCGGGTTAGGGTAAGAGGGTGAGGGTTAGGGTTAGGGTGAGGGTAATGGTTAAGTTGAGGGTTAGGGTTAGGGTTATTGTTAGGGTTAGGGTTAGGGTTATGGTTATGCTGAGGGTGAGGGTGATTGTTAGGGTTAGGGTTAGGGTGAGGTTTAGTGTTAGGGTTAGGGTGAGAGTTAGAGTTAGGGTGAGGATGAGGTTTAGGGATAGTGTTAGGGTTAGGGTGAGGGTTAGTGTGAGTGTTAGGGTTAGAGTAAGGGTTAGTGTGGGGTGACCATAAGGGTAAACGTGAGGGTTAGGCTGAGGATAAGGGTTATGGTCGGATGATTTTTAGGTTTAGGGGGAGGGTTAGGGTTATGGGAAGGATGTGAGTGAGGGTTAGATTGAGGATTAGTGTCAGGGTTAGTGTGTGGTTTAGGGTGATGGTGAGGGTTAGGGTTAGGGTGAGGGCTAGGGTGAGGGTGAGGTTTAGGTTTAGGTTCAGGCTGAGGTTTAGGGTTAGAGTGATGGTTCTGGTTAGTGTGAGGTTTAGTGATAGGGTTAGGGTTAGTGTTAGGGTGAGGGTAAGTGTTAGGGTGAGGGTTAGGTTTAGGGTGAGAGTTATGGATAGTTTGAGGGTTAGGCTTACGGTTAGGGTTATTTTTAGGCTTAGGGTTAGGTTTACGGTTACAGTGAGGGTGAGGGTGATGGTTAGGTTTAGGGTTAGGGTGAGGTTTAGGTTTAGGGTTAGGATTAGAGTTAGGGTTAGGGTGAAGGTGAGGTTTACTTTTAGAGTTAGGGTTAGTAATAGGGTTAAGGTTAGGATGAGGGTTAGGGTTAGGGTTAAGCTTAGACTTAGGCTTATGCTTAGGTCGAGTATGAGGGTGATGGTTAGGGTTAGGGTTAGGGTGAGGGTTAGGGTTAGGGTTAGGGTGAGGGTGAGGATAAGGTTTAGCATTAGGATTAGGGTTAGGGTGAGGGCTAGGCTGAGGGTTAGGGAGATGGTTAGGTTTAGGGATAGGGTTAGGTTTAGGATTAGGGTTAGGGTGAGGGTGAGTGTGAGTGTTGGGGTTAGGCTTAGGGTTAGGCTTATGGTTCGGCTGAGGGTTAGGGTGTGGGTTGGGGTTAGTTTTTGGGTTAAAGTGTGGGTGAGGCTGAGGATTTATGTTATGTTTAGGGTTATGTTTAGGGTTAGGGTTAGGCTTAGGCTTAGGGTTAGGGTTAGGGTGAGGTTTAGGGTTAGATATAGGATTAGGGGAGGGTTAGGGTAAGGGTTAGGTACAGGGTTAGTGTTAGGATTAGGGTGAGAATGAGGGCTAGGTTGAGTTTTAGGGTTACGTTTAAGTTTAGGGTTAGTGTGAGGGTTAGTGTTAGGGTTAGGGTTAGAGTTACAGTGAGGGTGAGGTTGCGGGTGAGGTTTAGGGTTAGAGTTAGTGTGGGGTATACGGTTAGGGTTAGGGTTAAGTTGAGGGTGAAGGTGAGGTTTAGGGTTAGATTTAGGGTTAGTGATAGTTTGAGGGTTAGGTTTAGGGTTAGGGTGAAGTTTATGGTCAGGGTGAGGTTTAGGGTTAGAGTTAGGTTTATGTTGAGGGTTAGGGTTAGCGTTAGTGTTAGGGTTACTGTTAGGGTGAGAGTTAGGGGGAGGGTTAGTTTTAGGCTTAGGATTAGGTTTAAGGGGAGGGTGAGTGTGTGTGTTAGGTTTAGGATTAGGGTTAGGGTAAGGACTAGGGTGAGGGTGAGAGTTAAGGTAAGGTTTAGGCTCAGGCTTTTAGGGTTAGCCTGAGCGTGAGGTTGAGGGTGAGGGTTAGGGTTAGGGTGATGGTTAGGTTTACCATTAGGTGAGGGTTAGGCTGAGTTTTAGGGTTAGGGGGAGGATTAGGGTGAGAATGATGGTAAGGGTAAAGGTGAGGTTTAGGCTTAGGATGAGGTTTAAGGTAAAGGTGAGGGTTAGGGTTAGGAGAAGTGTGTGGGTGAGGGTTAGATTGAAGATTAGTGTTGGGGTGAGTGTGAGGTTTAGGGTGAGGATGAGGATTAGGTTTAGGGTGAGGGCTAGCGTGAGGGTGAGGTTTAAGTTTAGGTTTAGGTTGAGGTTTAGGGTTAGGATGATGGTAAGGGTTAGTGTGAGCGTTAGTGTTAGGGTTAGGGTTAGTGATAGGGTTAGTGTTAGTGATAGGGTTAGGTTTAGTGTTAGGTTGAGGGTAAGTGTTAGGGTGAGGGTTAGGGTTAGGGTGAGGGTTATGTTTAGGTTGCGGGTTAGGGTTTGGGTTAGTGTTAGGGTTAGAGTTAGGGTAAGTGTGAGAGTGAGGTTTACGGTTAGAGTTAGGGTTAGTGTTAGGTTTAGGGTTAGGGTGAGGGTTAGGGTTAGGATTAGGCTTAGGCTTAGGCTTAGGCCGAGCATGAGGGTGAGGGTTAGGGTTAGGGTTAGGGTGATTGTTAGGGTTAGGTTAAGAGTTACAGGTTGAGGATGAGGTTAAGGTTAAGGTTAGTGTGACCTTTAGGTTGAGGTTTAGGGTTACGGTTAGGGTTAGGGGTAAGTTGAGAGTGAGGTTTAGGGTTGGGGTTAGTGTTATGGTGAGGGTGAGAGTTAGCTTGACGTTTAGGGATAGGGCTAGGTTTAGGATTAGGGTAAGGGTGAGGGTGAGTGTGAGGGTAAGGGTGAGGGTTAGGGTGAGGGTAAGTGTTAGGGTGAGGGTTTGGGTTAGGGTGAGGGTTATGGTTAGGGTTAAGTTTAGGATTAGGTTTAGGGTGAGGGTGAGTATGAGGGTTAGGGTGAGGGTTAGGGTGAGGGTAAGTATTAGGGTTAGAGTGTGGGTTAGGGTGAGGGTGTGGTTTGGGGTTAGATTTACGGTTAGGATGAGGTTGAGGTTGAGGGTGAGGTTGAGGGTTATGGTTAGGGTTACGGTGAGAGTTAGGGTGAGGGTTAGGGTTAGAGTTAGGATTATTGTTAGGGTTAGCGTTAGGGTTAGGGTGATGGTGAAGTTTAGGTTTAGAATTAGGGTTAAGGTGAGGTTGAGGGTGAGGGTGAGGGTTAGGGTTAGGTGTAGGATATGGATTAGGGTTAGGGTTACGGTGAGTGTGAGGGTGAGGGTTAGGGTTAGGGTTAGCCTTAGGTTTAGGCTGAGGGAGAGTGTGAGGGTGAGGGTTAGGGTTAGTTTGAGGGTTAGGATTAGGGTTAGGTTGAGGTTTATTGTTAGGTTTACTGTTAGATTCAGGGTTATGTTGAGGGTGAGGTTTAGGGGTAGAGTTATGGTTCGGTTAAGTTTAGGGTTAGGGTGAGGGTTACGGTAAGGGTTATGGTGAGAGTAAGGATTAGGGTTAGGTTGAGGGTTAGGGTTAGGGTTAGGGTGAGGGTGAGGGTTAGGGTTAGTTTTAGAGTTAGGGTTAGGTTGAGGGTTAGGTTGAGGTTGAGGGTTAGGCTTAGGGTTACGATTAGGATTAAGGTAATGGTTAGGGTGAGTGACATTAGGGTTAGGGTTAGGCTTAGGCTTAGCGTTAGGCTGAGGGTGAAGGTGAGGGTGAGGGTGAGGGTTCAGGCGAGGGTTACGGTTAGGGTTAGGGTGAGAGTTAGTGTTTGGTTAAGTTTAGGGTTAGGGGGAGGGTTAGGGTTAGGGTTATGGTGAGAGTGAGGGTTAGGATTAGGGTTAGGATTAGTGTTATTGTTACTGTTAGGGTTAGAGTTATGGTGAGGGGCCGGGTGAGGGTGAGTGTGAGGGTTAGGGAGGGTTAGGGTGAAGTTTACGGTTAGGGTTAGGATTAGGGTTAGGGTGTGGGTGAGGTTTACAGTTAGATTTAGGGTTCGTTGGAGGGTTAGGTTGAGGGTTAGGGTTAGGGTGAGTGTTAGGGATAAGGTTAGGTTGAGGTTTAGGTTGAGGTTTAATGTTAGGGTTAGGGTTAGGTTTAGGATTAGGGTTAGGGTGAGGGTGAGTGTGAGGGTTAGGATAAGGCTTAGGCTGAGGGATAGGCTGAGGGTGAGGGTGGGGGTGAGGATTTGGGTAGGGTGATGGTTAGGGTTAGGGTTCAGGTGAGTGTTAGGATGAGGGTTAGGGTTAGGATTAGGTTTAGGGTGAGGGCTAGGGTGAGGGTGAGGGTTAGGGTAAGTGTTAGGCTTAGGATTTGGGGTAGGCTGAGCGTGAGGTTGAGGGTAAAGGTTAGGGTTAGGGTAAGGGTGAGGATTAGTGTTAGGGTTATTTTGGGGGTGACGGTAAGTGTAAAGGTGAGGGTTAGGCAGAGCGTGAGGGTTACGGTAAGTGTGAGGTTTAATGTTAGGGTGAGGGTTAAGATTAGAGTTATGTTGAGGGTGAGGGTTAGATTGAGGATTAGTGTTAGGGTTAGTGTGAGGTTTAGGGTGAGGATGAGAATTAGGGTTAGGGTGAGGGCTAGGGTGAGGGTGAGGTTTAGGGTTAGTGTTAGGGTGAGGTTTAGGGTTAAGATGATGATTAGGGTTAGTGTGAGGGTTAGTGTTAGGGTTAGGGTTAGTGTAAGAGTGAGAGTTAGGGTTAGGGTGAGGTTTATGTTTAGGGTGAGTGTTAGGGTTAGGGTTAGGGTTATTGTTAGCGTTAGGGTTAGGGTTACGGTTACTGTGAGGGTGAGGGTGAGGGTTAGGGTTAGGGTTCAGATGAGGTTTAGGGATAGGGTTAGAGTTAGGGTTAGGGTCACAGTGAGTTTTAGCGTTAGAGTTAGGTTTAGGGTGAGGCTGAAGTTGAGGGTTAGGGTTAGGATTAATGTTAGGGTTAGGCTTAAGTTGAGGGTAAGTTTGAGGGTGAGGGTTAGGTTTAGGTTTAGGATTCGGATTAGGGTTAGGGTTAGGGTGAGTGTGAGTGTTAGGGTTAGGGTTAGTCTTAGGGTTAGGCTGAGGGTGAGGGTGAGGGTGAGGGTGAGGGTAAGAGTTAGAGTTATGGGGAGGGTTAGGATGAGGGTTAGGGTTAGGATTAGTGTTAGGGTGAGGGCTAGGGTGAGGGTGAGGTTTAGGGTTAGGGTTAGTGTGAGGTTTAGTGTTAGGGTTAGGGTTAGGGTGAGGGTGAGGGTGAGGGTTAAGGATAGGGTTAGGATTAGGATTAGGGTAAGGGATAGAGTGAGTGTGAGGGCTAGGCTTAGGGTTAGGTTTAGGCTTAAGTTTATGCTGAGGGTGAGGGTGAGGGTGAGGGCTTGGTTGAGCGTGAGGTTTAGGGTTAGGGTTAAGCTTAGACTTAGGTTTAGGCTGAGGCTGAGGGAGAGTTTGAGGGTTATGGTTAGGGTTATGGTTGGGGTTACCCTTAGGATGAGGGTTAGGATGAGGATTAGGGTTAGGGTGAGTGTTAGGTTGAGGGTGACGGTAAGGGTTAAGGTGAGGTTTAGGCTGAGGGTGAGGGTTACGGTCAGGGTGAGTCTTAGGGTTAGGGTGAGGGTGAAGTTTATTTGAGTATTAGTGTTAGGGTTAGTGTGAGGTTTAGATTGAGGATGAGAGTTAGGGTTAGGTTGAGGGATAAGTTGAGGCTGAGGGTTAGGTTTAGGGTGAGGTTTAGGGTTAGGGTGAGACTTAGGGTTAGTGTGAGGGTTAGTGTTAGGGTTAGGGATAGTGTTAGGGTGAGGGTAATTGTTAGGGTGAGGTTTATGGTTTGGGTGAAGGTTATGTTTAGGATGAGTGTTAGGGTTAGGGTTAGGGTTATTGTTAGGGTTAGGCTTAAGGTTATGCTGAGGGTGAGGGTGAGGGTTAGGGTTAGGGTTAGGGTTAGGGTTAGGGTGAGAGTTAGGGTTCAGGTTAAGTTTAAGGTTAGGGTGAGGTAGGTTTACGGTTACCTTGAGCGTGAGGGTTAGGGTTAGGTTGAGGGTTATTGTTAGGGTTAGGGTTAGGGTGAGGTTAGGGTTAGAGTTAGGGTTAGTGTTAGGATCAGGGTAGGTGTTAGGGTGAGGGTTTTGGTTAGGGTGAAGGTTATGATTAGGTTGAGGGTTAGGATTAGGATTAGGGTTATTGTTAAGGTTAGGTTTAGTGTTACGTTTACAGTGAGGGTGTGCGTGAGGTTTAGGGTTAGAGTGATGTTTAATGTTTGGGTTCGGGTTAGAGTTAGGGTTAGGGTGAGGGTGAGGTTTAGAGTTAGATTTAGAGTTAGGGTGAGGGTTAGATTGAGGGTTAGGTTTAGGTTTAGGCTTAATGTTAGGCTGAGGGCAAGGTTGGTGGTGAAGATTAGGGTTAGGGTGAGGGTTAGGTTAACGGTTAGGGGGAGGGTTAGGAGTGGGTTTAGGGTTAGGATTGGGGTTAGGGTGAGAGCTAGGGTGAGGTTGAGGTGAAGGATTAGGGTTAGGGTGAGGGTTAGGGTTAGGGTGAGAGTTAGGGTTCGGGTTAAGTTTAGGGTTTGGTTGCGGGTTAGGATAAGGGTTACGGTGAGGGTGAGGGTTAGGGTTAGGTTGAGGGTTAGGGTTAGGATTAGGGTTAGGGTGAGGGTGAGGGTGAGGGTTAGGGTTAGTGTTAGGATGAGGATTAGGTTTAGGATTAGGGTTAGGGTGAGGGCTAGTGTAAGGGTGAGGTTTAGTGTTAGGGTTAGGGTTAGAGTTACTGTTAGCGTGAATGTGAGTTTTAGGTGTAGAGTTAGAGTGAGGGTGCGGGTTAGGGTCAGGGTTAGGGTTATGGTGCGGGTTCGTGTGTGGGTAACGGTAAGGGTAAAGGTGAGGGTTAGGCTGAGGATGAGGGTTACGGTAAGATTGAGTGTTAGGGTTAGGTGGAGGTTTAGTGTTAGGGTTAGGGTGAGGGTGAGGGTCAGATTGAGGATTAGTATCAGGGTTAGTGTGAGGTTTAGGGTGAGGATGAGGGTTAGGGTTAGGGTGAGGTCTACAGTGAGGGTGAGGGTTAGGGTTAGTGTTAGGGTGAGGTTTAGGGTTATTGTGATGTTTAGGGTTAGTGTGAGCCTTAGTGTTATTGTTAGGGTTAGTGTTAGGGTGAGGGTAAGTGGTAGGGTGAGGGTTAGGGTAAGGGTGAGTGTAATGTTTAGGGTGAGGTTTAGGGTTAGGTTTAGGTTTATTGTTAGGGGTAGGGTTAGGGTTAGAGTTAGAGAATGGGTGAAGGTGAGATTTAGGGTTAGACTTAGAGTTAGTGTTAGGGTTAGGGTTAGGGTGAAGGTTAGGGATATGGTTAGGTTTAGGATTATTCTTAGGCTTAGGCTTAGGCCGAGCATGAGGTTGAGGGTTAGAGTTAGGGTTAGGGTGAGGGTTAGGGTTAGGGTTAGAGTGAGGTTTAGGATGAGGTTTAGTGTTAGGAGTAGGGTTAGGGTGAAGGCTAGAGTGAGGGTAAGGGTGAGGGTTAGGGTTAGGGAATGGGTTAGGTTTAGGATTAGGGTTAGTGTGAGGGTGTTTGTGAGGGTTAGGGTTAGAGTTAGGGTTAGGCTTAGAGGTAGGTTGAGGGTTAGGTTGTGGGTTAGGGTTAGGGTTTGGGTTAAGGTGAGGGTGAGGCTGAGGATTAGGGTTACTTTTAGGGTTAGGGTTAGGGTTAGGTTTAGTGTTATGTTTAGGGTTATGGTTAGGCTTAGGGTTAGGGTTAGGGTGAGGTTTAGGGTTAGTTATAGGGTTAGGGGGAGGGTTAGCGTAAGGCTTAGTCATAGGGTTAGTGATAGGGTTAGGGTGATGGTGAGGGTTAGGTTGAGGTTAAGGGTTAGGCTTAAGGTTAGGGTTAGTTTGAGGGTTAGTGTTAGGGTTACGGTTAGTGTTAGGGTGAGGGTAAGTGTTAAGGTGAGGGTTTGGTTTAGGGTGAGGGTTATGGTTAAGGTGAGGGTTAGGATTAGGGTTAGGGTTATTTTTAGGTTTAGGTTTAGGGTTAGGGTTACTGTGAGGGTGAGGTTGAGGGTTAGAGTTATGGTTAGGGTGAAGTTTAGGGTTTGGGTTAGGGTTAATGTGAGGGTTAGGGTGAGGTTGAGGTTTAGTGATAGAGTTAGGTTTAAGGTCAGGGTTAGGTTGAGGTTTAGGGTTAGGGTGTTAGTGTTAGGGTTAGGGTGAGCGTTAGGGGGAGGGTTAGGGTTAGGGTTATGTTTAGGGTTAGTGTTAGGGTTAGGGTGTGGGTGAGGTTTAGTGATAGAATTAGGGTTAGGGTGAGGCTGAGGGTGAGGGTTAGTGTTAGTTTTAGCATTAGGGTGAGGGTTAGGTTTAGGGATAGGTTTAGGATTAGGATTAGGGTTAGGGTTAGGGTGAGTATGAGGGTAAGGGTTAGGGTTAGGGTAGGCCTTAGGTTTAGACTGAGGGTGAGGGTGAGTGTGAGGGTTAGGTTTAGGGTGAGGGTTAAGTTTAGGGTTAGGGTGAGTTTTTGTGTTAGGGTTAGGATTAAAGTTAGGGTTAGGGTGAGCATGAGGTTCAGGGGTAGATTTAGGGTTGGGGTTAGGGTTATTTTTAGGGTTAGGGTTAGGGTTAGTGTAGAGTTAGGGTTACAGTTAGGGTTAGGGTGAGCATGAGGTTTACGGTTAGAGTTACGGTTAGTGTTAGGGTTAGGGGTAGGGTGAGGGTTAGGGTTAGGATTAGGCTTAGGCTTAGGCTTAGGCTGAGCATGAGGGTGAGGGTTAGGTTTAGGATTAGGGTGAGTGTTAGGATGAGGTTTAGTGTTAGGATTAGGATTAGGTTGAGGGCTAGGGTGAGGGTTATGGTGATGGTTAGGTTTAGGCATAGGGTTCGGGTTAGGATTAGGGTTAGGGTTAGGGTTAAGGTGAGGTTTAAGGTTAGGGTTAGGGTTACATTTAGGCTTCGGGTTAGGCTGAGTGTGAGGGTGGAGGTGAGGTTAGAGTTAATATTAGTATTAGGGTTAGAGTTATTTTTTGTGTTATGGTTAGGGTTAAATTTGCAGTGAGGGTGAGGCTGCGGGTGAGGGTTATGGTTAGAGTTATGGTTAGGTTTAGGGTTAGTGTTATTCTTAGGGTTAGGTTTAGAGTTAAGGTGAGGGTGAGGGTTAGGGTTGGGTTGAGGTTTAGGGTTTGGTTTAGGGTGAGAGATAGGGTTCGGTTAAGTTTAGGGTTAGAGAGAGGGTTAGGGTTTGGGTTAAGGTGAGCGTGAGGGTTAAGATTATGTTTAGCATTAGGGTTATTGTTACTGTTAGGGTTAGAGTTATGGTGAGGGTGAGGGTGAGGGTGAGGGTTAGGCTTAGAGTTGGGATGAGGTTTCCGATTAGGGTTAGGATTAGGGTTAGGATGAGAGTGAGGTTTAGTGTTAGATTTAGGGTTAGTTGGAGGATTAGGTCGAGGGTTAGGGTTAGGGTTAGTGTTCAGGATAAGGTTAGGGTGAGGGTTAGGTTGAGGTTTAGTGTTAGGGTTAGGGTTAGGTTCAGGATTAGGTTTAGGGTGAGGGTGAGAGTGAGGGTTAGGGTTAGGTTTACGCTTAGGGTTATGCTGAGGGTGAGGGTGGGGATGAGGAGTAGGGTTAGGGTGATCGTTAGGGTTAGGGTTAGGGTGAGGGTTAGGGTTAGTATTAGGGTTAGGGTGAGGGCTAGGGTGAGGGTGAGGGTTAGGGTAAAGGTTAGGGTTAGGCTTAGGCTTAGCGTTAGGCTGTGCATGAGGTTGAGGTTGAGGGTTATGGTTAGGGTTAGTGTGAGGTTTAGTGTTAGGGTTAGTGTGGAGGAGATGGTAAGGGTAAAGGTGATGGTTAGGTGGAGGGTGAGGTTTACGGAAAGGGTGAGGGTTAATGTTAGGGTGAGGGTGAGGGTTAGGGTTAGGGTTAGGGTTAGGGTTAGGATGAGGTTTAGGTTTAGATTTAGGGTTAGGGTGATGCAGAAGTTGAGAGTTAGGGTTAAGATTAATGTTAGGGTTAGGCTTAAGGTGAGGGTTAGGTTGAGGGTGAGGGTTAGGTTTAGGGTTAGGATTAGCATTAGGGTTAGTGTTACGGTGAGTGTGAGGGTTAGGGTTAGGCTTAGGGTTAGGCTGAGGGTGAGGGTGAGGGTGAGGTTGAGAGTTAGTGTGCGGGTTAGGGTTAGGGTTATGGCGAGGATTAGGATTAGGTTTACGGTTAGGATTAGGGTTGTTGTGAGGGCTAGGGTGAGGGTGAGGTTTAGGGTTAGGGTTAGGGTGAGGTTTAGGTTTAGTGTTAGGGTTAGGGTGAGATTGAGGTTTAGGGTTAGATTTAGGGTTAAGTTGAGGCTGAGTGTGCAGGGTAGGGTTAGGCTTAGTTTTAGGATTAGGGTAAGGGATAGGTTGAGTGTGAGGGTTAAGTTTAGGTTTAGGATTAGCCTTAGGGTTATGCTGTGGTTGAGGGTTAGGGTGATGGTTAGCTTTAGGGTTAGGGTGAGTGCTAGGATGAGGTTTAGGGGAGGATTAGGGTTAGGGTGAGAGCTAGTGTGAGAGTTATGGTGAGGGTTAGGTTTAGGCATAGGGTTAGGTTTAGGATTAGGTTTAGGTTGAGGGTGAGTGTGAGGGTTAGTGTTAGGGTTAGGCTTAGGGATAGGGTTAGGTTTAGGATTAGGGTTAGGGTTACAGTGACGGTGAGGGTTATGGTTAGGGTTAGGGCTAAGCTTATTGTTAGTGTTATGGTTAGGGTTAAGTCTGTGGTGAGGGTAAGGCTTAGGGTGAGGGTTATGGTTATGTTTAGGGTTAGGGTTAGGGTTAGAGTTACAGTGAGGTTGAGGGTGAGGGTGAGGTTTAGGGTTAGTGTGATCTTTAGGTTGAGGTTTAGGGTTAGGGTTAGTGTTAGGGTGAGGGTGAGGGTTAGGTTGAGGTTTAGGGATAGGGTTAGGTTTATGATTAGGTTTAGGGTGAGGGTGAGTGTGAGGTTTAGGGTGAGGGTTACGGTGATGGTAAGTGTTAGGGTGAGGGTTTGGTTTAGGGTTCGCGTTATTTTTAGGGTGAGGGTTTGGATTAGGGTTAGGGTGAGTTTTAGGATTTGAGTAAGTGTTAGAGTGAGGGTGAGGGTTAGGGTGATGTTTAGGGTTAGAGTTAGGGTTCTGGTGAGGGTTAGGTTGAGGTTTAGAGTTAGTATTAGGGTTAGGGTTACGGTGAGAGTTAGGGGGTGGGTTAGGGTTATGGTTAGGCTTAGCGTTAGGGTTAGGGTGAGGGTGAAGTTTAGGTTTAGAATTAGGGTTAGGGTGAGGCTGAGGGTGAAGTTGAGGATTCGGGTTAGGGTTAGGATTTGGATTAGGGTTAGGGTTAGGGTGAGTGTGAGAGTTAGGGTTAGGGTTAGGTTTAGCCTTAGGTTTAGGCTGAGGGTGAGGGTGAGGTTTAGGGTTAGTGTGAGGGTTAGGGTTCGGGTTAGGGTGTGGTTTAGTGTTAGGGTTATTGTTAGGGTTAGGGTTATGGTGAGGGTGAGGTTTAGATTGAGGATTAGTGTTAGGGTTAGTGTGAGGTTTAGGGTGAGGATGAGAGTTCGGTTTAGGGTGAGGGCTAGGATGAGGGTAAGGTTTAGGGTTAGTGTTAGGGTGGGGTTTAGGGTTAAGGTGATGATTAGGGTTAGTGTGAGGGTTAGTGTTAGCATGAGGGTAAGTGTTAGGGTTAGCGTTATTGTTATTGTTAGCGTTAAGGTTAAGGTTCAGGTTAAGGTTAAGGTTACGGTTACTGTGAGGGTGAGGGTGACAGTTAGGGTTATGGTTCAGATGAGGTTTAGGGATAGGGTTAGGGTTAGGTTTAGGGTGAGTTTTAGGGTTAGAGTTAGGTTTAGGGTGAGGCAGAAGTTGAGGGTTAGGGTTAGGATTAGTGTTCCGGTTAGGCTTAAGGTGAGGGTTAGGTTGAGGGTGAGGGTTAGGTTTAGGGTTAGGATTAGGATTAGGGTTAGTGTTAGCGTGAGTGTGAGGGTTAGGGTTAGGTTTAGGGTGAGGGTTAAGGTTAGGATTAGGGTGAGTTTTAGTGTTTGGGTTAGGGTTAGAGTTAGGGTTAGGGTGAGAATGAGGTTCAGGGGTAGATTTAGGGTTGGGGTTAGGGTTATTTTTAGGGTTAGAGTTAGGGTTAGTGTTAGGGTTAGGGATAGGGTGAGGGTTAGGTTTAGCATTAGGCTTAGGCTTAGGCTTAGGCCAAGAATGAGGGTGAAGGTTAGGTTTAGGGTTAGTGTGAGAGTTAGGATGAGGTTTAGGGTTAGGATTAGGGTTAGGTTGAGGGCTAGGGTGAGGGTTATGGTGAGGGTTAGGTTTAGGCATAGGGTTAGGTTTATGATTAGGGTTAGGGTTAGGGTTGTGGTGAGGTTTAGGGTTAGGGTTAGGGTTAGGGTTACATTTAGTCTTCGGGTTAGGTTGAGGGTGAGGGTAGGGGTGAGGTTAGAGTTACTATTAGGGATAGGGTTAGGGTTATTTTTAGTGTTATGGTTAGGGTTAAATTTGCAGTGAGGGGGAGGCTGCGGGTGAGGGTTATGGTTAGAGTTATGGTCAGGTTTAGGGTTAGTGTTATTCTTAGGGGTAGGTTTAGATTTAAGGTGAGGGTGAGGGTTAGGGTTGGGGTGAGGTTTAGGGTTAGGGTTAGGGACAGATTTAGGGTTCGGTTAAGTTTAGGGTTAGCGTGAGGTTTAGGGTTAGGTTTAAGGTGAGCATGAGGGTTAGGATTATGGTTAGGATTAGTGTTATTGTTACTGTTAGGGTTAGAGTTATGGTGAGGGTGAGGGTGAGGGTTAGGCTTAGAGTTCGGGTGAGGTTTAGGGTTAGGGTTAGGATTAGGGTTAGGCTGAGGGTGAGGTTTAGAGTTAGATTTAGGGTTAGTTGGAGGATTAGGTCGAGGGTTAGGGTTAGGGTTAGTGTTTGGGATAAGGTTAGGGTGAGGGTTAGGTTGAGGTTTAGTGTTAGGGTTAGGTTTAGGATTAAGGTTAGCGTGAGGGTGAGTGTGAGGGTTAGGTTTAGGCTTACGCTTAGGGTTGAGGGTGAGGGTGGGGGTAAGGATTAGGGTTAGGGTGATCATTAGGGTTAGGGTTAGGATGAGGGTTAGGGTTAGGATTAGGGTTAGGGTGAGTGCTAGGGTGAGGGTGAGGGTTAGGGTAAGGGTTAGGCTTAGGCTTAGCATTAGGCTGAGCATGAGGTTGAGGGTGAGGGTTATGGTTAGGGTTAGGGTGAGGTTTAGTGTTAGGGTTAGTGTGGAGGAGATGGTAAGGGTAAAGGTGATGGTTAGGCGGAGGGTGAGGGTTACGGTAAGGGTGAGGGTTAATGTTAGTGTGAGGGTTAGGGTGAGGGTTATTGTGAGGATGAGGGTTAGATTGAGATTTAGTGTTAGGGTTAGTGTGAGGTTTAGGGTGAGGATTAGAGTTAGGGTTAGGGTGAGGGCTAGGGTGAGGGTAAGGTTTAGGGTAAGTGTTAGGGTGAGGTTTTGGGTTAAGGTGATGATTACAGTTAGTGTGAGTGTTAGTGTTATGGTTAGGGTTACTGTTAGGGTGAGGGTAAATGTTAGGGTGAGTGTTAGGGTTAGGGTTAGGGTTATTGTTAGCATTAGGGTTAGGGTTAACCTTACTGTGAGGGTGAGGGTGAGGGTTAGGGTTATGGTTTGGATGAGGTTTAGGGATAGGGTTAGGATTAGGGTTAGGGTTAGGGTGAGGTTTAGTGTTAGATTTAGGGTTAGGGTGAGGCAGAAGTTGAGGGTTAGGGTTAGGATTAATGTTAGGGTTAGGCTTAAGTTGAGGGTTAGGTTGAAGGTGAGGGTTAAGTTTAGGGTTAGGATGAGGATTAGGGTTAGGGTTAGGGTTAGTGTGAGGGTTAGGGTTAGTTTCAGGCTTAGGGATAGGCTGAGGGTGAGGGTGAGGTTGAGCGTTAGGGTGAGTGTTATGGTTAGGGTTATGGGGAGGGTTAGGATTACGTTTAGGTTTAGTATTAGGGTTAGGGTGAGGGCTAGGGTGAGGGTGAGGTTTAGGGTTAGGGTTAGGGTGAGGTTTAGGTTTAGTGTTAGGGTTAGGGTGAGGGTGAGGTTTAGGGTTAGAGTTAGGGTTAAGTTGAGGCTGAGGGAGCGGGGTAGGGTTAGGGTTAATTTTAGGATTAGGGTAAGGGATAGGGTGAGTGTGAGGGTTAAGTTTAGGGTTAGGGTTAGGCTTAGGGTTATGCTGAGGTTGAGGGTGAATGTGAGTGTTAGGGTTAGGGTGAGGGTGAGGGTTAGGTTTAGGGTTAGGGTGAGTGCTAGGATGAGGTTTAATGTGAGGATTAGGTTTAGGGTGAGGGTTAGTCTGAGGGTTATGGTGAGTTTTAGGTTTAGGCATAGGGTTAGGTTTAGGATTCGCGTTAGGTTGAGGGTGAGTATGAGAGTTAGGGTTAGGGTTAGGCTTAGGGATAGAGTTAGGTTTAGGATTAGGGTTAGGGTTAGGGTTACGGTGAGTGTTACAGTTAGGGTTAGGGCTAGGGTTATTGTTAGTGTGATGGTTAGGGTTAAGTTTGTGGTGAGGGTAAGTCTTAGGGTGAGGGTAAGAGTTATGTTTAGGGTTAGTGTTAGGGTTAGGTTTAGTGTTATTGTTAGGTTTAGGGTTAGAGTTACAGTGAGTTTGAGGGTGACGGTGAGGGTTAGGGTTAGTGTGACCTTTAGGTTGAGGTGTAGGATTAGCGTTAGGGGTAGGTTGAGGGTGAGGTTTAAGGTTAGAGTTAGGGTTAGGGGGAGTATTAGGGTGAGCTTTAGGGTTAGGGTTAGTGTTAGGGTGAAGGTGAGGGTTAGGTTGAGGTTTAGGGATAGGGTTAGGTTTAGGATTATGTTTAGGGTGAAGGTGAGTGTGAGGTTTAGGGTGAGGGTTAGGGTGATGGTAAGTGTTATGGTGAGGGTTTGGTTTAGGGTTCGGGTTATTTTTAGGGTGAGGGTTTGGATTAGGGTTAGGGTGAGTTTTAGGATTTGGGTAAGTGTTAGAGTGAGGGTGAGGGTGAGGGTGAGGTTTAGGGTTAGAGTTAGGGTTCTGGTGAGGGTTAGGTTGAGTTTTAGGGTTAGTGTTAGGGTTAGGGTCACGGTGAGAGTTAGGGTGAGGGTTAGGTTTATGGTTAGGGTTAGCGTTAGGCTTAGGGTGAGGGTGAAGTTTAGGTTTAGAATTAGGGTTAAGGTGAGGCTGAGGGTGAAGGTGAGGATTAGGGTTAGGGTTAGGATTTGGATTAGGGTTAGGGTTAGGGTGAGTATGAGGGTTAGTTTTAGGGTTAGGTTTAGCCTTAGGTTTAGGCTGAGGGTGAGAGTGGGGGTTAGGGTTGGTTTGACGGTTAGGATTAGGGTTAGGGTGTTGTTTAGTGTTAGGGTTAGGGTTAGGGTTATGGTGAGGTTGAGGTTTAGATTGAGGATTAGTGTTAGGGTTAGTGTGAGGCTTAGGGTGCGGATGAGATTTAGGCTTAGGTTAAGGGCTAGGGTGAGGGTAAGTTTTAGGGTTAGTGTTATGGTGAGGTTTTGGGTTAAGGTGATGATTAGTGTTAGTGTGAGGGTTAGTGTTAGGGTGAGGGTAACTGTTAGGGTGAGGGTTAGGGTTAGGGTTATTGTTAGCGTTAGGGTTAGGGTTACAATTACTGTGAGGGTGAGGCTCACCCTCACGGTTAGGGTTATGGTTTGGATGAGGTTTAGGGATAGGTTAAGGGTTAGGGTTAGGGTGAGGTTTAGGTTTAGTGTTAATGTTAGGGTAAGGGTGAGGTTTAGGGTTAGAGTTAGGGTTAAGTTGAGGCTGAGGGTGCGGGGTAGGGTTAGTTTTAGTTTTAGGATTAGGGTAAGGGATAGGGTGAGTGTGAGTGTTAAGTTTAGGGTTAGAGTTAGGCTTAGGGTTATGCTGAAGTTGAGGGTGAATGTGAGGGTTAGGGTTAGGGTGAGGGTGAGGGTTAGGTTTAGGGTTAGCGTGAGTGCTAGGATGAGGTTTAGGGTTAGGATTAGGGTTAGGGTGAGGGTTAGTCTGAGGGTTATGGGGTGTTTTAGGTTAAGGCCTAGGGTTAGGTTTAGGATTAGCGTTAGGTTGAGGGTGAGTGTGAGAGTTAGGGTTAGGATTAGGCTTAGGGATAGGGTTAGGTTTAGGATTAGGGTTAGGGTTAGAGTTATGGTGAGGGTTATGGTTAGGGTTAGGGCTAGGGTTATTGTTAGTGTTATGGTTATGGTTAAGTTTGTGGTGAGGATGAGCCTTAGATTGAGGGTAACGGTTATGTTTAGGGTAGGGTTAGGGTTAGGTTTAGTGTTATTGTTAGGTTTAGGGTTAGAGTAACAGTGAGTTTGAGTGTGACGGTGAGGGTTAGGGTTAGTGTGACCTTTAGGTTGAGGTGTAGGGTTAGGGTTAGGGGTAGGTTGAGGGTGAGGTTTAGGTTTAGAGTTAGGGTTAGGGGGAGTGTTAGGGTGAGGTTTAGGGTTAGGGTTAGTGTTAGGGTGAGGTTGAGGGTTAGGTTGAGGTTTAGGGATAGGGTTAGGTTTAGGATTATGTTTAGGGTGAGGGTGAGTGTGAGGCTTAGGGTGAGGGTTAGGGTGATGGTAAGTGTTAGGGTGAGGGTTTGGTTTAGGGTGAGGGTTATGTTTAGGGTGAGTGTTTGGATTAGGGTTAGGGTGAGTTTTAGGATTTGGGTAAGTGTTAGAGTGAGGGTGAGGGTGAGGGTGAGGTTTAGGGTTAGAGTTAGGGTTCTGGTGAGGGTTAGGTTGAGTTTTAGGGTTAGTTTTAGGGTTAGGGATACAGTGAGAGTTAGAGGGAGGTTAAGGGTTAGGGTTAGGGTTATGGTTAGTGTTAGCGTTAGGGTTAGGTTGAGGGTGAATTTTAGGTTTATAATTAGGGTTAGGGTGAGGCTGAGGGTGAAGGGGAGGATTAGGGTTAGGGTTAGGATTTGGATTAGGGTTAGGGTTAGGGTGAGTGTGAGGGTTAGGGTTAGGGTTAGGGTTAGCCTTAGGTTTAGGCTGAGGGTGAGGGTGAGGGTGAAGTTTAGGGTTAATTTGAGGGTTAGGGTTAGGGTTAGGGTGAGGTTTAGTGTTAGGGTTAGGGTTAGGTTTAGGGTTATGGTGAGGATGAGGATTAGATTGAGGATTATTGTTAGGGTTAGTTTGAGGTTTAGGGTGAGGATGAGAGTTAGGGTTAGGGTGAGACCTAGAGTGAGGGTAAGGTTTAGGGATAGTGTTAGGGTGAGGTTTAGGGTTAAGGTGATGATTAGGGTTAGTGTGAGGGTTAGTGTTAGGGTGAGGGTAAGTGTTATGATGAGGGTACGTGTTAGGGTGAGGGTTTGGATTAGGGTTACGGTTACTGTGAGGGTGAGGGTGAGGGTTAGTGTTATGGGTCGGATGAGGTTTAGGGATAGGGTTAGGGTTAGGGTTAGGGTTAGGTTTCGGGTTAGAATTAGGGTTAGAGTGAGGCAGAAGTTGAGGGTTAGGGTTACTATTAAGGTGAGCATTAGGTTGAGTGTGAGGGTTAGTTTTAGGGTTAGGATTAGGATTAGGGTTAGGGTTAGGGTGAGTGTGAGGGTTAGGGTTAGGGTTAGACTTAGGGTTAGGCTGAGGGTGAGGGTGAGGGTGAGGGTGAGGATTAGGTGAGGTTTTGTGTTAGGGTTATGGGGAGGGTTACGTTTAGGTTTAGGGTTAGTATTAGGGTTAGGTTGAGGGCTAGGGTGAGGGTGAGGTTTAGGGTTAGGGTTAGGGTGAGGTTTAGGTTTAGTGTTAGGGTTAGGGTGAGGGTGAGGTTTTGGGTTAGAGTTAGGGTTAAGTTGAGGCTGAGGGTGCAAGGTAGGGTTAGGGTTAGGTTTAGGATTAGGGTAAAGAATAGGGTGATTTTGAGGGTTAAGTTTAGGTTTAAGGTTAGGCTTAGGGTTATGTTGAGGTTGAGGTTGAGGCTGAGGTTTAGGGTTAGGGTGAGGTTGATGATTAGGTTTAGGGTTAGGGTAAGTGCTAGGATGAGTTTTAAGGTTAGGTTTAGGGTTAGGGTGAGGGCTAGTGTGAGGGTTATGGTGAGGGTTAGGTTTAGGCTAGCGTTAGGTTTAGGATTAGGGTTAGGTTGAGGGTGAGTGTGAGAGTTAGGGTTAGGGTTAGGCTTAGGGATAGGGTTAGGGTTAGGGTTGTGGTGAGGGTTACGGTTACGGTTAGGGCTAGGGTTATTGTTAGTGTTATGGTTAGGGTTAAGTTTGTGGTGAGGGTAAGGCTTAGAGTGAGTGTTATGGTTATGTTTACGGTTAGTTTTAGGGTTAGAGTTATAGTGAGTTTGAGGGTGAAGTTGAGGTTTAGAGTTAGTGTGACCTTTAAGTTGAGGTTTAGGTTTAGGGTTAGGGGTAGTTTGAGGGTGAGGTTTAGGGTTAGGGGGAGTATTAGGGTGAGTTTAGGGTTAGGGTTAGTGTTGGGGTCAGGGTGAGGGTTAGGTTGAGGTTTAGGGTGAGGGTTAGGGTGATGTTAAGTGTTAGGATAAGGGTTTGGTTTAGGGTGAGGTTTATGGTTAGGGTGATGGTTTGGATTAGGGTTAGGGTGATTTTTACGATTTGTGTAAGTGTTAGACTGAGGGTTAGGGTGAGGGTGAGGTTTAGGTTTAGAGTTAGGGTTCTGGTGTGGGTTAGGTTGAGGTTTAGGGTTAGTGTTAATGTTAGTGTTACGGTGAGAGTTAGGGGGAGGGTTAGGGTTAGGGTTATGGTTACTGTTAGGGTTAGGGTTAGGGTGAGCGTGAAGTTTAGGTTTAGAATTAGGGTTAGGGTGAGGCTGAGGGTGAAGGTGAGGAATAGGTTTCGGGTTAGGATTTGGATTAGGGTTAGGGTTAGGGTGAGTTTGAGGGTTAGGGTTAGGGTTAGGGTGAGGTTTAGTGTTAGGGTTAGGGTTAGATTTAGCGTTAGGGTGAGGCTTAGGTTTAGGTGTAGAGTTAGGGTTAGGCTGAGGATTAGGGTGAGTGTTAGGGTTACGGCGAGGGTGAGGGTTAGGTTTAGGGTGGGAGTTAGGGTTCGGTTAAGTTTAGGGTTAGAGTGAGGGTTAGGGTAAGTGTTACGGTGAGCGTGAGGGTTATTGTTAGGTTGAGGGTTAGGGTTAGGGTTAGCGTGAGGGTTAGTGTTAGGGTTAGTGTTAGAGTTAGGGTTAGGTTGAGTGTTAGGTTGATGTTGAGGGTTAGGCTTATGATTACGATTAGGATTAGGGTAAGGTTAGGGTGAGTGTGACGTTTATGGTTATGGTTAGGTTTAGTCTTAGGCTTAGGCTGTGGGTGAGGGTGAGGGTGAGGGTTAGGGTTAGTGTGAGGATTACGGTTAGTGTTAGGGTGAGAGTTAGGGTTCGGTTAAGTTTAGGGTTAGAGTGAGGGTTAGTGTTTTGGTTAGGGTTAGTGTTAAGGTGATATTTAGGATTAGGGTTAGAATTAGTGTTCTTATTGAGGTTAGGGTTAGGGTTATGGAGAGTGTGAGGGTGAGGGTGAAGTTGAGGGTTAGGGTTAGGGTTAGGGTGAGTTTAGGGTTAGGATTAGGGTTATGGTGACGGTGAGGTTTAGAGTTAGATTTAGGGTTAGTTGGAGTGTTAGGTCGAGGGTGAGGGTTAGGGTTATTGTTAGGGATAAGTTTTGGGTGAGGGTTAGGTTGAGGTTTAGTGTTAGGGTTAGGGTTAGGTTTAGGATTAGGTTTAGGCTGAGCGTGAGGGTGGGGGTGAGGATTAGGGTTAGGGTGATGGTTAGGGTAGGGTTAAGGTGAGGGTTAGGATTAGGTTTAGGGTTAGGGTGATTGCTAGGGTGAGGGTCAGTGTTAGGTTAAGTGTTAGGCTTAGGGATAGGTTTAGGCTGAGCGTGAGGTTGAGGGTGAGGGTTAGGGTTAGGTTGATGGTTAGGTTTACGGTTCGGGTGAGGGTTAGGATGAGGTTTAGGGTTAGGGTGAGGATGATGGTAAGAGTTAAGTTGAGGGTTAAGCTGAGCGTGACGGTTAAGATAAGGGTGAGGTTTAGGGTTAGGTTTAGGGTTAGGGTGAGGGTTAGATTGGGGATTAGGGTTAGAGTTAGGGTTAGTGTGAGGTTTAGGGTGAGGATGAGTGTTAGGGTTAGGGTGAGGGTCTAGGGTTAGAATTAGGGTTAGGGTGAGGTCTAGGGTGAGGGTGAGGGTTAGAGTTAGGGTTTGGGTTAGGATGCGGTTTAGCATTGGGGTGATGGTTAGGGTTAGTGTTAGGGTTAGTGTTAGGGTTAGGGTTAGTGTTATGGTTAGGGTAAGTGTTAGTGTGAGTTTTATGGTGAGGATGAGTGTTAGGTTTATGGTGAGGGTTAGGGTTAGGGTTAGGGTTAGGGTTAAGGTTAGGGTGAGGTTTAGGTTGAGGTTTAGGGTTAGGGTTAGGGTTAGGGTTAGGATTAGGGTTAGGGTGAGGGTGAGTGTGAGGGTTAGGGTTAGGATTTGGCTTAGGCTTAGGGTTAGGCTGAGGGTGAAGTTGAGTGTGAGGGTTAGGGACAGGTTTAGGGTGAGGTTTAGTGTTAGGGTAAGGTTTAGAGTTAGGGTTAGGGTGAGGATGAGGTTTAGGGGTAGACTTAGGGTTAGAGTGAGAGTGAGGGTTAGGGTGAGGGTTGTGGTGCGGGTGACACTAAGGGTAAAGATGAGGGATAAGCTGAGGGTGAGGGTTACGGTAAGGGTGAGGGTTAGGGTTAGGGTTCGGGTTTGGGTTAGTGTTAGGGTTAGGGTGAGGGTTAGATTGAGGGTTAGTGTTAGGGTTAGTGTGAGGTTTAGGGTGAGGATGAGGGTTAGGTTTAGGGTGAGGGCTAGGGTGAGGGTGAGGGTTAGGGTTAGTGTTAGGGTGAGTTTAAGGGTTAGGGTGATGGTTAGGGTTAGTGTGAGCGTTAGTGTTAGCGTTAGGGTTAGTGTTAGGGTGAGGGTATATGTTAGGGTGAGGATTAGTTTTAGAGTTAGGTTTAGGTTTAGGGTCAGAGTTAGAGTTGGGCTTAGTGTGAGGGTGACATTTAGGGTTAGAGTTAGGGTTAGTGTTAGGGTTAGGGATAGGGTGAAGTTTAGGGTTAGGGTTAGGCTTAGGCTTAGGCTTAAGCTTAGGCTGAGCATGAGGAAGAGGGTTAGGGTTCGGGTTAGGGTGAGTGTTAGGGTTAGGTTTAGGGTGAGGGCTAGTATGAGGGTTAAGTTGAGGGTTAGGGTTAGTGATACGGTTAGGTTTAGGATTTGGGTTAGGGTGAGAGTGAGTGTGAGGGTTAGGGTTAAGGATAGGTTTAGGCTTATGGTTAGGGTGAGGATTAGGGTTAGGGTTTGGGTTAGGCTTAGGTTTAGGGTCAGTGTTAGTGTTAGTTTTAGTGTTACTGTTAGGTTTACAGGGAGGGTTAGGGTTAGGGTTAGGCTTAGGGTTAGGCTGAGGTTTAGGGTGGGGTTGAGTGTTAGAGTTATGGTTAATGTGAGGGTGAGGGTTAATGTGACGGTGAGGGTTAAGGTTAGGTTGAGGTTTAGGGTTAGGGTGATGTTTAGGGTGAGGGTGAAGTTGAGAGTGAGGGTTCGGGTGAGGGGTAGGGTTAGGGTGAGGGTTATTGTTAGGTTTAGGGATAGGGTGAGGGTAAGGTTTACGATGACAGTTCCGGTGAGGGTGAGGGTTAGGGTTACGTTTAGGGTTAGGGTGAGGGTTAGGGTGAGGGTTAGGGTTAGGTTAGGGTGAGAGTTAGGGTGAGGGTTAGGGTGAAGGTTAGGGTTAGGTTTAGGGTTTGGGTTAGGGTTAGGCTTAGGGTGGGGGGAAAGTGTAGGGTGCGGGTTAGAGAGAGGGTAAGGGATAGGGTTATGGTGAAGGTAAGGGTTAGGCTGAGGCTTAGGTTGAGAGTGAGCATTTGTGTTAGCAACAGAGTTGAGTTAATGGTGAGGGTTAGCGTTAGGCTGAGGGGTAGTTTTTAGGGTTAGGGTGAGGGTTAGGGTTAGGTTTACGGTTAGGGTGAGCTTTAGGTTTAGGGTTAGGATTAGGGTTATGGTGAGGTGAGGTTTAGGGTTAGGTTTAGGGTCAGTTGGAGGGTTAGGTCGACGGTTAGGGTTAGGGTTAGTTTTAGGTTTAAGGTTAGGGTGAGTGTTAGGTTGAGGTTTAGGGTTAGTGTTAGAGTTAGGGTTAGGATTAGGGTTAGGATTAGGGTGAGGGTGAGGGTTAGGGTGAGGTTGAGGCTTAGGCTCAGGCTTAGGGTTAGGCTGAGTATGAGGGTGGGGTTGAGGATTAGAATTAAGGTGATGGTTAGTTTTAGGGTTAGGGTGAGGGTTAGGATGAGGGTTATGGTTAGGATTAGGGTTAGGTTGAGGGCTAGGGTGAGGGTGTGGGTTAGGGTACGTTTTAGGCTTAGGCTTAGGTTTAGGCTGAGACTTTGGTTGAGGATAAGGGTTAGGGTTAGGGTTAGGGTGAGGTTTAGTGTTAGAGTTAGGGTTAGAGTTAGGGTTAGGTTGAAGGTGAGGTTTAGGGGTAGAGTTAGGGTTAGGGTGAGGGTTAGGGTTAAGGTGAGGGTCAGGGTGGGTGTGACGGTAAGGTTAAAGTTGAGGTTCGGCTGAGGGTGAGGTTTATGGTAAGGGTGAGAGTTAGGGTTAGGGTGAGGTTTAGGGTTAGGGTTAGTGAGAGTGAGGGTTAGATTGAGGATAAGTGTTAGGGTTAGTGTGAGGTTTAGGGTGAGGATGAGGGTTAGGGTTAGGCTGAGGGCTAAGGTGAGGTTGAGGTTTAGGGTTAGTGTTAGGGTGAAGTTTAGGGTTAGGGTGATGGTTAGGGCTAGTGTGAGGGTTAGTGTTAGGGTTACGGTTAGTGTTAGGGTGAAAGTGTTAGGGTGAGGGTTAGGTTTAGTGTGAGGGTTATGTTTAGGGTGAGGGTTAGGGTTAGGGTTAGGTTTATTGTTAGTGTTAGGGTTAGGGTTAGGGTTACGGTGAGGGTGAGGGTGAGGTTTCGGGTTAGGGTTAGGATTAGGATTAGGTTTAGTGTTATGGTGAGTGTGTAAGGATGAGGGTTAGTGTTAGGGTGAGATTTAAGGTTAGGGTTAGGGTGCCGTTTAGCATGAGGGTTAGGGTTAGGGTGAGGGTTAGGGTTACGGTTAGGGTTAGGGTGAGGTTAAGTTTAGGGCTAGTGTGAGTGTTCGTGTTGGGGTTAGGGTTAGTGTTAGGGTGAGGATATGTGTTAGGGTAAGGGTTTCGGTTAGGGTGAGGTTTATGGTTAGGTTGAGGGTTAAGTTTAGGGTTAAGGTAATTGATAGGGTTAGGTTTAGGGTTAAGGTTACGGTGAGGGTGAGTGTGAGGGTTACGGTTATGGTTAGGGTGAGGTTTAGTGTTTGCATTAGGGTTAGAGTTAGGTTTTGGGTGGGGGTGAGTTTTAGGGTTAGAGTTAGGGTTAGGGTGAGTGTTAGGTTGAGGGTTAGGTTTAGGGTTTGTGTTAGGGTTAGGGTTAGGGTGAGAGTTAGGATTAGGGTTAGGGTGAGGATGAGTGTTAGCATTAGGGTTAGGGTTAGGGTTAGGTTTAGGGTTAGGATTAGTGTTATTGTTAGGGTTAGGGTTAGAGTTATGGTGAGGGTGAGGGTGAGGGTGAGGGTTAGGTCCAGGGTTGGGGTGAGGGTGAGGTATAGGGTTAGGTTTAGGGTTAGTTGGAGGGTTAGGTCAGGGTTAGGGTTAGGGTTAGTTTTAGGGTTAAGGTTAAGGTGAGGGTTAGGTGGAGGTTTAGGGTTAGTGTTAGAGTTAGTGTTAGGATTAGGTTTAGGGTGAGGGTGAGTGTGAGGGTTAGGGTTAGTGTTAGGCATAGGCTTAGGGTTAGGCTGAGGGTGAGGGTGGGTGTGAGGCTTAGATTTAGGGTGATGTTTAGGGTTAGGGTTAGGGTGAGTGTTATGATGAGGGTTATGGTTAGGATTAGTGTTAGGGTTAGGGCTAGGGTGAGGGTGTGGTTTAGGGTAAGTGTTAGGCTTAGGCTTAGGGTTAGGCTGAGCGTTTGGTTGAGGATAAGTGTTAGGGTTAGAGTTAGGGTGAGGTTTAGTGTTAGGGTTAGGGTTAGAGTTAGGATTAGAGTGAGGGTGTGGTTTAGGGGTTAGGGTTAGGGTTAGGGTGAGGGTTAGGGTTAGGGTCAGGTTTAGGGTGGGGGTAACGGTAAGGGTAAATTTGAGGGGTAGACTGAGGGTGAGGGTTATGGTAAGGGCGAAGGTTAGGGTTAGGGTGAGGGTTAGGGTTAGGTTTAGAGTGAGGGTGAGGGTTAGATTGAGGATAAGTGTTAGGGTTAGTTTGAGGTTCAGGGTGAGGATGAGGGTTAGGACTAGGGTGAGGGCTAAGTTGAGGTTGAGGTTTAGGGTTAGTGATAGGGTGAGGTTTAGGGTTAGGGTGATGGTTAGGGTTAGTGTGAGGGTTAGTGTTCGGGTTAGGGTTAGTGTTAGGGTGAGGGTATTAGGGTGAGCTTACAGTTATGGTGTGGGTTATGGTTAGGGTGAGGGTTAGGGTAAGGGTTAGGGTTATTGTTAGCGTAAGGCTTAGGGTTACGGTGAGGGTGAGGATGAGGGTGAGGGTTAGGGTTAGGGTTAGGATTAGGATTAGGGTTAGTGTTAGGGTGAGTGTAAGTGTTAGGATGAGGGTTAGGGTTAGGGTGAGGATTATGGTTAGGGTTAGGGTTAAGTTGAGCATGAAGATTAGGCTTAGGTTGAGGGTTCGTGTTAGGGTTCTGGTTAGGGTGAGCTTAGGGTTAGGGCTATTTTAAGGGTTAGTGGTAGCGTTAGGGCAAGTGTTATGTTGAGGTTTAGGGTTAGGGTGAGATTATGGTTAGGGTGGGGGTTAGGGTTATTGTTAGTGTTAGGGTTAGGGTTAGATTTAGTGTTAGGGTGAGGGTGAGGGTGAGATTTAGCGTTAGAGTTAGGGTTAGGGTTAGGGTTAGGGTGAGGGTTAGGCTTAGGCTTAGGCTTAGGCCGAGCATGAGGGTGAGGATTATGGTTCAGGTTAAGGTGAGGGTTAGGGTTATGATTAGTGTCAGGTTTAGTATGAGGTTTAGGGTTTGGGTAAGATTTAGGATGAGGGTTAGTGTGAGGCTGAGGGTTAGGGTTAGGGTAAGGGTTAGGTTTAGGGTTATGGGGAGGGTTAGGATGAGGGTTAGGATTAGGATTAGGGTTAAGGTGAGTGCTAGGGTGAAGGTCAAGTTTACGGTTACGGTGAGGTTCAGGGTTAAGATTAGGGTTAGGGTTAGGGTGAGTGTGAAGGTTAGAGTTAGGGTTAGTATTAATGTTACGCTTAGGGTTTGGCTGAGGGTGAGGGTGAGTCCCTGTGTCTCTTACTCCAATTAAGCAGCAAAAAGCCACCAGTGGATCTGTGGCTCAAGTGGTAGAGTACCAGCCATGAACACAAAGACTAAAGTACAAGCTTTAAAACCCAGTACTTCCACCACACACAACCATTAAAACAACAACAACATCCACAAATAGGAGAAGGGAGTTATTATATTCTCTGCTTATGACATGGCAGCTAAGATACAACAAGTCTATGTGATCTCTCCAAGTCACAAGTAGTGGAGTTGGAAATATGACCACCTGATTGGAAATCTGAATCTTTGCTGGTCTGTTCAGTTTGCACTGGACTTTGAGGATTAGGGTTAGGGTGAGGGTTAGGTTTAGGGTTATGGGGAGGGTTAGGATGATTGTTAGAGTTAGGATTAGTGTTAGGGTGAGAGCTAGAGTGAGGGTGAGGTTTAGGGTTAGGGTTAGATTTAGGTTGAGGGTGAGTTTTAGGGTTAGAGTTAAGCTTAAGGTGAGGCTGAGGGTGAGGGTGAGGGTTAGGGTTAGGATTAGGATTAGGGTAAGGGTTAGTGTGACTGTTAGGGTTAGGGTTAGGGTTAGGGTTAGGATTAGGCTTAGGGTTACACTGAGGGTGAGGGTGAGGTTGAGGGTGATGGTAAGGGTTAGCGTGAGGGTTAGGGTAAGGGTTAGTGGGATGGTTAGGATGAGGGTTAGGGTTAGGATTAGGTTTAGGGTGAGGGCTAGGGTGAGGGTGAGGTTTAGGGTTAGGGTTAGGGTGAGGGTTAGGGTTAGGGTTAGAATTAGGGTGAGAGTTAGGATTCGGGTTAAGTTTATGTTTAGGGTGAGGGTTAGGGTAAGGGTTACGGTGAGGGTGAGGTTTAGGGTTAGGTTGAGGCTTAGGGTTAGGTTTAGTGTTAGGGTGAGGGTGAGGGTGAGGGTTAGGTTAGTGTTAGGGTGAGTGTTAGGATGAGGGTTAGGATTAGGATTAGAGTGAGTGCTAGGCTGAGGGTGAGGTTTAGGGTTAGGGTTATGGTCAGGTTTAGGGTTAGGGTTAGGGTTAGGGTGAGGGTTAGGTTTAGGTTTCGATTTAGGGTAAGGGTGAGGCTGAGGTTGAGGTTTAGGATTAGGGTTAGTGTTAGAGTTAGGGTTAGGGTGAGGGTTAAGGTGAGGGTGAGGGTTAGGCTTAGGGTTAGGATTAGGATTAGGGTAATGGTTAGGGTGAGTGGGAGGTTTAGCGTTAGGGTTAGGCTTAGGCTTAGGTTTAGGCTGAGGGAGAGGGTGAGGGTGAGGGTTAGCTTTAGGTTGAGGGTTAGGTTTAAGGTTAGCTTGAGAGTTAGGGCTCAGGTTAAGTTTAGTGTTAGGGTGAGGGTTAAGGTAAGGTTGAGTGTTAGGGTTAGGGTTAGGGTTAGGATTAGGTTTAGGGTGAGGGTGAGGGTTAGGATGAGGTTTAGGTTTAGGTTTAGGGTGAGGGCTAGGGTGAAGTTTAGGGTTACAATAGGGTTAGGTTTAGCATTTGGGTTAGGGTGAGGGTGAGTGTGAGGGTTAGAGTTGGGTTAGGCTTAGGGTTTGGGTGAGGTTTAGGGTTAGGGTTTTGGTTAGGGTGAGGGTGAGACTGAGGATTAGCGTTAGGTTTATGTTTTGGTTTAAGGTTATGGTTTGTGTTAGGGTTAAGGTTAGGTTTAGGTTTTCGGTGAGGGTTAGGGTTACGTTTAGGTTTAGGGTTAAGTTATGGTTAGGGAGAGGGAGATGGTGGGGGTGAGGATTAGGGTTAGGGTTAGGGTTAGGGTCATTGTTAGTGTTATGGTTAGAGTTAAGTTTTCAGTGAGCGTGAGGCTAAGGGTGAGGGTTTTAGTTAGGGTTAGGGTTAGGGTTAGGGTTACTGTTATTGTTAGGGTTTGGGTTAGATTTACAGTGAGGTTGAGAGTGAGAGTGAAGGTTAGTGTTAGGGTGAGGTTTAGGATTAGGGTTAGGGTTAGGGTTACGGTGAGGGTTAGGTTTAGGGTTAGTGTTAGGGTTTGGGGGAGGGTTAGGGTGAGGTTAGGGTTACGGTTAGGTTGAGCATGAGCGTGAGTGTGAGGGTTAGTTTGAGGGGTAGGCTAACACTTAGGGTTAGGCTGAGCATCTGCGTGGGTGTGAGTATTAGGGTTAGGGTGATGGTTAAGGTTAGGGTTAGTGTTATTGTTAGGGTTAGTGTTAGAGTTATGGTGAGGGTGAGGGTGAGAGTGAGGGTTAGGTTTACGGTTAGGGTGGGGTTTAGGGTTAGGGATAAGGTAAGGTTTAGGGTGGGGTTTAGGGTTATTGTTAGGGTTATGGTGAGGGTGAGGTTTAGGGTTAGATATAAGGTTAGGTGGAGGGGTAGGGTGAGGGTTAGGTATAGGGTTATTGTTAGGGTGAGGGTGAGGGTGAGAGTTAGGTTTAGGGTTAGGGTTAGGGTTAGGTTTACAGTTACTGTGTGGGTGAGGGAGCGGGTGAGTGTGAGGGTTAGGGTTAGGTTTAGGGTTAGGCTTAGCGTTAGGCTTAGGGTTAGGCTGAAGTTGAGGGTGAGGATGAGGGTTAGGGTTAGGTTGAGGGTTAGGGTTAGGGTTATGAGGAGGGTTAGGATGAGGGTTAGGGTTAGGATTAGGGTTATTGTGAGGGCTAGTTTGAGTGTGATGTTTAGGGTTAGGGTTAGGGTGACGTTTAGTGTTAGGGTTAGGGTTTGGGTTAGGGTTAGAGTTACTGTGAGTGTGAGGGTGCGGGTGAGTTTGAGGGTGAGGGTGAGGGTGAGGGTTAGGGTTAGGGTGAGGTTTAGGGTTAGTGTTAGGGTGAGAGGTAGGGTTAAGCTTAAGTTTAGGGTTAGGATGTGGTTTAGGGTTAGGGATAGGTTTAGGTTAAGGATTAGGGTTAGGGTGTGGGTGAGTGTGAGGTTTAGGGTTAGGGTTAGACTTAGAGTTAGGTTGCGGTTAGGGTTAGGGTTTAGATTAGGGTGAGGGTGAGGCTGAGGATTATGTTTAGGTTTAGGGTTAGATTTAGGGCTAGGTTTAGGGTTAGGGTTTGTGTTAAGTTTAGGGTTATGGTTAGGCTTAGATTTAGGGTGAGGGTTAGGGTTAGAGTTAGGCTTAGGGTTAGGCTGAGGGTGAGGGCGGGGGTTAGGATTAGTGTTATGGTTAGGGTTATTGTTAGTGTTATGGTTAGGGTTAAGTTTGCGGTGAGGGTGAGGCTGAGGGTGAGGGTTAGATTTAGGGTTAGGGTTAGTGTTATTGTTAGGGTTAGGTTTAGAGTTACCGTGAGGTTGAGGGTGAGGGTGAAGTTTAGGGTTAGGGTGAGGTTTAGGTTGAGCTTTAGGGTTAGGCTTAGAGTTAGGCTGAGGTTGAGGGTGTGGGTTCAGGTTAGGGTTAGGGTGATGGTTCGGGTTAGGGTTAGTGTTAAGGTTAGAGGTCCAGTGAGGTTGAGGGTGCGGGTGAGGGTTAGGGTTAGGGTTAGAGTGGGGTTCAGAGTTAAGTTTAGGGTTAGGGTTGGGGTGAGGTTTAAGTTTAGGATTAGTGTTAGGGTGAGGGCTAGGGTGAGGGTGAGGGTTGGGGTAAGGGTTAGGGTGAGGTTTAGGATTAGGGTGAGGGTTATGATTAGTGTGAGTGTTAGTGTTAGGGTTAGAGTTAGTGTTAGGGTGAGGGTAAGTGTTAGGGTTAGGGTATGGGTTAGGGTGAGGGCTATGGTTAGGGTGAGGTTTAGGATTAGGGTTATTGTTAGGGTTAGGTTTAGGGTTAAGCTTATGGTGAGAGTGAGGGTCAGGGTTAGGGTTAGGGTTAGGGTGAGGTTTAGGGTTTGGGTTAGAGTTAGTGTTAGGGTTAGGGTGAGGGTGAGGTTTAGGGTTAGAGTTAAGGTTAGGGTGATGGTTAGGTTGAGAGTTAGGGTTAGTGTTAGGGTTGGGGTTAGGATGAGAGTTAATGGGTGGGTTAGGGTTAGGGTTAGGTTTAGGGATAGGATTAGGTTGAGGGTGAGGGTGATTGTGTGTATTAGGGTTAGGTTTAGGGTTAGGCTTAGGGTTAGGCTGAGGGTGACGTTGAGGGTGAGGGTTAGGTTTAGGGGAAGGGTTAGGATGAGGGTTATGGTTAGGTTTCGGGTTAGGGTAAGGGCTAGGGCGAGGGTGAGGTTAAGGGTTAGCGTTAGGGTGAAGTTTAGGGTTAGAGTTAGGGTTAGGTTTAGGGTTAGTGTTAGGTTTAGGGTTAGGGTTAGGCTGAGGGTTAGTCTGAGGCTGAGTGTATGATTAGGGTTAGGATTAGGATTAGGGTTATGGTTAGAGTGAGTGTGAGTGTGAGGGTTAGGGTTATGGTTAGGGTTAGGCTGTGGGTTGGGGTGAGGGTGAGGGTTAGTGTTTGGGTGAGGGTTAGGGTGAGGGTTAGGCTTAGGCTTAGGTAGGCTGAGCATGAGAGTGAGGTTTAGGGTTCGGATTAGGATGAGGGGTAGGCTTATGCTTAGTGTCAGGTTTACGATGAGGTTTAGGGTTAGGGTTAGGGTTAGGGTGAGGGTTAGGGTGAGGGTTAGGGTTAGGGATAGGGTTATGTTTAGGATTAGGGTTAGGGTGAGGGTGACTGTGAGGCTTATGGTTAGGTTTATGTTTAGTCTGAGAGTTAGTGTGAGGGATAGGGTTAGGGTTTGGTTTAGGGTGCAGGTGAGGTTGAGGATTAGGATTAGGTTAAGGGTTAAATTTAGGGTTAGGTTTAGGGATAGGGGTAGTGTTAAGGTTAGGGTTAGGGTTAGGGTTAGGCTGAGGGTGACTGTGTGGGTGAGGATTAGAGTTAGGGTTAGGGTTAGGCTTAGGGTTTGGGTTAATATTAGTGTTATGGTTATGGTTAAGTTTGCGGTGAGGGTGAGGCTGAGGGTGAGGGTTAGGTTTAGGGTTAGTGTGAGGGTGAGGTTTAGGGTTATGGGGAGGGTTAGGATGAGGGTTAGGGTTAGGATTAGGGTCAGGGTGAGGGCTAGGGTGAGGGTGAGGTTTAGGGTTAGGTTTAGGGTGAGGTTTAGTGTTAGGTTTAGGGTTAGGGTGAGGGTGAGTTTTAAGGTTAGAGTTAGGTTTAAGGTGCGGGTGAGGGTGAGGGTTAGGTTTGGGGTTAGGGTTACGGTGAGGGTTAGGCTTAGGGTTAGGGTTAGGGTTATGATTTGTGTTAGGGTGAACGCTAGGGTGAGGGTGAGGTTTCGGGTAAGGGTTTGGCTTAGGCTTAGGTTTAAGCTGAGCGTGAGGTTGAGCGTGTGGTTTGGGGTTAGTGTTAGTGTGAGGTTTAGTGTTAGGGTTAGATTTAGAGTTAGGATTAGGGTGAGGGTGAGGTTTAGGGGTAGAGTTAGTGTTTCGGTGAGGTTTAGGCATAGGATAAGGGTTAGGATGGGGGTCAGAGTAAGGGTAAGTTAAGGGTTAGGCTGAGAGTGAGCGTTACAGTAAGGGTGAGGTTTAGGGTTAGGTTGAGGGTTAGTGTTAGGGTTAGGTTGAGGGTGAGGGTTAGATTGAGGATTAGTGTTAGGTTTAGTGTCAGGTTTACCATGAGGATGAGTGTTAGGGTTAGGGTTAGGGCTAGGGTTAGGTTGAGGTTTAGGGTTAGTGTTAGGGTGAGGTTTAGGGTTTTGGTTATGTTTATGGTTATTGTGAGGTTTAGTGTTTGGGTTACGGTTAGTGTTAATGTGAGAGTAAGTGTTAGGGGGAGGGTTAGGTTTAGGGTGAGGGTAATGGTTAGGGTGAGGGTTAGGGTTAAGGTTACTGTGAGGGTGAGGTTTAGGGTTAGGGTTAGGTTTAGTATTAGGATTAGTTTTAGGGTGAGGGTAAGTGTTAGGATGAGGGTTAGGGTTAGGGTGAAGATTATGGTTAGGGTTAGGTTAAGTTGAGCATGAGGATTAGGCTTAGGTTGAGGGTTCGGGTTAGGGTTCTGGTTAGGGTGAGGTTAGGGTTAGGGTTATTGTGAGGGTTAGTGTTAGGGTTAGGGTTAGTGGTAGGGTGAGGGCAAGTGTTAGGGTGAGGTTTAGGGTTCGGGTGAGGATTATGGTTAGGGTGAGGGTTAGGGTTATTGTTAGGGTTAGGGTTAGGGTTAGATTTAGTGTTAGGGTGAGGGTGAGGGTGAGATTTAGTGTTAGAATTAGGGTTAGGTTTAGGTTTAGGGTTAGTGTGAGGGTTAGGGTTAGGCTTAGGCTTAGGCTTAGGCCGAGCATGAGGGTTCGGGTTAGGGTTCGGGTTAGGGTTCGGGTTAGGGTTTTGATTAGTGTCAGGTTTAGGATGAGGTTTAGGGTTAGGGTTAGGGTTATGGTGAGGGTTAGGGTAAGGGTTAGGGTGATGGTTAGTGTTAGCGATAGGGTCAGGTTTAGGATTAGTGTTAGGGTGAGGGTGAGTGTGTTGCTTATGATTAGGTTTAGGTTTAGGCTGAGAGTTAGGGTGAGGGTTAGGGTTAGGGTTTGGTTTAGGGTGCAGTTGAGGTTGAGGATTAGGGTTAGGTTAAGGGTTAAATTTAGGGTTAGGTTTAGGGATAGGGGTAGTGTTAAGGTTAGGTTTAGGGTTAGGGTTAGGCTGAGGGTGACTGTGGGGGTGAGGATTAGAGTTAGGGTTAGGCTTAATGTTAGGGTTATTGTTAGTGTTATGGTTAGGGTTAAGTTTGCGGTGAGGGTGAGGCTGAGGGTGAGGGTTAGGGTTAGTGTTAGGGTGAGGGTGAGGTTTAGGGTTAGAGTTAGGGTTAGGGTTAGGGTGAGGTTTCGGGTTAGGGTTAGAGTTGGGGTGAGATTTAGGGTTAGGGTTAGGGTGTGGGTTAGGGTGAGGCTAAGGGTTAGGGTGAGGTTTACAGTGAGGGTAGGTTTAGCGTGAGGGTGAGGTTTAGGTTTAGTGTGATGGTTAGGGTTAGGGTTAATTTTAGTGTTATGGTGAGGGTGAGGGTTAGGGTGAGAGTGAGGATTAGGGTTAGCCTTAGGGTGAGTGTGAGGGTAAGGGTGAGGGTTAGGGTTAGGGTTAGGTTTAGGATTAGGATGTATGTTAGGGTGAGAGTTAGGGTTAGGGTGAGGGTTAGGGTTAGGGTTAAGGTTAGGGTGAGTGTTAGGGTGAGAGTGAGTGTTAGCGTTATCGTGAGTGTTATGGTGAGGGTTATCGTGAGGGTTAGGGTTAGGGTTAGGTTTTGGTTTAGGGTTAGGGTGAGGTTTAGGGTTAGGATGAGGTTTAGGGAGAGGCTTAGGTTTAGTGTTAGGGTGAGGGGTAGGGTTAGGGTTAGGGTGAAGGTTAGGTATAGTGTGAGGGTTAGGGTTAGGGTTAGGGTGAGGGTAAGGTTTAAGGTGAGGGTTAGGGTGAGAGTGAGGGTTAGGGTTAGCCTCAGGGTTAGTGTGAGGGTTAGCATGAGGGTTAGGGTTACGGTTAAGGTTAGGTTTAGGATGAGGTTGAGGGTTAGGGTTAGGGTTAGGTTGAGGGTTAGGGTTAGGGTTAGGGTGAGGGTGAGGTTAGGATTAGGGTTAGGGTTAGGGTGAGGGCTAGCGTGAGGGTAATTATTAGGGTCAGGGTTAGGGTGAGGGTTAGGGTGAGGGTTAGGGTTAAGATTAGCGTTAGTGTGAGATTTAGGGTTAGGGTTAGGGTTAGGGTTAGAGTGAGGGTTAGGGTTACAATTAGTTTAGGGTGAGGGCTAGGTTCAGGGTGAGGGTTAGTGTTAGGGTTAGGGTGAGGTTTAGGGTTAGGGTGAGGGTGAGGGGTAGTGTTAGGTTTCGGGTTACGGTTAGGATGAGGGTTAGGGTTAGGGTGAGGGTTTGGGTTAGGTTTAGGGTGAGTGTGAGGTTTAGGATTAGGGTTAGGTATAGGGTAATTTTTAGGGTTAGAGTTATGGTTACGGTTACTGCTATGATGATGGTGAGAGTGAGGGTGAGGTTTAGGGTTAGGGTTAGGGTGAGTTTTAGGGTTAGGGTTATTGTTAAGGTTAGGGTTAGGGTTAGGATTAGGAAAAGGGATAGGGTGAGGGGTAGGGGTAGAGTTAGCGTGAGGTTTACAGTTAGTGTGAGGGTTAAGGGTAGGTTTAGATTTACGTTAGTATTAGTGTTAGGGTGAGGGTTAAGGTTAGGCATAGGGTTAGATTGAGTTGTGAGGGTGATGGTTAGCATTAGGATTAGGTTTAGGGTTAGGTGGAGGGTGAGGGTGAGTGTGAGGGTTAGATTTAGGGTGAGTGTGAGGTTTAGGGATAGGGTGAGTGTTATGGTGAGAGTGAGGGTTTGGGTTAGGGATAGGTTTATGATGAGGGAGAGGGTTAGGGTTAGGGTTACGGTTAGGGTTATTGTTAGGGTTATGGTTTTGGTTACGGTGAGGGTGAGGGTGAGGGTGATTGTTAGGCTAAGGCATAGGGAGAGGTTTAGGGTTAGGGTTAGGGTTAGGGTGAGGGTGAGGTTTAAGGTTAGAGATAGTGTTAGGGTGAGGGTTAGGGTTAGGGTTAGTGTTAGTGTTAGAGTTAGGGTGAGAGTTACGGTGATGGTTAGGGTTAGGGATAGGGTTAGGGTGAGGGTTAATGTGCTGGTTAGGCTTAGGCTTAGGGTTAGGGTTAGGATTAAGTTAAGGTTTAGGGTGAACGTTAGGGTGAGTGTGAGGGTTAGGGTTACCGTGAGTTGTAGGGTGAGGGTTAGGGTTAGGGTCAGGTTTAGGGTTAGGGTGAGTGTGAGGGTTAGGTTTAGGTTTCAGGTGAGGGTTAAGGTTATGGTTAGGGTTTCGGTTATTGTTATTGTTAAGGTGAGGTTGAGGGTGAGGTTTAGGATTAGGTTTAGGTTTAGGGATAGTGTTAGGGTTAGTGTTAGGGTTACGGATAAGGCGAGGGTGAGGGTGAGGTTGAGTGTGAGGGTTAGGGTTAGGTTTGGGGTGAGGTTTAGGGTTAGTGTTATGGTTAAGATTAGGGTTAGGTTTAGGGTTAGTATGAGAGGTAGGGTGAGGGATAGGGTTAGGTTTAGGGTGAGGGTTAGGGTTAGCGTTAGGGTTAGGTTAGGATGAGGGTTAAGTTTAGGGTGGAGGTTAGGGTTGGGGTAAGAGAAAGGGTTATGGGCAGGGTTAGGTTGAGTGTGATTGTGAGGATGAGCGTGAGGGTTAGCATTACTGTTTGGGTTTGGGCTAGGTTGAGGGTGAGGTTTAGGATTAAGTTTAGAGTTACCGTGAATGTGAGGTGAGGGTGAGGGTT
Organism: Dipodomys merriami; assembly: GCF_024711535.1. Taxonomy (NCBI): domain Eukaryota; kingdom Metazoa; phylum Chordata; class Mammalia; order Rodentia; family Heteromyidae; genus Dipodomys; species Dipodomys merriami. Next base: position 2,894,582 of record NW_027206335.1, on the reverse strand, counting down.
AGGGTTAGAGTTAAGTTCAGGGAGAGGGATAGGGTTAGGGTTAGTGATAGGGTTAGGGTTAGGGTGAGGGCTATGATGAGGGTTAGGGTTAGGGTTAGGGTTAGGGTTAGGGTTAAGATTAGGGTTTAGGTGGGGGTGAGTATGAGGGTTAGGGTTAGGGTGAAGGTTAGGGTTAGGCTCAGGGTGAGTATTAGGGTTAGTGTGGAGGTTAGGGTTGGGGTGAGGTTAAGGTTTAGGGGCAGGGTTAGATTGAGGGTGAGCGTGAGGGTTACAGTTAAATTAGGGTTAGGTTTAGGCTGAGGGTGAGGGTAAGGCTTAGTGTTAGGGTGAGGGTTAGGGTTAGGGATAGGGTGAGGAAGCGGGTTAGCATTATGGTAAGGTTTAGGTTTATTGGTATGCTTAGGGTTAGGGTTAGGGTGAGGTATAGGTGAGGGTGAAGGTTAGGGTAAAGGGTAGGGTGAGGTTTAGGATGAGGGTGAGTGTTAGGGTGAGAGTGAGTGTTAAGGTTAGGTTTAGGGCTAGTTTTAGGGTTAATGTGAGGGTTAGGGTTAGGTTTAGGTTTAGGGTTAGGGTTAGGCAAAGGTTTAGGGTGAGTGTTAGGATGAAAGTGAGTGCTAGAGTTATTGTGAGTGTTAGGGTGAGGGTTAGGGTTAGGGTTAGGTTGAGGGTGAGGGTTAGGCTGAGTGTGAGGGGTGAGGGTGAGGGTTAGGCTGAGGGTGAGGGGTGAGGATGAGGGTTAGGATTAGGGTTACTGTTAGGGTTAGGCTGAGGTTGAGTATGAGAGTGATGGTTAGCATTAGTGTTAGGGTGAGTGTTAAGTTTAGGGTTTTGGTGAGTGAGTGTGAGGTTTAGGATTAGGGTTAGGGATACTGTTAGGCTGAGGTTGATGGTGAGGGTTAGGGTTGGGGTTAGGTTTAGGGTTAGGGTTAGGGTGAGGGTGAGGGCTAGGGTGTGGGTGAGCGTTAGGCTAAAGATTAGTTTGAGTGTGAAGTTGAGGGCGATGTTTAGGGTGAGGGTGAGGGTTAAGGTGAGGGTTAGGTTGCGGGTGAGGTTTAGTGTTAGGGTTAGGTTGAGGGTTAGGTTTAGGGATAGGATGAGGGTTAGGATGAGGGCTAGGGTTAGGGTTAGGGTTAGGGTTATGCTGAGTGTGAGGGTTAGGTTGAGGATTAGGGTTAGGTTGAGGATGAGGGTTAGGTTTAGGGTTGGAGTGAGAGTAAGGGTTAGGGTCAGGGTTAGGTTGAGGGTAAGGTTTACGGTTAAATTAGGGTTAGGTTTAGGTTGAAGGTGGTGGTGAGGATGAGGGTTCGGGTTCGGTTTAGGGTGAGGGTGATGGTGAGGTTTAGGGTTAATGTTAGGGTTAGCATTACGGTGAGGGTGAGGTGAGGGTGAGGCTTAGGGTTAGGGTTAGGGTGAGGTTTAAGGTTAGGGTTAGGGTTAGGGTGAGGGTGAGGGTTAGGGTAAGGCATAGGGTTAGGTTGAGGCTGAGGGTGAGTGTGAGGGTTAGGGTTGTGTTAGGGTTAGGCTTATGTTTAGAGTAAGGGTGAGTGTGAGGGTTAGGTTCAGGGTTTTGGTTAGGTTTAATGTTAGGCTAAGGGTGAGGGTTAGATTTAGTGTGAGTGTTAGGTTTAGGATTAGGGTGAGGGTTAGGGTTAGGATTAGGGTTGGGTTTAGGTTGCGGGTTAGGGTATGGTTAGGGTTAGGGTTATGGTGAGGGTGAGTGTTTTGCTTAGGGTTAGGGTGAGGATTAGGGCTAAGGTGAGGTTTAAGGATAGGTTTAGGGTTAGGGTTACAGTGAGGGTGAGAGTTAGGGTTAAGGTTAAATTTAGAGACAGGGTGAGGGTGAGGGTTAGGGTTAGGATTAGGTTTAGGGAAAGGGTTACGTTGAAGGTGAGGGTGAGGGTTAGGGTTAAGGTTAGGGTTAGGCTTAGGTTTAGGGTGAGTGTTAGTGTTAGGGTTAGGGTGAGAGTTTGGGTTAGGTTTAGGATTAGGATGAGGGTTAGGCTGAGGGGTAGGGTTAGGGTTATCTTGAGGGTTAGGGTTAGTGTGAGGGTTAGGGTTAGTTTAGGGTGAGCTTTAGGTTAAGGTAAGGGTGGTGTCGGGTTTAGGGTGAGGGTGAGGCTGAGGCTTAGGTTTAGGGTTAGTGTGAGCTCTAGGGTGAGGATGAGGGTTAGGTTTAAGGTTAGGCTGAGGTTTAGGGCTAGTGTTAGGGTGAGGGGTGGAGTTAGGGTTAGTGTGAGCGTTAGGTTTAGTTTGAGCTTTAGGGTTAGGTTGAGGGTTGTGTGAGTTTAAGGCTTAGGGTGAGGTTTAGGGTGAGAGTGAGGGTTAGGGTTAGCTTTAGGGTGAGTGTGAAGGTAAGGGTGCGGCTTAGTTTTAGAGTTAGGTTTAGGATTAGGGTGAATGTTATGGTGAGGTTTAGCGTTCAGTTGAGGGTTATGTTTAGTGTGAGGGTTAGGGTAACGTTTAGGTTTAGGGTTAGGGTGAGGGTAAGGGTTAGGGTGAGTGTTAGGGTTATCGTGAGTGTTAGGGTGAGGGTTTATGGCGAGTGTGAGTGTGAGTGTGAGGGTTAGGGTTAGGGTAAGGGCTAGCATTAGGTTTAGGGTTCGGGTTATGGTTATCGTTATGGTGAGGTTTAGGGTTAGGATTAGGGTCATGGTTAGGATTAGGTTTAGGATTAGTGTGAGAGTTAGGCTGAGGTTAAGGTTTAGGGTGAGGGTAAGTCTTAGGGTGAGGGTTAGGGTGAGAATGAGGGTTAGGGTTAGGGTGAGTGTTAGGGTTAGGGTGAGGGTGACGGTGAGGGTTAGGGTTAAGGTTAGGTTGAGGGTGAGGGTGAGGTTTAGGGGTAGGATTAGAGTTAGGGTTAGGCTTAGGCTGAGGGTGAGTTTGAGGGTGAGGGTTAGGATTAGGGTGAGGTTTAGGGCTAGTGTTATGGTGACGGTGAGGGTTAGGTTTAGGTGATGTTTAGGGTGAGGGTTAGGATGAGGGTGAGGGTTCAGTTGAGACTGAGGTTTAGATTTTGGGTGAGGGTGAGGGTGAGGTTGAGAGTTAGGGTTAGGGTGAGGGTTAGGGTGAGGGTTCGGGTTCAGGTGAGACTGAGGTTTAGGGTGTGAGTGAGGGTTAGCTATAGGGTGAGTGTTAGGTTTAGGATGAGGGTGAGGGTTAGGTTTAGGATAAGGGCTAGGGTGGGGTTAGGGTGAGGTTGCATGTGATTGGTAGGATTAGTTTCAGGGTTAGGCTGACGGTGAGGCTGAGCGTTAGGGTGAGGTTGAGGGTTAGGTTTAGGGTGAGGGTTATTGTGACGGTGAGGGTTAGGGTGAGGGTTAGGGTTAGGGTTAGGGTTAGGCTGAGGGTGAGTGTGAGGGTTAGGTTTAGGGCGAGGGTTAGGATTTGGTTTAGGGTTCGGGTGAGGGCTAGATTTACGGTTAGGATTAGGTTTAGGTTTAGTTTTAACTGGAGGGTGAGGGTGAGGGTGAGTGTGTAGGGTTAGGGTGAGGGTTAGGCTTAACGTTATGGTGAGGTTAGGGTTAGGGTGATGTTTATGGTGAGGGTGATGGTTAGGGAGAGGGTTAGTGTGCGGGTGAGGTTTAGGGTTAGTGTTAGGGGGATGGTTAGTTTTAGGGATAGGATGATGGTTAGCATGAGAGCTAGGGTTAGGGTTAGGATGAGGGGTAGCCTTAGTGTGAGGATTAGGGTTAGGTTTAGGGTTAGGGTGATGGTTAGGGTAAGGGTTAGGGTGAGGGTTAGTGATAGGGTTATTATTAGCGTGAGGATTAGAACAAAGCTAAGGCTTAGAGTGAGGGTTAGGGTAAGGCAAAGGGTTAGGGTGAGGGTGAGGGTTCGGTTTAGTGTTAGGGTGAGGTTCATGGTTAGGTTTAAAGTTAGGGTTAGGATCAGGGTTAGCGTGAGGGTTAGGGTTAAGTTTAGGGTGAGGGTTAGGTTTAGTATTAGGGTTAGAGTTATGATTATGGTTAGGGTGAGGGCTAGGGTGAACTTGAGGATTAGGTTTAGGGGTAGGGTGAGGGTTAGGGTTAGGATTACGGTTATGGTGAGAGATAGGGTTAGGGTTAGGGTTAGGGTTAGAGTGAGGTTTAGGGTTAGGATTAGTGTTAGGTGAGGGCTAGGTAGAGGGTTAGGGTTAGGCTTAGGGTTAGGTTGAGATTTCCAATTAGGTTGAGGGTGAGGGTTAGTGTTAGGTTTAGGGTTACGGTTAGATTGAGGGTTAGGGTTAGTGTGAGGGTTAGGGTTAGGGTGAGGGTGAGGGTTAGCATTAGGGTTAGCTTTAGGGTTATTGTTAGGGTTAGGGTTAGGTTTAAGGTTATGGTTACCATTAGGTTGAGAGTGAGGGTAAGGTTTAGGGTTAGGGTTAGTGTGAGGTTATGGTTAGGGTTAGGATAAATGTTAGGGTCAGGGTTAGTATGAGGGATAGGGCGAGAGGTAGGGGTAGGGTTAGGGTGAAGGTTACGGTTAGTCTGAGGGTTATGGTTAGTGTTAGGGTTAGGTTTAGTATGAGGGTTAGCGTCAGGGTGCAGGTTAGGGTTAGGGTGAGGGTTAGGGTTAGGCATAGGGTTTGGTTTTGTGTGAGAGTGAGGGTTAGCGTTAGGATTAGGGTTAGGGTTAGGCTGAGGGTGAGGGTGAAGATGAGGGTGAGTATGAGGGTTAGAGTTAGAGTTAGGGTTAGGTTTAGGGTTAGGGTTAGGGTAAGGGTTTGGTTTAGTTGGAGGGTTAGGGTTAGGGTGAGGGTTGGGGTGAGGTTAAGGCTTTAGATGAGGTTTAGGGTGAGAGTGAGGTTTAGGTTTAGCCTTAGGGCGAGTGTGAGGGTAAGGGTACGGGTTAGGGTTAGGTTTAGGTTTAGGATGAGGGTGATTGTTAGGGTGAGGGTTAGGGTTAGGGTGAGGGTTAGGGTTAGTGTGAACGTTAGGGTTAGGTTTAGGGTTAGGGTTAGCCTGAGGATAAGGGTTAGGGTGAGTGTTAGGGTGAGAGTGAGTGTTAGGGTTATCATGAGTGTTAGGGTGAGAATTAGCGTGAGGGTTAGGTTGACGGTTAGGTTGAGGGTGAGGGTTAGGCTGAGGGTGAGGGGTGAGGGTGACAGTGAGGGTGAGGGTTAGCATTAGGGTTAGGGTGAGGGTTATGTTTAGGGTTACGGTGAGGGTGAGTGGGAGGGTTAGGATTAGGTTTAGGGATACTGTTTGGCTGAGGGTGACGGTGAGGGTTAGGGTTAGGGTGAGGGTTAGGGTTAGGGTGAGGGTGAGGGTGAGGGCCAGAATTACCGTTAGGATTAGGGTTAGGTTTAGTGTTAAGCTGAGGGTCATGGTTTGGGTGAGCACTAGGGTTAGGTTGAGGGGTAGGCTTAAGTTTAGTGTGAGGGTTAGGGTTAGGGTGATATTTAGCATGAGGGTGAGTGTTAGGGTGCTGGTGAGGTTAACGGTTAGTGTGAGTGTGAGAATTAGGTTTAGTGTTAGGTTGAGGGTTAAGCTTAGTGTGAGAGTTAGGATTAGGGTTAGGGTGATTGTTACGGTGAGGGTTAGGTTGAGGGTTAGTGATACGGTTAGTGTTACGGTGAGGGTTAGGGCAAGGCTAAGGCTTAGGGTGAGGGTTAGGGTAAGGATAAGAGTTAGGGTGAGGGTTAGAGTTAGGGTTAGGGTGAAGTTTAGGTTTAGTGTGAGGGTTAGGGATAGGGTTAGGGTTAGGGTGAGGGTAAGAGTTCGGGTGAGGGTTAGGGTGATAGTGAGGGTTACGGTTAGCTTTAGTCTTATTGTGAGGGTTATGGTGAGGGTTAGGGTTATGGTTATGGTTCGATTTAGGATGAGGTTGTGGGTTAGGGTTAGTGTTAGGTTGAGGGTTAAGCTTAGTATTAGGGTTAGGGTGAGGTTTAGGGTGAGTGTTAGGGTTAGGGTCTGGGTCTGGGTGAAGTTTAGGGTTAGGGTTAGGGTGAGGGTAAAGGTTAGGGTGAGGGTTAGGTTGAGAGTGAGGGTTAGGGTTATCGTGAGGTTTAGGGTGATGGTTAGGGTGATGGTTAAGGTTGGGGTTAGGGTTTGGTTTAGGGTGAGGGTGAGGGTTACTGTGAGGGTGAGGGTGAGGGTTAGGGTTAGGGTTAGGTTTGGGGTGAGGGTGAGGGTGAGGGTTAGGTTTAATGTTAAGGTTAAGGTTAGGTTTAGGTTGAGGGTGAGGTTTAGGTTTAGGGTTAGGGTGAGGGTAAGGTTTAGCGAGAGGGTTAGGGTGAGGTTGAGGGTTAGGCTGAGGATGAGGGTGAGGGTGAGGGTTAGGATTAGAGATAGGCTTAGGGTTAGGATGAGTGTGAGGGTGAGGGTGAGGGTTAGGGTTAGCGTTAGGGTGAGGGCCAGGGTGAGGTGAGTGTGAGGGTTAGGGTGAGGCTGAGGTTGAGGGTTTCGGTTAGGTAGGGGTGAGGCTTAATGTGAGGATTAGGGTGAGGGTGAGGGTCAAGGTGAGGGTTAGGTTTAGGGTGAGGGTTAGGGTTAGGGTTAAGGTGAGGGTTAGGGTTCGGGTGATGTTTAGGTTGAGGGTGAGTGTTAGCGTGAGGGTGAGGGTTCGCGTGAGGTTGAGGGTTAAGGTGTGGGTGAGGGTTAGGCTTAGGGTGAGTGTTAGGGTGATGGTGATGGTGATGGTTATGGTGATGGTGAGGGTTAGGGTTAGGGTTAGGGTGAGGATTAGGTTTAGGGTTAGGCTTAGAATGAGTGTTAGGTTGAGGGGTAGGTTTATGGTTAGAGTGAGGGTTAGGGTTATTGTGATTGTTAGGGTTAGGGTGAGGGTTAGGATAAGGTTGTGGTTGAGGATTAGGTTTAAGGTGAGGTTTAGGGCTAGGTTTAGGGTTCATATTAGTGTGAGGGTGAGGGTGAGGGTTAGTGTTAGGGGTAGGAATAGGTTTAGGGTGAAGGTGATGGAGAGGGTTAGGTTAAGGATTAGGGGTAGGGTTATGATTAGGCTTAGGGTGAGGGTGAGGGTGAGGGTGAGGTTTAGGGTGAGTGTTAGGGTTAGGGTTAGGGTGAAGGTTAGGGTTAGGGTGATGTTTAGGGTGAGGGTGAGTGTTACGCTGACGGTGATGTTTAGGCTGAGGGTGAGGGTTAGGTTTATGGTTAGTATTAGGGTGAGTGTTAGGGTTAGGGTTAGGGTTAGTGTGAGGATTAGGGTGAAGTTTAGGGTTAGGGTGAGGATTAGTGTGAGGATTAGTTTTAGGGTTAGAGTTAGGGTTAGGTTGAGGGTAATCATTAGGGTGAGGTTTAGGGTGAGGGTTAGGGTTAGGATCTGGGTTAGTGTTAGTGTTAGGGTGAGGATGAATGTTTGGGTTAGGGTTAGGGTGAAAGTTAGGGATAGGGTGAGGTTAAGGGATAAGTTTAGGGTTAGGGTGACGGTAAGGTGAGGTTTAGAGTTAGCATTAGTCTTAGGCTTATGTTTAGGGTGAGGGTTAGGGTTAGAATTAGGTTTAGTGGAAAATTGAGGGTGAGTGTGAGGGTTAGGGTTAGGTTGAGGGTAAGGGTTAGGGTGTGGGTTAGGGTTATTGTTAGGGTGAGGGTTAGAGTGTGAGTTAAGGTGAGGGTGAGTGTAAGGATGAGGGTTAGGGTTAGGATTAAGTTTGGTTTGAGGGCTAGGGTGAGGGTAAGGGTTAGGGTTAGGGTGAGGTTTAGGGTTAGGGTTGGGGTTAGGGTCATGGTTAGCGTCAGGGTTAGAGTGAGGATTAAGGTTAGTGTGAGCCGTTAGGCTGAGGGTAAGGGTTAGGATGAGGGTAAGTGTTAGGGTGAGGGTTAGGGTGAGAGTGAGGGTTAGGGTTAGTGTGAGTGTTAGGGTGAGGGTTAGGGTTAGGATTAGAGTTAGGGTTAGGGTTAGCCTGAGGTTGAGGGTGAGGGTGAGGGTGATGTTGAGGTTTATGGTTTGGCTTAGGGTTAGGGTTAGTGTGAGGGCTAGGGTGACGGTGAGGGTTAGGGTGAGAGTGAGGGTGAGGGTGAGGGTTAGGGTTAGGGTTTGTGTTAGGTTGAGTTTGAGAGTGTGGGTGAGGGTGAGTTTTAGGGTTAGGGTTAGGTTTAGGGTGAGGGCTAGAGTTAGGATGAGGGTTAGGGTGAGTGTGAGGGTGAATGTGAGGGTTATGGTTAGGGGAAGGGCTAGGGTTAGGGTTTGGTTTAGGGTGAGGATAGGTTGAGGTTTAAGGTTAGGGTCAGGGTTAATGTTAGGGTTAGGGTGAGCATGAGGGTTTGGGTTAGGGTTAGGGTGAAGGTAAGGGATAGGGTGAGGTTTAGGGATAGGTTTAGTGTTAGGATTAAGGTGAGGGTGAAGGTTAGATTTAGCATTAGTCTTAGGCTTTGGGTTAGGTTGAGGTTTAGGGTTAGAATTATGGTTAGGGGGAATGTGAGGGTTTAGGGTGAGGGTTAGGATTAGGGTTAGGGTGAGGTTTATGGTTATGTTGTGGGTTAGGGTTAGGGTTAGGGTGAGGGTGAGTGTGTGATTTAGGGTGAGGGTGAGGGTAAGGATGAGGGTTAGGGTTAGGATTAGGGTTGGTTTGAGGGCTAGGGTGCGGGTGAGGGTTAGGGGTAGGGTTATGGTCATGGTTAGCGTTAAGGTTAGTGTGAGATTTAGGTTTAGTGTGAGCATTAGGCTGAGAGTAAGGGTTAGGGTGAGGGTAAGTGTTAGGGTGAGGGTTAGGGTGAGAGTGAGGGTTAGGGTTAGTGTGAGTGTTAGGGTGAGGGTTAGAGTTAGGGTAAGGGATAGGGTGAGGTTTAGGGTTAGCGTGAGGTTAGGGTGAGGGTGAAGGTTAGGGTGAGAGTTAAGATTTGGGTGAGGGTTAGGGTTAGGGTTAGGGTGAGTGTTAGTTTTAGGGTGATGTTTTGGGTGAGGGTTAGGGTGAGGGTGAGGGTTCGGGTTAGAGTGAGTGTGAGGGTGATAGTAAGGGTTAGGGTTAGCCTTAGTCTTATTGTGAGGGTTATGGTAAGTGTTAGGGTTAGGGTTAGCTTTCGGTTTAAGATGAGGGTGTGTGTTAGGGTTAGTGTTACATTGAGGGTTAAGCTAAGCATTAGAGTTAGGGTGAGGGTTAGGGTGAGGGTTAGGGTGAGGGTTAGGGTGAGGGTTAGGGTGAGCGTGAGCTTCAGGGTGAGGATTAGGGATATGTTTACAGTTAGGTTGAAGGTGTGGGTGAGGTTGAGCGTTAGGGTTAGGATTAGGGTTAGGTTTAGGGTTAGGCTGAGGGTGAGGGTGAGGGTGAGGTTTAGAATAAGGGGGAGGGTTAGGTTTAGGGTGATGTTTAGGCTGAGGGAGAGGGTTAGGGTGAGGGTATGGGTGAGGGTGAGAATGACGGTTAGGGTTTGGGTGATGGTAAGGTTTAGGGTGAGCATTAGGGTTAGGTTTAATGTGACAATGAGTGTTAAGGTTTTGGTCTGGGTGAGGTTTAGGGTTAGGGTTAGGGTGAGGGTAAGCGTTAAGGTGAGGGTTAGGGTGAGAGTGAGGGTTAGGGTTATCGTGAGGTTTAGGGTGATGGTTAGCGTCAGGGTTAGGGTTGGGGTTAGGGTTTGGTTTAGGGTGAGGGTGAGGGTTACGGTTAGAGTGAGGGTGAGGGTGAGGGTTAGGGTTAGGGTTAGGTTTAGGGTGAGGGTGAGGGTGAGGGTTAGGTTTAGTGTTAGGGTTACGGTTAGGTTTAGGTTGAGGGTGAGGTTTAGGGTTAGGGTTAGGGTGAGGATAAGGTTTAGGGAGAGGGTTAGGGTGAGGGTGAGGGTTAGGCTGAGGGTGAGGGTGAGGATGAGGGTTAGGATTAGAGTTAGGCTTAGGGTTAGGATGAGTGTGAGGGTAATGGTGAGGGTTAGGGTTAGGGTTAGGGTGAGGGTTAGGGTGAGGGTGAGGGTTTCGGTTAGGTAGGGATGAGTTTTAATGTGAGGATTAGGGTGAGGGTGAGGGTCAGGGTGAGGGTTAGGTTTAGGGTGAGGGTTAGGGTTAGGGTTAAGGTGAGGGTTAGGGTTCGAGTGATGTTCAGGTTGAGGGTGATTGTTAGGGTGAGGGTGAGGGCTCCCGTGAGGTTGAGTGTTAAGGTGTGGGTGAGGTTTAGGCTTTGTTTGAGTGTTAGGGTGATGGTGATGGTTATGGTGAGGGTGAGGGTTAGGGTTAGGGTTAGGATGAGTGTTAGGTTGAGGGGTAGGTTTATGGTTAGAGTGAGGGTTAGGGTTATTGTGATTGTTAGGGTTAGGGTGAGGGTTTGGATTAGGTTGTGGTTGAGGGTTAGGTTTAAGGTGAGGTTTAGGGTTAGATTTAGGGTTCGTGTTAGGGTGAGGGTGAGGGTGAGGTTTAGGGTGAGTGTTAGGGTTAGGGTTAGGGTGAAGGTTAGGGTTAGGGTGATGTTTAGGGTGAGGGTGAGTGTTAGGCTGACAGTGATGTTTAGGCTGCGGGTGAGGGTTAGGTTTATGGTTAGTATTAGGGTGAGTGTTAGGGTTAGGGTTAGGGATAGGGTGAGGATTAGGGTGAAGTTTAGGGTTAGGGTTATGGTGGGGATTAGTGTGAGGATTAGGGTTATGGTTAGGGTTAGGGTTAGGTTGAGGGTAATCATTAGGGTGAGGTTTAGGGTGAGGGTTAGGGTTAGGATCAGGGTTAGTGTTAGGGTTAGGGTGAGGATGAGGGTTTGGGTTAGGGTTAGGGTGAAGGTTAGGGATAGGGTGAGGTTAAGGGATAAGTTTAGGGTTAGGGTGACGGTGAGGGTGAGGGTTAGAGTTAACATTAGGCTTAGGCTTAGGGTGAGGGTGAGGGTTAGGCTTAGAATTAGGGTTAGGGGGAAAGTGAGGGTGAGGGTGTGGTTTAGGGTGTGGGTTAGGGTTAGTGTTAGGGCGAGGGTTAGAGTGTGATTTAGGGTGAGGGTGAGGGTAAGAATGAGGGTTAGGGTTAGGATTAGGGTTGGTTTGAGGGCTAGGGTTAGGGTAAGGGTTAGGGTAAGGCTGAGGTTTAGGGTTAGGGTCATGGTTAGTGTTAGGGTTAGGGTGAGGGTTAAGTTTAGTGTGAGCGTTAGGCTGAGGGTAAGGGTTAGTGTGATGGTCAGTGTTAGGGTGAGGGTTAGTGTGAGAGTGAAGGTTAGGGTTAGCGTGAGTGTTAGGGTGAGGGTTAGGTTTAGGATTAGGGTTAGGGATAGGGTTAGCCTGAGGATGAGTTTGAGGGTGAGGGTGATGTTGAGGTTTAGGGTTTGGCTTAGGGTTAGGGTTAGTGTGTGGGCTAGGGTGAGGGTGAGGGTTAGGGTGAGTGTGAGGGTGAGGGTGAGGGTTAGGGTTAGGATTAGAGTTAGGGTTTGGGTTAGGCTTAGTTTGAGTGTTTGGGTGAGGGTGAAGTTTAGGTTTAGGGTGAGGGCTAGGGTTAGGATTAGAGTTAGGGTGAGTGTGAGGGTGAATGTGAGGGTTAGGGTTAGGGTAAGGGCTAGGGTTAGGGTTAGGTTTAGGGTGAGGTTAGGTTTAGGGTTAGGGATAGGGTCAGGGTTAGTGTTAGGGTTAGGGTGAGGATGAGGTTTTGGTTTAGGGTTAGGGTGAAGTTAAGGGATAGGGTTAGGTTAGGGATAGGTTTAGGGTTAGGATGATGGTGAGGGTGGGGGTTAGAGTTAGCATTAGTCTTAGGCTTAGGGTTAGGGTGAGGTTTAGGGTTAGAATTAGGGTTAGGGGGAAGGTGAGGGTTTAGGGTCAGGGTTAGGGTGAGGTTTAGGGTTAGGGTGTGTGTAAGGGTTAATGTTAGGGTGAGGGTGGGTGTATGTTTTAGGGTGAGGGTGAGGGTAAGAATGAGGGTTACGCTTGGGATTAGGGTTGGTTTGAGGGCTAGGGTGCCGGTGAGGTTTAGGTTTAGGGTGAGGTTTAGGCGTAGGGTTAGGGTCATGGTTAGGGTTAAGGTTAAGCTGAGATTTAGGTTTCGTGTGAGCGTTAGGCTGAGGGTAAGGGTTAGGTTGAGGGTAAGTGTTAGAGTGAGGGTTAGGGTGAGAGTGAGGGTTAGGGTTAGCGTGAGTGATAGGGTGAGGGTTAGGGTTAGGGTAAGGGCTAGGTTTAGGTTTAGGGTTAGGGTGAGGGTGAGGGTTAGGGTGAGAGTTAAGGTTTGGGTGAGGGTTAGGGTTAGGGTTAGGATGAGGGTTAGTTTTAGGGTGATGTTTTGGGTGAGGTTTCGGGTTAGGGTGAGGGTGAGGGTTCGGGATAGGGTGAGGGTGAGGGTGATAGTGAGGGTTAGGGTCAGCCTTAGTCTTATTGTGAGGGTTATGGTGAGGGTTAGGTTTAAGGTTAGGATTCAGTTTAGGATAAGGGTGTGGGTTAGGTTTAGTGTTAGTTTGAGGGTTAAGCTTAGCATTAGGGTTAGGGTGAGGTTTAGGGTGAGGGTTAGGGTTAGCGTTAGAGTTAGTTTTAGGGTGAGGGTGAGGTTGAGGGTTAGGATTAGGGATATGTTTACAGTTAGGTTGAGGGTGTAGGTGAGGTTGAGGGTTAGAGTTAGGATTAGGGTTAGGCTAAGGGTGAGGGTGAGGGTGAGGGTGAGGGTGAGGGTTAGGATAAGGGGGAGGTTTAGGCTTAGGGTGATGTTTAGGCTGAGGGTGAGGGTTAGGGTGTGGGTATGCGTGAGAGTGAGACTGAGGGTTAGGGTTTGGGTGATGGTGAGGTTTAGGGTGAGCATTAGGGTTAGGTTTAGGGTGACGTTGAGCGTTAAAGTTTGGGTCTGGGTGAGGTTTAGGGTTAGGGTTAGGGTGAGGGTAAGGGTTAGGGTGAGAGTTAGGGTGAGAGTGAGGGTTAGGGTTATCGTGAGGTTTAGGGTGATGGTTAGGGTGAGGGTTAGGGTTGGGGTTAGGTTTTGGTTTAGGGTGAAGGTGAGGGTTACGGTTAGGGTGAGGGTGAGGGTGAGGGTTAGGGTTAGGGTTAGGTTTAGGGTGAGGGTGAGGTGAGGGTTAGGTTGAGTTTAAGGTTTAGGGAAAGGGTTAGGGTGAGGTTAAGGGTTAGCTTGAAGGTGAGGGTGAGGGTGAGGGTTAGGATTAGAGTTAGGCTTAGGGTTAGGATGAGTGTGAGTGTGAGGGTGAGGGTTAGGTTTAGCGTTAGGGTGAGGGCTAGGGTGAGGGTGAGGGTGAGGGTTAGGGTGAGGCTGAGGGTGAGGGTTTCGGTTAGGTAGGGGTGAGGGTTAATGTGAGGATTAGGGTGAGGTTGAGGGTCAGGTTGAGGGTTAGGCTTAGGGTGAGGGTTAGGGTTAGGGTTAAGGTGAGGGTTAGGGTTCGGGTGATGTTTAGGTTGAGGGTGAGAGTTAGGGTGAGGGTGAGGGTTCGCGTGAGGTTGAGGCTTAAGGTGTGGGTGAGGGTTAGGCTTAGTGTGAGTGTTAATGTGATGGTGATGGTTATGGTGAGGGTGAGGGTTAGGGTTAGGGTGAGGATTAGGTTTAGGTTTAGGCTTAGGATGAGTGTTAGGTTGAGGGGTAGGTTTATGATTAGAGTGAGGGTTAGGGTTATTGTGATTGTTAGGGTTAGGGTGAGGGTTAGTATTAGGTTGTGGTTGAGGTTTAGGTTTCAGGTGAGGTTTAGGGTTAGGTTTAGGGTTTGTGTTAGGGTGAGGGTGAGGGTGAGGGTTAGTGTCAGGTGTAGGGATAGGTTTAGGGTGAAGGTGATGGAGAAAGTTAGGTTAAGGATTAGGGGTAGTGTTAGGGTTAGGCTTAGTGTGAAGGTGAGGGTGAGGGTGAGGTTTAGGGTGAGTGTTAGGGTTAGGGTTAGGGTGAACGTTAGGGTTAGGGTGATGTTTAGGGTGAGGGTGAGTGTTAGGCTGAACATGATATTTAGGCTGAGGTTGAGGGTTAGTTTTATGGTTAGTATTAGGGTGAGTGTTAGGGTTAGTTTTAGGGTTAGGTTGAGGGTAATCATTAGGGTGAGGTTTAGGGTGATGGTTAGAGTTAGGATCAGGGTTAGTGTTAGGGTTAGGGTGAGGATGAGGGTTTGGGTTAGGGTTAGGGTGAAGGTAAGGGATAGGGTGAGGTTTAGGGATAAGTTTAGGGTTAGGGTGACGGTGTGGGTGAGGGTTAGTGTTAGCATTAGGCTTAGGCTTAGGTTTAGGGTGAGGGTTAGGGTTAGAATTAGGGTTAGGGGGAAAGTGAGGGTGAGAGTGAGGGTTAGGGTTAGTGTTAGGGTGAGGGTTAGGGTTAGTGTTAGGGTGAGAGTTAGGGTTAGGGTGTGGGTTAGGGTTAGTGTTAGGGCGAGGGTTAGAGTGTGATTTAGGGTGAGGGTGAGGGTAAGGATGAGGGTTAGTGTTAGGATTAGGGTTGGTTTGAGGGCTAGGGTGAGGGTAAGGGTTAGGGTTAGGGTGAGGTTTAGGGTTAGGTTTAGGGTTAGGGTCATGGTTAGTGTTAGGGTTAGGATGATGTTTAAGTTTAGTGTGAGCATTAGGCTGAGGGTAAGGGTTAGTTTGAGGGTAAGGGTTAGGGTGAGGTTTAGGGTGAGAGTGAGGGTTAGGTTTAGCGTGAGTGTTAGGGTTAGGATTAGGTTTAGGTTAGGGTTAGCCTGAGGATGAGGGTGAGGGTGAGGGTGATGTTGAGGTTTAGGGTTTGGCTTAGGGTTAGGGTTAGTGTGAGGGCTAGGGTGAGTGTGAGGGTTAGGGTGAGTGTGTGGGTGAGGGTGAGGGTTAGGTTTAGGATTAGGGTTAGGGTTTGGGTTAGGCTGAGTTTGAGTGTGTGTGTGAGGGTGAGGTTTAGGGTTAGGGTTAGGGTGAGGGCTTGTGTTTGAATGAGGGTTAGGGTGAGTGTGAGTGTGAATATGAGGGTTAGGGTTAGGGTAAGGGCTAGGATTAGGGTAAGGTTTGGGGTGACGTTAGGTTGAGGATTAGGGTTAGGGTCAGGTTAGTGTTATTGTTAGTGTGAGGATGAGGTTTGGGTTAGGGTTAGGGTGAAGGTTAGGGATAGGGTGAGGTTTAGGGATAGGTTTAGGATTAGGGTGACGGTGATGGTGAGGGTTAGATTTAGCATTAGTCTAAGGCTTAGGGTTAGGGTGAGTTTTAGGGTTTGAATTAGGTTTAGGGGGAAGGTGAGGGTTTAGGGTGAGGGTCAGGGTTAGGGTTAGGGTGAGGTTTAGGGTTAGGTTGTGGGTTAAGGTTAGTGTTAGGGTGAGGGTGAGTGTGTGATTTAGGGTGAGGGTGAGGGTAAGGATGAGGGTTAGGATTGGGATTAGGGTTGGTTTGAAGGCTATTGTGTGGGTGAGGGTTAGGGTTAGGGTTAGGTTTGGTGGTAGGTTTAGGGTCATGTTTAGCATTAAGGTTAGGGTGAGATTCAGTTTTAGTGTGAGCGTTAGGCTGAGGGTAAGGTTTAGGGTGAGGGTAAGTGTTAGGTTGACGGTTAGGGTGAGAGTGGGGGTTAGGTTTAGCGTGAGTGTTAGGGTGAGGTTTAGGGTTAGGGTAAGGGCTAGGGTTAGGTTTAGGGTTAGGGTGAGGTTAGGGTGAGGGTGAGGGTTTGGGTGAGAGTTAAGGTTTGGGTGAGGGTTAGTTTTAGGGTGATGTTTTGGGTGAGAGTGAGGGTTAGGGTGAGGGTGAGGGTTCGGGTTAGGGTGAGGGTGAGGGTGATAGTGAGGGTTAGGGTTAGCCTTAGTTTTATTGTGAGGGTTAGGGTTAGGGTTAGGGTTAGGGTTCGTTTTAGGATGAGGGTGTGGGTTAGGGTTAGTGTTAGGTTGAGGGTTAAGCTTAGCATTAGGGTTAGGGTGAGGTTTAGGGTGAGGGTTAGGGTTAGGGTTAGAGTTAGGTTTAGGGTGAGGGTGAGGTTGAGGGTTAGGATTAGGGATAGGTTTACAGTTAGGTTGAGGATGTGGGTGAGGTTGAGGGTTAGGGTTAGGAATAGGGTAAAGTTTAGGGTTAGGCTGAGGGTGAGGGTGAGGGTGAGGGTTAGGATAAGGGGGAGGGTTAGGCTTAGGGTGAAGTTTAGGCTGTGGGTGAGGATTAGGGTGAGGGTATGGGTGAGGGTGAGACTGAGGGTTAGGGTTTGGGTGATGGTAAGGTTTATGGTGAGCATTAGGGTTAGGTTTAGGGTGATATTGAGCCTTAAGGTTTGGGTCTAGGTGAGGTTAAGGGTTAGGGTTAGGGTGAGTGTAAGGGTTAGGGTGAGGTTTAGGGTGAGAGTGAGGGTTGCGTTTTTCGTGAGGTTTAGGGTGATGGTTAGGGTGAGGGTTAGGGTTGGGTTTAGGGTTTAGTTTAGGGTGAGGGTGAGGGTTATGGTTAGGCTGAGGGTAAGGGTTAGGGTTATGGTTAGCGTTAGGTTTAGGTTGAGGGTGAGGGTGAGGTTTAGGTTTAGGGTTAGAGTTAGGGTTAGGTTTAGGTTGAGGGTGAGGATTAGGGTTAATGTTAGGGTGAGGGTAAGGTTTACGGAGAGGGTTAGGGTGAGGGTGAGGGTTAGGCTGAGGGTGAGGGTGAGGGTGAGGGTTAGGATTAGGGTTAGGCTTAGGTTTAGGATGAGGGTGAGGGTGAGAGTTAGGGTTAGGGTTAGGGTGAGGGCTAGGTTTAAGATTAGGGTTAGAGTGTGTGTGAGGTTGAATGTGTGGTTTAGGGTTAGGGTAAGGGGTAGGGTTAGGGTTAGGTTAGGGTGAGGTTAGGTTGAGGGTTAGGGTTAGGGTCAGGATTAGTGTTATGATTAGGGTGAGGATGAGGGTTTGGGTTAGGGTTAGGGTGAAGTTTAGGGATAGGGTGAGGTTTAGGGATAGTTTTAGGGTTAGTGTGACTGTGAGGGTGAGTGTTATAGTTAGCATTAATCTTAGACTTAGGGTTAGGGTGAGGTTTAGGGTTAGAATTAGGGTTAGGTGGAAGGTGAGGGTTTAGGGTGAGGGTTAGGATTAGGGTTATGGTGAGGTTTAGGTTTAGGGTGTGGGTTAGGGATAGTGTTATGGTGAGGGTGAGTGTGTGATTTAGGGTGAGGGTGAGGGTAAGGATGAGGTTTAGGGTTGTTTTGAGGGCTAGGGTGCGCGTGAGTGTTTTGGTTAGGGTGAGGTTTCGGGGTAGGGTTAGGGTCATGGTTAGCGTTAAGGTTAGGGTGAGATTTAGGTTTAGCATGAGCGTTAGGCTGGGGGTAAGGGTTAGGGTGAGGGTAAGTGTTAGGGTGAGGGTTAGGCTGAGATTGAGGTTTAGGGTTAGCGTGAGTGTTAGGGTGAGGGTTAGGGTTAGAGTAAGGGCTAGGGTTAGGTTTAGGGCTAGGGTGAGGTTAGGGTGAGGGTGAGGGTTCGGGTTCGGGTTAGGGTGAGGGTGACAGTGAGGGTTAGGGTTAGCCTTAGTCTTATTGTGAGGGTTATGGTTGGGGTTAGGGTTAGGGTTAGGGTTCGTTTTAGGATGAGGGTGTGGGTTTTGGTTAGCGTTAGGTTGAGTGTTAAGCTTAGCATTAGGGTTAGGGTGAGGGTTAGGGTGAGGGTTAGGATTGGGGTTAGGGTTTGGTTTAAGGTGAGGGTGAGGGTTACGTTTAGGGTGAGGGTGAGGGTGAGAGTGAAGGTTAGGGTTATCGTGCGGTTTAGGGTGATGGTTAGGATGAGGGTTAGGGTTGGGGTGAGGGTTTGGTTTTGTGAGGGTGAGGGTTATGGTTAGGGTGAGGGTGAGGGTGAGGGTTAGGGTTAGGGTTAGGTTTAGGGTGAGGGGGAAGGTGAGGGTTAGGTTTAGGGTTAGGTTTAGGTTTAGGGTGAGGTTTAGGGTTAGGGTTAGGGTGAGGGTAAGGTTTAGGGAGAGAGTTAGGGTGAGGGAGAGGGTTAGGCTGAGGGTGAGGGTGAGGGTGAGTGTTAGGATTAGAGTTAGGCTTAGGGTTAGGATGAGGGTGAGGGTGAGGGTTAGGGTTAGGGTTAGGGTGAGAGCTAGGTTGAGGGTGAGGGTTAGGGTTAGTGTGAGTGTGAGGGTTTTGGTTAGGTAGGGGTGAGGGTTAATGTGAGGATTAGGGTTAGGATGAGGGTCAGGGTGAGGGTTAGGTTTAGGGTGAGGGTTAGGGTTAGGGTTAAGGTGAGGGTTAGGGTTCAGGTGATGTTTAGGTTGAGGGTGATTGTTAGGGTGATGGTGAGTGTTCCCGTGAGGTTGAGGGTTAAGGTGTGGGTGAGGGTTAGGTTTAGGTAGAGGTTGAGGATTACGTTTAGGGTTAGGGTTAGGATGAGTGTTAGGTTGAGGGGTGGGTTTATGGTTAGAGGGTTAGGGTAATTGTGATTGTTAGGGTTAGGGTGAGGGTTAGGATTATGTTGTGTTTGAGGGTTAGGTTTAAGGTGAGGTTTAGGGTTAGATTTAGGGTTCGTGTTAAGGTGAGGGTGAGGGTGAGGTTTAGGGGTAGGGGTAGGGATAGGTTTAGGGAGAAGGTGATGGAGAGGGTTAGGTTAAGGATTAGGGGTAGGGTTATGGTTAGGCTTAGGGTGAGGGTGAGGGTGAGGGTGAGGTTTAGGGTGAGTGTTAGGGTTAGGGTTAGGGTGAAGTTTAGGGTTCGGGTGATGTTTAGGATGAGGGTGAGTGTTAGGCTGACGGTGATGTTTAGGCTGAGGGTGAGAGTTAGGTTTATGGTTAGTATTAGGGTGAGTGTTAGGCTTAGGGTTAGGGATAGTGTGAGGATTAGGGTGAAGTATAGGGTTAGGGTTTGGGTGTGGATTAGTGTGAGGATTAAGGTTAGGGTTAGGGTTAGGTTGAGGGTAATTTTTAGGGTGAGTTTTAGGGTGAGTGTTAGGTTTAGTATCAGGGTTAGTGTTAGGGTTAGGGTGAGGATGAGGGTTTGGGTTAGGTTTAGGGTGAAGGATAGGGATAGGGTGAGGTTCAGGGATAAGTTTAGGGTTAGGGTGACAGTGAGGTTGAGGGTTAGAGTTAGCATTAGTCTTAGGCTTAGGGTTAGGGTGAGGTTTAGGGTTACAATTAGGGTAAGGGGGAAGGTGAGGTTTTAAAGTTAGGGATAAGGTTAGGGTTAGGGTGAGGTTTAGGGTTAGAGTGTGGGTTAGGGTTATTGTTAGGGTGAGGGTGGTGTTTCGGGTGAGGGTGAGTGTTAGGCTGACGGTGATGTTTATGCTGAGGGGGAGGGTTAGGTTTATGGTTAGTATTAGGGTGAGTGTTAGGGTTAGGGTTAGGGATACGGTGAGGATTAGGGTGAAGTTTAGGGTTAGGGTTTGGATGAGGATTAGTGTGAGGATTAGGGTTAGGGTTAGGGTTAGGGTTACGTTGAGGGTAATCATTAGGGTGAGGTTTAGGGTGAGTGTTAGGTTTAGGTTCAGGGTTAGTGTTAGGGTTAGGATGAGGATGAGGGTTTGGGTTAGGTTTAGGGTGAAGGATAGGGATAGGGTGAGGTTTAGGGATAAGTTTAGGGTTAGGGTGACAGTGAGGGTGAGGGTTAGAGTTAGCATTAGTCTTAGGCTTACGGTTAGGGTGAGGTTTAGGGTTACAATTAGGGTAAGGGGGAAGGTGATGGTTTAGGGTGAGGGTTAGGGTTAGGGTTAGGGTGAGGTTTAGGGTTAGGGTGTGGGTTAGGGTTAGTGTTAGGGTGAGGGTGAGTGTGTGATTTAGGGTGAAGGTGAGGGTAAGGATGAGGGTTAGGGTTAGGATTAGCGTTGGTTTGAGGGCTAGGGTGTGGGTGAGGGTTAGGGTTAGGGTGAGGTTTAGGGGTAGGGTTAGGGTCATGGTTAGCGTTAAGGTTAGGTTGAGATTTTGGTTTATTGTGAGCGTTAGGCTGAGAGTAAAGTTTAGGGTGAGGGTTAGGGTGAGATTGAGGGTTAGGTTTACCGTGAGTGTTAGGGTAAGGGTTAGGGTTAGGGTAAGTTCTAGGGTTAGGCTTAGGGTTAGGGTGAGGTTAGGGTGAGGGTGAGGGTTAGGGTGAGAGTTAAGGTTTGGGTGAGGGTTAGGGTTAGGGCTAGGGTGAGGGTTAGTTTTAGGGTGATGTTTTGGGTGAGGTGAGGGTTAGGTTGAGGGTGAGGGTTCGGGTTAGGGTCAAGGTGAGGTTGATAGTGAGGGTTAGGGTTAGCCTTAGTCTTATTGTGAGGGTTATGATGAGGGTTAGGGTTAGGGTTAGGGTTCGGTTTAGTTTGGGGGTGTGGGTTAGGGTTAGTGTTAGGTTGAGGGTTAAGCTTAGCATTAGTTAGGGTGAGGTTTAGTGTCAGGTTTAGGGTTTGGTTTAGGGTTTGGTTTAGGCTGAGGGTGAGGGTTACGGTTAGGGTGAGGGTGAGGGTGAGGGTTAGGGTTAGGATTAGGTTTAGGGTGAGGGTGAGGGTGAGGTTTAGGTTTAGGGTGAGGGTAAGGTTTAGGGAGATGGTTAGGGTGAGGGTGAAGGGTTGGGCTGAGGGTGAGGGTGAGGGTGAGGTTTAGGATTAGAGTTAGGCTTAGGATTAGGATGAGTGTGAGTGTGAGGGTGAGTGTAAGGGTTAGGGTTAGGATGAGGGCTAGGGTAAGGGTGCGGGTTATTGTGAGGTTGAGGGTGAGGGTTTCGGTTAGGTATAGATGAGGGTTAATGTGAGGATTAGGGTGAGGTTGAGGGTCAGGGTGAGGATTAGGTTTAGGGTGAGGGTTAGGGTTAGGGTTAAGTTGAGGGTTAGGGTTCGGGTGATGTTTAGGTTGAGGGTGAGTTTTAGGGTGAGGGTGAGGGTTCGCGTGAGGTTGAGGGTTAAGGTGTGGTTGAGGGTTAGGCTTAGGGTTAGTGTTAGGGTGACGGGGATGGTTATTTTGAGGGTGAGGGTTAGGGTTAGGGTTAGGGTGAGGATTAGGTTTAGGGTTAGGCTTAGGATGATTGTTAGGTTGAGGGGTAGGTTTATGTTTAGAGTTAGGTTTAGGGTTATTGTGATTGTTAGGGTTAGGGTGAGGGTTAGAATTAGGTTGTGGTTGAGGGTTAGGTTTAAGGTGAGGTTTAGGATTAGGTTTAGGGTTCGTGTTAGGGTGAGGGGCAGGGGGAGGGTTAGTTTTAGTGGTAGGGATAGGTTTAGGGTGAAGGTGATGGAGAGGGTTAGGTTAAGGATTAGGCTTAGGGTTATGGTTAGGCTTAGGGTGAGGGTGAGGGTGAGGGTGAGGTTTAGGGTGAGTGTTAGGGTTAGGCTTAGGGTGAAGGTTAGGGTTATGGTGATGTTTAGGCTGAGGGTGAGGGTTAGGTTTATGGTTAGTATTAGGGTGAGTGTTAGGGTTAGGGTTAGGGATAGGGTGAGGATTAGGGTGAAGTTTAGGGTTAGGGTTAGGGTGAGGATTAGTGTGAGGCTTAGGGTTAGGTTTAGGTTTAGGGTTAGGGTGAGGGTGAGGGTTAGGGTTAGGGTTCAGGGGAGGGTTAAGGTTATGGTTATGGTTAGGGTGAGGGTTAGTATTAGGGTTAGGGTTAAGCTTAGGTTTAGGGTTACGGTTAATGTTAGTGTTAGGGTGAGGGTGAGGGTTAGGATTAGGGTTATATTTTGGGTATGGTTTAGGGTTAGGGTTAGGGTTAAGTTTAGTGTTAGGTTTAGGGTTAGTATGAGAGGTAGTTTGAGGGTTAGGGTTAGGTTTAGGGTGAGGGTTAGGGTTATTGTGAGGGTTAGGTTTAGCGTTAGGTTTAGGGTTAGGGTGAGGGTTAGGTTTAGGGTGGAGGTTAGGGTTGGGGGAAGATTAAGGTTTAGGGGTAGGTTTTGGTTGAGGGTGATGGTGAGGATGAGGGTGAGCGTGAGGTTTCGGTTGAGGGTTTGAGTTAGAATTAGGGTGAGGTTGAGGGTGAAATTTAGGGTATAGGGTTAGGGTTTCGGTGAGTGTGAGGTAAGGGTAAGGGTTAGTGTTAGGGTTAGGGTTTGGGTGAGGTTTAGGTTTTGGGATAGGGTAAGGGTGAGGGTGAAGGTTAGGGTTAGAGTTAAGGTTACGGTGAGGGATAGGTTTAGGGTTAGTGTTAGGATTAGGGTTATTTTGAGGTTTATGATGAGGTTTAGGGTTAAGTTTAGGCTTAGGGTTAAGATTAGGGTTAGGGTGAGGGTGAGTTTGAGGGTTAGGGTGAGGGTTAGGGTTAGTCTTAGTGTTAATCTGAGGGTCAGGTTTAGGGTGAGGATTAGGGTTAGGGTTAGGGCGAAGGTAAGGTGATGGTGAGGGTTAGGGTTAGGGTTAGGGTGAGATTTAGGGTTAGGCTTAGGGTGAGCATGAAGTTTAGGGTGCAGGTTAGAGTTGGGGTGAGGGTAAGGGTTAGGCACAGGGTTAGGTTGAGGGTGAGGGTGAGGGTTACGGTTAAATTATGGTTAGGGTTAGGCTGAGGGTAAGGGTGAGATGGAGGGCTAGGCTTAAGGTTAGTGTGAGGGTTAGGGTTAGGGTGATGTTTAGGGTGAGGTTTAGGGTTAGGGTGAGGGTTAGGGTGCGGGTGAGGTTTAGGGTGAGTGTTAGGATGAGGGTTAGGTTTAGGGTTAGGATGAGGTTTAGGATGGGGGCTAAGGTTAGGGTGAGGGTTAGGCTTAGTGTGAGGGTTAGGGTTAGGTTAAGGTTTAGGGTGATGGTTAAGGTGAGGTTTACCGTGAGTGATAGGGTGAGGGTTAGTGATAGGGTTAGGGTTAGGGTGAGGGTTAGGGCAAGGCTAAAGCTTAGGGTGAGGGTTAGGGTAAGGCTAAGTTTTAAGGTGAGGGTGAGGGTGATTGTTAGGTTTAGGGTTAGGGTGAGGTTCAGCATTAGGTTTATGGTTATGGTTAGGGTTAGGATGAGGCTTAGCGTGAGGGGTAGGGTTAGGGCTAGGTTAAGGTTTAGGTTTAGTGTGAGTGTTAGTGTTAGTGTTAGGGTTAGGGTTAGGGTGAGGGTTAGGTTGAGGGTTAGGGTTTGGGTTAGGGTTACGTTAAGGTTGAGGTTTTGGGTGAGGTTTAGGGTTAGTGTGAGGTTTAGGGTGAGGGCTAGGGTTGGGGGTAGGGTTAAGTTGAGGGTGAGGGTGAGGGTTAGGGTTATGATTAGGGTTAGGGTGAGGGCTAGGGTGAAGGTGAGGATTAGGGTTAGGTTTACAGTGAGTGTTAGGGTGAGGGTTAGGGTTAGGATTAGGGTTATGGTGAGAGTTAGGATTAGGTTTAGTGTTAGGGTCGGAGTGAGGGTTAGGGTTAGAATTAGTTTTAGGTGACGGCGAGGTTGAGGGTGAGGGTTAGGGTTAGGGTTAGGGTGAGATTTCGGGTTAGGGTTAGGGTGAGGGTTTTTGTTCTCTTTAGGGTTACGGTTAGGTAGAGGGATAGGATAGGGCTAGGTTTAGGGTTATTGTTAGGGTTAGGATTAGGTTTAAGTTTACCTTTACAATGTGGGTGAGAGTGAGGGTGAGGTTTAGGGTTAGGGTTAGGATGAGGTTTAGTGTTAGGGTTAGGGTTAAGGTTAGGGTTAGGGTTAGCTTTAGGATGAGGGTTAGGGTGAGGGGCAGCGGTAGGTTTAGGGTGATGGTTAGGGTTAGTGTTAGGGTTAGGGTTAGGGTGGAGTTTAGATTTATGTTGAGTGTTAGGGTTAGGCATAGGTTTAGGTTGAGGGTGAGGTTGAGGGTTAGCAGTAGGATTAGGTTTAGGGTTAGGCTGAGGTGAGGTTGAGAATGAGGGTGTGTGAGGGTTAGGGTTAGGTTTAGGCTTAGGCTTAGGGTTAGGCGGAGGGTGAGGGTGAGAGTAAGGGTTAGGGTTAGGGTTGGGGTTGGGGTTAGGTTTTGTATTAGGGTTAGGGTGAGGGTTAGGAAGAGGGTCAGGGTTAGGATTAGGGTTAGGGTGAGGGTGAGTGTGAGGGTTATGGTTAGGGTTACTATTAGGCTTATATTTAGGCTGAGAGTGAGGGTGAGGGTGAGGGTTAGATTTAGGGTGAATTTTAGGTTTAGTGTTAGGTTGAAGTTTAAGGTTAGGTTTAGGGTTAGGGTTAGGGTGAGGGGTACGGTTAGGGTTAGCATGAGGGTTAGGTTTAGTTTGAGGTTTAGCGGTAGGGTGAGGGTTGGGGTGAGGTTAAGTCTAAGGGTGAGGTTTAGTGTGAGAGTGAGGTTTAGGGATATCTTTAGGGTGAGTTTGAGTGTAAGTGTGCGGGTTTGGGTTAGGGTTAGGTTTAGGATGAGGGTGAGTGTTAGGGTGAGGTTGAGTGTTATGGTGAGGATTAGGGTTAGTGTGAGGGTTAGGGTTAGGTTTAGGGTTAAGCTTCTGGTCAGGGTAAGTGTTAGGGTAAGTGTTAGGGTGAGAGTGAGTGTTTGGGTTATCGTGAGTGTTAGGGTGAGGGTTATGGTTATGGTTAGGTTGAGGGTGAGGGTTAATCTAAGGGTGAAGGGTGAGGGTGAGGGTTAGGATTAGGGTTACTGTTAGGGTTAGGCTGAGGGTTAGGATGAGGGTGATTGTGAGGGTTAGCATTAGGGTTAGGGTAAGGGTAAGGGTTAGGGTTAGGGTTAGGATGAGGTTTAGGATGAGGGCTAGAGTTAGGGTTAGGGTGAGGGTTAGGCTTAGTGTGAGGGTTAGGGTTAAGTTAAGGGTTAGGGTGATGGTTAGGGTGAGGGTTACCGTGAGGGTTAGGGTGAGGGTTAGTGATAGGGTTAGGGTTAGGGTGAGAGTTAGGGCAAGGCTAAGGCTTAGGGTGAGGGTTAGGGTAAGGCTAATGGTTAGGGTGAGCGGTAGGGTTAGGGTTAGGGTGAGGTTTAGATTTAGTGTGAGGGTTAGGGTTAGGGTTAGTTTTAGGGTGAGGGTAATATTTAGGGTGAGGGTTAGGGTGATAGTGAAGTTTAGGGTTAGCCTTAGTCTTAATGTGAGGGTTATGGTGAGGGTTAGGGTTAGGTTTAGGTTTAGGATGAGGTTGAGGGTTAGTTTTAGGGTTAGGGTGAGGGTTAGGGTTAGTGTGAGGATTAGGGTTAGGGTTAGGGTTAGGGTGAGGGTAAGGTTTAGGGTGAAGGGTAGTGTAAGAATGAGGGTTGGGGTTATTGTGAGTGTTAGGGTGAGGGTTAGGGTGAGTGTTAGGGTTAGGGTTAGGGTGAGGGTTAGCGGGAGGGTAAGGATTATGTTGTGGATTGGGGTTAGGGTGAGATTCAGGGTGAGGGAGAGGGTTAGGGTTAGGTTGAGGTTAAGTGTTAGGGTGAGAGTTAGGGTGAGGTTTAGTCTTAGCATTAGGGTTAAGGTGAGGGTTAGATTGAGGGTTAGGTTTAGGGTTAGAGTTAGGTTTAGGGTGAGGGTGAGGGTTAGGATTAGGGTTATGTTTCAGGTTAGGTTGAGGGTGAGGGTGAGGGTGAGGTTTAGGGTTATGATTAGGGTTAGGTTTAGGGTTAGGCTGAGGGTGAGGTTGAGGGTGAGGGTTAGGGTGAGGGTATGGGTCAGGGTGAGCCTGAGGGTTAGTGTTTGGGTGAGGGTGAGGTTTAGGGTGAAGGTTATTTTGAGGGTGAGTGTTAGGGTTTGGTTTAGGGTGACGGTGAGAGTTAGGGTTTTGGTCTGGATAGATTTAGGGTTAGGGTGAGGGTGAGGGTAAGGGTTAGGGTGAGGGTTAGGGTGAGAGTGAGGCTTAGGGTTATTGTGAGGGTTCGGGTGATGGATTGGTTGAGGGTTAGGTTTGGTTTTAGGCTTTGGTTTAGGGTGAGGGTTAGGGTTAGTTTTAGGTTTATGTTGAGGGTGAGGGTGAGGGTTAGGTTTAGGATTAGGGTTAGGGTTAGGTTTAGCCAGAGAGTGAGGTTTAGGGTTAGGGTTAGGATGAGGGTTAGGGTGAGGGTGAGGGTTAGGGTTAGGGTTATGTTTAGGGTGAGCTTAGGTGAGGGTGCGGGTGAGGGGTAGGATTAGTTTTAGGGTTAGGCTGAGGGTGAGGGTGAGGGTTAGTGTGATTTTGAGGGTTAGGCTTAGGGTGAGGATTGTTGTGAGTGTGAGGGTTAGGGTGAGGGTTAGGGTTATGGTTAGGTTTAGCGTGAGGGTTAGGGGGAGAGTAAAGTTTTGGGTGAGGTTTAGGGTGAGGGTGGGTTTTAGAGTTAGGGTTAGAGTTAGGGTGAGTGTTATAGTGAGGGTTAGGGTTAGGTTGGAGTGAGGGGCAGTTTGAGGGATAGGGTTAAGTTTAGGGTGTGCGTTAGGTTTAGAGTGAGGGTTAGGGTTAGGGTTAGGGTGAGGGTAAGGGTTAGGGTGAGGATTAGGGTAAGAGTGAGGGTTAGGGTTAGCCTTAGGTTTAGTGTGAAGGATAGTGTGATGGTTAGGGTTAGGTTTCGGGTGAGGGTGAGTGTGAGGGTTAGGGTTAGGGTTAGGTTTAACGTACGGTTTAGGGTGAGGGGTAGGGTGAGTGTGAGGTTTTGGGTTACCGTGAGTGTTAGGGTCAGGGTTAGGTTGAGGGTTAGGGTTTGGGTCTGGTGAGGTTTAGGGTTAGGGTGAGGGTGAGGGTAAGGGTGAGGATGAGGTTTAGGGTGAGAGTGAGGCTTAGGATTATCGTGAGGGTTAGGGTGATGGATTGGTTGAGGGTTAGGGTTGGGATTAGGGTTTGGTTTAGGTTGAGGGTGAGTGTTAGTTTTAGGGTTAGGGTTAGGTTGAGGGTTAGGTTTAGTTTAAGGGTTATGGATAGTGTGATGATGAGGGTCAGGGTTAGGGTTAAGTTTAGGTTTAGGGTGAGGGTGTGGGTGAGGGTTAGGTTTAGGATTAGAGTTAGGGTTAGTTTTAGGCAGAGGGTGAGGTTTAGGGTTAGAGTTATGGTGAGGGTAAGGGTGAGGGTGAGGGTTAGGGTTAGAGTTATGGTTAGCGTGAGCTTAGGTGAGGGTGCGGGTGAGGGGTAGGATTAGTTTTAGGGTTAGGCTGAGGGTGAGGGTGAGGGTTAGGGTGAGTTTGATGGTTAGGCTTAGGGTGAGGGTTATTGTGAGTGTGAGGGTTAGGGTGAGCGTTAGGGTTAGGGTTAGGTTTAGCGTGAGGGTTAAGGAGAGAGTAAGGGTTTGTGTGAGGTTTAGGGTGAGGGTGGGTTTTAGAGTTAGGGTTAGAGTTAGGGTGAGGGTTATAGTGAGGATTAGGGTTAGGTTTGGGTGAGGGGCAGGGTGAGGGTTAGGGTTAAGGTTAGGGTGAGGGTTAGGTTTAGAGTGAGGGTTAGGGTAAGGGTTAGGATGAGGGTTAGGTTTAGGGTGGAGGATAGGGATGGTGTGAGAATAAGGGTTAGAGGCAGGGTTAGGTTGAGGTTGAGGGTTAGGGTTAAATTAGGGTTAGGTTTAGACTGAGGGCGATGGTGAGGATGAGGGTGTGGGTTCGGGTTCGGTTAAGGGTTTGGGTTAGGGTTAGGGGGAGGGGGAGGTTGAGGTTTAGGGTTAGGGTTACGGTGAGTGTGAGGTGAGGATGAGGGTTAGGTTGAGGTTTAGGGTTAGACTTAGGGTTAGGGTTAGTGTGTGGGTGATGGTTAGCGTTAGAGTTAAGGTTAGGTTGAGGGTTAGGGTTAGGGTTATGGTGAGGTTTAGGATGAGGGTTAAGGTTGGGATCAGAGATAGGGTGAGGGCTAGGTGAGGATGAGGGTTAGGGTTAGGTTTAGTGTGAGGTTTAGGGATAAGCTTAGGGTTAGGTTGAGGGTGAGAGTTAGGTTTAGGGTGGATGTTAGCGTTGGGGAGAAGATAAGGGTTAAGGGCAGGTTTAGTATGAGGGTGAGCATGAGGGTTAGGGTTAAATTATGGTTAGGGTTAGGCTGAGGGTGAGGGTAAGGATGAGCGTGTGTGTAGGGTAAGGTTGAGGGTTTGAGTGAGGTTGAGAGTGAGGGTTAGGTTTAGGGTGACGGTTAGGTTGAGGGTTAGGGTTTGCATTAGGGTTAGTTTGAGGTTGAGGTTTAAGGTTAGGTTTAGGGTTAGGGTTAGGGTTAGGTTGAGAGTTAGGATGGAGGTTAGTGTTAGGGTGAGGGTTAGGATGAAGGTTAGGGTTAGGATTAGGGTTAGGGTGAGGGCTAGGGTGAGGGTGAGGGTTAGGGTTACGGTTAAGGTTAGGGTTAGGGTGAGGGTTTGGGTTAGGGTTAGGGTTACGGTAAGGAAGAGGGTTTGGTTTAGGGTTAAGGTTAGGGTTAGGGTTATTGTTAGGGTTAGAGTTAGGGTTACGGTGAGGGTGAGTGTGAGGGTGATTGTTAGGCTAAGTTTAGCGAGATGTTTAGGGTTAGGGTTAGAGTGAGGGTGAGGTTTAGGGTTAGATATAGGGTTAGGGTGAGGGTTAGGATGAGGGTTGGGGTTAGGGTTAGTGTTAGGGTTATGGTTAGGTTGAAGATTAGGGTTAGGTTTAGAGTTAGGTTTAGGGTCATTTTTATTGTTAGGGTTAGGCTTACCTTTATGGTGAGGGTGAGGCTGATGGTAAGGTTAAGGGTTAGGTTTAGAGTGAGGGTTCGCGTTAGGGTTTGGGTTAGGGTTATGGTGAGGGTGAGAGTTAGGGTGAGGATGAGAGTGAGGGTTAGGATTAGGTTTAGGTTTAGCGGTTAGGTTTAGGTTTAGGCTTGGTTGAGTGTGAGTTTGAGGGTTAGGGTTAGGCTTAGTATTAGGCTGAAGTTGAGGCTGAGGGTGAGGGTTATGGTTAGGATGAGGGTGAGGTTTAGGTTTAGGGTTACAGTGACGTTGAGAGTTAGGGTTAGGGTGAGGGTGAGGGTTAGGGTTTGGGTACGGTTAGGGTTAGGGTGAGGGTTAAGGTGAGGTTTAGGGTTAGGGTGAGAGTTAGAGTTACGGTTACGGTGAGGTTGAGGATGAGGTTTAGGGTTAGAGTTAGGGTGAAGTTTAGGGTTAGGGTTAGGGTTAGTGTGAGGTTTACGGTTAGGGTTACAGTGAGGGTTAGGGTTATGTTGAGGGTGAGCATGAGGGTTAGGATTAGGGTTAGCTTTAGGGTTATTGTTAGGGTGAGGGTGAGGCTGAAGGTGAGGTTAGGCTTAGGGTTTGGGTGAGCTTTAGGGGTAGGGTTAGGTTGAGGGTTTGGGTTAGGGTTAATGTTACTGTTAAGGTGACAGTTTGGGTTAGTGTTAGTGTTAGGGTTAGGGTTAGGTTTATTGTTAAGCTTACGGTTAGACTTACGGTTACGTTGAGGGTGAGGGTTAGGTTTAGGGTTAGAGTGAGGTTTAGAGTGAGGTAAGAGTTAGGGTGAGGGTTAGGGTTAGGGTGAGGTTAAGAGTTAGGGTGAGGGTTAGCATGAGGGTGAGGGTTAAGGTTAGGGTTAGTGTTAGGGTGAGGGTTAGGGTAAGGGTTAGGTTGAGATTTAGGGTTAGGATTAGGGTTAGGTTTATGCTGAGGGTGAGGATGAGTGTTAGGGTGAGGGTAAGGGTTAGGGTGAGGGATAGTGTGAGGGTGAGGGTTAGGCTGAGGGTGAGGGTCAGGTTTAGAATTAGAGTTAGGGTTAGTGTGAGGGTTAGGGTTAAAATTAGGATGAGGGTTAGGGTTAGGCTTAAGATTAGTGTGAGGGTGAGTTTTAGAATTATTGTTAGGGTGAGGGCTAGGGTGAGGGTGAGGGTTAGGTTTAGGGTTAGGTTTAGGGTCATTTTTATTTTTAGGGTTAGGCTTACCTTTATGGTGAGGGTGAGGCTGATGGTGAGGTTAAGGGTTAGGTTTAGAGTGAGGGTTCGCGTTAGGGTTTGGGTAAGGGTTATGGTGAGGGTGAGAGTTAGGGTGAGGGTGAGAGTGAGGGTTAGGATTAGGTTTAGGTTTAGCGTTATTTTTAGGGTTAGGGTTAGGGTTACCTTTACGGTGAGAGTGAGGCTGAGGGTGAGGTTAGGTTTAGGGTTTGGGTGAGGTTTAGGTTTAGGTTTAGGGTTAGTGTTAGGGTGAGGGTTTGGGTTAGGGTTAGGGTTACGGTCAGGGTGAGGGTTAGGGTTAGGTTTAGGATTAGGGTTAGGGTGAGTGTGAGTGTGAGGGTTAGGGTTAGGGTTATGGTTAGGCTTAGGATTAGGCTGAGGTTGAAGGTGAGGGTTAGCGTTAGGGTGAGGTTTAGGTTTAGGATGAGGGTTAGGGTTAGGATTAGCATTAGGGTGAGGGCTAGGGTGAGGTTGAGGGTTAGTGGTAGAATTAGGGTTATGGTGAGGTTTAGGGTTAAGTATAGGGTTAGGGTTAGGGTGAGGGTTAGGGTTAGGGTAAGGTTTACGGTTATGGTGAGGGTTAGGGTTAGGGTTAGGATGAGGGTGAGGGTGAGGGTTAGGATTAGGTTAAGGGTTATGGCTATTTTGAGTGATAGGTTTAGGGTTACGGTTACAGTGAGGGTGAAGATGAGTGTGAGGGTTAGTGTTAGGGTTAGGGAAAGGTTTAGGGTTAGGGATATGGTTAGGATTATGGTTAGGTTTAAGATGAGGCTTAGGGTAGGGTTAGGGTGAGGGTTAGCATTACTGTGAGGGTTAGGGTTAGTTTAGGGTTAGGTTGAGGGTTAGGATGAGGGTTAGGGTTTGGGTTACGGTTAGGGTGAGGGTGAGGGTAAAGGTGAGATTTAGGGTTAGGGCGAGGGTTAGTGTTACGGTTACGGTGAGGTTGAGGGTGAAGTTTAGGGTTAGGGTTAGGGTGAGGTTTAGGGTTAGGGTTAGGGTGAGAGTGAGGTTTAGGGTTAGGATTACAGTGAGGGTTAGGGTTAGGGTTAGGGTTATGTTGAGGTTAAGCATGAGGGTTAGGATTAGGGTTAGCTTTAGGGTTATTGTTAGGGTTAGGTTTAGGTTTACCTTTACGGTGAGGGTGAGGCTGAAGGTGAGGTTAGGCTTAGGGTTTGGGTGAGCTTTAGGATTAGGGTTAGGTGAAGGGTTAGGGGGAGGGTTTGGGTTAAGGTTAATGTTACTGTGAGGGTGACGGTTAGGGTTAGGGTTAGTGTTAGTGTTAGGTTTAGGGCTATTGTTAAGGTTAGGGTTAGACTTACGATTACGGTGAGGGTGAGGGTGAGGGTTAGGGTTAGAGTGAGGTTTAGAGTGAGGTAAGAGTTAGGGTGAGGGTTAGGGTTAGGGTGAAGTTTAGGGTGAGGTTGAGGGGTAGGGTTAGGTTAACATTAGAGTGATGTTAAGAGTTAGGGTGAGGGTTAGGTTGAGGGTGAGGGTTAAGGTTAGGGTTAGTGTTAGGGTGAGGGTTAGGGTTAGGTCTAGGTTGAGGGTTAGGGTTAGGATTAGGGTTAGGTTTATGCTGAGGGTGAGTGTGAGGGTTAGGTTGAGGGTAAGGTTTAGGGTGAGGGTTCGTGTGAGGGTGAGGGTTAGGCTGAGGGTGAGGGTTAGGATTAGGGTTAGGGTTAGGGTTAAGCTGATGGTGAGGGTGAGGGTCAGGGTCAGGTTTAGAATTAGAGTTAGGGTTAGGTTGAGGGTTAGGATTAAAATTAGGATGAGGGTTAGGGTTAGGGATAAGATTAGTGTGAGGGTGAGTTTTAGGATTAGTGTTAGGGTGAGGGCTAGGGTAAAGGTGAGGTTTAGGTTCATGGTTAGGGTTAGGGTGAGGGGTAGGGTTAGGGTTAGGGTGAGGGTAAGTTTTAGTGTGAGGGTTAGAGTTAGGGTTAGGTTAAGGGTAAGGGTTAGGGTGAGGGTTAGGGTGAGAGTGATGGTGAGGCTTAGGGTTAGGGTTAGGTTTAGTGTGAGGTTGAGAATGTGGGTTAGGTTTAGGATTAGGGTTAGGGTTATACTGAGGGTGAGGGTGAGGGTTAGGGTGAGGGTAAGGGTTAGGTTAAGGGTTAGTGTGAGGGTGAGGTTTAGGCTGAGGGTGAGGGGTGAGGGTGAGTGTTAGGATTTGGGTTAGGGTTAGGGTTAAGCTGAGGGTGATGGTGAGGGCGAGGTTTAGAGTTAGAATTAGGCTTAGGGTGATGGTTAGGTTTAAAATTAGGATGAGGGATAGGATGAGGGTTAGGGTTAGGTTTAAGGTGAGGGTTAGGTTGAGGATAAGCATTAGGTTGAAGTTCAGGGTGAGAGTGAGGGTTAGGGTTATCATGAGTGTTAGGGTGAGTTTTAGGGTGAGGGTTAGGGTTTTAAGGTTATTGTGAGTGTGAGTGTTAGGGTTAGGGTGAGGGTGAGGGTTAGGATTAGGGATAGGGTTTGGCTGAGGGTTAGGGTGAGGGTAAAGGTGAGGGTGAGGGTTAGGTTTAGGGATAGGGTTAGGCTGAGGGTTAGAATGAGGGTTAAGTTGAGGTTTAGGGTTAGGGTGAGGGTGAGGGTGAGGGTGAGGGTTAGCAATAGGGATAGGGTGAAGGTTAGGGTAAGGTTAGGGTGACGGTGAGTGTGAGGGTTAGGATTAGGGTTAGGAATATTGTTAGGCTGAGGGAGAAGGTGAAGGTTATGGTTAGGGTGAGGGTTAGGGTGAGGGTTAGGTTTACTGTGAGGGTGAGGGTTAGGGTTAGTATTAGGGTTAGGTTTAGTGCTAAGCTGAGGTTGAGGGTGAGGGTGAGGTCTAAGTTTAGTGTGACGTTTAGGTTTAGGGTGATGTTTAGGGTGAGGGTGAGGGTTAGGGTGAGGGTGAGGGTTAGTATTAGGGTTAGCGTGAGGGTTAGGGTTAGGGTTAGGGTGAGGTTTAGTGTGAGGGTTAGGATTAGGGGTAGGGATACTCTTAGGCTGAGGGTGAGGATGAGGGTTAGGGTTAGGGTGAGGGTGAGGGTGAGGGTTACAGTTTAGATTAGGGTTAGGTTTAGTGTTAAGCTGAGGGTGAGGGTGAGGGTGAGTGCTAGGGTTAGGGTGAGGGTTAGGCTTAAGGTTAGGGTGAGGGTTAGGGTTAGGGTGATATTTAGGGTGAGGGTTAGGGTTAGGGTGTGGGATAGGGTGCAGGTGAGGGTTAGCGTTCGGGTTAGGATGAGGGTTAGGTTTAGGTTTAGGAAGACTGTTATGAGGGCTAGGCTTAGGGTAAGGGTGAGGGTTAGGCTTAATGTGAGGGTTAGGGTTATGTTTAGGGTTAGGGTGATGGTTAGGGTGAGGGTTAGGGTGAGATTTAGGGTGAGGGTTAATGATAGTGTTAGGGTTAGGGTGAAGGTTGGAGCAAGGCTAAGGCTTAGGGTGAGGGTTAGGGTGAGGCTAAGGGTTAGGGTGAGGGTTAGGGTGAGGGGTAGCGTTAGGGATAGGGTTACTGTGAGGGGTAGGGTTAGGTTTAGGGTTAGGGTGAGGGTTAGGTTGAGGGTTATGTTTTGGGTGAGGGTTAGGTTGAGGGTGAGGATTCAGGTGAGGTTTAGGTTTAGGGTTAGGGTTAGAGTTACGGTTATGTTGTGGTTGAGGGTGAGGGTAAGGATTACGATAAGGGTGAGGTTTAGGTTAGGGTTAGGGTTAGGATGAGGTTTAGGGTTAGGTTTAGGGTTAGGCTGAGGTTTAGGGTTAGGGTTACATTGAGGATTAGGGTTAAGGTTAGGGTTAGGTTTAGGTTTATGTTGAGGGTGAGCTTCAGGGTTAGGATTAGGGATAGCTTTAGGGTTATTTTTACGATTAGGGTTAGGGTTACCTTTACGGTGAGGGTGAGGCTGAAGGTGAGGTTAGGCTTAGGGTTTGGGTGAGGTTTAGGGTTAGGGTTAGGGGTAGGGTTAGGGTGAGAGTTTGGGTTAGGGTTAGGGTTATGGTGAGGGTGATGGTTAGGGTTAGCATTAGTGTTAGGGTTAGGGTTAGGGATATTGTTAGGGTTAGGGTTAGACTTAAGGTTACAGTGAGGGTGAGGGTGAGGGTTAGGGTTAGGGTTAGGGTGAGGTTTAGAGTGAGGTAAGAGTTAGGGTGAGGGTTAGGGTTAGGCTGAGGTTTAGGGTGATGTTGTGGTTTAGGGTTAGGGTTAACGTTAGGGTGAGATAAGAGTCAGGGTGAAGTTTAGGTTGAGGGTGAGGGTTAAGGTTAGGTTTAGTGTTAGGGTGATGGTTAGGGTTAGGGTTAGGTTCAGGGTTAGGGTTAGGATTAGGGTTAGGATTATGCTGAGGGTGAGGGTGAGGGTTAGGGTGAGGGTAAGGGTTAGGTTGAGGGTTATTGTGAAGGTGAGGTTTAGGATTAGAGTTACGGATAGGGTCATGCTGAAGGTTAGGGTAAGGGGTGAGGGTCAGGGTTAGGATTTGCGTTAGGGTTAGGTTTAAGCTGAGGGTGAGGGTGAGGGTGAAGTTTAGAGTTAGAGTTAGGGTTAAGGTTAGGTTTAGGGTGAGGGTTAGGGTGAGGATAAGTATTAGGTTGAGGTTTAGGGTGAGAGTGAGGGTTAGAATTATCATGAGTTTTAGGGTGAGGGTTAGGGTTTTAGGGTTTTTGTGAGTGTGAGTGTTAGGGTTAGGGTTAGGGTGAGGGTTAGGTTTAGGAATAGGGTTAGGGTGAGGGTTATGGTTAGGGTGAGTGTGAGGGTGAGGGTGTGGCCTTGGGTTAGGTTAGATTGAGGGTGAGGTTGAGGGTTAGTATTAGGCTGAGTTTTAGGGTGAGTGTGAAGGTGAGGTTGAGGGTGAGGGTGATGGTTAGCATTAGGGTTAGGGTAAAGCTTAGGGTTAGGGTAGGGTGAGGCTGAGTGTGAGGGTTAGGTTTAGGGTTAGGTATACTCTTAGGCTGAGGGAGAATTTGAAGGTTATGGTTAGGGTGAGTTTTAGGGTTAGGTTTAATGTGAGGGTGAATGTTACAGTTAGGATTATGGTTAGGTTTAGTGGTAAGCTGAGGGTGAGGGTGAGGGCTAAGGTTAGGGTGTGGGTTAGGCTTAAGGTTAGGGTGAGGTTTAGGGTTAGGGTGATGTTTAGGGTGAGGGTGAGGGTTAGGGTGAGGGTGAGGGTTAGGGTGAGGGTGAGGGTTAGTATTAGGGTTAGCGTGAGTGTTAGGGTTAGTGTTAGGGTGAGGTTTAATGTGAGAGTTAGGATTAGGGGTAGGGATACTGTTAGGCTGAGGGTGAGGATGAGGGTTAGGGTTACGGTGAGGATTAGGGTTAGGGTTAGGGTGAGGGTGTGGGTGAGGGTGACAGTATAGATTAGAGTTAGGTTTAGTGTTAAGCTAAGGGTGAGGGTGAGGGTGAAGTCTACCGTTTGGGTGAGGGTTAGGCTTAAGTTTAGGGTGAGGGTTAGGGTTAGGGTGATATTTAGGGTGAGGGTTAGGTTTAGGGTTCAGGTTAAGATGAGGTTTAGGTTTAGGTTTAGGAAGAGTGTTAGGATGAGTGCTAGGGTTAGGGTTAGGGTGAGGGTTAGGCTTAATGTGAGGGTTAGGTTGAGGCTAAGTGTTAGGGTGAGGCTAAGTGTTATGGTGAGGGTTAGGGTGAGGGGTAGGGTTAGGTAAGGTGTAGGGTTAGGGTAAGTGTGAGGGTTAGATTTTGTGTGAGGGTTAAGGTTAAAGTTAGGGTGAGGGTAAAAGTTAGGGTGAGGGTTGGGGAGATAGTGAGGGTTAGGGTTAGCCTTAGTCTTAGTGTGAGGGTTATGGTGAGGCTTAAGGTTAGGGTTCGGGTTAGGGTTAGGCTGTGGGTGAGGGTGAAGATGAGGGTAAGTGTTAGGGTTAGGGTTAGGGTTAGGCTTATGGTTAGGCGTTCGGTGAGGGTGAGGGTGAGGTTTAAATTTAGGGTGAGTGTTAGGTTTAAGGTTAAGTTGAGGGTTACGGTTAGGATTGGGTTTAGGATTAGGGATAGGATGAAGGCTAGGGTGAGGGTGAGGTTTAGTGTTAGGTTTAGGGTGAGGTTTATGGTTACAGTAAGGTTTAGGATTAGTGTGAGGTTTTGGGTTAGGGTTAGGGTTATGGGGAGGGAGAGGGTTAGGGTTAGGGTTAGGCTTATTGTTAGGGTTAGGGTTAGGGTTAAGGTGAGGGTGAGGGTGAAGGTAATTTTTAGGCTAAGGGTTAGGGAGAGGTTTAGGGTTAGGGTTAGGGTTAGAGTTAGGGTGAGGGTTCGGTTTAGAGTGAGGGTTAGGTTTAGGGTTAGGGTTAGGGTTACGGAGAGGATGAGTTTGTGGGTTAGGTTTAGGTTTAGGTTTAGGGTTAGGCTTAGTGTTAGGCTGAGGTTGAGGGTGAGGGGGAGGGTTAGGGTTAGGGTGAAGGTGATGTTTAGGGTTAATGTTACAGTGAGGGTGAGGGTTAGGTTTAGGGTTATGGTTAGGGTGAGTGTGAGGGTTAGGATTAGGGATAGGTTAAGGGTTATTGTTACTGTTAGGGTTAGGGTTAACTTTACGTTGAGGGTGAGACAGAGGGTTAGGTTTAGTGTTAGGGTTACAGTGAGGGTGAGGGTTATGGTTAGGATTAGTGTTACGGTGAGGGTGAGGGTTAGGGTTAGGTTTAGGGTTAGGGTTAGGGTTATTTTTAATGTTTGAGTTAGAGTTACAGTTACGGTTATGGTGAGGTGGTAAGGTTGAGGGTGAGTGTTTCGGTTAGGGTTAGGGTTAGGGTGAGTTTTAGGGTTAAGGTTAGGGTAGGGGTGAGGTTTAGGTTTAGGGTTAGGGTTAGGGTGAGGTTTATGGTTAGGGTTACATTGAGGGTTAGGGTTAGGGTTAGGGTTATGGTGAGGGTGAGGGTGAGGGTTAGGATTAGGGTTAGTTTTAGGGTTATTGTTAGGGTTAGTGTTAGGGTTACCTTTACGGTGAGGGTGAGGCAGAGGGTGAGGTTAGGGTTTGGGTGAGGTTTAGGGTTAGGGTTGTGGGTAGTGTTAGGGTGAGGGTTTGGGTTAGGGTTACGGTTATGGTGAGGGTGAGGGTTAGGGTTAGTTTTAGGGTTAGGATTAGGGTTATTTTTAGTGTTAGGATTAGAGGTACTGTTTCGGTGAGGGTGCGTGTGAGGGTTAGGGTTAGGGTTAGGGTGAGGTTTAGGATGGGGTTAGAGTTATGCTTAGGGTTAGGGTTAGGGTGAGGTTTAGGGTGAGGTTGAGGGTTAGGGTTAGGGTTAACGTTAGGGTGAAGTTAAAAGGGTGAGGGTTAGAGTAAGGTTGAGGGTTAAATTTAGTGTTAGTGTTAGTGTGAGTGTTTGGGTTAGGGTTAGGTTGAGGGTTTGGGGGAAGGTTAAGGTTAGGTTTAGGGTTAGGGTGAGGGTTAGGTTTAAGGTTAATG
This sequence comes from Dipodomys merriami, assembly GCF_024711535.1. Taxonomy (NCBI): domain Eukaryota; kingdom Metazoa; phylum Chordata; class Mammalia; order Rodentia; family Heteromyidae; genus Dipodomys; species Dipodomys merriami. The sequence continues at coordinate 2,857,924 of NW_027206335.1, read as the reverse complement.
TGAGGGCGAGTGTTAGGATTAGGGTTAGGGTGAGGGGTAGGGTGAGGGATAGGGTTAGGGTTAGTGTGAGGGTAAGTTTTAGTGTGAGGTTTATGGTTAGGGTTAGGGTTAGGTTGAGGGTAAGGTTTAAGGTGAGGTTTAGGGTGAGAGTGAGGGTGAAGCTTAGGGTTAGAGTTAGGTTTAGGGTGAGGGTGAGGTTGATGTTTAGGGTTAGAATTAGGGTTAGGATTAAGCTCAGGGAGAGGGGGAGTGTTATGGTGAGGATAAGGGTTAGGGTGAGGGTTAGTGTGAGGGTGAGGGTTTGGCTGAGGGTGATGCGTGAGTGTGATGGTTAGAATTGGTGTGAGGGTTAATGTTAGGCTGAGGGTGAGGGGGAGCGGGAGCTGGAGGGGGAGGTTTAGTTTTAGGGTTAGGGTTAGGGTGCAGGTTAGTGTTAAGGTTAGGATGAGCCTTAAGTTGAGATTTTGGGTGAGGATTAGGGTGAGGATAAGCATCAGGGTGACGATTAGGGTGAGAGTGAAGGTTAAGGTTATCATGAGTGTTAGGGTGAGTGTTAGGGTTATGATTAGGTTTAGGGTGAGTGTGAGTGTTAGGGTTAGGTTTAGGGTGAGGGTTAGGGTTAGGTATAGGGTTAGGGTGAGTGTTAGGGTTAGGGTAAGGGTGAGGGTGAGGGTGAGGCTTAGGTTTAGGTTTAGGTTCAGGTTGAGGGTGAGCTTGAGGGTTAGGGTGAGGGTTATGCTGAGTGTGAGGGTGAGGGTTAGGGTGAGGGTTAGGGTTAGGGTGAGGTTTAGTGTGACGGTGAAGGTTAGGGTTAGGTTAGGTTCAGGGTTAGAGGGAAGGCTAGGGTGAGGGTTAGGGTTAGGGTTAGGATTAACGTTCGTGTGAGAGTAAGTGTTAGGATTAGGATTAGGGTGAGGGCTAGGGTGAGTGTGAAGGTTAGAGTTAGGGTTTGTGTGAGAGGTAGGGTGAGGGGTAGGGTTAGGGTTAGTGTGAGGGTAAGTTTTAGTGTGAGGGTTAGGGTTAGACTTAGGGTTAGGTTGAGGGTAAGGGTTAGGGTGAGGATTAGGGTGAGTGTGAGGTTGAGGCTTAGGGTTAGGGTTAGGTTAAGAGTGAGGGTGAGGTTGAGGGTTAGGGTTAGGATTAGGGTTAGGGTTATGCTGAGGGTTAGGGTGAGGGATAGGGAGAGTGTAAGTGTTAGGGTGAGGTTTAGGCTGAGGTTCAGTGGTGAGTGTGAGGGTTAGGATTAGGTTAGGGTTAGGGTTAGGCTGAGGATGAGAATGAGGTTGAGGGTGAGGTTTAGGGTTAGGGATAGGGTTATGGTGAGGGTTTGGGTCAAGGTTAGGATGAGGGTTAGGATGAGCGTTAGGGTGAGGGTTAGGGTGAGGATAAGCTTTAGTGTGTGGTTTAGGGTGAGAGTGAAGTTTAGGGTTATCATGAGTGTTAGGGTGAGTGTTAGGGTGAGGGTTAGGATTAGGGTTATGGTGAGTGTGAGAGTTAGGGTTAGAGTTAAGGTTAGGGTGAGGGTTAGGGTTAAGAATAGGGTTAGGGTGAGGGTTAGGATTAGGGTAAGGGTGAGTGTGAGCCGGAGGGGGAGGCTTAGAATTAGGGTTAGGTTTAGGATGATGGTGAGGTTGAGGGTTAGGGTTAGGGTTATGCTTAGGTTGAGGGAAAGGGTCAGGGTGAGGGTAAGGGTTAGGATGAGGGTTTGTGTAAGGGTGAGGGTTAGGCTGAGGGTGAGGGTGAGGTTGAGGGTGAGGTTTATGGTTAGGTTTAGGGTTAGGGTGAGGGTGAGGGTTAGGGTGAGTGTGAGGGTGAGGGTTAGCATTAGGATTAGGGTGAGGGTTATGGTTAGGTTAAGGAGAGGGTTAGGATTAGGGTTAGGGATACTTTTACCCTGAGGGTGTGGGTGAGGTTTACGGTTAGGGTGAGGGTTAGGATTAGGGTTTGGATGAGTGTGAGGTGAGGGTTAATGTTAGGATTAGGGTTTGGTTTAGTGCTATGCTGAGGCTGAGGGTGAGGGTGAGGGCTAGGTTTAGGGTGAGGGTTAGGCTTAAGGTAAGTGTGAGGGTTGGGGTTAGGGTGATATTTAGGGTGAGGGTTAGGGTTAATGTGAGGGTTAGGGTGCGGGTGAGGTTTAGGGTTAGGTTTAGGTTAAGGGTTAGGTTTAGGGTTAGGATGAGGGTTAGGATGAGGGCTAGAGTTAGGGTTAGGGTGATGGTTAGGTTGAGGGTTAGCATGAGGGTTAGGGTGAGGGTTAGGGTGAGGGTTAGTGATAGATTTAGGGTTAGGGTGAGGGTAAGGGCAAGGCTAAGTTTTACGGTGAGGGTTAGGGTGAGACTAAGGGTTAGGGTGAGGGTTATGGTGAGGGGTATGTTTAGGGTTAGGGTGAGGGTTAGGTTTAATATTAGGGTTAGGGTTAGAGTTAGGGTGAGGGTAAGAGATAGGGTGAGGGTTGGTGTGATAGTGAGGGTTAGGGTTAGCCTTAGTCTTAGTGTGAGGGTTATGGTGAGGGTTAAGGTTAGTGTTAGGGTTAGGGTTAGGCTGAGGTTTAGGGTGAGGATGAGGGTGAGTGTGAGGGTTAGGGTTAGGGTGAGGGTTAGGCTTAGGGTTAGGCGTAGGGTGAGGGTGAGGGTGAGGGTTAGATTTAGGGTGAGTGTTAGGTTTAGAGTTAGGGTGAGGTTTAGGGTTAGGATTAGGGTTAGGTTGAAGGCTAGGGTGAGGGTGAGGGTGAGGGTTAGGGTTAGTGTTAAGGTTAGTGTTAGGTTTAGGGTTAGGGCGATGGTTAGGTTTAGGGTTAGGGATAGGTTTAGGGGTAGGTTGAGGTTGAGTTTGAGGGTTAGGGTTAGGGTAGGTCTTAGTGTTAGGCTGAGGTTGAGGGTGAGGGTGAAGGTTAGGTTTAGGGTGAGGTTTAGGTTTAGGTTGAGGGTTACAATGAAGGTGAGGGTTAGCGTTAGGGTTGAGGTTAGGGTGAGTGTGACGATTAGGATTAAGGTTAGGTTTAGGGTTATATTTAGGGTTAGGGTTAGGGTTATGTTTACCTTTGTGGTTAGGGTGAGACTGAGGGTCAGGTTTATGGTTAGGGTTACAGTGAGGGTGTGGTGTATGGTTAGGGTTAGGGTTACGGTGAGGGTGAGTGTTATGGTTAGGTTTAGGGTTAGGATTAGGGTTAGGGTTAATTTTAGAATTAGGGTTAGAGTTACAGTTATGGTGAGGTTGAGGTTGAGTTTAGTGTTAGGGTTAGGGTTAGGGTGAGGTTTAGGGTTAGGGTTAGGGTTAGGGTGAGGTTTAGGTTTAGGGTTAGGGTAAGGGTGAGGATTAGGGTTAGGGTTACAGTGAGGGTTAGGTTTACGGTTATGGTTATGGTGAGGGTGACGGTGAGGGTTAGGATTAGGGTTAGGTTTAGGGTTATTGTTAGGGCTAGTGTTAGGGTTACCTTTACGGTGAGAGTGAGGCTGAGGGTGAGGTTAGGGTTAGGGTTTTGGTGAGGTTTAGAGTTAGGGTTACAGGTAGGGTTAGGGTGAGGGTTTGAGTTAGCGTTAGGGTGAGGTTTACGGTGAGGGTTAGGGTTAAGGTTACGGTTAAGGTGAGGGTCAGTTTGACGGTTAGGGTTAGGTTTGGGTTGAGGTTAGAGTTAGGGTTAGGGTTAACGTTAGGGTGAGGTGAAAATTTAGGGTGAGGGTTAGAGTAAGGGTGAGGTTTAAGTTTAGGGTTAGTGTTAGCGTGAGCGTTAGGGTTAGGGTTAGGTTGAGGGTTTGGGGGAAGGTTAGGTTTAGTGTTAGGTTTAGGATTGTGGTTAGGTTTAAGGTTAGTGTGAGGGTGAGTGTTAGGATTAGGGTTAGGGTGAGGGCTAGTGTGAGGGTTAGGTTTAGGGTTAGGGTTAGCGTGAGGGGTAGGGTGTGGTGTAGGGTTAGGGTAAGGGTAAGATTTAGTGTGAGTCTTAGGGTTAGTGTTTGGGTTAGGTTGAGGGTAAGGATTAAGGTGAGGGTTAGGGTGAGAATGAGGGTGAGGCGTTGGGTTAGGGTTAGGTTTAGGGTGAGGTTGAGTTTGAGGATTAGGGTTAGTATTAGGGTTATGGTTAAGCTGATGGGGCGGGGGAGGGCTAGTGTGAGGTTAAGGGTTAGTGTGAAGTTTAGTGTGAGGGTGAGGGTTAGGCTGAGGGTGAGGGGTGAGTGTGAGGGTTAGAATTATGGTGAGGGTTAATGTTAGGCTGAGGGTGAGGGTGAGGGTGAGGGTTAGGTTTAGGGTTAGGGTTAGGGTTAGGGTGAGGGTTAGGGTTAAGTTAGGATGAGGGTTAGGTTGAGGGTTATGGTTAGGGTTAGGGTGAGGATAAGCTTTAGGGTGAGGTTTAGGGTGATAGTGAGTGTTAAGGTTGTCATGAGTGTTGAGGTGAGTTTTAGGGTGAGGGTTAGGTTAGCGTTAGGGTTAGGGTGAGTGTGAGTGTTAGGGTTAGGGTTAGGGTGAGGGTTAGGGTTAGGGATAGGGTTAGGGTGAGGGTTAGCTTGAGGGTGTGTGTGAGCTTGAAGGTGAGGTTGAGGCTTAGGGTAAGGGTTAGGTTTAGCGTGAGGGTGAGTTTGAGGTTTAGGGTTAGGGTTATGCTGAGTGTGAGGGTGAGCGTTAGGGTGAGGTTTTGGGTTAGGGTGAGGTTTAGTGTGAGGGTGAAGGTTAGGCTCAGGGTGAGGGGTGAGGGTTAGGGTTAACGTTATGGTGATGTTAAGGGTTAGGGTGAGGGTAAGGGTTAAGGTTATGGTTAGTGTTAGTGTGAGGGTTAGGGTTAGGTTAGGTTGAGGGTTAGAGGGAAGGCTAGGGTTAGGGTTAAGGTTAGGGTTAAGGTTAGTGTGAGGGTGAGTGTTAGGATTAGGATTAGGGTGAAGCCTAGGATGAGGGTGAGGTTTAGGGTTAGAGTTAGGGTTAGGGTGAGGGGTAGGTTGAGCGGTAGTTTTAGTGTTAGGGTGATGGTAAGTTTTAGTGTGAGAGTTAGGTTTAGGGTTAGTGATAGGTTGAGGGTAAGGTTTAAGGTGAGGTTTAGGGTGAGAGCGAGGGTGAGGATTATGTTTAGGTTTAGGTTCAGTGTGAGGGTGAGGTTGAGGGTTAGGGTTAGGATTAGGGTTAGTGTTACGCTGAGGGTGAGGGTGAGGATTAGGGTGAACGTAAGGGTTAGGTCGAGGTTTAGGCTGAGTGTGAGGGTTAGGATTAGGGTTAGGGTTACGTTTAGGCTGAGGGGGAGGGAGAGGGTGAGGGTTAGTTTTAGGGTAAGGGTTAGGGTTAAGATTAGGATGACGGTTAGGATGAGGGTTAGGGTGAGGGTTAGGGTTAGGATTAGCATTAGGGTGAGGTTTAGGGTGAGAGTGAGGTTTAGGGTTATCGTGAGTGTTAGGGTGAGTGTTAGGGTGAGGGTTAGGGTTAGGGGTAGGGTGAGGGTTAGGGTTAGGGATAGGGTTAGGGTGAGGTTTAGGGTTAGGGGAGGGGGAGGGGGAGAGGGAGGGTGAGGCTTAGAATTAGGGTTAGTTTTAGGGTGAGGTTTAGGTTGAGGGTTAGGGTTAGTGATATGCTGAGGGTGAAGATGAGAGTTAGGGTTAGGGTAAGGGTTAGGGTAAGGGTTAGTGTGAGAGTGAGTGTTAGGCTGAGGATGAGAGGTGAGGGTGAGTGTGAGGGTGAGGTTTAGGGATAGGGTGAGGGTGAGGGTTAGTGTGAGGGTGAGGGTGAGCGTGAGGGTGAGCATTAGTATTAGGGTGAGGGTTAGGGTTAGATTAGGTTGAGGGTGAGTGTGAGGTTTATGATTAGGGTTAGGGATACTTTTAGGCTGAGGGTGAGGGAGAGGTTTAGGGTTAGGGTGAGGGTTAGCGTGCGGGTGAGGTTTAGGGTTTGGGTTAGGATGAGGGTTAGGTTTAGGGTTAGGTTGGGGGTTAGGATGAGGGCTAGGGTTATGGTTAGGGTGAGGGTTAGGCTTTGTATGAGGGTTAGGGTTAGGGTTAGGGTGAGGGTTAGCGTGCGGGTGAGGTTTAGGGTTTGGGTTAGGATGAGGGTTAGGTTTAGGGTTAGGTTGGGGGTTAGGATGAGGGCTAGGGTTATGGTTAGGGTGAGGGTTAGGCTTTGTATGAGGGTTAGGGTTAGGGTTAGGGTGATGGTTATGGTGAGGTTTAGGGTGAGGGTTAGGGTGAGGGTTAGTGATAGATTTAGGGTTACGCTGAGGGTTAGGACAAGGCTAAGGCTTAGGGTGAGGGTTAGGGTGAGGCTAAGGTTTAGGGTGAGGGTTAGGGTGAGGGGTATGGTTAGGGTTAGAGTGAGGGTTAGGTTTAGTGTGAGAGGGTTAGACTTAGGGTGAGATTAAGAGTTAGGGTGAGGGTTGGGGGGATAGTGATAGCTAGGGTTAGACTTATTCTTAGTGTGAGGGTTATGGTGAGGGTTAAGGTTAAGGTTAGGGTTAGGGTTAGGCTGAGGGTGAGGGTGAGGATGAGGGTGTGTTATGGGTTAGGGTTAGGGTTAGGTTTAGGCTTAGGGTTAGGCATAGGGTGAGGATGAGAGTGAGGGTTAGATTTAGTGTGAGTGTTAGGTTTAGGGTTAGGGTGAGGGTTAGTGTTAGGGATAGGATTAGGGTTAGGGTGAAGGCTAGGGTGAGGGTGAGGGTTAGGGTTAGGGATAGGGTGAGGTTTATGGTTAAGGTTAGGTTTAGGGTTAGGGTGAGGTTTTGGGTTAGGTTTAGGATTTCGGTGAGCGAGAGGGTTAGCTTTAGTGTTAGGGTTAGGGTTAGGCTTAGGGTTAGGGTTAGGGTTAGGGTTAGGGTTAGGATTAGTGTGAGTGTTAGGGTTAGGGTTAGGGTTAGTTTGAGGCTTAGTTTTAGGGTTAGGTTTAGGGTAAAAGTGAGTTTGAGGGTTAGTGTTAGGATTAAGGGTAACCCTGAGGGTGAGGGTGAGGGTTAGGGTGAGGGTAAGTGTTAGGGTGAGGGTTAGTGTGAGGGTGAGGGTTAGGCTGAGGGTTAGGGTTGATGGTGAGGGTTAGGATTAGGGTTCTGGTTAGGGTTAGGCTGAGGATGAGGGTTAGTGTGAGGGTGAGTGTTAGGCTGAGGGTGAGACTGAGGTTGAGGGTTAGCATTAGGGTTAGGGTGAGGGTTAGGGTTTGGGGTAGTGTGAGGGTGAGTGTGAGGGTTAGGATTAGGATTAGGGATACTTTTAGGCTGAGGATGAGTGTGGGGGTTAGATTTAGGTTGAGGTTTAGGGTTAGGGTTAGGGTGACGTTGAGGCCGAGGGTTACAGTTAGGATTAGGTTTAGGTTTAGTGTTAAACTGTGGGTGAGGTTGAGGGTGAGGGCTAGGGTTAGGGTGAGGGTTAGTGTGAGGCTTATGGTGAGGGTTAGGGTGAGGCTTAGTGATAGGGTTAGGGTTAGGGTGAGGGTTAGGGCAAGTCTAAGGCTTAAGGTGAGGGTTAGGGAGAGTCTAAGTGTTAGGGTGAGGGTGAGGGTGAGGGTGAGGGGTAGGGTTAGTGAGGGTGAGGATTACGTATAGTGTGAGGGTTAGGGTTAGGGTTAGGGTGAGTTTAAGATTAAGGGTGAAGGTTAGGGTGATAGGGAGGGTTAGTGTTAGCCTTAGTCCAAGTGTGAGGGTTATGGTGAGGATTAGGTTTAGGGTTAGGTTTAGGTTTAAGATGAGGGTGAGGGTAAGGTTTAGGTAAGAGTGAGGGTTAGTTTTAGTGTGAGGTTTGGGGTTCGGTTTGGGGTGAAGGTAAGGGTTAAGGTGAAGGTTATGGTGAGAATGAGGGTTGGAGTTATCGTATGTGTTAGGGTGAAGGTTATAGTGATCTTTAGGGTTAGGGTTAGGGTTAGCTTTAGGGAGAGGGTTAGCGGGAGGGTAAGTATTAGGGTGAGGGTTAGGGTGAGCATTAGGCTTAGCATTATGGTTAGGGTGAGGGTTAGTTTTAGGGTTAGAGTTAGGGTTAGTGTGAGGCTGAGGGTTAGGGTTAGGATTAGGGTTAGGGTTATGGTTAGGTTGAGGTTGAGGGTGAGGGTGAGGGTTAGGGTTAGGATTAGGCTTAGGTTTATGTTTAGGATTAGGTTGAGGGTGAGGGTGAGGGTTAGTGTAAGTGTAAGGGTTAGGCTTCGGTGAGGTTTAGGGATTGGGCGAGCGTTAGAGTGAGGGTATGCGTGAGGGTGAGACTGAGGATTAGGGTGTGGGTGTGGGCTAGGTTTAGGGTGAGGGTTAGGGTGACAGTGAGCGTTAGCGTGAAGGTTAGGGTGAGAGCGAGGGTTCGGGTTTTCTTGAGGGATAGGGTGAGGGTTAGGGTTGGGGTTAGGGTTTGGTTTAGGGTGAGGGTAAGGTTTAGGTTTAGGGTTAGGGTGAAGTTTAGGATGAGGGTTAGGGTTAGGATTAGGGTTAGGTTAAGGGCTAGGGTGAGGGTGAGCGTTAGGGTTAAGGTGAGGTTTAGGTTTAGGGTTAGGGTGAGGGTTAGGTTGAGGGTTAGGGTTTGGGTTAGGGTTAGGTTGAAGGTGAGGTTTAGCGTGAGGTTTAGGGTTAGGGTTAGGGTTAGGGTGAGAGTTAGGATGGAGGTTAGGGTTAGGGTGAGGTTTAGGGTTAGGAGTAGGTTTAGGTTGAGGTTTAGGGTTAGGATTAGGTTTAGGTTGAGAGCTAGGGTGAGGGTGAGGTTATAGTTAGGTTAGGGTGAGGGTTAGGGTGAGAGTTAGCTTTACGATTAGGGTTAGGGTGAGAGTTAGGGTTACTGTTAGGGTTAAGGTTAGAGTGAGGGTTAGGATTAGGATTAGTTTTAGCGTTAGGGCTAGTTTGAGGGTATGGGTTAGTGTTAGGTTTAGGGTGAGGTTTAGGGTTATGGTTAGGGTTAGTGTTAGGGTTAGGTTTACGGTTATGTTGATGGTTAGGGTTAGGGTGAGCGTTAGGGTGAGGGTTAGGGTTTGGGTGAGGTTTAGGGTTAGTGTTACAATGAAGGTGAGGGTTAGGGTTAGGGTTAGGGTTAGGGTGAGGGTGAAGGTTAGGGTTAGGGTTAGGGTGAGGGTTAGGTTGAGGGTTAGGGTTTGGGTTAGGGTTAGGTTGAGGGTGAGGTTTAGGGTGAGGTTTAGGGTTAGGGTTAGGGTTAGGGTGAGAATTAGGATGGAGGTTAGGTTTAGGGTGAGGGTTAGAGTTAGGTGTAGGTTTAGGTTGAGTGTGAGGTTGAGGGTTAGGGTTAAGATTAGGGTTAGGGTGAGATCTAGGGTGAGGGTGAGTATTATGGTTAGGGTAGGGTGAGGGTTAGGGTGAAAGTTAGCTTTAGGATTAGGGTTAGGGAGAGAGTTAGGGTTAGTGTTAGGGTTAGGGTTAGAGTGAGGGTTAGGGTTAGGATTAGTTTTAGGATTAGGGCTAGGTTGAGGGTATGGATTAGTGTTAGGGTTAGGGTGAGGTTTAGGGTTAGGGTTAGTGTGATGGTTAGGGTTAGGTTTACGGTTATGTTGAGGCTTAGGGTTAGGGTGAGGGTTAGGGTTAGCGTTCGTCTTAGGGTGAGGGTGAGGGTTAGGATTAGGGTTAGTTTTAGGATTATTGTTAGGGTTAGGGTTATACTTACGGTTACGTTTAAGGTTTATGGTTATTTTTAGTCTTAGGGTTAGGGTTACAGGTACGGTGGGGGTGAGGATGAGTGTGAGGGTTAGTGTTAGGGTTAGGGTGAGGTTTAGGGTTGGGGTTATTGTTAGGGTTATGGTTAGGGTTAGGATGAGGCTTAGGGTGAGGGGTACGGTTAGGGTTAGGGTGAGTGTTAGTGTTACTGTGAGGGTTAGGGTTAGGTTTAGGGTTAGGGTGATGGTTAGGTTGAGGGTTAGGGTTTAGGTTAGTGTTAGGGTGAGAGTGAGGGTTAAGTTGAGGTTTCCGGTTAGGGTTAGCTTAGGATGAAGTTTAGGGTGACATAAGAGTTAGGGTGAAGGTTAGGTTTAGGGTGAGGTTGAGGGTTAGGGTTAGGGTTAACGTTATGGTGAGATTAAGTGTTAGGTTGAGGGTTAGGGTGAGGGTGAGGGATAAGGTTTGGGCTCGTGTTAGAGTGAGGGTTTGGGTTAGGGTTAGGTTGAGGGTTAGATGGGAAGGTTAAGGTTAAGTTTAGGATTAGGTTTATGGTTAAGTTTAGGGTTAAGGTAAGTGTGAGGGTGAGTGTTACGTTTAGGGTTCGGGTGAGGGCTAGGATGAGGATGAGGTTTAGGGTTAGGCTGAGGGTAATTTAGTGTGAGGGTTAGGGTTAGGGTTAGGTTTAGGTTGAGGGTAAGAGTTAGGGTGAGAGTTAGGTTGAGATTCAGGGTGAAGCCTAGGGTTAGGGTTAGGTTTAGAGTGAGGTTGAGGATGAGGGTTAGGGTTAGGATTAGGGTTAGGGTTACGCTGAGGGTGATGGTGAGGGTTAGGATGAGGGTAAGGGTTAGGGTGAGGGTTAGTGTGCGGATGAGGATTAGGCTGAGGGTGAGGGTTGAGGGTGAGGGTTAGGATTAGAATTAGGGTTAGGGCTAGGGTGAGAGTGAGGGTGAGTGTGAGTTTTAGGGTTAGGGTTAGGTTTAGGGTGAGGGTTAGGGTTAAGGTTAGGATTAGGGTTAGGATGAGGGTTAGGGTTAGGGTTAGGGTGAGGGTTTGGGTGAGGATAAGCATTAGGTTGAGGTTTAGGGTGAGAGTGAGGGTTAGGGTTATCATGAGTGTTAGGGTGAGTTTTAGGGTGAGGGTTAGGGTTTTAGTGTTAGAGTGAGTGTGAGTGTTAGGGATAGGGTTAGGGTTAGGGTGAGGGTTAGGTTTAGGATATTGTTAGGGTGAGGGTTTAGGTTAGGGTGAGTATGAGAGTGAGTGTGAGTGTGAGCCTTAGTGCTAGGTTTAGGTTTAAGGTGAGTGTGAGGTTGAGGGTTAGGGTTAGGATTAGGTTTAGGGTTATGCTGAGGGTGAATGTGACGGTTAGGGTGAGTGTAAGGGTTAGGGTGAGGGTTACTATGAGGGTGAGTTTTAGGCTGAGGGTGAAGGGTGAAGGTGAGGGTAAGGATTAGGTTGCGGTTATGTTAAGCTGAGGGTGAGTTTTAGGGTGAGGGTGACATTTAGGCTTAGGTTTAGGGTTAGGGTGAGGGTGAGTGTGAAAGTGAGAGTGAGCATAAGGGATAGGGTGCGGGTTAGGGTTAGGGTTAGGTTGAGGGTGTGTTTGACGGTTAGGGTTAGCGTTAGGTTTAGTGTTAAGCTGAGGGTGAGGTTGAGGGCAAGGTTTAGGGTGAGGGTTAGGCTTAAAGTTAGTGTGAGGTTTAGGGTTAGGGTGATGTTTAGGGTGAGGCTGAGGGTTAGGGTGAGCGGTAGGGTGAGTGTCTGGGTGAGGGTGAGGGTTAGAGTTAGGGTTAGGGTTAGGGTGAAGGGTATGGTGAGGGGTTTGGTTAGGGTCACGGTGAGGGTAAGTTTTAGTGTGCGGGATGGGTTTAGGGATAGTGTTAGGTTGAGGGTAAGTGTTAGGGTGAGGGTTAGGATTAAGATTAGGGTTAGGGTTAGGCAGAGGGTGACGGTGAGGGTGAGGGTGAGGTTTAGGGTTAGGGTTAGGATTAGGGTGAGGTTTAGGGTTAGGGTTAGGGTGAGCATGAGTGTGAGGGTTATGTTTAGGGTGAGTGTGAGGGTGAGGGTGAGGGTGAGGCTTAGGGTTAGGGTTAGGTTTAGGGTGAGGGCCAGGTTGAGAGTTAGGGTTAGGATTAGGGTAAGGTTTATGCTGTGCGGTAGGGTGAGGGTTGTGGTGAGGGTAAGGGTTAGGGTGAGGGTTAGTGTGTGGGTCAAGTTTAGGCTGATGGTGAGAGGTGAGGGTGAGGGTTAGGATTAGGCTTACAGTTAGGGTTTGGCTGAGTGTGAGTGTGAGGGTGAGGGTGAGGTTTAGGGTTAGGTTTAGGGTTAGGGTGAGGGTTAGGATGAGGGTGAGGTTGAGGGTAAGCATTAGTGTTAGGGTGAGGTTTCGTGTTAGGGTTAGGGTGAGCATGAGTGTGAGGGTTATGATTAGGGGTAGGGATATTGTTAGCCTGAGGGTGAGGGTGAGGGTTAGGGTTAGGTGAGGGTTAGGTTTAGGGTTAGTTTGAGGGTGAAGGCGAGGGTTACGGTTAGGATTAGGGTTAGGTTTAGTGTTAAGCTGAGGGTGAGGGTGAGGGTGAGGGCAAGGGTTAGAGTGAGGTTTAGACTTAAGGTTAGGGTGAGGGTTAGGGATAGGGTTATGTTTAGGGTGAGCGTGAGGGTTAGGGTGAGGGTTAGGTTTATGGTTATGGTTAGACTTAGGGTTAGGGGAAGGGTGAGGGTGAGGGTAAGGGTCAGATTTAGGGTGATTGTTAGGTTTAGGTTTAGGGTGAGGTTTAGGGTTAGGATTAGGGTTAGGATGAAGTCTAGGATGAGGGTGAGGTTTAAGGTGAGGGTGAGGTTTAGGGTTATAGTTAATGTTAAGGTGAGGGTTAGGGTAAAGATCAGGATGAGGGTTAGGGTTAGGGTTCGGGTGAGGATATGCATTAGGGTGAGTTTTAGGGTGAGAGTGAGGATTAGGGTTATCATGAGTGTTATGGTGAATTTTAGGGTGAGGGTTAGGATTTTAGGGTTAGGGTGAGTGTGAGTGTTAGGGTTAGGATTAGGGTTAGTGTAAGTGTTAGGGATAGGGTTAGGGTGAGAGTGAGGGTTAGGGTTATGGTGAGGGTGAGGGTGAGGGTGAGGCCTAGGGTTAGGTTTAAGTTTAGGGTGAGGGTGAGGTTGAGGGTTAGGGTTAGGATTGGAGTTAGGGTTACGCTGAGGGTAAGGTTGAAGGTAAGGGTTAGGGTGAGGGTGAGCGTGACGTGAGGGTTAGGCTTAGGGTGAGGTGTGTGGTTGATGTTTAGGATTAGGATTACGGTTATGGTTAGGCTGAGGGTGAGGTTGAGTATGAGGGTGAGGCCTAGGGTTAGGATTAGGTTTAGGGTGCGGGTGAGGGTTAGATGTAGGGTGAGTGTTAGGTTTAGGGTTAGGGTGAGGGTTAGGGTGAAGGTTAGGGTTAGGATTGGGTTTAGGGTGAGGGTGAGGGTGAGGGTTAGCATTAGGGTTAGGGTGAGGGATAGGGGTAGGATGAGGGTGAGGGTGAGGGTGAGGGTTAGGGATAGGTTTAGGTTTAGGGTTAGGGTTATTGTTAGGGTTAGTGTTAGAGTTACGGTTACGGTGGGGATGAGGGTGAGGTTTAGGGTGAGGGTAAGGTTTTGGGTGAGGTTTAGGGTTAGGGTTAGGGTTAGGGTTAACTTTAGGGATAGGGTGAGGGTGAGGTTTAGGGTTATGGTTAGGGTTCTTTTAGGGATAGGGTTAGGGTTAGGGTTAGGGTTAGTGTTAGTTTTAGGATTAGGAATAGAGTTAGTGTGAGTGTGACTATTAGGGTTAGGGTTATGTTTAGGCTTAGGGTTAGGCTGAAGGTGAGGGTGAAGTTTAAGATTAAGGTGAGGGTTAGATTTAGGATGAGGTTTAGGGTTAGGATTAGGGTTACGGTGAGGGCTAGGGGGATGGTGAGGGTTAGCGTTAGGGTTAGGGTGAGGTTTAGGTTTAAGTATAAGGCTAGGGTTAGGGTGAGGGTTTGGCTTAGGGTAAGGTTTACGGTTAGGGTGAGGGTTAGGTTTAGGATGAGGGTTAGGGTTAGGTTTAGGGTTAGGGTGAGGGTGAGGGTTAGGATTAGGTTAAGGGTTATGTTTATTGTTAGGGTTAGGGTTACAGTTAAGATGAGGGTGAGGATGAGTGTGAGGATTAGTGTTAGGGTTAGGGTGAGGTTTAGGGTTAGGGTTATGGTTAGGGTTAGGATTAGGCTTAGGGTGAGGCGTAGGGTTAGGGTTAGGGTGAGGGTTAGGTTTACTGTGAGGGTTACGGTTAGGTTTAGGGTTAGGGTGCGGGCTAGGTTTTGTGTTTTGTTAGGTTTTGTGTTAGGTTTAGGGTGAGGGTGAGGGTTAAGGTGAGGTTTAGGGTTAGGGTTAGGATTAGGGTTAGAATTAAGGTTTAGGTGAGGTTGAGGGTGAGGGATAGGGTGAGGTTTAGGATTAGGGTGAGGTTAAGGGTTAGGGTTAGGCTTAGTGTTAGGCTTCGGGTTATGGTGAGGGTGAGCGTGAGAGTTTGGATTAGGGTCAACTTTTGGGTTATTGTTAGGGTTAGGGTTACCTTTACGGTGAGGGTGAGGTTAGGGTTAGGGTTTAGGTGAGGTTTAGGGTTAGGGTTAGGGGTAGGGGTAGGGTGAGGGATTGGGTTAGGTTTAGGGTTTTGGTGAGGGTGACGGTTAGGTTTATGGTTAGGTTTATTGTTAGGGTTAGGGTTAGACTTACTATTAGAGTGATGGTGAGGGTGAGGGTCAGGTTTAGGTTTAGGGTGAGGTTTGGTGTGAGGTAAGAGTTATTGTGAGGGTGATATTTAGGGTGAGGTTGAGGGTTAGAGTTAGGGTTAACGTTACGGTGAGGTTAAGAGTTAGGGTGAGGTTTAGGGTGAGGATGAGGGTTAAGGTTAGGGTTAGTGTTAAGGTGAGGGTTAGGGTTAGGGTTATGTTGAGGATTGGGGGAAGTTTAGAGTTAGGTTTAGGGTTAAGGTTAGTGTAAGGGTGAGTGTTAGGATTAGGGTTAGGGTGTGGGGTAGGGTTAAAATTAGGATGAGGGATAGGATGAGGGTTAGGGTTAAGGTTAGGGTGAGGGTTAGGGTGAGGATAAGCATTAGGGTGAGGTTTAGGGTGAGAGTGAGGGTTAGGGTTTTCATGAGTTATGGTGAGTTTTAAGGTGAGGGTTAGGGTTTTAAGGTTAGGGTGAGTGTGAGTGATAGGGTTAGGGTTAGGGTTACTGTGACGGTTAGGGTTAGGGATAGGGTTAGGGTGAGGGTTAGGGTTACAGTGAGGGTGATGGTGAGGGTGAGGCCTAGGGTTAGGGTTAGGTTTAGGGTGAGGGTGAGGTTGAGTGCTAGGGTTAGGATTAGGGTTATGGTTAAGCTCAGGGTTCGGGTGAGGGTTACAGTGAGGTTAAGGGTTAGGGTGAGGGTGAGTATGAGGGTGAGTGTTAGGCTGAGGATAAGGGGTGAGTGTGAGGGTTAGGATTAGGGTTAAGGTTAGGGTGAGACTGAGGGATAGGGTAAGGGTGAGTGTGAGGATTAGGGTGAGGTTTGGGGTTAGTGTGAGGATGAGTGTTAGGGTGAGGGTGAGGGTGAGAGTTAGGGTTTTAGTGAGGTGTAATATTAGGGTTAGGGTGAGGGTGAGGATGAGAGTTAGTGTTAGGGTTAGGGTGAGGATTAGGGTTAGGTTAGATTGAGGGTGAGTGTGAGGGTTAGGATTAGGGTTACGGATACTGGTAAGCTGAGGGAGAAGTTGAGGGTTAGTGTTAAGGTGAGGGTTAGTGTTAGGGTTAGGGTGAGTCTGAGGGTTAGGATTAGGATTAGGATTAGGGTTAAGGTTAGGTTGCGGTTGAGGGTGAGGATGAGGGTTTGGGTTAGGATTATGGTTAGGTTTAGGGTTAGGCTGAGGGTGAGGGTGAGGGTGAGAGTTAGGGTAAGGGTGAGGGTTAGGCTTAGGGTGATGTTTAGGGTGAGGGTGAGAGTTAGGGTGAGGGTATGGGTGAGGGTGAGACTGAGGTTTAGGGTGTGGGTGTGGGTTAGGTTTTAGGTGAGGGTTAGGGTAATGGTGAGCGTTAGGGTTAGGTTTAGGGTGAAGGTGAGCGTTATGGTTAGGGTTAGGGTGAGGGATAGGGTGAGAATGAGGGTTAGGTTTTTCGTGAGGGTTAGGGTGTTTGATAGGGTGAGGGTTAGGTTAAGGGTTACGCTTAGGGTGACGGTGAGGGTGAGGGTGAGGGTGGGGGTTAGGTTTTGGATTAGGGTTAGGGTTAGGTTTAGGCTGAGGGTGAGGTTTAGGGTTAGGGTTAGGGTGATGTTAAGTTTTAGGGAGACGGTTAGGGTGAGGGTGAAGTTTAGTTTTAGTGTTAGGGTGAGGGTTAGGGTTCGGGTGATGTTTAGGATGAGGGTGAGTGTTAGGGTGAGGGTTCGGTTTGGGTGAGGGTTAAGATGTGGGTGAGGGTTAGGCTTAGGGTGAGTGTTAGGGTGACGGTGAGGGTTAAATTGAGGGTGAGGCTTAAGGTTAGGGCTAAGGTGAGGGTTAGGTTTAGGGTTAGGGTTAGGGTGAGTGTTAGGTTGAGGGGTAGGTTTATGGTTAGAATGAGGGTTAGGGTTATTGTGATTGTTAGGGTTAGGTTTAGGGTTAGCTTTAGGATGAGGATAAGGGTTAGGGTGAGGGTTAGGGTTAGGGTTAGGGTTAGAGGTAGGGTTAGGGTGAGGGTGAGGGTTAGTGTTAGGGTTAGGGATAGGTTTAGGGTGAGGGTGATGATGAGGGTTAGGTTAAGGTTTAGGGGTAGGGTTAGGGTTAGGCTTAGGGTGAGTGTGAGGGTGATGGTGAGGTTTAGGGTGAGTGTTAGGGTTAGGGTTAGGGTGAAGGTTAGGGTTAGGTTGATGTTTAGGGTGAGGTGAGTGTTAGGCTGATGTTGAGGGTTAGGCTGAGGGTGAGGTTTAGGTTGAGGTTTAGCATTAGGGTGAGTGTTAGGGTTAGGGTTAGGCATAGGGTTATTGTGAGTATTAGGGTTAGGGTTAGGTTTAGGGTTAGGTTGAGGGTAAGCATTAGGGTGAGGTTTAGGGTGAGGGTTAGGGTTAGGGTTAGGGTGAGGGTCAGGGTTTGGGTTAGGGTTAGGGTAAGGGTTAGGGATAGGGTGAGGTTTAGCGATAGGTTTAGGGTTAGGGTGACAGTTAGGATTAGAGACAGGGTGAGGGTGAGGGTTAGGGTTAGGATTAGGGTTAGGGTAAGGGTTAGGTTGAGGGTGAGGGTTAGGGTGAGAGTGAGGTTTAGGTTAGCCTTAGAGTTTCTTTGAGGGTTAGCGTGAAGGTTAGGGTTAGGTTTAGGGTTAGAATTAGTGTGAGTGTGAGGGTTAGTTTTAGGGTTAGGGTGAGGGTGAGGGTTAGGGTGAGGGTTGGGGTTAGTGGGAAGTTTATTCATAGGGCTAGGGTTATGGTTAGGGTGAGGGTAAAGGTTAAAGTTAGGGTTAGTTTGAGGGTTAGAGTTACAGTTAGGGTTAGGGTTATTGTTAGCGTTAATTTGAGGGTGAGGGTAAGGGTTACCGGTAGAGTTAGGTTTTGAGTGACGGTGAGGGTGAGGGTGAGGGTTCGATTTAGGTTTAGGTTTTGGATGAGGGTGAGGTTGCGGTTTATGATTAGGGTTAGGGTGAGGGTTAGGGTGAGGGTGAGGGTTTGAGTGAGGGTGAGGCTTAGAGTTAGCATTAGGATTAGGCTTAGGGTTAGTGTGAGGGTTAGGGTTAAGTTTAGGGCTAGGGTGAGGATGAGGGTGAGCGTGAGGGGTAGGGTTAGTGTTAGGGTGAGGGTTAGGGTTAGTGTTAGTGTGAGGGTGATAGTGAGATTTACGGTTAGGGTTAGGGTAAGGAAGAGGGTTAGGGTTAGGATTAGGGTTGGTTTGAGGGCTAGGGTGATTGTGATGATTAGGTTTAGGGTGAGGTTTAGGGTTAGGCTTAGGGTTTGGGTGATGGTTAGCGTTAGGGTTAGGGTGAGGGTTAGGTTTAGTGTGAGTGTTAGGCTTAGGGTAAGGGTTAGGGTTAGGGTAAGTGTTAGGGTGAGGTTTAGGGTGAGAGTGAGGGTTAGGGTTAGTGTGAGTGTTAGGGTTAGGGTTAGGATTAATGTTAGGGTTAGGGTTAGCCTGAGGGAGAGGGGGAGGGGGAGGGTGATGTTGATGTTTAGGGTTTGGGTTAGGGTTAGGGTTAGAGTGAGGGCTATGGTGAGGATGAGGTTTATGGTGAGTGTGAGTGTGAGGGTTAAGGTTAGGATTAGGTTTAGGGTTAGGTTTAGTCTGAGTGTGAGGGTGAGGTTGAGGTTTAGGGTTAGTGTTAGGTTTAGGCTGAGGGCTAGTTTGAGGGTGAGGGTTAGGTTGAGTGTGAGGGTGAGTGTGATGCTTAGGGTTAGGGTAAGGGCTAGGTTTAGGGTTATGGTTAGGGTGAGGTTGGGGTGAGGGTGAGGGTTAGGGGGAGAGTCAGGGTTAGGCTGAGGGTTAGGGTTAGGGTTAGGGTGAGGGTTAGTTTAAGATGATGTGGAGAGTGAGGGTGAGGTTTAGGGGTAGGATTAGGGTTAGGTGAGGCTGAGGGTTAGGTTGAGGGTGAGGGTTAAGGTTAGGGTGAAGTTTAGGTTTAGGGTTATGATGAGGGTGAAGGTTAGGCTTAGGTGATATTTAGGGTGAGGGTGAGGTTTAGGATGAGGGTGAGATTTCGGGTGAGACTGAAGATTAGGGTTTGGGTGAGGGTGAGAGTGAGGTTGAGGGTTAGGGTTAGGGTGAGTTTTAGGGTGAGGGTGAGGGTTTGGTTGAGTCTGAGGGTTAGGGTGTGGGTGAGGGTTAGGTTTAGGTTTAGGGTTAGACTGACAGTGAGGTTTAGGGTGCGGCTGAGGGTTAGTATTAGTTTTAGGGTTAGGATTAGTGTTAGAGTGAGGGTTAGGGTGAGGGTGAGGTTTAGATTTAGGGTTAGGGTTCAGTTGAGGTTAGGCTGAGAGTGCGGGTGAGGGATAAGATTCGGTTTAGGGTTAGGCTGAGGGTGAGTGTGAAGGTTAGAGTTAGGGTGAGGGTTAGGCTTAGGGTGAGGGTTATTGTGAGGGCGAGGTTTAGAGTGAGGGTTAGGGTTAGGGTTAGCGTGAGGGTTAGGGTGAGAATGAGGGTTAAGGTTAGCCTTAGAGTTAGTGTGAGGGTTAGGGTGACGGTTAGGGTTAGTTTTAGGGTGAGGGTGAGTGTGAGGATGAGGGTAAGTGTTAGGGTTAGGGTGAGGGTTAGGTTTAGTGTGCGGGTTAGTGTTAGGGTTAGAGTTAGGGTTAGGGTAAGGTTTAGGGTGAGGGTTAGGGTGAAATTTAGGGTTGGGGTTACCGTGAGTGTTAGAGTCAGTGTTAGGGTGAGGGGTAGGGTTAGGATTAGATTTAGGGTTAGGGGGAGGGTGAGGGTTTTGGTTAGGGTTCGGGTGAGGTTTAAGGTTATGGTTTTGGTTAGGCTGAGTGTTAGAATTAGGGTTAGGGTTAGGTTTAGGGTTAGGATTAGGGTCATTGTTAAGGTTAGGGTGAGTTTGAGGGTGAGTTTAAGGATTAGGATTAGGGTTAGGTTTAGGTTTAGGGTTAGTGTTAGGGTTAGGGTTAGGGTTACGGTTATGGTGAGCATGAGCTTGAGGGTGAGGGTGAGGGTTAGGGTTGGGGTGAGGTTTAGGGTTAGGGTTAGGGTTAAGATTAGGGTTAGGTTTAGGGTTAGGGTGAGGCATAGGGTGAGGGGTAGCGTGAGGGTTAGGATTACGTTTATGGTGAGGGTTAGGGTTAGTGTGAGGGTTAGGGTTAGCATTGGGGTTAGGGTTAGGGTGAGGGTTAAGTTTAGGGTGGAGGTTTGGGTTGGGGTGAGAGTAAGGGTTAGGGCTAGGGTTAGGTTGAGGGTGAAGGTTAGGGTTAAATTAGGGTTAGGGTTAGGCTGAGGGTGATGGTGAGGATGAGGGTTAGGTTGAGGGTTCGGTTGAGGGTTTGGGTTTGGGTTAGGGTGAGGTTGAGGGTGAAGTTTAGGGTTAGGGTTTCGGTTAGGGTTGCAGTGAGGGTGAGGTAAGGGTGAGGGTTA
Source organism: Dipodomys merriami (assembly GCF_024711535.1). Taxonomy (NCBI): domain Eukaryota; kingdom Metazoa; phylum Chordata; class Mammalia; order Rodentia; family Heteromyidae; genus Dipodomys; species Dipodomys merriami. The sequence goes on along the minus strand of NW_027206335.1, from coordinate 2,838,338 downwards.
GGGTTAGGGTGAGGGTGGGGTTTAGGGTTAGAGTTAGAGTTTGGGTGAGGGTTTTGGTGAGGGTTAGGTTTAGGGTTAGTGTTAGGGTTAGGGTTAGGGTGAAGGTTAGGATGAATGTTTGGTTTAGGGTTAGGAAAAAGTTCAGGTTTAGGGTTAGGGTGAGGGTGAGTGTAAGCGTTAGGGTTAGGGTTAGTCTTAGCCTTAGGGTTAGGATGAGGTTGAGGGTGAGGGTGAGGGTTAGGGTTACGATGAGGATGAGGTTTAGTGTTAGAGTTAGTGTTAGGGTGAGGTTTAGGCTGAGGGTTAGTGTTAGGGTAAGTGTTAGGTTTAAGGTTAGGGTGAGGTTTAGGGTGAGGGTTAGGGTTTGGGTTAGGGTTAGGATTAGGGTTAGGGTGAGGGTTAGGGTGAGGCTGAAGTTTAGGGTTAGGATTGGGGTTAGGTTTAAGGTTAGGTTGAGGTTGAGGTTGAGGGTGAGGGTTAGGGTTAGGATTACGGTTAGGATTAGGGTTAGGCTGAAGGTGATGGTGAGAGTGAGAGTTAGGGTAAGGGTGAGGGTTAGGCTTAGGCTGATATTTAGGGTGAGGGTGAGGATTAGCGTGAGGGTATGGGTGAGTGTGAGACTGAGGTTTAGGGTGTGGGTGTGGGTTAGGTTTTAAGTGAGGGTTAGGGTGATGGTGAGCGTTAGGGTTAGGTTTAGGGTGAAGGTGAGCGTTATGGTTAGGGTTACGGTGAGGGTAAGGGTTAGGGTGAGGGTTAGGCTGAGAGTGAGGGTTAGGGTTTTCGTGATGGTTAGGGTGAGGGATAGGGTGAGAGTGAGGGTTAGGGTTTTCATGAGGGTTAGGATGAGGGATAGGGTGAGGGTTAGCTTAAGGGTTACAGTTAGGGTGACGGTGAGTGTGAGGGTTATGGTTAGGTTTAAGTTTAGGGTGAGGGTAAGGGTGAGGGTTAGGTTTAGGATTAGGGTTAGGGTTAGGTTTAGGCTGAGGGTGAGGTTGAGTGTGAGGGTTATTGTTACCGTGAGGGTGAGGTATAGGTTTAGATTTAGCGTTAGGGTGAGTGTTACTGTGAGTGTTAGTGTTAGTGTTACAGTTAGGGTTTGGGTGAGGGTGAGTGTGAGGGTTAGGCTTAAGCTTAGGCTTAGGCTTAGGCTTAGGCCGAGCGTGACGTTGAGGGTTAGGGTGAGGGTTACGGTTAGGGTTATGGTGAGGGTGAGGATGAAGTTTAGGGTTAGGATTAGGGTTAGGGTGAGCGCTAGGGTGAGGGTTAGTGTGAGGTTTAGAGTTTGGTGAGTTTTAGGGTTAGTGTGAGGGTTAGGGTTAGGGTTAGGGTAAGTGTAAGAGTGAGGGTAAGTTTTAGGGTGAGGGTTAGGGATAGGATTAGTGTTAGGGTGAGTGTTAAGGTTAGGGTTAGGTTGAGGGTTAGAGTGAGGGTTAGGTTTAGGATTAGGGTTAGGTTGAGGGCTTCGGTGAGGGTGAGGGTTAGGGTTAGGTTTATGGTGAGGTTCAGGGTTAGGGTCAGGGTGAGGGTTAGGGTTAGGTTTAGGTTTAGGGTTAGGGTTAGGGTGAGAGTGAGGTTTAGGTTTAGAGTTAGTGTTAGGGTGAGGGTTAGGGTTAGGGTTATTTTTAGTGTTATTGTTAGGGTTAGGGTGAGGGATAGGGTGAGTGTTAGGGTTAGGTTTAGGGTTTGGATTAGGATTAGGGTATGGGTTAGGGTGAGGGTGAGTGTGAGGGTTAGGGTTAGGCTTAGGCTTAGGCTTAGGGTTAGGCTGAGGTTGAGGGTTAGGGTGAGGGTTAGGGTTTGGGTCAGCATGAAGTTTAGGGTTAGAGTTAGCATTAGGGTGAGGTTTAGTGTAAGGGTTAGTATTAGGGTTAGTGTTAGGGTGAGGATGAGATTTGGTGTTAGAGTTAGGCTTAGGGTTAGGGTGAGGGTTAGCTTTAAGGTGAGGGTTAGGTTTAGCGTGGAGGTTGGGTTAGGGTGAGGGTTAGAGTTAGGGGTAGGGTTAGGATGAGGGCGAGGGTGAGGGTTATGGTTAGGATAAGGTTTAGGCTTAGGCTGAGGCTGAGGGTGAGGGTGAGGGTTAGGTTAGGGTGAGGGTAAGGGTTAGGATTAGGGTGAGAGTTTGGGTGAGGGTTATGCTTAGGATTATGTTTATGTTTAGTTTGAGGGTGAATGTGAGTGTGAGGGTTAAGGTTAGTGTCAGGTTTAGGGTTAGGATTAGTGTTAGAGTTTGGGTGATTATTAGGGTTAGTATTAGCGTTAGGGTGAGAGCTAAGGTGAGGGTGGGATTAGGGTTATGTTTAGAGTCAGGGTTAAGGTGAAGGTTAGGGATAGGATTAGTGTTAGGGATAGGGTTATTGTTAGGATTAGGCTTCGGATTAAGGTTATGGTGACTTTGAGGCTGAGGATGAGGTTTAGGGTTAGGGTTAGGGTGAGGGTGAGCTTTAGGGTTAGAGTTAGGGTTAGGGTGAGGGTTAGGGTGAGGGTTAGGGTTAGGGTTAGTGTTAGGGTTAGGGTTTGGGTGAGGGATAAGGTGAGAGTGAGGGTTAGGGTTAGTGTTAGGCTTAGGCTTAGTTTTAGGGTGAGGTTGAGTGTAAGGTTTAGGGTTAGGGTTAGGGTTAGGCTTAGGCTTAGTGTTAGGCTTAGGCTTAGGCTTAGGCTTAGCGTGGGGTTTAGGGTTAGGGTTAGGGTTAGGGTGAGTGTTTGGGTTGGGTTAGGGTGAGGTTTATATGAGGTTTAGGGTTAGGATTTGGGTTAGGGTGAGGGCAAGGGTGAGGGTGAGGGTTAGGGTTAGGGTTAGGTTTAGTGTTATGGTGAGGGTTAGGGTTAGGGTTCCATTGAGGGTGAGGATTAGGGTTAAGATTAGGGTGACTGTGAGGTTCAGGGTTAGGGGTAGGTTTAGGCGTAGTGTGAGGGTGAGTGTTAGCGTGAGTTTGTGGGTTAGGGTTAGGGTGAGGGTTAGAGTTAGGAATAGGGTTAGGGTGATGGCAAGGTTGAGGGTGAGAGTTAGGGTTAGGTTTAGGGTGAGGTTTAGGGTGAGTGTGAGGGTTAGGGTGCCGTTTAGGTTTAGTGTGAGGGTTAGGGTGAGGGTTAGTTTTAGGGTTAATGTTAGGGTGAGGGTTAGGTTTAGTGTCAGGGTACAGGTTGAGGTTACGGTTAGGGTGAGAGTTAGGGTGAGATTTAGGGTTAGGGTTAGGGTGAGAGTTAGGATGAGGGTGACGGTGAGGGTTAGGGTAAGGGTTAGGGTTAGGTTGAGGGTTAGGCTGAGGGTTAGGCTGAGGGTAAGGGTTAGGGTGAGGTTTAGGTTGAGGGTGAGCTTTAGGGTTAGGTTTAGGTTTAGGGTGTAAGTTAGGCTGAGTGTTAGGTTTAGGGTGAGGATTAGGGTTAGGATTAGGATAATGGTTAGGGTTAGGGTGAGGATTAGGGTTTGGATTAGGGTTAAGGTTAGGGTTAGGCTGAGGTTGAGGGTGAAGGTGAGGGTTAGGTTTAGTTTAGGGTTACGATGAGGGTTAGGGTGAGGGGTAGGGTTATGGTTAGGGTGAGGGTTAGGGTTAGTGTGAGGGTAAGGCTTAGCATTAGGGTGAGGGTAAGGGTTAGTGTGACGGTTAGTTTGAGGTTGAGGGATAGGGTTAGGGTTAAGGTTAGGGTTAGGGTTAGAATTTGGGTTAGGGTGAGGGTGACTGTTAGCGTGAGGGTTAGGGTTAGGGTGAGGGTAAGGGTTAGGATGGTGGTGAGGGAGAGGGTGAGGGTCAGCGTTACAGTTAGTTTTATGGTTTGTTTGAGGGTTAGGGTGAGACTCAGTGATAGGTATAGGTTGAGAGTTAAGGTTACGGTGAGGGTTAGGGTTAGGTTTGAGGTAGTGTGTGGGTGAGGGTGAGGATTAGGATTAGAGTGAGGTTTAGGGTGAGGGTTAGGCTGAGGTTAATGGTTAGGGTGAAGGTAAGGATGAGGGTGAGGGTTAGGGTTAGGGTTAGGGTTAGGATGATGGTTAGGTTTAGTGTGAAGGTTAGATTTAGGGTTAGGGTTAGATTTAGGGTGAGGATAAGGGTTAGGGTAAGGGTTAGTTTCAGAGTGAGTGTTAGTTTTAGGATTAGGGTGAGTGTGAGTGTTAATATTAGGGTTAGGATTAGGGTTAAGGTTCATGTGAGTGTTAGGGATAGGCTAAATGTTAGGGTTAGGGTGAAGGTGAGGGAGAGGTTTAGGTTTTGGATTAGTTTTAGGGTTAGGGTTAGGCTTAGGATGAGGGTGAGGGTGAGGTTGAGGGTTAGGTTGAGGGTTAGGTTTAGGGTTAATGTGAGGGTTAGTGTTAAGGTTATGTTTAGGGTGAGGTTGAGGGTTAAGGGTTAGGGTTAGGATGAGGGTTCAGGTGAGGGTGAGGGTTAAGGTGTGGGTGAGCTTTAGGGTTTGGGTGAGGGTTAGGGTGACAGTGAGGAATAGTGTTATGGTGAGGCTTCGGTTGAGGTTGAGTGTTAGGGTGTGGGTGAGGGCTAGTGTTAGGGTGAAGGTTAGGGTTAGGTTTAGGGTTAGGGTGAGGTTGAGGGTGAGAGTTAGGGTTAGGTTTAGGGTGAGCGTTCGGTTTATGGTTAGGCTGAGGGTGAGGGTGAGGGTTAGGGTTAGGGTTAGGGCTAGGAAGAGGGTGATGGTCCGGATTAGGGTTAGGATCATTGTTAGGGTTAGGCTGAGGTTGAGGCTGTGTGTGAGGGTTAGGTTTAGGTTTAGGGTTAGGTTAGGGTTAGGATGAGGGATAAGGTGAGGGGTAGGGTTAGGGTTAGTGTTAGGGTTAGGGTTAGTGTGAGGGTTACGGTTAGGGTTAGAGTTAGGGTTAGTGTGAGGGTGACGGTTAGGTTTAGGTTTAGGGTTAGGAAGAGGGGTACTGTGAGGGTTAGGGTTAGGCTTAGGGTTAGAGTGAGGATCAGGGTTAGGTTTAGGGTTCGGGTGAGGGTATGGCTTAGAGTGAGCTTTAGGGTTAGGGTGAGCGTTAGAGTGATGGTTATGCTTACTGTGAGGTTTTGGGTTAGGGTTAGGGTTAGGGTGAGTGTGAGAGTGAGGGTTAGTGTTAGGATTATCGTTAGGGTTAGGGTGAGGTTTAGGGTTAGGGTGAGGGTTAGGTTGAGGATGAGGGTTAGGGTAGGTTGAGGGTTAAGTTTATGATTAGGGTTAGGGTAAGGGCTAGGTTGAGGGTGAGGGTTAGGGTTAGGTTTAGGATTAGGGTGAGGTTTAGGTTTAGGGTGAGGTGTAAGGTTAGGGTTAGGGTGAGTGTTAGCTTGAGGGTTAGGATTAGGGTTAGGGTGAGGGTTAGGTTTACTGTGAGGGTTAGGGTTAGGGTTAGGTTTAGGATGAGGGTGAGGCTTAGGTTTAGGGTGAGGTGTAAGGTTAGGGTTAGGGTGAGTGTTAGCTTGAGGGTTAGGATTAGGGTTAGGGTGAGGGTTAGGTTTAGTGTGAGGGTTAGGGTTAGGGTTATGTTTAGGATGAGGGTAAGCGTTAAGGTGAGGTTTAGGGTGAGAGTGAGGGTTAGGTTTAGCGTGACTGTTAGTGTGAGGGTTAGGGTGAGGGATAGTGTTAGGGTTAGGTTGAAGGTGAGGGTGAGGCTGAGGGTTAGGGTTAGGGTTAGGGTTATCATGAGGGTGAGTGTGAGGGTTAGGGTTAGGGTGAAAGTGAGGGTGAGGGTTAGGGTTAGTTTGAGGGTTAGGGTTAGGATTGGGGTTATGGTGACGGCTAGGTTGAGGTTGAGTGTTAGGGTTAGGCTTAGGATTAGGGTGAGGGATAGGTTTAGTTTGAGGGTTAGGGTAGGGTTAGGGTTAGGGTGAGGGTGAGTGTTAGGCTTACGGTTAGTTTTAGGGTGAGGTGTAGGGTGAGGGTTAGGGTTACGGTTAGGTTTAGAGTTCGATTGAGGTTTTCGGTTAGCTAAGGATTTGGGTTAGGGTGAGGATTAGGTTGATGGTGAAGGTTAGGGTTATGGTGAGTGGTAGGGTTGGGGTTAGGGTTAATTTGAGGGCGAGGGTTAGTTTTGGGTTTAGGGTTAGGGTTATTGTAGTGGTTAGGATTTGGGTTAGGGTAAGGGTTAGTGTGAGGTTTAGGGTTAGGTTTAGGGCTAGTGTTTGAGTGAGGTTGAGTATTAGTTTTAGGATTAGGGTTAGGGTTAGGTTTAGGCTGAGGGTGAGGGTGTGGTTGAGGGTTAGGTTTAGGGTTAGGGTTAGGTTAGTGTTAGGATGAGAGTTAGAGTGAGGGGTAGGGTTAGGGTTAGGTTGAGGGTTTTGGTTAGTATGAGGGTTAGATTTAGGGTTAATGTAAGCCTAAGGGTGAGGGTAAGGGTTAGGTTTAAGGTTAGTGTGAGAGTTAATGTGAGACTGCGGTTTAGCGTTTGGGTTAGGGTGAGGGTTAGGGTTAGGGTTAGGGTTAGGTTTAGGGTTAGGGTGAGGAGTAGGGTGATGGTTATTTTTAGGGTTCGGGTTAGGGTTCGGTTGAGGGTTTCAGTTAGATAAGTGTTAGTGTTAGGGAGAGGATTAGGGTGAGGGTGAGGGTTAGGGTGAGGGATAGGATTAGTGTGAGGGTTAGGCTTAGGATTAGGGTGAGGGTTTGGATTAGGGTGAGGTTTAGGGTGAGGGTGAGTGTTAGGGTTAGGATGAGGGTTGCAGTTAGGTTTAGGGTGGGTGTTAGTGTGAGGGGCAGGGTTAGAGTTAGCGTGAGGGTTAGATTTAGTGTGAGGGTTAGGGTTACAGTGAGGATAAAGGTTAGGGTGAGGGTTAGGGTTAGCTTTAGTGTGAGGGTAAGGGTTAGGGTGAGGGTGAGGGTTAGGGTGAGGAAGACGGTTAGTGTTAGTGTGAGGGTTAGGGTTAGTGATAGGGTTATGGTTAGGGTGAGGGTAAGTGTTAGGGTTAGAGTGAGGGTGAGGTTTAGGGTGAGGCTGAGGGTTAGGCATAGGGTTAGGGTTAGGGTTAGGGTTAGGTTGAGGGTTAAGGTGAGGGCTAGGGTTAGGGTTAAGGTGAGGGCTAGGTTTAGTGTGAGGGTTAGGGTTGGGGTTAGGTTGAGGCATAGGGTTAGGGTGAGGGTGAGGGTAAGCGTTAGTGTGAGGGAGAGGTTTAGGATGAGGGTGAGCTTTAGGGTTAGTGTGAGTGTTAGGTTCAGGGATAGTGTTTGGTTAGGTTGAGGGTAAGGTTTAGGGTTAGGGTGAGGGTTAGGGTGATGGTGAGAGTGAGGGTGATGGTTAGGGTTAGGGTTAGGTTGAGCCTGAGGGTGAGGCTTCGGATTAGCGTTACGGTTAGATTCAGGCTGAGGCTGAGGGTGAGGGTGAGTGTGACATTTATGTTTAGGGTTAGGGTGAGGGGTAGGTTTAGTTTGAGGGTTAGGGTGAGGCTGAGTTTAAGGGTTAGGGTGAGCATTAGGGTGAGGGTGAGGGTTATGTTTAGGATTAAAGTTAGGGTGAGGGTTAGGGTGAGGGTTAGGGTTATTGTTAGGGTGAGGGTTAGGGTTATTGTTAGGGTGAGGGTGAGGGTTAGGGTTAGGATTAGGGTTAGTGTGAGGGCTAGGGTGAGGTTGAGGGATAGTCTTAGAATTAAGGTTAGTTTAGGGTGAGAGTAAGGGTTAGAGTTAGGGTGAGGGTTAGGGTAAGATTTAGGTTTAGGGTGATGGTTAGGGTGAGGGTTAGTTTTAGATTTAGGGTCAGCATGCGGGTTAGGGTGAGGGGTAGGGTTAGGGTTAGGGTGAGGGTGAGCTTTAGGGTAAGGGTGACGGTTAGGGATAGGGTTAGGTTTAGGTTGAGTGTTAGGGTTAGGGTTAGGGTGAGTGTTAGGGTGAGGGTTAGAGTTAGGGTGAGGGTGAGGTTTAGGGTTACTGTGAGTATTAGGGTGAGGGTTAGGGTGAGGGTTAGCTTAGGGTTAGGGTTAGGGTGAGTGTTAGGGTGAGGGTTAGAGTTAGGGTGAGGATGAGGTTTAGGGTTACTGTGAGTATTAGGGTGAGGGTTAGGGTGAGGGTTAGTTTAGGGTTAGGGTGATGGTGAGGGTTAGGGTTAGGGTTAGTGTGAGGGTTAGGTTTGTGGTTAGGGTGAGGGTTAGAGTTAGGCTGAGGGTGAGGGTTAGGGTGAGGTTTACGTTCAGGGTTAGGGTTAGTGTGAGGTGTAGGGTGAGGGTTATGGTTAGATTTAGGGTTAGCATGAGGGTTAGGGTGAGGGGTAGTGTTAGGATTAGGTTTAGGGTTAGGTTTAGGGTGAGAGTTAGGGTTAGGGTTAGGTTGAGGTTTAGGTTTAGGATGAGAGTTAGGTTAGGGTTAGGGTTAGTGTGAGGAAGAGGGCGAGGCTGAGGGTTAGGGTGAGGATGAGGGTTAGGGTTAGGGTTAGGTTGAGGCTGAGGGTGAGGGTTTGGATTAGCGTTTGGGTTCGAGTTAGTCTGAGGGTGAGCTTGAGGTTGAGGGTGACGTTTATGCTTTGGATTAGGGTGAGGGTTAGGGTTAGTGTGAGGGTTAGGGTAAGGCTGAGGTTAAGGGTAAGGGTGAGGATGAGGGTTAGGTTTAGGATTAGGGTTAGGGTGAGGGTTAGGTTGATGGTTAGGGTTAGGCTTAAAGTTAGGGTTAGGTTGAGTTTTAGGGTGAGGGAAAGTGTGATGGTGAGTTTTAGGGTTGGGGTGATGATTAGAGTTAGGTTTTGGGTTAGGGTTAGGGTGAGGGTTATTGTAAGGGTGAGGGTATCAGTTAGGGTGAGGGATATGGTTAGGGTGAGGGTTAGGGATAGGATTAGGGTTAGGGTGAGGGCTAGGTTGAGGGTGAGAGTTAGGTTTAGGGGTATGGTGAGGGTTATGGTTATGGTTAGGATGAGGGTAACGGTGAGGTGTAGAGTTAGGGTTAGGGTGAGTGTTAGATTTAGTGTGAGGGTTATGGTTAGGGTGAGGGTTAGTGTGAGAATGAGCGTTAGGGTTAACGTGAGTGTTAGGGGGAGTGTGAGGGTTAGGTTTCGGGTTAGTGTGAAGGTTAGGTTTAGGGTTAGGATGAGGGTTAAAGTTAGGCTGAGAGTGAAGGTTAGGGTGTGGGTGACATTTAGGGTTATGGTTAGGGTGAGGGTTAGGGTTAGTGTGAGGGTTAGGGTGAGGGTGAGGGTGAGGTTAAGGGTTAGGTTGAGGGTGAGGATTAGGGTTAGATTGTGGGTTAGGGTTAGGATTGAGCTTTAGGTTGAGGGTTAGGTTGAGGGTTAGGATTAGTGTCAGGGATAGGAATAGGGTGAGGGTTAGGGTGAGGGGTTGGGTTAGGGTTAGGGTGAGGTTTAGGGTGAGGATGAGGGTTAGGGTTAGTGTGAGGGTTAGGGTGAGTGTGAGTGTGAGGGTTAGGTTTAGTGTGAGGGTTAGGGTTAGGGTTAGGATTAGGATGAGGGTGTGGGTTAGGTTGAGGGTTAGGGTGAGGGTGAGGGTTAGGTTTAGGATTAGGATGAGGGTGAGGGTTAGCCTGAGCTTGAGTGTGATTGTTAGGGTGGGAGTTAGGATTAGGGTTAGGGTTAAGTAGAGGGCTCTGGTGAGGATGAGGGTTAGGGTGAGGGTGAGGGTTAGTATTAGGGTTAGGGTTAAGTTGAGGGCTAAGGTTAGGGTTAGGCTTAGGGTGAGGGTGAAGGTGAGGGTGAGGGTTTCAACTAAGTAAGGTTTAGGGTTAGGGTGATGATTAGGTTGAGGGTGAGGGTTACGGTTAAGGTGAGGGTTAGAGTTAGGGTTAGGGTGAGGGGTAAGGTGACGGTGAGGGTGACAGTTAGGGTGAGGGTTACGGTTAAGGTGAAGTTTAGAGTTAGGGTTAGAGTGAGGGTTAGGTTTAGTTTTATGGTTAGTGTTAGTGTTAGGCTTAGGGTGAGTATAAGGGTTAGGGTGAGTGTGAGGGTGAGGGTGAGGATTAGGGTTAGGGTGAGGTTTAGCTTTAGTGTGAGGGTTAGGTTTAGGGTTAGTGTGGGGGTTAGGTTGAGGGGTAGGCTTAGGGATATGGTGAGGGTTAGGTTTAGTATGAGGGTTAGGGTTAGGGTTAGGGTTAGGGTGAGGGTAAGGTTTAGGGTGAGGGTCAGGGTGACTTTCAGGTTTAGGGTTAGGATTAGGTTTAGGGTTAAAGTTAGTCTCAGGGTGAGGGTGAGGGTAAGGGTGAGGGTTAGGGTTAGGGTTAGTGTGAGGCTTAGGGTTGGGGCTTTATTTAGGGTGATGATGAGGGCTAGGGTGAGTTTGAGGTTTCAGATGAGGGTGAGGGTTCGGGTGGGGTTGAGGCTTAGTTTTAGGGTGAGGGTTAAGTTTAGGGTTAGGGTAAGGGTTAGCTTGAGTGATAGGGTTAGGGTTAGTGTGAGAGTTAGGGTTAGGGTGATGTTTAGGGTTAGTGTGAGGGTTAGGGTGAGTGTGCGGGTTAGGATTTGGGTTAGAGTTAAGATGAGGGTGAGGGTTATTGTTAGGATTAGGGTTAGGTTTAGGCTGAGGGTGAGGGTGAGTGTGAGGGTTAGGGTGAGGGTGAGGGTTAGGTTCAGGTTTAGGGTTATGGTTAGAGTGAGAGTTAGGGTTAGGCTTACAGTTAGGATGAGGTTTAGGGTGAGGGATCGTGTTAATGTGAGGGTGAGGTTTAGTGTTCGTGTGAGGGTTAGGTTTAGGGATAGGGTTAGGGTTAGGGTGAGCGTATGGGTTCGGGTTCAGGTGAGGGTAAGGGTGAGGCTGAGGGTTAGAGTTAGTGTGAGGGTTAGGTTTTGGGATAGGGTTAGGGTTATGGAGAAGGTAAGGGTTACAGTTAGGTTGAGGGTGAGATTCAGGATTAGGGTTTGGTTTAGGCATAGGGTTAGGGTAAGGTTGAGGGTTAGGTTGAGGGTTCGGGTTAAGGTTAGGGTTAGGTTCACTGTGAGGGTGAGGTTTAGGGTGAATGTGAGGATTAGGGCTAGCATTAGGGTTAGGGTGAGGGTTACGTTTAGGGGTTTAGGGTTAGAGTAAGGCTTAGGGTTAGGGTTAGGGTGAGGGTTAGGTTTAGAGTGAGGGTGAGGGTTAGGGTGAGTGTTAGAGTTAGGGTACTGGTTAGGGTTATTGTGAGGGTTATTGTGAGGCTGAGAGTTATGGTTAGGGTGAGGGTAAGGTTTAGAGTGAGGGTTACGGTGAGGATTAGGGTTAGGGTTACGGTGAGGTTTATGGTTAATGTGAGGGTAAGGTTTAAGTTGAGGGTTAGGGTTAAGTTTAGGGTTAGGGTGAGGGCTAGATTGAGGATGAGGGTTAGGTTCAGGGTTAGGGTGAGGGATAGGGTTAGGGTTAAGGTTAGGGTGAGGGTGAGGGATAGGGTTCGGGTTAGGGTGAGGGTTAGAGTTAGGCTGAGGGTATGGGTTAGGGTGCGGGTGACGTTCAGGTTTAGGGTTAGGGTGCGGGTTTGGACTAGGTGACGGTTAGGGTGAGGGTGAGGTTAAGGGTTAGGTTGAGGGTTATGGTGAGGTTTAGTGTTAGGGTTGGGGTTAGGGTGAGGGTTAGGGTGAGGGTTAGGTTGAGGGTTTGGGTTAATGTGAGGGTGAGGGTGAAGTTGAGTGTTACGGTGAGGATGAGGGTTAGGGTTAGGTTTAGGGTGAGGCTGATGGTGAGGCTTTGGATTAGCGTTAGGTTTAGAGTTAGTCTGAGGTTGAGGGTGAGTTTGAGGGTGATGTTTATGCTTAGGGTTAGGTTGAGGGTTAGGGTTAGTGTGAGGGTTTGGGTGATGCTGAGGTTAAGGGTTAGGGTGAGGGTGAGGGTTAGGTTTAGTATTAGGGTTAGGGTGAGGTTAGGTTTAGGCTTAAAGTTAGGGTTAGGTTGAGTTTTAGGGTGAGGGAAAGGGTGTTGGTGAGGTTTAGGGTTCGGGTGAGGATTAGAGTTAGGGTTAGGTTAGGGTCAGGTTATGTGAGTGTGAGGGTAACATTTAAGGTGAGGGTTAGGGTTAAGGTGAGGGTTAGGGAGAGAATTAGGGTTAGGGTGAGGGCTAGCTTGAGGGTGAGAGTTAGGTTTAGAGTTATGGTGAGTGTTAGGGTAAGGGTTAGGATGAGGGTAATGGTGAGGTGTAGGCTTAGGGTTAGGGTAATGATTAGGTTTAGTGTGAGGATTAGGGTTAAGGTGAGGGTTAGTGTGAGAATGAGCGTTAGGGTTACCATGAGTGTTAGGGTGAGGGTGAGGTTTAGGGTTAGGGTTAGTGTGATGGTTAGGTTTAGGGTTAGTGTGAGGGTTAGGGTTAGGGATAGTGTTAGGGTTAGGGTGAGGGTAAGGGTTAGGGTTAGGGTGAGGGTGAGGTTTAGGGTGAAGGAGCGGGTTAGGGATAGTGTTAGGGTTAGGGTGAGGGTTAGGGTTAGGGTGAGGGTTAGGGTGAGGGTTAGCGTTAGTGTTAGGGTGACGGATATTTTGAGTGTGAGGTTTTGGGTTGGGGTTAGGTTTACGGTGATGGTAAGGGTTAGGGTGAGTGTGAGGGTTAGGGTTAGCATTACGTTTAGGGTGAGGGTTAGGGTGAGGGTTCGGTTTAGGGTTAGCTTTCGGGTGAGTTTGAGGGTGAGGGTTACGGTTAGGGTTAGGGTTAGGGTGAGTGTGACATCGAGGCTGAGGGTTAGGGTGAGGGTGAGGATGAGGGCTTAGGATTAGCGTTAGGCTTAGAGTTAGGCTGAGGGTGAGGGTGAGGGTGAGTTTGACGTTTATGTTTATGTTTAGGTTGAGGGTTAGGGTGAGGGTTAGGGTTAGGGATAGGCTTAGGGTTAGGGTTAGGGTTATGGTTAGGGTGAGGGTTAGGCTTATGGTGAGGGTGAGTGTTAGGGTGAGGATTAGAGTGAGGGTTATTGTGACGGTGAGGGTTATGTTTAGGGTGAGTGTTAGGGTGAAGGTGAGGGTTAGGGTTAGGTTTAGGGTTAGGATGAGGGCTAGTTTGAGGGTGAGAGTTAGGTTTAGGGTTATGGTGTGGGTTAGGGTAAGGGTTAGGATGAGGGTAATGGTGATGTGTAGGGTTAGGGTTAGAGTAAGTGTTAGGTTTAGTATGAGGGTTAGGGTTAAGGTGAGGGTTAGAGTGAGAATGAACGTTAGGGTTACCGTGAGTGTTAGGGTGAGGGTGAGGGTTAGGTTTAGGGTTAGTTTGATGGTTAGTTTTCGGGTTAGTGTGAGGGTTAGGGTTAGGGATAGTGTTAGGTTTAGGGTGAGGGTTAGGGTTAGGGTTAGGGTGAGGGTGAGGTTTAGGGTGAAGGAGAGGTTTAGGGATATTTTTAGGGTTAGATTGAAGGTAACGTTTAGTATTAGGGTGAGGGTTAGGGTTAGGGTTAGGGTGAAAGTTAAGGTGAGGGTAGGGTTATGGTTAGGGTGAGGGCTAGGTTTAGGGTGAGGTTTAGGGCTAGGGTTAGGTTTAGGGACACGATTAGGGTTAGGGTTAGAGTAAGGGATAGGGTGAGTGTGAGGGTTAGGGTGAGGTTGAGGGATAGGGTTAGTGTGAGGGTAAGGGTTAGGGATAGGGTTAGGGTTTGGGTTAGGTTGAGGGTTAGGTTGAGGGTTACGGTTAGGGTTATGATTATATTTAGGGTGAGGGAGAGGTTTAGGGTTAGGGTGAGGGTAAGGGATAGGGTTAGGGTTAGGTTGAGGGTTAGGTTGAGGGTTACTGTTAGGGTTAGGGTGAGGGTAAGGGATAGGGTTTGGGTTAGGTTGAGGGTTAGGTTGAGGGTTACGGTTAGGGTTATGGTGAGGGTTAGCGTTAGGGTTAGGGGGACGGATAGGGTGAGGGTGAGGTTTAGGGTTGGGGTTAGGTTTATGGTGAGGGTAAGTGTTAGTGTGAGGTTTAGGGTGAGTGTGAGGGTTAGGGTTAGCATTACAGTTAGGGTGAGGGTACGGTTTTGGGTTAGCTTTAGGGTGAGGTTGAGGGTGAGGGTTAGGGTTAGGGTTAGGGTTAGGGTGAGTGTGACTGCGAGGCTGAGGGTTAGGGTGAGGTTGAGGGTGAGGGTTCGGATTAGCGTTAGGCTTAGAGTTAGGCTAAGGGTGAGGGTGAGGGTGAGGGTGACGTTTATGTTTAGGTTTAGGTTGAGGGTTAGGGTGAGGGTGAGCATTTTGTTTAGTATTAGGGTTAGGGTGAGGGTTAGGGTTAGGCTTACGATTAGGTTTAGGGTTATGGTTAGGGTGAGGGTTAGGGTTATGTTGAGGGTGAGAGTTAGGTTGAGGGTGAGAGTTAGGTTTAGGATTATGATAAGGGTTAGAGTTACGGTTAGGATGAGGGTAATGTTGAGGGGTAGGGTTAGGGTTAGATTGAGGGTTAGGTTTAGTGTGAGGGCTATGTTTAGGGTGAAGGTTAGGGTGAGAATGAGTGTTAGGGTTACCGTGAGTGTTAGGTTGAGGTTTAGGAAGTGGGTTAGGGTTAGGGGTAGGATAAGGGTAAGGTTTAGGGATAGGGTTAGTTTGAGGGTTAGGGTTAGGGATAGGGTGAGGGTTAGATTGAGGCTGAGGGTGAGGTTTAGGGTGAGGGTGACGTTTAGTGTTAGGGTTAGGGTTAGGGTTCGGGTTAGTGTGAGGGTTAGGGTGAGGGTGACGTTAAGGGTTAGGTTAAGGTTTAGGTTGAGGGTTAGTGTTAAGTTTAGGCTTAGGGTGAGGGTTAGGGTGAGGGTTAGGTTGAGGGTTAGGGTTAGGGATAGTGTTTCTGTGAGGGTTAGGGTTAGGTTTAGGGATATGGTTAGGGTGAGGTTTAGGGTGAGGGTGAGGGTTAGGTTGAGTGTTAGTGTTAGGTGAGGGTTAACGTTAGGATTAGGTTTAGGGTGAGGGCTCTGGTGAGGGTGAGGGATAAGCTTAGGGTTAGATTTAGATTTAGGGTTAAGGTGAGGGTTAGGGTTAGGGTTAGGGTGAGGGTTAGGGTTAGAGGTTAGGGTTAGGGTGAGGGCTAGGTTGAGGGTGATGGTCAAGTTTAGGATTAGGGTGAGGGTTAGGATTAGTGTGAGGGTTAGGTTGAGGGTGAGTTTAAGGGTCAGGGTGAGGGTTAGTGTGAGGTTTAGTGTTAGGGTTAGGGTTAGGGTGAGCGTTAGGATGAGGGTTAGGTTGAGAGTTAGGGTTAGTGTCAGGGATAGGGATAGGGTGAGTGTTAGGGTGAGGTTTAGGGTTAGAGTGAGGTGAGGTTTAGGGTGAAGTTTAGATTTAGGGTTCGAGTTAGGGTTATTTTGAGGGTGATTGTGAGGTTTAGGGTGAGGGTTAGGGTTAGGGTTAGGTTGAGGATGAGAGTTAGGGTTAGGGTTATGGTGAGGGTTATGGATAGGGTTATGGTTAGGGTGAGGGTTAGAGTTAAGCCGAGGGTCTGGGTTAGAGTTAGGTTGAAGTTTATATTTAGGGTTAAGGTGAGGGTTAGGATAAGTGTGAGGGTTTGGGTGAAGGTGAGGTTATGCGTTAGTGTGAGGGTTGGGGTGAGGTTTAGTGTTAGGGTTAGGGTGAGGGTTAGCGTGAGGGGTAGGTTGAGGGTTAGGGTTGGTGTCAGGGATAGGGATAGGGTGAGGGTTAGGGTGAGGGTTAGAGGTAGGGTTAGGGTGAGGTTTAGTTTGAGGGTGAGGGTTAGGGTTGGGGTGAGGGTTAGGGTTAGTGTGAG
The DNA here is from genome assembly GCF_024711535.1 of Dipodomys merriami. Classification (NCBI taxonomy): domain Eukaryota; kingdom Metazoa; phylum Chordata; class Mammalia; order Rodentia; family Heteromyidae; genus Dipodomys; species Dipodomys merriami. The sequence continues at coordinate 2,822,825 of NW_027206335.1, read as the reverse complement.
GGTTAGGGTTAGGATTAGGTTTAGGGTGAGAGCTAGGGTGAGGATAAGGGTTAGGCTTAGGGTTAGGGTGAGGGTTAGGGTGAGGGTTAGGGTTAGGGTTACTGTGAGGGTTAGGTTGAGGTTGAGGGTTAGGGTTAGAGTTAGGTTTACGGTGAGGGTAAGGGTTAGGGTGAGTTTTCGGGTGAGTGTGAGGGTTAGGGCTAGCATTAGGGTTAAGCTGAGGGTTAAGTTTAGGGTTAGGTTTAGGGTGAGGTTGAGGGTGAGGGTTAGGGTTAGGGTTAGGGTGAGTTATAGGGTTAGGGTGAGGGCTAGGGATAGGTTTACGGTGAGGCTGAGGGAGAGGTTGAGGGTTATGGTGAGGGTAAGGATGAGGGTGAGGTTTAGGATTAGGGTTAGTGTGAGTCTGAGGGTGAGGGTTCGGATTAGAGTTAGGTTTAGAGTTAGGATGAGGATGAGGGTTAAGGTGAGGGTTAGGGTTAGTGTAAGGGTTAGATTGGGGCTGAGCTTAAGTTTTAGTGTGAGTGTTAGGGTGAGGTTGCGGGTTAGGTTTAGGATTAGGGTGAGCGTGAAGTTTAGGGTGAGGGTTAGAGTTAGGCTTAGGGTTAGGTTTAGGAAGAGGGTTAGGGTGAGGTTTACGGTTAGATTGAGTGTGAGGTTTAGGGTGAGGGTTAGAGTTAGGGTTTGGGTTAGGGTTATTGTGAAGGTTATTGTGAGGGTGAGGGTTATGGTTTGGGTGAGGGTAAGGGTTAGGGTGAGGGTTAGGGTTAGGATTAGGGTTAGCATGAGGGCTAGGTTGAGGTTGAGGTTTATGTTTAGGGTTAGGGTGAGGGTTAGGGTGAGGTTTAGTGTTAGGTTTAGCATTAGGGTGAGGGTTAGGGTGATGATTAGGTTGAGTGTTAGGGCTTGTGTCAGGGATAGGGATAGGGTGAGGTTTAGGGTGTGGATTAGGTTGAGGTTTAAGGTTAGGGTGAGGGTTAGGGTTAGGATTAGTGTTAGGGTGAGGTTTAGGGTGAAGGTCTGGGTTAGGTTTTTGGTTACGGTGAGCATTAAGGTTAGGGTTAGGGTGAGGGTTAAGTTGAGGGATAGGGTTAGGTTTAATGTGAGGGTTAGGATTACTGTGAGGTTTACAGTTAGGGTTAGGGTTAGGGTTAGAGTTAGGGTAAGGGTTAGGGTGAGGGTGAGTGTTAGGGTGAGGATGAGGGTTAGTGTTAGTGTGAGTGTTAGGGTTAGGGATAGTGTTAGGGTTAGGGTGAGGGTAAGGGTTAGTGTTAGGGTGATGTTGAGGCATAGGGTGAGGTAGAGGGTTAGGGATAGGGTTAGGGTTAGGGTGAGGCAAAGGGTTAGGGTTAGGGTGAGGGTTAGGATTAAGGTGAGGATTAAGGTGAGTGTAGGTTTATGGTTTGGGTGAGGGCTAGTTTTAGTGTCAGCTTTAGATTTAGAGTTAGGTCTAGGGATAGGATTAGGTTTAGGGTGATGATAAGGGTTAGGGTGAAGAAGAGGATTAGGGTGAGGGTGAGGGTTAGGTTTAGTGTGAGGATTAGTGTTAGGGTTAGTGGGAGGGTAAGGATTAGGGTTAGGATGAGGGTGAGGTTTAGAGTTAGTGTGAACGTTAGGGTTAGGGACAGGTTTATGGTTAGGGTGTGGGTAAGATTTAGGGTTAGGGTGAGGGTGAGGTTCAGGGTGAGGTTGAGCGTTAGTGATAGGATTAGGGTTAGGTTGAGAGATAGGTTGAGGGTTATGGTTAGGTTTAGGGTGAGGGTTAGGGTGAGGGTTAGCGTTAGGTTTAGGGTGACAGATAGGGTTAGGGTGAGGGTTAGGGTTGGGGTTAGGTTTACGGTGAGGGTAAGGGTTAAGTTGAGGTTTAGGGTGAGTGTGAAGTTTAGGGTTAGTTTTACAGTTACGGTGAGGGTTAGGGTGAGGGTTAGGTTTAGGGTTACTTTTAGGGTGAGGGTGAGGTTTAGGGTTAGGGTTAGGGTTAGGGTTAGGGAGAGGGTGAGGGAGAGGCTGAGGGTTAGGTTGAGGGTGAGGGTGAGGGTTCAGATTAGCTTAGGGTTAGAGTTAGGCTGAGGGTGAGGGTGAGGTTGAGGGTGATGATTATGTTTAGGTTTAGGGAGAGGGTTAGGGTGAGGCAGAGGTTAAGGGTTAGGGTGAGGGTTAGGGTGAGGGTGAGGGTGAGGGTTGTGTTTAGGATTAGGGTTAGGCGGAGTTTTAGGGTTTGGCATAGGGTTAGGTTTACGGTGAGAGTTAGGGTGAGGGTTAGGGTTATGGTGAGGGTGAGTGTTAGGGTGAGGATTAGAATTAGGATTAGGGTTAGTGCTAGGGTGAGCGTTATTATGATGGTGAGGGTTATGTTTAGGGTGAGGGTTAGGGTGAGGGTGAGGGTTAGGGTTAGGATTAGGGTTATGGTGAGGGCTAGGTTGAGGGTGAGAGTTAGGTTTAGGGTTATGGTGAGGGTTAGGGTTTCGGTTAGGATGAGGGTAATGGTGAGGCGTAGGGTTAGGGTTAGATTGAGGGTTAGGTTTAGTGTGACGGTTAGGGTGAGAATGAGTTTTAGGTTTAGCGTAAGTTTTAGGGTGAGGGTTAGGGTATGGGTTAAGGTTAGGTTTAGGGTAAGGGTGAGGTTTAGGGTTAGGGTTAGTGTGAGGATTAGGGTTAGGGATAGGGTAAGGGTTAGAGTTATGCTGAGGGTGAGGGTTAGGGTGAGGGTGACATTTAGGGTTAGGGTTAGTGTGAGGGTTAGGTTTAGTGTGAGGGTTAGGGTGAGGGTGAGGTTAAGGGTTAGGGTTAGGTTCAGTGTTAGTGCTAGGCTGAGTGTGAAGGTGAGGGTGATGGTGAGGGTTAGTTTGAGGGTTAGGTTGACATCTAGGTTAATGTGGAGGTTTAGGGTGAGTGTGAGGGTGAGGTTGAGGGTTTCAGTTAGGTAAAGGTAAAGGATAGGGTGAGGATTAGTATGATCTTGAGGTTTAGGGTTAGGGTTAGTGTTAGGGTGAGGGATAGGGTTAGGTTTAGTGTGATTGTTAGGGTGAGAGTGCGGATTAGGTTTAGGGTTAGGGTGAGGGCTAGGGTAAGGGTGAGGGTTAGGGTGAGGGTGAGGGTGAGGTTGTGGGTTTTAGTTAGGTAAGAGTTAAGGTTAGGTTTAGGGTTATTGTGAGGGTTCGGGTTTGGGTGAGGGTGAGGTTTAGGGTTAGGATTAGGGTGAGGCTTAGGATGAATTTTAGGGTTAGGATGAAGGTTAAGTTGAGGGGTAGGGGTAAGGTTATGTTGAGGGTTAGGGTTAGTGTGAGGGTTAGTGTTAGGGATAGGTTTAGGTTAGTGTGAGGGTAAGGATTAAGGTGAGGGTGAGGGTTAGGGTAAGGGTGAGGGTTAGGGATAGGGTTAGGGTTAGGGTGAGGGATAGGTTGAGGTTTAGGGTTAGGGTTAGCATTAAGGTGAGGGTTAGGTTGAGGGTTAGGGTTAGGGTTATGGTTAGGGTACGGTTACTTTCAGGGTGAGGGTGAGGGTTAGGATTAGGTTAACGGTGAGGTTAAGTGTTAGGGTGAGTTTTAGGGTGAGTGTGAGGGTTAGGGTTAGCATTAGGGTGAGGGTGAGGTTTAGGGTGAGGGTTAGGGTTAGGGTTAGTGTGAGGGTGAGGGTGAGAATTAGGGTTAGGTTTCGGGTGAGGTTTAGGGTCATGGTGAGGGTTAGGATTAGGGATAGGTTGAGGTTGAGGGCAAGCGTTAGGGTTAGGGTGAGGGTGAAGGTGAGGGTTAGGGTTAGGGTCAGGGTTAGGGTCAGGTTTAGGATTAACATTAGGTTTAGGGTTAGGCTGAGCGTGAGGCTGAGGGTGAGGGTGATGATAATGCTTAGGGTTAGGGTGAGGGTTAGGGTTAGTGTGAGGGTTAGAGTGAGGCTCAGTTTAAGGGTTAGGGTGATGCTGAGGGTTTGGTTTAAGATTAGGGTTAGGGTGAGGGTTAGGGTGAGGGTTAGGCTTAGGCTTAAAATTATGGTTAGGGTGAGGTTTAGGGTGAGGGTAATGGTGATGGAGAGGTTTAGGGTTGGGGTGAGGATTAGAGTTAGGTTTAGGGTTAGGGTTAGGGTGAGGTTTATTTTGAGGTTGAGGGTAACGTTTAGGGTTAAGGTAGAGTAATGATTATTGGTAGGGTGAGGGCTAGGTTGAGGGTGAGAGTTATTTTTAGTTTTTGGTGAGGGTAAAGTTTAGGGTTAGGATGAGGTTTAGGTTTAGTGTGAGGGTTAGTGTTAGGGTGAGGTTTGGTGTGAGAATGAGCGTTAGGGTTACCATGAGTGTTAGGGTGAGGGTGAGGGTGAGGGTTAGGGTTAGTGTGAGGGTTAGGTTTAGGGTTAGGGTGAGGGTTAGGGTTAGGCTGAGGGTGAGGGTTAGGGTGAGGGTGACGTTTAGGGTTTGGGTTAGGATGAGGGTGAGGTTAAGTTTTAAGGTGAGGTTGAGGGTTAGTGTTAGATTGAGGGTTAAGGTTAGTGTCAGGGTTAGGTATAGGGTTAGTTTTAGGGTAAGGGTAAGGGTTAGGGTTAGGGTGAGGGATAGGGTTAGGGTTAGGGTGAGGGTTAAGGTGAGGGTAGGTTATAGTTCGGGTGAGGGCAAGGTTTAGTGTGAGGTTTAGGGCTAGGGATATGTTTAGGGATAAGATTAGGTTTAGGGAGAGGGTAAGGGTTAGGGTGAGGCTGAGGGTTAGGGTGAGGGTGAGGGTTAGGGTTAGTGTGAGGGTTTGGGTTAGGGATAGGGTTAAGGTGAGGTTAAGGATCAGGGTTAGGGTGAAGGTGAGGTTTAGGGTGAGGGTGAGGGTTAGGGATAGGGTTCGGGTTAGGTTGAGGGTTACCATTAGGGTTAGGGTGAGGGTTAGCGTTAGGGTTAGGCTGCTGGATAGGGTGAGTGTGAGGGTTAGGGTTGGGGTTAGGTTTACGGTTAGCTTTAGGGTGAGGGAGAGGGTTAGGGTTAGAATTAGTGTTAGGGATAGGGTGAGGGTTAGAGTTAGGCTGAAGGTGAGGGTTAGGGTGAGGGTGACATTTAGGGTTAGGGTTAGGGTGAGGGTTAGGATTAGGGTTAGGGTTAGAGTTAGGATGAGGGTGAGGGTTATGGTTAGGTTTAGTGTTAGTGTTAGGCTGAGGGTGAGGGTGAGTGTGAGGGTTAGGGTTAGGTTAAGGTTTAGGGTTATTGTTAGAGTGAGGGTTAGGGATAGGCTTAAGGTTAGGATGAGGGTTAGGGTGAGTGGTCGGGTTAATGTGAGGGTGAGGTTAAGTGGTAGTGTGAGGGTTAGATTTAGGGAAATGGTTAGGGTTAGTGTGAGGTTACGGGTTCGGGTTCTGGTCAGGGTTAGGCTGAGGGTTAGCGTTCTTGTAAGGGTTAGGTTTTGGGATAGGGTTAGGATGTTAGAGAGGGTAATGGTTAGGGTTAGGGTGAATGTGAGGTTTAGGATGAGGGTGAGGGTTAGGCATAGGGTTAGGGTTAGGTTGAGGGTTAGGTTGAAGGTTAGGGTTAGGGATAGGGTTAGGGTTAGGTTTACGGTGAGGTTAAGGGTTAGGGTGAGGTTTAGGGTGAGTATGAGGGTTAGGGCTAGCATTAGGGTTAGGGTGAGGGTTACGTTTAAGGTTAGGGTTAGGGTGAGGGTGAGGGTGAGGTTTAGGGTAAGGGTTAGGGTTATGGTTAGGGTTACGGTGAGGTTGAGTGCGAGGGTGAAGATTAGGGTTAGGGTCAGTATGAGGGTGAGGTTTAGGGTTAGGGTTAACGTGAGGCTGAAGGTGAGGGTTTGGATTAGAGTTAGAGTTAGAGTTAGGCTGAGGGTGAGGGTTAGGGTGAAGGTTAGGTTTAGTGTAAGGGTTAGGTTGAGGCTGAGATTAAGGTTTAGGATGAGGGTGAGGGTTAGGGTTAGGGTTAGGGTGAGCGTGAGGATTAGGGTGAGGGTTAGAGTTAGGCTTAGGTTTAGATTTAGGGTGAGGGTTAGTGTTAGAGTGAGGGTGAGGGTTAGTGTGAGGGTTAGGGTTAGGGTTCGGGTGAGTGTTATTGTGAGGGTTATTGTGAGGATGAGGGTTACTGTAAGGGTGAGGGTAAGGATTAGTGTGAGGGTTAGGGTTAGGATTAGATTTAGGTTGAGGGCTAGGTTGATTGTGAGGGTTAGGTTTAGGGTTAGGGATAGAGTTAGGGTGAGGGTTAAGTTGAGGGTTAGGGTTAGGTTTAGGGTGAGGGCTAGGATTACTCTGAAGGTTAGGGTTAGGGTAAAGTTTAGGGTGAGGGTGAGGGTTAAGTTGAGGGAGAGGGTTAGCCATAGGTTTAAGGTTAGTGTGAGGGTAAGTGTTAGGGTTAGGGTGCGGGATACTGTTAGGGTTAGGGTGAGGGTTAATTTGAGGGTAGGGTTATGGTTAGGGTGAGGGCTAGGTTTAGTGTGAGGTTTAGGGCTAGGGTTAGGTTTACGGAAAAGATTAGGGTTAGGGTGAGGGTAAAGGTTAGGGTGATGGTGAGGGTTAGAGTGAGGGTGAGGGTTAGGGTTAGTGTGAGGTTCAGGGTTAAGGATAGGATTAGGGTTAGGGTGAGGGTAAGGATTACGGTTAGGGTTAAGTTGAGAGTTATGGTGAGGATTAGCCTTAAGGTTAGGGTGACGGATAGGGTGAGGGTGAGGGTTAGGTTTGGGGTTAGGTTTACGGTGAGGGTAAGGGTTAGGGTGAGGTTTAGGCTGAGTGTGAGGGTTAGGGTTAGGGTTAGCATTACAGTTAGAGTGAGGGTTAAGGTGTGGGTTAGGTTTAGGGTTAGCTTAAGGGTGAGGGTGAGGGTGAAGGGTAGGGTCAAAATGAGGGCGAGGGTGAGGGTTAGGGTGAGGTTTACGGTTAGGGTTAGGGTGACAGATAGGGTGAGGTTGAGGGTGAGGGTTGGGTTAGGTTTACGGTGAGGGTAAAGGTTAGGGTGAGGTTTAGGGTGAGTGTGAGGGTTAGGGTTAGCATTACGGTTAGGGTGAGGGTTAGGTTGAGGGTTAGGTTTATGGTTAGCTTTACAGTGAGGGTGAGAGTTAGGGTTAGTGTCAGGGTTAGGGTAAGGATGAGGGTTAGGGTTCAGGTTAGTGTGAGGATTAGGGTTAGGGATAGGATGAGGGTTAGATTTAGGCTGAGGGTGAGTGTTTGGGGGAGGGTGAAGTTTAGTATTAGGGTTAGGGTGAGGATTATGTTTAGTGTGAGGATTATGTTTAGTCTTTGGGTTAGGATGAGGGTGAAGGCGAGGGTGAGGTTAGGGTTAGGTGAGGGTTAGGGTGTGGGTTAGGGTTAAGGATAGGGTTAGGGTTAGGGTTAATGTGAGGTTGAGGCTGAGGATTAGGGTTAGGTTTAGGTTTAGGTTTAGGGTTTGGTTTAGGGTTAGTGTTAGTGTTAGTGTTAAGGTAAGGGTTAGGGCTAGGATTAAGATTAGTGTTAGGGTTAGGCTGAGGGTGATTGTGGGGGTGAGGATTATGGTTAGGGTTAGGGTTAGGAATATTGTTACTGTTATGGTTAGTGTTAAGTTTGTGATGAGGGTGAGGCTGACAGTGAGGGTTCTGGTTAGGGTTAGGGTTAAGATTATTCTTATTGTTAGGGTTAGGGTTAGAGTTATGGTGAGGTTGAGGTTAAGGATGAGGGTTAGGGTTAGGGAGAGGTTTAGGGTTAGGGTTAGGGTTAGGTTTAGGTTTAGCGTTAGGTGAGGGTGAGGTTTGGGGTTAGAGTTAGGGTTAAGGGGAGGGTTAGGGTGAGGTTTAGGGTTAGGGTTAGTGTTAGGGTTAGGATTAGGGTGAGGGTGAGGGTTAGGCTGAGGGTTAGGGTTAGGATTAGTGTAAGGGTTAGGTTGAGTGTGAGGGTTAGGGTTAGGGTTAGGCTTAGTCTTAGGGTTAGGCTGAGGATAAAGGTGAGGGTGATTTTAGGGTTAGGGTGAGTGGTAGGGTTAGGATTAGGGTTAGGGTGAGGGCTAGGGTGAGGTTGAAGGTTAGGATTAGTGTTAGGGTAAGGTTTAGAATTAGGGTGAGGTTTAGGGTGAGGGTTAGGATGAGGGTTAGGGTTACAGTGAGGTTTAGGGTTAGGGTTAGGTTGAGGTTTAGGGTTAGGATTAGGATTAGAATGAAGGTGAGTGATAGGATTAGGGTTAGGGTTAGGGTTACGTTTAGGTTTAGAATTAGTATTATGGTTATGGTTAGGGTTAGGGTTAGAGTTATGGGGAGGGTCAGGGTGAGGGTGAGGGTGAGGGATACGTTTAGGTTTAGGGTTACGGCTAGGATTAGGGTTAGGACGACGGTGAGGTTTAGGGTTAGATTTAGGGTTAGTTGGAGGGTTAATGTTAGGGTTAGAGTTAGGTTTAAGGTTAAGATGAGGGTTAGGTTGAGGTTTAGGGTTAGGGTTAGGATTAGTTTTAAGGTGAAGGTGAGTGTGAGGGTTAGGGTTAGGCTTAGGCTTAGGCTTAGAATTAGGCTGAGATTGATGGTGGGTGTGATGATTAGGGTTAGGGTTATGGTTAGGGTTAGGGTTATGGTGAGAGTTAGGATGAGGGTTAGGGTTATGATTATGGTTAGGGTGAGAGTGAGGGTTAGGGTTAGTGTTAGGGTAAGGTTTAGAATTAGGGTTAGGATTAGGGTGAGGGTCAGGATGATGGTTAGGGTTACAGTGAGGTTGAGGGTTAGGGTAAGTTTGAGGGATAGGTTTAGGATTAGGATTAGAATGACGGTGAGTGGTAGGATTAGGGTTAGGGTTAGGGTTAGGTTTAGGTTTAGGATTAGTATTATGGTTAGGGTTAGGTTTAGAGTTAGGCTGAGGGTGAGGGTGAGGGTTAGGGTTAGTGTTAGGGTGAGGGTTAGGATGATGGTTAGGGTTAGGATTAAGATTAGGGTGAGGGCTAGGGTGAGGTTGAGCTTTAGGTTTAGGGTTAGGGTGAGGTTTAGCGTTAGGGTTAGGGTTAGTGTTACGGTTCGGGATAAGTTAAGGGTTAGGGGGAGGGGAAGCATTAGGGTTACGGTCAGCCTGAGGGTTAAGGTTAGGGTTAGGGTGAGGGTTAGGATGAGGATTATGGTTAGGATTAGGATTAGGGTGTGGGCTATGGTGAGGGTGAGAGTTAGGGTTAGTGTTTGGGTGAGGTTTAGGCTTAGGGTTAGGGTTAGTATTTGGGTTAAGTTGTGGGCTAGTTTTAGGGTTAGATTTAGGTTTAGGGGGAGGGTTTGGTTGAGGTTTAGGGTTAGGGTTAGTGTTAGGGTTAAGGTTAGGGTGAGGGTGAGTGTGAGTTTTAGGGTTAGGGTTAGGCTTAGGCTTTGGTTTAGACTGAGGGTGAGTGTAGGGCTGGGGATTAGGGTTAGGGTTATGGTTATGGTTAGGGTTAGGGTGAGGGTTAGGTTTCGGATTAGGGTTAGGGTGAGGGCTAGGGTGAGGGTGAGGGTTAGGATAAGGTTTAAGCTTAAGCTTAGGGTTAGGCTGAGCATGAAGTTGAGGGTGAGTGTTAGATTTAGGGTGATGGTTAGGTTTATTGTTAGGGTAAGTGTTAGGATGAGGTTTAGGTTTAGGGTGAGGGTTAGGGTGAGGATGATGGTAAGGGTAAAGGTGATGGTTAGGCTGATTGTGAGGTTTACGGTAAGGGTGAGTGTTAGGGTTAGGGTGATTGATAGGGTTAGGGTTAGGGTGAGGGTGAGGGTTAGATTGAGGATTAGTGTTAGGGTTAGTGTGAGGTCTTGGGTAAGGTTGAGGGTTAGGGTTAGGGTGAGGGCTAGGGTGAAGTTGAGGTTTAGGATTAGTATTAGGTTGAGGTTTAGGCTTAGGGGGATGGTTAGATTTAGTGTTATGGTGAGGGTTAGGGTTAGGGTTAGGGTTAGGATTATGGTTAGTGTTAGGGTGAGTGTGATGGTTAGGGTTAGGGTTAGGCTTAGGTTTAGGGTGAGGGCTAAGGTGAGGGTGAGGGTTAGGTTTAGTGTTTGTGTGAGATTTAGGGTTAGGGTTAGGGATTGGGTGAGGATTTGGATTAGGGTTAGTGTTAGGGTGAGTGTGAGGGTTAGGGTTAGGCTTAGGCTTAGGGTTAGGCTGAGGGTGAGGATGAGGGCGAGGGTTAGGGTTAGGGTGAGGGTTAGGGTTAGGGTTAGGGTGAGAATTAGGTTTCGGGTTAAGTTTAGGGTTATGGTGAGGTTTATGGTAAGGGGTACTGTGAGAGTGAGGGTTAGGGTTAGGTTGAGGGTTAGGGTTAGGTTTAGAGTTAGGGTGAGGGTTAGGGTTAGTGTTAGGGTTAGTGTTACAGTTCGGGTTACATTTCGGGTTAGGGTGAGGGTTAGGGTTAGTGTTACGGTCAGCCAGATGGTTAAGGTTAGGGTTAGGGTGAGGGTTAGGATGAGGATTAGGGTTAGGATTATGATTAGGGTGAGGGCTAGGGTGAGGTTGAGAGTTAGGGTTAGTATTTGGGTGAGGTTTAGGTTTAGGTTTAAGGTTTGAGTGAGGGTTAGGATGAGGGATAGATTTACTGTGAGGGTGAGGCATAGGGTTAGGTTGAGGTTTAGGGTTAGTATTTGGGTTAGGGTGAGGTTTAGTTTTAAGGTTAGATTTAGGGTTAGGGGGAGGGTGAGGTTGAGGTTTAGGGTTAGGGTTAGTGTTAGGGTTAAGGTTAGGGTGAGGGTGAGTGTGAGGGTTAGGTTTAGGGTTAGGCTTAGGCTTACAGTTAGGCTGAGGGTGAGGATTAGGGTTAGGGTTATGGTTATGGTTAGGTTTAGGGTGAGGGTTAGTGTTAGGATTAGGGTTAGGGTGAGGGTTAGTGTGAGGGTTAGGATAAGGTTTAAGCTTAGGCTTAGGGTTAGGCTGAGCGTGAGGGTGAGGGTGAGTGTTAGGGTTAGGGTGATGTTTAAGTTTACGGTTAGGGTGAGTGTTAGGATGAGGTTTAGGTTTAGGGTGAGGGTTAGGGTGAGGATGATGGTAAGTGTAAAGGTGAGGTTTAGGCTGAGGTTGATGGTTAAGATAAGGATGAAGGTTAGGATTAGGTTTAGGGTGAGGGCTAGGGTGAGGTTTAGGGTTAGGGATAGAGTAAGGTTTAGGATTTGGGTTAGGATGAGTGAGTGTGAGTGTTAGGCTGAAGGTTAGGGTTAGGCTTAGGGTTAGGTGAGGGTTAGGTTTAGGTTTTGGGTTAGAGTGAGGGTGAGGGTGAGGATTAGAGTTAGGTTTAGGGTTAGGTTTAGGGTTAGGGTTAGTGTTAGGGTTAAGGTTAGGTTTACAGTGAGGGTTAGGGTTAGGGTTAGGGTTAGTGTTAGGGTTAGGCTGAGGGTGATGGTGGGGGTGAAGATTAGGGTTAGGGTTAGGGTTAGGATTATTGTTAGTGTTATGGTTAGTGTTAAGTTTGTGGTGAGCGTGAGGCTAACGCTGAGGGTTATGGTTATGGTTATGGTTATGGTTATGGTTAGTGTTAGTCTTATTGTAAGGGTTAAGGTTAGAGTTACTGTGAGGTTGAGGGTGAAGGTGAGGGTTAGGGTAAGTGTTAAGGATAGATTTAGGGTGAAGTTTAGGGATAGGTTTACGTTTAGAATTAGGGTTAGGAATAGGGTCAGTGTGACGGTTAGGGTGAGGGTTAGGCTTAGGCTTAGGGTTAGGCTGAGGATGAGGGTGGGGTTGAGGATAAGGGTTAGGGATAGTGTTATTGTTAGGGTTAGGATTAGAGTTACCTTGAGGTTGAGGGGGAGGGTTTGGGTTAGGGTTAGGGTGGGGATTAGGTTTAGGGTTAGGGTTAGGGAAAGGTTGAGGGTGAGGTTTAGGGTTAGATATAGGTTTATGGGGAGGGTTAGGTTGAGGGTTAGGGTTAGGGTTAGTGTTAGGGTTTGGGTGAGGTTTAGGGTAGGGGTTAGGGTTAAGTTTAGAGTTACGGTGAGGGTGAGTGTGCAGGTGAGTGTGAGGATTAGGGTTAGGTTTAGGGTTAGGCTTAGGGTTGGGCTTAGGGTTAGGCTGAGGGTGAGGTTTAGGGTTAGGGTTAGTGTGAGGGTTATGGTGAGGGTTAGATTGAGGGTAGGGTTAGGTTTAAGGTTAGGGTGAGGGCTAGGGTGAGGTTGAGGTTTAGGTTTAGGTTAAGGGTGAGTTTTAGGGTTAGGGTTGGTGTTAGGGTTAGGGTGTGGATGAGGTTTAGGGTAAGAGTTAGGGTTAAGGTGAGGCTGAAGGTGAGGGTTAGGGTTAGGGTTAGGAATAGGATTATGATAAGGTTTGGGTGAGTGTGAGGCTTAGGGTTAAGCTTAGTGTTAGGCTTAGGGTTACACTGAGGGTTAGGGTGAGGGTAAGCGTTAGGGTTAGGGTGAGGTTTAAGGTTAGGGTTAGGTTGAGTGTTAGTGTTCAGTTTATGTTTAGGGTTAGGGTGAGGGTTAGGGTTACGGTTAAGTTTTGCTTGAGGCTTAGGGTTAGGTTGAAGGTTAGGGTTAGGGTTAGGGTCAGGGTGAGGTTTAGGGTTAGGGTTAGGGTGAGGTTTAGGATGAGGATTAGGATTAGGATTAGGGTTAAGGTGAGGGCTATGGTGAGGGTGAGGGTTAGAGTTAGTGTTAGGGTGAATTTTAGGGTTAGGATGAGGGTTAAGATGAGGGTTAGTGTTACGATAAGGGTGAGGGTTAGGGTTAGGGTGAGGGTTACGGTTAGGATTAGGTTTAGGGTGAGGGTGAGGGTTAGAATTAGGGTTAGGGTTAGGGTTATTGTTACAGGTAGGGTTAGGGTTATGGTTACTGAGAGGGTGAGGGTGAGGGTTAGGGTTAGGGTTAGGCTAAGGTTTTTAGTGTTAGGGTTAGGGTTATTGTTAGGGTTAGGGTTAGGATGAGTTTTAGATTTAGGGTTAGGATTAAAATTAGGCTTAGGGTAAGGGGGAGGTTTAGGGTTAGAGTTAGGGTTAGTATTAGGGTAAGGGTTATGGTGAGGTTTTGGGTTAGGGTTAGGCTTTGGTTTAGGCTTAGGCACAGTATATGGGTGAGTGTTCGGGTTAGTGTTAGGGTGAGGGTTAAGGTTAGGGTTAGGGTGAGGGTTAGGATGAAGTTTAGGGTTAGGATTAGTGTTAGGGTGAGGGCAAGGTTGAGGGTTAGGGTGAAGGTTCGGGTTAGGGATAGGGTTAGGTTTAGGATTAGGGTTAGGGTGAGGGTGAATATGAGGGTTAGGATTAGCGTTAGGGTTACGCTTAGGGTTAGGGTGAAGGTTAAGGTTAGGGTTTGGTTAGAGTGAGGGTGAGGCTGAGGAATAGGGTTAGGTTGAGGTTTAGGTTTAGGTTTAGGTTTAGGGTTAGTTTTACTGTTATGTTTCAGATTAAGTTTAAGTTTAGGGTTAGGATTAGTGTTATTGTTAGGGTTAGGATTAGTGTTACTGTTAGGGTTAGGGTTAGAGTTACGGTGAGGTTGAGGGTTAGGGTTAGTGTTAGGGTGAGATTTAGCGTTAGGGTTGGGATTAGGGTTAGGGTTAGGGTGAGGGTTAGGGTTAGGGTTAGGGTGAGGGTTAGGGTTAGGGTTAGTGTGAGGGTCAGGTTTAGGGTTAGGGTTAGGGATAAGGGGAGTGTTACATCGAGGGTTAGGGTTATGGTTCGTGTTAGGGTTAGGGTTAGGTTGAGGTTGAGGTTTAGAGTTAGGTTTCGGATTAGGGGGAGGTTTAGGTCGAGGATTAGCGTTAGGGTTAGTGTTAGGTTTAGGGTTAGGATTAGGGGTAGGTTGAGGGTTAGTGTTATTGTTAGGTTTAGTGTTAGAGTTAGGGTTACGGTTAGGGTTAGGGTTAGGGTTAGGTTTAGGGTTAGGGTGAGTGTTAGGGTGAGGGTTAGATTTAGGGATAGGGTTAGGTTGAGGGTGAGGGTGAGGTTTAGGGTTAGCGTGAGGTTTAGGGTGAGGTTTAGGGTTAGGGTGTTGTTGAGGTTTAGGGTTAGAGTTAGGGTTAGGGGGTTGGTTAGGGTGAGGGTTAGGGTGAGGGTTAGTGTTAGAGTTAGGGATAAGTTGAGTGTTAGGGTGAGGGTGAGGGTAGGCTTAGGGTTAGGATTAGGAATAGGGTAAGGGTTAGAGTTAGTGTGAGGGTTAGGGTTAGGGTTCGAGTTAGGCTTAGGGTTTCGCTGAGGGAGAGGGTGATCATGAGGGTTAGGGTTAGGGTGAGGTTTAGTGTTAGACTTAGGGTTAAGCTTAGGTTTTCGCTGAGGGAGAGGGTGAACATGAGGGTTAGAGTTAGGGTGAGGTTTAGGAGTAGAGTTAGGGTAGAGTGAGGGTTAGGGTTAGGGTGAGGGTGAGGTTTAGGGGTAGAGTTAGGGTTAGGGTGAGTTTGAGAGTGAGGGTTAGGTTTATAGTGAGGGTTACGGTTAGGTTTAGGGTGAGTGTGATGGTTAGATTGAGGATTAGTGTTCAGTTAGTGTGATGTTTAGGGTGAGGATGAGGGTTAGGGTTAGGGTGAGGGTTAGGGTTAGGATTAAGATGAGGTTTAGGGTTAGGGTGATGGTTTGGTTTAGTGTGAGTGTTTGAGTTAGGTTTAGGTTTAGTGTTAGGGTGAGGATTAGTGTTAGGGCGGGGGTTAGTGTTATGGTGAGGCTTATGGAAATGGTGAGAGTTAGGGTTAGGGTTATTATTAGGGTTAGGTTTAGGGTTACAATTACGGTGAGGGTGAAGGAGAGGGATAGGGTAGGGTTAGGATGAAATTTTGGTTTACGGTTAGGGTTAGAGTTAGGGTTAGGGTGAGAGTGAGGTTTACGGTTAGTGTTAGGGTTAGGGTTAGGATGAGGGTTAGGGTTCGGGTTAGGCTTAGGCTTAGGCTTAGGCTTAGGACGAGCATGAAGGTTAGGGTTAGGGTTAGGGTTAGGGTGAGGCTTAGGGTTATGGTTAGGGTGAGGGTTACCATGAAGTTTAGGGTTAGGATTAGGGTTAGGGTGAAGGCTAGGGTGAGGCTTAGGGTGAGGGTTAGGGTTAGGGATAGTGTTAGGTTTAGGATTAGTGTTAGGGTGAGGGTGAGTGTGAGGGTTAGGGTTAGGGTTAGGTTAGGCTTAGGGTTAGGGGGACCGTTAAAGTTAGTGTTAGGGTTAGGGTGAAGGTAAGGCTGAGGATTAGGGTTAGGTTTAGGGTTTGGGTTAGGGTTATTGTTATTGTTAGTGTTAGGGTTAGAGTTAAGCTGAGGGTTAGGGTGAGGGTTAAGATTAGGGTTAGATTGGCGTTTAGGGTTAGGGTTAAGGTTAGGGTTAGGGTTAGTTTGAGGGTGAGTTTTAGGGTTAGATATAGGTTTAGAGGGAGGGTTAGGGGGAGGGTTAGGGGGAGGGTCAGTGTTAGGGTTAGAGTGAGGGTGAGGATTAGGTTGAAGTTTAGGGTTATGGTTAGGGTTAGGATTAGTGTGATGGTTAGTGTTAGGGTTAGGTTTAGTGTTAGGGTGAGGGTAAGTGTTAGGGTGAGGGTTTGTGTTAGGGTGAGGTTTGTGGTTAGGGTGAGGGTTAGGATTAGGGTTAGGGTTACTATTAGGGTTAGGTTTAGTGTTTGGGTTGCTGTGAGGGTTAGGGTGAGGGTTAGGTTTAGGTTAAGTGTGAGGTTTAGGGTTTGGGTTAGGGTTAGAGTTAGGTTTAGGTTGAGTGTGATGTTTGGGGTTAGACTTAGGGTTAGGGTGAGGTTTAGGTTGAGGTTTAGGGTTAGGGATAGTTTTAGGGTTAGGTTTAGGTTTTGTGTTAGGTAGAGGGTTACGGTTAGGGATAGGGTTAGGAATAGGGTTAGGGTGAGGGTGAGTGTAAGGGTTAGGATGAGGTTTAGGTTTAGGCTTAGGGTTAGGCTGAGGGTGAGGTTGAGGGAGAGGGTTAGGGTTAGGTTGAGCATGAGGGTTAGAGTTAGTGGGAGGGTTAGGATGAGGGTTATGGTTAGGATAAGTGTTAGGGTGAGGGCTAGGTTGTGAGTGAGGTTTAGAGTTAGATTTAGAGTTAGGATTAGGGTCAGGTTTAGGGTGAGGGTGAGGGCGAGGTTTAGGGTTAGTATTAGGTTTAGGGTGAGGGTGAGGGCGAGGTTTATGGTTAGTGTTAGGGTTAGGGTGAGGCTAAGGGTGAGGGTTAGGGTTAGGGTTAGTGTTAGGGTTAGGGTTAATGTGAGGGATAGGGTTAAGGTGAGGGTTAGGATGAGGATTAGGGTTAGCATTAGGGTTAGGGTCAGAGTGAGTGTTAAGATTAGTGTTAGGCTTAGAGTTAGGGTTAGGTTTAGGGTTAGGATTAGTGTTATTGTTAGGGTTAGGGTTAGATTTATGGTGCTGGTGAGGGTGATGGTGAGGTTTAGGGTGGGTTTATGGTTAGGGTTAGGATTAGGGTTAGGGTGAGGGTGAGGTTTTGGTTTAGAATTAGAGTTAGGGTAGGGTTAGGTCGAGGTTTAGGGTTAGGGTTAGTGTTAGGGTTAATGTTCCGGTGAGGGTTAGGTTAAGGTTTAGGGTTAGGATTAGTGTTAGATTTCGGATTAGGGTTCAGCTCATGGCTAGGGTGAGGGTGAGGGTTAGGGTAAGGCTTAGGCTTAGGGTTAGGCTGAGCATGAGGTTGAGGGTTAGGATTAGGGTTAGGGTCCTCAGTAGTTTTACGGTTTGGGTGAAGGTTAGGATGAGATTTAGTGTTAGGTTGAGGGTTAGTTTGATTATGATGGTAAGGGTAAAGGAGAGGTTTAGGCTGAGGGTGAGGTTTAAGATAAAGGTGAGGGTTAGTGTTAAGTTTAGAGTTAGGGTAAGGTTTAGAGTTAGGGTTAGGGTGAGGGTTAGATTGAGGATTCGGTTTAGGGTTATCGTGAGGTTTACGGTGAGGATGAGGGTTAGTGTTAGGGTGAGGGTGAGGGTTAGAATTAGGGTTATGGTGAGGGCTAGGGTGAGGTTGAGGGTTAGGGTTAGGTTTAAGGTGAGTGTAGGGTGAGGGTTAGGGTTAGGTTTAAGATTAGTGATAGGGATAGGTTTAGGATTAGGTTTAGGGTGAGGGTGAGTGTGAGGGTTAGGGTTAGCGTTAGGTTTAGGCTTAGGGTTAGGGTGAGGATTAGGGTTAGGGTTTGGGGTAGGGTGAGGGTGAGGCTGAGGATTAGGGTGAGGTTTAGGGTTAGAGTTAGGGTTAGGTTTAGGGTTAAGTTAAGGGTTATTGTTAAGGTTATGGTTAGGGTTACAATGAGGGTTAGGTTCAGGGTTAGGGTTAGGCTTAGGGTTAGGCTGAGGGTGATGGTGGGGGTGAGGATTAGGGTTAGGGTTAGTTTTAGGGTTATCGTTAGTGCTATGGTTAGGGTTAAGTTTGCCGAGAGGGTGAGGCTGAGGGTGAGGGTTATGGTTAGGGTTAGGTTTAGGGTTAGTGTTATTGTTAAGGTTAGGGTTAGCCTTACGGTTAGGTTGAGCGTGAGAGTGAGGGTTAGAGTTAGGGTGAGGTTTAGAGTTAGGGATAGGGTTAGGGTTAGGGTTTGGGGGAGGTTTAGGGTTAGAGTTAGGGTTACTTTTAGTTTGATTGTTACTTTTATGGTTAGGGTTAGTGTTAGGGTGAGGGTAAGTGTTAGGGTGAGGTTTTGGGTTACGGTGAGGGTTATAGTTAGGGTGAGGGTTAGGGTTATGGTTATTGTTAGCGTTAGGGATATGGTTAAAGTGAGGGTGAGGGTGAGGTTTAGTGTTAGGGTTAGTTTTAAGGTCAGGGTGAGGGTGAGGGTTAGGTTGAGGTTTAGGGATATTGTTAGGTTTAGGGTTAGGTTTTGGGTGAGGCTGAGTGTGAGGGTTAGGGGGAGGGTTAGGCTTAGATTTCGAGTTAGGCTGAGGGTGAAGATTGTGGTGAGGATTGGGGTTAGGTTGATGATTAGGGTTAGGATTAGTGTTATTGTTAGGTTTAGGGTGAGGGTGAGCATTAGGTTGAGGTTTAGCTTTAGGGTTAGGGTTAGGATTAGTGTGAGGGTTAGTGTTAGGGTTAGGGTTAGTGTTGGGGTGAGGGTAAGTGTTAGGGTGAGATTTTGGTTTACGGTGAGCCTTATGGTTAGGGTGAGGGTTAGGGTTATGGTTATTGTTAGGGATAGGGATACGGTTACGGTGCGGGTGAGGGTGAAGTTAGGGTTAGGTTTGGGACGAGGTTTAGGTTTAGGGTTAGGTTAGATTTAGGGTTAGGTTTTGGGTTACGGTTAGGGTGAGGTTTAGGGTAAGGGTTCGGGTAATGGTTAGGGTGAGCGTTAGATTGAGGATTAGGGTTAGGGTTAGTGTGAGGTTTAGGGTGTGGATGAGGATTAGGGTTATGCTGAGGGTGAGGGTTAAGATAAGGGTGAGGTTTAGGGTTACAGTGAGGGTTAGGGTAAGGGTTCGGTTTATGGTTAGTGTGAGGGTTAGATTGAGGATTAGGGTTAGTGTTAGTGTGAGGTTTAGGGTGTGGATGAGGATTAGGGATAGGGTGATGGTGAGGGTTAGAATTAGGGTTAGTGTGAGGGCTAGGTTGAGGGTTAGGTTTAGGGTGAGGTTTAGAATTAGGGTGAGGGTTAGGGTTAGTGTGAGGGTTAGTGTTAAGGTTAGGATTAGTGTTACGGTGAGGGTAAGTAGTAGGTTGAGAGTCAGGGTTAGAGTGAGGGTTATTTTTAGGGTTAGGGTTAGGGTTACGGTTACTGTGAGGGTGAGTGTGAGGGTTAGGGTTAGGGTGAGCTTTAGTGTTAGGGTTTTGGTTAGAATTAGGGTTAATGTGAGGGTGAGGTTTAGGGGTAGAGTTATGTTTAGGGTCGGGGTTTAGGATGAGGATGAGGGTTAGGGTGAAGTTTAGGGTGGGGTTGACGGTAAGGGTAAAGGTGAGCGTTAGGCCAAGTGTAAGGGTTACGGTAAGGGAGAGGGTTAGGTTTAGGGTGAGGATTAGGGTAAGGGTTACGGTGAGGGTGTGGGTTAGATTGAGGATTAGTGTTAGGGTTAGTGTGAGGTTTAGGGTGAGGATGAGGCTGAGGGTTAGGGTGAGGGCTAGGCTGAGGGTGAGGGTTAGGTTTAGTGTTAGGTTGAGGTTTAAGTTTAGGGTGATGGTTAGGGTTAATGTGAGGGTTAGGGTGAGTGTTAGGGTTAGGGTGAGTGTTAGGGTTAGGGTTAGGGTTATGGTTACAGTGAAGGTAAGGGTGAGGGTTAGGGTTGGGCCTAGGATGAGGTTTAGGTTTAGGGTTTGGGTTAGAGTTAGGGTTAGGGTTAGGATGATGTTTAGGGTTAGGATTAGGGTACCGGTGAGGGCTAGGGTGAGGGTTAGGGTCAGGGCTAGGAATAGTGATAGGGTTAGGTTTAGGATGAGCGTTAGGGTGAGTGTGAGTGTGAGAGTTAGGGTTAGGGTTAGGCATAGGCTTAGGCTTAGGGTGAGGGGGAGGGTTAGGGCTAGGGTTTGGGTAAGGGTGAGGATGTGGCTGTTTATTAGGATTAGTTTTAGGATTAGGGTTAGGGTTAGGGTTACGGTGAGGGTTAGGGTTAGGCCTAGGTTAGGCTTAGGGTTAGGCTGAGGGTGAGGGTGGGCGTGAGGATTAGGGTTAGGCCTAGGGTTAAAATTCTGGTTATTGTTAGTGTTTTGGTTTGGGTTAAGTTTGAGTTGAGGGTGAGGCTGAGGGTGAGGTTTACTGTTAAGGTTAGGATTAGGCTTAGGGTTAGGCTGAGGGTGAGGTTGGGAGTGAGGAGTAGGTTTTGGGTAATGTTTAGTTTTAGGGTTAGGGTGAGGGTTAGGATGAGGGTTAGGTTTAGGATTAGGTTTAGGGTGAGGGCTACAGTGAGGGTGAGGGTTAGGGTTAGGCTTAGGCTTAGGCTTCGGGTTAGGCTGAGGGTGAGGGTGAGGGTGAGGTTTAGGGTTAGGGTGATGGACTGGGTTAGGGTTAGGGTGAGTGTTAGGATGAGGGTTACGGTTAGGATGAGGATTAGGGTGAGCATAACGGTAAGAGTAAACGTGAGGGTTAGGCTGAGGGTGAGTGTTCCCCAAACGGTGAGGGTTAGGATTAGGGTGTGGGTTAGGGTTAGGGTTAGGGTGAGAGGATGAGGGTGAGGTTTAAGGTTAGGTTTAGGGTGAGGGATAGGGTTAGGGTGATGTTTAGGTTTAGTGTTACGGTGAGGTTTAGGGTTAGGGTTAAGTTTAGGATCAGTGTGAGTTTGAGGTTTAGGGTTAGAGATAGGGTTAGGGTGAGGGTTACGGTGAGGGTTAGGGTTAGGGTTAGGTTTAGGGTTAGGTTTTGGGTGAAGGTTAGGGTGAGGGTGTGTGTTAGTGTTAGGGTTGGGGTGAGGGTTTGTTTTAGGATTAGGGTTAGGGTGAGGGCTGGGGTGAGGGTGAGGTTTAGGATTCGGTTTAGGGAGAGGGTGAGTGTGAGGGTTAGGTTTAGGGTTAGGGTGAAGTTGAGGATGAGGATGAGGGTTAGGTTTAGGGTGAGTGTTAGGGTTAGGGTTAGGGTGAGAGTTAGGTTTTGGGTTAAGTTTAGGGTTAGGCTGTGTGTTAGGTTGAAGGTGTCGGTAAGGTTAACGGTGAGGGTAAGTCTGATGGTCAGGGTTATGGTAAGGATGAGGGTTAGGGTTAGGGTGAGGGTTATGGTTAGGGTTAGAGTTAGGTTTCACCTGAGGGTGAGGGTGAGGATTAGGCTTAGGGTTAGGGTGAGGTTTAAGGTTAGAGTTATGGTTAGGGTGAGGGTTAGTGTGCGGGTTAGAGTTAGGATTAGTGTTAGGGTTGGGTTAGGGTTAAGGTTAGTGTGATGGTTAGGGTTAGGGATAGGGTTACATTTAGGATTATGGTTAGGGTGTGGGTGAGGGTGAGGTTTAGGTTAGGGTTAGGCTTAGGCTTAGAGTTAGGCTGAGGGTGAGGGTGAGGGTTAGGTTTAGGGTGAGGGTTAGGGTTAGGCTTAGGGTGAGGTTTAGGATAAGGTATAGGGTTAGGATTCGGGATAGGTTGAGGGCTAGGGTGAGGGTTAATTTTAGGGTTAGGTTTAGTGTGAGGTTTAGGGTTTGGGTTAGGTTTAGGGTTATGGTGAGGGTTCGGGTTAGGGTTACTGTATGGGTGAGGGTTTGGGTTAGGTTGAGGGATAGGGTTAGGGTTAGGCTGAGGGTTAGGTTGGGGGTGAGGAATAGGTTTTGGGTGATGGTTAGCGTTTGGGTTAGGGTGAGGGTTAGGGTGAGAGTTAGGGTTAGGATTAGGTTTAGGGTGAGGGCTAGGGTGAGGGTGAGGATTAGGGTTAGGGTGAGGTTTAGGCTTAGGGTTATGCTGAGGGTGAGGGTGAGGTTGAGGGTTAGTGTTAGGTTGATGGATAGGGTTAGGGTTAAGGAGAGTGTTAGCATGAGGGTTATGGTTAGTGTGAGGGTTAGGGTGAGCGTGATGGTAAGAGTAAAGGTGAGGGTTAGGCTGAGGTTGAGTGTTCCTCTAATGTTGAGGGTTAGGATTAGGATGAGGGTTACGATAAGTGTTAGGGTGAGGGTTAGGGTGAGTGTGAAGGTTAGATTGAGGATTAGGTTTAGGGTAAGTGTGAGGTTTAGGGTGAGGATGAGGGTTAGTATTAGGGTGAGGGTTAGGGTTAGAATTAGGGTTTGGGTGAGGGCTACGGTGAGGGTGAGGTTTAGGGTTAGGGTGAGGTTTAGGGTTAGGGTTACTGTTAGGGTTAGGATTAGAGTTAGGGTTAGGGTAAGGGTGAGGGTAATTGTTAGGGTGAGGGTTAGGTTTAGGGTGAGGTTTATGTTTAGGGTTTTTGTTAGGTTTAGGGTTAGGGTTACAGTGAGGGTGAGGGTGAGGGTGACGGTTAGGGTTAGTGTGAGGTTTAGGTTTAGGGTTAGGGTTTAAATTATGTTTAGTTTGAAGGTGAGGTTTAGGGTTAGAGTTAGGGTTAGGGTGAGGGTTAGGATGAGGGTTAGGGTTAGGGTTAATTTTAGTTTTGTGGTTAGGGTGAGGGTGAGTGTGTGGGTTAGGGTTAGGTTTAGGGTTAGGCTTAAGGTTAGGCTGAGGGTTAGGTTGAGGGTGAGGGTTATTGTTAGAATGAGGATTAGCGTTAGGTTTAGTTTGAGGGTTAGGATGAGGGTTAGGTTTAGGTTTAGGGTTAGGGTGAGGGCTAGGGTGAGTTTGAGATTTAGGGTTCGGGTTAAGGTGAGGTTTAGGGTTAGGGTTAGGGATAGGGTCAGGGTGAGTTTGAGGTTTAGGTTTAGAGATAGGGTTAGGGTGAGGGTTAGGGTGAGGGTTCGGATTAGTGTTAGTGTTAGGTTTAGGGTGAGGGTTAGTGTTAGGGTGTGTGTTAGGGTTAGAGTTAGGGTTGGGGTGAGGTTTACGGTGAGGGTTAGGGTTATGGATAGGGTTACATTTTGGATTATGGTTAGGGTGTGGGTGAGGGTGAGGGTTAGGGTTAGGCTTAGGCTTAGGCTTAGGGTTAGGCTGAGGGTAAGGGTGAGGGTTAGGGTTAGGGTGAGGGTTAGATTTAGGGTGAGGGTTAGGATGAGGTATAGGGTTAGGATTCGGGTTAGGTTGAGGGCTAGGGTGAGGGATAAAGTTAGGATTAGGTTTAGTGTGAGGTTTAGGGTTTGGGTTAGGTTTAGGGTTAGGGTGAGGTTTAGGGTTAGGTTTACTGTATGGGTGAGGGTTAGGGTTAGGTTGAGGGTTAGGGTTAGGGTTAGTCTGAGGGTTAGGTTGGAGGTGAGGAATAGGTTTTGGGTGATGTTTAGCGTTTGGGTTAGGGTGAGGGTTAGGATGAGGGTTAGGGTTAGGATTAGGTTTAGGCTGATAGCTGGGGTGAGGGTGAGCATTAGGGTTAGGGTGAGGCTTAGGCTTAGGGTTAGGCTGAGGGTGAGGGTGAGTGTGAGTGTTAGTGTTAGGTGGATGAATAGGGTTAGGGTTAGGGTGAGCGTTAGGATGACAGTTAGGGTTAGGGTGAGGGTTAGAGTGAGAGTGATGGTAAGAGTAAAGGTGAAGGTTAGGCTGAGGGTGAGTGTTCCCCTAAGGTTGAGGGTTAGGATTAGGGTGAGTGTTAGGTTAAGGGTTAAGGTGAGGGTTAGGGTGAGGGTGAGGGTTAGGGTTAGGGTTAGGGTGAGGGCTATGGTGAGGGTTAGGGTTAGTGTGAGGGTTAGGGTGAGGGTGAGGATGATGGTAAATGTAAAGTTGAGGTTTAGGATAGGCTGAGGCTGAGGGTTAAGTTAAGGGTGAGTGTTAGGCTTAGAGTGAGGGTTAGGGTAAGGGTTCGGGTTAGGGTTAGGGTGAGGGTTAGATTGAGGATTAGGGTTAGGGTTAATGTGAGGTTTAGGGTGAGGATGAGGGTTAGGGTTAGGTTGAAGGTTAGGGTTAGACTTATGGTTAGGGTGAGGGCTAGGGTGAGGTTTAGAGTTAAAGTTAGGGTTAAGGTGAGGTTTAGGGTTAGGGTGAGGGTGAGGTTAAGGTTCAGGTTGAGGGTTAGGCTGAGGGTAAGGGTTAGGGTTTGAGTTAGGTTTAAGGTGAGGGTAAGGGTGAAGGTTAGGGTGACGGTGAGGGTCACGGTAAGGGTGAGGTTTAGGTTTGGGGTTAGGGTTAGGGTGAGGGTTAGGGTGAGGAGTAGTGTTAGGATTAGGGTGAGGATTAGGGATAGTGTGAGGGTTAGGGTTAGAGTGACAGTAAGGCTTAGGGTGAGGGTTAGGGTTAGGGTGAGGGTTAGCATTAGGGTTAGGTTGAGGGTTAGTGTTAGGTTGGAGGTTAGGGTTAGGGTGAGGTTTAGGGTGAGTGTTAGGGTTAGGGTGAGTGATAGGATTAGGGTTAGGGTGAGGGTTAGGCTTAGGGTGATGTGTAGAATGAGGGTAAGGGCTAGGGTGAGGGTGAGAGTAAGGGTTAGGGTATGGGTGAGGGTTAAACTTAGGGTTAGGGTTAAGGTAATGCTGAGGGTTAGGGTGAGGGTGAAGTTAAGGGTTAGGATTAGTGTGAGGGTTAGGGGTAGTTTTAGGCTTCTAGCTAGGGTGAGAAGTAGGATGAGGGGTAGGTTTAGAGTTAAGGTTAGAGTTAGTGTGAGGGTTAGGGTTAGGGTGAGGATAAGTTAAGGGTGAGGGTTGGGGTGAGGGTGAGGGTTAGGGTTACGCAATGTGAGGGTTAGGGTTACGGTTATGGTGAGGGTTAGTGTTAGGGTTATGTTTTGGGTGAGGGTGAGTATTTGAGGATGAGGGTTCTGGAGAGTGTGAGGGTTAGGGTTTCAGTGAGGGTTAGGGTTAAGGTGAGTGTTAGGGTGACGGTGAGTGCGAGGTTTAGGGTTGGGGTTAGGGTTAGAGTGAGGGGTAAGGTGAGGGGTAGGATTATGCTTAGGGTGAGGTTTAGGGTTACTGTGAGGGTTAGGGTTAGGGTGAGGTTTAGGGTTACTGTGAGGGTTCAAGTTAGGGTTAGGCTTAGTATTAGGTTGAAGGTAAGGGTTTGGTTGAGGGTTAGGGTTAGGGTGAGGGTTAGGGTTAATGTGAGGGTCAGGGTTAGGGTGAGAGTTAGGGTTAGGTTGAGGGTTAGGGTGAGGTTGAGGGTGACGGTAAGGCTTAGGGTTAGGGTTAGGGTGAGGGTGAGTGTGAGGGTTAGGGATAGGGTTAAAGTTACGCTTAGGGTTAGGCTGAGGGTGAGGGTGAGGGTGAGACTGAGGGTTAGGGTGTGGGTGAGGGTTAGGTTTAATGTAAGTTTAAGGGTGAAAGTGAGTGTTAGGGTGCAGGTGAGGGTTAGAGTTAGGGTTAGGGTTAGTATCAGGGTTAGGTTTAGGGTTAGGTTGAGAGTTAGGATGAGGGGTAGGGTTAGGGTTAGGGTTAGGGTTAGGGTTAGGCTGAGGGTGAGGTTGAGGGTGAGGTTTAGGGTTAGTTTGAGCGTTAGGGTTGGGAATAGGGTGAGAGTTAGGATGAAGGTTAGGGTGAGGGTAAGGTTTAGCTTGAGGGTTAGGGTGAGTGTGAGGGTTAGGGTTAGGGTTAGTGTTAGGGTGAGGGTAAGTGTTAGTGATAGGTTTAAGTTTACGGTGAGGGTGAGGGTTAGGTTTAGGTTGAGGGTTAGGGTTAGGGTTAGGGTGACGGTGAGGGTGAGGTTTAGGATAAAGGTTAGGGTTAGTGTTATTTTTAGGGTTATGGTTAGGTTTATGGTTACGTTGAGGGTGAGGGTTAGGGTTAGGGTGAGGTTTAGGTTTAGGTTTAGGTTTAGGGTTAGGTTTAGGTTGAGGTTTAATGTGAGTGTTAGGGTTAAAGTTTGAGTGAGGGTTAGGGTTATTGTGAAGGTTAGGGTTAGGGTTAGGGCTAAGGTGAGGGTTAGGGTGAGGGTAATGTAAAAGTAAGGGTGAGGTTTTTGATGAGGGTGAGGGTTACGGTAAGGGTGATGGTGAGTGTTAGGGTGAGGGTTAGGGTTAGCAATAGGGTTAGTGTGAGGGCTAAGGTGAGAGTGAGGTTTAGGGTTAGGGTTAGGTTTAGGGTGAGGGTTAGGCTTAGGCTGAAGGTTAGGGTTAGTGGGAAGGTTGGTGTTAGGGTTAGGCTTAGTGTTAGGGTGAGCATAAGGTTTAAGGTGAAGGTTAGGGTTAGGGTGAGGGTTAGGGTTAGGGTGAGTGTCAGGGTTAGGGTTAGGGTTAGGCTGAGGGTTAGGTGAGGGTTAGGGTTAGTGTTAGGGTAAGGATTAGTGTTAGGGTGGGGGTTAGTGTTAGTGTTAGAGTTAGGGTTAGTGTTAGGGTTAGGGTTAGGGTTAGGTTGAGGGTTACGTTGAGGGTGAGGGTTAGGGTTAGGTTTAGGTTTATCATGTGGGTAAGTGATAGCGTTAGGGTTAGGGTGAGTGTTAGAATTAGCATTAGGGTTGGAGTGAAGGTTAGGGTGAGGATTAGGTTTAGGGTTAAGGTGAGCTTGAGGGTGAGGTTTAGGGTTAGGGTGAGTTTTAGGGTTAGGGTGAGGGTTAGGGTTAGTGTTAGTGTGACGGTAATAGTGAGGGTGATGGTTAGGGTTAGAGTTAGGGTGAGGGTTAGGTTTAGTGTGAGGTTTAGGGTGAGGATGAGGTTAAGGTTTAGGGTGAGGTTTAGGTTAAGGGTGAGGGTTAGGGTTAGGGTTAGGGTTAGTGTGAGAGTTAGGGTTGGGGTTAGGTTTAGGATTAATGTGAGGGTAAGAATTAGGCTGATGGTTAGGGTGAGGGTGAATTTTAGGGTTAGGAACAGTGATAGGGTTAGTGTTACGCTGAGCATGAGGGTGAGGGTGAGGGTTAGGGTTAGGGTTAGGGTGAGGGTGATGGTAAGGGTAAAGGTGAGGGTTAGGCTGAGGGTGAGGGTTAAGATAAGGTTGAGTGTTAGGGTTAGAGTGAGGGTTAGGGTAAGGATTCGGGTTAGGGTTAGGGTGAGGGTGATGGTAAGGGTAAAGGTGAGGGTTTTGCTGAGGGTGAGGGTTAAGATAAGGTGAGTGTTAGGGTTAGAGTGAGGGTTAGGGTAAGGATTCGAGTTAGGGTTAGGGTGAGGGTTAGATTGAGGATTAGGGTTAGGGTTAATGTGAGGTTTAGGGTGAGGATGCTTGTTAGGGTTATGTTAAGGGTTAGGGTTAGAATTATGGTTAAGGTGAGGGCTAGGGTGAGGTTTAGGGTTAGGGTGAGGTTTAGGGTTAGCGTGAGGGTGAGGTGAAGGTTCAGGTTGAGGGTTAGGCTGAGGGTAAGGGTTAGGGTTAGAGTTAGGTTTAGGGTGAGGGTAAGGGTGAGGGTTAGGGTGACGGTGAGGGTGACGGTAAGGGTGAGGGTTAGGTTTGGGGTTATGGTTAGGGTGAGGTTTAGGGTGAGGGGTAGTGTTAGGGTTAGGGTGAGGATTAGGGATAGTGTGAGGGTTAGGGTTAGAGTGACAGTAAGGCTTAGGGTGAGAGTTAGGGTTAGGGTGAGGGTTAGCGTTAGGTTTAGGTTGAGGGTTAGTGTTAGGTTGGAGGTTAGGGTTAGGGTGAGTGTTAGGGTGAGTGTTAGGGTTAGTGTGAGGGTTAGGTTTTGGGTGATGTGCAGAATGAGGGTGAGGGTTAGGGTGAGGGTGACCGTTAGGGTTAGGGTATGGGTTAGGGTTAAGGTTAGGGTGAGGCTTAAGGTAATGCTGAGGGTTAGGGTGAGGGTGAGGTTAAGGGTTAGGATTAGGGTGAGAGTGAGTGTTAGGGTTAGGGTTATAGTTAGGGTGAGGGGTAGGGTGAGGGGTAGGGTTAGAGTTAAGTTTAGAGTTATTGTGAGGGTTAGGGTTAGGGTGAGGATAAGGTAAGGGTGAGGGTTGGGGTGAGGGTGAGGGTTAGGGTTACTCTTAGTGTGAGGGTTAGGTTTACGGTTATGGTGAGGGTTAGGGTTAGGCTTATGTTTAGGGTGAGGGTGGGTGTTAGAGTGAGGATGAGGGTTCTGGAGAGTGTGACGGTTAGGGTTTCGTTGAGGGTTAGGGTTAGGGTGAGGTTTAGGGTTAGGGTTAGGGTTAGGTTTAGGGTGAGGGTGAGGTTTGGGGTTAGAGGTAGGGTTAGGGGGACTGTTAGGGTGACGTTTAGGGTTAGGGTTAGTGTTAGGGTTATGGTTAGGGTGAGGCTGAGGTTGAGGTTTAGGGTTAAGGTTAGTGTCAGAGTTAGGGTTAGGGTGAGTGTGAAGGTTAGGCTGAGGTTTAGGTTTATGATTAGGGTAAGGGTTAGGGTGAGTGTGACGGGTAGGGTTAGGGTTATGCTTAGTCTTAGGTTTAGGCTGAGGGTGAAGCTGAGGGTGAGGGTTAGGGTCAGGGTTAGGGTTAGGATTAGGGTTAGGATTAGGGTTAGGGTGAGGGCTTGGGTGAGGGTGAGGATTAGGGTTAGTGTTAGGGTAAGGTTTAGGATTATGGTAAGGGTTAGGGTGAGGGTTAGGATGAGGGTTAGGTTTACAGTGAGGGTGAGGGTTAGGGTTAGGTTGAGGGTTAGGGTTAGGATTAGATTTGGAGTGAGGGTGAGTGTTAGGATTAGGGTTAGGGTTAAGGTTAGGTTTAGGTTTAGGATTAGTGTTATTGTTACGGTTAGTGTTAGAGTTATGGTGAGGGTGAGTGTGAGGGTGAGGTATAGGGTTAGGTTTAGGGTGAGGATTAGGGTTAGGTCTAGGATTAGGGTTAGGACGACGATGAGGTTTCGGGTTAGATTTAGGGTTAGGTGGAGTGTTAATGTTAGGGTTAGTGTTCATTTTAAGGTTAGGGTGAGGGTAGGTTGAGGTTTAGGGTCAGGGTTAGGGTTAGGGTTAAGTTTAAGATGAGGGTGAGGGTGAGGGTTAGGGTTAGGCTTAGGCTTAAGGATAGGCTGAGGGTGATGGTGGCGGTGAGGATTAGGGTTAGTGTTATGGTTATGGTTAGGTTTAGGGGGAGAGTTAGGATGAGGGTTAGTTTTAGGATTAGGGTTAGTTTAAGGGCTAGGGTGAGGTTTAGGGTTAGGGTTAGGGTTAGGATTAATTTTAGGTTTGGGCTTAAGGTGAGTGTTAGGGTGAGGGTGAGGGTTAGGTTAGGGTTAGGGTTAGGATTAGGGTTAGTGTTAGGGTGAGTGTGAGGGTTAGGGTTAGGGTTAGGCTTAGGGTTAGGTTGAGGGCTAGGGTGAGGGGGAGGTTTAGGGTTAGTGTTTGCGTGAGGTTTATGGTTAGGGTTAGGGTTTGGGTGAGGGTTATGATTATGGTTATTGTTAGGGTTAGTGTGAGGGTTAGGGTTAGGCTTAGGTTTAGGGTTAGGCTGAGCGTGAGGGTGAGGGTGAGGGTTAGGTTTAGCGTGAGGGTTAGGGTTAGGGTTAGGGTGAGAGCTAGGTTTCGGGTTAAGTTTAGGGTTAACGTGAGGGATAGGGTAAGGGTTACAGTGAGGGTGTGGTTCAAGGTTAGGTTGAGGGTTAGGGTTAGGTTTAGAGTTAGGGTGAGGGTGATGGTGAGTGTTAGGGTTAGTGTTAGGGTGAGGGTTAGGATGACGGTTAGTGTTAGGATTAGGATTAGTGTAAGGGCTAGCATGAGGTTGAGGTTTAGTGTTAGGGTTAGGGTGAGGTTTAGGGTTAGGGTTAGGGTTAGTGTTAGGGTTTGTGTTACGTTACGGGTTAGGGTGAGTTTTAGGGTTATGGTTACGGTCAGCCTGAGGGTTAAGGTTAGGGTTAGAGTGAGGTTTTGGATGATGATTTGGGTTAGGATTAGGGTTAGGTTGAGGGCTAGCGTGAAGGTGAGGGTTAGGGTTAGTGTTTGGATGAGGTTTAGGATTAGGGTTAGGGTTTGTGTGAGGTTTAGGATGTGGGTTAGAGTTACGGTGAGGGTGAGGGTTTGGGTTAGGTTTAGGGTTAGGGTTAGGATTTGGGTTAGGGTGAGGCGTTAGTTTTAGTGTTAGATTTACGGTTAGGGGGAGGGTTAGGTTGAGGTTTAGGGTTAGGGTTATGGTTAGTGTTAGGGTTAAGGTTAGGGTGAGGGTGAGTGTGAGGGTTAGGGTTAGGGTTAGGATTAGGCTTACGGTTAGGCTCAGGGTGAGGGTGGGGATGAGGATTAGGGTTAGGGTTATGGTTAGGGTTAAGGTTAGGGTGAGGGTTAGGGATAGGGTTAGGTTGAGGGTGAGGTTTAGGGGTAGAGTTAGGGTTAGAATCAGGGTTTGGGTCAGGCTGAGGGTTAGGGTGGGGGTGATGGTAATGGTAAAGTTGAGGTTAAGGCTGAAGGTGAGGATTAAGGTAAGGGTTAGTGTTAGTGTTAGGGTGATGATTAGGGTTAGGTTTAGGGTGAGGGTGAGGTTTAAATTGAGGATTAGTGTTAGGGTTATTGTGAGGTTTAGGGTGAGTATGAGGTTTAGGGTTAGGGATACTGATAGGGTGAGGTTGAGGTTTAGGGTTAGTGTTAGGGTGAGATTTAGGGTTAGAGGGATGGTTAGGGTTAGTGTTAGGGTGAGGTTTAGTGTTAGGGTTAAGGTTAGGGTGAGGGCTAGGGTGAGGGTGAGGGTTAGGATTAGGGTAATGGTTAGGTTTATGGTTAGGGTGAGTGATAAGATGAGGTTTAGGTTTAGGGTGAGGGTTAGGTTGAGGTTGATGTTAAGAGTAAAGGTGAGGTTTAGGCTGAGGGTGAGGGTTAAGAAAAGGGTGAGAGTTAGGATTAGGTTTAGTGTGAGGGCTAGGTTGAGGGTTAGGCTGAATTTTAAGCTTAGGGATATGGTTAGGTTTAGGATTTGGGTTAGGGTGAGTGAGTGTGAGCATTAGGGTTAGTGTTAGGGTTAGGCTTAGGGATAGGGGAGGGTTAGGGTTTGGGTTTGGGTTAGAGTGAGGGTGATGGTGAGGATTAGGGTTAGGTTTAGGGTTTGGTTTAGGGTTAGGGTTAGTGTTAGGGTTTGGGTTATGGTTAGGGTTACGGTGAGTGTTAGGGTTAGTGTTAGGGTTAGGCTGAGGGTGATGGTGGGGGTGAGGATTAGGGTTAAGATTAGTGTTATTGTTTGGGTTAGGGTTAGAGTTACCTTGAGGTTGAGCGTGAGCGTTAGGGTTAGGGTTAGGGTCGGGTTTGGGTTAGGGTTAGGGTTAGGGTTAGGGTGAGGGTGAGGTTTAGGGGTAGATATAGGTTTAGGGGGAGGTTTAAGGTGAGGGTTAGGGTTAGCGTGAGGTTTACGGTTAGGGTGAGGTTTAGGGTTAGGGTTATGTTTAAGTTTATACTTATGGTGAGGGTGAGTGTGCGGGTGAGTGTGAGGGTTAGGGATAGGTTAGGTTAGGCTTAGGGTTAGGCTTAGGTTTAGGCTGAGACTGAGGTTTAGGGTTAGGGTGAGGACTAGGGTGAGGGTGATGTTTAGGATTAGGGTTAGGGTGAGGGCTATGGTGAGGGTGTGGTTTACGGTTAGGGTTTGGCTGAGGTTTAGGGTTAGGGTTAGGGTTAGGTTTGGGGTGTGGGTGAGGTTTCGGTTAAGGTTAGGGTTAAGTTGAGGCTGAGGGTGAGGGTTAATGTTAGGGTTAGGCATATTATTAGTTTAAGGTTTAGGGTGAGTGTGAGGGTTAGGGTTAGGTTTAGTGTTAGTCTTAGGGTTACACTGAGGGTGAGGTTGAGGGTTAGGGTGAGAGTTAGTGTTCAGGTTAAGTTTAGGGTGAGGGTGAGGGTGAGGGTTATGGTTACATTGAGCAAGAGGTTTAGGGTTAGGTTGAGTTAGGGTTTGGGTTAGGGTTAGTGTTAGGGTGAGGTTTAGCATGAGGATTAGTGTTAGGCTTAGGGTTAGGGTGAGGGCTAGGGTGAGGGGGAGGGTTAGGGTTAGTGTTAGGGTGAGGTTTAGGTTTAGGGTGAGGATTAGGATGAGGGTTAGGGTTACAGTAAGGGTGAGGGTTAGGGTTAGGTTGAGGGTTAGGGTTAGGATTTGCGTTAGGGTGAGGGTTAGTTTTAGGGTTAAATTTAGGGTTAGGGGGAGGGTTAAGTTGAGGTTAAGGGTTAGGGTTAGGGTTAGTGTTAGGGTTAAGGTTAGGTTGAGAGTTAGTGTTCAGGTTAAGTTTAGGGTGAGGGTGAGGGTTAGGTTGAGGGTTAGGGTTAGGGTGAGGGTTAGGGTGAGGTTTAGGATGAGGATTAGGGTGAGGATTAGGGTTAGGGTGAGGGCTAGGGTGAGGGATAGTGTGAGGGTGTGTTTTAGGGTTAGTGTTAGGGTGAGTTTTAGGTTTAGGGTGAGGGTTAGGATGAGGGTTAGGGTTACGGTAAGGGTGAGGGTTAGGTTTAGGGTGAGGGTTAGGGTTAAGATTAGGTTAAGGGTCAGGGTGAGGGTTAGGATTAGGGTTAGGGTTAGGGTTATTGTGAGGTTTAGGGTTAGGGTTACGGTTACTGAGAGGGTGAGGGTGAGGGTTAGGGTTAGGGGTAAGGTGAGGTTTTTAGTTTTAGGGTTAGGGTTAGACTTAGGGTTAGGGTGAGGTTAGGGTTAGGGTTAGTGTGAGGTTTAGTGTTAGGTTTAGGGTTAGGGTGAGGCTGAGGAGGAGCGTTAGGTTTAGGGTTAGTGTTAGAGTTAGGGTTACAGTGAGGGTTAGAGTGAGGTTGAGGGTTAGGCTTAGTGTTAGGATTAGGATTAGGGTAAGGATTAGGGTGAGTTTGAGGGTTAGGGTTAGGTTTAGGCTTAGGGTTAGGCTGATGGTGTGGATGAGGGTGAGGGTTAGGGTTAGGGTTTGGGTGATAGTTAGTGTTTGGGTTAAATTTATGGTTAGGGTGAATGTTAGGGTTAGGGTTATGGTGAGCGTGAGGGTTAGGGTTAGGATGAGGATTAGGGTTAGGCTTAGGATTAGGGTGAGGGTTATGGTTAGGGTTAGGGTGAGGGTTAGGATGAGGATTAAGGTTAGGATTAGGGTTAGGGTGAGGACTAGGGTGAGGGTGAGGTTTAGGGTTAGAGTTTGGGTGAGGTTTAGGGTTAGGGTTAGAGTTTGGGTGAGGGTTAGAGTTACGGTTAGGTTGAGGGTTAGGGTTAGGTTGAGGGTTAGGGTTAGGATTTGGGTTAGAGTGAGGGTTAGCTTCAGGGTTATATTTAGGGTTAGTGGGAGCGTTAGGTCAAGGGTTAGGGTTAGGGTTAGGGTTAGTGTTAGGGTATAGTTTAGGGTGAGGGTTAGGTTGAGGTTTAGGGTTAGGGTTAAGGTTAGAGTTAGGATTAGTGTTAGGGTGAGGGTTAGTTTGAGGGTTAGGGTTAGCGTTAGGGTTAGGGTGAGGGTTAGGGTTAGGGTTAGGGTTATTGTTAGTGTTATGGTTATGGTTAAATTTGCAGTGAGGGTGAGGCGGAGGGTGAGGGTTATGGTTCGGGTTTGGGTTAGGGTTAGTGTTAGGGATAGTGTTATTGTTAGGGTTAGGGTTAGCGTTACAGTGAGGTTGAGGTGAGGGTGAGGATTAGGGTTAAGGTGAGGTTAAATTTTAGGGTTAGGGTTAGGGTTAGGGTAGGGTGAGGTTTAGGGATAGATTTAGGTTTAGGGGGGAGGATTAGGGTAAGGTTGAGGGCTAGGGTTAGTGTTAGGTTTAGGGTGAGGGTGAGGGTTAGGTTGAGGTTTAGGGATAGGGTTAGGTTTAGGATTAGGGTTAGGGTGAATGTGAGTGTGAGGGTTAGGATGAGAGTTAGGCTTAGGCTTAGGTTTAGGCTGAGCTTGAGTGTGGGTGTAAGGATTAAGGTTAGGGAGATGATTACGGTTAGGGTTAGTGTAATTGTTAGGGTTAGGGTTATAGTTACAGTGAAGGTAAGGGTGGGGGTGAGGGTTAGCTTTAGGGTTAGGGTGGGGTTTAGGGTTAGGGTTAGGGTTAGGGTGAGGGTGAGGTTTAGGGTTAGATATAGGGTTAGGGGGAGGGTAAGGGTGATGGTTAGGGTTAGGGTTAGTTTTAGAGTTAGGGTGAGGGTGAAGGTTAGGTTTAGGTTTAGTGTTAGGCTAAGGTTTAGGCTGAGGGTGATGGTGAGGGAGAGGGTTAGGGTTAGGTTGAGGGTTAGGGTTAGGTTTATTGGGAGGTTATGATGAGGGTTAGGGTCAGGATTATGGTTAGGGTGAGGGTTAGGGTTACGGAAGGGTGAGGGTTAGGGTGAGGGTGAGGGTTAGGGTTAGGATTAAGGTGAGGGTGATTGTGAGTGTTAGGATTAGGGTTAGGGTTAGGGTTATTGTTAGGGTTAGGGTTAGGCTTATGGTTATGGTGAGGGTGAGGTTTAGGGTTAAGTTTAGGGAGAGGTTTTTAGTGTTAAGATTAAGGTTAGAATTAGGGTTAGGGTTAGGGTGAGGTTGAGGGTTAGAGTTAGGGTTAGGGTGAGGGTTAGGTTGAGGCTTAGGATTAGGGTGAGGGTTAAGTTGGGGGTGACCGCAAGTTTAAAGATGAGTGTTAGGCCTAGGGCGAGGGTTATGGTAAGGATAAGGGTTAGGGTTAAGGTGAGGGTGAGGGTTAGATTGAGTATTAGTGTTAGGGTTAGGGTGAGGTTTAGGGTGAGGATGAGGGTTAGCGTTAGGGTGAGGGCTAGGGTGAGGTTGAGGATTAGGGTTAGTGTTAGGGTAATGTTAGGGTTAGGGTGAGGGTTATGGTTAGGTTTAGGGTTAGGTTTAGTGTTAGTGTTAGGGGTAGGGTTGGGGTATCTTTAAGGTTAGGGTTAGGGTTATTATTACGGTTAGGGTTAGGATGAGGTTTAGGTTTAGAGTTAGGGTTAGGCTTAGTGTTTCCCTGAGGGAGAGGATGAGCATAAGGGTTAGGGTTAGGGTTATTTTTAGGGTTAGGGTTTGGTCGAGTTTTAGTGTTATTGTTAGGTTTAGTGTTAGAGTTGCGGTGAAGTTGTGGGTGAGGGTGAGGGTTAGGGTTCGGGTGAGGTTTAGCGTTAGTGTTAGGGTGAGTGTGAGGTTTAGGGTTTAGAGTTAGGGTGAGGGCGACGGTTAGGGTGAGGTTTAGGTTGAGGCTTAGTGTTAGATTTAGGGATAGGGTGAGTGTTATGGTGAGGGTGAGGGTTAGGCTTAGGGTTTGGATTAGGAGTAGGGTAAGGTTTAGTGTTAGTGTGAGGGTTAGGGTTAGGGTTCCGGTTAGGCTTAGGGTTTCGCTGAGGGAGAGGGTGAGAATGAGGGTTAGGGTTAGGGTCAGGTTTAGGTTTAGGGTTAGGGTTAGGCTTAGGGTTTCGCTGAGGGAGAGGGTGAGCATGAGGGTTAGGGTTAGGTTGAGGTTTAGGAGTAGAGTTAAGGTAGTGTGAGGATTAGGGTGAGGGTTAGGGTTAAGGTGAGTGTGAGGCTTTGGGTTAGAGTTAGGGTTAGGGTGAGTTTTAGGGTGAGGGTTAGGTTTAGAGTGAGGGTTAGGGTTAGGGTTAGAATGAGAGTGATGGTTAGATTGAGGATTAGTGTTCGGTTAGTGTGAAGTTTATGGTGAGGATGAGGGTTAGGGTTAGGATGAGGGTTAGGGTTAGGATTAGGGTGAGGTTAAGGGTTAGCGTGTTGGTTAGGGTTAGTGTGAGTGTTTGTGTTATGTGTAGGTTTAGTGTTAGGGTGAGGGTAAATGTTAGGGTGAGGGTTAGTGTTATGGTGAGGGTTATGTTAAGGGTGAGGATTAGGGTTAAGCTTATTCTTAGGGTTAGGTTTAGGGTTACGGTTAAGGTGAGCATGAGTGTTAGGGTTAGGAAGAGGTTTTGGTTTAGGGTTAGGGTTAGTGTTAGGGTTAGGGTGAGAGTGAGGTTTACGGATAATGTTAGGGTTAGTGTTAGGGTTAGGGTTAGGGTGAGGGTTAGGGTTCGGGTTAGGCTTAGGCTTAGGCTTAGGCTTAGGATGAGCATGAGGGTGAGGGTTAGGGTTAGGGTTAGGGTGACGGTTAGGTTTAGGTTTAGGGTGAGGGGTACCATGAGGTTTAGGGATGGGATTAGTGTTAGGCTAAAGGCTAGGGTGAGGCTTAGGGTGATAGTTAGGGTTAGGTATAGTGTTAGGTTTAGGATTAGGGTTAGGGTGAGGGTGAGTGTGAGCGTTAGAGTTAGGGTTAGTTTTAGGGTGAGGGTAAGGCTGAGGCTTAGGGTTAGGTTTAGGGTTATGGTTAGGGTTATTGTTATTGTTAGGGTTAGGGTTAGAGTTAAGGTGAGGGTGAGGGTGAGGTTGAGGGTTAGGATTAGGGTTAGATTGGGGTTTAGGGTTAGGGTTAAGGTTAATGTTAGTGTGAGGGTGAGTTTTAGGATTAGATATAGGTTTAGGGGGAGGGCTAGGGTGAGGGTTAGGGTGAGGGTCAGTGTTAGGGTTAGAGTGAGGGTGAGGGTCAGGTTGAGGTTTAGGGTTAGGTTAGGGTTAGGATTAGTGCGATGTTTAGTGTTAGGGTTAGGGTTAGTTTTAGGGTGAGGGTAAGTGTTAGGGTGATGTTTTGGGTTAGGGTGAGGTTTATGGTTAGGGTGAGGGTTAGGATTAGTGTTAGGGTTACAGTTAGGTTTAGGTTTAGGGTTTGAGTTGCGGTGAGGGTGAGGGTGAAGGTCAGGGTTATGGTTAGTGTGAGGTTTAGGATTTGGGTGAGGGTCAGAGTTAGGTTTTGGGTGAGGGTGAGGTTTAGGGTTAGACTTAGGGTTAGCGGGAGGTTTAGGTTGAGGATTAGGGTTAGGGTTAGTTTTAGGGTTAGGTTTAGGTTGAGAGTTAGGGAGAGTGTTAGGGTTATGGATAGGGTTAGGAATAGGGTTAGGGTGAGTGTGAGGTTTAGGTTTAGATTTAGGTTTAGGGGTAGGGTTATTTCGAGGGTTAGGATTAGGGTTAGTGTTAGGGTTAAGGTTAGGGTGAGGGTTAGGTTGAGGCTTAGGTTTAGGGTTAGTGTTAGGGTTCGGATAAGGCTTAGGGTGAGGGTGAGTGTGAGGGTTAGGGTTAGGGTTAGGCTTAGGCTTAGGGTTAGGCTGAGGGTAAGTTTGGGTGATGATTAGGGTTAGGGTGATGGTTAGGGTTTGGGTTACGGTGAGGAATAGAATATGGTTTATGGTTCGGATTAGGGTTAGGGTGAGGGCTAGGGTGAGGGTGAGGGTGAGGGTTAGGCTACGGCTTAGGCTTAGGTTTAGGCTGAGCATGAGGTTGAGGGTGAGGGTTAGGGTTATGGTCCTGGGTAGGTTTAAGGTTAGGGTGAGGGTTAGCATGAGATTTAGTGTTAGGGTGATGGTTATGGTGATTATGATGGTAAGGGTAAAGGTGAGATTTAGGCTGAGGATGAGGGTTAAGATAAGTGTGAGGGTTTGGTTAAGTTTAGGGTTAGGTTAAGGTTTAGGGTTAGGGTTAGGGTTAGGTTTAGATTGAGTATTCAGTTTAGGGTTAGTGTGAGGTTTAGAGTGAGGATGAGGGTTAGTGTTAGGATGAGGGTGAGGGTTAGAATTAGGTTTAGGGTGAGGGCTAGGTTGAGGGTGAGGGTTAGGGTTAGGGTTAGGATGAGGGCTAGGGTGAGGGTTAGGTTGAGGTTTAGGGTTAGTGATAGGGATAGGTTTAGGATTAGGGTTAGGGTGAGGGTGAGGATGAGGGTTAGGGTTAGGTTTAGGTTTAGGCTTACGGTTAGGGTGAGGATTAGGTTTATAGTTTGGGTTAGGGTGAAGGTGAGGCTGAGGATTAGGGTTAGGTTTAGGGTTAGGGTTAGGGTTAGGGTTAGGGTTAGGGTTACAGTGAGGGTTAAGGTTAGGGTTAGGCTTAGGGTTAGGCTGAGGGTGAGGGTGGGGGTGAGGATTAGGGTTAGGTTTAGTTTTAGGTTTATCGTTAGTGCTATGGTTAGGGTTAAGTTTGCCGAGAAGGTGAGGCTGAGGATGAGGGTTATGGTTAGGTTTAGGGTTAGGGTTAGTGTTATTTTTAGGGTTAGGGTTAGAGTTACGGTTAGGTTGAGGTTGAGGGTGAGGGTTAGGGTAGGGTGAGGTTTAGGGTTAGGTTTAGGGTTAGGGTTAGGTTTAGGGTTAGGGTATGGGTGAGGTTTAGGGTTAGAGTTAGGGTTAGGGGGAGGGTTAAGGTGAGGTTTAGGGTTAGGGTTAGTGTTAATGTCAGGGTGAGGTTGAGGGTTAGGTTGAGGTTTAGGGATAGAGTTAGGTTTAGGTTTAGGGATTGGGTGAGGGTGAGTGTGAGGGATTGGGTCAGGGTTAGGTTTAGACTTAGGGTTATGCTGAGATTAGGGTTAGTCTGAGGGTGAGGGTTAGGTTTAGGATTGGGGTTAGGTTGATGGTTAGGGTTAGGGTTAGTGTTATTGTTAGGGTAAGGGTGAGGGTGAGGGTTAGGTTGAGGTTTAGGGTTAGGTTTAGGGTTAGGGTTAGTGTGAGGGTTAGTGTTAGGTTTAGGGTTAGTGTTAGGGTGAGGGTAAGTGTTATGGTGAGGCTTTGGGTTACGGTGAGGGTTATTGTTAGGCTGAGGGTTAGGGATATGTTTATTTTTAGGGTTAGGGTTACGGTTACAGTTTCGGTGAGGGTGAGGGTTAGGGTTAGGTTTAGGATGAGGTTTAGGGTTAGGGTTAGGGTTAGAGTTAGGGTTAGTGTTAGGGTTAGGGTTAGGGTTAGGGTGAGGTTTAGGGTAAAGGGTCGGTTTATGGTTAGGGTGAGGCTTATATTGAGGATTAATGTTAGGTTTAGTGTGAGGTTTAGGGTGAGGATCAGTATTAGGGTTAGGCTGAGGGTGAGTGTTAACATAAGGTTGAGGGTTATGGTTAGGGTGAGGGTTAGATTGAGGATTAGGGTTATGGTTAGTGTGAGGTTTAGGGTGAGGATGATGATTATGGTTAGTGTGACGTTTAGGGTGAGGATGAGAATTAGGGTTAGGGTGAGGGTGAGGGTTAGAATTAGCGTTAGGGTGATGGTCAGGGTTAGGGTTAGGGTTAGGGTTAGAGTGAGATTTAGGATTAGGGTGAGGGCTAGGGTTAGTGTGAGGGTTAGTGTTAGGGTAAGGGTTAGTGTTAGGGTGAGGGTAAGTTTTAGGTTGAGGGTTAGGTTTAGGGTGAGGGTTATTGTTAGGGTTAGTTTTAGGGTTTCGGTTACTGTGAGGGTGAGGGTGATGTTTAGGGTTAGGGTGAGCTTAAGTGTTAGGGTTATGGTTAGAATTAGGGTTAGTGTGAGGGTGAGGTTTAGGGGTAGACTTATGTTTAGGGTGAGGTTTAGGGTGAGGTTTAGGGTCAGGGTGAAGTTTAGGGTGGGGGTGACGGTAAGGGTAAAGGTGAGTGTTAGGCCAAGGGTGAGGGTTATGGTAAGGGTGAGGGTTAGTGTTAGGGTGAGGGTTAGGGTAAGTGTTAGGGTGAGGGTCAGGGTTAGATTGAGGATTAGTGTTAGGGTTAGTGTGAGGTTTAGGGTGAGGATGAGGGTTAGGCTTAGGGTGAGGGCTAGGAAGAGGGTGAGGGTTAGGGTTAGTGTTAGGGTGAGGTTTAGGGTTAGGGTTATTGTTAGGGTTAGGGTTAGGGTTACAGTTACGGTGAAGGTAAGGGTGAGGTTTAGGGTTGGGGTTAGGATGAGGTTTAGGTTTAGGTTTTGGGTTAGAGTTAGGGTTAGGGCTAGGGCGAGGGTGAGGTTTAGGGTTGGGGTTAGGATGAGGTTTAGGTTTAGGGTTTGGTTTAGAGTTATGGTTAGGGTTAGGGTGAGGGTGAGCTTTAGGGTTAGAGTTAGGATTAGTGTTAGGTTTAGGCTTAGGGTGAGGGTTAGGATGAGGTTTAGGGTTAGGATTATTGTTAGGGTGAGGGCTATGGTGAGTGTTAGGGTGAGGGTTAGGGTTAAGGATAGGGTTATGTTTAGGATTAGGGTTAGGGTGAGTGTGAGTGTGAGCATTAGGTTTAGGGTTAGGTTTAGACTTTTGATTAGGGTGACGGTTAGGGCTAGGGTTTGGGTTAGGGTGAGGGTGTGGCTGATTATTAGGGTTAGGTTTAGGATTAGGGTTAGGGTTAGGTTTAGGTTTACGGTGAGGGTTAGGGTTAGGCCTAGGTTAGGCTTAGGGTTAGGCTGAGGGTGAGGGTGGGGGTGAGGATTACTTTTAGGGATAGTGTTAAAATTCGGGTTATTTTAAGTGTTTGGTTTGGGTTAAGTTTGTGGTGAGGGTGAGGCTGAGGTTGAGGGTTAAGTTTAGGGTTAGGTTTAGTGTGAGGTTTAGGCTTTGGGTTAGTTTTAGGGTTAGGGTGAGGGTTAGGGTTAGGGTTAATGTATGGGTGAGGGTTAGGGTTAGGTTGAGGGTTAGGGGTAGGGTTAGGCTGAGGGTTAGTTTGGGGTTGAGGAATAGGTATTGGGTTATGGTTAGTGTTTGGTATAGGATTAGGGTTAGGGTGAGTGTTAGGATGAGGGTTAGGGTTAGGGTGAGGGTTAGGGTGAGCATGATGGTAAGAGTTAAGCTGAGGATTAGGCTGAGTGTGAGTGTTCCCCTCAGGGTGAGGGTTACTATTAGTGTGAGGGTTAGGATAAGGGTTATGGTGAGGGTTAGGGTGAGGGTGAGGGTTATATTGAGGATTATGGTTATGTTTATTGTGAGGTTTAGGGTGAGGATGAGGGTTAGGGTTAGGGTGAGGGTTAGGGTTTGAATTAGGGTTAGGGTGAGGGCTAGGGTGAGGGTGAGGGTTAGGGGTAGGGTGAGATTTAGGGTTAGGGTGAGAGTTAGGGTTACTGTTAGGGTTAGTGTTAGAGTTAGGGTTAGGTTAAGCTTGAGGGTAAGTGTTAGGGTGAGTGTTAGGTTTAGGATGAGGGTCATGGTTAGGGTGAGGGTTAGGTTTAGTTTTAGGGTTATTGTTAGGTTTCGGGTTAGGGTTACAGTGAGGGTGAGGGTGAGGGTTATGGTTAGGGTGAGGTTTAGGTTTAGGGTTAGGGTTTGAATTAGGGGTAGGTTGAGTGTGAGGTTTAGGTTTAGAGTTAGGGTTAGGGTGAGGCTGAGGGTGAGGGTGTGGGTTAGGGTAAGGATTAGGTTTAGGGTTAGGCTTAGTTTTATTGTAAGGGTTAGGCGTATGGTTATGGTTAAGGTAAGGGTTAGGGTTAAGGTGAAGGTTAGGGTGAGGGTTAGGTTTAGGTTTAGGGTGAGGGTTAGGTGAGGGTGAGGGTTAGGGTTAGGTTGAAGGTTAGGTTTAGGGTGAGGGTTAGGGTTAGGATTAGGGTTAGGCTGAGGGCTAGGGTGAGGTTTAGGTTTAGTGTGAGGTTTAGTGTTAGGGATAGGCTTAGTGTTAGGTTGAGGGTAAAGATTAGGTTGAGGGTTAGGGATAGGTTTAGGTTTAGGGTGATGTTAAGGGTTAGAGTAAGGGGTAGGGTCAGGGTGAGTGTTAGGGTTAGCATTATCGTTAGGGTGAGGGTTATTGTGAGGGTTAGGGTAAGGTTAGGGTGAGAATTAGGGTTAGGGTGAGGGTTAGGTAGAGTGTGAGGGTAAGGGTAAGTGTGAGGGTTAGGGTGAGTGTAAGGATTATGGTAAGGGTGTGGATTAGGGTGAGGGTTAGGTTTAGGCTTACAGTAAGGGTGAGGGTTAGGGTGAGTGTTAGGTTTGGGGTTAGGGTTAGGCTGACGGTGAGATTGAGGTTTGGAATCAGGGTGAGGGTTAGGTTTAGGGTGAGGGTTAGGATTAGGATTAGGGTTAGGGTGAGGGCTAGGGTGAGGGTGAGGGTTAGGGTTAGGGATAGGGTTAGGGTGAGGGTTAGGGTTAGGCTGAGGATTAGGTTTAGTGTAACGCTTAGTTTTAGTGTTAGTGTTAGTGTTAGGGTGAGCATAAATTTTAGGGTTAGGATTAGGTTTAAGTTGAGGGTGAGGGTTAGGTTAGGGGTGAGGGCTAGGGTTAGGGTGTGGGTGAAGGTGAGGGTTAGGATAAGGGTTAGGGTTAGGGTTATTTTTTTGGTGTAGGGTTAGGTTTATGGTTACGTTGAGGGTGAGGGTGAGGGATAGGGTTAGGGTGATGTTTAGGGTTTGGGTTTGGTTTAGGTTTAGGGTTAGGATGAGATTTATGGTGAGGGGTAGGGTTAAGTTTAGGTTTAGGGTAAGGATTTGTGTGAAAGTTAGGTTTAGGGTGAGGGTTAGGTTGAGGATTAAGGTTTGGATTAGGGTTAGGGTGAGAGTGAGTGTTAGGGTGAGTTTAAGGGTTAGTTTAGGGTTAGGGTTATGGTGAGGGTTAGTGTGAGGGTAAGGGTTAGGTTGAGGGTTAGGCTTAGTGTGAGGTTTAGGGTGAGGTTGAGAGTTAGGGTTAGGGTTAGGGTGAGGTTAAGGTTTAGGTTGAGGTGTAGGGTGAGGGTGAGTGTTAGGGTTAGCATTAGGGTTAGGGTGAGTTTTAGTGTGAGTGTTTTGGTTAGGTTAGGGTGAGGTTTTGGGTTAGTGTGAGGGTTAGGGTGAAAGTAAGGTTTGGGGTGAGTGTTAGGGGTAGGGTGAGGGTTATCGTTAGGTTTAGGGTGAGGGTTAGGTTTAGGTTGGATGTTAGGGTTAGGGTGAGGGTTAGCGTTAGGGTTAGGGTTAGGGTTAGGTTGGAGGTTAGGGTTAGGTTGTGGGATAGCATTAGGGGTAGGGGTAGGTTGAGGGTGAGGTTGAGGGTTAGGGTTAGGATTAGGTTTAGGGTGAGGCTGAGGGTGAGGGTGAGGGTGAGGGTTAGAGTTAGGGCGAGGGTTAGGCTAACTTAGGGTGAGGGTTAGGTTTAGGGTGATGTTTAGGTGGAGGGTGAGAGTTAGGTTGAGGTTGAGGGAGAGGGTTCGGTTGAGGATTTGGGTTAGGGTTAGGTTGAGGGTGAGGGTGAGTGAGAGGGTTAGATATATGGTTAGGATTAGGTTTAGGGTGATGCGCACTGTGAGGGTTAGGGTTGGGTTATTATTAGGCTTAGGTTTAAGCTGAGGGTGAGTGTGAGTGTGACCGTTAGTGTTATGTTGAGTGTGAGCATTAGGGTTAGGGTTAGGGTGAGGGTGAGGTTGAGGGTTAGGGTGTGGGTTAGGGTGTGGGTTAGGTTGAGGGTTAGATGAGTATGAGGGTTAGGGTTAGGATGAGGGTTAGGGTTCGGGTTCGGGTGAGGTTTAGCATTAGGGTGAGGGTTAGGGTTATGCTGCGGATTAGGGTGAGGATTAGTGTTAGGGTGATGTTTAGGGTGAGGTTAAGGTTTAGGTTGAGGGTGAGGGTGAGGGTTGGTTTGAGAGTTTGCGTTAGGGTTAGAGTGAGGTTGAGGGTGAGGCTGAGGCTTAGGGTTAGGGTTAGGGTGAGGGTGACTGTGAGAGTTAGGTTTAGGGTTAGGCTTAGTCTGAGGGTTAGGCTGAGGGTGAGGGTGAGGGTTAGGGTTAGGGTCAGGGTTAGGGTTAATGATAGCGTGATTTTTAGGGTGAGGGTTAGTGTGAGAGTTAGTGTTAGGTTTAGGATTAGTGTTACAGTGAGTGTAAGGCTTTGTTTGAGGGTTAGGGTTAGGGATCGGGTGAGGGTTAGGGTGAGGGTTAGGGTGAGGTGAGGTGAGGGTGATTGTGAGGTTTTTGGTTAGGGTGAGAGATAGGTTTAGGGTGAGGGATAGGGTTAGTGTTAGGGTGAGCGTGAGCATGAGGGTGACAGTGAGGCTTAGGGTGAGGGTGAGGGTGAGGGTTAGGGTTAGGGTTAGGGTGAGGGATAGGGTGAAGTTTAGGGTTAGGGTTACGGTTAGGGTTAGGGTGAGGGTGAGGGTTAGGATTAGGGTGAGGGTTATTGTTAGGGTTAGGGTTAAGGTTACGGTTAATGTGAGGTTGCGGGTGAGGTGAGGTTTAGCGTGAGGGTTAGCGTTAGGGTGAGGGTTAGGTTGAGGGTAAGTGTTGGGGTGAGGGTTAGGGTTAGGGTGAGGGTTAGGGTTTGGGTTAGGGTGAGGGATAGATGAGGGTGTCGGTTAGGGTTACGTTGAGGTTTGGGCTTAGGGTGAGTGTTATGGTTAGGATTAGGGTTAGGTTGAGGGCTAGGATGAGGGTGAGGTTTTGGGTGAGGGTTAGGGTTAGGGTGAGGGTTAGGGTTAGGGTGAGGGTTAGGGTTAGTGTGAGGGTTAGGGTGAGGGTAAAGTTAAAGGTTAGGGTGACGGTGAGGGTTAGGGTTAGGTTTAGGGTAAGGGTTAGGGTGAGGGTGAGTGTGTGGGTTAGGGTAAGGTTTAGGGGTAGGGTGAATTTTATGGTGTCGGTGAGGGTTAGGGTCAGGTTGAAGGTGAGGGTTAGGTATAGGGTTAAGCTCAGGATTTCGGTGAGGTTTAGGGTTAGGAGTACTGTTAGGTTTAGTGTTAGTCTGAGGGTGAGGGTGAGGGTGAGTGTTAGAGTGACGGTGAGGGATCGGGAGAGTGTGAGGGTTAGGGTTTGGGTGCGGGTTAGGGTTGGGTGACTGTGAGAGTGAAGGTGAGGGTGAGGGTTATGGTTGAGTTTAGTGTTAGAGTGAGGGTTAGTGTGAGTGGTAGGGTTACGGTTACGGTTAGGGTGAGGTTTAGGGTTAGTGTGAGGGTTAGGGTTAGGGTGAAGTGTAGGGTTACTGTGAGGGTTCATGTTAGGTTTAGGCTTAGTGTTAGGGTGAGAGTAAGGGTTAGGTTGAGGGTTAGGTTTAGGGTGAGGTTTAGGGTTAGTATGAGTGTTACGGCTAGGGTGAGGGTTAGGGTGAGGGTTAGGATTAGGATTAGGGTTAAATTGAGGGTGAGTGTGAGTGTGTGGGTTAGGGATAGGGTTAAGCTGAGGGTGACTGTGAGCGTGATGGTTAGGGTTAGGGTGAGGGTTACGTTTAGGGTGAGGCTTAGCGTTAGGGTTAGGGTGAAGGTTAGATTTAGGTTGGAGGATAGGGTTAGGGTGAGGGTTAGCGTTAGGGATAGGGTTAGTTTGAGGGTGAGGGTGAAGGTTAGGGTTGGGATTAGATTTAGGGTGAACCTGAGGGTGAGGGTGAAGGTGAGCGTTAGGTTTAGGGTCAGGGTTAGGCTAAGGTTCAGGGTGAGGGTTAGGTTTACCGAGATGTTTAGGTTGAGGTTTAGGGTGATGATGAGGGTTCGGGTTAGGTTGAGGGTTTGGGATAGGATTAGCGTGAGGCTCAGGGTGAGGGTGAGTGAGAGGGTTAAGTTTAGGTTTAGGATTAGGTTTAGGGTAAGGGTGAGTGTGAGGGTTAGGGTTAGGGTTATTGTTAGTCTTAGGTTTATGCTGAGGGTGAGGGAGATTGTGAGGGTTATGGTTAAGTTGAGTGTGTTCATTAGGGTTAGGTTTAGGGTGAGGGGTAGGGTCTGGGTTAGGGTTAGGGTTAGGGTGGTGGTTAGAGTTAGGGATAGGGTTAGGGTTAGAGTTATGGTTAAAGTGAGGGTTAGTGTGAGGGTGACCAATAGGGTTAGCGTTATGGTAAGGGATAGGGTGAGGGTGAGGGTGAGGGTTATGATGACGGTTAGTGATAGGGTTGGGCTAGGGGTTAGGGTTCGGGATAGGATAGGGTGAAGGTTAGGATGAGAGCGAGGTTTAGGGTCATCTTGAGTGTTAGAG
The DNA here is from genome assembly GCF_024711535.1 of Dipodomys merriami. NCBI lineage: Eukaryota > Metazoa > Chordata > Mammalia > Rodentia > Heteromyidae > Dipodomys > Dipodomys merriami. Next base: position 2,778,295 of record NW_027206335.1, on the reverse strand, counting down.
TGATGGTTAGAATGAGGATTAGGGTTACGGTTATGCTTAGGGTGAAGTTGAGGGTTAGAGTTTGGGTGAAGGTGAGCGTTAGTGTTATGTTTAGGGTTAACCTTAGGTTGAGGGTGAGGGTTAGGATTAGGGTTAGGGTTAGGATTAGGGTTAGGGTTATTGTTAGGGTTAGGGTGACGGTTAGGGTTAGGGTAAGGGTTAGGGTTAGGGTGAGGTTAAGGATTAGGGTGAGGGTGATGATTAGTGTTAGGTTTAGGGTGAGGGTGAGGGTCAGGGTTAGGATTAGGTTTAGGATGAGTGCTAGGTTGAGGGTTAGGGTTAGGTTTAGGGTGAGATTAAGGGTTAGTGTGATTGTGACGGTTAGGCTTAGGGTGAGGGTAACGGTTAGGGTGAGGGTTAGGGTGAGGCTGAGGATTAGGGTAAGGTTTAGAGTTATGGTGAGGGTTAGGTTGAGGGTTAGGTTTTGGTTGATGGTTAGGGTTAGGCTGAGATTTATGGGGTGGGTTAGGGTTAGGGTTAGGGTTAGTGTTAGGGTGAGTGTTAGTGTGACGGTAAGTGTTAGTGTGAGTGTTAGGGTTAGGGTGAGGGTGAGGGTTAGGGTTAGGATTAGGGTGAGGTTAAGGGTTATTGTGAGTATTAGGGTTAGGTTGAGGGTTAGAGTGAGGGTGAGGATTAGGGTTAAGTTTAGGCTGAGGGTGAGGGTGAGGGTTAGGCTTAGGGTTTGGGTTAGTGTTAGGATGAGGGTTAGGGTGAGGAGTATGGTTAGGGTTAGGATGAGGGTGAGGGTTAGGTTTATCTTTAGGGTTAGGTTTAGGGTTAGGTTGAGGGTGAGGTTGAGGTGAGTGTTAGGATTTGTTTGAGGGTTAGGGTTAGAGTTAGGGTTAGGGTGAGGGTTAGGTTTAGAGTTAGGGATAGGATGAGGTTTATGGTAAGGGTTAGGGTTAGGTTTAAGGTGAGGGTTAGGGTTAGTGTGAGGGTTAGCTTAAGGATTAGGTTTACAGTTAGGGTGAGGTTAAGGTTTAGGGTGAGAGTTTGGGTGAGGGTAAAGGTTAGGTTTAGGGTTAGGTTTAGGGTGACGGTTAGGGTGAGGGCTAGGGTGAGGGTTAGGGTTAGGGATTGGGTGAGGGTTAGGTTGAGGGTAAGAGTTCAGGTGAAGATTAGGGTGAGGTTGAGGTTTAGGTTTAGGGTGAGGGGTAGGGTGAGTTGTAGCATTAGTGTTAGGGTTAGGGTAAGGTTTAGGCTGAGGTTTTGGTTAGTGTTATGGTTAGGTTTAGGGTGAGGTTTAGGTTGAGGGTGAGGGTTTGGATTAGGGTAAGTCATAGAGTTAGTTTGAGGGTTGGAGGTAGGTTGAGGGTTATGGTGAGGGCTAGGGTGAGGGTGAGGTTTAGGGTTAGGTTTAGTGATAAGGATATCATTAGGGTTAGGTTTAGGTTTAGGGTTAGGGTAAGGGTTAAGGGGAGGGTTAAGGTGAGGTTTAGGGTTAGGGGTAGGGAGAAATTTAGGTTTAGTTTTAGGGAGTGATGTAGGTTTAATGTGAGGGGTAGGGTTAGGTTTAGGGTTAGAGTTAAGGTGAGGGCAAGTGTTCGGGTGAGGGTTAGGGTGATGGTAAGGTTTAGGGTGAACATTAGGTTTAGGTTCAGGGTTAGGTTTAGCTTTAGGTTTAGGGTGAGTGTTAGGGTTAGTGTGAGGGTTAGGGTGAGGTTGAGGGTTAGGGTTAGGCTTAGGCTGAAGGTGAGGGTGAGGTTTAGGGTTAGGGTTAGGGTTAGGATTACGTTGAGTGATAGGGTGAGGGTTAGGGTTAATATTAGTGTTAGGGTGAGGGTGAGGGTTAGGTTTAGGATTAGGGTGAGGTTCAGGGTTATTGTGAGTGTTAGGATTAGTTTGAGAGTTAGGGTGAGGGTGAGGGTTAGGATTAGGCTTAGGCTGAAGGTGAAGGTTTAGGGTTAGGGTTTGGGTTAGGGTTAGGATGATGGTTAGCGTGAGGAGTATGGTTAGGGTTAGAGTGAGGGTGAGGGTTAGGTTTAGCTTTAGGGTTAGGGTTAGTGTTAAGCTGAGGGTGAGGGTGAGGGTTAGGGTTAGGGTTAGGATGAGGGTAAGGGTTAGGTTTAGGGTGAGGGTGAGGGTGAGGTTTAGGGTTATGGTTTTTTTTTAGGCTGAGGGTGATGGTGAGGATAAGGGTTAAGGTGAGGGTTAGGTTGAGGTTGAGGGTTAGGGTAAGGGTGAGCTTTAGGGTGAGTGTTAGGATTAGGGTTAGGGTTACGATTAGGTTGAGGGATAGGGTGAGGGTTAGGGTTAATATTAGGGTTAGGGTTAGTGTTAGGGTTAGGTTTAGGTTTAGGGTTAGGGTTAGGGTTAGGGTGAGTGTTAGGTTGTGGGTAAGTGTTAGAGTGAGGGTTAGGATGAGGGTTAAGGTTAGTTTGAGGGTTATAGTTAGGCTTAGGTTAGGGTGAGGGTAAGGATTAGGGTGAGCTTTAGGGTGAGGGTGAGGGTTAGGGTTAGGATGAGGGTTAGGGTTAGTATGAGGGTTAGAGTTAGGGTTAGGGTTAGGGTGAGGCTAAAGCTTAGGGTTAGGTTTAGGTTGACGGTGAGGGTTAGTGTGAGGTTATTGTTAGGTTAAAGGTTTAAGGTGTAAGGTTTATGGTGAGGTCTAATGTGAGTTTGAGGGTTAGGGTGAGGGTGAGGGTGAGGGTGAACGTTTCGGTTAGGTAAGGGTTAATATTAGGGTTAGGGTGAAGATTAGGGTGAGAGTCAGGGATAGGATGAAGTTTAGGGTTAGAGTGATGGTTAGGGTTAGTGTGAGGTTTAGGGTTATGGTTAGGGTTAGGGTGAGGATTAGGGTTCAGGTTTCCATTACGGTTAGGGTTAGGGTTAGGGTGTTTTTGAGGGTTAGCGGTAGGGTTAGGGATAGTGTTAGCGTGAGTGTTAGGGTTAGGGTTAGGATGAGGGTTAGGGTAAGCGGTAGAGTTATTGTTAATGTTAGGATTAGGGTGACGGTTAGGGTGAGGTTAAGGATTAGGGTGAGGGTGATGGTTAGTGTTATGTTTAGGGTGATGGTGAGGGTGAGGGTTAGGGTTAGCGTGAGGGTGAGGCTGAGGGTGAGGGTTAGGGTTAGGGTAATGGTTAGTGTTAGGGTTAGTTTGAGGATTAGGGTGAGGTTTTGGGTTAAGGTGACCGTTAGGTTTTGACTGAGTGTTAAGTTTAGGGTTAGGGTGAGGGTTAGGGTTAGTGGGATGTTTAGGGTGAGGGTGAGGCTGAGGGTGAGAGTTTGGGTTCTCGTGAGGGTTAGGGTTTGGGTGACGGTTAGGGTTAGGCTGAGGGTTAGTGTGAGGTTGAAGGTTAGGGTGAGCATGAGGGGTAGGGTTAGGGTTAGGGTGAGGTTTAGGTTTAGGGTTAGTGTTAGGTGAGGGTTACAGGGAGGGATAGGGTTAGGGTTAGGGTGAGAGTTAGGATTACTGTGTGGGTTAGGGTTATGGTTAGAGTGAGGGTAAGGTTTAGGGTTAGGTTTAGTGTGAGGGTGAGGATTAGGGTTAGGTTTAGGGTTATGGGGAGAGTTAGGGTGAAGGTTAGGGTTAGGTTTAGGGTTAAGTTTAAGGTGAGGGTTTCGGTGAGGGTTAGGGTTAGGGCTAGGGTGAGGGTAAGGTTTAGAGTGAGGGTGAGGGTTAGGGTTAAGGTTAGGGTGTGGGATAGGGTGAGGGTTATGGTTAGGTTTAGGGTGAGGGTAAGTGTTAAGGTGAGGGTTAGGGTGAGGTTGAGTGTTAGGGTTAGGGTTAGGGGTAGGGTGAGGGTTAGAGTTATGGTGAGGGTTAGTGTGAGGGTTTGGGTTAGTTTTAGAGTTAGGTCTAGGGTAATTTTTAGGGTGAGGTTGAGGGTTAGTGTTAGGGTAAGTGTTACGGTAAGGGTAAGGGTTAGGGGTAGGGTAAGGTTTAGGGTGAGGGTTAGGGTGAGTGATAGGGTGAGGGTTAGTTTGAGGATAAGAGTTGTGGTGAGTTTTAGGGTGAGGGTGAGGTTTAGTGTTAGGGTTAAGATGAGGTTTAGTGTGAGGGTGAGGATTAGGGTTAGGGTTAGGGTGAGGTTAGGGTGAGGGTTTTGGTTAGTGTTAGGGTTAGGGTGTGGGTTAGGGTGAGGGTGAGGGTTAGTATTAGGGTAGGGGTTAGGGTTACGGTGAGGGTTAGGGTTTGATCGAGGGTTAGAGTGAGCGCTAGGGTTAAGGTGAGGATTAGCGTTAAGGTTAGGGTGAGAATTGAGGTTAGGGATAGGTTTAGGTTTAGGGTAAAATTTACAGTGAGGGTTAGGCTGAGGGTTAGGCTTAGGGTTAGGGTGAATATTAGGGTTAGGGGGAAGGTGAGGGATAGGTTTAGTGTGAGGTTTAGTGTTAGGTTTAGTTTTAGGGTTAACGTGAGGGTAAGGGTCAGGGTGAGGGTTAGGGTGAGGGTGAGGTTTAGGGTAAGTGTGAGGTTTAGGATGAGGGTTAGGGGTAGGGGTAAGGTTAGGGTTCGGTTGAGGTTTAGTGTGAGGGTTAGGGTTAATGTTAGGGTTAGGGTTAGGGTGAGGTTTAGGGTTAGGATTAGGGTGAGGATTAGAGTGAGGGTGAGTGTTAGCATGAGGGTTATGCTTAGTGTGAGGGTGACGGTTATAGTTAGGGTTAGGAATAGGATGAGGTTTAGGGTTAGGGAAAAGTTTACGGTGAGGGTTAGGGTGAGGGTTATGGTTAGGGTTACGGTGAATGTTAGGGTTAGGGGTAGGTTGAGTGATAGGTTTTTTTGTGAGGTTTAGGGTCAGGATTAGGGTTAGGGTTAAGGTGAGTATAAGGTTTAGGGTGAGGCTTAGGGTGAGGGTGATGGTTAGGGTTAGGATTAGTGTTAGGGTGAATGTTAGGGTTAGGGGGAAGGTGAGGGATAGGTTTAGTGTGAGGTTTAGTGTTAGGTTTAGTTTTAGGGTTAACGTGAGGGTAAGGGACAGGGTGAGGGTTAGGGTGAGGGTGAGGTTTAGGGTAAGTGTGAGGTTTAGGGTGAGGGTTAGGGGTAGGGGTAAGGTTAGGGTTCGGTTGAGGTTTAGTGTGAGGGTTAGGGTTAATGTTAGGGTTAGGGTTAGGGTGAGGTTTAGGGTTAGGAATAGGGTGAGGATTAGAGTGAGGGTGAGTGTTAGCATGAAGGTTATGCTTAGTGTGAGGGTGACGGTTATAGTTAGGGTTAGGGATAGGATGAGGTTTAGGGTTAGGGAAAAGTTTACGGTGAGGGTTAGGGTGAGGGTTATGGTTAGGGTTACGGTGAATGTTAGGGTTAGGGGTAGGTTGAGTGATAGGTTTTTTTGTGAGGTTTAGGGTCAGGATTAGGGTTAGGGTTAAGGTGAGTATAAGGTTTAGGGTGAGGCTTAGGGTGAGGTTGATGGTTAGGGTTAGCATTAGTGTTAGGGTGAGGGTTAGGGTTAGGTTTAGTGTTAGGGATTGGGTTAGGGTGATGGTGAGGGTTAGGGTTAATATTAGGGTTAGTTTGAGGCTTAGCATGAAGTTTAGGTTTAATATTAGGGTTAGGGAAAGGGTGAGGGTTAGGGTTAGGGTTAGTGTGAGGGTTAGAGTTAGAGTTCTGGTTAGATTTAGGGTGAGGTAAGTGTTAAGGTGAGGGTTAGTGTGAGGTTGAGGTTTATGATTAGCATTAGGGTTAGGGTGAGGGTTCGGGTGACTATTAGGGTTAGGGTTGGGGTGAGTGTGAGTGTGAGTGTTAGGGTGAGAGTGAGGGATAGGGTTGGGTTAGGGATAGAGTGAGGGTTAGGGTGAGGGCTAGGCTTAGGGTGAGGGTTAGGGTGTGGGTGAGGTTGAGGGTGAGGTTTTCTCTTACATAATTTTTAGGGTTAGGGTTAGGTTTAGGGTTAGGGTGAGGGTTAATATTAGGGTTAGGGATAGGATGAGTATTAGCTTTAGGGTTCGGTTAGGGGTTGGGTGAGGGTTAGGATTAGTGTGAGGGTTAGGGTAAGGGTTAGGCTTAGGGTTGGGGTGAGGGTAAGTGTTAGGGTGATGTTTAGGGTGAAGGTGAGGATTAGGGTTAGGGTTAGGGTTAAAGTGTGAGTTAGGGTGAGGGTTAGGGTTAGGGTTCGGGTGAATTTTAGGGTTAGCGTGAGTGTTAGGGTGTGGGTGAGTGTGAGGTTAAGGGTTAGGGTTAGGGTTAGAGTTAGGGTGAGGGTTAGGGTTAGGATTATGGTTAGGGTTAGGGTTAGGTTGAGGATGAGGGTGAGGGTGAGGGTTAGTATTTGGGTGAGGGTTAGGTTTAGATTTAGGGATAGGATGAGGTTTAGGGTACTGGGTGGGGTTAGGTTTACGGTGAGGGTTAGGTTTAGTGTGAGGTTTAGGTTAAGGGTTAGGTTTAGAGTTAGAATGGGGTTAAGGGTTAGGGTGAGAGTTAGGGTGAGGGTAAGGGTTAGGTTTAGGGTTAGAGTTGGGGTGAGGTTTAAGGTGAGGCTTATAGGGTTAGGGTTTGGGTTAGGGTGAGGGTGAGTGTTAGGGTCAGTGATAGGGTGAGTGTTAGGTTGAGGGTAAGAGTTAAGGTGAGGGTTAGGGTGAGGGTGAGGATTAGGGTTTGGGTTAGGGTGAGGGGTAGGGTGAGGGGTAGGATTAGGGTTAGGGTTAGGGTGAGGTTTAGGCTGAGGGTTTTGGTTAGTTGTATGGTTAGGTTTAGGGTTAGGGTTAGGTTGAGCGTGAGGGTTTGGGTTAGGGTAAGTGTTAGGGTTAGGTTGAGTGTTGGGGTTAGGTTGAGGGTTATGGTGAGGGTTTGGGTGAGGGTGAGGGTTAGCTTTAGTGTTAGTGATATGGTGATGATTAGGGTTAGGGTTAGGGTTAGGGTTAGGGTAAGGGTTAAGGTGAGGATTAGGGTGAGGGTTAGGGTTAGGGTAGGGAGAATGTTAGGTTTAGTGTTAGGGTGAGCTGTAGGTTTAGTGTGAGGGGTAGGGTTAGGTTTAGCGTTTGAATTAAGCTGAGGGTAAGTGTTAGGGTGAGGGTTAGGGTGAGGGTGAGGGTTAGGGTGAGCATTAGGTTTAGGGTCAGGGTTAGGTTTAGCTTTAGGTTTAGGGTGAGTGTTTGGGTTAGTGTGAGAGTTAGGGTGAGGTTGAGGGTAAGGGTTAAGGTGAGGGTTAGGTTGAGGTTGAGGGTTAGGGTAAGGGTGAGCTTTAAGGTGACGGTTAGGGTTAGAGTTAGGGTTAGGATTAGGTTGAGGGATAGGGTGAGGGTTAGGGTTAATATTAGAGTTAAGGTTAGGGTTAGGGTTAGGGCTAGGTTGAGGTAAGTTTTAGAGTGAGGTTTAGGATGAGGGTTAGGGTTAGTTTGAGAGTTAGAGTTAGTGTTAGGGTTAGGGTGAGGGTAAGGATTAGGGTGAGGTTTAGGGTGAGGGTGAGGTTTAGGGCTAGCATGAGGGTTAGGGTTAGTATGAGGGTTAGAGTTAGGGTTAGGGTTAGGGTGAGGGTAAGGCTTAGGGTTACGTTTAGGGTAACGGTGAAGGTTAGTGTGAGGGTTATTTTTAGGTTTAGGGTAAGGTTTATGGTGAGGTCTAATGTGAGGTTGAGGGTTTGGGTGAGGGTGAGAGTGAGGGTGAACGTTTCGGTTAGGTAACGGTCAAGATTAAGGTTGGGGTGAGGATTAGGGTGAGGGTCAGGGATAGGATGAAGTTTAGGGTTAGTGTGATGGTTAGGGTTAGTGTGAGGTTTAGGGTTAGGGTTAAGGTTAGGGTGAGGTTTAGGGTTTGGGTTTGCATTAGGGTTAGGGTGAGGGTTAGGGTGTTTTTGAGGGTTAGGGGTAGGGTTAGGGTTAGTGTTAGGGTGAGGGTTAGGGTTAGGGTTAGGATGAGGGTTAGTGTAAGGGGTAGGGTTAGGGTTAGGGTGAATGTTAGGATTAGGGTGACGGTTAGGGCAAGGGTAAGGGTTAGGGTTATGGTGAGGGTTAGGTTTAGGGTTAGGGTTAGGGTGAGAGTGAGGGTTAGGTTTAGGGTTAGGATTAGGGTGAGGTTTAGGGTTAGGGTTAGGGTTAGTGTAAGGGATAGATTTAGGGTAAAGGTTAGGGTTAGGTTTAGGATTAGGGTTAGGTTGAGGGTTAAGGTTAGGTTTAGGATGAGGGTTTGGGTTATGTTTAGGGTGAGGTTTAGGTTTAGGGTGTGGTCTACGATGAGGATGAGGGTTAGGATGAGTGTGAGAGTGAGGTTGAGGGTTTTGGTTAGGTAAGGGTTAGGGTTAGGGTTAGGGTGAGGATTAGGGTGAGGGTGAGGTTTAGGTTGAGGGTTATGGTTAGGGTGGGGGTTAGCATGAGGCTGAGGTTTAGTTTGAGGTTTAGGGTGAGTGTGAGCTTGAGGGTTCAGGTGAGGTTCAGGGTTCGGGTGTCAGCTAGGGTTAAGTTTAGGGTGAGGATTAGGGTGACTGTGAGGGTTAGGATTAAGGTTAGGGTGAGGGTTAGGTTTAGGGTGAGGCTTAGGATGAGGTGTAGGTTTAGGGTTAGGGAGAGGGTTAGGGTTAGGGTGAAGGTTAGTGTTAGTTTGAGGGTTAGGGTGAAGGTGAGTTTGAGGTTGATGGTTATGGTGAGGGTGATGGTGATGGTGAGGGTTAGGGTTAGGATTCGGGTTAGGTTTAGGGTGAGAGTTAGGGTTAGGGTTTGGGTTAGGGTGAGGGTGAGGGTGAGGGTGAGGGTTAGTGTTAGGGTTAGGGTGAGGGTTAGTGTGAGTGTTAGTTTTAGGGTTAGGGTAATGGTTAGGTTTAGGTTGAGCGTTAGTTTTAGGTTTAGGGTTAGGGTGAGGGTGATGCTGAGGATTAAGGTTAGGGTTAGTGTGAGGATAAGGGTTAGGGTGAGGATTAGGGTGAGGGTTTAAGTTAGAATAAGGTTTAGGGTGAGGGTTAGGATTAGGGTTAGGGTTATGGTAAGGGTTAGGGTTAGGGTAAGGGTTAGGGTGAGGCTTAGGGTTAGGGTTAGGGTTAGGGTGAGGGTTAGGCTTAGGATTAGGGTTAGGGTAAGGTTTAGGGTTAAGTTTAAGGTTAGGTTAAGTTTAGGGTTAGTGTGAGGGTTAGGGTTAGGGTGGTAATTAGGGAGACGGTGAGGGTTAGGGTGAGGGTGAGGTTGAGCGTGAGGTTTAGTGTGAGGGTGAGGGTGAGTGGCAGGGTGACGTTGAGGGTTAGGTTTAGGGTGAGGATTAGGGTGAGGGTGAGGGTTAGGGTTAAGTTGAGGGTTAGGGTTAGGTTTAGGGTTAGGGTGAAGGTTAGGGTGAGAGTTAGGTTTAGGGTTAGGATGAGGGTTAGGCTTACTGTGAGGGTTACGATTAGGGTTTGGGTTAGTGTGAGGATAAGTTTTAGGGTGAGTGTTAGGTTGAGACTGAGGGTTAGTGTTAGCGTTAGGGTTAGGGTGTGGGTTAGGGGTCTTGTTAGGGCTGGGTGAGGGTTAGGTTGAGCGTAAGGATTAGGGTGAGGGATAGTTTGATGGTGAGGGATAGGGTAATGGTGAGGGTAAGGATTAGGGTTAGGGTGAGAGTAAGGGTTAGGTTAAGTGTAAGGGTTAGGGTCAGGGTTAGGTTAAGGGTGAGCGTTAGGGTTAGCATTGGGGTTAGGGTTAGGATGATTGTTAGGGTTGGGGTTAGGGTGCAGGTTAGGGTTAGGGTTAGAGTGAGGGTAAGGGTCAGGTTTAGGGTTAGGATTAGGTTTAGTGTTAGGTTGAGGCTGAGGGTGAGGGTGAGTGTGAGTGTGAAGTTTAAGGTTAGGGTTAGGTTTAGGGTGAGGGTGATGTTTTTGTTTAGGAAACGTTAAGGTTAGGTTTAGGGTGAGGATTAGGGTGGGGGTGAGGTTTAAGTTGAGGGTTATGTTCAGGGTGAGGGTTAGGGTTAGGGTTAGGGTGAGGGTTAGGGTTAGGGTGATGTTTAGTGTGACGGTGAAGGTGAGAGTGAGGGTTCGGGTGAGGGTTAGGGTTACAGTGAGGGTTAGGGTTAGGGTTACGGTTAGGATTAGGGTGAGGGTAAGGGTTTTATTGACATTTAGTTTGAGGGTTAGTGTTAGGGTTAGGTTTAGGCTTAGGGTGAGGGTTAGGTTGAGGGTTAGGGTTAGGGTTAGGGTGAGGGTTAGGGTGAGGATTAGGGTGAAGTTTAGGGTTAGGGTTAGGGTTTGGCTTAGGGTGAGAAGGGGTAGGGTGAGGGTTAGGGAGAGGGTGAGGGATAGGGTTATTGTGAGGGTAAGGTTTAGGCTGAGGCTTAGGTTGAGAATGAGCCTTTGTTTTAGCACAGGGTTGGGTTAAGCATGAGGGTTAGGGTTAGGCTGAGGGGTAGTTTTTGGGTTAGGGTTAGGGTTAGGGTGAGGTTAAAGTTTAGGGTGTGGGTGAGGGTGAGGGTTAGGGTTAGCCTTAGGGCGAGGGTGAGGGTTTGGGTTAGGGTTAGGGTGAATGTGACTGTGAGGGTTAGGTTTAGGATTAGGGTTAGGGTTACAGTTAGCTGAGGTTGAGGGTATGAGTGAGAGTGAGGGCTAGGTTTAGGGTTAGAGAAAGGGTTAGGGTTAGGTTTAGGGTTAGTATTAGAGTTAGGGTTAGGATTAGGCTGAGGTTGAGAGTGAGGGTGAGGGTGAAGGTGAAGTTTTAGTTTTAGGGTTAGAGTTACGGTTAGGTTGAGCACTAGGATGAGGGTGAGGGTTAGGATTAGCATTAGGGTTAGGGTGAGGCTTAGGGTGAGGTTTGAGTGTTAGGTTTAGTGTTAGGGTGAGGGTGAGGGTTAGGGTTAGTTTGAGGATGAGGGTCTGGGTTAGGATTAGGGTTAGGGTTACATTTAGGGTTAGGGTGATGGTGAGGGTTAGAATTAGGATTAGGGTTAGGGTTAGAGTAAGGTGAGAGTGAGGGTGAGGGTTAGGGTTTTGGTTAGAATTATAGTGAGGGTGAGCAGGAGGGTTAGAGTTAAGACTAGGATTATAATTATGGTTAAGGATAGGGTGAGGGTGAGGGTGAGGCTTAGGGTTAGGATTAGGTTTAGTTTTAGTGTGAGGATCAGGGTGAGGGGGAGGGTTAGGGTGAGGGTGAGAAGGAGGGTGAGGGTTAGGGTGAGCTTTCGGTTAGGCTTAGGGTGAGGGTTAGGGTTAGGGTTAGGTTATGGCTGAGGTTTAGGTATAGGGCAAGTGTTAGGGTTACGGTGAGGGTGAGGGTTAGGGTGATGGTGAGGGTTAGGGTTAGGGTTAGGGTGAGGTTTAGGGTTAGAGTTAGGGTTAGTGTAAAGTTAAGAGTTAGAGTGAAGGGTAGGATTAGGTTTAGGTTTAGGGTTAGGATTAGGGTGAGGGTGAGGGTTATGGTTAGGGTTAGGGTTAGGGTGAGGGTTAGGATTAGGGTAAGTCTTAGGGTTGGGGTTAGCATAAGGGTGAGTGTTAGGGTGATGGTTAGGGTTAGGTTTAGGGTGAAGGTGAGGGTTAGGGTTAGGGTTAGGATTAGGGTGAGGGTGAGGGTGAGGGTTAGGGTTAGGATTAGTTTTAGGGTTAGGTTTAGGATGAGGGATAGGATGAGGCTTAGAGTTAGGGTTAGTGTGAGGGTTAAGGTTACGGTTAGGGTTAGGGTAAGGTTTAGGGTGAGGGTTAGATTGAGTTTGAGGGTTAGGGTTAAGGTGAGGTTTAGGGTGAGTTTTAGGATTAATGTAAGGGTTAGGGTTAGGGTGAGGGTAAGGGTTATAGTGAGAGTTATTGTGAGGGTGAGCATTAGGGTTAGGGTTAGGGTAAGGGTTAGGGTGAGCGTTAGGGTGAGGGTTTGGGTTCGGGTTAACATTAGGGTTAGATTGAGGGTGAGGGTTAGGGTGTAGGTTAGGGTTAGGGTTAGGGATAGGGTGAGGATTAGTGTTAGTGTGAGGGTGAGGTTCTGGGTTAGGGTTAGGTTTATGGTTAGATTTAGGATGAGGGTGATGTTGAGGGTTAGATTTAGGATTAGCATTAGGGTTATGGTTAGGGTTAGGGTGAGTGTGAGGGTGAGGCTTAGGGTTATGGTTAGGGTGAGGTTTAGGTTTAGGGTGAAGGCTATGGTGAGTGTGAGGGTTAGAGTGAGTGTGACTGTGAGGGTGATGGTTTTGGTTAGGTAAGCGTTAGGGTTAGGGTTAGGGTGAGGATTAGGTTGAGAGTGAGGTTTAGGTTGAGTGTTAGGGTTAGGGTGAGGGTTAGGGTGAGGCTAAGGGTAAAGGTGATTATTCGGGTTCGTGTGAGGGTGAGGGTTTGGGTGAGGTTGAGGGTTCTTGTGTGGGTTAGGGTTAGGTTTAGGGTGAGGGATAGGGTGACATTGAGGGTTAGGGAGAGGGTGAGGTTTAGGATTAGGGTTAGGGTGAGGGTTAGGTTTAGGGTTCGGGTTAGGGTGAGGGGTAGGGTTATGTTTAGGGAGAAGTTTAGGGTTACGGTGAGGGTTTGGGTTAGTTTGAGGGTTAGGGTGAAGGTGAGTTTGAGGTTGAGGGTTAGGTTGAAGGTGATGGTGACAGTGAGGGTTAGGTTTAGGATTCGGGTTAAGGTTAGTGTGAGGGTTAGGTTTATGGTTAGGGTTAGTGTGAGGGTGAGGGTGAGGCTTAGTGTTTGGGTTAAGGTTAGGTTTATGTTTAGGGTGAGGGCTACGGTGAGGGTGAGGGTTAGGGTGAGTGTGAAGGTGAGGTTGAGGGTTAGGGTTAGGGTGATTCTTAGGGTTAGGTTTAGGGTGAGGCTTATGGTTAGGGTGATGTTTAGGGTGAGGGTGAATGTGAGAGTGAGGCGCGTGAGGGTTAGGGTTAGGGTGAAGGTTAAGGTTAGGGTTAGCATTAGGGTTAGGGTGAGACTTAGGGTGAGGGTTTAGTGTTAGGGTTAGGGTGAGGGTGAGGGTGAGGGTTAGGGTGAGGGTGTGGGTGAGGTTTTTGGTTAGGGTGGGGGTTAGAGTTACAGTGAGGATGAGGGTGAGGTTGAAGGTTAGGATTAGGGTTAGGGTTAGCGATAGGATGAGGGTGAGGTTGAGGGTTAGTGTGTATTTGAGGGTTAGGGATACCGTTAGGGTTAGTGTTAGGGTGAGGGTTAGGGTTAGGGTTAGGGTTAGGATGAGGGTTAGGGTAAGGGGTAGGGTTAGGTTTAGGCTGAATGTTAGGATTAGGGTTAGGGTTATGGTAAGGGTAAGGGTTAGGGTTAGGGTGAGGTTAAGGATTAGAGTGAGTGTGAGGGTTAGTGTTAGTGTTAGGGTTAGGGTGGGATTTAGGGTTATGGTTAGGTTTAGGGTGAGGGTTAGGGTGACAGTGAGCGTTAGGGTGAGGGTGATGGTTAGGATAAGGGTTTGGGTGAGGTTTAGGGTTAGGGTGAGAATTAGGGTGAGGGGTAGGGTTAAGGTTAGGGAGAAGGTTAGGGTTTCTGTGAGGGTTAGGGGTAGGGTTAGAGTTAGGTTTAGTATGAGGATAAAGGTTAGGGTTAGCGTTAGGGTAAGGGTTAGGTTTAGGGTGAGGGTCAGGGTTAGGGTTTGGGTGAGGGTGAGTTTTAGGGTGAGCGGTAGGTTTAGAGTTAGGGTAAGGTTTAGGGTTAGGGTGAGGGTTACGTTTAGGGTTAGGGTGAGGGTTTGGCTGAGGGTTAGGTTTAGTGTGAGGATAAGGGTTAGGGTGAGGATTAGGGTTAGGGTTAGAGTTAGGGTAAGTGTTAGGTTTAGGCTTAGGGTTAGGGTTAAGGTTAGGGTGAGTGTGAGGTTTAGGGATATGGTTAGGGTGAGGGTTAGGGTTAGGGTTATGGTAAGGGTTTTGTTTAGGGTGAGGGTTAGGGTTAGGTTGATTTTTAGGGTGTCAGTGAGGGTTAGGGTGAGAGTGAGGTTCAGCGTGAGGGTTATGGTTAGGGTGAGGGTGAGTGTTAGGGTGACGGTTAGGGTTAGTTTTAGGGTGAGGGTAAGGTTTAGGGTTAGGATTAGGGTTAGTGTAAGGGTTAGGCTGAGTGAGAGGGTGAGGTTGAGGGTGAGGGTGAGGGTTAGGGTGAGTGTTAGGGTTAGACTGAGGGTTAGGGTAAGGGTGAGTTTGAGGGTCAGGGTGAGGTTGAGGGTGAGGTTGAGGGTGAGAGTTAGGATTAGGGTTCCAGTTAGGGTGAGGGTGAGGGTGAGGGTGAGGTTTAGGGTTAGGGTTAGGGTTAGTGTTATTGTCAGGGTTATGGTTAGGGTTAGGATTAGGGTGAGAATGAGGGTAAGGGTTAGCATGAGGATTAGAGTTAGGGTTATGGTTAGGGTGAGGGTGAGGGTGAGGGTTAGGTTTAGGGTTAGGGTTAGGGTTAGGATGAGGGTTAGGCTGAGGGTTAGAGTTAGTGTTAGTGTGAGGCTTAGGGTTAGGGTTACGGTTAGGGTGAGGGCAAAGGTTAGGGTGAGGGTTAGGTTGAGTTTGAGGGTTGATGTTAGGGTGAGGTTTAGGGTGAGTTTTAGTGTTAATGTTAGGCTCTGGGTTAGGGTGAGGGTAAGGGTTATAGTGAGAGTTATTTTGAGGGTGAGGGTTAGGGTTAGGGTGAGGGTTAGGGTAAGGGTTTGGGTTCGGGTTAGCATTAGGGTTAGGTTGAGGGTGAGGGTTAGGGTGAGGCTTAGGGTTATGGTGAGGGATAGGGTTAGTTTAAGGGTTAGGGTGAGTGTTTGGGTGAGGGTTTGGTTTAGGTTTAGGGTGTGGGTGAGGGTTAGGATGAGGGTAACATTTAGGGTGAAGTTTAAGGTGAGGTTGAGTATTAGGGTTAGCAGTAGTCTTAGTGTGATGGTTAGGGTTAGGTGTAGCATTAGGTTAGTGTTAGGATTAGGTTGAGGGTTAGGATTAGGGTTAAGGTGAGGGTGATGTTTATGGTTAGCATTAGGTTTATGGTTAGGGTTAAAGTGAGGGTGAGGGTGATGGTTAAGTTTAGGATTAGGTTTAGTGTTAAGGTGAGGCTGAGGTTGAGGATGAGGTTGATGCTTAGGGTTCGGTTAGGGTTAGGCTTAGGGTTAGGGCTAGGCTGAGGGAGAGGGTTAGGGTGAGGGTTAGGGTGAGGGTGGGGTTTTAAGTTAGGAAAGGGTTACGGTTAGGTTTTGGGTGAGGATTAGGCTGAGGGTGAGGTTGAAGGTGAGGGTTAGGGTTAATGTGAGGGTTAGGGTTAGGGTTAGGCTGAGGGTTAGGGTTAGGATTAGGGTTAGGTTTAGGCTGAGGGTGAGAGTGAGGGTGAGGGTGAGGGTTAGGTTGTAGGTGAAGGTTAGGGTTAAGGTGAGGGTTAGGGTGATGGTGTGGGTTAGGTTGAGGGTTAGGATTAGTGTGAGGTTTAGGATTAGGGTTAGTGTGAGGAAAAGGGTTAGGGTGAGGATTTGGATGAGTGTAAGAGTTAGCGTAAGGTTTAGCCTTAGGGTTAGGGTGAGGTATAGGGTTAGAGTTCCGGTTAGGTTTAGGATGAGGTTTATGGTTGGGGTGAGTGTTAGGGTTACAGTTAGGGTGAGTGTGAGGATGAGGGTTCGGGTTCGGGTTCGGGTTAGGATGTGGATTAGGGTTAATTTTATGGTGAGGGTAAGGGTTAGGGTGAGGTTTAGGGTGAGGGTTAGGATTACGGTGAGGGTTAGGGTGATGTTGAGGGTTAGGGTGACAGTGAGGGTTAGAGAGGGTCAAGTTTAGGATTTGGGTGATGGTTAAAGTGAGGATTAGTGTTAGGTTTAGGTTTAGGGTTAGTGTCAGGATTAGGGTTAGTGTTAGGTTTATACTGATATTAAGGGTTAAGGTGAGTGTTAGGCTGATGGGTAGGTTTAAGGTAAGGGTGAGGGAGAGGGTGAGGGTAAGGATTAGGGTGAGGGTTAGGGTGAGGGTGAGGCTCAGGGTTAGCATTAGGGTTAGGGTTTGTGTTAGATTGAGGGGTAGGGGTAGGGTTAAGGTGAGGATGAGGGTTAGGGTTAGCATTAGGTTTAGGGTTAGGGTGAGGATGAGGGATAGGGCTAGTTTTAGGGTGAGTGTGAGTGTGAGGGTTAGGGTTAGGGGTAGGTTGAGGGTTAAGGTTAAGGTGTCAGTTCCGGTTAGGGTGAGGGTGAGGCTAAGGATTAGGGTGAGGTTTAGGGTGTGAGTGAGGGTTAGGGTTTGAATTAGAATTAGTGTTAGGGTTAGGGTGAGGGTGAGGGTGAGGGTTAGGGTTAGGGTTTTGGTTACGGTTTGGATGAGGGACAGGATGAGGATGAGAGTGAGGGTTAGTTTTAAGGATAGGGTTAGGGTCAGGGATAGGATTAGTGTAAGGGTGAGTGCTAGGGTGAGGGTGAGGGTTAGGGTTTGGTTAGGGTGAGGGTAATTGTTAGGGTGAGGGGAAGTGTGAGGGTTAGGGTTAGGGTGAGGGTGAGGGTTAGGTTTAGTGTGAGGGAGTGGCTTAGGATTACGGTTAGTGTTAGGGTAAGGTTAAGGGTTACAGTGAGCTTTAGAGTGAGAGTGAGGTTTAGGTTTAGCGTGAGTGTGAGGGTGAGGGTCAGAGTGAGGGTTCGTATTAGAGTTAGGATTACAGTTGGGGTGAGGGTGAGGGTTATGTTTAGCGTTAGGGTGAGGGTTAGGTTTAGGGTGATGTTTAGGGTGAGGGTGAGTGTAAGGGTGAGGGTGATGGTTCGGGTGAGTTTGAGTATTAGGGTGTGGATGAGGGTTAGGGTGAGGGTGAGGGTTAGCGTTAGGTTTAGGCTGTGGGTTAGGGTTAGGATTAGGGTGAGGGATAGGGTCAGGGTTAGGGTGAGGTTTAGGGTTAGTGTGAGGTTTAGGGTTAGGTTTAGGGTAAGTGTGAGGATAAGTGTTATGGCGAGGGATAGGGTTATTGTTAGGGTTAGGGTGAGGGTTATTGTTAGGGTTAGGGTTAGGGTTAGGATGAGGGTTAGGGTTAGGGTAAAGGTTAGGGTTGGTGTTAGGGTAATGGTTAGTGTGAGGGTGATGGTTAGGGTTAGGTTTAGTGTGAAGTTGAGGGTTCGGATTAGGATTAGGTTTAGGGTTAGGCTTAAGTTGAGGGTGAGGGTGAGGGTGAGGGTTAGGGAGAGGTTTAGCGTTAGGTTTAGGGTTAGGGTGAGAGTGAAGATTAGGTTGAAGTGAGGGTTCGGGTTTGGGTGAGGGTTAGGGTGATGGTGAGGGTCAGGGTGAGGTTGAGGTTTAGGTTTAGTGTTAGCTTTAGAGTGAGGGTTAGGATCAGGGATAGGATTAGAGTGAGTGTTAAGGTGAGGGTTAGGGTTAGGGTTAAGGTGAGCGTGAGGAGTAGGTTTAGGTTTAGTTTTAGGGTGAGGGTGAGGGTGAGGGTTAGGGTTTATGGTTCGGGTTAGGGTAAGGGTTAGGATTATGGTAAGTGTGAGGGCTATGGTGAGGATGAGGGTTAGGGTTAGGTTTAGGGTGATGGTTAGGGTTACGCTGAGGGATAGGGTTAGGGTTAGTGTGAGGGTGAGGGTTAGTTTTAGTGTGAGGGTTAGGGTTTGTGTTAGGTTTAGGGTAAGATTAAGTTTTAGGATGAGGTTTAGGGTAAGAGTGAGGGTTAGGGTTAGCGTGAGTTTAAGGGTGAGGGTTAGGATTATTGTTAGGGTTAGGGTGAACGTGAGGGTTATGTTTAGGCTTAGGGTGAGGGTTAGGGTTAGAGTGATGTTTAGGGTGAGGGTGAGGGTTAGGGTGAGATTGAGGTTTCATGTGAGGGTGAAGGTTAGGGTGAGGGTGAGTTTTAGGGTTAGGGTTAGATTTAGGGTGTAGGTTAGGGTTAGGGTTAGGGTTAGGATGATGGTTAAGTTTGCGTTTAGGGTAAGGGTGAGGGTAACGGTGAGGATTAGGGTTAGGTTTAGGGTGAGTGTGAGGGTTAGGTTTAGGATTAGTGTTAGTATGATGGTGAGGGTGAAGTTTACATTTAGTGTTAGCTTTCGGGCGAGAGTGAGGTTTAGGTTTAGGATTAGGGTTAGGGTTAGGTTTCGGCTTAGGGTGAGAGTAAGGGTGAGGGTGACATTTAGGGTGTGGTTGAGGGTTAGGTTTAGGGTGAGGTTTAGGGTGACGGTGAGCATTAGGTGAGGGTGAGATTTAGGTTTAGTGTTAGAGATAGGCTGAGGGTTAAGATCAGGGTCAGGATTAAGGTGAGGGTTAGGGTTAGGGTTAGGTTTAGGTTTAGAGTTAGTGTGAGGATTAGGTTTAGGGTGAGAGTAAGCGTTAGGGTGAGGGTTAGACTGAGGGTGAGGGATAGTTTTAGTGTTAGTGTTAGGGTGAGCATGTGGGTGAGGGTTAGGTTTAGGGTTAAGGTTAGGGTGAGGATTAGGGTAAGGACAAGTGTTAGGGTTAGGTTTAGGTTGAGGGTGAGGGATAGGGTTGTGGTGAGGTGAGGGTGAGGGTGAGTGTGAGGGTTAGGGTTAGGGTTAGCTTTAGGGTGAGGGTGAGGTTTAGGTTTAGGGTGAGGGTGAGGGTTTAGTTTAGGTAAGGGTTAGGGTAATATTACGGTGAGAATTTGGATGAGGTTTAGGGTTAAGGTGAGCGTTAGGGTTAGGGTGAGCATTAGGTTAAGGATTAGGGTGAGGGTTATTGTTAGGGTGTTGTTTAGGGTGAGGGTGAGGGTGAAGGTTCGGGTGAGGGGGAGGGTTAGGGTTAGGGTGAGTGTGAGTGTTATAGTTAGGGTTAGGGTTAGGGTGATGGTGAGGGTTAGGGTTAGGGTGAGTGTGAGTTTGAGGGTGAGGGTGAGGCTTAGGGTTAGGGTGAGGGTTAGTGTTAGGGTTAGGGTTAGGGTGAGGGTGAGCGTTAGGGTGAGAGTGAGGTTTCGGGTGAGGTGGAGGGGGAGTGGGAGCGTTATGGTTAGGGTTCTGGTTGGAGTTATGGTGAGAGTATGGATGAGGGTTAGGTTTAGGATTAGGGTTAGGGTTAGACTGAGGGTGAGTGTGAGTGTGAGGGTGAGGGTGAGGGTTAGCGTTAGGGTGAGGGTTAGGTTTAATGTTAGGGTAGGGTTAGCATGAGGGATAGGGTTAGTGTTAGGTTTAGGATGAGGGTTAGGCTGTGGGGTAGGGTTAGCGTTAGGGTGAGGGTTAGGGTTAGTGTGACTTTTAGGGTTAAGTTTAGGGTCAGGGTTAGGATTAGGGTTAGGGTGAATGTTAGGGTTTGTGTTAGGGTGAGGGTGAGGTTTAGGGTTAGGGATAGGGTTAGGGTGAGGGCTAGGGTGAGTGTGAGGTTTAGGATTAGGGTTAGGGAGAGGGTGAGAATTAGGTTTAGAATTAGGGTTAGGGTTTGGGGTAGGGTTAGGGTGAGGGCTAGGGTGAGTGTGAGGGTTAAGGATAGGTTTAGGGATAGGGTGAGGATTAGGGTTAGGGTTTGGGTTAGGGTGAGGTTTAGGCTGATGTGTAGGGTTATAGTTAGGGTGAGGGTTAGGTGTAGTGGGAGTGTTAGGGTTAGGATTAGGTTTAGGGTTAGTGTGAGGGTTCGGGTGAGGATTCGGGATAAGGTGTGGGTGACAGTTAGGGTTAGTGTGAGGACTAGGTTTAGGTTTAGGGGTACTGTTAGGGTTAGGGTTAGGGTGCGGGTCAGGGTTAGATTTAGGGTGATTGTGAGGGTAAGGGTTAGGGTTAGTGTTAAAGTTAGGGTGAGGGTTCGGGTTAGTGTGAGGGTTAGGGTTAGGGTTAGGGGGAGGGGGAGGGTTAGGATTAGAGTTAGGGTTAGGATTGGGTTTAGGGTGAGGTTGAGGTTTAGTGTTAGGATGAGGGTTAGATTTATTGTTAGGGTTAAGGTTCGGTTGAGGATGAGGATGAGGTTGAGGGGTAGGGTTAGGTTAGGGTTAGGCTTAGGCTGAGGGTGAGGGTGAGGATGAGGTTGATGTTTAGTGTTAGGGTTAGGGTGAGTGTGAGGGCTAGGGTGAGGGTGAGGGCTAGGGTGAGGGTGAGGTTGAGGGTGTCGTTTACTTCAGGGTTAGGGTTAAGCTGAGATTATCGTTAGGTTGAGGGTTATGGTTAGGGTTAGGGTGTGGGTTAAGGTTAAGGTGATGTTTAGGGTGAGGGTTAGGGTGAGAGTTAGGGTGAGGTTTACGGTTTGTGTTAGGATTAGGGTTAATGTGAGGGTGAGGTTTAGGGTTAGAGTTAGGGTTATGGGGAGGGTGAAATTGAAGGTCAGGTTTAGAGTTAGTGTTAGTGTTAGGGTTAGCATGAGGGTTAGGTTGAGGTTTAGGGTTAGGGTTAGGGTTAGGGTTAGGGTTAGGATGAGCGTTAGGCTGAGGGTTAGGGTTAGGGTTAGTGTGAGGGTTAGGTTTAGGTTATGGTTAGGGTTAGGGTTCGGTTAGCGTGAAGGTTAGTTTTAGGTTTAGGGTTAGGATAAGGTTTAGGGTGAGGGTTAGGGTTGGGGTTAGTGTGAGGGTTAGGTTTAGGGTTAGGCTTAGGGTGTGGAATATGGTGAGGGTGAGGGTTAGGGTGAGGTTTAGGGTTAGGGTCAGGGGTAGGTTGAGTGTTAGGATTAGGGTAAGGACTAGGGTTAGGCTGAGGGTGAGAGTGAGGTTGAGGGTGAGGGTTAGGGTTAGAGTGAGAATTAGAGTGAGGGTGAGGGGGAGGGGGAGAGTTTGGTTTAGGGTTAGATTTAGTTTTAGAGTGAGGGTTAGGATTAGGGTAGCACTAGCTTTAGGCTGAGGGTGAGGTTGAGGTTGAAGTTTAGGGTTAGAGTGAGGGTTAGGTTTAGGGCTAGGTTTAGGGTGACAGTTAGGGTTAGGGTTAGGGTAAGGATGAGCGTTAGGCTTAGGGTAAGGTTTAGGGGTAGTGTGAGGTTTAGTGTGAGGGTTAGGTTTAGGGTTAGGGTTAGGGTGTGGGCTAGGGTGAGGGTGAGGTTTAGGGTGATCGTGAGGTTGAGGGTTTAGTTTAGGTAAGGCTTAAGGTAAGGTTAGGTTGAGGATTAGGGTGAGGTTGAGGGTTAAGGTGAGGTTTAGGGTTAGGGTGGATGTTAGGGTTACTGTGAGGTTTAGGGTTACGCTTAGGGTGAGGTTGAGGGTAAGTTTTTCGGTGAGGGTTATGGTGAGCTTGAGGGTTAGTATTAGAGTTAAGGTTAGGATTAGGGTGAGGGTGAGGGTGAGAGTTAGAGATAGGGTGAGGGTTAGGGATGGGGTGAGGGTTAGGGTTAGGTTTAGGGTTGGGGTGAAGGTGAGGGTGAGGGTGAGGGTTAGGGTTATGGTTAGGGGTAGGGTGAGGTTTAGGCTGAGGTTTTGGGTGAGGGTGAGATTGAGGTTGAGGGTTAGAGTTAGGGTTATGCTGAAGTTGAGGGTGAGGGTGAGAGTGAGGTCAGTTTAGGATTACTGTTAGAGTTAGGGTGAGGCTGACGGTGAGAGGGAAAGTGAGGGTGAAAGTTAGGTTTAGGGCTAGGGTGAGGGTTAGGATTAGTGTGAGGGTTAATGTGATGGTGAGGGTCAGCGTGAGGGTGAGGGTTAGAATGAGGGTGAGGGTGTGCTTGAGGGTTAGGGAGAGGATTAGGCTTAGGGTGAGTTTAAGGGTTAGGGTTAGGGTTAGAGTTATTGTTAGGGTTAGTGTTAGGGTTAGGATGAGGGTGAGGGTTATTGTTAGGGTTAGGGTTAGGTGTAGGGTGAGGGTGGGGTTAAGGGTTAGGGTTAGGATTAGGGTTAATGTTAGGGTAAGGCTGAGGGGGAAGAGGAGGTTGAGGTTGAGGGTTATATTTAAGGTTAGGGTTAGGGTGAGGGCTTGGGTGAGGGTGAGGGTTAGGCTGAGGTTGACGGTGAGGGTTTTGATTACGTAAAGTTTAGGGTTAGGGTGAGGATTAGGGTGAGTGTGAGGATTAAGCTGAGGTTAGGTTCAGGGTGAGGGTTATTGTTAGGGTTAGGGTGAGGGTTAAGGTTTGGGTGAGGTTTAGGGTTAGGGTGATGTTTAGGGTGAGGGTTAGGTTTAGGTTGAGGGTGAGGTTTAGGATTAGGAATAGGATTAGGGTTATGGTTAAACTGAGGGTGAGGGTCAGGGTGACGGTGAAGGCATGGGTCAGGTTAAGGTTTAGGGTTAGAGTGAGGGTTATGGTTAGTGTGAGGGTTATGGTTATGGTTAGGGTGAGGTTAAGGTTTAGGGTGAGGGTAAGGTTAAGGTGAGGGTTAGGGTCAGTGTGAGGGTTTGGATTAGGTTTGTGTTAGGGTTAGGGTGAGGGTTAGGTTTTGGGTGATGTTTAGAGTGAGGGTGAGGGTTAGGGTGAGGATTAGGGTTAGGGTGAGGGTTAGTGTTAGGGGTAGGGTTAGGGATAGGTTGAGGGTTAGGGTTAGCATTAGGGTTAGGGTGAGGAGTAGGGAGAGGGGTAGGGTTAGGTTTAGGGTGAGGTTTAGGGTGAGTGTGAAAGTTAGGTTGAGGGTGAGGGGGAGGGTTAGGGTTAGGGTGTGGGTTAGATTTAGGGTGAGTTTTAGGGTGAGGGTTAGGTTTAGGATTAGGGTGAGGGTTAGGGTTAAGTTGAGGATTAGGGATAGTGTTAGGGTTAGGGTAAGGCTGAGGGTGAGTGTTAGGGTTAGGTTTAGGGTTAGAGTTAGTGTGAGGGTGAGCAGTAGGATTAGGTTAGGATTAGGGTTAGGCTGAGGGTAATGGGGAGGGTGAGGGTGAGGGTTAGTGTTAGGGTGAGGTTTAGGTTAGTGTTAGGGTTAGGGTTAGGGTGAAGGTTAAGATTAGGGTAAGGGTTAGGATGAGGGTTATGCTGAGGGTTAGGGTTATGGTTAGGGTGAGATTTAGGGCTAGGTTTAGGGTTAGGATAAGGGTTAGCCTGAGGGTTAGTGTTAGGGTTAGTGTGAGGGTTAGGAGTAGGGTTAGGGTGAGGCTAAAGTTTAGGGTGACGGTTAGGGTGAGTGTGAGGGTTAGGGTTAGGGTGACGGTTAGGGTGAAGGTTAGGTTTAGGGTTAGGCTTAGGGTGAAGGTTAGGGTGTGGGTAGGTTTTAGGGTGAAGGTTAGGGTGAGAGTGAGGGTTAGGGTTATCATTAAGGTTATGGGGAGGGTGAGGGTTAGGGTGAGGATTTGCATTAAGGTTTAAGACAGGGTGCGGACTAGGTTTAGGGTTAGGTTTAGTGTGAGTGTTAGGCGGAAGGGTAGCCTTAGGGTTAGGGTGAGGGTTAGGTTTAGTGTGAGGGTTAGAGTTAGGGTTAGGGTGACGATAAGGGTTAGGTTGAGGGTTAGGGTGAGTGTGAGGTTTACGGTTAGCATTAGGTGTAGCCTTAGGGTTAGGATGAGTGTTAGGGTTAGGTTTAGGGTTAGGGTGAAGGTGAGGGTGTAGGTTAGTGTTAGGGTGAGGCTTAGGGTTAGGTTTAGGGTGAGGGTGAGGGTTAGGGTGAGGGTAAGTGTCAGGGTGAGGGTTAGGTTGAGTCTGAGGTTTAGGGTTAGCATTAGGGTGAGGGTGAGGGTTAGGGTGAGTGTGAAGTTTAGGGTTAGCATTAGGTGTAGCCTTAGGGTTAGGATGAGTGTTAGGGTTAGTTTTAGGGTTAGGGTGAAGGTGAGGGTGAAGGTTAGTGTTAGGGTGAGCTTTAGGGTTAGGGTTAGGGTGAGGGAGGGTTAGGGTGAGGGTAAGTGTCAGGGTGAGGGTTAGGTTGAGTCTGAGGTTTAGGGTTAGCATTAGGGTGAGGGTGAGGGTGAGGGTTAGGGTGTCGTTTTGGGTTAAGGTTAAGGATAGGGTGAGGATAAGTGTTAGGTTTAGGTTGAGGGTTAGGGTTAGGGTGAGGGGTAACAGAATTTGGGTGAGGGTTAGGTTTAGTGCGAGGGTTAGGGTTAGGGTTAGGGTGATGGTAAGAGTTAGTGTTACGGTTAGGGTGTGGGTAAGGCTTAGGGTGAGGGTTAGGGTTAGGGTGAGGGTTAGCGATAGGTTTAGGGTTAGGGTGAGGTTAGGGTTATGTTTAGGATTAGAGTTAGGGTGTGGGTAAGGCTTAGGGTGAGGGTTAGGGTGAGGTTGAGGGTTAGGGTTAGGTTCAGTATTAGGGTTAGGTTAAGTGTGAGGGTTAGTGATAGGGTTAGGGTTATTGTGAGGTTTAGATTTAGGGTTAAAGTGAGGGTCAGTCTGAGAGGTAGGGTTACGGTTAGGGTGAGGGTTAGGCTTAGTGTGAGGAATAGGGTTAGGGTGAGCGTTAGGGTTAGGTATAGGGTTAGGGTGAGTGTGAGTGTTAGGGGGAGGGTTAGGTTGAGGGTTAGGGTTAGGGTGAGGGTGAGGGTGAGTGTTAGTTTTAGGATAAGGGTTAGGGTTAGGGTTAGGGTGAGGATGAGGGTGAGGGTTAGGGTTAGGGTTAGTGTGAGGGTTAGGTTTACGGTGACAGTTATGGTTAGGGTGAGGGATAGGGTTAGGTTTAGGGTGATGTTTAATGTGAGGGTGAGGGTTAGGGTGAGGGTGAGTGTTCGGGTGAGAATTAGGGTTAGGGTAAGCTTTAGGAATTGGGTTAGGGTGAGGGTAAGGTTTAGGGTGAGTGTGAGGGTGAGGGTGATTTTTAGGGTTAGCGAGAGGTTTAGGGTTAGGGTTAGGTTTAGGGTTAGTGTGAGGGTTCAGGTTAGGATGAGGGTTAGGTTTAGGTTTAGGGTTAGTATAAAGTTTAGGGTGAGGGTTAGGGTTATAGTTAGTGTGATTGTTAGGTTTAGGGTTAGGGTTTGGGTTAGGTTGAGGGTAAAGTTTAGGGTGAGGGTTAGGGTGAGGCTGAGGGCTAGGGTTAGGGTCAGGGTTAGGTTGAGGGTTAGGATTAGGGTTATGGTTAGGGTAAGGCTGAGGGGGAAGGTTGAGGGTGAGGGTTAGGGTTAAAGTTAGGGATAGGGTGAGGATTTGGGTTACAGTTAGATTTAGGGTTAGGGTTAGGCTGAGGGGTAGTGTTAGTGTTAGGGTTGAGTGTTAGGTTTAGTGTGAGTTTTAGGTTTAGGGTTAGTGTGAGGGTTAGGTTTAGTATGTTGGTTAGGGTTAGGGTTAGGCTGAGGGTAAGGGTTACTGTGAGGGTGAGGTTTAGGGTTAGCATTAGGTTTAAGATTAGGGTTAGGATGAGGGTTAGGTTTAGGGAGAGGGTGAGGGTGAGAGTTAGGTTTAGGATGAGGGTTAGGGTTAGTGTGAGGGTTAGGGTTAGGTTTAGGGTGAGGGTTAGGGTTAGGGTAAGGGTTAGGGTGAGAGTTAGAGTGAGGTTTAGGGTTAGGGTTAGGGTATTATTTATTGTGAGAGTGAGTGTTAGGGTGAGGGTGGGTGTTCGGGTGAGGGTGAGGGTTCTGGTGATTGTGAGGATTAGAGTGTGGTTGAGGGATAGGGTTAGGTGAGAGTCAGGGTGAGGTGTAGGGATAGAGTTAGGGTGAGGGTTAGGGTTAGTGTGAAGGTTAGGGTTAGGGTTAGGGTTAGTGTGAGGATAAGAGTTAGATTGTGGGTTAGTGTGAGGGTGAGCGTTAGGGTTAGCGTTAGGGTTAGGGTGAGGGTTAAGATGATGTTTAGGGTTAGGGTGAGGGTTAGGATTAGGTTTAGTGTGAGGGTTAGGGATAGGGTGATGTTTAGGGTGAGATTGAGGATTAATGTGAGGCAGAGAGTGAGGGGGAGGGTTAGGGTGCGGGTTCAGGTGAGGGTGAGGCTCAGGGTGAGGGTTAGGTTTAGGTTTAGGGTGAGGGTGAGGGTTAGGGTTAGGATTAGGGTTTTGGTTGCTGAGGGTGATAATGAAATTGAGGGTGAGGGTTAGGTTTAGGGTTAGGGTGAGGTTTCAGGTTAATGTGAGGGTTAGTGTGAGGGTAAGCGTCAGGGTGAGGGTGAGTGTTAGAATGAGGGTGAGGGTGAGGGTGAGGGTTAGGGTTAGGATTAGGTTAGGGTGAGTTTTAGGGTTAGGGTTAGGGTTATTGTTAGGTTTAGGGTTAGGGTTAGTTGAGCGTGAGGGTGAGTGTTAGCATTTGGGTTAGGGTTAGGGTTAGGGTGAAGGTGTGGTTGAGGGTTAGGATTAGGATTACGGTTAGGGTTAGGTGAAGGCTGAAGGGGAAGGGGCGGTTGAGGGTGAGGTTTAGGGTTAGGGTTAGGGTGAGGGTTACGGTTAGGTTTAGTGTTAGTATAAGGGTGAGCCTGAGGGTAAGGGTTAGGGTTAGTGTGAGTGTTAGGTTTAGGGTTAGGGTTTGGGTTAGGTTGAGAGTAAAGGTTAAGGTGAAGGTTAGGGAGAGGGTGAGGTTTATTGTTATGGTGAGCGTTCAGGTGAGGGTTAGGCTTAGGCTTATGGTTAGGTTTAGCGTGAGGGTTAGAGTGAAGGTTAGGTTTAGGTTTAGGGTAAGGGTGAGGTTTAGGGAGAGGGTGAGGTTTAGGGTGAGGGTGAGGCTTAGGTTTAGGATGAGGGTTAGGGTTAGGGTGAGGGTTCGGGTTAGGTTTAGGGTGAGGGTTAGGGTCAGGGTAATCGTTAGGGTGAGGTTTAGGGTTATGGTTAGGTTTAGTGTGAGGGTCAGGGTGAGGGTTAAAGGGAGGTTGAAGGTTAGTGTTAGCATTAGGTTTAGGATGAGGGTGAGAGTTAGGGTGAGGGTTAGGGTTAAGGTTAGGGATAGGGTGAGGATTAGGGTTAGGTTTAGGGTGAGGGTTAGGTTTAGTGTGAGGATTAGGGTTAGATTTAGTGTGAGGGTAAGTGTTTGGGTGAGGGTTAGGGAGAGGGTTAGGGTGAGTTTTAGGGTTAGGTTTTGGGTTAGGTTAATTGTTAGGTTTAGGGTTAGGGTGAGGGTGAGGGTGATGGTGAGGGTTAGCGTTAGGGTTAGGGTTAGGGTGAGGGTGGGATTGAAGGTTAGGGTTAGGATTAGGGTTAGGGTTAGCATAATGCTGAGGGGGAAGGGGAGGTTGAGGGTGAGGGTAAGGGTCTGGTTTAGGGTTAGGGTGAGAGCTAGGTTGAGGGTCAGGTTTAGGGTGAGGGTGAGGGTGAGGGTTTCGTTTAAGTAAGTGTTAGGGTTAGGGTGAGGATTAAGGGGAGGTTGAAGGTCAAGCTGAGGTTAGGTTTAGGGTGAGGGTTTGGGTTAGGGTTAGGGTGAGGTTTAGGGTTAGGGTGATGGTTTGTGTCAGGCTGAAGTTTAGGGTAAAGGTGAGAGCTAGGGAGAGGGTGAGGGTGAGGGTGAGTTTTAGGGTTAGGGTTAGGTTTAGGGTGAGTGTGAGGGTGAGAGTTAGGATTAGTAATAGGGTTAGGGTTAGGGTTAGGCTGAGGGGGAGCGTCAGGGTGAGGGTGAAGTTTAAGTTTAGTGTTAGGGTTAGGGTTAAGGTGAGGGTAAGTTTTAGGGTGAGTTTAAGGGTGAGAGTTAGGGATTGTGTCAGGGTTAGGGTGAGGGTTAGGGTTTGGGTGATGTTTAGGGTGAGGGTGAGGGTTAGGGTGAGGATGAGGGTTCGGTTGAGAGTGAGGGTTCGTGTGAGGTGTCGGGTTAGGTTGTGGGTGAGGATTAGGGTTAGGCTGAAGGTTAGCATTGGGTTTAGGGTTAGTGTGACGGTGAGGGTGAGGGGTAGGGTAAGGGTTAGGTTGATGGTTAGGGTTAGGGTTAGGGTGATGGTTAGGAGGAGGGGTAATTTTAGGTTTAGGTTGAAGTTTAGGGTGAGTGTGAGGGTTAGTGTTAGGGGTAGGTTTAGGTTGAGGGTTAGGGTTAGGGTTAGCATTAGGGTGAAATTGAGGGTTAGGGTGAGAGTTTTGGTTAGCGTGAGTTTGAGGGTGAGGGTTAGGTTTAGGATTAGGATTAAGGGTAGGGTTAGGGTGAGTGTTAGGATGAGGGTGAGGGTTAGTGTGTGGGTGAGGGTTAGGTTTAGGGTGAGGATTAGTTTTAGGCTTAGGGTTAAGGTTATGGTGAGGGTAAGGTTTAGGGTGATGTTTAGTGTGAGGATGAGGGTTAGGGTTATTGTTAGGGTTAGGGTGAGGTTTAGGGATAGGGTTAGTGTTAGGGTAAGGGTGAGGTTTAGGGTCAGGTTTAGGGTTAGGGTGAGGGTTAGGGATAGTTTTAGGTTAGGGTGAGGCTGAGGCTGAGTGTTAGGTTTAGGTTTAGATTTACAGTTAGTGTGAGGGTTAGTTTGAGGGTTAGGATTAGGGTTAGGGTTAGGGTTAGATTGAGGGTTAGGCTGAGGGTTAGGGTTAGGGTAAAGGTTAGGTTTAGGTTTAGGGTTAGGGTGAGGGTTAGGGTGTGGGTAAGTGTTAGAGTGAGGGTTAGGGTGAGGGAGAGGAATAGGGGGAGGGGGAAGGTTAGTGTTAGCATTAGGGTTAGGGTGAGGGTAAGGGTTAGGGTTAATGTTAGGGATAGGATGAGTATTAGGGTTAGGGATAGGCAGAGGGTGAGGGTTAGGGTGAGGAGCAGGGTTAGGTTTAGGGTGAGGGTTAGGTTTAGTGTGAGAATTAGGGTTAGGGTTAGGGTGAGGTTTAGGTTTAGTGTGAGGGTTAGGGTTAGGGTTAGGGTGAGGGTAAGGGTTAGGGTGAGGGTGAGGTTTAGGGTTAGCATTAGTTTTAGATTTAAGGTTAGGATGAGGGTTATGTTTAGGGTGAGGGTGAGGCTTAGGTTTAGGGTCAGGTTTAGGTTTAGGGTGAGGGTTAGGGTCAGGTTAAGTGTTAGGGTGATGGTTAGGGTTATGGTAAGGTTTAGTGTGAGGGTCAGTGTGAGGGTTAGGGTTAGGTTGAGGGTTAAGCTTAGGGTGAGGTTTAGGGTTAGGGTTAGGGTTAGCTTTACGGTGAGGGTGATGGTGAGGGTTAAGTTTAGGGTTAGGGTTAGGGTGAGGGTTAGGGTTAGTGTGAGTGTTAGTGTGATGGTGAGGGTCAGGGTGAAAGTGAGGGTTAGAATGAAGCTGAAGATGAGGGTGAATGTTATGGTTAGGATTAGGGTTAGGGTGAGTTTTACGGTAAGGGTTAGGGTTAGGGTTATTGTTAGGTTCAGGGTTAGGGTTAGGGTGAGAGTGAGGGTGAGATTTTGCATTAGGATTAGGTTTAGGGTTACAGTCAGGGTGGGGTTGAGGGTTAGGGTTAGGATTAGGGTTAGGGTTTGGGTAAGGCTGAGGGGGAAGATGAGGTTGAGGGTGAGGGTTAGGATTAGGTTTAGGGTTAGGGTGAGGGCTAGGGTCAGTGTGAGGGTTTGGGTGAGGGTGAGGATTTGGTTTAGGTTCAGGGTTAGGGTTAGGTTTAGGGTGAGGGTGATGGTGAGGGATAGGTTTAGGGTTAGGGTTAGGGTGAGGGTTAGGTTTCGTGTGAGGGTTAGTGTGATGGTGAGGGTCAGGGTGAGGGTGAGGATTTGAATGAGGCCTAAGGTGAGGGTGAGGGTTAGGGTTAGGATTAGGGTTAGGGTGAGTTTTAGGTTTAGGTTTAGGGTTAGGGTTATTGTTAGGGTTAGGGTTAGGGTTAGGGTAAGATTGAGGGTTAGGTTTAGCATTAGGGTTAGGTTTAGTGTTAGGGTGATGGTGAGGTTGAGGGTTAGGGTTAGGAATATGGTTAGGGTTAGGATAAGGCTGAGGGGGAAGGGGAGGTTGAGGGTGAGTGTTAGGGTTAGGGTGAGGACTAGGGTGAGTGTGAGGCTTTGGGTGAGGGTGAGGGTTTCGTTTCTGTAAGTGTTAGGGTGAGGGTGACGATTAAGCTGAGGTTAGGTTTAGCATGAGGGTTAGGGTTAGGGTGAGGGTGAGGGTTAGTTTTAGGGTGATGGTTAGGGTGAGGGTGTGGGTGATACTTAGGATTAGGAATAGGGTTAGTGTTAAGGTTAGGCTGAGGTGAGGGTCAGGGTGAGGGTGAAGGATAGGGTTAGGATTATGGTTAGGGTGAGGGTTAAGGTTAGTGTGAGGATTATGGTTATGGTTATGGTTAGGGTTATGGTGAGGGTAAGGGTTATGGTGAGGGTGAGGGTTCGGGTGAAAGTTAGAGTTAGGGTTAGGGTTAGGGGAGGGTTAGGGTTAGGGTGATGTTTAGGGTGAGGGTGAGGTTTAGTGTGAGGATGAGAATTTGGGTGTGGCTGTGGGTTCAGGTGAGGTTTCGGGTTAGGGTGTGGGTGAGGATTAGGGTTAGGGTGAGGGTTATCATTAGGTTTAGGCTTAGTGTGAGGGTGAGGGTGAGGGGTAGTTTTAGGGTTCAGTTGAGGGTTAGTGTTAGCGTAACGGTTAGGGTGAGGGTCAGGGAGAGGGGTAGGTTTAGGGTTAGTGTGAGGTTTAGGGTGAGTGTGAGGGTTAGGGGTAGGGTTAGGGTTAGGGTTAGGATGAGGGTTAGGCTGCAGGTTAGGTTTAGGGTTAGTGTGAGTGTTAGGGTTAGGTTGAGGTTTAGGGTTAGCATTAAGGTTAGGGTGAGGGTCAGGGTTAGGGTGACGGTTTGGTTTAAGTTTAAGGATAGGGTGAGGATTAGGTTTAGGGTTAGTTTTAGGGTGAGTGTTAGGCGGAAGGGTAGGCTTAGGGTTGGGGTGAGGGTTAGGTTTAGTGTGACGGATAGGGTTGAGTTTAGGGTGATGGCAAGGGTTAGGGTGAGGGATAGGGTGAGGGTGAGTTTTAGGGTTAGCATTTGGTTTAGCTTTAGGGTTAGATGAGAGTTAGGGTTAGGCTTAGTGTTAGGGTGAGGGTGAGGGTGAAGGTTAATGTTAGGATGAGGGTTATGGTTAGGGTTAGGGTGAGGGTGAGGGTGAGGTTTAGGGTTAGGGTTAGTGTGAGGGTGAGAGTTAGGATTAGGAATAGTGTTAGGGTTTGGGTTAGGCTGAGGCTGAGGGTCAGGGTGAGGGAAAAGATTAGGGTTAGGTGAGGGTGAGGGTAAGGGTGAGGGTTAGGGTTAAAGTCAGGTTTAAGGTGAGGGTTAGGGTTTAGGAGATGTTTAGGGTGAGGGTGAGGGTGAGGATGAGGTTTCGGGTGAGGGTTCGGGATCGGGTTCAGGTTCGGGTTAGGGTGTGGCTGAGGGTTAGGGTTAGGGTGAGGGTTAGCATTAGGTTTAGGGTTAGTGTGACAGTGAGGGTGAGGGGTAGGGTTAGGGTTTGGTTGAGGGTTAGGGTTAGGGTTAGGGTTTGGATAATTTTTAGGGAGAGGGATAATGTTAGGGTTAGTGTGAGGTTTAGGGTGTGTGTGAGGGTTAGGGTTTGGTTGAGGGTTAGGGTTAGGGTGAGGGTGAGGGTTAGGGTTAGAGTTAGGTTTAGGGTGAGTTTGAGGGTGAGGGTTAGGTTTAGGATTAGGATTAGGGTTAGTTTCAGCGTGAGTTTTAGTGTGAGAGTGAGGTTTCGGTTGAGACTGAGGGTTAGTGTATGGGTGATGGTTAGGGTTAGGGTCAGGATTAGGTTTAGTCTTAGGATCAAGGTTGTGGTGAGGCTAAGGGTTAGCGTGAGGTTTAGTGTGAGGATGAGGGTTAGGGTTAGTGTTAGGGTTAGGGTGACGTTTAGGGTGAGGGTTATAGTTAGGGTTAGGGTTAGGGTGAGCGTGAGGGTGAGGTATAGGGTGAGGTTTAGGATTAGGGTGAGGGTTAGGGAAAGTGTTAGTTTAGGGTGAGGGTGAGCGGGAGTGTTAGATTTAGGTTTAGAGTTACGGTGAGGGTGAGGTTGAAGGTTAGGATTAGGGTTAGACTGAGGGTTAGGCTGAGGGTTAGGTTTAGGGTTAGGGTTAGGGTGAGGTTGAGGGTGTGTGTAAGTGTTAGGGTGAGGGTTAGGGTGAGGGTTAGGGTGAGGGTGAGGGTTAGGGTTAGAGTGAGCGTTAGGGTGAAGGTTAAGTTTAGGGTTAGGGTTAGGGCGAGTGTGAGGGTGTGGGTCAGTGTTAGGGTGAGAGTTAGGATGAGGGTGAGGTTTAGGTTTAGGGTGAGTGTTAGGGTGAGGATGAGGGTTAGGCTGCGGGTTAGAGTTAGGGTTAGTGTGAGTGTTAGGGTTAGGGTTAGTGGGAGTGTTAGGTTTAGGGTTAGGTTTATGGTTAGGGTGAGGGTTATTGTTAGATTTAGGGTTAGCATAAGGGTTAGGCTGAGGGTTAGGTTTAGTGTTAGTTTGAGGGTTAAGTGTAGGGTTAGGTTAAGGGTTAGGGTGAGGGTAAAGTTTAGGATGAGGGTTAGGGTGAGGGTGAGGGTTAGGGTTAGCATTAAGGTTAGGGTGAGGGTGAGGGTTAGGGTGAGGGTTTTTGTAAAGGTTAAGGATAGGGTGAGGAGTAGGTTTAGGGTTAGTTTTAGGGTGAGCGTTAGGCGGAGGGGTAGGCTTAAGTTCAGGGTGAGGGTTAGGTTTTGTGAGAGGTTTAGGGTTAGGATTAGGGTGATGGTAAGGGTTAGGGTGAGGGTGAGGGTGAGGTTTAGGGTTAGCATTAGGTTTAGCGTTAGGGTTAGGATGAGTGTTAGGGTTATGCTGAGGGTGAGGGTGAAGGTTAGTGTTAGGATGAGGTTTAGGGTTAGGGTTAGGGTGAGGGTGAGTGTGAGGGTGAGGGTTATGGTTAGGGTTTGTGTGAAGTTTAGGATTAAAGTGAGGGTTAGTGTTAGGGTGAGGGTTAGGGTTAGCCTTAGGGTGAGGGTTAGGGTTAGGGTTAGGGTTATGTTTAGTGTCCGGGTGAGGTTAGGATGAGGGTGAGTGTTCTGATGAGTTAGGCTTAGGGTTAGGGTAAGGGATATGTTTAGTGTGAGGGTAAGGGTTAGGGTGAGTGTTATGGTGAGGGTGAGGTTTAGGGTTAGGTTGAGCGTTAGGGTTATGGTTAGGGTTATGATTAGGGTGAGGTTTAGGTTGAGGGTGAGGGTTAGGGTTAGGGTGAGGGTGGGTGTTAGGTGGAGGGTTAAGGTGAAGATGAGGGTTAGAGTTAGCATTAGTTATGGTGAGGGTGAGGGTTAGGGTTCGGGTTCGGGTTAGGGTGAGGTTTAGGGTTAGGTTTAGGGTTAGTATAATGGTTAGGGTGCACGTTAGGGTTAGGGTTAGTGTGAGTGTTAGTTTTAGGGTTAGTGTTTGGGTTAGGTGGAGTGTAAAGGTTAGGGTGAGGGTTAGGGTGAGGGTGAGTGTTAGGGTTAGGGTGAGGGTGAGCGTGAGGGTTGGGGTTAGGGTTAGAGTGAGGGTGAGGGTGAGGTTTAGTTTTATGTTTAGGTTTAGGGTTAAGGTGAGGGTTAGGGTGTGGGTAAGTGTTAGGGTGAGGGTTAGGGTGATGGTAAGGGTTAGGGTGAGTGTTAGGGTGAGGGTGAGGGTTAGGGTGAGTGTGATGGTAAGGGTTAGGCTGAGTTTTAGGGTGAGGGTGAGGGTTAGGGTGAGGGTTAGGGTGTGGGTGAGGTATAGGGTGAGGGTTAGGTTTAGGGTGAGGGTTAGGGATAGAGTTAGGGTTAGGGTGAGGATGAGGGTGTGTGTTAGGGTTAGGTTTAGGGTTAGGGTGAGGTTGAGGGTGAGGGTTTTTAGGGTTAGGATTAGGGTTAGGCTGAGGGTGATGGGGAAGGTGAGGGTTAGAGTTAGGTTTAGGGTTAGGATGAGGGTTAGGTTTAGGATTAGGGTCAGTGTAAGGGTTAGGGTGAGGGTTAGTGTGAGGGAGAGGGTTAGGGTTAGGGTGACGGTAAGGGTTAAGGAGAGTGTTAGGGTAAGGGTGAGGGAGAATTTTAGTGTTAGGATTACGGTGAGGGTTAGGGTTAGGGCGAAGTTTAGGGTTAGGTTTAGGTTTAGGGTGATGTTTAGTGTCAGGGTGAGGGTTAGGATGAGGTTGAGTGTTCTGGTGAGAGTTAGGGTTAGGATTAGGGTTAGGGATAGGGTTAGTGTGAGGCTAATGGTTAGGGTGAGTGAAAGGGTGAGGGTTAAGCTCAGCGTAAGGGTGAGCATTAAGGTTAGGGTTAGGTTTATGGTTAGGATGAGGGTTAGGGTGAGCGGTAGGTTTAGGGTTAGGGTTAGTTTGCAGGTTAGGGTGAGGTTAGGAGTTAGGGTGATATTAGGGTGAGGGTGAGGGTTAGGGTTAGCATTAGATTTAGGGTGAGGTTGAGGGTTAGGGTTAGGGTGAGGGATAGCGTAAGGATTAGCGTTATTGTGAGGGTTAGGTTTAGGGTTAGTTGAGGATAAAGTAAGGGTGAGGGTTAGGGTGAGGGTGAGGTGTTACATTAGCATTAGGGATATGTTTAGCTTTAGGGTGAGGGTTAGATTTAGGGTGAGGGTTAGGTTTAGGTTGAGGTTGAGGGTTAGGTTTGGGGTGATGTTTAGTGTGAGGGTGAGGGTTAGGTTGAGGTTGAGTGTTCAGGTGAGAGTTAGAGTTAGGTTTAGAGTTAGGGATAGGGTTAGGGTGAGGGTATTGGTTAGGGTGAGGGTTAGGGTAAGGGTGAGTGTTAGGCATAGGGTGAGGGTTAGGGTTAGGGTTAATTTTAGGGTTAGGTTGAGGGTGAGCATTAGGATTAGGGTTAGGATGAGGGTGAGGCTGAGGTTTAGGGTTAGGGTTAGTGTGAGGGTTAGGGTTAGGATTAGGTTTAGGGTAAGGGTTAGGGTTATATTTAGGCTTAGTGTAAGGGTTAGGGTGAGGCTTAGGGTTAGAGTTAGTATGATTGTTAGGTTTAGGGTTAGGGTTTGGGTTAGGTTGAGTTTAAAGGTTAGGGTGAGGTTTAGGGTGATGGTGAGGGGAAGGGTTAGGGTGAGGGTTAGCGTGAGGGATAGGGTTAGGTTTATGGTTAGTGTTAGGGTGAGGGTTAGGGTGAGGGTTAGGTTTAGGTTTAGGGTGAGAGTTAGGGTGTGGATAATTATTAGGGTGAGGGTTAGGGTGAGGTGAGCGTTATGGTTAGGTTGACAGTAAGGGTTATGGTGAGGGTTATGGTGAGGGTGAGGGTTAGGGTTAGCATTAGGGTTAGGGTGAGGGTGAGGGTTAGGGTGAGGGTGAGGGTTAGTTTTAGGGTCAGGGTTAGAGTTAGGATGAGCGTTAGGGTTAGGGTGAGGTTGAGGGTTAGGGTTAGTTGATGATTAGGGTTAGGGTGAGGTTTAGGGTTAGGGTTAGGGTGAGAGCTAGGGTTAGGGTGATGTTTATTGTGAAGGTGAGGGTTAGGGTGAGGGTGAGTGTTAGTGTGAGGATGAGGGTTCGGGTAAGGGTTCGGCTTAGGGTGTGGTTGAGGGTTAGGGTTACGGTGAGAGTCAGAGTGAGGTGTCGGGATAGGGTTAGGTGTAGGGTTTGTGTGAGGGTAAGGGTTAGGGTGAGGGTTAGGGTGATGCTGAGGTTTAGTGTTAGCCTTAGGGTTAGGGTGATTGTTATGGTTAGGGTGATGTTTAGGGTGAGGTTGAGGGTTAGTGTGAGGGTGAGGGTGAGGCTAAGGGTTAGTGTTAGGATTAGGGTTAGGGTTAGGGTTAGGCTGAGGATGAGGGTGAAATTGAGGGTGACGGTTAGGTTTAGGATTAGGATGAGGCTTCTGGTTAGTGTGAGGGTTAGTGTGATGCTGAGGGTCAGGGTGAGGGTGAGTGTTAGAATGAGGGTGATGGTGAGGGTTAGGCTTGGGATTTGGGTTAGGGTGAATTTTAGGTTTAGGATTATGTTAGGGTTAGGGTTATTGCTAGGGTTAGGTTGAGGGTGAGGGTTAGGGTGAGGGTTAGCGTTAGGGTTAGGGTTAGGGTGAGGGTGGGGTTGAGGGTTAGGGTTAGGATTAGGGTGAGGGTTAGGGTAAGGCTGAGGAGGAAGGGGAGATTGAGGGTGAGGGTTAGGGTTAGGGTTAGGGTTTGTTTGAGTGTTAGGTTTAGGGTTAGGGTTTGGGTTAGGTTGAGGGTAAAGTTTAGGGTGAGGTTTAGGCTTAGGGTGAGGTTTAGGATTAGGGTGAGGGTTAGGGTGAAGTTTATGTTTAGTTTTAGGGTTAGGGTGAGGGTTAGGTTTATTGTGAGGTTTAGGCTTAAGGTTAGGGTGACGGTAAGGGTTAAGTTGAGGGTTAGGGTGAGGGTGAGGTTTAGTGTTAGCATTAGGTTTAGCTTTAGGGTTAGGATGAGAGTTAGGGTTAGGTTTAGGGTTAGGGTGAGGGTGAGAGTGAAGCTTAGTGTTAGGATGAGGGTTAGGGTTAGGGTTAGGGTAAGGGTGAGGGTGAGGTTTAGCGTTAGGGTTAGTGTGAGGGTGAGAGTTAGGATTAGGAATAGTGTTAGGGTTAGGGTTAGGCTGAGGGTGAGGTTCAGGGTGAGGGAAAAGGTTAGGGTTAGGTTGAGGGTAAGGGTAAGTGTTAGGGTGAGGGTAAGTGTGAGGGTTAGGGTTAGAGTCTGGGTTAAGGTGAAGTTTAGGGTTTGGGTGATGTTTAGGTTGAGGGTGAGGGTTAGGCTGAGGATGAGGTTTCGGGTGAGGGTTCGGGTTTGGGTTCGAGTTCGGGTTAGGGTGTGGCTGAGGATTAGGGTAAGGGTGAGGTTTAGCATTAGGTTTAGGGTTAGTGTGACGGTGAGGGTGAGGGGTAGTGTTAGGGTTTGGTTCATGGTTAGGGTTAGAGTTAGGGTTTGGATGATTGTTAGGGAGAGGGTTAATGTTATGTTTAGGGTGAGTTTTATGGTGAGTGTGAAGGTTAGGGTTAGGTTGAGGGTTAGGGTTAGGTTTAGCTTGAGAGTTAGGGTTAGAGTTAGGGTTAGGGTGAGTTTGAGGGTGATGGTTAGGTTTAGGATTAGGATTAGGTTTAGGGTCAGGGTTAGTGTTAGGGTGAGAGTGAGGGTTCGGGTGAGAGTGAGGGTTAGTGTGTGGGTTAAGGTTAGGGTTAGGGTCAGGATTAAGTTTAGGCTTAGGGTCAAGGTTATGGTGAGGGTCAGGTTTAGGGTGAGGTTTAGTTTGAGGATGAGGGTTAGGGTTAGTGTTAGGGTTAGGGTGACGTTTAGGGTGAGGGTTATCGTTAGGGTTAGGGTGAGGGTGAGGGTGAGGTATAGGGTGAAGTTTAGGGTTAGGGTGAGGGTTAGGGATAGTGTTCGGTTTGTATGAGGGTGGGGGTGATTGTTAGGTTTAGGTTTCGAGTTAAGGTGAGGGTGAGGGTTAGGATTAGGGTTAGAATGAGGGTTAGGCTGAGGGTTAGGTTTAGGGTTAGTGTGAGGGTTAGGGTTAGGTTTAGAGTTAGGATGAGGGTTAAGTTTAGATTTAGGATTAGCATAAGGTTTAGGCTGAGGGTTAGGGTTAGGGTTAGAGTGAGGGTTAGGTTTAGGGTTAGGGTAAGGTTTAGGGTGAGGGTAATGGTGAGGGTGAGGGTTAGGCTGAGGGTGAGGGTTAGGGTTAGAGTGAGTGTTAGTGTGAAGGTTAGGTTTAGGGTTAGGGTTAGGGTGAGGGTGAGGGTGTGGGTAAGTGTTAGGGTGAGGGTTAGGGTGAGGGTGAAGTTTAGGTTTAGGGTGAGGGTTAGTGTTAGGGTGAGTGTTAGGGTGAGGGTGAGGTTTACGGTTAGCATTAGGGTTAGGGTTAGGGTGAAGGTTAGAGTGAGGTTTTGCATTAAGGTTAAGGATAGTGTGAGTATTAGAGTTAGGTTTACTGTGTGGTTTAGGCTGAGGGTAAGGGTTAGGGTGAGGGTGAGGGTTGGGTTTAGTGTGAGGGTTAGGGTTAGGGTTAGGTTAAGGTAAGGGTGAGGGTGAAGTTTAGGGTGAGTGTGAGGTTTAGGGTTAGCATTAGGTTTAGAGTTAGGGTTAGGATGAGTGTTAGGGTTTGTTTTAGGGTGAGGGTTAGAATGAGGGTGAGTGTTAAGTTTAGGCTTAGGGTGAGGGTTAGTTTTAGGGTGAGGGCTAGGGTGAGGTTGAGGATTAGGTTGAGGGTGAGGGTGAGGGTTAGGTTTTCATTTAGGTAAGGGTTATGGTTAGGGTTAGGGTGAGGTTTAGTAACGAGGGTGTGTGTTGGGGTTAAGTTTAGGATTAGGGTGAGGGTGAGGTTGAAGTTTAGTGTTAGGATGAGGGTTAGGGTTAGGGTTAGGGTGAGAGTGAGGGTGAAGGTGAGGGTTCGGGATAGGGTTAGGGTGTGGTTTAGGTTTACGGGGAGGGTTAGAGTTAGGGTGAGGTTTAGGGTTAGGCTTACGGTGAGGGTTAGGGTTAGGCTGATGTTTAGTGTGAGGGTGAGGGTTAGGGTGAGGGTGAGTGTTCTGTTGAGAATTAGGGTTAGGGTTAGGGTTAGGGAATGGGTTAGTGTGAGGGAAAGGGTTAGGGTGAGGGTTTGGGTGAGGGTGAGGTTTAGGGTGAGGGTGAGGGTTAGGTTTAGGGTTAGGGTTATGATGAGGGTGAGGGTTAGGGTGAACCCTAGTTATAGGGTTAGGTTTAGATTGCGGGTAAGGGTGAGGGTAAGGGTTAGGGTGAGGTTTAGAGTGAGGGTGAGTTTTAGGTTTAGGGTGAGGGTAAGGGTTAGGTTGAGGGTTAGGGTTAGGGTTAGGGATCGGCTGAGGATTAGTTTTAGGGTGAGGGTTAGGGTGAGGGTTAGGATTAGGGTTAGTGTGAAGAAAAGGGTTAGGGTGAGGGTTAGGGTGAGGGTGAGGTTTAGGGTTAGGGTTAGGGTGAAGGTTAGGGTGTGGGTAAGTGTTAGGGTTAGGGTTAGGGTGACGGTAGAGGTTAAGTTTAAGTATAGGGTGAGGATTAGGTTTAGGGTTAGGTTTAGGGTGAGTGTTAGGCGGAAGGGTAGGCTTAGTGTAAGGGTGAGTGTTAGGTTTATTGTGAGGGTTAGGGTTAAGGTTAGGGTGATGGTAAGGGTTAGGGTGAGGGATAGGGTGAGGGTGAGTTTTAGGGTTAGCATTAGGTTTAGCTTTAGGGTTAGGGTGAGAGTTAGGGTTAGGCTTAGGGTTAGGGTGAGGGTGAGGGTGAAGGTTAGTGTTAGGATGAGGGTTATGGTTAGGGTTAGGGTGAGGGTGAGGGTGAGGTTTAGGGTTAGGGTTAGTGTGAGGTTGAGATTTAGGATTAGGAATAATGTTAGGGTTAGGGTTAGGCTGAGGGTGAGTGTCAGGGTGAAGGAAAAGTTTAGGGTTAGTGTTAGGGTGAGGGTAAGTGTTGGGGTGACGGTAAGGGTGAGGGTTAGGGTTAGAGTCAGGGTTAACGTGAGGGTTAATGTTTGGGTGATGTTTAGGGTGAGGGTGAGGGTTTTGGATTAGGGTTAGAGTTTGGGTTAGGTTGAGGGTGAGGTTGACGGTGAGCGTTAGGATTAATGTGAGTGTAAGGGTTAGGGTTAGTGTTATAGTTAGGGTGAGGGTTAGGGTTAGGGTTAGGATGAGGTTTAGGCTGAGGGTTAGCGTTAGGGTTCGGGTGAGGGTAAGCGTTAGGGTGAGGGTTAGGCTTAGTGTTAGTATGAAGGTTAGAATGAGAGTTAGTGTTACTGTGAGGGTTAGGCTGTGGGTAAGGGTTAGAGTGAGGGTTTGGGTGATGGTGAGGATTAGGGATAGCATTAGGGTTAAGGATAGGTTTAGTGTGAGGGTTAGAGTTAGGTTTAGGGTTACGGTGAGGGTGAGGGTTATGGTAAGCATTAGGATCAGGTTTAGGTTTAGGGTGAGATTTAGGGTTAGGGTTAGAATTATAGTGAAGTTGAGTGTGAGGGTTAGTGTGAACGTGAGTGTTAGGTTGAGGGTGAGGGTGACGGTCAGGGTTTAGGTGAGGGTCAGGTTTAGGGTTAGGGTTAAGGTTAGGGTGAGGGTTAGAGTTAGGTTTAGGGTTACGATGAGGATTAGGGTGAGGGTTAAGTTTAAGGTTAGCGTGAGGGTAAGGGTTAGGATGAGGGTCAGGGTTAGGTTTTGTATTAGGTTTAGGGTTAGGGTGGGGGTTAGGGATAGGGTTAGGATTAGGGTGAGGGTTTTGTTAGGGTTAGGTTTTGACTTAGGGTGAGTTTTAGGGTTCGTGTATGGATTAGGGTTAGGGTTAGGGTTAGGCTGAGGGTGAGGTTGAGGGTGAGGGTGAGGGTTAGGGTTAATATGAGTGTTAGGGTTAGCGTTAGCGTTAGGATGAGGGTTAGGCTGAGGGTTAGGGTTAGGTTTCGTTAGGGTTAGGCAGAAATGAACCTACAGACCTATAGCCATCTAATCTTCGATAAGGAAGCTAAAACAATAGAATGGAAGAAAGACAGCCTCTTCAGTAAATGGTGCTGGCAAAATTGGTTAACTACATGTAGAAAACTAAAGCTAGATCCTTATATATCACCCTGCACCAGAATCAACTCCAAATGGATCAAAGACCTTGAACTCAAAGCAGACACTCTGAAAATATTACAGGATGGAATAGGAGAAACCCTAGGTCTCCTTGGCTCAGGCCGAAATTTTCTGAATAGAGACCCGGAAACACAACAAATCAAAGAAAGGTTGGACAAATGGGATTGCATAAGGTTGCAGAGCTTCTGCAGGGCAAATGACATAGCTAGCAAGATCAATAGAAAGCCCACCGATTGGGAGAAGATCTTTACTAGCCATACAATGGACAAGGGTCTCATATCTAAAATATACTTGGAACTCAAAAAATTAAACCCCCCAACAACAAATCCTCAAAGAAACAACTGCCCAATAAATAAGTGGGCGAAAGACTTAAAGAGAAGCTTCTCTGAAGAAGAAAGAAGGATGGCCAATAGACACATGAAGAAATGTTCAACATCCCTAGCCATAAAAGAAATGCAAATCAAAACAACATTGAGATATCACCTCACTCCAGTTAGAACAGCAAAAATCAAGAACTCTAACAACAACAGATGCTGGAGGGGATGTGGACAGAAAGGAACCTTACTTCATTGTTGCTGGGAATGTAAACTTGTTCAACAACTTTGGAAAGAAGTATGGAGGTTCCTCAAAAGATTTCACATAGATCTCCCCTATGATCCAGCAATCCCACTTTTGGGCATTTACCCAAATGTTTACAAACAAGACCACACTAAAGCTACCAGCACAACTATGTTTATTGCAGCATTATTTACCATAGCTAAGATATGGAACCAACCCAGATGCCCCTCAGTAGATGAATGGATCAAGAAAATGTGGTATATATACACAATGGAATTCTATGCCTCCATCAGAAAGAATGACATTTCTCCATTTGTTAGGAAATGGAAAGGTTTGGAAAAAATTATATTAAGTGAAGTAAGCCAGCCCCAAAGAAGCATAGGTCCCATGGTTTCCCTTATTTGCAATATCTAGTATAGGTATGAGTCAAGCGGAAAAGGTCAGATAATGTGATGTTAGGAAAATGAACCCTTAAATATGTATTTTAATGTTTTCGTTTCTTTCATGCATGTGTTTCTAACGCATTTATAAGATTATTTCTTTGTTGCTTTGTATGTCCCTCCCCCACAGTGTAACCCCCGCTTTCACTATATTTGATGTCAGTATAACATGTGGAGGAGATGGGGACAAACAAGTCGTTTAAGGATTCAGGTGGACCTGTTGCAACAATGAGAAGTACAAAATGTCATGTCAAAACCAACTTTACAATGTCGGTGTGGGGAGGGGAGGGGGTATAATTGAGTGGGGGGAGGGGGGAGGATGGGAAGGGAGGTGAAGTGTAAACAAAGGAGGAGGCTGCAATGCTTGGTAAGAAATGTATGCATTATCCTGCCCATGTAATTGTAGCCCCTCTGTACAGTATGTTCTCAAATAAAATAAAATAAAATAAAAAAAGAAAACAAAAAAAAGAGTAAGGGTTAGGGTGAGGTTTAGGGTGAGGGTGAGGGTTAAGTTTATGCTTAGGGTTAGGGTGAGGTTTATGGTTAGGATGAGAGTGAGGGTTAGGGTTAGGGTTTGGGTGAGGGTTAGGGTTAGGTGAGGGTTAGGGATAGGGTTGGGGTTAGGGTGAGTGTGTGGGTTAGGGTTAGGTTTAGGTTTAGGGTTAGGCTGAGGGTGAGGGTTAGGTTTAGGGTTAGGGTTAGTGTTATGGTTGAAGTTTTCTTTTAGGGTTAGGAAAAAGTTTTGGCTGAGGATTAGGGTTGTAGTTAGGGTGAGGTTTAGGGTTAGTGTGAGTGTTGGGATGAAGGTTAGGTTGAGGGTTAGGTTTAGGGTTAGGTTGAGGGTAAAGGTTAGGGTGAGGGTGAGGGTTAGGTTTAGGTTTAGGGTTAGGGTTTGGGTTAGGATTAAGGATAGGGTTAGGGTTAGGGTGAGGGTTAGGGTGAGGGTTAGGGTTAGGTTTAGGGCGAAGATTAGGGTGAGAGTGACGTTTAAGGTGAGGGTTAGGGTTAGGGTGAGGATTAGGGTTAGGGTTAGGGTGAGGTTTAGGATTAGGATGA
Organism: Dipodomys merriami; assembly: GCF_024711535.1. NCBI lineage: Eukaryota > Metazoa > Chordata > Mammalia > Rodentia > Heteromyidae > Dipodomys > Dipodomys merriami. The sequence goes on along the minus strand of NW_027206335.1, from coordinate 2,736,476 downwards.
TGTTTAGGGTGAAAGTGATGTTTTGGGTTAGGATGAGGGTGAGGGTGTAGGTGAGGGTTAGGTTTAGGGTGAGTGTTAGGGTGATGGTGACGGTGATTGTTAGGGTGAAGTTGAGGGTTTGGGATAGGGTTAGGGTGAGGGATAGGGTTAGGGTTAGGGTGAGGGGTAGGGTGAGGGTAGGGTTAGGGTTAGGGTGAGGGTTAGGGTTAATGTGAGGATTAGGGTTAGGTTTAGGGTTAGTGTGAGGATAAGGGTAAGGGTGAGGGTTAGGGTGAGAGTGAGGGTTAGGGTTAGCCTTAGGGTTAGGGTGAGGATTAGGGCGAAGGTTAAGTTGAGGGTTAGGGTTATTATGAGAGTGAGGGTTATAGTTATGTTTAGGGTGAGGGTTTGGGTTAGTGTGAGATTTAGGGTAAGGTTAGGGTGTGGGTGAGGGTTCGGGTGAGGGTGACTTTTAGGGTGTGGGTGACAGTTAGGTTTAGGGTTAGGTTTAGGGTGAGGGTCATATTTAGGGTGAGGGTTAGGGTCAGGGTGAGGGTTAGGTTGAGGTTCAGGGTTAGGCTGAGCGTTAGGGTGAGGGTTAGGTTTAGGTTTTGGTTTGGGTGAGGGTTAAAGTGAGGTTTAGTGTTAGTGTTAGGGTTAGAGTTAAGGTGAGAGTTAGGGTGAGGGTTAGGGTTAGAGTGAGGTTTAGGGTGAGGGAGAGGGTTAGGGATAGCATTAGGGTTAAAGATGGGTTTAGGGTGAATGTAAGGGTTAGGATGAAGGTGAGGGTTAGGTTTAGGATTAGGGTTAGTGTTAGGGTGAGTGTTAGTTATAGGGTTAGGATTAGGGTGAGGGTTTTGGTTAGAGTTAGGTTTAGATTTAGAGTGCGGGTTAGGGTTACTGTTGGATTAGGGTAAGGGTTAGGGTTAAGGTGAGGGTTAGGTTTAGGTGAGGGTTAGGGATAGAATTGGGTTTAGGGTGAAGATTAGGATTAGGTTTAGTGTTAGAGTTAGAGCGAGGGTGAGGGTGAGGTTTAGGGTTAGGGATAGGGTTAGGCTGAGGGTGAGGGTGAGGGTGAGGGTGAGGTTTAGGGTTAGGGTGAGGGTTAGGGTTAGGGTTAGGGTTGGGGTTGGGTTGAGTGTTAGGGTTAGGATTAGGATGAGGGTTTGGCTGAGGGTTAGGGTTATGGTTAGGGTGAGGTTTAAGGTTAGTGTGAGGGTTAGGATGAGGTTTAAGCTGAGGGTTAGGGTTAGGGTTAGGGTGAGGGTAAGGGTGAGCGTTAGGGTGAAGGTTAGGTTTAGGTTTAGGTTTAGGGTGAGGGTTAGGATGAGGTTTAGTTTTAGTGTAAGGGATAGGGTTAGCGTGAGGGTTAGAGTGAGGATAAGGGTTAGAGTGAGGTTCAGGGAGAGGGTGAGTGTTAGGGATAGCATAAGGTTTAATTTTAGGTTTAGGGTGAGGCTTAAGGTTAAGGTTACTCTGAGCATGAGGGTTAGGTTTAGCATTAGGGTTAGGGTTAGGGTTAGGGTGAGGGTGAGGGTTAGGGTTTGGGTGAGGTTGAGGGTTAGGGTTAGGGTTAGGGTGAGGGTATGGGATAGGGTTTGGGTTAGGGTTAGGGTGACGGTGAGGGTAAGGGTTAGGGTGAGGGCTAGGGTTACAGTTAGGGTTATGGTAAGGTTTAGGTTTAGGGTGAGGGTGAGGGTGAGGGTTAGGTTTAGGATTAGGCTTAGGTGTAGGGTTAGGTTTAGGGTGAGTGTGAGGCTGAGTGTCAGAGTTAGGTTTAGGGTGAGGTTTAGGGTAATGGTTAGGGTTAGGATGAGGGTGAGGGTGATGTTTTGGGTGAGGGTGAGGGTTAGGGTTTTGGTTAGGTTTAGGTTTAAGGTTAGGGTGAGAGTTATTTTTAAGGTTAGGGTTAGGGTTAGGGTTAGTATGAGGGTGAGAGTTAGGATTAGGAATAGTGTTAGGGTTAGGGTTAGGCTGAGGGTGAGGTTCAGGGTGAGGGTAAAGTTTAGGGTTAGGGTTAGGGTGAGGGTAGGTGTTAGGGTGAGGGTAAGGGTGAGGGTTAGGGTTTGAGTCAGGGTTAAGGTGAAGGTTAGGGTTTGGGTGAGGTTTAGTGTGAGGGTGAGGGTTAGGGTGAGGATAGGTTTCGGGTGAGGGTTAGGTTTAGTGTTTGGATTAGGGTTAGGGTTAGGGTTAAGGTGAGGGTTAGGGTTAGCTGAGGGTTAGGGATAGAATTGGGGTTAGGGTGAAGGTCAGGGTTAGGTTTAGTGTTAGAGTTAGAGCGAGGGTTAGTGTGAGGTTTAGGGTTAGCGTTAGGGTTAGGGTGAGGGTTAGGGTGAAGGTTAAGTTGAGGGTTAGGGTTATTATGAGGGTGAGGGTTAGAGTTAGTTTTAGGGTGAGGGTTGGGGTTAGGGTGAGGTTTAGGTTAGAGTTAGGTTTAGGGTGAGGTTGAGCGTTAGGGTGAGGTTTACGGTTAGGGTTATTGTTGGGGTTAGTGTGAGGGTTAGTGTTAGGGTGACTGTTACTGTTAGAGTGAGTGTAAGTGTTAGGGTTCAGGTTAGGGTTCGGGTTATTGTTAGGGTTAGGGTTAGGGTTACGGTTATGGTGAGGGTGAGAGTGAGGATTATGTTTAGGGTTAGGATGAGGTTTAGATTAAGGGTTAGGGTTAGAGTTAGGGAAGGGGTGAGAGTGAGATTTAGGGTTAGATTTAGGGTAAGTGTTAGGGTTAGGTTTAGGGTGAGGGTTAGGATTAGTGTTAGGCTTAGGATTAGGCTTAGGCTGTGCATGAGGTTGTGGGTTAGGGTTAGGGTTAGGGTGAGGGTTATGGTTAGGGTTATGGTGAGGTTTAGGATGGGGTTTAGGGTTAGCATTAGGGTTAGGGTTAGGGTTAGGTTGAGGGTTAGAGTGAGGGTTAGGGTTAGGAATAGGATTAGGGTTAGCATTATGGTTAGGGTGAGGGTGAGTGTGAGGGTTAGTGTTAGGGTTAGGATTAGCCTTAGGGTTAGGGTGAGGGTTACGTTTAGGGTTTGGGTTAAGGTGAGGGTGAGAATGAAGGTTAGGGTTAGGTTTAGGTTTAGGTTTAGGGTTAGGTTTAGTGCTAAAGGTTAGGATTAAGGTTAGGTTCAGGTTTTCGGTGAGAGTTATGGTTAGGGTTAGGGTTAGGCTTAGGCTTAGACTGAGGGTGAGGGTGGGGGTGAGGATTAGGGTTAGGGTTAGTGTTAGGGTTAGGTTAAGGTTTATTTTTAGTGTTATGGTTAGAGTTATGGTGAGGGTGAGGGTGCGGTTGAGGGTTTGGGTTAGGGTTAGGGTGAGGTTTAGGGTTAGAGTTAGGGTGAGGGTGAGGTTTAGGGTTAGATATAGCGTTAGGGGGAGGGTTACGGTGAGGGTTAGGGTGAGGTTTAGGGATAGGTTTAGGATGAGGGTAAGGTTTAGGGTTAGAGTTAGGGTGAGGCTGAGTTTGAGGGTGATTGTGAGTGTTAAGATTACAGTGAGTGTTAGGTTTAGGGTTAGATTGAGACTTAGGGTTTGGTTTAAGTTTAGGGTTAGGGTGAGTGTTAGGGTTAGGTTGAGGTTTAGGGTTAGGGTTAGAGTTACATTGAGTGTGAACATGAGGGTTAGGATTAGAGTTAGGGTTAGGTTGAGGGTGAGGTTTACGGTTAGATTTAGGTTTAGGGGGACAGTTAGGTCGAGGGTTAGGTTTAGGGTTAGTGTTAGGTTTAAGGTTGGGTGAGGGTTAGGTTTAGGTTTAGGGTTATGGTTAGGTTTAGGGTTAGGATTAGGGTTAGGGTGAGGGTGAGTGTGAGGGTTAGAGTTAGGCTTAGGCTTAGGCTTAAGGTTAGGCTGAGGGTGATGGTGGGCGTCAAGATTAGGGTTAGGGTGATGGTTAGGATTAGGGTTAGAGTGAGGGCTAGAGTGAGGTTGAGGATTAGGGTAAGGCTTAGGCTTAGGCTTAGGGTTATGCTGAGATTGAGGTTGAGGGTGAGGGTTAGGGTTAGGGTCATGGTTAGGTTTACGGTTAGGGTGATTGTTAGCATGAGGTTTAGGGATAGGTTGAGGGTTAGGGTGAGGATGATGGTAAGGGTAAAGGTGAGGTTTACGCTGTGGGTGAGGGTTAAGGTAAGGCTGAAGGTTAGGGTTAGGTTTAGGGTTAGGGTAAGGGTTAGGGTTAGTGTTAGGTGTGGGTTAGATTGAGGATTAGTGTCAGGTTTAGTGTGAGGTTTAGGGTGAGGATGAGGGTCAGGGTTAGGGTGAGGGTGAGGGTTAGGGTTACGTTTAGGGTCTGGGTGAGGTTTAGGATTAGGGTGAGGGTTAGGGTTAGTGTGAGTGTTAGTGTTAGGTTTAGGGTTAGTGTTAGGGTGAGTGTAAGTGGTAGGGTGAGGTTTAGGTTTAGGGTTAGGGTTAGGGTTAAGGTTAGGTTTAGGTTATTGTTAGGGTTAAGGTTATCGTTACAGTCACGGTGAGTTTGAGGGTGAGGGTTAGGGTTAGGATTAGGGTGAGGTTTAGTGTTAGGGTTAGGGTTAGCATTAGGGTTAGGTGAGGGTTACGTTTAGGGGTACAGTTAGGGTTAGGCTGAGGGTTAGGGTTAGGGTTAGGCGTAGAGTTAGGTTGATGGTAAGTGTTATTGTGAGGGTTTGGGTGAGGGTTAGGGTTAGGTTTAGGGTTAGTTTTAGGATTAGTTTTAGGGTGAGGGTGAGTGTGAGGGTTAGGGTTAGGGTTAGGCTGAGGTTTAGGGTGAGGGTTAGGGTTAGGGTTTGGGTTAGGGTGAGGGTGTGGCTGAGGATTAGGGTTAGGTTTAGGATTAGGTTTAAGGTTAAGGTTAGGTTTAGGTTTAGGTTTAAGGTTAGGATTACAGTGAGGGTTAGGGTTAGGGTTAGGCTTAGGCTTAGGTTTAGGCTGAGGGTGAGGGTAAGGGTGGGGGTGCAGATTAGGTTTAGGGTTAGGGTTAGGGTTACGTTTATTGTTAGTGTTATGGTTAGGGTTAAGTTTGCATTGAGGGTCAGGCTGAGGTTGAGAGTTATGTTTAGGGTTAGGGTCAGGGTTAGGGTAAGGGTTATGGTTATTGTTAGGGTTAGGGTTAGAGTTACTGTGAGGTTGAGGGTGAGGGTGTGGGTCTTGGTTAGGGTGAGGTTTAGGGTGAGGTTTAGGGATATGGGGAGGGTTAGGATGAGGGTTAGGGTTAGGGTGAGGTTTAGGGTGAGGGTGAGTGTGTGTGTTAGGGTTAGTTTTATGTTTAGGTTTAGGGTTAGGCTGAGGGTGAGGTTGAGGGTGAGTGTTAGTGTTAGGGTGAGGGTTAGGGTAAGGGTTAGGGGGAGAGTTAGGAAGAGGGTAAGGATTAGGGTTAGGGTTGGGTATGCTAGGGTGAGGATGAGGTTTAGTGTTAGGGTTAGGTTGAGGGTAACGTTTAGGGTAAGGGTAAGAGTTAGGGTTCTGGTTTTGTTTAGGGGTAGGTTGTGGATTAGTGTAAGGGTTAGTGTGAGGGTGAGGGTTATGGTTAGGTTGAGTGTGAAGGTAGGGTTAGGGTGAGGTTGTGGGTTATGGTTAGTGTTAGGGTGAGGTTTAGGTTTAGAGTTAGGGTTAGGGTTCAGATTAGGTTTAGGGTAAGGTTTATGGTGAGTGTGAGAGTTAGGGTTAGGATTAGGGTTAGGCTTAGGGTTAGGCTGAGGGTGAGGGTGAGGGTTAGGGTTAGGGTAAGGGTGAGGGTTAGGGTTAGGGTTAGGGTGACAGATAGTGTTCGGTTATGTTTAGGGTTAGGGTGAGGGTTAGTGTTAGGGTTATGGTGAGCGTGAGGTTTAGGGTTAGGGTGAGGGTTAGGGTTAGGTTTAGGGTTAGGGTGAGGGTTAAGTTTAGGGTTAGGGTGAGGGTAAGGATGAGGATTAGGGTTAGGGTTAGGGTTAGGGTGAGGTTTAGTGTGAGGGTGAGGGTTAGGGTTAGTGTCAGATTAAGGTTTAGGGTTAGGGTTAGGTTTAGGGTGAGGGTAAGGTTGCGGGTTAGGGTTACAGTGAGGGTGAGGATTAGGGTTAGGGCTAAGGATAGACTTAGGATTAGGGCTAGCTTGAGGGTGAGTGTCAGGATTAGGGTTAGGGTTCAGGTTAGGTTTATAGTTAGAATTAATGTTATTGTTAGGGTTAGGGTTAGAGTTATGGTAAGGGTGATGGTGAGGGTTAGGGTTAGGGATAGTGTGAGGTTTAGGGTTAGGATTAGGATTAGGGTTAGTGTGAGGGTGAGGATTAGGGTAAGATTTATGGTTAGTTGGAGGGTTAGGTCGAGAATTAGGTTTAGGGTAAGTTTTAGGGTTAAGGTTAGGGTGAGGGTTAGGTTGAGGTTTAGGGTTAGGGTTAGGGTTAGGGTTAGGATTATGGTGAGGGTTAGGGTTAGTGTTGGGGTGAGGGTTATGATGAGAGTTAGGTTTATGGTTGTGGTGAGGGTTAGGGTTAGGGTGATGGTTAGGGATAGTGTTAGATTAAGGTTTAGGTTTAGGGTTAGGGTTGGGTGAGGGTAAGGTTGAGCGTTAGGGTTACAGTGAGGGTGAGGATTAGGGTTAGGGTAATGTTTAGGGTTAGGATTAGGGTTAGCATGTGGGTGAATGTTAGGATTAGGGTTAGGGTTAGGGATAGGTTTATTGTTAGAATTAATTTTATTGTTAGAGTTAGGGTTAGAGTTATGGTGAGGGTGAGGGTGAGGGTGAGGGTTAGGGTTAGGGTTAGTGTGAGGTTTAGGTTTAGGGTTAGGATTAGGGTTAGTGTGAGGGTGAGGATTAGGGTAAGATTTAGGGTTATTTGGAGGGTTAGGTCGAGAGTTAGGGTTAGGGTAAATTTTAGGGTTAAGGTTAGGGTGAGGGTTAGGTTGAGGTTTAGGGTTATGGTTAGGGTTAGGGTTAGGATTATGGTGAGGGTGAGGGTTAGGGTGAGGGTTAGGATGAGGGTTAGGGTTACGGTTGCTGTGAAGGTTAGGGTTAGGTTGAGTGTTAGGGTTAGGAGAAGGGTTAGGGTGAGGTTTAGTGTTAGCATTAGGGTTAGGGTTTGGGTTAGGTTTAGGTTTAGGTTTTGGATTACTGTTATTGTTAGGGTGAGGGTTAGATTTATGGTGAGGGTGAGGGTGAGGGTGAGTGTTAGGGTTAGGGTGAGGTTTAGGGTTAGATTTAGGTTTGGTTGGAGGATTAGGTTGAGGGTTAGGGTTAGGGTAAGTGTTAGGGTTAATGTTCTGTTGAGGGTTAGGTTGAGGATTAGGGTTATGGTTATGGTTAGGATTAGGGTTAAGTTGAGGGTGAGTGTGAGCATTAGGTTTAGGGTTAGGATTAGGGTTAGTGTGAGGGTGAGGATTAGGGTAAGATTTAGGGTTATTTGGAGGGTTAGGTCGAGAGTTAGGGTTAGGGTAAATTTTAGGGTTAAGGTTAGGGTGAGGGTTAGGTTGAGGTTTAGGGTTATGGTTAGGGTTAGGGTTAGGATTATGGTGAGGGTGAGGGTTAGGGTGAGGGTTAGGATGAGGGTTAGGGTTACGGTTGCTGTGAAGGTTAGGGTTAGGTTGAGTGTTAGGGTTAGGAGAAGGGTTAGGGTGAGGTTTAGTGTTAGCATTAGGGTTAGGGTTTGGGTTAGGTTTAGGTTTAGGTTTTGGATTACTGTTATTGTTAGGTTGAGGGTTAGATTTATGGTGAGGGTGAGGGTGAGGGTGAGTGTTAGGGTTAGGGTGAGGTTTAGGGTTAGATTTAGGTTTGGTTGGAGGATTAGGTTGAGGGTTAGGGTTAGGGTAAGTGTTAGGGTTAATGTTCTGTTGAGGGTTAGGTTGAGGATTAGGGTTATGGTTATGGTTAGGATTAGGGTTAAGTTGAGGGTGAGTGTGAGCATTAGGTTTAGGGTTAGGCTTAGGCTTAGGGTTCAGCTGAGGGTGAGGCTTAGGTTTAGGCTGAGGGTTAGTGTTAGGATTAGGGTTAGCATGAGGGTGAGTGTTAGGATTAAGGTTAGGTTTAGGGTTATGGTTAGGTTTAGTGTTAGGATTAATGTTATTGTTAGGGTTGGGGTTAGATTTATGATGAGGGTGAGGGTGAGGTGAGGGTTCGGTTTAGAGTTAGAGTTAGGGTGAGGTTTAGGGTTAGGGTTAGGGTGAGAGTGAGGTTTAGGGTTATATTTAGGGTTAGTTGGAGGGTTATTTCGAGGTTTAGGGTTCGGGTTACTTTTAGGGTAAAGGATACGGTGAGGTTTAGGTTGAGGTTTAGGGTTATGGTTAGGGTTAGGGTTAGGATTAGAGTGAGGGTGAGTGTGAGCCTTAGGGTTAGGGTTAGTCTTAGGCTTAGGGTTAGGCTGAGGGTGGGGGTGGGGGTGAGGATTAGGTTTAGGGTGATGGTTAGGGATTGGGTTAGGGTGAGGGTTAGGATGAGGGTTAGGATTAGGATTAGTTTTAGTGTGAGGGTTAGGTTGAGGTGAGTGTTAGGGTTAGGGTGATGGTTAGTTTTACGGATAGGGTGAGGGTTAGGATGAGGTTTAGGGTTACGGTGAGGGTTAGGGTGGGGATTGTGGTAAGGGTAAAGTTGAGGTTTAGGCTGAGGGTGAGGGTTAAGTTAAGGTTGAGTGTTAGGGTTAGGTTTAGGTTTAGGGTAAGGGTTAGGGTTAGGTTTAGAATGAGAGTTAGTTTGAGGATTAGTGTTAGGGTTAGTGTGAGGTTTAGGGTGAGGATGAGGGTTAGGGTTGGTGTTAAGGTGAGAGTAAGTGTTAGGGTGAGGGATAGGGTTCGAGTGAGGTTTTTGGTTAGGGTGAGGCTGAGGGTTAGTGTTTGGGTTATTGTTAGGGTTAAGGTTAGTTTTACCGTTACGGGGAGGGTTAGGGTTGGGGTTAGGGTGAGGTTTAGGCTTAGAGTTAGGGTGAGGGTTAGGATGAGGATTAGGGTTAGGGTTAGGATGAGGTTTAGGGTTAGGGTTAGGATTAGGGTTAGGGTGAATTTGAGGTTTATGGTTAGATTTAGGTTTAGTTGGAGGGTTAGGTTGAGGTTTAGGGTTAGTTTTAATGTTAGGGTGAGTTTTAGGTTTTGGGTTAGGGTTAGAGTTAGGGGTAGGGTGAGGGTGAGGTTTAGGGTTAGAGTTAGTGTTAGGGTGAGGTTTAGGTTGAGGTTTATGGTAAGGGTTAGGTTTAGGGTTACGATTAGGGTGAGAGTTAGGGGGAGGGTTAGGGTTAGGGTTAGGGATAGCATTAAGGTGAGAGTGAGGGTGAGTGTGTGTGTTAGTTTTATTTTTCTGGTTAGGCTTAGGGTTATGCTGAGGGTGAGGTTGAGGGTGAGAGTTAGGGTTAGGGGGAGGGTTAGGATGAGGTTTAGGGTTAGGATTTGGGTTAGGGTAAGGGCTAGGGTGAGTGTGAGGGTGAGGTTTAAGGTTATGGTTATTGTTAGGGTTAGGGAGAGGGTGAGGTTTAGGGTTCGCTTTAGGGTTAGGGTGAGGCTGAAGGTGAGGGTTAGGGTTAGGGTTAGGATTAGGATTAGGGTAAGGGTTAGGGTGAGTGTGAGGGTTATAGTTAAGCTTAGGGTTAGGCTGAGGTTGAGGGTGAATGTGAGGGTTAGGGTTAGGTGGAGGGTTAGGGATAGGGTTAGGGTGAGAGTTAAGGTTCGGTTATGTTTAGGGTTAGGGTGAGGTTTAGGGTTATGGCGAGCGTGAGGTTTAGGGTTAGGTTGAGGTTTAGGGTTAGCATTAGCGTTAGGGTGAGGGTTAAGGTTAGGGTTACGGTGAGGGATAGGTTGAGGGTGATTGTTAGGGTTAGTGTTAGATTAAGGTTTAGGGTTAGGGTTAGGGTTAAGGTGAAGGTTAGGTTGAGGGTTAGGGTTACAGTGAGGGTGAGGATTAGGGTTAGGATTTGGGTTAGGATTATGATTAGGGTTAGGGTGAGGGTGAGTGTTAGGATTACGGTTAGGGTTAAGGTTAGGTTTAGAGTTAGGATTAGTGTTATTGTTAGGGTTTGAGTTATGGTGAGGGTGAGGTTGAGGGTGAGGGTTAGGGTTTGGGTTAGGGTGAGGTTGAGGGTTAGGGTTAGGAATTGGGTTAGGGTGAGGTTGAGGTTGAGGTTTAGGGTTAGATTTAGGGTTAATTGGAGGATTAGTTCGAGGGTTAGAGTTAGGGTTATTTTTAGGGTTAAGGTTAGGGTGAGGGTTATGTTGAGGTTTAGGGTTATGGTTAGGGTTAGGGTTAGGATTAGGGTGAAGTTGAGGGTGAGTGTGAGGGTTCAGTTTAGGCTATTCTTAGGGTTAGGCTGAGGGCGAGAGTGGGGGTGAAGATAAGGTTAAGGGTGATGGTTAGGGATAGGGATAGGGTGAGTGTTAGGATGAGGGTTAGCATTAGGATTAGGGTTAGGGTGAGGGCTAGGGTGAGGGTGAGGGTTAGATTAAGGGTTAGGCTTAGGCTTAGGTTTAGACTGAGTGTGAGGCTGAGGGTGAGGGTTAGAGTTAGTGTGATGGTTAGGTTTACGGTTACGGTGAGGGTTATGATGAGGTTTAGGATTGCGGTGAGGGTTAGGGTGAGGATGATGTTAAGGGCAAAGGTGAGGTTTAGGCTGAGGATGAGGGTTAAGGTAAGGGTGAGTGTTAGGGCTAGGTTTAGGTTTAGGGTAAGGGTTAGTGTTAGGTTTAGGGTTAGGGTGAGGGTTAGATTTAGGATTAGGGTTAGGGTTAGTGTGAGGATGAGGGTTAGGGTTAGGGGGAAGGTGAGGGTTAGAATTAGGGTTAGGGTGAGGGCTAGGGTTAGGGTTAGGTTTAGGGATAGGTTTAGGGTTAGGGAGAGGTTTAGGGTTAGGGTTTGTGTGAGGATTAGTGTTAGGTTTAGGGTTAGTTTTAGGGTGAGGGTAAGTGTTATCGTGAAGGTTAGGGTTAGGCTGATGTTTATGGTTAGGATGAGGGTGAGGTTTAGGGCTAGGGTTAGGGTGAGGTTTAGTGTTAGGGTTAGGGTTAGAGTTAGGGTTAAGGAGAGGGTGAGGTTTAGGGTTACATTAAGGGTTAGTGTGAGGCTTAGGGTTAGGGTCCGGGTTAGCGTGGGGGTGAATGTAAGGGTAAAGGTGAGGGTTAGGCTGAGGGTGAGGTTTACGGTAAGGGTGAGGGTTAGGGTTAGGGTGAGGGTTAGTGTAGTGTTAGGGTGAGGTGGAGTGTTAGATTGAGTATTATTGTTAGGGTTAGTGTGAGGTTTATGGTGAGGATGAGTTTTAGGGTTAGGGTTAGGGTTAGAGTGAGGGCTAGGGTGAGGGTGACGATTATGGTAAGGTTTAGGCTTAGGCTTAGGGTTAGCCTGAGGGTGAGGTTGAGGTTGAGGGTTAGCGTTAGGGTGATGGTTAGTTTTATGTTTAGGATGAGGGTTACAATGAGGTTTAAGGTTAGCGGGAGGTTTAGGGTGAGGATGATAGTAAGGGTTAAGGTGAGGTTTAGGCTGACGGTGAGGATTAAGATAATGGTGAGTGTTAGGGTTAGGTTTAGGCTTAGGGTTAGGGTTAGGATTAGGGTCAGGGTGAGAGTTAAATTGAGGTTTAGGGTTAGGGTTAGTGTGAGGTTTAGGGTTAGGATGAGGGTTACGGTTAGGGTTAGGGTTAGAGTTAGGGTGAGCATGAGGTTTTGGGGTGGAATTAGGGTTATGGTGAGGATTAGGGTTAGGGTTAGGTTTAGGGTAAGGGTTAGCATGGGGGTGATGGTAAGGGTAAACTTGAGGTTTAGGCTGAGGGTGAGGGTCACAGTGGGGTGAGGGTTAGGGTTAGAGTGACGGTTAGGTTTAGTGGAAGGGTGTGGGTGAGGGTTAGCTTGAGGATTAGTGTTAGAGTTAGGGTGAGGTTAACGTAAGGATGAGGATTAGGGTTATTGTGAGGGCTAGGATGAAGGTTAGGGTTAGGTTTAGGTTTAGGGTGAGGTTTAGAGTCAGGGTGATGGTTAGGGTTAGTGTGAGGGTTAGTGTTAGAGTTAGTGTTAGTGTTAAGGTGAGGGTAAGTGTTAGGGTGAGGGTTAGGGTTAGGGTTAGGGTTAGGTTGAGGGTTAGGGTTAGGATTAGGGTTATTGGTAGGGTTAGGGTTTGGGTTACGGTTACGGTGAGGGTTAGGGTGAGGTTTAGGATTAGTGTTAGGATGAGGTTTAGGTTTAGGGTAAGGGTTAGAGTTAGGGTTAGTGTGAGAGTGAGGTTTAGGCTTAGAGTTAGGGTTAGCGTTATGTTGAATGTTTGGGTTAGATTTAGGCTTAGGCTTAGGCTTAGGCCAAGCATGAGGTTGAGGGTTAGGTTTAGGGTTAGGATGAGGGTTAGGGTTAGGGTTAGGGTGAGGGTTAGGATGAGGTTTAGTGTTAGGATTAGTGTTAGGGTGAGGGTAAGGGTGAGGGTTAAGTTTAGGGATATAGTTAGGTTTAGGGTTAGGGTTAGGTTGAGGGTGAGTGTGAGGGTCAGGGTTATGGTTAGGCTTAGGTTTAGGGTGAGGGTTAGGGTTAGGGTATTGGTTAGGGTTAGGGTTAGGTTGAGGGTGAGTGTGAGGGTCAGGGTTATTGTTAGGCTTAGGGTTAGGGTGAGGGTTAGGGTTAGGGTTTTGGTTAGGGTGAGGGTGAGGCTGAGGATTAGGGTTAGGTTTAGGGTTAGGTTTAGGGTTACAGTTAGGGTTAGGGTTAGGGTTAGGTTTAGGCTTAGGGTTAGGCTTACGATTCGGCTGAGGGTGAGGGTGGGGTTGAGGATTAGTGTTAGGTTTAGGATTAACGTTATTGTTAGTATTATGGTTAGGGTTAAGTTGGAGCTGAGGGTGATTCTGAAGTTGAGGGTTATGGTTATGTTTATGGTTAGGGTTAGGGTTAGTGTTAGATTTAGGGTTAGGTTTAGAGTTATGGTGAGATTGAGGGTGAGGGTGAGGGTTAGGGTTGGGGTGAGATTTAGGTTGAGGTTTAGTGTTAGGGTTACGGGGAGGGTGAGGGTTAGGTTGAGGTTTAGGGATAGGGTTAGATTTAGTATTAGGGGTAGGGTGAGGGTGAGTGTGACAGTTAGGGTGAGGGTGAGGCTTAGGCTTAGGGTTAGGCTGAGGGTGAGGGTGGAGGTGAGGATTAGGGTTAGGGTGATGGTTTGGGTTAGGGTTAGTGTTACTGTTAAGGTTAGGGTTAGAGTTATGGTGAGGGTGAGGCTGCGGATGAGGGGTAGGGTTAGGGTTAGGGTATGTTTTAGGGTTAGGGTTAAGGTTAGTGTGAGGGTGAGGTTTAGGGTTAGATATGGGGTTAGGAGGAGGGTTAGGGATAGGGTTAGTGTTAGAGTTAGGCTGAGGGTGAGGGTTAGTTTGAGGTTTAGGGTTAGGGTTATGGTTGGGGTTAGTGTGAGGGTTAGTTTTACGGTTAGGGTTAGTGTTAGGGTGAGGGTAAGTTTTAGGGTGAGTGTTTGGGTTAGGATGAGGGTTATGGTTAGGGGGAGGGTTAGGATTAGTGTTAGGGTTATTGTTAGGGTTAGGTTTAGGGTTTTGGTTACGGTGAGGTGAGCGTGACTTTTAGGGTTAGGGTTAGGGTAAGGTTTAGTGTTTGGGTTAGGGTTAGAGTGATGGTTAGGATGATGGTGAGGTTTACGGTTAGTGTTAGAGTTAGGGTGAGGTTTAGGGTTAGGGTTAAGGCTTGGGTTATGGATAAGTTTAGGGTTAGGTTTAGGGTTTGGTTATGGTGAGGGTCAGTTTTAGGATTAGGGTTAGGGTCAGTGTGAGGTTTAGGGTTAGAATTAGGGTTAGGGTGAGGCTGAGCGTGAGCGTTCGGGTTAGGTTTAAGGTTAGGATTAGGATTATGGTTCTGGTTAGGGTGAGTGTGAGGCTTATGGTTATGGTTAGGGTTAGCCTTAGGTTTAGGCTGAGGGTTTGCGTGAGGTTGAGGGTTAGGGTTATTCTGAGGGGTAGGGTTACGGTTAGGGTGAGGTTTAGTGTTAGGGTTAGTGGTAGAGTTATGGTTAGTGTGAGGGTGAGGTTTAGGGGTACAGTTAGTTTAGGGTGAAGGTTAGGGTGAGTGTGAGGGTTATGGTGAGGGTTAGGGTAGGGGTGACGGTAAGGGCAAACATGAGGGTTAGGCTGAGGGTGAGGGTTACGGTAAGGTTGGTGGTTAGGGTTAGGGTGAGAGTTAGGGTTTGAGTTAAGTTTAGGGTTAGAGTGAGGGTTAGGGTAAGGGTTAAGGTGAGGGTGAGGTTTAGGGTTAGGTTGAGGGCTAGGTTGAGGGTGAGTGTTAGGGTTAGGATTAGGGTGAGCGCTAGGGTGAGGGTTAGGGTGAGGGTTAGGGTTAGGGATTGGGTTAGGTATAGGATTAGGGTTAGTTTGAGGGTGAGTGTGAGGGTTAGGGTTAGGTTTAGGCTTAGAGTTAGGGTGAGTGTTAGGTTTAGGGTTGGGGTTAGGTTGAGGCTGAGGCTGAGGATTAGGGTTTGGTTTAGGGTTAGTTTTAGGCTTAGTGTTAGGCTGAGGCTGAGGGTGGGGGTTAGGATTAGATTTAGAGTTAGGTTAGGCTTAGGGTTAGGGTAATTTTTAGTGTTATAGTTAGGGTTAAGTTTGCAATGAGGGTGAGGCTGAATGTGAGGGTTATGGTTAGAGTTAGGGTTAGGGTTAGGGTTAGTGTTATTGTTAGGGTTAGGGTTAGAGTTACGGTGAGTTTGAGGGTGAGGGTGAGGTTAGGATTAGGGTGAGGTTTAGGCTGAGGGTTTTGGTTAGGGTTAGGGTGAGGGTGATATTTAGGGTTAGAGTTAGGGTTAGGGGGAGGGTTAGGGTGAGGTTTAGTGTTAGGGTTAGTGTTAGTGTTAGGGTGAGGTTGAGGGTTAGTTTGAGGTTTAGGGACAGGGTTAGGTTTAGGATTAGGGTTAGGGTGAGGGGGAGTGTGAGGGTTTGGGTGAGGGTTTGGCTTAGGCTTATGGTTAGGCTTAGGTTGAGGGTGGGGGTGAGGATTAGGGTTAGGGTGACTGTTCGGGTTATTGTTAGGGGGAGGGTTCGGGTGAGGGTTAGGGTTAGGTTTAGTGTTAGGGTTAGGGTAAGGATGAGGGTTAGGGTTTGGGATAGGGTTAGGGTAAGGGTAGGGGTGAGGTTTAGGGTTTAGGTTAGGGTTAGGGTTAGAGTTACGGTGAGGTTGAGGGTGCAGATGAGTGTGAGGTTTAGGGTTAGATTTAGGGTTAGGCTTACGTTTAGGCATAGGGTTAGGCTAAGGGTGAGGTTGAGGTTTAGGGTTAGGGTGACTGTTAGAGTTAGGGTTATGTGGAGGGATAGGATGAGGGTAATTTGTTTGGATTAGTGTTAGGGTGATGGCTAGTGTGAGGGTGAGGTTTAGGGTTAGGTTATGTTGAGGTTTAGTGTTATGGTTAGGGTTAGGATTAAGGTGAGGTTAAGGTTTAGGATTTGAGTTAGGGTTAAGGTGAGGCTGAGGGTGAGGGTTAGGGTTAGGGTTAGGATTAGGATTAGGGTAAGTGTTAGGGTGAGTGTGAGTGTTAGGGTTAGGGTTAGGTTTAGGCTTAGGAATACACTGAGGGTGAGGGTGAGGGTGAGGTTTAGGTTTAGGATGAGAGTTAGGGTTCAGGTTAAGTTTAGGGTTAGGTTGAGGGTTAGGATTAGGTTTACGTTGAGTGTGAGGGTTAGAGTTAGGTTGAGGGTTAGGGTTATGGTGAGGTTTAGGGTTAGGGTTAGGGTGAGGGTTAGGATGAGGATTAGGGTTAGAGTTAGGGTGAGGGTTAGGATGAGGGTAAGGGTTAAAGTAAGGGTGAGGGTTAGGGTTAGGGTCAGGGTTAGGGTTATGTTTAGGGTTAGGGTGAAGGTTATGGTCAAGGTTAGGTTGAGGGTTAGGATTAGGATTAGGGTTAGGATTAGGGTTAGGGTGAGGGCCAGTGTGAGGGTGAGGGTTAGGGTTAGTGTTAGGGTGAGGTTTAGGGTTAGGGTCACGTTTAGGTTGAGGGTTAAGATGAGGGTTAGGTTTACTGTAAGGGTGAGGGTTAGGGTTAGGGTGAGGGTTAGGGTTAGGGTGAGGGTGAGGGTTAGGATTAGGGTTAGGGTTAGGATTATTTTTAGGGTTACAGTTACGGTGAGGGTGAGGGTGAGGGTTGGGTTAGGGTTAGGTTGAGGTTTTTTGTGTTAGGGTTAGGGTTAGAGTTAGGGTTAGGGTGAGGGTAGGGTTAGTGTTACTGTGAGGGTTAGTGTTTGGGTTAGGGTATGGGTTACGGTGAGTGCTGTGGTTAGGGTGAGGGTTAGGATTAGGGTTAGGGTTATTGGTAGGGTTAGGTTTTGGGTTAAGGTAACGTTGAGAGTAAGGGTGATCATTAGGGTTTAGGGTTAGGGTCAGGTTTAGGTTTTGCGTTAGGGTTAGAGTTAGGGTTAGGGTGAGGGTGAGGTTTAGAGTTAGAGTTAGGGTTAGGGTGAGAGTTAGGTTAAGGGTGAGGTTTAGGGTTGGGGTTATGGGAAGGTTTAATGTGAGGGTTAGGGTTAGGGTTTGGGTAAGGTTGAGGTTTAGGGTTAGAGTTAGGATAAGGGTGAGGCTGAGGTTGAGGGTTAGGGTTAGTGTTAGAGTTAGGTTTAGGGTGAGGGTTAGGATTAGGGTGAGGGTGAGGGTTAGGCTTAGGTTTAGGATTCGGATTAGGGTAAGGGTTAGGGTCAGTGTGATCGTTAGGGTTAGGGTTAGGCTTAGGCTTAGGGTTAAGCTGAGCGTGAGGGTGAGGGTGAGGGTTAGGTTTAGGGTGAAATTTAGGGTTAGGGTTAGGGTGAGAATTAGGGTTCGATTATTTTTAGGGTTAGGGTGAGGGTTAGGGTTAGGATTAGGGTTAGAGTGAGGGCTAGGATGAGGCTGATGTTTAGGGTTAGTGTTAGGGTAAGGTTTAGGTTTAGGATTAGGATTTGTGTTAGGGTTAGGATGAGGGTTAGGGTTACTGTGAGGGTGAGGGTTAGGGTTAGGTTGAGGGTTAGGGTTAAGATTATGTTTAGGATGAGGGTGAGTGTTAGGATTAGGGTTAGGGTTAGGGTTAGCTTTAGGGTTAGGATTAGTGTTATTGTTATGGTTAGGGTTAGAGATATGGTGAGGGTGAGTGTGAGGTTGAGGGTGAGGTTTAGGGTTAGAGTGATTTTTAGGGCTGGGGTTAGGATTAGGGTTAGGATGAGGGGGCGGTTTAGGGTTAGATTTAGGGTTAGTTGTAGGGTTAGGTCGAGTGTTAATGTTAGGATTAGTGTTAAGGTTAAGTTTAGGGTGAGGGTTCTGTTGAGGATTAGTGTGAGGGTTAGTGTGAGGTTTAGGGTTTAGGATGAGGTTTAGGGTTAGGGTTAGGGTTAGGATTAAAGTCAGTGTTAGGCTTAAGTTGGGGGTTAGGGTGATGGTGACGTTTAGGGTTAGGGTTAGGATTAGGATTAGGGTTAGGTTTAGGGTGAGGGATAGGATGAGGGTTAGGGTTAAGGATAGGGTTAGGCTTAGGTTTAGGCTGAGGGTGATGGTGAGGTTGAGGGTTAGGGTTAGGGTGACGTTAGGGTCAGGGTTAGGGTGAGAGTTAGAGCTTGGTTTATGTTTAGGGTTAGCGTGAGTGTTAGGGTAATGGTTACAGTGAGAGTGAGGGTTAGGTTTAGGTTGAGGGTTAGGGTTATGGTTAGTGTGAGAGTGAGGGTGAGAGTTAGGGTTAGGGTTAGTGTGAGGATTAGGATGAGTATTAGGTTTAGGATTAGGGTTAGGGTGAGGGCTAGGTTGAAGGTGAGGTTTAGGGTTAAGTTTATGGGGAGGGTTAGGATGAGGGTTAGTGTTAGGATTAGGGTTAGGGTAATGGCTAGGGTGTGGGTGAGGTTTAGGGTTAGGTTAGGGTGAGGTTTAGGGTTAGGGTTAGGGTTAGGCCTAGGGTGAGGTTGAGGTTTAGGGTTAGAGTTAGGGTTAAGGTGAGGCTGAGGGTGAGGGTTAGGGTTAGGGTTAGGATTAGCATTAGGGTAAGGGTTAGGGTGAGTGTGAGTGTTAGGGTTAGGGTTAGGCTTAGGGTTACACTGAGGGTGAGGGTGAGGGTTAGGGTTATGGTGAGAGATAGGGTTCAGGTTAAGTTTAGGGTTAAGTTGAGGGTTAGGGTTAGGTTTACATTGAGTGTGAGGTTTAGACTTATCTTGAGGGTTAGGGTTAGGGTTAGGCTCAAGGTGAGGTTTAGGGTTAGGGTGAGGGTGAGGGTTAGGATGAGGATTAGGGTTAGGATTAGGGTTAGGTTGAGGGCTAGGTTGAGGGTGAGGGTTAGGGTTAGTGTTAGGGTGAGGTTTAGGTTTATGGTTAGAGTTAGAGTGAGGGTTAGGGTGAGGGTAAGGGTTACGGTAAGTGTGAGGGTTAATGTTAGGGTGAGGGTTAGGGTTAGGTTTAATGTTAGGATGAGGGTGAGTGTTAGGATTAGGGTTAGGGTTAGGGTTATTGTTAGGGTTATGGTTATGGTGAGGGTTAGGTTGAGGGTTAGGGTTACGTTGAATTTTTTAATGTTAGCGTTAGTTTTAGATTTAGGGTTAGGGTGAGGTCAGGATTAGGGTTAGTGTGAGGGTTAGTTTTGGGGTTAGGTTATGGGTTACGGTGAGGGTTGTGGTTAGGGTGAGGGTTAGGATTAGGGTTATGGTTATTGTTAGGTTTAGGTTTAGGGTTACGGTTACAGTGAAGGTAAGGGTGAGGGTTAGGGTTTAGGGTTAAAGTGAGGTTTAGGGTTTGGGTAAGGGTTAGAGTTAGGGTTAGGGTGAGGGTGAGGTTTAGGGTTAGAGTTAGGGTTAGGGTGATGGTTAGGTTGAGGTTTAGGATTACGGTTAATGTTAAGTTTGGGTTAGGGTTAAGGTGAGGGTTAGGTTGAGGGTGAGGGTTAGGTTTAGGGTTATGGGGAGGGTTAGGATGAGGGTTAGGGTTAGGATTAGGGTTAGGGTGAGGGCTAGGTTGAGGGTGAGGTTTATGGTTACGGTTAGGGTGAGGTTTAGGTTTAAGGTTAGTGTTAGTGTTAGGGATAGGGTTAGGCTTAGGCTTATGGTGAGGGTTAGGGTTAGGGTTAGGTTTAGGCTGAGGGTGCGTGTGGGGTTGAGGATTAGGGTTAGGGTTAGGTTTCGCGTTAGGGTTAGTTTTATTGTTAGGGTTAGGGTTAGAGTTACGGTGAGGTTGAGGTTGAGGGTTTGGGTTAGGGTTAGGGTGAGTTTTAGAGTAAGGGTTAGGTTTAGGTTTATGGTGAGGTTGAGCTTTAGGGTTAGAGTTAGGGTTAGCGGGAGGGTTAGGGTGAGGTTTAGGTTTAGGGTTAGTTTTAGTTTTAGGGTGAGGGTGAGGGTTAGGTTGAGGTTTAGGGAAAGGGATAGGTTTAGGATTAGGGTTAGGGTGAGCATGATTGTGAGGGTTAGGGTAAAGGTTAGGCTTAGGCTTAGGGATAGGCTGAGGGTGAGGGTGGGGTGAGGATTAGGGTTAGGGTGATGGTTAGGGTTAGGGGTAGTGTTATTTTTAGGGTTAGCATTAGAGTTACGGTGAGGGTGAGGGTGCGGGTGAGGTTTAGGTTTATGGTTAGTGTGGGGTTTAGGGTTAGGGTTAGGGTTAGGATGAGGGTGAGGGTGAGGTTTAGGGTTAGATATAAGGTTAGGGTGACGGTTAGGGTGAGGGTTAGGGTTAGGTTTAGTGTTAGGGTTAGGGTGAGGATGATGGTTAGGGTTAGGGTTAGGTATATGGTAAGGGTGTGGTTTAGGGTTAGGGTTAGGGTTCAGGTTAGAGTAACGGTGAGGGTTAGGGTGCAGAATGAGTGTGATGGTTGTGGGTAGGTTTAGGGTTATGCTTAGGGTTAGGCTTAGGTTTGGGCTAAGGGTGAGCTTGAGCTTTAGGGTTATTGTTTGGGTTAGGGTTAGGGTTATGGAGGGGGTTAGGATGAGGGTTAATGTTAGGATTAGGGTTAGGGTAATGGCTAGGGAGCAGGTGATGTTTAGGGTTAGGTTAAGGTGAGGTTTATGGTTAGGGTTAGGGTTAGGGTTAGGGTGAGTGTGAGGGTTATGGTTAGGGTTAGCGTTAGGCTTAGGGTTACATTGAGTGTGAGCGTGAGGGTGAGGGTTAGGGGGGGAGTTAGGGTTCAGGATAAGTTTCGAGTTAGGGTGAGGGTTAGGGTTAGGTTTACGTTGAGTGTGAGGGTTAGGGTTAGGTTGAGGGTTAGGGGTAGGTTTAGGGTTAGGGTGAGATTTAGGGTTAGGGTTAGGGTGAGTGCTAGGATGTGGGTTAGGGTTACCGTAAGGGTGAGGGTTAAGGTTAGGGTGAGTGTTAGGTTTAGGTTTAGGTTTAGGGTGAGGGTGAGGGTTAGGATTAGGGTTAGGGTTAGGGTTATTGTTAGGGTTAGGTTTTGGGTTAAGGTAACGTTGAGAGTAAGGATGAGCGTTAGGGTTTAGGGTTAGAGTCAGGTTTAGGTTTTGGGTTAGGGTTAGAGTTAGGGTTAGGGTGAGCGTGAGGTTTAATGTTAGGGTTAGGGTGAGGGTTATGTGGAGGGTTAGGGTTAGGGTTAGGGTTAGTGTTAGGGTTAGGGTGAAGTTTAGGGTGAGGGTTAGGATAAGGGTGAGGTTTAGGATTAGGCTTATGGGGAGGGTTAGGATGAGGGTTAGTGTTAGGATTAGGGTTAGGGTGAGTGCTAGGTTGAGGGTGAGGTTTAGTGTTAGGGTTAGGGTCAAGTTTAGGGTTAGGGTTAGAGTTAGGGTGAGGGTGAGGTTTAGGTTTAGAGTTAGGGTAAGGGTGGGGCTGAGTTTGAGGGTTAGGGTTAGGGTTAGTGTTTGAGTTAAAGTTAGGGTGAGGGTTAGAATTAGGGTGAGTTTGAGCATGAAGGTTAGGCTTAGGCTTAGTGTTAGGATTCGGATTAGGGTAAGGGTTAGGGTGAGTGTGATGTTTATGGTTAGGGTTAGGCTTAGGCTTAGGTTTAGACTGAGAGTGAGGGTGAGGGTGAGGGTTAGGGTTACGGTGAAGGTTAGGGTTAGTGTTAGGGTGAGAGTTAAGTTTTATTATGTTTAGGGTTAGGGTGAGGGTTAGGGTTCGGATTAGTGTTAGAGTGAGGGCTAGGGTGAGGGTGAGGCTTAGGGTTAGTGGTAGGGTAAGGTTTATCGTTAGGGTTAGGGTTTGGGTTAGGGTTAGGATGAGGGTTAGGGTTATGGTGAGAGTGAGGTTTAGGGTTAGGTTTAGGGTTAAGATTATGGTTAGGGTGAGGGTGAGTGTTAGGATTAGGGTTAGGGTAAGGGTCAGGATTAGGGTTAGGATTTGTGTTATTGTTAGGGTTAGGGTTAGAGTTATGGTGAGGGTGAGGTTTAGAGTTAGGGTGAGGTTTAGTGTTAAGTTTAGGATTAGGGTTAGTGTGAGGGGGAGGTTTAGGGTTACATTTAGGGTTAGTTGTAGGGTTAGGTCGAGCGTTAATGTTAGGGTTAGTGTTAGGGTTAATGTTAGGTTGAGGGTTAGGTTGAGGATTAGTGTGAGGGTTAGTGTGATTTTTAGGGTTTAGGCTGAGGTTTAGGGTTAGGGTTAGGGTTAGGATTAATGTTAGGATTAGGCTTAAGTTGAGGGTTAGGTGAGGGTGAGGTTTAGGGTTAGGGTTAGCATTAGGATTAGGGTTAGGGATAGGGTGAGCGATACCATGAGGGTTAGGGTTAGGGATTGAGTTAGGCTTAGTGTTAGGCTGAGGGTGAGGGTGAGGGTTAGGGTGAGGATTAGGTTCAGGGTTAGGTTGAGAGTTAGGTTTCGGGTTAAGTTTTGGGTTAGGGTTAGCGTTAGGGTAACGGTTATAGTGAGAGTGAGGGTTAGGGTTAGGTTGAGGTTTAGTGTTAGGTTTAGGGTTAGTGTGAGGGTGAGGGTGAGTGTTAGTGTTAGGGTTAGTGTTAGGGTGAGGGTTAGGATAAGGGTTAGGGTTAGGATTAGGGTTAGGGTGAGGGCTAGGGTGAGGATGAGGTTTAGGGTTAGGGTTAGGGTGAGGTTTAAGGTTAAGTTTTGGGTTAGGGTAAGGCTTAGGGTGAGGGTTAGATTGATGATTAGGTTTAGGGTTAGGGTTTGTGTGCGGTATAGGGTGAGGATGAGGGTTAGGGTTAGGGTGAGACTGAGGGTTAGAATTAGGTTTAGGGTGAAGGCTAGGGTCAGGGTGAGGGTTAGAGTTAGGTTTAGCATTAGGGTGAGGTTTAGGATTAGGGTGAGGGTTAAGGTTAGTGGGAGATTTAGTGTTAGGGTTAGGGTTAGTGTTAGGTTGAGGGTAAGTGTTAGGGTGAGGGTTAATGTTAGGGTGAGGGCTATGGTTAGGGTGAGGATTAGTATTAGGGTTAGGGTTACTGTTATGGTTAGGGTTAGGGTTACTGTTACTGTGAGGTTGAAGGTTAGGGTTAGGGTTAGGGTGACGTTTAGTGTTAGGGTTAGGGTTAGAGTTAGTGTTAGGGTGAGGGTAAGGTTTAGGGTTAGATTTAGGGTAAGGATGAGGCTGAGGTTGAGGGTTAAGTTTAGGGTTAGTGTTAGAGTTAGGGTTTGGGTGAGGGTTGGGGTGAGGGTGAGAGTGAGGGTGAGGGTTAGGCTTAGGGTTAGGATTAGGATTAGTGTAATGGTTCGGGTGAGTGTGAGGGTTAGGGTTAGGGTTACCCTTAGGCTTAGGGTTAGTCTGAGAGTGAGGGTGAGTGTGAGGGTTAGGGTTAAGGTGAGGGTTAGTTTTAGGGTTAGGTTGAGATTTAGGGTTCGGTTACGTTTATGGTTAGGGTGAGGTTTAGGGTTAGGATTAGGGTTAGGGTGAGGGCTAGGGTGATGGTGAGGATTAGAGTTAGTGTTAGGGTAAGGTTTAGGGTTAGGGTTAGGGTTTCGGTTAGGGTTAGGTTGCGGGTTAGTGTAACAGTGAGGCTGAGGGTTAGGGTTAGGTTTAGGATTTGGGTTAGGGTGAGGGTGAGTTTTAGGTTTAGGTTTAGGGTTAGGGGGAGGGTTAGGTCGAGGGTTAGTGTTAGGTTCAGTGTTAGGTTTAAGGTTAGGGTGAGGGTTAGGTTGAGGTTTAGGGTTAGGCTTAGGCTTAGGGTTAGGCTGAGGGTGAGGTTGGGGGTGAGGATTAGGGTTAGGGTGATGGTTAGGGTTAGGGTTAGGGTAAGGGTTAGGATGAGGAAAAGGTTAAGGATTAGGTTTACGGTGAGGGCTATGGTGAGTGTGAGGGTTAGAGTAAGGGTTAGGCTTAGGCTTAGGTTTAGGTTGAGCGTGAGTGTGAGGGTTCGGGTTATGATTAGGGTGAGGTTTAGTGTTAGGGTCACGGTTAGAGTTAGGGATAGGGTGAAAGTGAGGTTTAGGGTTAGAGTTAGGGTAAGGTTGAGGCTGAGGTTGAGGGTTAGGTTTAGGGTTAGTCTTAGAGTTAAGGTTAGGGTGAGTGTTAGAGTGAGGGTGAGGGTGTGGGTGAGGTTTAGGCTTAGGTTTGGCATTAGGATTAGTGTAAGGGTTTGGGTGAGTGTGAGGGTTGCGTTAGGGTTAGGCTTAGGCTTAGGGTTAGGCTGAGAGTGAGCGTGAGGGTGAGGGTTAGGGTTAGGGTGAGGATTAGGGTTAGGGTTAGGGTGAGAGTTAGGGTTCGGGTTATGTTTAGGGTTACTGTGAGGGTTAGGGTAACGGTTACAGTTAGGGTGAGCGTTAGGGTTAGGTGGAGTGTTAGGGTTAGGTTTAGGGTTAGGGTGAGGGTGAGGATGAGTGTTATGGTTAGTGTTAGGGTGAGGGTTAGGATGAGGGTTAGGTTTAGCATTAGGTTTAGGGTGAGGGCTAGGGTGAGGGTGAGGTTTAGGGTTTGGGTTAGGCTGAGGTTTAGGGTTAGGTTTAGGGTTGGGGTTAGGATGAGGGTGAGGTTTAGGTTTAGAGTTAGGGTTAGGTTGAAGCTGAGGGTGAGGGTTAGGGTTAGGGTTAGTGTTAGAGTTAGGGTTACGGTGAGGGTTAGTGTGAGGGTGAGGGTTACGCTTAGTGTTAGGATTAGGATTCGAGTAAGGGTTAGGGTGAGTGTGAGGGTTAGGATTAGGGCCAGGCTTAGGCTTAGGTTTAGGCTGAGCAAGAGGTTGAGGGTGAGTTTTAGGGTTAGGGTGATGGTTAGGATTACGTGTAGGGTGAGGGTTAGGATGAGGTTTAGGGTTAGGGTGAGGGTTAGGGGGAGGATGTTGGTAAGGGTAATGTTGAGGTTTAGGCTGAGGGTGAGGTTTAAGATAAGGTCGAGGGTTAGGGTTAGGATTAGTGTTAGGGTTAAGGTTAGGGTGAGGGTTAGGTTGATGTTTAGCGTTAGGGTTTAGGTTAGGATTAGGATGTATGTGATGGTATGTGAGAATTAGGGTTTCGGGTTAGGCTTAGGGTTAGGGTTATGCTGAGGGTGAGGTTGGGGGTGAGGATTAGGGTTAGGTGATGGTTAGGGTTAGGGTTAGGGGAGGGTTAGTATGAGGGATCGGGTTAGGATTAGGGTTAGGGTGAGGGCTAGGGTGAGGTTGAGGGTTAGAATGAGCGTTAGGCTTAGGCTTAGGGTTAGGCTGAGCATGAGGTTGACGGTGAGGGTTAGGGTTAGGGTGATGGTTAGGTTTAAGTTTAAGTTGAGGGTTAGGATGAGGTTTAGGGTTAGGGTGACGGTTAGGGTGAGGATGATGGTACGGGTAAACTTGAGTTTTAGGCTGAGGTTGAGGGTTAAGCTAAGGATGAGAGTGAGGGTTAGAATTAGGGTTAGGGTGAGGGCTAGGGTGAGGGTGAGGGTTAGAGTTAAGGTTAGGGTTATTGTTAGGGTTAGGTTACGGTTACTGTGATGGTGAGGGATAGGGTTAGGGTTAGGGTGAGTTTTAGTGTTAGGGTTAGTGTTAGAGTTAGGGGAAGGTTGAGGGTTACGTTTAGGGTTAGTGCTAGAGTTAGGGTTACGGTGAGGGTTAGGGTGAGGGTGAGGTTTAGAATAAGGGTTAGGATTAGGATTAGTGTAAGGGTTCGGATGAGTGTGAAGGTTAGGGTTAGGGTTAGGCCTAGGCTTAGGTTTAGGCTGAGGGTGAGGATGAGGGTGAGGGTTAGGGTTAGGGTGACGGTTAGGGTTAGGGTTAGGGTGAGATTTAAGGTTCGGTTAAGTATGGTGTTAGGGTGAGGGTGAGGGTTAGGATTAGGGTGAGGGTGAGGGCGAGGATGAGTGTGAGGTTTAGTGTTAGGGTGAGGGTGAGGTTTAGGGTTAGGGATAGGGTTAAGTTTAGGATGAGGCTGAGGTTTAGTGTTAGAGTTAGTGTTAGGGTGAGGCTGAGGATGAGGGTTAGGGTTAGGGATAATCTTAGAGTTAGGGTTATGGTGAGGGTTAGGGTGAGGGTGAGGGTAAGGCTTAGTGTTAGGATTAGATATAGGGAACGGGTTAAGGTGAGTGTGAGGGTTAGGGTTAGGTTTAGGGTTAGGCTTAGGTTTAGGCTTACTGTGAGGGTGAGGGTGATCGTTAGGGTTAGGGTGAGAGTTAGGGGTAGGGTTAGGGTTAGATTTAGGGTTCGGGTAAGTTTAGGGTTAGGGTGAGGGTTAGGGTTACAGTGTGGGTTAGGGTTAGGGTTGGGTGAGGGTTAGGATGAGGATTAGGGTTAGTATTAGGGTTACGGTGAGGGCTAGGGTGAAGGTGAGAGTTAGGGTTAGGTTTAGGGTGAGGTTTAGGTTTAGGGTTAGGGTGAGGTTTAGGATGAGGGTTAGGGTTACGGTGAGGGTGAGAATTAGGGTTAGGGTGAGGGTTAGGTTTAGGTTTAGGGTTAAAGTGAGGGTGAGGGTTATTGTTAGGGTTAGGGGTAGGGTTATGGTTATGGTGAGGGTGTGGGTTAGGGTTAGGTTTAGGGTGAGGTTTAGTGTTAGGGTTGGGGTTAGAGTTAGGCTTAGGGTGAGGCTGAGGATTAGGTTTAGAGTTAGGGTAAGGGTGAGGCTGAGGTTGAGGGTTGGGTTTAGGTTTAGTGTTAGAATTAGGGTTAGGGTGAGGATTAGGGTGAGGGTGAGGTTGAGGGTGAGGTTTAGGCTTAGGGTTAGGATTAGGATTAGGGTAAGGGTTAGGGTGAGTCTTAGGTTTAGGGTTAGGGTTAGGCTTAGGCTTAGGGTTAGGCTGAGAATGAGGGTGAGTTTGAGGTTGAGGGTTAAGTTGAGGGTTATCGTTAGGGTTAGGGTGAGAGTTAGGGTTCGGTTAAGTTTAGGGTTTTGGTGAGGGTTTGGGTTAGAATTAGAGTTAGGGTGAGGGCTATGGTGAGGATTAGGGTTAGGGTTAGTTTTACGTAAGGTTTAGGGTTAGGGTTAGGGTTTGGGTTAGGGTTAGGATGAGGGTTATGTTTAAGATTATGGTTAGGGTGAGGGTGAGTGTTAGAATTAGGGTTAGGGTTAGGGTTACTTTTAGGGTTAGGATTAGTGTTATTAGGGTTAGGGTTAGAGGTATGGTGAGGGTGAGGGTGAGTGTGAGGGTGTGGGTTAGGGTTAGGGTTAGGATTAGGTTTAGGGTTAGGCTTAGGATTAGAGTTAGGGTGAGCGTGAGGTTTAGGGTTAGATTTAAGGTTAGTTGGAGGGTTAGGTCGAGCGTTAATGTTAGGTTTAGTGTTAGGGT
Source organism: Dipodomys merriami (assembly GCF_024711535.1). Lineage (NCBI taxonomy): Eukaryota > Metazoa > Chordata > Mammalia > Rodentia > Heteromyidae > Dipodomys > Dipodomys merriami. Next base: position 2,710,069 of record NW_027206335.1, on the reverse strand, counting down.
TAAGGTTAAGATGAGTTTTAGGTTGATGTTCAGGATTAGGGTTACGATTAGGGTTAGGATTAGGGTGAGGGTGAGGGTGAGTGTGAGGGTTAGGTTTAGGGTTAGACTTAGGCTTAGGGTTAGGCTGAGGGTGAGGGTGGAGGTGAGGATTAGGGTTAGGTTGATGGTTATGGTTAGGGTTAGGATGAGGTTTAGGATGGGGGTTAGGGTTAGGATTAGGGTTAGTGTGAGGGCTAGGGTGAGTGTGAGGGTTAGAGTAAGGGTTAGGCTAGGCTTAGGGTTAGGTTGAGCATGAGGTTGAGGGTGAGGGTTAGGGTTAGGGATAGGGTGAGTTTTAGTGTTAGGGTTATGGTTAGGGTTAGGATTAGGGTGAGGGTGAGGTTTAGGAGTAGGTTTAGGGTCAGGGTGAGGGGTAGGGTTAGGGTGAGTGTTAGGGTAGTGTTGAGTGTAAGGGTAAAGGTGATGGTTAGGCTGAGGGTGAGGGTTATGGTAAGGGTGAGAGTTAGGTTTAGGGTGAGGGTTAGGGTTAGGGTTAGGGTGAGAGTGAGGGTTAGATTGAGGATTAGTGTTAGGGTTAGTGTGAGGTTTAGGGTGAGGATGAGGGTTAGGGTTAGGGTGATTGCTAGGGTGAGGGTGAGGTTGAGGGTTAGATTGAGGATTTGTGTTAGGGTTAGTGTGAGTTTTAGGGTGAGGATGAGGTTTAGGTTTAGGGTTTGGGTTAGGTTTAGGGATAGGGTTAGGTTTAGGGTTAGTGTTACAGTGAGGGTTAGGGTTACTGTTAGGTTTAGGGTTTGGCTTTGGTTTAGGCTGAGGGTGAGGGTGGGGGTGAGGATTAGGGTTAGTGTTAGGGTTAGGGTTATTTTTAGTGTTATGGTTAGGGTTAAGTTTGCGGTGTGGGTGAGGCTGAGAGTGAGGTTTATGCTTAGGGTTAGGGTTAGAGTTAGTGTTATTGTTAGGTTTAGCGTTAGAGTTACTTTGAGGTTTTGGGTGAGGGTGAGGGTTAGGGTTAGGGTGAGGTTTAGGGTTAGGGTTAGGATTAGGGTGAGGGTGAGATTTAGGGTTAGAGTTAGGGTTAGGGGAACAGTTAGGATGAGGTTCAGAGTTACGGTTAGGGTTAGGTTTAGGGTGAGCGGGAGGTTTAGGTTGAGGTTTAGGGATAGGGTTAGCTTTAGGATTAGGTTAGGGAGAGGTTGAGTGTGAGGGCTATGGTGAGGGTTAGGTTTAGGCTTAGGGTTAGGGTGAGGGTGAGGGAGATAATTGAGGGTTAGGGTTAGGGCTAGGGTTAAGGTTATGGGGAGGGTTTGGATGAGTGTTAGGGTTAGGATTAGGGTTAGGGTGAGGGCTAGTGTGAGGGTGAGTTTTAGGGTTAGGGTTAGGGTGAGGTTTAGCGTTAAATTTAGGGTTAGGGTTAGGGTGAGGTTGAGGTTTAGGGTTAGAGTTAGGTTTAGGGTGAAGCTGAGGGTGAGGGTTAGGGTTAGGGTTAGTGTTAGAGTTAGGGTTAGTGTGAGGGTTAGGGTGTGGCTTAGTGAAAATATTAGGATTAGGGTAAGGGTTAGGGTGTGTGAGGGTTAGGTTTAGGATGAGGTTTAGGTTCAGGGTTAGGTTAGAGTTAGGTTTAGGGTGAGGGTGAGGTTAAGGGTTAGAGGTAGGTTTAGGGTTAGGGTTAGGGTGAAGGTGAGGGTTCGGGTTAGGGTTAGGCTTAGCTTTAGGCTTAGGAGTAGGCTTTGGCTGAGCATGAGGGTGAGGGTTATGGTTAGGGTTAGGGTGAGGGTTAGGGTTAGGGTTATTGTGAAGGTTATGATGAGGTTTAGGGTTAGGATTAGGGTTAGGGTGAGGGGTAGGTTGAGGCTGAATGTGAGTGTTGGGGTTAGGGATAGGTTTAGGTTTATGATTAGGGTTAGGGTGAGGGTGAGTGTGAGGTTTAGTGTTAGGGTTAGTGTTTGGCTTAGGTTTAGGGTGAGGGTTAGGGTTAGGGTATGGGTTAGGGTGAGGGTGAGGCTGAGGATTAGGGTTAGGTTTAGGGTTAGGGTTAGGGTTAGGGTTAGAGTTACAGTGAGGGCGATGGTTAGGGTTAGGGTTAGGTTTAGGGTTAGGGTTAGGGTTAGGGTTAGAGTTACAATGAGGGTTATGATTATGGTTATGGTTAGGTTTAGGTTTAGGTTTAGTGTGGGGGTTAGGGTTAGGGTTTGGTTTAAGTTGAGGTTGAGGCTGAGGATTAGGGTTAGATTTAGGGTTAGGGTTTGTGTTAGGTTTAGGGTTAGGGTTAGGGTAAGGGTTAGGTTTAGGATTAGGGGTAGGGAGAGGGTGAGTGTGAGGTTTAGGATTAGGATTAGGTTTAGGGTGACGGTTAGGGTTAGGTTTTGGGGTAGGGTGAGGGTGAGGCTGAGGATTAGGGTTAGGTTTAGTGTTAGTGTTAGGGTTAGGGTTAGAGTTACAGTGAGGGCTATGGTTAGGGTTAGGGTTAGGGTTAGGGTTAGGTTTAGGGTTAGGGTTAGGGTTAGGTTTAGAGTTAAAATGAGGGTTATGATTATGGTTATGGTTAGGTTTAGGTTTAGGGTTAGGGTGGGGGTTAGGGTTAGGGTTTGGTTTAAGTTGAGGCTGAGGCTGAGGATTAGGGTTAGGTTTAGGGTTAGGGTTTGGGTTAGGGTTAGGGTTAGGGTTAGGGTGAGGGTTAGGTTTAGGATTAGGGGTAGGTAGAGGGTGAGTGTGAGGGTTAGGTTTAGGGTTAGGTTTAGGATTAGGATTAGGGTGAGGGTTAGGGTTAGGTTTTGGGGTAGGGTGAGGGTGAGGCTGAGGATTAGGGTTAGGTTTAGTGTTAGTGTTAGGGTTAGGGTTAGAGTTACAGTGAGGGTTATGGTTAGGTTTAGGGTTAGGTTTAGGGTTAGGCTGAGGGTGAGTTTGGGTGTGTGTATTAGGGTTAGGGTTAGGGTTAGGGTTATTGTTTGTGGTATGGTGAGCATTAAGTTAGTGGTGAGGGTGTGGCTGAGGGTGAGGGTTATGGTTATGGTTAGGGTTAGGATTAGTGTTATTGTTAGGGTTAGGGTTATAGTTACGGTGATGTTGAGGATGGGTGTGAGGGTTACGGTTAGGGTGAGGTTTAGGTAGAGGTTTAGCGTTAGGGTTAGGGTTAGGATGAGGGTCAGTGTGACGTTTATGGTTAGAGTTAGCGTTAAGGGGAGAGTTAGGGTGAGGTTTAGGGTTAGGGTTAGTGTTAGGGTTGGGGTGAGAGTGAAGTTTAGGTTGAGGTTTCTGGATAGGGCTAGGTTTAGGATTAGGGTTAGGGTGAGGGTGAATGTGGGGCTGAGCATTAGGGTTAGGGTGATGGTTGGGGTTAGGGTTAGTGTTATTGTTAGGGTTAGGGTTAGAGTTACGGTGTGGGTGAGGGTGCGGGTGAGGTTTAAATTTAGGGTTAGGATGGGGTTTAGTGTTAGGGTTAGGGTTAGGATGAGGGTGAGGTTTAGGGTTAGATATATGTTTAGGGCGAGGGTAGGGGGAGGGTGAATGTGAGGGTTAGGTTTAGGGTTACGGTTAGGCTTAGGGTTAGGCTGAGGGTTAGGGTAAGTGTGAGGGTTAGTGTTAGGGTTATGGTGAGAGTTAGGATTCGGGTTAAGTTTATGGTTAGGGTGAGGGATAGGGTTAGGGTTAGGGGGAGGGTGAGAGTTAGGCTTAGATTTAGGGTTAGGGTTATTGTTAGTGTTATGGTTATGGTTAAGTTTGTGGTGAGGGTGAGGATGAAGGTGAGGTTTATGGTTTTAGAGTTAGAGTTACTTTGAGGTTGAGGGTGAGGGTGAGGTTTAGGGTTACAGTTAGGTTTAGGGGGACTGTTAGGGTGAGGTTAAGGGTTAGGGTTAGTGTTAGGTTTAGGGTGAGGGTGTGGTTTAGGTTGAGATTTAGGGATAGGGTTAGGTTTAGGATTAGGTTTACTGTTAGGGTGAATGTGAGGATTAGGGCGAAGGTTAGTGTTAGGCTGAGGGTGAGATTGATGGTGAGGGTTAGGTTGAGGTTGAGGGCTAGTGTTAGGGTTATGGGGAGGGTTTGGATGACCTTTAAGTTTAGGATTAGGGTTAAGGTGAGGGATAGGGTGAGGGTGAGGTTTAGGGTTAGGTTTAGGGTGAGGGTTATGATGAGGGTTAGGGTTAGGATTAGGGTTAGGTTTAGGGCTAGTGTGAGGGTTAGGGTGAGGGTGAGGGTTAGGGTTAGGGTGAGGGTGAGTGTGAGGCTTAGGGTGAGGATTAGGCTTAGGGTTAGGGTGAGGGTTAAGTTTAGGGATTGGGCTAGGGTGAGTGTGAGGATGAGGATTAGGGTTAGGTTTAGGGTTAGGGTTATGTTTAGGTTTAAGTTTAGGTTTAGGGTTAGGGTTAGGGTTAGAGTGAGTGTAAGGGTTAGGTTGAGGGTTAAGCATAGGCTTATAGTTAGGCTGAGGGTGAGGGTGGGGGTGAGGATTAGTGGTAGGTTGATTGTTCTGGTTAAGGTTAGTGTTATTGTTATGGTTAGGTTTAGAATTACAGTGAGGGTGCAGGTGCGGGTGAGGGTTAGTGTTAGGGTGAGGTTTAGGTTTGTGTTAGGGTTAGAGTTAGGTTTAGGGTGAGGGTGAGGTTTATGGTTAGAATTACGGTTCGGGTGAGGGTTAGGTTGAGGTTTAGGGTTAGTGTTAGTGTTAAGGTTAGGTTTACGGTGAGAGTTAGGGGGAGGGTTAGGGTTAGGATTAGAGTTAGGGTGAGGGAGAGTGTGTGTGTTAGGGTTAGGTTTAGGGTTAGGCTTAGGGTTAGGCTGAGGGTGAGGTTGAGGTGAGGGTTAGGATTAGTTTGAGGTTTAGGTTTAGGTTTAGGGTGAGGGTGAGGATGAGTGTTAGGCTTATGGTGAGGGTTAGGATGAGGGTTAGTTTTAGGATTAGGGTTAGGGTGAGGGCTATAGTGAGGGTGAGGTTTAGGGTTAGGGTTAGAGTTAGGGTTAGGATGAGTGTGAGGTTTAGGTTTAGAGTTAGGGTTAGGGTGAGGCTGAGGATGAGGGTTAGGTTTAGGGTTAGTGTTAGATTAAGTGTTAGGGTGAGGGTGAGGGTTAGGCTAAGGGTTAGGATTAGGATTAGGGTAAGTGTTAGGGTGAGTCTGAGGGTTAGGGTGAGGCTTAGGTTTAGGCATAGGTTTAGGCCGAGGGTGAGGGTGAGGGTGAAGTTTAGGGTTAGGTTGAGGTTTAGGGTTAGGGTTAGGGTGAGATTTAGGGTTCAGCTTTTTAGGGTTAGGGTGAGGGTTACGGTTAGTCTTACAGTGAGCATGAGAGTTAGGGTTAGTTTGAGGGTTAGGATTAGGGTTAGGTTTATTGTGACGGTTAGGGTTAGAGTTAGGGTGAGGGTTAGGATGAGGATTAGGGTTAGGATTAGGGTTAGGGTACGGGATAGTGTGAGGTTGAGGGTTAGGATTAGTGTTAGGGTGAGGATTAGGTTTAGGGTTAGGGTTAGGGTGAGGGTTAGGATGAGGGTTAGGGTTATGGTGACATGAGGGTTAGGGTTAGGGTTTAGGTTAGGGTTAGAATTAGTGTTAGGGTGAGGGTGAGTGTTAGGATTAAGGTTAGGGTTAGGGTTAGGTTTAGGCTTATGGTTAGGATTAGTCTTAATTTTAGTGTTAGAGTTACAGTTAGGGTGAGGCTGAGGGTGAGGTTAAGTTTTAGGTTTGGGGTGACGTTTATGGTTATGGTCAGGATTATGGTTATGTTGAGGGTGAGGTTTAGGGTTAGATTTAGGGTTAGGGTGCGGGTTATGTGGAGGGTTAGGATTAGGGTTAGTGTGAGGGTTAAGGTTAGGGTGAGGGTTAGGTTGAGTTTTAGGGTTAGGGTTAGGTTTAGGGTTTGGATTTGGGTTAGTGTGAGGGTGAGTGTGAGGGTTACGGTTAGGTTTAGGCTTAGGCTGAGGGTGAGGGTGGGGTGAAGGATTAGGTTTAGGGTGATGGTTAGGATTAGGGTTAGTGTTGGATAGGGTGAGGGTGAGGATTAGGGTAAGGCTTAGGATTAGGCTTAAGGTTAGACTGAGTGTGAGGTTGAGTGTGAGGGTTAGGGTTAGGGTGATGTTTAGGTTTACGGTTAGGGTGAGGGTTAGGATGAGTTTTAGGGTTACAGTAAGGATTAGGGTGAGGATGATGGTAAGGGTTAAGGTGAGGTTGAGACTGAGGGTGAGGGTTAAGATAAGGGTGAGGGTTAGTGTTAGGATTAGGGTGGGGTTTAGGGTTAGGGTTAAGGATAGGGTTAGGTGGAGGGGGAAGTTTAGGGTTAGATCCAGGGTTAGGTGGAGGGTTAGGGGGAGGGTTAGGGTTAGGGTTTGTGTTAGGGTTAGGGTGAGGGTGAGGGTTAGGTTTAGGGTTAGGGTTAGGGTGAGGTTTAGGGTTAGGGTTAGGGTTTGTTTTAGAGTTATGGTGAGGGTGAGGGTGCGGGTGAGTGCGAGGATTAAGGTTAGGTTTCAGGTAAGGCTTGTGGTTAGGCTTAGGGTTAGGCTGAGTGTGAGGGTGGGTTTGAGGGTTAGGGTTAGGTTGAGGGTTTCGGATAGGGTTATAGGGAGGGTTAGGATGAGGGTTAGGGTTAGGATTAGGGTTAGGGTGAGGGCTAGGGTGAAGGTGAGGTTTAGGGTTATGGTTAGGTTGAGGTTTAGGTTTAGGGTTAGGGTTAGGGTTAGGGTGAGCGTGGGGTTTAGGGTTAGAGTTAGGGTTAAGGTGAGGCGGAGGTTGAGGGTTAGGGTAAGGGTTAGGATTAGGATTAGGGTAAGGGTAGGGTGAGTGTGAGGGTTAGGTTTAGGGTGAGGGTTAGGGTTAGGGTTAAGTTGAAAGTTAGGGTTCAGGTAAAATTTAGGGTTAGGGTGAGGGTTAGGGTTAGCTTTAAGTTGAGCGTGAGGATTAGGGTTAGGTTGAGGGTGAGCTTTAGGTTTAGGGTTAGGGTGAGGCTTAGGGTTAGGGTGAGGGTTAGGATGAGAAGTACGGTTAGAATTAGGGTTAGGATGAGGGCTAGGTTGAGGGTGAGGGTTAGGTTTAGTGTTAGGGTGAATTTTAGTGTTAGGGTTAGGGTTAGGGTGAGGGTTAGGATGAGGGTTAGGGTTAGAGTAATTGTGAGGGTTAGGGTTAGGTTGAGGGTTAGGTTTAGGATTAGGGTTAGTGTGAGGTTGAGGATTAGGATTAGGGTTAGGGTTAGGGTTATTGTTAGGGATAGGGTTAGGGTTACGATTATGGTGAGGTTGAGGTTTAGAATTAGGGTTAGGGTGAGGTTTTTAGTGTTACGGTTAGGGTTAGAGTTAGGGTTAGCGTGAGGTTCGGGTTATTGTGAGGGTTAGTGTTAGGGTTAAGTTTTGGGTTGCGGTGAGGGTTATGGTTAGGGTTAGGGTTAGGTTAGGTTTAGGGTTATTGTTATGGTTAGGTTTAGGGTTACGGTTAGGGTGAGGGTAAGTGTGAGGTTTAGGCTTAGTGTTAGGTTTAGGCCTAAGGTTAGGGTTAGGGTTAGGATTACGGTTGGGGTTAGGGTGAGATTTAGGTTTTGGTTTACTTTACAGTTAGGTTTAGGGTGAGGGTGGGATTTAGGGTTAGAGTTAGGGTTAGGGTGAGGGTTAGAGTGGGGGTTAGGGTTAGGTTTCGGATTAGGCTGAGGGTTAAGGTGGGGGTCACGGTAAGGTTAAAGGTGAGGGTTAGACCTAGGGTGAGGGTTACGGTAAGGGTCAGGGTTAGGGTTAGGGTGAGGGTTAGGCTGAGGGTTAGGCTGAGGCTGAGGGTTAGACTGAGGATTAGTGTTAGTGTTAGTGTGAGATTTATGGTGAGGGTGAGGGTTAGGGTTAGGGTGTGGGCTAGGGTGAGGGTGAGGATTACGGTTAGTGTTAGGATTAGGCTGAGGGTGAGGTTGAGGGTAAGGGTTAGGGTTAAGGTAAGTGTTAGGTTTAGGGTTAGGGGGAACGTTCAGATGAGGATTAGGGTTAGGATTAGGGTTAGGGTAAGGGTAGGTTTAGAGTTAGGGTTAGGGTCAGGTTTAGGGTTAGGGTTAGGCTAAGGGTTATGGTGAGGGTGAGGTTTAGGGTTTGAGTTAGGGTTAGGGTGAGGCTGAGGGTGAGGTTTAGGGTTAGGCTTAGTGTTAGGGTTAGGGTGAGGGTTAAGGTGAGATTGAGGGTTAAGGTTAGTGTTAGGGTTAGGCTTAGGATTAGGCTGAGTGTGAAGTTGAAGCTGAGTGTTAGGGTTAGGGTGAGGGTTAGGGTTAGGGTTATGGGGAGGGTTAGGATCAGGGTTAGGGTTAGGATTAGGTCTAGGGTGAGAGCTAGGTTGAGGTTGTGGTTTAGGGTTAGGTTTAGGTTGAGGTTTAGTGTTAGGGATAGAGGGAGGGTTAGGATGAGTGTTAGGTTTAGGATTAGGGTTAACCTGAGGGCTAGGGTGAGGTTCAAGATTAGGGTAAGCGTTAGGCTTAGGCTTAGGTTTAGGCTGAGCAGGTGGTTGAGGGTGAGGATTAGCTTTAGGGTTGGGTTGAGGTTTAGTGTTAGGGTTAGGGATAGAGTTCGGGTTAGCATGATGGTGAGGTTTAGGGGTAGAGTTAGGGTTAGGATGAGGGTTAGGTTTAAAGTGAGGGTTAGTGTGGGGGTCACGGAAAGGGTAAATGTGAAGTTTAGGCTGAGGGTGAGGGTTACGGTAAGGGTGAGGTTTAGGGTTAAGGTGATGGTTAGTGTTAGTTATAGTGTGAGGTTTAGTGTTAGGGTTAGGGTTGGGATTAATGTTAGGGTTAGGCTTAAGGTGAGGCTTAGGGTGAGGGTGAGAGTCAGGGTTAGGGTTTGATTGGGATTTGGGTTAGGATGAATGTGAGGGTTAGGGTTAGGGATAGGGATAGGCTTAGGTTTAGGCTGAGAGTGAGGGTAAGTGTGAGGATTAGAGTTAGGGTGAGGGAAAGGGTTAGGGTGAGAGTTAGGGTTTGGGTTAAGTTTAGGGTTAGGGTGAGTGTTAGGGTAGGGGTTACAGTGAGGGTTAGGGTTAGGTATAGGCTTAGGTTTAGGCTGAGGGTGAGGGTGAGTGTGAGGATTAGTGTTAGGATGAGGGATAGGGTTAGGGTGAGAGTTAGGGTTTGGGTTAAGTTTAGGGTTAATGTGAGTGTTAGGGTAGGGGTTACAGTGAGGGTGAGGGTTAGGTTTAGGTTGAGGTTTAGGGTTAGGGTTAGGGTTAGGGTGAAGGTGAGGGTTAGGATTATCGTTATTTTTAGGATGAGGTTTAGGATGAGTGTTAGGGTTAGGATTAGGGTTAGGGTGAGGGCTAGCTTGAGGGTGAGTTTTAGGGTTAAGGTTAGGGTGAGGTTTAGGGTTAGGATTAGGGTTAGGGTTAGGGTGAGGGTGAGGTTTAGGGTTAGAGGTAGTGTTAGGGTGAGGCTGAGGGTGAGGGTTGGGTTAGGGTTAGGGTTAGGTTGACAGTGAGTGTTAGGATTAGGGTTAGGATTAGTGTTAGGTTTAGGGTTAGGATTACTGTTATTGTTAGGGTTAGAGTTAAGGTGAGGTTGAGGGTGAGGGTGAGGGTGAGGGGTAGGTTTATTGTTAGGGTGAGTTTTAGGGTTAGGGTTAGTGTTAGGGTGAGGGTTAGGATGAGGGTTAAGGTTACGGTAAGTGTGAGGGTTAGGGTTAGAGTGAGGGTTAGGGTAAGGATTAGGGTTAATGTGAGGTTGAGGGTTAGGATTAGGGTTAGTGTTAGGGTTACGGTTTCACTGAGGTTGAGGGTTAGAGTTAGAGTTAGGGTGAGGTTTTTAGTGTTAGGGTTAGGGTTAGAGACAGTGTTAGGGTGAATGTGAAGTTTAGGGGTAGAGTTAGGGTTAGGGTGAAGGTTAAGGTGAGGGTTAGTGTTAGGGTGAGGGTTAAGGTGGGCGTGACGGTAAGGGTAAAGTTGAGGGTTAGGCCTAGGGTGAGGGTTACAGTAGGGTGAGGGTTAGGTTTATGGTGAGGGTAAGGGTTAGGGTGAGGTTTATGGTTAGGGTTAGGGCTAGGTTTAGGTGTAGGTTTAGTGTTAGGGTTAGGGTTTGAGTTAGGGTAGGGTTAGGGTAAGTGTTTTTGTTAGGGTTGTTATTAGGGTTAGGGTGACAGTTAGATTGAGGATTTGTGTTAGGGTTTGTGTGAGTTTGAGGGTGAGGATGAGGGTTAGGCTTAGGGTGAGGGCTAGGGTGAGGGTGAGGATTAGGTTTAGTGTTAGGGTGAGTTTAGGGTTAGGGTGAGGGTTATGGTTAGGGTTAGGGCTAGGTTTAGGTGTAGGTTTAGTGTTAGGGTTAGGGTTTGAGTTAGGGTAGGGTTAGGGTAAGGGTTTTTGTTAGGGTTGTTATTAGGGTTAGGGTGACGGTTAGATTGAGGATTTGTGTTAGGGTTTGTGTCAGTTTGAGGGTGAGGAGGAGGGTTAGGCTTAGGGTGAGGGCTAGGGTGAGGGTGAGGATTAGGTTTAGTGTTAGGGTGAGTTTAGGGTTAGGGTGAGGGTTATGGTTAGGGTTAGGGCTAGGTTTAGGTGTAGGTTTAGTGTTAGGGTTAGGGTTTGAGTTAGGGTAGGGTTAGGGTAAGGGTTTTTGTTAGGGTTATTATTAGGGTTAGGGTTAGGATGAGTTTTAAGTTTAGGTTTCGGTTTAGAGTTAGGGTTAGTGTGAGGGTGAGGTTTAGGGTTAGAGTTAGGGTGAGTGTTAGGGTTAGAGTTAGGGTGAGCATTAGCGTTAGGGTTAGGCTTAGGCTTTGGCTTAGACTTGGGCCCAGCATGTGGGTGAATGTTAGGGTTAGGGTTAGGGTGAGGGTTAAGGTTAGGGTTAGGGTGAGGATTAGGATGAGGTTTAGGGTTAGGATTAGGGTTAGGCTGAGGGCTAGGGTGAGGGTTAGGGTGAGGGTTAGGCTTAGGGATAGGTTTAGGTTTAGGATTAGGTTTAGGGTGAGGGTGAATGTGAGGGTTAGAATTAGGGTTAGGTTTAGGCTTACAGTTAGGGTGAAGGTTAGGGTTAGGGTTTTGTTAGGGTGAGGGTGAGGCTGAGGATTAGGGTTAGGTTGAGGGTTAGGTTTAGGTTTAGGGTTAGTGTTAGTGTTAGGGTTAGGGTTAGAGTGATGGTTAGGGTTAGGGTTAGGGTTATTGTTAAGGTTAGGGTTAGGGTTACAGTTACAATGAGGGTGAGGGTGAGGATTAGCGTTAGCATTATGGTTAGATTTAGTGTTAGGGTTAGGGTTAGAGTTAGGGTTAGGGTGAGGGGGAGGTTTAGGGGTAGAGTCAGGGTTAGGGTGAGTGTTAGGTTGAGTGTTAGGGTTAGGGTGAGGGTTAGGGAGGGAGTGACGGTACGGGTAAACGTGAGGGTTAGGCTGAGGGTGTGGGTTATTTTAAGAGTGAGGGTTAGTGTTAGCGTGAGAGTTAGGGTTAGGGGTAGTGTGAGGATGAGGGTTAGATTGAGGATTATTGTTAGGGTTAGTGTGAGGTTTAGGGTGAGGATGCGTGTTAGGGTTAGGGTGAGGGCTAGGGTGAGGGTGAGCGCTAGGGTTAGGTTTAGGGTGAAGTTTAGAGTTAGGGTGATGGTTAGATTTAGTGTGAGGGTTAGTGTTAGGGTTAGGGTGAGTGTTCGGTTGAGGGTAAATGTTAGGGTGAGGCTTAAGGTAAGGGTGAGGGTTAGGGTTAGGGTTATTGTTAGGGTTAGGTTTAGGGTTATGGTTAAGTTGAGGGTGAGGGTGAAGTGTAGGTTTAGGGTTGAGGATGAGGTTTAGGTTTAGGGTTAGTTTTAGAGTTAGGGTTAGGGTGAGAGTGAGGTTTAGGGTTAGAGTTAGTGTTAGGGTTAGGGTTAGGGTCAGGGTGAGGGTTAGGGTTAGGGCTAGGCTTAGGCTTAGGCTTAGGCTTAGGCCGAGCATGAGGGTGAGGGTTAGGGTTAGGGTTAGAGTGAGGGTTAGGGTGAGGGTTAGGATGAGGTTTAGGGTTAGGATTAGGGTTAGGCTGAGGGCTAGGGTGAGGGTTAGGGTAAGGTATAGGGTTACATTTAGGATTAGGGTTAGGTTGAGGGTGAGGGTGAATGTGAGGGTTAGGGTTAGGGTTAGTGTTATTGTTAGGGTTAAGGTTAGCGCTATGGAGAGGGTGAGGGTGCGGGTGAGGGTTAGGTTTAGGTTTAGGGTGGGGTTTACGGTTAGGGTTAGGTTTAGGGTTAGTGTGAGGGTGAGGTTTAGGGTTAGATATAGGGTTACGGGGAGGGTTAGGGTGAGGGTTAGGGTGAGGCTTAGTGTTAGGGTTAGGGTGAGGGTGAAGGTGAGATTTAGGGTTAGATATAGAGTTAGGGGTAAGTTTAGGGTGAGGGTTATGGTTAGGGATAGTGTTAGGCTTAAGGTAAGGGTGAGGTTTAGGTTGAGTTTAAGGGTAAGGGTTAGGGTTAGTGTTAGTGTGAGGGTTAGTGTTAGGGTTAGAGTTAGTGTTATGGTTAGCGTAATTGTTAGTTTGAGGGGTTGGGTTAGGGTGAGGGTTATGGTTAGGGTGAGGGTTGGGGTTAGGGTTAGGGTAATTGTTAGGGTTAGGTTTAGGGTTACTGTTACAGTGAGGGAGAGAGTGAGGGTTAGGGTAAGGGTTAGGATGAGGTTTAGGGTTATGTTAGGGTTAGAATTAGGGTTAGGATGAGAGTGAGGTTTAGGTTAAGAGTTAGGCTTAGTGTCAGTTTACGGTTAGGGTGAGGGTTAGGGTTAGGCTTAGGCTTAGGCTTAGGCTTAGGTTTAGGCCGAGCATGAGGTTGCAGGTGAGGGTTAGGATGAGGTTTAGGGTTAGGATTAGGTTTAGGGTTAGGGCTAGGGTGAGGGTTAGGTTGAGGGTTAGGTTTAGGGTTAAAGTTAGGTTTAGGATTAAGGGTAGGATGAGGTTGAGTGTGAGGGTTAGGGTTAGGGTTAGGTTTAGGCTTAGGGTTGGGTGAGGGTAAAGTTTAGGGTTTGGGTTATGGTGAGGGTGAGGCTGAGGATTAGGGTTTGGTTTAGGGTTAGGTTTAGGGTTATTGTTAGGGTTAGGGTTAGAGTTACTGTGAGGTTGAGGGTGAGGGTGAGGGTTTAGGCTTTGGGTGAGGTTTAGGGTGAGGTTAAGGGTTAGGTTTAGGGTTAGGTTTAGTGTGAGGGTGAGGTTTAGGGTTAGATTTGCGGTAAGGGGTAGGCTTAGCGTTTGGTTTAGGGTTAAGGTGAGGGTTAGAATGAGGGTTAGGTTTAGGATTGGGGTTAGAGTGAGGGCTAGGGTGAGGTTGAGGTTTAGTGTTAGGATGTTGTTTAGGGTTAGGTTTAGGGTTAGGGTCAGGGTGAGTTTGAGGTTTAGGGTTAGAGATAGGTTTAGGAGGAGGGTTAGGGTGTGGGTTAGGTTTAGGGTTAGTGTTAGGGTTAGGGTTAGGGTGAGCGTTAGGGTGAGGGTTAGGGTTAGGGATAGTGTTAGGTTTAGGATTAGGGTTAGGGTGAGGGTGAGTCTGAGGGTTAGGGTTAGGGTTAGGTTTAGGCTTAGGGTTAGGCTGAGGTAGAGTGTAAGTGTGAGATTTAGGGTGCGGGTTAGGGTTAGGGTTAGGTTTAGAGTTAGCCTTAAGGTGAGGTTTAGTGTTAGGGCTAGGGTTAGGGTGAGGGTTAGGTTTAGGGTTACGGTGAAGCTTAGGGTTAGGCTTAGGATTAGGCTTATGGTTAGGCTGAGGGTGGGGGTGGGGGTGAGGATTAGGGTTAAGGTTAGGGTTAGGGTTAGCTTATTGGTATTTTTATAGTTAGGGTAAAGTTTGCAGTGAGGTTGAGGTTGAGGGTGAGTGTTAGCTTTAGGGTGAGGTTTAGGGTTAGGTTTAAGGTTAGGTTGAGGGTGAGTTTGAGAGTTAGGGTTAGGCTTAGGTTTAGGGTGATGATTAATGTTAGTGTTTAGGTTAGGATGAGGCTGAGGATTAGGGTGAGGTTTAGGGTTAGGCTTAGGCTTAGGCTTAGGGTTAGGCTTAGGTTGAGGGTGAGTTTGTGGGTTTGGGTTAGGGTGATGGATAGGGTTAGGGTTAGGTTGAGTGTTAGGATGAGGGTTAGTGTTAGGGTGAGGGTTAGCCTGAATGTGACGGTAAGAATAAAGGTGAGGGTTAGGCTGAGGGTGAGTGTTCCCCTAAGGGTGAGTGTTAGGATTAGGTTGAGGTTTAGGGTAAGGATTAGGATGAGGGTTAGGGTGAGGGTGACGGTTAGATTGAGGATCAGGGTTGGGATTTGTGTGAGGTTTAGGTTGAGGATGAGGGTTAGGGTTAGGGTGAGGGTTAGGGTTAGAATTAGGGTTAGGGTGAGGGCTAGGGTGAGGCTGATGGTTAATGTTAGGGTTTAGGTGAGGTTTAGGGTTCAGGTGAGAGTTAGGGTTACTGTGAGTGTTAGTGTTAGATTTAGGGTTAGTGCTAGGGTGAGGGAAGTGTTAGAGTGAGGGTTAGTGTTAGGGTGAGGGTTATGTTTAGGGTGAGGGTTAGGGTTAGGTTTAGGGTGATTGTTAAGTTTAGAGTTAGGGTTACGTTGAGGGTGAGGGTGAGGGTTAGGGTTAGGGTGAGGTTTAGGTTTAGGGTTAGGGTTAAAGTTTTTTTTTTTTGTCGGTCATGGGGCTTGAACTGCAGGCCTGGGCGCTGTCCCTCAGCTCTTCAGCTCAAGGAGAGCACTCTACCACTTGAGCTACAGCGCCACTTCTGGTTTTCTGGTGGTTTATTGGAGATAGGAGTCTCATGGTCTCTCCTGCCCGGGCTGGCTTTGAACCGTGATACTCAGATCTCAGCCTCCTGAGTAGCTAGATTACAGGCGTGAGCCACCAGCGCCCGGCTAAGGGTAAAGTTACGGTGAGGGTGAGGGTGAAGTTTAGGGTTACAGTTAGGGTTCAAGTGAGGGTTAGGATGAGAGTTAGGGTTAGGGTTAGTTTTAGGTTTAGGGTTAGGGTGAGGTTTAGGGTTAGGGTTATGGTTAGGATTAGGGTTAGGGTTATGGTTAGGATGAGGTTTAAGATGAGGGTTAGTTTTAGGATTATGGTTATGGTGAGGGCTAGGGTGAGGGTGAGGTTTAGGGTGAGGTTTAGGGTTAGGGTTAAATTTAGGGTCAGTGTGAGTTTGAGGTTTAGTGTTAGAGATAGGGTTAGGGTGAGGGTGTGTGTTAGGGTTAGGGTTAGGATTCAGATTAGGGTTAGGGAGAGGGTGAGTGTGAGGGTTAGAGTTAGGGTTAGGTTTAGGCTTAGGGTTAGGCTGAGGGTGAGGGTGAGGGTGAGTGTTAGGCTTAGGGTGAGTGTTAGGGTTAGGGTTAGGCTTAGGGTTAGGGTTAGGGTGAGAATTAAAGTTCGGCTTTAGGGTTAGGGTGAGGGTTAGGTTGAGGGTGTATGTAAGGTTAAAGTTGAGGGTTACGCTGAAGGGTGAGGTCTTTGGTAAGGGGGAGGGTTAGGGTTAGGGTGAGGGATAGGGTAAGGGTAAGGGTTAGAGTTAGGGTGAGGGTGAGGGTTAGATTGAGGATTAGGGTTAGGGTTAGTGTGAGGTTTAGGGTTTCGGTGAGGGGTAGGCTTAGTGTGACGGTTAGTTTTAGGGTGAGGGTAGGTGTTAGGTTGAGGTTGAGGGTTAGGGTGAGGGTTAGGATGAGAGTTCGGGTTAGGGTGAGGGTTACGATGAGCGTGATGGTAAGAGTAAAGTTGAGGGTAAGGCTAAGGGTGAGAGTTACTGTAAGGGTGAGGGTTAGGGATAGGGTGAGTGTTAGGGTAAGGGTTAGGGTTAGGGTTAGATTGGGGATTAGGGTTAGGGTTAGTGTGAGGTTTAGGGTGAGGATGAGGGTTAGGGTGAGGGTTAGGGTTAGAATTAGGATTAGGTTGAGGGCTAGGGTGAGGGTGAGGGTTAGGTTTTGGGTTAAGTTTATGGTGAGGTTTAGGGTGAGGGATAGGTTTAGGTTTAGGGTGAGGGTTAGGATTAGTGTGAGGGTTACGGTTAGGGTGAGAGTGACGGTGAGGCTAAGGGTTATGGTCAGGATTAGGGTGAGGGTTAGGGTTAGGGTTAGGATTAGGGATAGGGTTAGGGATAGGCTGAGGTAGAGGGTGAAGGTGAGGGTGAGGTTTAGGATTAGGGATATGTTTAGGGTGAGGGTGAAGGTTAGGGTGAAGGTGAGGGTGAGGATGAGGTTCTTGGTTAGGTAACGGTTAGGGATAGGGTGAGGATTAGTTGAGGGTTAGGGTAAGGGTTAGCTTGAGGTTTAGGGTATGGGTGAGCATTAGGGTTAGGGTGAGGGTGAGGGTGAGGTAGAAGGTTAGGGTTAGGGTTAGGTGAGTGTTAGTTTTAGTGTTAGGGTTAGGGAGAGGTTTAGGGTTAGGCTTAGCGTGAGGGTGACGGTGAGCGTGACGGTTAGGGTTAGAGTTACGGTGAGGATTCGGTTAAGTGTGAGGTTTAGGGTGAGGATGAGGGTAAGTGTGAGAATGAGGGTTAGGGTGAGGGTTAGGGTGAGGGTTAGGGTTAGGGTTATGCTTAGGGTTAGGGTGAGGGTTAGGCTGAGGGTTAGGGTTATGATTAGGGTGAGGGTTAGGGTGTGGTTTAGGGTGAGGGTTAAGGTGAGGGTGAGGGTGAGGGTTAGGGTTGTTATAAGGGTTAAGGTCAGATTTAGGGTGACAGTGAGGTTTTGGGTGAGGGTTAGGTTGAGGGTTAGAGTTAGGGTTAAGGTGAGGGTTAGGGTAAGGGGTAGGGTTACGGTAGGGTGAGGGTTAGGTTTACTGTGAGAGTTAGGTTTAGGGTTAGGGTTAGGATTAGTGTGAGGGTAAAAATTAGCTGACTGTTAGGGTGAGGGTGAGGTTTAGGGTTAGGAATAGTGATAGGATTAGTGTAAAGCTGAGGGTGATTGTGAGGTTTAGGGTTAGTGTTAGGGTGAGGGCTTGGGTGAGCGTTAGGTTAAGGTTGAGGGTTAGGGTGAGAGTGATGGTAAGGGTAAAGTTGAGGGTTAGGCTCAGGGTGAGGGTTAATATAATGGTGAGGGTTAGGGTTAAGGTGAGCGTTAGGTTAAGGGTTCGGGTTACAGTTAGGGTGAGGGTTAGATTGAGGATTAGGATTAGGGTTAGTGTGACGTTTATTGTGAGGTTGAGGGTTAGGTTTAGGTTAAGGGTCAGGGTTAGAATTAGGGTTAGGGTGAGGGCTAGGGTGAGGGTAAGGTTTAGGTTAGGGTTAGGGTTAAGTTTAGGGTGAGGTTTAGGTTTACTGTGAGAGTTGGGGTTAGTGTGAGGGTTAGTGTTAGGGTGAGGGGAAGTGTTAGGGTGGGGGTTTGGGTTAGGGTGAGGGTTATGTTTAGTTTGAAGGTTCGGTTTAGGGTTTGGTTGAGGGCTAGGGTGAAGGTGAGGTTTAGGGTTATGTTTAGTGTGAGGTATAGGGTTAGGGTTAAGTTTAGGGTTAGGGTTAAGGTGAGGGTGAGGTTTAGGTTTAGAGTTAGGTTTAGGGTGAGGGTTAGGGTTAGGGTTAGTGTTAGGTTTAGGGTTAGGGTGAGGGTTAGGGTTAGGGTGAGGGTTAGGGTTAGGGCTGAGATTAGGATAAGTGTTTTTGTGAGGGTGAGTGTGAGTTTGAGTGTTAGGGTTAGTGTTAGGGTTAGTGTTAGGCTTAGGTTTACACTGAGGTTGAGGGTGAGGGTTAAGGTGAGGGTGAGCTTGAGGTTTAGGGTTAGAGTTAGGGTTAGTGTGAGGGTTAGCGTTAGGGTTGGTGTTAGGGTTAGTGTTAGGGTGAGGGTTAGGTTGAGCGTTATGGTTAGGGATCGGATTAGATTTAGGATTAGGGTTAGCGTGAGTGTGAGTTTGAGGGTTAGTGTTAGGGTTAGGTTTAGGGTTAGGCTTAGGGTTAGTTGAGGGTGTAGGTTAGGGTGAGGGTTTGGTTTAGGGTTAAGGTGAGGGTTAGAATGAGGGTTAGGTTTAGGATTGGGGTTAGGGTGAGGGCTAGGGTGAGGTTGAGGTTTAGTGTTAGGTTGTGGTTTAGGGTTAGGTTTAGGGTTACGGTCAGGGTGAGTTTGAGTTTTAGGGTTAGAGATAGGTTTAGGAGGAGGGTTAGGGTGAGGGTTAGGTTTAGGGTTAGTGTTAGGGTTAGGGTTAGGGTGAGCGTTAGGGTGAGGGATAGTGTTAGGTTTAGGATTAGGGTTAGGGTGAGGGTGAGTGTGAGGGTTAGGGTTAGGGTTAGGTTTAGGCTTAGGGTTAGGCTGAGGTAGAGTGTAAGTGTGAGAGTTAGGGTGCAGGTTAGTGTTAGGGTTAGGTTTAGAGTTAGCCTTAAGGTGAGGTTTAGTGTTAGGGTTAGGTTTAGGGTGAGGGTTAGGTTTAGTGTTAAGGTGAGGCTTAGGGTTAGGCTTAGGATTAGGCTTATGGTTAGGGGGTGGGGGTGAGGATTAGGGTTAAGGTTAGGGTTAGGGTTAGCTTATTGGTATTTTTATAGTTAGGGTAAAGTTTGCAGTGAGGTTGAGGTTGAGGGTGAGTGTTAGCTTTAGGGTGAGGTTTAGGGTTAGGTTTAAGGTTAGGTTGAGGGTGAGTTTGAGAGTTAGGGTTAGGCTTAGGTTTAGGGTGATGATTAATGTTAGTGTTTGGGTTAGGATGAGGCTGAGGATTAGGGTGAGGTTTAGGGTTAGGTTTAGGGTTAGGGTTAGGGTTAGGGTTAGGCTGAGGGTGAGGGTGGGGGTGAGGATTAGGGTTAGGGTTTCGGTTAAAATTAGGGTTATTTTTAGTGTTATGGTTTGGGTTTAGTTTGTGGTGAGGGCGAGACTGAGTTTGAGGGTTATGGTTAGGGTTAGGCTTAGTCTTAGGGTTAGGCTGAGGGTGAGTATGGGGGTGAGGAATAGGTTTTGGGTGATGGTTAGGGTTAGGGTTAGGTTGAGGGTGAGGATGAGGCTTAGCGTTAGGATTAGGATTAGGGTGAGGGCTAGGGTGAGGGTGAGGGTTAGGGTTAGGCTTAGGCTTAGGCTTAGGCTTAGGGTTAGGCTTAGGGTGAGGGTGAGTTTGAGGGTTTGGGTTAGGGTGATGGATAGGGTTAGGGTTAGGTTGAGTGTTAGGATGAGGGTTAGGGTTAGGGTGAGGGTTCGCCTGAATGTGACGGTGAGGTTTAGGCTGAGGGTGAGTGTTCCCCTAAGGGTGAGTGTTAGGATTAGGTTGAGGTTTAGGGTAAGGATTAGGATGAGGGTTAGGGTGAGGGTGAGGGTTAAATTGAGGATCAGGGTTGGGGTTTGTGTGAGGTTTAGGTTGAGGATGAGGGTTAGGGTTAGGGTGAGGGTTAGGGTTAGAATTAGGGTTAGGGTGAGGGCTAGGGTGAGGCTGAGGGTTAGTGTTAGGGTTTAGGTGAGGTTTAGGGTTCAGGTGAGAGTTAGGGTTACTGTGAGTGTTAGTGTTAGAGTTAGGGTTAGTGTTAGGGTGAGGGTAAGTGTTAGGGTGAGGGTTAGTTTTAGGGTGAGGGTTATGTTTAGGGTGAGGGATAGGGTTAGGTTTAGAGAAATTGTTAAGTTTAGAGTTAGGGTTACGTTGAGGGTGAGGGTGAGGGTTAGGGTTAGGGTGAGGTTTAGGTTTAGGGTTAGGGTTAAAGTTACGGTGAGGGTGAGGCTGAGGTTTAGGGTTACAGTTAGGGTTCAAGTGAGGGTTAGGATGAGGGTTAGGGTTAGGGTTAGTTTTAGGTTTAGGGTTAGGGTGAGGTTTAGGGTTAGGGTTATGGTTAGTATTAGGTTTAGGGTGAGGGTTAGGGTTATGGTTAGGATGAGGTTTAAGATGAGGTTTAGTTTTAGGATTATGGTTATGGTGAGAGCTAGGGTGAGGGTGAGGTTTAGGGTTAGGTTTAGGGTGAGGTTTAGGGTTAGGGTTAAATTTAGTGTCAGTGTGAGTTTGAGCTTTAGTGTTAGAGATAGGGTTAGGGTGAGGGTTAGGGTGAGGGTTAGGGTTAGGGTTAGTGTTACGGGTAGGTTGAGGGTTAGGGTGAGGGTATGTGTTAGGGTTAGGGTTAGGATTCAGATTAGGGTTAGGGAGAGGGTAAGTGTGCGGTTTAGAGTTAGGGTTAGGGTTAGGCTTAGGGTTAGGCTGAAGGTGAGGGTGAGGGTGAGTGTTAGGGTTAGGGTGAGTGTTAGGGTTAGGGTTAGGTTTAGGGTTAGTGTTAGGGTGAGAATTAAGGTTCGGCTTTAGGGTTAGGGTGAGGGTTAGGTTGAGGGTGTATGTAAGGTTAAAGTTGAGGGTTACGCTGAGGGTGAGGTTTTCGGTAAGGAGGATGGTTAGGGTTAGGGTGAGGGATAGGGTAAGGGTAAGGGTTAGAGTTAGGGTGAGGGTGAGGGTTAGATTGAGGATTAGGGTTAGGGTTAGTGTGAGGTTTAGGGTTTCGGTGAGGGGTAGGCTTAGTGTGACGGTTAGTTTTAGGGTGAGGGTAAGTGTTAGGTTGAGGTTGAGGGTTAGGGTGAGGGTTAGGATGAGAGTTCGGGTTAGGGTGAGGGTTACGATGAGCGTGATGGTAAGAGTAAAGTTGAGGGTAAGGCTAAGGGTGAGAGTTACGGTAAGGGTGAGGGTTAGGGTTGGGGTGAGTGTTAGGATAAGGGTTAGGGTTAGGGTTAGATTGGGGATTAGGGTTAGGGTTAGTGTGAGGTTTAGTGTGAGGGTGAGGGTTAGGGTGAGGGTTAGGCTTAGAATTAGGGTTAGGGTGAGGGCTAGCATGAGGGTGAGGGTTAGGTTTTGGGTTAAGTTTATGGTGAGGTTTTGGGTGAGGGGTAGGTTTAGGTTTAGGGTGAGGGTTAGGTTTAGTGTGAGGGTTACGGTTAGGGTGAGAGTGAGGGTGAGGGTAAGGGTTATGGTGAGGTTTAGGATGAGGGTGAGGGTTAGGGTTAGGATTAGTGATAGGGTTAGGGATAGGCTGAGGTAGAGGGTGTGGGTGAGGGTGAGGTTTAGGTTTATGGTTATGGTTAGGGTGAGGTCTAGGGAGAGGGTGAGGGTTAGGGTGATGATGAGGGTGAGGGTGAGGGTCTTGGTTAGGTAATGGTTAGGGTTAGGGTGAGGATTAGTTTAGGGTTAAGGTAAGGGTGAGCTTGAGGTTTAGGGTGTGTGTGTGCGTTAGGATTAGGTGAGGGTTCGTGCGATGGTGAGGGTTAGGGTGAGGTAGAAGGTTAGGTTTAGGGTTAGGTGAGGGTTAGTGTTAGGGTTTGGATTAGGGTGAGGGTTAGGATTAGGTTTAGGGTTAGGGTGAGGTTTAGAGTGAGGGTGAGGGTTAAGGTTAGGGTTAGGTTTGTGGTGTGGATAAGTGATAGTATGAGGTTTAGGGTGAGTGTTAGACTTAGCATTAGGGTTAGGGTGAGGGTTAGGGTGAGGATTAGGGTGAGTTTTAGGGTTAGGGTGTGGGTTAGGGTTAGGCTTAGCGTGAGGGTGACGGTGAGGGTCACGGTTAGGTTTAGAGTTATGGTGAGGATTTGGTTAAGTGTGAGGTTTAGGGTGAGGATGAGGTTAAGTGTTAGGGTGAAGGTTAGGGTGAGGGTGAGGTTTAGGGTTAAGGTTTGGGTTAGGGTGAGGGTTAGGGTTAGGGTTATGCTTAGGGTTAGGATGAGGGTTAGGCTGAGGGTTAGGGTTATGATTAAGGTGAGGGTTAGGGTGAGGGTGAGGGTTAGGGTTGTTATAAGGGTTAAGGTCAGAATTAGGGTGACGGTGAGGTTTTGGGTGAGGGTTAGGTTGAGGGTTAGAGTTAGGGTTAAGGTGAGGGTTAGGGTAAGGGGTAGGGTTACGGTTAGGGTGAGGTTTAGGTTTATTGTGAGAGTTAGGGTTAGGGTTAGGGTTAGGATTAGTTTGAGAGTAAGAATTAGCTGACTGTTCGGGTGATGGTGAGGTTTAGGCTTAGGAATAATGACAGGATTAGTGTAAATCTGAGGGTGAGGGTGAGGTTTAGGGTTAGGGTTAGGTTGAGGGCTTGGGTGAGGGTTAGGGTAAGGTTGCAGGTTAGGGTGAGAGTGATGGTAAGGGTAAAGGTGAGGGTTAGGCTGAGGGTGAGGGTTAAGATAAGGGTGAGGGTTAGGGTTAGGGTGAGGGTTAGGTTAAGGGTTCAGGTTACGGTTAGGGTGAGTGTTCGTTTGAGGATTAGGGTTAGGGTTAGTGTGAGGTTTAGGGTGAGGTTGAGGGTTATGGTTAGGGTTAGGGTTAGAATTAGGGTTAGGGTGAGGAGTAGGATGAGGGTGAGGTTTAGGTTAGGGTTAGGGTTAAGGTTAGGGTGAAGTTTATGGTTACTCTGAGGGTTAGGGTTAGTGTGAGGGTTAGGGTTAGAGTTAAGGTTAGTGTTAGGCTGAGGATAAGTGTTAAGGTGAGGGTTTGGGTTAGGGTGAGGGTTATGTTTCCGTTGAGAGTTAGGTTTAGGGTTAGGGTTATTGTTAGGGCTAGGATTAGGATTAGGGTTAGGGTGAGGGTGAGTGTGTTGGTTAGCGTTATGTTTAGGTTTAGGCTTAAAGTTAGTCTGAGGGTGAGGTTGAGGTTGAGGATTAGGGTTAGGGTGATGGTTAGGGTTTGGGTTAGGGTGAGGGTTAGGATAAGGGTTAGAGTTAGGATTAGGGTTTGGGTGAGGGCTCGGCTGAAGGTGAGGTTTAGGGTTATATTTAGCGTGAGGTTTAGGGTTAGGGTTAGGGTTAAGGTGAGGCTGAGGTTTAGGTTTAGAGTTAGGGTTAGGGTGAGGGTTAGGTTTAGGGTTAATGTTCGGTTTAGGTTTAGGATGAGGGTTAGGGTTAGGGTGAGGGATAGGGTTAGGGCTGGGAGTAGGATTAGTGTTAGTGTGAGGGTGAGGGTGAGTGTAAGGGTTAGGGTTAGGGTTAGGGTGAGCCTTAGGTTTAGGCTGAGGTTGAGGGTGAGGCTTAAGGTGAGGGTGAGGGTGAGGTTTAGAGTTAGAGTTAGGATTAGTGTGAGGTTTAGTGTAAGGATTGCTGTTAGGATTAGGGTTAGGATGAGGGTTAGGGTGAGGGTTATGTTTTAGGATCGGGTTAGATTTAGGATTAGCTTTAGCGTGAGTGTGAGTGTGAGGATTAGGGTTAGGGTTGGACTGAGGGTGAGGATGAGGGTTAGGGTTAGGGTGAGGGTTAGGGTTAGGTTTAGGGTGAGGGTTAGGATGAGGTTTAGGGTTAGGATTATGTTTACGGTGAGGGCTAGGGTGAGGGTTAATGTTAGGTTTAGGTTTAGGTTTAGGATTAGGGTTCGGGTTAGGTTAGGGTTAGGGTTAGGGTGCGGGCTAGGGTGAGGGTGAGGGTTAGAGTTAGGGTTAGTCTTAGACTTAGGGTTAGGCTGAGTGTGGGGTGGGGAATAGGGTTTGGGTGATGGTTAGGGTTAGGGTTATGGTGAGGTTTATGATGAAGGTTCGGGTTAGGATTAGGTTTAGGGTG
Source organism: Dipodomys merriami (assembly GCF_024711535.1). Taxonomy (NCBI): domain Eukaryota; kingdom Metazoa; phylum Chordata; class Mammalia; order Rodentia; family Heteromyidae; genus Dipodomys; species Dipodomys merriami. The sequence continues at coordinate 2,686,803 of NW_027206335.1, read as the reverse complement.
AGGGGTAGGGTTAATGTGAGGGTTATGGTTAGGCTTAGGCTTAGGGTTAGGCTGAGGATAAGGGTGGGGGTGAGGAATAGGTTTCGGGTGATGGTTAAGGTTAGGGTTAGGGTGAGGGTTAGGATGAGGGTTGGGGTTAGGATAAGTTTTAGGGTGAGGGCTTGGGTGAGGGTGAGGTTTAGGGTTAGGGTTCGGCTTAGGCATAGGTTTAGGCTGAGGGTTAGGGTGAGTGTGATTGATAGGGTTAGGGTTATGGATAGGGTTAGGGTTAGGGTGAGAGTTAGGATGAGTGTAAGTTTTAGGGTGAGGGTTAGGGTGAGCATGACGGTAACAGTAAAGGTGAGGTTTAGGCTGAGGGTGAGTGTTCCATTAAGGGTGAGCGTAAGGATTAATGTGAGGGTTAGCATAAGGGATAGGGTGAGGGTTAGGGTGAGGGTGAGGGTTAGGGTGAGGGTGAGGGTTAGATTGAGGATTAGGGTTAGGGTTAGTGTGAGGTTTACGGTGAGGATGAGGGTTAGGCTTAGGGTGAGGGTTATGGTTAGAATTAGGGTGAGAGTGAGGGCTAGGGTTTGGGTGAGGGTTAGGGTTAGGGTTAGGGTTAGGGTGAAGTTTAGGATTAGGGTGAGAGTTAGGGTTACTGTGAGGGTTAGTGTTAGAGTTAGGGTTAGGGTAAGGGTTAGGGTAAGTGTTAGGGTGAGGGTTAGGGTTAGGGTGAGTGTTATGTTTAGGGTGAGGTTTAGGGTTAGGTTTAGGGTTATTGTTAAGTTTAGGGTTAGGGTTACAGTGAGGATGAGGGTGAGGGTTAGGGTTAGGGTGAGGTTTAGTTTTAGGTTAGGGTTTTAGTTAGGGTTAGGGTGAGTTTTAGGGTTAGGGTTAGTGTTAGGGTTAGTGTTAGGCTTAGGTTTACACTGAGGTTGAGGGTGAGGGTTAAGGTGAGGGTGAGCTTGAGGTTTAGGGTTAGAGTTAGGGTTAGTGTGAGGGTTAGCGTTAGGGTTGGTGTTAGGGTTAGTGTTAGGGTGAGGGTTAGGTTGAGCGTTATGGTTAGGGATCGGATTAGATTTAGGATTAGGGTTAGCGTGAGTGTGAGTGTGAGGGTTAGTGTTAGGGTTAGGTTTAGGGTTAGGCTTAGGGTTAGTTGAGGGTGTAGGTTAGGGTGAGGGTTTGGTTTAGGGTTAAGGTGAGGGTTAGAATGAGGGTTAGGTTTAGGATTGGGGTTAGGGTGAGGGCTAGGGTGAGGTTGAGGTTTAGTGTTAGGTTGTGGTTTAGGGTTAGGTTTAGGGTTACGGTCAGGGTGAGTTTGAGTTTTAGGGTTAGAGATAGGTTTAGGAGGAGGGTTAGGGTGAGGGTTAGGTTTAGGGTTAGTGTTAGGGTTAGGGTTAGGGTGAGCGTTAGGGTGAGGGATAGTGTTAGGTTTAGGATTAGGGTTAGGGTGAGGGTGAGTGTGAGGGTTAGGGTTAGGGTTAGGTTTAGGCTTAGGGTTAGGCTGAGGTAGAGTGTAAGTGTGAGAGTTAGGGTGCAGGTTAGTGTTAGGGTTAGGTTTAGAGTTAGCCTTAAGGTGAGGTTTAGTGTTAGGGTTAGGTTTAGGGTGAGGGTTAGGTTTAGTGTTAAGGTGAGGCTTAGGGTTAGGCTTAGGATTAGGCTTATGGTTAGGGGGTGGGGGTGAGGATTAGGGTTAAGGTTAGGGTTAGGGTTAGCTTATTGGTATTTTTATAGTTAGGGTAAAGTTTGCAGTGAGGTTGAGGTTGAGGGTGAGTGTTAGCTTTAGGGTGAGGTTTAGGGTTAGGTTTAAGGTTAGGTTGAGGGTGAGTTTGAGAGTTAGGGTTAGGCTTAGGTTTAGGGTGATGATTAATGTTAGTGTTTGGGTTAGGATGAGGCTGAGGATTAGGGTGAGGTTTAGGGTTAGGTTTAGGGTTAGGGTTAGGGTTAGGGTTAGGCTGAGGGTGAGGGTGGGGGTGAGGATTAGGGTTAGGGTTTCGGTTAAAATTAGGGTTATTTTTAGTGTTATGGTTTGGGTTTAGTTTGTGGTGAGGGCGAGACTGAGTTTGAGGGTTATGGTTAGGGTTAGGCTTAGTCTTAGGGTTAGGCTGAGGGTGAGTATGGGGGTGAGGAATAGGTTTTGGGTGATGGTTAGGGTTAGGGTTAGGTTGAGGGTGAGGATGAGGCTTAGCGTTAGGATTAGGATTAGGGTGAGGGCTAGGGTGAGGGTGAGGGTTAGGGTTAGGCTTAGGCTTAGGCTTAGGCTTAGGGTTAGGCTTAGGGTGAGGGTGAGTTTGAGGGTTTGGGTTAGGGTGATGGATAGGGTTAGGGTTAGGTTGAGTGTTAGGATGAGGGTTAGGGTTAGGGTGAGGGTTCGCCTGAATGTGACGGTGAGGTTTAGGCTGAGGGTGAGTGTTCCCCTAAGGGTGAGTGTTAGGATTAGGTTGAGGTTTAGGGTAAGGATTAGGATGAGGGTTAGGGTGAGGGTGAGGGTTAAATTGAGGATCAGGGTTGGGGTTTGTGTGAGGTTTAGGTTGAGGATGAGGGTTAGGGTTAGGGTGAGGGTTAGGGTTAGAATTAGGGTTAGGGTGAGGGCTAGGGTGAGGCTGAGGGTTAGTGTTAGGGTTTAGGTGAGGTTTAGGGTTCAGGTGAGAGTTAGGGTTACTGTGAGTGTTAGTGTTAGAGTTAGGGTTAGTGTTAGGGTGAGGGTAAGTGTTAGGGTGAGGGTTAGTTTTAGGGTGAGGGTTATGTTTAGGGTGAGGGATAGGGTTAGGTTTAGAGAAATTGTTAAGTTTAGAGTTAGGGTTACGTTGAGGGTGAGGGTGAGGGTTAGGGTTAGGGTGAGGTTTAGGTTTAGGGTTAGGGTTAAAGTTACGGTGAGGGTGAGGCTGAGGTTTAGGGTTACAGTTAGGGTTCAAGTGAGGGTTAGGATGAGGGTTAGGGTTAGGGTTAGTTTTAGGTTTAGGGTTAGGGTGAGGTTTAGGGTTAGGGTTATGGTTAGTATTAGGTTTAGGGTGAGGGTTAGGGTTATGGTTAGGATGAGGTTTAAGATGAGGTTTAGTTTTAGGATTATGGTTATGGTGAGAGCTAGGGTGAGGGTGAGGTTTAGGGTTAGGTTTAGGGTGAGGTTTAGGGTTAGGGTTAAATTTAGTGTCAGTGTGAGTTTGAGCTTTAGTGTTAGAGATAGGGTTAGGGTGAGGGTTAGGGTGAGGGTTAGGGTTAGGGTTAGTGTTACGGGTAGGTTGAGGGTTAGGGTGAGGGTATGTGTTAGGGTTAGGGTTAGGATTCAGATTAGGGTTAGGGAGAGGGTAAGTGTGCGGTTTAGAGTTAGGGTTAGGGTTAGGCTTAGGGTTAGGCTGAAGGTGAGGGTGAGGGTGAGTGTTAGGGTTAGGGTGAGTGTTAGGGTTAGGGTTAGGTTTAGGGTTAGTGTTAGGGTGAGAATTAAGGTTCGGCTTTAGGGTTAGGGTGAGGGTTAGGTTGAGGGTGTATGTAAGGTTAAAGTTGAGGGTTACGCTGAGGGTGAGGTTTTCGGTAAGGAGGATGGTTAGGGTTAGGGTGAGGGATAGGGTAAGGGTAAGGGTTAGAGTTAGGGTGAGGGTGAGGGTTAGATTGAGGATTAGGGTTAGGGTTAGTGTGAGGTTTAGGGTTTCGGTGAGGGGTAGGCTTAGTGTGACGGTTAGTTTTAGGGTGAGGGTAAGTGTTAGGTTGAGGTTGAGGGTTAGGGTGAGGGTTAGGATGAGAGTTCGGGTTAGGGTGAGGGTTACGATGAGCGTGATGGTAAGAGTAAAGTTGAGGGTAAGGCTAAGGGTGAGAGTTACGGTAAGGGTGAGGGTTAGGGTTGGGGTGAGTGTTAGGATAAGGGTTAGGGTTAGGGTTAGATTGGGGATTAGGGTTAGGGTTAGTGTGAGGTTTAGTGTGAGGGTGAGGGTTAGGGTGAGGGTTAGGCTTAGAATTAGGGTTAGGGTGAGGGCTAGCATGAGGGTGAGGGTTAGGTTTTGGGTTAAGTTTATGGTGAGGTTTTGGGTGAGGGGTAGGTTTAGGTTTAGGGTGAGGGTTAGGTTTAGTGTGAGGGTTACGGTTAGGGTGAGAGTGAGGGTGAGGGTAAGGGTTATGGTGAGGTTTAGGATGAGGGTGAGGGTTAGGGTTAGGATTAGTGATAGGGTTAGGGATAGGCTGAGGTAGAGGGTGTGGGTGAGGGTGAGGTTTAGGTTTATGGTTATGGTTAGGGTGAGGTCTAGGGAGAGGGTGAGGGTTAGGGTGATGATGAGGGTGAGGGTGAGGGTCTTGGTTAGGTAATGGTTAGGGTTAGGGTGAGGATTAGTTTAGGGTTAGGGTAAGGGTGAGCTTGAGGTTTAGGGTGTGTGTGTGCGTTAGGATTAGGTGAGGGTTCGTGCGATGGTGAGGGTTAGGGTGAGGTAGAAGGTTAGGTTTAGGGTTAGGTGAGGGTTAGTGTTAGGGTTTGGATTAGGGTGAGGGTTAGGATTAGGTTTAGGGTTAGGGTGAGGTTTAGAGTGAGGGTGAGGGTTAAGGTTAGGGTTAGGTTTGTGGTGTGGATAAGTGATAGTATGAGGTTTAGGGTGAGTGTTAGACTTAGCATTAGGGTTAGGGTGAGGGTTAGGGTGAGGATTAGGGTGAGTTTTAGGGTTAGGGTGTGGGTTAGGGTTAGGCTTAGCGTGAGGGTGACGGTGAGGGTCACGGTTAGGTTTAGAGTTATGGTGAGGATTTGGTTAAGTGTGAGGTTTAGGGTGAGGATGAGGTTAAGTGTTAGGGTGAAGGTTAGGGTGAGGGTGAGGTTTAGGGTTAAGGTTTGGGTTAGGGTGAGGGTTAGGGTTAGGGTTATGCTTAGGGTTAGGATGAGGGTTAGGCTGAGGGTTAGGGTTATGATTAAGGTGAGGGTTAGGGTGAGGGTGAGGGTTAGGGTTGTTATAAGGGTTAAGGTCAGAATTAGGGTGACGGTGAGGTTTTGGGTGAGGGTTAGGTTGAGGGTTAGAGTTAGGGTTAAGGTGAGGGTTAGGGTAAGGGGTAGGGTTACGGTTAGGGTGAGGTTTAGGTTTATTGTGAGAGTTAGGGTTAGGGTTAGGGTTAGGATTAGTTTGAGAGTAAGAATTAGCTGACTGTTCGGGTGATGGTGAGGTTTAGGCTTAGGAATAATGACAGGATTAGTGTAAATCTGAGGGTGAGGGTGAGGTTTAGGGTTAGGGTTAGGTTGAGGGCTTGGGTGAGGGTTAGGGTAAGGTTGCAGGTTAGGGTGAGAGTGATGGTAAGGGTAAAGGTGAGGGTTAGGCTGAGGGTGAGGGTTAAGATAAGGGTGAGGGTTAGGGTTAGGGTGAGGGTTAGGTTAAGGGTTCAGGTTACGGTTAGGGTGAGTGTTCGTTTGAGGATTAGGGTTAGGGTTAGTGTGAGGTTTAGGGTGAGGTTGAGGGTTATGGTTAGGGTTAGGGTTAGAATTAGGGTTAGGGTGAGGAGTAGGATGAGGGTGAGGTTTAGGTTAGGGTTAGGGTTAAGGTTAGGGTGAAGTTTATGGTTACTCTGAGGGTTAGGGTTAGTGTGAGGGTTAGGGTTAGAGTTAAGGTTAGTGTTAGGCTGAGGATAAGTGTTAAGGTGAGGGTTTGGGTTAGGGTGAGGGTTATGTTTCCGTTGAGAGTTAGGTTTAGGGTTAGGGTTATTGTTAGGGCTAGGATTAGGATTAGGGTTAGGGTGAGGGTGAGTGTGTTGGTTAGCGTTATGTTTAGGTTTAGGCTTAAAGTTAGTCTGAGGGTGAGGTTGAGGTTGAGGATTAGGGTTAGGGTGATGGTTAGGGTTTGGGTTAGGGTGAGGGTTAGGATAAGGGTTAGAGTTAGGATTAGGGTTTGGGTGAGGGCTCGGCTGAAGGTGAGGTTTAGGGTTATATTTAGCGTGAGGTTTAGGGTTAGGGTTAGGGTTAAGGTGAGGCTGAGGTTTAGGTTTAGAGTTAGGGTTAGGGTGAGGGTTAGGTTTAGGGTTAATGTTCGGTTTAGGTTTAGGATGAGGGTTAGGGTTAGGGTGAGGGATAGGGTTAGGGCTGGGAGTAGGATTAGTGTTAGTGTGAGGGTGAGGGTGAGTGTAAGGGTTAGGGTTAGGGTTAGGGTGAGCCTTAGGTTTAGGCTGAGGTTGAGGGTGAGGCTTAAGGTGAGGGTGAGGGTGAGGTTTAGAGTTAGAGTTAGGATTAGTGTGAGGTTTAGTGTAAGGATTGCTGTTAGGATTAGGGTTAGGATGAGGGTTAGGGTGAGGGTTATGTTTTAGGATCGGGTTAGATTTAGGATTAGCTTTAGCGTGAGTGTGAGTGTGAGGATTAGGGTTAGGGTTGGACTGAGGGTGAGGATGAGGGTTAGGGTTAGGGTGAGGGTTAGGGTTAGGTTTAGGGTGAGGGTTAGGATGAGGTTTAGGGTTAGGATTATGTTTACGGTGAGGGCTAGGGTGAGGGTTAATGTTAGGTTTAGGTTTAGGTTTAGGATTAGGGTTCGGGTTAGGTTAGGGTTAGGGTTAGGGTGCGGGCTAGGGTGAGGGTGAGGGTTAGAGTTAGGGTTAGTCTTAGACTTAGGGTTAGGCTGAGTGTGGGGTGGGGAATAGGGTTTGGGTGATGGTTAGGGTTAGGGTTATGGTGAGGTTTATGATGAAGGTTCGGGTTAGGATTAGGTTTAGGGTGAGGGGTAGGGTTAATGTGAGGGTTATGGTTAGGCTTAGGCTTAGGGTTAGGCTGAGGATAAGGGTGGGGGTGAGGAATAGGTTTCGGGTGATGGTTAAGGTTAGGGTTAGGGTGAGGGTTAGGATGAGGGTTGGGGTTAGGATAAGTTTTAGGGTGAGGGCTTGGGTGAGGGTGAGGTTTAGGGTTAGGGTTCGGCTTAGGCATAGGTTTAGGCTGAGGGTTAGGGTGAGTGTGATTGATAGGGTTAGGGTTATGGATAGGGTTAGGGTTAGGGTGAGAGTTAGGATGAGTGTAAGTTTTAGGGTGAGGGTTAGGGTGAGCATGACGGTAACAGTAAAGGTGAGGTTTAGGCTGAGGGTGAGTGTTCCATTAAGGGTGAGCGTAAGGATTAATGTGAGGGTTAGCATAAGGGATAGGGTGAGGGTTAGGGTGAGGGTGAGGGTTAGGGTGAGGGTGAGGGTTAGATTGAGGATTAGGGTTAGGGTTAGTGTGAGGTTTACGGTGAGGATGAGGGTTAGGCTTAGGGTGAGGGTTATGGTTAGAATTAGGGTGAGAGTGAGGGCTAGGGTTTGGGTGAGGGTTAGGGTTAGGGTTAGGGTTAGGGTGAAGTTTAGGATTAGGGTGAGAGTTAGGGTTACTGTGAGGGTTAGTGTTAGAGTTAGGGTTAGGGTAAGGGTTAGGGTAAGTGTTAGGGTGAGGGTTAGGGTTAGGGTGAGTGTTATGTTTAGGGTGAGGTTTAGGGTTAGGTTTAGGGTTATTGTTAAGTTTAGGGTTAGGGTTACAGTGAGGATGAGGGTGAGGGTTAGGGTTAGGGTGAGGTTTAGTTTTAGGTTAGGGTTTTAGTTAGGGTTAGGGTGAGTTTTAGGGTTAGGGTTAGGGTGAGGGTTAGGATGAGGATTAGGGTGATGATTAGGGTTAGGGTGAGGGCTAGGGTGACGGTGAGGTTTAGGGTTAGTGTTAGGGTGAGTTTTAGGGTTAGGGTTAGGTTTAGGGTGAGCTTTTGGATGAGGTTTAGGGTTACAGTGAGGGTGAGGGTTAGGGTTAGGTTGAGGGTTAGGGTTAGGATTAGGATTAGGGTGAGGGTGAGTGTTAGCATTAGGGTTAGGCTTAGGGTTAGGGTTAGTTTTAGGGTTAGGATTAGTGTTAATGTTAGGGTTAGGGTTAGACTTACGGTTTGGGTGAGGGTTAGGGTGAGGGTGTGGGTTAAGGTTAGGGTTAGGTTTGTGCTGTGGATAAGTGATAGCATGAGGGTTAGAGTGAGTGTTAGACTTAGCATTAGAGTTAGGGTGAGGTTTAGGATGAGGATTAGGGTGGGTTTTAGGATTAGGGTGAGGGTTAGGGTTAGGCTTAGTATGAGGGTGACGGTGAGGGTGACTGTTAGGGTTAGAGTTACGGTGAGGATTCGGTTAAGTGTGAGGTTTAGGGTGAGTATGAGGTTAATTTTTAGGATGAGGGTTAGGGTGAGGGTGAGGGTTAGGGTTAAGTTTTGGGTTAGCGTGAGGGTTAGGGTGAGGGTTAGGGTTAGGGTTATGCTTAGGGTTAGGATGAGGGTTAGGCTGATGGTTAGGGTTATGATTAGGGTGACGGTTAGGTTGAGGGTTAGGTTCAGGGTGAGGGTTAGGGTTCGGGTGAGGGTTAGGGTTGTTATTAGGGTTAGGGTCAGATTTAGGGTGATGTTGAGGTTTTGGGTTAGGGTTAGCGTGAGGGTTAGAGTTAGGGTTAAGATGAGGTTTATGGTAAGGTGTAGGTTTACGGTTAGGTTGAGGTTTAGGTTTAGTGTGAGAGTTAGGGTTAGGGTTAGTGTTAGGATTAGTGTGAGGTTAAGAATTAGCTGACTGTTAATGTGAATGTTAGGTAAGTTTGAGGGTTAGGGTGAGAGTGATGGTAAGGGTAAAGGTGAGGGTTATGCTGAGGGTGAGTGTTAAAATAAGGGTGAGGGTTAGGGTTAGGTTGAGGGTTAGGGTTATGGTTAGGGTGAGGGTTAGATTGAGGATTAGGGTTAGGGTTAGTGTGAGGTTTAGGGTGAGGTTGAGGGTTAGGGTTAGGGTTAGAATTAGGGTTAGGCTGAGGGCTATGATGAGGTTGAGGTTTAGGTTAGGGTTAGGGTTAAGGTTAGGATGAGGTTTAGGGTTACTGTGAGGATTAGGGTTAGTGTGAACGTTGGGCTGATGCTTACGGCTAGTGTTAGGGTCAGGGTAAGTGTTAGGGTGAGGGTTTGGGTTAGGGTGAGGTTTATATTTAAGGTGAGGGTTAGCTTTAGGGTTAGGGTTATTGTTAGGTTTAGGATTAGGATTAGGGTTAGGGTGAGGGTGAGTGTGTGGGTTAGGGTTAGGTTTAGGTTTGGGCTTAATGTTAGGCTGCGGGTGAGGGTAAGGTTGAGGCTGAGTGTTAGGGTTAGGGTGATGGTTAGGGTTAGGGATAGGGTTAGGGTTCGGATGAGGGTTAGAGTTAGGATTAGGGTTTGAGTGAGGGCTAGGGTGAAGGTGAGGTTTAGGGTTATGTTTAGGGTGAGGTTTAGGGTTAGGGTAAGGGTTAGGGTTAGGGTTAAGTTGAGGGTGAGGTTTAGGTTTAGATTTAGGGTTAGGGTGAGCATTAGCATTAGGGTTAGTTTTAGGTTTAGGGTTATTGTGAGGGTTAGGGTTAGGGTGACGGTTAGGGTTAGGGCTGGGATTAGGATTAGTGTTAGGGTGAGGGTGAGTGTGAGTGTGAGGATTCAGGTTAGGGTCGGGCTTAGGTTTAGGCTGAGGTTGAGGGTCAGGATTAAGGTGAGGGTGAGGTTGAGGTTTAGGGTTAGAGTTAGGGTTAGTGTGAAGGTTAGTGTTAGGATTGGTGTTATTGTTAGGGTTAGGGTGAGGGTTAGGTTGAGGGTTATGGTTAGGGATCGGGTTAGATTTAGGATTCGGGTTATCTTGAGTGTGAGTGTGAGGGTTAGTGTTAGGGTTAGGTTTAGGGTTAGGCTGAGTGTGAGGGTGAGGGTTAGGGTTAGGTTGAGGTTTAGGTTTAGGTTTAGGGTGAGGTTTAGGATGAGTTATAGGGTTAGGATTACGGTTAGGGTTAGGGTTAAGGTGAGGGTTAATGTTAGGGTTAGGGTGATGGTTAGGGTTATTGTTAGTGTTATGGTTAGGGTTAAGTTTGTGGTGAGGGTGAGGCTGAGGGTGGGTATAAGGGTTAGGATTAGGATTAGGGTTAGTGTTAGGGTTAGGATTAGTGTTATTGTTAAGGTTAGGGTTAGAGTTATGGTGAGGGTGAGAGTGAGGGGGAGAGTGAGGGTGAGGGTTAGAATTAGGGTTAGGGTGAAGTTTAGGGTTAGGGTTAGGGTAGGGTGATGGTTACGGTTAGTGTGAGGTTTAGTGTTTGGGTTACGGTTAGTGTTAGGGTAAGGTAAGTGTTAGGGTGAGGGTAAGGGTTAGGGTGAGGGTTAGGGTTAGAATGAGGGTTAGATTTAGGGTTAGGGTTATTGTTAGCGTAAGGTGTTTGGGTGAGGATCAGGGTTAGGGTGAGGTTTAGGGTTAGAATGTGGGTTAGGGTTAGGGTTAGTGTTATTTTTAGGGTTAGGGTTAGGATTATGGTTAGGGTGAGGTCTAGGGTGAGGGTGAGGTTTAGGGTTAGGGTTAGGCTTATGCTTAGATTTAGACTGAGGCTGAGTGTGAGGTTGAGGGTTACGGTTAGCGTGATGGTTAGGGTTATGTTTAGGGTGAGGGTTAGAATGAGGGTTAGGATTAGGGTGAGGGTTAGGGTGAGTGTGACAGTAAGGGTAAAGGTGAGGGTTAAGGTTAGGGTGAGAGATAGGGTGAGGATTAGGGTTAGGGTTAGGATGAGGGTGAGGTTAAATTGAGTATCAGTGTTAGGGTTAGTGTGAGGTTTAGGGTGAGGATGAGGGTTAGGGTTAGTGTGAGGGCTATGGTGAGGGTGAGGGTTAGGTTTAGGGATATGTTGAAGTTTAGGGTTAAGGTGATGGTTAGGGTTACTGTGACAGTTAGTGTTAGTATTAGGGTTAGTTTTAGGGTGAGGGTTAGCATTAGGGTGAGGTTTATGTTTAGGGTTAGTGATAGCGTTAGGGTTAGGGTTATTGTTAGGGTTAGGGTTACTGTTACGGTGAGGGTGAGGGTTAGGGTTAGGGTTAGGGTGAGGTTTAGGTTTAGGTTCAGTGTTAGAGTTAGGGTTAGGGTGAGGGTGAGGTTTATGTTTAGGGTTAGGATTAGTGGGAGGGTTAGGTTGAGGGTTAGGGTTAGGGTTAGTGTTTGGATTAGGGTTTTGTTGAGGGTGAGTGTGAGGGTTAGGGTTAGGCTTAGGTTTATGGTTAGGCTGAGGCTGAGTGTGAGGGTGAGGGTGAGTGTTAGGGTTAGCTTCAAGGTTAGGGTTAGGGTTAGGTTGAGGGTTAGGGTTATGGTTAGAGTCAGGGTTAGGATGAGGTTTAGGGTTAGTATGAGGGCAAGGGTGAGGGTGAGGGTTAGGGTTACAATTATGGCGAGGTTTAGGATTAGGGTTAGGTTTAGGGTTAGGGTGAGGGTTAGGTTAGGGTTACGGTGAGAGTGAGGGTTAGTGTTAGGGTGAGGCTGAGGGTTAGGATTAGTGTTATGGTTAGGGTTTTTGTTAGTGTTATCATGAAGGTTAAGTTTACAGTGAGGTTGAGGCTGAGGGTGAGGTTTAGGGTTAGGTTAGGGTAAGGTTTAGGGTTAGGATTAGTGTTAGTGTTAGAGTGAGGGCTTGGTTTAGGTTGAGGTTTACTGTCAAGGTGAGGGTTAGGGTTAGGGTTAAGGTTCGGGTTAGTGTTATTGTTAGGGGTAAGGTTAGAGTTACTGTGAGGATGAGGGTGAGGGTGAGTGTGAAAGTTAGGGTTAGGGTTAGCCTTAGTCTTAGGTTTAGTCCTAGCGTGAGGGTGAGGTTAAGGGTTAGGATTAGGGTGATTGTTAGGGTTTTAGGGTTAGGGTGAAGGTTAGGGTGAGGTTTAGGTTTAGGATTAGGGCTAAGGTGAGGGCTAGGTTGTGGGTGAGGGTTAGGGTTAGCATTAGGGTGACGTTTAGGGTTAGGATTAAGTTTAGGGTTAGGGTGAGTGTTAGTGTGAGGGTTACGGTGAGGGTGAGGGTTAGGGTTAGGGTGAGGGTTAGGGTTAGTGTTAGGGTGAGGGTGAGGGTTAGATTAGGTTAGGGTTAGGGTTATTGTTAGTGTTATGGTTAGGTTTAAGTTTATGGTGAGGTTGAGGCTCAGGGTGAGGGTTAGGGTTAGGGTTAGGGTGAGGTTTATGTTAGGGTTAAGGTTAGGGTTAGGGTGAGGTTTTGGGTTAGGGTTAGGGTTACGGTGAGGGTGAGGGTGAGGTTTAGGGTTAAGGTTAGTGTCATTGTTAGGGTTATGGTTAGAGTTACACTGAGGGTGAGGATAAGGGTTAGGGTTAGGGTGAGTTTTAGGGTTAGGATTACGGTTAGGGTGAAGTTGAGGGTGAGGTTTAGGGTTAGAATTAGGGTTAGGTTGAGTGTTAGGGTTAGTGTTAGGGTTAGGGTGAGGGTGAGGGTTAGGATGAGTGTTAGGGTTAGGGTTAGGATTAGGATTAGGGTTAATGTTAGGGTGAGTGATTGTGTTAGGCTTAGGGATAGGGTTAGGCTTAGCCTTAACCTGAGGGTGAGGGTTAGGGTGAGGGTTAGAGTTAGGCTTACGTTGAGTGTGAGGGTTAGGGTTAGGGTGAGGATCAGTGTTAGGATTAGGGTTAGGGTTATTGTTAGTGTTATGGTTAAGGTTAAGTTTACGGTTAGGTTAAGGCTGACGTTGAGGTTTTGGGTTAGGCTTAGGGTGAGGTTTAGGGTTAGGGTTAGGGTTAGGGTGATGGTTAGGGTTAGTGTTATTGTTAGAGTTAGGGTTAGAGTTACGGTGAGGGTGAGGGGGAGGGTTAGATTTAGGTTTAGGGTGAGGGATAGTGTGAGGATGAAGTTTAGGGTTAGAGTTAGAGTTAGGGGGAGGGTTAGGGGGAGGGATAGGTTGAGGTTTAGGGTTAGTGTTAGGGTTGGGTTTAGGATTAGGGTTATGGTGAGGCTGAGTGTGAGGGTTAGGGTTAGGATTAGGCTTAGGCTTAGGGTTAGGCTGAGGGTGAGGGTCGGTTTGAGGATTATTTTAAGGGTGATGGTTAGGGTTAGGGTTAGGTTAAGGGTTAGGATTAGGGTTAGGATGATATCTAGGGTGAGGGTGAGGGTTAAGGTTAGGGTTAGGCTTAGGGTTACGGTCAGGGTGAGTGTTACGATGAGGGTTAGGCTTAGGGTGAGGTTTAGGGTGAGGGTGCAGGTAAGGGTAAAGGTGAGAGTTAGGCTGAGAGTGAGGATTAAGTTAAGGGTGAGGGTTAGGTTTAGGGTGAGTGTTAGGGTTAGGGTTAAGGTGAGGGTGAGGTTTATATTGAGGATTAGTTTTAGGGTTAGTGTGAGGTTTAGGATGAGAATGAGGGTTAAGGTTAGGGTGAGGGCTAGGGTGAGGGTGAGGGTGAGGGTTAGTGTGAGTCCTACTGTTAGGGTTAGGTTTAGTGTTAGGGTGAATTTAAGTGTTAGGGTGAGGGTTAGGTTTAGAGTGAGTGTTATGTTTAGAATGAGGGTTAGGGTTAGGGTTAGGGTTAGGGTTACTATTAGGGTTAGGATTAGGTTTACTTTTAAGTTGAGTGTGAGGTTTAGGGTTAGGTTGAGGGTTAGGTTTATGTTTAGTGTTAGGGTTAGAGTTAGGGTTAGGGTGAGCGTGAGGTTTAGGGTTACAGTTAGCTTTTGTGTTAGGGTTAGGGTTAGGTTGAGTGTTAGTGTGAGAGTTAGGTTTAAGCTTAAGCTTAGGATTAGGGTTAGGCTTAGGCCGATCATGAGGGTGAGGGTTAGATTAGGGTTAGGGTGAGGGTTAGGGTGAGGTTTAGGTTTAGGATTACGGTTAGGGTGAGGGCTAGGTTGAGGGTTACTGTGAGGGTTAGGGTTAGGTTTAGGATTAGGTGTAGGTTGAGGGTGAGTGTCAGGGTTAGGGTTAGGGTTAGGCTTAGGGTTAGGGTGAGGGTTAGGGTTAGGATTTGGTTTAGGGTGAGGGGGAGAGTTTGGGTTAGTGTGATTGCTAGTGTTATGGTTAGGTTTAGTGTTAGGGTGAATTTAAGTGTTAGGGTGAGGGTTAGGTTTAGCGTGAGTATTATGGTTAGAATGAGGATTAGGGTTAGGGTTACTGTTAGGGTTAGGATTAGGTTTACTGTTAAGGTGAGTGTGAGGTTTAGGGTTAGGTTGAGGGTTAGGTTTATGTTTAGGGTTAGGGTTAGATTTAGGGTTAGGGTGAGGGTTAGGTTTAGGGTTAGAGTTAGCTTTTGTGTTAGGGTTAGGGTTAGGTTGAGGGTTAGTGTGAAAGTTAGGTTTAGGCTTAAGCTTATGCTTAGGGTTAGGCTTAGGCCGAGCATGAGGGTTAGGGTTAGGGTTAGGGTTAGGGTGAGGGTTAGGGTTAGGGTTATTGTGAGGGTTAAGATGACATTTAGGGTTAGGATTAGGGTTAAGGTGAGCGCTAGTTTGAGGGTTACTGTGAGGGTTAGGGTTAGGTTTAGGATTAGGTGTAGGTTGAGGGTGAGTGTGAGGGTTAGGGTTAGGGTTAGTGTTAGGGTGAGTGTTAGGTTTGGTTTAGGGTGAGGGTTAGGGTTAGGGTTAGGGTGAGGGTGAGGGAGAGGTTTAGATTTAGGTTTAGTGTGAGTGTTAGGGTTATGGTGAGGATTATGGTTAGGGAGAGTGTTAGGGTTAGGGTTAGGTTTAGGGTGAGCACTAGGGTGAGGGTGAGCTTTAGGGTTAGGGAGAGTGTTAGGGTTAGGGTTAGGTTTAGGGTGAGCACTAGGGTGAGGGTGAGCTTTAGGGTTAGGGTGAGGGTGAGGTTTAGGGTGAGGGTGAGATTTAAGGTTAGTGTGAGGGTTATGGGTAGGGGTAGGGTGAGGGTTAGCGTTAGGACGAGGGTTAGTGTTAGGGTGAGGGTTAGGTTTAGGGTTAGGTTTAGAGTGACGGTTAGGGTGAGCGTTAGGGTTAGGATTAGTGTTAGGGTATGTGCCAGGGTGAGTGTTAGGGTTAGGGTTAGGTTCATGTTGAGGGTTAGTGTTAGGGTTAGGGTTAGGTTTAGGGTTGGGGTTAGGGTTAGGATTAGGGTTAAGGTGATGGTGAGTGTGAGAGATAGAGTTAGTGTTAAACTTAGTGTTAGGCTGAGTCTGAGGCTGAGGGTGAGGGTTAGATTAAGGGTGAGGGTTAGGTTTAGGGTTAGAGTGTGGGTTAGTGTGAGTGATAGGTTTAGGATTTGGGTTAGGATATATGCTAGGGTGAGGGTTGGGTTTAGGGTTAGGGTGAGGTTTAGGGTTAGGGTTAGGGTCAGTGTTAGGGTTAGGGTGAAGGTTTGGGTTAGGGTTAGAGTTACGGTGAGGGTGAGGTTTAGGGTTAGGTTGAGGGTTAGGTTTATGTTTAGGGTTAGGGATAGATTTAGGGTTAGGGTGAGGGTTAGGTTTAGGGTTAGAGTTAGCTTTTGTGTTAGGGTTAGGGTTAGGTTGAGGGTTAGTGTGAAAGTTAGGTTTAGGCTTAAGCTTATGCTTAGGGTTAGGCTTAGGCCGAGCATGAGGGTTAGGGTTAGGGTTAGGGTTAGGGTGAGGGTTAGGGTTAGGGTTATTGTGAGGGTTAAGATGACATTTAGGGTTAGGATTAGGGTTAAGGTGAGCGCTAGTTTGAGGGTTACTGTGAGGGTTAGGGTTAGGTTTAGGATTAGGTGTAGGTTGAGGGTGAGTGTGAGGGTTAGGGTTAGGGTTAGTGTTAGGGTGAGTGTTAGTGTTAGGGTTTGGTTTAGGGTGAGGGGGAGGGTTAGGGTTAGGGTTAGGGTGAGGGTGAGGGAGAGGTTTAGATTTAGGTTTAGTGTGAGTGTTAGGGTTATGGTGAGGATTATGGTTAGGGAGAGTGTTAGGGTTAGGGTTAGGTTTAGGGTGAGCACTAGGGTGAGGGTGAGCTTTAGGGTTAGGGAGAGTGTTAGGGTTAGGGTTAGGTTTAGGGTGAGCACTAGGGTGAGGGTGAGCTTTAGGGTTAGGGTGAGGGTGAGGTTTAGGGTGAGGGTGAGATTTAAGGTTAGTGTGAGGGTTATGCGTAGGGGTAGGGTGAGGGTTAGCGTTAGGACGAGGGTTAGTGTTAGGGTGAGGGTTAGGTTTAGGGTTAGGTTTAGAGTGACGGTTAGGGTGAGCGTTAGGGTTAGGATTAGTGTTAGGGTATGTGCCAGGGTGAGTGTTAGGGTTAGGGTTAGGTTCATGTTGAGGGTTAGTGTTAGGGTTAGGGTTAGGTTTAGGGTTGGGGTTAGGGTTAGGATTAGGGTTAAGGTGTTGGTGAGTGTGAGAGATAGAGTTAGTGTTAAACTTAGTGTTAGGCTGAGTCTGAGGCTGAGGGTGAGGGTTAGATTAAGGGTGAGGGTTAGGTTTAGGGTTAGAGTGTGGGTTAGTGTGAGTGATAGGTTTAGGATTTGGGTTAGGATATATGCTAGGGTGAGGGTTGGGTTTAGGGTTAGGGTGAGGTTTAGGGTTAGGGTTAGGGTCAGTGTTAGGGTTAGGGTGAAGGTTTGGGTTAGGGTTAGAGTTACGGTGAGGGTGAGGTTTAGGGTTAGGTTTATGGTTAGTTTTATTCTTAGGTTTAAGGTTAGGGTTAAGGTTAAGGTAAGGGTGAGGGTGAGGGTGATGTTGAGGGTCAGGTTTAGGGCTAGGATGAAGTTTAGAGGTAGGGTTAGGGTTAGGGTTAGGATGATTGTGAGGGTTAGTGTTAGGGTTAGGGTGAGGTTTAGGATTAGGGTTAGGGGTAGCGTTAGGATGAGGGTGAGGGTTAGGGTTCGGGTTTGGGTGAGGGTGAGGGTTAGGTTTGGGGTGAGTGTTAAGGTGAGGACGAAGGTGAGGGTGAGGGTTAGGGTTAAGGTTAGGCTTAGGGTGAGGGTTAGGTTGAGGTTTAGGTTAAGGGTTAGGGTTAGGGTTAGGATTAGGGTTAGGGTGAGGGTGAGTGTGAGGGTTATGGTTAGGGTTAGTCTTTGGCTGAGGTTTAGGCTGAGGGTGAGGGTGGGGTTGAGGTTTAGGTTTAGAGTGATGGTTCAGGTTATCGTTAGGTTGAGGGTTAGGATGTGGGTTAGGGTTAGGATTTGGGTTAGGGTGAGGGCTAGGGTGAGGGTGAGGTTTAGGGTTAGGGATAGGGTGAGGTTTAGGGTTAGAGTTAGGGTGAGGTTGAGGTTTTTGGTTAAGGTGAGGCTGAGGCTGGGGGTTAGAGTTAAGGTTAGGATTAGGATTAGGGTAAGGGTTAGGGTGAGTGTGAGGGTTAGCGTTAGGGTTAGGGTTCGGCTTAGGGTTACACTGAGGGTGAGGGTGAGGGTGAGGTTTAGGGTTTGAGTGAGGGTTAGGGTTATGTTTAGGGTGAGAGTTAGGGTTCAGGTTAAGTTTAGGGTTAGGGTGAGGGTTAGGATTGCGGTTACCTTGAGCTTGAGGTTTAGGTTTAGGTTGAGCATTAGGGCTAGGTTTACGTTTAGGGTGAGGGCTAGGGTGAGGGTGAGGGTTAGGGTTAATGTTAGGGTGAGGTTTTGGGTTACGGTTACGTTTAGGATGAGGGTTAGGATGAGGGTTAGGGTTACGGTAAGGGTGATGGTTAGGGTTAAGGGGAGGGTTATTGTTAGTGTTAGTGTTAGGGTGAGGGTAAGTGTTAGGGTAAGGTTTAGGTTTAGGGTGACGTTTAGCATCAGGCTTAGGGTTAGGGTTAGGGGGAGGGGGAGGTTTAGGGTTAGAGTTAAGGTTAGGGTGAATGTTAGGTTTAGGGTTAGGGTTAGGGATAGGGTGAGGTTTAGGGTTTGGTTAAGGTTAGAGTTAGGGTTAGGGTGAGGGTGAGATTTAGGGTTAGATTTAGGGTTAGGGTGAGGTTTAGGTTGAGGGTTAGGGTTAGTGTGAGGGTGAGAGTTAGGGGGAGGGTTAGTATTAGGGTTACGGTTAGGGTGAGGATTAGTGTTATGTTAAGGTTGAGTGTGTGTGTTAGGTTAGGTTTAGGGTTAGGCTTAAGTTTAGGCTGAGGGTGAGGTTGAAGGTGAGGGTTAGGGTTAGGGTTAGTGTTAGGGTTAGGGTTAGGGTGAGGGTGAGGTTTAGTGTTAGGGTTAGGTTTCGAGTTAGGTTTAGTGATTAGTGTTATGGTTAGGTTGAGTGTTAGGGGGAGGGTTAGGGTTAGGGTTAGGTTTAGCGTTAGGGTGAGGGTGAGGTTTAGGGTTATAATTAGGGTTAGGGTGAGGCTGAGGGTGAGGCTTAGGGGTTAGAGTTAGTGTTAGGGTTAGGGTTAGTGTGAGGGTTAGGATGAGTGTGAGGGTTAATGTTAGGGTTAGGGTTACCCTTAGGTTCAGGCTGAGGGTGAGGGTGAGGGTGAGGTTTAGGTTTAGAGTTAGGGTTAGTGTTAGGGTTAGGGTTAGCATGAGGGTGAGATTAATGGTTAGGGTGAGGTTTAGGGTGGGGTTGACGGTAAGGGTAAACGTGAGGTTTAGGCTGAGGGTGAGGGTTACTGAAAGTGTGAGGGTTAGGGTTAGGGTGAGGTTTATGGTGAGGGGTAGAGTGAGGCTGAGGGTTAGATTGAGGATTAGTGTTAGGGTTAGGGTGAGGTTTAGGGGGAGGATGAGTGTTAGGGTTAGGGTGAGGACTAGGCTGAGGGTGAGGGTTAGGGTTAGGCTTAGTTTTAGGGTTAGGGTGATGGTTAGGGTTAGTTTGAGGATCAGTGTTAGTGTTAGGGTTTGTTTTAGGGTGAGGGTAAGTATTAGGGTGAGGGTTAGGGTTAGGTTGAGGGTTATGGTGAGGGTGAGGGTGAAGGTTAGGGTTAGGGTTAGGATGAGGTTTAGGTTTAGGTTTAGAGTTAGAGTTAGGGTTATGGTGAGAGTTAGGTTTAGGTTTAGAGTTAGGGTTAGTGTTAGGGTTATTGTTAGGGTGAGGATCAGGTGTACCGTTAGGCTTAGGCTTAGGCTTAGGCTTAGTCCGAGCATGAGGGTGAGGGTTAGCTCGAGGGTGAAGCTGAGGATTAGGGTTAGGTTTAGTGTTAGGGTTAAGTTTAGGTTTAGGTTTAGGGTTAGGTTTCAGGTTACGGTGAGGGTTAGGGTTAGGGTTAGGCTTAGGCTTAAGGTTAGGCTGAGGATGAGGGTGGGGGTGAGAATTAGGGTTAGGGTTAGGGTTATTGTTAGTGTTATGGTTAGGGTTAACATTGTGGTTATGGGGGCTGGGAAGGTGGCTCAGTGGTAGAGCGCTTGCCTTGCATGCTCGAGTCCCTGGGTTCAATTCCTCAGCCCCACATAAGCAAAAAGAAAAAAGCGGGAAGTGGCACTGTGGCTCAAGTGGTAGAGTGCTAGCCTTGAGCTGAAGAGCTGAAGGACAGCGCCCAGGCCCAGAGTTCAGGCCCCACGACCGGACCCAAAAAAAAAAAAAAAAAAAAAAAAAAAAAGATTGCGGTTAGGTTGAGGCTGAAGATGAGGGTTATGGTTAGGTTTAGGGTTAGTGTTAGGGTTATGGTTAGTGTTAGGGTTAGTTTTATTGTTAGGGTTAGGGTTAGAGTTACGATGAGGAGGAGGGTGAGGGTGAGGGTGAGCTTTAGGGTGAGGTTTAGGTTTAGGGTTAGGTTTAGGGTGAGGGTGAGGTTTAGGGTTAGCGTTATGGTTAGGGGGACAGTTAGGGTAAGGTTTAGGGTTAGGGTTAGTGTTCGGGTTAGGGTGAGGGTGAGGGTTAGGTTGAGGTTTAGGGATAGGGTTAGGGTCAGTTTTAGGCTTAGGGTGAGGTTGAGTGTGAGGTTTAGTGTGAGGGTTAGGCTTAGGCTTAGGGTTAGGCTGAGTGTGAGGGTGGAGGTGAGGATTAGGTTTGGGTGATGGTTAGGGTTAGGGTTAGGGTTATTGTTAGGGTTAGGGTTATAGTTATGGTGAAGTTGAGGGTGCGGGTGAGGATTAGGGTTAGGGTTACGCTGGTGTTTAGGGTTAAGGTTAGGGTTAGTGTGAGGGTGAAGTTTACGTTTAGATATAGGGTTACGGGAAGAGGGATGGTGAGGTTTAGGGTTACGGTTAGTGATAGGGTTAGGGTGATGGTGAGGGTTAGGTTGAGGTTTAGGGTTAGGGTTAGGGTTAGGGTTAGTGTGAGGGTTAGCTTTAGGGTTAGGGTTAGTGTTAGGTTGAGGGTAAGATTTAGGGTGAGGGTTTGGGATAGGGTGAGGTTGATGGTTAGGTTGAGGGTTAGGATTAGGGTTAGGGTTATTGTTAGGGTTAGGTTTAGGGTTACAGTTACGGTGAGGGTGAGGGTGAGTGTTAGAGTTAGGGTTAGGGTGAGGTTGAGGGTTAGGGTTTGGGTTAGGGTTAGAGTTAGGTTTAGGGTGAGGGTGAGGTTTAGGGTTAGATTTAAGGTTAGGGTGAGGGTTGGGGTGATGGTTAGGGTTAGGATTAGTGTTAGGCTTAGGGTGAGGGCTAGGGTGAGGGTTAGGGTTAGGGTGAGGGTTACCGTTATGGTTAGGGTGAGAGTTAGTGTTCAGGTTAAGTTTAGGGTTAGGTTGAGTATTAGGGTAAGGATCATGGTGAGTGTGAAGGTTAGGGCTAGGTTGAGGGATAGGGGTTAGCTTTAGGGTTAGGGTGAGTGTGAGTGTGAGGGTTAGGCTTAGTGTTAGTGTGAGGGTTAGTGTGAGGGTTAGGGTTAGTGTTAGGGTTATTGTTGGGTTTAGGGTTAGGGTGAGTGTGAGGTTAATTTTAGAGTTAGGGTTAGGGTGGGGCTGAGGTGAGGGTTAGGTTTAGGGTTAGTGTTGGAGTTAGGGTTAGGGTGAGTGTTAGGGTGAGGGTGAGGGTTAGGTTTAGGGTTAGGATTAGGATTAGGGTAAAGGTTAGGGTGAGTGTGAGGGTTAGGGTTAGGGTTGGGGTGAGGGTAAGTGTTAGGGTGAGGGTTAGGATTAGGGTGAAGGATATGGTTAGGATGAGGGTTAGGGTTAGGTTTTGGTTTATTGTTAGGGTTAGGGTTAGGGTTATTGTTAGGGTAAGGTTTACATTTACGGTTACTGTGAGGGTGAGGGTTAGGGGTAGGGTTAGGCTGAGGTTTAGGGTTTGGATTAGGGTTAGAGTTAGGGTTAGGGTGATTGTAAGGTTTAGGCTTAGAGTCAGTGTTAGAGTGAGGGTTAGGTTGAGGGTTAGGGTTAGGGTTAGTGTTAGGGTTAGGGTTACGGTGAGTGTTAGGGGGAGGGAGAGGGTTAGGGTTAGGTTTAGGATTAGGGTTAGGGTGAGGGTGAGTGTGTGGGTTAGGGTTAGGTTGAGAGTTAGACTTAGGGTTAGGCTTAGGGTGAGTTTGTGTGTTAACGTTAGGATTAGGGTTAGGCTTCGGGTTAGGCTGAGGGTGAAGTTGAGGGTGAGAGCGTTAGGGTTAAGGTGAGGGTTATGCTTAGGTTTATTGGGGAGGGTTAGGATGAGGATTAGGGTTAGGGTGAGGGCTAGGGTGGGGGTGAGTTTTAGGTTTAGGGTTAGGGTGAGGTTTATTATTAGGTTTAGGGTTAGGGTCAGGGTGACGTTTAGGGTTAGAGTAAGGGTTAGGGTGAGGCTGTGGGTGTGGGTTAGGTTTAGGGTTAATATTAGGGTTAGGGTTATGGTGAGGGTTATGGTGAGGGTGAGGGTTAGCGTTAGTGTCAGCATTAGGATTAGTTTTAAGGTTAGTGTGAGTGTGAGGGTTAGGGTTAAGGTTAGGCTTAGGCTTAGGCTGAGGGTGAGGGTGAGGGTGAGGGTTAGGGTTAGGGTTAGGGTGAGGGTTAAGATTAGAGTTAGGGGGAGTGTTAGGATGAGGGTTAGGCTTAGTATTAGGGTTAGGGGGAGGGCTAGGCTGAGGGTGAGGTTTATGTTTAGGGTTAGGGTGAGGTATAGGGTTAGGTTTAGGTTGAGGGTGAGATTATGGTTAGTGTTAGGGTTAGGTTGAGGCTGAGGGTGAGGTTTAGGGTTAGGGTTAGTGTTAGGGTTAGGGTTAAGGTGAGGGATAGGGTGAGGGTGAGGGTTAGGGTTATGGTTAGGATTAGGATTAGGGTAAGGGTTAGGGTGAGTGTGAGGGTTATTGTTACGGTTAGGCTTAGGCTTAGGCTGAGGGTGAGGGTGAGGGTGAGGTTTAGGCATAGGGTGAGGGTTAGGGTTAGGGTTAGGTTTAGGGTGAGTGTTAAAATGAGGGTTAGGCTTAGGATTAGGGTGAGGGTGAGGGCTAGGGTGAGGATGAGGTTTAGGGTTAAGGTTAGGGTTAGGGTGAGGTTTAGGTTTAGAGTTAGGGTGAGAAGGAGGTTTAGGTTTAGAGTTAGGGTTAGGGTGAGGCTGAGGGTTTGGGTTAGGTTTAGTGTTAGATTTAGGGTTAGGGTAAGGGTTAGGGTGATGGTGAGGGTTAGGCTTAGTGTTAGGATTAGGGTTAGGGTAAGGATTAGGGTGAGTGTGAGAATTAGGATTAGGTTTAGGGTTAGGCTGAGGATGATGGTGAGGGTGAGGGTTAGGGTTATGCTGAGGGTTAGGTTTAGGGCTAGGGTGAGAGTTAAGGTTCCAGTTAAGTTTAGGGTTAGGGTGAGGGTTAGGGTTAGGTTTACGGTGAGAGTGAGGGTTAGGATTAGGTTGAGTGTTAGGGTTAGGGTTAGGGCTAGGGTTAGTGTGAGGGTTAGGGTTAGGGTTAGGGTGAGGGTTAGGATGAGATTTAATGTTAAGATTAGGGTTAGGGTGAGGGCTAGGGTGAGGGTGAGGGTTAGGGTTAGGATGAGGTTTAGAGTTATGCTTAGGGATAGGGTTAGGTTGAGGGTGAGGTTTAGGGTTAGAGTTAGGGTTAGTGTTCGGGTTAGGGTCAGGTGAGGGTTCAGGTTAGGCTTAGGCTTAGGCTTAGGCTTAGGCTTAGGCAGGGCATGAGGTTGAGGCTTAGGGTTCGGGTCAGGGTGAGGGTTAGGGTTAGGGTGAGTTTGTGGGTGACGGTGAGGGTTAGTGTTAGGCTTAGTGTGAGTGTTAGGGTTCGGGTGAGGGTTATGGTTAGGGTGAGGGTTAGTGTTAGGTTTGGGCTTAAGCTTAGACTTAGTTTAAGGCTGAGTGTTAGGGTGAGGGTGAGTGTGAGGGTTAGGGTTAGTGTTAGGGTTAGGCTTAATGGTAGTCTGAGGGAGAGGGTGAGGGTGAGGTTTAGGGTTAGGGTGAGGGTGAGTGTGAGGGTTAGGGTTAGGATTAGGTTTAGGATGAGGGCTAGGGTGAGCGTGAGGATTAGGTTTAGGGTTAGGTTGAGGTTTATTGATCGGGTTAAGTTTAGAGTTAGGGTGAGGATTAGGGTTAGGGTTATGGTGAGGCTCAGGGTTAGGTCTAGTTTGAGGGTTAGAATCAGGTTTATGGTTAGGGTGAGGGTTAGGGTTAGGGTTAGGGTGAGGGTTAGGATGAGGTTTAGGGTTACAATTAGGGTTAGGGTGAGGGCTAGGGAGATTGTGAGTGTTAGTGTTAGGGTTAGGGTGAGGTTTAGGGCTAATATTAAGGGTAGGGTTAGGGTGAGGGTTAAGGTTCAGGTTTGGGTGAGGGTGAGGCTTAGGTTTGGGGTGAGGGTTAGGGTGAGGAATAAGGTAAGGGTGAGGTTTAGGGTTAGGGTTAGTTTTAGGGTGAGGGTTAGGTTGAGGTTTAGGTTTAGGGTTAGCGTTAGGGTTAGGATTAGGGTTAGGGTGAGGGTGAGTGTGAGGGTTAGGTTTAGGGTTAGGCTTAGGCTTAGGCTTAGTGTTAGGCTGAGGGTGAGTGTGGGGATGAGGATTAGGTTTAGAGTGCTGGTTTAGTTTATGGTTAGATTTAGTGTTAGGATGAGGGATTGGGTTGGGATTAGAGTTAGGGTGAGGGCTAGGGTGAGTGTGAGGTTTAGGGATAGGTTTAGGCTTAGGCTTACGGTTAGGCTGAGGTTGAAGGTTAGGGTGAGGGTTAGGGTTACGGTTAGGGTGAGGGTTAGGATGAGGGTTAGGGTTAGGGTGAGGGTTAGGATGAGGGTGACAATTAGAATAACAGTGAGGGTTAGGCTGAGGGTGAAGTTTAAGGTAAGGGTGAGGTTTCGGGTTATGGTTAATGTGAGGGACAGGGTTAGATTGAGGATTAGTGTTAGGGTTAGTGTGAGTTTTAGTGTGAGGTTGAGGGTTAGTCTTAGGGTGAGGGCTAAGTTGAAGTTGGGGGTTAGAGTTAGGGTTAGGGTGAGGTTTAGGTTTAGGGTGATGGTTAGCATTAGTGTGAGGGTTAGTGTTAGGATTAGTGTTAGTGTTAGGAAGAGGGTAAGTGTTAGGTTAAGGTTTAGGTTTAGGGTGAGGTTTAGGATTATGGTTAGGGTTAGGGTTAGGGTGAGGGTGAGGTTAAAGGATAGAGTTAGGGTTAGGGTGACGGTTAGGATTAGGGTTAGGGTTAGTGTTAGGGTAAGGGTTAGGGTGAGGTTTAGTTTGGGGGTGAGGTTTAGTGATATGGTTAGGATTAGGATTAGGGTTAAACTGAGGGTGCGTGTGAAGGTAAGGGTTAGGTTTAGGGTTAGGATTAGAGTTAGGGTGAGGGTGAGGATGAGGGTTAGTGTTAGGGTGAGGGTTAGTGTTAGAGTTAGGGTTAGGCTGAGGGTGAGGTTGAGGGTGAGGGTTAGGATTAGGGTTAGGCTTAGGGTTAGGCTGAGGGTGAGGTTGAGGGTGAGAAAGTTAGGGTTAGGGTGAGGGTTAGGCTTAGGATTATGGGGAGGTTTAGGATGAGGTTTAGGGTTAGGATTAGGGTTATGGTGAGGGCTAGGCTCATGGTGAGTTTGAGTTTTAGGGTTAGGGTGAGGTTTAGGTTTAGGGTTAGGGTTAGGGTGAGGGTCAGGGTGACGTTTATTGTTAGAGTTAGGATTAGGGTGAATCTGAGGGTGTGGGTTAGGTTTAGGGTTAATGTTAGGGTTAGGGTTAAGGTGAGGGTTCAGGTGAGGGTTCGGGTTAGGGTTAGGATTAGGGTTAGGGTTAGGGTGAGGGTGAGGGTGAGGGTTAGGGTTAGGTTGAAGGTTAGAGCTATGTTTAAGGTGAGAGTTAGGGTTCGGGTTAAGTTTAGGGTTAGGGTGTAAGTTAGGGTAAGGGCTACGGTGAGGGTGAGGGTTGGGGTTATGTTGAGGGTTAGGGTTAGGTTTAGGGTTAGGGTGAGGGTGAGGGTGAGGGTTAGGGTGAGGGTGAGTTTTTGGATTAGGGTTAGGTTTAAGGTTAGGGTTAGGTTTAGGGTTAGGATTAGTGTTATTTTTAGGGTTAGGGTTAGAGTTACCGTGAGGGTGAGGGTGAGGGTGAGGGTTAGGGTTAGGGTTAGGGTGAGATTTAGGGTAAGGGTGAGAGCGAGGTTTATAGTTAGATTTAGGGTTAGGGGGAGGGTTAGGTCGAAGGTTAAGGTTAGGGTTAGTGTTAGGGTTAAGGTTAGGGTGAGGTTCATGTTGAGGTTTAAAGTTAGGCTTAGGTTTAGGTTTAGGATTAGTGTTAGGTTTAGAGTTACGGTGAGGTTGAAGTTGAGGGTGAGTGTGAAGGTTAGGGTGAGGTTTAGGGTTAGGGTTAGGATTAGGGATAGGGTTAGGGTGAGGGTGAGGTTGATGTTTAGGGTTAGGGTTAGGGTTAGGGTTAGGATTAGGATTAAGGTGAGGGTGAGTGTGAGGGTTAGTGATAGGTTAGGCTTAGGCTTAGGGTTAGGCTGAGGGTGAGGTTGGGGGTGAGGATTAGGGCTAGGGTGATGGTTACGGTTAGTGTTAAGGTGAGGGTTAGTTTGTGGGTTAGGGTTAGGGTTAGGGTTACGGTGAGGGCTAGGGTGAGGATTAGGGTAAGTCTGAGGATTTGACTTAGGCTTATTCTGAGTGTGTGTTTGAGGTTGAGGGTTAGGTTTAGGGTGATGCTTAGGTTGATGGTTAGAATGAGGTTTAGGTTTAGGGTGAGGGTTAGGGTGAGGTTTATGTTAAGGGTAATGGTTAGGTTAAGGCTTAGGGTGAGGGTTAGGATAAAGTTGAGGGTTAGGGTTAGGTTTAGGGTTCTGGTAAGGGTTCGGGTTAGGGTGAGGGTCTGGGTTAGAATTAGGGTGAGGTCTAGGGTGAGGGTAAGGGTTAGGGTTAGGATTAGGGTTAGGGTGAGATTTAGGGTTAGGGTGAGGCTTATGGTTAGTGTGAGGGTTAGCGTTTGTATTAGGTTTAATGTTAGGGTTAGGGTTACGGTTACAGTTACAGTGAAGGTGAGGGTGAGGTTTAGGGTTAGGGTTAGAGTTAGGGCTAGGGTGAGGGTTAGGTTGAGGGTTAGGGTTAGGGTTAGTGTTAGGGTTAGGGTTAGTGTGAGAGTTAGGGGGACGTTCAGGGTTATAGGGTTAGGGTTTGGATTAGAGTTAGGGTGATGGTGAGTGTGTGTGTTAGGGTTTGGTTTTGGGTTAGGTTTAGGGTTAGGGTGAGGTTTTGGATGAAGGTTAGGGTTACAATGAGGGTGAGGGTAAGGTTTAGTGTGAGGGTTAGGGTTAGGGTTAGGGTGAGGGTGAGTGTTAGGATTAGGGTTAGGGTTAGGGTTAAGGTTAGGTTTAGGGTTAGGATTAGTGTTATTGTCAGGGTTAGGGTTAGAGTTACAGAGAGCATGAGGATGAGAGTTACGTTTAGGGTTAGGGTGAGGTATAGGGTTGGGGTTATGGTGAACGTGAGGTTTAGGCTAAGATTGAGGGCTATTGTTAAGGTTAGGGTGAGGGTTAGGGTTTGGTTTAGGGTGATGGTTAGGATGAGGATTAGGGTTAGGATTAAGATTAGGGTGAAGGCTTCGGTGAGGGTGAGGGTTAGAGTTAGTGTTAGGGTGAGGTTTAGGGTTAGGGTTATGGTTAGGGTGAGGGTTAGGATGAGGTTTAGGGTTAAGGTAAGTGTGAGGGTTAGGGTTAGGTTAGGTTTGGGGTTAGGGTTAGGTTTAGGTTTAGGATTAGTGTTATTGTTAGGCTTAGGGTTAGATTTAAGGTGAGGGTGACGGTGAGGTTCAGGCTTAGGCTTACGCTTAGGGATAGGCTGAGTGTGAAGTTGAGGGTGAGGGTTAGGGTTAGGGTGATGGTTAGGTTTACGTTTAGGGTTAGCATTAGGATGAGGTTTATGGTAAGGGTAAATGTGAGGTTTAGTCTGTGGGTGAGGATTAAGTTTAGGATGAGGGTAAGGGTTAGATTTAGGTTTAGGGTAAGGATGAGGGTTAGGGTTAGGATGAGTGTTAGATTGAGGATTAGGGTTAGGGTTAGTGTGAGGTTTAGGGTGAGTATGAGGGTTAGGGTTAGAGTGAGGGTGAGGGTTAGATTTAGTGTTAGGGTGAGGTTTAGGATTAGGGTGAGGGTTAGGGTTAGTGTGAGTGTTAGAGTTAGGTTTAGGGTTAATGTTAGGGTGAGGGTAATTGTTAGGGTGAGCGTAATTGTTATGGTGAAGGTGAGGGTTTGTGTTAGGGTTATTGTTAGGGTTAGGGTTAGGGTTATGGTTACAGTGAAGGTGAGGGTGAGAGTTAGGGTTAGGGTGAGAGTTAGGGTTAGGGTGAAGATTAGGTTGAGGTTAAGGGTTAGGATTACTGTTAGGGTTAGTGTTAGTGTGAGAGTTAGGGTGACGTTCAGGGGTAGGGTTAGGGTCAGGATTAGAGTTAGGGTGAGGGTGAGTGTGTGTGTTAGGGTTCGGTTTTGGGTTAGGGTTAGGTTTAGGATTAGGGTTATGATTAGGGTTATGGTGAGGGTGAGGTTCATGGTTAGACTTAGGGGTAGGGGGAAGGTTAGGGTTATTGTTAGTTTTATGGTTGGTTTTAGGGTTAGAGTTAGGGTTAGGGTGAGGCTGAGGGTGAGGGTTAGGGTTAGGGTTAGTGTTAGAGTTAGGGATAGGGTGAGGGTTAGGGTGAGGGTGATGGTTAAGCTTAGGGTTAGGATTAGGATTAGGATAAGGGTGAGTGTGAGGGTTAGGTTTAGGGATAGGGTTAGGCTTAGTGTTTTGCTGAGGGCGAGGGTGAGGGTGAGGATTTGGTTTAGGTTGAGTGATAGGATTAGGGATAGGGTGAGAGTTAGGGTTCGGTTTAAGTTTAGGTTTAGGCTGAGGGTTAGGGTTAGCGTTAGGTTGAGGTTTAGGGTTAGGTTTAGGATGAGGGTTAGGATGAGGCTTATGGTTTGGATTAGGGTTAGGGTGCGGGCTAGGGTGAGTATGAGGGTTAGGGTTAGGGTTAGTCTTAGGCTTAGGGTTAGGCTGAGGGTGAGGTTGGAGGTGAGAAATAGGTTTTGGGTGGTGGATAGGGTTAGGGTTAGGGTGAGGGTTAAGATGAGGATTAGAGTTAGGATTAGTTTTAGGTTTAGGTGTAGGGTGAGGGTGAGGTTTAGTGTTAGGATTAGGCTTAGGCTTAGGGTTAGGCTGATGGTTAGGGTAAGGTTGAGGGTTAATGTTTGGGTGATGGATAGGGTTAGGGTTAGGGTGAGTGTTATGATGAGCGTGACGGTAAGAGTAAATGTGAGGGTTAGGCTGAGGGTGAATGTTCCCATAAGGGTGATGGTTAGGATTAGGGTGAAGGTTAGGATAAGGGTTAGGTTGAGGGCTAGGGTGAGGGTGAGGGTTAGGATGAGGTTTAGGGTTAGGATTAGAGTGAGTTTTAGGGTTATGGTGAGGGTTAGTGTTAGGGTGAGTGTTAGGGTGATGGTTAGCGTTAGGGTTATCCTTAGGGTTAGGGTGAGGGTTAGGCTGAGGGTTAGGGTTAGGATTAGGGTGAGGGTTAGGGTGAGGGTGAAGGTTAGGGTTCTGGTGAGGGTTGGTGTTATTATTAGGGTTAGGGACAGGTTTAGGGTGACGGTGAGGTTTAGGGTGAGGGTTGGGGTGAGGGTTAGGGTTAGGGTTAAGGTGAGGGTTAGGATAAGGGGTAGGGTTAGGGTTAGGGTGAGGGTTAGATTGAGGATTAGGTTTAGGGTTAATATGAGGTTTAGGGTGAGGATGAGGTTTAGGGTTAGGTTGAGGATTAGGGTTAGAATTAGGGTTAGGGTGAGGGCTAGGGTGAGGTTTAGGTTTAGGGTTAGGGTTAGGGTAGGGTTTAAGGTTAGGGTGAGGGTGAGTTTAAGGTTTAGGGTGAGGGTTAGTGTGGGGGTGAGGGTTAGGGTTAGGGTTAGGGTTAGGGTGAGGGTAAGGTTGAGGGTTAAGGTGAGTGTTAGGGTGACGGTGAGGGTGAGGGTTAGGGTTGGGGTTAGGGTTAGAGTGAAGGTTAGGTTGAGGGGTAGTGTTAGGTTAAGGGTGAGGATTAGGGATAGTGTGAGTGTTAGGGTTTGAGTGAGGGTTAAGGTCAGGTGAGGTTTAAGGTTAGGGTGAGGGTTAGCATTAGGGTTATGGTCAGGTTTAATGTTAGGTTGGAAGTCAGGGTTAGGGTGAGTGTTAGGGTGAGTGTTAGGGTTAAGGTAAGTGATTGGGTTAGGGTTAGGGTGAGGGTTATGTTTAGGGTGATGTGTAGAATGAGGTTGAGGGTAATGGTGAGGGTGACAATGAAGGTTAAGGTATGGATGCGGGTTAGTGTTAGGGTAAGGGTTAATATTACGGTGAGGGTTAGGGTGACGGTGAGGGTAAGGGTTAGGTTTATGGTGAGGGTTAGGGTTAGAGTTAGGGTGAGGGGTAGGGTGAGGGGTAGGGAAAGAGTTAAGGTTACGGTTAGTGTGAGGGTTAGGGTTTGGGTAAGGATAAGGTAAGCGTGAGGGTTGGAGTGAGGGTGAGGTTTACGGTTACTGTTAGGGTGAGGTTTAGGCTTAGGGTTATGTTTATTTTGAGGGTGAGTGTTTGAGTTAGGATGAGTGTTTTTGAGAGTGTGAGAGTTAGGGTTTGGGTGAAGGTTAGGGTTAGGGTGAGTGTTAGGGTGATGGTGAGGGTGAGGGTTAGGGTTGGAATTAGGGTTAGAGTGAGAAGTAGGGTGAGGTTTGGGTTAGGGTTAGGGTGAGAGTTAGGTTTACTGTGAGGGTTAGGGTTAGGGTGAGGTTTAGGGTTACTCTTAGAGTTCAAGTTAGGATTAGGCTTAGTGTTAGGGTGAGGGTAAGTGTTAGGTTGAGGGTTAGGGTTAGACTGAGGGTTAGGGTTAATGTGAGGGTTAGGGTTAGGGTTAGGGTTAGGCTTAGGCATAGGTTTAGGCTGAGGGTGATGGTGAGGGTGAGGGTTAGTGTTATGGTGATAGATATGGTTAGGTTTAGGGTGAGGGTTAGGATGAGGGTTCGTGTTAGGGTGAGTTTTAGTATGAGCCTGAGGGTTACAGTAAGGGTGAGGGTTAGGTTTAGGTTGAGGGTTAGTGTAAGGGTTAGGGTTAGGGTTAGATTGAGGATTAGGTTTAGGGGTAGTGTGAGGTTTAGGGTGACGATGAGGGTTAGGGTGAGGTTTAGGGTTAGAATTAGGGTTAGGGTGAGGGCTAGCATGAGGCTGAGGGTTAGGGTTAGGGTTAAGTTTAGTTTGAGGGTTAGGGTGAGGGATAGGGTTAGGTTTAGGGTGAGGGTTAGGTTTAGGGTGAGGGTTACGGTTAGGGTGAGGGTGAGGGTGAGGGTAAGGGTTATTGTGAGGGTTAGGGTGAGGGTGAGGTTTAGGGTGAGGTTGAGCGTTAGGATTAGGTTTAGGGTTAGGGTGAAGTTTAGGATGAGGTTTAGGGTTAAGGTTAGGGTTAGGTTTATGGTGTCGGTAAGTGATAGCCTGAGGGTTAGGGTGAGTGTTACATTTAGCATTAGGGTTAGGGTGAGGGTTAGGTTTAGGTTTAGAGTGAGGTTGCAGGTGAGAGTGAGGTTTAAGATCAGGATTAGGGTGTGGTTTAGGGTTAGGGTGAGGGTTAGGGTTAGGGTTAGTGTGAGGGAAGCGGTGAGGGTGAAGATTAGGGTTAGAGTTACGGTGAGGGTTCAGTTAAGTTTGAGGTTTCGGGTGAGGATGAGGTTAAGGGTTAGGGTGAGGTGTTATTGTTAGGGTTAGGGTTAGGCTTACCGTTACTGTGAGGGTGAGTGTGGGGGTTAGGGCTAGGGTGACGTTTAGTGTTAGGGTTATGGTTAGAGTTAGGGTTAGTGTGAGGATGAGGTTTAGGGGTAGAGTTATGTTTAGGTTGGGGGTTAGTGTGAGGGTTAGGTTTAGAGAAAGGTTTATGGTGGGGGTGACGGTAAGGTTAAAGGTGAGAGTTAGGCCGAAGGTGAGGGTTACGGTAAGGGTGAGGGTTAGGGTTATGGTGAGGGTTAGGGAAAGTGTTATGGTGAGGGTGAGGGTTAGATTGAGTATTAATGTTAGGGTTAGTGTGAGGTTTAGGGTGAGGATGAGGGTTAGGGTTAGGGTGAGGGCGAGGTTGAGGGTGAGGGTTATTGTTAGTGTTAGGGTGTGGTTTAGGGTTAGGGTGATGGTTAGGGTTAGTGTGAGGTTTAGTGTTAGGGTTAGGTTTAGTGTTAGGTTGGAAGTTAGGGTTAGGGTGAGGGTTAGGGTGAGTGTTAGTGTTAAGTTAAGTGATAGGTTTAGGGTTAGGGTGAGGGTTATGTTTAGGGTCATGTGTAGAATGAGGGTGAGGCTTAGGGTGAGGGTGACAGTGAAGGTTAAGGTATTGATGAGGGTTAGTGTTAGGGTGAGGGTTAATGCTACAGTGAGTGTTAGGGTGAGGGTGAGGGTAAGGGTTAGGTTTATGGTGAGGGTGAGGTTTAGAGGTATGGTGAGGGGTAGGGAAAGAGTTAAGGTTAGGGTTAGTGTGAGGGTTAGGGTTAGGGTGAAGAGAAGGTAAGCGTGAGGGTTGGAGTGAGGGTGAGGTTTAGGGTTACTGTTAGTGTGAGGGTTAGGGATACGGTTAGGGTGAGGGTTAGGCTTAGGGTTATGTTTATTTTGAGGGTGAGTGTTTGAGTTAGGATGAGTGTTCTTGAGAGTGTGAGAGTTAGGGTTTGGGTGAGGGTTAGGGTTAGGGTGAGTGTTAGGGTGACGTTGAGGGTGAGGTTAGGGTTGGGGTTAGGGTCAGAATGAGGGGTAGGGTGAGGTGTAGGGTTAGGGTTAGGGTGAGTGTTACGTTTACTGTGAGTGTTAGGGTTAGGGTGAGGTTTAGGGTTACTGTGAGGGTTCCAGTTAGGATTAGGCTTAGTGTTAGGGTGAGGGTAAGGGTTAGGTTGAGGGTTAGGGTTAGAGTGAGGGTTAGGGTTAATGTGAGGGTTAGGGTTAGGGTGAGGGTTAGGGTTAGGGTGATGCTTAGGGTGAGGTGGAGGGTTAGTGTGAGTGTGAGTGTGAAGGTTCGGATGAGTGTTTGGGTTAGGTTTAGGTAGAGGTTGAGGGTGAGGGTGAGGCTTAGGGTTAGTTTTAGGGTAAGGCTAAGTGTGAGGGTTAGGGATAGGCTTAGGCTTAGGCTAAGGGTGAGGGTGAGGGTTAGGGTTAGTGTTAGGTTTAGGGTTAGTGTTAGGGTTATGTTGAGGCTTAGGGTTAGGTTAGACGTTACGGTTAGGGTGAGGGTTAGGGTTAGGGATAGGTTTAGGTTGAGGATGAGGGTGAGGGTTAGGGTTAGGATTAGGGTCAGGGTGAGCCTGAGGGTGAGGGTGAGTGTGAGGTTTAGGGTTAGGGTGACGGTTAGGCTAAGGGTTAAGGTGAGCGTTAGGTTTAGGGTGATGTTTAGTTTGAGGGTGAGGGTTAGGGTGAGATTGAGTGTGAGGTTTAGGTTGAGGGTTTGGTTTAGGGTTAAGGTGAGGGTGAAGGTGAGGGTGAGGGTTAGGTTTAGGGTTAGGGTTAGGCTTAGGGTGAGGGTGATTGTGAGTTTTATGGTTAGGGTTATGGTTAGGCTTAGGTTTAAGCTGAGGTTGAGGTGAGTTTGAGGGTTAGGGTTAGGTTGACTGTGAGCATTAGGGTTAAGGTTAGGGATAGGATGAGGGCTAGATGAGGGTGAGGGTTAGGGTTAGGGTGAGTGTTAGGCTTAGGGTTAGGGTGAGGGTGAGGGTGGGGGTGAGTGTTAGGCTTAGGGTGATGGTTAGCATTAGGGTTAGGGGGAGGGTTAGGATGAGGTTTAGCAGAAGGATTAGGGTTTGGGTGAGGGCTAGGGTGACAGTGAGTGTTAGGGTTAGGCTTAGGCTTAGGCATAGGTTTAGGCTGAGGGTGATGGTGAGGGTGAGGGTTAGTGTTATGGTGATGGATATGGTTAGGTTTAGGGTGAGGGTTAGGATGAGGGTTCATGTTAGGGTGAGGGTTAGTATGAGCCTGAGGGTTACAGTAAGGGTGAGGGTTAGGTTTAGGTTGAGGGTTAGTGTAAGGGTTAGGGTTAGGGTTAGATTGAGGATTAGGGTTAGGGTTAGGGTGAGGGTTAGGGTTAGGGTTAGGGTTAGGGTGATGTTTATGTTTATGGTGAGGGTTAGGTTTAGTGTGAGGGTTAGTGTTAGGGTGAGGGTAAATGTTAGGGTGAGGTTTAGCGTTAGGGTGAGGGTTATGGTTAGGGTGAGGTTTAGGGTTAGGGTTAGGGTTATTGTTAGGGTTAGGGTTAGGTTTATATTTATGGTGAGGTTGAGGGTGAGGGTGAGGTTTAGGGTTAGGGTTAGGGTGAGATTTAGGGTTAGGGTTAGGGTTAGATTTAGGGTTAGGGTGAAGTTGAGGTTTAGGGTTAGATTTAGGGTTAGGGTGAGGGTTAGGGTGAGTGTTAGGGTTAGGGTTAGTGTTAGGGTTAGGCTTAGGGTGAGGGTTAGGGTGAGGGTTAGGTGGACGGATAGGGTAAGTTTAGGATTAGTGTTAAGGTGAGGGTGAGTGTGAGGGTTAGGGTTAGTGCTAAGTTTAGGCTTAGAATTAAGCTGAGGGTGATGGTGAAGGTGAGGGTTAGGGTTAGGGTGAGGGTTAGGGTTAGGTTTAGGGTTAGAGTTAGCCTTAAGGTGAGGTTTATGGTTAGGTTTAGGGTTCTGGTAACGGTGAGGGTTAGAGTTAGCATCAGGGTTAGGGTGAGGGTTTGGGTTATGGTTAGGGTGAGTGTTGGGGTTAATGTGAGGTTTAGGGTTATGGTTAGGGTTAGGGTGAGGGTTAGGTGGAGGGTTGGGGTTTGGGTTAGGATTAGGCTGAGGGTGAGGATTAGGGTGAGATTTAGGTTAGGCTTAGTGTTAGGAGTAAGATGAGGTTAAGGGTTAGGGTGAGGGTTGGGCTTAGGGTTAGGGTGAGAGTTAAGATGAGGGTTAGGGTTTCAGTGAGGGTGAGGGTTAATGTTAGCGTGACGGTTAGGGTTAGGATTAGGGTTAGGGAGTGGGTGATGGTTAGGATTACGGTTAGGGTTGTTGTAAGTGTTATGGTTACTGTTACATTTCCAGTGAGGGTGAGGCTGAGGGTGAAGGTTAGGGTTAGGGTTAGGGTTAGTTTTAGGGTTAGGGTTAGTTTTAGGGTTAGGATTAGTGTTAATGTTAGGGTTAGGGTTTGACTTTCGGTTTGGGTGAGGGTGAGGGTGAGGGTGAGGGTTAATTTTAGGGTTAGGGTGAGGTTGAGGCTTAGGGTTAGGATTAGGGATAGGGTCAGGGTGAGGTTTAGGGTTAGATTTAGGTTGAGGGGGAGGGTTAGGGTGAGGGTCAGGGTTAGGGTGAGTGTTAGGGTTAGCATTAGGTATAGGGTGAGGGTTAGGTTGAGGTTTAGGGTTAGGTTTGGGATTAGGTTACGGTGAGGGTGAGTGTGAGGTTTAGGGTTAGGATTAGGCTTAGGCTTAGGGTTAGGCTGAGGGTGAGGGTGGATATGAGTATTAGGCTTTTTGTGATGTTTATCCTTAGGGTTAGTGTGAGGGTTAGCATGAGGGTTAGGGATAGGATTAGGGTTAGGGTGAGGGCTAGGGTGAGGGTGAAGGTTACGGTTAGTGTTAGGTTTAGGCATAGGTTTAGGCTGAGGGTGATGGTGAGGTTGAGGGTTAGGGTTATGGTGATGGATATTTTTATTGTTAGGGGGAGGTTTAGGATGAGGGTTCGTGTTAGGGTGAGGGTTAGTATGAGCGTGATGGTAAGAGTAAAGTTGAGGGTTAGACTGAACGTGAGGGTTACAGTAAGGGTGAGGGTTAGTGTTAGGGTGAGGGTTAGGGTAAGTGTTAAGGTTAGGGTTAGATTGAGGATTAGGGTTAGGGTTAGTGTGAGGATGAGGGTTAGGGTTAGAATTAGGGTTAGGGTGAGGGCTAGCATGAGGGTGAGGGTTAGGGTTAGGGCTAAGTTTAGGGTGAGGGTTAGGGTGAGGTGTAGGGTTAGGTTTAGGGTGAGGGTTAGGTTTAGTGTGAGGGTTATGGTTAGGGTGAGGGTGAGGGTGAGGGTAAGGGTTATGGTGAGGGTTAGGTTGAGGGTGGGGGTTAGGGTTATGATTAGGTTTAGGGTTAGGGTGAGGTTTAGGGTGAGGTTGAGGGTTCAGGTTCGGGTTAGGTTTGTGGTGTGGGTGATAGCATGAGGGTTAGGGTGAGTGTTAGAGTTTGCATTAGGATTAGGGTGAGGGTTAAGTTTAGTGTTTGGGTGAGGGTGAGGGTGAGAGTTTGGTTTAAGTTGAGGATTAGAGTGAGTTTTAGGGTTAGGGTGAGTGTTAGGGTTAGAGTTAGCGTGAGGGTGACGGTGAGGGTGACGGTTAGGGTTAGAGTTATGGTGAGGGTTCGATTAAGTGTGAGGTTTAGGGTGAGTATGAGGTTAAGGGTTAGTGTGAGGGTTAGGCTGCGTGTGAGGGTTAGGGTTAGGGTTTGGTTTAGGGTGAGGTTTAGATTTAGGGTTAGGGTTTGGGTTATGCTTAGGGTTAGTTTGAGGGTTATGCTGAGGGTTAGGATTAGGATTCGTGTGAGGGTTAGGTTGAGGGTTAGGGTGAGGTTGAGGGTTAGTATTAGGGTGAGGGTTACGGTTATTATTAGGGTTAGGGTTAGGTTTAGGGTGACGGTGAGGTTTAGGGTGAGGGTTAGAGTTAGGGTTAATGTGAGGATTAGGATAAGGGGTAGGGTTATGGATAGGTTTAGGGTTAGGATTAATGTGAGGTTAAGAATTAGGGTGTGGGTGAGGTTTAGGGTTAGGAATAGTGATAGGGTTGATGTTACGCTGAGGGTGAGGGTGAGGGTGAGAGTTTTGTTTAGGGTTGGGTGAGGGCTATGGTTTGGGTTAGGGTATGGGTGAGGATTAGTGTGAGGGTGATTGTAAGGATAAAATTGAGGGTTAGACTGAGGATGAGAGTTAAGATAAGGGTGAGGGATAGGGTTAGGGTGAGGGTTAGGTTAAGGGTTAGGGATAGGGTGAGGGTTAGATTGAGGATTAGGTTAGGGTTAGTGTGAGGTTTGGGGTGAGGATGAGGGTTATGATTAGGTTGAGGGTTAGGTTTAGAATTAAGGTTACAGTGAGGGCTTGGGTGAGGGTGAAGTTTAGCTTTAGGGTTAGGGTGAGGTTTAGGGTTAAGGTGAGAGAGGGTTAGTGTGAGGGTTAGTGTTAGAGTTAGGGTTAGTGTTAGGGTGAGGGGAAGTGTTAGGGTGAGGGTTAGTGTTAGGGATAGGTTATGCTTAGGGTTAAGGTTAGGGTGAGGGTGATTGTGTGGGTTAGGGTTAGGTTTAGGTTTAGGGTTAGGGTTATGCTGAGGGTGAGGTTGAGCTTGAGGATTAGGGTTAGGGTGATGTTTAGGATTAGGGTTAGGGTGAGGGTTAGTATGAGGGTTAGGATGAAGGTGAGGTTTAGGGTTAGGTTTAGGGTGAGGTTTAGGGTTAGGGTTAGGGTTAGGTTGAGGTTGAGGTTTAGGTTTAGAGTTAGGGTTAGGGTGATGGTTAGTGTTAGGGTTAGTGTTAGGTTTAGGGTTTGGGTGAGTGTTAGGGTTAGGGTTAGGGTTAGGGTTATGTTGAGGGTGAGGTTTAGGGTTATAGTAAGTCTTAGGGTTAGTATGAGGGTTAGTGTTAGGGTGAGGGTAAGTGTTAGGGTGAGGGTTAGGATTAGGTTTAGGGTTAGGGTGAGGTTTAGGGTGAGGGTGAGTTTTAAGGTTAGGGATAGGTTTGTGGTGTGGGTAAGTGATAGCATGAGGGTTAGGGTGAGGGTTAGAATTAGCATTAGGGCTAGGGTGAGGGTGAGGGTGAGGATGCAGGTGAGAGTGAGGATTAGGGTGAGGATTAGGGTGAGGTTTAGGGTTAGGGTGAGGGTGAGGGTTAGGGTGTGTGTTAGGATTAGGGTTATCCTTAGGGTTAGGGTGAGGGTTAGGCTGAGGTTTAGGCTGAGGTTTAGGCTTAGGATTAGGGTGAGGGTTAGGGTGAGGGTGAAGGTTAGAATTCTGGTGAGGTTTAGGATTATTATTAGGGTTAGAGTCAGCTTTAGGTTGACGGGGAGGTTTAGGCTGAGGGTTGGGGTGAGGTTTAGGGTTAGGGTTAAGGTGAGTGTTAGTATAAGGGGTAGGGTTAAGGTTATGGTGAGGGTTAGGTTTAGTGTGAGAGTTAGATTTAGGGTTAGGGTTAGGATTAGTGTGAGGGTAAGAATTAGGGTGATGGTTAGGGTGAGGGTGAGGTTTAGGGTTAGGAATAGTGATAGGGTTAGTGTTAGGCTGAGGGTGAGGGTGAAGGTGAGGGTGAGGGTTAGGGTTAGGTTTAGGGTGAGGGCTAGGGTGCGGGTTAGGGATAGGGTGAGTGTTAGGGTGAGGGTGATGGTAAGGGTAAAGGTGAGGGTTAGGCTGAGGGTGAGGGTTAATATAAGCGTGAGTTTTAGTGTTAGGGTGAGGGTTAGGGTAAGGGTTCGGGTTAGAGTTAGGGTGAGGGTTAGACTGATTATTAGGGTTAGGGTTAATGTGAGGATGAGGGTTATGGTTAGGGTGAGGGTGAGGGTTACTATTAGGGTTAGGGTGAGGGCTAGGGTGAGGGTGAGGGTTAGAGATAGAGTAAGGGTTAGGGCTAGGTTTAGGATTAGGTTGAGGGTTAGGGTTAGAATTAGGGTTAGGGTGAGGGCTAGGGTGAGGTTTAGGGTTAGGTTTAGGGTTAGGGTGAGGTTTAGGTTTAGGGCGAGGGTGAGGTTAAGGTTTAGGATGAGGGTTAGGGTGAGGGTTAGGCTTAGGGTTAGGGTTAGGGTGAGGATAAGGTTGAGGATTAGGCTGAGTGTTAGGGTGACGGTGAGGGTGAGGGTGAGGGTTGGGGTTAGGGTTAGAGTGAGTGTTAGGGTGAGGGGTAGAGTTAGGGTTAATGTGTGGATTAGGGTTACTGTGAGGGATAGGTTTAGAGTGAGGATAAAGGTTAGGGTGAGGGTTAGGGTAGGGTGAGGGTTAGCGTTAGGGTTAGGGTGAGGGTTAATGTTAGGTTGGAGGTTAGGGTTAGGTTGAGGGTTAGGGTGAGTGTCAGGTTTCGTGTGAGTGATAGGGTTAGGGTTAGAGTGAGGGTTATGGTTAGGGTGATGTGTAGAATGAGGGTTAGGGTTAGGGTGAGATTTAAGGTAAGGGTAAGGTTTAGGTTGAGGGTGAGGGTAAGGGTTAGGATTAGGGTGAGGGTTAGTGTTAGGGTTACGGTTAGAGTTAGGGAGAGGGGTAGGGTGAGGAGTAGGGTTAAAGTTAAGTTTAGGGTTAGTGTGAGGGTTAGGTTTAGGGTGAGGATTAGCTAAGGGTGAGGGTTGGGGTGAGGGTGAGTGTTAGAGTGAGGATGAGGGTTCTGGAGAGTGTGAGGGTTAGGGTTTGGGTGATGGTTATGGTTAGTGTGAGTGTTAGGGTGATGGTGAGGGTGAGTGTTAGGGTTGGGATTAGAGTTACAATGAGGGGTAGGGTGAGGGGTAGGGTTAGGTTTAGGGTGAGAGTTAGGGTTACTGTGAGGGTTAGCGTTAAGGTGAGTTTTAGGGTTACTGTGAGGGTTCAAGTTAGGGTTAGGCTTAGTGTTAGGGTGAGGGTAAGGGTTGGGTTGAGGGTTAGGGTTAGGTTGAAGGTTAGGGTTAATGTGAGTGTTAGGTTTAGGGTGAGGTTAGGGTGAGGGTTAGTGTTAGGGTGATGTTTAGGGTGAGGGTGAGGTTTAGGGTGAGGGTGAAGGTGAAGGTTGGGTTGAGTGTTTGGGTTAGGGTTAGGATGGGGTTGAGGGTGAGGGTGAGGCTTAGGGTAAGGTTGTGTGTGAGGGTTACGGATAAGGTTAGTCTTAGGCTGAGGGTGAGGGTGAGGCTGAGGTTTAGGGTTAGGGTTAGGGTTATGGTGAAGGTTAGGGTTAGGTTGGAAGTTACGGTTAGGGTGAGGGTTAGGGTTAGGGATAGGTTTAGTTTGAGGGTGAGGATGAGGGTTAGGGTTAGGATTAGGGTTAAGGTGAGCCTGAGGTTGAGGGTTAAGTTGAGGGTTAGTGTTACGGTAGGGTTAGGCTAAGGGTTAGAGTGAGGTTTAGGTTTAGGGTGATGTTTAGGTTGAGGGTGAGGGTTAGGGTGAGGTTGAGGGTGAGGTTTCGGTTGAGGGTTTGGGTTAGGGTGGTGAGGGTGAAGGTGAGCGTGAGGGTTAGGTTTAGAGTTAGGGTTAGGCTTAGGGTGAGGGTGATTGTGAGGGTTAGGGTTAGGGTTATTTTTAGGCTTAGGTTAAAGCTGAGGGTGAGTGTGAGTGTTAGGGTTAGGGTGAGTGTTAGCGTTAGGGTTAGGGTTAGGGATAGGCTGAGGGTTAGATGAGGGTGAGGCTTAGGGTTAGGGCGAGTGTTAGGCTTAGGGTTAGTGTGAGGGTTAGGGATAGTTTGATGGTTAGGGTGAGGTTTAGAGTAAGGGTGAGGGTGAGGGTGAGCGTGACTGTTAGGGTGCAGGTGAGGTTTAGGGTTAGGTTTAGGGTTAGGGTGAGGGTTTAGTGTTAGTGTTAGGATGATGGTTAGGATGAGAGGTAGGGTTAGGGTTAGGGTGAGCTTCAGGGTTAGATTAAGGGTTACCGTTAGGGTTAGGGTTAGGGGGAGGTTTAAGGTGAGGGTTAGGGTTAGGTTTAGTGTTAAGGTGAGGGTTAGGGTGAGGGTAAGTTTTAGGGTGAGGGTTAGGGTGAGTGTGAGGTTAGGGTTAGGTTATGGAGTGGTTTAGGGTTAGATTTAGGATGAAGTTGAGGGTGAGAGTGTGGGTTAGGGATTAGTTTTAGGGTTAGGGTTAGTGTTATTGTTAGGGTTAGGGTTACGATTACAGTGAGGTTGCTGGTGAGGTGAGGTTTAGCGTTAGGGTTAGCGTTAGGGTGAGGGTTAGGGTGAGGGTAAGTGTTGGGGTGTGAGTTAGGGTTAGGTGAGGTTAAGGGTTAGGGTTAGGGTTAGGTTGAGGGTTAGGGTTAGCATTAGGTTTACCTTGAGGACTAGGGTGAGGGATAGGGTTAGGTTAGGGTGAGGGTTAGGGTTAGGGTGAGCATTAGGGTGAGGGTAAGAATAAGGGTAAGGGTGAGGGTTAGGGTGAGTTTGAGGGTTACAGTAAGAGTGAAGGTTATGATGAGGGTGAGGTTTAGGTTGAGGTTTAGGATTAGGGTGAGGGTGAGATTGCGGGTTAGGGTGAGGGTAAGGGTTAGGGTTAGGGTGAGGGTAAGATAAGGTTGAGGGTTAGGGTTAGGTTTAGGGTGAGGGTTAGAGTGAGTGTGAGGTTTAGGGTTAGGGTTAGTGTTA
Source organism: Dipodomys merriami (assembly GCF_024711535.1). Classification (NCBI taxonomy): domain Eukaryota; kingdom Metazoa; phylum Chordata; class Mammalia; order Rodentia; family Heteromyidae; genus Dipodomys; species Dipodomys merriami. The sequence goes on along the minus strand of NW_027206335.1, from coordinate 2,646,753 downwards.
GGGTGAGGGTAAGTGTTAGGGTTTTGTATAGGTTTACGGTGAGGGTGAAGGATAGGTTTCGGGTGAGGGTTAGGGTTAGGGTTAGGGTGAGGGTGAGGGTTAGTATAAAGTTTAGGGTTAGGGTTATTTTTAGGTTTAGGTTTAGGTTTATGATTACGTTGACGGTGAGGGTTATGGTTAGGGTGAGGTTTAGGATTAGGGTTAGTTTTAGGGTTAGGGTTAGCATGAGGTTTAGGGTAAGTGGTAGGGTTAAGGTTAGGGTGAGGGTAAGGGTTAGTTTGAGGGTTACGGTTAGAGATAGGGTGAGGGTTAGGATGAGGGTAGGGTGAGGGTAAGTTTTAGGGTGAGGGTTAGAGTGAGTGTGAGGTTTAGGGTTATGGTTAGTGTTAGGGTGAGGGTAAATGTTACGGTTAGGTTTAGGTTTACGGTGAGGGTGAGGGTTAGGTTTAGGGTGAGGGTTAGTGTTAGGTTAGGGTTAAGGTGAGGGTGAGGGTTAGGATAAAGTTTAGGGTTAGGGTTATTTTTAGAATTATGTTTATGTTTATGGTTATGTTGAGGGTGAGGGTTAAGGTTATGGTGAGGTTTAGCATTAGGGTTAGGTTTAGGGTTAGGGTTAGGATGAGGTTTAGGATGAGTGGTAGTGTTAAGGTTAGGGGGAGGGTTAGGCTTAGGGTTAGGGTTAGGTTGAGGGTTAGGATTAGTGTTAGAGTTAGGGTTAGGGTAAGGATGAGGGTTTCGGGTTAGGGTTAGGGTTAGGGTTAGTTTGAGGATTTCGGTGAGGGTTATGATTAGGGTTAGGGTAAGGGTTAGCGTTAGGGTGAGGGTTATGGTTAGCATTAGTGTTAGAGTTAGTGTTAAGTTTAGGGTGAGGGTTATGGTGAGGGTGAGGTTTAGGGTTAGGTTTAGGTTTATCATGTGGGTGAGTGACAGTGTGAGGGTTAGGGTGAGTGTTAGAGTTAGCATTAGGGTTAGGGTGAAGGTTATGGTGAGGGTTAGGTTTAGTGTGAGTGTTAGGTTTAGGGTTAGGTTTAGGATTAGTGTGAAGGTAAGAATTAGGGTGATGGTTAGGGTGAGGGTGAGGTTTAGTGTTAGGATTTGGGTTATCGTTAGTGTTACGCTGAGGGTGATGGTGAGGGTGAGGGTGAGGGTGAGTTTTAGGGTTAGGGTTAGGGTGAGGGCGAGGATGAGGGTTAAGGTTAGGGTGAGGTATAGGGTTAGGGTGAGGGTTAAGTTTAGAGTTATGGTTAGGTTTAGGGTGAGTTTGAGGGTGGTATGAGGGTGAGGTTTAGGGTGAGGGTTAGGGTTAGGGTTAAAATTAGGGTGAGGTTTAGGGTTACTGGTAGTGTTACGGTTATGGTTAGTATTAGGGTTAATGTGTGGGTTAGGGTTAGGGTGAGGATAAAGTAAGGGTTAGGGTTAGGGTGAGGGTGAGGTTTATGGTTACTGTTTGAGTGAGGGTTAGGGTTTGGTTTAGTGTTAAGGTAAGGTTGAGGGTGAGGGTTAGGGTTAGGCTTATGGTTAAGGAGAGGGTGAGGGTGAGTGTGAGGTTTAAGGTTAGGTTTAGGGTTAGGGTGAATGTTAGGGTTAGAGTGGAGGTTAGGATTAGGGTTAGGGTGAGGGTTAGGTTTTGGGTTAGGCTGAAGGTTAAGGTTAAGATTAGGGTGAGGTTTAGGGTGAGGGTTAGGGGGAGGGGGAGGGTTAGGTTTAGAGTGAGACTTAGGGTTAGGATTAGGGTTAGGGTCATAGTTAGGGTGACTGTGAGGTTTAGGGTGAAGTTTAGAGTGAGGGTTATGTTTAGGGTGAAGGTGAGGGCTAGGGTAAGGGGTAGGGTTACGGTTAGGGTGAGGTTTAGGTTTAGTGTGAGAGTAAAGGTTAGGGTTAGGGTTAGGATTAGAGTGAGGGAAAGAATTAGGGTGATGGTTAGGGTGATGGTGAGGTTTAGGTTTAGGAATAGGGATAGGGTTAATGTTACACTGAGGGTGAGGATGAGGGTGAGGGTGAGCGTTAGGTTTAGGGTTAGGGTGAGGGCTAGGGTGAGGGTTATTAACGGTTAGGGTGAGGGCTAGGGTTAGGGTGAGGGTAAGGGTTAGGTTTAGTTTGAGGGTGGTGTGAGGGTGAGGTTTAGGGTGAGGCTTTGGGTTAGGGTGAGGGCTAGGTTGAGGGTGAACTTTAGGGTTATGATGAGGGTTAGCGTTAGGTTTAGGGTGAGGGTTAGGTTTAGTGTGAGGTTTACGGTTAAGGTTAGGTTGAGGTTGCGGGTAAGGGTTATGGTGAGGTTTCGGGTGAAGGTGAAGTTTAGGGTTATGACGAGAGATAGGGTTAGGTTTAGGCTGAGGGTGAGAGTGAGGGTGCGGGTGAGGTTTAGGGTTAGGGTTAGGGTTAGGGTGAGGGTGAGGGCTAGGGTGAGGGTCAGGGTTAGGGTGAAGGTGAGGTTGAGGATGAGGCTGAGCGTTAGGGTGAGGGTGAGGGTTTGGTTTAGGGTTAGGCTTAGGGTGAGGTTGAGGTTTAAGATTAGGTTTAGGGTTATTTTTAGGGTTAGAGTGAGGGTTACAGTTCAGTTTAGGGAGAGGGTGAACGTTAGGGTTATGGTTAGGGTTAGGGTGAGGTTTAGGTTTAGGGTTAGGGTTAGTGTTAAGATGAAGTTTATGGTGAGTGGTAGGGTTAGGGTTAAGGTGAGGGTTAGGGTTAGTGTGACGGTTAGAGTGAGGGTTAGGGTTAGGGTTAAGGTGAGGGTTAGGTTGAGCGTTAGGGTTTTGGTTAGTGTTAAGGTGAGGGTGAGGGTTAGGATGAGGTTTAGGGTAAGGGTGAGGGTTAGGGTTAGGGTGGAGTTTAGGATTAAGGTTAGGGTTATGGTTAGGTTGAGAGTTAGGTTTAGGGTTAGGGTTAGGTTTACGCTGAGGGTGAGGGTTAGGGTTATGGTGAGGGTTTGGTTTAGAGTAAGGGTTAAGGTGAGGGTGAGTTTTAGGATTAGGATTAGGGTTAGGGTTAGGGTGACGGTGAGGGTTACGGTTAGGGTTAGTGTTATAGTGAGGGTGAGGGTTAGGTTTAGGGTGAGGTTTAGGGTTAGGGTTAGGGTTAAGGTGTGGGTTTGTGTTAGGATTAGAGTTAGGGTCAGGGTTATTGTTAGGGTTAGGGTTAGTGTTAGGGTTAGGTTTAGGGTGAGGGTGAGGGTTACCGTTAGGTTTAGGTATAGTGTTAGGGTTAGGATTAGCGTGAGGGTGAGGGTGTGGGTTAGGGTTAGGGTTAATGTGAGGGTGAGGGTTAGTGTGAGGGTTAGGGTTAGGGTGAGGGTGAGGGTGAGGTTGAGGGTGAGTGTTAGGGTTAGTATGAGGTTTAGGGTTAGGGTTAAGGTTAGGCTTAGGTTGAGGGTTTGGCTTAGGTTTAGGGTTAGGTTGAGGGTTAGGCTGAGGGGTATGGTTAGGTTTAGGGTGAGGATTAGGTTTAGTGTGAAGGTTAGGCTTAGGGTTAGGGTGAGGTTAAGGATTAGGGGGAGTGTTAGTGTCAGGGTTAACGTTAGGTTTAGGTTTAGGGTGAGGCTTAGCGTTAGGGTTAGGGTTACTGTGATGGTGAGGGCTAGGTTTAGGGTGAGGGTTAGGGTTAGGGTTAGGCTTAGGCATATGGTTAGGATTAGGGTGATGCTGAGGGTGGGACTTAAGGTTATGGTGATGGATAGGGTTAGGGTTAGGGTGAGGGTTAGGATGAGGGTTCGGTTTAGGGTGAGGTTTAGGATGAGAGTGACGGTAAGAGCAAAGGTGAGGGTGAGACTGAGGGTGAGGGTTATGGTAAGGGTTAGGCTTAGGGCTAGGGTGAGTGTTAGGGTAAGGGTTAGGGTTAGGGTTAGATTGAGGATTAGGTTTAGGGATAGTGTGAGGTTTAGATTGAGAATGAGGGTTAGGGTTAGAATTAGGGTTAGGGTGAGGGCTAGCGTGAGGGTGAGGGTTAGGGTTAGGGTTAAGTTTAAGATGAGTGTTAAGGTGAAGAGTAGGGTTAGGATTAGGGTTAGTGTTAGTGTTATTGTTTGAGTTAGGGTTACGGTTACGGTGAGGGTGAGGATGAGGGTTAGGGTTAGGGTTAGGGTGAGGTTTTTAATGTTAGGGTTAGGGTTAGAATTAGGGTTAGGCTGATGGTTAGGGTTAGGGTTAAGGGGAGGGATAGGATGAGGATTAGGAATATGGTTAGGGTAAGGGCTAGGTTGAGGGTGAGGTTTAGGGTTAGGGTTAGGGTGAGGTTTAGGGTTAAGTTTAGGGTTTGGGTTAGGGTGAGAGTAAAGTTTAGTGTTAGAGTTAGTTTTAGCATGAGGCTGAGGGTGAGGGTTAGGGTTAAGGTTAGTGTTAGGGTTAGGGTGAGGGTGAGGTTTAGGGTGAGGTTGAGTTTTAGGCTTAGGGTTAGGATTAGGATTATGGTAAAGGTTAGGATGAGTGTGAGGGTTAGGGTTAGGGTTAGGCTTAGGCTTAGGATTAGACTGAGGGTGAAGGTGAGGTTGTAGTTTGGGGTTAGGGTGAGTGTTAGGGTTAGGCTTAGGGTTAGGATTAGGATTAGGGTAAGGGTTATGGTGAGCGTGAGGTTTAGTTTTAGAATTAAGTTAAGGGGGAGGCTGAGGTTGAAGGTGAGGGTTAGGGTTAGTGTTAGGGTAAGGTTTAGGGTTAGGGTTAGGGTGAGGGTTAGGATGAGGGTTAGGATTATGGTCAGGGTGAGGGTTAGGGGTAGAGTGAAGGATAGGGTTAGGATTAGGGTTAGGGTGAGTGTTAGGGTTAGTGTTAGGGTGAGGTTTAGGATGAGGGTTAGGATTAGGGTTAGGGTGAGGCCTAGAGTGAGGGTGAGGTTTAGTGTTAGGGTTATTGTGAGGTTTAGGGTTAGGGATAGGGTTAGGGTGAGGGTGAGATTTAAGGTTAGAGTTAGGGTAAGGGTGAGGCTGAGGTTGAGGGTTAGGGTTAAGGTTAGTGTTATTGCTAGGGTAAGGGTGAGGTTTAGGGTGATGGTGAGGGTTATGCTTAGGGTTAGGATTAGGATTAGGGTAAGGGTTAGGGTGAATGTGAGGGTTAGGGTTAGGGTTAGGGTTCAGCTTATGGTTAGGCTGAGGGTGAGGGTTAGGGTTAGGGTGAGGGTAAGTGATAGGGTTAGTGTGAGAGTTAGGGTTCTGTTAAGTTTAGGGTTAGGGTGAAAGTTACGGTTACGGTTACGGTGAGCGTGAGCATTAGGGTTAGGTTGAGGTTTAGCGTTAGGGTTAGGGTGAGGGTTAGGATGAGGATTAGGTTTAAGATTAGGGTTAGGGTGAGTGCTAGGGTGAGGATTAGGTTTAGTGTTAGGGTAAGGTTTAGGGTTAGGTTTAGGGTTAGGGTGAGGGTTAGGATGAGGGTTAGGGTTATAGTGAGGTTGAGGGTTACATTAAGGTGAGGGTTAGGATTAGGGTTAGGGTGAGGGTGAGTGTTAGCATTAGGGTTAGGGTTAGGTTTAGGGTTAGGATTAGTGTTATTTTTAGGGTAAGCGTTTGAGTTATGGTGACGGTGACGGTGAGGGTGAGGGTTAGGGTTAGGGTTAGGGTGAGGTTTAGGGTTAGGGTTAGGTTTAGGGTTAGGGTGAGGGTGAGGTTAAGGGTTATATTTAGGGTTTGTTGGAGGGTTAGGTCGAGGGTTGGGGTTAGGATTAATGTTAGTGTTAGGCTTAAGTTGAGGGTTAGGTTGAGGGTGATGGTTAGGGTTAGGGTTAGGATTAGGATTAGGGTAAGTGTTAGGGTGAGTGAGAGGGTTAAGGTTAGGATTAGGATTAGGTTAAGTCTTCGGCTGAGGATGAGGGTGAGGGTGAGGGTTAGGGTTAGAGTATGGTTTAGGTTTATGGTTAGGTTGATTGTGAGGGTTAGGGTTAGGGATAGGATTAGGGTTAGGCTGAGGCTGATGGTGTGGGTGAGGGTTCGGTTTAGGGTGAGCGTTATCGTTAGGGTTATGGGGAGAGTTAGGATGATGGTTAGGGTTAGGATTAGGGTTAGGGTGAGGGCTAGGTGAGGGTGAGGTTTCGGGTTAGGGATAGGGTGAGGTTTTGGGTTAGGGTTAGGGTGAGGTTGAGGTTTAGGTTTAGAGTTAGGTTTAAGGTGAGGCTGAGTGTGAGGCTTAGAGTTAGGGTTAGGATTAGGATTAGGGTAAGGGTTAGGGTGAGTGTGAGGGTTAGGGTTAGGTTTAGCGTTCGGCTTAGGGTTACACTGAGGGTGAGGATGAGGGTAAGGGTTAGTGTTTGAGTGAGGGTTAGGGTTACATTTAGGGTGAGAGTTAGGGTGAGAGTTAAGTTTAAGGTTAGGGTGAGGGTTAGGGTTAGGGTTACATTTTGCTTTAGGGTTAGGGTTAGGTTGAGGGTTAGGGTTAGGTTTAGGGTTAGGGTGAGGTTTAGGGTTAGGTTTAGGGTGAGGATTAGGATGAGTGTTAGGGTTACAGTAAGGGTAATGGTTAGGGTTAAAGTGAGGGTTAGGGTTAGGATTAGAGTTAGGGTGACGGTGAGGTTTAGTATGTGGATTAGGGTTAATGTTATTGTTAGGGTTATGGTACCGGTTAAGGTGAGGGTGAGTGTGAGTGTTAGGATTAAGGTTAGGGTTAATGTTATTGTTAGCGTTAGGGTTACAGTTATGGTGAGGGTGAGGATGAGGGTTAAGGTTAGGGTTAGAGTGAGGTTTTTAGTGTTAGGCTTAGGGTTAGAATTAGGGTTAGAGTGAGGGTTAGCGTTAGGGTTAGGGGGAGGGTAAGGATGAGGATTAGGGATAGGATTAGTGTTAGGGTAAGGGCTAGGGTGAGGGTGAGGTTTAGGTTTAGGGTTAGGGTGAGGTTTAGGGTTATGTTTAGGGTTTGGGTTAGGGTGAGGTTAAGGTTTAGTTTTAGTTAGGGTTAGGGTGAGGCTGAGGGTGAGGGTAAGGGTTAGTGTTAGTGTAAGGTTAGGGTGAGAGTGAGGGTGAGGGAGAGGGTTAGGGTGAGGGTAAGGGTTAGGCTTAGGATTAGGATTAGGATTAAGGTAAAGGTTAGGGTGAGTGTGAGGGTTAGTGTTAGGGTTAGGCTTAGGCTTAGGATTAGACTGATGGTGAAGGTGAGGGTGAAGTTTAGGGTTAGGGTGAATGTTATGCTTAGGCTTAAGGTTTAGTTTTAGTTAGGGTTAGGGTGAGGCTCAGGGTGAGGCTTAGGGTTAGTGTTAGTGTTAGGTTAGGGTGAGAGTGAGGGTGAGGGAGAGGGTTAGGGTGAGGGTGAGGGTTAGGCTTAGAATTAGGATTAGGATTACGGTAAAGGTTAAGGTGAGTGTGAGGGTTAGTGTTAGTTTTAGGCTTAGGCTTAGGATTAGACTGATGGTGAAGGTTAGGGTTAAGGTTAGGATTAGACTTATGGTGAGGGTGAGGTGAGGGTTAGGGTTAGGGTGAGGGTTGGGGTCAGGGTTAGAGTGAGGGGTAGGGTGAAGGGTAGGTTTAGAGTGAGAGTGTGTTTGAGGGTTAGGGTTAGTGTTAGGGTAAGGTTTAGGGTTAGGGTTAGGGTTATGGTTAGGGTTAGGCTTAGGGTGAGTGTGAGGTTTAGGGTTTGAGTAAGGATTAGGCTTAGAGTTCGGCTGAGGGTGAGGGTGAATGAGAGTTTTAGGGTTAGAGTGAGGTTTAGGTTTAGGGTTAGTGTGAGTGTTAGGGTTAGGGATAGGATTAGAGTTAGTCTGAGGGTAATGGTGTGGGTGAGGATTAGGTTTAGGGTGAGGGTTAGGGTTAGGGTTATGGGGAGGGTTAAGATGAGGGTTAGTGTTAGGATTAGGGTTAGGGTGAGGGCTAGGGTGAGAGTGAGGTTTAGGCTTAGGGTTAGGGTGAGGTTTAGGATTAGGTTTAGGGGAGGTTGAGGTATAGGTTTAGAGTTAGGGTTAAGGTGAGGCTGAGGGTGAGGGTTAGAGTTAGGGTTAGGCTTAGGATTAGGGTAAGGGTTAGGGTGAGTGTGAGGGTTAGGGTTAAGATTAGGGCTTGGCTTAGGGTTACACTGAAGGTGAGGGTGAGGTTGTGAGTTAGGGTTTGGGTGAGGGTTAGGGTTAGTTTTATGGTGAGAGTTAGGGTTCAGTTTAAGTTTAGTGTTAGGGTGAGGTATAGGGTTAGGTTTAGGTTGAGGTTTAGGGTTAGGGTTAGGTTGAGGGTTAGGGTTAGGTTTAGGGTTAGGGTGAGGTTTAGGATTAGGGTTAGGGTGAGGGTTAGGGTTAGGGTGAGGGTTAGGATTGGAGTTAGGGTGAGGGCTAGGGTGAGGGTGAGGGTTAGGGTTAGTTATAGGGTGAGGTTTCAGGTTAGGTTTAGGTTTAGCATGAGGGTTCGGATGAGGGTTAGGGTTACGGTAAGGGTTATGGTTAGAGTTAAGTTGAGGGTTAGGGTTAGGATTAGGTTTAGGGTGAGAGTGAGGTTTAGGATTAGGATTAGTGTTAATGTTGTTGTTAGGGTTAGGGTTATGGTTACGGTGAGGGTGAAGGAGAGGGGTAGGATTAGGGTTAGTGTTAATGTTATTGTTAGGGTTAGGGTTAGGGTTACAGTGAGGGTGAGGATGATGGTTAGGGTGAGGTTTTTAGTGTTATGGTTAGGGTTAGAATTAGGGTTAGGGTGAGTGTTAGGGTTAGGGTTAAGGTTAGGGTTAGGGTTAGTGCTAGGGTGAGAGTCAGCAGGAGGGTTAGGGTTAGGGTTAGGGTTAGGATTAGGGTTAGGGTGAGTGTGAGGGTGTGGTTTAGGGTTAGGGTTGAGGTTAGGCTTAGGGTTAGGCTGAGGGTGAGTTTGAGTGTGAGGGTTAGGGTTAGGGTGAAACTGAGGGTGAGGGTTAGGGTTAGTGTTATCATTAGGTTTAGGGTTAGAATAATGGTGAGGGTGAGGAGTATGGTTAGGTTTAGGATGAGGTTAAGGGTTAGTGTTCCTATTAGTGTTAGGGTTAGGGTTATGGTGAGACATAGGAGGAGGGTTAGGGCTAGGGTTAGGTTTAGGTTTAGGGTTAGGGTGAGGGTGAGGGCGTGGTTTAGGGTTAGGTTTGGTGTTAGGCTTAGAGTTAGGCTGAGGGTGAGGTTGAGGGTAGGGTTAGGGTTAGGGTGAGGCTGAGTGGGTGAGGTTTAGGCTTAGGTTTAAGATTAGGATTAGGATTAGGATTACTGTAAAGGTTAGGGTGAGTGTGAGGGCTAGGGTTAGGGTTAGGTTTAGGATAAGGATTACACTGAGCATGAAGGTGAGGGTGAAGTTTAGGGTTAGGGTGAATGTTAGGGCTAGGCTTAGGGTTAGGATTAGGATTAGGGTAAGGTTTAGGGTGAGGGTGAGGTTTAGTTTTAGAGTTAGGGTAAGGGTGAGGCTGAGGTTGAAGTTGAGGGTTAGGGTTAGTGTTAGGATAAGGTTTAGGGTTAGGGTTAGGGAGAGGGTTAGGATGAGGGTTAAGGTAATGATCAGGGTGAGGGTTAGTGGTAGAGTGAGGGTGAGGGTTAGGATTAGTATTAGGGTGAGGGTGAGTGCTAGCATTAGTTTTAGGGTTAGTGTTAGGGTTAAGTTTAGGGTTAGGATTAGCGTTATTTTTAGCGTTAGGGTTAGAGTTATGGTGAGGGTGAGTGTGAGGGTTAGGATTATGGTTATGGTGAAATTTAGGGTTCAGGTTAGGATTAGGTTTAGGGTGAGGGTGAGGTTTAGGGTTCGATTTAGGGTTATTTGGAGGGTTAGGTAGAGGGTTAGGTTTAGAGTTAGTGTTAAGGTTAAGGTTAGGATGAGGTTTAGGTTGAGGTTTAAGGTTAGGGTTAGGCTTAAGATTAGGATTAGGGTTAGGGGAGGGTGAGTGTGAGGGTTAGGGTTAGGGTGATGGTTAGGGTTAGGGTTACAGAGAGGTTTAGGATGAGGGTTAGGCTTAGGATTAGAGTTAGGGTGAGGGCTAGGGTGAGGGTGAGGGGTGGGGTAAGTGTTAGGCTTAGGCTTAGGCTTAGGCTGAGCATGAGGTTCAGGGTGAGGGTTAGGGTTAGGTTTAGGGTGAGGTTCAGTGTTAGGGTTAGGGTTAGAGTTAGGGGTAGAGTGAGGGTGAGGTTTAGGAGTAGAGTTAAGGTTAGCGTGAGGATTAGGCTTAGGGTGAGGCTTAGGGTTAGTGTTAGTGTTAGGTTGAGAGTGAGGTTTAGATTGAGGTTTAAGGTTAGGGTTAGGGTTAGTGTGAGGGTTAGGGTTAGGGTTACTGTTAGTGTGAGGGTAAGTGTTAGGGTGAGGGAATGGTTTAGGTTGAGGGTTATGGTTAGGGTGAGGGTTTGGATTAGGGTTAGGCTTATTTTTACGGTTAGGTTCATGGTTAAGGTTACTGTGAGTGTGAGGGTGAGGGTTAGGGTTAGGGTTAGGGTGAGGTTTAGGGATTGTGTTAGGGTTAGATTAAGGGTTAAGGTGAGGGTGAGTGTGAGGGTTAGGGTTAGAGTTAGACTTAGGCTTAGGTTTAGGCTGAGGGTGTGGGTTGGGTGAGGATTAGGTTTAGGGTGATGGTTAGGGTTAGGGTTAGGGTTAGGGTTAGGGTGGGGTTTAGGGTTACGGTTAGGGTTTGGTTTAGGGTGAGGGTGAGTTTTAGGGTTAGATATAGGGTTAGGGGAACTTTAGGGTGAGGGTTAGGGTTAGGGTTAAGTTTAGATTTAGGGTGAGTGTGCGGGTGAGTGTGAGGGTTAGGTTTAGGTTTAGGGTTAGGCTTAGGGTTAGGCTGAGGGTGAGGGTTAGGGTTAGGGTGAGGGTTAGTGTTAGGGTTATGGTGAGGGTTAGATTGAGTTTAGGGTTAGGATTAGGGTTAGGGTGAGGGCTAGGTTGAGGGTTATGTTTAGGGTGAGGTTTAGGGTGTGGTTTATGGTTAGGGTTAGGTTTAGTGTTAGGGTTTGGGTGAGGTTTAGGGTAAGAGTTAGGGTTAATTTGACGCTGAGGGTGAGGTTTAGGGTTAGCTTTAGGAATAGTATTAGTGTAAGGTTTAGGGTGAGTGTGATGGTTAGCGTAAGGTTTAGGGTTAGGCTTAGGGTTACACTGGGGTGAGTTTAAGGGTTAGGGTGAGGGTTAGGGTTAGGATTAGGGTGAGAGTTAGTGTTCAGGTTAAATTTAGGGTTAGGGTGAGGGTTAGGGTTAGGGTTAAGTTGAGCTGAGGGTTAGGGTTAGGTTGAGGGTTAGGGTTAGGCTTAGGATTAGGGTGAGGTTTAGGGTTAGGGTTAGGGTGAGGTTTAGGATGAGGATTAGGGTTAAGATTAGGGTTAGGGTGGGGGCTAGGGTTAGGTTGAGGGTCAGGGTTAGTGTTAGGGTGAGGTTTAGGTTTAGGGTGAGGGTTAGGATAAGGGTTAGTGTTATGGTAAGGGTGAGGATTAGGGTTAGGGTGAGGGTTAGTGTTAGGATTAGGTTTAGGGTGAGGGTGAGAGTTAGGAATAGGGTTAGGGTTAAGGTTATTGTTAGGGTGAGGGTTAGGGTTACGGTTACTGAGAGGGTGAGGGTGAGGGTTAGTTTTAGATTTAGGGTTAGATTTTTAGTGTTAGATTTATGGTGAGACTTAGGGTTAGGGTTAGTGTAAGAGTTAGTGTTAGGGTTAGTTTTAAGGTGAGGCTGAGGATGAGGGTTAAGGTTAGGGTTAGTGTTAGAGTTAGGGGTAGGGTTAGGATTAGGGTTAGGTTTAGGTTTAGGGTTAGGGTTAGGGTTAGGGTCTGGGTGAGAATTAGGGTTCGGGTTAGGTTTAGGGTTAAGGTGAGTTTTAGGGTTAGGGTTATGGTGAGCATGAGTGTTAGGTTTTGGTTGAGGGTTAGGGTTAAGCTTAGGATTAGTGTGAGGGTTAGGTTTAGGATTAGGGTCAGGGTTAGTATGAGGATTAGGGTTAGGATTAGTGTTATTGTGAGAGCTAGGGTGAGGGTGAGGGTTATTGTTAGTGTTTGGGTGAGGTTTAGGGTTAGGGTTAGAGTTTGGGTGAGGGTTAGGATGAGTGTTATATTTACAGTGAGGGTGAGGGTTAGGGTTAGGTTGAGGGTTAGGGTTAGGATTTGGGTTAGGGTGACGGTTAGTTTTAGGGTTAGATTTAGGGTTTGGGGGAGATTTATGTCCAGGGTTAGGGTTAGGGTTAGGGTTAGTGTTAGGGTTAAGATTAGGGTGCAGGTTAGTTTGAGGTTTATGATTAGGGTTAGGGTAAGAGTTAAGATTAGGTTTAGGGTGAGGGTGAGTGTGAGGGTTAGGGCTAGGGTTAAGCTTAGGCTTAGGTTTAGGTTGAGCGGGAGGGTGGGGGTGAGGATTAGGGTTAGGGTTATGGTTAGGGTTAGGGTTAGGGTGAGGGTTAGGATGAGGGTTAGGGTTAGGATTAGGGTTAGGGTGAGGGCTAGGGTGAGGGTGAGATTTAGGGTGAGGTTTAAGCTTAGGCTTAGGGTTTTTGCTGACTGTGAGGTTGAGGGTGAGGGTTAGAGTTAGTGTGATCGTTAGGTTTTCGGTTAGGGTGAGTGTTAGGATGAGGTTTATGTTTAGGGTGAGGGTTTCGGTGAGGATGATGGTAAGTGTAAAGGTGAGGTTTAGGCTGAGGGTGAGGGTTAAGATAAGGGTGAGGGTTATGTTTAGGGTTAGGGTTAGGGTAAGTGTTAGTGTTAGATTTAGGTTTAGGGTTAGACTGAGGATTAGGGTTAGGGTTAGGGTTAGTGTGAGGGTTATGGTGAGGATGAGGTTTATGGTTATGGTGAGGTTGAGGGTTAGAATTAGGGTTAGGGTGAGGGCTAGTGTGAGGTTGAGGGTTAGAGTTAGGGTTAGGGTGAGGTTTAGGATTAGGGTGAGGGTTTGGATTAGTGTGAGGGTTAGGGTTAGGGTGAGGGTAAATGTTAGGGTGAGGGTTAGGTTTAGGGTGAGGGTTATGGTTAGGGGGAAGGTGAGGGTTAGGTTTAGCGTTAGGGTTAGGGTTGGAATTAGGATTAAGGTGAAGGTGAGGTTTAGGGGTTGAGTTAGGGTTAGGATGAGGGTTAAGTTTAGGGTGAGGGTTATGGTGGGTGTGATGCTAAGGGTAAAGTTGAGGATTAGGCTTAGGGTGAGGTTTACGGTAATGGTGAGGGTTAGGATTAGGGTTAGGTTGAGGGTGAGAGTTAGATTGAGTATTAGAGTTAGGGTTAGTGTGAAGTTTATGGTGAGAATTAGGTTTAGGGTCCGGGTGAGGGCTAGGGTGAGGTTGAGGGTTAGGGTTAGTGTTAGGGTGAGGTTTGGGGTTAGGGTGATGTTTGGGTTAGTGTGAGCGTTAGTGTTAGCGTTTCCGTTAGTGTTAGGGTGAGGTTAAATGTTAGGGTTAGGGTGAGGTTTATGGTTAGTGTGAGGTTGAGTGTTAGAGTTATGGTTAGGATGAGGTTCAGTTTAGGGTTAGGGTTTGAGTTAGGGTTATGGTGAGGGTGAGATTAGGGGTAGTGTTAGGGTTTGTGTTAGGGTGAGGGTTAGGTTTAGGGGTAGGATTAGGCTTAGGCTTGGGCTTAGGCCGAGCATGAGGGTCAGTGTTAGGGTTCAGGTTAGGGTTCAGATTAGGGTTAGGGTTAGTGTGAGTGTTAGGATGAGGTTTAAGGTTAGGATTAGGTTTAGGGTGAGGGCTAGGCTGAGGGTTAGGTTGAGGTTTAGTGTTAGGGATAGGGTTAGGTTTATGATTTGGGTTACGGTGAGGGTGAGTTGAGGGTTAGGGTTAGGGTTAGGGTTAGGGTCAGGGTGATTGTTAGTGTTATGGTTACAGTTAAGTTATGCTTAGGGTTAGGAATAGGGTTAGTGTTAGGGTTAGTGTTATTGTTAGGGTTAGGGTTAGGGGGATGGTTACTGTGAGGTTTAGGGTTAGGGTTAGTGTTAGCGTTAGGGTGAGGGTGAGGTTTAGGTTGAGGTTTAGGGTTAGGTTTAGGGACAGGGTTAGGTTTAGAGTTATGGTGAGGGTGAGGGTGCGGGTGATTATGAGGGTTAGGGTTAGGGTTAGCATTAGGCTGAGGGTTAGGCAGAGGGTGATGGTGAGGCTGAGGGTTAGGGTTAGGGTTAGGATGAGGTTTAGATTTAGGATTAGTTTTAGAGTTAGAGTTAGTGTTAGGGTTATGGTTAGGGTGAGGTTTAGGGTAAGGGTTCGGGTTATGGTTAGGGTGAGGGTTAGATTGAGGATTAGTGTTAGGGTTAGTGTGAGGTTTAGGGTGAGGATGAGGATTAGGGTTAGGCTGAGGCTGAGGGTTAAGATAAGTGTCAGGGTTAGGGTTAGGGTGAGAGTTAGGGTTAATGTAAGGTTTAGGGTTAGGTTTAGGGTTAGGGTTAGGGTGAGGGTTAGGTTGATCGTTAGGTTTTGGGTTACAGTTAGGTTGAGGGTGAGGGTTAGGGTGAGTTTTTGTTTAGGCTTAGTGTTAGGATTAGGGTGAGGTTAAGGGTTAGGGTGAGGGTGAGGCTTAAGATGATGGTGAGGGTTACAGTGAGGGTCAGGGTTATGGTTAGGGTCTGGGTTAGGGTGAGGATTAGGGTTAGGGTGAGGGTGATGGTTAGGATCAGGGTTAGGATCATTGTAAGTGTTATGGTTAGGTTTACATTTGCAATTAGGGTGAGGCTGAGGGTAAAGTTTAGCGTTAGGGTTAGGGTTAGTTTTAGGGTTAGGATTAGTGTTAATGTTAGGGTTAGGGTTAGAGTTACGGTTTGGGTGAGGGTGAGGGTGAGATTTAGGGTTAGGGTTATTGTGAGGTTTAAGGATAAGGTTAGGATTAGGGATAGGGTGAGGGTGAGGTTTAGAGTTAGAGTTAGGTTGAGGCTGAGGGATATGGTCACTGTTAGGGTTAGTGCTAGTGTTAGTGTTAGCGTTAGGTTTAGGGTGAGGGTTAGGTTGAGGTTTAGGGTAGGGTTAGGGTTAGGATTAGGTTTAGGGAGAGGGTGAGTGTGAGGGTTAGGATTAGTATTAGGCTTAGGCTTAGGGTAAGGTTGAGGGTGATCGTTGGGGAGAGGATTAGGCTTAGGGTGATGTTTAGCCTTAGGGTTAGGGTGAGAGTTAGGGTTAGGGTTAGGGTTAGATTAGGGTTTGGGTGAGGGCTAGGGTGAGGGTGAGGGAAAGGGTTAGGGTTAGGCTTAGGCATAGGGTTACGATGAGGGTGATGGTGAGGGTGGGGGTTAGGGTTATAGTGATGGATTAGGTTAGGTTTAGGGTGAGGGTTAGGATGAGAATGACGGTAAGAGGGTTAGCCTGAAGTTGAGGGTTAGGGTAAGGGTTAGGGTTAGGGTTAGACTGAGGATTTGGGTTAGGGCTAGTGTGAGGTTTAGGGTGAGGATAAGGGTTAGGGTTAGTATTAGGGTTAGGGTGAGGTCTAGTGTGAGGGTGAGCTTTAGGGTTAGGGTTATGTTTAGGGTGAGGGGTAGGGTTAAGTTTAGGATGAGGTTTAGGTTTAGTGTGAGGGTTACCTTTAGGGTGAGGGTGAGGGTGGGGGTAAAGGTTATGGTGAGGCTTAGATTGAGGGTGAGGGTTAGGGTTATGATTAGGGATAGGGTTAGGTTTAGGCTGAGGGTGAGCCTGAGGGTGAGGGTAAGGTTTAGGGTTAGGGTTTTGTTTATGGTTAGGGTGAGGTCTAGGGTGAGGTGAGGGTTAGGGTGAAGTTGAGGGTTAGGCTGAGGGTCTTGGTTAGGTAATGGTTAGGTTAGGGTGACGATTAGATGAGGTTTAGGGTGAGGGTGAGCTTGAGCGTTAGGGTGTGGGTGAGGGTTAGGGTTAGGGTTCGGGTTCGGGTAATGGTGAGGGTTAGGGTGATGTTGAAGGTTAGGGTTAGGGTTATGTGAGGGTTAGGGTTAGGGATAGGGTGAGGGTGACGGTTAGGATTAGGTTTAGGGTTAGGGTGAGGTTTAGTGTGAGGGTGAGGTTTAAGGTTAGGCTTAGGTTTGGGGTGTGGGTAAGTGATAGCATGAGGGTTAGGGTGAGTGTTAGAGTTAGCATTAGGGTTAGGGTGAGGGTTAGGGTGAGGGTGAGTGTGAGAGTGAGGGTTAGGGTGAGGATTAGGGTGAGTTTTAGGGTTAGGGTGAGGGTTAGGTTTAGGGTGAGTGTTAGGGTGAGGGTTAGGTTTATGGTTAAGCTTAGGGTTAGGGTGAGGTTTAGGGTTAGGATTAGGGTGAGGGTTAGTGTGACGATTAGTTGAGGTTTAGGGTGAGGGTGAGCTTGAGCGTTAGGGTGTGTGTGAGGTTTAGGGTTAGGGTTCAGGTTCGGGTAATGGTGAGGGTTAGGGTGACGTTGAAGGTTAGGGTTAGGGTTATGTGAGGGTTAGGGTTAGGGTTAGGGATAGGGTGAGGGTGAGTGTTAGAAATAGGTTTAGGTTGAGGTTGAGGGTGAGGGTTAGGGTTAGGGTGAGGATTAGGGTTAGGGTGAGCCTGAGGGTGAGGTTGAGTGTGAGGGTTAAGGTTAGATTGAGGGTTAAGCTAAAGGTTAGTTTGAGGGTTAGGTTTAGGGTGATGTTTAGGTTGAGGGTGAGGGTTCGGTTGAGGGTTTGGGTTAGGGTTAGGGTGAGGGTAAGTTTGAGTGTTAGGTTTAGGGTTAGGCTTAGGCTTAGGATGAGGGTGATTGTGAGGGTTATGGTTAGGGTTATTGTTAGGCTTAGGTTTAAGCTGAGGGTGAGGGTGAGTTTGAGGGTTAGGGTTAGGGTGAGTGTGAGCGTTAGGGTTAGGGTTAGGGATAGGCTGAGGGTTAGATGCGCGTGGGGGTTAGGGTTAGGGTGAGTGTTAGGCTTAGGGTTAGGGTGAGGGTTAGGTATAGGTTGATGTTTAGGGTGAGATTGAGGGTTAGGGTGAGGGTGACGGTGAGCGTGACTCTTAGGGTGTTGGTGAGGTTTAGGATTAAGTTTAGGGTCAGGGTGATTGTTTAGAGTTAGGGTTAGGATGATGGTTAGGATGAGGGGCAGGGTTAGGGTTAGGGTGAAGTTCAGGGTTAGTTTAATGGTTACGGTTAGTGTTTGGGTTAGGGTGAGGTTTAGGGTTAGTTTTAGAGTTAGGGTGAGGGTTAGGGTGAAGATAGGTTTTAGGGTGAGGGTTAGGGTGAGTGTGAGGTTAAGGTTAGGGTGAGGGTTAGTGTTATTGTTAGGGTTAGGTTTAGGGTTACGGTTACGGTGAGTTTGCGGGTGAGGTGAGGTTTAGCGTCAGGGTTACTGTTAGGGTGAGGGTAAGTGTTTGGGTGAGGGTTAGGCTTAGGGTGAGGTTTAGGGTGAGAGTGAGGGTTAGTTTTAGGGTTAGGTTTAGGGTGAGGTTAAGGGTTACGGTTAGGGTGAGTGTTAGGGTTAGCATTAGCTTTAGGTTGAGGGCTAGGGTGAGGGTTCAGGTTAGGTTAGGGTGAGGGTTAGGGTTAGGGTGAGGGTTAGGGTGAGAGGAAGAATAAGGGTAAGGGCGAGTGTTAGGGTGAGATTGAGGGTTACGGTAAGAGTGAAGGTTATGGTGATGGTGAGGGTTAGGGTGAGGGTTAGGGTTAGAGTGTGGGTGAGGTTGAGTTTTTGTGTGAGTGTTAGGGTTAGGTTTAGGGTGAGGGTTAGGATTAGGGTAAGGATGATGTTTAGGGTGAGGGTTAGGTTTAGGGTTAGTGTTAGGGTGTGGGATAGGCTGAGGGATAGTGTTAGGATTAGGATGAGGTTTAGGGTGAGGGTTAGGGTCAGAGTGAGGGTTAGGGTTAGGGTGAGGGTTAGCGTTAGGATTAGGGTTAGGGTCAGGTTTAGGGTGACTGTGAGGGTTAGGGTGAGGATTAGTTTTAGGGTTAAGGTGAGGGTTAGGGTTACAGTTAGTGTGAGGGTTAGGTTTAGTGTGAGAGTTATGGTTAGGGTTAGGGTTAGGATTTGTGTGAGGGTAAGAATTAGGGTGATGTTTAGGGTGAGGGTGAGGTTTAGGTTTAGGAATATGGATAGGATTAGAGTTACGCTGAGGGTGAGGATGAGGGTGAGGGTGAGAGTTAGGTTTAGGGTTAGGGTTAGGGTGAGAGTTAGGGTTAGGTTTAGTTTGGGGCTGGTCTGAGGGTGAGGTTTAGGCTGAGGCTTGTGGTTAGGGTGAGGGCTAGGTTGAGGGTGAACTTTAGGGTTATGATGAGGGTTAGGGTTATGTTTAGGGTGAGGGTTAGGGTGAGGGTTAGCTTTAGTGTAAGGTTTACGGTTAAGGTTAGGGTGAGTGTTAGGGTAAGTGTTATGGTGTGGGTTAGGGTGAGGGTGAGGGTTAGGGTTATGATTAGAGATAGGGTTAGGTTTAGGCTGAGGGTGAGGGTGAGGGTGCAGGTGAGGTTTAGTGTTAGGGTTAGGGTTAGGATGAGCGCTAGTGTGAGGGTGAGGTTTAGGTTGAAGGTGAGGTTGAGGGTGAGGCTGAGGGTTAGGGTGAGGGTGAGGATTTGGGTTAGGGTTAGTGTTAGGGTGAGGGTGAGGGTTAAGATTAGGGTTAGGGTTAGAGTTATTGTTAGGGTTAGAGTGAGGGTTACAGTTCAGTTTAGGGTGAAGGTGAACGTGAGGGATATGTTTACGGTTAGGGTGAGGTTTAGGGCTAGGGTTAGGTTAGTGTTAGGAGGAAGTTTAGGGTGAGGGGTAGGGTTAGGGATAGGGTGAGGGTTAGGGTATTGGTTAGGGTTAAAGTGAGGGTTCGGCTTAGGTTGAAGTTTAGGGTTAAGGTTAGAGTTAGGGTGAGGGTTAGGTTTAGCAATGGGATTGGTGTGAGGGCTAAGGTGAGGGTGAGGGTTAGGGTTAGGGTTAGGTTTAGGGTGAGGTTTAGGCTTAGGCTGAGGGTTAGGGTTAGTGGGAGGGTTGGTGTTAGGGTTAGGCTTAGTGTTAGGTTGAGGATAAGGGTTAGAGTGAGGGTTAGGTTTCAGGTGAGGTTTAGGGTTAGGGTGAGGGTCAGGGTTAGGGTTATGGTTAGGCTGAGGTTTAGGTGAGAGTTAGGGTTAGGGTTAGGGTAAGGGTTAGCGTTAGGGTGAGGGTTAGGTTTAGGATTAGTGTAAGAGTTATGGTTAGGGTTAGGGTGAGGCTTTCGGGTTAGGGTTAGGGTTAGGGTTAGGTTGAAGGTTAAGGTGAGGGTGACGGTTAGGGTTAGTTTTAGGTTTATCGTGTGGGTAAGTGATAGTGTGAGTGTTAGGGTGAGTGTTAGAGTTAGCATTAGGGTTAGAGTGAAGTTTAGGGTGAGGGATATGGTTAGGGTTAAGGTGAGCTTGAGGGTGAGGGTTACGGTTAGGGTTAGTGTTGGTTTTAGGGTTAGGGTGAGGGTTAGGGTTAGTGTTAGCATGAGGGCAAGGGTAAGGGTGAGGGTGACGGTTAGGGTTAGAGTTAGGCTGAGGGTTAGGTTTAGTATGAGGTTTAGGGTGAGGATGAGGTTAAGGCTTATTTTGAGGTTTAGGGTAAGGGTGAGGGTTAGCGTTAGTGTTAGGGTGAGGGTTAGGGTTAGGGATAGGGATAGGGTTACGGTTAGGGTGAGGGTTAGGGTAATGGGTATGGTTATGGTTAGGGTGAGGGTTAGGTTTAGTGTAAGTATTAGGGTTATGGTTAAGGTTAGGATTAGTGTGAAGGTAAGAATTAGGGTGACGTTTAGGGTGAGGGTGAGGTTTAGGGTTAGGATTAGGGTTATGGTTAGTGTTACTCTGAGGGTGATGGTGAGTGTGAGTTTTAGGGTTAGGGTTAGGTTGAGGGTTAGGGTGAGGATTAGGGTTAGGGTGAGATTTAGGGTTAGGGTGAGGTTTAGGGTTAGGGTTAATTTGAGGGTGGTATGAGGGTGAGGTTTAGGGTGAGGGAAAGGGTTAGATTGAGGGCCTGGGTGAGTGTGAGGGTTAGGGTTAGGGTGAGGGTTTGAGTTAGGTTTAGTGTAAGTGTTATGATGAGGGGTAGGGTTAGGTTTAGGGTGAGGTTAGGTTTAGTGTGAGGGTTACTGTTAGGGTTAGGGTGAGGGTGAGGTTAGGGGTTATGGTGAAGGTTAGGGTGAGGGCGAGGGTTAGGGATAGGAATAGGGATAGTGTTAGGGTTAGGCTGAGGGTGAGGATGAGGGTGCGGGTGAATTTTTGGGTCAGGGTTACGGTTAGGGTGCGGGCTAGGGTGAGGGTGAGGGTTAGGGTGAAGGTGAGTGTGAGGGTGAGGGTCTTGGTTAGGTAATGTTAGGGTTAGGGTGAGGATTGGGTGAGGGTTAGGGTGAGGGTGCAGGTTCAGGTGATGGTGAGGGTTAGGATGAGGTTGAGGGTTATTAACCATAACCGGGTTAGGTGAGGGTGAGGGTTAGGAGCTGGTTAGGGTTAGGCTAAAAGTTAGGGTGAGGGTTAGGGTTAGGGGTAGGGTTAAGGTTAGGGTGAGTATTAGGGTTAATGTGAGGGTTAGGGTTAGGATGAGGATAAAGTAAGGTTGAGAGTTAGGGTGATGGTGAGGTTTAGGGTTACTATTAGAGTGAGGTTTAGGGTTAGGTTTAGTGTTAAGGGGAGGGTTAGGGTGACGGTTAGGGTTAGGCTTAGGGTTAAGGAGAGGGTGAGTGTGAGCGTGAGGCTTAGGGTTAGGATTAGGGTTAGGGTGAACTTTAGGGTTAGGGTGGAGGTTAGTATTAGGGTTAGGGTTAGGGTTAAGGTGAGGGTTTGGGTTAGGCTTAGGGTTACGGAGAGGGTGAGGGTGAGCGTGAGGGTTAGGGTTAGGGTTAGGGTTAGGGTGAACGTTAGGGTTAGGGTGGACGTTAGTATTAGGGTTAGTTTGAGGTTTATGGTGAGGGTTTTGTTTATTGTTAGGGTGTGGGTTAGGCTGAGGGTTAGGGTTAGGATTAGAGTGAGGTGTAGGGTGAGGGTTAGGGTGAGGGTGAGGGTTATGGTTAGGGTTAGCATTAGGGTTAGGGTCAGGTTTAGGGTGACTGTGAGGTTTAGGGTGAGGTTTAGGTTGAGGTTTAGGGTTAGGGTTAAGGTGACAGTTAGGGTAACGTGTAGGGTTACAGTTAGGGTGAGGGTTAGGTTTAGTGTGAGAGTTAGGGTTAGGGTTAGGGTTAGGATTAGTTTGTGGGTAAGAATTATCTTGGTGGTTAGGGTGAGGGTGAGGTTTAGATTTAGGAATATGGATAGGATTAGTGTTATGCTGAGGGTGAGGATGAGGGTGATGGTGAGGGTTATTTAGGGTTAGGGTGAAGGCTAGGCTGAGGGTTAGGGTTAGGGTGAGGGTTAGGGATAGGGTGAGGGTTAGGGTTAGGTTTAGTTTGAGGCTGGTGTGAGGGTGAGTTTTAGGGTGAGGCTTGGGGTTAGGGTGAGGGCTAGGTTGAGGGTGAACTTTAGGGTTATGATGAGGGTTAGGGTTATGTTTAGGGTGGGGGTTAGGGTGAGGGTTAGCATTAATTTGAGGTTTACGGTTAAGGTTAGGGTGAGGGTGAGGGTAAGGGTTAGGGTGAGGGTTAGGTTGAGGGTGAGGGTGAGGGTTATGATTAGGGATAGGGTTAGGTTTAGACTGAGGGTTAGGGTGATGATGCGGGTGAGGTTTAGGGTTAGGGTTAGAGTTAGGGTGAGGGCTAGGGTGAGGGTGAGGGTTAAGGTGAAGGTGAGGTTGAGGGTGAGGCTGAGAGTTAGGGTGAGGGTGAGGGTTTGGGTTAGGGTTAGTGTTAGGGTGAGGGTGAGGGTTAAGAGTAGTGTTAGGGTTAGGGTTATTGTTAGGGTTACAGTTCAGTTTAGGGTGAGGTTGAAGGTGAGGGATATGGTTACGATTAGGGTGAGGTTTATGTTTAGGGTTAGGGTTAGTGTTAGGAGGAAGTTTAGGGTGAGGGGTAGGGTTAGGGTTAGGGTGAGGGATAGGGTTAGTGTGACGGTTAGGGTGAGGGTTAGGGTTAGGGTTAGGTTGAGGGTTAGGGTTTTGGTTAGGGTTAAGGTGAGGGTGAGGGTTAGGGTGAGGTTTAGGGTTAGGGTTAGGGTGAGGGTTAGGGTTGGGGTGGAGTTTAGGATTAGTGTTAGGGTTATGGTTATGGTGAGGCTCAGTGTTCGGCTCAGGGTTAGTGTTAGGAGGAAGTTTATTGTGAGGGTTAGTGTTAGGGTGAGGGTTAATGTTAGCAATAGGGTTAGTGTGAGGGCTAAGGTGAGGGTGAGGTTTAGGGGTAGGGTTAGGTTTAGGGTGAGGCTTAGGCTTACGCTGAGGGTAGGGTTATTGGGAGGGTTGGTGTTAGGGTTAGGCTTAGTGTTAGGGTGAGGGTAAGGCTTAGGGTGAGGGTTAGGGTTAGGGTGAAGTTAAGGGTTAGGGTGAGGGTCAGGGTTAGGTTTAGGGGTAGGCTGAGTGTTAGGTTAGGGTTAGGGTAATGGTTTGCATTAGGGTTAGGGTTAGGGTTAGGATTAGTGTTAGAGTTAGGGTGAGGGTTAGGGTGAGGGTTTCGGGTTAGGGTTAGGGTTAGGTTGAGGGTTACGGTGAGGGTGAGGGTTAGGATTAGGTTTAGGTTTATCGTGTTGGTAAGTGATAGTGTGAGTGTTAGGGTGAGTGTTAGATTTAGCATTAGGGTTAGAGTGAAGTTTAGGTTGAGGGTTAGGGTTAGGTTTAAGGTGATCTTGAGGGTGAGGGTTAGGGTTAGGTTTAGGGTGAGTTTTAGGGTTAGGGTGAGGGTTAGGGTTAGTGTTCGTGTGAGGGTAAGGGTGAGGGTAACTGTTAGGGTTAGAGTAAGGTTGAGGGTTTGGTTTTGTGTGAGGTTTAGGGTGAGGATGAGGTTAAGGCTTAAGGTGAGCTTTAGGGTAAGGTTGAGTGTTAGGGTTAGGGTTAGCGTGAGGGTGAGGGTTAGGGTGAAGGTTAGGGTTAGGGATAGGTTTAGGTTTAGGGTGAGGGTTAGGGTAAGGGGTAGGGTTATGATTAGGGTGAGGGTTAGGTTTAGTGTGAGTGTTAGGGTTAGGGTTAGGGTTAGGATTTGTGTGAAGGTAAGAATTAGGGTGACTTTTAGGGTGAGGGTGAGGTTTAGGGTTAGGATTCGGGTTATGGTTAGTGTTATGCTGAGGGTGATGGTGAGGGTGAGGGTGAGTGTGAGTTTTAGGATTAGGGTTAGGGTGAGGGTTAGGGTGAGGATTTGGTTTAGGGTGAGGGAGAGGTTTAGGCTGAGGATTAAGTGTAGGGTTAGGTGAGGGTAAGGGTTAGTATGAGGGTTAGGTTTAGGGTTAGGTTGAGGGTAAGGATTAGTGTGAGGGTTAGGGTGAGGGTGAGTGTTAGGGTTAGGCGGACGGTAAGGGTTAGGGTGAGGGTTAGATTGATGGTGAGGTTTATGGTTAGCATTAGTGTTAGGGTTATGGTGAGGGTTAGGTTTGGGGTTAGGGTCAGGTCTAGGGTGAGGGTGAGGGTTATGGTTAGGGTTAGGGATAGGGTGAGTATTAGAGTTAGGATTAGGGTTAGGGTGAGCATTAGGCTGAGGGGTAGGGTTAGGGTTAGTCTTAGTCTTAGAGTTAGGCTTAGGGTGAGGGTGGGGTTGAGGATTATGTTTAGGGTGATGGTTAGGGTTAGGGTTCGGGTGAGGGTTAAGATAAGGGTTAGGGAGAGGGAAAGTGTTAAGGTGAGGGTTAGGGTGAGGGTGAGGGTTATGGTTACCATTAGGGTTAGGGTTAGAGTTAGCGTGAGGGTTAGGTTTAGGTTTAGGGTTAGGGTGAGTGTGAGGGTGAGGGTTAGGTTTAGGGTTCGGGTGAGGGCTAGGTTTAGCGTTAGGGTTAAGGTGTTGGTTACGGTTAGGGTTCGTGTGAGGGTGAGGGTGAGGTTTAGGGTGTGGGTGAGGGTGAGGTTTAGGGTTAGGAATAGGGTGGGGTTGAGTGTGAGTGTGAGGGTTAGGGTGAGGAATAGGGATAGGGTGAAGGTGAGTTTTAGGGTGAGGTTTAGGGGTAGGTTAAGGTGAGGGTTAGAATTAGGGTGATGGTTTGTATGAGGGTTAGTTTAAGGTTAAGGGTGAGGTTTAGGGTGAGGGTTCGTGTTAGGATTAGGTTAGGGTTAGGGTTAGGGTGAGCGTTAGGGTTAGCGTTAGGGTTAGTGATAGGTTTAGGTTTAGGGTGAGGTTTAGGATGAGGGTTAGGATTAGGGTTAGGGTTAGAATTAGGGTGAGGGGTAGGGTCAGGGTTAGCTTTACGGTGAGCGTAAGGGTTAGCATGAGGTTTAGGGTGAGTGTGAGGGTTAGAGTTAGCATTAGGGTTAGGGTGAGGTTTAGGGTGAGTTTTAGGGTTAGGTTTATGGTTAGGGTGAGGTGAGGGTGAGGGTCATTGTGAGGTTTATGGTTAGGGTGAGCGATAGGTTTAGGGTGAGGGTTAGGCTTTGGTTTAGGGTGTGGGTGAGCGTGAGGGTGACAGTGAGGCTTAGGGTGAGGGTGAGGGTGATTGTGAGGGTTAGGCTTAGAGTTAGCTTTAGGGTTAGGGTTAGTGTGAGGGTGAAGGTGAGGGTTAGGGTTAAGAGTAGGGTTAGGTTTAAATTTAGGCTGAGTGTGAGCGTGAGGGAGAGGGTAACGGTTAGTCTTAGGGTTAGGGTTGTTGTGAGGATTAGGGTGAGGGTAAGGTTAAAGGTTAGGGTGAGGGTGAGGGTTAGGGTTACTGTTAGGGTGAGGGTTAGGGTTAGGGTGAGGTTAGAATTAGGGTGAGGTTTATTGTTAGTGTGAGGCTTAGTGTTAGTGTTAGTTTGAGGGTAAAGGTTAGGTTGAGGGTTAGGGATAAGGATAGGTTTAGGGTGAGGTTTCGGGTTATGGTGAGGTTTAGGGTCAGAGTGAGAGTTAGGGTTAGCATTATGGTTAGTGTGAGGGTTAGCGTAAGGTTAGTGTGAGGGTTAGGGTTAGGGTGAGGGTTAGGTTGAGGGTCAGAGTAATGTTAAGTGTGAGGGTTAGGATTATGGTAAGCTTGTGGGTTAGGGTGAGGGTTAGGTTTAGGTTTACAATAAGGGTGAGGGTTAGGGTGAGTGTTTGGTTTGGGGTTAGGGTTAGGGTGAGGGTGAGATTGAGGGTTGGGAATAGGGTGAGGGTTAGGTTTAGGGTGAGGGTTAGGATTAGGATTAGGTTTAGGGTGAGGGCTAGGGTGAGGGTGAGTGTTAGGGTTAGGGATAGGGATAGGTTGAGGGTTAGGGTTAGGCTGAGGATTAGGGTTAGTGTAATGGCTAGTTTTAGGTTTAGGGTTAGTGTTAATATGAGACTAAGTTTTAGGGTTAGGTTTAGGGTTACGGTGAGGTTGATGGTTAGGTTAAGGTTGAGGGTTAGGGTTAGGGTGAGGGTGAAGGTGAGGGTTAGGATAAGGGTGAAGGTGAGGGTTAGGATAAGGGCTAGGAATAGGGTTATTTTTAGGTTTAGGGTTAGGTTTATGGTTACGTTGAGGGTGAGGGTGAGGGTGAGGGTTAGGGTTAGTGTGAGGTTTAGGGTTAGGGTTAGGTTTAGGGTTAGGTTTAGGATGAGGTTTAGGGTGAGGGGTAGGGTTAAGGTTAGGGTGAGGGTTAGGGTTAGTGTGAAGATTAGGGATAGGGTTAAGATGAGGTTTAGGTTGGGGTTGAGGGTTAGGGTTAGTGTTAGGTTGAGGTGAAGGTTTAGGTTGAGGTTAGGTTAGGGTTTAGATTAGGGTTAGGGTGAGTGTGAGGGTTAGGGTGACGTTAAGGGTTAGCTTAGGTTTACGGTTAGGGTGAGGGTAAGGGTTAGGGTTATTGTTAGGCTTAGGGTGAGGTTGAGGGTTAGGGTTACTGTTAGGTTGAGGTGAAGGTTTAGGTTGAGGTTTAGGGTGAGGGTGAGTGTTAGGGTTAGCATTAGGGTTAGGGTGAGGTTTAGTGTGAGTGTTTTGGTTAGTTTAGGGTGAGGTTTTGGGTTAGTGTGAGGGTTAGGGTGAGGGTAATGTAAGGGTAAGGGTGAGGTTTTTGGTGAGGGTGAGGGTTAAGGAACGGGAGAGGGTTAGTGTTAGTGTGAGGGTTAGAGTTAGGGTTAGGAAAAGGGTTAGTGTGAGGGATAAGGTGAGGGTGAGGATTTGGGTTAGGGTTAGGTTTAGGTTGAGGGTTAGGTTTAGGCTGAGGGTTAGGATTAGTGTGAGTGTTGGTGTTAGGTTTAGGCTTAGTATTAAGGTGAGGGTTAGGTTTAGGGTGAGGGTTAGAGTTAGGTTGAGGGTGAGGGTTAGGGTTAGGGTGAGGGTAAGGGTTAAGGTAAGGTCTAGGTTTAGGGTAACTGTGGGTTTTGTTGAGGTTTAGGTTTAGGGTTAGTGTACAGGTTAGGGTTAGGGTTAGTGTGAGGATTAGGTTGACGGTTGGCTTGACGGTTAGGTTTAGTGTGAGGGTTAGGGTTAGGCTGAGGGTGAGGGTGAAGTTGAGAGTTAGGGTTAGGATTAGGGTTAGGGAGAGGTTTTGGGTTTGGTTTAGGGTTAGGATGAGGCTTAGGGTGAGGGGAAAGTTTAGGTTTAGAGTGAGGTTAGATTTATTGTGAGGGTTAGCGTTAGGGTTAGGGTCAGGGTGAGGGTGAGGATATGGTTTAGGGTGCGGTTTAGATTGAGGGGTAGGGTTAGGGATAGGGTTAGGTTTAGGGTGACTGTTAGCTTGAGGGTTTGGTTTAGGTTTAGGTTTAAGGTTTCTGGTGAGGGTTCGGGTTCAGTTTAGGGTTAGGTTAAGGGTTTCGTGTTTGGGTTACTGTTAGGGTTAAGGTGAGGTTTATGGTGAGGGTGAGGGTTAGGGTCAGGTTTAGGTTTATGGTGTGTTTAAGTGATAGCGTGAGGGTTAGGGTGAGTGTTAGAGTTATTAGTAGGGTTTGGGTGAGGGTGAGGGTGAGGGTGAGGGTTAGGGTTAGGGTTAGCCTGAGTGTGAGGGTGAGGGTGACGGTTAGGGTTAGAGTTAGGGTGAGGGTTAGGTTTAGTGTGAGGTTTAGGGTGAGGATGAGGTTAAGGGTTAGGGTGAGGGTTAAGGTAAAGGTGAGGGTTAGGGTTAGGGTTAGTGTTAGGGTGAGGGTTAGGGTGAGGGTTAGGGTTAGGTTTAGGGTTAGGGTGACGGGGAGGGTTAGGGTTAAGTTTAGGGTGAGGGCTAGGGTGCGGGTTAAGGTTAGGGTGAGGGTTAGGCTTAGGGTGAGGTTTAAGGTTAGGGTTAGTTTGTGGGTGGTGTGAGCGTGAGGTTTAGGATGATGGTTAGGATTAGGGTGAGGGCTAAGGTGAGGGTTAGGGTTAGCATTAGTGTGAGGGTCAGGGTTAGGTTTAGGTTGAGGTTTGGGGTGAGGGGTAGGGTTAGGTTTAGGGTTAGTTTTAGGTTTCGTGAGAGCGTTACAGTTAGGCATATGGTGAGGGTGGGGGTAAGAGTTATGGTGAGGGTTATGATGGGTTGATGGTTAGGGTTAGGATTAGGGGTAGGGTTAGGGTAAGGCTGAGCATGAAGGTGATAGTGCGGGTGAGGTTTACGGGTAGGGTTACGTTTAGGGTGAGTGCTAGGGTGAGGGTGAGGGTTAGGGTGAAGGTGAGGGTGAGGGCCTTTTTAGATAATGGTTAGGGTTAGGCTGAGTATTAAGTGAGGGTGAGGGTGAGGGTGAGGGTTAGGCTTAGGGTTAAGGTTAGGGTGATGGTGAGGATGAGGGTTAGAGTGAGGGTTAGGGTTAGGGTGAGGGTTAGGTTTAGGGTTAGGGTTAGGGTTATTTTTAGGGTCAGATTTAGGGTGAGGGTGAGGATGAGGGTGAGGGTGAGGGTGTGGGTTAGGGTTAGGGTTAGGTTTCGGGTGAGGGTGAGGATTAGGGTTAGGGTTAATGTTAGGCTTAGGGTGATTGTTAGGGTTAGTGTGAGGTTTAGTGTTAGGGTTAGGGTTACTGTTAGGGTGATTGTAACTTTTAGGGTGAGGGTTAGGGTTAGGGTGAGGGTTAGGTTTAGGTTGAGTGTTAGGATTAGGGTTCTGTTTAAGGTGAGAGTGAGGGTGATGCTTAGGGTTAGGGTTAGGTTGAGGGATAGGGTGAGGGTTAATTTTAGGGTAAGGGTTAGGTTTAGGGTGAGAGTTAGCCTTAGTGTTAATTTGAGGGTGGGGTTAGGGTCAGGTTTAGGGTGTGGGTGAGGGTTAGGGTGATGGCTAGATTAGGATGATGATTAGGGTTAGGGTGAGGGTTGGGTTAGGTTTAGGGTGAGGGTTAGGTTTATTGTGAGGGTTACAGTTAGGGTTAGGGTGAGGGTGAGGGTAAGGGTTTAGGGTGAGGGTTAGGGTTATGCTGAGGGTTATGTTTAGTATTAGCTTTAGAGTTAGGGTTAGGCTGCGGGTGAGGGTGAGGGTGAATTTGAGGTTTAGGATTAGGGGTAGGGTTAGGGTGAGGGGTAGTGTGAGGGTGAGTGTTAGGTTAAAGATGAGGGCGAGGTTGAGGGTGAGGGTCTTGGTTAGGTAGAGGTTAGGGTTAGGGTGAGGATTAGGTGAGAGTTAGGGTGAGAGTGAGGGTTAGGGTTAGGGTTAGAGTGAGGGTTAGGTTAGTGGTTAAGGTTAGAATTAGGGTGAGGGTTAGGGTGAAGGGTAGGGTTAGGGTTAGGGTGAGCATAAAGGTTAATGTGAGGGTTAGGTTTAGGGTGAGGATAAAGAAAGGGTGAGGGTTAGGTTTACTGTTAGGGTGAGGTTTAGGGTTAGGACTAGTGTTAAGGTGAGTGTAAGGGTGAGGGTTAGGGTTAGGCTTAGGTTTAAGATGAGGGTGAGGGTGAGGGTGAGGGTTAGCGTGAGGTTTATGGTTAGGTTGAGGGTTAGGTTCAGGGTTAGGGTTAGGTTTATTTTTAGGGTTAAAGTTCGGGTGAGGGTGAGGATAAGGTTGAGTGTGAGGGTTAGGATTAGGATTGGGGTTAGGGTGAGCCTGAGGGTGACTGTGAGGGTTAGGGTGAGGGTTAGACTAAGGCTTACGGTGAGGCTTAGGTTTAGTGTGATGTTTAGGGTGAGGGTGATGTTTAGGGTGAGATTGAGGGTGAGGTTTTGGTTGAAGGTTTGGGATAGGTTCAGGGTGAGGGTGAGTGTGAGGGTTAGGGTTAGTGTAAATATTAGGCTTAGGTTTAGGCTGAGGGTGAGGGTGAGTGTGAGAGTTAGGGTTAGGGTGAGTGTGACTTTTAGGTTTAGAGTTAGGGTGAGGGTTAAGGTGAGGGTTAGGGTTAGGATTAGGGTTCGGGTTAGGCTGAGGGTGAGGGTGAGGGTGAGGGTTAGGGTTACTCTGAGGCTTAGGCTTAGGGTGAGGGTGACCGTTGGGGATAGGTTGATGGTTAGGGTGAGGGTGAGTGTTAAGGTGAGGTTTAGGGTGAGTGTTATGGTGCGGGTGAGCTTAAGGGTTAGGTTTAGGGTTAGGATTAGTTTTAGGGTGAGGGTGAGTGTAAGGGTTAGAGTTAGCTTTATTGTTAGGCTTAGGATTAAGCTAAGGGTGAGGGTGAGTATGAGGCTTAGCGTTATGTTGAGTGTGAGCATTAGGGTTAGGGTTAGGGTGATTGTTAGGGTAAGTGTTAGGGTGAGGGTTAGATTTAGGGTTAGGATTAGGGTTAGGTTTAGGCTGAGGGTGAGGGTGAGGGTGAGGGTTATGATTAGGGTGAGTGTTAATCTTAGGGTTAGGGTGAGGGTTAGGGATAGGGTGATGGTTAGGGTGGGTGTGAGGGTGAGGCTTAGGGTGAGTGTGAGGGTGAGTGTTAGGGTGCGGGTAAGTTTTAGGGTTAGATTTAGGGTTAGGGTGAGGGTTAGGATGATGGTTACGATGAGGGGCAGGGTTAGGGTTATGGTGAGGTTCAGGGTTAGTTTGAGGGTTAACGTTACGGTTGGGTTTAGGGTGAAGGATAAGGTGAGGGTTAGAGTTAGGTTTAGGGTTAGGCTGAGGGTTAGGGTGAGGGTAAGTTTTAGGGTGAGGGTTAGGGTGAGTGTGAGGGTTAGGTTTAGGGATAGGTTTAGGTTTATGGAGAGGATTAGGGTTCGGTTTAGGGTGAAGGTGAGGGTGATGGTGTGGGTTAGGGTAAGGATTAGGTTTAGGGTTAGGGTTAGGGTAATTGTTAGGGTTAGGGTTAGGTTTACGGTTAAGGTGAGGTTGCGGGTGAGGTGAGGTTAAGCGTTACGGTTAGCGTTAGAGTGAGGGTTTTGGTGAAGGTAAGTGTTGGGGTGAGGGTTAGGGTTAGGGTGAGGTTGAGGGTGAGGTTGAGGGTTAGTGTTAGGGTTAGGTTTAGGGTGCGATTAAGGGATAGGTTGAGGGTTAGGGTGAGTGTTAGGGTTATGTTAGGGTGAGGATTAGGGTTAGGGTGAGGTTTAGGGTTAGTGAGGGTTAGTGTTAGGGTTAGGCTTAGTGTTAGGTTGAGGGTAATGTTTAGATTGAGGTTTAGGTTTAGGGTGAGGGTTAGGGTTAGGGTGATGGTTAGGGTAAGGGTGAGGATTAGGGTGAGGTTTAGGGTTAGGGTGATGTTTAGGTTGAGGGTTAGGCTGAGGTTGAGGGTGAGGGTTGGTTTGAGGGTATGGGTTAGAGTTAGGGTGAGGTTGAGGGTGAGGGTGAGAATTAGGCTTAGGGTTAGTGTGAGGGTGAGTTTGAGGGTTAGCGTTAGGGTTAGGCTTAGGCTTTGGGTTAGGCTGAGGGTGGGGGTGAGTGTGAGGGTTAGGGTTAGGGTGAGGGTTAGGGTTAGGGTTAGGGATAGGGTGATGTTTAGGGTGAGGGTTATTGTCAGAATTAGTGTTAGGGTTTCGCTTAGTGTTAGGGTGAGTGTAAGGTTTAGGTTGAGGGTCAGCATTAGGGTGAGGGTTAGGGATAGTGTGAGGGTTAGGGTTTTGGTAAGGGTGAGGTTGAGGGTGATGGTGAGGCTTAGGGTAGGGTTTGTGTGAGGGTGAGTGTTAGTGTTAGGGTTAGGTTTAGGCTTAGGCTGAGGGTAAGGCTGAGGGTGATGGTGAGGGTGTGGGTGAGGATTAGAGTTAGGGTGAGTGTTAGGGTTAAGGTTAGCGTGAGGGTTTGGGTTAGGCTTAAGTTTAGGATGAGGGTTAGGTTGAGGGGTACGGTTACAGTTAGTGTGAGCGTTAGGGTTAGCGTTAGGGTTAGGGATAGGTTTAGGGTTAGGGTGAGGTTTAGGATGAGGTTTAGGGTTACGGTAAGGGTTAGGGTTAGGGTTAGGATGAGGGTTAGGGAGAAGGTTAGGATGAGGGTTAGGGTGAGGGTTCGGTTTAGGGTTCGGGTTAGGGTTATGGTGAGGGTGGGGGTGAGGGTGAGAGTGAAGGTAAGGGTTAGAGATAGGATGCGGGTGAGGATTAAGGTTAGGGTTAGGGTTAGGGTTAGGTTTAGGCTGAGGATGTGGCTGAGGGTGTGGGTGAGGATTAGGGTTAGGTTGAGTGTTAGGGTTAGTGTTAACGTAAGGGTTTGTGTTAGGGTTAAGTTTAGGATGAGAGTTAGTTTGAGGGGTACGGTTACAGTTAGATTGAGCATTAGGGTTAGCTTTAGGGTTAGGGATAGAGTTAGGGTTAGGGTGAGGTTTAGGATGAGGGTTAGGTTTAGGGTGAGGGTTAGGGTGAGGGTTAGGGTGAAGGTTATGGTTAGGGTTAGGGTTAGGGTAAGGGATAGGGTCAGTGCGAGGGTTAGGGGTAGGGTTAGATTTATGCTGAGAGTAAGTGTTAGCGTGAGGTTTAGCGTGAGAGGGTTAGAGTTACATAAGGGTTAGGGTAGGTTTAGGGTGAGGGTTAGGGTTAGGTTTAGGTTTAGGGTGAGGTGAGAGTGAGGGTGATTGTGAGGTTTATTGTTAGGGTGAGGGATAGGTTTTAAGTGAGGGTTAGGTTTAGGGTGAAGGTGAGCGTGAGGGTGACAGTGAGGCTTAGGGTGAGGGAGAGGGTGAGTGTGAGGGTTAGGATTAGGTTTAGGTTTAGGGTTAGGGTTAGTGTGAGGGTAAAGGTGAAGGTTAGTGTTAGGAGTAGGGTTATGTTTAAAGTTAGGCTGAGGGTGAGCGTGAGGGTGATGGTTAGGGTTAGGGTTAGGTTGAGGGTTAGAGTTAGTGTGAGGGTTAGGGTGAGGGTAAGGTTAAAGGTTAGGGTGAGGGTTAGGGTTAGGGTTAGGGTGAGGATTAGGGGTAGGGTTACGGTTAGGGTTAGGGTGAGGGTGAGGTTTAGGGTGAGGGTAAGGGTGAGTGTTATGGTGAGGGTTAGGGTTTGGATTAGGTTTAGGGTGAATGCTAGGTTGTCAGTGAGGGTTAGGGTTAGGGTGAAGGTGAGGGTTAGGTTTAGGTTTAAGTTGAGGGTTTGGGTGAGGTATAGGTTTAGAGTTAGGCTGAGTGTGAGGGTGAGGGTGAGCGTGACTGATAGGGTTAGGGTTAGGGTGAGGGTTAGGGTGAGGATGAGGGTAACGGTTAGAGTGAGGCTTAGGGTTCGGGAGAGTATGAGGGTTAGGGTTTGGGTGAGGGTTAAGATTGGGTGAGTGTTAGGATGATGGTGAGGTTGAGGGTTAGGGTTGGGTTTAGGGTCAGAGTGAGGGTTAGGGTGAGGGGTAGTGTTAGGTTTAGGGTGAGGGTTAGGGTTAGGGTGAGGTTTACTATTACTGTGAGGTTTCATGTTAGGTTTAGGCTTAGTGTTAGGGTAAGAATAAGGGTTAGGTTGAGGGTTAGGTTTATGGTGAGGTTTAGGGGTAATATGTGGGTTAGGGCTAGGGTGAGGGCAATGGTGAGGGTTAGGTTTAGGATGATGTTTAAGGTGAGGGTGAGTATTAGGGTGAGGGTGAAGGAGAGGGTTCAGTTGTGGGTTTTGGTTAGGGTGAGGTTGAGGGTGAAGGTGAGACTTAGGGTTAGGTTTAGGGTGACGGTGAATGTGAGGATTAGGGATAGGGTCAGGCTTAGGTTTAGGGTTAGGCTGAGGGTGACTGTGAGCGTGAGGGTTAGGCTTCGGTTGAGGGTTAGAGTTAGAGTGAGGGTTAGGTTGAGGGTGAGGGTTAGGGTTAGGATTACGTTTAGGGTGAGCCTGTGGGTGAGGGTGAGGGTGAGGGTTAGGGTTAGGGTGAGGGTTAGGCTAAGGTTTAGGGTGAGGGTTAGGTTTAGGGTGATGTTTAGGTTGAGGGTTTTGGTTAGGGTTAGGGTGAGATTGAGACTTAGGGTTAGGTTTAGGGTGAGGGTGAGTGTGAGGTTTAGGGATAGGGTTAGGCTTAGGTTTAGGGTTAGGCTGAGGGTGACTATGAGCCTGAGGTTTAGGGTTATGGTGAGCATTAGGGTTGGGGTTCGGGTGAGGGTAAGTGTTCGGGTGAGTGTTAGGGTTTGGGTGAGTGTTAGCGTTAGGTTTAGGGTTAGTGTTAGGTTGGAGGTTAATGTTAGGGTGAGGGTTAGCGTTAGGATAAGGGTTAGGTTGAGCGTGAGGGTGAGGGTTAGGATTAGGTTTAAGGTGAGCCTGAGGGTGAGGGTGAGGGTGAGGGTTAGGGTTAGGGTGAGGGTTAAGCTAAGGGTTAGGGTGAGTGTTAGGTTTAGGGTGATGTTTAGGTTGAGGGTTTGGGTTAGGGTTAGGGTGAGTGTGAGGGTGAGTGAGAGGGTTAGGATTAGTGTCAGGGTTAGTTTTAGGGTGAGGGTGAGTGGGAGGGTTAGGTTTCGGGTTATTGTTAGGCTTAGGTTTAAGCTGAGGGTGAGGGTGAGTGTGAGGGTTAGGGTTATGTTGAGTGTGAGCATTAGGGTTAGGTTTAGGGTGAGGGTGAGGTTGAGGGTTAGGGTGAGGGTTAGGGTTTGGGTTAGGGTGAGGGTTAGATGAGGGTGAGGGTTAGGGTTAGGGTGAGGGTTAGGGTTAGGGTGAGGGTGAGGATTAGCGTTATGGTGAGGGTTAGGGTTCTGGTGCAGATTAGGGTGAGGGTTAGGGTGAGGGTGAGGTTTAGGGTAAGCGTGAGTTTGGTTTGAGGGTTTGCATTAGGTTTAGGGTGAGGTTGATGGTGAGGGTGAGGCTTAGAGTTAGGGTAAGGGTGAGGGTGACTGTGAGGGTTAGGGTTAGGCTTTAGGCTGAGGGTTAGGCTGAAGTTGAGGGTGAGGGTGATGTTTAGAGTTAGGGTGAGGGTTAGGGTTAGGGTTGGGGTGAGGGTTAGGGATAGTGTGAGGGTTATGTTTAGGGTGAGGTTTAGGGTTACTGTGAGGGTTCATGTTAGGTTTAGACTTAGTGTTAGGGTGAGGGTAAGGGTTAGGTTGAAGGTCAGGTTTAGGGTGAGGTTTAGGGTTAGTATGAGGTTTAGGGCTAAGTTGAGGGTAAGGGTGATGGTTTGGTTGAGGGTGATGTTTAGGGTGAGGGTGAGGCTTAGGGTGAGGGTGAGGGTGAGGGTTCAGTTGAGGGTTTGGATTAGTGTTAGGGTGAGGTTGAGTGTGAGGTTTAGGGATAGGGTTAGGCTTAGTTTCGGGTTAGGCTGAGGGTGACTGTGAGCTTGAGTATTAGTATTATGGTGAGCATTAGGGTTGGGGTTAGGGTGAGGTAAGTGTTGGGGTGAGTGTTAGGGTTTGGGTGAGGGTTAGCGTTAGGTTTAGGGTTAGGGTTAGGTTGGAGGTTAGGTTAGGGTGAGGGTTAGCGTTAGAGGTAGGGTTAGGTTGAGCTTGAGATTGAGGGTGAGGGTTAGGATTAGGTTTAAGGTGAGCCTGAGGGTGAGGGTGAGGGTGAGGTTTAGGGTTAGGGTGAGGGTTAGGCTAAGGGTTAGGGTGAGGGTTAGGTTTAAGGTGATGTTTAGGTTGAGGGTTAGGGTTAGGTTGAGGGTGAGGGTGAGTGAGAGGGTTAGGTTTAGGGTTAGGATTAGGTTTAGGGTGAGGGTGAGTGTGAGGGTTAGGGTTAGGGTTATTGTTAGGCTTAGGTTTAAGCTGAGGATGAGGGTGAGTGTGAGGGTTAGGGTTATGTTGAGTGTGAGCATTAGGGTTAGGTTTAGGGTGAGGGTGTGTTTGAGGGTTAGGGTTTGGGTTAGGGTGAAGGTTAGATGAGGGTGAGGGTTAGGGTTGTGGTGATGGTTCGGGTTAGGGTGACGGTGAGGGTTAGTGTTAGGGTGAGGGTTAGGGTTATGGTGCAGATTAGGGTGAGTGTTAGGGTTACTCTGATGTTTATGGTGAGGGTGAGGGTTGGTTTGAGGGTTTGCATTAGTTTTAGGTTGAGGTTGGGGGTGAAGGTGAGGCTTAGGGTTAGGGTAAGTTTGAGGGTGACTCTGAGGGTTAAGGTTAGGGTTAGGCTTAAGCTGTTGGTTAGGTTGAGGGTGAAGGTTAGTTTTAGGATTAGGGTTAATGATAGGGTGATATTTAGGGTGAGGATTAGTGTGAGAGTTAGTGTTAGGGTTAGGCTTAGTGTTAGAGTGAGTGTAAGGGTTAGGTTGAGGGTTAGGGTTAGGGATTGGGTGAGGGTTGTGATGACAGTTAGGGTGAGGGTAAGGTTTAGGGTGAGGGTTATGGTGAGTGTGAGGGTTAGGGTTAGGGTTAGGGTGAGGGTGAGGGTGAGGGTGAGGATTCAGTTGAGGGTTTGTGTTAGGGTTAGGGTGAGGTTGAGGGTGAGGGTGAGACTCAGGGTTAGGTTTAGGGTGATGGTGAGTGTGAGGATTAGGGATAGGGTTAGGCTTAGGTTTAGAGTTAGGCTGAAGGTGACTGTGAGCGTGAGGGTTAGGGTTTTGTTGAGGGTTAGGGTTAGGTTGAGGGTTAGCGTTAGGGTTAGGGTTAGGGTTAGGTTGGAGGTTAGGTTTAGGGTGAGGGTTAGCGTTAGGGGTAGGGTTATGTTGAGGGGGAGAGGGAGGGCTAGGGTTAGGATTAGGTTAAGGGTGATCCTGTGGGTGAGGGTGAGGGTGAGGGTTAAGGTTAGGGTGAGGGTTAGGCTAAGGGTTAGTGTGAAGGTTAGGTTTAGGGTGATGTTTAGTTTGAGAGTTTGGGTTAGGGTTAGGGTGAGTGTGAGGGTGAGTGAGAGGGTTAGGATTAGGGTTAGGCTTAGGTTTAGGGTGAGGGTGAGTGTGAGGGTTAGGGTTTGGGTTATTGTTAGGCTTAAGGTTAAGCTGAGGGTGAGGGGGAGAGTGAGGGTTAGGGTTATGTTGAGTGTGAGCATTAGGGTTAGTTTTAGGGTGAGGGTGAGGTTGAGGGTTAGTTTGAGGATTAGTGTTAGGGTGAAGGTGACGGTTAGCGTTAGGTTGAGGGTTAGGTTTATGGTGCGGATTAGGGTGAGTGTTAGTGTTACGGTGATGTTTATGGTGAGGGTGAGGGTTGGTTTGAGGGTTTGCGTTAGGTGTAGGTTGAGTTTGAGGGTGAGGGTGATGCTTAGGGTTAGGGTTAGTGTGAGGGTGACTCTGAGGGTCAGGGTTAGGGATAGGCTTTAGGCTGAGGGTTAGGCTGAGGGTGAGGGTGAGGGTTAGGGTTAATGATAGGGTGATATTTAGGGTGAGGGTTAGTGTGAGAGTTAGTGTTAGGGTTAGGCTTAGTGTTAGAGTGAGTGTAAGTGTTAGGTTGAGGGTTAGGATTAGGGATAGGGTGAGGGTTGGGATCAGGGTTAGGGTGAGGGTAAGGTTTAAGGTGAGGGTTATGGTGAGTGTGAGAGTTAGGGTTAGGGTGAGTGTTAGGGTGAGGGTAAGGGTTCAGTTGAGGGATTGGGTTAGGGTTAGGGTGAGGTTGAGGGTGAGGGTAAGACTTAGGGTTAGGTTTAGGGTGATGGTGAGTGTGAGGATTAGGGATAGGGTTAGGCTTAGCTTTAGGGTTAGGCTGAGGGTGACTGTGAGGTTGAGGGTTAGGGTTAGGATGAGGGTTAGGTTTAGGGTGAGGCTTAGTGGTAGGGTTAGGGTTAGGGTTAGGTTGGAGTTTAGGTTTAGGGTGAGGGTTAGCGTTAGGGGTAGGGTTAGGTTGAGTGTGAGGGTGAGGGCTAGGGTTAGGATTAGGTTTAGGGTGAGGGTTACGGTCAGAGTGAGGGTTAGGGTTAGGTTTAGATTTAAGTTGAGAGTAAGGGTTAGCGTGAGGTTTAGGGTGAGTGTGAGGGTTAGAGTTAGCATTAGGGTTAGGGTGATGTTTAGAGTGAGGGTTAGGTTTAGGTTTAGGGTTAGGGTGAGGTGAGGGTGAGGGTGATTGTGAGGTTTATGGTTAGGGTGAGAGATAGGCTTAGCGTGAGGGTTAGGGTTAGGGTTAGGGTGAGGATGAGCGTGAGGGTGACAGTGAGGCTTAGGTTGTGGGTGAGGGTGAGTGTTTGGGTTAGGCTTAGGGTTAGGGTTAGGGTTAGTGTGAGGGTGAATTTGAGGGTTAGTGTTAGGAGTAGCGTTAGGTTTAAATTTAGGCTGAGGGTGAGAGTGAGGATGAGGGTGACGGTTAGGGTTAGGGTTAGGGTGAGGGTTAGGTTTAGTGTGAGGGTTAGGGTGAGGTTAAGGCTAAAGGTTAGGGAGAGGGTGAGGGTTAGGTTTAGGGTTAGGGTGAGGGTTAGGGTGAGGTTCAGGGTTAGGGTTATGGTTAGCGTTAAGATGAGGATGAGGTTGAGGGTGAGGTTGAGGGTGAAGGTTAGTGTGAGGGTTAGGGTTAGTGTGAGGGTTATTGTTAGGTTTAGTGTTAGGGTTACGGTTAAGGTGAGTTTGCGGGTGAAGTGAGGTTTAGTGTTAGGGTTAGCGTTAGGATGAGAGTTAGGGTGAGGGTAAGGGTTGGGGTGAGGGTTAGGGTTTGGCTGAGGTTTAGGGTGAGGTTGAGGGTTAGTGTTAGGGTTAGGGTTACTGTGAGTTTAAGGGTTAGGTTGAAGGGTTAGTGTGAGGGTGAAGGTTACGGTTAGCATTAGGTCTAGTGTGAGGGTTAGGGTGAGTGTTAGGGTTAGGTTAGGGTGAGGGTTAGGGTTAGGGTGAGGGTTAGGATGAGGGTTAGGGTTGGGTTAGGGTGAGGGTTAGATGAGTGTGAGGGTTAGGGTTAGGTTGAGCTTTAGGTTTAGGGTGAGGGTTATGGTTAGGATTAGGGTTAGCATTAGGGTTAGTGTGAGGGTTAGGATGAGTGTTAGGGTTTGTTTAGTGTCAGGGTTAGGGTTAAGGTGAGGGTTAAGGTGAGGGTTAGGGTTGGGTTAGGGTGAGGGTTAGATGAGGGTGAGGGTTAGGGTTAGGTTGAGGGTTAGGTTTAGGGTGAGGTTTAGGGTTAGGATTAGGGTTAGGGTGAGGTCTATGGTGAGGGTGAGGGTTAGGGTGAGGGTTAGGGTTAGGGTGAGGGTTAGGGTTAGTGTGAGGGTTAGGGTGTGGGTAAGGTTAAAGGTTAGATTGAGGGTGAGTGTTAGGGTTAGGGTTAGGGTGAGGTTTAGGCTTAGAGTTATGGTTAGGGTTAGGGTGAGGGTGAGTGTGAGTGTGAAAGTGAGGCTTAGGGTCAGGGTGACTGTGAGGGTGAGTGTGAGGCATAGACTTAGGGTTAGGTTTAGGATTAGGGTTAGTGTGAGGGTGAAGGTGAATGTTAGTGTTAGGAGTAGGGTTAGGTTTACAGTTAGGCTGAGGGTGAGCGTGAGGGTGAGGGTGACGCTTAGAGCTAGGGTTAGGTTGAGTGTTAGGGTTTGTGTGAGGTTTAGGCTGAGGGTAATGTTAAAGGTTAGCGTGATGGTGAGGGTTAGGCATAGGGTTAGGGTGAGGATTAGGGTGAGGTTTAGTGTTAGGGTTACGGTTAGTGTTAGGTTGAGGGTGAGGGTTAGGTTGAGGGTAAGGATGAGGTTAGGGTGAGGGTTAGGGTCAGAGTGAGGTTTAGGTTGAGGATGAGTGTGAGTGATAGTGTGAGGCTTAGGGTTCGGGAGAGTAT
The DNA here is from genome assembly GCF_024711535.1 of Dipodomys merriami. Lineage (NCBI taxonomy): Eukaryota > Metazoa > Chordata > Mammalia > Rodentia > Heteromyidae > Dipodomys > Dipodomys merriami. The sequence continues at coordinate 2,608,300 of NW_027206335.1, read as the reverse complement.
GAGGGTTAGGGTTTGGTTGAGTGTTAGGGTTGGGTGAGTGTTAGGGTGACGGTGAGTGTGAGGGTTAGGGTTGGGTTTAGGGTTAGAGTGAGGGGTAGGGTGAAGGGTAGGTTTAGTGTTAGGGTTAGGGTGAGGGTTAGGGTTAGTGTGAGGGTTAGGGTTAGGGTGAGGTTTAGGGTTACTTTGAGGGTTTATGTTAGGTTTAGTCTTAGTGTTAGGGTTAGGGTTAGGGTTAGGTTGAGGTTTAGGGTTAGGGTGAGGTTTAGGGTTAGTATGAGGGTTAGGGCTAGGGTGAGGGAAAGGGTGAGTATTAGGGTTAGGGTGATGTTCAGGGTGAGGGTGAGGGTTAGGGTTAGTGTGAGGGTGAGGGTTAATTTGAGGGTTTGGGTTAGCGTTAGGGTGAGGTTGAGGGTGAGGGTGAGTCGTAGGGTTAGGTTTAGTGTGAGGATGTGTGTGAGGGTTTGGGATGGCGTTAGGCTTAAGTTTAGGGTTAGGCTGAGGGTGACTGTGAGCGTGAGAGTTAGGGTTAGGGTGAGGTTTAGGGTTAGGGTGAAGGTAATGGTTGGGTTGAGTGTTAGGGTTAGGGTGAGGGTTCACGTTAGGGTTAGGGTGAGCTTTAGCGTTAGGTTGGAGGTTAGGGTTAGGGTGAGTGTTAGCGTTAGGGTTAGGGATCGGATTAGGTTGGAGATTAGGGTTAGGATGTGTGTTAGCATTAGGGGTAGGGTTAGGTTGAGGGTTAGGGTGAGGGTTAGGTTTAGGTTGAGGGTGAGAGTGAGGGTTCGGTTGAGGGTTTCGGTTAGGGTTAGAGTGAGGGTGAGGGTGAGTGTGAGGGTTAAGTTTATGGTTAGGTTTAGGTTTAGGGTGAAGGTGAGTGTGAGGTTTAGGGTTAGGGTTATTTTTAGGCTTATGTTTAAGCTGAGGGTGAGTGTGAGTGTGACCGTTATTTTTATGTTGAGTGTGAGAATTAGGGTTAGGTTTAGGGTGAGGGTGAGATTGAGGGTTAGGGTGAGTTTTAGTTTGAGGGTTAGTGTGAGAGTTAGGTTTAGGGTTAGTGTTAGGGTTAGGGCTGGGGTTAGGGATAGGCTTAGTGATAAGCAGAAGGTGAAGGTGAGGGTTAGGGTTTGGGTAAGGATGAGGTTTAGGGTTAGAATTAGCATTAGGGTGAGGGTTAGTGTTAGGGTTAGGGTTAGTGTTACAATTAGGTTTAGGATGAGGGTGAGTGTGAGGGTTAGGGTTAGGATTAGAGTTAGGGTGAGGGTGAGAATGAGGGTAAGGGTGAGGGTTAGGTTTAGGCTTAGGTTTCGAGTATTGGCTAAGGTGAGGGTGAGGGTTAGTGTTAGGTTTGGGGTGAGGGATAGGATGAGTGTGAGGGTTATGGTTAGTCTTAGTCTTAAACTTAGGCTTAGGCCGAGCATGAGTGTGAGGGGGAGAGTGTTAGGGTTAGGATGAAGGTCAGGGTTTTAGGGTTAGGGTGAGGGTTAGGATGAGGTTTAGGGTTAGGATTAGGGTTAAGTGAGGGCTACAGTGAGGGTGAGGGTTAGGGTTAGCGTTAGGTTGAGGTTTAGGGTTAGGGTTACGTTGAGGGTGAGGGTTAGTGTTAGGGTGAGCGTTAGGGTTAGGGTTAGGGTGAGGGTGAGGTTTAGGATTAGGTTTAGGGTTAGGGTTAGGTTTAGGATTAGGGTTACAGTGAGGGTGAGTGTGTGGATTAGGGTTAGGATTAGGCTTACGCTTAGGATTAGGCTGAGGGTGATAATGGGGATGAGAATTCGCTTTTGAGTGATGGATAGGGTTATGGTTAGGTTGAGGGTTAGGATGAGGGTTAGGGTTAGGATTAGGGTTAGGGTGAGGGCTAGGATGAGGGTGATGTTTAGGGTTAGGGTTAGGCTTAGGCTTAGGGATAGGCCTAGGCTGAAGGTGAGGGTGAGGGTTACGGTTAGGGTGATGGTTAGGGTTACAGTTAGGGTGAGTGTTAGAATGATGATTACGGTTAGGGTGAGGGTTAGGGTGAGGGTGACAGTAAGGGTAAAGGTGAGGGTTAGTCTGAGGGTGAGTGTTATGGTAATGGTGAAGGTTAAGGGTTAGGGTGAGGGTTAGGGATAGGGTTACTGTTAGCGTTAGGGTGAGGGTTAGTTTGAGGGTTACGGTTAGAGTTACAGTTACGATTAGGGTGAGGGTGAGGGTGAGGGTGAGGGTTCGGGTTAGTCTTAGGCTTATGCTTAGGCTTAGGCCCAGCTTGAGGTTGAGGGTGGGGGTTACGGTTAGGGTGAGTGATAGGGTTAGGGTAATGGTTAGGGTTAGGGCAAGGTTGAAGTTTAGGGTTAGGTTTAGGGTGAGTTTTAAGTTTAGGTTGATGGTTAGGGTTAGTGTGAGGGTTAGTGTTCGGGTTATGGTGAGTTTTAGTGTGAAGGTAAGTGTTAGGGTGAGGTTTAGGGTTAAGGTGAGGTTTAGGGTTAGAGTTAGTGTAGGGTGAGTGGTAGGGTTATGGTTAGTGTTAGGGTTAGGGTTAGCGTGAGGTTTAGGGTGGGGGTGAGTGTTAGGGTTAGGGTTAGGATTAAGATTAGGGTTAAGGTGAGGGTGAGTGTGAGGGTTAGGGTTAGGGTTAAGGTTAGGATTAGAGTTATGGTGAGGGTGAGGTGAGGGTTAGGGTTAGGGTGAGGGTTGGGGTCAGGGTTAGAGTGAGGGTTAGGGTGAGGGTTAGGTTTAGGGTTAGTTTTAGGGTTAGGGTTGGGGTTAGGGATAGTCTTAGTGTTAGGCGGAGGGTGAGGGTGAGGGTGAGGGTTAGGGTTGGGGTTTGGGTGAGGTTTATGGTTAGTGTTAGTGTTACGGTGAGAGTTAGTGTGAGGGTTAGGGTTAGGGTGACTGTTACTTTTAGGGTTAGGGTGAGGGTCTGTGTAAGTGTAAGGGTTAGTTTTAGTCTTAGGCTTAGGCTTAATCCAAGCCTAAGGGAGAGGGTGAGGTTTAGGGGTAGGGTCAGGGTTAGGGTTAGGATGAGGGTTATGGACAGGGTGAGGGTTAGGGTCAGGGTTAGGGTTAGAGTGAGGGTTAGGGTGAGGGATAGGGTTAGGGTTAGTGTGAGGGTTAGGGTTAAAGTGAGGTTTAGGCTTAGGGTGAGTTTTAGGGATAGTGTGAGGGTTCATGTTAGGTTTAGGCTTAGTGTTAGGGTGAGGGTAAGTGTTAGGTTGAGTGTTAGGTTTAGGGTGAGGTTTAGGGTTAGTATGAGGGTTAGGGCTAGGGTGAGGGTATGGGTGAGGGTTAGGGTTATGGTGATGTTAGGGTGAGGGTGAGACTTAGGGTTGGGTTCAGGGTGAGGGTGAGGGTTAAGTTGAGGGTTTGGGTTAGGGTTAGGCTTAGGTTTAGTGTTAGGCGGAGGGTGACTGTGAGCATGAGGTTTAGGGTTAGGGTGAGGTTTAGGGTTAGGTTGAGGGTTACGTTAATTGTGAGGTTTAGGGTTAGGTTGGAGGTTAGGTTTAGAGTGAGGGTTAGCATTAGGGGTAGGGTTAGGTTGAGGATGAGAGTGAGTTTTAGGGTTAGGAATAGGTTTAGTGTGAGCCTGTTGATGAGGGTGAGGGTGTGGGTTAGGGTTAGGGTGAGGGTTAGGCTAAGGGTTAGGGTTAGGGTTAGGTTTAGGGTGATGTTTAGGTTGAGGGTTTGGGTTTGGGTTAGGGTGAGTCTCAGGGTGAGTGAGAGTGTTAGGATTAGGGTTAGGGTTAGGTTTAAGGTGTGGGTGAGTGTGAGGGTTAGGGTTAGGGTTATTGTTTGGCTTAGGTTTAAGCTTAGGGTTAGGGTGAGTGTGAGGGTTAGGGTTATGTTGAGTGTGAGCATTACGGTTACTTTTATGGTGAGGTTGAGGTTGAGGGTTAGGGAGAGTTTTAGGGTTTGGGTTAGGGTGAGGGTTAGATGACGGTGAGGGTTAGAATTAGGGTGAGGGTTAGGGTGAGGGTGAGGGTGAGGGTTATCGTTAGGGTGAGGGTTAGTGTTTTGGTGCCAATTAGGGTGAGTGTTAGGTTTACGGTGATGTTTATGGTGAGGGTGAGAGTTGGTTTGAGGGTTTGCGTTAGGTTTAGCGTGAGGTTGAGAGTGAGGGTGACGCTTATGGTTAGGGTTAGGGTGAGGGTGATTGTGAGGGTTAGGGTTAGGCTTAAGGCAGAGGGTTAGGGTGAGAGTGAGGGTGAGGATGATGATTAGGGTTAGGATGAGGGTTAGGTTAGGGTTAGGGTGAGGGTTAGGCATAGTGTGATGGTTAAGTTTAGGGTGAGGTTTAGGGTTACTGTAAGGGCTCATGTTAGGTTTAGGCTTAGTGTTAGGGTGAGGGTAAGGGTTAGGTTGAGGGTTACGTTAGGGTGAGGTTTAGGGTTAGTATGAGGGTTAGGGCTAGGGTGAGGGTAAGGTTGAGGGTTAGGGTTAGGGTGATGTTTACGGTGAGGGTTTGGGTGAGGGAGAAGGTGAGGGTGAGGGTTCAGTTGAATATTTGGGTTAGGTTTAGGGTGAGGTTGATGCTTATGGTTAGGTTGAGGGTGAGGGTGAGTGTTAGGGTTAGGGTTAGGGTTAGTGTTATCGTTAGGGTTAGGGTTAGAATAACGTTGAGGGTGAGGATTAGGGTTAGGGTTAGGGTGAGATTTAGGCTTAATGTTAGTGATTGTGTTAGGGTTAGGGTTAGGGTGAGAGTTAGGAGGAAGGTTAGGGTTAGGGTTAGGATTAGGGTTAGGGTGAGGGTGAGTGTGAGGTTTAGGGATAGGGTTAGGCTTATGTTTAGGGTTATGCTGAGGGTGACTGTGAGCTTGAGTGTTAGGGTTATGGTGAGCATTGGATTTGGGATTAGGGTGAGGGTAAGGGTTGGTGTGAGTGTTAGGGTTTGGGTGAGGGTTAGCGTTAGGTTTAGGGTTAGGGTTAGTTTGGAGGTTAGTGTTATGGTGAGGGTTAACGTTAGGGGTAGGTTTAAGTTGAGGGTGAGGGTGAAGGTTAGGGTTAGGATTAGGTTTAAGGTGAGCCTGAGGGTGAGGGTGAGTTTAGAGTGAGGGTTAGCCTAAGGTTTAGGGTGAGGGTTATGTTTAGGGTGATGTTTAGGTTGAGCGTGAGGGTTAGGGTTAGGGATAGGGTGAAGTTTCGGTTGAGGGTTTGGGTTAGGGTTAGGTTGAGGGTGAGGGTGAGTGAGAGGGTTAGGTTTAGGGTTAGGATTCGGTTTAGGGTGAGGTTGAGTGTGAGTGTTAGGGTTAGGTTTATTGTTAGGCTTAGGTTTAAGCTGAGGTTGAGGGTGAGTGTGAGGTTTAGGGTTATGTTGATTGTGAGAATTAGGGTTAGGATTATGGTGAGGGTGTGGTTGAGGGTAAGGGTGAGGGTAGTGTTTGGGTTAGGGTGAGGGTTAGATGAGGGTGAGGGTTAGGGTTAGGGTAAGGGTTTGGGTTAGGGTGAGGTTGAGGGTTAGCGTTAGGGTGAGGGTGAGGGTTATGGTACGGATTAGGGTGAGTGTTAGGGTTACAGTGATGTTTATGGTGAGGGTGAGGGTTGGTTTGAGGGTTTGCGTTAGGTTTAGGGTGAGGTTGAGGGTGAGGGTGAGGCTTAGGGTTAGGGTTAGGGTGAGGGTGAATCTGAGGGTTAGGGTTAGGGTTAGGCTTTAGGCTGAGGGTTAGGCTGAGGGTGAGGGTGAGGGTTAGGGTTACGGTGATTATTAGGGTTAGGGTTAATGATAGGTTGATATTTAGGGTGAGGGTTGATGTGAGAGTTATTGTTTGGGTTAGGCTTAGTGTTAGAGTGAGTGTAAGGGTTAGCTTGAGGGTTAGGGTTAGGGATAGTGTGAGGGTTGGGATGAGGGTTAGGGTGAGGGTAAGGTTTAGGGTGAGGATTATGGTGAGTGTGAGGGTTAGGGTTAGGGTTAGGGTGAGGGTGAGGTTTAGGGTCATGTAAGGGCTAAGGTTAGGGTTAGGATGAGGGTTAGGGAGAGGTTTAGGATCAGAGTTAGGGTGAGGGTTCGGGTTGGGGTTCAGTTTAGGGTTATGGTGAGGGTTAGGGTTAGGGTTAGGGTCAGGGTGAGGGTGAGGTTTAGGGTTATGATAAGGGCTAGGGTTAGGGTTAGGATGAGGGTTAGGGAGAGGGTTAGGATGAGGGTTAGGTTGAGGGTTCGGTTTAGAGTTCGTGTTAGGGTTAGGGTGAGGGTGGTTGTGAGGGTGAGAGTGAAGGTTAGGGTTAGAGTTAGGATGAGGGTGAAGTTTAGGGTTAGGATTAGGGTTAGGGTTAGGTTTAGGCTGAGGATGAGGCTGAGGGTGTGGGTGAGGATTAGGGTTAGGTTGAAAGTTAGGGTTAGGGTTAGGGTGAGGGTTTGGCTTAGGGTTAAGTTTAGGATGAGAGTTAGTTTGAAGGGTATGGTTATGGTTAAGCTGAGCGTTAGGGTTAGCGTTAGGGTTATGGTTAGGGTTAGGGTTAGGGTGAGGTTTAGGGTCAGTGTGAGGGTTGGGGTTAGTGTTAGCTTTATGGTGAGAGTAAGGGTTAGCGTGAGGTTCAGGGTGAGTGTGAGGGTTAGAGTTAGCATTAGGCTTAGGGTGAGGTTTAGGGTGAGGGTTAGGGTGAGGTTTAGGGTTAGGGTGAGGTGAAGGTGAGGGTGATTGTTAGGTTTATGGTTAGGGTGAGAGATAGGTTTAGCGTGAGGGTTAGGGTTAGGGTTACAGTGAGTGTGAGCGTGAGGGTGACACTGAGGCTTAGGGTGTGGGTGAGGGTGAGTGTGAGGGTTAGGTTTAGGGTTAGGGTTAGTGTGAGCGTGAACTTGAGGGTTAGTTTTAGGCGTAGCGTTAGGTTTAAATTTAGGCTGCGGGTGGGCGTGAGGGTGAGGGTGACGGTTAGGGTTAGGGTTCGGGCTAGGTTGAGGGTTAGGGTTAGTGTGAGGGTTATGATGAGGGTAAGGCTAAAGGTTAAGTTTAGGGTTACAGTGAGGTTTAGGGTTAGGGTTAGGGTTATTGTTAGTGGTAGGTTAGTGTTACATTTGCGGTGAGGGTGAGGCTGAGGGTGAAGTTTATGGTTAGGTTTAGGGTTAGGTTTATTGTTAGGGTTAAGGTTATGGTGAGGTTTAAGGTGAGGTTTAGGGTTAGGGTTAAGATTAGTGTTATGATGCAGGTGAGGGTGAGGGTTATGTTTAGGGTGAGTGTTGGTGTTAGGGTTAGAGTTAGAGTTAGGTTGATGGTTAGGATTAGGCTTACGGTTAGGGTATGGGCTAGGGTGAGGTTGAGGGTTAGGGTGAGGGTTAGGTTTAGGGTTAGTGTTAGGTTTAGGGTTGGTGTGAGGGATAGGCTTAGTGTTAAGCGGTGGGTGAGATTGAAGGTGAGGGTTAGGGTTAGGGTGCGGGTGAGGTTTAGGTTTAGTGTTAGCATTAGGGTGAGGGTTAGTGTAAGGGTTAGGGTTAATGTGAGTGTTACTGTTAGGGTTAGGGTGAGGGTGAGTGTAAGGGTAAGGGTTAGTCTTAGGCTTAAGCTTAGGTTTAAGCTGAGCCTAAGAGTGAGGGTGAAGGTTAAGGTTAGGGTGAGGGTTATGGACAAGGTGAGGGTTAGCGTTAAGGTTAGGGTTATTGGTAAGATTAGGTTTAGGTTTAAAGTTACTGTGACGGTGAGGGTTAGGGATATGGATAGTGTGAGGTTTAGGTTTAGGGATAGGGTTAGAGTTAGGGTTAGGGTAAGGGTGAGGTTTGGGGTTAGATTTAGGGTTAGTGTTAGGGTTAGGGTTAGGGTGAGTGTTAGTGTGAGTTTTAGGGTTAGGCTTAGGCTTAGGCTTAGGCCTAGCATGAGGGAGAGTTTTAGGGTTAGGGTTAGTGTGAGGGTTAGGGTTAGGGTGAAATTGAGTGTGAGGGTTAGGGTTAGTCTTAGGCTTAGGCTTAGGCCGAGCCTATGGGTGAGGGTGAGGGTTAGGGTTAGGGTCAGGGTTAGGGTTAGGGTGAGGTTTAGTGTGAGGGTTAGGTTTAAGGTTAGTGTTAGGGTTAAGGTTGGGGTTAGGGATAGTCTTAGTGTTAAGCAGAGGGTGAGGGTGAGGGTGATAGTTAGGGTTAGGGTTAGGGTTTGGGTGTTAGGATTTGGGTGAGGGTTAGGATGAGGTTCAGGGTTAGGATTAGGGTTCGGGTGAGGGCTAGTGTGAGGATGAGGATTAGGGTTAGCATTAGGGTGAAGTTAGGGTTAGGGTTACATTGAGGATGAGTTTTAGGGTTAGGGTGAGGGTTAGGGTTAGGGTTAGGGTGATGGTGAGGGTTAGAATTAGGGATATGGTTAGGTTTATTGTTAGTGTTATGGTTAGGGTTAAGCTTATGTTGAGGGTGAGGCTGAGGGTGAGCGTTAGGGTTAGGGTTAGGGTGACGTTTAGGGTTAGGGTTAGTGTTAGGGTTAGGAGGAGGGTTTGGTTTATGGTGAGGGTGAGGGTTAGGGTTAGGGTTAGGGTTAGTGTTATCGTTAGGGTTAGGGTTAGAATAACAGTGAGGGTGAGGATTAGGGTTAGGGTTAGGATGAAGTTAAGGGTTAGTGTTAGTGTTAAGGTTAGGGTTAGGGTTAGGGTGAGAGTTAGGAGGAGGGTTAGGGTTAGGATTAGGGATAGGGTGAGGGTGAGGGTGTGGTTTAGGGTTAGGATTGGGGTTAGGCTTAGGGTTAGGCTGAGGGTGAGGTTGAGGGTGACGGTTAGGGTTAGGGTGAGGCTGAGGGTGAGGGTTAGGGTTAGGCTTAGTGTTAGAGTTAGAGTTAGGGTGAGGGTGAGGGTTAAGATTAGGGTTAGGATTAGGGTTAGTGTGAGTTGAGGTTTAGGGTTAGTGTTAGGGTTAGGCTTAAGTTTAGGCTGAGGGTGAGGGTTAGGGTGAGGGTTAGGATTAGGTTTAGGGTTAAGGTATGGGCTAGGGTGAGGGTGAGGGTTAGGGTCAGGTTTAGGGTGAGGATAAGTGTGAGGCTTAGGTTTAGGGTTAGTGTTAGGGTTAGGGTTGGGATTAGGGATAGTCTTAGTGTTAGGCAGAGGGTGAGGTTGAGGGTGAGGGTTAGGGTTAGGGTGAGGTTTAGGGTTAATGTGAGGGTTCCTGTTAGGTTTAGCCTTAGAGTTAGGGTGAGGGTAAGGGTTAGGTTGAGGGATAGGTTAGGGTGAGGTTTAGGGTTAGTATGAGGGTTAGGGCTAGGTTGAGGGTAAGGGTGAGGGTTATGGTTATGGTGATGTTTAGGGTGAGGGTGAGGGTTAGGGTGATGGTGAGGGTGAGGGTTCAGTTCAGGGATTGGGTTAGGGTTAGGGTTAGCTTGAGACTTAGGGTTAGGTTTAGGGTGAGGTTGAGGTTTAGGGTTAGGGTTAGGGTGAGGGTTCAGTTGTGGGTTTGGGTTAGGGTTAGGGTGAGGTTGAGACTTAGCGTTAGGGTTAGGGTGAGGGTGAGGGTTAGGGTAAAGGTTAGGGTTAGTGTTATCGTTAGTTTTAGGTTTAGAATAACGGTGAATGTGAGGATTAGGGTTAGGTTTAGGGTGAGGTTCACGGTTAAGGTTAGTGATAGTGTTAGGGTTAGGTTTAGGGTGAGAGTTAGGAGAAGGGTTAGGGTTAGGGTTACGATTAGGGTTAGGGTGAGGGTGAGGGTGAGGTTTAGGGATAGGATTAGGATTAGGTTTAGGGTTAGGCTGAGGGTGACTGTGAGCTTGAGTGTTAGGGTTATGTTGAGCATTAAGTTTGGGGTTAGGGTGAGGGTAAGAGTTGGGGTGAGTGTTAGGGTTTGGGTGAGTATTAGCTTTAGGTTTAGCGTTAAGTTTAGGTAGGAGGTTAGTGTTAGGGTGCTGGTTAGCGTTAGGGGTATGGTTAAGTTGAGGGTGAGGTTGAGGATTAGGGTTAGGATTAGGTTTAAGGTGAGCCTGAGGGTGAAGGTGAGGGTGAGGGTTAGGTTTAGGAGGTGGGTTAGGCTAAGGGTTAGGGTGAGTGTTAGGTATAGGGTGATGTTTAGGTTGAGGGTGAGGGTTAGGGTGAGGGTGAGGGTGAAGGTTCGGTTGAGGGTTTGGGTTAGGTTTAGGTTGAGGTTGAGGGTGCGTGAGAGGGTTAGGTTTAGGGTTAGGATTAGGTTTAGGGTGAGGGTGAGTGTGAGGGTTAGGGTTAGGTTTATTGTTAGGCTTAGGTTTAAGCTGAGGTTGAGGGTGAGTGTGAGGTTTAGGGTTATGTTGAGTGTGAGCATTAGGGTTAGTTTTAGTGTGAGGGTGTGGTTGAGGGTTAGGGTGAGGGTTAGGGTGAGGGTTATATGAGGGTGATAGTTAGGCTTAGGGTGAGTGTTAGGGTTAGGGTTAAGGTGAGGGTTAGGGAGAGTGTGAGGGTGAGGGTTTGGCTGAGGTTTAGGGTTACTGTGAGGGTTCATGTTATGTTTAGCCTTAGTGTTAGGGTGAGGGTAAGCGTTAGGTTGAGGATTAGGTTAGGGTGAGGTTTAGGGTTAGTATGAGGGTTAGAGCTAGGGTGAGGGTAAGGGTGAGGGTTAGGGTTAGGGTGATGTTTAGTGTGAGGGTGAGCGTTAGGGTGACGGTGAGTGTGAGGGTTCAGTTGAGGGTTTGGGTTAGGGTTAGGGTGAGCTTGAGACTTAGGGATAGGTTTAGGGTGAGGGTGAGGTTTAGGGTTAGGGTGAGGGTTAGTGTTATCGTTAGGGTTAGAGCTAGAATCAGGGTGAGGGTGAGGATTAGGTTAGGGTTAGGGTGAGTTTTAGGATAATGTTAGTGATAGTATTAGGGTTAGAGTTAGGGTGAGAGTTAGGAGGAGGGTTAGGGTTAGGGTTAGGGTTACGATTAGGGTTAGGGTGAGGGTGAGTGTGAAGTTTAGGGATAGGGTTAGGATTAGGTTTAGGGTTAGGCTGAGGGTGACTGTGAGCTTGAGTGTTAGGGTTATGGTGAGCATTAAGTTTGGGGTTAGGGTGAGCGTAAGGGTTGGGGTGAGTGTTAGGGTTTGGGTGAGGGTTAGCGTTAGGTTTAGGGTTAGGTTTAGGTAAGAGGTTAGTGTTAGGGTGCTGGTTAGCGTTACGGGTATGGTTAGTTTGAGGGTCAGGTTGAGGGTTAGGGTTAGGATTAGGTTTAAGGTGAGCCTGAGTGTGAGGGTGAGGGTGAGGGTTAGGTTTAGTGGGTTGGTTAGGCTAAGGGTTAGGGTGAGTGTTAGGTATAGGGTGATGTTTAGGTTGAGGGTGAGGGTTAGGGTTAGGGTGAGGGTGAAGGTTCGGTTGAGGGTTTGGGTTAGGTTTAGGTTGAGGGTGAGGGTGCGTGAGAGGGTTAGGTTTAGGGTTAGGATTAGGTTTAGGGTGAGGGTGAGTGTGAGGGTTAGGGTTAGGTTTATTGTTAGGCTTAGGTTTAAGCTGAGGGTGAGGGTGAGTGTGAGGTTTAGGGTTATGTTGAGTGTGAGCATTAGGGTTAGGTTTAGGGTGAGGGTGTGGTTGAGGTTTAGGGTGAGGGTTAGGGTGAGGGTGAGAGTTAGGGTTAGGGTGAGTGTTAGGGTTAGGGTGAAGTTTAGGGAGAGTGTGAGGGTTAGGGTTAGGCTGAGGTTTAGGGTTACTGTGAGGATTCATGTTATGTTTAGCCCTAGTGTTATGGTGAGGGTAAGCGTTAGGTTGAGGATTAGGTTAGGGTGAGGTTTAGGGTTACTATGAGGGTTAGGGCTAGGGTGAGGGTAAGGGTGAGGGTTAGGGTTAGGGTGATGTTTAGTGGGAGGGTGAGCGTTAGGGTGACGGTGAGTGTGAGGGTTCAGTTGAGGGTTTGGGTTAGGGTTAGGGTGAGCTTGAGACTTAGGGATAGGTTTAGGGTGAGGGTGAGGTTTAGGGTTAGGATGAGTGTTAGTGTTATCGTTAGGGTTAGAGTTAGAATCAGGGTGAGGGTGAGGATTAGGTTAGGGTTAGGGTGAGTTTTAGGATAATGTTAGTGATAGTATTAGGGTTAGAGTTAGGGTGAGAGTTAGGAGGAGGGTTAGGGTTAGGGATAGGTTTATGATTAGGGTTAGGGTGAAGGTGAGTGTGAGGTTTAGGGATAGGGTTAGGCTTAGGTTTAGGGTTAGGCTGAGGGTGACTGTGAGCTTGAGGGTTAGGGTTATGTTGAGCATTAAGTTTGGGGTTAGGGTGAGCGTAAGGGTTGGGGTGAGTGTTAGGGTTTGGGTCAGGGTTAGGTTTCGGTTTAGGGTTAGGGTTAGTTTGGAGGTTAATGTTAGGGTGAGGGTTAGCGTTAGGGGTAGGGTTAAGTTGAGGGTGAGGGTGAGGGTTAGGGTTAGGATTAGGATTAAGTTGAGCCTGAGAGTGAGGGTGAGGGTGAGGGTTAGGTTTAGGGTGAGGGTTAAGCTAAGGGTTAGGGTGAGTGTTAGGTTTAGGGTGATGTTTAGGTTGAGGGTGAGGGTTAGGGTTAGTGTGAGGGTGAATTTTCGGTTCAGGGTTTGGGTTAGGGTTAGGTTGAGGGTGAGGGTGAGTGAGAGTGTTAGGTTTAGGGTTACTATTAGGTTTAGGGTGAGGTTGAGTGTGAGGGTTAGGGTTAGGTTTATTGTTAGGCTTAGATTTAAGCTGAGGGTGGGGGTGAGTGAGAGGTTTAGGCTTATGTTGAGTGTGAGCATTAGGGTTAGGTTTAGGGTGAGGGTGTGGTTGACGGTTAGGGTGAGGGTTAGGGTTTGGTTTAGGGTGAGGGTTAGATGAGGGTTAGGGTTAGGATTAGGGTGAGGGTTAGGGTTAGGGTGAGGGTGAGGGTTAGCGTTAGGGTGAGGTTGAGGGTTATGGTGCAGATTAGGGTGAGTGTTAGGGTTACGGTGATGTTTATGGTGAGGGTAAGGGTTAGTTTGAGTGTTTGTGTTAGGTTTAGGGTGAGGTTGAGGGTGAGGGTGAGGCTTAGGGTTAGGGTGAGGGTGAGGGTGACTCTGAGGGTTAGGGTTAGGGTTAGGCTTTAGGCTGAGGTTTAGGCTGAGGGTGAGGGTGAGGGTTAGGGTTACGGTGAGTTTTAGGGTTAGGGTTAATGATAGGGTGATATTTAGGGTGAGGGTTGGTGTGAGAGTTATTGTTTGGGTTAGGCTTAGTGTTAGAGTGAGTGTAAGGGTTAGCTTGAGGGTTAGGGTTAGGGATAGTGTGAGGGTTGGGATGAGGTTTAGGGTGAGGGTAAGTTTTAGGATGAGGGTTATGGTGAGTGTGAGTGTTAGGGTTAGGGTTAGGTTTAGGGTGTGGGTGAGACTTAGGGTTATGGTAAGGGTTAGGTTTAGGGTAAGGATGAGGGTTTGGGAGAGGGTTAGGTTTGAGGGTTAGGGTTCGGGTTCGGGTTAGGGTTCGGGTTAGGTTTCGGATGAGGGTGGGGGTGAGGTTTAGAGTGAAGGTTAGGGTTATGATGAGGGTGAGAATTAGTTTAAGATTAGGGTTAGGGTTAGGTTTAGGCTGAGGATGAGTCTGAGGATTTGGGTGAGGATTAGGGTTAGGTTGAGTTTTATGGTTAGGGTTAGGGTGAGAGTTTTTGTTAGGGTTAACTTTAGGATGAGAGTTAGTTTGAGGGGTACGGTTATGGTTAAGATGAGCGTTAGGGTTAACGTTAGGGATAGGGATAGGATTAGGTTAGGGTGAGGTTTAGGATGAGGGTTAGGTTTAGGGTTAGGGTTAGGGTCAGGGTTCGGGTGAAGGTTATGTTTAGGGTTAGGGTTAGGGTGAGGTTTAGGGTCAGGGTGAGGGTTAGGGTTAGTGTTAGATTTATGGTGAGAGTAAGGTTTAACATGAGGCTTAAGATGAGTGTGAGGTTTACAGTTAGCATTAGGGTTAGGGTGAGGATTAGTGTGAGGGTTAGGGTTAGGTTTATGGTTAGGGTGAGGTGAGGGTGAGGGTGATTGTGAGGTTTATGGTTAGGGTGAGAGATAGGTTTGAGGTGAGGGTGAGGGTTAGGGTTAGGGTGAGGGTGAGCATGAGGATGACAGTGAGGCTTAGGGTGTGGGTGAGGGTGAGTGTGAGGGTTAGGGTTAGGGTTAGGTTTAGGGTTAGTGTGAGGGTGAAGTTGAGGGTTAGTGTTTGGAGTAGCGTTAGGTTTAAATTTAGACTGAGGGTGAGCATGAGGGTGAGGGTGACGGTTAGGGTTAGGGTTAGGTTGAGGGTTAGGGTTATTGTGAGGGTTATGGTGAGGGTAAGTCTAAAGGTTAAGTTTAGGGTTACAGTGAGGGTTAGGTTTAGGGTTAGGGTTATTGTTAGTGTTAGGTTAGTGTTAATTTTATGGTGAGGATGAGGCTTAGGGTGAGGTTTATGGTTAGGTTTAGGGTTAGGGTTAGGGTTAGGGTTAGGATTAGGCTTAGGGTTAAGTTATGGGCTATGGTGAAGGTGAGGGTTAGGGTGAGGGTTAGGTTTCGGGTTAGTGTTAAGTTTAGGGTTGGGGTTAGGGATAGGCTTAGTGTTAGGCGGAGGGTGAAGGTGAGGGTGAGGGTTAGGGTTAGGGACAGTGTTACTGTTAGGGTTAGGGTGAGGGTGAGTGTGAGGGTAAGGTTTAGTCTTAGGCTTAGGCTTAGGTTTAGGCTGAGCCTAAGGGTGAGGGTGAGGGTTAGGGTTAGGGTGAGGGTTATGGACAGGGTGAGGGTTAGCGTTAGGGTTAGGGTTATTGGTAGGATTAGGGTTAGGTTGAAAGTTACTGTGAGGGTGAGGGTTAGGGTTAGGGTTAGGGTGAAGTTTAGGTTTAGGGATAGGGTTAGAGTTAGGGTTAGGGTAAGGGTGAGGTTTAGGGTTAGAGTTAGGTTTAGTGTTAGGGTTAGGGTTAGGGTGAGGATGAGTGTGACGGTGACAGTGAGGCTTAGGGTGTGGGTGAGGGTGAGTGTGAGGGTTAGGCTTAGGGTTAGGGTTAGGGTTAGTGTGAGGGTGAAGTTGAAGGTTAGTGTTAGGAGTAGCGTTAGGTTTAAAGTTAGGCTGAGGTTGAGCGTGAGGGTGAGAGTTACGCATAGGGTTAGGGTTAGGTTGAGGGTTATGGTTATTGTGAGGGTTATGGTGAGGGTAAGACTAAAGGTTAAGATTAGGGTTACAGTGAGGGTTAGGGTTAGGGTTAAGGTTATTGTTAGTGTTAGGTTAGTGTTAAGTTTACAATGAGGGTGAGACTGAGGGTGAGGTTTATGGTTAGGTTTAGGGTTAGGTTTAGTGTTAGGGTTAGGGTTAGGGTTAGGATTAGGCTTAGGGTTAGGGTATGGGCTAGGGTGAGGTTGAGGTTTAGGATGAGGGTTAGGTTCCGGGTTAGTGTTAAGTTTAGGGTTGGGGTTAGGGATAGGATTAGTGTTAGGCGGAGGGTGAGGGTGAGGGTTAGGGTTAGGGTTAGTGTGCGGGTGAGGGTTATTGTTAGGGTGCGGGTGAGGTTTAGGGTTAGTGTTAGAATTAGGGTGAGGGTTAGTGTGAGGGTTAGGGTTAGGGTGAGTGTTACTCTTATGGTTAGGGTGAGGGTGAGTTTGAGGGTAAGGGTTAGTCTTAGGCTTAGGCTTAAGTTTAGGCTGAGCCTAAGTGTGAGGTTTAGGGTTAGGGTTAGGTTTAGGGTTATGGACAGGGTGAAGGTTAGCGTTAGGGTTAGGGTTAAGGATTAGGGTTAGGTTGAAAGTTACTGTGAGGGTGAGGGTTAGGGTTAGGGATAGGGTGAGGCTTAGCTTTAGGAATAGGTTTAGAGTTAGTATTAGGGTAATGGTGAGGTTTAGGGTTAGAGTTAGTGTTAGTGTTAGGGTTAGGGTGAGGGTTAGGGTGAGGGTTAGGGTTAGACTTAGTCTTAGGCTTAGGCTTAGGCCGAGCATGAGGGTGAGTTTTACAGTTAGGGTTAGTGTGAGGGATAGGGTTAGGGTTAGTGTTAGGGTTAGGGTTAGGCTGAAGGTGAGTGTGAGGGTTAGGGTTAGTCTTAGGCTTAGGCTTAGGCTTAGGCCGAGCTTAAGGGTAAGGGTGAGGGTTAGGGTAAGGGTGAGGGTTAGGGTGTTAGGGTTTGGGTGAGGGTTAGGATGAGGTTTATGGTTAAGATTAGGGTTACGGTGAGGGCTAGAGTGAGGGTGAGGGTTAGGGTTAGCATTAGGGTGAAGTTAGGGTTAGGGTTAGGGTTACATTGAGGGTGAGGTTGAGGGTTAGGGTTAGGGTGATGGTGAGGGTTAGGATTAGGGATATGGTTAGGTTTATTGTTAGTGTTATGTTTAGCATTAATCTTATGTTGAGGGTGAGGCTGAGGGTGAGGGTTAGGCTTATTGTTAGGGTGACGTTTAGGGTTAAGGTTAGGTTTAGGGTTAGGAGGAGGGTTTGGGTTATGGTGAAGGTGAGGGTTAGGGTTAGTGTTAGGGTTAGTGTTATGGTTAGGGTTAGGGTTAGAATAATCGTGAGGGTGAGTATTAGTGTTAGGGTTAGGGTTAGGGTTAGGGTTAGAGTTAGGGTTAGGGTTAGTGCTAGGGTGAGAGTCAGCAGGAGGGTTAGGGTTAGGGTTAGGGTTAGGATTAGGGTTAGGGTGAGTGTGAGGGTGTGGTTTAGGGTTAGGGTTGAGGTTAGGCTTAGGGTTAGGCTGAGGGTGAGTTTGAGTGTGAGGGTTAGGGTTAGGGTGAAACTGAGGGTGAGGGTTAGGGTTAGTGTTATCATTAGGTTTAGGGTTAGAATAATGGTGAGGGTGAGGAGTATGGTTAGGTTTAGGATGAGGTTAAGGGTTAGTGTTCCTATTAGTGTTAGGGTTAGGGTTATGATGAGACATAGGAGGAGTGTTAGGGCTAGGGTTAGGTTTAGGTTTAGGGTTAGGGTGAGGGTGAGGGCGTGGTTTAGGGTTAGGTTTGGAGTTAGGCTTAGAGTTAGGCTGAGGGTGAGGTTGAGGGTGAGGGTTAGGGTTAGGGTGAGGCTGAGTGTGAGGGTTAGGGTTAGGCTTAGTGTTAGAGATAGGGTTAGGGTGAGGGTGAGTGTTAAGTTTAGGGTTAGGATTAGGGTTAGGGTGAGTGTGATGTTTAGGGTTAGGGTTAGGGTTAGGCTTAGGTTAAGGTTGAGGGTGAGGGTCAGGGTGAGGGTTAGGGTTAGGGTGAGGGTTGGGGTTAGGGTTAGAGAGGGTCAGGGTGAGGGTTAGGATTAGGCTTAGGGTTAAGTTATGGGCTAGGTTGAGGGTGAGGTTTAGGGTCATGGTTAGGGTGAGGGTTAGTGTGAGGGATAGGTTTAGGGTTAGTGTTAGGGTTAGGTTTGGGTTTAGGGATAATCTTAGTGTTAGGTGGAGGTTGAGGGTGAGGGTGAGGGTTAGGGTTAGGGTGAGGATGAGGTTTAGGGTTAGAGTTAGCATTAGGGCGAGGGTTAGTTTTAGGGTTAGGGTTACTGTTACAGTTAGGGTTAGGGTGAGGGTGAGTGTGAGGGTTAGGGTTATGTTTAGACTTAGGGTGAGGGTGAGGGTTAGGGTGAGGGTTAGGCTTAGACTTAAGGTTAGATTATAGACTAGGGTGAGGGTGAGGGTTAGTGTTAGGGTTAGGGTGAGGGTTAAGGTGAGTGTGAGGTTTACGGTTAGACTTAGTCTTAGGCTTACGCTTAGGCCGACCATGAGTGTGAGGGAGAGGGTTAGGGTTAGGATGAGGATTAGGGTTTTAGGTTTAGGGTGTAGGTTAGGATGAGGGTGAGTGTTAGGGTTAGCGTTAGTTTGAGGTTTAGGGTTAGGGTTAGGATTACTTTGAGGGTGAGGGTTACGATTAGTGTGAGGGTTAGTTTTAGGGTTAGGGTGAGGGTGAGGGTTAGGATTAGGTTTAGGGTTAGGTTTATTGTTAGTTTTATGGTTAGGGTTAAGTTTACAGTGAGGGTGAGGCTGAGGGTGAGGGTTAGGATTAGGGTTAGGTTTAGGGTGTGGGTTAGGCTGAGGGTTAGAGTTAGGCTGAGGGTGAGTTTGGGGATGAGGATTAGCTTTTGAGTGATGGTTAGGGTTATGGTTAGGTTGAGGGTTAGGATGAGGGTTAGGGTTGGGATTAGGGTTAGGGTGAGGGCTAGGATGAGGGTGAGTGTTAGGGTTAGGGTGAGGGTTAGGGTTAGGGTAAGGGTGAGGGTTAGGGATAGTGTGAGGGTTAGGGTTAGGGTGAGGTTTAGGGTTACTGTGAGGTTTCATGTTAGGTTTAGGCTTAGTGTGATGGTGAGGGTAAGGGTTAGGTTGAGGGTTAGGTTAGGGTGAGGTTTAGGGTTAGTTTGAGGGTTAGGGCTAGTGTGAGTGTTAGGGTTAGGGTGATGTTTAGGGTGAGGTTGAGTGTTATGGTGAGTGTGAGGGTGAGGGTTCAGTTGAGGGTTTGCGTTAGGGTTAGGGTGAGGTTGAGACTTAGTGTTAGGTTGAGGGTTAGGATGAGGGTTAGTGTTAGGATTAGGGTTAGGGTGAGGGCTAGGATGAGGTTGATGTTTATTGTTAAGGTTAGGCTTAAGCTTAGGGTTAGGCTGAGGCTGAAGGTGAGGGTGAGGGTTAGGGTTAGGGTGATGGTTAGGGTTACAGTTAGGGTGAGGGTAAGGGTGAGGGGGACAGTAAGGGATAAGGTGAGGGTTAGGCTGAGGTTGAGTGTTATGGTAATGTTGAACGTTAGGGTTAGGGTGACGGTTAGGGTGAGGGTTAGGTTTAGGTTTAGGGTTAGGGTTAGGGTTAGCGTTAGGGTGCGGGTTAGTGTGAGGTTTAAGGTTAGAGTTAGTGTTAGTGTGAGGGTTAGTGTGAGAGTGAGTGTTAGGGTTAGGTTGTGGGTAAGGGTTAGGATTAGGTTGATGCTAAGGTTTATGGTCAGGGTGAGGGTTAGGATGAGGGTTAGGGATAGTGTGAGGATTAGGGTGAAGGTGACAGTAAGGGTAAAGGTGAGGGTTAGGCTGAGAGTGAGGATTACTGTAAGGGTGAGGGTTAGGGCTAGGGTGAGGGTTAGGTTTAGGGTTAGGGTTAGGGTGTGGTTTAGATTGAGGATTCGTTTTTGGGGTTAGTGTGAGATTTACGGTGAGGATGATGGTTAGGGTTAGGGTTAGGTGTTAGGTTTTGGGTGATCGTTAGGGTTAAAGTGAGGGTTAGTGTTAGGGTTAGGGTTAGTGTTGGGTTGAGGATTATGGTTAGGGTTAGGGTTAAGTGTTAGGTTTAGGGTTATTTTTAGGGTTAGGGTTAGGGTTAAGGTTACGGTGAGGGTGAGGGTGAAGGTAAGGTTTAGGTTTAGGTTGAGGTTTAGGTATAGGGTTAGGGTTAGAGTTTGAGTTGGGGTGAGGGTGAGGTTTAGGCTTAGAGTTAGTGTTGGGGGAGGGTTAGGGTGAGGGTTAGGGTTAGGGTTAGTGTTAGGATTAGGGTTAGGGTGAGGTTGAGTGTGAGGGTTAGGGTTAGGGTTAGTCTGAGGGTGAGGGTAAGGGTTAGGTTTAGGATTAGGGTGAGGTTTAGGATGAGGTTAAGGTTAGGATT
Source organism: Dipodomys merriami (assembly GCF_024711535.1). Lineage (NCBI taxonomy): Eukaryota > Metazoa > Chordata > Mammalia > Rodentia > Heteromyidae > Dipodomys > Dipodomys merriami. The sequence goes on along the minus strand of NW_027206335.1, from coordinate 2,589,014 downwards.
AGGGTTAGGATGAGGGCAAGTGTGAGGGTGAGGGTTAGGGTTAGCATTATGGTGAGGTTTAGGATTAGGGTTAGGGTTATGGTTAGGGTGAGGGTTAGGGTTAGGGTTACAGTGAGGGTGAGGTTTAGGGTTAGAGTTAGGGTTAGTGTTAGGGTTAGGTTTAGGGTGAGTGTTAGGGTGAGGGTTAGGGTGAGGTTTAGAGTTCGGGTTAGGCTTAGGCTTAGGCTTAGGCCGAGCGTGGGAGTGATGGTTAGGGTTAGGGTTAGAGTGAGGGTTAGGGTTAGGTTTAGAGTGACTGTTAGGATGATGTTTGTTGTTATGGTTAGGGTTAGGTTTAGTTTTAGGGTTACGATTAGGGTTAGGTTTAGGGTTAGGTTTAGGGTTAGGGTTTGGTTTAGGGTTAGGGTTAAGTTTAGGATTAGGGTTAGGGTTAGGGTTATTGTTAGTGTTATGGTTAGTGTTAAGTTTGCGGTGAGGGTGAGGCTCAGGGTGAGGGTTATGGTTAGTGTTAGGGTTTGGGTTAGGGTTAGTATTATTGTTAGGGTTAGGGTTAGAGTTACGGTCATGGTGAGAGTGAGGGTGAGGGTTAGGGTGAGGTTTAGGGTGAGGTTTAGAGTTAGGGTTAAGATTAGGTTTAGGGTGCTGGTGAGGTTTAGTGTTAGAGTTAGGGTGAGGGGGAGGGTTACGGTGAGGGTTAGGGTTAGGTTTAGTGTTACCATTAGGGTGAGGGTGAGGGTTAGTTTGAGGTTTAGGGATAGGGTTAGGGTTAGGATTAGGGTGAGGGTGAAGGTGAAGGTTAGGGTTAGGCTTAGGCTTAGGGTTAGGCTGAGGGTGGGGCTGGGGGTGAGTATTAGGGTTAAGGTGATGGTTAGGGTTAGGGTTAGTGTTATTGCTAGGGTTAGGGTTACAGTTAAGGTGAGGGTGAGGGTGCACGTAGGGTTAGGGTTAGGGTTAAGCTGAGGTTTAGGGTTAGGTTTAGAGATAGGGTTAGGGTGAGTGTGAGGTTTAGGGTTAAAGTTAGGGTTAATGTTAGGGTTAGGCTTAGGGTTAGAATGAGGCTGAGCTTGGGCGTGAGGATTAGGTTTAGGGTTAGGGTTAGAGGTAGGGTTAGGTTTAGGGTTAGGGTTAGGCTAAGGGTTAATGTTAGTGTTATGGTTAGTGTTAGGTTTAAGTTTGCAGTGAGGGTGAGGCTGAGGGTGAGATTTATGGTTAGGGTTAGGGTTATGGTTAGGGTTATTGTTAGGGTTAGGGTTAGAGTTACGGTGAGGGTGAGGGTGAGGGTGAGGGTAAGGCTTAGGTGAGATGGGTGAGGTTTAGGGTTAGGGTTAGGTTGAGGGTAAGGATTATGTTTAGAGTTAGGGTTAGTGGGAGGTTAGGGTGAGGGTTAGGGTTAGGTTGATTTTTAGGGATAGGGTTAGGGTTAGGATTAGGGTTAGGGTTAGGGTGAGGGTGAGGGTGAGGATTAGTGTTAGGTTTAGGATTAGGCTTAGGGTTAGGCTGAGGGTGAGGGTGGGAGTGAGCGTTTGTGTTACAGTGAGGGTGAGGATTAGAGTTAGGGTGAGGGTTAGAAGGGGGGTTAGGGTTACAGTGAGGGTGAGGGTTAGGGTTAGGGTGAGGGTAAGGTTTAGGATTAGGGTTAGGGTGAAGGTGAGGGTTAGGGTTAGGGTTAGGTTTAGGGTTAGGGTTAGGGTTAGGTTTAGGTTTAGGGTTAGGGTTAGGGTTAGGGTTAGAGTTAGGTTTATTGTTAGTGTTATGGTTAAGGTTACTTTTGGAGTGAGGGTGAGGCTGAGTGTGAGGGTTAGGGTTAGGATTAGGGTTAGGGTTAGGATTAGGGTTAGGGTGAGGGTGAGATTGAGGATGAGGTTTAGGGTTAGGGTTAGGTTTAGGGTGAGATTTAGGTTTAGGATTAGGGTTAGAGTTACGTTAGGGTTAGGGTGAGGGTAAGTGTTAGGGTGAGGTTTAGGTTTAGGTTTAGGTTTACAGATAGGTTGAGGGTTAGGTTTCCTGCTAGTGTTCATTTTAATTTTAAGAATATTGTTACGTTGAGGGTGAGGGTGAGGGTGAAGGTTAGGGTTAGGGTTAGGGTGAGGTTTAAAGTTAGGATTAGGGTTAGAGTTAGTGTTAGGTTTAGGTTGAGGTTTAGGGTTAGAGTTAGGCTTAGGGTGAGGGTTAGTGTGAGGTTTAGGGTTAGGGTTAGTGTTAGGTTAGGGTTAGGGTGAGGGTTAGTGTGAGGGTTAGGGTTAGGTTTAGGTTGAGGTTTAGGTATAGGGTTAGGGTTAGAGTTAGGGTTAAGTTGATCGTGAGGTTTAGGGTTAGAGTTAGAGTTAGTGTTAAGGTTAGGTTTAGGGTGAGGGTTAGGGTCAGTGTTAGATTTCGGGTTAGGCTTAGGCGGATTGTGAGTGTGAGGGTTAGGGTTAGGGTGAGGGTTAGCGTTAGGTTTAGGGTGAGGGTTTGGATGAGGTTTTTGGTTATGGTTAGGGTTAGTGTTACTTTTAGGGTTAGGGTTATGGTTACGTTTAGGTTTATGGTTAGGGTTAAGGTGAGGGTTAGGTTTAGGGTTACGCTTAGGTTTAAGGTTATGGTTATTGTTAGTGTTATGGTCAGTGTTAAGTTTGCAGTGAGGGTGAAGCTCAGGTTGAGGGTTATGGTTAGTGTTAGGGTTAGGGTTAGGGTTAAGGTTAGTGTTATTGTTAGGGTTAGGGTTAGAGTTATGTTCACGGTGAGAGTGAGGGAGAGGGTGAGGGTGAGGGTTAGGGTTAGGGTTAGTGTTACTGTTAGGGTTAGGATGAGGGTGAGTGTGAGGTTTAGGGTTAGTCTTAGACTGAGGCGGAGGCTTAGGCAGAGCGTGAGGGTGAGGGTGAGGGTTAGGGTTTTAGGGTTACGGTGAGTGTTAGGATGAAGTTTAGGTTTAGCATTAGAGTTAGGGTGAGGGCTAGAGTTAGAGTGAGGGTTAGGGTTAGCGTTAGGGTGAGATTTAGGGTTAGGGTTAGGGTAAGGGTTAAGTTGAGGCTGAGGGTTAGGATTAGGGTTAGAGATATGATGAGGGTCAGGGTTTGGGTTAGGTTTAGCGTTAGGGTGAGAGTTAGGGTTCAGGTTTAGTTTAGGGTTGGATGAGGTTTAGGGTTCAGGTTACAGTGAGGGTGAGGGTTAGGGTTAGGTTGAGGGTTAGGGTTTGGATTAGGGTTAGGGTGAGGTTTAGGGTTAGGGTTAGGGTGAGGTTTAGGATGAGGATTAGGGTTAGGATTAGGTTTAGGGTGAGGGCTAGGGTGAGGGTGAGGGTTAGGGTTATTGTTATGGTGAGGTTTAGGTTTAGGTTTAGGGTTAGAGTTAGGGTTAGGATGAGGGTTAGGGTTATGGTGAGGTTGAGGGTTAGGGTTAGGGTGAGGGTTAGGGTGAGGATGAGGGTTAGGGTGAGTGTGAGGGTTATGGTGAGGTTTAGGGTTAGGGTTAGAGTGAGGGTTAGGGTTAGGATTAGGGTTAGGGTGAGGGTGAGGGTTAGGGTTATTGTTAGGGTGAGGGTTAGGGCTACGGTGAGGTTAGGGTTAGGGTTAGAGTGAGGATTAGGGTTAGGTTTAGGGTTAGGGTGAGGGTGATTGTTAGGATAAGGGTTAGGTTTAGGAGTATTAGTGTTATGGTTCTGGAGACTTTTGCAGTGATGGTGAGGCTGAGGGTGATGGTTATGGATAGGATTAGGGTTAGGTTTAGGTTTCGAGTTAAGATTATTGTTATTGTTAAGGTTAGGGTTACAGTTACGGAGAGAGTGAGGGTGAGGGTAAGGGTGAGGGTTAGGGTTAGGGTTAGGGTGAGATTTAGTGTCAGTTTTAGGATTAGGGTTAGGGTGAGTGTGAGGTTTAGGGTTAGAGTTAGAGTTAGGGGGAGGGTTAGTGTGAAGGTTAGGGTTAGGGTTAGTGTTATGGTTAGGGTTTGGTTGAGGGTGTGTGAGGGTCAGGGTTAGTCTTAGGCTGAGGCGGAGGCTTAGGCGGAGCATGAGGGTGAGGGTGAGTGTTAGTGTTAGGGTTTTAGTGTTAGCGTGAGTGTTAGGATGATGTTTAGGGTTAGCATTAGGATTAGGGGGAGGGCTAGAGTTAGCGTGAGTGTTAGGGTTAGCGTTAGGGTGATGTTTAGGGTTAAGGTTAGGGTTATGGTGAGGGTGAGTGTTAGGGTTAGGGTGAGGGTTAGGGTTAAGGTGAGGCTGAGGGTTAGGATTAGGATTAGGGTGAGGGTTTGTGTTAGGGTTAAAGTTACGATGAGGTTCAGGGTTTGGGTTAGGTTTAGGATTAGTGTTATAGTTAAGGTTAGGGTTAGAGTTACTGTAAGGGTGAGGGAGAGGGTGAGGGTTAGGATCAGGGTTAGGGTGAGGTTTAGTTTTAGGATTATGTTTATGGTGAGGGTGAGGTTTAGGGTTAGAGTTAGGTTTAGGGGGAGGGTTAGGTTGAGTGTTAGGGTTACTGTTAGGGTTAGGGTGAGGGTTAGGTTGAGTTTTAATGTTAGGGTTAGGGTTAGGGTTAGGATTAGGTTGACGGTAGGGTGAGTGTGAGGGTTAGGGTTAGGGTTTGGCTTAGGCTTACGGTTAGGCTGAGGGTTTGGGTGTGGATGAGGATTAGGTTTACAATGATGGTTAGGGTTATGGTAGGTTAAGGGTTAGGATGAGGGTTAGGGATAGGATTAGGGTGAGGGTGAGGGTTAGGGTTAGGGTTAGGCTTAGGCTTAGGCTTAGGGTTAGGCTGAGGCTGAGGGTGAAGGTAAGGGTTAGGGTTAGGGTGACTGTAAGTGTAAAGGTGAGGGTTAGGCTGAGGGTGAGGGTTATGGTAAGGTGAGGGTTAGGGTTAGGGTGAGGTTGAGGGTTAGATTCAGGATTAGTGTTATGGTTAGTGTGAGGTTAAGGGTGAGGATGAGGGTTATGGTTAGGTTGAGGGAAAGGCTGAGGGTGAGAGTTAGGGTTAGGGTGAGGTTTAGGGTTAGGGTAATGGTTAGGGTTAGTGTGAGGGTTAGTGTAATGGTTAGGGTTATTGTTAGGGTGAGGATAAGTGTTAGAGTGAGGGTTAGGGTTAGGGTGAAGGCTATGGTTATGATGAGGGTTAGGGTTAGGTTTAACGTTATTGTTAGAGTTAGGGTTAGGGTTATGTTGAGGGTGAGGGTGAACGTTAGGATTAGGGTAGGTTTAGGTTTCAGGTTAGGGTTAGAGTTAGGGTTAGGGTGAGGGTGAGGTTTAGGGTTAGAGTTAGGGTTAGTTTTAGTGTTAGGGTTAGGTTATGTTTAGAATTAGGGTTAGGGTTAGGATTAGGGTTAGGGTTAGGGTGAGGGTTACGGTGAGGGTTAGGGTTACGTTTAGGGTTAAGTTTAGGGGGAGGGTTAGGGTTAGGGTTAGGGTGAGGGTGAGGGTTAGATTGAGGGTTAGGGTTATGTTGAGGTTTATGGTTAGGGTGAGGGTTAGGTTTAGTGTTAGGGTTATTGTTAGGGTTAGGGTTAGGGTTACGGTGAGGTTGAGGATGAGGGTTAGGTTTAGGGTTAGGTTGAGGATTAGTTTTAGTGTTAGGGTTAGAGTTAGGGTTAGGGTGATGGTGAGGTTTAGGTTTAGAGTTAGGGTTAGTGTTAGGGTTAGGTTAAGGTGATGGTTAGGGTGAGGTTTAGAGTTCGGGTTAGGCTTAAGCTTAGGCTTAGGCTTAGGCCGAGAGTGAGGGTTAGGGTTAGGGTTAGGTTTAGGATGAGTCCTAGGATGAGGTTTATGGTTAGTGTTAAGGTTAGGTTTATGTTTAGTGTTAGTGTTAGGGTTAGGGATAGGGTGTGGGTTAGGGTTAGGGTTAGGTTTAGGGTGAGGGTTAGGGTTAGGGTTAGGCTTAGGCTTAGGCTTAGGCTTAGGCTTAATGTTATGTTTAGGGTTATTGTTAGTGTTATGTTTAGTGTTACGTTTGCAGTGAGGTGAGGCACAGGGTGAGGTTTATGGTTATTGTTAGGGTTAGGGTTAGGTTTACTGTTATTGTTAGGGTTAGGGTTAGAGTTACTGTCACTGTGAGAGTGAGGGTGAGGGTGAGGATTAGGTTGAGGTTTACGGTGAGGTTTAGGTTTAGGGTTAGTGTTTGGGTGAGAGTGAGGGTGAGGGTTAGTGTTAGGGTTAGGCTTAGGCTGAGGGTGAGGGTGGGGGTGAGGGTTAGGGTTAGGGTGATCCTTAGGTTTAGGGTTAGTGTTATTGTTAGGGTTAGGGTTAGAGTTACAGTGAGGCGGAGTGTGGGGGTGAGGGTTAGGAATAGGATCAGGGTGAGGTTTCGGGTTAGGTTTAGAGATAGGGTTAGGGTGAGGGTGAGGTTTAGGGTTAGAGTTAGGGTTAATGTTAGGGATAGGCTTAGTGTTAGGCTGAGGGTGAGGTTGGGGTTGAGGATTAGGGTTAGGGTTAGGGTTCGGGTTAGGGTTAGAGTTAGGGTTAGGGTAAGGGTTAGGGTTAGGATTAGGATTAAGGTTAAGTTGAGGGTGAGTGTGAGGGTTAGAGTTAGGGTTAGGGTTAGGATTAGGGTTAGGGTATGTGCTAGCATGAGTGTTATGGTTAGGTTTAAGGTTAGGGTGACGTTTAGCGTTAGTTTTAGTGTCAGAGTTAGGGTTAGGGTGAGGGTTTGGGTTTTGGTTAGAGTTACGGTGAGGGTGAGGTTTAGGGTTAGGTTTATTCTTAGGGTTAGGGTTAGGGTTAAGGTTAAGGTAAGGGTGAGGTTGAGGGTGATGTTGAGTGTTAGGGTTAGGGTTAGGATGAGATTTTCAGTTAGGGTTAGGGTTAGGGTTAGGGTCAGGGTGAGGTTTAGGGTTGAGGATTAGGGTTAGGGTTAGGGTTCGGTTTAGGGTTAGAGTTAGGGTTAGGGTAAGGGTTAGGGTTAGGATTAGGATTAAGGTTAAGTTGAGGGTGAGTGTGAGGGTTAGAGTTAGGGTTAGGGTTAGGATTAGGGTTAGGGTATGTGCTAGCATGAGTGTTATGGTTAGGTTTAAGGTTAGGGTGACGTTTAGCGTTAGTTTTAGTGTCAGAGTTAGGGTTAGGGTGAGGGTTTGGGTTTTGGTTAGAGTTACGGTGAGGGTGAGGTTTAGGGTTAGGTTTAGGGTTAGGGTTATTCTTAGGGTTAGGGTTAGGGTTAAGGTTAAGGTAAGGGTGAGGTTGAGGGTGATGTTGAGTGTTAGGGTTAGGGTTAGGATGAGATTTTCAGTTAGGGTTAGGGTTAGGGTTAGGGTCAGGGTGAGGTTTAGGGTTAGAGTTAGGGTTAGGGTTAGGGTTAGTGTGAGTGTTAGTGTTAGGGTTAGTGTTACAGTTAGGGTTATGGTGAGGGCTAGTGTTTGGGTGAGGGTTAAGGTTAGCATTAGGCTTTGGCTTTGGGTTAAGATGAGGGTGAGGGTGAGGGTGAGGGATAGGGTGAGGGTGAGGGTGAGATTTAGGGTTAGAGTTAGTGTTAGGGTGATAGTTAGAGTTAGGGTTAGGGTGAGGGTCATGGTTATGGTAAGGGTGAGGCTTAGGTTTAGGGTGAGGGTTAGGGTTAGGATGAAGGTTAGGGTGAGGGTGAGGGTTAGAATTAGGGTTAGAGTTAGGATTATTTTAAGTGTTATTGTTCTGGCTACCTTTGCAGAGACGGTGAGACTGAGGGTGAGGGTTAGGTATAGGATTAGGGTTAGGGTTTAGTTTAGGGTTAGGATTAGCGTTATTGTGAGGTTTAAGGTTAGAGTTACGGTGAGGGTGAGGGTGAGGGTAAGGGTTAGGGTTAGGATTAGGGTTAGGGTGAGGTTTAGGGTCAGGGTTAGGATTTGGGTTAGGGTGAGTGTGAGGTTTAGGGTTAGAGTTAGGGTTAGGGGGAGGGTTCGCGTGAGGGTTAGGGTTAGGGTTAGTTTTAGGGTTAGGGTTAGGGTGAGGGTTAGGGTTAGGATTAGGGTTAGGGTGAGGGTGAATGTGAGGGTTAGGGTTAGGGTTTGGGTTAGGCTTAGTGTTAGGCTGAGGGTGAGATTGAGGTGAGGGTTATGGTTAGGGTGAGGGTCGGGGTTAGGGTTAGGGTGAGGGTGAGGTTTAGGTTGAGGATTAGTGTTTGGGTTAGTGTGAGGTTTAGGGTGAGGATGAGTGTTAGGGTTAGGTTGAGGGCTAGGGTGAAGGTGAGGGTTAGCTTTAGGGATAGGGTGAGATTTAGGTTTAGGGTGATTGTTAGCGTTAGTGTGAGGGTTAGTGTTAAGGTTAGTGTTAATGTTAGGGTGAGGGTAAGTGTTAGGGTAAGGTTTAGGTTTAGGGTGAGGGTTAGGATTAGGTTTAGGGTTAGGGTTAGGGTGAGTGTGAGGGTTAGGATAAGGATTAGGGTTAGGGTTAGAGTTAGGGTGAGGTTGAGGGTGAGAGTTACGGTTAGGGTGAGTGATGGGGTTAGGGTTAGAGTGAGGGTTAGTGTGATGGTTAGGCTTATGCTTAGGGTTTGAGTATGGGCTAGGGTGAGTGTGAGGGTTAGGGTTAGGTTTAGGGTGAGGTGTAGGGTGAGGATTAGGTTTAGTGTTAGGGTTAGAGTTGGGGTTAGGGTTAGGCTTAATGTTAGGCAGAGGGTGAGGGTCAGGGTGAGATTTAGAGTTAGGGTGAGGGTGAGGTTTATGGTTATAGTTAGGGTGAGGGTTAGTGTGAGGGTTAGGGTTAGGGTTAGTGTTAGGGTTAGGGTTAGGATGAGGGTGAGTGTGAGGGTCAGGGTTTGTCTTAGCCTGAGGCAGAGGCTTAGGCAGAGCATGAGGGTGAGGGTGAGTGTTAGTGTTAGTGTTTTAAGGTTAGGGTGAGTGTTAGGATGAGGTTTAGGGTTAGCATTAGGGTTAGGGGCAGGACTAGAGTTAGGGTGAGGGTTAGGTTTAGGTTTAGTGTGAGGTTTAGTGTTAAGGTTAAGGTGAGGCTGAGGGTTAGGATTATTATTAGGGTGAGGGTTTATGTTAAGTTTAGAGTTAGGGTGAGGTTCAGGGTTTGGGTTAGGTTTAGGGTTAGTGTTATAGTTAAGGTTAGGGTTAGAGTTACAGTAAGAGTGAGGGTGAGGGTGAGGGTTAGGATCAGGGTTTGGGTGAGGTTTAAGGTTAGGATTATGGTTAGGGTGAGGATGAGGTTTAGGGTTAAAGTTAAGGTGAGGGGGAGGGTTAGGTTGAGTGTTATTGTTAGGGTTAGTGATAGGGTTAGGGTGAGGGTTAGGTTGAGGTTTAATGTTAGGGTTAGGTTTAGGTTTAGGATTACGTTGAAGGTGAGGGTGAATGTGAGGGTTAGGGTTAGGGTTTGGCTTAGGCTTACGGTTAGGCTGAGGGTATGGGTGGGGATGAGGATTAGGTTTAGTATGATGGTTAGTTTAAGGGTTAGGATGAGGGTTAGGTTTAGGGTCAGGGTGAGGTTTAGGGTTAGGTTTAGAGATAGGGTTAGGGTGAGGGTGAGGTTTAGGGTTAGAGTTAGGGTTAGTGATAGGGACAGGCTTAGGGTTAGGCTGAGGGTGAGGGTGGGGTTGAGGATTAGGTTTAGTGTTAGTGTTAGGGTTAGGGTTATAGTTAGGGTTACAGTTAGGTTTAGGGTTAGGATTAGTTTTAAGTTTAAGGTGAGGGTGAGTGTGAGGGTTAATGTTATTGTTAGGGTTAGGATTAGGGTTAGGGTGAGGGTGAGTTTTAGGGTTAGGGTTAGGTTTAGAGTGAGGTTTAGGGTGAGGGTTAGGGTTAGGGTTAGTTTTAGGGTTAGGTTTGGGGTTAGTGTTAGGTTTAAGGTTACTGTGACTGTGAGTGTGAGGCTTAGGGTTAGGGTTAGTGTTAGGCTGAGGCTGAGGGTGAAGTTGAGGGTTAGATTTAGGGTTAGGGTATGGTTTATGTTTAGAGTGAGGGTTAGAGTGAGGGTTAGGGTTAAGATTAGGGTTAGGGTATGTGCTAGGGTTAGGTATAGGGTTAGGGTTTGGGTTAGGGTGACTTTTAGTGTTAGGTTTAGTGTCAGAGTTTGGGTTGGTGTGAGGGTTTGGGTTAGGGATAGAGTTACCGTGAGGGTGAGGTTTAGGGTTAGGTTTAGGGTTAGGGTTATTCTTAGGGTTAGGGTTATATTTAAGGTTAAGGTAAGGGTAAGGGTGAGGGTGATGTTGAGGGTTAGGGTTAGGGTTAGGATGAGGTTTAGAGTTAGGGTTAGGGTTAGGGTCAGGGTGAGGTTTAGGGTTAGAGTTAGGGTTAGGGTTAGGGTTAGTGTGAGGGTTAGGGTTAGGGTTAGTGTTACAGTTAGGGTTATGGTGAGGGCTAGTGTGAGGGTGAGGGTTAGGATTAGTGTTAGGCTTTGGCTTTGGGTTCAGCTGAGGGTGAGGTTGAGGGTTAGGGTGAGGGTTACTGTTAGTGTTAGGGTTAGGGTTAGGGTTAGTGTTAGTGTTAGGGTTAGGGTGAGGGTTAGGATGAGGGTAAGGGTTAGGGTTAGGGTTAGGATTAGGATTAGGGTTAGTGTTAGTGTGAGTGCTTGTGTTAGGCTTAGGGTTAGGGTTAGGCTTAGCATTAAGCTGAGGGTGAGGGTGAGGGGTTAGGGTAAGCGTTCCGCTTAGTGTTATCATTTGGGTGAGAATTATGGTTCGGGTTAATTTTAGGGTTAGGGTGAGGGTTAGGGTTAGGGTTAGGGTGAGAGTTAGGGTTCTGATAAGTTTAGGGTTAGGGTGAGGATTAGGGTTAGGATTACGTTTAGGTTTGGGGCTAGGGTGATGGTGAGGGTGAGGGTTAGTTTTAGCGTAAGGTTTACGGTTAGGGTTAGGGTTTGGGTGAGGGTTAAGATGAGGGTTAGCATTAGGGTGAGGGTGAGGGTTAGGGGTAGGTTGAGGGTTAGATTTAGGATTAGGGTTAGGGTGAGGGTGAGTGTTAGGATTATTGTTAGGATTAGGATTTGGATTAGGGTTAGGGTGAGTGTGAGGTTTAGGGTTAGGGTTAGGCTTAGGTTTAGTCTGAGGGTGATGGTGAGGGTGAGGGTTATTGTTAGGGTGAGGGTTATGGTTAGGGTTAGGGTGAGAGTTAGGGTTCGGGTTAAGTTTAGGGTTAGAGTGAGGTTTAGGGTATGGGTTACAGTGTGGGTTAGGGTTAATGTTAGTGTGAGGAGTAGGATGAGGGTTAGGGTTAGGATTAGTGTTAGAATGAGGGCTAGGGTGAGGGTGAGGTTTAGGGTTAGGGTTAGGGTGACGTTTAGGTTTAGGTTTAGGGTTAGCGTAAGGGTGAGGTTGAGGTTTAAGGTTAGAGATAGGGTTAGGGTGAGGCTGAGGGTGAAGGTTAGGGTTAGTGTTAGTGTTAGATTTAGGGTTTCGGTGAGGGTTAGGGTGAGGGTGAGTGTTAGCCTTGGTGTTAGGAATAGGATTAGGGTAAGGGTTAGGGTGAGTGTAAGGGTTAGTGTCACGGTGAGCGTGAGTGTTAGGGTTAGGTTGAGGGTTAGGTTTAGGCTTACGATTAGGGTGAGGTTGAGAGTGAGGATTAAGGTTAGGGTAAGGGTTAGGGGTAGGGTTAGAGTGAGAGTTAGGGTTCGAGTTTAGGGTTAGGGTGTGATTTAGGGTTAGGATTACGTTGAGTTTGAAGGTTAGGCTTAGTTTGAGGGTTAGGGTTAGGCTTAGGATTAGGGTGAGGGTTAGGGTTAGGGTTAGGCTGAGGTTTAGGGTGAGGTTTTGGATTACGGTTAGGGTTAGTGTTAGGGTGAGGGTGAGGTTTTGGGTTAGAGTTAGGTTTAGGGGCAGGCTTAGGGAGAGTTTTTGGGTTAGAGTTAGTGTTATGGTTAGGGTGAGGGTTAGGGTTTGGGTTAGGGTTATTTTTAGTGTTATGGTTAGGGTTAAGTTTGTGGTGAGGGCGAGGCTGAGGGTGGGAGTTATGTTTAGTGTTAGGTTTAGGGTGAGGTTTAGGGTTAGGGTTAGGGTAAGGTTTAGGGTGAGTGTGAGTTTTAGGTTTAGATTTAGGGTTAGGGTTAGGATTAGGGTTAGGGTGAGGGTTAGGGTGAAGACTAGGGTGACGTTGAGGGTTATGGTAAGTGTTAGGGTTAAGTTTAGGGTGAGGGTTAGCTTGAGGTTTAGGGTTAGGGTTAGGATTAGGGTTAGGGTGAGGATTAGGGTGAGTGTGAGGTTTAGGTTTAGGGTTAAGCTTAGGTGTAGGCTGAGGGTTAGTTTGAGCGTGAGGTTAGGGGTAGGGGTTAGGGTTAGGGTGAGGGTTAGGGGTAGTGTTAGGGTGAAAGATAGGGTTCAAGTTAAGTTTTGGGTTAGCGTTAGGTTTACGGTGATGGTTAGCATGAGGATTAGGGTTAGGATTAGGTTTAGGGTGAGGGCTAGGGTGAACGTGAGGGTTAGGATTAGTGTTTTGGTGAGGTTTAGGGTTAGGGTTAGTGTTAGGATGAGGGTTAGGGTTACGGTGAGGGTGAGGGTTAGGGTTAGGGTAAGGGTTAGGGTAAGCATTTGGGTTAGTGTTAGGGTGAGTTTTAGGGTTACATTTAGGGTTAAGTCGAGGGGTAGGGTTAAGTTTAGTGTTAGGGTTAAGGTTAGGGTGAGTGTTAGCTTGAGGTTTAGGGTTATTTTTAGGGTTAGGGTTAGGATTAAAGTTAGGGTGAGGGTGAGTGTGAGGGTTAAGTTTAGGGTGAGTGTTAGCTTGAGGTTTTGGGTTAGGCTGAGGGTGAGGGTGGGGTGAAGATTAGGGGTAGGGTGAGGGTGAGTGTGAGGGTTACGGTTAGGGTTAGGCTTAGGCTTAGGGTTAGGCTGAGGGTGAGGGTGGGGGTGAGGATTAGGGTTAGGGTAATGGTTATAGTTAGGGTTAGGGTGAGGGCTGGGATAAGGATTAGGTTTAGCATTAGGGTTAGGGAGAGGACTAGGGTGAGGGTTAGGGTAAGGGTTAGACTTAGGCTTACGGTTAAGCTGAGGGTGAGGTTGAGGGTAAGATTTAGGTTTAGGGTGATGGTTAGGTTTACGGTTAGGGTGAGGGTTAGGATGAGGTTTAGGGTTAGGGTGAGGATGATGGTAAGTGTAAAGGTGAGGTTTAGGCTGAGGGTGAGGGTTAAGATAAATGTGAGTGTTAGGGTTAGGGTTAGGGTTAGGGTGAGTGTTAGATTGAGGTTTAGGTTTAGGGTTAGGGTTAGTGTGAGGTTTAGGGTGAGGATGAGGGTTAGGGTTAGGGTGAGGGTGAGGATTAGACATCGGTTTAGGGTGAGGGCTTGGATGAGGGTTAGGGTTAGAGTTAGGGTTAGGGTTAGGGTGAGGTTTAGGATTAGGGTGAGGATTAGGGTTAGTGTGAAGGTTAGTGTTAGGGTTAGGGTTAGTGTTACGGTGAGGGTAACTGTTAGGGTGAGGGTTAGGGTTAGGGTGAGGCTTATGGTTAGGGTGAGGGTTAGGGTTAGGGTTAGAGTAATTTTTAGGTTTAGGATTACGGTTACAGTGAGGGTGAGAGTTAGGGTTAGTGTTAGGGTGAAGTTTAGTGTTAGGGTTAGTGTTAGAGTTAGGGTTAGGGTGAAGTTGCGGTTTAGTGGTAGGATTAGGGTTAAGGTGAGGGTTAGGGTGAGGGTTAGGGTTAGGGTGAGGGTTAGGGTGGGGGTGACGGTAGGGGTAAAGATGAGGGTTAGGCTGAGGGTGAGCGTTACGGTAAAGGTGAGGGTTAGGTTTAGGGTGAGGGTTAGGTTTAGAGTTAGGGTGAGGCTGAGGGTTAGATTGAGATTTAGTGTTAGGGTTAGTGTGAGGTTTATGGTGAGGATGAGTGTTAGGGTTAGGGTGAGTGCTAGGGTGAGGTTCAGGGTTAAGTTTAGTGTTAGGATGGGGTTTAGGGTTACGGTGATTGTTAGGGTTAGTGTGAGCATTAGTGTTAGCATTAGGTTTAGTGTTAGTGTGAGTGTAAGTATTAGGATGAGGGTTAGGGTTAGGGTGAGGGTTATGATTAGGGTGAGAGTTAGGGTAAGGGTTAGGGTTATTGTTAGGGTTAGGTTTAGGGTTATATGGTTACGGTGAGGGTGATGGTGTGGGTTATTTTTATGGTTAGGATGAGGTTTAGGTTTCAGGTAAGGGTTAGATTTAGGGTTAGGGTGAGGGTGAGGTTTAGGGTTAGAGTTAGCGTTAGTGTTAGGGTTAGGGATAGGGTGAGGGTTAGGGTTAGGCTTAGGCTTAGGCTTGGGCCGAGCATGAGGAGGAGGGTTAGGGTTCGGGTTAGGGTGAGGTTTAGGGTTAGGGTTAGGCTGAGGGTTAGGTTTAGGTTTAGGGTTAGGATTAGGTTTGGGGTGAGGGCTAGGGTGAGGGTTAGGGTGAGGGTTAGGTTTAGGATAGGGTTAGGTTTAGGATTTGGGTTAGGGTCAGTGTGAGTGTGAAGGTTAGGTTTGGGTTAGGCTTAGGGTTAGTGTGAAGGTTAGGGTCAGGGTTTGGCTTAGGTTGAGGGTGAGGCTGAGGATTAGTGTTAGGTTTAAGGTTTGGTTTAGGGTTAGGGTTTCTGTTAGGTTTAGGGTTAGGGTTAGGGTTACAGTGAGGGTTAGGTTTAGGGTTAGGGTTAAGTTAGGGTTAGGCTGCGGTTGAGGGTGGGGGTGAGGAATAGGGTTATGGTTAGGGTTAAGGTTATTGTTAGTGTTGTGGTTAGGGTTAAGTTTGCAGTGAGGGTGAGGCTGAGGGTGAGCTTTATGGTTAGGGTTACGTTTAGGGTTAGGGTTACTGTTATTGTTAGTGTTGGGGTAAGAATGACTGTGAGGTTGAGAGTGAGGGTGAGGGTTAGGGTTAGGGTGAGGTTAAGGATTAGGGTTAGGTTTAGTGTTAGGGTGAGGGTGAGGTTTAGGGTTAGAGTTAGTGTTTGGGGGAGGGTTAGGGTGAGATTTAGGGATAGGGTTAGTGTTAGGGTTAGGCTGAGGGTGAGGTTTAGGTTGGGGATTAGGGATAGGGTTAAGTTTAGTTTTAGCATTAGGTTGAGCGTGAATGTGAGGGTTAGGTTGAGGGTTAGGCTTAAGCTTAGGGTTAGGCTGAGGGTGAGGGTGGGTGTGAGGATTAGGGTTAAGGTGATTGTTAGGTTTATGTTTAGTGTTATTGTTAGGGTAATGGTTAGAGTTAAGGTGAGGGTGAGGGTGTGGGTGAGACTTAGATTTAGGGTTAGGGTGTGTTTTAGGGTTAGGATTAGGGTTAGGGTGATGGTGAGGCTTAAGGTTAGTGTGAGGGTTAGGGTTAGGTTTTGGGTTAGGGTTAGAGTTACTGTGAGGGTTAGGGTATGTGTGAATGTGAGGGTTAGGGTTAAGTTTAGGGTTAGGGTCAGGGTTAGGGTGAGGGCTGGGGTGAGGGTGAGTTTTAGGGTTAGGGTTAGGGTTTGGTTTAGGGTTAGGTTTACGGTTAGGTTTAGGGTGAGTGTGAGGTTTAGTGTTAAAGTTAGGGTTAGGGTGAGGCTGAGGGTCAGGGTTAGGGTGAGGGTTAGCATTAGGGTTAGGGTGAGAGTTAGGTTTCAGTTTAGTTTAGGGTTAGGGTGAGGATTAGGGATAGGATTAGGGTTAGGCTGAGGGCTAGGGTGAGGATGAGGATTAGGGTTAGTGTTAGGGTAAGGTTTAGGTTTAGGGTTCGGGTTTGGGATAGGATGAGGGTTAGGGTTTCGGTCAGCGTGAGTGTTAGGATTAGGTTGAGAGTTAGGGTTAGGATTAGTTTTAGGGTGAGGGTGACTGTTACGATTAGGGTTAGGATTAGGAGTAGGGTTAGGTTTATGGTTAGGATTAGTGTTATTTTTAGGGTTTGGTTTATAGTTATGGTGAGGGTGAGGGGAGGGTGAGGATTAGGGTTAGGATTATTGTCAGGTTCAGGATTAGGCTTAGGATTAGTGTTAGGGTGAGGGTGAGGTTTAGTTTTAGATTTAGGGTTAGTTGGAGGTTTAGATGGGGGTTAATGTTAGGGTTAGTTTTATGGTTAAGGTTAGGGTGAGGGTTAGGTTGAGGTTAAGGGTTAGGGTTAGGGTTAGTGTTAGGATTAGGTTTAGGGTGAGGGTTAGTGTGAGGGTTAGGCTTAGGATTAGGCTTAGGCTTAGGGTAAGGCTGAGAGTGAGTGTGGGGGTGTGGATTAGGTTTCGGGTGATTGTTAGGTTTAGGCTTAGGGTGAGGGTTAGGATGAGAGTTAGGGTTAGGATTAGGGTTAAGGTGAGGGCTTGGGTGAGGGTGAGGGTTAGGGTAAGTGTTAGGCTTAGGCTTAGGGTTAGGCTGAGAATGAGGTTGAGGGTGAGGATTAGGGTTAAGGTGAGATTTAGTGTTAGGGTTACGGTTAGAGTTAGGATTCGGGTGAGGGTGAGGTTTAGGGGTAGAGTTAGGGTTAGGGTGAGTGTTAGGTTTAGGGTGACGGTTAAGGTGGGAGTGATGGTAAGGTAAAGGTGAGGGTTAGGCTGAGTGTGAGGGTTATTGAATGGGTTAGCGTTAGTGTTAGGGGGAGGGATAGGAGGGATAGGGGGAGGGTTAGATTGAGGATTAGTGTTAGGGTTCGTGTGAGGTTTAGGGTGAGGATGAGGGTTAGGGTTAGGGTACGGACTAAGGTGAGGATGAGGGTTAGGGTTAGTGTTAGGGTGAAGTTTATGGTTAGGGTTAGGGTTAGGATTAATGTTAGAGTTAGGCTTAAGGTGAGGGTTAGGGTGAGGGTGAGGTTTAGGGTTAGGGTTAGGATTAGGATGAGGTTTAGGGTTAGGGTAAGTGTGACTTTTAGGGTTAGGGTTAGGGTTAGGCTTAGGTTTAGTCTGAGGGTGATGGTGAGGGTGAGGGTTATTGTTAGGGTGAGGGTTAGGCTTAGTCTTAGGGTAAGAGATAGAGTTCCGGTTATGTTTAGGTTTAGAATGAGTATTGGGTAAGGGTCACAGTGAGGGTGAGGGTTAGGGTTAGGTTGAGGTTTCGGGTTAGGGTTTGGTTTAGGGTGAGGGTGAGGGTGAGGGTAAGGGTTAGGGTTAGTGTTACGGTAAGGGTTAGGATGAGGGTTAGGGTTAGGATTAGGGTTAGGGTTAGGGTTAGGGTTAGAGTTAAGGTTAAGTTGAGGGTGAGGGTGAGGGTTAGGGTTAGGGTGGAGGTTAGGGTTAAAGTTATTGTTAGGGTTAGGGTTAGAGTTAAGGTTAGGTTGAGGATGAGGGTGAGGGTTAGGTTTAGGGTGAGGTTTAGGGTTAGGGTTAGGGTTAGAGTTAGCGTGAGGGTGAGGTTTAGGGGTAGAGTTAGGGTTAGGGGGAGGGTTAGAGTCAGGTTTAGGTTTAGGGTTTGGGTGAGGATGAAGGTTAGGTTGAGTTTTAGGGATATGTTTAGGTTTAGGATTAGGTATCGTGTGAGGGTGAGTGTGAGGGTTAGGGTGATGGTTAGGCTTAGGGTGAGGGTTAGGCTGAGGGTGAGTCTGGGGGTGACGATTAGGGTTAGGGGGATAGTAAGGGTTAGGGTTAGTGTTATTGTTAGGGTTAGAATTCGAGTTACTGTGAGGGTGAGGTTGGCGGTGAGGGTTATGGTTAGGGTTAGGGTGGGGTTTAGGTTTAGGGTTAGTGTTAGGGTTAGTGTGATGTTGAGGTTTAGGTTGAGGTTTAGGGTTAGGGTTAGGCTTATTGTGAGGGTTAGGGTTAGGGTTAGAGTTAGGGTTAGGGTTACGGTAAGTGTTAGGGTGAGAGTTTGGGTTAGGTTTAGGGTGAGGGTTAGGATGAGGTTTAGGGTTAGGATTAGGGTTAGGGTTAGGGCTAGGGTAAGGGTTAGGGTTAGGGTTAGGGTTAGGGTTATGGATAGGGTTAGGTTTAGGATTAGGATTAGGGTGAGGGTGAGTGTGAGGGTTAGGGTTAGGTTTAGGGTTAGGATTAGGCTTCAGGTTAGGGTGAGGGTTAGGGTTAGGGTTTGGGTTAGGGTGAGGTTGAGGCTGAGGATTAGGGTTTGGTTTGGTGTTAGGGTTAGGGTTAGTTTTAGGGTTAGGTTTAGGGTTAGGGTTAGGTTTAGCGTTAGGTTTTGGCTGAGGTTGAGGGTGGTGGTGAGGATTAGGGTTAGGTTTATGGTTCTGGTTATTGTTAGTGTTATGGTTAGGGTTAATTTTGCAGTGAGGTTGAGTTTGAGGTTGAGTGTTATGGTTAGACATTGGGTTATGGTTAGGGTTAGTGTTATTGTTAGGGTTAGGTTTAGAGTTACGGTAAGCTTGAGGGTGAGGGTGAGAGGGTTAAGATGAGGTTTAGGGTGAGATTTGGGGTTAGGTTTAGGGTTAGGGTTAGGGTGAGTGTGAGGTTTAGGGTTAGAGTTAGTTTTAGGGGGAGGGTTAGGGTGAAGTTTAGGGTTAGGGTTAGTGTTAGGGTTAGGGTGTGGGTGAGTGTAAGGGTTAGGGTGTAAGGGTTAGGCTTAGGCTTAGGGTTAGGCTGAGAGTGAGGATGAGGGTGAGATTTAGGGTTAAAATTAGGGTGGTGTTTAGGTTTAGGGTTAGGGTTAGGGTTTGGGTGAGGGTGAGGTTTAAGTTTAGATATAGGGTTAGGGGGGTGGTTAGGGTGAGTTTTATGGTTAGGGTTAGTTTTAGGGTTAGGGTGAGGGTGAGGGTGAGGGTTAGGTTTAGGGTTAGGATTAGGTTTAGGGTGAGGGTGAACGTGTGTGTTAGGGTTAGGTTTAGGGTTAGGCTTAGGATTAGGCTGAGGGTGAGTTTGAGGTAGAGGGTTAGGTTTAGGGTGAGGGTTAGGGTTCGGGTTAAGTTTAGGGTTAGGGTGAGGGTTGGGGTAAGGGTTATGGTGAGGGCGAGGGTTAGCGTTAAGTTGAGTGTTAGGGTTAGGGTTAGGGTGCGTGTGCGGGTGAGGGTTAGGGTTAGGGTGAGATTTAGGATGAGTGTTAGGGTTAGAGTTAGATTTAGGGTGAGTCTGAGGGTGAGGGTTAGGGTGAGGGTTAGTGTTAGATTTAGGGTTAGGGTGAGGGTGAAGGTGAGGGTGAGTGTTAGTGTTAGGGTTAGGGCAAGGTTTAGGGTTAGTGTTATGATTAGGGTTAGGATGAGGTTGAGGTTTAGGGGTAGAGTTAGGGTTAGGTTGTGGGTTAGGGTGAGGGTTAGGGTTTGTATGAGGGTTAGGGAGGGGGTGATGTTGAGGGTAAATGTGAGGTTTAGGCTGAGGTGTGAGTTTTACCATAAGGGTGATGGTTAGGGTGAGGATGAGTGTTAAGGTTAGCGTGAGTCTTAGGGTGAGGGTGAAGGTTAGGGTTAGTTGGAGGGTTAGGTCGAGGGTTAGGGTTAGGGTTAGTTTTAGGGTTAAGGTTAGAGTGAGGGTTAGGTTGAGGTTTAGGGTTCGTGTTACAGTTAGGATTAGGATTAGGGTAAGGGTTTGGCTGAGTGTGAGTTTTAGGGTTAGGGTTAGGGTTAGATTTAGGTTTAGGCTGAGGGTGAGGGTGAGGGTGATGGTTAGGGTTAGGGTGAGGGTTAGGGTTAGGTTTAGGGAGAAAGATAGGGTTTGGGTTAAGTTTAGGGTTAGGGTTAGTTTGAGATTTAGAGTTAGGGTTAGGGTGAGGGTGAGGGTGAGGGTTAGGATGAGGGTTAGGATGAGGATTAGGGTTATGATTAGTGTTAGGGTGTGGGCTAGGGTGATGGTGATTTTTAGGGTTAGGGTTTGGGTGAGGTTTAGTGTTAGGGTTAGGGTTAGAGTGAGTGTTAGGATGAGAGTTAGTGTTACCATGAAGTTAGGGTTAGGGTTATGGTGAGGTTGAGGGTTAGAATTAGGTGTAGTGTGAGGGTGAGTGTTACGATTAGGGTTAGTGTTAATTTAGGTTTAGGATTAGTGTTATTGTTAGGGGTAGGGTTAGACTTATAGTGAGGGTGAGGGTGAGGGTGAGGGTTAGGGTTAGGGTGAGTGTTAGGATTGGGGTTATGGGGAGGGTTATGATGAGGGTTAGGTTTAGGATTAGGTTTAGGGTGAGGGTTACACTTACGGAAGGGTGAGGCTTAGGGTTAGGGTTAGGATTAGGGTTAGGGTTAGGGTTATTGTTAGGGTTAGGGTTAGGGTTATGGTTACGCTGAGGGTGAGGGTTAGGGTTAAGTTTAGGGTGAGGTTTTTAGTGTTAGGGTTAGTGTTAGAGTTAGGGTTAGGGTGAGGGTGATGTTTAGGGGTAGAGTTAGGGTTACGGTGAGGGTCAACATGAGGGTTAGGGTTACGGTGAGGGTTAAGATGGGGGTGATGGTAAGGGTAAAGATGAGGATTAGGCCTAGGGTGAGGGTTATGGTAAGGGTGAGGGTTACGGTTAGGGTGAGGATGAGAGTTAGGTTTAGGGTGAGTGCTAGGGTGAGGGTGAGGACTAGGTTTAGTGTTAGGGTGAGGTTAGGGTTAGTGAGGGGTATGGTTAGGGTTAAGGATAGGGTTAGGTTTAGGTTTATTGTTAGGGTTAGGTTTAGGGTTAGGGTAGGGTTAAGGTTAGGGTTAGGGTTATTGTTAGGGTTAGGGTTAGGATGAGGTTTAGGTTTAGGGTTCGGGTTAGAGTTAGGCTTAGGGTAAGGGTGAGGTTTAGGGTTAGAGTTAGGGTTAGTGTTAGGGTTAGGGTTAGCATGAGGGTTCGGTTTAGGGTTAGGCTTAGGCTTTGGTTTAGGCTTAGGCCCCGCATGTGGGTGAGGGTTAGGGTTAGGGTTAGGGTGAGGGTAATCGATACGGAAGGGTGAGGGTTTGGGTTAGGGTGAGGGTTAGGGTTAGAATTAGGGTTAGGGTGAGGGTGAGGGTTAGGATTAAGGTTAGGGTTAGGGTTATTGTTAGGGTTAGGGTTAGCGTTACGGTGAGGGTGACGGTTCGGGTTAAGTTTATGGTGAGGTTTTTAGTGTTAGTGTTAGGGTTAGGGTCAGGGTTAGGGTGAGGTTTAGGGGTAGAGTTAGGGTTAGGGTTATGGTTAGGGTGAGGGTTAGGGTTAGGGTGAGGGTTAAGGTGGGGTGACGGTAAGGGTAAAGATGAGGGTTAGGCCTAGGGTGAGGGTTATGGTAAGGGTGAGGGTTAGGGTTAGGGTTAGGATTAGGGTGAGAGTCCGTGTTCAGGTTAAGTTTAGTGTTAGGGTGCGGTTTAGGGTGAGGATGAGGGTTAGGGTTAGGGTGAGGACTAGGGTGAGAGGGAGGATTAGGATTAGTGTTAGGGTGAGGTTAGGGTTAGGGTGAGGGTTATGGTTAGGGTTAGGGTTAGGGTTAGGTTTAGGTTTAGTGTTAGGGTTAGGGATAGGATTAGGGTAGGATTAAGGTTAGGGTTAGGGTTATTGTTAGGGTTAGGGTTAGGATGAGGTGTAGGTTTAGAGTTTAGGGTTAGTGTTAGGGTTAGGTTAAGGGTGAGGTTTAGGGTTACAGTTAGGTTTAGTGTTAGGGTTAGGGTTAGGGTGAAGTTTAGGGTCAGGGTTAGGCTTCAGCTTTGGTTTAGGCTTAGGCCCAGCATGTGTGTGAGGTTAGGGTGAGGTTTAGGGTGAGGGTTAAGGTTAGGGTTCGGGTGAGGTTTAGGATGATTTTTAGGGTTAGGATTAGAGTTAGGGTGAGGGCAAGTTTTAGGGTTAGGATGATTATTCGGGTTAGGGATAGGGTTAGATTTAGGATTAGGGTTAGGGTGAGGGTTAGTGTGAGGGTTAGGGTTAGCATTAGGGTTAGGCTTAGGGTTAAGGTGAGGGTTAGGGTTAGGGTTTGGTTAGGGTGAGGGTGAGGCTGAGGAGTAGGGTTAGGTTGAGGTTTAGGTTTAGGGTTAGGTTTAGGGTTAGTTTTAGTGTTATATTTAGTGTTAAGGTTAAGTTTAGGGTTAGGATTAGTGTTATTGTTAGGGTTAGGGTTACAGTTAAGGTGAGGTTGAGGGTGAGGGTGAGGTTTAGGTTTAGGGTGAAGTTTAGGGTTAGGGTTATGGTTAGGGTTAGGGTGAGGTTTAGGGTTAGAGTTAGATTGAGGGGGGAGGGTTAGGGTGAAATTGAGTGCTAGGTTTAGTGTTAGGGTTAGGGTGAGGGTGAGGTATAGGTTGAGGTTTAAGGATAGGGGTAGGTTTAGGATTAGTGTTAGGGCGATGGTGAGTGTGAGCGTTAGGGTGAGGGTTAGGCTTAGGCTTAGGTTTAGGCTGAGGGTGAGGGTGGGGGTAAGGATTAAAGTTAGGGTGATGATTATTGTTAGGGTTAGTGCTGTTGTTAGGTTTAGGGTTAGAGTTACAGTGAGTTTGAGGGTGCGGGTGAGGGTTAGCATTAGGGTTAGGGTGGGGTTTAGGGTTAGGCTTAGTGTTAGGGTTAGGGTGAGGTTTAGGGTTAGATATAGGGTTAGGGGGAGGGTTACGGTGATGGCTAGGGTTAGAGTTAGTGTTAGGGTTAGGGTGAGGGTGAGGGTTAGGTTTAGGTTTAGGGTTAGGCTTAGGGTTAGGCTGAGGGTGATGGTGAGGGTGATGGTTAGGGTTAGGGTGAGGGTTAGGGTAAGGGTTATGGGGAGGGTTATGATGAGGGTTAGGGTTAGGATTAGGGTTAGGGTGAGGGTTAGGATTACGTGAGGGGGAGGGTTAGGGTTAGGGTGAGGGTTAGGTTTAGGATTAGGGTTAGGGTGAGGGTTAGGTTTAGGAATAGGGTTAGGGTTAGGGTTATTTTTAGGGTTAGTGTTAGGGTTATGGTTACTGTGAGGGTGAGGTTTAGGGTTAAACTTAAGGTGAGGTTTATAGTGTTAGGGTTAGGGTTAGAGTTAGGGTTAGGGCGAGGGTGAGGTTTAGGGTTAGAGTTAGGGTTAGTGTTAGGGTTAGGGTTAGGGTGAGGGTTAGTGTTAGGTTTAGGCTTAGGCTTTGGTTTAGGCTTAGGCCCAGTATGTGGGTGACGTTAAGGGTTAGGGTTAGGTCGAGGGTTAGTGTTATTGGTAGGTTTAGTTTTAGATTTGCGGTGAGGTTGAGGCTGAGGTTTAGGGTTAAGTTTAGGGTTAGGTTTTTAGTGTTAGGGTTAGTGTTAGAGGTAAGGTTAGGGTGAGGGTGAGGTTTAGGGGTAGAGTTAGGGTTAGGGTGAGTGTTAGGGTTAGGGGTAGGGTGAGAGTGAAGGGTAGATTGAAGATTAGTGTTCGGTTAGTGTGAGGTTTAGGGTGAGGATGAGGGTTAGGTTTAGGGTGAGGGTTAGGTTTAGGATTAGGGTGAGGTTTAGGGTTAGGGTGATGGTTAGTGTTAGAGTGATTGTTTGTGTTAGGATTAGGGTTAGTGTTAGGGTGAGTGTAAGTGTTAGGGTTAGGGTTTGTGTGAGGATGAGGGTTATGGTAAGGGTGAGGGTTAGGATTAGTGTTAGGGTTACTGTTAGGGTTAGGGTTAGGATTTGGGTTGCATTGAGGTTGAGTGTGAGGGTTAGTGTTAGTGTTACTGTGAGGTTTAGGGCTTGGGTTAGGGTAGAGTTAGGTTTAGGGTGAGGGTGAAGTTTAGGGTTAGACTTAGGGTTACGGTGAGGGTTAGGATGAGGGTTAGGTTTAGGGTTAGTTTTATGGTTTGGTTCGTGTTAGGCTTAGGCTTAGGACGAGCATGTGGGTGAGGGTTAGGGTTAGGGTTAGGGTGAAAGTTAGGTTTAGGGTTAGGGTGAGTGTTAGGGTGATGTTTATCGTTAGGATTAGGTTTAGGGTGAAGGTTAGGGTGAGGCTTTGGTTGAGGGTTAGGGTTAGGTATAGTGTTAGGTTTAGGATTAGGGTTAGGGTGAGTGTGAGTGTGAGGGTTAGGGTTAGGGTTTGGCTTAGGTTTAGGGTGACCGTTATGGTTATGGTTAGGGTTAGGGTGAGGTTAAGGCTGAAGATTAGGGTTAGGTTTAGGGTTACGGTTAGGGTTAGTGTTATTTTTAGGGTTAGGGTTAGAGTTACGGTGAGGGTGAGGGGGAGCGTTAGGATTAGGATTAGATTGGGGTTTTGGGTTAGGGTTAGGGTTAGTGTTAGTGTGAGGGTGAGGTTTAGGGTTAGATATATGGTTAGGAGGAGGGTTAGCGTGAGGGTTATGGTGAGGGTCAGTGTTAGGGTTTGGGTTAGGGGGAGGGGGAGGCTGAGGATTAGTGTTAGGTTTAGGGTTTGGTTTAGGGTTACAGTTTGTGTTAGGTTTAGGGTTAGGTTTAGGGTTACGGTGAGGGTTAGGGTTTGGTTAGGGTTAAGTTAGGGTCAGGATGAGGGTGAAGGTGGGGGTGCGGATTAGGTTTATGGTTATGGTTAGTGTTAGGGTTATTGTTAGTGTTATGTTTAGGGTTAAGTTTGCAGTGATGGTGAGGCTGAGGGTGAGGGTTTGTTTAGGGTTAGGGTGAGGGTTAGGGTTACTGTTATTTTTAGGGTTACAGTTAGAATTACAGTGTGGTTAAGTTTGAGGGTGAGGGTTAGGGTTAGGGTTAGAATGAGATTTAGGATTAGGGTTAGGGTTAGGGTGAGGGTGAGGGTGAGGTTTAGTGTTAGATTTAGGGTTTGGGGTAGGGTTAGGGTGAGGTTTAGCGTTAGGGTTAAAGTTAGGGTGATGGTGAGGTTTAGGTTGAGGTTTAGGGATAGGGCTACATTTAGGTTTAGGCTTTGGGTGAGCGTGAGTGTGTGGGTTAGGTGGAGAATTAGGCTTAGTCTTAGGGTTAGGCTGAGGGTCAGGGTGGGGTTGAGGATTAGGGTTAGGGTGATGTTTAGGGTTAGGGTTAGTGTTATTGTTAGGGTAAGGGTTAGAGTTACAGTGAGGGTGAGGGTGCTGGTGAGAGTTAGGGTTAGGGTGGGGTTTAGGTTTAGGGTTAGAGTTAAGGTGAGGGTGAGGGTTAGGGTTAGTACTAGCGTTAGGGTTAGAGTGAGTTGTAGGCTTAGGTTTTGAGTTAGGGTTAGAGTTACTGTGAGGGTGAGGGTGCGGTTGAGTGTGAGGGTTAGGGTTAGGTTTAGATTTATGGTTAGGGTTAGGGTGAGGGCTATTGAGAGGTTTAGGGTTAGAGTTAGGGTGAGGTTTCGAGGTAGGGTTAGATTTAGGGTTAAGGTGAGTGTGAGGTTTAGGGTTAGATTTAGTGTTAGGGTGAGGATGAGGGTGAGGTTTAGGGTTAGGGTTAGTGTGAGGCTGAGGTTTAGGATTAGTATTAGGGTGAGGTTTAGGGTGAGGGTGAGGTTTAGGGTTAGGGTTAGTCTTAGGGTTAGGTTTAAGGTGAGTGGAGGGTTAGGTTTAGGGTTAGGGTTAGGGTTAGTGTTAGGGTTAGGGTTAGGATTAGGGTTAGGGTTAGGGTGAGTGTGAGGGTTAGGGATAGGGTTAGGGTGAGGGTTAGGGTTAGGGTTAGGGTGAGAGTTATGGTTCAGTTAAGTTTAGGTTTAGGGTGAGGATTAGGGTTAGGATTAGGTTTAGGGTGGGGGCTAGGGGGATGGTGAGGGTTAGGGTTAGTTTTAGGGTAAGGTTTACAGTTAGGATTAGGGTTCGGGTGAGGGTTAGGACGAGGGTTAGGGTTATGGTGAGGGTGAGGGTTAGACTTAGGTTGAGGTTTAGGGTAAGGCTTAGGCTTAGGGTTAGGCTGAGCATGAGGTTGAGAGTGAGGGTTAGTGTTAGGGTGTTGTGTAGGTATTAGGGTGATTGTAAGGATGAGATTTAGGGTTAGGGTGAGGTTTAGGGTAATTATGATGGTAAGAGTAATGGTGAGGTTGAGGCTGAATTTGAGGTTTAAGAGAAGGGTGAGGGTTAGGGTAAAGTTTAGGGTTAGGTTAAGGTTTAGGGTTAGGCTTAGGGTGAGGTTTAGATTGAGGATTCGGTTTAGGGTTAGTTTGAGGTTTAGGGTGAGGATGAGGGTTAGGATTAGGGTGAGGGTGAGCATTAGAATTAAGTTTAGGGTGAGGGCTAAGGTGAGGGTGAGGGTTAGGGTTAGGGTTAGGTTGAGGGCTAGGGTGATTGTTAGGGTGAGTTTTAGGGTTAGTGGTAGGGTTAGGTTTAGGGTTAGGGTTACGGATAGGGTCAGGTTTACGGTGAGGCTTAGTGTTAGGGATAGGGTTAGGCTTAGGGTTAGGCTGAAGGTGAGGGTGGGGGTGAGGATTAGGGTTAGGGTTAGTTTTAGGGTTATCGTTAGTGCTATGGTTAGGGTTAAGTTTGCCGTGAGGTTGAGGCTGAGGGTGAGAGTTATGGTTAGGTTTAGGGTTAGGTTTTAATGTTATTGTTAGGGTTAGCGTTAGAGTTATGTTTAGGTTGAGGATGAGGGTGAGGGTTAGGGTTAAGTTGAGGTTTAGGGTTAGGGTTAGGTTTAGGGTGAGGGTAAGGGTAAGGGTTAGGGTATGGATGAGGTTTAGGTTTGAGTTAGTGTTAGGGGGAGTGTTAGGGTGAGGTTTAAGTTTTGGGGTAGTGTTAAGGTTAGGGTGAGGGTGAGGGTGAGGGTTTAGGTTTAGGGTTAGGTTTAGTGTTAGGGTTAGTGCGAGGGTTAGGGTGAGGGTTAGGCTTAGACTTAGGGTTAGGCTGAGGGTGAGGGTTGGGGTGAGGATAGGGGTTAGGTTGATGGTTAGGGTTAGTGTTAGTGTTATTTTTAGGGTTAGGGTTAGGGTTATGATGAAGGTGAGGGTGCAGGTGAGGTTTCGGGTTAGGGTTAATGTGGGCTTTAATGTTAGTGTTAGGGTGAGGGTGAGGGTTAGATTGAGGATTAGTGTTAGGGTTAGTTTGAGTTTTACCGTGAGGATTAGTGTTGGAGTTAGGGTTAGTGCTAGGGTTAGGTTGAGGTTTAGGGTTAGTGTTAGGGTGAGGTCTAGGGTTAGGGTGTTGGTTAGTGTTAGTGTGAGGCTTAGTGTTCAGGTTACGGTTAGTGTTAAGGTGAGGGTAAGTGTTAGGGTGAGGGTTAGGTTTAGGGTGAGGGTAATGGTTAGGGTGAGGGTTAGGATTAGGGTTTTTGTTAGGATTATGGTTAGGGTTACGGTTACTGTGAGGGTGAGTGTTAGGGATAGCGTTAGGATTACTATTAGGGTTAGTGTTAGGGTAAGGGTAAGTGTTAGGGTGAGGGTTAGGGTTAGGGTGACGTTTATGATTAGGGTGAGGGTCAGGGTTAGGGTTAGGGTTACATTGAGCGTTAGGATTATGGTTAAGTTGAGGGTTAGTGTTAGGGTTAAGGTTAGGGTGAGTTTAGGGTTAGGGTTAGTGTGAGGGTTATTGTTAGGGTCAGGGTTACTGGTAGGGTGAGGGTAAGTGTTAGTGTGAGGTTTAGGTTTAGGCTGAGGTTTATGGTTAGGGTGAGAGTTAGGGTTATTGTTAGGGGTAGGTTTAGGGTTAGAGTTAGGGTTAGGATGAGGGTGATATTAAGTGTTAGAGTTAGGGTGAGTGTTAGGGTTAGGGTGAGGTTTAGGGTTAGGGTTAGGCTTAGGCTTAGGCTTAGGCCGAGCATGAGGGTGAGGGTTAGGGTGCGGGTTAGGGTTAGGGTTAGGCGTATGGTTTGTGTCAGGTTTAGGATGAGGTTTAGGGTTAGGGTTAGGGTTAGGGTGAGGGCTAGGGTGAGGGTTAGGGTGAGGGTTAAGGTTAGGGAAAGGGTTAGGTTTAGGATTAGGGTTAGGGTGAGGGTGATTTTGAGGCATAGGGTTAGGGTTATGATTAGGCTTAGAGTTAGGGTGAGGGTTAGGGTTAGATTTTGGGTTAGGGTGCAGGTGAGGCTGAGGATTAGGTTTAGCTTTATGGTTAGATTTAGGGTTAGGTTTAGTGTTAGGTTTATGGTTACGGTGAGGGTTAGGGTAAGGGTTAAGGTTAGGCTTAGGGTTAGGCTGAGGGTGTCTGTGGGGGAGAGAATTAGAGCTAGGGTTAGGGTTAGGCTTAGGGTTAGGTTTATTGTTAGTGCTATGGTTAGGGTTAAGTTTGCAGTGAGGGTGAGGCTGAGGGAAACGGTGAGGGTTAGGGTTAGGGTTAGGATTAGTGTTATTGTTAGGGTTAGGGCTAGAGTTACGTTGAGGTTGAGGGTGAGGGTGAATGTTAGGGTTAGGGTGAGTTTTAGGGTTACGGTTAGGGTTAGGGCAAGGGTGAGTTTTAGGGTGAGGGGGAGGTTTAATGTTAGGGTTAGGGTGAGAGTTAGGGTAGGGTTAGGGTGAGAGAAGGATTCAAGTTAAGTTTAGGGTTAGAGTGTGGGTTAAGGTAAGGGTTACGGTGAGGTTGAGGGTTAGGGTTAGGTTGAGATTTAGGGTTAAGATTAGATTTAGTGTTAGGGTGAGGGTTAGGGTAAGGTTTAAGGTGAGGGTGAGGGTTAGGGTTAGGGTTAGAGTTAGGATTTGTGTTAGGGTGAGGGCTAGGGTGAGGCTGAGGGTTAGGGTAAAGGTTTGGCTTAGGCTTAGGTTTAAGCTGAGCGTGAGGTTGAGGGTGGGGGTTAGGGTTAGGGTTAGTGTGAGGTTTAGTGTTAGGGTTAGGGTTAGAGTTAGCATTAGGGTGAGGTTTAGGGGTAGAGTTAGTGTTAGGGTGAGGTTAGGGTTAGGGTGAGGGTTGGGTTGTGGGTGACTCTAAGGGTAAGGTGAGGGTTAGGCTGAGGGTGAGGGTCATGGTAAGGGTGAGAGTTAGGGTTAGGGTGAGGGTTAGGGTTAGGGTTAGGGTTAGGGTGAGGGTTAGATTGAGGATTAGTGTTAGCTTTAGTGTGAGGTTTACCGTGAGGATGAGTATTAGGTTTAGGGCTAGGGTTAGGTTGAGGTTTAGGGTTAGTGTTAGCGTGAGGTTTAGGGTTAGGGTGATTGTTGGATTTAGTGTGAGGCTTAGTGTTCGGGTTAAGGTTAGTGTTAAGGTGAGAGTAAGTGTTAGGGTGAGGGTTAGGTTTAGGGTGAGGGTAATGATTAGGGTGAGGTTTAGGGTTGGGTTTAGGGTTTTTGTTAGGTTTAGGGTTAGGGTTGTTGTTAGTGTTATGGTTAGGGTTCCGGTTAAGGTGAGGGTGAGGTTTAGGGTTAGGGTTAGGATTAGGGTTAGTGTTAGGGTGAGGGTAAGTGTTAGGGTGAGTGATAGGGTTAGGGTGAGGGTTATGGTTAGGGTGAGGATCAAGGTAAGGTTTAAGGTTATTTTGAGCGTGAGGGTTAGGGTTATGTTGAGGGTTAGGGTTAGGGTTAGCGTTAGGGTGAGTTTAGGGTTAGGGTTATTGTGAGGGTTAGTGTTAGATTTAAGGTTAGGGGTAGGGTGAGGGTAAGTGTTAGGGTGAGGTTTAGGGTTAGGGTGAGGATTATGGTTAGGGTGAGGGTTAGGGTTATTGTTAGGGTTAGGGTTAGGTTTAGATTTAGGGTTAGGGTGAGGGTGAGATTTAGGGTTAGAGTGAGGTTTATTTTAGGGTTATTGTTAAGGTGAGGGTTAGGGTTAGGTTTAGGCTTAGGCTTAGGCTTAGGCCGAGCATGAGGGTGAGGGTTAGCGTTCGGGTTAGGGTTCGGGTTAGGGTTATGGTTAGTGTCAGGTTTAGGATGAGGTTTAGGGTTAAGGTTAGGGTTAGGGTGAGGGCTAGGCTGAGGGTTAGGGTTAGGGATTGGGTTAGTTTTAGGATTACGGTTAGGGTGAGGGTGAGTGTGAGGCTTAGGGTTAGGGTTAGGGTTAGGCTTAGAGTTAGGGTGAGGGTTTTGGTTAGGGTTTGGGTTAGGGTTAGGGTTAGGGTTACCGTGAGGGTCAGGGTTCGGTTAGGGTTAGTCTTAGGATTAGGCTTATTGTTAGTGTTATGGTTAGGGTTAAGTTTGCAGTGAGGGTGAGGCTGAGGGTGAGGGTGAGGTTTAGGGTTAGGGTTAGGGTTAGTGTTATTGTTAGTGTTAGGGCTAGCGTTACGGTGAGGTTGAGGGTGAGGTTGAAGGTTAGGGTTAGGGTAAGTTTTAGGGTTAGGGTTAGTGTTAGGGTGAGAGTGAGGTTTAGGGTTAGAGTTAGGCTTAGGGTTAGGGTTAGGGTGAGGTTTAGGGTTAGGGTTAGGTTTGGGGTTATGGTAAAGTTGAGGTTTAGGGTTAGAATTAGGGTTAGGGTGAGGCTGAGTGTGAGGGTTAGGGTTAGGGTTAGTGTTAGCTTTAGGGTTAGGGTTAGGGTGAGGGTTAGGGTGAGGGTGAGGGTTAGAGTTAAGGTTAGGATTAGGATTAGTGTAAGGGTTAGGGTGAGTGTGAGGTCTAGGGTTAGTTAGGATTAGGGTTAGGCTTAGGGTTAGCCTGAGGGTTAGGGTGAGTGTGAGGGTTAAGGTTAGGGTGAGCGTTAGGGTTAGGATTATGGGGAGGGTTAGGATGACTGTTAGGGTTAGAATTAGGGTTAGCATGAGGGGTAGGGTGAGGGTGAGGTTTAGGGATAGGGTTAGGGTTAAGGTAAGTATGAGGGTGAGGGTGAGGGTTAGGGTGAGGATTAGGATTAGGGTAAGGGTTAGGGTGAGTGTGAGTGTTAGGGTTAGGGTAGGATTAGGTTTATGGTTACTCTGAGGTTGAGGGTGAGGGTGAGGGTAAGGGTTAGGATTAGGGTTAGGGTGAGCGTGACTGTGTGTGTTTGGGTTAGTTTTAGGTTTAGGCTTAGGGTTAGGGTGACGGTGAGGTTCAGGGTGAGGGTTACGGTTAGGGTGAGGTTTAGGCTAAGGGTTAGGGGTAGGGTTAGGATGAGGGTTAGGGTTAGGATTAGGGTTAGAGTGAGGGCTAGGGTGAGGTTGAGAGTTAGGGTGAGGGTTAGGGTTAGGGTTAGGGCGAGAGTTAGGATTTGGGTTAAGTTTATGTTTAGGGTGAGGGTTAGGATAAGGGTTACGGTGAGGTTGAGGATTAGGGTTAGGTTTGGGGTTAGGGTTAGGATTAGGGTTAGGGTGAGGGTGAGGTATAGGGTTAGTGTTAGGATGAGGGTTAAGATGAGGTTTCGGATTAGGGTTAGTGTGAGGGTAGGCTGAGGTTGAGGTTTAGGATTAGGGATTTTTGAAGTTTAGGGTTAGGGTTATGGTTAGGGGTAGGGTGAGTGTGAGGTTTAGGGTTAGAGTTAGGGTAAATGTGAGGCTGAGGTTGAGGGTTAGGTTTAGGGTTAGTGTTAGAGTAAGAGTTAGGTTGAGGATTAAGGTGAGGGTGAGGGTTAGGCTTAGGGTTATAATTAGGATTAGGGTAATGGTTAGGGTGAGTGTGAGGGTTAGGTTTAGGCTTAGGCTTAGGGTTAGGCTGAGGGAGAGGGTGAGTGTGAGGGTTAGCTTTAGGTTGAGGGTTAGGGTTAGGGTTAGCTTGAGAGTTAGGGTTCAAGTTATGTTTAGGGTTAGGGTTAGGGTTACAGTGAGGGTTATATTTAGGGTTAGGTTGAGGGTTAAGGTTAGGGTTAGGGTGAGGGTTAGGATTAGAGTTAGGGTGAGGGTTAGGATTAGGATTAGGGTTACAATTAGGGTTAGGATGAGGGCTAGGGTGAGGGTGAGGATTAGGGTTAGTGTTAGGGTAATGTTTAAGGTTAAGTTTAGGTTTACAGTGAGGGTTAGTATAAGGGTTAAGTTTACGGTGAGGGTGAAGGTTAGGGTTAGGGTGAGGGTTAGGGTTAGGATTAGGGTTATGGTGAGGGTGAGTTTTAGCATTAGGGTTAGGGTTAGGGTTAGGTTTAGTGTTAGGATTAGTGTTAGTGTTAGGGTTAGGGTTAGAGTTAAGGTGAGGGTGAGGGTGGGGGTGAGGGTGAGGGTTAGGTTTAGGGTTAGGGTGAGGTTTAAGTTTAGGGTTTGGATTAGGGTTAGGGTGAGTGTGAGATTTAGGGTTAGGTTTCGTGTTGGAGCGTTAGGTAGAGGGTTAGGTTTAGTTTTAGGGTTAAGGTTAGGGTGAGGCTTAGGTTGAGTTTTAGGGTTAATTTTAGATTTAGGGTTAAGATTAGGGTTAGGCTGAGCGTGAGTGTTAGGGTTAGGGTTAGGCTTAGGCTTAGGCTTAGGGTTAGGCTGAGGGTGAGGGTGGGGGTGAGGATTAGAGTTAGGGTGATGGTTAGGGCTAGGGTTAGGGTGAGGGTTAGGATGACGTTTAGCGTTAGGATTAGGGTTAGGGTGAGGGCTAGGGTGAGGGTGTGGGTAAGGTAAGTGTTTGGCTTAGGCTTAGGCTTAGTTTTAGGCTGAGGGTGAGGGTGGGGGTGAGGATTAGAGTTAGGCTGATTGTTAGGGTTAGGGTTTGGGTGAGGGTTAGGATGAGGGTTAGGGTTAGGATTAGGGTTAGGGTGAGGGTTAGGGTGAGGGTGTGGGTAGGGTAAGTGTTAGGCTTAGGCTTAGGGTTATGCTTAGCTTTGGGTTGAGGATAAGGAATGGGGTTAGGGATAGGGTGTGTTTTAATGTTAGGGTTAGGGTTAGAGTTAGGGTTAGGGTGATGGTGAGGTTTAGGGGTAGAGTTAGTGTTAGGGTGAGTGTTAGGGTTAGGGTGAGGGTTAGGTTGTGGTTGACGGTAAGGGTAAAGGAGAGCGTTAGGTGAGGTTGAGGTTGAGGGTGATGGTAAGGGTGAGGGTGAAGGTTAGGGTGAGGTTTATGGTTAGGGTTAGGGTTAGAGTCATGGTGAGGGTTAGATTGAGGATAAGTGTTCGGGTTAGTGTGAGGTTTAGGGTGAGGATGAGGGTTAGGGTTAGGTTGAGGGCTAAGGTGAGGGTGAGGATTAGGGTTAGTGTTAGGGTGAGATTTAAGGTTTGGTGATGTTTAGGTTTAGTGTGAGTGTTAGTGTTAGGGTTAGGGTTAGTGTTAGGGTGAGGGTAATTGCTAGGGTGAGCTTAGGTTTAGGGTGAGGATTATGGTTAGGGTGAGGGTTAGGGTTAAGTTTAGCGTTATTGTTAGTGTTAGGGTTAGGGTTACGGTTATGGTGAGGGTGAGGGTGAGGGTTAGGGTTAGGGTTAAGATTAGGATTAGGGTTAGTGTTAGGGTGAGGGTAAGTGTTAGGATAAGGGTTAGGGTAAGGGTGAGGGTTATGGTTAGGGTTAGGGTTACGTTGACCGTAAGGGTTACTGTTTGGTTGAGGGTTAGGGTTACGGTTAGGGTTAGGGTGAGGTTAGGGTTAGGTTTAGTGTGAGGTTTCGTGTTTGGGTTAGGGATAGTGTTAATGTGATGGTAAGTGTTAGGTTCAGGATTTGGGTTAGGGTGAGTGTTATGGTTACATTGAGGTTAAGGATTAGGTTTAGGGTTATTGTTAGGGTTATGTTTAGGGTTAAGGTTACGGTGTGGGTGAGGGTGAGGGTTAGGTTTAGGGTTAGGGTGAGGGTTAGGGTTAGGGATAGGGTGAGAGTTAGTGTTCGGTTTAAGTTTAGTGTTAGGTTGAGGTTTAGGGTGAGGGTTATGTTGAGGGTGAGGGTTAGGGTTAGGTTGAGGGTTAGGGTTACGATTAGGGTTAGGGTGAGGGTGAGGGTGAGGGTTAGGGTTAGTGTTAGGGTGAGGATTAGGATGAGGGTTAGGGTTAGGATTAGGGTTAGGGTTAGGGTTAGCGTGAGTGTGAGGTTTAGGAATAGGGTTAGGGTTAGCCTTAGGTTTAGGCTGATGGTGAGGGTGAGGGTGTGGGTTAGGGTTAGGGTGAGGGTTAGGGGTGGGCTTAGGGTGAAAGTTAGGGTTCAGTTTAAGTTTAGGGTTAGGGTAAGTGTTAGGGTTAGGATTACGGTGAGCAAGATGATTAGGGTTAGGTTGAGGGTTAGGTTTAGGCTTAGGATTAGGGTGAGGGTTAGGGTTAGGGTGAGGGTTAGGATGAGGATTAGGGTTAGGGTTAGGATTATGTTTAGGGTGGGGGCTAGGTTCAGGGTGAAGTTTAGGGATAGAGTTTGGTTTAGGATGAGGGTTTGGGTTACTGTGAGGGTGAGGTTTAGGGTTAGGGTGAGGGTTAGGGTTAGGATTTGGGTTAGGGTTAGGATGAGTTTAGGGTTACATTTAGGGTTAGGGGGAGGTTTAGGTTGAGGGTTAGGGTTAGGATTATTGTTACGGATAAGGTTAGGGTGAGGTTTAGCTTGAGGTTTAGGGTTAGGTTTAGGATTAAGGTTAGGGTGATGGTGAGCGTGAGGTTTAGGGTTAGGGTTAGGCTTAGGCTTAGGGTTATGCTGAGGATGAGGGTGTGGATGAGGATTAGGGTTAGGGTGATGGTTAGGGTTAGGGTTAGTGTGAGGGTTAGGATGATGGTTAGGTTTAGGATTAGGGATAGAGGGAGGGCTAGGGTGAGGGTTAGGGTAAGGTTTAGGCTTAGGCTGAGTGTTAGGCTGAGGGTGAGATTGAGGGTGAGGGTTAGGTTTAGGGTGATGGTTAGGTTTAAGGTTAAGGTGAGGGTTAGGATGATGTTTCGGGTCAGGATGAGGATGATAGTAAGGGTAAAGGTGTGGTTTAGGCTGAGGGTGAGGGTTAAGATAAGTGTGAGGGTTAGGGTTAGGTTTAGGGCTAGGGTAAGGGTTAGCGTTAGGCTGAGGCTTAAATTGAGTATTAGGGTTAGGGTTAGTGTGAGTGTTAGTGTTAGGGTTAGGGTTAGTGTTAGGGGGAGGGTTATTGTTAGGGTGAGGTTTAGGGTTAGGTTTATTTTTATGGTTATGGTTACGGTTACGGTTATGGTGACGTTGAGCGTGAGGGTTAGGGTTAGGGTTAAGGTAAGGTTTAGTGTTAGGGTTAGGGTGAGGATTAGGTTTAGGTTTAGGGTTACGGATACGGTGAGGTTGAGGTTTAGGGTTAGAGTTAGGGTTAGGTTGAGGCTGAGGGTGAGGGTTAGGGTTAGTGTTAGAGTTAGGTTTACGGTGAGGGTTAGGGTGAGAGTGAGGGTTAGGCTTAGTGTTAGGATTAGGATTAGGGTAAGGGTTAGCATGAGGGTGAGGTTGAGGGTGAGGGTGAGGGTTAGGGATAGGGTAAGTTTTAGGTGTAGGGTTAGTTTGAGATTTAGGGTTCGGGTTAAGTTTAGTGTTAGGGTGAGGGTTATTGTTAGGGTTAGGGTTACGTTTAAGGTGAAGGAGAGGGTGAGGTTTACATTTAGGGTTAGGATGAGGTTTAGGTTTAGGGTTAGGGATAGAATTAGGGTTAGGGTGACAGTGAGGTTTAGGGTTAGAGTTAGGGTTTGTGATAGGGTTAGGGTTAGGGTGAGGGTTAGGGTTTGTCTTACGCTTAGGCTTAGGCTTAGGCTGAGCATGAGGGTGAGGGTTAGGGTTAGGGTTAGGAGTAGGATTAGGGTTAGGGTTAGGGTGAATGTGAAGGTTAGGTTTACGGATAGGCTTAGGGTTAGGCTGAGGTTGAGGGTTAGGGTTAGGGTTAGTGTGAGGTATATCGTTAGGGTTAGGGTGAGTGTTAGTGTTAGGTTTAGGGTTAGGCTGAGGATTAGGCTGAGGATGAGGGTGTGGGTTAGGGTTAGGATGAGGGTTAGGGGAGCGTCAGTGTTAGTGTTAGGGTTAGGGATAGGATTAGGTTTAGGCTTAGGGTGAGGGTCAGTGTGTTTGTTAGGGTTATGTCTAGAGTTAGGTTTACGTTTAGGCTGACGGTGAGGGTGATGGTTAGTGTTAGGGTTAGGGTTATTGTTAGGGTTAGGGTAAGTGTTAGGGTGAGGGTTAGTTTTAGGGTGAGGGTTATGGTTAGGGTGAGGTTTAGGGTTATGGTTAAGGTTATTGTTAGGGTTAGGGTTACGGTTAAGTTGAGGGTGAGGGTGAGGGTTATGGTTAGGGTTAGGGTGAGTGTTAGGGTTAGGCTTAGGCTGTTTAGGCTTAGGCCGAGCATGAGGGTGACTTTTAGGGTTAGGGTGATGGTTCTGTTTAGAATTAGTGTTATTGTTAATGTTAGGCTTAGAGTTACTGTGAGGTTTAGCGTTAGGTTGCCATTTAGGGTTAGGGTTAGTGTTAGGGTTAGGGTGAGGGTGAGGTTTACTATTAGAGTTAGGGTTAGGGTGAGGCTGAAATTGAGGGTTAATTTTAGGGTTAGTGTTAGAGTTAGGGTTAGTGTGAAGGTTATGTTGAGGGTGAGGGTTAGGCTTAAGGTTAGGATTAGGATTAGCATAAGGGTTAGGGTGAGTGTGAGCGTTAGGGTTAGGGTTACGCTTACGGTTAGGCTTAGGGTGAGGTTGAGAGTGAGGGTTAGGGTTAGGTTTACGGTGAGACTTAGGGTTCGGTTAAATTTAGTTTTAGGGTGAGGGTTAGGGTTATATTTATGGTGAGCTTGAGTTTTAGGGTAAGGTGGAGGCTTAAGGTTAGGATTAGGTTTAGGGTAAGGGTTAAGGTTAGGGTTAGGGTGAGGTTAAGAATGAAGATTGAGGATAGGGTGAGGGCTAGGTTGAGGGTGAGGTTTAGGGTTAGTGTTAGATTAAGGTTGAGGGTTAGAGTTAGGATTAGGGTGAGGGTTAGGTTGAGGGTTAGGGTTACGGTGAGGGTGAGGGTTAGGGTTAGGGTGAGGGTTGGGGTGAGGATGATGGTAAGGGTAAAGGTGAGGTTTAGGCTGAGGTTGAGGGTTAGGGTGAGGGTTAGTGTTTGGTTTAGGGTTAAGGTAAGGGTGAGGGTTAGGGTCAGGCTGGTTGTTAGATTGAGGATTAGGGTTAGGGTTAGTGTGAGGTGTAGGGTGAGGATGTGGGTTAGGGTTAGGGCGACGGTGAGGGTTAAATTAGGGTTAAGGTGAAAGCTAGGGTTAGGTTGAGTGTTAGGGTTAGGGTTAAGGTTAGGGTGAGGGTTGGGATTATGGGGAGGGTTAGGATGAGGGTAGGGTTAGGATTAGGGTTAGGGTGAGGGTGAGTGTGTGTGTTAGGGTTAGGTTTAGGGTTAGGCTTAGGGTTGGGCTTAGGCCGAGCATGAGGGTTCGGGTATGGGTTCGGGTTCGGGTTCGGGTTCGGGGTAGGTTGAGGTTTAGGGTTAGGATAAGTTTAAGGGTCAGGGCTAGGCTGAGGGTTAGGTTGAGGGTTAGGGTTAGGGATAGTGTTAGGTTTAGGATAAGGGTTAAGGTGAGTGTGAGGGTTAGGATTAGGGTTAGGGTTAGGCTTAGAGTTAGAATGAGGTTTAGGGTTAGGGTTTGGGTTAGGATGAGGTTGAGGCTGAGGATTAGCCTTAGGTTTAGGGTTAGGTTTAGGGGTAGTGTTAGTGTTAGGGTGAGGGTTAGGGTTAGGGTTAGGGTGAGGTTTAGATATAGGGTCAGGGGTAGGGTTAGGGTGAGGGTTAGGGTTAGGGGTAGTGTTAGATTTAGGTTGAGGGTGAGGGTTAGGTTGACGTTTAGGGTTAGGGTTAGGGTTAGGGTCAGTTTGAGGGTTAGTGTTAGTGTTAGGGTTAATGTTAAGGTGAGGGTAAGTGTTAGGGTGAGGTTATGGGTTATGGTGACTGTTATGGTTAGGGTGAGGGTTAGGGTTAGGGTTAGGGTTATTGTTAGGTTTAGGTTTAGGGTTATGGTTACGGTGAGGGTGAGGATGAGGGTTTGGGTTAGGGTTAGGTTGAGGTTTAGAGTTTGGGTTAGGGTTAGGGTTAGGGTGAGGGTGAGGATTAGGGTTAGAGTTAGGGTTAGGGTGACGCCTCGGGTTAGGGTTAGGGTTAGAGTTAGGGGGAGGGTAAGTGTTAGTGTTAGGGTTAGGGATAGGATTAGGTTTAGGGTTAAGGTGATGGTCAGTGTGTTTGTTAGGTTTAGGTCTAGGTTTAGGCTTAGGTTTAGGCTGAGGGTGAAGGTGATGGTTAGGTTTAGGGTTAGTGTTAAGGATAGGGGGAGGGTTAAGATTAGGGTTAGGGTTAGGATTAGGGTTAGGGCAAGGGCTAGGGTGAGGGTGAGGTTTAGGGTTAGAGTTAGGGTGAGGTTTATGGTTAGGGTTAGGGTTAGGGTGAGGGTGAGGTTTAGGGTTAGAGATAGGATTAGGCTGAAGCTAAGGGTGAGGGTTAGGGTTAGGGTTAGTGTTAGCTTTAGGGTTAGGATTAGGGTGAGGATTAAGGTGAGGGTTACGGTTAGGTTTAGCTTTAGGGTTAGGCTGAGGGTGAGCGTGAGGGTGAGGGTTAGGGTGAGGATGAGGGTTAGGGTTAGGGTGAGGGCTAGGGTTGTGTGAGCATTAGGGAATGGGTTAGCGTGAGCTTTAAGGTTAGGGTGATGGTTATTGTTAGTGTGAGGGTTAGTGTTAGGGTTAGGGTTATTGTTAGGGTTAGGGTAAGTGTTAGGGTGAGGGTAAGGGTTAGGGTGAGGGTTATGTTTAGGGTGAGGATTAGGGTTATGGTTAAGGTTATTGTTAGTGTTAGGTTTAGGTTTATGGTGAGGGTGAGGGTGAGTGTTACATTTAGGGTTAGGATGAGGTTTAGGTTTAGGTTTAGGGATAGAATTAGGGTTAGGGTGACAGTGAGGTTTAGGGTTAGAGTTAGGGTTTGTGATAGGGTGAGGGTTAGCGTTAGGGTTAGGCTTAGGCTTTGGCAGAGCATGAGGGTGAGGGTTAGGGTTAGGGTGATGGTTCTCGTTAGGATTAGTGTTATTATGAGTGTTAGGGTTAGAGTTACGGTGAGGATGAGGGTGCAGGTGAGGGTTAGGGTTAGGGTTAGGCTGGGGTTTACGGTTAGGGTTAGGGTTAGGGTTAGGGTGAGGCTGAGGGTGAGGGATAGGGTTAGGATTAATTTTAGGGTTAGGCTTAAGGTGAGGGTTAGGTTGAGGTTTAGGGTAAGGTTTAGGGTTAGGAGTAGGGTTAGGGTGAGTGTGAGGGTTAGGATTAGGGTTAGGGTTAGGCTTAGAGTTAGGATGAGGTTTAGGGTTTGGGTTTGGGTTAGGGTGAGGTTGAGGCTGAGGATTAGGGTTAGGTTTAGGGTTAGGTTTAGGGGTATTGTTAGTGTTCGGGTTAGGGTTAAGGTTAGGGTGAAGGTTAGGTTTAGATATAGGGTTAAGGGGAGGGATAGGGTGAGGGTTAGGGTTAGGGGTAGTGTTAGGTTTAGGTTGAGGGTAAGGGTTAGGTTGAGGTTTAAGATTAGGGTTAGGTTTAGGGTCAGTGTGAGGGATAGTGTTAATGTTAGGGTTAATGTTAGGGTGAGGGTAATTGTTAGGGTGAGGTTATGGGTTGGGGTGACGGTTATGGTTAGGGTGAGGGTTAGGGTTAGGGTTAGGGTTATTGTTAGGTTTAGGTTTAGGTTTACGGTTACAGTGAGGGTGAGGGTGAGGGTTAGGGTTAGGGTTAGGTTGAAGTTTAGGGTTTGGGTTAGGGTTAGATTTAGGGTTAGGGTGAGGGTGAGGTTTAGGGTTAGGGTGACGCTTAGGGTTAGGTTAGGATCAGACTTTTGGAGGGTAAGTGTTAGTTTTTGGGTTAGGGATAGGATTAGGTTTAGGGTTATGGTGAGGGTCAGTGTGTGTGTTAGGGTTAGGTCTAGATTTAGGCTTAGTTTTAGACTGAGGGTGAGGGTGATGGTTAGGGTTAGGGTTAGGGTTAAGGTTAGGGTGAGGGTTAGGATTAGGGTTAGGGTTAGGATTAGGGTTTCGGCAAGCGCTAGGGTGAGGGTGAGGCTTAGGGTTAGAGTTAGGGTGAGGTTTATGATTAGGGTTAGGATTAGGGTGAGGGTGAGTTTAACGGTTAGAGTTAGGGTTAGCGAGAGCCTGAGGGTGAGGGTTAGGGTTAGGGGTAGTGTTAGGTTTAGGATGAGGGTTAGGGTGAGTGTTAGGGTGAGGGTTAGGTTTAGGGTTAGGGTTAGGCTGAGGGTGAGGATGAGGGTGAGGGTTAGTGTGAGGATTAGGTTTAGGGTTAGGGTGAGGGCTAGGGTTGGGTGAGGGTTAGGGATGGGGTTAGCGTGAGGTTTAGGGTTACGGTGATGGTTAGGGTTTGTGTGAGGGTTAGTGTTAGGGTTAGGTTTATTGTTAGGTTTAGGGTAAGTGTTAGGGTGAGGTTTAGGTTTAGGGTGAGGGTTATGGTGAGGGTGAGGGTTAGGATTATGGTTAAGGTTATTGTTATGGTTAGGGTTACAGTTAAGGTGAGGGTTAGGGTAAGGGTTACGGTTAGGGTTAGGATAAGGTTTAGGTTTAGGGTTAAGTATTGAATTAGGGTTAGAGTGAAAGTGAGGTTTAGGGTTAGAGTTAGGGTTTGTGATAGGGTTAGGTTTAGGGTGAGGGTTAGGCTTAGGCTTAGGCTTAGGCTTAGGCTTAGGCTTAGGCTGAGCATGAGGGTGAGGGTTAGGGTTAGGGCGATGGTTCTGTTTAGGATTAGTGTTATTGTTAGTGTTAGGTTTAGAGTTACGGTGAGGGTGAGGGTGCAGGTGAGGGTTAGGGTTAGGGTAAGGGTGGGGTTTACTGTTAGGGTTAGGGTTAGGGTTAGGTTGAGGGTGAGGTTTAGGGTTAGATTTAGGGTTAGTGTTAGGATAAGTTTTAGTGTTAGAGTTTGGGTTAGGGTGAAGCAGAGGGTGCGGGTTAGGGTTAGGATTAATATTAGGGTTAGGGTTATGGTGAGGGTTAGTTTGAGGGTGAGGGTTAGGATTAGGGTTAGGAGTAGGATTAGGGTTAGGATTAGGGTGAGTGTGATGGTTAGGGTTAGGGTTAGGGATAGGCTTAGGATTAGGCTGAGATTGAGGGTTAGGGTTAGGGTTAGGCTTAGGGTTAGGTTTAGGCGTAGTGTTAGTGTTATTGTTAGGTTTATTGTTAGGGTGAGGATGAGGTTTAGATATAGGATTATGGGGAGGGATAGGGTGAGGGTTAGTGTTAGGGGTAGTGTTAGGTTTAGGTTGAGAGTGAGGGTTAGGTTGAGGTTTAAGTTTCGGGTTAGGGTTAGGGTCAGTGTGAGGGATAGTGTTAGTTTTATGGTTAGTGTTAGGGTGAGGGTAAGTATTAGGGTGAGGTTTTGGGTTAGGGTGAGTGTTAGGGTTAGGGTTAGGGTAATTGTTAGGTTTAGGTTTAGGGTTACATTTACGGTGAGGGTGAGGGTGAGGGTTAGGGTTAGGGTTATGTTGAGGTTTAGGGTTTGGGTTAGGGTTAGATTTAGGGTTAGGGTGAGGGTGAGGTTTAGGGTTAGGTTGACGCTTAGGGTTAGGGTTAGGGTGAGAGTTAGTCGAGGGTAAGTTTTAGTATTAGGGTTAGGGATAGGATTAGGTTGAGGTTTAGGGTGAGGGTCAGTTTGTTTGTTAGGGTTAGGTCTAGAGTTAGGCTTAGGTTTAGGCTGAGGGTGAGAGTGATGGTTAGGGTTAGGGTTAGGGTTAGGGGGAGGGTTAGGATTAGGGTTAGGGTTAGGATTAGGGTTAGGGCAAGCGCTAGGGTGAGGGTGAGGCTTAGGGTTAGATTTATGGTGAGGTTTATGGTTAGGGTTAGGCTTAGGGTGAGGGTGAGGTTTAGGGTTAGATTTAGGGTTAGGGTGAGGCTGAGGGTGAAGGTTAGTTTTAGGGTTAGTTTGAGGTTTAGCGTTTGGGTTAGGGTTAGAGTTAGGGTTAGGGTGAGGGTGATGTTTAGCTTTAGAATTACGTTTAGGGTGACGCTTAGGGTTAGGGTTAGAGTGAGAGTTAGGGGGAGGGTAAGGTTTAGTGTTAGGTTTTGGGATAGGATTAGGGTTAGGTTTACTGTGAGGGTCAGTGTGTTTGTTAGGATTAGGTCTGGGGTTAGCCTTAGGTTTAGGCTGATGGTTAGGGTGATGGTTAGGGTTAGGTTTAGGGTTAGGGTTTGGGGGAGGATTAAGATTAGGGTTCGGGTTAGGATTAGGGATAACGCCATGGCTAGTCTGAGGGTGAGGTTTAGGGTTAGAGTTAGGGTGAGGTTTATGGTTAGGGTTAGAGTTAGGCTGAGGTTGAGGTTTAGGTTTAGAAATAGGGTTAGGGTGAGGCTGAGGGTGAGGGTTAGGATTAGGGTTAGTGTTAGGTTTAGGTTTAGGGTTAGGGTGAGGGTTAGGGTTAGAGTTAGGCTGAGGGTGAGGGTGAGGGTTATGGTGAGGATGAGGGTTAGGGTTAGGGTGAGGGCTAGGGTTGGTTGAGGGTTAGGTATAGGGTTAGTGTGAGGTTTACGGTTAGGGTGATGGTTAGGTTTAGTGTGAGGGTTATTGTTAGGTTTAGGGTTATTGTTAGGGTTAGGGTAAGTGTTAGGGTGAGGGTTAGCTTTAGGGTGAGTGTTATGGTTACGGTGAGGTTTAGAGTTATGGTTAAGGTTGTTGTTAGGTTTAGGGTTAGGCTTACGGTTATGGTGGGGGTGAGGGTGTGTGTTACAATTTGGGTTAGGATGAGGTTTAGGTTTAGGGTTAGGGTTAGATATATGGTTAGGGTGAGGGTTAGGGTTAGGGTTAGGCTTAGCCTTAGGCTGAGCATGAGTGTGAGGGCGAGGGTTCCGGTGATGTTTAGGGTTAGGTTTAGGGTCATGTTTAGAGTTAGGTTGAGGTTTAGGGTTAGGATAAGTTTAAGGGTGAGGGCTAAGCTGAGGCTTAGGGTGACGGTTAGGGTTATGGATAGGGTTAGGTTTAGGATTAGGGTTAGGGTTAGGGTGAGTGTGAAGATTAGGATTAGGGTTAGGGTTAGGCTTAGAGTTAGGATGAGGCTTACGGTTTGGGTTAGGGTGAGGTTGAGGCTGAGGCTTAGGGTTAGGTTTAGGGTTAGGTTTAGGGTTAGTGTTAGGGTTAGTTTTAGGGTTAGGTTAGGGTGAGAGTAAGGTTGAGGTTTTGATATAGGGATAGTGGGAGGGTTAAGGTGAGGATTAGGGTTAGGGGTAGTGTTAGGTTTAGGTTGAGGGTGAGGGTTCGGTTGATTTTGAGGGTTTGGTTTGAGTTAGGGTCAGTGTGAGGGTTACTGTTAGTGTTAGATTTAGTGTTAGGGTGAGGGTAAGTGTTAAGGTAAGGTTATGGGTTAGGGTGACGGTTATGGTTAGGGTGAAGGTTAGGGTTAGGGTTTTGGTTATTGTTAGGTTTAGGTTTAGGGTTACGGTTAAGGTGAGGGTAAGGGTGATGGTGAGGGTTAGGGTTAGGTTGAGGTTTAGGGTTTGGCTTAGGTGTAGAGTTAGGGTTAGGGTGAGGGTGAGGTTTAGGGTTAGAGTTAGAGTTAGGGTGATGGTTAGGGTTAGGGTTAGGGTTAGAGTTAGGGGGAGAGTAAAGGTTAGTGTTAGGGTTAGCGTTAGGGTGAGGGTGAGTTTGTTTGTTAGTGTTAGGTCTTAGGTTAGGCTTAGATTTAGGCTGAGGGTGAGGCTGATGGTTAGGGTTAGGGTTAGGGTTAGTGTTAGGGGGAGGGATAAGTTTAGGATTAGTGTTAGGGCAAGGGCCCTGGTGAGGGTGAGGTTTAGGGTTAGAGTTAGGGTGAGGTTTATGGTTAGGGTTAGGATTAGGGTGAGGGTGAGGCTTAGGGTTAGAGTTAGGGTTAGGTTGAGGCTGAGGGTGAGGGATAGGTTTAGGATTAGTGTTAGGTTTAGGGTTAGGGTTAGGGTGAGGGTTAGGGTTAGGGTTAGAGTTAGGCTGAGGGTGAGGCTGGGGGTGAGGGATAGGGTGAGGATGAGGGTTAGGGTTAGGGTGAGGGCTAGGGTTGGGTGAGGGTTAGTGAATGGGTTAGCGTGAGGTTTAGGGTTAGGGTGATGGTTAGGGTTAGTGTGAGGGTTAGTGTTAGGGTTAGGATTATTGTTAGGGTTAGGCTAAGTGTTAGGGTGAGGGTTAGGGTTAGGTTGAGGGTTATGGTTAGGGTGAGGGTTAGGGTTATGGTTAAGGTTATTGTTAGGGATAGGGTTAGGGTTACGGTTTCGGTGAGGGTGAGGGTGAGGGTTACAGTTAGGGTTACGATGAGGTTTCGGTTTAGGTTTATGGTTAGAATTAGGGTTAGGGTGACAGTGAGTTTTAGGGTTAGAGTTAAGGTTTGTGATAGCATTAGGGTTAGGGTGAGGGTTAGGGTTAGGCTTAGGCTTAGGCATAGACCAAGCATGAGGGTGAGGGTTAGGGTTGGGGTGATGGTTCTGGTTTGGATTAGTGTTACTGTTAGGGCTAGGTTTAGATTTACGGTGAAGGAGATGGTACAGGTGAGGGTTAGGTTTAGGGTTACTGTGGGGTTTATAGTTAGGTTTAGGGTTATTGTTAGGGTTAAGGTTAGGATTAGGGTTAGGCTGAGGGTGAGTGTGTGTGTTAGGTTTAGGTTAGGGTTAGGGTTAGGGTTAGGGTTAGAAATAGGATTAGGTTTAGGGTGAGTGTGAGTGTGAGGTTTAGTTTTAGGGTTAGGCTTAGGCTTAGGGTTAGGCTGAGGGTGAGGGTGGAGGTGAGGATTAGGGTTAGGGTGATGGTTAGGGTTAGGGTTAGGGTGAGTGTTAGTGTTAGGGTTAGGGTTAGAGTTAGGGTTAGGGTGAGCGTGAGGTTTCAGGGTAGAGTTAGGGTTAGGGTGAGCGTTAGGGTTAGAGTGAGGGTAAGGGTGGGGGTGACAGTAAGTGTAAAGGTGAGGGTTAGGCTGAGGTTGAGGGTTACAGTAAGAGTGAGTGTTAGCGTTATGTTGAGGGTTAGGGTTAGGGTTAGGGTGAGGGTAAGGGTTAGATTGAGGATTAGTGTTAGGGTTAGTGT
The DNA here is from genome assembly GCF_024711535.1 of Dipodomys merriami. Lineage (NCBI taxonomy): Eukaryota > Metazoa > Chordata > Mammalia > Rodentia > Heteromyidae > Dipodomys > Dipodomys merriami. The sequence goes on along the minus strand of NW_027206335.1, from coordinate 2,544,969 downwards.
GAAATTTAGGGTGAGGTTGAGGATTAGGGTTAGGGCGAGGTCTATGGAGAGGTTGAGGTTTAGTGTTAGTGTTAGTGTTAGTGTTAGGGTTAGGGTTAGGGTTATGGTGAGGGTTATGTTTAGGGTGAAGGTTAGGGTTAGGTTCAGGGTTATTGTTAGTGTTAGGGTTAGGGTTAAGGTTATGGTGATGGTAAGGTTGAGTGTTAGGTTTAGGTCTAGGATGAGGTTTAGGGATAGGGCTAGTGTTAGGGTTACGGTCAGGGTGAGCTTTAGTGTTAGGGTTAGGGTGAGGCTAAGGGTCAGGGTTAGGTTTAGGATTAATGTTAGGGTCAGGTTTAAGGTGAGGGTTAGTTTGAGTGTGAGGGTTAAGTTTAGGATTAGGGGCAGGCTTAGGGTTAAGCTGAGGTTGAGGGTGAGGCTTAGTGTTAGGGTGAGGTTTAGGTTTAGTGTCAGGGTTAGTGTAAGTGTTAGGGTTATTGTTAGGCTTAGGATTAGGCTGAGGGTGAGGGTGTGGATTAGGGTTAGGGTTAGTGTTAGGGTGAGGTTTAGGGTTTGGGTTAGGGTTAGAGTTAGGTTTAGGGTGAGGGTGAGGTTTAAGGTTAGAGTTAGGGTTAGGGTGAGGTTTAGGTTGAGGGTTATGGTAAGGGTTAATTTTAGGGTTAGGTTTAGGGTGAGAGTTAGAGGAAGTGTTAGGGTTAGGGTTAGGGTTAGGGATAGGATTAGGGTTATAGTAAGGGGGAATGTGTGTGTTAGGTTTAGGTTTAGGGGTAGGCTTAGGGTTAGGCTGAGGGTGAGTTCAGTGTGAGGGTGAGTGTTAAGCTTAGGCTTAGGGTTAGGCTGTGGGTGACGGTGGGGGTGAATATTAGGTTTAGGGTGATGGTTAGGGTTGGGGTTATGGTGAGTGTTAGGATGAGTGTTAGGTTTAGGATTAGGGTTAGGGTGAGGGCTAGGGTGAGGGTATGGGTAAGTGTAAGGGTTAGGCTTAGGTTTAGGGTAAGGCTGAGCATGAGGTTGAGGGTGAGGGTTAGGGTTAGGGTGATGGTTAGGTTAACGGTTAGGGTGAGGATTATTATGAAGTTTAGGGTTAGGATGAGTGTTAGGGAGGATGATGGTAAGGGTAAAGGGGAGGTTTAGGCTGAGGGTGAGGTTTAAGATAAGGGTGAGGGTTAGCAATAGGGTTAGTGTAAGTGTTAGGGTTAGAGTTAGAGTGAGGGTGAGGGTTAGATTGATCATTAGGGTGAGGGTTAGTGTGAGGTTTAGGGTGAGGATGAGGGTTAGATTGATTATTAGGGTGAGGGTTAGTGTGAGGTTTAGGGTGAGGATGAGGGTTAGGGTTAGGGTGAGGTTGAGGGTTAGAATTAGGGTTAGGGTGAGGGCTAGTGTGAGGATGAGGATTAGGGTTAGGCTTAGATTTAGGGTGAGGTTTAGGATTAGGTTGAGGGTTAGGATGAGGGGTAGGGTTAGGATTAGGTTTAGGGTGAGGGCTAGGGTGAGGGTGAGGTTTAGGGTTAGGGTTAGGATTAGGGTTAGGGTGAGGGAGAGGTTAATGGTTAGATTTAGGTTTAGTTAGAAGGTTAGGTAGAGGGTTAGGGTTAAGTTAAGTGTTAGGGTTAAGGTTAGGTTGAGGATTAGGATGAGGTTTAGGGTTAGGTTTAGGGTTTGGATTAGGGTTAGGGTGAAGGTGAGTGTGAGGTTTAGGGTTAGGGTGAGGCTTAGGATTAGGTTAAGGCTGACGGTGAGGGTGGGGTGAGGATTAGGGTTAAGGATGGTTAGGGTTAGGGTTAGGGTGAGGTTAGTTTGAGGGTTAGGATTAGGATTAGGGTTAGGGTGAGGGCTCCGTTATGGGTGATGGTTAGGGTTAGGGTGATGGTTAGGTTTACGGTTTGCGTGAGGTTTAGGATGAGGTTTAGGGTTAGGGTGAGGGTTAGAGTGAGGGTGATGGTAAGGGTAATGTTGAGGTTTAGGCTGACGGTGATGTTTAAGATAAGGGTGAGTGTTAGGGTTAGGTTTAGGGTTAGGGTAAGGGTTAGGGTTAGGATTAGGGTGAGGGTTAGATTGAGGATAAAAGTTAGGGTTAGTGTGAGGTTTAAGGTGAGGATGAGGGTTAGGATTAGGTTGAGGTTGAGGGTTAGATTTAGGGTTAGGGTGAGGGCTAAGATGAGGGTGAGGATTAGGGTTAGGGATAAGGTTAGGGTGAGGTTTAGGATTAGGGTGAGGTTTAGGGTTAGTGTGAGGGTTAGTGTTAGGTTTAGGGTTAGTGTTAGGGTGAGGGTAAGTGTTAGCGTGAGGGTTAGGTTTAGGGTGCGGGTTATATTTAGGGTGAGGGTTAGGGTTAGGTTTAGGGTTATTGTTAGGTTTTGGGTTAGGGTTAAGGTTACACTGAGGGTGAGGGTTAGGGTTAGGGTTACAGTGAAGTTTAGTATTAGGGTTAGGGTTAGAGTAAGGGTTAGGTTAAGGGTGAGGTTTAGGGGTACAGTTTTGTTTAGGGTGAGTTTTAGGTTTAGGGTGCGGGTTAGCGTGGGGGTGACGGTAATGGTAAAGCTGAGGGTTAGGCTGAGGGTGAGGTTTACGGTAAGGGTGAGGGTTAAGGTTAGGGTGACGTTTAGTGTTAGCGTTAGGGTGAGGTTGTGGGTTAGATTGAGGATTAGAGTTAGGGTTAGTGTGAGGTTTAGGATGAGGATGAGCATTAGGGTTAGGGTGAGGGTGAGGGTAAGAATTAGGGTTAGGGTGAGGTTTAGGATTAGGGTGAGGTTTAGGGTTAGTGTGATGGTTAGTGTTAGGGTCAGGGTAAGTGTTAGGGTGAGGGGTAGAGTTAGGGTGAGTGTTATGTTCAGGGTTAGGTTTTGGGATAGGTTTAGTGTTATTGTTAGTTTTAGGGTTAGGGTTACGGTTACGGTGATGGTGAGGGTTAGAATTAGGGTTACAGTGAGGTTTAGTGTTAGGGTTAGGGTTAGAGTAAAGGTTAGGGTGAGTGTGAGGTTTAGGGGTACAGTTTTAATTAGGGTGAGGGTTAGGGTTAGGGTGCGGTATAGTCTGGGGGTGACCGTAAGGGTTAGGTGAGTGTGAGGCTGAGGGTGAGGGTTACGGTTAGGGTGAGGGTTAGGGTTAGGGTGAGGGTTAGTGTTAGCGGTAGGGTGAGGTTGAGGGTTAGATTGAGGATTAGTGTTAGGGTTAGTGTGAGGTTTATGGTGAGGATGAGGGTTAGGGTTATTCTGAAGCCTAGTGTGAGGTTGAGGGTTAGAGTTAGTGTTAGAGTGAGTTTTAGGGTTAGGGTGATGTTTAGCGTTAGTGTGAGGGTTAGTGTTAGGTTTAGTGTTAGGGTGAGGGTAAGTGTTAGGGTGAGGGTTAGGGTTAGGGTGAGGGTTATGGTTAGGGTGAGGGTTAGGGTTAGGATAAGTGTAAGGGTTAGGGCTAGGCTGAGGGTTAGGGTGAGGGTTAGGGTTAGGGATAGGGTGAGGTTTAGGATTAGGTTTATGGTGAGGTTGAGTGTGAGGGTTAGGATTCGGGATAACATTAGCCTTAGAGTTAGGATGAGGGTTAGGGTTAGGGTTTGGGTTAGGGTGAGGGTGAGGCTGAGGATTATTGTTACGTTTAGGGTTAGTGTTAGTGTTAGGTTTAGTTTTAGCATTACAGTGATGGTTGGGGTTAGGGTTAGGGTTAGGGTTAGGCTTAGAGTTAGGGTGAGACTTAGGATGAGGATTAGGTTTACGATTAGGTTTAGGGTGAGGGCTAGGGTGAAGGTGAGGATTAGGGTTAGTGTTAGGGTAAGGTTTAGGGTTAGGTTTAGGGTTAGGGTGAGGGTTAGGATGAGGGTTAATGTTAGAGTGAGGGTGATGGTTAGGGTTAGGGTGAGGGTTAGGGTTAGGATTAGGGTTAGGGTGAGGTTAAGTGTTAGCTTTACAGTTAGGGTTAGGGTTATGGTTAGGATTACTGTCATTGTTAGGGTTAGGATTAGAGTTATGGTGAGGGTGAGGATGAGGGTGAGTGTTAGTGTTGGGTGAGGTTTAGTGTTAGGGTTAGGTTTAGGGTTAGGATGAGGGTGAGTTTTATGGTTAGATTTAGCTTATTTGGAGGGTTAGTTCGAGATTTAGGGTTAGGGTAAGTGTTAGGGTTAAGGTTAGGTTGAGGGTTAGGTTGAGGCTTAGTGTTAGGTTTAGGGTTAGGGTTAGGATTAGGGTTAGGGTGAGGGTGAGGGTAAGGTTTAGGGTTAGGCTTAGGCTTAGGCTTAGGGTTAGGCTGAGGGTGAGGGTGGGGGTGAGGATTAGGGTTAGGGTGATGGTTACGGTTAGCGTTAGGGTGAGGGTTAGTGTTAGGGTTAGGGTTAGAGTTATGGTTACGCTGAGGGTGAGGTTTCAGGGTAGAGTTAGGTTTATGGTGAGGGTTAGGGTTAGAGTGAGGGTTATCGTGGGGGTGACGGCAAGGGTAAATTTGAGGTTTAGACTGACGTTGAGAGTTACGATAAGGGTGAGAGTAAGGGTTAGGATCAGGGTTAGTGTTAGTGTTAGGGTGAAGTTGAGGGTTAGATTGAGGATTAGTGTTAGGGTTAGTGTGAGGTTTATGGTGAGGATGAGAATTAGGGTTAGGGTAAAGGCTAGGGTGAGGGTGAGGATTAGGTTTAGTGTTAGGGTGAGGTTTAGGGTTAGGGTGATGTTTAGGGTTAGTGTGAGTGTTAGGGTCTGTGTTGGGTTGAGGGTAAGCGTTAGGGTGAGGGTTAGTGTTAGGGAAAGGTTTATGGTTAGGGTGAGGGTTAGGGTTAGGATAAGTGTATGGGTGAGGGCTAGACTGAGGGTTAGGGTGAGTGTTAGGGTTACGGAAAGGCTTAAGTTTAGGATTAGGTTTAGGGTGAGGGTGAGTGTGAAGGTTAGGATTAGGGTTAGAGTTAGGCTTAGAGTTAGGAGGAGGGTTAGGGTTAGGGTTTGTGTTAGCGTGAGGGTGAGGCTGAGGATTAGGGTTAGGTTTAGGGTTAGGTTTAGGTTTAGTGTTAGTGTTAGGGTTAGTGTTAGTGTTACAGTGCGGGTTGGGCTTAGGATTATCGTTAGGGTTAGGCTTAGAGTTAGGGTGAGGGTTAGGATGATTATTAGGTTAAAATTAGGGTTAGGGATAGGGCTAGGGTGAAGGGTTTAGGGTTAGTGTTAGGGTAAGCTTTAGGTTTAGGGTTAGGGTGAGGGTGAAGGTTAGGATGAAGGTTAGGGTTACAGTGAGGGTGATGGTTAGGGTTAGGATTAGCATGAGGGTTAGGATTGGGGTTAGGGTGAGGTTGAGTGTTAGCATTAGGGTTAGGGTTAGGGTTAGGGTTAGGATTACTGTTATTGTTAGGGTTAAGGTTAGAGTTATGGTGAGGGTGAGGTTGAGGGTGAGTGTTAGTGTTAGGGTGAGTTTGAGGGTTAGGGTTAGGGTTAGGAGTAGGATTAGGGTTAGTGTAAGGGTGAATGTGAGGGTTAGGGTTAGGGATAGGCTTAGGGTTAGGCTGAGGTTGAGGGTGAGGGTTAGGTTTAGGGTGAGGTTTAGGGTTAGGGATTGGGTGAGTGTGAGGGTTAGGTTTAGGGTTAGGCTTAGGATTAGGCTGAGGGTGAAGGAGTGGGTTAGGTTTAGGGTTAGTGTTAGGGTCAGGTTTAGGTTTTTGTTTAGGGTTAGAGTTAGGGTTAGGGTGAGTTTGAGCTTTGGGGTTATAGTTAGGGTTAGGGTGAGGTTTAGGTTGAGGGTTATGGTAAGGGTTAGTTTTAGGGTTAGGGTTGGGGTGAGACTTAGGGGGAGGGTTAGTTTTAGGGTTATGTTTAGGGATAGGATTAGGGTTAGAGTGAGGGGGAGTGTGTGTGTTAGGTTTAGGTTTAGGGTTAGTGTGAGCTTTAGGCTGAGGGTGAGATTGAGGGTGAGGGTTAGGTTTAGGGGGAGTGTTAGGGTAAGGGTTAGGGTTAGGGTAAGGGCTAGGGTATGTGTGAGGGTGAAGTTTAAGGTTCGGCTTAGGTGTAGGGTTAGGGTGAGGGTGAGGTTTAGGGTTAGAGTTAGGGTTAGGGTGAGTGTGAGGGTTAGGGTTAGGGTTAGGCTTAGGATTAGGCTGAGAGTGAGGGTGAGGGTTAGGCTTAGTTTGAGGGTTAGGGTTATGGGGAGGTTTAGGATGAGGGATAGGTGTAGGATTAGGGTTAGGGTGAGGGTGTGTGTGTGTGTTAGCGTTAGGTTTACGGTTAGGCTTAGGGTTAGTCTGAGGGTGAGTTTGAGGGTTAGGGTTAGGGTGAGGTGAGGGTTAGGGTAAGAGTTAGGGGGACCTTTAGGAAGAGGGTTAGGGTTATGATTAGGGTTCGGTGAGGGCTAGGGTGAGGGTGAGGTTTAGGTTTAGGTTTGGGGTGAGGGTTAGGGTTAGGTTATAGATGATAGTTAGGGTTCGGTTTAAGTTTAGGGTTAGGTTGAGCGTTAGGGTAAGGGTTATGGTGAAGGTGAGGGTTAGCGTTCGGTTGAGGGTTAGGGTTCAGATTAGGGGTTGAGTGAGGGTGATGGTGAGGCTTAGGTTTAGTGTTAGGGTGAGGGTTAGGATGAGGTTTACGGTTAGGATTAGTGTGAGGGTGAGGACTAGGCTGAGGGTGAGGTTTAGGGTTAGGGTTAGGGTTAGGGTGAGGTTTAGGGTTAGGGTTAGTTTTAGATTTAGGGTGAGGGTGATGTTTAGGGTTAGAGTTAGGGTTAGGGTGAGGCTGAGTTTGAGGGTTAGTTTTAGTGTTAGTGTTAGATTTAGGGTTAGGGTGAGGGTTAGGTTGAGTGTGAGGGTTAGGCTTAGGGTTAGGATTAGGTTTAGGGTAAGGGTTAGGGTGAGTGTGAGCGATATGGTTAGGGTTCGGTTTAGGCTTAGGGTAAGATTGAGGGTGAGGGTGGCGGTGAGCGTTAGGTTTAGGGTGAGTGTGAGGGTTAGGGTTAGGTTGAGGGTTAGGGTTAGGGTTACGGTGAGCGTGAGGGTTAGGGTTAGGTTGAGAGTTAGGGTTAGAGTTAGGGTTAGGGTGAGGGTTAAGGTTAGGGTTAGGGTGAGGGTAAGGATGAGGATTAGGGTTATGATTAGGGTTAGCGTGAGGGCTAGGGTGAGGTTGAGGGTCAGGGTTAGTGTTAGATTAAGGTTTATGGTTAGGGTTAGGGTTAGGGTGAGTATTAGGTTGAGGGTTAGGGTTACAGTGAAGGTGAAGATTAGGGTTAGGGTGAGGGTTAGGGTTAGGGTTAGGCTTAGGTTTAGGCTTAGGCTTAGGCCGAGCATGAGGGTGAAGGTTCGGGTTCAGGTCCGGGTAAGGGTTAGAGTTAGGTTGAGAGTTAGGTTGAGGTTTAGGTTTAGGATAAGTTTAAGGGTCAGGGCTAGGCTGAGGATTAGGGTGAGGTTTAGGGTTAGGGATAGGTTTAGGTTTAGGGTTAGGGTTAAGGTCAGTGTGAGGGTTAGGATTAGGTTTAGGGTTAGGCTTAGAGTTAGGATGAGGTTTAGGGTTAGGGTTTGGTTTAGGGTGAGGTTGAGGCTGGGGATTAGGGTTAGGTTTAGGGTTAGGTTTAGGGGGAGTGTTAGTGTTAGTGTTAGGGTTAGGGTTAGGGTGAGGGTGAGGTTTAGATATAGGGTTAGGGGGAAGGATAGGGAGAGGGTTAGGGATAGGGGTAGTGTTAGGTTTAGGTTGAGGGTGAGGGTTAGTTTGAGGTTTAAGGTTAGTGTTAGGGTTAGGGTCAGTGTGAGGGATAGTGTTAGTGTTAGGGTTAGTGTTAGGGTGTGGGTAAGTGTTAGGGTGAGGTTATGGGTTAGGGTGATGGTTAGGGTTAGGGTTAGGTTTATTGTTAGGTTTAGGTTTAGGGTTTCGGTTATGGTGAGGGTGAGGTTGAGGGTTAGGTTTAGGATTATGTTGAGGTTTAGGGTTTGGGTTAGGGTTAGATTTAGGGTTAGGGTGAGGGTGAGGTTTAGGGTTAGGGTGACGCTTAGGGCTAGGTTTAGGGTGAGTGTTATGGGGAGGGTAAGGGTTAGTGTTAGGGTTAGGGATAGGATTAGGTTTAAGTTTAGGGTGAAGGTCAGTGTGTTTGTTAGGGTTAGGTCTGGGGTTAGGCTTAGGTTTAGGCTGAGGGTGAGGGTGATGGTTAGGGTTAGGGTTAGGGTTAGGGTTAAGGTGAGGATTAAGATTAGGTTTAGGGTTAGGATTAGGGTTAGGGAAAGGTCTAGGGTGAGGGTGAGGTTTAGGGTTCGAGTTAGAGTGAGATTTATGTTTAGGGTTAGGGTTAGGGTGAGGGTGAGGTTTAGGGTTAGATTTAGGGTTAAGGTGAGGCTGAGGGTGAGGGTTAGGTTTTGGGTTAGTTTGAGGTTTAGGGTTTGGGTTAGGGTTAGAGTTAGGGTTAGGGTGAACTTGAGGTTTAGGTTTAGATTTAGTGTTAGGGTGATGCTTAGGGTTAGGTTTAGGGTGAGAGTTAGGGGGCGGGTAAGCGTTAGTGTTTGGGTTAGGTATAGGATTAAGATTAGGGTGAGGTTGAGGGTCAGTGTGTTTGTTAGGGTTAGGTCTGGGGTTAGGCTTAGGTTTAGGCTGAGGTTGAGGGTGATGGTTAGGGTTAGGGTTAGGGTTAGGGGAAGGATTAAGTTTAGGGTTTGGGTTAGGATTAGGGATAGGGCCAGGGCTAGGATGAGGGTGAGGTTTAGGGTTAGAGTTAGGGTGAGGTTTATGGTTAGGTTTAGGGTTAGGGTGAGGGTGAGGTTTAGGGTTAGATTTAGGGTTAGGGTGAGGCTGAGGGTGAGGGTTAGGGTTAGGGTTAGTGTTAGTTTTAGGTTTAAGTTTAGGCTAAGGGTGAGGGTGAGGGTTAGGGTGAGGATGAGGGTTAGGGTTAGCGTGAGGGCTAGGGTTGGGTGAGGGTTAGGGATAGGGTTAGTGTGAGTTTTAGGGTTAGGGTGATGGTTAGGGTCATTGGGAGGGTTAGTGTTAGGTTTAGGGTTATTGTTAGGGTTAGGGTAAGTGTTAGGGTGAGGGTTAGCTTTAGGATGAGTGTTATGGTTAGGATGAGGGTTAGGGTTATGGTTAAGGTTGTTGTTAGGGTTAGGGTTAGGGTTACGGTTACGGTGTTGGTGAGGGTGCAGGTTACGGTTAGGGTTAGGTTGAGGTTTAAGTTTAGGGTTAGGAATAGAATTAGGGTTAGGGTGACAGTGAGGTTTAGGGTCAGAGTTAGGGTTTGTGATAGGGTTAGGGTTAAGGTGAGGGGCAGGGTTAGTCTTAGTTTTAGGCTTAGGCTTAGGCCTAGCATGAGGGTGAGGGTTAGGGTTAGGGTGATGGTTCTGTTTCGGATTAGTTTTATTGTTAGTGTTAGGGTTAGAGTTACGGTGAGAGTGAGGGTGCAGGTGAGGGTTAGGGTTAGGGTGGGGTTTACGGTTAGGGTTAGGGTTAGGGTTAGGTTGAGGGTGAGGTTTAGGGTTAGATTTAGGGTTAGTGTTAGGAAAAGGTTTAGTGTTAGAGTTAGGGTTAGGGTGAGGCTCAGGGTGAGGGTTAGGGTTAGGATTAATGTTAGGGTTAGGCTTATGGTTAGGGATAGTTTGAGGGTGAGGATTAGGGTTAGGTTTAGGAGTAGGATTAGGTTTAGGATTAGGGTGAGTGTGAGGGTTACGGTTAGGGTTAGGGATAGGCTTAGTGTTAGGCTGAGGTTGAGGGTTAGGGTTAGTGTTGGCATGAGGTATAGGGTAAGGGTTAGGGTGAGTGTGAGGGTTAGGGTTAGGGTTAGGCTTAGGATTAGGCTGAGGTTGAGGGTGTGGGTTAGGGTTAGGATGAGGGTTAGGGTTATGGGGAGGGTTAGGATGAGGGTTAGGGTTAGAATTAGGGGTAGGATGAGGGTGATTGTGTTTGTTAGGGTTAGGTTTAGGGTTAGGCTTAGGGTTATTCTGAGGGTGAGTTTGAGGATTAGGGTTAGGGTTAGGGTGAGAGTTTGGGTAAGGGTTAGGAGGAGGGTTAGTAAAAGTGTTAGGGTAAGGATTACTGTTTGGTGAGGGCTAGGGTGAGGGTGAGGTTTATGGTTAGGTTTGGAGTGAGGGTTAGGTTTAGGGTAAGGGTGAGAATTAGGTTCGTGTTAAGTTTAGGTTTAGGTTGAGGGTTAGGGTAAGGGTTATGGTGAGGGTGAGGGTTAGTGTTAGGTTGAGGGTTAGGGTTCGGATTAGGGTTAGGGTGAAGGTGAGGGTGAGGGTTAGGTTTAGTGTTAGGGTGAGGGTTAGGATGAGGGTTAGGCTTAGGATTAAGGTTTTGGTGAGTGCTAGGGTTAGGGTGAGGTTTAGGGTTAGGGTTAGGGTGAGGTTTAGGGTTAGGGTTAGTGTTAGGGTTAGGGTGAGGGTGAGGTTTAGGGATAGAGTTAGGGTTAGGGTGAGGCTGAGTTTGAGGGTTAGTATTAGTGTTAGTGTTAGATTTAGGGTTAGGGTGAGGGTTAAGTTGAGTGTGAGGGTTAGGCTTAGGGTTAGGATTATGTTTAGGGTAAGAATTAGGGTGAGTGTGAGCGATATGGTTAGGGTTAGGGTTAGGCTTAATGTTAGACGGAGGGTGGGGGTGGGGGTGAGGTTTAGGTTTAAGCTGAGTGTTGGGGTTACGGTTAGGTTGAGATTTAGGTTTAGAGTTAGGGTTAGGGTGAGGGTTAAGGTTAGGTTTAGGGTGAGGGTAAGGGTGAGTACTAGGGTTAGTATTATGGTTAGGGTGAGGGCTAGAGTTGGGTAAGGGTTCGGGATAGGGTTAACGTGAGTTTTAGGGTTAGTGTGATGGTTATGGTTAGTGTTAGGGTTAGTGTTAGGGTTAGAGTTATTGTTAGGTTAGGGTAAGTGTTAGGGTGAAGTTTAGGTTTAGGGTGATTGCTTATGGTGAGGGTGAGGGTTAGGGTTATGGTTAAGGTTATTGTTAGGTATAGGGTTACGGTTATGGTGAGGGTGAGGGTGAGGGTTACGGTTAGGGTTAGGATGAGGTTTAGGTTTAGGGTTAGGGATAAAATTAGGGTTTGGTTGACAGTGAGGTTTAGGGTTAGAGTTAGGGTTTGTGATAGGGTTAGGGTTAGGGTGAGGGTTAGGATTTGTCTTAGTCTTAGGCTTAGGCTTAGGCCGAGCATGAGGGTGAGGGTTAGGGTTAGGGTGATGGTTCTGTTTCGGATTAGTGTTATTGTTAGTGTTAGGGTTAGAGTTACTGTGAGGGTGAGGGTGCAGGTGAGGGTTAGGGTTAGGGTTAGGGTTAGGTTGAGTGTTAGGTTTAGGGTCAGATTTAGGGTTAGTGTTAGGATAAGTTTTAGTGTTAGAGTTAAGGTTAGGGTGAGGCTGAGGGTGAGGTTTAGGCTTAGGATTAATGTTAGTGTTAGGATTCTGGTGAGGGTAAGTTTGAGTGTGAGAGTTAGGGTTAGGGTTAGGAGTAGGATTAGTGTTAGGATTAGGGTGAGTGTGAGGGTTAGGGTTAGGGTTAAGGATAGGCTTAGGGTTAGGCTGAGGTTGAGGGTTAGTGTTAGTGTTAGCGTGAGGTATAGGGTTAGGGTTAGGGTTAGTGTGTGGGTTAGGGTTAGGGTTGAAAGACCCCAGACCCCAGTGCATGCTCACCCATTAGGTACTTTAAGAAAAACTGCTGCCCCTTCCCCTGCATACCTAAGAGATTGGGGCAGGATACGGGCGAGCCGCTAAACGAAACCTTGGGCTTCTGAGTCACCGCCTGCAGACCCCAGCATGACCCTAATACATGCCTTAAAACCAGACATTCCTGGAAAATAGCCGACCCACCCGTCCCTTCCTGTAAAACTTAGCCCTAATAGCAGGGTAAGGCAGGATGTAGTAAATCACTTGTCAAAACTAGGGAATGAACAGTTTCTGTGCATAACGACCAGCACAGGCCTGTCAAGACAAGTACCGACAAGTCAACTTTCCCCCGACCCCGCCTACCCCATCTGGCCAACTTAACCTAACCAATCCTCACCCTGAGCGTAATTTGCAATTAACCAATCAATACCCTGTAACCAGGCATCTCGCTTCTGTAACCTCGCTTCTGCTGCCCATAAAATAGGGTGCTTTTCAGACACTTGGCGCGCAAGTCTCCCGATAGACTCTGTCGCCCCGGGTACCCGTGTAACCGGTTCCCAGACACTCGACCCAAACCTTGTGGATCTCGAGGTTGAGTGCACCTGGGAGCCGAGGCATGCCCGAATAAACCTCTTGCTGTTTGCATCCGCACAAGTGGTCTCGTTGTTCCTTGGGGAAGGGTCTCTTCAGATCGAAGGGCACCCCACGTCGTCGGGGGTCTTTCAGGGTTAGGTTTACGATTAGGCTGAGGGTGAGGGTGAGGATTAGGCTTAGGTTGAGGGTTAGGGTTATGGGGAGGTTTAGGATGAGTGTTAGGGTTAGGATTAGCGTTAGGTTGAGGGTGAGTGTGTGTGTTAGGTTTAGGTTTAGGGTTAGGCTGAGGGTGAGTTTGAGGCTTAGGGTTAGGGTGAGGGTGAGGGTTAGGGTAAGGGTTAGGGGGAGGGTTAGGAAGTGGGTTAGGGTAAGGATTAGTGTTTGGTGAGGGCTAGGGTGAGGGTGAGGTTTAGGGTTAGGTTTGGAGTGAGGGTTAGGGTTAGGGTAAGGGTGAGAATTAGGGTTCGGTTTAAGTTTAGGGTTAGGTTGAGGGTTAGGGTAACGGTTATGGTGAGGGTGAGGGTTAGGGTTAGGTTGAGGTTTAGGGTTCGGATTAGGGTTGGGGTGAAGGTGACGGTGAGGGTTAGGTTTAGTGTTAGGGTGAGGGTTAGGATGAGGGTTAAGCTTAGGATTAAGGTTTTGGTGAGTGCTAGGGTGAGGGTGAGGTTTAGGGTTAGGGTTAGGGTGAGGTTTAGGGTTAGGGTTAGTGTTAGGGTTAGGGTGAGGGTGAGGTTTAGGGATAGAGTTAGGGTTAGGGTGAGGCTAAGTTTGAGGGTTAGTGTTAGTGTTAGTGTTAGATTTAGGGTTAGGTTGAGGGTTAGGTTGAGTGTAAGGGTTAGGCTTAGGGTTAGGATTATGTTTAGGGTAAGGGTTAGGGTGAGTGTGAGCGATATGTTTAGGGTTAGGGTTAGGCTTAAGATTAGACTGAGGGTGAGGGTGGGGGTGAGGTTTAGGTTTAGGGTGAGTGTGAGGGTTACGGTTAGGTTGAGAGTTAGGGTTAGAATTAGGGTTAGGGTGAGGGTTAAGGTTAGGGTCAGGGTGAGGGTAAGGATGAGGACTAGGGTTAGGATTAGGGTTAGGGTGAGGGCAAGGGTGAGTTTGAGGGTTAGGGTTAGTGTTAGATTAAAGGGTTAGGGTTAGGTTTAGGGTGAGGATTAGGTTGAGGGTTAGGGTTAGAATGAGTGTGAGGATTAGGGTTAGGCTGAGGGTTAGGGTTAGGATTAGGGTTAGCTTGAGTGTGAGTATTAGCATTTGGGTTAGGGTTATGGTTAGGATTAGTGTTATAGTTAGGGTTAGTGTTAGAGTTATTGTGAGGGTGACAGTGAGGGTGAAGGTTAGGGTTAGGGTTAGGTTGAGGTCTAGGGGTAGGGTTTAGGATTAGGGTTAGGGTGAGGGTGAGTTTTAGGGTTAGATTTAGGGTTAGTTGGAGGGTTAGGTCGAGGGTGAGGGTTAGGTTTAGTTTTAGGATTAAGGTTAGGCTGAGTGTTAGGTTGAAGTTTAGGGTTACGGTTAGGGTTAGGTTTAAGATTAGGGTGAGGGTGAGGGTGAGTGTGAGTGTTAGGGTTAGGGTTAGGCTTAGGCTTAGGGTGAGGATTAGGGTTAGTGTTAGAGTAAGGTTTAGGGTTAGGGTTAGTATTAGGGTAAGGATTAGGATGAGGGATAGTGTTACGGTGAGAGTTAGGGTTAGGGTTAAGGTTAGGGTTAGGGTTAGGTTTAGGTTGAGGTGAGTGTTAGCATTAGGGTTAGGTTAGGGCTAGGGTTAGGTTTAGCGTTAGGATTACTGTTACTGTTAGGGTTAGGGTTAGAGTTATGGTGAGGGTGAGGGTCAGGGTGAGTGTTAGGATTAGGTTGAGGTTTAGGTTGAGGCTTAGTGTTAGGGTTAGTGTTGGGGTTAGGATTAGGTTAGGGTGAGTCTAAGTGTGAGGTTTAGGGTTAGGCTTAGGCTTAGGCTTAGGGTTAGGCTGATGGTGACGGTGGGGGTGAGGATTAGGGTTAGGGTGATGGTTACACTTAGGGTTCAGATGAGGGTTAGTTTTAGGCTCAGGGTTAGAGTTAGGGTTAAGGTGAGGTTGAGGTTTAGCTGTAGAGTTAGGGGTAGGGGGAGGGTTAGGGTTAGAGTGAGGGTTAGGGTGAGGGTGACGGTAAGGGTAAAGTTGAGTGTTAGGCTGAGGGTGAGGGTTACGGGAAGGGTGAGGTTTAAGGTTAGGGTGAGTGTTAGGGTTAGGGATAGGGTGAGGGTGAGGGTTAGATTGAGGATTAGTTTTAGGGTTAGTGTGAAGTTTAGGGTGAGGATGAGGGTTAGGGTTAGGGCGACGTCTAGGGAAAGGGTGAGTTTTAGGGTTAGTGTTAGGGTTAGGTTTATGGTTAGGGTAATGTTTAGGGTTAATGTGAGGTTTAGTGTTAGGGTTAGTGTTAGTGTTAGGGTGAGGGTAAGCGTTATGTTGAGGGTTAAGGTGAGGGTTAGGGTTAGGGTTAGGGTTATTGTTAGTGTTAGGGTTATGGTTAAGGTAATGGTAAGAGTGAGGGTGAGGTTAAGATTAGGGCAAGGATGAGGTTTAGTTATAGGGTTAGCGTTAGGGTTAGGTCAGGGTGAGTTTTAGGGTTAGAGTTAGGGTTAGGGTGTGGCTGAGGGTGAGAGTTAGGGTTAGGATTAATGTTAGGGTTAGGCTCATGGTGACGATTAGGTTGAGGGTGAGGGTTAGAGTTAGGTTTAGGAGTAGAATTAGGGTTAGTGTTAGGGTGAGTGTGAGGGTTAGGGTTAGGGTTAGGGATAGGCATAGGGTTAGGCTGAGTTTGAGGTTGAAGGTTAGTTTAAGGGATAGTTTTAGGGTTAGGGTTAGGGTGAGTGTGAGTGTTAGGTTTAGGGTTAGGCTTAGGGCTAGGCTGAGGGTGAGGTTGATGGTAAGTTTTAGGGTTAGGTTGAGGCTTAGGGTAAGGGTTAGGGGGAGGGGGAGGAAGAGGGTTAGGGTTAGGATTAGGGTTGGGTGAGGGCTAGGGTGAGGGTGAGGTTTAGGTTTAGGTTTAGGGTGAGGTTTAGGGTTAGGGTTACGGTGAGAATTAGGGTTCGGATTAAGTTTAGGGTTAGGTTGAGTGCTAGGGTAAGGTTTTCTGTGAGGGTGAGGGTTAGGTTGAGGGTTAGGATTCAGATTAGGGTTAGGGTGAGGGTGAGGGTGAGGTTAAGTTTTGTGTTAGGCTGTGGGTTAGTTTGAGGGTTAGAGTTAGGATTAGGGTTAGGTTGAGGGCTAGGGTGAGGGTGAGGTTTAGGGTTAGGTTTAGGGTGAGGTTTAGGGTTAGGGTTAATGTTAGGTTCAAGCTGAGTTTTAGGTTTAGAGTTAGGGTTAGGGTGAGGCTGAGGTTGAGGGTTAGGTTTAGAATTAGTGTTAGATTTAGGTTTAGGTTGAGGTTGAGGGTTAGGCTTAGTGTTAGGATGAGGTTTAGGGTAAGGGTTAGGGTGAGTGTGTTCGTTAGGTTTAGGGTTAGGGTTAGGCTTAGGGTTAGGCTGAGGGTGAGGTTGAGTGTGAGGGTTAGGGTTAATTTGAGGGTTAGGGTTAGGGTGAGAGTTAGGGTTCGGTTATGTTTAGGGTTAGGGTGAGGGCTAGGGTCAGGGTTACGATGAGCTTGAGGTTTAGTGTTAGGTTGAGAGTTAGGGTTAGGGTTAGGGTATGGCTGAGGGTTAAGTTTAGGTTTAGGGTGAGGGTTAAGGATAGGATTAGGCTTAGGGTAAGGGCTAGGGTGAGGGTGAGGGTTAGGGTTAATGTTAGATTAAGGTTTAGGGTTTGGTTTAGTGTTAGGTTTGGGTTAGGTTGAGGTTTAAGGTTAAGGTGAGGGTGAGGATTAGGGTTAGGGTGAGGGTTAGGGTTAGGATTAGTGTTAGCATGAGGGTGAGTGTTAGTATTAGGGTTAGGGTTAGGGTGAGGGTTATGTTTAGGGTTAGGATTAGTGTTATTGTTAGGGTTAGGGTTAGAGTTATGTTGAGGGTGAAGGTGAGGGTGAGGGTGAGGGTTAGGGTTAGGGTGAGGTTTAGGGATAGGGTTAGTATGAGGGTTAGGGTAAGCTTGAGGTTTAGGGTTAGATTTAGGGTTAGTTGGAGGGTTAGGTCGAGGGTTAGGGTTAGGGTTAGTTTTAGGGTTAAGGATGGGGTGAAGTTTAGGTTGAGGTTTAGGGTTGTGGTTAGGGTTAGGGTTAGGATTAGGGTGAGGATGAGGGTGAGTGGGAGGGTTAGGGTTAGGGTTTGGCTTAGGCTTAGGTTTAAGCTGAGGTGAGGGTGGGGGTGAGGATTAGGTTTAGGGTGATGGTTAGGGTTAGTGTTAGGGTGAGTGTTAGGATGAGGGTTAGAATTAGGATTAGGGTTAGGGTGAGGTATAGGGTCAGGGTGAGTGTTAAGTTTAGGGTGATGTTTAGGTTTATGTTTAGGGTGAGGGTTAGGATGAGGTTTAGGGTTAGGGTGAGATTTAGGGTGAGGATGATGGTAAGGGTAAAGGTGAGGTTTAGGCTGAGGGTGAGGGTTAAGTTAAGGGTGAGGGTTAGGATTAGGTTTAGGGTTAGGGTGAGGTTTAGATTGAGGATTAGTGTTAGAGTTAGTGTAAGGTTTAGGGTGAGGATGAGGGTTAGGGTTAGTGTGAGTGTGAGGGTTAGTGTTAGGGTTAGGGTGAGGTCTAGGGTGAGGGTGAGGGTTAGGATTAGGGTTAGGGTTAGGGTGAGGTTTAGGATTAGGGTGAGGTTTAGTGTTAGTGTGAGGGTTAGTGTGAGGTTTAGGGTTAGATTTAGGGTGAGATTTAGTGTTTGGGTGAGGGTTAAGTTTAGGGTGAGAGTTATGGTTAGGGTGCGGGTTAGGGTTATGGTTAGGGTTATTGTTAGGTTTAGGATTATGGTTAGGTTGAGTGTGAGGGTTACGGTTAGGGTTAGGGTTAGCCTTAGTTTTAGGCTGAGGGTTTGGGTGAGGGTGAGGGTTAGGGTTAGTTTGAAGGTAAAGGTTAGGGTTAGGTTTAGTGTTAAGGATACGGTTAGAGTTATTGTTAGGGTGAGGGTGAGGTTTAGGGGTAGGGTTAGTTTTAGACTGAGGTTTAGGGTGAGTATTAGGGTTACGTGATGGTTAGGGTAGGGGTGATGGCAAGGGTAAACGTGAGGGTTAGGTTGAGGTGAGGGTTACGGTAAGGTTGACTATTAGGGTTTAGTTGAGGGTTAGGTTTAGGGTTAGGGTGCGAGTTAGGGTTTGCGTTAAGTTTAGGGTTAGGGTGAGGTTTAAATTAAGGATTACAGTGAGGGTGAGGGTTAGGGTTATTTTGAGGGTTAGGGTTAGGATTAGGGTTAGGGTTAGGGAGAGGTTTAGGGTTAGTGTTAGGGTGAGGGTAAGGAAGAAGTATTGGGTTAGAATTAGGGTTAGGGTGAGGCCTAGGGTGAGGATGAGGTTTAGGGTTAGGATTAGCGTGAGGTTTAGGGTTAGGGTTATTGTTAGGGTGAGGGTGAGGGTCAGGTGTAGGGTTAGTGTTAGGGTTAAGGTTAGGGTGAGAGTTAGGTTGAGGTTTAGGGTTAGGGTTAGGATTAGGGTTAGGGTGAGGGTTAGGGTTAGATTGAGGATTAGTGTTAGGGTTAGTGTGAGGTTTAGTGTGAGGCTGAGGGTTAGGGTTAGGGTGAGAGCTAGGGTGAGGCTGAGGGTTAGGGTTAGTGTTAGGGTGAGTTTTAGGGTTAGGGTTATGTTTAGGGTTAGTGTGAGGGTTAGTTTTAGGGTGACGGTTAGTGTTAGGGTGAGGGTTACGGTTAGGGTGACGGTTATTTTTAGGGTGAGGGTGAGGGTTAGAGTTAGGATTAGGGTTATTGATAGGGTTCGGGTTAGGATGAGGGTGAGATTTAGGGTTAGAGTTAAGGTTAGTGTAAGGGTTAGGGTTAGGGTAAGAGTTAGGGTTAGGATTAGGCTTAGGCTTATGCTTAGGCCGAGCATCAGGATGAGGGTTAGGGTTTGGAATAGGGTGAGGGTTAAGGTTAGGGTTAGGGTGAGTGTTAGGATGAGGTTTAGGGTTAGGATTAGGGTTAGAGTGAGGGCTAGGGTGAGGGTTATTGTGAGGCTTAGGTTTAGGGATGTGGATAGGTTTAGGATTAGTGTTTGGGTGTGGGTGAGTGTGAGGGTTAGGGTTAGGGTAAGGGTTAGGGTGAGAGTTAGGGTTCGGTTTAAGTTTAGGGTCAGGGTGACTTTTAGGGTAAGTGTTACGGTGATGGTGAGTGTTAGGGTTAGGTTGAGGGTTAGGGTTAGGATTAGGGTTAGGGTGAGGGTGAGGGTGAGGGTTAGGGTTAGTGTTAGGGTAAGGGATAGGATCCGGGTTAGGATTAGGATTAGGGTGAGGGCTATGGTGAGGGTGAGATTTAGGTTTAGGTTTAGTGTGAGATTTAGGGTTAGGGTTAGGGTGAGGGTGAGATTTAGTGTTAGACTTAGGGTTAGTGTTAGGGTTAGGATTAGGGTGAGCATTAGGGTTAGGGTTAGTGTTAGGCTTAGGCTGAGGCTTAGGCTGAGCATGAGGGTGAGGGTTAGGTTTAGGGATAAGATAATGTTTAGGGTTAGGGTAAGGATTAGGTTTAAGATGAGGGTGAGGTTTATGGTTATATTTAGAGTTACTTGGAGGGTTAGGTCGAGGGTGAGGGTTAGGGATAGTGTTAGGGTTAAGGTTAGGGTGAGGGTTAGGATGAGGTTTAGGGTTATGCTTAGGGTTAGGGTTAAGATTAGGTTTAGGGTGAGTGTGAGGTTAGGGTTAGGCTTAGGCTAAGGGTTAGGCTGAGGGTGAGGATGGGGGTGTGGATTAGGGTTAGCGAGATGGTTAGGTTTAGGGTTAGAGTGAGGGTTAGGATGAGGGTTAGGTTTAGGATTAGGGTTAGGGTGAGGGCTAGGGTGATGGTGAAGGTTAGGTTAAGGGTTAGGCTTAGGCTTAGGGTTAGGCTGAGCGTGTGGTTGAGGGTGAGGTTTAGGTTCAGTGTGATGGTTAGGTTTACGGTTACGGTGAGGGTTAGGATGAAGTTTAGGGTTAGAGTGAGGGTTAGGGTGAGGATGATGGTAAGGATAAAGTTGAAGTTTAGGCTGAGGGTGAGGGTGAAGGTAAGGGTGAGTGTCAGGTTTAGGTTTAGGTTTAGGGTACCTGTTAGGGTTAGGGTTCGGGTGAGGGTTAGATTGAGAATTAGGGTTAAGGTTAGTGTGAGGTTTAGGGTCAGGATGAGGGTTAGGGTTAGGGTGAGTGTGAAGGTTAGAATTAGGGTTAGGGTGAGGGCTAAGGGTGAGGGTGATTGCTAGGTTCATGGTTAGGGTTAAGGTGAGGTTTAGGATTAGGGTGTTATGTTTAGTGTGAGGGTTAGTGTTAGGGTTAGGGATATTGGTAGTGTGATTGTAAGTGTTAGGGTGAGGGTGAGGGGTAGGGTGAGTGTTATGGTTAGGGTGTGAGTTAGCGTTAGGGTTAGGGTTATTGTTAGGTATAGGGAAAGTTTTACGGTTACAGTGAGGGTGAGGGTGAGGGTTAGTGTTAGGGTTAGGGTGAGGGTTAGTGTTAGGGTTATGGTTAGAGTTAGGGTTAGGGTTAGGGTGAGGTTGAGCTTTAGGGGTAGAGTTAGTGTTATGGTGAGAGATAGGGTGAGGGTTATGTTTAGGGTGCGGGTTAGGGTGGGGGTGACGTTTCGGGTAAAGGTGAGGGTTAGGCTGAGGGTGAGGGTTATGGTAAGGGTGAGGTTTAGAGTTACGGTGAGGTTTAGTGTTAGGTTTAGGGTGAGGGTGAGGGTTAGATTGAGGATTAGTGTTAGGGTTAGTGTAAGGTTTAGGGTGAGGATGAGGGTTAGGGCTAGAGTGAGAGCTAGGATGAGGGTGAGGGTTAGGTTCAGTGTTAGGGTGAGGTTTAGCGTTAGGGTGATGTTTAGGGTTAGTGTGAGGGTTAGTGTTATGTTTAATGTTAGAGTTAGGGAGAGGGTAATTGTTAGGGTGAGGGTTGGGGTTAGTGTGAGGGTTATGTTTAGGGTGAGGGTTAGGGTTAGGGTGAGGGTAAGGGTTAGGGTTAGGGTTATTGATAGGGTTAGGGTTAGGGTGAGGGTGAGGGTGAGATTTAGGGTTAGAGTTAGGGTTAGTGTTAAGGTTAAGGTTAGGGTTAGGCTCAGGCTAAGGCCTAGGCTGAGCATCAGGGGGAGGGTTAGGGTTCGGGATAGGGTGAGGGTTAGGGTTAGGGTTAGTGTGAGGGTTGAGATGAGGTTTTTGTTTAGGATTAGTGTTAGGGTGAGGGCTAGGGTGAGGGTTAGGGTGAGGGTTAGGTTTACAGTGAGAGATAGGGTTCGGGTTAAGTTTAGGGTCAGGGTGACTGTTAGGGTAAAGGTTACTGTTAGGGTGAGGGTTAGGGTTAGGTTGAGGGTTAGGGTTAGGGTGAGGGTGAGGGTGAGGGTTAGGGTTAGTGTTAGGGTGAGGGATAGGATGAGGTTTAGGATTAGGATTAGTGTGAGGGCTAGGGTGAGGTTGAGGTTTAGGGTTAGGGTTAGGGTGAGGTTTAAGGTTAGGCTTAGGGTTAGGCTTAGGGTGAGGATGAGGTTTAGGGTTAGAGTTAGGGTAAGGGTGAGGCTGAGGTTGAGGGTTAGGTTTAAGGTTAGTGTAAGAGATAGGGTTAGGGTGAGTGTTAGGGTGTCGGTTAGGTTAAGGGTTAGGGTAAGGGTTAGGATTAGGTTTAGGATGAGGGTTAAATTTAGGTTTAAGGTTAGGATTAGTGTAAGGTTTAGGGTGAGGATGAGGATTAGGGTTAGGGTCAGGGTGAGGCTGCGGTTTTGGGGTGTCATTAGGGTTAGGTTGATGGTTAGGGTGAGGGTTAGGGTTAGGGTAAGGTTTAGTGTGGGGGTGATGGTAAGTGTAAACGTGAGGGTTAGGCTGAGGGTGAGGTTTACATTGGGGTGAGGTTGAGGGTTAGGGTGTGGGTTAGGGTTAGGGGAAGGGTGTGTGTGAGGGTTAGATTGAGGATTAGTTTTAGGGTTAGTGTGAGGTTTAGGGTGAGGATGAGAGTTAGGGTTATTGTGAGGGCTAGGGTGAGGGTGAGGTTTAGGTTTAGGTTTAGGGTGAGGTTTAGTGTTAGGGTGATGATTAGGGTTAATGTAAGGGTTAGTGTTAGGGTTAGGGTTAGTGTTAGGGTGAGGGTAAGTTTTAGGGTGAGGGTTAGTTTTAGGGTGAGGGTTATGGTTAGGTTGAGGGTTAGGGTTAGTGTTTGGTTGTTGTTAGGGTTAGGGTTAGGGTTATGGTTACGGTGAGGGTGAGGGTGAGGGTTAGGTTTAGTGTTAGTATGAGGTTTAGGATTAGGGTAAGGGTTAGAGTTAGGGTTAGGGTGAGAGTGAGGTTTACAGTTAAAGTTAGGGTTAGTGTTAGGGTTAGTATTAGGCTGAGGGTTTGGGTTAGAGTTACGCTTAGGCTTAGGCTTAGGCCAAGCATGAGGGTAAGGGTTAGGGTTAGGTTTAGGGTTAGGGTTAGTGTTATTTTTAGGGTTAGGTTTAGAGTTATGGTGAGATTGAGGGTGAGGGTGAGGGTTAGGGTTAGGGTTAGGTTTAGCGTGAGGTTTAGGGTTAGGGTTAGGGTGAGGGTGAGGTTTAGGGTTAGAGTTAGTGTTAGGTTGATGGTTAGGGAGAGGTTTAGCGTTATTTTTAGTGTTAGAGTTACGGGGAGGTTGAGGGTTAGGTTGAGGTTTAGGGATTGGGTAAGGTTTAGTATTAGGGTGAGTTTGAGGGTGAGTGTGACGGTTAGGGTGAGGGCTAGGCTTAGGCTTAGTGTTAGGCTGAGTGTGAGGGAGGGGGTGAGGATTAGGGTTAGGGTGATGGTTTGGGTTAGGGTTAGTGTTATTGTTAGGGTTAGGGTTAGAGTTAAGGTGAGTGTGAGGGTGCGGGTGAGGGTTAGGGTTAAGGTTAGGGTGGGGTTTAGGGTTAGGGTTAGGGTTAGTGTGAGGGTGAGGTTTAGGGTCAGATATAGGGTTAGGGGGAGGGTTAGGGTAAGGGTTAGGGATAGGATTAGTGTTAGAGTTAGGGTGAGGGTGAGGGTTAGGTTGAGGTTTAGGGTTAGGGTTATGGTTAGGGTTAGTGTGAGGGTTAGTGTTAGGGTTAGGGTTAGTTTTAGGGTGAGGGCAAGTGTTAGGCTGAGGGTTTGGGTTAGGGTGAGTGTTATGGTTAGGGTGAGTGTTAGGATTAGGGTTAGGGTTATTGTTAGGGTTAGGTTTAGGGTTTTGGTTACGGTGAGGGTGAGGTTTAGGGTTAGAGTTAGGATGAGGTTTAGGGTTTGTGTTAGGGTTAGAGTTATGGTTAGGATGAACGTGAGGTTTACGTTTAGAGTTAGGGTGAGGGTGAGGGTTAGGGTTAGGATTAGGGTTTGGGTGACGGTGAGTGTGTGTGTTAGGGTTAGGTTTAGGTTTAGGCTAAGGGTTAGGCAAAGGGTGAGGTTGAGTGTGAGGGTTAGGGTTAGGATTAGGGTTAGTGTGAGAGTGAGGGTGAGGGTTTGGTTTAGTGTTAGGGTGAGGGTTAGGATGAATGTTAGGAATAGGGTTAGGGTTATGGTGAGCGTTAGGTTTAGCGTTTGGTTGAGGGTTTGAGTTAGGATAAGGATGAGGGTTAATTTTAGGGTTAGGGTGAGTGTTAGGATGAGGATTAGGTTTACGATTAGTGTTAGGGTGAGGGCTAGAGTGAGGGTGAGAACTAGGGTTAGTGTTAGGGTAAGTTTTGGGGTTATAGTTAGGGTTAGGGTGAGGGTTAGGATGAGGGTTAGGGTTAAGGTGAGGCTGAGGGTTATGGTTAGAGTGAGGGTTAGGCTTAGTTTTAGGGTAAGGGTTAGGATGAGGATGAGTTTTAGGGTTAATGTTAGGGTTAGGGTGAAGCGGAGGCTGAGTGTAAGGGTGACAGTTAGTGTTAGGTTTAGGGTTAAGGTAAGGTTCAGGGTTACTGTGAGTGTGAGGATGAGGGTTAGGGTTACCGTGAGGGTTAGGGTTAGGGTTAGGAGGAGGGTTAGGGTGAATTTTAGGATTAGGATTAGGGTTAGGGTGAGGGCTAGGGTGAGGTTGAGGTTTAGGGCTAGGGTTAGGTTGAGGTTTAGGTTTAGGGTTAGGGTGAGGTTTAGGGTTAGTGTTTGGGTTAGGGTTAGGGTGATGGTGAGGTTTAGGTTTAGAGTTAGGGTTAGGCTTAGGCTTAGGGTTAGGCTGAGAATGAGGGTGAGGCTGAGGGTTAGTGTTAGGGTGAGGGTTAGGGTAAGAGTTAGGGGTTGGCTTAGTGTTAGGGTGAGGGTGAGGTTTACGGTTAGAGTTAGGGGTAGGATGAAGCTGAGCTTGAGGGTTTGGGTTAGGGTTAGTGTTAGATTTAGGGTTAATGTGAGGGTTAGGTTGATGGTGAGTGTAAGGCTTAGGGTTAGAATTAGGTTTAGGGTAAGGGTTAGGGTGAGTGTGAGCATTAGGACTAGGGTTAGGGTTTGGCTTAGGGTTAGGCTGAGGGTGATGGTGAGGGTTAGGGTAAGTGTTAGATTAAGGTTTAGGGTTAGGGTTAGGGTGAGTGTTAGGGTTTGTGTATGTTTAGGGTTATGGTGAGGGTTAGGATTATGGTTAAGGTGAGCTTGAGGTTTAGGATTATGTTGAGGATTAGGCTTAGGGTTAGGGCTAGGGTGAGGGTTAAGGTTCGGGGTTAGGATGAGGGTAAGGATGAGTATTAGGGTTAGGATTAGGGTTAGGCTGAGGGCTAGAGTGAGGTTGAGGGTTAGGGTGAGGGTAAGTTTGAGGGTTAGGTTTACCGTCAGGATGATGATTAGGGTTAGGGTGAGGGTTAGGTTTAGGATTAGGGTTAGCCTGAGGATGAGTGTTAGGATTAGGGTTAGGGTTAGGGTTAGGGTTAGGTTTCGTGTTAGGATTAGTGTTATTGTTAGGGTAAGGGTTAGAGATATGGTGAGGTTGAGTGTGAGGGTGAGGGTGAGGATTAGGGTTAGGGTGAGGTTTAGTGTTAGGGTTAGGATTAAGGTTAGGGTGAGAGTGAGGGTTCGGGTTAGTGTGAGTGTTAGGGTTAGGGTTAGGGTGAGAGTTAGGGTTCGGTTATGTTTAGGGTTAGGGTGAGGGTTAGGGTTAGGGTTAGGGTGAGAGTTAGGGTTCAGTGATATTTAGGGTTAGGGTGAGGGATAAGGTTAGGGTTACAGTGAGCATGAGGTTTAGGGTTAAGTTCTGGATTCGGCTTAGGGTTAAGCCTAGGGTGAGGGTTAAGGTGAGGGTGAGGGTGAGGGTAACGGTGAGGTTTAGGGTTAGGATTAGGTTTAGGGTGATGGTGAGGTTTAAGGTTAGAGTTAGGGTTAAGCTGAGGATGAGTGTGAGTGTTAGGGTTAGGTTTAGGATTAGGATTAGGGTAAGGTTTAGGGTGAGTGTGAGTGTTAGGGTTAGGCTTAAGGTTACACTGAGGGTGAGGGTGAGGGTGAGGTTAGGGTTAGGATTAGGGTTAAGGTGAGGGTGAGTGTGTGTTAGAGTTAGGTTTAGGGTTTGGCTTAGGGTTAGGCTGAGGGTGAGGTTGAGGGTAAGTGTTAGTTTTAGGGTGAGGGTTAGGGTAAGGGTTAGGGGGAGGGTTAGGATGAGGTTTAGTGTGAGGATTAGGGTTAGGCTGAGGGCTAGGGTGAGGGGGAGGTTTACGTTTAGGGTCAGGGTGAAGTTTAGTGTTTGGGTTAGGGTTAGGGTGATGCTGAGGGTGAGGGCTAGGGTTTGGATTAATATTAGGTTTAGGCTTAAGGTGAGGTTTAGGTTGAGGGTTAGGATTAGGGTTAGGAGTAGGATTAGGGTTAGGGTGATGGTGAGGATTAGGGCTAGGGTTAGGGAAAGGCTTAAGGTTAGGCTGAGGTTGAGTGTGAGGGTTAGGGTTAGGGTGAGGTTTAGGGTTAGGGTTAGGATGAGTGTGAGGGTTAGGGTTAGGCTTAGGCTTAGGATTATGCTTAGGGTGAGGGTGTGGTTTAGTGTTAGGGTTATGGTTAGGGTTAGGGGGAGGTTTAGGATGAGGGTTAGTGTTAGGGTGAGTTTTAGGGTGAGGGTGAGTGTGTGTGTTATGGTAGGTTTATGGTTAGGCTTAGGGTTAGACTGCGGGTGAGGGTGAGGCTGAGGGTTAATGTTAGGGTGAGAGTTAGGATAAGGGTTAGGGGGAGGGTTAGGAAAAGGGATAGGGTTAGGATTAGGTTTGGGTGAGACTAGGGTGAGAATGAGGTTTAGGGTTAGGGTTAGCTTGAGGGTTAGGATTATGGCAAGGGTGAGAGTCAGTGTTTGGGTTAAGTTTAGGGTTAGGTTGAGGGTTAAGGTAAGGGTTACGTTAAGGGTAAGGGTTAGGATTAGGATGAGGGTGAGGGTTCGGATTAGGGTTAGGGTGAGGGCTAGGGTGAGGGTGAGTTTTAGGGTTAGGGTTAGGGTTAGGGTGAGGTTTGGGGTTAGGGGTAGTGTTAGTGTTAGGGTTAGGGTGAGAGTTAGGGTTCGGTTATGTTTAGGGTTAGGGTGAGGGTTAGGGTTAGGGTTACGGTGAGCATGAGGTTTAGGGTTACGTTGAGGATTAGGCTTAGGGTTAATGCTAGGGTGAGGGTTAAGGTTAGGCTGAGGATGAGGGTAAGGATGAGGATTAGGGTTAGGATTAGGGTTAGGGTGAAGGCTAGGGTGAGCTTGAGGTTTAGGATTAGTGTTAGATTAAGGTTTAGGTTTAGGGTTAGGGTTTTGGTGAGGGTTAGGTTGAGGGTTAGGGTTACAGTGATGGTGAGGATTAGGATTAGGGTGAGGGTTAGGGTTAGGATAAGGGTTAGCATGAGGTTGAGTGTTAGGATTACAGTTAGGGTTAGGGTTAGGTTTAGGTTTCGGTTTAGGATTAGTGTACTTGTTAGGGTTAGGGTTAGAGTTATGTTTAGGGTGAGGGTGAGAGTGAGGGTTAGGGTTAAGGTTATGGTGAAGTTTATGATTAAGGTTAAGATTAGGGTTAGTTTGAGGGTGAGGTTTAGGGTTAGATTTAATTTTAGTTGCAGGGTTAGGTCGAGGGATAGGGTTAGGTTTAGTTTTAGGGTGAAGGTTAGGGTGAGGGTTAGGTTGAGGTTTAGGGTTATGGTTAGTGTTAGGGTTAGGATTAGGATGAGGGTGAGGGTGAGTGTTAGGGTTAAGGTTAGGGTTAGCCTTAGGCTTAGGGTTAGGCTGAGTGTGAGGGTGGGTGTGAAGTTTAGGTTTAGGGTGATGGTTAGCATTACGGCTAGGTTGACGGTTAAGATGAGGGTTAGGATTAGGATTAGGGTTAGGATGAGGGCTAAGGTGAGGGTGAGGGTTAGGGTAAGTTTTCAGCTTAGGCTAAGGGTTAGGATGAGCATGAGGTTGAGGGTGAGGGTTAGGGTTAGGGTGATGGTTAGATTTATGGTTAGGGTGAGGGTTAGGATGAGGTTTAGGGGAAGGGTGAGGGTTAGGGTGAGGATGATGGTAAGGGTAAAGATGAGGTTTAGGCTGGGGGTGAGTGTTAAGATAAGAATGAGTGTTAGGGTTAAGTTTAGGGTTAGGGTAAGGGTTAAGGTTAGGGTTAGATTGAGGGTTAGATTGAGGATTAGGCTTAGCGTTAGTGTGAGCTTTAGGGTGAGGATGAAGGTTAGGGTTAGGGTCAGGGTGATGGTTAGAATTAAGGTTAGGGTGAGGGCTAGGGTGAGGGTGAGAATTAGGGTTAGGTTTAGGGTTAGGGTGAGGTTTCAGATTAGGGTTAGATTTAGAGTTAATGTGAGGGTTAGTGTTAGGGTTACGGTTAGCATTAAGTTGCGGGTTATGGTTAGTGTGAGGGTTAGGTTTAGGGTTAGGGTTATTGTTAGGTTTAGGGTTACGGTTACGGTTATGGTGATGGTGAGGGTTAGGGTTACGGTTAGGGTGAGGTTTAGTGTTAGTGTTAGGATTAGAGTTAGGGTTATGGTGAGGGTGAGGTTTAGGGGTACAGTTAGGGTTAGGGTGAGGGTTAATGTTAGGTGCTGGTTAGCGTGGGTGTGACAGTAAGGGTAAAGTTGAGGGTTAGGCTGAGGGTGAGGGTTACGGTAAGGGTGAGGGTTAGGGTTAGGGTGAGGGTTAGTGTTAGCTTTAGGGTGAGGTTGAGGGTTAGATTGAGGATTAGTGTTAGTGTTAGTGTGAGGTTTAGTGTGAGGATGAGGGTTAGAATTAGGGTAAAGGCTAGGGTGAGGGTGAGGGTTGGGGTTAGTGTTAGGCTGAGGTTTAGGTTTACGGTGATTTTTAGGGTTAGTGTGCGGGTTAGTGTTACGGTTAGGATTAGTGTTAGGTTGAGGGTAAGTGTTTGGGTGAGCATTAGGGTTAGGGTGAGGGTTATGGTTAGGCTCAGTGTTAGGGTTAGGTTTATGTTTATTGTTAGGGTTTGGGATAGTGTTATGGTTATGGTGAGGGTGAGGGTGAGGGTTAGGTTTAGGGTGAGGTTTAGGGTTAGGGTTAGGGTTAGGGTGAGGTTGAGGTTTAGGGTTAGATTTAGGGTTAATGTTAGTGTGAGGGTTAGTGTTAGCATTAGGGTTAGTGTTACAGTCAGGGTAAGTCTTAGGGTGAGGGTTTGGGTCAGGGTGAGAGTTATGTTAGTCTGAGGGTTAGGATTAGGGTTAGGGTTATTGTTAGGGTTGCGTTTAAGTTTATGGTTATGGTACGGGTGAGGGTGAGGGTTAGTGTTAGGGTTAGGGTGAGGTTTAGAAGGAGGGTGGGGTTTAGGGTTAGAGTTAGGGTTAGGGTGGGGGTGAAGATTAGGGTTAGGGTGATGGTTTGGGTTAGGGTTAGTGTTATTGTTAGGGTTAGGGTTAGAGTAACTCTGAGGGTGAGGGTGGGGGTGAGGGTTAGGGTTAGGTTTAGGGTGAGGTTTAGGGTTAGTGTTAGGATTAGGGTTAGGGTGAGGGTGAGGTTTAGGTTAGATTTAGGGTTAGTTGGAGGTTTAGGTCGAGGATTAGGGATAGGGTTAGTTTTAGGGTTAAGTTTAGGGTGAGGGTTAGGTTGAGGTTTAGGGTTATGGTCAGGGTTAGTTTTAGGAGTAGGGTGAGTGTGAGTGTGAGGGTGAGGGTTAGGGTTAGTCTTAGAATTAGGCTTATATTTAGGCTGAGGGTGAGGGTGGGGGTGAAGATTAGGTTTAGGTTGGTGGTTAGGGTTGGGGCTAGGGTGAGTGTTAGGATGAGGATTAGGATTAGGATTAGGGTTAGGGTGAGGTCTAGGGTGTGGGTGAGGTTTAGGGTAAGGGTTAAACTTAGGCTTAGGGTTAGGCTGAGCGTGACGTTGAGGGTGAGGGTTAGGGTTAGGGTGATGGTTAGGTTTAGGGTTAGGGTGAGGGTTAGGTTGAGGTTTAGGGATAGTGTTAGGTTTAGTATTAGATTTAGGGTGAGGGTGAGTGTGACAGTTATGGTGAGGGCTAGGATTAGGCTTAGGGTTAGGTTGAGGTTGTGGGTGCGGGTGAGGGTTAGGGTTAGGGTTAGGGTGTGGTTTAGGGTTAGGGTTAGTGTTAGTGTGAGGGTGAGGTTTAGGGTTAGATATAGGGTTAGGGGGAGGGTTAGGGTTAGGGTTGGGGATAGGGTTAGTGTTAGAGTTAGGGTGAGGGTGAGGGTTAGTTTGAGGTTTAGGGTTAGGGTTATGGTTAGGGTTAATGTGAGGGTTAGTGTTAGGGTTAGGGTTAGTGTTAGGTTGAGGGTAAGTTTTAATGTGAGGTTTTGGGTTAGGGTGAGTTTTATGGTTAGGGTGAGCGTTAGGATTAGGGTTAGGGTTATTGTTAGGGTTAGGTTTAGGGTTTTGGTTTCGGTGAGGGTGAGGCATAGGGTTAGGGTTAGGGTGAGGTTTGGGGTTTGGGTTAGGGTTAGAATGAGGATTATGATAAAGGTGAGGTTTGGGGTTAGAGTTAGGGTGATGGTGAGGTTTAGGGTTAGGATTTGGGTTAGGGTGAGGTTGAGTGTGTGTGTTAGGTTTAGGTTTAGGTTAGAGTTAGGCTAAGGGTGAGGTTGAGGGTGAAGGTTAGGGTTTGGATTAGTGTTAGTGTGAGAGTGAGGTCGACGGTTTGGTTTAATGTTATTGTGAGGGTTAGGGTGAGTGTTAGGATTAGGGTTATGGTTATGGTGAGCGTTAGGGTTAGGGTTAGGTTGAGGGTTTGGATTAGGGTAAGAGTTAGGGTTCAGAAAACCCAGAAATGAACCTACAGACCTATAGCCATCTAATCTTCGATAAGGAAGCTAAAACAATAGAATGGAAGAAAGACAGCCTCTTCAGTAAATGGTGCTGGTAAAATTGGTTAACTACATGTAGAAAACTAAAGCTAGATCCTTATATATCACCCTGCACCAGAATCAACTCCAAATGGATCAAAGACCTTGAACTCAAAGCAGACACTCTGAAAACATTACAGGATGGAATAGGAGAAACCCTAGGTCTCCTTGGCTCAGGCCGAAATTTTCTGAATAGAGACCCAGAAACACAACAATTCAAAGAAAGGTTGGACAAATGGGATTGCATAAGGTTGCAGAGCTTCTGCAGGGCAAATGACATAGCTAGCAAGATCAATAGAAAGCCCACCGATTGGGAGAAGATCTTTACTAGCCATACAACGGACAAGGGTCTCATATCTAAAATATACTTGGAACACAAAAAATTAAGCCACCCAACAACAAATCCTCAAAGAAACAACTGCCCAATAAATAAGTGGGTGAAAGACTTAAAGAGAAGCTTCTCTGAAGAAGAAAGAAGGATGGCCAATAGACACATGAAGAAATGTTCAACATCCCTAGCCATAAAAGAAATGCAAATCAAAACAACATTGAGATATCACCTCACTCCAGTTAGAACAGCAAAAATCAAGAACTCTAACAATAACAGATGCTGCAGGGGATGTGGACAGAAAGGAAACTTACTACATTGTTGGTGGGAATGTAAACTTGTTCAACCACTTTGGAAAGCAGTATGGAGGTTCCTCAAAAGACTTCACATAGATCTCCCCTATGATCCAGCAATCCCACTTTTGGGCATTTACCCAAATGTATACAAACAAGACCACTCTAAAGCTACCAGCACAACTATGTTTATTGCAGCATTATTTACCATAGCTAAGATATGGAACCAACCCAGATGCCCCTCAATAGATAAATGGATCAAGAAAATGTGGTATATATACACAATGGAATTCTATGCCTCCATCAGAAAGAATGACATTTCCCCATTTGTTAGGAAATGGAAAGGCTTGGAAAAAATTATATTAAGTGAAGTAAGCCAGCCCCAAAGAAGCATAGGTCCCATGGTTTCCCTTATTTGCAATATCTAGTATAGGTATAGGTATAGTATAGGTATAGGTATAGTCAAGCAGAAAAGGTCAGATAATGTGATGTTAGGAAAATGAATCCTTAGTTATGTATTTTAATGTTTTCGTTTCTTTCATGCATGTGTTTCTAACGCATTTATAAGATTATTTCTTTGTTGCTTTGTATGTCCCTCCCCCACAGTGTAACCCCCGCTTTCACTTTATTTGATGTCAGTATAACATGTGGAGGAGATGGGGACAACAAGTCGTTTAAGGATTCAGGTGGACCTGTTGCAACAAGGAGAATTACAAATGTCATGTCAACGCAAGCTTTACAATGTCGGTGTGGGGGGGGAGGGGGGTATGATTGGGTGGGGGGGAGGGGGGAGGCTGGGAAGGGAGGTGAAGGGTAAACAAAGGAGGAGGCTGCAATGCTTGGTAAGAAATGTATGCATTATCCTGCCAATGTAATTGTAACCCCTCTGTACAGTATGTTCTCAAATAAAATAAAATTAAATAAAAAAAGAGTTAGGGTTCAGTTAAGTTCAGGGTTACGGTGAGGGTTAGGGTTAGGGATATGGTGAGCATTAGGGTTAGGGTTAGGTTGAGGTTCTGGGTTACGTTAAGGATTAAGGTTAGTTTTAGGGTTAGGATGAGGGTTAGGATGAGGATTAGGGTTATGATTAGTGTCAGGGTGAGGGATAGGGTGAGGGTGAGAACTAGGGTTAGTGTTAGGTTAAGGCTTAGGGTTAGGGATAGGATTAGGTTGAGGGTTAGGATGAGGTTTAGGGTTACAGTGAGGGTGAGGGTTAGGGTTAGGGTGAGGGTTAGGGTTAGGATAAGGGTTAGGGTTAGGGTGAGGGTGAGGATTACGGTTAGAGTTAGGGTTAGGGTGAAGCTGAGGGTGAGTGTTAGGGTTCCAGTTAGTGTTAGGTTTTAGGTTAGTGTAAGTGTCAGTGTTAGAGTGAGGGTAAGGGTGAGGGTTAAGTTTAGGGTGAGGGTTAGGGTTAAGGTTAGGGGGAGGCTTAGGACGGGGGTTGGGATTAGGATTAGGGTTAGGGTGCGGGCTAGGGTGAGGGTGAGGTTTAAGGTTAAGGTTAGGGTGAGGTTTAGGTTTAGGGTTAGAGTTAGGGTTAGGGTGAGGCTGAGGTTTAGAATTAGAGTTAGGGTTAAGGTGAGGCTGAGGGTGAGGGTTAGGGTTAGTTTTAGGATAAGGATTAGAGTAAGGGTTAGGGTGAGTGTGAGGATTTAGGGTTAGGGTTAGGGTTAGGCTTAGGGTTACACTGAGGGTGAGGGTGAGGGTTAGGGTTAGGATTAGGGTTAAGGTGAGGTTGAGTGTGTATGTTAGTGTTAGGTTTAGGGTTAGGCTTCAGGTTAGGCTGAGGGTGAGGGTGAGGGTGAGGATTAGGGTTTGGGTGAGGGTTAGGGTAAGGGTTTGGGGGAGGGTTAGCATGAGGTTTAGTGTTAGGATTAAGGTTAGGGAGAGGGCTAGGGTGAGCGTGAGGTTTAGGTTGAGGGTCAGGGTGAGGTTTTAGTGTTAGAGTTAGAGTTAGGGTGAGGCTGAGGGTGAGGGTTAGGGTTAGGATTAATGTTAAGCTTAGGCTTAAGGTGAGGGTTAGGTTGAGGCTGAGGGTTAGGATTAGGGTTAGGAGTAGGATTAGGGTTAGGGTGATGGTGAGTGTGAGGGTTAGGCATAGGGTTAGGGATAGGCTTAGGGTTAGTCTGAGGTTGAGGGTGAGGGTTAGGGTTAGGGTGAGGTTTAGGTTTATGGTTACGGTGAGTGTGAGGGTTAGAATTAGGGTTAGGCTTAGGATTAGATTGAGGGTGAGGGTGTGGGTTAGTGTTAGGGTTAGGTTTAGGGTTATGTGGAGGGTTAAGATGAGGGTTAGGGTTAGGGTGAGGTTTAGGGTGAGGGTGAGTTTGTGTGTTAGGGTTAGGATTAGTGTTAGGCTTAGGGTTAGTCTGAGGGTGAGGTTGAGGCTGAGGGTTAGTGTTAGGATGAGGGTTAGGGTAAGGGTTAGGGGGAGGGTAAGGAAAAGGGATAGGGTTAGGATTAGTGTTGGGTCAGGCTAGAGTGAGGATGAGGTTTACGGTGAGGTTTACCTTGATCATTAGGATTATGGTAAAGGTGAGAGTTAGTGTTTGGGTTAAGTTTAGGGTTAGGTTGAGGGTTAGGGTAAGGGTTATGGTGAGGGTGAGTGTTAGGGTTAGGTTGAGGGTGAGGGATCGGATTAGGGTTAGGGTGAGGGTGAGGGTTATGGTTAGTTGTAGGTTGAGGGTGAGCGCTAGGGTGAGGGTGAGGTTTAGGGTTAGGGGTAGGGTTAGTGTTAGGGTGATGGTGAAGTTTAGGGTTAGAGTTAGGGGTAGGATGAGGCTGAGGTCGAGGGTTAGGGTTGGGGTTAGTGTTAGATTTAGGGCTAGGGTGAGGGTTAGGTTGAGGGTGAGGGTTAGGCTTAGGGTAAGGGTTAGGTTTAAGGTAAGGGCTAGGGTGAGTGTGAGCGTTAGGGCTAGGGTTAGGTTTTGGCTTAGGGTTAGGCTGAGGGTGAGGATGAGGGTTAGGGTTAGTGTTAGATTAAGTTTTAGGGTTAGCGTTAGGGTTAGGGTGAGAGTTAGGGTTCAGTTATGTTTATGGTTAGGGTGAGGCTTAGGGTTAGGTTTAAGGTGAGCTTGAGGTTTAGGGTTATGTTGAGCTTTAGGGTTAGGGTTAGGGCTAGGGTGAGGGTTAAGGTTAGGGTTAGGGTGAGGGTAAGGATGAGGTTTAGGGTTAGGATTAGGGTTAGGGTGAGGGCTAGGGTGAGGTTGAGGGTTAGGGTTAGTGTTAGATTAAGGTTTAGGGTTAGGGTGAGAGTTAGGTTGAGGGTTAGTGTTATGGTGAGGGTGATGATTCGGGTTAGGGTGAGGGTTTGGTTTAGGATTAGGGTTAGTGTGAGGCTGAGTGTTAGGATTAGGGTTAGGGTTAGGTTTCCGTTTAGGATTAGTGTTATTGTTAGGGTTAGGGTTAGAGTTATGGTGAGTGTGAGGGTGAGGGTGAGGGTTAGGTTTAGGGCGAGGTTTAGGGTCAGGGTTAGGATTAGGATGAGGTTAAGGGTGAGGGTTAGGGTAAGGATGAGGGTTAGGGTTATGGTTAGGGTGAGAGGTAGGGTTTGATTATGTTTAGGGATAGGGTGAGGATTATGGTTAGAGTTATGGTGAGCATGAGTTTTAGGGATACCGTGAGGGTTAAGGTTAGGGTTAGGGTGAGGGTAAGGATGAGGATTAGGGTTAGGATTAGGGTTAGGGTGAGGGTGAGGGTTAGAATTAGGCTTAGCATGAGAGTGAGTGTTAGGATTAGGGTTAGGGTTTGGGTTAGGTTTAGGGTTAGGATTAGTGTTATTGTTAGGGTTAGGCTTAGAGTTGTGATGAGGGTGAGGGTGAGGGTGAGGGTTAGGCTTAGGCTTAGGGTTAGGCTGAGCGTGAGGTTGAGGGTCAGGTTTAGGGTTAGGGTGATTGTTAGGTTTACGGTTGGGTGAGGGTTGGAATGAAGTTTAGGGATAGGGTGAGGGTTAGGGTGATGGTGATAAGGGTAAAGGTGATGTTTAGGTTGAGGTTGAGGGTTAAGGTAAGGTTGAGGGTTAGGTTAAAGTTTGGGGTTAGGGTAAGGGTTAGGGTTAGGGTTAGGGTGAGGGTTAGATTTAGGATTAGGATTAGGGTTAGTGTGAGATTTAGGGTGAGGATGAACTTTAGGGTTAGGGTGAGGGTGATGGTTAGAATTAGGGTTAGGGTGACGGATAGGGTCAGCGTGAGGATTAGGGTTAGGTTTAGGGTTAGGGTGAGCTTTAGGATTAGGGTGAGGTTTAGGGTTAGTGTGACTGTTAGTGTTAGGGTTAGAGTTAGTGTTAGGGTGAGGGTATGTGTTAGGGTGAGGGTTTGGGTTAGGGTGTGGGTTATTGTTCGTGTGAGGGTTAGGGTTAGGTTTACGGTTATTGTTACCTTTAGGGTTAGGATTACGGTTATGGTGAGGGTGAGGGTTAGGGTTATGGTTTGGGTCAGGTTTAGTATTAGGGTTAGTGTTAGAGTTAGGGTTATGTTGAGGTTGAAGTTTAGGGGTAGAGTTAGGGTTAGGGTAAGGGTTAGGTTTAGGGTGCGCATTAGCGTGGGGGTGACAGTAAGGGTAAAGGCGAGGGTTAGGCTGAGGGTGAGGGTTATGGTAAGGTTGAGGGTAGGGTTAGGGTGAGGCTTAGTGTTAGCTTTAGCGTCAGGTTGAGGATTAGATTGAGGATTAGTGTTAGAGTTAGTGTGAGGTTTAGGGTGAGGATGAGGGTTAGGGTTAGGGTGAAGGCTAGGGTGAGGGTGAGGGTTGGGGTTAGTGTTAGGCTGAGGTTTATGGTTCGGGTGATGTTTAGGGTGAGTGTGAGGGTTAGGGTTAGGGTGAGGTTTAGGGTTATGGTTAGGGTTAGGGTTAGTTAGGGTGAGGTTGAGGATTAGGGTTAGATTTAGGGTTAGTTTTAGTGTGAGGTTATTGTTAGCATTAGGTTTAGTGATACAGTGAGCGTAAGTCTTAACTTGAGGTTTTGGGTCAGGGTGACGGTTGTGGTTATTGTGAGCTTTAGGATTACGGTTAGGGTTATTGTTAGGGTTCAGTTTAAGGTTATGGTTATGGTGCGGGTGCGGATGAGTGTTAGGGTTAGTGTTAGGGTGAGGGTGAGGTTTAGGGTTACAGTTAGGGTTAGGGTGAGGATTGGGATTAAGGTTAGGCTTAGGCTTAGGCCGAGCATGAGGGTGAGTGTTAGGGTTCGTGTTTGGGTGAGGGTTAGGGTTAGTTTAGGATTAGGGTGAATGTTAGTATGAGGTTTAGGGTTAGGATAAGTGTAAGGGTGAGGGCTAGGCTGAGGGTTAGAGTGAGGGTTAGGGTTAGGGATAGGGTGAGGTTTAGGATTAGAGTTAGTGTGATGGTGAGTGTGAGGGTTAGGATTAGGGTTAGGGTTAGTATTAGAGTTAGGATGAGGGTTAGGGTTTGGGTTAGGGTGAGGGTGAGTCTGAGGATTAGGGTTAGGTTTTGGGTTAGGTTTAGGGTTAGTGTTAGTGTTAGGGTTAGGGTTAGGGTTACAGTGAGGTTTGGGGTTAGGTTTAGGTTTAGGCTTAGAGTTAGGGTGAGGGTTAGGATGAGGATTAGGTTTACGTTTAAGGTTAGGGTGAGGGCTAGGGTGAAGGTGAGGATTAGGGTTAGTGATAGGGTAACGTTTAGGGTTAGGGTTCGGGTTCGGGTGAGGGTTAGGATGAGCGTTAGGTTTACGGTGAGGGTGAGGGTTAGGGTTAGGTTGAGGTTTAGGGTTTGGATTAAGGTTTGGGTGAGGTTGAGTGTTAGCATTAGGGTTAGGGTTAGGGTTAGGGTTAGATTTAGAGTTAGGATTACTGTTATTGTTTGGGTTAGGGTTAGAGTTATGTTGAGAGTGATGGTGAAGGTGAGGATTAGGGTTAGAATTAGGGTTAGGTTTAGGGTTAGGGTCAGTGTTAGGGTGAGGGTTCGGTTTATGGTTAGATTTAGGTTTAGTTGGAGGGTTAGGTCTAGGGTTAGGATTAGGGTAACTGTTAGGGTTAAGGTTAGTTTCAGGGTTAGATGGAGGTTTAGGGTTAGGGTTAGTGTGAATTTTAGGGTGATGATGAGGGTTAGGGTTAGGGTGAGGTTTATGTGTAGGGTGATGCTTAGGGATAGTGTGAGGTTTAGTGTTAGGGTTAGGATTAGTGTTAGGGTGAGGTTAAGTGTTAGGGTGAGGGTTAGGGTTAGGGTTAGGGTTATGGTTAGGGTGAGGCTAAGGGTTAGGGTTAGGGTTATTGTTAGCGTTAGTGTTAGGGTTAAGGTTATGGTGAGGGTGAGGGTGACGGTTAGGGTTAGGGCTAGGATGAGGTTTAGGGTTAGGGTTAGGGTGAGGTTTAGTGTTAGAGTTAGGTTTAGGGTGAGGCTGAGAATGATGGTTAGGGTTAGGATTAATGTTAAGGTTAGGGTTAAGGTGAGGGTTAGGTTGAGGGTGAGGGTTAGGGTTAGGGTTAGTAGTAGGATTAGGGTTTGTGTTAGGGTGAGTGTGAGGGTTAGGGTTAGGATTAGGGATAGGCTTAGGTTTAGGCTGAGGTTGAGGGTGAGGGTAAGGGTTAGGGTGAGGTTTAGGGTTAGGTTTAGGGTGTGTGTGAGGGTTAGGGTTAGGCTTAGGATTAGGATTAGCCTGAGGGTGAGGGTGTGAGTTAGGGTTAGGATTAGTGTTAGGGTGATGTTTAGGGTTTGGGTTAGGGTTAGGGTGAGGTTGAGGTTTAGGTTTAGTGTTAGGGTTAGGGTGAGGTTTAGGTTCAGGGTTAGGGTAAGTGTTAGTTTTAGGTTTAGGGTTAGAATGGGAGTCAGGGGGAGGGTTAGGGTTAGGGTTAGTGTTAGGGATAGGATTTGGGTTAGAGTGAGGGTGAGTGTGTTTTAGGTTTACGTTTAGGGTTAGGCTTACGGTTAGGCTGAGGGTGAGTTTGAGGTTGACGGTTAGGGTTAGCCGGAGGTTTTTGGATGAGGGTTAGGGGTAGGATTAGAGTTAGAGTAAGGGCTAGGGTGAGTGTGATGGTAAGGTTTAAGGTTAGGGTTAGGGTTAGGGGGAGGTTTAGGGTTAGGGTTAGGGTTAGAGTTACGGTTACGGTGAGGATGAGGTTTAGGGGTACAGTTAGGGTTAGGGTGCGGGTTAGCTTGGGGGTGACGGTAAGGGTAAAGTTGAGGGTTAAGCTGAGGGTGATGGTTACGGTAAGGGTTAGGGTTAGGGTTAGGGTGAGGGTTAGTGTTAGCTTTAGGGTGAGGGTGAGAGTTAGATTGAGGATTAGTGTTAGGGTTAGTGTGAGGTTTAGGGTGAGGATGAGGGTTAGGCTTAGGGTGAGGGCTAGGAAGAGACTGAGGTTTAGGGTTAGTTTTAGGGTGAGGTTTATTGTTAGGGTGATGGTTAGGGTTAGTGTGAGAGTTAGTGTTAGGGTTAGAGTTAGTGTTAGGGTGAACGTAAGTGTTAGGGTGAGGGTGAGGGTTAAGGTGAGTGTTATGGTTAGGGTGAGGGTTAGGATTGTTTTTAACATTAGGGTTAGGGTTACGGTTATGGTGAGGGTGAGGGTGAGGCTTAGGTTTAGGACTAGTATGAGGTTTAGTTATAAGGTTAGGGTTAGGGTTAGGGTCAGGATGAGGTTTAGTGTTAGAGTTAGGGTTAGGATGAGGCTGAGTCACCCTCAGGTGACTCAGGATTAATGTTAGGGTTAGGCTTAAGGTGAGGGTTAGGTTGAGGGTGAGGGTTAGAGTTAGGGTTAGGAGTAGGATTACAGTTAGTGTTTGGGTGAGTGTGAGGGTTAGGTTTAGGGTAAGGGTGAAGTTTAGGGTTTGGCTTAGGATTAGGAATAGGGTTAGGGTTAGGGTGAGTGTGAGGTTTAGGGTTAAGTTTAGGGTTAGGCTTAGGGTTAGGCTGAGGATGAGGGTTAGGTTTAGGGTGAGGGTTAGGGTTAGGTTTATGGGGAGGGTTAGGATAAGGGTTAGGGTTAGGATTAGTGTTAGAGGTTGAGGTTTACTGTTAGGGTCAGTGTGAGCTTTAGGGTAAGGTTTAGGGTTAGGGTTCTGGTGAGTGTGAGGTATAGGATTAGAGTTAGGGTTAACCTGAGGCTGAGTGTGAGGCTTAGGGTTAGGGTTAGGATTAGGATTATGGTAAGGGTTAGGGTGAGTGTGAGGGTTAATGTTCTGGTTAGGGTTAGGCTTAGGGTTGCACTGAGGGTGAGAGTGAGGGTTAGGATTAGGATTAGGGTT
This sequence comes from Dipodomys merriami, assembly GCF_024711535.1. Classification (NCBI taxonomy): domain Eukaryota; kingdom Metazoa; phylum Chordata; class Mammalia; order Rodentia; family Heteromyidae; genus Dipodomys; species Dipodomys merriami. Next base: position 2,506,855 of record NW_027206335.1, on the reverse strand, counting down.
AAGGTGAGGGTGAGTGATTGTGTTAAGTTAGGTTTAGGTTTAGGTTAAGGGTTAGGCTAAGGATGAGGTTGAAGTTGAGGGTTAGGGTTAGGGTATGGTTTAGGGTAAGGGTTAGAGGGAGGCTTAGGATGAGGGTTAGTGTTAGGTTTAGGGTTAGGGTGATAGTGAGGGTGAGGGTTAGGCTTAGTGTTAGGGTGAGGGTTAGGATGAGGTTTAGGATTGGGTTAGGGTGAGAGGTAGGGTTAGGGTGAAGGTTAGGGTGAGTGTGAGGATTAGGGTTAGGGTAAGGATTAGGATTAGAGTAAGGATTAGGGTGAGTTTGAGGGTTAGGGTTAGGGTTAGGTTTAGGCTTAGGTTTAGGCTGAGGCTGAGGGTGAGGGTGAGGGTTAGGGATAGGTTTGGGTGGGGTTTAGGGATAGGGTTAATAGGTTGGGGATTAGTATGATTGTTAGGGTTAGGGTGAGTATTACTCTTATCGTGAGGGTGAGGGTTAGTGTGATGGTTAGGGTTAGAGTGATAGTTAGGTTTCCTTAAGTTTAGGGGTAGGGTGAGGGTTAGGGTTAGGGTGAGCGTCAGTGTTAGTGTTAGGTTGAGGTTTAGGGTTAGGGTAAGGATGAGATTTAGTGTTAGGGTTCGTGTGAGGGTTAGTGTGAGGATTAGGGTTACAATTAGGTTTAGGGTGAGGGCTAGGGTGAGCGTGAGGATTAGTGTTTGTTTTAGGGTAAGGTTTAGGGTTAGGGTTAGGGTTAGGGTGAGGGTAAGGATGAGGGTTAGGGTGAGGGTAAGGATGAGGGTTAGGGTTACGGTGAGGGTGAGGGTTAGGGTTAGGGTGAGGTTTACGGTTAGGATTAGGTTTAGGGTGAGGTTGAGTGTTAGCATTAGGGTTAGGGTTAGGGTTACGGTTAGGTTTAGGCTTAGGATTAGTGTTATTGTTAGGGTTAGGGTTAGAGTTATGCTGAGGGTGAGGTGAGGGTTAGGGTTAGGGTTAGGGTTAGGGTTAGGGCAAGTTTTAGGGTGAGTGTTAGGGTTAGGGTGAGGGTTATGGTTAGGGTGAGGGTTAGGGTTAGGGTTAGGATTATTGTTAGCATTAGGGTTAGGGTTTCCGTTATGGTGTGGGTGAGGGTTAGATTTAGGTATAGGATGAGGTTTGGGGATAGGTTTATGGTTAGGGTTAGAGTCAGGTTGAGGTTTAGTGTTAGAGTTAGGGTTAGGGTAGTCTGAAGGTGAGGGTTAGGTTTAGGATTAATGTTAGGGTTAGGCTTAAGTGAGGGTTAGGTTGAGGTTGATGGTTAGAGTTAGGGTTAGGAGTAGGATTAGGGTTAGGTTTAGGGTGAGTGTGAAGGTTAGGGTTAGGGTTAGGGATAGGCTTAGGGTTAGGCTGAGGTTGAGGGTAAGGGTTAGGGTTAGGGTTAGGTTTAGGGTGAGTGTGAGGGTTATTTCTAGGATTAGGGTTAGGGTGAGGGTTAGTGAGTGTGTTATTGTTAGGTTTAGGGTTAGGCTTAGTGTTAGGCTGAGGGTGAGGTTGAGGGTGAGGGTTAGGTTTAGGGTTATGGTTAGGTTGAGGTTAGGGTTAGGGTAAGTGTGAGAGTTAGGGTTCAGGTTAAGTTTAGGGTTAGGTTGAGGGTTAGAGTAAGGGTTAGGGTGAGGGTAAGGTTTAGGGTTAGGTTGAGGGTTAGGGTTCGGATAAGGGTGAGGGTGAGGGTGAGGTTTAGGTTTAGTGTTAGGGTGAGAGTTAGGATGAGGTTAGATTTAGGGTTAGGGTGAGAATTAGGGTTCGGTTATGTTTAGAGTTAGGGTGAGGGTTAGGTTTAGGGTTAGAGTTCGGTTGAGAGTTAGGGTTAGGTTTAGGGTTAGGGTGAGGGTTAAGGTTAGGGTTAGGTTGAGATTAAGGATGAGGATTAGGGTTAGGATTAGGGTTAGATTGAGGGCTTGGGTGAGGGTGAGGGTGAGGGTTAGGGTTAGTGTTAAATTAAGGTTTAGAGTTAGTGTTATGGTTATTGTGAGGGTTATTTTGATGGTCAGGTTTACCGTGATGGTGAGGATTAGGCTTAGTGTTAGATTTAGGGCTAGGATTAGTGTTATTGTTAGGGTTAGGGTTAGAGTTACGGTGAGGGTGAGGTTGAGGGTGAGGGTGAGGGTTGGGGTGAGGTTTAGGGTGAGGTTTAGGGTTAGGGATAGGATTAGGATTAGTGTAAGTGTGAGGTTTAGGATTAGATTTAGGGTTAGTTGGAGGGTGAGGTCGAGCGTTAGGGATAGGGTTAGTGTTAGTGTTAGGTTTAAGGATAGGGTGAGGGTTAGGATGAGGTTTAGGGATATGGTTAGGGTTAGGGTTAGGATTAGGGTGAGGGTGAGGGTGACTGTGAGGGTTTTTGTTAGGGTTAGGCTTAGGCTAAGGTTTAGGCTGAGGGTGAGGGTGGGGGTGAGGATTAGGTTTAGGGTGATGGTTAGGGTTAGGGTTAGGGTGAGGTTTAGGATGAGGGTTAGGCTTAGGCTTAGTGTTAGGCTGAGCATGAGGTTGATGGTGAGGGTTAGGGTTATGGTTATTGTTAGGGTTACGGGGAGGGTGAGGGTTAGGTTGAGGGTTAGGGATAGGGTTAGATTTAGTATTAGGGGTATGCTGAGGGTGAGTGTGACAGTTATGGTGGGGGTTAGGCATAGGCTTAGGGTTAGGCTGAGGGTGAGGGTGGGGGTGAGGATTAGGGTTAGGTTGATGGTTTGGGTTATGTTTAGTGTTATTGTTATGGTTAGGCTTAGAGTTACTGTGAGGGGGAGGGTGCGGGTGAGGGTTAGGGTTAGAGTGAGGGTGAGGTATAGGGTTAGAGTTAGCGTTAGGGTGAGGCTGAGGGTGAGGGTTAGGGTTAGGGTTAGTGTTAGAGTTAGGGTTACGGTGAGGGTTAGGGTGAGGTTGAGGATAAGGCTTAGTGTTAGGATTAAGATTAGGGAACTGTTAGGATGAGTGTGAGGGTTAGGGTTAGGGTTAGGGTTAGGCTTAGGGTTAAGTTTAGGGTGAGGCTGAGGGTGAGTGTTAGGGTGAGGGTGAGATTTAGGGGTAGGGTTACGGTGGGAGTTAGGGTTTGGGTTAAGTTTAGGGCCCAAGTGACGGTTAGGGTTAGGGTTACAGTGAGGTTGAGGGTTAGGGTTAGGTTGAAGATTAGGGTTAGGCTTAGGATTAGGGTGAGGGTTAGTGTAAGTGTTAGGGTGAGGGTTAGGGTGAGGATTAGGGTTATGATTAGGGTTCGGGTGAGGGCTAGGGTGTGGGTGAGTGTTAGGATTAGTGTTTGGTTGCGGTTTAGGGTTAGGTTTAGGGTGAGGTTTAGGATAAGGCTTAGGGTTACAGTGAGGGTGAGGGTTAGGGTTAGGGTGAGGTTTAGGGTTAGTATTTGGGTTAGGGTGAGGGTGAGTTTTAGGATTATATTTAGGGTTAGGGGGAGGGTTAGGTCAACGGTTAGTGTTAGGGTTAGTGTTAGGGATAAGGTTAGGTTGAGGGTTAGGTTGAGGTTTAGGTTTAGGGTTAGGGTTAGCATTAGTGTTAGGGTTGGGCTATGTGAGGGTTAGTGATAGGGTTACGGTTAGGGTTATGCTGAGGGTGAGGCTGGGGGTGAGGATTAGGGTTAGGGTGATGGTTAGGGTAAGGGCTAGGGTAAGGGTGAGGGTAAGGGTAAGGGTTAGGCTTAGGCTTAGGTTTAGGCTGAGCATGAGGTTGAGGGTGAGGGTTAGGGTAAGGGTGATGGTTAGGTTTACGGTTAGGTTGAGGGTTAGGATGACGTTGAGGGTTAGGGTGAGTATATTGGTAAGGGTAAACCTCACGTTGAGGCAGAGGGTGAGGATTAAGATAAGGGTGAGGGTTAGGATTAGTTTTAGTGTTAGTGTTAGGGTTAGAGTGAGGGTTCAATTAAGCATTAGGGTCAGGGTTACGGTTAGTGTGAGGTTTAGGGTGAGGATGAGGTTTAGGGTTAGGGTACGGGTGAGGGTTAGAATTAGCGTTAGGTTGAGTGCTAGGGTGAGGGTTAGGGATAGGTTTAGGTTTACGATTTAGATTAGTTTGAGGTTGAGTGTGAGGTTTAGGGTTAGGGTTAGGGTTAGGCTTAGGGTTAGGGTGAGGGTTAGTGTTAGGGTTTGGGTTAGGGATAGGTTGAGGCTGAGGCTGAGGGTTATGGTTAGGGTTAGGATTAGGGTTAGGGTTAGTGTTATTGTTAGGGTTTTAGGGTTAGATTTACAATGAGGTTGAGGGTGAGGGTTAAGTTAGGGTGAAGTTTAGGGTTAGAGTTAGGGTTAGGGGGAGGGTTAGTGTGAGGTTTAGGGTTAGAGTTAGTGTTAAGGTGAGGGTGTGTGTTTGGTTGAGGTTTAGGGATAGGCTTAGGGTTAGGATTAGGTTTAGGGTGAGCATGAGTATTAGGGTTAGGTTGAGGGTTAGGCTTAGGCTTAGGGTTAGGCTGAGGGTGAGAATGGGGGTGAGGATTAGGGTTAGGGTGATTGTTAGGGTTAGTGTTATTGTTAGGGTTAGGGTTCGATTTTCGGTGAAGATGAAAGTACGGGTGAGGGTTATGGTTAGGGTTAGGGTGGGGTTTAGGTTTAGGTTTAGTGTTAGGGTGAAGGTGAGGGTGAGGTTCAGGGTTAGATATCAGGTTAGGGTGAGGGTTAGGGTTAGGGTTAGTGTTAGGGTTAGGGTGAGGATGAGGTTTAGGGTTAGATATAGGGTTAAGGGGAAGGTTAGGGTTAGGGTTAGGGTTAGGATTGCGTTTAGGGTGAGGTTTAGGTTTAGGGTTAAGGTTAGGGTTAGAATTACAGTGAGGGTGAGGGTGCAGGTTAGTGTGAGGTTTAGGGTTAGAGTTAGGTTTAGGGTTAGGCTGAGTGTTAGGGTTAGGGTTAGTGTTAGAATTAGGGTTATGGTGAGGGTTAGGGTGAAGGTGAGGGTAAGGCTTAGTGTTAGGATTAGGATTAGGGTAAGGCTTATTGTGAGTGTGAGGGTTAGGGGTAGGGATAGTGTTAGGCTTAGGGGTAGGCTGAGCATGAGGTTGAGTGTGAGCGTTAGGGTTAGGGATAGGGTGAGGTTTAATTTTAGGGTTAGGGTTAGAGTTAGGGTTAGGTTGAGGGTGAGGTTTAGGGATAGGTTTCGGGTCAGGGTGGGGGTTAGGGTTAAAGTGAGGGTTAGGGTGAGTGTCAGGGTGAGGGTTAGGCTTAGTTTGAGAGTTAGGGTTCGGGTTAAGTTTAGGGTTAGGGTGAGGGTTAGGTTAATGTTTACAGTGAAGGTGAGGATTAGGGTTAGGTTGAGGGTTAGGGTTAGGGTTATTGTTAGTGTGAGGGTTAGGATGAGGGTTAGGGTTAGGATTAGGGTTAGGGTGATTCCTAGGGTGAGGGTCAGGTGTTGGGTTAGGGTTATTGTGAGGTTTAGGTTTAGGGTTAAGGTTAGCATTTGGGTGAGGGTTCGATTGAGGATTAGGTTTCTGGTTTGGGTTAGTGTTAGGTTTAGGGAGAGCATGTGGATAGGGATAGGGTGAAGTTTAGGGTTAGTCTTAGGATTAGGGTTAGGGTGAGTGTGAGATTTAAGGTTAGATTTAGGGTTCTTTGGAGGGTTAGGTCGAGGGTTAGGGTTAGGGTTAGTTTTAGGGTTAAGGTTAGGGAGAGGGTTAGGTTGAGGTTTAGCGTTATGGTTATGGTTAGGGTTAGGATTAGGATGAGGGTGAGTGTGAGTGTGAGGGTTATGGTTAGGGTTAAGCTTAGGCTTCGGGTTAGGCTGAGTGTGAGGGTGGGGGTGAAGATTTGGTTTAGGGTGGTGGTTAGGGCTAGGGCTAGGATGAGTGTCAAGATGAGGGTTAGGATTACGATTAGGGTTAGGGTGAGGTCTAGGGTTAGGGTGAGGGTTCGGGTAAGGGTTAGTCTTAGGCTTAGGCTTAGGCTGAGCGTGAGGTTTAGCGTGAAGTTTAGGGTTACGGTGATGGTTAGGTTTACGGTTAGGGTGAGTGTTGGGATGAGGTTTAGGGTTAGGGTGAGGGTTAGGGTGATGATGATAAGGGTAAAGTTGATGTTTAGGTTGAGGTTGAGTGTTAAGGTAAGGGTGAGTGTTAGGTTAAAGTTTGGGGTTATGGTAAGGGTTAGGGTTAGGGTTAGGGTGAGCGTTAGATTTAGGATTAGGATTAGGATTAGGATTAGAGTGAGGTTTAGGGTGAGGATGAAGGTTAGGGTTAGGATGAGGGTGCTGGTTAGAATTAGGGTTAGGGTGAGGGCTAGGGTCAGGGTGAGGATTAGGGTTAGGTTTAGGGTTATGGTGAGGTCTAGGATTAGGGTGAGGTTTAGGGTTATTGTGAGGGTTAGTGTTATGGTTAGCGTTAGTGTTAGGGTGAGGGTATGTGTTAGGGTGAGGTTTAGGGTTAGGGTGCGGGTTATGGTTCGTGTGAGGGTTAGGGTTAGGGTTAGGGTTATTGTTACCTTTAGGGTTAGGGTTACGGTTATGGTGAGGGTGAGGGTTAGGGTTAGGGTTTGGGTCAGGTTTAGTATTAGGGTTAGTTTTAGAGTTAGAGTTATGTTGAGGTTGAAGTTTAGGGGTACATTTAGGGTTAGGGTAAGGGTGAGGTTTAGGGTGCGCATTAGCGTGTGGGTGACGGTAAGGGTAAAGGCGCGGGTTAGGCTGAAGGTGAGGGTTACGTTAAGGGTGAGGGTTAGGGTTAGGTTAAGGGTTAGTGTTAGCTTTAGGGTGAGGTTGAGGATTAGATTGAGGATTGGTGTTAGGGTTAATGTGAGGTTTAGGGTGAGGATGAGGGTTAGGGTTAGGGTGAAGTCTAGGTTGAGGGTGAGGGTTGGGGTTAGTGTTAGGCTGAGGTTTATGGTTCTGGTGATGTTTAGGGTGAGTGTGAAGGTTAGGGTTAGGGTGAGGTTTAGGGTTAGATTTAGGGTTAGTGTTAGTGTGAGGTTAGTGTCAGTGTTAGGGTTAGTGTTATGGTGAGCGTAAGTCTTAGGGTGAGGGTTTGGGTCAAGGTGACGGTTATGGTTAGGGTGAGCCTTAGGATTAGGGTTAGGGTTATTGTTAGGGTTCCGTTTAAGGTTATGGTTATGGTGCGGGTGCGGGTGAGGGTTAGGGTTAGTGTTAGGGTGAGGTTTAGGGTGAGGGTGAGGTTTAGGGTTACAGTTAGGGTTAGGGTAACGATTGGGATTAAGGTTCGGCTTAGGCTTAGGCTTAGGCTTAGGCCGAGCATGATGGTGAGTGTTAAGCTTCGTGTTTGGGTGAGGGTTAGGGTTAGGTTTAGGGTTAGGTTGAATGTTAGGATGAGGTTTACGGTTAGGATAAGTGTAAGGGGGAGGGCTAGGCTGAGGGTTAGAGTGAGGGTTAGGGTTAGGGATAGGGTGAGGTTTAGGATTAGAGTTAGGGTGAGGGTGAGTGTGAGGGTTAGGATTAGGGTTAGGGTTAGGATTAGAGTTAGCATGAGGGTTAGGGTTTGGGTTAGGGTGAGGGTGAGGCTGAGGATTAGGGTTAGGTTTAGGCTTAGAGTTAGGATGAGGGTTAGGGTTTGAGTTAGGGTGAGGGTGATTCTGAGGATTAGGGTTAGGTTTAGAGTTAGTTTTAGGGTTAGTGTTAGTGTTAGGATTAGGGTTAGGGTTAAATTGAGGGTTGGGGTTAGGGTTAGGGTTAGGCTTAGAGTTAGGGTTAGGGTTAGGATGATGATTAGCTTTACGATTAGGGTTAGGGTGAGGGCTAGGGTGAAGGTGAGGATTAGGGTTAGTGATACTGTAACGTTTAGGGTTAGGTTTAGGGTTAGGGTGAGGGTTAGGATGAGCGTTACGGTTACGGTGAGGGTGAGGGTTAAGGTTAGGGTGAGGTTTAGGGCTTGGATTAGGGTTTGGGTGAGGTTGAGTGTTAGCATTAGGGTTAGGGTTAGGGTTAGGGGTAGATTTAGGGTTAGGATTACTGTTATTGTTTGGGTTAGGGTTAGAGTTATGTTGAGATTGATGGTGAGGGTGAGGATTAGGGTTAGAGTTAGGGTTAGGTTTATGGTTAGGGTTAGTGTTAGGGTGAGGGTGAGTTTCATGGTTAGATTTAGGTTTAGTTGGAGGGTTAGGTCTAGGGTTAGGATTAGGGTAAGTGTGAATTTTAGGGTGAGGATGAGGGTTAGGGTTACAGGTTAGTTTCAGGGTTAGGTTGAGGTTTAGGGTTAGGGTTAGTGTGAATTTTAGTGTGAGGATGAGGGTTAGGGTTAGGGCACGGTCTAGAGAGAGGGTGAGGTTTAGTGTTAATGTTAGGGTGAGGTTTATGATTGGGGTGATGTTTAGGGTTAGTGTGAGGTTTAGTGTTAGATTTAGGGTTAGTGTTAGGGTGAGGGTAATTGTTAGGGTGAGGGTTAGGGTTAGGTCGAGGCTTATGGTTAGGGTGAGGCTTAGGGTTAGGGTTAGGATTATTGTTAGCGTTAGGGTTAGGGTTAATGTTATGGTGAGGGTGAGGGTGAGGGTTAGGGTTAGGGCTAGGGTTAGGGTGAGGTTTAGTGTTAGAGTTAGGGTTAGGGTGAGGCTGAGGGTGAGGTTTAGGGTTAGGATTAATGTTAGGGTTAGGCTTAAGGTGAGGGTTAGGTTGAGGGTGAGAGTTAGGGTTAGGGTTAGGAGTAGGATTAGGTTTTGTTTTAGGGTGAGTGTGAGGGTTAGGGTTAGGATTAGGGATAGGCTTAGGGTTAGGCTGCGGTTGAGGGTGCGGGTTAGGGTTAGGGTGAGTTTTAGGGTGAGGGTTAGGGTGTGTGTGAGGGTTAGGTTTAGGCTTAGGATTAGCCTGAGGTTGAGGGTGTTGGTTAGGGTTAGGCTTAGCGTTAGGGTGACGTTTAGGGTTTGTGTTAGTGTTAGAGTTAGGGTTAGGGTGAGGTTGAGGTTTAGGTTTAGAGTTAGGGTTAGGGTGAGTTTTATGTTGAGAGTTAGGTTAAGGGTTAGTTTTAGGTTTAGGGTTAGAGTGAGAGTTAGGGGGAGGGTTAGGGTTAGTGTTAGGGATAGGATTTGGGTTAGAGTGAGGGTGAATTTGTGTGTTAGGTTTAGGTTTAGGTTTAGGCTTACAGTGAAGCTGAGGGTGACGTTGAGGTTGACGGTTAGGGTTAGCAGGAGGTATAGGATGAGGTTTAGGGTTAGGATTAGAGTTAGAGTAAGGGCTAGGGTGAGTGTGAAGGTGAGGTTTAAGGTTAGGGTGAGGGTTAGGGTGAGGTTTATTGTTAGGGTTAGGGTTAGATTTACGGTTACGGTGAGGATGAGGTTTTGGTGTACAGTTAGGGTTAGGTTGCGGGTTAGCTTAGGGGTGAAGGTAAGGGTAAAGTTGAGGGTTAGGCTGAGGGTGATGGTTACGGTAAGGTTTAGGATTAGGGTTAGGGTGAGGGTTAGTATTAGCTTTAGGGTGAGGGTGAGGGTTAGATTGAGGATTAGTGTTAGGGTTAGTGTGAGGTTTAGGGTGCGGATGAGGGTTAGGCTTAGGGTGAGGGCTAGGAAGAGGGTGAGGTTTAATGTTAGTGTTAGGGTGAGATTTAGGGTTAGGGTGATGGTTAGGGTTAGTGTGAGGGTCAGTGTTAGGGTTAGAGTTAGTGTTAGGTTGAAGGTAAGTGTTAGGGTGAGGGTTAGGGTTAAGGTGAGTGTTATGGTTAGAGTGAGGATTAGGATTGTTTTTAGCATTAGGGTTAGTGTTACGGTTATGGTGAGGGTGAGGGTGAGGCTTAGGTTTAGGACTAGGATGAGGTTTAGTTATAAGGTTAGGGTTAGGGTTGGGGTCAGGGTGAGGCTTAGTGTTAGAGTTAGGGTTAGGATGAGGCTGAGGGTGAGAGTTAGGTTTAGGATTAATGTAAGGGTTAGGCTTAAGATGAGGGTTAGTTTGAGGTTGAGGGTTAGAGTTAGGGTTAGGAGTAGGATTAGGGTTAGGGTTTGGGTGAGTTTGAGGGGTAGGTTTATGGTTAGGGATAGGCTTAGGTTTACACTGCGGTTAAGGGTGAGGTTTAGGGTTAGGGTTAGGGTTAGGATTACGAATAGGGTTAGGGTAAGGGTGAGTGTGAGGGTTATAGTTAGGTTTAGAGTTAGGCTTAGGGTTAGGTTGAGGATGAGTGTGAGGGTGAGGGTTAGGGTTAGGGTGAAGGTTAGGTTTAGGGTTATGGGGAGGGTTAGGATGAGGGTTAGGGTTAGGATTATTGTTAGAGTGAGGGCTAGGAAGAGGTTGAGGTTTAGGGTTAGGGTTAGTGTGAGGTTTAGGGTTAGGTTTAGGGTTAGGGTTAGGGTGAGTGTGAGGTATAGGGTTAGAGTTAGGGTTAAGCTGAGGCAGAGTGTGAGGCTTAGGGTTAGGGTTAGGATTAGGATTATGGTAAGGGTTAAGGTGAGGGTGAGTGAGTGTGTTAGGTTAGGTTTAGGTTTAGGTTAAGGGTTAGGCTAAGGATGAGGTTGAAGGTGAGGGTTACGGTTAGGGTAAGGTTTAGGGTAAGGGTTAGGGGGAGGGTTAGGATGAGGGTTAGGGTTAGGATTAGGATTAGGGTGATAGTGAGGGTGAGGGTTAGGCTTGGTGTTAGGGTAAGGGTTAGGATGAAGTTTAGGATTAGGGTTAGGGTGAGGGTTAGGGTTAGGGTGAAGTTTAGGGTGAGGGTGAGGATTAGTTTAGGGTTAGGACTAGGATTAGAGTAAGGGTTAGGGTGAGTTTGAGGGTTAGGGTTAGGGTTAGGTTTAGGCTTAGGGTTAAGCTGAGGCTGAGGGTGAGGGTGAGGGTTAGGGGTAGGGTTAGGGTGGTGTTTAGGGATAGGGTTATTGTTAGTTTGGGGATCAGTGTGAGTGTTATGGTTAGAGTGAGTATTACGGTTATGATGAGGGTGAGGGTGAGTGTGATGGTTAGGGTTAGGGTGAGAGTTAGGGTTCGGTTAAGTTTAGGGTGAAGGTGAGGGTTAGGGTTAGGGTGAGCACCAGTTTTAGGGTTAGGTTTAGGGTTAGGTTTAGGGTAAGAATGAGGGTTAGTGTTAGGGTTCAAGTGAGGGTTAGGGTGAGGATTAGGGTTGCGATTAGGGTTAGGGTGAGGGCTAGGGTGAGCGTGTGGATTAGGGTTTGTTTTAGGGTAAGGTTTAGGGTTAGGGTTGGGGTTAGGGTGAGGGTTAGGATGAGGGTTAGGGTTACGGTGAGGGTGAGGGTTAGGGTTAGGGTGAGGTTTAGGGTTAGGATTAGGGTTAGGGTGAGGTTGAGTGTTAGCATTAGGGTTAGGGTTAGGTTAGGGTTAGGTTTAGGGTTAGGATTAGTGTTATTGTTAGGGTTAGGGTTAGAGTTATGGTGAGGGTTAGGGTTAGTGTGAGGGTGAGGTTTATGTTTAGATTTAGGTTCAGTTGGAGTGTTGGTTCGAGGGTTAGGGTTAGGGTTAGTGTTAGGGTTAAGGTTGGGGTGAGGGTTAGGTTGAGGTTTAGGGTTAAGGTTAGGTTTAGGTTTAGGATTAGGGTTAGGGTGAGGGTGAGTGTGAGGTTTAGGGTTAGGGTTAGGGTTAAGCTTAGGGTTTGGCTGAGGTTTAGGGTGGGGTGAGGATTAGGGTTAGGGTGATGGTTAGAGTTAGTGTTATGGTGAATGTTAGTGTTAGGATTAGGGTTAGAGTTAGGGTTAGTGTGAGGATGAGGTTTAGGGGTAGAGTTAGGGTTAGGGTGAGGGTTAGCCTAAGAGTGAAGGTTAGGGTATCGTTGAAAGTAAGGATAAAGGTGAGGGTTAGGCTGACGGTGAGGGTTACAGTAAGGGTGAGGGTTAGGGTGAAGTTTCAGGTGAGGGTGAGGTTTAGATTGAGGATTAGTGTTAGGGTTATTGTGAAGTTTAGGGTGAGGATGAGGGTTAGGGTTAGGGTGAGGTCTAGGGAGAAGGTGAGGTTTAGGTTTAGTGTTAGGGTGAGGTTTAGGGTTAGGATAATTGTTAGGGTTAGTGTTAGGGTTAGGGTTAGTGTTAGGGTGATGGTAAATGTTAGGGTGAGAGTTAGGGTTAGGGTGAGTGTTAGGGTTAGGGTGAGGGTTAGGGTTAGGGTTAGGATTATTGTTAGCATTAGGGTTAGGGTTTCAGTTATGGTGGGGGTGAGGGTTAGATTTAGGGCTAGGATGAGGTTTAGTGGTAGGGTTATGGTTAGGGTTAGGGTAAGGTTGAGGTTTAGTGTTACAGTTAGGTTTACGGTGAGTCTGAGGGTGAGGGTTAGGTTTAGGATTAATGTTAGGGTTAGGCTTAAATGAGGGTTAGGTTGAGGGTGATGGTTAGAGTTAGGGTTACGAGTAGGATTAGGGTTAGGGTTAGGGTGAGTGTGAAGGTTAGGTTTAGGGTTAGGGATAGGCTTAGGGTTAGGCTGAGGTTGAGGGTAAGGGTTAGGGTTAGGGTTAGGGTTAGAGTGAGTGTGAGGGTTATTGTTAGGATTAGGGTTAGGGTGAGGGTTAATGTGTGTTTTATTGTTAGGTTTAGGGTTAGGCTTAGGGTTACGCTGAGGGTGAGGTTGAGGGTGAGGGTTAGCGTTAGGGTGAGGGTTAGGGTAGGGTTAGGGGGAGGGTTAGGAAAAGGGTTAGGGCTAGGGCTAGGGTTGGGTGAGGGCTAGGGTCACGGTGAGGTTTAGGGTTATGGTTAGGTTGAGGGTGAGGGTTAGGGTAAGTGTGAGAGTTAGGGGTCAGGTTAAGTTTAGGGTTAAGTTGAGGGTTATGGTAAGGTTTAGGGTGAGGGTCAGGTTTTGTGTTAGGTTGAGGGTTAGGTTTCGGATTAGGGTTAGGGTGAGGGTGAAGGTGAGGTTTACGTTTTGTGTTAGGGTGAGAGTTAGGATGAGGGTTAAAGTTAGGGTTAGGGTGAGAATTACTGTTCGGTTATGTTTAGGGTTAGGGTGAGGGTTAGGGTTAGCGTTAGGGTTAGGGTTCGGTTGAGAGTTAGTGTTAGGTTTAGGGTTAGTGTTAGGGTTAGGGTTAGGGTTAGGGTCACATTGAGGGTTAGGATTAGGGTTAGGGTTAGGGTTAGACTTAGGGTTATGCTGAGGGTGAGGGTGTGTGTGAGGATAAGAGTTAGGGTTAGGGTTAGGCTTAGGGTTAGGGTTATTGTTATTGTTATGGTTACTGTTAAGTTTGCGGTGAGGGTGAGGCTGAGGGTGTGGGTGACGTTGAGGGTTATTGTTAGGGTGAGGTTTAGGGTGAGGATGAGGTTTCGAGTTAGAGTTAGGGTTAGGGTGAGGGTTAGGTTGAGGTTTAGGGTTAGGGTTAGTGTTAGGGTTAGGGTTAGAGTGAGTGTTAGGGGGAGGTTTAGGGTTAGGGTTAGGGTGAGGGATAGGATTAGGTTTACGGTGCGGATGAGTGTGTTTGTTAGCTTAGGTTTAGCGTTAGGCTTAGGGTTAGGCTGAAGGTGAGGTTGAGGGTGAGGGTTAGGGTTCGGGTTAGGGTGAGGTTTAGGGTTAGGGATAAGGGTAGTTTGAGGTTTAGTATGAGGTTTAGGGTTAGAATTTGGGTAAGGCTGAGGGCTAGGCTTACATTGAGGGTTAGGATTAGGATTAGGGTTAGGGTTAGACTTAGGGTTAGGCTGAGGTTGAGGGTGGGTGTGATGATTAGAATTAGGGTTAGGGTTAGGGTTAGGGTTAGGGTTATTGTTAGTGTTATGGTTAGGGTTAAGTTTGGGGTGAGGGTGAGGCTGTGGGTGAGGGTTATGTTTATGGTTAGGGTTAGGGTTACGGTTAGGGTTAGGGTTATTATTGTTAGGGTTAGAGTTAGATTTACGGTGAGGGTGAGGATGCGGGTGAGGTTTAAGTTTAGGGTTAGTGTGGGGTTTACCGTTAGGGTTAGGATTAGGGTTCGGGTGAGGTTTAGGTTTAGGTTTAGATTTAGGGTTAATGTTAGTGTGAGGGTTAGTGTTATCGTTAGTGTTAGTGTAACAGTGACATTAAGACGTAGGGTGAGGTTTTGGGTTAGGGTGAGTGTTATGTTTAGGGTGAGGGTGAGGTTTAGGGTTAGGGTTAGGGTGAGGTTTAGGGTGAGGATTTGGTTTAGAGTTAGAGTTAGGGTTAGGGTAAGGGTTAGGTTGAGGGTTAGGGTTAGGGTTAGTGTTAGTGTTAGGGTTAGGGTGAGAGTTAGGGCGAGGTTTAGGGTTAGTGTTAGCGTGAGGGTTAGGATTTGTGTTAGCATGCGGGTGAGTGTGTGTGTTAGGGTTAGGTTTAGGGTTAGGCTTAGGGTTAGGGTGAGGGTGAGGTTTAGGGTTAAAGTTAGTGTTAGGGGAAGGGTCAGTTTGAGGTTTATGGTTAGGGTTAGTTTTAGTGTTAAGGGGAGGATGAGGTATAGGTTGAGGTTTAGGGATAGGGTTAGGTTTAGTATTAGGGTTAGGGTGAGGGTGAGTGTGAAGGTTAGGGTGAGGGTTAGGCTTAGGCTTAGGTTTAGGCTGAGTGTGAGGGTGGGGGTGAGGATTAGGGTTTGGGTGATGGTTCGGGTAAGGTTAATGTTATTGTTAGGAATAGGGTTAGAGTTACTGTGAGGGTGATGTTGCGGGTGAGGGTTAGGGTTAAGGTTAGGTTGGGGTTTCGGGTTAGGTTAGGGTTAGTGTGAGGGTGAGGTTTAGGTTTAGATATAGGGATAGGGGGAGGGTTAAGGGGAGGGTTAGGCATAGGGTTAGTGTTCGGGTTAGGGTGAGGGTGAGGGTTAGGTTGAGGTTTAGGGTTATAGTTAGGGTTAGGGTTAGTGTGAGGGTTAGTGTTAGGGTTAGGGTTAGTGTTAGGGTGAGGGTAAGTTTTAGGGTGAGGGTTTTGTTTAGGGTGAGGGTTATGGTTTGGGTGAGGGATAGGATTAGGATTAGGGTTATTATTAGGTTTAGGTTTAAGGTTTTGGTTATGGTGAGGGTGAGGGTGAGGTTTAGGTTTTGTGTTAGGTCTAGAGTGAGGGTTAGGATGAGGGTGAGGTTTACGGTTGGATTTAGGGTTAGGGTGCAGGTTTGGGTGAGGTTTAGGGTTAGGGTTAGTGTTAGGGTTAGTGTTAGGGTGAAAGTTATGTGGAGGATTAGGGTTAGGTTAAGGTTAGGGTTAGGTTTAGGGTTTCTGTTACAGTGAGTGTGATGGTTAGGATTAAGGTTAGGGTGAGGGTGTGGTTTAGGGTTAGAATCAGGGTTAGGGTGAGGCTGAGGGTGAGGCTGAGGTTTAGGGTTCGGGTTATGATGAGTTTTAGGGTTAGGTTTAGGTTGGGTGTGAGGGTTATGGTTAGGGTTAGGGTTAGCCTTAAGTTTAGGCTGAGGGTTTGGGTGAGGATGAGGGTTAGGTTTAGTTTGAAGGTTAGGGTTAGGGTTAGGGTGAGGTTTAGTGTTAGGGTTAGGGTAAGAGTTATGGTTAGTGTGAGGGTGAGATTTAGAGGTAGAGTTAGTTTTAGGCTGTGAGTTAGTTTGAGTGTTTGGGTTAGGGTGAGAGTTAGGGTAGGGGTGACGGTAAGGGTAAACGTGAGGGTTAGGCTGAAGGTGATGGTTACGGTAAGGTTGAGGGTTAGGGTTAGGGTGAGTGTTAGGGTTAGGGTTAAGGTGAGAGTTAGGGTTCGGGTTAAGTTTAGGGTTAGGGTGAGGATTAGAGTAAGGGATATGGTGAGGGTGAGGGTTAGGATTAGGTTGAGGGTTATGGTTAGGTTGAGGGGTAGGTTTAGGGTTAGGGTTATTGTTAGGGTTAGGCTTAGGGTTACCGTTAGGGTGAGGGTGAGGGTGAGGGTGAGGGTTAGGTTTAGGATTAGGATGAAGTTTAGGTTTAGAGTAAGGGTTAGAGTTAGGGTTAGTGTGAGAGTGAGGTTTAGGGATAGAGTTAGGGTTAGTGTTATTGTTAGGGTTAGGGTTAGGGTGAGGGTTTGGGTTAGAGTTAGGCTTAGGCTTAGGTTTAGGCCAAGCATGAGGGTGAGGGTTAGGGTTAGGGTTAGGGTGAGGGTTAGGGTTAGGGTTAGGGTGAGGGTTAGGATGAGGTGTAGGTTTAGGATTAGTGTTAGGGTGAGGATTAGGGTGAGGGTTAGGTTTAGGGATAGGGTTAGGCTTAGAATTAGGGTTCAGTTGCGGGTCAGTGTGAGAGTCATGGTTAGGGTTAGGTTTATTGTTAGAGTGAGGGTTAGGGTTAGGGTTTGGGTTAGGGTGAGGGTGAGGCTGAGGATTAGGGTTAGGTTTAGGGTTAGGGTTAGAGTTAGGGTTAGGGTTAGAGTTAGGGTTAGGGTTAGGGTTAGGGTTAGGCTTATTCTTAGGATTAGGCTGAGGGTGAGGGTGGGGTTGAGGATTAGGGTTAGGTTTAGGATTAGGGTTATTGTTAGTGTTATGTTTAGGGTTAAGTTTGCACTGAGGGTGTGCTTGAAGTTGAGGGTTATGGTTATGGTTAGGGTTAGGGTTAGTGTTATTTTTAGGGTTAGGCTTAGATTTACGGTGAGATTGAGGGTTGGGGTGAGGGTTAGGGTTAGGGTGAGGTTTAGGCTGAGGTTTAGGGTTAGGGTTAGGGTGAAGGTGAGGTTTAGGGTTAGAGTTAGTGTTATGGGGATGGTTAGGTTGAGGTTTAGGGATAGGGTTAGATTTAGTATTAGGGGTATGGTGAGGGTGAGTGTGACAGTGAGGGTGGGGGTTAGGAATAGGTTTAGGGTTAGGCTGAGGGTGAGGGTGGAGGTGAGGATTAGGGTTAGGGTGATTGTTTGGGTTAGGGTTAGTGTTATTATTACTGTTAGGCTTAGAATTACTGTGAGAGGGAAGGTGCTGGTGAGGGTTAGGGTTAGTTTTAGGGTGGGGTTTAGGGTTAGGGTTAGGGTTAGTGTGAGGGTGAGGTTTAGGGTTAGAAATAGGGTTATGGGGAGGGTTAGGATGAGGGTTAGTGATAGGGTTAGTGTTAGAGTTAGGGTGAGGCTGAGGGTTAGTTTGAGGTTTAGGGTTATGGTTTTGGTTAGATTTACTCTGTGGGTTAGTGTTAGGGTTAGGGTTAGTGTTAGGGTGAGTGTAAGTTTTAGGGTTAGAGTTTGGGTTAGGGTGAGTGTTTGGATTAAGGTGAGGGTTAGGATTAGTGTTAGGGTTATTGTTAGGGTTAGGTTTAGGCTTTTGGTTTCCGTGAGGGTGAGGGTGAGGTTTAGGTTTAGGGTTAGGATGAAGTTTAGGGTTAGGGTTAATATTAGGGTTAGGGTTTGGGTGAGAGTTAGGTGAAGAGTTAGGGTTAGGGTTAGGCTTAATGTTAGAGTTAGGTTTAGGGTTTCGGTTACGGTGAGGGTGAGCTTCAGTATTAGGGTTAGGGTGAGTGTGAGGATTAGGGTTAGAATTAGGGTTAGAGTGAGGCTGAGCGGGAGGGTGAGGGTTAGGGTTATGGTTAGGATTAGGATTAGGGTTAGGGTTAGGGTGAGTGTGAGGGTTATAGTTAGGGTTAGGGTTAGCCTTAGGTTTAGGCTGAAGGTTTGCGTGAGGGTGAGGGTTATGTTTAGTTTGAGGGGTAGGGTTAGGGTCAGGGTGAGTTTTAGTGTTAGGGTTATGGTTAGAGTTATGGTTAAGGTGAGGCTGAGGTTTAGGGTAGAGTTAGTTTGAGGGTGAGGGTTATGGTGTGAGGGTATGGTGAGGGTTAGGGTAGGGGTGAAGGTAAGGGTAAACGTGAGGGTTAGGCTGAGGGTGAGGGTTACGGTAAGGTTGAGGGTTATGGTTAGGGTGACCGCTAGGGTTATGGTTAGTGTGCGAGTTAGGGTACAGGTTAAGTGTAGGGTTAGGATGAGGGTTAGGGTAAGGGTTAAGGTGAGGGTGAGGGTTAGGTTTAGGTTGAGGGCTAGGTTGAGGCTGAGGGTTAGGGTTAGGGATAGGGTGAGCGCTAGGGTGAGGGTTAGGGTGAGGGTTAGGGTTAGGGATAGGGTTAGGTTTAGGATTAGTGTTAGTTTAAGGGTGAGTGTGAGGGTTAGGGTTAGGGTTAGGGTTAGGCTTAGAATTAGGGTGAGGATTAGGGGTAGGGTTTGGGTTAGGGTGAGGCTGAGGCTGAGGATTAGGGTTAGGATTAGGGTTAAGGTTATGCTTAGGGTTAGGCTGAGGGTGAGTGTGGTGGTTAGGATTAGAGTTAGGGTTAGGTTAGGCTTAGGTTTAGGGTTATTGTTAGTGTTATGGTTCGGGTTAAGTTTGCAGTGACGGTGAGCCTGAGGGTGAGTGTTATGGTTAGAGTTACGGTTAGGGTTAGGATTAGTGTTATTGTTAGGTTTAGGGTTAGAGTTACGGTGAGGTTGAGGGTGAGGGTGATGTTAGGGTTAGGGTGAGGTTTAGGATTAGGGTTTCGGTTAGGGTTAGGGTGACGGTGATATTTAGGTTTAGAGTTAGAGTTACGCGGAAGGTTAGGGGGAGGTTAGGTTTATGGTTAGGGTTAGGGATAGAATGAGGATTAGTGTTAGGGTTAGGGTGAGGTGAGGGTTAGGTTGAGGTTTAGGGTTAGGGTTAGGTTTACTATTAGGGTTAGGGTGAGGTTTAGGGTGAGGGTTAGGCTGAGGGTTAGGCTTAGGCTAATGTTTCGACTGTGGGTGATGGTGGGGGCTAGGATTAGGGTTAGGGTGATGGTTTGGGTTAGGGTTAGGAGGAGTTTTAGGGTGAGGGTTAGGGTTAGGTTTAGTGTTAGGGTTAGGGTAAGGATGAGGGTTAGGGTTCAGGTTAGGGTTAGGGTTAGGGTAAGGGTGAGGTTTATGGTTATGGTTAGGGTTAGGGTTAGATTTATGGTGAGGGTGACGGTGCGGATGAGTGTGAGGTTTAGTGTTAGGCTTACGGTTAGGCTTAGGGTTAGTCTAAGGGTGAGGGTGAGGTTTAGGGATAGGGTGAGTGTTAGGGTTAAGGTTATGGGGGGGTTAGGATGAGGGCTAGTGTTAGGATTAGGGTTAGGTTGATTGCTAGGGTGAGGGTGAGGTTTAGGGTTAGGTTAGGGTGAGGTTTATGGTTAGGGGTAGGGTTAGGTTGACATTGAGGTTTAGGGTTAGAGTTAGGATTAAGGTGAGGCTGAGGGTGAGGGTTAGAGTTAGGGTTAGGATTAGGATTAGGGTAAGGGTTAGGGTGACTGTGAGTGAAAGAGTTAGGGTTAGGGTTAGGCTTAGGCTTACACTGAGGGTAAGGGTGAGGGTTAGGGTTAGGGTGAGAGTTAGGGTTCAGGTTAAGTTTAGGTTTACGATGAGGGTTAGGGTTAGGTTTAGGTTGAGTGTGAGGTGTAGAGTTAGATTGAGGGTTAGGGTTAGGGTTAGGGTTGGGGTGAGGGTTAGGATTAGTGTTAGGGTGAGGTTTAGGGTTAGGGTTAGAGTTAGAGTGAGGGTTAGGATGAGGGGAAGGTTTACGGTAATGGTGAGGGTTAGGGTTAGGGTGAGGGTTAGGGTTAGGTTTAGGGTTAGGGTCAGGTTGAGTGTTAGGATTAGGGTTAGGGTTAAGGTTATTTTTAGGGTTAAGGTTACGGTGAGGGTGAGAGTGAGGGTTAGGGTTAAGGTGAGGTTCAGGTTTTTAGTGTTAGGGTTAGGGTTAGATTTAGGGTTAGGGTGAGGTTAGGTTTAGGGTTAGTGTGAGGGTTAATGTTTGGGTTATGGTGTGCGTTACCGTGAGGGTTGTTGTTAGGGTTTGTGTTAGGATAAGGGTTAGGGTTACAGTAATGGTGGGGTTTAGGGTGAGTGTGAGGGTTAGGATTAGGTTTAGGGTTTGGGTGAGTTTCAGGGTTAGGATAAGGGTTAGGGTTAGGGTTATTGTTAGGGTTAAGGTTATGGTGAGGTTGCTGGTGAGGATTAGGGTTATGGGTACGTTGAAGTTTTTAGTGTTAGGGTTAGGGTTAGAGTTAGGGTTAGGGTGAGGTTAGGGTTAGGGTTAGTGTGAGGCTTAGTGTTTTGGTTTGTGTATGGGTTACGGTGAGGGTTGTGGTTTGGGTGAGGTTTAGGATTAGAGTTAGGGTTATTGTTAGGGTTAGGTTTAGGGTTACGGTTACGGTGAGGGTGAGGATTAGGGTTAGGTTTAGTGTTAGAGTTAGGGTTATGGTGAGGGTTAGGGTGAGGGTGAGGGTGACGCTTAGTGTTAGAATTAGGATTATGGTAAGGGTTAGGGTGAGTGTGAGGGTTAGGTTTAGGTTTAGCCTTAGGGTTAGGCTGAGCATGAGGTTGAGAGTGAGGGTTATTGTTAGGCATAGGGTGAGATTTAGTGTTAGGGTTAGGGTTAGAATTAGGGTTAGGTTGAGGGTGAGGTATAGGGGTAGGGTTAGGGTCAGGGTGAAGTTTAGGGTTAGGGTGAGTGTTAGCGTGGGGGTGACGGTAATGGTAAAGGTGAGGTTTAGGCTGAGGGTGAGGGTTATGATAAGGGTGAGGGTTAGGTTTAGGGTGAGGGTTAGGGTTAGGATTAGGGTGAGGGTGAGGGTTAGATTGAGGATTAGTGTTAGGGTTAGTGTGAGGTTTGGAGTGATAATGAGGTTTAGGGTTAGGTTTAGGGTTAGGATTAATATTAGGTTTAGGCTTAAGTTGAGGTTTAGGGTAAGGCTTAGTGTTAGGATTAGGATTAGGGTTAGGGTTAGGGTGAGTGTGAAGGTTAGGTTTAGGGTTAGGGTCAGGTTTAGGGTAAGGCTTAGGGTGAGGGTGAGGGTGATGGTTAGGGTTAGGGTGAGAGTTTGGGGTAGGGTTTTTGTGAGAGTTAGGGTTCGGGTTAAGTTTAGGGTTAGAGTGAGGGCTAGGGTTAGTGTTACAGTGAGGGTGAGGGTTAGGGTTAGGTTGAGGGTTAGGGTTAGGCTTAGGATTAGGGTGAGAGTTAGGGTTAGGGTTAGCATGAGGTTTAGGCTTAGGGTTAGGGTTAGGGTGAGGTTTAGGATGAGGGTTAGGGTTAAGGTGTGGGTGAGAGTTAGGGTTTTTTTGAGGGTTAGTGTTAGGATTAGGGTTACAGTGAGGGTGAGGGCTATTGTTAGGGTTAGCAATAGGGTTATGGTTACTGTGAGGGTGAGGGTTAGGTTTAGGGTTAGGGTGAGGTTTAGTGTTAGAGTTAGGGTAAGAGTTAGGGTTAGGGTGAGGGTGTGGTTCAGTTTTACCTTTAGGGTAAGGGTGAGGCTGAGGTAAAGGTTTGGGTTTAGGGTTAGTGTTAGAGTTAGGGTTAGGGTGAGGGTTAGGGAGAGGGTGAGGGTGAAGGTGAGGGTGAGGGTTAGGCTTAGGGTTAGGATTAGGATTAGGGTAAGGGTTAGGGTGAGTGTGAGGGTTAGGGTTACACTTAGGCTTAGGCTTAGGGTTAGGCTGAGAGTGAGGGTGAGGGTGAGGGTTAGGGTTGAGGTGAGGGTTAGGGATAGGTTTAGGGTGAGAGTTAGGGTTCGGTTAATTTTAGGGTTAGGTTGAAGGTTAGGGTTAGGATTAGGGTTAGGGTGAGGGCTAGGGTGAGGATGAGGATTAGGGTTAGTGTTAGTGTAAGGTTTAGGGTTAGGGTTAGGGTTTGAGTTAGGGTTAGGATGAGGGTTAGGGTTAAGATTATGGTTGGGGTGAGGGTGAGTGATAGGATTAGGGTTAGGGTTAGGGTTAAGTTTAGGGATAGGATTAATGTTATTGTTAGGGTTAGGGTTAGAGTTATGGTGAGGTTGAGGGTGAGTTTGAGGGTAGGGTTAGGGTTAGATTTAGGGTTAGTTGAAGGGTTAGTTCGAGGGTTAATGTTAGCGTTAGTGTTAGGGTTAAGTTTAAGGTTAGGTTGAGGTTGAGGTTTAGGGTTAGGGTAAGGATTAGGGTTAGTGTGAGGGTGAGTGTGAGGGTTATGGTTAGGGTTAGGCTTAGGCTTAAGATTAGGCTGAGGGTGAGGGTGAGGCTGAGGATCAGGGTTAGGGTGATGGTTATGGTTAGGGTTAGGGTGAGGGTTAGGATGAGGGTTAGGGGTAGGATTAG
The DNA here is from genome assembly GCF_024711535.1 of Dipodomys merriami. Taxonomy (NCBI): domain Eukaryota; kingdom Metazoa; phylum Chordata; class Mammalia; order Rodentia; family Heteromyidae; genus Dipodomys; species Dipodomys merriami. The sequence continues at coordinate 2,485,097 of NW_027206335.1, read as the reverse complement.
GGTGAGGGTGAGGGCTAGGGTGAGGGTGAAGTTTAGGGTAAGTGTTAAGCTTTGGCTTAGGATTAGGCTGAGCATGAGGTTGAGGGTGAGTGTTAGGGTTAGGTATAGGGTGAGGTTTAGTGTTAGGGTTAGGGTTAGAGTTAGGGTTAGGTTGACTGTGAGATTTAGGGGTAGGGTTAGGGACAGGGTGAGGGGTAAGGTTAGGGTGAGGGTTAGGGTGGAGGTGATGGTAATGGTAAAGGTGAGAGTTAGGCTGAGGGTGAGGTTTATGGTAAGGGTTAGGGTTAGGTTTAGGGTGAGGGTTAGGGTTAGAGTGAGAGTGAGGTTTAAATTTAGGATTTGTGTTAGGGTTAGTGTGAGTTTCAGGGTGAGGATGAGGGTTAGGTTAGGGTGAGGGCTAGGGTGAGGGTTAGGGTGAGGGTTAGATTCAGGATTAGTGTTAGGGTTAGTGTGAGGTTTAGGGTGAGGATGAGGTTTAGGGTTCGGGTTAGGGTTAGGATTAATATTAGGGTTAGGCTTAAGTTTAGGGTGAGGGTGAGGGTGAGGTTTAGGGTTAGTGTTAGGATTAGGATTAGGGTTAGGGTTAGGGTGAGTGTGAGGTTTAGGGTTAGGTTTAGGGTTAGGCTTAGTGTTTGGCTGAAGGTGAGGTGAGGGTGAGGGTTATGGTTAGGGTGACTGTTAGCGTTAGGGTTAGCGTGAGAGTTAGGGTTCAGGTTAAGTTTAGGGTTAGGGTGAGTGTTAGGGTAAGGTTAAATTGAGGGTGAGGGTTAGGGTTAGGTTGAGGGTTAGGGTTAGGTTTAGTTTTAGGGTTAGGGTGAGGGTGAGGGTGAGGGGTAGGTTTATTGTTAGGGTGAGGGTTAGGATGAGGGTTAGCGTTAGGATTAGGGTTAGGGTGAGGGCTAGGGTGAGGGTGAGGTTTAGGGGTAGGTTTAGGGTGATGTTTAGGGTTAGGGTTAGGGTTAGGGTTAGGGTGAGGTTGAGGTTTAGGGTTAGAGTTAGCGTTAGGGTGAAGCTGAGTGTGAGGGTTAGGGTTAGGTTTAGTCTTAGAGTTAGGTTTACGGTGAGGGTTAGGGTGAGGTTGAGGGTAAGGCTTAGTGTGAGGATTAGGAATAGGTTAAGGGTTAGGGTGAGTGTGAGGGTTAGGGTTAGGGTTATGGTTAGGCTTAGGGTGAGGGTGACGGTGAGTGTTAGGGTTAGGGTGAGAGTTAGGGGTAGGGTTAGGGTGAGAGTTAGGGTTCGGGTTAAGTTTAGGGTCAGAGTGACGGTTAGGTTTAGGGTTACATTGAGGGTGAGGGTTAGGGTTAGGGTTAGGTTGAGGGTTAGGATTAGGCTTAGGATCAGGGTGAGGGTTAGTGTAAATATTATGGTGAGGGTGAGGATGAGGTTTAGGGTTAGGATTAGGGTTCGGGTGAGGGCTAGGGTGAAGGTGAGAGGTAGGGTTAGGGTTAGTGTGAGGTATAGGGTTAGGTTTAGGGTTAGGGTGAGGGTTAGGATGAGGGTTATGTTTAAGATGTGGGTGAGACTTAGGTTTATGTTGAGGGTTAGGGTTAGGATTCGGGTTACAGTGAGGGTGAGGGTTATTGTTAGGGTTAGGTTTAGGGTTATTTTTACTGTGAGGATGAGGGTTAGCCTTAGGGTTAGGGTGAGGTTTTGTCTTAGGAAAAGGTTTTGTGTTAGGGTTAAGGTGAGCGTGAGGTTTAGGTTTAGAGTTAGGGTAAAGGTGAGGCTGAGGTTGAGGTTTTGGTTTAGGTTTAGTGTTAGAGTTAGGGTGAGGGTTAGGGTGAGGGTGAGAGTTAGGCTTAGGGTTAGGATTAGGATTAGTGTAAGGGTAAGGGTCAGTGTGAAGGTTAGGGTTACGTTTAGGCTTAGGCTTAGGGTTAGGCTGAGTGAGGCTGAGGGTGAGGGTTAAGGTTAAGGTGAGAGTTGGGTTTAGGTTTAGGGTGAGTGTTAGGGTCTGGTTAAGTTTAGGGTTATGGTGAGGGTTAGGGTTAGGATTAGGGTTAGGGTGAGGGCTAGGGTTAGGATGAGTTTTAGGGTTAGTGTTAGGGTAAGGTTTAGGTTTAGGGTTAGGGTTTGGGTTAGGGTTAGGATGAGGGTTAGGTTAAAATTATGGTTGGGGTGAGGGTGAGTGTTAGGATTAAGTTTAGGGTTAGGGTTAGGTTTAGGGATAGGATTAGTGTTATTGTTAGGGTTAGGTTTAGAGTTATGGTGAGGGTGAGGGTGAGGGTGAGGTTGAGGGTTTGGGTTAGATTTAGGGTTAGTTGAATTGTTGGTTCGAGGGTTAATATTAGCGTTAGTGTTAGGGTTAAGGTTAAGGTTAATTTTAGGTTTAGGTTTAGGTTTAGGGTTAGGGTTAGGGTTAAGCTGACGATTAGGGTTAGGGTGAGCGTGAGTGTGATGCTTAGGGTTAGGATTAGGCTTAGGGTTAGGCTGAGGGTGAGGGTGGGGATGAGGATTAGTGTTAGGGTGATGGATATGATTAGGGTTAAGGTGATGGTTAGGATGAGGTTTAGTGTTAGGATTAGAGTTAGGGTGAGGGCTAGGGTGAGGGTGAAGTTTAGAGTAAGGGATAAGCTTAGGCTTAGGGTTAGGGTGAGCATGAGCTTGAGGGTGAGGTGAGGTTTAGGGATAGGGTGAGGTTTAGTGTTAGGGTTAGGGTTAGAGTTAGGGTTCGGGTGAGGGTTAGGTTTAGGGGTAGGGTTAGGGTCAGGGTGAGGGTTAGGGTTAGGGTGGGCGTGAGGTGTAGGGTGAGGATGAGGGTTAGGGTTATGATTAGGGTTCGGGTGAGGGTAGGGTGTGGGTGAGTGTTAGGATTTGTGTTTGGGTGAGGTTTAGGGTTAGGTTTAGGGTGAGGTTTAGGATATGGGCTAGGGTGACAGTGAGGGTTAGGGTTAGGGTTAGGGTGAGGTTTAGGGATAGTATTTGGGTTAGGGTGAGTTTTAGGATTATATTTAGGGTTAGGGGGAGGTTTAGGTCAACGGTTAAGGTTAGGGTTAGTGTTAGGGTTAAAGTTAGGTTGAGGGTTAGTTTGAGGTTTAAGTTAAGGGTTAGGGTTAGAATTAGGGTTAGGGTTAGGCTATGTGAGGTTTAGGGTTAAGGTTAGGCTTAGGGTTAGGGTTATGCTGAAGGTGAGGCTGGGGGTGAGTATTAGAGTTAGGGTGATGGTTAGGGTGAGGGCTAGGGTGAGGGTGAGGGTAAGGGTAAGGGTTAGGCTTAGGCTTAGGTTTAGGCTGAGTGTGAGGTTGAGGGTGAGGGTTAGGGTTAGGGTGATGGTTAGGTTTACGGTTAGGGTGAGGGTTAGGATGAGGTTGAGGGTTAGTGTGAGTATGATGGTAAAGGTAAAGGTGAGGTTTGGGCTGAGGGTGAGGATTAAGATAAGGGTGAGGGTTAGGATTAGGTTTAGGGTTAGGGTTAGGGTTAGAGTGAGGGTTCGATTGAGCATTAGGGTTAGGGTTACGGTTAGTGTGAGGTTTAGGGTGAGGATGAGGGTTAGGTTTAGGGTGAGGGTGAGAGTTAGAATTAGTGTTAGGTTGAGTGCTAGGGTGAGGGTTAGGGATAGGTTTAGGTTTACGATTTGGATTAGGGTGAGGTTGAGTGTGAGGGTTAGTGTTAGGGTTAGGGTTAGGCTTAGGGTTAGAGTGAGGGTTAGTGTTAGGGTTTGGGTTAGGGTTAGGTTGAGGCTGAGGCTGAGGGTTATGGTTAGGGTTAGGATTAGGGTTAGGGTTAGTGTTATTGTTAGGGTTAGGGTTAGAGTTACAATGAGGTTGAGGGTGAGGGTTAAGTTTAGGATGAAGTTTAGCATTAGGGTTAGGTTGAGGGTGAGGTTTAGGGTTAGAGTTAGGGTTAGGGGGAGGGTTAGTGTGAGGTTTAGGGTTAGTGTTAGTGTTAAGGTGAGGGTATGTGTTAGGTTGAGGTTTAGGGATAGGCTTAGGGGTAGGATTAGGGTTAGGGTGAGCGTGAGTATGAAGGTTAGGGTGAGGGTTAGGCTTAGGCTTAGGGTTAGGCTGAGGGTGAGAATGGGGGTGAGGATTAGGGTTAGGGTGATGGTTAGGGTTAGGGTTAGTGTTATTGTTAGGGTTAGGGTTCGAGTTTCGGTGAAGATGAAAGTACGGGTGAGGGTTAGGTTTAGGGTTAGGTTGGGGTTTAGGTTTAGGTTTAGTGTTAGGGTGAAGGTGAGGGTGAGGTTTACTGTTAGATGTAGGGTTATGGTGAGGGTTAGGGTGAGGGTTAGGGTTAGGGTTAGTGTTAGGGTTAGGGTGAGGATGAGTTTTAGGGTTAGATATAGGGTTAAGGGGAAGGTTAGGGTTAGGGTTATGGTTAGGATTGCGGTTAGGGTGAGGTTTAGGGTAAGGGTTAAAGTTAGGGTTAGAATTACAGTGAGGGTGAGGGTGCAGATTAGTGTGAGTTTTAGGGTTAGAGTTAGGTTTAAGGTTAAGCTGAGTGTTAGGGTTAGGGTTAGTGTTAGAATTAGGGTTATGGTGAGGGTTAGGGTGAAGGTGAGGGTAAGGCTTAGTGTTAGGATTAGGATTAGGGTAAGGCTTATTGTGAGTGTGAGGGTTAGGGGTAGGGATAGTGTCAGGCTTAGGTTTAGGCTGAGCATGAGGTTGAGTGTGAGCGTTAAGGTTAGGGATAGGGTGAGGTTTAATTTTAGGGTTAGGGTTAGAGTTAGGGTTAGGTTGAGGGTGAGGTTTAGGGATGGGTTTCGGGTCAGGGTGAGGGTTAGGGTTAAGGTGAGGGTTAGGGTGAGGGTCAGGGTGAGGGTTAGGCTTAGGGTGAGAGTTAGGGTTCCAGTTAAGTTTAGGGTTAGGGTGAGGGTTAGGTTAAGTTTTACAGTGAAGTTGAGGGTTAGGGTTAGGTTGAGGGTCAGGGTTAGGGTTATTGTTAGGGTGAGGGTTAGGATGACGGTTAGGGTTAGGATAAGGTTATGGTGAGGGCTAGGGTGAGGGTGAGGTTTAGGGTTAGGTTTATTGTGGGGTTTAGGTTTAGGTTTAGGGTTAAGGTTAGCGTTAGGGTGAGGGTTGGATTGAGGACTAGGGTTCGTGTTAGGGTTAGTGTTAGGTTTTGGGTGAGCATGAGGGTTAGGGTTAGGGTGAGGTTGAGGTTTAGAATTAGGCTTATGGTGAGTGCTAGGGTGAGGGTTAGGATGAGGGTGAGGGTGGGGATGAGGATTAGGGTTAGGCTTAGAGTTATTGTTAGGGTGAGGGTGAGTTTTAGGGTTAGAGTTAGGTTTGGGGGAGGGTTTGTGTGAGGTTTAAGGTTAGGGATAGTGTTAGGGTTAGGGTGAGGGTGAGGGTTAGGTTGAGGTTTAGGGATAAGGTTAGGTTTAGGATTAGGGTTAGGGTGAGCATGAGTATGAGGGTTAGGGTGAGGGTTAGGCTTAGGCTTAGGGTTAGGGTGAGGGTGAGGGTGCGGGTGAGGATTAGGGTTAGGGTGATGGTTAGGGTTAGGTTTAGTGTTATTGTCAGGGTTAGCGTTTGAGTTCCGGTGAAGGTGAGGTTGGGGGTGAGGTTTAGGCTTAGGGTTAGGGTGGAGTTTAGGATTAGGGTTAGTTTTCGAATGAGGGTGAGGTTTAGGGTTAGATATAGGGTTAGGCGGCGGGTTAGGGTGAGGGTTAGGGTTAGGGTTAGGGTTATTGTTAGGGTGAGGGTGAGGGTTAGGGTCAGGTTTAGGGTTGTTAGGCTTAGGGTGAAGTATAGGGTTAGGGTTAGAATTTCGGTGAAGGTGAGGGTGCGGGTGAGTGTGAGGTTTAGGGTTAAGTTTATGGTTAGGCTTAGGTTTATGCTTAGGGTTAGGCTGAGAGTGAGGGTGAGTGTGAGGTTTAGGGTTAGGGTTATGGGGTGGGTTAGGATGAGGGTTAAGGTTAGTATTAGGTTTAGGGTGAGGGCTAGGGTGAGGGTAAAGTTTATGGTTAGGGTTAGGGTGAGGTTTAGGTTTAGGCTTAGGGTTAGGGTTAGGGTTAGGTAGAGGTTTAGAGTTAGAGTTAGTGTTAGGGTGAGGGTGAGGTTTAGGGTTAGAGTTAGGTTTAGGGTGAAGGTTAGGTTGAGGGTTAGCTTTAGGGTTAGTGTTAGGGTTAGGTTTAGAGTGAGTGTTAGGGAGAGGGTTTGGGTTAGGTTTAGGGTTAGGCTTAGGCTGAGGGTAAGGGTGAGTTTTAGGGTGAGAGTTACAGTTAGTGGGAGGGTTAGGATGAGTGTTAGTGTTAGGATTAGGGTTAAGGTAAGGACTAGGGTGAGGGTGAGGTTTAGGGTGAGGTTTAGCTTTAGGGTTAGTGTTAGGGATAAGGTGAGGTTGAGGTTTAGGGTTAGAGTTAGGGTTAGGGTGAGGCTGAGTTTGAGGGTAAGGTTTAGGGTAAGTGTTAGGGTTACAGTTAGAATTAGGGTGAGGGTTAGAGTGAGGGTGAGGGTTAGGGTTAGGGTTAGGTTTAGTGTGAGATTTAGGGTTAGGGTTAGGGTTAAGGTGAGGGTGAGGGTTAGGGTGATTGTTAGGGTTTTAGGGTTGGGGTGAGGGTTAAGGTTATGTTTTGGTTTAGGTTTAGGATTAGGGCTAGGGTGAGGGCTAGGGTGAGGCTGAGGGTTAGGTTTAGCATTAGGGTGAGGCTTATGGTTAGGGTTAATATTAGAGTTACGGTGAGTGTTAGGGTTAGGGTTATGGTGAGGGTGAGGTTTAGGATTAGAGTGAGGGTTAGGGTTAGGGTTAGGGTGAGTTTTAGTGTTAGGGTTAGAATTAGGGTTAGGGTGAGGGTGAGGTATAGGGTTAGAGTTAGGGTTAGGGTAAGGTTTAGGGTGAGTGTTAGGGTTAGGGTGATGGTGAGGGTTTGGGTTAGTGTTAGGGTTACAGTGAGGGTGAGGGTTAGGGATAGAGTTAGGGTAAGTTTTAGTGTTATTGTTAGGGTTAGTGTTACAGTTACAGAGAGGGGGAGGGCGAGGGGGAGGTTTAGGGATAGAGTGAGTTTTAGGGTTATGGTTAGGGTTAGGGTGAGGGTGAGCGTGAGATTTAGGTTTAGAGTTAGGGTTAGGTTGAGGGTTATGGTGAGGGTTAGGGTAAGGGTTAGTGTAATGGTTAGGGTGAGGGTTAGGATGAGGGTTAAGTTTAGGGTTTGGGTGAGATTTAAGGTTCGGGTTACAGTGAGGTTGAGGGTTAGGGTTAGGTTGAGGGTTAGGGATAGGATTAGGTTTAGGGTCAGGGTTATGGTTAGGGTTAGGATGAGTGTTAGGTTGAGGATTAGGGTTAGGATTAGGGTTAGGGTGAGGGCCAGGGTGAGGGCGAGGTTTAGGGTTAGGGTTCAGTTGAGGTTTAGGGTTAGGGTTGGGGTGAGGGTGAGGGTTAGGCTGAGGGTTAGGGTTATGGTGAGGGTGTGGGTTAAGGTTAGGGTAAGGGTTAGGGATAGGATGAGGGTTAGGGGGAGGGTGAGGGTTAGAATTAGGGTTAGAGTTAGGATTATTGTTAGTGTTATGGTTATCGTTCTGTTTGCAGTGAGGGTGAGGCTGAGGGTGAGGGTTAGGGATAGGATTAGTGTTAGGGTTAGGTTTAGGGTTAGGATTAGTGTTATTGTTAGGGTTAGGGTTAGAGTTATGGTGAGGGTGAGGGTGATGGTAAGGGTGAGAGTTAGGGTTAGTGTTAGGGTGAGGTTTAGGGTTAGGGTTAGGATTAGCGTTAGGGTGAGGGTGAGTGTGAGGGTTCCTGTTAGGGTTAGGGGGAGGTTTAGGGTGAGGGTTAGTGTTAGGGTTAGTGTTAGGGTTAGGGTGAGGTTTAAGTTGAGGTTTACGGTTAGGGTTGCAGTTAGGGTTAGGGTGACGGTGAGGGTGAGGGTGAGGGTGAGGGTCCCTGTTAGTGTTAGGCTTAGGCTTAGGTTTAGGCTGAGTGTGAGGTTGGGCCTGAGGATTAGGGTTTGGGTGATGGTTAGGGTTAGGGTTAGGTTGAGGGTTAGGATGAGGGTTAGGGTTAGGATTAGGGTTAGGGTGAGGGCTAGGGTGAGGTTGAGGATTAGGTTTAGGTTTAGGCTTAGGCTTAGAGTTAGTCTGAAGGTGAGGTTGAAGGTGTGGGTTAGTGTTTGGGTGATGGTTAGGTTTAAGGTTAGGGTGAGGGTTCGGGTGAGGCTTAGGGTTAAAGTGAGGGTGATGGTAAGCGTAAAGGTCAGGGTTAGGCTGAGGGTGAGGGTTAAGATAAGGGTAAGGGTTATTGTTAGCGTGAGGTTTAGGGTAAGGGTTACGGTTATGGTAGGGTGAGGGTGAGGGTTACATTGAGATTTAGGGTTAGGGTTAGTGTGAGGTTTAGGGTGAGGATGAGGGTTAGGTTTAGGGTGAGGGTTAGGTTAGAATTAGGGTTAGGGTGAGGGCTAGGGTGAGCGTTAGGTTTAGGGTTAGGGTTAGGGTGAGGTTTAGGTTTAGGTTGAGGTTTAAGATTAGTGTGAAGGTTAGTGTTATGGTTAGGGTTAGTGTAAGGGTGAGGGTAAGTATTAGGGTGAGGGTTAGGGTTAGGGTTAGAGTTCTTTTTAGGGTTAGGGTTAGGGTTACCCTTACAGTGAGGCTGAGGCTTAGAGTTAAGTTTAGGGTGAGGTTTAGGGTTAGGGTTAAGGTTAGAGTGTGGGTTAGGGCTAGGATTAGGATTAGGGTGAAGGCTAGGTTGAGGGTGATGGTTAGGATTAGGGTTAGGGTTAGGATTACGGTGAGAGTGAGGATGAGTGTGTGGGTTATGGTTAGGTTTAGGGTTGGGCTTAGGGTTAGGCTAAGGGTAATGTTGAATGTGAGGGTTAAGGATAGGCGAGGGTTAGGTTTAGGGTTAGGGTGAGGGTTAGCATGAGGGTTAGGTTTAGGATGAGGGTTAGGGTGAGGATTAGGATTTGGATGAGGGCTAGGGTTAGGGTAAGGGTTAGGGTGAGGGTTACGGTGAGGTTTAGGTATCGGATTAAGTTTATGGATAGGGTGAGGGTTAGGGTTAGAATTACGGTGAGGGTCAGGTTTAGGGTTAGGTTGAGGGTTAGAATTAGTTTTACGGTTAGGAGGGTTAGGGTTAGGGTGTGGGTGAGGGTTAGGATGAGGGTTAGGGATACAATTAGGGTTAAGGTGAGGGCTAGGGTGAGTGTGAGGGTAAGTGTTAGGGTTAGGGTGAGGTTTAGGGTTAGAGGTAGGGGTAGGTTTAGGGTTCAGGTTAGGGTTCAGGTTAGGGTTAGGCTTAGGGTGAGGGCTAGGGTGAGGGTGATGTTTTAGGTTAGGGTTAGGGTGAGGGTGCGGGTGAGCGTGAGTTTTAGGTTTAGGGTGAGTGTTAGGGTAAGGGTTAGGGTGAGGGTTAGGGTTAGGGTGAAGGTTAGGTTTAGGGTTTAGGATTAGGTTTACGGTTAGGGTGAGGGTGAGTTTGAGGTTTAGGGTTAGGGTTAGTGTTAGGCTTAGTGACACGCTGAGCATGAAGGTGAGGGTGAGGGTTAGGGTGAGACTGATGTTTAGGGTTAGAGTTAGTGTTAAGGTGAGGGATAGTGTGATGGTTACTGTTAGGTTTAGGGTTAGGGTTAGGATTAGAGTGAGGGTTAGGGTGAGGGTTAGGGTTAGTATAGGGTTAGGTTTAGGATTAGGGTTTTGGTGAGGGTGAGGATGAGGGTGAGGGTTAGGGTTAGGGTTCGGGTTAGGGTTAGCGTTTGGGTGAGAGTTAGGTTTAGGGTTAAGTTTAGGGTCAGGGTGAGGGTTATGTTTAGGGTTATGGTGAGGGTGAGGGTTAGAGTTAGGGAGAGGGTTAGGGTTAGGATTAGGGTTAGGGTGAGGGTTAGGGTTAGGGTTACAGTAATAGTTAGGATGAGGATTAGGGTTAGAATTATGGTTAGGGTGAGGGCTAGGGTGAGGGTGAGGGTTAGGGTTAGTGTTAGCGTGAGGTTTAGCGTTTGTGTGAGGGTTAGGGTCAGGGTTAGGATGAGGGTTAGGGTTACGGTGAGGGTTAGGGTTAGGGTTAGGGTGAGGGTTAGGGTTAGGATTAGTGTTAGGGTGAGGGTGAGGTTTAGGATTAGGGTTAAGGTTAGGATTATTGTTATTGTTATGATTATGGTGACATTGCAGTGAGGGGGAGGCTGAGGGTGAGATTTATGGATAGGATTAGGGTTAAGGTTAGTTTTAGGGTTAGGATTAGTGTTATTGTTAGAGTTAAGGTTAGAGTTCATTGAGGGTGAAGGTGAGGGTAAGGGTGAGGGTTAGGTTTAGGCTTAGGGTTAGGTTTAAGTTGAGGGTGAGTGTGAGGGTTAGGGTTAGTGTTAGGGTTAGGCTTAGGGTTAGGGTGAGGTTTAGGACTAGGGTTTGCTTTAGGGTGATGGTGAGGTTTAGGGTTTGGGTGAGGTTTAGGGTTAGGTTTAGGGTGAGGTTTAGGATGAGGGTTAGGGATACAATTAGGGTTAAGGTGAGGGCTGGGGTGAGGGTGAGGGTAAGTGTCAGGGTTAGGGTAAGGTTTATGGTTAGGGGTAGGGTTAGGGTGAAGGTGAGGTTAAGGGTTAGGGTTTGGTTCAGGGTGAGCTTTTGGGTTATGGTGAGGGTGTGGGTTAGTTTTGGATTGAGGGTTATTGTGAGGACTAAGGTGAGGTTTAGGTTAAGGGTTAGGGTGAGGGTTAGGTTGAGGTTTAGGTTTAGGGTTAGGGTTAGGCTTAGTATTAGGGTTAGTGTGAGGGTGAGTGTAAGGGTTAGTGTTAGGATTATCCTTAGGTTTAGTGTTAGGCTGAGGGTGAGTTTGGGGATGAGGCTTAGGTTTAGAATGATGGTTCGGGGTATGGTTAGGTTGAGTGTTATGATGAGGGTTAGGGTTAGGATTTGGGTTAGGGTGAGGGCTAGGGTGAGTGGGAAATTTATGTTTAGGTTTAGGTTTAGGCTTAGGGTTAGGCTGTGGCTGAACGTGAGGGTGAGGGTTACGGTTAGGGTGATGGTTAGTGTTACAGTAAGGGTGAGGGTTAGGATGAGGGTTAGGATTAGAATGAGGGTTAGAATGAGGGTGACAGTAAGAGTAAAGGTGAGGGTTAGGCTGAGGGTGAGGGTTATGGTAAGGGTGACGATGAGGGTAAGGTTTAGGGTGAGTGTGAGGGTTAGATTGAGGATTAGTATTAGGGTTACTGTGAGGTTTAGGGTTAGGATGAAGGTTAGGGTTAGGGTGAGGGATAGGGTCAAGTTGAGGGTTAGGGTTAGGGTTAGGTTGAGGTTTAGGTTTAGGGTGAAGGTTAGCGTTAGTGTGAGTGTTAGTGTTAGTGTTAGGGTTAGCGTAAGTGTTAGGGTAAGGTATATGTTTAGGGTGAGGTTTAGGATTAGGGTTAGGGTTTGTGTTATGGTGAAGGTGGGGTTTAGGGTTAGAGATAAGGTTAGGGTGAGGGTTAGGGTTAGGATTAGGGTTAGGTTACTGTTAGGGTTAGGGTTAAGGTGAGGTTTAGTGTGGGGGTGAGGGTTAGTGTTAGGGTTAGGATTAGGATTAGGGTTAAGTTGAGGGTGAGTGTGAGTGATAGGGTTAGGGTTAGGATTAGGATTAGAGTTAGGGTGAGGGTGAGGGTTATGGTTCGGGTGAGTGTTGGGGTTAGGGTTAGTGTGAGGGTTAGGGTGAGGGTTAAACTTAGGCTTAGGGTTTGAGTGTGGGCTAGGGTGAGGGTGAGGTTTAGGGTTAGGGTTGGGGTGAGTGTTAGGGTGAGGGTTAGGTTAGTGTTAGGTTTAGGGTTGGTATTAGGGTTAGGCGAAATGTTAGGCTGAGGGTGAGTGTGAGGATGAGGGTTATGGTGAGGGTGAGGGTTAGGGTTAGTGTTAGGGTGAGGTTTAGTGTTAGTGTTAGGTTTAGTGTTAGTCTTAGGGTTAAGGTGAGAGTTAGCTGGAGGGTTAGTGTTAGAGTGAGGCTTAGGGTTAGCATTAGGGTTAGGGTGAGGGTGAGGTTTAGGGATAAATTAGGGTTAGGGTGAAGCTGAGGGTGAGGGTTAATTTTAGGGTTAGTGTTAGGGTTAGGGTTAGGGTGAGGGTTAGGGTGAGGGTGAGGATAAGAGTTAGGGTAGGATTAGGATTATGATTAGCTTTAGGGTTAGTGTTAGGGTTAGCCTTAGGTTTAGGCTGAATATGAGGGTGAGGGTTAGGGTTAGGTTTAGGTTGAGGGTTAGGTTTAGGTTTAGGGTGAGGTTTATTGTTAGGGTTAGTGTTAGAATTAGGGTTAGGGTGAGGGTGAAGTTTATCGGTTAGGGATAGGGTGAGGGTTAGGGTGAGGGTTAGGTTTAGGGTGAGGTTTAGGGTGGGGGTGACCGTAAGGGTAAACATGAATGTTAGGCTGAGTGTGAGAGTTATTGTAAAGGTGAGGTTTAGGGTTAGGGTGAGGTTTAGGGTGAGGATGAGGGTAAGGGTTAGGGTGAGTGCTAGGGTAAGGGTGAGGGTTAGGGTTAGGGTTAGGGTGAGGGTAAGTGTTAAGTTGAGGGTTGGGGTAAGGGTGAGGGTTATAGTTTGGGTGAGGGTTAGTGTTAGGGTTAGTGTTTAGGTTACGGTGAGGGTGAGTGTGAAGGTTAGGGTTAGGGTTAGGGTTAGGCTTAGCGTTAGGGTGAGGTTTAGGGTTAGGGTTATGGGGAGGTTTAGGATGAGGGTTAGGGTTAGGATTAGGGTTAGGGTGAGGGCTAGAGTGAGGGTGAGTTTTAGGGTTAGGTTTATGGTGAGGTTTAGGGTTAGGTTTAGGTTTAGGGTTAGGGTGAGTTTGAGATTTGGGGGTTAGAGTTATGGTTAGGTCGAGCCTGAGGGGGAGGGGTAGGGTTAGCGTTAGGGTTATCGTGAGGGTTAGGTTGAGGATTAGTGTGAGGGTGAGGGTTATGGTTAGGTTTAGGGTTAGGATTAGTTTTATTGTTAGGGTCAGGGTTAGAGTTACAGTGAGGGTGAGGGTGAGGGTGAGGGTTAGCGTTAGGTTTAGGGTGAGGTTTAGTGTTAGGGTTAGGATTAGTGTTAGGGTGAGAGTGAGGTATAGGATTAGATTTAGGGTTAGAGAGAGTGTTTTTCCCTGGTTAGGGTTAGGATTAGTGTTAGGGTTAAGTTTAGGGTGAGGGTTAGGTTGAGGTTAAGGGTTAGGATTAGGGTTAGAGTTAGGGTTAGGATTAGGGTTAGGGTGAGGGTGAGTGTGGGGGTGAGGATTATGGTTGGGATGATGGTTAGGGTTAGGGTTATGTTAAGGTTTAGCATGAGGTTTAGTGTTAGGATTAGGTTTAGCGTGAGGACTAGGGTGAGGGTGAGGGTTAGGGTAAGGGTTAGGCTTGGCTAAGGGTTAGGCTGAGCGTGAGGTTGAGGGTGAGGGTTAGGGTTAGGGTGATGTTTAGGTTTACGGTTAGGGTGAGGGTTAGGGTGAGGTTTAGGGTTAGGGGTAGTATAATGGTGAGGATGATGGTAATGGTAAAGGTGAGATTTAGGCTGAGGGTTAGGGTTAAAATAAGTGTGTGTTAGTGTTAGGTTTAGGGTTAGGGTAAGGGTTAGGGTTAGGGTGAGGGTGAGGTTTAAATTGAGGATTAGGGTTAGGATTAGGTTTAGTGTGAGGTTTAGGGTGAGGATGAGGGTTAGAATTAGGGTTAGGGTGAGGGCTAGGATGATGGTGAGGGTTAGGCTTAGTTTTAGGGTTAGGGTTGAGGTTTAGGATTAGGGTTAGGGTTAGTGTGAGGGTGAGTGTTAGGTTTAGGGTTAGTGTTAGGGTGAGGGTAAGTGTTATGTTGGAGTTTAGGATGAGGGTGAGTGTTATGGTTAGGGTAACGGTTAGGGTTTGGGTTAGGGTGAGTGTGGGGGTGAGGTTTAGGGTTAGATATAGTGTTAGGGGGAGGATTAGTGGGAGGGTTAGTGTAAGGGTTAGTGTTAGGGTTAGGGTGAGGGTGAGGTTTATGTTGAGGTTTAGGGTTAGGGTTAGTGTGAGGGTTAGTGTAAGGGTTAGGGTTAGTGTTAGGGTGAGGTTAAGTGTTAGGGTGTGGGTTTGGGTTAGGGTGAAGGCTCTGGTTAGGTTGAGGGTTAGGATTAGTTTTAGGGTTTTTGTTAGGGTTAGGTTTAGGGTTACAGTTACGGTGAGGGTGAGGGTGAGGGTTAGGGTTAGGGTGAGGCTTGGGTTGAGGTTATGATTTAGGGTTATGGTTAGGGTTAGGGTGAGGGTAAGTGTGAGGGTTAGGGATAGCCTTAGGCTTAGGGTTAGGCTGAGGGTGACGGTGAGTTTTAGGATGAGGGTTAGGGTTAGGGTTACTGTTAGGTTTAGGGTTAGGATAAGTGTTATTTTTAGGGTTTGTGTTAGCGTTAAGTTGAAGCTGAGGGTGAGGCTGAGGGTGAGGGTTAGGGTTAGGTTTAGGGTGAGGTTTAGGGTTAGGGGTAGTATTAGGGTTACGGTGAGGGTGAGGTTTAGGGTTAGATTTGGGTTGGGGGAGTGTTAGTTCGTGGTTTATAGTTAGGGTTAGTGTTAGGGTTAAGGTTAGGGTGAGGGTTAGGTTGGGGTTATGGGTTAGGGTTAGGGTTAGGGTTGGGATTAGGTTTAGTGTGAGGGTGAATATCAGGGTTAGGGTTAGGGTTAGGTTTAGGTTGAGGCTGAGGGTGAGGATGGGGTTGAGTGTTAGGGTTAGGGTGATGATTAGGGTTAGGGTTAAGGTGAGGGTTAGGATGAGGGTTAGGGTTAGGATTAGAGTTAGGGTGAGGGCTAGGGTGAGGGTGAGGGTTAGGTTTAGGGTCATGGTTAGGTTTACAGTTAGGGTGACTGTTAGGATGATGTTTAGGGTGAGGGTGAGGATGATGGTAAGGGTAAAGGGGAGGTTTAGGCTGAGGGTGAGGGTTAAAATAAGGTTGAGGGTTACGGATAGGTTTAGGTTTAGGGTTAGGGTTAGGGTTAGGGTGATGGTTAATTAAGTGATTAGGGTTAGGATTAATGTGAGATTTAGGGAGAGGAATTGGGATAGGGTTAGGTTGAGGGTGAGGGTTAGAATTAGGCTTAGGGTGAGGGCTAGGGTGAGGGTGAGGTTTAGGGTTAGAGTTAGGGTTAGGGTGAGGTTTAGGATTAGGGTGAGGGTTAGGGTTAGTGTAAGGGTTAGTGTTAGGTTTAGGGTTAGGGTTAGGGTGAGAGTAAGTGTTAGGGTGAGTGTTATGGTTAGGGTGAGGGTTAGGGTTAGGGTTATTGTTAGGGTTAGGGTTAGGTTTACGTTTATAGTGTGGGTTAGTGTGAGGGTTAGGGTTAGCGTTAGAATGAGGTTTAATGTTAGGTTTAGATTTAGAGTTAAGGTTAGGTTGAGGGTGAGGTTTAGGGGTAGAGTTAGGGTTAGGGTGAGGGTTAGGTGAGTTTTAGGGTTAGGGTAAGGGTAGGGTTGGGGTGACAGTAAGGGCAAACTTGATGGTTAGGCTGAGGGTAATGTTTACGATCCGGTGAGGGTTAGGGATATGGTGAGGGTTAGGGTTATGGGAAGGATGTGGGTGAAGGTTAGATTGAGGATTAGTGTTATGGTTAGTGTGAGGTTTAGGGTGAGGATGAGGGTTAGGGTTAGGGTGAGGTCTAGGGTGAGGGTGAGGGTTAGTGTCAGGGTTAGGGTGGGATTTAGGGTTAGGGTGATGGTTAGATGTAGTGTGAGGGTTAGTGTTAGGGTTAGGGTTCGTGTTAGGGTGAGGGTAAGTGTTAGAGTGAGGTTTACGGTTAGGGTGAGGGTTATGGATAGGTAGAGGTTTAGGGTTAGGTTTAGGGTTATTGTTATGTTTAGGGGTAGGCTTATGGTTACAGTTAGGGTGATGCTTAGGGTTAGGTTAGGGTTAGGATGAGGTTTAGCTTTAGGGTTAGGGTGAGAGTTAGGGTTAGGTTGAGAATGAGGTTTACAGCTAGAATTAGGGTTAATGTTAGGGTTAGGGTGAGGCTGAGGTTTAGGGTTAGGCTTAGGCTTAGGCTTAGGCTTAGGCTTAGGCCGAGCATGAGGGTGAGGGTTAGGGTTAGGGTTAGGGTGAGGGGTAGTGTTAGGGTTAGGGTGATGGTTAGGATGAGGTTTAGGGTTAGGATTAGGGTTAGGGTGAGGGCTAGGCTGAGGTTTAGGGTGAGGGTTAGGTTTAGGGATAGGGTTAGGTTAGGATTAGGGGTAGGGTGAGGGTGAGGGTGAGGGAGAGGGTTAGGGTTAGGGTTACCATTAGGCTTAGGGTTATGGTGAGGTTTAGGGTTAGGTTTTGGGTTAGTGTGAGGGTGAAGCTGAGGATTAGTGTTAGTGTTAGGGTTAGGGTTAGGGTTAGATTGAGGGTTAGGCTTAGGGTCAGAGTGAGGGTTACGATGAGGGTTACGAATAGGGTGAGCCTTAGGCTTAGGGTTAGGCTGAGGTTGAGTGTGAGGGTTAGGTTAAGGGTTTGGGTTAGGGTGAGGGTGAGGCTGAGCATTACTGTTAAGTTTATGGTTAGGCTTAGGGTTAGGTTTAGGGTTAGGGCTAGCGTTAGGTTGAGGGTTTGGGTTTGGGTTAGGGTTAGGGTTAGTTTTAGGATTAGGGTGAGGATGAGGTTTAGGGTTAGAGTTAGGGTTATGGGCAGAGTTAAGGTGAGGTTTAGGGTTAGGGTTAGTGTTAGGGTGAGGGTGAGGGTGGGGGTTAGTTTGAGATTTAGGGATAGGGTTAGGTTTAGTACTAGGGATAGGGTGAGGGTGAGGGTGTGGGTTAGCCTTAGGCTTAGGGTTAGCCTGAGGGTGAGGGTGGGGGTGAGGATCAGGGTTAGTTTTAGGGTTAGGTTTAGGGTTAGGCTGAGTGTGAGTGTGGAGGTGAGCATTAGGTTTAGGGTGATGGTTCGGGTTAGGGTTAGTGTTATTGTTAGGGTCAAGGTTATAGTTACAGTGATTTTGAGGGTGAGGGTCTGGTTTAGGGTTAGGGTTTGGGTGGGGTTTAGGGTTAGGGTTAGGGTGAGGGTGAGGTTTCGGTTTAGATATAGGGTTAGGTAGAGGGTTAAGGTGAGGGTTAGGGATAGGGTTAGTGTTAGGGTTAGGGTGAGGTTGAGGGTTAGGTTGAGGTTTAGGGTTAGGGTTAGTGTTAGTGTTAGCTTTAGGTTGAGAGTTAGAGGGAGGTTTAGGTTTAGGGTTAGGGTTAGGTTAGCATTAGCGTTAAGATGTGGGTGCGGTTTAGTGTTAGAATTAGGATTCGGGTAAGGCTGAGGGTGAGGGTTAGGTTTAGGGTTAGAGTGGGGTTTAAGGTTAGGGTAAGGGTTAGGGTGAGGGTGAGTTTTAAGTTTAAATATAGGATTAGGGAGAGGGTTAGGGTGAGGGTTAGGGATAGGTTTAGTGTTAGGTTTAGGGTTACGGTTACTGTGAGGGTGAGGGTGAAGTTTAGGTTAGGGTCAGGGTGAGGATTAGGGTTTGGGTTTGGGTTAGAGTGAGGGTTAGGGTGAGGGTGAGGTTTAGGGATAGAGTTAGGGTTAGGGTGAGGGTTAGGTTGAGGTTTAGGGTTAGGGTTATTCTTAGTGTTAGGGTTAGGTTGAGAGTTAGGGGGAGGGTTAGGGTTATGGTTAGTGTTAGGTTAGGATGTGGGTGAAGTTTAGTGTTAAAATTGGGGTTAGTGTGAGGCTGAGGTTGAGGGTTAGGTTTAGGGTTAGGGTTCGGGTTAGGGTGAGGGTGAGGGTTAGGTTTAGGGTTAGGATAAGGATTAGGGTTAGGGTTAGGCTAAGTGTGTGGGTTAGGGTTAGGGTCAGTGTTAGCCTTAGGTTTAGGCTGAGGGTGAGGGTGAGGGTGAGGGTGAGGGTGAGGGTTAGGTTTAGGGTGAGGGTTAGGTTTAGGGTGAGGGTGAGGTTTAGTTTTAGGTTTAGGGTTAGAGTTAGGGTTATGGTGAGGGTGAGGTTTAGGGGTAGAATTAGAGTTAGCGTGAGGGTTAGGGTTAGGGGAAGGGTGTGATTGAGGGTTAGATTGAGGATTAGCTTTAGAGTGAGGGATAGGGTGAGGGAGAATGTTAGCATTTGGGTTAGTGTGAGGTTTAGTGTTAGGGTTAGGCTGAGGGTGAGGGTGGGGGTGAGGATTAGGGATAGTGTTAGGGTTAGGTTTAGGGTTAGGCTGAGGGTGAGGGTGGCGGTGAGCATTAGGGTGATGTTTTGAGTTAGGGTTAGTGTTATTGTTAGGGTTGGGGTTAGAGTTACAGTGAGGGTGAGGGTGCGGGTGAGGGTTAGGGTTAGGATTAGGGTGGGGTTTAGGGTTAGGGTTAGGGTTATGGTGAGTGTAAGGTTGAGGGTTAGATATAGGGTTAGTGAGAGGTTTAAGGTGAGGCTTAGGGATAGGGTTAGTGTTAGGGTTAGGGTGAGGTTGAGGGTTAGGTTGAGGTGTAGGTTTAGGGATAGGGTTAGGGTTAGTGTGACGGTTAATGTTAGGGTTAGGGTTAGTGTTAGGGTCAGGTTAAGTGTTAGGGTGAGGGTTTGGGTTAGGGTGAGGATTATTGTTAGGATGAGGGTTAATATTAGGGTTAAGGCTATTGTTAGGGTTTGGTTTAGGGTTATGGTTACTGTGAGGGTGACAGTGAGGGTTAGGGTTAGGGTAAGGGTTGGGGTTGGGGTTTGGGTTAGGGTGAGTGTGAGGCTGAGGACTAGGGTTAGGTTTAGGGTTAGGTTTAGATTTAGGGTTAGGGTTACTGTAACAGTGAATGTTAGGGTTAGGCCTAGGTTTAGGCTTAGGTTTAGGCTGAATGGGAAGGTGGGGTGAGGATTAGGGTTAGGTTTAGGGTTTAAATTAGGGTTATTTTTAGTGTTATGTTTTGGGTTAAGTTTGCAGTGAGGGTGAGGCTGAGGGTGAGGGTTATGGCTAGGGTTAGGCTTAGGCTTATGGTTATACTGAGGGTGATCTTGGAGGTTAGGAATAGGTTTTGGATGATGGTTAGGATTAGGGTTAGGGTGAGGGTTATGATGAGGGTTAGGGTTAGGATTAGGTTAGGGTGAGGGCTAGGGTGAGGGTGAGTGTTAGGGTTAGGCTTTGGCTTAGGCTTAGGTTTAGGCTGAGGGTGATTGTGAGGGTGAGTTTTAGGGTTAGGGTGATGGATAGGGTTAGGTTTAGGGTGAGTGTTTGGATGAGGGTTAGGTTTAGGGTGAGAGTTAGGGAGAGGGTGAGGGATAGATTGAGGATTAGAGTTAGGGTTAGTGTGAGGTTTAGAGTGAGGATGAGAGTTAGGGTTAGGGTGAGGTTTAGGGTTAGGGTGAGAGTTTGGGTTACTGTGAGGGTTAGTGTGAGAGTTAGGGTTAGTGTTAGGGTGAGGGTAATTGTTAGGGTTAGGGTTAGGTTTAGGCTTAGGGTTAGGCTGACGGTTAGGGTTAGGGTTTGGGTAAGGGTGTAGGTGAGGCTGAGGTTTAGGGTTAGGGTTAGGGTTAGGTTTAGGGTTAAGGTTAGGATTATGTTGAGGGTTAGGGTTAGGGTTAGGCTTAGGCCTAGGGTTAGGCTGAGGGTGAGGGTGAGGGTGCAGGTGAGGGTTAGGTTTAGGGTTAGGGTAGGGTTTGGTTTATTGTTCGTGTTATGATTAGGGATAAGTTTGCGGTGAGGGTGAGGCTGAGGGTGAGGTTAATGGTTAGGGTCAGGTTTAGTGTTAGGGTTAGGGTTAGTATTAATGTTAGTTTTAGGGTTAGAGTTATGGTGAGGTTGAGGGTGAGGGTGAGGCTTTTGGTTAGGGTGAGGTTTAGAGTGAGTTTTAGGGTAAGGGTTAGGGTTAGGGTGAGGGTGAGGTTTAGGGTGAGAGTTAGGGTGAGGGGGATGGTTAGGGTGAGGGTTAGGGTTAGGCTTAGTGTTAGGGTTAGGGGGAGGTTGAGGGTTAGGTTGAGGTTTAGGGATAGGTTTAGGTTTAGGATTAGGGTTAGGGTGAGGGTGAGTATGAGGGTTAGTGTGATTCTTAGGCTTAGGCTTAGGGTGAGGGTGGGGGTGAGGATTAGGGTTAGGGTGAGTGTTTGGGTTTGGGTTAGTGTTATTGTTAGGGTTAGGGTTAGAGTTACGGTGAGGGTGAGGGTAAGGTTGCGGGTGTGGGTTAATGTTAGGGTTAGGGTGAGGGTTAGGATCTAGATTAGGCTTAGGGTTAGGGTTAGGTTTAGTGTTAGGGTTTGGGTGAGGGTGAGGGTTAGTGTTAGGGTGAGGTTTAGGGTTAGGATTAGCGTTAGGGTGAGGATGAGTGTTAGGATTAGGGTTGGGCTTAGGTTTAGGTTTATGTTTAGGGTTATGGTTAGTGTTATTGTTAGTGTTATGTTTAGATTTATGGTGAGGGTGAGAGTATTGCTGAGGGTTTGCGTTAGGGTTGTGGTGGGGTTTAGGGTTAGGGTTAGGGTTAGGGTTAAGGTGAGGGTGAGATTTAGGGTTAGATATAGTTTTATGGGGAGGGTTAGGGTGAGGGTTAAGTTTAGGGTTAGTGTTAGGGTTAGTGTGAGGGTGAGGGTTAGGTTGAGGCGTAGGGTTAGGATTCGGGTTAGTGTTAGGGTTACTGTTAGTGTTAGGTTGAGGGTATTTGTTAGGGTGAGGGTTTGGGTTAGGGTGAGGGTTATGGTTCGGGTGATGGTTGGGGTTATTTTTAGGGTTAGGGTTAGAGTTACAGTTATAGTGAGGGTGAGAGTAAAGGTTATGTTTTGGTTTAGGATGAGGTTTAGGTTTAGGGTTAGGGTTAGAGTTAGGGTTAAGGTGAGAGTGAGGTTTAGGGTTAGAGTTAGCCTTAGTGTTACAATTAGGGTTACAGTGAGGTTTAGGGTTAGGATTAGGCTTAGGCTTAGGCTTAGTCCGAGAATGAAGTTAAGGGTTAAGGTTAGGGTTAGGGTTAGGGTTAGGGTTAGGGTTAGGGTGAGGGTTAGGGTGAGGTTTAGGGTTAGCATTAGGGTTAGGATTAGGGCTAGGGTGAGGGTGAGGGTGAGGGTTAGGGTTAGGGTTAGGGTTAGGCTTAGGTTTAGGGTGAGGGTTAAGTTTAGAGTTTGGGTTTGGGTGAGGGTGAGGATGAGGTTTAGGATTAGGTTTAAGGTTATGATGAGGTTTTGGGTTAGGTTTAGTGTTAGGGTTAGGCTTTCATTGAGAGGGTTAGGGTTAGGGTTATGGTTTGGCTGAGGGTAAGGGTGGGGTGAGGATTAGGGTTAGGGTTAGGGTTTAAATTAGGGTTATTTTTAGTGTTATGTTTTGGGTTAAGTTTGCAGTGAGGGTGAGGCTGAGGGTGAGGGTTATGGCTAGGGATAGGCTTAGGCTTAGGGTTAGGCTGAGGGTGATCTTGGGGGTTAGGAATAGGTTTTGGGTGAAGTTTAGGATTAGGGTTCGGGTGAGGGTTATGATGATGTTTAGGGTTAGGAATCGGTTTAGGGTGAGGGCTAGGGTGAGGGTGTGGGTGAGGTTTAGGGTTAGGGAGATGGATAGGGTTAGGGTTAGGGTGAGTATTTGGATGAGGGTTAGGTTTAGGGTGAGTGTTAGGGTGAGGGTGAGGGATATATTGAGGATTAGGGTTAGGATTAGTGTGAGGTTTAGTGTGAGGATGAGGGTTAGGGTTATGGTGTGGGTTACGTTTAGAATTAAGTTTGGGGTGGGGACTAGGGTGAGGCTTAGGGTTAGGGTTAGGGTGAGGGTTAGTTTTAGGGTTAGGGTGAGAGCTAGGGTTACTGTCAGGGTTAGTGTTAGAGTTAGGGTTAGTGTTAGTGTGAGGGTAAGTGTTAGCGTGAGGGTTAGTGTTAGGTTGGGGGTTATGGTTAGGGTGACGTTTAGGGTTAGTTTTAGGGTTTTTGTGAGGTTTAGGGTTAGGGTTACGGTGAGGGTGATGATGAGGGTTAGATTTAGGGGTGTTTTAGGGTTAAGGTTAGGGTTAGGGTGAGTGTTAGGTGTAGGGTTAGAGTTAAGGTTCAGGTGAGGGTTAAGGATGAGGGTTAGGGTTAGGGATAGTTTTAGTTTTAGGGTTAGGGTGAGGTTAAGTGTTAGAGTTATGGTTAGGATTAGGGTTAGGTTGAGGGTGAGTGGGTGGGTTAGTGTTAGGTTTAGGGTTAGGCTTAGGTTTAGGCTGAGGGTTAGGTTGAGTGGGAGGGTTAGGGTTCAGGTGAGGGTTAGGGTTAGGGTTACTGTGAGGGTTAGGATAAAGGTTAGGTTTAGGATTAGGGTTAGGGTGAGGGCTAAGGAGAATTTGAGGTTTATGGTAAGGGTTAGGGTGAGGTTTAGGGTTAGAGTTAGGGTCAGTGTGAGTTAGAGGTTTAGGGTTAGAGATAGGGTTAGGGTGAGTGTTAGTGTGAGGGTTTGGCTTAGTGTTAGTGTTAGAGTTAGGGTTAGGGTGAGGGTTAGGGTGAGGTTGTGTGTTAGGGTTAGGGTTAGGATTAGGATTAGGGTTAGGGAGAGTGGGAGTGTGAGGGTTAGAGATAGCCTTAGGTTTAGGCTGAAGGTGTGGGTGAGGGTGAGTGTTAGGGTTAGTTTGGGGGTTAGGGTTAGCGTTAGGATGTGGTTTAGTGTTAGGATTAATGTTAGAGTTAGGGTTAGGGTGAGGTTGAGGTTTAGGGGTAGAGTTAGGGTTAGGGTGAGTGTTATGATGAGTGTTAGGGTTAGGGTGAGGTTTAGGGTGGGGGTGACGGTAAGGGTAAACGTGAGGGTTAACCTAAGGGTGACGGTTAGCGTTAGGGTTAGGGTGAGGGTTAGGTTTAGGTTTAGGGTTAGGGTGAAGTTTAGGATTAGGGTTAGGGTTAAGGGGAGGTTTAGGGTTTGGGTTAGGGTTAGGCTGAGGGTGAGTGTGGGGGTGAGGATTAGGGTTAGGGTGATGATTAGGATTAAGGTAAGGCTGAGGGCTCGGGTGAGGGTGAGGGTTAGGGTAAGACTTAGCTTAGGCTTAGGGTTAGGGTGAGGGTGAGGTTGAGGGTGATGGTTAGGGTTTGCGTGATGGTTAGGTTTACGGTTAGGGTGAGGGTTGGGATGAAGTTTAGAGTTAGGGTGAGGTTAGGGTGAGGATGATGGTAAGGGTAAAGGTGAGGTTTATGCTGAGGGTGAGGGTTAAGATAAGGGTGAGGGTTAGGGTTAGGTTTAGGGTTAGTGTAAGGGTTAGGGTTTGGTATAGGATGAGGGTTAGATTGAGGATTAGTGTTAGGGTTAGTGTGAGGTTTAGTGTGAAGATGAGGGTCAGGTTTAGGGTGAGGTTGAGGGTTAGAATTAGGGTTAGGGTGAGGGCTACGGTGAGGGTGAGGGTTAGGGTTAGTGTGAGGGTTAGTTTTAGGGTTAGTGTTAGGGTGACGGTAAGTGGTAGGGTGAGGGTTAAGGTTAGGTTGAGGGTTATAGTTAGTGTGAGGGTTAGGGTGAGGGTGAGGGTAAATGTTATGGTGAGTGTTAGGGTGAGGGTTAGTGTTAGGGATAGGGTTAGGTTTAGGATTATGGTTAGGTTGAGGGTGAGTGTGAGGGTTAGGGTTAGGGATAGGCTTAGGGTTAGGGTGAGGGTTAGGTTTAAGGTTTGGGTCAGGGTGAGGGTGAGGCTGAGGATTAGGGTTGGGTTTAGGGTTAGGTTTAGGGTTAGGGTTAGGGTTAGATTTAGGGTTAGGGTTAGGATTATGGTGATGGTTAGGGTAAGGGTTAGGTTTAGGCTTACGTTTAGGATGAGTTTGACGCTGAGGGTGAGGGTTATGGTTAGGGTTAGGGTGAGGGTTAGGGTTAGTGTAAGTGTTATTGTTAGGGTTAGGGTTAGAGTTATGATGAGGTTGATCGTGAGGTGAGGGTGAGGGTGAGGTTTAGGGTTAGGGTTAGGGTTAGAGTTAGGTTTAGGGTGAGGGGGTCGGAAAGGTTAAAGGTAAGGGTTAGGCTGAGGGTGAGGGTTACAGTAAGGGTTGGGGTGAGAGTTAGGTTTCAGGTTAAGTTTAGGGTTATGTTGAGGGTTAGGGTAAGGGTTACGGTGAGGATGAGGGTTAGGGTTAGGGTGAGGGTTAGTGTTAGGATTAGGGTACGGTTGAGATTAAAGGTTCGGGTTAGTGATAGGGTGAGGGTTAGGATGAGGGTTAGGGTTAAGATTAGGGTTAGGTTGAGGCCTAGTTTGAGGTTGAGGTTTAGGGTTAGCGTTAGGGTGAGGTTTAGTGTTAGGGTTAGGGTTAGGGTTAGGGTGAGGTTGAGGTTTTCGGTTAGAGTTAGGGTTAGGGTGAGGCTGAGATTGAAGGTTAGGGTTAGGTTTAGTGTTAGATTTAGGATTAGGGTGAGGATTAGGTTGAGAGTGAGGGTTAGCCTTAAGGTTAGGATTAGGATTAGCATAAGGGTTAGGGTGAGTGTGAAGTTTAGGGTTAGGCTTAGGTGTAGGGTTAGGCTGAGGGTGAGGTTGAGAATGAGGGTTAGGGTTAGGTTTACGTTGAGAGTTAGGGTTTGATTAAGTTTAGAGTTAGGGTGAGGGTTAGGGTTAGGTTTATGGTGAGCTTGAGTGTTAGGGTTAGGTTGAGGTTTAGGGTTAGGATTAGGGTTAGGGTAAGGGTTAAGGTTAGGTTTAGGGTGAGGGTAAGAATGAGGATTAGGGATAGGGTGAGGGCTAGGTTGAGGGTGAGGTTTAGGGTTAGTGTTAGATTAAGGATTAGGGTTAGAGTTAGGGTTAGGGTGAGGGTTAAGTTGAGGGTTATGGTTACAGTGAGGGTGAGGATTAGATTTAGGGTGAGGGTTAGGGTGAGGATGGTAATGGTAAAGGTGAGGTTTAGGCTGAGGTTGAGGGTTAGGCTGAGGGTTAGTGTTAGGTTTAGGGTTAGGGTAAGGGTTAGTGTTAGGGTCAGCGTGAGGGTTAGATTGAGTATTAGGGTTAGGGTTAGTTTGAGGTTTAGGGTGAGGATGAGGGTTAGGGTTAGGATGAGGGTCAGGTTTAGAAATAGGGTTAGTGTGAGGGCTAGGGTGAATGTGAGTGTTATGGTTAGGGTGATGGTGAGGTTTAGGATTAGGGTGAGGTTTAGTGTTAGTGTGAGTGTTAGTGTTTGGGTTAGGGTTAGTGTTAGGGTGAGGGTAAGTGTTGGGGTGAGGATTAGGTTTAGGGTTTTGTTTATGGTTAGGGTGAGGTTTAGGGTTAGTGTTATTGTTAGGGTTAGGGTTAGGGTTATGGTTTCGTTGAGTGTGAGGGTGAGAGTTATGGTTAGTGTTAGGGTGAAGTTTAGTATTAGGGTTAGGGTTAGAGTTAGGGTTAAGGTGAGGGTGAAGTTTAGGGATAGAGTTAGGGTTAGGGTGAGGGTTAGGGTGGGATTGAAGGTAAAGGTAAATTTGAGGGTTAGGCTGAGGATGAGGGTTACAGTAAGGGTGAGGTTTAGGGTTAGGGTGAGTGTTAGTGTTAGGGTTAGGGTGAGGGTGAGGGTTAGATTGAGTATTAGGGTTAGGGTTAGTGCGAGGTTTAGGGTGAAGATGAGGGTTAGGGTTATTGTTAGGGTGAGGTTTACGGTTAGGGTGATGCTTAGATGTTAGTGTGAGCGTTAGTGTAAGCTTTTGGGTTTGTTAGGTTGAGGGTAAGTGTTAGTGTGAGGGTTAGTGTTAGGGTGAGGGTTATGGTGAGGTTGAGGGTAACGGTTAGGGTTAGGGTTATTGTTAGGTTTAGGGTTAGGGTTAGGGTTAGGGTTAGGGTTAAGGTTAGTGTTAGGATGAGGTTTAGTTTTAGTGTTAGGGTTAGAGTTAAGGTTAGGGTGAGGGTGAGATTTAGGGTTAGAGTTAGGGTTAGTGTTAGTGTTAGGACTAGGGTGAGGGTTAGGGTTAGGGTTAGGCTTAGGCTTAGGCCGAGCATGAGCGTGAGGGTTAGGGTTTGGGTTAGGGTGAAGGTTAGATTGTGGTTTAGGGTTAGGATTAGGGTAAGGGTTAGGGATAGGGTTAGGTTTAGGTTTAGGGTTAGGGTGAGGGTGAGTGGGAGGTTTAGGGTTAGGGTTAGGCTTAGAGTTAGGGTGAGGGTTAGGGTTAGGGTTTGGGTTAGTTTGAGGGTGAGGCTGAGGATTAGGGTTAGGTTTTGGGTTAGGGTTAGGGTTAGGGTTAGTGTTAGGGTTAGGTTTAGAGTTACAGTGAGGTTGAGGTTGAGGGTGAGGGTTAGGGTTAGGGTGTGGTTTAGGGTTAGGTTTAGGGTTAGGGTTAGGGTGAGGGTGAGGTTTAGGATTAGAGTTAGTGTTAGGGTGAGGGTTAGGGTTAGGGTTTGGGTTAGGATGTGGGTGGGGCTGAGGATTAGGTTTAGGTTTAGGATTAGGGTTAGGGTTAGGTTTTTATATTAGGGTTAGGGTTAGGGTCATGTTGAGGGTTAGGGTTAGGGTTAGGGTTAGGCTTAGGGTTAAGCTGAGGTTCAGGGTGGGTATGAGGATTAGGGTTAGGGTTAGGGTTAGTGTTAGGGTTATTGTTAGTGTTATAGTTAGGGTTAAGTTGGCTGTGAGGGTGAGTCTGAGGGTGAGGGTTATGATTATGGTTAGGGTTAGGGTTAGAGTTATGGTTAGGGTGAGGTTTAGAGTTACGATGAGGGTGAGAGTGAGGGTTAGGGTGAGGGTTAGTGTTAGGGATAGGGTTAGGTTTAGGATTATGGTTAGGGTGAGAGTGAGTGTGAGGGTTAGGGTTAATGTTAGGCTTAGGGTTAGGGTGAGGGTGAGGTTTACGGTTAGTTTTAGGGTTAAGGTGAGTGTTAGGTCGAGGGTTAGGGTTAGGGTTAGTGTTTGGGTTAAGGTTAGGATGAGGATTAGGTTGAGGTTTAGGTTTAGGGCTAGGCTTAGTCTTAGGGTTAGGCTGAGGGTGAGGGTTGGGGTGAGGATTAGGGTTAGGGTGATGTTTAGGATTACGTTAAGGGTGAGGGCTCGGGTGAGGGCTCGGGTTAGGGTAAGGCTTAGGCTTAGGCTTAAGGTTACGCTGAGGGTGAGGGTGGGTGTGAAGATTAGGTTAGGGTTGGGGCTAGGGTGAGGGTTAGGATGAGGGTTAGGATTAGGATTAGGGTTAGGGTGAGATCTAGGGTGAGGGTGAGAGTTAGGGTAAGGGTTAAGCTTAGTCTTAGGGTTATCCTGAGCGTGTGGTTGAGGGTGAGGATTAGGGTTAAGTTGATGGTTAAGTTTAAGGTTATGGTGAGGGTTAGGATGAGGTTTAGGGTTAGGGTGAGGGTAAGGGTGAGGATGATGGTAAACGTAAAGGTGAGGTTTAGGCTGAGGTTGAGGGTTAAGATAAGGGTGAGTGTTAGGGTAAGTTTTAGGGTTAATGTAAGGTGTAGGTTTAGGGATAGGATGAGAGTTAGATATAAGATTAGTGTTCAAGTTAGTGTGAGGTTTAGGGTGAGGATGAGGATCAGGTTTAGGTTGAGGTTGAGGGTTAGAATTAGGGTTAGGGTGAGGGCTAGGATGAGGGTGAGGGTTAGGGTTAGTGTGAGGGTTAGTTTTAGGGTTAGGGTTAGTTTTAGGGTGACGTTAAGTAGTAGGGTGAGGGTTAGGTTAAGGGTGATGGTTATGGTTAGGATGAGGGTTAGGGTTAGGGTGAGGGTAAATGTTAGGTTGAGTGTTAGGGTGAGGGTTAGGGTTAGGGATAGGGTTAGGTATAGGATTAGGGTTAGGGTGAGGGTGAGTGTGAGGGTTAGGTTTAAGGTTAGGCTTAGGGTAAGGCTGAGGTTTAGGGTTAGGGTTTGGTTTAGGTGAGGGTGAGGCTGAGGATTAGGGTTAGGTTTAGGGTTAGATTTAGGATTAGGGTTAGGGTTAGCGTAGGATTATGGTGAGGGTTAGGGTTAGGGTTCGGCTTAGGTTTAAGCTGAGGGTGAGGGTGAGGGTGAGTGTTATGGTTATGGTTACGGTTAGGGTTAGGCTTAGGGTAAGTGTTATTGTTAGGTTTAGGGGTAGAATTATGGTGATTTTGAGGGTGAGGGTGAGGGTTAGTGTTAGGTTGAGGTTTAGGGTTAGGTTTATGGTGAGGGTGTCGGTAAGGTTAAAGGTGAGGGTTAGGCTGAGGGTGAGGGTTACGGTAAGGGTGAGGGTTAGGGTTAGGGTGAGGGTTATGGTTAGGGTTGGGGTGAGCTTTAGGGTTCGGGTTAAGTTTAGGGTTAGGTCGAGGGTTAGGTAAGGGTTATGGTGAGGGTGAGGGTTAGGGTTAGGTTGAGGGTTAGTGTTAGGATTAGGGTTAGCGTGAGGGTGAAGGTTAGGGTTAGTGTTAGGGTGAGGATTAGGATGAGGGTTAGGGTTAGGATAAGGGTTAGGGTGAGGGCTAGTTTGAGGTTGAGGTTTAGGTTAAGCGTTAGGGTAAGGTTTAGACTTTGGGTTAGGGTTAGAGTAAGGGTTACGGTGAGTGTGAGGTTTAGGGTTAGAGTTTGGTTTAGGGTCAGGGTTAGGTTGAGGTTGAGGTTTAGGTTTAATGTTAGGGTTAGGGTTAGGGTGAAAGTTAGAGGGAGGATTAGGGTTAGGGTTGGGGTTAGCCTTCGAGTAAGGGTGAGGTTTAGGGTTAGAATTAGATTTAGGTTGAGGCTGAGGGAGAGGGTGATGGTTAGGGTTAGGGTTAGGATTAGGATTAGGGTTAGGGTTAGGGTGAGTGTGAGGGTTATGTTTAGCCTTAAGTTTAAGCTGAGGTTGAGGTTGAGGTTAAGTATTAACGTTCGGGTTAGGGTTAGTGTTAGAGTTAGGGTTAGGGTGAGGGTGAGGTTGAGTGTGTAGGGTTAGGGTGAGTGTTAGGGTGGGGGTGATGGTAAGGGTAAACGTGAGGGTTAGGCTAAGGGTGATGTTTAGTGTAAGGGTGAGGGTTAGTGTGAGGGTTAGGGTTAGGGTTAGGGTGAGAGTTAGGGTTCGGGTTAAGTTTAGGGTTAGGGTGAGGGTTAGGGTAAGGGTTACGGTGAGGGTGAGAGTTAGGGTTAATTTGAGGGTTAGGGTTAGGATTAGGGTTAGGGTGAGGGTGAGGGTTAGGGTTAGTATTAGGGTGAGGGATAGGATGAGAGTTAGGGATGGGATTAGGGTTAGGGTGAGGGCTAGGCTGAGGGTGAGGTTTAGGATTAGGGTTAGGTTGAGGTTTAGGCTTATGGTTAGTGTGAGGTTGAGGTTTAGGGTTAGATTTAGGGTTAGGTTGAGACTGAGGTTGAGGGTTATGGTTAGGGTAAGTGTTAGAGTTAGGGTTAGGGTGAGGGTTAGGTTGCGGGTGAGGGTTAGGCTTAGGGGTTGGATTAGGATAAGGGTAAGTGTTAGGGTGAGTGTGAGGGTTAGGGTTGGGCTTAAGGTTAGGCTTAGGTTTAGGCTGAGGGTGAGGGTGAGGGTGAGTGTTAGGGTAAGGGTGAGTGTTAGGGTAGGGTTAGGGTGAGAGTTAGGGTTCGGTTAAGTTTAGGGTAAGGGTGAGGGTTAAGGTTAGGGTTAGGGTTAGGGTTATTGTTAGGGTTAGGGTTAGGGTTAGGTTACAGTTACACTGAGGGTGAGGGTTAGGGTTAGGTTTAGAATGACGTTTAGGTTTAGGGTTAGGTTTACAGTTAGGTTTAGGACGAGGGTGAGATTTAGGGTGAGAGTTTGGGTTAGTTTTAGGGTTAGGCTTCGGGTTAGGGTGAGTGTTAGTGTTAGTGCTAGGGCGAAGATTAGATTGAGGTTTAGGGTTAGGATTAGGGTAAGGGTGAGGGCTAGGATGAGGTTTAGGGTCAGGGCTAGGGTTAGGGATAGGGTTAGGTTTAGGATTAGGGTTAGGGTGAGGGTGAGTGTGAGAGTTAGTTTTTGGGTTAGGGTTAGGCTTAGAGTTAGGGTGAGGGTTAGGTTTAGGGTTTGGGTTAGGGTGAGGGTGAGGCTGAGGATTAGGGTTAGGTTTAGGTTTAGCGTTTGTGTTAGGGTTAGGATTCGGGTTCGGGTTATGGTGAGGGTTAGGGTTAGGTTTAGGGTTAGGGTTAGGGTTAGGCTTAGGGTTAGGGTTATCGATAGGGTTATGTTTAGGGTTAAGTTTGCAGTAAGGGTGAGGCTGAGGGTGAGCATTATCCTTATTGTTACGATTAGGGATAGTGTTATTGTTACAGTTAGGGTTAGAGTTACGGTGAGGTTGAGGGTGAGGTTGAGGTTTAGGGTTACTGTGAGGTTTAGGGTTAGGGTTAGGGTTAGGGTGAGGGTTTGGTTTAGAGTTAGAGTTAGGGTTAGGGCGAGGGTTAAGGTGAGTTTTAGGGATAAGTTTAGTGTTTGGGTTAGTGTGAGGGTGAAGTTTAGGTTGAGGTTGAGGGATATGGTTACCTTTAGGATTAGGTTTAGGTTGAGGGTGAGTGTGAGGGTTAGGGTGAGGGTTAGTTTTGAGGTTAGGGTGAGGGTTAGAATGAGGTTTAGGGCTAGGGTGAGGTTAGTGTGAGGATTGTGGTAAGGGTAAAAGTGAGGCTTATTTTTAGGGTGAGGGTGAGGTTTAGATATATAGTTAGGGGGAGGGTTAGGGTAAGTGTTAGGATTAGGGTTAGTGTTAGGGTTAGGTTGAGGGTGAGGGTTAGGTTGAGGTTTAGGGTTAGGGTTAGGGTTAGGGTTAGTGTGAGGGTTAGTTTTAGGGTTAGGGTTAGTGTTAGGATGAGGGTAAGTGTTAGGTTTAGGATATGGGTTAGGGTGAGTGTTATGGTAAGTGTGAGGGTTAGGATTAGGGTTAGGATTATTGTTATGGTTAGGTTTAGGGTTATGGTTACGGTGAGGGTGAGGGTTAGGGTTAGAGTTAGGTTTAGGTTAGGGTTATAGTTAGTGTTTGGGTGAGGTTTAGGTTTATAGTTAGGCTTAGGGTGAGGGTGAGGGTTATGGTTATGGTGAGATTTAGGGGGAGGGTTGAGGTTAGGGTTAGGGATAGGATTAGGATTAGGTTGAGGGTGAGTGTGTGTGTTAGGGTTAGGTGTAGGGTTAGGCTTAGGTTTAGGCTGAGGGTGAGGGTGAGGTTGAGGGTTAGGAAGAGGGATAGGGTTAGGGTTAGGGGGAGGGTTAGTATGAGGGTTAGGGTTAGGATTAGGGTTAGGGTACGGTCTCGGGTGAGGGTGAGGTTTAGGGTTAGGGTTAGGGTGAGGTTTATTGTTAGGGTTAGGGTTATGGTGACGGTGACTGTGAGGTTTAGGTTTAGCGTTAGGTTTAGGGTGAGGCTGAGTGTGAGGTTTAGGGTTAGGGTTAGTGTTAGTTTTAGGGTTAGGGTAAGGGTGAGTGTTAGGTTGGGGGTGAGGGTTAGGGATAGGTTTAGGATTAGGATTAGGGTTAGGGTTAGTCTGAGGGTGAGGGTGAGGGTGAGGGTTAGGGTGAGAATGAGGGTTAGTGGTAGGGTGAGGGCTAGGGTGAGAGTGAGGTAAGGAATAGGGTTAGAGTGAGGGTGAGCTTTAGGGTGATGGTTAGAGTTAGTGTTTGATTTAGGGTTAGTGTTAGTGTGAGGGTAAGTGTTAAGGTGAGGGTTAGGTTTAGGGTGTGGGTTATTGTTAGGGTTAGGGTTAGGGTAACGGTATGGTGAGGGTGAGGTTGAGAGTTAGGGTTAAGGTTAGGATGAGGTTTAGGTTTAGGTTTAGGGTTAGGGTAAGGGTTACCGTTAGGTTTAGGTTTAGGTTGAGGTTTAGGGTTTGGGTTAGGGTTAGAGTTAGGTTTAGGGTGAGCGGGAAATTTAGGGTTAGAGTTAGGGTTAGGGTGACGTTTAGGTTGAGGGTTAGGGTTAGTGTTAGCGTTAGGGTTATGGTGAGAGTTAGGGGGAGGGTTAGGGTTAGGGTTAAGGTTAGGTTTAGGATTAGGTTTAGGGTGAGGGTGAGTTTGTGTGTTAGGGTTAGGTTTAGGGTTCGGCTCAGGGTTAGGCTGAGGGTGAGGTTGAGGGTGAGGGTTAGGGTTAGGGTGAATGTTAGGGTTTGGGATAAGTTTAGGGTTAAGGGGAGGGTTAGGGTAAGGGTTATGGTGAGTCTTAGGGTTAGGGATAGGTTGAGGGTTAGGTTTCTGATTACGGTTAGTGTGAGGGTGAGGTTTAGGGTTAGAATTAGGGTTAGGGTGAGGCTGAGCGTTAGGGTTAGTGTTAGGGTTAGTGTTAGATTTTGGGTTAGGGTGAGGGTTAGGGTGAGGGTGAGGGTTAGGCTTAGGGTTAGGATTAGGTTTAGGGTAAGGTTTAGGGTGAGTGTGAGGGTTAGGTTTAGGATTAGGGTTAGGCTAGGTTTAGACTGAGGGTGAGCATGAGGGTGAGGGTTAGGGTTAGGTTGAGGGTTAGGTTCAGGGTTAGGGTGAGACTTAGGGTTTGGGTTAAGTTGAGGTTTAGGGTGAGTGTTAGGGTAAACATTAGGTTTAGGGTGAGGTTTAGGGTTAGGCTTAGGGTGAGGGTTAGGATGAGGATTAGGATTAGGATTAGGGTTAGGGTGAGGGCTAGGGTGAGGGTGAGGGTTCGGCTTAGTGTTAGGATGAGGTTTAGGTTTTTTGTTATGGTTAGGGTGAGGGTTAGGATGAGAATTAGGGTTACGGTGATGTGAGGGTTAGGGTTAGAGTAAGGTTTAGGGTTAGTATTAGGGTTAGGGTGAGGGTGAGTGTTAGGGTTAGGTTTAGGTTTAGGGTTAGGATTGGTGTTATTGTTAGTGTTATTGTTAGAGTAACATTGAGAGAGAGGGTGAGGGTGAGGGTGAGGCTTAGTGTGAGGGATAGGGTGAGGTTTAGGGTTAGGGTTAGGATTAGGGTTAGGGTTAGGGTGAGGTTTAGGGTTAGATTTAGGTTTAGGGGGAGTGTTAGGTCGAGGGTAAGGGTTAAGGTTAGTGTTAGTGTTAAGGTGAGGTTGAGGGTTAGTTTGAGGTTTAGGGTTAGGGTTATGGTTAGTGTTAGGGTTAGGGTGAGGGTGAGGGTGAGTGTGAGGTTTAGGGTTAGGGTTCGGCTTATGCTTAGGGTTAGGCTGAGGGCTCGGGTGAGGGTGAGGGTTAGGGTAAGGCTTAGGCTTAGGCTTAGGTTTAGGCTGAGGGTGAGGTTGAGGGTGAGTGTTAGGGTTAGCGTGATGGTTAGGTTTATGGTTAGAGTGAGGGTTAGGATGAGTTTTAGGGTTAGGATGAGGTTAGAGTGAGGATAATGGTAAGGATAAATGTGAGGTTTATGCTGAGGTTGCGGGTTAAGATAAGGGTGAGGGTTAGGATTAGGTTTAGGGTTAGTGTAAGGGTTAGGGTTAAGGATAGGATGAGGGTTAGATTGAGGATTGGTGTTTGGGTTAATGTGAGTTTAGGATGAGCTTGAGGGTCAGGTTTAGGGTGAGGGTGAGGGTTAGAATTAGGTTTAGGGTTAGGTTAGAATTATGGAGAGGGTTAGGATTAGGGTTAGGCTTATGCTTACAGTTAGGCTGAGGTTGAGGCTGAGGGTGAGGGTTATGGTTATGGTTTGGGTTAGGGTCAGGGTAAGTGTTATTGTTTGGGTTAGGGTTAGAGTTATAGTGAGGTTGAGGGTGAGCGTGAGGTTAAGTGTTAGGGTGAGGTTGAATATTAGGGTTAGGGTTAGAGTTAGGGTGAGGGTGTCGGTAAGGTTAAAGTTGAGGGTTAGGCTGAGGGTGAGGGTTACGGTAAGGGTGAGTTTTAGGGTTAGGGAGAGGGTTAGGATTAGGGTTAAGTTTAGGGTTAGGTTTAGGGTTAGGGTAAGGGTTACGGTGAGGGTGAGGGTTAGGGTTAGGTTGAGGGTTAGTGTTAGTATTAGGGTTAAGATGAATGCGAAGTTTAGGGTTAGTGTTAGGGTGAGGGTTAGGATGAGGGTTAGGGTTAGGATTAGGGTTAGGGTGTGGGCTAGTTTGAGGTTGAGTTTTAGTGTTAGCTTTAGGGTGAGGTTTAGGGTTAGGGTTAGGGTTAGGGTTAGGGTGAGGGTGTCTGTAAGGTTAAAGGTCAGTGTTAGGCTGAGGGTGAGGGTTACGGTAAGGGTGAGGGTTAGTGTTAGGGTGAGGGCTAGTGTGAGGGTCGGGTTTAGAGTTAGGGTTCGGTTTAAGTTTAGGGTTAGGTTGAGGATTAGGGTAAGGGTTATGGTGAGGGTGAGGGTTAGGGTTAGTTTGATTGTTAGTGTTAGGATTAGGGTTCGTGTGAGGGCTAGTTTGAGGTTGAGCTTTAGGGTTTTCGTTAGGGTGAGGTTTAGGGCCAGCGTTAGGTTTAGGGTTAGGGTGAGGGTTGGGTGAGTGTGAGTTTAAGGGATAGGGTGAGGGTTAAGGTGATGGTGAGAGTTAGGTTTAGGGTTAGGGTTAGGGTGAGGATTAGGGTTAGGGTTAGTGTGACGGTTAGGGTTAGTGTGAGGGATAGGGTGACTGTGAGTTTAAGGGTTAGGGTGAGGCTGAGGGTTAGGTTGATTGTTAGGGTCAGGTTTAGGGTTAGGTTTAGATTTATGGTGGGGGTTAGCATGAGGGTTGGGTTTAGGGTTAAGTTTATGGTTAGGATGAGGTTTAGGGATAGGGTGAGGTGAAGGTTAGGGTGAGGGTTAGGAATAGGGTTAGGGATAGGGTTAGGGATATGATGAGGGCTAGGGTGAGGGTGAGGATTTGGGTTAGGGTGAGGGGTAGGTTTAGGGTTAGGGTTAGGGTGAGGGTAAAGGTTCGGGTGAGGTTTAGAGTGAGGGTGAGGTTTAGGGAGAGAGTGAGGGTTAGGGTGAGGGATAGCATTAGGTTTAAGGTGAGGGTATGTGTTAGAGTGAGGGTTAGGTTTAGGGTTAGGATGAGGGTTAGGGATAGGCTTAGGGTTATGGTTGGGGTGACGATGAGGGTGAGGGTTAGTTTTAGGGTTAAGATGAGGTTGAGGGTGAGGTTCAGTGTTAGGATTAGTGTTAGGGTTAGGGTTAGGCTGAGGGTGAGGGTAAGGCTGAGGGTTAGGGTTAGGGTGAGGGTGAGAGTTAGTGTTAGGTTTAGGTTAAGGGTTAGGGTTAGTGTGAGGATTAGGGTTAAGGTTAGCGTGAGAGTGAGGGTTATGGTGAGGTTTAGGGTTAAGGTAAGCGTTAGGGTTAGCATGAGGGTAAGGGAGAGGTTTAGGTTTAGAATTATGGATAGGTTTACGCTTAGGCTTAGGGCGAGGGTCATGGTGAGGGTGAGGCTTAGGGTGAGGGTTAGGGTTAGAGTGTTTCTTATGGTGAGGGTGTGGATTATGTTGGTGGTGACAGTTAGGGTGAGTGTGAGGATTAGTGTGTGCGTTAGGGTTAGGGTGATGGTGAGTGTTAGGGTGAGGGTTCGGGTTCGGATTCGGGTTAGGATAAGGGTTATGGTTAGGGTTAGGGTTAGTGTGAGGATTAGGTTTAGGTTTAGGTTTAGGGTGAGGGTAAGGGTTAGAGATAGGGTTAAGGTAAGGTTTAGTGTGAGGGTTAGGGTGAGAGTGTGGGTTAGGTTTAGTGTGAGTGTTAGGGTGAGTCTTAGGGTAAAGGTTAGGTTTACTGTTAGAGTTAGGGTGAGGGTGAGGGTTAGGGTTAGGTATAGGGTTAGGGTGAGGGTGAGGGTTAGGGTTAGGGATAGCTTTCAGGTAAGCATGAGTGTGAAGTAGGGAGTTAAGTTTAGGATTAGGGTTAGGTTTACAGTAAGGGTTAGGGTTAGGAGGATGATAAGGGTGAGGCTTCAGGTCAGGATTAGGGTTAGGGTAAGGGTGAGGGTTAGTGTTAGGGTGATATTTAGGGAAAGGGTGGGGGTTAATGTGAGGGTGAGGGTTAGGGTGATGGTGAGGGTTAGGGTTTGGGTGAGGGTTAGGGGGACGGTGAGGGTTAGGGTGAGGGTTAGGGTTAGTATTAGGGTGAGGGTTAGGGTTAGGGTTATGTTGAGGGTGAGGTTTAGGGTTAGGGTTATGTTGAGGATGAGGGTTAGGGTGATGGTTAGTGTTTGGTTAGCATTAGGGTTTGCATGAGGGTGAGGGAGAGGGTTAGGTTTAGGATTAGAATTAGGTTTGGGGTTAGGCTTAGGGTGAAGTTGATGGTGAGGGTGAGGCTTAGGGTCAGCTTTAGGGTTAGGGTTAGGTGAGGATTAGTGTAAGGGTTATATTTAGGGAAAGGGTGAGGGTTAGGAGGAGGGTGAGTGTTAGGGTGAGTGTGAGGGTTAGGGTTTGGGTGAGGGTTAGTGTTAGTGTGAGGATTAGGGTAAAGGTTAGGGTTATGGTTAGGGTGAGGGTAAGGTTTAGGATGAGGTTTAAGTTGAGAGTGAGGTTTAAGGAGAGGGTTAGGTTTAAGGTGAGGGTTAGGGGGAGGGTTAGGGTTAGGGTTAGGGTGAGGGTATGTGTAAGGGTGAGGGCTCGGGTGAGGATTAAAGTTAGGATGAGGGTTAGGGATAGGGTTAGGGTTAGGGTAAGGATGAGGGTGAGGGTGAGTGTTAGGGTTAGGGTTAGGTTTAGGGTGATGGTGAGGATCATAGTTAGAATTAGGTTTAGGGTTAGGGTTAGGCTAGGGTGAGGGTGAGGGTGAGGGTTAGGGTTAGGGTGATCTTTAGGGTTAGGGCAAGGTTTAGGATTTGGTTTAGGTTTAGGATGATGATTAGGCTGAGGGGTGGGGTTAGGATTAGGGTTAGGGTGAGGTTTAGGGTTAGGGTTATTGTTAGGGTTAGGCTTAGTTTTAGAGTTAGTGTTAGGGTGAGGGTGAATATGAGTGTGAGGATTAGGCTTAGGAATATGGTTTTTGTTGTGGTTAGGTTTAGCGTTGGGGTGAGGGTGAGGGTTAGTTTTAGGGTTAGCATTAGGATTATTGTTAGGGTTAGGGTTAGGGTGAGTGTGAGGGTTAGGTTTAGAGTTAAGTTTAGGGTGAGGTTAAAGGTTAGGGTGAGGGTTCGGGTAAGGTTGAGCTATAGGGTTAGCATTAGGTTTAGGGTTAGGGTTAGGGTGACGGTTAGGGTTAGGTTTAGGGTTAGGGTGAGGGTGAGGGTGGGGGTTAGGGTTAAGTTTAGGTTGAGAGTTAAGTTTAGGGTGAGGGTTAGGGTTAGATTTAGTGTTAGGGTGAGGGTGAGGGTTAGGATGAGGGTGAGGTTGAGGGTGAGGGTTAGGTTTAGGTTAAGGGAGAGGGTGAAGATGAGGTTTAGGGTTAGGATTAGGGTTAGGGTTAGGATGCGGTTGAGGGTTAGGTTAACGGTTAGGTTGAGGTTTAGGGTTAGGGTGAGGTTTGGGTGAGCGTGAGGGTAAGGGTTAGGGTGAGGGTTAGGGTGAGGGTGAGACTTAAGGTTAGGGTTAGTGTTAGGGTGAGGGTTAGTCTGAGGGTAAGGGTTAGGTTTTGGTTTAGGGTTAGGGTTAGGGTTAGGGTTAGGGTGAGGGTAAGCGTTAGGTTTAGAGTTATGGTGGGGGTTAGGGTGATGCTTGCGGTTACGGTTAGGGTTATGTTTAGCATGAGGGTTAGGGTGAGGGTGAGGGTTAGTGTGAGGGTGAAAGTTAGGGTGAGGTTGAGGGTGAGGGTTAGGGTGAGGTTTAGGGTTAGGATTCGGGTTAGGGTCAGGGCTAGGTTGAGGGTGAGGTTTAGCGTTAGGGTTAGGGTTAGGTTGAGGGTTAGGTTTAGCGTGATGGTTCTGTTGAGGGATACGTTTAGGGTTAGGTTTAGGGTGAGGATAAAAGTTAGGATGAGTTTCAGGGAGAGGATGAGGTTTAGGCAGAGGGTTTGGGTTAGGATGAGGGTTAGGTTTAGGATTATGGTGAGGGTATGTGTTAGGGTGATTGTTAGGGTGAGGGTGAGGGTTAGGGGTAAGGTTAGGGTTAGGGTTAATGTGACGGTGAGGGTTAGGGTGAGGGTGAGGGTTCAGGTGAGTGTTAGCATTAGGGTGAGTGTTAGGGTTAGGTTAGGGTTAGGGAGAGGGTTAGGATTAGGGTTATGGTTAGGATTAGGGTTATTGTGAGGATTAGGTTTAGGGTTAGGCTGAGGGTAAGGATTAGGGTTAGGGTTAGGGTAAGTTTTAGTGTGAGGGTTAATGTTAGAGTGTGGGTTAGGTTTAGTGTGAGTGTTAGGGTGAGTGTTAGGGTGAAGGTTAGGTTTAGTTTTAGGGTTAGGGTGAGGGTGATTGTTAGGGTTAGGCTGAGCGTGAGCGTTAGGGATAGGTTTAATGTTAGGGTTAGGTTTATTGTTAGGGTTAGGGTTAGGTTTAGGGTTAGGGTGAGGGTGAGTGTTAGGGTTAGGGAAAGCATTAGGGTAAGCATGAGGGTGAAGGATGGAGTTAAGTTTAGGATTAGAGTTAGGTTTACGGTTATGCTTAGGGCTAGTGTGATGGTTAGGCTGAGGCTTCAGTTCAGGATTAATTTTAGGGTTAGGGTGAGAGTTAGTGTTAGGGTGATATTTAGGGAAAGGGTGAGGGTTAAATTGAGGTTGAACGTTAGGGTGATTGTGAGGGTTAGGGTTTGGGTGAGGGTTAGGTTGAGGGTGAGGGTTAGGGTTAGCATTATAGTGAGTGTTAGGGTTAGTGTTATGCTGAGAGTGAGTTTTAGGGTTAGGATTATGTTGAGGGTGAGGGTTAGGGTGAGGTTTAGGGTTAGGGTTAGCATTAGGGTTAGCGTGAGGGTGAGGGAGAGGGTTAGGTTTAGCATTAGGGTTAGGTTTGGGGTTAGGCTTAGTGTGAGGGTGATGGTGAGGGTGAGGTTAAGGGTCAGGGTTAGGGTTAGTGTTAAGGTGATGGTTAGGCTGAGGCTTCAGGTCAGGGTTAGGGTTAGGGATAGGGTGAGTGTTAGTGTTAGGGTGATAATTAGGGAAAGTGTGAGTGTTAAGGTGAGGGTGAGGGTTAGGGTGATTGTGAGGGTTAGGTTTTGGGTGAGGGTTAGGGTGACGGTGAGAGTTAGGGTGAGGGTGAGGGTTAAGGTTAGCATTAGCGTGAGCGTTAGGGTTAGGGTTATGTTGAGGGTGAGTTTTAGGGTTAGGGTTATGTTGAGGGTGAGGGTTAGGGTGAGGGTTAGGGTTAGGGTTAGCATTAGGTTTAGCGTGAGGTTGAGGGAGAGGGTTAGGTTTAGGATTAGGGTTAGGTTTGGGGTTAGGCTTAGTGTGAGGGTGAGGCTAAGGGTCAGGGTTAGGGTTAGTGTTAGGGTGAGGGTTAGTGTAAGGGTGATATTTAGGGAAAGGGTGAATCTTAGGGTGACGGTGAGGGTTAGGGTGAGGGTGAGGTTTAGGGTAAGGGTTAACATTAGGGTGATGGTTAGTGTTAGGGTTAGTTTTAGTGTGAGTATTAGTGTTAGGGTTAGGGTGATGGTTAGTGTGAGGGTAAGCTTTAGGGTGAGGTTTAGGTTGAGAGTGAGGTTTAAGGAGAGGGTTAGGTTTAAGGTGAGGGTTAGTTTGAGGGTTAGGGTTAGGATTAGGGTGAGGGTATGTGTTAGGGTGAGGGTTAAAGTTAGGGTGAGGTTTTGGGATACGGTTAAGGTTAGGGTTAGGTTGATGGTGAGGGTGAGTGTTAGTTTTAAAGTTAGGTTCAGGTTGAGGGTAAGGTTCATGGTTAGAATTAGCGTTAGGGTTAAGGTTAGACTAGGGTGAGGGTGAGGGTTAGGGTTAGGGTTGGGGTGATCTGTAGGGTTCGGGCGAGGTTTAGGATTAGGTTTAGGTTTAGGCTGAGGATTAGACTGAGGGTTGGGGTTAGGATTAGGGTTAGGGTTAGGGTTAGGGTTATTGTTAGAGTTAGGCTTAGGGTTAGATTTAGGGTTAAGGTGAGGGTGAGGATGAGTGTTAGGATTAGGCTTAGGAATAGGGTTTTTGTTAGGGTTAGGGTTAGCGTTAGGGTTAGGGTGAGGGTGAGGGTTAGGTTTAGGGTTAGCATTAGGATTATTGTTAGGGTTAGGGTTAGGGTGAGGGTGAGGGTTAGGTTTAGTGTGAGGGTTAGGCTTAGGTTTAGGTTTAGGGTGAGGGTAAGGGTTAGGGTGAGGGTTAGGGTAAGGTTGAGCTTTAGGGTAAGCATTAGGATTAGGGTCAGGCTTAGTGTGAGGGTTAGGGTTAGGTTTAGGGTGAGCGTGAGGGTGAGGGTTAGGGTGAGGGTGAGGTTGAGGGTGTGGGTTAGGTTTAGGATAAGGGAGAGGGTGAAGATTAGGTTTAGGTTTAGGATTAGGGTTACGGTTAGGGTGAGGTTGAGGTTAAGGGTTACCATTAGGTTGAGGTTTAGGGTTAGTGTGAGGGTAGGGTGAGCATGAGGGTAAGGGGTAGGGTGAGGGTTGGGGTGAGGGTGAGACTTAAGGTTAGGGTTAGTGTTAGGGTGAGGGTTAGTGTGAGGGTAAGGGTTAGGGTTTGGTTTAGGGTTAGAGTGAGGATGAGGGTTAAGGTTAGTGTTAGGGGGAGGGTTAGGGTTAGTGTGAGGAGTAGGGTGAAGGTGAGGGTAAGGGTTACGGTGAGGGTTAGGGTTAGGTTTAGGGTTATGGTGGGGGTTAGGGAGAGGTTTGGGGTTAAGGTTAGGGTTATGTTTAGGATGACGGTTAGTGTGAGGGTGATGGTTAAGGTGAGGTTTAGGGTTAGGTTGAGGTTGAGGGTTAGGGTGAGGGATTGGGTGAGGTGTACGTTTAGGGTTAGGTTTAGGGTGAGTGTAAAGGTTAGGATGAGTTTTATGGTGAGGATGAGGTTTAGGGAGAGGTTTAGGGTTAGGTTGAAGGTTAGGGTTAGGATTAGGGTGAGGGTATGTTTTAGGGTGAGGGTTAGGGTGAGGGTTAGGGTTAGGGTGAGGGTTAGGGATATGGTTTGGTTTATGGTTATAGTGACAGTGAGAGTGAGTGTTAGTATTAAGGTTAGGATTAGGGATATGGTTAGGTTTAGGGTTAGGGTGACGGTGAGGGTTAGGGTTAGGGTTAGGGTTAGGGTTAGGGTGAGGGTAAGGTTTAGGGTGAGGTTTAGGGTGAGGGTGGGGGTGAGGTTTAGGGTGAAGGTTAGGGTGAGGATTAAGGTGAGGGTGAGTGTATGTGTTTGATTGAGGGTTTGGTTGAGGGTTAGGTTTAGGGTGAGGGTTAGTGATAGGTTTACGGTTAGGTTTAGGGTGAGGGTGAGGGTGAGGGTGAGGTGTAGGGTTAGGTTCAGGGTGAGGGTGAGGTTCAGGGTTAGGATTAGGGTTTGCGTTAGGGTTACGGTTAGGCTGAAGGTGAGGTTGTGGGTGAGGGTTAGGGTTCGGGTGAGGGTGAGGATTAGGGTGAGTTTTAGTGTGTGGGTTAGTGTTAGGGTTAGTGTGAGGATTAGGGTTAGGGTTATGGTGAAGGTTAGGGTTACGGTTAGATTTAGGGTAAGGTTTAGTGTTACGGTAATGGTGAGAGTGTGGGTTATGTTTAGTGTGAGTGTTAGGGTGAGGTTTAGGTTTAGTGTTAGCTTTAGGGTGAGGGTGAGGGTTAGGGTGAGTGTGAGGGTTAGGGTTAGGGTTTGGGTGAGGGTTAGGGTGAAGGTGAAGTTTAGGGTGAGGTTGAGACTTAGAGTTAGGGTTCAGCTTAGTGTGAGGATAAGGGTTAGGGTTAGGGTTAGGGTAAGTGTGAGGATTAGGGTTAGGGTGAGGGTTAGACTTATGGTGAGGGTGAGGGTTAAGTTTAAGGTTGTGTGAGGGTTAGGGTTAGGGTGAGGGTTAGGGTTAGGTTTTGGGTTAGGGTGAGGGTGAGGGTGAGGGTGAGGGTTAGGGTGAGGGTGAAGTTGAGG
The DNA here is from genome assembly GCF_024711535.1 of Dipodomys merriami. NCBI lineage: Eukaryota > Metazoa > Chordata > Mammalia > Rodentia > Heteromyidae > Dipodomys > Dipodomys merriami. The sequence continues at coordinate 2,443,857 of NW_027206335.1, read as the reverse complement.
GTGATGGTGAGTGTTAGGTTTAGGGTTAGGTTGAGGTTTAGGCTTATTGTGAGGGTTGGATGAGCATGAGGTTAAGGGATAGGGTGAGGGTTAAGGTGAAGGTGAGAGTTAGGGTTAGGGTTAGTGTTTTGTTGAGGGTTCGTGTGAGGGTTAGGGTTAGGGTTAGGTTTAGGGTTAGTGTGAGGATTAGTGTTAGGGTGAGGGTAATTGTTCGGGTGAGGGTTAGGATTAGGGTGAGGGTTATGGTTAGGGTGAGGGTTTGGGTTAGGGTTATTGTTAGGGTTAGGGTTAGGGTTAGAGTTACGGTGAGTGTGAGGTTGAGAGTTAGGGTTAGGGTTAGGGTGAAGTTTAGTGTTAGGGTTAAGGTTAGAGTTAGGTTTAAGGTGAGGGTGAGGTTTAGGGGTAGAGTTAGGATTAGGGTGAGGGTTAGGGTTAGGTGTGTTAGGTTGGGGTTGTAGGTAAGGGTAAATTTGAGGGTTAGGCTGAGGGTGAGGGTTACAGTAAGGGTGAGGGTTAGGGTTAGGGTGAGGGTTAGTGTTAGGTTTAGGGTGAGGGTGAGGGTTAGTTTGAGGATTAGTGTTAGGGTTAGTGTGAGGTTTAGGGTGAAGATGAGGGTTAGGGTAAGTGTTACAGTGAGGTTTACGTTTAGGGTGATGCTTTGGGTTAGTGTGAGCGTTAGTGTTAGCGTTAGGGTTTATGTTAGGGTGAGGGTAAGTGTTAGGGTGAGGGTTAGGGTTCGGGTGAGGGTTATGGTTAGGGTGAGTGTGAGGGTTAGGGTTAGGGTTATTGTTAGGTTTAGGGTTAGAGTTAGGGTTATGGTTAGGGTTAGGCTTAGGGTTAGGGTTGGGATGAAGTTTAGTTTTAGGGTTATGGTTAGAGTTATGTTTAGGGTGAGGGTGAAATTTAGGGTTAGAGTTAGGGTTAGTGTTAGTGTTAGGGTTAGGGTGAGGGTTAGGGTTAGGCTTAAGCTTAGTCTTAGGCTTAGGCCGAGCATGAGGGTGAGGGTTAGGGTTCGGGTTAGGGTGAAGGTTAGATTGTGGTTTAGGGTTAGGATTAGGGTTAGGGTGAGGGCTAGGTTTAAGGTTAGGGTGAGGGCTAAGGTTAGGGATAGAATTAGGTTTAGGATTAGGGGTAGGGTGAGGGTGAGGTTGAGGTTTAGGGTTAGGGTTAGGCTTAGAGTTAGGGTGGGGTTTAGGGTTAGGGTTTGGGTTAGTGTGAGGGTGAGGCTGAGGATTAGGGTAAGGTTTAGGGTTAGGGTTAGTGTTAGGTTTATGGTTAGGGTTAGGGTTAGGATTAGGGGGAGCGTATGTTTTAGGGTGATGGTTAGGGTGTGGGTTAGGGTTAGAGTGAGGGTTAGGGATACGGTCAGGGTTATGGTTAGAGTGATGGTGAGAGTGAGTGTTAGTTTTAAAGTTAGGGTTAGGCTTAGGGTTAGGGATAGTGTTAGGGATACGTTTAGTGTTAGGGTTAGGGTGAAGATGAGGTTTAGGGTTAGGGTTAGGGTCAGAGTAAGGTTTAGGGTGATGTTAGAGGGAGGGGGAGGTTTAGGGTGAGGGTGAGGGTGAGGGTTAGGGTGAGGGTGAGTGTATGTGTTAGATTGAGGGTTAGGTTCAGGGTTAGGTTTAGGGTGAGGGTGAAGCTTAGGGTTACGGTTAGATTCAGGGTGAGATTGAGGTTCAGGGTTAGGATTAGGGTTAGGGTTAGGGTTAGGCTGAAGGTGAGAGTGTTCTTGAGGTTTAGGGTTAGGGTTAGGGTGAGGGTTAGGTTGAATTTTAGTGTGTGGGTTTGTGTTAGGGTTAGTGTGAGGATTAAGGTTAGGGTTATGGTGAAGGTAAGGGTTAGGGTAAGGTTTAGGGTAAGGTTTAGTGTTAGGGTTATGGTGAGAGTGAGGGTTAGGTTTAGTGTGAGTGTTAGGGTGAGGTTTAGCTTTAGTGTTAGCTTTAGGGTGAGGGTGAGGTTTAGGGAGAGTGTGAGGGTTAGGGTTTGGGTGAGGGTTAGGGTGAAAGTGAAGGTTAGGGTGAGGGTGAGACTTAGAATTAGGGTTAGGGTGAGGGTGAGGGTTAGTGTGAGGATAAGGGTTAGGGTTAGGTTTAGGGTTATTGTGATGATGAGGGTTAGGGTGAGGCTTAGGGTGAGGGTGAGGGTTAAGTTTAAGGTTGTGTGAGGGTTAGAGTTAGGGTGAGGGTAAGGGTCAGGTTTTGGGTTAGGGTGAGGGCGAGGTGAGGGTGAGGGTTAGGGTGAGGGTGAAGTTGAGGGTGATGGTGAGGCTTAGAGTTAGGGTTAGCTTGAAGTTTAGGCTTAGTGTGAGGGTTGGGTGAGCATGAGATTAAGGGATAGGGTGAGGGTTAGGGTTAGGGTGAGGGTTATGTTTAGGGTGAGTGTGAGAGTTAGGGTTATTGTTATGGTTAGGGTTAGAGTTAGGGTTATGGTTAGGGTTAGGGTTAGAATGAAGTTTAGTTTTAGGGTTTGTGTTAGAGTTAATGTTAGGGTGAGGGTGAGGGTGAGGGTTAGGGATCAGTTTAGGGTTCGGGTAAGTGTGAAAGTTAGATTGAGTTTTAGGGTTAGGATTAGGGTAAGGGTGAGGGCTAGGGTTAGGGTTAGGGTTCTGGTTAGGGTGAAGGTTAGATTGAGGTTTAGGGTTAGGTTGAGAATTAGGGTTAAGGTTAAGGAATGGGTGAGAGTTAAGTTTAGTTTTAGGGTGAGGATAAAGATGAGGATTAGGGTTAGGATTAGGCTTAGGGTGAGGGCTAGGGTGAGGTTGATGGTTAGGGTTAGTGTTAGATTAAGGTTTAGGGTTTGGTTTATTGTTAGGGTGAGGGTTAGGTTCAGGATTAGGGTTATGTTGAGGGTGAGGATTAGGGTTAGGGTGAGGGTTAGGGTTGGTATTAGGGTTAGCATGAGGGTGAGTGATAGGATTAGGGTTAGATTTAGGGTGAGGGTTAGGTTTAAGGTTAGGATTAGTGTTATTGTTAGGGTCAGGGTTAGAGTTATGGTGAGGGTGAGGGTGAGGGTGGGGGTGAGGGTTAGGGTTAGGGTGAGGTTTAGGGATAGGGTAGAATTAGAGTTAGGGAGAGCTTGAGGTTTAGGGTTAGATTTAGTGTTAGTTGGAGGGTTAGTTCGAGGCCTGGGTTAAGGTTAATTTTAGGGTTAAGGATAGGGTGAATGTTAGGTTGAGGTTTAGGGTTGTGGTTAGGGTTAAGGTTAGGATTAGGGTGAGGCTCACCCTCACCCTAATCCTAATCCTAATCCATAACCCTAATCCTAACCATCACGGTGAGTGTGAGGGTTAGGGTTAGGGTTAGGCTTAGGCTTAAGTTTAGGCTGAGGGTGAGGGTGGGGGCGAGGATTAGGTTTAGGGTGATGGTTAGGATTAGGGTTATGGTGAGGGTTAGGATGAGGGTTAGAATTAAAATTAGGGTTAGGGTGATGTCTAGGGTGAGGGTAATGGTTAGGTTTAGGGTGAAGTTAGGATGAGGTTTAGGGTTAGGGTGAGGTTTAGGGTGAGATTGATGGTAAGGGTAAAAGTGAGGTTTAGGCTGAGGGTGAGGGTTAAGTTAAAGGTGAGGGTTAGGCTTAGGTTTAGGGTTAGGGTGAGGTTTAGATTGAGGATTAGGGTTAGAGTTAGTGTGAGGTTTAGATTGAGTATGAGGGTTAGGGTTAGTGTGAGGGTGAGGGTTAGAATTAGGGTTAGGGTGAGGTCTAGGGTGAATGTGAGGGTTAGGATTAGGGTTATGGTTAGGGTGAGGTTTACAATTAGGCTGAAGGTTAGGTTTAGTGTGAGGGTTAGTGTTAGGGTTAGGGTTAGTATTAGGATGAGGTTTAGTGTTAGGGTGAGGTTTAGAGTTAGGGTGAGGATTATGGTTAGGTTGAGGGTCAGGGTTCTGTTTAGGGTTATTGTTAGGTTTAGGATTAGGGTTCCGGTTCAGGTGAGGATGAGAGTTAGGGTTAGGGTTAAGGTGAAGTTTAGTGTCAGGGTTAGGGTTAGAGTTAGTGTTAGGGTGTGGGTGAGGTATAGGGGTACAGTTAGGTTTAGGATGAGGGTTAAGGTTAATGTGCGGGTTATCATGGGGGTGAAGGTAAGGGTAAAGATGAGGGTTAGGCTGAGGGTGAGGGTTATGGTAAGGGTGAGGGTTTGGGTTAGGGTGAGGGATAGTGTTAGCTTTAGGGTGAGGGTGAAGGTAATATTGAGGATTAGTGTTAGGGTTAGTGTGAGGTTTAGGGTGAGGATGAGGGTTAGTGTTAGGGTGAGGGCTATGGTGAGTTTGAGGGTTAAGGTTAGTGTTAGGGTGAGGTTTAGGTTTAGGGTGATTTTTAGGGTTAGTGTGAGGTTTAGTGAGAGGGTTAGCGTTAGTGTTAGGGTGAGGGTAAGTGTTAGAGTGAGGGGTAGGGTTAGGGTGAGGGTTATTGTTAGGGTGAGGGTTAGGTTAGGGTTAGGTTTATTGTTAGGATTAGGGAAAGGGTTAAGGTTACGGTGAGGGTGAGGGTTAGGGTTAGGGTTAGGATGAGGTTTAGGTTTAGGGTTAGTGTTAAAGTGAGGGTTAGGCTGAGGGTTAGGGTTAGGTTTAGGCTTAGGCTTTCGCTTAGTCTTAGGCTGAGCATGAACTTGAGTGTTAGGGTGAGGGTTAGGGTTAGGGATAGGGTTAGGGTGAGGGTTAGGATGAGGTTTAGGATTAGGATAAGTGTAAGGGTGAGAGCTAGGCTGAGGATTAGGGTGAGGGTTAGGGTAAGGGATAGGGCTTGGTTTAGGATTAGGGTTAGGGTGAGGGTGAGTGTGAGAATTAGGATTAGGGTTAGGGTTAGGCTTAGAGTTAGGATGAGGGTTAAGGTTAGGGTTTGGGTTAGGGTGAAGCTTAGGGTTAGGGTTATGTTTAGCCTTAGAGTTAGGGTGATGGTTATGGTTAGGGTTTGGGTTAGGGTCAGGGTGAGGCTGAGGATTAAGGTTAGTTTTAGGGTTAGGTTTGGCTTTAGGGTTAGTGTTAGCTTTAGGGTTAGGGTTAGGGTTACCCTGAGGGTTAGGGTTAGGGTTAGGGTTAGGCTGAGGGTGAGGTGGGGTTGAGGATTAGTGTTATGTTTACGGTTAGTCTTAGGGTTAGGGTTATGTTTAGGTTGAAGTTTAGGATTGGGGTTATGGTTATTGTTAGGGTTAGGTTTAGGGTTAAGGTTACGGTGAGGGTGAGGGTGAGGGTTAGGGTTAGGGTTAGGTTGAGGTTTAGGGTTTAGGTAAGGGTTAGAGTTAAGTTTAGGGTGAGAGTGAGGTTTAGGGTCAGAGTTAGGTTTAGGGTGAGGGTTAGGTTGAGGGTTAGGGTTAGGGTTAGGTTTAGGGTTAGCGTTAGGGTGAGAGTTACTTGGAGGTTTTGGGTTAGGGAAAGGGTTAGGATTAGGGTAAGGATGAGGGTGCATGCGTTTGTTAGGGTTAGGTTTTGGGTTAGGAATAGGGATAGGCTGAGGGTGAGTTTGAGGGTGAGGGTTAGGGTTACTGTGAGGGTTAGAGTAAGGGTTAGGGGGAGGGTTAGGATGAGTGTTAGGGTTAGGTTTAGGGTTAGGGTGAGAGCTAGGGTGTGGGTGAAGTTTAGGTTTAGGGTTAGGATGAGGGTTAGGTTTAGGGTTAAGGTGAGAGTTAGGGTTCGGTTTAAGTTTAGGTTTAGGTTGAGGGTTTTGGTGAGGGTGAGGGTTAGGTTTAGGTTGAGGGTTAGGGTTCGTTTGAGGGTTAGGGTGAGGGTGAAGTTTAGGGTTAGGTTTAGGGTTAGGGTAAGGCTGAGGTTGAGGGTTAAGTTTAGGGTTAGGATTAGGTTTAAGGTAAGGGTTAGGTTGAGTGTGAGCATTAGGGTTAGGGTTAGGGTTAGGCTTAGAGTTAGGCTAAGGGTGAGGTTTAGGGTGAGGGTTAGGGTTAGGGTGAGTTAGGGTTAGGGTTAGGGTGAGAGTTAGGGTTCGGTTAAGTTTAGGGTTAGGGTCAGTGTTAGGGTTAGCATTACGGTGAGCGTGAGGGTTAGGTTGAGGGTTATGGTTAGGGTTAGGGTTAGGGTGAGGGTTAATTATAGGGTTAGGGTGTGGGTAAGGATGAGGATTAGGTTTAACATTAGGGTTAGTGTGAGGGCTAAGGTAATGGTGATGGTTAGGGTTAGTGTTAGATTAAAGTTTAGGTTTATGGTTAGGGTTAGTGTGAGCGTTAGCTTGAGGGTTAGGGTTACAGTGAGGGTGAGGGTTAGGGTTATGATGAGGGTTAGGTTTAGGATTAGGGTTAGGGTGAAGGGGAGTGTTGGGATTAGGGTTAGGTTTATAGTTAGGGTTAGGTTTAGGGTTAGGATTAGTGTTATTGTTAGGGTTAGCATTAGAGTTATGGTGAGGGTGAGGGTGAGTGTTAGGGTTAGGGTTAGGGTTAGGTTTAGGATTAGGGTTAAGATTAGGGTGAGTGTGAGGTTTAGGGTTCGATTTAGGGTTAGTTGGAGGGTTGGGTCGAGGGTGAGGGTTAGGTTTAGTTTTAGGATTAAGGTTAGGGTGAGGGTTAGGTTGAGGTTTAGGTTTAGGGTTAGGGTTAGGGTAAGGATTAAGGTGAGGGTGAGTATGAGTGTGAGGGTTAGGGTTAGGCTAGGCTTAGGCTTAGGGTTAGGCTGAGGGTTAGGGTGGGGGTGAGGATTAGGTTTAGGGTGATGGTTTGGAATAGGGTTATTCTGAGGGTCAGGATGAGGGTTCAAATTAGGATTAGGTTAGGGTGAGGGCTGGGGGAGGGGGAGGGTTAGGCTTAGGGTGACGGTTAGGTTTACGTTTAGGGTGAGGGTTAGGATGAGTTTTAGGGTGAGGATGATGGTAAGGGTGAAGGTGAGGTTTAGGCTGAGGGTGAGGGTTAAGTTAAGGGTGAGGGTTAGGGTTGGGTTTAGGGTTAGGGTGTGGTTTAGGGTGAGGATGAAGGTTAGGGTTAGTGTGAGGTTGAGGGTTAGAATTAGGGTTAGGGTGAGGTCTAGGGTGAGGGTGAGGGTTAGCATTAGAGTTAGGGTTAGGTTGTGGTTGAGGATTAGGGTGAGGGTTAGGCTGAGTGTGAGGGTTAATGTTAGGGTTAGGGTTAGTGTTAGGATGAGGTTTAGTGTTAGGGTGAGGGTTAGAGTTAGGGCGAGGGTTATGGTTAGTGTGAGGGTTAGGGTGAGGGTTAGGGTGATTGTTAGGTATATGGTTAGGGTTCCGGTTCAGGTGAGGGTGAGGGTTAGGGTTAGTGGTAGGGTGAGGTTTAGGCGTACAGTTAGGTTTAGGATGAGGGTTAGGGTTAGTGTGCGGGTTAGCATGGGGGTGAGTGTAAGGGTAAAGATGAGGTTTAGGCTGAGGGTGAGTGTTATGGTAAGGGTGAGGGTTAGGGTTAGGGTGAGGGTTAGTGTTAGCTTTAGGGTGAGTGTGAGGGTTATATTGAGGATTAGTGTGAGGTTTAGTGTGAGGTTTAGGGTGAGGATGAGGGTTAGGTTTAGGGTGAGGCCTATGGTGAGTTTGAGAGTTAAGGTTAGTGTTAGGGTGAGGTTTAGGGTTAGGATTAGGGTTAGGTTGAGGGCTAGGTTTAGGGTGAGGGTTAGGGTTAGTGTTAGTGTGAGTTTTAGGTTTAGGGTTAGGGTTAGGTTTAGGGTGAGGGTTAGGATGAGGGTTAGGGTTACGTAAGGGTGAGGGCTAGGGTTTGGGTGAAGGTTAGAGTTAGGTTTAGAGTTAGGATGAGGGTGAGGGTTAGGATTAGGGTTAGGGTTAGGGTTATTGTTAGGGTTACGGTTATGGTGAGGGTGAGGGTGAGGGTGAGGGTTAGGGTGAGGGTTAGGTTGAGGTTTTTAGTGTTAGGGTTAGGGTTAGAGTTAGGGTTAGGGTGAGGTTAGGGTTAGGGTTACTCTGAGGGTTAGTGTTTGGTTTAGGGTATGGGTTACGGTGAGGGTTGTGGTTAGGGTGAGGGTTAGGATTAGGGTTAGGTTATTGTTAGGGTTAGGTTTAGGTTTTGGGTTAGGGTTAGAGTTACGTTTAGGGTGAGGGTGAGGTATAGAGTTAGAGTTATTGTAAGGGTGAGGGTTAGCTTGAATGTTAGGGTTAGGGTTAGTGTTAGGTTTAGGGTTAAGTTTAGGGTGAGGGTGAGGTTAGGGTTGGGGTTATGGGGAGGTTCAGGAAGAGGGTTAGGGTTAGGATTAGGGCTAGGTTGAGTGCTATTTTGAAGGTCAGGTTTAGGCTTAGGGTTAGGGTGAGGTTTAGTTTTAGGGATAGGGTGAGGGTGAGGTTTAGGTTTAGAGTTAGGGTAAGGGTGAGGCTGAGGATGAGGGTTAGCGTTAGGGTTAGTGTTAGAGTTAGGGTTAGGGTGAGGGTTAGGATTAGGGTGAGGGTAATGGTGAGGGTTAGGCTTAGGCTTAGGTTACGATTAGGATTAGGGTAAGGGATAGGGTAAGTGAGATGGTTAGGGTTAGGGTTAGGCTTAGGCTTAGGTTTAGGCTGAGAGTGAAGGTGAGTTTGAGGGTTAGGGTTAGGGTGAAAGTTAGGTTTAGGGTTAGGGTGAGACTTAGGATTCGATTATATTTAGGGTTAGGGTGAGGGTTAGGGTTAGGTTTAGGGTTAGGGTGAGGGCTAGGGTGAGGGTGAGGTTTAGGGTTTGTGTTAGGGTAAGGTTTAATGTTAGGGTTAGGGTTTGAGTTACGGTTAGGATGAGGGTTAGGGTTACTGTGAGGGTGAGGGTTAGTGTTAGGTTGAGGGTTAGTGTTACGATTATGGTTAGGGTGAGGGTGAGTTTTAGGATTAGGGTTAGGTTTATTGTTAGGATTACTGTTATGGTTACTGTTAGGGTTAGAGTTATGGTGATGGTGAGGGTGAGTGTGAGGGTGAGGGTTAGGGTTAGGGTGAGGTTTAGGATTAAGTTTAGGATTAGGGTTAGGATGACGGGGAGGTTAAGGGTTGGATTTCGGGTTAGTTGTAGGATTAGGTCCAGCGTTAATGTTAGGGTTAGTGTTAGGGTTAAGGTTAGGGTGAGGTTTAGGTTGAGGATTAGTGTGAGGGTTAGTGTGAGATTTAGGGTTTAGGATGAGGTTTAGGGTTAGGGTTAGGTTTAGGATTAATGTTAGTGTTAGGCTTAAGTTGAGGGTTAGTGTGAGGGTGAGGTTTAGGGTTAGGGTTAGGATTCGGATTCGGATTAGGGTTAGGGTGAAAGATAGTTTGAGGATTAGGTTTAGGGATAGGGTTAGGCTTAGGATTAGGCTGAGGTTGAGGTTGAGGGTGAGGGTTATGGTTATGGTGAGGGTTAGGATCAGGATATGTGTGAGAGTTAGGATTCAGGTTAAGTTTAGGGTTACGGTGAGGGTTAGGGTAAAGGTTACAGTGAGGGTAAGGGTTAGGGTTAGGTTGAGGGTTAGGGTTAGGCTTAGGGTTAGTGTGAGGGTGAGGGTGAGGTTTACGGTCAGTGTTAGGGTGAGGGTTAGGATGAGGGTTAGGGTTAGGATTAGGGTTAGGGGGAGGGCTATGGTGAGGTTGAGGTTTAGGTTTAGGGTTAGTGTGAGGTTTAGGATGAGGGATAGGGTTAGGATTAGGGTTAGGCTGAGGGCTCGGTTGAGGGTGAGGGTTAGAGTAAGGGTTAGGCTTAGGCTTAGGGTTAGGCTGAGCATGAGGTTGAGAGTGAGGTTTAGGGTTATGGTGATGGTTAGGTTTAAGGTTAGGGTGAGGGTTAGGATGAGGTTTAGGGTTAGGGTGAGTTTTAGGGTGAGGATGATGGTAAGAGTAAGGTGAGGTTAAGGCTGAGGTTGAGGGTTAAGATAAGGGTGAGGGTTAGGGTTAGGTTTATGGTTAGGGTTAGGGTTAGGATGAGGGTTAGATTGAAGATTAGGGTTAGAGTTAGGGTTAGTGTGATGTATAGGGTGAGGATGAGGGTAGGGAGAGGGTGAGGGTTAGAGTTAGGGTTAGGGTTAGGGTGAGCTTTAGGATTAGGGTGAGGGTTAGGGTTAGTGTGAAATTTAGTGTTAGGGTAAGGGTTAGAGTTAGGGTGAGGGTGTTAGGGTCAAGGTTAATGTTAGTGTTAGGGTTATGTTTAGGGTGAGGGTTAGTGTATTGGTTAGGGTTATTGTTAGGGTTATTGTTAGGGTTATTGTTAGGGTAACAGTTACTGTGAGTGTGAGGCTTAGGGTTAGGGTTAGGGTGAGATTGAGGCAGAGTTGGAGGGTAAGGTTTAGGGTTAGTGTTAGAGTTAGGGTTAGGGTGATGGTTAGGGTGAGGATGAGTGTGAGGGTGAGGGTTAATCTTAGGGTTAGGATTAGGATTAGTGTAAAGGTTCGGGTGAGTGTGAGGGTTAGGGTTAGGCTTAGGCTTAGGCTTAGGGTTCGGCTGAGAGTGACGGTGAGGTTGAGGGTTAGGGTTAGGGTGAGGGTGAGGGCTAGGTTGATGATGAGGGTTATTGTCAGTGTTTGGGTAAGGTTTAGGGTTAGGGTTAGGGTTTCGTTTAGGGTTAGGTTGAGGGTTATTGTTACGGTGAGGTTGAGGGTTAGAGTTAGGTTGAGGGTTAGGGTTAAATTATGTTTAGGGAGAGGGTGAGTGTTAGGATTAGGGTTAGATTTATGGTTAGGTTTAGGGTTAGGGTTAGGGTTAGGGTGAGGTTTAGGTTTAGGGTTAGGGTGAGGGTGAAATTTAGCGTTAGATTTAGGCTTAGTTGGTGGGTTAGGTCGAGCGTTAATATTAAGTTTAGTGTTAGGGTTAAGGTTAGGGTGAGGGTTAGGTTGAGGTTTAGTGTTAGGGTTAGGGTTAGGATTAGGCTTAGGGTGAGTTGAGTGTGAGGGTTAGGCTGAGGGTGAGGGAGTGGGTGAGGATTATGGTTAGGGTGATGTTTAGGGTTCCGGTTAAGGTGAGGGTTAGGATGAGGGTTAGGGATAGGCTTAGGGTTAGGGTGAGGGCTAGGGTGATGGTGAGGGTTAGGGTAAGTGTTAGGCTTAGGGTTAGGCTGAGCATGCGGGTGAGGGTGAGGTTTAGGGTTAAGTATAGGGTGAGATTTAGTGTTAGGGTTAGGGTTAGAGTTAGGGTTAGGACGAGAGTGAGGGTTAGGGGTAGGGTTAGGGTCAGCGTGAGGGTTAGGGTTCGGGTGAGGGTTAGGGTGGGGGTGACGGTAAGGGTAAACGTGAGGGTTAGGATGAGGGTGAGGGTTATGGTAAGGGTGAGGGTTAGGTTTAGGATGAGCTTTAGGGTTAGGGTGAGTGTGAGGGTTAGATTGAGGATTAGTGTTAGGGTTAGTGTGATGTTTAGGATGAGGATGAAGGTTAGGTTTAGGGTGAGGGGTAGGGTAAGGGTGAGAGTGAGGGTTAGATTGAGGACTAGTTTTTGGGTTAGTGTGAGGTTTAGGGTGAGGTTGAGGTTTAGGGTTAGGGTTAGGGTTAGGATTAATTTTAGGATTAGGCTTAAGGTGAGGGTTAGGGTGAGGGTGAGCTTTAGTGTTAGTGTTAGGATTAGGATTAGGGTTAGGGTTAGGGTGAGTGTGAGGGTTAGTGTTAGGGTTAGGGTTAGCCTTAATGTTAGGCTGAATGTGAGGGTGAGGGTGAGGGTTACGGTGAGGGTGAGGGTTAGGGTTAGGGTTAGGGTCAGAGTTAGGGTTAGGGTTAGGTTGAGGGTTAGGTTGAGGGTTAGGGTGAAGGTGAGGGTGAGGGTGAGGGTTAGTGTTAGGATGAGGGTTAGGATGAGTGTTAGGTTTAGGATTAGGTTTAGGGTGAGGCCTAGGGTGAGGGTGATGTTTAGGGTTAGGTTTAGGGTGAGGTTTAGGGTTAGGGTTAGGGTGAGGGTCAGGTTTAGGGTTAGTGTTAAGGTTAGGGTGAAGCTGAGGGTGAGGGTTAGGGTTAGGGTTAGTGTTAGAGTTAGGGTTACAGTGAGGGTTCGGGTGAGTTTGAGGTTTAGGCTTAGTGTTGGGATTAGGATTAGGGTACAGGTTAGGGTAAGTGTGAGGGTCAGGGTTAGGGTTAGCCTTATGGTTAGGCTGAGGGTGAGGGTGAGGGATAGGGTTAGGTTGAGAGTTTGTGGTAGGATTAGGGTGAGTGTTAGGGTTCGGGTTATGTTTAGGGTTAGGGTGAGGGTTAGGGTTATGGTGAGTGCTAGGGTTAGTTTGAGGGTTAGGGTTAGGATTAGGATTAGGGTGAGGTTTAGTGTTAGGGTTAGGGTGAGGGTTGGATTAGGATTAGGGTTAGGATTAGGGTTAGGGTGAGGGCTATCGTGAGGGTGAGTGTTACAGTGAGGGGGTAGGGTTAGTGTTAGGGTGAGGATTAGGGTTATGATTTGGGTTAGTGTAAGGGTAAGTTTTAGGGTTAGATTTAGGGTTAGGGGGAGGGTTAGGTCGAGGGTTAAGGTTACGGTCATTGTTAGTGTTAAGGTTATGGTGAAGGTTAGGTTGAGGTTTAGGTTTAGGGTTAGGGTTAGGATTAGGGTTAGGGTGAGTGTATGTGAGGGTTAGGGTTAGGCTTAGGCTTAGGGTTTGGGTTATCCTGAGGGTGAGGTTGGGGGTGAGTATTAGGGTTAGGGTGATGGTTAGGGTTAGGGTTAGGGTGATGGTTAGGATGAGGGATAAGGTTAGGATTTGTTTTAGTGTCAGGGCTAGTGTGTGGGTGAGGTTTATAGTAAGGTATAGGCTTAGGTTTCGGGTTAGGCTGAGCATGAGGTTGAGGGTGAGTGTTAGGTTTATGGTGATGGTTAGGTTTAAGTTTAGGTTGAGGGTTGGGATGAGGTTTAGGGTTAGAATGAGGATGATAATAAGAGTAAATGTGAGGTTTAGGCTGAGGATGAGGAATAAGATAAGGGTGAGGGTTAGGGTTAGGGTTAGCTTTTGCATTAGGTTTAGGGTTAGTGTGCGGTTTAGATTGAGGATTAGGGTTAGGTTTATGGTTAGTGTGAGGTTTAGGGTGAGGATTAGGGTAAGGGTTAAGGTGAGGGTGAGTGTTAGAATTAGGGTTAGGGTGAGGGCTAGAGTGAGGGTGAGGGTTACAGTTAGGGTTAGGGTGAGGTTTAGGATTAGGGTGAGGTTTAGGGTTATTGTGAGGGTTAGTCTTATGTTTAGAGTTAGTGTTAGCGTGAGGTTAAGTGTTAGGGTAAGGGTTAATGTTAGGGTGAGGATTATGGTTAGGGTGAGGGTTCGGGTTAGGTTTAGGGTGAGGTTTAGTGTTAGGGTTAGGGTTAGAGTTAGGGTTAGCGTGAGAGTGAGGTTTAGGTTTAGAGTTAGGGTAAGGTTGAGGCTGAGGTTGAGATTTGGGTTTAGTGTTAGTGTTAGAGTTAGGGTTAGGGTGAGGTTTAGGGTGAGGGTGAGGGTGATGGTGAGGGTTAGGCTTAGGATTGGGATTAGGATAAGTGTAAGGCTTAGGGTGAGTGTGAGTGTTAGGGTTAGGCTTAGGCTTAGGCTTAGGGTTAGGCTGAGAGTGAGGGTGAGTTTGAGGGTTAGGGTTAGGGTGAGGGTTAGCGTTAGGTTCAGGGTGAGAGTTAGGGTTCGGGTTAAGTTTAGGGTTAGGGTGAGCGTTAGGGTAACAGTTACAGTGAGGGTGAGGGATAGAGTTAGGTTGAGGGTTAGGGTAAGTTTTAGGGTTAGGGTGAGATGAGGGTGAGGGTTAGGGTTAGTGTTAGGATGAGGGTTAGTTTAAGGATTAGGGTTAGGGTGAGGGCTAGGGTGAGGGTGAGGTTTATGGTTTGGGTTAGGCTGAGGTTTAGGGTTAGGTTTAGGCTTAGGGTTAGGGTGAGGGTGAGGTTTAGGGTTAGAGTTAGGGTTTGGGTGAGGCTGAAGATGAGGTTTAGGGTTAGGCTTAGTGATAGAGTTAGGGTTAGGGTTAGGGTGAGGTTTAGGATTAGGGAGGGGGAGGGTTGGGGTTAGGGTTAGGATTCAGATAAGGGTTAGGGTGAGTGTGAGAGTTAGTGTTAGGGCTAGGCTTAGGCTTAGGGTTTTGCTGAGCGAGAGGTTGAGCGTGAGGGTTAGGGTTAGGGTGATGGTTAGGATTATGGTTAGGGTGAGGGTTAGGAGGAGGTTTAGGGTTAGGGTGAGGGTTAGGTTGAGGATGTTGGTAAGGGTTAAGTTGAGGTTTAGGCAGAGGGTGAGGGTTACGATAAGGGTGGGGGTTTGGGTTAGGTTTAGGGTTAGGGTTATGGTTAGGGTGAGGGTTAGATTGAGGATTAGGGTTAGGGTTAGGGTTAGTGTGAGGTTTAGAGTGAGGATGAGGGTTAGGGTTAGGGTGAGGGTGAGGGTTAGAATTAGGGTTAAGTTGAGGCCAAGGGTGAGGGTGAGGGTTAGAGTTAGGGTTAGGGTTAGGGTGAGGTGTAGGATTAGGGTGAAGGTTAGGGTTAGTTTGACGGTTAGTATTAGGGTTAGGGTTAGTGTTAGAGTGAGGGTAGGTGTTAGGGTTTGGGTTCATGTTAGAGTGAGGGTTATGTTTATGGTGAGAGTTAGGGTTAGGATTAGGGTTATTGTTAGGGTTAGGGTTACGGTTACGGTTATGATGAGGGTGAGGGTTGGGTAAGGGTTAGGGTTAGGTTTAGTGTTAGTGTTATTGTTAGAGTTAGGTTAAGTGTAAGGGTGAGGTTTAGGGTTAGAGTTAGGGTAAGGGTGAGGCTGAGGTTGAGGGTTAGGTGTAGGGTTAGTTTTAGAGTTAGGGTTAGGTTGAGGGTTTGGGTGAGGGTGAGGGTGAGGGTTAGGCTTAGGGTTAGGATTAGGATTAGGGTAAGTTTTAGGGTGAGTGTGAGCGTTAGGTTTAGTGTTAGGCTTAGGCTTATGGTTAGGCTGAGAGTGAGGTTGAGGTTGAGGTTTAGGGTTAGGGTGAGGGTTAGGGTTAGGGTTAGGGTGACAGTTAAGGTTCAGTTAATTTTACGGTTAGGGTGCGGGTTAGGGTAAGGCTTACAGTGAGGGTGAGGGATAGTGTTAGGTTGAGCGTTAGGGTTAGGGTTAGGGTGAGGGTGAGGGTGAGGGTTAGGGTTAGTTTTAGGGTGAGGCTTAGGATGAGTGTTAGGTTTAGGATTAGGATTAGGGTGAGGGGTAGGGTGACGGTGAGGTTTACGTTTAGGGTTAGGGTGAGGGTGAGTTTTAAGGTTCGAGTTAAGGTTAGGGTGAGGCTGAGGGTGAGGGTTAGTGTTAGGTTCAGTGTTAGTGTTAGGGTGACCTTGAAGGTTAGGGTGAGGGTAAGGGTTAGCCTTAGTTTTAGGATTAGGTTTAGTGTATGGGTTAGGGTGAGTGTGAGGGTTAGGGTTAGGGTGAGAGTTAGGGGTAGAGTTAGTGTGAGAGTTAGGTTTCGGGTTAAGTTTAGGGTTATGGTGAGGGTTAGGGTTATTTTGAGGGTTAGGGTTAGGCTTAGGATTAGGGCAAGGGTAGGGTTAGGGTTAAGGTTACGGTTAGGATGAGGATTAGGGTTAGGATTAGGGTTAGGGTGAAGGCTAGGGTGAGGGTGAGGGTTAGGGTTATTGTTTGGGTGAGATTTAGGGTTAGGGTTAGGGTGAGCTTTAGGTTGAGGGTTAGGGTTACAGTGAGGGTGAGGTTTAGGGTTAGAGTCAGGGTTAGGGTTAGGATTGGGGTTAGGGTCATGGTGAGTTTTAGGGTTAGATTTAGGGTTAGGTGGAGGTTAAGGTCCAGGGTTAGGGTTAGGATTAGTGTTAGGGTTAAGGTTAGGGTGAGGGTTAGGTTGATATTAAGGGTTAGGGTTATTGTAAGGGTTAGGATTAGGGTGAGGGTTAGGGTATGTGAGGGATAGGGTTATGGTTAGGCTTAGGGTTAGGGTTATGCTGAGGGAGAGGGTGGGGGTTAGGATTAGGGTTAGGGTGATGGTTACGGTTAGGGTTAGGGTGAGGGTTAGGATGAGGGATAGGGTTAGGATTAGGGTTAGGGTGAGTGCTAGGGTGAGGGTGAGGGTTAGAGTAAGGTTTAGGCTTAGGTTTAGGGTGAGGCTGAACTTGAGGTTCAGGGTGAGGGCTAGGGTTAGGGTGATGGTTAGGTTTAAGGTTAGATTGAGGGTTAGGATGAGGTTTAGGGTTAGGGTGAGCTTTAGGGTGAGGATGATGGTAAGGGTAAAGGTGAGGTTTATGCTGAGGTTGAGGGTTAAGATAAGGGTGAGAATTAGGGTTAGGTTTATGTTTAGGGATAGGTTGAGTGTTAGATTGAGGATTAGGGTTAGGGTTATGGTTAGTGTGAGGTTTAGGCTGAGGATGAGGGTTAGAGTTACGGTGAGGGTGAGGGTTAGAATTAGGGTTAGGATGAGGGCTAGGGTGAGGGTGAGGGTTAGAGTTAGGGTTAGGGTTAGTGTGAGATTTAGTGTTAGGGTTAGGGTTAGTGTTAGGGTGAGGGTAATTGTTAGGGTGAGGATTAATGTTAGGGTGAGGGTTATAGTTATGGTTAGGGTTAGGGTTATTGTTAGGGCTAGGGTTAAGGTTACTGTGAGGGTGAAGGTTAGGGTTAGGGTTAGGATGAAGTTTAGTGTAAGGGTTAGGTTTATAGTTAGAGTAAATTTGAAGCTGAGCTTGAGGGGTAGGTTTAGTATTAGTGTTATAGTTAGGTTTAGAGTTATGGTGAGAGTGAGGGTGAGGGTGAGGGTGAGTGTTAGGTTTGGGTTAGGGTGAGGTTTCGGTTTATGTTTAGGGTTAGGGTTTGGCTGAGGGTGAGGTTTAGGGTTAGAGTTAGGGTTAAGGTGAGTCTGAGGTTGAGGGTTATGGTTAGGGTTAGTTTTAGAGTTAGGGTTACAGTGAAGGTTCGGTTGAGGGTGAGTGTTAGGCTTAGTGTTAGGATTAGGATTAGTGTAAGGGTTCGTGTGAGTGTGAGGTTTAGGGTTAGGGTTAGTCTTAGGGTTAGGCTTAGAGTGAGGGTGAGGGTGAGGGTTAGGGTTAGTGTGAGGCTTAGGGTTAGGTTAAGAGTGAGAGTTAAGGTTCGGTTAAGTATAGGGTTAGGGTGAGGATCAGGGTTAGGATTAGGGTGATGGTGAGGGCTAGGGTGATAGTGGGGGTTAGGGTTATTGTTAGGGTAAGGTTTTGGGTTAGGTTTTGGTTTTTGGTTACAGTTAGGATGAGGCTTAGGGTTACGGTGAGGGTGAGGGTTAGGGTTAGGTTGAGGGTTAGGGTTAAGATTATGGTTAGTGTGTGGGTGAGTTTTAGGATTATGGTTAGGGTTATTGTTAGGTTTAGGGTTAGGATTAGTGTTATTGTTAGGGTTAGGTTTAGAGTTATGGTGAGGGTGGGTGTGAGGGTTAGGGTTAGTGTTAGCATGAGGTTTAGGGTTAGGGTTAGGATTAGGTTGAGGGTGAGGGTGAGGTTTAGGGTTAGATTTAGGGTTAGATTTTAGGTTGGAGGGTAAGGTCGAGCGTTAATATTAGGATTAGTGTTCGGGTTAAGGTTAGGATGAGGGTTAGGTTGAGGTTTAGGGTTAGGGTTAGAGTTAGAATGAGGGTTAGGGTGAGGGTGAGTGTGAAGGATAGTGTTAGGGTTAGGCTTAGGCTTAGGGTTAAGCTAAGGTTGAGAGTAGGGGTGAGGATTAGGGTTAGGGTGATGGTTAGTCTTTGGGTTAGGGTTATGGTTAAGATGAGGTTATGTTTAGGCTTAGGGTTAGGGTGATGGCTAGGGTGAGGGTGAGGGTTAGGGTAAAGGTAAGGGTTAAGTTTAAGCTTAGGGTTAGGCTGAGCATGAGGTTGAGGGTGAGGGTTAGGGTTAGGGATAAGGTGAGGTTTAGTGTTAGGATTAGGGTTAGAGTTAGGGTTAGGTTTAGGGGTAGGGATAGGGTCAGGGTGAGGGTTAGGGTTCGGGTAAGGGTTAGGGTGGGGGTGACGATAAGGGTAAAGGTGAGGGTTAGGCTGAGGGTGAGGGTTATGGTAAGGGTGAGGGTTAGGTTTACGATGAGGGTTAGGGTTAGGGTTAGGCTAAGGGTGAGGGTTAGATTGAGGATTAGTGTTAGGGTTAGTGTGAGGTTTAGGGTGAGGATGAGTTTTAGGGTTAGGGTTAGGGTTAGGATTAATGTTAGGGTTAGGCTTAAGGTGAGGGTTAGGGTGAGGGTGAGCTTTAGTGTTAGTGTTAGGATTAGGATTAGTGTTATGTTCAGGGTGAGTGTGAGGGTTAGTGTTAGGGTTAGGGTTAAGCTTAGTTTTAGACTGAATGTGAGGGTGAGGGTGAGGGTTACGGTGAGGGTTAGTGTTAGGGTTAGGGTGAGAGTTAGGGTTAGGTTAGGTTGATGGTTAGGGTGAGGGTTAGGGTTAGGGTGAAGGTGAGGGTGAGGGTGAGGGTTAGTGTTAGGGTGAGGGTTAGGATGAGGGTTAGGGTTAGTATTAGGGTTAGGGTCAGGGCTAGGGTGAGGGTGAGTTTTAGGTTTAGGTTTAGGGTGAGGTTTGGGATTAGGTTTAGTGTTAGGGTTAGGGTGAGGGTCAATGTTTAGGGTTAGAGTTAAGGTTACGGTGAGGCTGAGGGTGAGGGTTAGGGTTAGGGTTAGTGTTAGAGTTAGGGTTACAGTGATGGTTCGGGTGAGGGTGAGGTTTAGGCTTAGTGTTAGGATTAGGATTAGGGTACAGGTTAGTGTTACAGTGAGGGTTAGGGTTAGGGATAGGGTTAGCCTTATGTTTAGGCTGAGGCTGAGGGTGAGGGTGAGGGATAGGGTTAGGGTGAGAGTTAGGGGTAGGATTAGAGTGAGTGTTAGGGTTCGGGTTATGTTTAGGGTTAGGGTGAGGGTTAGGGTTATGGTGAGTGTTAGGGTTAGGTTGAGGGTTAGGGTTTGGTTGAGGGTTAGGCTTAGGGTGATGGTAAGTGTTAGGCTTTGGGTGATGGTTAGGATGAGGATTAGGGTTAGGATTAGGTTTAGGGTGAGGGCTAGGGTGAGGGTGAGGGTTAGGGTTAGTGTTTGAGTGAGGTTTAGGGTTAGGGTTAGTGTTCGGGTGAGGGTTAGGATGAGGGTTAGGGTTACAGTGAGGGTAAGGGTTAGGGTAAGTGTGATGGTTAGGGTTAGGATTTGGGTTAGGGTGAGGGTGAGTTTTAGGGTTAGATTTATTATTAGGGGGAAGGTTAGGTCGAGGGTTAGGGTTAGCGTTAGGGATAAGGTTAGGGTGAGGGTTAGGTTGAGGTTTAGGGTTAGAGTTAGGGTGAGGGTGAGGGTATGTGAGGGTTAGGGTTAGGCTTAGGGTTAGGCTGAGAGTGAAGGTGAGGTTGAGGGTTAGGGTGAGGGTGAGGGTTAGAGTTCGGTTCAGGGTGACAGTTAGGGTTCGGGTTAAGTTTAGGGTTAGGGTGAGGGTTAGGGTAACAGTTTCAGTGAGAGTGAGGGTTAGGGTTAGGTTGAGGGTTAGGGTAAGGTTTAGGGTTAGGGTGAGGGTGAGTGTGAGGGTTAGGGTTAGTGTTAGGGTGAGGGTTAGGATGAGGGTTAGTTTAAGGATTAGGGTTAGGGTGAGGGATAGGGTGAGGGTGAGGTTTATGGTTTGGTTTAGGCTGAGGTTTAGGGTTAGGTTTAGGCTTAGGGTTAGGGTGAGGGTGAGGTTTAGGGTTAGAGTTAGTGTTTGGGTGAGGCTGAGGGTGAGTGTTAGGGTTAGGCTTAGTGTTAGAGGTAGGGTTACGGTGAGTGTTAGTGTGAGGTTGAGGGTTGGGGTTAGGGTTAGGATTCAGGTAAGGGTTAGGGTGAGTGTGAGAGTTAGGGTTAGGGCTAGTCTTAGGCTTAGGTTTAGGCTGAGCGAGAGGTTGAGTGTGAGGGTTATGGTTAGGGTGATGGTTAGCATTACGGTTAGGGTGAGGGTTAGGATGAAGTTTAGGGTTAGGGTGAGGGTTAGGTTGAGGATCTTGGTAAGGGTTAAGTTGAGGTTTAGGCTGAGGGTGAGGGTTAAGATAAGGGTGAGGGTTAGGGTTAGGTTTTGGGTTAGGGTTATGGTTAGGGTGAGGGTTAGATTGAGGATTAGGGTTAAGGTTAGGGTTACTGTGAGGTTTAGAGTGAGGATGAGTGTTAGGGTTAGGGTGAGGGTGAGGGTTAGAATTAGGGTTAGGATGAGGGCTAGGTTGAGGGTAAGGTTTAGAGTTAGGTTTAGGATATGCGTGAGGTTTAGGATCAGGGTGAAGGTTAGGGTTAGTGTGAGGGTTCTATTAGGGTTTGGGTTAGTGTTAGACTGAGGGTAAGTGTTAGGGTGAGGGTTAATGTTAGGGTGAGGGTTTATGGTTAGGGTTAGGGTTAGGGTTAGTGTTAGGTTTACAGTTATGATGAGGGTGAGGGTTAGGGTAAGGGTTAGGTTGACGGATAGGCTTAGGTTAACGTTAGGGTTAGGGTTAGGGTGAGGGTGAGGGCGAGGGTTAGGGTTAGTTTTAGGGTGAGGCTTAGGATGAGGGTTAGGGTTAGGATTAGGGTGAGGGTGAGGGCTAGGGTGAGGGTGAGGTTTAGGTTTAAGGTTAGTGTGCGGTTCAGGGTTAGGTTTAGGGTTAGGGTTAAGGTGAGGGTGAGGTTTGAGATTAGAGTTAAGGTTAGTGTGAGGTTGAGGGTGAGAGTTAGTGTTAGGTTCAGTGTTAGAGTTAGGGTTACCTTGAGGGTTAGGGTGAGGGTAAGGGTTAGCCTTAGTTTTAGGATTAGGTTTAGGGTAAGGTTTAGGGCGAGTGTGAGGGTTAGGGTTAGGGTGAGAGTTAGGGGTTGAGTTAGGGTGAGAGTTAGGGTTCGGGTTAAGTTTAGGGTTACTGTGAGTGTTAGGGTTAGGTTGAGGGTTAGGGTTAGGCTTAGGATTAGCGTTAGGTTGAGTGTGATGTATAGGGTTAGAGTTAGGGTTAGGGGGAGGGTGATGGTGAGGGTTAGGGTAAGGGTTAGGGTGAGGGCTAAGTTGATGGTGAGGTTTAAAGTTAGTGTTAGGGTGAGGTTTACGTTTAGGTTTAGGGTTAGGGTTAGGTTGAAGTTTAGGTTTAGAGTTATGGTAAGTGTGAGGCTGAGGTTGAGGGTTAGGGTTAGGGTTAGTGTTAGATTTAGGGATAGGGTGAGGGTTAGGGTTAAGGTGAGGGTGACGGTGAGGGTTAGGCTTATGCTTAGGGTTAGGATTAGGATTAGGGTAAGTTTAGGGTGAGTGTGATGGTTGGGGTTAAGTTTAGGCTTAGGGTTAGGTTGAGAGTGAGGGTGAGGGTGAGCATTAGGGTTAGGGTGAGGGTTAGGGTTAGGTTTAGGGTTAGGGTGAGGGCTAGGGTGAGGGTGAGTGTTAGGGTTAGTGTTAGGGTAAGGTTTAGGTTTAGGGTTAGGGTTTGGATTAGGGTTATGATGAGGGTTAGGGTTACATTGAGGGTGAGGGTTAGGGTTAGGTTGAGGATTAGGTTTAAGATTATGGTTAGGGTGAGTGTCAGTTTTAGGATTAGGGTTAGGGATAGGGTTAGGTTTAGGGTTAGGATTAGTTTTATTGTTAGGGTTAGGGTTAGAGTTATGGTGAGTGTGAGAGTGAGGGTGAGGGTGAGGGTTAGGTTTATCATGAGGATTAGGGTTAGGGTTAGGATTAGGGTTAGGATGGGGGGAGGTTTAGGGTTAGATTTAGGGTTAGTTGTAGGGTTAGGGAGTGCGTTAATGTTAGGGTTAGTGTTAAGGTTAAGGTTAGGGTGTGGGTTAGGTTGAGGATTAGTGTGAGGGTTAGTGTGAGGTTTAGGGTTTAGGATGAGGTTTAGGGTTAAGGTTAGGGTTAGGATTAATGTTAGGTTTAGGCTTAAGTTGAGGGTTAGGGTGAGGGTGAGATTTAGGGTTAAGGTTAGGATTAGGATTAGGGTTAGTGTTAGGGTGAATAATACGATGAGTGTTAGCATTAGGGATAGGTTTAGGCTTAGGTTTAGGCTGAGGGTGAGGGTGAGGGTGAGGGTTAGGTTTAGGGTGAGGGTTAGGGTCAGGATAAGTGTGAGAGTTAAGGTTCGGTTAAGTTTAGGGTTAGGGTGAGGGTTAGGTTAACAGTTACATTTAGGGTGAGGGTTCGGGTTAGGTTGAAGGTTAGGGCTAGCGTTAGGGTTAGGGTGAGGGTGAAGGTTATGGTTAGTGTTAGGGTGAGTGTTAGGTTGAGGGTTAGGGTTAGGATTAGGGTTAGGGTGAGGGCTAGGGTGAGGGTGAGGTTTAGGGTTAGGGTTAGGGTGAGGTTTAGCATTAGGATTACGGTTAGGGTTAGGGTGAGGTTGAGGTTTAGGTTTAGAGTTAGGTTTAGGGTTAGGCTGAGGTTTAGGGTTAGGGTTAGGGTTAGTGTTAGAGTTAGGGTTATGATGAGGGTTCGGGTGAGTGTGAGGATTAGGCTTAGTGTTAGGAATTGGTTTAGGATAAGGGTTATTGTGAGTGTGAGGGTTAGGGTAAGGGTTAGGCTGAGGGTAAGGGTGAGGGTAAGGGTTAGGTTTGGGTTGAGAGTTAGGGGTATGGGTAGGGTGAGTGTTAGGGTTCGGTTTAAGTTTAGGTTTAGGGTGAGGGTTAGGGTTAGAGGTACTGTGAACATGAGGGTTAGGGTTATGTTGAGGGTTAGGCTTAGGCTTAGGATTAGGGTCATGGTTAGTGTTAGGCTTAGGGTGAGGGTTAGGATGAGGATTAGGGTTAGGATTAGGTTTAGGGTGAGTGCTAGGCTGAGGATGAGAGTTAGGGTTAGTGTTTGGGTGAGGTTTAGGATTAGGTTTAGGTTTAGGGTGAGGGTTAGGATGAGTGTTAGGGTTACAGTGAGGGTGAGGGTTAGGGTAAGTGTGATGGTTAGGGTTAGGATTTGGGTTAGGGTGAGGGTGAGTTTTAGGGTTAAATTTATTGTTAGGGGGAAGGTTAGGTCGAGTGTTTGGGTTAGCGTTAGGGATAAGGTTAGGGTGAGGTTTAGGTTGAGGTTTAGGGTTAGGGTTAGGGTTAGGGTAAGGGTGAGGTTATGTGAGGGTTAGGGTTAGGGTTAAGCTTAGGGTTATGGTTAGGCTGACGGTGAGGTTGGGGGTGAGGATTAGGGTTAGGGTGATGGTTAGGGTTAGGGGTAGGGTGAGGGCAGGGGTGAGGATTCGGGTTAGGATTAGGGTTAGGCTGAGGGCTAGGGTGAGGGTGAGGGTTAGAGTAAGGGTTAAGCTTAGGCTTAGGTTTAGGCTGAGCGTGAGGTTGAGGGTGAGTGTTAGGCTTAGGGTGATGGTTATGTTTACTGTTAGGGTGAGGGTTAGGGTTAGTGTGAGGGTTCGTGTTAGGGTTAGGGTAAGTGTTAGGGTGAGGGTAAGTGTTAGGGTGAGGGTTATGATTAGGGTGAGGGTTAGGATTAAGGATATTGTTTGGGTTAGGGTTAGGTTACGGTTACGGTGATGTTGAGGGTTAGGGTTATCGTTAGGTTTAGGGTGAGATTTAGGGTTAGGGTTAGTGTTAGGGTGAGGGTTAGGGTTAGGTTTTGGGTTAGGGTGAGGGTGAAGGTTAGGTTTAGGGTTAGGGTTATTGTTATTGTTAGGGTTAGGGTTAGAGTTATGGTGATGGTTATGTTTTGGTTTGCATGAGGTTTAGGGTTCGGGTTACAGTGAGGGTGAGAGTAAGGGTTAGGTTGAGGGTTAGGGTTAGGATTAGGGTTAGGGTGAGGTTTAGGGTCAGGGTTAGTGTTATGGTGAGGGTGAGGGTTAAGGTTAGGGTGAGTGTTAGGGATAGGATGAGGGTTAGGTTTAGGTTTAGGGTGAGGTTTAGCGTTAGGGTTAGGATTAGCGTTAGGTTGAGTGTGAGATATAGGGTTAGAATTAGGGTTAGGGGGAGGCTTATGGTGAGGGTTAGGGTTTGCGTTAGTGTTAGGGTTAGGGTGAGGGTGAGTTTTAGGTTGAGGTTTAGGTTTAGGGTTAGATTAGGTGTTATTGTTAGGGTTAGAGTTAGAGTTACGGTGAGCGTGAGGGTGAGGGTAACGGTGAGGGTTAGGGATAGCATGAGTGTTAGGGTTAGGGTGAGTGATAGGATGAGAGTGAGGGTTAGGGATAGGGTTAGGCTTAGGGTTAAGCTGAGAGTGAGGGTTAGGGTGAGGGTGAGGGTTAGGGTGAGGGTTAGGGTTAGGGTTAGAGTGACAGTTAGGTTTCGGGTTAAATTTAGGGTTAGCGTGAGGTTTAGGGTAACGGTTACAGTGAGGGTGAGGGTTAGGGTTAGGTTGAGAGTTAGGGTTAGGTTTAGGGTTAGGGTGAGGGTGAGGGTGAGGGTTAGGGTTAGTGTTAGGTATTAGCTTAGGATGAGGTTTAGTTTTAGGATTAGTGTTAGGGTGAGGGCTCCAGTGAGGGTCAGGTTTAGTGGTTGGGTTAGGGTGAGGTTTAGGGTTAGGTTTAGGGTTAGGGTTAGTGTGAGGGTGAGGTTTATGGTTAGAGTTAGGGTTGGGGTGAGGCTAAGGGTGAGGGTTAGCATTAGGGTTAGTGTTAGAGTTAGGGTTACAGTGAGCGTTAGGTTGAGGGTGAGTGTTAGGCTTATTGTTAGGATTAGGATTCCGTTAAGGGTTAGGGTGAGGGTGAGGGTAAGAGTGAGGGTTAGGGTTAGGTTTAGGCGGAGGTTTAGGGTTAGTGTTAGGATTACGGTTAGGCTGAGTAAGAGGTATAGGGTTAGAGTTTCGGTTAGTGGGAGGGTTATGGTGAGGTTTAGGGTTAGGGTTAGGGTTAGTGTTAGGGTTAGGGTGAAGGTGAGGTTTAGTTTGAGGTTTAGGGTTAGGCTTAGTGTTATTGTTAGGGTTAGGGTTAGAGTTACAGTGAGGGTGAGGATGAGGGTAAGGTTGAGGATTAGGGATAGGATGAGGGTTAGGATTAGGGTGAGGTATAGGATGAGAGTTAGGGTTAAGGATAGGTTTAGGCTGAGGGTGAGGGTTAGGGTGAGGGTTAGGGTTAGGGTGAGGGTTAGGTTTAGGGTTAGGGTGAGAGTTAGGGTTCGAGTTAAGTTTAGGTTTAGGGTGAAGGTTAGGGTAAGCGTTACTGTGAGGGTGAGGAATAGGGTTAGGTTGAGGGTTAGGGATAGGGTTAGGGTGAGGTTTAGGGTTAGGGTGAGGGTGAGGTTTAGGGTTAGAATTAGGCTTAGGGTGTGGCTGAGGGTGAGGGTTAGGTTTAGGGTGAGTGTTAGAGTTAGTGTTACAGTGAGGGTTAGTGTGAGTTTGAGGGTTAGGCTTAGTGTTAGGATAGGATTAGGGTGTTAGGGTGAGTGTGAGTATTAGGGTTAAGGTTAGGTTTAGGGTTAGGGTTAGGCTTAGTGTAAGGTTGAGGGTGAGGGTTAGTGTTAGGGTGAGATTTAGGAGTAGGGTTACGGTGAGAGTTAGTGTTCGGGTCAAGTTTAGGGTTATGGTGAGGGTTAGGGTTAGGGTTACGGTGAGAGTGTGGGTTAGGTTTAGGTTGAGGGTTAGGGTTAGGGTTATGGTGAGGGTTAGATTGAGAATTAGGGTTAGGATTAGGGTTAGTGTGAGGGTTAGGTTGAGGATGAGGGTGAGGGCTAGGGTGAGGGTGAGGGTTAGAGTTAGGGTTAGGGTTAGGGTGAGGTTTAGGATTATGTGAGTCTTAGGGTTAGTGTGAGGGTTAGTGTTAGGGTTAGGTTTAGTGTTAAAGTGAGGGTAAGTGTTAAGGTGAGGGTTAATGTTAGGGTGACGGTTACGGTTAGGGTGAGGGTTAGGGTAGGGTTAGGGTTATTTTAAGGGTTAGGGTTAGGGTTAATATTACGGTGAGGGTGAGGGTTAGGGTTAAGGTTAGGGTGAGGATCAGTGTTAGGGTTAGGGTTAGAGTTAAGGTTAGGCTGAGGTTGAGGATTAGGGTTACAGATAGGGTAAGGGTGAGGCTGAGTTTGAGTGTTAGGTGTAGGGTTATTGTTAGAGTTAGGGTAAGGTTGAGGGTTTAGGTGAGGGTGAGGGTGAGGGTGAGCATTAGGCTTAGGGTGAGGATTTGGGTTAGTGTTAGGGTTAGGGTGAGTGTGAAGGTTATGGTTAGGGTTAGCCTAGGCTTCGGGTTAGGCTGAGATTGAAGGTGAGGTTGAGGTTTAGGGTTAGGTTGAGGGTTAGTTTTAGGGTTATGGTGAGAGTTAGGGTTCGATTAAGTTTAGGGTTAGGGTAAGGGTTACTCTGAGGGTGAGGGATATGGTTAGGTTGAGGGTTAGGGCTAGGGTTAGGGTTAGGGTGAGGGTGAGGGTGAGGGTTAGGGTTACTGTTAGGGTGAGGCTTATGATGAGATTTAGGGTTAGGATTAGGGTTAGGGTGAGGGCTAGGGTGAGGGTGAGGTTTAGGGTTAGGCTTAGGGTGAGGTTTAGTGTTAGGTTTAGGGTTAGGATTAGTGTGAGGGTTAGGTTTAGGGTTAGAGTTAGGGTTAGGGTGAGGCTGAGGGTGAGGGTTAGGTTTAGGGTTAGTGTTAGAGTTAGGGTAACATTGAGTTTTAGTGTGAGGCTGAGGGTTAGGCTTAGTGTTACGATTAGGATTCGGGTGTTAGGGTGAGTGTGAGGGTTAGTGTTAGTGTTAGGTTTAGGCTTAGGGTTAGGCTTAGGGTAAGGGTGAGTGTGAGGGTTAGGGTTAGGGTGAGAGTTAGGGGTAGGGTTAGGGTGAGAGTTAAGGCTCGGGTTAAATTTAGGGTTAGGGTGAGGGTTAGGGATAGGGTTACAGTGAGGGTGAGGGTTCTTTTTAGGTTAAGGGTTAGGGTTATGCTTAGGTTTAGGGTGAGGGTTACGGTTAGGTTTAGGGTGAGGGTTAGGATGAGGATTAGTGTTAGGATTAGGGTTTGGGTGAGGGCTAGGGTGAGGTTTAGGATTAGTGTTTGGGTGAGGTTTAGGTTTAGTGTTAGAGTGTGGGTTAGGATATTTGTTAGGGTCACAGGGAGGGTGAGAGTTAGGGTTAGGGTGAGGTTTAGGGTTAGGATTTGGTTTAGGGTGAGGGTGAGTTTTAGGATTAAATTTAGGGTTATGGGGAGGGTTAGGTCAAGAGTTAGGGTTAGGGTTAGTGTTAGAGTTAGGGTTACATTGAGTTTTAGTGTGAGGGTGAGGGTTAGGCTTAGTGTTAAAATTAGGATTCGTGTGTTCGGGTGAGTGTGAGGGTTAGTGTTAGGTTTAGGGTTAGGGTTAGTCTTAGGGTAAGGGTGAGGGTGATGGTTAGGGTTAGGTTGAGAGTTAGGGGTAGGGGTAGGGTGAGAGTTAGTGCTCGGGTTAAATTTAGGGTTAGGGTGAGTGTTAGGATTAGGGTTACAGTGAGGGTGAGGGTTATTGTTAGGTTGAGGGTTAGGATTAGGCTTAGGATTAGGGTGAGGGTTAGGGTTAGGTTTAGGGTGAGGGTTAGGATGAGGATTAGTGTTAGGATTAGGGTTTGGGTGAGGGCTAGGGTGAGGGTTAGGATTAGTGTTTGGGTGAGGTTTAGGGTTAGGATTTGGGTTAGGGTGAGGGTGAGTTTTAGGATTAAATTTAGGGTTAGGGGAAGGTTTAGGTCAAGAGTTAGGGTTAGGGTTAGTGTCAGCGTTAAGGTTAGGGTGAGGGTTAGGTTGAGGTTTAGTGTTAGGGTTAGGGTTAGGATTAGGTTTAGGGTTAGGGTATGTGAGGGTTAGGGTTAGGGTTAGGCTTTGGGTTAGGGTAACGCTGAGGGTGAGGGTGGGGGTGAGGATTAGGGTTAGGGTGATGGTTAGGGTTAGGGTTAGGTTGAGGGTTACGATGAGAGATAGGGTTAGGATTATTGTTAGGGTGAGGGCTAGGATGAGGGTGAGGGTAAGGGTAAGGGTTAGGCCTAGGCTTAGGTTTAGGCTGAGCGTGAGGTTGAGTGTGAGGGTTAGGGTTAGGGTGATGTTTAGGTTTAAGGTTAGGGTGAGGGTTAGGATGAGGTTTAGGGTTAGTGTTAGGGTTAGGGTGAGGCTGAGGCTTAGGGTTACGGTTAGTGTTAGAGTTAGGGTTACAGTGAGGGTTAGTGTGACTGTAAGGGTTAGGCTAAGTGTTAGGATTAGGATTAGGGTAAGGGTTAGGTTGAGTGTGAAGGTTAGGTTAGGGTTAGGCTTAGGCTTAGGGTTAGGCTGAGGGTGAGGGTGAGGTTTAGGGTTAGGCTGAGAGTTAGGGGTAGGTTTAGGGTGAGAGTTAGTGTTCGGGTTAAGTTTAGGGTTAGGGTGAAAGTTAGGGTTAGGATTATGGTGAGTGTGAGTGTTAGTGTTAGGTTGAGGTTTAGTGTTAGGCTTAGGACTAGGGTTGGGTTGATGGTTAGGGTTGGGGTTATTGGGAGGTTTAGGATGAGGATTAGGGTTAGGATGAGGGTTTGGGTGAGGGCTCGGGTGAGGGTGAGGGTGAGGGTTAGTGTTTGGGTGAGGTTTAGTTTTAATGTTAGGTTTAGGATGAGGGTGAGTGTTACAGTGAGGGTGAGGTTTAGGGTTAGGGTGAGGGTTAGGGTTAGGATTAGGGTTAGGGTGAGTGTATGTGAGGGTTAGTGTTAGGGTTAGGCTTAGGCTTAGGGTTAGGCTGAGGGTGTGGATGGGGGTGAGTATTAGTGTTAGGGTTATGGTTAGGGTTAGGGTTAGGGTGTGGTTTAGGATGAGGGATATGGTTAAGATTAGGTTTAGGGTGAGGGCTAGGGTGAGGGTGAGGGTCAGATTAAGGGTTAGGCTTTGGCTTATCTTTAGGCTGAGCATGAGGTTGAGGGTCTGGTTTAGGGTTAGGGTGATGTTTATTTTTATGGTTAGGTTGAAGGTTAAGATGAGGTTTAGGGTTAGGGTGAGGATGATGGTAAAGGTAAAGGTGAGGTTTAGCCTGAGTGTGAGGGTTAAGATAAGGGTGAGGGTGAGGGTTAGGTTTAGGGTTAGGGTTAGCATTAGGGTGATGGTTCTATTGAAGATTAGGTTTCGAGTTAGGGTTAGCGTTAGATTTAGAGTGAGGATGAAGGTTAAGTTTAGGGTGAGGATGAGGGTTAGAATTAGGATTAGGGTGAGGGCTAGGGTGAGGGTGAGGATTAGAGTTCGGGTTATGGTTAGGATGAGGTTTAGGATTAGGGTGCGTGTTAGGGTTAGTGTGAGGGTTAGTGTTAGGTTTAGGGTTAGTATTAGGATGAGGGTAAGTGTTAGGGTGACGGTTAATGTTATACTGAGGGTTCTGGTTAGGGTGAGGTTTAGGGTTTGGGTTAGGGTTATTGTTAGGGTCAGGGTTAGGGTCAGGGTTGGATTGAGGATTAGTGTTAAGGTTAGTGTGAGGTTTAGGGTGAGGATGATGATTAGGGTTAAGGTGAGGGCTAGGGTGAGGTACAGGGTTAGTTTTAGGGTGAATTTTAGGGTTAGGGTGATGGTTAGAGTTAGTGTTAGCATTAGTGTTAGCGTTAGGCTTTGTGTTAGGGTGAGGGTAAATGTTAGGGTGAAGGTGAGGTTTAGGGTGAGGGTTATGTTTAGGGTGAGTGTTAGAGGTAGGGTTAGGGTTATTGTTAGGGTTAGTGTTAGGGTTACTGTTACGGTGAGGGTGAGGTTTAGGGTTAGGTTTAGGGTTAGGATGAGGTTTAGGTTTAGGGTTAGGGTTAGAGTTAGGGTTAAGGTGGGGTGAGGTTTAGGGATTGAGTTAGGGATAGTGATAGGGTTAGGGATAGGGTCAGGGTTAGGGTTAAGCTTAGGCTTAGGCTTAGGATGAGGCCGAGCATGAGGGTGAGGTTTAGGGTTAGGGTTAGTGTGATGGTTAGGGTTAGGGTTAGGGAGAGGTTTAGGATGAGGTTTAGGGTTAGGATTAGGTTTAGGGTGAGGGCTAGGTTGAGGGTTAGGGGGAGATTTAGGGATAGGTTTAGGTTTAGGATTTGGGTTAAGGTGAGGGTGAGTGTGAGGTTTAGGGTTAGGGTTAGGGTGAGGCTTAGGGTTAGGGTAAGGGTTAGTTTTAGTGTTTGGGTTATGGTGTGGGTGAGGCTGAGGATTAGGGTTAGGTTTAGGGTTAGGTTTAGGGTTTGGTTTAGGTTTAATATTAGGGTTAGGGTTAGGGTTACCTTGAGGGTTAGGGTTAGGGTTAGGCTGTGGGTGAGGGTGGGTGTGAGGATTAGTTTTATGGTTAGTTTTAGGGTTATTGTTAGTGTTGTGGTTAGGGTTGAGTTTGAAGTTAGGGTGAGGCTGAGGCTGAGGGTTATGGTTAGGGTTAGGATTAGGGTTAGGGTTAGTGTTATTGTTAGGGTTAGGGTTAAAATTACAGTGAGGTTGAAGTTGAGGATGAGGATAAGTTTTAGGGTTAGGGTTAGGGTGAGGTTTAGTGTTAGAGTTATTGTTAGGGGGAGGATTATGGGGAGGTTTAAGGTTAGGGATAGTGTTAGGGTTAGGGTGAGGGTGAGGGTTAGGTTGAGATTTAGGGATATGGTTAGGATTATTGTTAGGGTGACCGTAGTATGAGGGTTAGGGTAAGGTTTAGGCTTAGGCTTAGGGTTAGGCTGAGGGTGAAGGTGGGGTTGAGGATTAGGGTTAGGGTAATGTTTAGGGTTAGGGTTAGTGTTATTGTTAGGGTTAGGTTTCGAGTTATTGTGAAGGTGAGGGTGTGGGTGAGGTTTAGGGTTTGGGTTAGGGTGGAGTTTACGGTTAGGGTTAATGTTAGTGTTAGTGTTAGGGTTAGGGTGAGGGTGAGGTTTAGGGTTAGATATAGGATTAGGGGGAGGGTTAGGGTTAGGCTTAGGGTTAGGGTTACAGTTAGGTTGAGGTTTAGGGTTAGGGTTAGGTTTAGAGTTAGACTTAATGTGAGGGTGAGTGTTAGGGTTACGGTTAGGGTTAGGGTTAGGGTGAAGTTTAGGGTTAGTGTAAGGGTTAGGGTTATGGTGAGGGTTAGGGTGAGGCTAAGGCTTAGTGTTAGAATTAGGATTAGTGTAAGGGTTAGGGTGAGTTTGAGGGTTATGGTTAGGGTTAGGCTTAAGGTTAGGCTAGTCATGAGGTTGAGGGTTAGGATTAGGGATAGGGTGAGGTTTAATGTTAGGGTTAGGGTTAGAATTAAGGTTAGGTTGAGGGTGAGGTTTAGGGGTATAATTAGGGTCGGGGTGAGGGTTAGGGTTAGGGTGAGGGTTAGGGTGGGGGTGAAGGTTAGGGTAAAGTTGAGTTTTAGGCTGAGGGTGATGTTTATGGTAAGGGTGAGTGTTAGGTTTAGGGTGAGGGTTAGGGTTACAGTTTGGGTGATGGTGAAGGTTAGATTGAGGATTAGTATTAGGGTTAGTGTGTGGTTTAGAGTGAGGATGAGAGTTAGGGTTAGGGTGAGGGCTAGGGTGAGGGTGAGGGTGACGGTTAGATTGAGGAATAGTGGTAGGGTTAGTGTGAGGTTTAGTGTGAGGATGAGGTTTAGGGTCAGGTTTATGATTATGATTAATATTAGGGTTAGGCTTAAGGAGAGGGTTAGGGTGAGGGTGAGGTTCAGGATTAGTGTTCGGATTAGTATTAGGGTTAGGGTTAGGGTGAGTGTGAGGGTTAGAGTTAGGTTTAGGTTTAGGCTTAGTGTTTGGCTGAAGGTGAGGGTGAGTGTGAGGGTTACCGTTAGGGTGAGAGTTAGGGGTAGGGTTAGGATGAGAGTTATAGTTCAGGTTATGTTTAGGGTTAGGGTGAGGGTTAGGTTTAGGGTTACAGTGAGGGTGAGGTTAGGGTTAGGTTGAGGGTTAGGGTTAGGCTTAGGATTAGGTTGAGGTTTAGTGTAAGTGTTAGGGTGAGGGTTAGTATGAGGATTATTGTTAGGATTAGGGTTCGGGTGAGGGCTCAGGTGAGGATGAGGGTTAGGATTAGTGTTTGGGTGAGGTTTAGGGTTAGGGTTAGGGTGAGGGTTAGGATATGTGTAAGGGTCACAGTGAGGGTGAGGGTTAGTGTTAGGGTGAAGGTTAGGTTCAGGATTTGGGTTAGGGTCAGGGTGAGTTTTAGGATTATATTTAGGGTTAGGGGGAGGGTTAGGTCAAGGGTTAGGGTTAGGGTTAGTGTTAGGGTTAAAGTTAGGGTGAGGGTTAGGTTGAGGTTTAGGGTTAGGTTTAGGGTTAGGATTAGTGTTATGGTTAGGGTGTGTGAGGCTCTGGGTTAGGGTTAGGCTTAGGGTTAGGATTATGCTGAGGGTGTGGGTGGGGAGAGGATTAAGGTTAGGGTGATGGTTAGGGTTAGCATTAGGGTGAGGGTTAGGATGAGGGATAGGGTTAGGATTATTGTTAGGGTGAGGGCTAGGGTGAGTGTGAGGGTAAGGGTAAGGTTAGGCTTAGGCTTAGGTTTAGGCTGAGCATTATTGTGAGGGTGAGGGTTGGGTTAGAGTGATGGTTAGGTTTACGGTTAGGGTGAGAGTTAGGATGAGGTTTAGGGTTAGGGTGAGGATGATGGTAATGGTAAAGGTGAGGTTTAGGCTCAGGGTGAGATTTAAGATTAGGGTGAGGTTTAGGATTAGGTTTAGGATTAGGGTTAGGGTTAGGGTGAGGGTTCGATTGAGCTTTAGGGTTAGGGTTAGGGTTAGTGTGAGGTTTAGGGTGAGGATGAGGTTTAGGGTTAGGGTGAGGGTGAGGGTTAGAATTAAGGTTAGGGTGAGGGCTAGGTTGAGGGTGAGGGTTAGAGTTAGTGTTAGGGTTAGGGTGATGTTTAGGATTAGGGTGAGTGTTAGCGTTAGTGTGAGGGTTAGGGTTAGGGTTACGGTTAGTGTTAGGGTGAGAGTGTTAGTGTGACTGTTAATGTTATCGTGAGGGTTCTGGTTAGGGTGACGTTTAGGGTTAGGGTTAGGGTTATTGTGAGTGTTAGGGTTAGGGTTACGTTTACGGTGTGGGTGAGGGTGAGGGTTAGGATTAGGTTAGGGTGAGGTTTAGTGTTATGGTTAGGGTGAGAGTTAGGTTTAGGGTGAGGGTGTGGTTTAGGGCTAGAGTTAGGGTTAGGGTGAGTGTTAGGGTTAGGGTGAGGGTTAGGGTGTGGGTGACTGTAAGGGTAAAGGTGAGGGTTAGCCTGAGGGTGAGGGTTAAGGTAAGGGTGAGGGTTAGGGTTAGAGTGAGGGTTAGGTTTAGGGTTAGGATGAAGATGAGGGTTAAATTGAGGATTAGTATTTGGGTTAGTGTGAGCTTTAGGGTGAGGATGAGGATTAGGGTTAAGGTGAGGGCTATGGTGAAGGTGAGGCTTAGGGGTAGTGTTAGGGTGAGGTTTAGGGGTAGGGTGAAGATTAGGATTAGTGTGAGCATTAGTGTTAGCATTAGGGATAGTGTTAGGGTGAGGGTAAATGTTAGGGTTAAGGTGAGGGTTATGGTGAGGGTTAGGGTTAGGGTTAGGGTTATTGTTAGGGTTAGGGTTAGGGTTACTGTGAGGGTGATGGTTAGAGTTAGGTTTAGGTTGAGGTTTAGGTTTAGGGTTAGGGTTAGAGTTGGGTTTAGTGTGAGGGTGAGGTTTAGGGTTAGAGTTAGGGATAGTGTTATGTTTGGGGATAGGGTGAGGGTTAGGGTTAGGCTTAGGCTAAGGCTTAGGCTTAGGACCAGCATGAGGGTGAGGGTTAGGGTGATGGTTAGGGTGAGGGTTAGGGTTAGTTTTATAATGAGGTTTAGGTTGAGGTTTAGGCTTAAGATTAGTTTTGGGGTGAGGGCTAGTGTGAGGGTTAGGGTGAGGCTTAGGGATAGGTTTAGGTTTAGAATTTGCATTATGGTGAGGGTGAGTGTGAGGGTTAGGGTTAGGGTTAGGCTTAGGGTTAGGGTGAGGGTTAGTGTTAGGGTTTGTGTTAGGGTGAGGGTGAGGCTGAGGATTAGGGTTACCTTTGGGTTTGTTTTAGGGTTAGGGTTATTGTTAGGGTTTGGGTTAGGGTTAGGGTTACCTTGAAGGTTTGGGTTAGGTTTAGGGTTAGGGTGAGGGTGGGTGGGGAGGATGAGGGTTAGGGTTAGGTTTAGGGTTATTGTTAGTGCTATGGTTAGGGTTAAGTTTGCTGTGAGGGTGAGGCTGAGGTTGAGGGTTATGGTTAGGGTTAGGATTAGGGTTAGGATTAGTGTTATTGTTAGGGTTAGGGTTAGAGTTACAGTGAGGTTGAGGTTGAGCGTGAGGGTTAGGTTTATAGTGAGGTTTAGGGTTAGAGTTAGGTTTAGGGTTAGGGTGAGGGTGATGTTTATGGTTAGAGTTAGTGTTAGGAGGATGGTTAGGGTGAGGTTTAGGGTTAGGATTAGTGTTAGGGTTAGGGTGAGGGTGTGTGTTAGGTTGAGGTTTAGGGATAGGGTTAGGGTTAGGATTAGGGTTAGGGTCAGCTTGAGTATGAGGGTTAGGGTGAGGGTTAGGCTTAGGCGTAGGGTTAGGCTGAGGGTGAGGGTGAGGGTGAGGATTAGGGTTTGGGTGATGGTTAGGGTTAGGTTTAGTGTTATTGTTTGGGTTAGAGTTCGAGTTACGGTGAAGGTGAGAGTGGGGGTGAGGCTTAGGGTTAGGGTTAGGGTGGGGTTTATGGTTAATGTTAGGGTTACCGTTAGGGTGTAGGTGAGGGTTAGGATTCGATATAGGGTTACGGTGAGGGTTAGGATGAGGTTTAGGGTTAGGGTTAGTGTTAGGGTTAGGGTGAGGATGAGGTTTATGATTAGATATAGGGTTAGGGTTAGGGTTACGGTTAGGGTGAGGTTTAGGGTTAGGGTTAAAGTTAGGGTTAGAGTTACGGTGAGGGTCAGGGTTAGGGTTTCAGTTAGGGTTAGAGTTAGGGTGAGGTTTAGGGTTAGAGTTAGAGTTAGGGTTAGGCTGAGTGTTAGCTTTAGGGTTAGTGTTAGAGTTAGGGTTATGGTGAGGGTTAGGGTGAGGGTGAGGGTAAGGCTTAGTGTTAGGATTAGGATTAGGGTAAGGGTTAGGGTGAGTGTGAGGTTTAGGGTTAGGGTTAGAGTTAGGCTTAGGGTTAGGCTGAGTATGAGGTTGAGTGTGAGGGTTAGGGTTAGGTATATGGTGAGGTTTAGTGTTAGGGTTAGCTTTAGAGTTAGGGTTAGGTTGAGGGTGAGGTTTACCGGTAGGGTTAGGGTAAGGGTGAGGTTTAGGGTTAAGGTGAGGGTGAGAGTTAAGGTTAGGATTAGGGTTAGGGTGAGGGCTAGGGGGAGGGTGAAGTTTAGGGTTACTCTTAGGTTAAGGTTTAGGGTTAGGGTTAGTGTTTTGGTTAGGGTTAGGATGAAGGTAAGGGTTAAGATGATGGTTGGGGTGAGGGTGAGGGTTAGGTTTAGGGTTAGGGTGACGGTGAGGGTTAGATTGAGGATTAGTGTTAGATTTAGTGTGAGGATGAGGGTTATGGTTAGGGTGAGGGCTAGGGTGAGGATGAGGGTGAGGGTTAGATTGGGGATTAGTGTTACGGTTAGTGTGCGGTTTATGGTGGGGATGAGGGTTAGGGTTAGGGTTAGGGTTAGGATTAATGTTAGGGTTAGGCTTAAGGTGAAGGATAGGGTGAGGGTGAGGTTTAGGGTTAGTGTTAGGATTAGGATTAGGGTTAGGTTTAGGGTGAGTGTGAGGGTTAGGTTTAGGTTTAGGGTTAGGCTTAGTGTTAGGCTGAAGGTGAGGGTGAGTGTGAGGGTTAGGATTAGGGTGACAGTTAGGGTTCGGGTTAATCTTAGGGTTAGAGTGAGGGTTATGGTAAGGGTTACAATGAGGGTGAGTGTTAGGGTTAGGGTTAGGTTGAGGGCTAGGGTTAGGGTTAGGGTGAGACTTAGGTTTTGATTTAAGTTTTGCTTAGGGTAAGGGTTATGGTAAGGTTTACAGTGAGGGTGAGTGTTAGGGTTAGGTTAGGGTTAGAGTTAGGGTGAGGGTGAGGGTGAGGGTTAGGGTTAGCGTTAGGGTTAGGGTGACGCTGATGGTTAGGGTTAGTGTTAGCCTTAGAGTTAGGGTTACATTGAAGGTTAGGGTGAGGGTGAAGGTTAGGCTCAGTGTTAGGATTAGGATTAGGGTAAGGTTTAGGGTGAGTGTGAGGGTTAGAGTTAGTGTTAGGTTTAGGCTTAGTGTTAGGCTGAAGGTGAGGGTTAGGGTGAAGTTTAGGGTCAGGGTGAGTGTTAGGGTTAGGGTTAGGGTGAGAGTTAGGGTAAGGGTTAAATTGAGGGTGAGTGTTATTGGTAGGATGAGGGTTAGCGTTAGGGTTAGGGTGAGAGTTAGAGTTCGGTTTAAGTTTAGGCTTAGGGTTAGGGTTACGGTAAGTGTGAGGGTTAGTGTTAGGTTGAGGGTTATGGTTAGGCTTAGGATTAGGGTGAGGGTTAGGGTTAAGGTGAGGTTTAGGGATAGGGTTAGTGTTATTGTTAGGGTTAGGGATAGGATGAGGGTTAGATTGAGGATTAGTGTTAGGTTTAGTGTGAGGTTTAGGCTTAGGATGAGGGTTAGGGTTAGTGTTAGGGTGAGTTTTAGGGTTAGGAAAATGGTTAGAGTTAGTGTGAGCATTAGTGTTGCGTTAGGGTTTGTGTTAGGGTGAGGGTAAATGTTAGGGTGAGGGTGAGGGATAGGGTTAGATTAGGGTTATTGTTATTGTTAGAGTTAGGGTTACTGTTACAGTGAGTGTGAGGGTTAGGGTTAGGTTTAGGGTTAGGGTGAGGTTTAGGTTTAGAGTTAGGGTTAGTGTGAGTGAGAGGTTTAGGGTTAGAGTTAGGGATAGTGTTAGGGTTAGGGATAGGGTGAGGTTTAGGCTTAGGCTTAGGCTTAGGCTTAGGCTGAGGCCGAGCATGAGGTTGAGGGTTAGGGTTAGGGTTAGGGAGACGGTTAGGGTTAGGGTTATTGTGAGATTCAGGATGAGGTTTAGGGTTAGGATTAGGTTTAGGGTAAGGGCTAGGATTAGGGTTAGCTTGAGGTTTAGGGATAGGTTTAGGTTTAGGATTTGGGTTAGGTTGAGGGTGAGTGTGAGGGTTAGGGTTAGGGTTAGGGTGAGATTTATGTTTAGGGTGAGGGTTCGTGTTAGGGTTTGGGTTAGGGTGAGGTTGAGGCTGAGGATTAGGTTTAGGTTTAAGTTTAGGTTTAGGGTTTCGTTTAGGTTTAATGTTAGTGTTAGGGTTAGGTTTACCTTGAGGGTTAGGGTTAGGGTTAGGGTTAGGGTTAGTGTTAGGCTGAGTGTGAGGGCGAGTGTGAGGATTAGGGTTAGGGTTAGGGTTAGCATTATTGTTAGTGTTATGGTTAGGGTTAAGTATGCAGTGAGGGTGAGGCTGAGGGTGAGGGTTATGGTTAGGGTTAGGATTAGGGTTAGGGTTAGTGTTATTGCTAGGATTAGGGTTAGAGTTAGGGTTAGGGGGAGGTTTATGGTGAGGTTTAGAGTTTGGATTAGTGTTAGTGTTAGGTTGAGGGTGAGGGTTAAGTTGCTGTTTAGGGATAGGGTTAGGGTTAGGATTAGGTTTAGGGTGAGTGTGAGTATGAGGGTTAGCCTGAGGGTTACGCTTAGGCTTAGGGTTAGGTTTTGGGTGAGGGTGGGGGTGAGGATTAGGATTAGGGTGATGTATAGGGTTAGGGTTAGTGTTATTGTTAGGATTAGGGTTCGAGTTACGGTGAAGTTGAGGGTGCAGGTGAGGGTTAGGTTTTTGGTTAGAGTGGGTTTTAGGTTTATGTTTAGGGTTAGTGTGAGGGTGAGGGTGAGTTTTAGGGTTAGATATAAGGTTAGGGGGAAGGTTAGGGTTAGGGTTAGTGTTAGGGTTAGGGTGAGGGTGAGGTTTAGGGTTAGATATAGCACTAGGGGGAGGGTTAGGGATAGCGTTAGAGTTAGGGCTAGGGTTATGTTTACGGTGAGGTTTAGGATTAGGGTTAGGGTTAGAGTTACTGTGAGGGTGAGGGTTAGGGTTAAGGTTAGGGTTAGGGTTAGGGTGAAGTTTAGGGTTAGGGTTAGGGTTAGGGTTAGAATTACGGTGAGAATGATGGTGCGGGTGAGTGTGAGATTTAGGGTTCGAGTTAGGGGTAGGGTGAGGATGAGGGTTAGGGTTAGGGTTAGCGTTAGTGTTAGGGTTATGGTGAGGGTTAGGGTGAGCGTGAGGGTAAGGCTTAGTGTTAGAATTAGGATTAGGGTAAGTGTTAGGGTGAGTGTGAGGTTTAGGTTAGGGTTAGGCTTAGGGTTAGGCTGAGCATGATGTTGAGGGTGAGGGTTAGGGTTAGGGATAGGGTGAGGTTTAGTTTTAGG
Source organism: Dipodomys merriami (assembly GCF_024711535.1). Classification (NCBI taxonomy): domain Eukaryota; kingdom Metazoa; phylum Chordata; class Mammalia; order Rodentia; family Heteromyidae; genus Dipodomys; species Dipodomys merriami. The sequence continues at coordinate 2,406,050 of NW_027206335.1, read as the reverse complement.
GTTAGGGTTAGACTTAGGCTTAGGTTGAGGGTGAGGTTTAGGGTGAGGGTTAGGGTCAGGGTGAGGTTTAGGGTTAGGGTGAGGGTTAGCGTGGGGGTGACTGTACGGGTAAAGGTGAGGGTTAGGCTGAGAGTGAGGGTTAGTTTTAGAGTGAGGGTTAGGGTTAGGATTAGGGTGAGGGTGAGGGTTAGATTGAGTATTAGTGTTAGGATTCGTGTGAGGTTTAGGGTGAGGATTAGGTTTAGGGTTAGGGTTAGGATTAATATTAGGGTTAGACTTAAAGTGAGGGTTAGGCTGAAGGTGAGGTTTAGAGTTAGTGTTGGATTAGGATTAGGGTTAGGGTTAGGGTGTGTGTGAGGGTTAGTGTTAGTGTTAGGTTTAGGCTTACTCTTAGGCTGAAGGTGAGGTTGAGGGTGAGGGTTAGGGTTAGGGTGAGTGTTAAAGTTAGGGTTAGGGTGAGAGTTAGGGTTCGGGTTAGGTTTAGGGTTAGGGTGAGGGTTACGGTAAGGGTTACAGTGAGGTTGAGGGTTAGGGTTAGATTGAGGGTTAGGTTTCGTGTTAGGGTGAGGGTTAGGATGTGCGTTAGAGTTAGGATTAGGGTTAGTGTGAGGGCTAGGGTGAGGGTGAGGTTTAGGTTTAGGGTTAGGGTGAGGTTTAGGGTTAGGTTTAGGGTGAGGGTTAGGGTGAGGGTGAGGTTTAGGGTTAGTGTTAGGGTTAGGTTGAGGCTGTGGGTGAGGGTTAGGGTTAGGGTTAGTGTTAGAGTTAGGGTTTCGGTGAGGTTTAGGGTGAGGATGAGTGTAAGGCTTAGTTTTAGTATTAGGATTAGGGTAAGGGTTAGTGTGAGGGTGAGGGTTAGTTTTAGGGTTAGGGTTAGGTTTAGGGTTAGGCTTAGGGTGAGGGTGAGGTTGATGGTTAGGGTTACTGTGAGAGTTTCGGGTAGGGTTTTTGTGAGAATTAGGGTTCAGGTTAAATTTAGGGTTAGGCTGAGGGTTAGGGTTAGTGTTACAGTGAGGGTGAGGGTTAGGGTCAGGTTGAGGGTTAGGGTTAGGCTTAGGATTAGGGTGAGGTTTAGGGTGAGGGTTAGGATGAGGATTAGGGTTAGGATTAGGCTTAATGTGAGGGCTCGGGAGAAGGTGAGAGTTAGGGTTTGGGTTAGGGTTAGGTTTAGTGTTAGGGTTAGGGTTAGGTTGAGGGTTAGGATGAGGTTTAGGGTTAAGGTGAGGGTGAGAATTAGGGTTTTGGTGAGGGTTAAGGATAGGATTAGGGTTACAGTGAGGGTGAGGGTTCGATTGAGCATTAGGGTTAGGGTTACGGTTAGTGTGAAGTTTAAGGTGAGGATGAGGGTTAGGGTTAGGGTGAGGGTGAGGGTTAGAATTAGATTTAGGTTGAGTGCTAGGGTGAGGGTTAGGGTGAGGGTTAGGATTAGGTTTCGGTTCAGGATTTGGATTAGAGTGAGGTTGAGTGTGAGGTTTAGGGTTATGGTTAGGCTTAGGCTTAGGGTTAGGTGAGGGTTAGTGTTAGGGTTTGGGTTAGGGTGAGGTTGAGGCTGAGGATTAGGGTTTGGTTTAGGGTTTGGTTTAGGGTTAGGGTTAGTGTTAGTGTTAGTGTTAGGGTTAGGGTTACCTTGAGGGTTAGGGTTAGGTTTAGGTTTAGGGTTAGGGTTAGGCTGAGTGTGAGGATGGGGGTGAGGATTAGGGTTAGGGTTAGGGTTAGGGTTGTTGTTAGTGTTATGGTTAGGGTTAAGTTTGCAGTGAGGGTGAGGCTAAGGGTGAGAGTTATTGTTACGGTTAGGATTAGGGTTAGGGTTAGTGTTATTGCTAGGGTTAGGGTTAGAGTTACAGTGAGGTTGAGGGTGAGGGTTAGGTTTAGGGTTAGGTTTAGGGTTACAGTTAGTGTTAGGGTTAGGGTGAGGATGAGGTTTAGGGTTAGAGTTAGGGTTATGGGGAGGTTTAAGGTGAAGTTTAGGGTGAGGGTGAGGGTTAGGATGAGGGTTAGGGTTAAGGTGAGGGTGAGAGTTAGGTTTATGTTGAGGGTTAGGGTTAGGATTACGGTTACAGTGAGGGTGAGGGTTATTGTTAGGGTTAGGGTTAGGGTTATGTTTACTGTGAGGGTGAGGGTGAGGGTTAAGGTTAGAGTGAGGTTTAATCTTAGGGTTAGGGTTAGAGTTAGGATTAGGGTGAGGGTGAGGTTTAGGTTTAGATTTAGGGTAAGGGTGAGGCTGAGGTTGAGATTTGGGTTTAGGGTTAGTGTTAGAGTTATGGTTAGGGTGAGGGTTAGGGTGAGGGTGAGGGTGAGGGTTAGGCTTAGTGTTATGATTAGGATTAGGGTAAGTGTTAGGGTGAGTGTGAGGGCTAGGGATACGGTTTGGCTTAGGCTTAGGGTTAGGTGAGAGTGAGGGTGAAGGTGAGGGTGAGGGTTAAGTTGAGGGTTAAGGTTAGTTTTAGGGTGAGAGTTAGGGTTCGGTTAAGTTTAGTGTTAGGGTGAGGGTTAGGGTTAGGATTAGGGTTAGGGTGAGGGCTAGGCTGAGGGTGAGGTTTAGGGTTAGTGTTAGGGTAAGATTTAGGGTTATGGTTATGGTTTGGGTTAGGGTTAGGATGAGGGTTAGGGTTAAGATTGTGGTTGGGGTGAGGGTGAGTGTGAGGTTGAGGGTTACGGTTAGATTTAGGGTTAGTTGAAGGGTTAGTTCGAGGGTTAATGTTAGGGTTAATGTTAGGGTTAAGGTTAAGGTTAGGTTGAGGTTAAGGTTTAGGGTTAGGGTTACGGTTAGGATTAGGTTTAGGGTGAGGGCTAGGGTGAGGGTGAAGTTTAGGGTAAAGGATAAGCTTAGGCTTAGGTTTAGGCTGAGCATGAGGTTTAGAGTGAGGGTTAAGCTTAGGGATAGGGTGAGGTTTAGTGTTAGGGTAAGGGTTAGAGTTAGGATTAGGGTGAGGGTGAGGTTTAGGGGTAGGGTTAGGGTCAGGGAGAGGGCTAGGATTAGGGTGAGTGTTAGGATGGGGGTGACGGTAAGGGTAAAGGTGAGAGTTAGGCTGAGGGTGAGGGTTATGGTAAAGGTGAGGGTTAGGTTTATGGTGAGGGCTAGGGTTAGGGTTAGGGTGAGGGTGAGGGTTAGATTGAGGATTAGTGTTAGGGTTAGTGTGAGGTTTAGGGTGAGGATGAGGTTAAGGGTTAGGGTTAGGGTTAGGATAAATGTTAGGGTTAGGCTTAAGGTGAGGGTGAGGGTGAGGGTGAGGTTTAGGGTTAGTGTTAGGATTAGGATTAGGGTAGGTTTAGGGTGAGTGTGAGGTTTAGGGTTAGTTTTAGGGTTAGGCTTAGTGTTAGGCTGAAGGTGAGGGTGAGGGTGAGGGTTATGGTTAGGTTGAGTGTTAGGGTTAGGGTGAGATGTAGGATTCAAGTTAAGTTTAGGGTTAGGTTGAGCGTTAGGTTAAGGGTTAAATTGAGGGTGAGGGCTAGGGTGAGGGTGAGGTTTAGGTTTAGGGTTAGGGTGAGGTTTAGGGTTAGGTTTAGGGTTACGGTTAGGGTGAGGGTGAGGCTTAGGCTTAGAGTTAACGTTAGGGTGAGGCTGAGGGTGAGGGTTAGGGTTAGGGTTAGTGTTGGAGTTAGGGTTACTGTGAGGGTTAGAGTGAGGTTGATGGTAAGGCTTAGTGTTAGGATTAGGATTAGGTTAAGTGTTTGGTTGTGTGTGAGGGTTAGGGTTAGGGTTAGGCTTAGGCTTGGGGTTAAGCATAGGGTGAGGGTGAGGGTGAGTGTTAGGGTTAGGGTGAGAGTTAGGGGTAGGGTTAGGGTGAGAGTTATGGATCGGGTTAAGTTTAGGGTCAGAGTGACGGTTAGGGTTAGGGTTATAGTGAGGGTGAGGGTTAGGGTTAGGTTGAGGTTTAGGGTTAGGCTTAGGATTAGGGTGAGGGTTAGTGTAATGTTACGATGAGGGTTAGGATGAGGATTAGGGTTATGATTAGGGTTCGGGTGAGGGCTAAGTGTCTGGTTGAGTGTTAGGATTAGTGATTGGTTGAGGTTTTGGGTTAGGTTTAGGGTGAGGTTTAGGATATGGGTCAGGGTTACAGTGAGGGTGAGGGTTAGGGTTAGGTTGAGGTTTAGGGTTAGGATTTGGGTTAGGGTGAGGGTGAGTTTTAGGATTATATTTAGGGTTAGGGGGAGGGTTAGGTCAACGGTTAGGGTTAGGGTTAGTATTAGGGTTAAGGTTAGGTTGAGAGTTAGGTTGAGGTTTAGGTTTAGGGTTAGGATTAGGGTTAGGGTAAGACTATGTGAGAGTTAGGGTTAGGCTTAGGCTTAGGGTTAGGGTTGTGCTGAGGGTGAGGGTGGGGGTGTGGATTAGGGTTAGGGTGATGGTTAGGGTGAGGGCTAGGGTGAGGGTGAGGGTAAGGGTAAGGGTTAGGCTTAGGCTTAGGTTTAGGCTGAGCATGAGGTTGAGGGTGAGTTTTAGCGTTAGGGTGATGGTTAGTTTTATGGTTAGGGTGAGGGTTAGGATGAGGTTTAGGGTTAGGGTGAGGATGATGGTAAGGGTAAAGGTGAGGTTTAGGCTGAGGGTGAGGAATAAGATAAGGGTGAGGGTTAGGATTAGGTTTAGGGTTATGTTTAGGGTTAGTGTGAGGGTTCGATTGAGCATTAGGGTTAGAGTTACGGTTAGTGTGAGGTTTAGGGTGAGGATGAGGGTTAGGGTTAGGGTGAGGGTGACGGTTAGAATTAGAGTTAGGTTGAGTGCTAGTGTAAGGGTTAGGGTGAGGGTTAGGGATAGGTTTAGGTTTAGGATTTGGATTAGGGTGAGTTTGAATGTGAGGGTTAGGGTTCAGGTTAGGCTTAGGGTTAGGGTGAGGGTTAGTGTTAGCGTTTGGGTTAGGGTGAGGTTGAGGCTGAGGATTAGGGTTAGGTTTAGGGGTTCGTTTTGGGTTAGGGTTAGGGTTAGTGTTAGGGTTAGGATTAGGGTAAGCTTGAGGGTTAGGGTTAGGTTTAGGGTTAGGTTTAGGGTTAGGCTGAGTGTGAGTGTGCGGGTGAGGATTAGAGTTAGGGATAGGGTTAGGGTTATTGTTAGTGTTATGGTTAGGATTAAGTTTGCAGTGAGGTTGAGGCTGAGGGTGAGGGTTATGGTTAGTGTTAGGATTAGGGTTAAGGTTAGTGTTATTGTTAGGGTTAGTGTTAGAGTTACAGTGAGGTTGAGGGTGAGGGTTAGGTTTAGGGTGAAGTTTAGGTTTAGAGTTAGGGTTAGGGTTAGTGTGAGGGTGAGGTTTAGGGTTAGAGTTAGGGTGAGGTATAGGTTTAGGTTTAGGGTTAATGTTAGCGTTAGGGTGAGGGTTCGATTATGGGTTACGGTACGGGTTAGAGTTAGTGTTAGGTTTAGGGTGAGCATGAGGGTTAGGGTTAGGGTGAGTTTGAGGTTTAGAATTAGGGTTATGGTGAGTGCTAGGGTGAGGGTTAGGAGGAGGGTGAGGGTGGGGGTGAAGATTAGGGTTAGGGTTAGAGTTATTGTTAGGGTGAGGGTGAGATTTAGGGTTAGAGTTAGGTTCTGGGGGAGGGTTTGGGTGAGGTTTAAGGTTAGGGTTAGTGTTAGCGTTAGGGTGAGGGTGAGGGTTAGGTTGAGGTTTAGCGATAGTTTTGGTTTAGGTTTAGGGTTAGGGTGAGCATGAGTATGAGGTTTAGGGTGAGGGTTAGGATGAGGTTTAGGGTTAGGGTGAGGATGATGGTAAGGGTAAAGTTGAGGTTTAGGCTGAGGGTGAAGTTTAAGGTAAGGGTGAGGGTTAGGGTTAGGTTTAGGGTTATGTTTAGGGTGAGTGTGAAGGTTCGATTGAGCATTAGGGTTAGAGTTATGGTTAGTGTGAGGTTTAGGGTGAGGATGAGGGTTAGGGTTAGGGTGAGGGTGACGGTTAGAATTAGAGTTAGGTTGAGTGCTAGTGTGAGGGTTAGGGTGAGGGTTAGGGATAGGTTTAGGTATAGGATTTGGATTAGGGTGAGTTTGAATGTGAGGGTTAGGTTTCGGGTTAGGCATAGGGTTAGGGTGAGGGTTAGTGTTAGCGTTTGGGTTAGGGTGAGGTTGAGGCTGAGGATTAGGGTTAGGTTTAGGGTTTCGTTTTGGGTTAGGGTTAGGATTAGGGTAACCTTGAGGGTTAGGGTTAGGTTTAGGGTTAGGTTTAGGGTTAGGCTGAGTGTGAGTGTGCGGGTGAGGATTAGAGTTAGGGATAGGGTTAGGGTTATTGTTAGTGTTATGGTTAGGATTAAGTTTGCAGTGAGGGTGAGGCTGAGGGTGAGGGTTATGATTAGTGTTAGGATTAGGGTTAGGGTTAGTGTTATTGTTAGGGTTAGTGTTAGAGTTACAGTGAGGTTGAGGGTGAGGGTTAGGTTTAGGGTGAAGTTTAGGTTTAGAGTTAGGGTTAGGGTTAGTGTGAGGGTGAGGTTTAGGGTTAGAGTTTGGGTTAGGGTGAGGTTTAGGGTTAGTATTTGGTGTGAAAGGAGGGTGTGTGTTAGGTTGAGGTTTAGGGATAGGCTTAGGTTTAGGATTAGGTTTAGGGTGAGCGTGAGTATGAGGGTTAGGCTTAGGCTTAGGCATAGGCTGAGGGTGAGGGTGGGTGTGAGGATTAGGGTTAGGGTGATAGATAGGGTTATGGTTAGTGTTATTGTTAGGTTTAAGGTTCATGTTAGGGTGAAGATGAAAGTACGGGTGAGGGTTAGGCTTAGGATTAGGGTGGGGTTTAGGGTTAGGTTTAGGGCTAGGGTGAAGGTGAGGGTGAGGTTTAGGGTTAGATATTGGGTTTGGTTGAGGGTTAGGGTGAGGGTTAGGGTTAGGGTTAGTGTTAGGGTTAGGGTGAGGATGAGGTTTAGGGTTAGATATAGCGTTAGGGGGATGGTTAGGGTTAGGGTTAGGGATAAGGTTAGGGTGAGGTTTAGGTTTAGGGTTAACTTTAGGGTTAGAATTACAGTGAGGGTGAGGGTGCAGGTTAGTGTGAGGTTTAGGCTTATGGTTAGGGTTAGAGTTAGGCTGAGTGTTAGGGTTAGGGTTAGTGTTAGAATTAGAGTTATAGTGAGGGTTAGGGTGAGGGTGAGGGTAAGGCTTAGTGTTAGGATTAGGATTAGTGTAAGGTTTATTTTGAGTGTGAGCGTTAGGGTTAGGGTTAGTGTTAGGCTTAGGGTTAGGCTGAACATGAGTTTGAGTGTGAGTGTTAGGGTTAGAGATAGGGTAAGGTTTAATTTTAGGTTTAGGGTTAGAGTTAGGGTTAGGTTGAGGGTGAGTTTTAGGGATAGGTTTAGAGTCAGGGTGAGGGTTTAGGGTTAGGGTGAGGGTTAGGATGAGCGTCAGGGTGAGGGTTAGGGTTAGGGTGATAGTTAGGCTTTGGGTTAGGTTTAGGGTTAGGTTGAGGGTTTGGTTAAGGGTTACAGTGAAGGTGAGGTTTAGGGTTAGGTTGAGGGTTAGTGTTAGTGTTATTGTTAGGGTGAGGGTTAGGATGAGGGTTAGGGTTAGGATTAGGGTTAGGGTGAGGCCTAGGTTAAGGGTGAGGTTTAGGGTTAGGGTTAGGGTGAGGTTTAGGTTTAGGTTTAGGGTTAAGGTTAGCGTTAGGGTGAGGGTTCGATTGAGGTTTAGGGTACGGGTTAGGGTTAGTTTTAGGTTTAGGGTGAGCATTAGGGTTAGGGCTAGGGTGAGTTTGTGGTTTAGAATTAGGGTTATGATGAGTGCTAGGATAAGGGTTAGGATGACGGTGAGGGTGGGGGTGAGGATTAGGGTTAGGGTGAGAGTTATTGTTAGGGTGAGGGTGAGATTTAGGGTTAGAGTTATGTTTTGGGGGAGGGTTTGGGTGAGGTTTAAGGTTAGAGTTAGTGTTAGGGTTAGGGTGAGGTTGAGGGTTAGGTTGAGGTTTAGCAATAGGGTTTGGTTTAGGATTAGGGTTACGGTGAGCATGAGTATGAGGGTTAGGGTGAGGGTTAGGCTTAGGCTTAGGGTTATGCTGAGGGTGAGGGTGGGGGTGAGTATTAGGGTTAGGGTGATGTTTAGGGTTAGGGTTAGCGTTAGGGTTTGAGTTAGGGTGAAGGTGAGGGTGGGGGTGAGGTTTAGGCTTAGGGTTAGGGTGGAGTTTAGAATTAGGTTAGTTTGAGAATGAGGATGAGGTTTAGGATTAGATATAGTGTTAGGGGGAGGGTTAGGGTTAGGGTTAGGTTTAGTGTTAAAGATAGTGTGAGGGTGAGGGTTAGGGTTAGGGTTAGGGTTAGGGTTAGAATTTCCGTGAGGGTAAGATTGCGGGTGAGTGTGAAGTTTAGGGTTAAGTGTATGGTTAGGCTTAGGTTTATGCTTAGGGTTAGGCTGAGAGTGAGGGTCAGTGTGAGGGTTAGGGTTAGGGTGAGGTTTAGGGTTAGGGTCATGGGGAGGGTTAGGATGAGGGTTAGGTTTAGGATTAGGGTTAGGGTGAGGGCTAGGGTGAGGGTTATGTTTATGTTTAGGGTTAGGGTGAGGTTTAGGTTTAGGGTTAGGTTTCGGGTTAGGGTTAGGTTGAGGTTTAGAGTTAGATTTAGTGTTAAGGTGAGGGTTAGGTTTATGGTTAGAGTTAGGTTTAGGGTGAGGTTTAGGTTGAGGGTTAGTGTTAGGGTTAGGTTTAGAGTGAGTGTTAGAGAGAGGGTTTGGGTTAGGGTTAGGTTTAGGGATAGGATTATTGTTAGGGTAAAGGTTAGTGTGTTTTTTAGTGTTAGGTTTAAGGTTCGGCTTAGGGTTAGGGTGAGGGTGAGGTTGAGGGTGAGGGTTAAGTTTAGGTTGAGGGTTAGGGTTACGGTTAGGGGGAGGGTTAGGATGATGGGTTAGGGTTAGGATTAGGGTTAAGGTAAGGACTAGGGTGAGGGTGACGTTTAGGGTGAGGTTTAGCTTCAGGGTTAGGGTTAGGGATAGGGTGAGGTTGAGGTTTAGGGTTAGAGTTAGGGTTAGGGTGAGGCTGAGTTTGAGGGTTAGGTTTAGGGTTAGTGTTAGGGTTAGAGTTCGGGTTAGGGTGAGGTTTAGGGTGAGGGTGAGGGTTAAGGTTAGGGTTAGGATTACAATTAGGGTTAGGGTTAGGGGGAGTGTGAGGGATAGGGTTAGGTTTAGGGTTAGGCTTAAGGTTAGGCTGAGAGTGAGGGTTAGGGTTAGGGTGAGGGTAAGGTTTAGGGTTAATGGGAGGGTTAGGATGAGTATTAGGGTTAGGATTAGGGTTAGTGTGAGGGCTAGGGTGAGGGTTAGGTTTAGGGTTAGGTTTAGGGTGAGGTTTAGGTTTAGGTTTATGGTTAGGGTGAGGGTGAGGTATAGGGTTAGAGTTATGGTAAGGTTGAGGCTGAAGTTGAGATTTAGTGTTAAGGTTAGTGTTAGACTTAGGGTTAGGGTGAGGGTTAGGGTGAGGGTGAGGTTTAGACTTAGAGTTAGGATTAGGTATTGGGTAAGGTAAGGGTGAGTGTGAGGGTTAGAGTTAGGGTAAGACTTAGGCTTAGGGTTACGCTGTGGGTGAGGGTGAGGGTGAGGATTAGGGTTAGGGTGAGGGTTAGGGTTAGGGTTAGGGTTAGGATTAGGGTTAGGGTTAGGCTGAGGGTGAGGGTGAGGGTGAGGGTTAGGGTTAGGGTTATGGTGAGGGTTAGGGTTGGGTGATGTTTAGTGTGAGGGTAAAGGTTAGGGTTAGGGTTAAGATTATGTTTAGGGTGAGTGTTAGGATTAGGGTTAGGGTTAGGGTTAGGTTTAGGGATAAGATTAGTGTTATTGTTAGGGTTAGGGTTAGAGTTATGGTCAGGGTGAGGGTGAGGGTGAGGGTGAGGGTTAGGGTTAGGGTTAGGGTGAGGTTTAGGTTTAGGTTTATTCTTAGAGTTAGGGTGAGGGTGAGTTTTAGTGTTAGATTTAATGTTACTTGGAGGGTTAGGTCCAGCGTTAATGTTAGGGTTAGTGTTAGGGTTAAGGTTAGGGTTAGGGTTAGGCTGAGGTTTAGGGATAGGGTTAGGTTTATGCTTAGGGTTAGGATTAGGGTTAGGTTGAGGGTGAGTGTGAGGGTTAGGGTTAGGCTTAGGCTTAGGCTTTGGGTTAGGCTGAGGGTGAGGTTGGGGGTTAGGGTGAGGATTAGGGTTAGGGTGATGGTTATAGTTAGGGTTATGGTGAGGGTTAGGATGAGGGTTAGGGTTAGGATTAGGGTGAGGGTGAGGGCTAGGATGAGGGTGAAGTTTAGGGTAAGGGATAAGCTTAGACTTAGGGTTAGGCTGAGCATGAGGTTGAGGGTTAGTGATAGGGTGCGGTTTAGTGTTAGCGTTAGGGTTAGAGTTAGGGTTAGGGTGAGGGTGAGGTTTAGGGGTAGTTTTAGGGTCAGAGTGAGGGGTAGGGTTAGGGTGAGGGTTAGGGTGGGGGTGGCGGTAAGGGTAAGGGTGAGAGTTAGGCTGAGGGTCAGGGTTATGGTAAGGGTGAGGGTTAGGTTTAGGGTGAGGGTTAAGGTTAGGGTGAGGGTGAGGGTTTGGGTTAGATTGAGGATTAGTGTTAGGGTTAGTGTGAGGTTTAGGGTGAGGATGAGGGTTAGGGTTAGGGTGAGGGCTAGGTTCAGGGTGAGGTTGAGGGTTAGATTGAGGATTAGTGTTAGGGTTAGTGTGAGGTTTAGGGTGAGGATAAGTTTTAGGGTTAGGGTTAGGGTTAGAATTAATGTTAGGATTAGTCTTAACGTGAGGGTTAGAGTGAGGGTGAGGTTTAGGGTTAGTGTTAGGATTAGGATTAGGTTTGGGTTTAGGGTGAGTGTGAGGGTTAGGGTTAGGATTAGGGTTAGGCTTAGTGTTAGGCTGAAGGTGAGGGTGAGTGTGAGGGTTAGGGTTAGGATGAGTGTTAGGGTTAGGTTTAGGGTGAGAGTTAGAGTTCCGGTTAAGTTTAGGGTTAGAGTGAGGGTTAGTGTAAGGGTTACAGTGAGGGTGTGGGTTAGAGTTAGTTTGAGGATTAGGGTTATGGTTAGTGTTAGGGTGAGGTTTAGGATCAGGTTTTGGGTTAAGATTAGGATTTGGGTGAGGGCTAGGGTGAGGGTGAGGTTTAGGGTTAGGGTTAGGGTGAGGTTTAGTGTTAGGTGTAGGGTTAGGGTTAGGGTGAGCGTGAGGTTTAGGGTTAGAGGTAAGTTTAGGTTGAGTCTGACGGTGAGGTTTATGGTTAGGGTTAGTGTTAGAGTTATTGTTACTGTGAGGGTTAGGGTGAGGTTGAGGGTAAGGCTTCGTGTTAGGATTTGGTTTAGAGTAAGGGTTAGGGTGAGTGTGAGGGTTAGGTTTAGGGTTAGCGTTAGGCTTAGGGTGAGGTTGAGGGTGAGGGTTAGTGTTAGGGTGAGAGTTAGGTGTAGGGTTAGGGTGAGAGTTAGGGTTCGAGTTAAATTTAGGGTTAGGGTGAGGGTTAGGGTTAGGGTTACAGTGAGGTGAGGGTTAGGGTTAGGTTGAGGGTTAGGGTTAGGTTTAGGATTAGGTTGAGGGTTAGGGTTAGGGTTAGTGTTAGGGTTAGGGTGAGGGTGAGGTTTAGGGTTAGATATAGGGTTAAGGTGAGGATTAGGTTAGGCATAGGGTTAGGGTTTGGGTGAGGTTTAGGGTTAGGGTTAGAGTTAGGGTGAGAATTACAGTGACGGTGAAGGTGCAGGTTAGTTTCACGTTTAGGTTTAGAGTTAGGGTTAGGGTTTTGCTCAGTGTTAGGGTTAGGGTTAGTGTAAGAGTTAGTGTTATGGTGAGGAAGTAGGGGGAGGGGGAGGGTAAGGCTTAGTGTTAGGATTAGGAATAGGGTAATGGTTTGGGTGAGTGTGAGGGTTAGGTTTAGGGTTAGTGTTAGGGTAAGGCTGAGCATGCGGTTGAGTGTGAGGGTTAGGGTTAGGGATATGGTGAGGTTTAGTGTTAGGGTTAGGGTTAGAGTTAGGGTTAGGGTTAGGATGAGGGTCAGGGTGGGGCTGAGGATTTGGGTTAGACTTAGGGTTATTGTTAGGGTGATGATGAGTTTTAGGGTTAGAGTTAGGTTTAGGGGGAGGGTTAGGTTGAGGTTTAGGGTTTGGGTTAGTTTTAGGGTTAGGGTGAGGGTGAGGATTCGGTTGAGGTTCAGGTATAGGGTTAGGTTTAGGATTAGGGTTAGGGTGAGCATGAGTATGAGGCTTAGGGTGAGGGTTAGGCTTAGGCTTATGGTTAGGCTGAGGGTGAGGATTAGAGTTAGCGTGATGTTTACGGTTAGGGTTAGTGTTATTGTTAGGGTTAGGGTTTGAGTGACGGTGAGGGTGAGGGTGAGGGTGAGGGTTAGGTTTAGGGTGAGGGTGAGGTTTAGGGTTAGATATAGGGTTAGGGGGAGGGTTAGGGGGAGGGTGAAGTCTAGGGTTAGTGTTAGGGTTAGGGTCAGGTTGAGGGTTAGGTTTAGGTTTAGGGTTAGGGTGAGGGTGAGTGTGCAGGTTAGTGTGAGGTTTAGGGTTAGGTTTATGCTTAATCTTAGGTTTATGCTTAGGGTTAGGCTGAGGCTGAGGTTTAGGGTTAAGGTGAGGGTTTGGGTTAGGTATATGGGGAGGGTTAGGATGAGGTTTAAGGTTAGGATTAGGGTTAGAGTGAGGGCTAGGGTGAGAGTTATGTTTAGGGTTAGGGTTAGGCTGAGGGTTAGGGTTAGGGTTAGCGTGAGGTTGAGGTTTAGGTTTCGCCTTTGGGTTAAGGTGAGGCTTAGGGTGAGGTTTTGGATTAGGGTTAGGATTAGAATTACAGTAAGGGTTATGTTGAGTGTGAGTGTTAGGGTTACAGTTAGGGTGAAGTTTAGGGTTAGGATTAGGGTTAGCATGAGGGATAGGATGAGGGTTAGAGTTACATTGAGGGTGAGGGTTAGGGTTAGGTTGTTGGTTACGGTTAGGGTTACGGTGAGGTTTAGGTTTAGGGTTAGTGTGAGGGATAGGATGAGTATTAGGGTTAGGATTAGGGTGAGGGTGAGGGCTAGGTTGAGTGTGAGGTTTAGTGTTAGTGTTAGGGTGAGGTTTAGGGTTAGAGTTAGGGTTAGAGTGAGGGTTAGGGTGAGGGTTGTGGTTAGGGTGAGGGTTAGCGTTAGGGTTAGTGTTATTGTTAGGTTTAGGGTTACTGTTATTGTGAGGGTGAGGGTTACACTTAGGGTTAGGATGAGGTTTAGGTTTAGGGTTAGTGTTAGAGTTAGGTTTAGGGTGAGGGTGAGGGTTAGGGTTAGAGTTAGGGATAGTGTTAGGGTTAGGGATAGGGTGAGGGTTAGGGTTAGACTTAGGCTTAGGCTGAGGCTTAGGCCGAGCATGAGGGTGAAGGTTAGGGTTAGGGTGAGGGTTAGGGTTAGGGATAGGATGAGGTTTACAATGAGGTTTAGGGTTAGGATTAGGTTTAGGGTGAGGGCTAGGGTGAGGTTTAGGAATAGGTCTAGGTTTAGGATTTGGGTTAGTTTGAGAGTGAGTGTGAGGGTTAGGAGTAGTGTTAGGGTTAGGCTTACGGTTAGTGTGAGGGTTAGTGTTAGGATTTGGGTTAGGGTGAGGGTGAGGCTGAGGATTAGGGTTAAGTTTAGGGTTTGGTTTAGGGTTAGTGTTAGGGTTAGGGTTAAGGTTACCTTCAGGGTTAGGGTTAGGGTTAGGGTTAGGGTTAGGCTGAGGGTGAGTGTGGGGGTGAGGATTAGTGTTAGGATTCAGGTTAGGGTTATTGTTTGTGTTTTGTTTAGGGTTAAGTTTGCTGTGAGGTGAGGATGAGGGTGAGGGTTATGGTTAGGGTTAGGATTAGGGTTAGGGTTAGTGTTATTTTTAGGATTAGGGTTAGAGTTACATTGAGGTTGAGGTTGAGGGTGAGGGTTAGGGTGAGGGTGAGGTTTAGGGTTAGAGTTAGGGTTAGGGTTAGGGTGAGGGTGATGTTTAGGGTTAGAGTTAGGGTTAGGGGGAGGGTTATGGTGAGTTTTAGGGTTAGGGGTAGTGTTAGGGAGAGGGTGAGTGTGAGGGGTAGTTTGAGGTTTAGGGTTAGGATTAGGGTTAGGGTGAGCATGAGTATGAGGGTTAGCCTGAGGGTTAGGCTTAGGTTTAGGGTTACGCTGAGGGTGGGGGTGGGGGTGATGGTTAGGGTTAGGGTTAGTGTTATTTATAGGGTTAGGGTTCGAGTTACGGTGAAGGTGAAAGTGGGGGTGAGGGTTAGTGTTAGGGTTAGGTTGGGGTTTAGAGTTAGGGTTAGGGTTAGGGTGAGGGTGAGGTTGAGGTTTAGGGTTAGATATAGGGTAAGGATGAGGGTTAGTGTGAGGGTTAGGGTTAGAGTTAGTGTTAGTGTTAGGGTGAGGGTGAGGTTTAGGGTTAGATATAGGGTTCGGGGAGGGTTAGGGTTAGGGTTAGGGCTACGGTTAGGGTGAGGTTTAGGGTTTGGATTAAGGTTAGGTTTAGAGTTACGGTTAGGGTGATGGTTAGGGTTAGGGTTAGGGTTAGTGTTAGAGTTAGAGTAAGGTTTAGGGTTAGTGTTAGGGTTAGGTTTAGAATTACAGTGACGGTGACGGTGCAGGTGAGTGTGAGCTTTAGAGTTAGAGTTAGGGTAAGCGTTAGGCTGAGTGTTAGGGTTAGGTTTAGTGTTAGGCTTAGGGTTAGGCTGAGCATGAGGTTGAGTGTGATGGTTAGGGTTAGGGATAGGGTGAGGTTTCGTGTTACGGTTAGGTTTAGATTTAGGGTTAGGTTGAGGTTTAGGGGTAGGGTTAGGTTCAGGGTGAGGGTTAGGGTTAGGGTGAGGGTGAGGGTTAGATTGAGGATTACTGTTAGGGTTAGTTTGAGGTTTAGGGTGACTTTGAGGAATAGGGTTAGGATGAGGGCTAGGGTGAGGATGAGGGTGAGGGTTAGATTGAGGATTAGTGTTAGGGTTAGTGTGAGGTTTAGGGTGAGCATGAGGTTTAGGGTTAGGGTTAGGGTTAGGATTAATGTTAGGGTTAGGCTTAAGGTGAGGATTAGGGTGAGGGTGTGGATTAGGGTTAGTGTTAGAATTAGGATTAGGGTTAGGTTTAGGGTGAGTATGAGGGTTAGGGTTAGGGTTAGGTTTAGGCTTAGTGTTAGGCTGACGGTGAGGGTTAAGGTGAAAGTTAGGGTTAGGGTGAATGTTAGGGTTAGGATTAGGGTGAGAGTTAGGGTTTGGGTTAAGTTTAGGGTTAGGGTGCTTGTTAGGGTAAGAATTACAGTGAGGGTGAGGGTTAGAGTTAGGTTGAGGGTTAGGGTTAAGGTTAGTGTTAGGGTGAGGTTTAGGATGAGTGTTAGGGTTAGGAGTAGGTTTATGGTGAGGACTAGGGGGAGGGGGAGGTTTAGGGTTAGGGTTAGGGTGAGGTTTAGGGTTAGGTTTAGGGTTAGGGTTTGGGTGAGGGTGAGGTTTAGGTTTAGAATTAGCTTTAGGTTGAGTCTGTGGGTGAGGGTTAGGGTTAAGGTTAGTGTTAGAGTTAGGGTTACGGTGAGGGTTAGGGTGAGGGTAAGGCTTAGTGTTAGTATTAGGATTAGGGTAAGGTTTAGCGTGAGTGTAAGGGTTAGGTTTAGGGTTAGGGTTAGGCTTAGGGTTAGGCTTATGGTGAGGCTGATGGTGAGGGTTAGGGTTAGGGTGAGAGTTAGGGGTAGGGTTAGGGTGCAAGTTAGGGTTTGGGTTAAGTTTAGGTTTAGGGTGAGGGTTAGTGTTAGGGTTATAGTGAGGGTGAGGGTTAGGGTTAGTTTGAAGGTTAGGGTAAGTCTTAGGATTAGGGTTTGGGTTAGGATTAGGTTTATGGTGAGGTTTAGGATGAGGTTTAGGGTTAGGATTAGGGTTCCGGTGAGGGCCAGGGTGAGGGTGAGTGTTAGGGTTAGTGTTTGGGTGAGGTTTAGGATTAGGGTTAGGGTTAGGTTGAGGGTGAGGGTGGGGGTGAGGATTAGGGTTAGGCTTAGGGTTATTGTTAGGGTGAGGGTGAATTTTAGAGTTAGAGTTAGGTTTAGGGGGAGTTTTAGGGTAAGATTTAGGGATAGGGTTAGGGTTTGGGTTAGGGTTAGGGTTAGGGTGAGGGTTAGGTTTAAGATTATGGTTATGGTGAGGGCGAATGTTAGGATTAGGGTTAGGGTTAGGGTTAATTTTAGGGTTAGGATTAGTGTTATTGTTAGGGTTAGGGTTAGAGTTATTGTGAGGGTGAGGGTGAGGGTGAGGGTTAGGGTTAATATTAGGGTTAGGGTGAGTTTTAGGGTAGTCTTAGTATTACAGTTAGGGTGAGGGTGAGGTTTAGGGTTAGATTTAGGTTTAGTTGGAGCGTTAGGTCGAGGGTTAATGTTAGGGTTAGTGTTGGGGTTAATGTTAGGGTGTGGGTTAGGTTGAGGTTTAGGGTTAGTGTGAGGGCTATGGGGAGGGTGAGTTTTAGTGTTAGGCTTAGGGTGAGGTTCAGCGTTAGGTTTAGGGTTAGTGTTAGGTTGAGGTTGAGGTTTAGGGTTAGAGTTAGGGTTAGGGTGAGGCTGAGTGTGAGGTTTAGGGTTAGGGTTAGTGTTAGAGTTAGGGTTAGGGTGAGGGTTAGGGTGTGGGTGATGGTTAGGCTTAGTGAAAGGATTAGGATTAGGTTAAGGGTTAGGGTGTTGTCACGGTTAGGGTTAGGATGAGTTTTAGGTTTAGGGTTAGGGTTAGAGTTAAGGTAAGGGTGAGGGTGAGGTTTAGGGTTAGAGTTAGGGTTAGTGTTAGGGTTAGGGTTAGGGAGAGGGTTAGTGTTTGGGTTAGGCTTAGGTTTAGGCTTAGGCTTAATCTTTGGCTGAGCATGAGGGTTAGGGTTAGGGTTAGGGTTAGGGTTATGGTGAGGGTTAGGATGAGGTTTAGGATTAGGATTAGTGTTAGGGTGAGGGCTAGGCTGAGGCTGACTGTGAGGGTTGGGGTTAAGGATAGGGTTAGGATTAGGGTTAGGTTGAGGGTGAGTGTGAGGGTTAGGGTTAGGGTTAGGCTTAGGGATAGGGTGAGGGTTAGGTTTTGGGTTTGCATTAGGGTGAGGGTGAGGCTGAGGATTAGGGTTAGGCTGAGGTTTAGGGTTAGGCTGAGGGTGATGGTGGGGCTGAGTTTTAGGGTTATGGTTAGGGTTTTGGTTATTGTTATTGTTATGCTTAGGGTTAAGTTAGTGGTGAGGGTGACGCTGAGGGTTATGGTTATTGTTAGGGTTAGTGTTATTGTTAAGGTTAGGGTTAGAGTTATGGTGAGATTGAGGGTGCATGTGTGGGTTACGGTTAGGGTGAGTTTTAGCATGAGGTTTACTGTTAGGGTTAGGGTGAGGGTGAGTGTGAGGTTTAGGGATAGATTTAGGGTTAGGGTGAGGGTTAGTGTGAGGTTTAGGGTTAGGGTTAGTGTTAGGGTTAGGGTGAGGTTGAGGTTTAGGTTGAGGTTTAGGGATAGATTTAGGTTTAGGGTGAGGGTTAGTGTGAGGTTTAGGGTTAGGGTTAGGGTTAGGGTGAGGGTGAGTGTGAGGTTTAGTGTGAGGTTTAGGCTTTGGCTTAGGGTTAGGCTGAGGATGAGGGTGGGGCTGAGGATTAATGTTAGTGTGATGGTTAGGGTTAGTGTTATTGTTAGGGTTAGAGTTAGAGTTATGGTGAGGGCGAGGGTGGGGGTGAGGGTTAGGTTTAGGGTTAGGGTGAGGGTTAGTGTAAGGGTCATGTTGAGGGTGAGGGTTAGGGTTAGGTTGAGATTTAGTGTTAGGTTTAGGGTTAGAGTGAGGGTGAGGGTTAAGGTTAGTGTGAGGGTGAGGATTAGGTTGAGGGTTGGTTTAGGATTATGGTTAGGGTGAGGGCTAGGTTGAGGGTGAGGTTTAGGGTGAGGTTTAGCGTTAGGGTGAAGGTGAGGTTTAGTGTTAGAGTTAGGTTTAGGATGAGGCTGAGGGTGAGGGTTAGGGTTAGGTTTAGTGTTAGAGTTAGGGTTAGGGTGAGGGTTAGGATGAGGGTGAGGGCTAGGCTTAGGGTTAGGATTAGGATTAGGTTAAGTGTTTGCATGAGTGTGAGGGTTAGGGTCCGGGTTAGGCTTAGGCTTAGTGTTAGGCTGAGGGTAAGGGTGAGGGTGATTGTTAGGGTTAGGGTGAGGGTTAGGGTTAGTGTTATTCTTAGGGTTAGGGTTAGATTTACGGTGAGGGTGAGGGTTAGGGTTAGGTTTTGGGTGGGGTTAAGGGTTAGGGTTAGGCTGAGGGTGAGGGTTTGGATTAGATATAGTGTTAGGGGGAGGCTTAGGGTGAGGGTTAGGTTTAATTTTAGTGTTAGTGTTACTGTTAGGGTTAGTGTTAGAGTTGGGGTTAGGGTGATTTTTAGGGTTAGGGTTAGTGTAAGGTTTAGGGTGAGGGTGAGGTTTAAGTTGAGGTTTAGGGATAGGTTTAGGTTTAGGATTAGTGTTAGGGTGAGGGTGAGTGTGAGTTTTAGGGTGAGGGTTAGGCTTAGTCTTAGGGTTAGGTTGAGGGAGAGGGTGGGGGTGAGGATTAAGGTGATGGTGATGGTTCGTGTTAGGGTTAGTGTTATTGTTAGGGTTAGGCTTAGTGTTATGGTTAGGGTGAGGGTGAGGGTTAAGTTGAGGTTTAGGGTTAGGGTTACAGTTAGGGTTAGTGTGAGGGTTAGTGTTAGGGTTAGGTTTAGTGTTAGGGTGAGGTTAAGTGTTAGGGTGAGAGCTTGGTTTAGGGTGAGGGTTGTGGTTAGGGTGAGGTTTAGGATTAGGGTTAGGGTTATTGTTAGGCTTAGGTTTAGGGTTAATGTTACGGTGAGGTTGAGGGTTAGGGTTAGGTTTAGGGTGAGGTTTAGGGTTTAGGTAAGTTTAGAGTTAGGTTTAGGGTGAGGGTGAGGTTTAGGGTTAGAGTTAGGGTTAGGATGAGGCTGAGGGTGAGCGTTAGGTTTAGGGATAGTGTTAGGTTTACGGTTAGGGTAAGAGTTAGGGTGAGGTTTAGGGTTAGGGTTAGGGATAAGTTTAGGCTTAGGGTGAGGGTTAGTGTGTGTGTTATGGTAAATTTTAGGGTTAGCCTTAGGGTTAGGATGAGGGTGAGGTTGAGGGTGAGGTCTATGGTTAGGTTCAGGGTTAGGGTTAGGTTTAGGGGGAGGGTTAGTATGAGGGTTAGAGTTAGGATTAGGGTTAGTGTAAGGGCTAGGGTGAGGGTGAGGTTTAGGGTTAGGGTTAGGGTGAGGTTTAGGATTAGGTTTAGGGTTAGGGTTAGGGTTAGGGTGAGGGTGAGCGTGAGGTTTAGGGTTAGAGTTAGGGTTAGGGTGAGGCTGAGGGTGAGGTTTAGGCTTAGGGTTAGTTTTAGGGTTAGGGTTAGGGTGAGGGTTAGGGTGAGGTTGTGGGTTAGGATGAAGATTAGGGTTAGGTTTAGGGTGAGTGTGAGGTTTAGGGTTAATGTTAGGGTTAGGCTTAGTGTTAGGCTAAGGGAGAGGGTGAGGGTGAGGTTTAGGGTTAGGGTGAGGGTTAGGGTTAGGGTCACGGCTAGGGTTAGGATGAATGTTAGGTTTAGGATTAGGGTTAGGGTGAGAGCTAGGGTGAAGTTGATGTTTAGGGTTAGGTTTAGGGTGAGGTTTAGGATTAGGTTAGGGTTAGGGTTAGGGTGAGGGTGAGGTTTAGGTTTAGAGTTAGGTTTAGAGTGAGGCTGAGTGTGAGGGTTAGTGTTAGTGTTAGTGTTAGAGTTAGGGTTAAGGTGAGGGTTAGTTGAGGGTGAGGGTTAGTGTTAGTGTTGGGTTAGGCTTAGGTTTAGGCTGATGTGGAGGGTGTGGGTTAGGATTAATGTTAGAGTGAGGGTTAGTTTTAGGATTAGTGTTAGGGTGAGGGTTAGGGTTAGGGTTAGGGTGAGATTTAGGATGAAGATTAGGATTAGGATTAGTGTTAGGGTGAGGGCTAGGGTGATGGTGAGAGTTAGGGTTAGTGTTAGGGTGAGGTTTAGGGTTATGGTTAGGGTGAGGGTTAGGATGAGGATGGGTGTTAGGATTAGGGTTAGTGTTAGGGTTAGGTTTAGGTTTAGGATTAGTGTTATTGTTAGGGTTAGGGTTAGAGTTATGGTGAGGGTGAGGGTTAAAGTTAGGGTTAGGGTGAGGTGTAGAATTAGGTTTAGGTTTAGGGTTCAGGTGAGGGTGAGGTTTAGGGTTATAGTGAGGGTTAGGGGGAGGTTTAGGTCGAGGGTTAGGGTTAGGATAAGGATTAGGGTAAGGGTTCGTGTGAGGGTTTGGTTGAGGTTTATCATTAAATTTAGGGTGAGGTTTAGGTTTAGGGTTAGGATTACGGTTAGGGTGAGGGTGGGGTTTTGGGTTATTGTTACGGTTAGGGTGAGTCTGAGGGTGAGGGATAGGTTTAGGGCTAGTTTTAGTGTTAGGGATATGGTGAGGTTTAGAGTCAGGATGAGGGTTAGGCTTAGGGTTAGGGTTAGGATTAGGGTAAGGGTTAATGTGAGTGTGACTGTTAGGGTTAGGGTTTCGCTGAGGTTGATGGTCAGCGTGAGGGATAGGTTTAGGGTGAAGGTTAGGTTTAGGGTGAGAGTTAGTGTTAGGGTTAGGGTTAGGGTGTGGGTTAGTCTTAGGGTTATGGTTAGGGTGTGGGTTAGTGTTAGGGTTAGTGTGATGGTTAGGATGAGGATTAGGGTTAGGATTAGGGTTAGGGTGAGGGTTAGGGAGAGGGTAAGTGTTAGGGTTAGTGTTAGGGTGAGGTTTAGGTTTAGGGTTTAGAGTTAGGGTGAGGGTCAGGATGAGGGTTAAGGTTACTGTAAGAGTGAGGGTTAGCATTAGGGTGAGGGTTAGGGTTAGGATTAGTCTTAGGTTGAGGTCGAGTTTTAGTATTAGGGTAGGGTTAGGGTTAGGGTATGGTTTAGGCTTAGGATTAGTTTTATTGTTTTGGTTAGGGTTAGAGTTACAGTGAGGGTGAGCGTGAGGGTGAGGGATAGGCTTAGCCTTATGCTTAGGAATAGGCTGAGCATGAGGTTGACGGTGAGGGTTAGGGTTAGGGGGATGGTTAGGTTTATAGTAGGGTGAGGGTTAGGATGCGGTTTAGGGTTAAGGTGATGTTTAGGGTGATAAAAATGCTAAGGGTAAAGGTATGGTTTAGGCTGAGGGTGAGGGTTAAAGGTCGGTTTAGGGTTAGGGTATGGGTTAGGGTTACAGTTAGGGTGAATATTTGATTGAGGATTAGGGTTAGGGTCAGTGTGAGGTTTAGTGTGAGGATAAGGGTTAGGGTGAGGGTGAGGGTGAGCATTAGAATTAGGGTTAGGGTGAGGGCTAGGGTGAGGGTGAGGGTTTGGGTTATGGTTAGGGTGAGGTTTAGTATTAGGGTGAGTGTTAGGTTTAGTGTGAGGCTTAGTGTTAGGGTTAGGTTTAATGTTAGATTGAGGGTAAGTGTTATGGTGAAGATTAGGGTTAGGGTGAGGGTTATGGTTAGGGTGATGCTTAGGGATAGTGTTAGGGTTAATTTTAGGGTTAGGGTTAGAGTTACGGTTATGGTGAGGGTGAGGGTGTGGGATAGGCTTAGGCTTAGGGTGAGGTTTAGGGTTAGGGTTAGGGATAGAGTGAGGGTCAGGGTGAGGCTGAGTGTGAGGCTTAGGATTAGGGTTAATGTTAGAGTTAGGGATAGGGTGAGGGTTAGGTTGAGGATTAAGGTTAGGGTTAGGACTAGGGTTAGCTTGAGGGTTAGGTTTAGGTTTTGGGTTAGGGTGAGGGTGCTGCTGAGTATTAGGGTTAGGTTTAGGGTTAGGGTTAGGGTTAGAGTTAGTTTTAGGCTTAAAGTTACAGTGAGCTTTAGGGTTAGGGTCAGGCTTAGGGTTAGGCTGAGGGTGAGGGTGGGGTTGAGGATTAGTGTAGGGGTTAGGGTTAGTGTTAGGGGAATTTTAGGATGAGCATTACGGTAAGGATTAGGGTTAGAGTGAGGGCTAGGATGAGGGTGAGATTTAGGGTTAGTTTAGGGTGAGGTTTAGGGTTAGGTTTAGTGTTAGGGTGAGGCTGAGGGTGAGTTTTAGGGTTAGGGTTAGTGTTAGAGTTAGGGTTAGGGTAAGGTTAGGGTGAGGGTGAGCTTTATGCTTAGGTTTAGGATTAGGATTAGGGTAAGGGTTAGCTTGAGTGTGAGGGTTAGGGTTAGGGTTAGGGTTATGCTTAGGATTAAGCTGAGGGTGAGGTTGAGGGTGAAGGTTAGGGTTATATTGAGGGTAAGGGTTAGGGTTACAGTGAGCGTGAGGGTTAGGTTCAGGGTGAGGATGAGGGTTAGGTTTAGGGTGAGAGTTAGGTTGAGGTTGAGGGTTAGTGTTAGGGTGAGTGTGAGGATTAGGGTTAGGGTGATGGTTTGTGTTAGGGTTAGATTTAGTATTAGGGTGAGGGTAAATGTTAGGGTAAGGGTGAGGTTTAGGGTGAGGGTTATAGTAAGGTTGAGGGTTAGGGCTAGGTTAGGGTTACGTTTAGGGTTAAGGCTACGGTTATGGTGAGGGTGAGTTTGAGGGTTAAGTTTAGTGTTAGGATGAGGTTTAAGT
The DNA here is from genome assembly GCF_024711535.1 of Dipodomys merriami. Lineage (NCBI taxonomy): Eukaryota > Metazoa > Chordata > Mammalia > Rodentia > Heteromyidae > Dipodomys > Dipodomys merriami. The sequence continues at coordinate 2,383,693 of NW_027206335.1, read as the reverse complement.
TTAGGGTTAGCGTTAGAGTTAGGGTTAGGGTGAGGGCTAGTGTTTGGGTTAGGGTGAGGGTTAGGTTTAGGGATAGGGTTAGATTTAGGATTAGGGTGATGGTGAGTGTGAGGGTTAGGGTTAGGGTTAGGCTTAGGCTTAGGGTTAGGGTGGGGGTTAGGGTTAATTTTTGGGTTAGGGTGAGGGTGAGGCTGAGGATTAGTGTTAGGTTTGGGTTAGGGTTTGGGTTAGGTTTAGGGTTAGGTTTAGGTTTAGGGTTACAGTGAGGGTTAGCGTTAGGGTTAGGGTTTGGCTTAGGGTTAGGCTGAGGGTGAGCGTGGGGGTGAGGATTAGGGTGAATTTTAGGGTTAGGGTTATTGTTACTGTTATGGTTTGGGTTAAGTTTGCGGTGAGGGTGAGGCTGAGGGTGAGGGTTATGTTTAGGTTTAGGGTTAGGGTTAGTGTTAGTGTTATTGTTAGGTTTAGAGTTAGAGTTACTTTGAGGTTTTGGGTGAGGGTGAGGGTTAGGGTTAGGGTTATGTTTAGGGTGAGTCTTAGGTTTATGGTTAGGGTGCGGGTGAGGTTTAGGGTTAGAGATAGGGTTAGGGAGATAGTTAGGGTGAGGTTCAGTGTTACGGTTAGTGTTAGGTTTAGGGTGAGGTTGAGGTTTAGTTTGAGGTTTAGGGGTAGGGTTAGGTTTAGGAATAGGGTTAGGGTGAGCGTGAGTGTGAGGTTAGGGTGAGGGTTAGGTTTAGGCTTAGGGTTAGGCTGAGGGTGAGGGAGTGGTGGAGGGTTAGGGTTAGGGTGAGGGCTAGGGTTAAGGTTATGGGGAGGGTTTGCATGAGCGTTAGGGTTAGTATTAGGGTTAGCGTGAAGGCTAGGATGAGGGTGAGTTTTAGGGTTAGGTTTAGGGTGAGGTTTAGCGTTAGGGTGAGGTTGAGGTTTATGGTTATAGTTAGGGTTAGGGTGAGGCTGAGGGTGAGGGTTAGTGTTAGGGTTAGGGTTAGTGTGAGGTTTAGGGTTAAGGTTAGGGTTAGGGTGAGGGTTAGTTTTAGGTTGAGGTTTAGTGATAGGGCTAGGTTTAGGTAATCCTAAACCTAGGGTTAGGGTGAGGGTGAGTGTGAGGGTTAGGGTGAGGGTTAGGCTTAGGCTTAAGGTTAAGCTGAGGATGAGGGTGAGTGTGAGGATTAGGGTTAGGGTGATGGTTAGGGTTAGGGTTAGTGTTATTGTTAGGGTTTGGGTTAGAGTTATGGTGAGGGTGAGGGTCGGGGTGAGGTTTAGGTTTAGAGTTAGGGTGAGGGTTACGGTGAGGGTGAGGGTTTGGGTTAGTTTGAGCTTTAGTGTTAGGTTTAGGGTTAGGGTGAAGTTGAGGATTAGGGTTGGTGTGAGGGTGAGGGTTAGGATGAGTCTTAGGTTTAGGAATATGTTTAGGGTGAGGGCTAGTCTGAGGGTGAGGTTTAGTGTTAGGTTTAGGGTGAGATATAATATTAGGGTTAGGGTGAAGGTGAAGTTTAGGGTTAGAGTTAGGGTTAAGCTGAGGCTGAGGGTGAAGGTTAGGTTTAGGGTTAGTGTTAGAGTTAGGGTTAGGTTGAGGGTTACGATGAGGGTGAGGGTTAGTTTTAGGGTTAGTATTAGGATTAGGGTAAAGTTTAGTGTGAGTGTGAGGGTTAGGTTCAGGGTTAGGGTTATGCTTAGGTTTAGGCTGAGAGTGAGGATGAGGGTGAGTGTTAGGGTTTGGGTGAGGGTAAGGGTTAGGGGAAGGTTAGGATGAGCATTACGGTAAGGATTAGGGTTAGAGTGAGGGCTAGGATGAGGGTGAGATTTAGGGTTAGGCTTAGGGTGAGGTTTAGGGTTAGGTTTAGGGTAAGGGTGAGGCTGAGGGTGAGGTTTAGGGTTAGGGTTAGTGTTAGAGTTAATTTTAGGGTGAGGGTTAGGGTGCGGGTGAGGTTTAGGCTTAGGTTTAGGATTAGGATTAGGGTAAGGGTTAGGTTGAGTGTGAGGATTAGGGTTTGGGTTAGGGTTGTGCTTAGGATTAAGCTGAGGGTGAGGTTGAGGGTGAAGGTTAGGGTTAGGGTGAGGGGAAGTGTTAGGGTTACAGTGAGCGTGAGGGTTAGGTTTAGGTTGAGGGTTAGGGTGAGGGTAAGCGTTAGAGTTAGTGTGAGGGTTAGGGTTAGGGTTAGGACTAGGGTTACACTGAGGGAGAGCGTGAGCATGAGGGTTAGGGTTAGGGTGAGGTTTAGCGGTAGAGTTAGGTTTAGGGTGAGGGCTAGGGTGAGGGTTAGGGTTAGCATGAGGATTAGGATTAGGGGTAGGGTGAGGGTGAGGTCTAGATTGAGGATTAGTGTTAGGGTAATTGTGAGGTTCAGGGTGAGGATGAGGGTTAGGTTTAGGGTGAGGGTTAGGTTGAGGGTGAGGGTTAGGGTTAGGGTGAGTGTGAGGATTAGGTTTAGGGTGATGGTTTGTGTTAGGGTTAGAGTTAGTATTAGGGTGAGGATAAGTGTTAGGGTGAGGGTGAGTGTTAGGGTGAGGGTTATAGTAAGGTTGAGGGTTAGGGCTAGGGTTAGGGTTACTGTTAGGGTTAGGGCTACGGTTAGGGTGAGGTTGAGAGTCAGGGTTAGGTTTTGGGTTAGGATGAGGTTTAGGTTTAGGGATAGGGTTAGAGTGCAGGTTAGGTTGAGGGTGAGGTTTATTGTTAGAATAAGGGTTAGTGTTAGTGTTAGGGTTAGGTTGAGGGTTAGGCTTAGGCTTAGGCTTAGGCGTAGGCTTAGGCTTAAGCCGAGCATGAGGTTGAGGGTTAGGTTAGGGTGAGGGTTAGGATGAGGTTTAGGGTTAGGATTAGGGTCAGGATTAGGGCTAGGGTGAGTTTTCGGGTGAGGGTTAGGGTTAGGGATAGGGTTAGGTTTAGGATTAGGGTTAGGGTGAGCGTGAGTGTGAGGGTTAGATTTAGGGTGAGGATTATGCTTAGGGTTAGGGTGGGGGTTAAGTTTAGGGATTGGGCTAGGGTGAGTGTGAGGATGACGATTAGGGTTAGGTTTAGGATTAGGCTTATTTTTAGGTTTAGGTTTAGGTTTAGGGTTAGGGTTAGGGTTAGTGTTATGGTGAGAGTTGCTGTTAGGATTAGGGTTAAGGTTAGGGTTAGGCTGAGGGTGAGGGTGGGGTGAGGATTAGGGTTAGGGTTAAGTTTAGGGTTAGGTTTACGGCTATTGTTAGTGTTATGGTTAGGGTTAAGTTGTGGTGAGGCTGAGGGTGAGGGTTATGGTTATACTAAGGGTTAGGGTTAGGGTTAGTGTTATTGTTAGGGTTAGGGTTAGAGTTATGTTGAGGGTAAGGATGAGGGTGAGGGTGAGGGTTAAGGTGAGGTTTAGGGTAAGGTTTAGGGTTAGGGTTAGGGTGAGGTTTAGGTTTAGAGTTAGGGTTAGGAGGAGGGTTAGGGTGAGGTTTAAGGTTAGGGTTAGTGTTAGGGTTAGTGTGAGGGTGAGGGTTAGGATGAGGTTTTGGGATAAGTTTAGGGTTACGATTAGGTTTAGGGTGAGGGTGAGTGTAAGGGTTAGGGTGAGGGTTAGGCTTAGGCTTATGGATTGGCTGAGGGTGAGAGTGGGGGTGAGGATTAGGGTTAGGGTGATGGTTCGGGTTAGGGTTAGTATTATTGTTAGGGTTAGGTTTAGAGTTAAGGTGAGGGTGAGGGTGTAGGTGAGAGTTAGGGGGAGGGTTAAGGTAGGGTTAGGCTTAGGATTAGAATTAGGGTGAGGGTGAGTGTGTGTGTTAGGTTTAGTTTTAGGGTTAGGCTTAGCGTTAGGCTGAGGGTGAGGTTGAGGGTGAGGGTTAGGGTTAGGGATCGCGTTAGGGTTCGGGTTAAGTTTAGGGTTAGTGTGAGGCTTCGGCTAAGGGTTATGGTGAGGGTGAGGGGTATGGTTAGGTTAGGGTTAGGTTTAGGGTTAGGGTGAGGGTGAGGGTGAGGATTGGGCTTATGGTGAGGGTTAGGATGAGGGTTAGTTTTAGGACTAGGGTTAAGGTGAGGGCTATTGTGAGGGTGAGGTTTAGGGTTACGGTTAGGGTGAGGTTTAGGGTTAGGTTTTGGGTTAGGGTTAGGGTGAGTGTGAGGTTTAGGGTTAGAGTTAGGGTTAGGGTGAGTCTGAGGGTGAGGGTTAGTGTTAGGGTTAGTGTTAGATTTAGGGTTAGGGTGAGGGTTAGTGTGAGGGTGAGAATTAGGCTAAGGGTTAGGATTAGGATTAGGGTAGGGGTTAGGGTGAGGCTGAGGGTTACTGTTAGCATTAGGGTTAGGCTTAGGGTTAGGCGTAGAGTGAGGGTGAGGGTGAGGTTTAGGGTTAGGGTTAGGGTGAGAGTTAGGGTTCGCCTTAAGTTTAGGGTTATGGTGAGTTTTATGGTTAGGCTTACAGTGAGCATGACAGTTAGGGTTAGGTTGACTGTTAGGATTAGGGTTAGGGTTACTGTGACGGTTAGTGTTAAGTTTAGGGTGGGGGTTAGGATGAAGATTAGGGTTAGGATTAGGGTTAGAGTGAGGGGTATTGTGAATTTCAGGGTTCTGGTTAGTGTTAGGGTGAGGGTTACGGTGAGGGTTAAGATGAGGGTTAGTGTTATGGTGACATGAGGGCTAGTGTCAGGGTTGGGGTTACGGTTGGAATTAGTGTTAGGGTGAGGGTGAGTGCTAGGATTAGGGTTAGGCTTAGGGTTAGGGTTGGGTTTAGGGTTAGGATTAGTGTTATTGTTAGTGTTAGTGTTAAAATTAAGGTAAGGGTGAGGGTGAGGGTGAGGTTGAGGTTAGGGTTAGGGTGAGGTTTAGGGTTAGGTTTAGGATTAGGGTTAGGATGAGGGTGAGGTTTAGGGTTAGATTTAGGGTTAGGGTGAGGGCTAGGGTGAGGGTTAGGGCTGGGGATAGGACGTTGAGGGTAAGGGTGAGGTAAGGGTGAGGGTTAGGGTTAGGGTGAAGTTTAGGGTGAGGTTTAGTGTTATAGTTAGGATTAGGGTTAGGGTGAGTGTGAGTGTGAGGGTTACAGTTAGGGTTAGGCTTAGGCCTGGGGTTAGGGTGAGGGTGAGGGTGGGGCTGAGGATTAGGTTTAGGGTGATGGTGAGGATTACGGTTAGGGTGTTGGATAGGGTGAGGGTGAGGTTTAGGGTAAGGCTTAGGCTTTGTCTTAGGGTTAGACTGAGTGTGAGGTTCAGGGTGAGGCTTAGGTTTAGGGTGATGGTTAGGTTTACGTTTAGGGTGAGGGTTAGAATGAGGTTTAGTGTTAGGGTTAGGGTGAGGCTTAGGCTTAGTCCGAGCATGAGGGTGAGGGTTAGGGTTAGGGTTAGGGTGAGGGTTAGGTTTAGGGTTATGGTGAGGGATAGGATGAGGTTTAGGGTTAGGATTAGGTTTAGGGTTAGGGCTAGTGTGAGTGTTAGGGTGAGAGTTAGTGTTAGGGATAGGGTTAGGTTTAGGATTAGAGTTAGCATGAGGGTGAGTGGGAGGGTTAGGATTAGAGTTAGGATTAGGCTTAGGGTTATGGTGAGGGTTAGGGTTAGGGTTTGGGTTATGGTGAGGGTGACCCTGAGGATTAGGGTTAGGTTTAGGGTTAAGGTTAGGTTTAGGTTTAGAGTTAGGGTTCGGGTTAGGTTTAAGGTTAGGGTTACGGTGAGGGTTAGGGTTAGGGTTAAGGTAAGGCTTAGGTTTAGGCTGAGGGTGATGGTGTGGGTGAGGATTACTGTAAGGGTTAGGGTTAGTGTTAGTGTTATTGTTAGTGTTATGGTTAGGGTTCAATTTGCGGTGAAGGTGAGGCTGAGGGGGAGGGTTATGTTTAGGGTTAGGGATAGGGTTATGGTTAGTGTTATTGTTAGGGCTAGGGTTAGGGTTACAGTGAGGTTGAGGGTGAGGGTGAGGGTTATGGTTAGGTTTAAGGTGGGGTTTAGGGTTAGGTTTAGGGTTAGTGTTAGGGTTAGGGTGAGGGTGAGTTTTACCGTTCGATATAGGGTTAGGGTGAGGGTTAGGGTGAGGTTTAGTGTTAGTGTTAGGGTGAGGGTGAGGGTTAGAATTAGGATTAGGGTGAGGGCTAGGGTGAGGGTGAGGGTTAGGGTTAGGGTTAGCATTATGGTGAATTTTAGGATTAGGTTGAGGGTTAGTGTTAGTGTGAGGATTAGTGTTAGGGTTAGTGTTAGCGTTAGGGTGAGGGTAAGTGTTAGGATGAGATTTAGAGTTAGGGTGAGGGTTATGATTAAGGTGAGGGTGAGTGTTAGGGTTAGGGTTAGGATGAGGTTTAGTGTTAGGGTTAGGGTTAGAGTTAGGGTTAGGGTGAGGGTGGGGTTTAGGATTAGATTTAGTGTTAGTTGGAGGGTTAGGTCGAGGGTTAGGTTTAGGGTTAATGTTAGGGTTAAGCTTAGGGTGAGTGTTAGGTTGAGGTTTAGGTTGAGATTTAGGGTTAGGGTTAGGATTAGGGTTAGGTTGAGGGTGAGTGTGAGGGTTAGGGTTAGGGTTAGGCTTAGTCTTAGGGTTAGGCTGAGGGTGAGGGTGGGGGTGAGGATTAGGGTTAGGATGATGTTTAGGGTTAGGGTTAGGGTGAGGTTTAGGATGAGGTTTATGGTTAGGATTAGGGTTTGTGAGGGCTAAGGTGAGGGTGAGGTTTAGGATAAGTTTTAGGCTTAGACTTAGGTTTAGGATGAGCATGAGGTTGATTGTGAGTTTTAGGGTTAGGGTTAGCGTGAGGTTTACGGTTAGGTTGGTGTTAGAGTTACGGTTAGTGTGAGGTTGAGGTTTAGGGGTAGAGTTAGGGTTAGGGTCAGGTTTAGGGTAAGGTGAGGGTTAGGGTTGGGGTGACGGTAAGGGTAAAGGTGAGGCTTAGGCTGAGGGTGAGGGTTACTGTAACGGTCAGGGGTAGGGTTAGGGTGAGGTTTACGGTTATGCATAGGGTTAGACTGAAGGTGAATGTGAGAGTGAGGATTAGGGTTAGGGTGATGGTTCCGGTTAGGGTTAGTGTTATTGTTAGGGTTAGGGTTAGAGTTATGGTGAGGGTGAGGGTAAGGAATAGGGTTAGATTGAGGGTCAGGTTTAAGGTTAGGTATAGGGTTAGGGTGAGGGTTAGTTTGAGGGTTAGGTTTAGATTTATTGTTAGAGCTAGGGTTAGGGTGAGAGTTAGGGAGAGGGTTATGGTTAGGGTTAGGGTTAGGGATAGGATTAAGGTTAGGGTGAGGCTGTGGGTGTGTGTTTGTGTTATGTTTAGGGTTATGCTTAGGGTTAGGCTTAGGGTTAGGCTGAGTGGGAGGTTGAGGGTGAGGTTTAGGGTTAAGGGTAAGCTTAGTATGACGGTTAGGTTTAGGATTAGGGTTAAGGTAAGGGTTAGGTTGAGGGTCAGGTTTAGGGTTAGGGGTAGAGTGTGGTTTAGGGTTATGGCAAGGATTTGGGTGAGGGTGAGCGTGAGGTTTAGGGTTAGAGTTAGGGTTAGGGTGAGGCTGCAGGTGAGGGTTAGGGTTAGGGTTAGTGTTAGGGTTAGGGTTAGGGTGAGTGTGAGGGTTATGTTTAGGGTTAGGATTTGGATTATGGTTAAGGTTAGGGTGAGTGTGAGGGTTAGGGTTAGGGTTAAGGTTAGGCTGAGGTTGTGGGTGATGGTGAGGTTAGGTTTAGGGTGAGGGTTAGGTTTAGGGTTAGGTTTAGGGTTAGGTGAGCATGAGGTTTAATGTTAGAGGTAGGGTTAAGGTGAGATGAGTGTGAGGGTTAGGGTTACGGTTATGATTAGGATTAGGGTAAGGGTTAGGGTGAGCTTGAGGGTTAGGGTTAGGCTTAGGCTTAAGGTTACACTGTGGATGAGGGTGAGGGTTAGGGTTAGGGTGAGGATTAGGATTAGGGTAAGGGTTAGGGTGAGGTATATGTTTAGGCATAGTTTTAGGATGAGGGTGAGGTTTAGGGTTAGAGTTAGGGTTAAGGTGAGGCTGAGGGTGAGGGTTAGGGTTAAGGATAGGATTAGGATTAGGGTAAGGTTTAGGGTGAGTGTGAAAGTTAGGGTTAGGGGTAGGTTTAGGCTTAGGTTTATGCTGATGGTGAGGGGGAGGGGAAGGGTTAGGGTTAGGGTGAGCTTTATGGTTCAGGTTAAGTTTAGGTTTAGGGTGAGGGTTAGTGTTAGGGTTACCTTGAGCATGAGCATTAGGAATAGGTTGAGGGTTAAGGTTAGGGTTAGGGTTCGGTTGAGGTTAGGGTTAGGGTTATTGTAAGGGTTAGTGTTAGGGTTAGCGTTAGTGTTAGGGTGAGGGTAAGTGTTACGGTGAGGGTTGGGTTAGGGTGAGGATTTTGATTAGGGTTAGGGTTAGGATTAGGATTAGGGTTATTGTTAGTGTTAGGTTTAGGGTTACGGTTACAGTGAGGGTGAGGGTGAGGGTTAGGGTTAGGGTTAGGGTGAGCTTTAGGGTTTGGGTTAGGGTTAGAGTTAGGTTAAAGATGAGGGTGAGGTTTAGGGATAGACAGTGTTAGCGTGAGGGTTAGGTTGAGGGTTCGGGTTAGGGTTAGTGTTAAGTTTAGGCTTAGGGTAAGAGTTAGGGGGAGAGTTAGGGTTAGGGTTAGGGTTAGGAGTAGGGTTAGGCTGAGGTTGAGTTTGTGTGTTAGGGTTAGGTTTAGGGTTAGGATTAGGGTTAGGCTGAAGGTGAGGGTTAGGGTTAGGGTGAGGGTTAGGGTAAGGTTTAGGGGGAGGGTAGGATGAGGGTTAGGGTTAGGATTAGGGTTATTGTGAGGCCTAGGGTGAGCAGGAGGTTTAGGGTTAGGGTTATGGTGAGAGTTAGGGTTAGGTTTAGGGTGAGAGTTTTATTTCGTGTTATGTTTAGGGTAAGTTGAGAGTTAGGGTAAGAGTTACGGTGAGGGTGAGGGTTCGGGTTAGGTTGAGGGTTAGGGTTCGGATTAGGGTTAGGGTGAGGGTGTGGGTGAGGCTTAGGTTTAGTGTTTGGGTGAAGGTTAGGATGAGGGGTAGGGTTAGGATTAGGGTTAGGGTGAGGGCTTGGGTGAGGGTGAGGTTTAAGGTTAGGGTTAGTGTGAGGTTTAGGGTTAGGCTTAGTGTTAGAGTTAGGGTAAGGATGAGGCTGAGGTTGAGGGTTAGGTTTAGGGTTAGTGTAAGAGTTAGGGTTAGAGTGAGTGTTAGGGTGATGGTGACGGTTAGGCTTAGTGTTAGGATTAGGTTTAGGGTAAGGTTTAGGGTGAGGCTTAGGGTGAGGGTGAGGGTTAGGGTTAGGGTGACGGTTAGGGTTAGGATTAGTCTTAGGGTGAGGGTGAGTGTTAGCATTAGGGTTAGGGTTAGGGTTAGGTTTAGGTTTAGGATTAGTGTTATTGTTAGGGTTAGGGTTATAGTTATGTTCAGGGTGAGGTTGAGGGTGAGGTTGAGGCTGAGGTTAAGGGTTAGGGTTAGGGTGAGGTTTAGGGTGCCGGTTAGCATTAGGTTTAGGGTGAGGGTGAGTTTTAGGGTTAGATTTAGTGTTAGTTGGAGGGTTAGGTCGAGGGTTAGGTTTAGGGTTAAAGTTAGGGTGAGTGTTAGGTTGAGTTTTAGGGTCAGGGTTAGGGTTAGGGTGAGGGTGAGTGTGAGGGTTAGAGTTAGGCTTAGGCTTCGGCTTAGGGTTAGGCTGAGGGTGAGGGTCGGGGTGAGGATTAGGGTTAGGGTTATGGTTAGGGTTAGGGTTAGTGTGAGGGTTAGGATGAGGGTTAGGGTTAGGATTAGTGTTTGGGTGAGGGCTAGGGTGAGGGTGAGTGTTAGGATAAGTGTTAGGCTTAGACTTAGGGTTAGGTTGAGGATGAGGTTGAGTGTGAGGTTTAGGGTTAGGGTTAGGGTGAGGTTTAGGGGTCGTGTTAGGGTTAGGGTGAGGTTTAGTGTTAGGGTGAGGGTTAGGGTTGGGTTGATGGTAAGGGTAAAGTTGAGGGTTAGGCTGAGGGTGAGGTTACTCTAAGGGTGAGGGTTAGGGTTAGGTTGAGGTTTAAGGTTAGGTTTAGGGTGAGGGTGAGGTTTAAGTTAAGGATTAGTGTTAGGGTTAGTGTGAGGTTTAGGGTGAGGATGATGGTTAGGGTTAGGGTGAGGGCTGGGGTGAGGTTGAGGTTTAGGGTTAGTGTTACGGTGAGATTTAGGGTTAGGGTGATGCTGAGGGTTAGTGTGAGGGTTAGATTTAAGGTTAGGTTTAGTGTTAGGGTGAAGTTAAGTGTTAGGGTGAGGGTTAGGGTTAGGGTGAGGGTTATGGTTAGGGTCAGGGTGAGGGTTAGAGTTAGGATTTTTGTAAATGTTCGGGTTAGTGTTATGGTTACTTTGAGCGTGAGGGTGAGGGTTAGGTTTAGGGTAGGATGAGGTTTAGGGATAGGGTTAGGGTTAGCGTCAGGGTGAGGTTTACATTTAGATTTAGGTTTAGGGTGAGGCTGAGCATGATGGTTAGGGTTAGGATTAATGTTAGGGTTAAGGTGAGGGTTAGGTTGAGGATGAGGGTTAGGGATAGGGGGAGGGTTAGGATGAGCGTTAGGTTTAGGATTAGGGTTAGGATTTGGGCTAGGGCGAGGGTGAGGTTTAGGGTTAGGGTTAGGGTAAGGTTTAGGGTTAGGGTTAGGGTTGGGGTTAGGGTGAGTTTGAGGTTTAGGTTTAGAGTTATGGTTATGGTGAGGCTGAGGGTGAGGTTTAGGGTTAGGGTTAGTGTTAGGTTTAGGGTTAGGGTTAGGGTGAGGGTTAGGGTGAGGGTGAGGGATAAGTTTAGGGATAGGATTAGGATTAGGGTTAGGGTTAGTGTGAGTGTGAGGATTAGGGTTCTGTAGCGACCGTCTACTCGACCAGCGAGAAAAAACGACCACCACACCAGGAGTCTTCTCAGATCACGCTTTATTGGAGAGCCTTTTAGTTGTAGGAGAGCTTGGGCGCGAGAGAGCGTGCACCCGAAACATAGCCGCTTATATAGGGAAATAGGAACGCGGGTCGGTCTATTGTTGGTCGCCTGCCTTTCACCGTCACCAGGTGTCATGGGATTGGCTGGGGACTCTACCTGGCTCGCGCACGCGCACAGCCCAGGCGTCCCGCCAAGCACCGTCTGGGGTGGTTACCTCAAAGCTGCAAGGGAGTGGGCAGAGTCTCGCCCCGGCTCCCTACAGGTTCAGATTAGGGTAGGGCTGAGGGTGAGGGTGAGGGTGAGGTTTAGGATTAGGTTTAGGTTTATGATGAGGGTCAGGATGAGGGTAGGGGTTAGGATTAGGGTTAAGGTGTGGGCTAGGGTGAGGGTGAGGTTTAGGGTTAGGGTGAGGGTGAGGTTTAGGGTTAGGCTTAATGTTAGGGTGAGGTTGAGTGTGAGGTTTAGGACTAGAGTTAGGGTTAAGGTGAGGCTGAGGGTGAGGGTTAGGGTTAGGGTTAGGATTAGGATTAGGATTAGGGTAAGGGTTAGGGTGAGTGTGAGGATTAGTGTTAGTGTTAGGGTTTGGCTTAGGGTTAAACTGAGGTTGAGGGTGAGGATGAGGGTTAGGGTTAGTATTTGGATTAGTGTGAGGGTGATTGTGTGTGTTAGGGTTAGGTTTGGCGTTAGGCTTAGGGTTAGGCTGAGGGTGAGGTTTTGGATGAGGGTTGGGTTTAGGGTGAGGGTTGGCGTAAGGGTTAGGGGGAGGGTTAGGATGACGGTTAGGGTTAGGCTGAGGGTGAGGTTGAGGGTGAGGTTTAGGGTTAGGGTGATGGATATGGTTAGGTTTAGGGTGAGTTTTAGGATGAGGGTTAGGCTTAGGGTGAGGATTAGGGTGAGCGTGACAGTAAGAGTAAAGGTGAGGGTTAGGCTGAGGGTGAGTATTCCACTAAGGGTGAGGGTTAGATTTAGGGTGAGGGTTAGGGTAAGGGTTAAGGTGAGGGTTAGGGTGAGGGTGAGGGTTAGATTGAGGATTAGGGTTAGTATGAGGTTTACGGTGAGGATTACGGTTAGTGTTAGGGTTAGAATTAGGGTTAGGGTGAGGGTTAGGAATAGGGTTAGTGTTAGGGCGAGGTTTAGGTTTAGGTTGAGAGTTAGAGTTACTGTGAGGGTTAGTATTAGAGTTAGGGTTAGGGTAAGGTTTAGGGTAAGTGTTAGGGTGAGGGTTAGGTTTAGGGTGAGTGTTATGGTTAGGGTGAGTTTTAGGGTTAGGTTTAGGGTTATTGTTAGGTTTAGGGTTAGGGTTAGAGTGAGAATAAGGGTGAGGGTTAGTGTTAGGGTGAGGTTTAGGTTTAGGGTTAAGGTTTGAGTTAGGGTTAGTGTGAGGGTGAGGTTTAGGGTTAGGTTTAGGTTTAGGGTGAGGGCTAGGGTGAGGGAAAGGTTTAGGGTTAGGTTTAGGGTGAAGTTTAGGGTTAGGGTTAGGGTGTGTGTCAGGGTGAGTTTGAGGTTTAGGGTTAGAGATAGGGTGAGGGTGAGGGTTAGGGTAAGGTTTAATGTTAGGATTAGGGTTAGGGTGAGGGTTAGGGTGAGGTTGTGTGTTAGGGTAAGGGTTAGGATTAGGATTAGGGTTAGGGAGACAGTGAATGTGAAGGTTAAGTTTAGGGCTAGTGTTAGACTTTGTTATAGGCTGAGGCTGAGGGTGAAGGTGAGGGTTAGGGTGAGGGTGAGGGTTAGGGTTAGGGTTAGGGGGATAGTTAGGGTTCGGGTTAAGTTTAGGGTTGTGGTGAGATTTAAGTTGAGGGTGTCGGTAAGTTTAAAGGTGAGAGTTAAGCTGAGGATGAGGGTTATGGTAATGGTGAGGGTTAGGGTTAGGGTGAGGGTTAGGGTAAGGGTTAGGGTTAGAGTTAGGGTGAGGGTAAGGGTTAGATTGAGGATTAGGGTTAGGGTTAGTGTGAGGTTCAGGGTGAGGATGAGGGTTAGGGTTAGGGTGAGGTTTAGGGTTAGATTTAGGGTTAGGGTGAGGGTTAGGGTTAGGGTTAGGGTTTGGGTGAGGGTGAGGGTTAGGATTAGGGTGAGGCTTAGGGTTAGTGTGAGGGTTAGTGTTAGGGTTAGTGTTAGGGTGAGTGTAAGTGTTATGGTGAGGGTTAGGTTTAGGGTGAGTTTTAGGGTTAGGGTTACGCTGAGGGTGAGGGTGAGGATTAGGGTTAGGTTTAGGGTGAGATTTAGGGTTAGGGTTAGGGTTAGAGTTAGGGTTAGGGTGAAGTTGAGGTTTAGGGTTAGAGTTAGGGTTAGGGTGAGGGTGAGGGTGTGGTTTAGGGTTAGGGTTAGTGTTAGGGTTAGGGTTAGGGTGCGCTTTAGTGTGAGGGTTAGGGTTGGGTTTAGGGTTAGGGCTAGGTCTAGGTTTAGGGTTAGGCTGAGGGAGAGGGTGAGGGTGAGAATTAAGGTTAGGGTTAGAATTAGCCTTAAGGAGAGGTTTAGGGTTAGGGTTAAGGTTAGGGTTCTGGTAAGGGTGAGGTTTAGAGTTAGCATGATGGTTAGGTGAGAGGTAGGATTAGGGTTAGGTTGAGGGTTAGGGTGAGGGTTAGGTTGAGGTTTTGGGTTTGGGTTAGGGTTAGGGTGAGCGTGAGGGTTAGGGTGAGGTTTACGTTAGGCTTAGTTTTAGGATTAGGGTGAGGTTAAGCATTAGGGTGAGGATTAGGTTTAGGGTTAGGGTGATGGTTAAGATGAGGTTTAGGGTTAAAGTGAGGGTGAGGGTTAGGGTTAAGGTGAGGGTTCATGTTAGGATTAGGATGAGAGTGAGGGTGATGTTTAGGATTAATGTTAGGGTTATTGTAAGTGTTATGGTTATGGTTACATTTGCAGTGAGTGTGAGGGAGAGGGGGATGGTTAGGGTTAGGGTTAGGGTTAGTTTTAGGTTTAGGATTAGTGTTAATTTTAGGGTTAGGTTTAGAGTTATGGTTTGGGTGAGGGTGAGGGTTAGGGTTAAGGTTGGGGTGAGGTTTAGGGTTAGGGTTAGGATGAGGGATTGGGTGAGTGTGAGGTTTAGGGTTAGAGTTAGGATGAAGGGGAGGGTGAGGTGTAGGTTTAGGGTTAGCGTTAATGTGAGGTTTAGGATTAGGTTTAGGGTTATTGTGAGGGTTAGGTTGAGGGTTAGGGTTTGGGTTAGGGTAGGTGAAAGGTTAGGGTGAGGGTTAGTGTTAAGGTTACGATGAGGGTTAAGATCAGGGTTAGGGTTTCAGTGAGGGTGAGGGTTATGTTTGGGGTAAGAGTTAGGGTTAGGATTAGGATTCGGGTGAGGGTGATGGTTAGGATTAGGGTTAGGGTTATTGTAAGCGTTATGGTTAGGGTTACATTTGCAGATAGGGTGAGGCTGAGGGTGAAGTTTAGGGTTAGGGTTAGTTTTAGGTTTAGCATTAGTGTTAATATTAGGGTTAGGGTTACACTTACGGTTTGGGTGAGGGTGAGGGTGAGGGTGAGGGTTAGGGTTAGGTTTAGGCTGAGGGTGAAGGTTAGGGTGAGGGTTAGAGTTAGGGTTAGTGTTAGGGTTAGAGTTAGGGTTAGGGTGAGGGTTAGGTTGTGGTTAAGGGTTAGGATTAGGGTTAGGGTTAGGATTAGGGTTAGTGTGAGGGTGACTGTAGGGTTAGGGTTAAGATTAGGCTTAGACTTAGGGTTAGGCTGAGGGTGAGGGTGGGGCTGAGAATTAGGCTTAGGGTGATGGTTAGCCATAGGGTGAGGGGGAGGGTTAGGGTTAGGATACGGGTTAGGGTGAGGACTAGGTTGAGGTTGAGGGATAGGTTTAGGGTTAGGCTTAGGCATAGTCTTTAGGTTGATGGTGATGGTGAGTGTGAGTGTTACAGTTATGGTGATGGATAGGGTTAGAGTTAAGGTGAGTGTTAGGATGAGGGTTCGGGTTAGTTTGAGGGTCAGTATGAGCATTGGGGTGATAGTAACGTTTAGGGTTGGTTTGAGGGTGAGGGTTACGGTAAGGGTGAGTGTTAGTGTTAGGGTGAGGTTTAGGGTAAGGTTTAGCGTTAGGGTTAGACTGAGGATTAGGGTTAGGGTTAGTGTGAGCATGAGGGTTAGGGTGAGGTTTAGGGTAAGAATTAGGGTTAGGGTGAGGGCTAGCGTGAGGGTGAGGGTTAGGGTTAGGGTTAGGTTTAGGTTGAGGGTTAGGTTCAGTGTGAGGGTTACGGTTAGGGTGACGGTGTGGGTGAGGGTGAGGTTTAGGGTTAGGAAAAGTGATAGGGTTAGTGTTACACTGAGGGTGAGTGTGAGTGTGAGGGTGAAGGTTAGGGTTAGGGTGAGGGCTAGGGTGAGGGTTAGGGTAAGGGTGAGGGTTAGGGTGAGGGTGATGCTAAGGGTAAAGGTGAGGGTTAGGCTGAGGGTGATTGTTAAGATAAGGGTGAGGGTTAGTCTTAGGGTGAGGGTTAGGTTAAGGGTTCGGGTTAGGGTTAGGGTGAGGGTTAGATTGAGGATTAGGGTTAGGGTTAGTTTGAGGTTTAGGGTGAGGATGAGGGTAAGGGTTAGGTTGAGGGTTATGGTTAGAATGAGTGTTAGGGTGAGGGCTATGGTGAGGGTGAGGGTTAGGGTTAGGGTTATTGTTAGGGTCAGGTTTAGGGTTAGGGTGAGGGCTATGGTTAGTGTGAGGGTTAGTGTTAGAGTTAGGGTTAGTGTTAGGCTGTGGGTAAGTGTTAGGGTGAGGGTGAGGGTTAGGGTTAGGGTTAGTGTGAGGTTGCGGGTGAGAGTAAGGGTTAGAGTGAGTTTTAGGGTTAAGGTGAGGGTTAGGGTTAGGGTTAGCGTGTAGGTGATGGTGAGGGTGAGAGTTAAGGTTAGAGTTACGGTGAGGTTTCGGATAAGTGTGACGTTTAGGGTGAGGATGAACTTAAGGGTTAAGGTGAGGGTTAGGGTGAGGGTGAGGGATAGGGTTAGGGTTGGGGTTAGGGTGACCATTAAGGTTAGGGTTTTCCGTAGGGTTAGGGTTAGGGTGAGTGTTCGGGTGAGAGTGAGGGTTAGCGTGAGGGTTAGGGTGAGGGTTAGAGTTAGGTTTAAGGTGGAGGGTTAGGGAAAGGGGTAGGGTTACGGTTAGGGTGAGGGTTAGGTTTAGTGTGAGAGTTAGGGTTAGGGGTAGGGTTAGG
The DNA here is from genome assembly GCF_024711535.1 of Dipodomys merriami. Taxonomy (NCBI): domain Eukaryota; kingdom Metazoa; phylum Chordata; class Mammalia; order Rodentia; family Heteromyidae; genus Dipodomys; species Dipodomys merriami. Next base: position 2,367,764 of record NW_027206335.1, on the reverse strand, counting down.
GGTAGGGTTAGGGTTAGGGTTAGGGTTAGGGAGAGCGTTAGGGTGAGGGACAGTTTCAGGGTTAGGGTTAGTGGTATGGTGAGGGTTAGGTTGAGGGTTAGTGTTTTGGTTAAATTTAGTGTGAGGGTTAGGGTGAGGATGAGGATAAGGGTAAGAGTGAGTGTGAGGGTGAATTTTAGGGTGAGTTTTAGGGTTAGGGTTAGGGTGAGGGGCAGGTTTAGTGTGACGGTTAGGGTTAGGTTTAGGCTGAAGGTAAGTGTTAGGGTGAGGGTTAGGGTGTGTTTGAGTGTTAGCGTTAGGGTAAGTGTTAGGTTGAAGGTAATGGTTAAGCAGAGCATTAGGGTGAGGGAAATTTTCAGGCTTAGAGTTAGGGGTATGTTGAGGGTTAAGTTGCATATTAGGGTTTGGGTTAAGGTTAGGGTGAGGGTGAGGGTGAGGGTTAGGGTTAGGATTAGGATGAGGGTGAGTGTTAGGTGGAGGGTGAGGGTGAGGGTTCGGTTGAGGGTTTGGGTTATGTTTAGGTTGAGTTTGAGGGTGAGGGTGAGGGTTAGGGTGAGGGTTAGGGTTAGGATTAGGATTAGGGTGAGGGTGAGGGAGAGGGTTATATTTAGGATAAGGGTTAGGTTGACTATGAGGGTGATCGTTAGGGTTAGGGTTAGGGTAAGGGTTTTTGTTATGATTAGGGTTAGGGTGAGGTTGAGGATGAGGGTGAGGTTTAAGATTGGGGTTAGCTTTAGTGTGAGGGTGAGGGTGAAGGTTAGGGTTACGATTTGGGTTAGGGTTAGGGTTAGTCTGAGGGTGAGGGTGAGGTTGAGGATGAGGGGTACAGTTAGGTTTAGGGTTAGGTTTAGGATGAGGGTTAGGGTTAGTATGAGGGTTAGGTTTAGGGTTAAGATGAGGTTAAGGGTTAGGTTGAGGGTTAGGGTGAGGGTGAGGGTTAAGGTTAGGGTTAGGCTGAGTGTTAGGGTGAGGGTAAGGGTTAGGGTGAGGGTTGGGGTTAGGGTTAGGGTTAGAGTCAGGATTAGGGTTAGGGTGGAGGTTAGGGTTAGGGTGAGGATTAGCGTTAGGGGTAGGGTTAGGTTGAGAGTAAGGGTAAGGGTTAGTGTTAGGATTTGTGTTGGTTTAGGGTTAGGCTGGGGGTGAGGGTGAGGGTGTGGGGTAGTGTGAGGCTTAAGATTAGGGTTAGGGTGAGGGTTAGGGTTAGGGTTATTGTTAGGATTAGCTTTAGGGTGAGGTTGAGGATGACGGTGAGGGTGAGGGTTAAGATTAGGTTTAGGTTTAGGGGGAGTGTGAGGGTGAGGGTGATGGTTAAGGTTAGGATTAGGGTTAGGTTTAGGCTGAGGGTGAGGGTGAGGGTGAAGGTGAGGATGAGGGGTAAGGTTAGGTTTAGGGTTTGGGTTAGGATGAGGGTTAGGTTTAGTGTGAGGGTTAGGTTTAGGGTTAGGGTGAGGGTGAGGGTTACGTTGAGGGTTAGGGTGAGGGTTAGGGTTAGGGTTAGCGTTAGATTCAGGACTAGGGTATAGGGTGGAGCTTAGGGTTAGGGTGAGTGTTAGCATTGGGGTAGGGTTAGGTTGAGTTTGAGGGTGAGGGTTAGGTTTAGGGTTAGTGTTAGGTTGAGGGTAAGGATTAGGGTTAGGGTGAGGGTGAGGTTTAGGTTTAGCGTTTGCGTTATACTGAGGGTAAGGTTGAGGGTTAGGGTTTGGGTTAGTGTTAGGTTGAGGGTGAAGGTTAGGGTGAGATTTAGGGTTAGGGTTAGTGATAGGGTGAGAGTTAGGGAGACAATAAGGTGTAGAGTGAGTGTTAGGGTTAGGGTGAGGTTGAAGGTGAGGTTGAGGGTTTGGGTTAGGGTGAGGGTTATGGTGACAGTAAGGGTATGGTTGATGGTGAGGATTAGAGTGAGGGTGAGGGTTACTGTAAGGGTGAGGATTGGGTGAGGGTGAGGGTTAGGGTGAGGGTTAGGGTTAGGATTAGGCCGAGGGTGAGGGCAAGGGTTAGGGTGAGGGTGAGGGTGAGGGTGAGGTTTAGCGTTAGGGTTAGTGTTACAGTTAGGGTGAAGGCTAGAGTGAGGGTTAGCATAGAGTTCGAGTGATGGTTAGGTTTAGTAAGAGCATTAGCGTTACAGTTAGGGTTAAGATTAGTGTGAAGGTAAGGGTTAGGGTGAGGGTTAGGGTGAGAGTGAGGGTTGGGGTGAGTGTTGCTGTTAGGGTTAGTGTTAGGGTGAGGGTTAAGGTTAGGCTAAGGGTTAGGGTGAGGGTTATGGTTAGGGTGAGTTTTAGGGTGAGGTTGAGTGTTAGGGTTAGTGTTAGGGTTACGGTGAGAGCTAGGGTGAGAGTGAGAGTTAGGGTTAGGTTTAGGGTGAGGGTGAGGGTTAGGGTTAGGGTGAGGGTTAGGGTGATATTTTGGGTTACGGTTCGGGTTAGTGTAAGTGAGGGTTAGTGTTAGGGTTAAAGTGAGTGTTAGGGTGAGGGTAAGGATTAGGTTGAGGGTTAGGGTCAGGGTGAGGTTTAGATTTAGGATTAGAGTTAGTGTCAGGGTGAGGGTTACAGTGGAGGTTAGGGTTCGGGTGAGAGTTAGGGTTAGGGGTAGGGTTAGGTTTAGAGTGAGGGTGAGGTTTAAGGTTAGGACTGGAGTTAGGGTTAGGCTGAGGGTGAGGGTGAGGGTGAGAGATAGGGTTAGGGTGGAGGTTAGGGTTAGGGTGAGGGCTAGAGTTTGGGTTACAGTATTGGTGAGGGTGAGGGTGAAGGTGAGGTTTAGGGTTAGGGTTAGGGATATTGTGAGTGCTAGGGTGAGGGTGAGGGTTAATTTGAAGGTGAGGGTGAGGGTTTCATTTAGGTAAGGGTTATGGTGAGGATGAGGTGAGGGTGAGGGTTAGGGTGAGGGTTACCTTTAGGGTGAGGTTTAGGGTTAGGGTTAGGGATATTGTGAGTGCTAGGGTGAGGGTGAGGGTTAATTTGAAGGTGAGGGTGAGGGTTTCATTTAGGTAAGGGTTATGGTGAGGATGAGGTGAGGGTGAGGGTTAGGGTGAGGGTTACCTTTAGGGTGAGGTTTAGGGTTAGGGTTAGGGTGATGTGTAGGGTGATGTTGAGGGTGAGGTTGTGGAAGAGAGTTAGGGTTAGCGTGCGGGTTAGCCTGACAGTGAGAGTTAGGATGAGGGTGAAGATTAGGGTAACGTTTAGGGTGAAAGTTAGGTTTAGGGTTAGGGTTAGAGATAGGGTGAGGGATAGGTTGAGGGGTAGGTTTTGGGTTAGTGTGAGGGTTAGGGTTAGGGTGAGGATAAGGTAAGTGTGAGGGTTAGGGTTAGGGTGAGTGTTAGGGTTAGTGTGAGTGTTAGGGTTACGGTTAGGGTTAGGGTAAGGGTTAGGATGAAGTTTGAGGTGAGGGTGAGGGTTAGGGTTAGGGTGAGAGTAAGGGTTGGGGTGAGGGTTAGGGTGAGGGTGAGGTTTAGGCTTAGGGTTCGGGTTATGGTGAGGGTTAGTTTGAGGGTTAGGGTTTGGGTTAGGTTTAGGGTGAGGGTGAGGGTTAGGGTGATATTTTGGGTTACGGTTCGGGTTAGTGTAAGGGTTAGAGTGAGGGTAAGGTTTAGGGTGAGGTTTAGGGTTAGGGTGAGGATTAGGGTTAGGGTTAGGGTGAGGGCTAAGTTAAGGGTGAGTGTTAGTGGGAGGGTTATGGTGAGGGTGAGGGTTTGTGTTAGGTAAGGATTACGGTTAGGTTTAGGGTTAGGGTGTGGGTTAGGTTTAGGGTGAGGGTTAGCTTGAGGGTTACGGTTAGGGTTAGGGTGAGCATTAGGGTTAGTGTGAGGGTTAATGTTGGGTTAGGGTTAGGGTGAGGGTTAGGGTGAGGCTAAGGATTAGGGTGAGGGTGATGGTTAGGTTTAGGGTGAGGTTTATGGTTAGGGTTTGGTTGAGAGTGAGACTTAGCGTGAGAGTAAGGGTTAGGTTGAGTGTAAGGGTTAGAATTAGCATTAGGGATAGGGAGATGGTTAGGGTGAGGGTTAGGGTTCAGGTGAGGGTGAGGGTTAGGGTTAGGGTGAGGGTTAAGTTTAGGGTGAGGGTTAGTGTTAGGTTAGGTTAGGGTTAGGGTGAGGGTGAGGGTGATGGTGAGGGTTAGGGTTAGGGTGAGTTTGAGGTCTAGGGTTAGGGTGAGGGTTATGGTTAGGCTTAGGGTGAGGTTTAAGGTTAGGTTTAAAGTGAGGGGTAGGGTGAGGGGTAGGTTTAGGGTTGGGTTAGTGTGAGGGGTAGGGTGAGTGTAAGTGTTATGGTGTGGGGGAGGGTTAGGGTTACAGTGATGGTTTGGGTTAGGTTAGGGTGAGGGTTAGTGTTAGGGTTAGGCTTAGGGTTCAGGTTAGGGTTAGGTTTAGGGTTAGGGTTAGGGTGAGTTGTAGGGTTAGGGTTAGGGTTAGTGTGAGGGCTAGGGTGAGGGTGAGGGTTAGGCTTAGGCATAGGGTGAGGATCAGGGTTATCGTTAGGGTTAGGGTGAGGTTGAGGGTGAGGGTGAATGTTAGGGTTAGGATTAGGTTTAGGGTGAGGGTTAGTGTGAGGGTGAGTGTAGGGTTAGCATTAGAGTTAGGGTGAGGGTGAGGGTTAGGATTAGGGTTAGGGTGAGAGCAAGGGTGAGGGTGAGGTTTAGGGTTTTGGATTGAGTGAGGATTAGGGTTAGGGTTAGGGTTAGGTTGAGGGTTAGGGTGAGGGTGAGGGTTAGGGTGAGGGTGAGGGTGAGGGTGATGGTGAAGGTTAGGTTGTGGATTAGTTTTAGGTTTAGGGTGCCATTCAGGGTTAGGATGAGGGTGAGGGTTAGGATTAGGGTTAGGGTGAGGGTTCTGTTTAGGGTGAGGTTTAGGGTGATGGTTTGGGTTAGGGTTAGGGAGAGGGTTAGGGTTAGGGTGAGAGTTAGGTTTAGTTTGAGGGTTAGTTTTAAGTTGAGTTTGAAGTTGAGGGTTAGGGTGAGGGTGATGGTGACAGTGAGATTTAGGGTTAGGATTCAGGTTAGGGTTAGGGTGAGGGTTAGGGTTAGGTTTTGGGTTTGTTGAGGGTAGGGTGAGGATGAAGGTTAGGGTTAGGTTTAGGGTTAGGGTTAGATTTAAGGTAAGGATTAGGGTTAGGGTGAGTGTTAGGTTTGGGGTTAGGTTGAGAGTTACGGTTTGTTTTAGGTTTAGGGTGAGGGTTAGGGTAAGGATTATCGTGAGAGTGAGGGTTAGAGTGAGGGTAGGGTTAAGGATAGGGTAAGGGTTAGGGTAATGGTGAGGGTTAGTTTTAGGTTTAGTGTTAGGGTGAGGGTGATGCTGAGGGTTAGGGTTAGGGTTAGTGTGAGGATAAGGTTTAGGGTGAGGTTTAAGTTGAGGGTGAGGGTTAGGGTTAGCATAATGTTTAGGGTGAGGGATAGGGTTTGGCTTAGGGTTAGGTAAGGGTTAGGGTTAGGGTTAGGTATGGGTTAGGGTTAAGGTAAGGGTTAGGTTTAGGCTTAGTGTTAGGGTTAGGGTTAGGGTGAGGGTTAGGCTTAGGATTAAGTTTAGGGTGAGGGTTAGGTTTAGGGTGATGTTTAGGGTGACAAGTGAGTGTTAGAGTGAGGGTGAGGTTGAGCGTGAGGGTTATGGTGAGGGTGAGGGTGAGTGGGAGGGTGACTGTGATGGTTAGGGCTACAGTTAGGTTTAGGGTGAGGGTAAGAGTTAGGGTTAGGATTAAGGTTAGGGTAGGGGTTAGACTGAGGGTGAGGGTGAGGATGAGGTTGAGGTTGAGGGTTTCGGTTAGGTACGGGTTAGTGTTAGGGTTAGGGTGAGGGTGAGGTTAAGGGTAAGGTTTAGGGTCAGGGTTAGGGTGGGAGTGAGGGTTAGGTTTAGAATTAGGGTAAGGGTTAGGGTAAAGTTGTATGTTAGGGTTAGGGTTAGGGTGCAGGTTAGGGTTAGGGTGAGAGTGAGGGTAAGGGTGAGGGTTACAGTTAGGATTAGGTTTAGGGTTAGGGTGAGGCTGAGGGTGAGGCTGAGGGTGAGGGTTAAGATTAAGGTTAGGTTTAGGGTTAGGGCTAGGGTGAGGGTGATATTTTTGGTTAGGAAAGTTTTAGGGTTAGGTTTAGGGTGAGGATTGGGGTGAGGGTGAGGTTTAAGGTGAGGGTTACGGTTAGGGTGAGGGTTTGAGTTAGGGTTAGGGTGACGGTTAAGGTTATGGTGATATTTAGGGTGAGGGTGAAGGTGAGAGTGAGGGTTCGGGTTCGGGTTAGGGTTAGGGTTAGGGTTAGGATTAGGGTGAGGGTGAGTGTGAGGTTAAGGGATAGGATGACAGCGTGAGGGTGAGGGTTATGTTTAGGTTTAGGGTTATGGTGAGGGTTAGGGTGAGGGTTAGTGTTAGGGTTAGGTTGAGGCTTAAGGTGAAAGTTAGGGTTAGGGTTAGGGTTTGGGTTAGGGTTACAGAGAGGGTGAGGGTGAGGGTTAGGGTTAGGATGATGGTTAGGGTTAGTGTGAGGGTGAGGGTTAGGCTTAGGGTGAAGGTTAGGTTTAGGGTGAGGGTGAGGGTTAGGTTTAGGACTAGGGTTAGGTTTAGGCTTAAGGTGATGGTGAGGTTAAGGTTGAGGGTTAGGGTTAGGGCTAGGTTTAGGGTGAGGGTTAGGTTTAGGGTGAGGGTTAGTGTTAGTGTTATGGATAGGTTTAGGATTAGCCTTAGGCTGAGGGTTAGGTTTAGGGTTAGTGTGAGGGTTAGGGTTAAGTTTAGGTTTAGCATTAGTGTTTGGTTAGGGTGAAGGTTAGTTATAGGTTTAGGGTTAGGATAAGGTTTAGGCTGCGGGTTAGGTTTAGGGTTAGTGTGAGGGTTATGTTTAGCGTTAGGGTTAGGGTGTGGGCTACGGTGAGGGTGAGGGTTAAGTTCAGGGTTTAGTGTAGGTAATGGTTAAGGTTAGGTTAGGGTGAGGATTAGGGTGAGGCTGAGGTTTAAGGTGAGGGTTAGGGTTAGAGTGACCGTTAGTGTTACGATTAGGGTGAGGGTTAGTGCAAGGGTGATGTTTAGGGTGAGGGTGAGGGTGAAGGTTCGGCTGAGGGGGAGGGTTAGGGTTAGGGTTAGCGTGAGGGTTAGGGTTAGGGTTGGGTTAGGGTTAGAGTTATGGTGAGCGTGAGGGTTAGCGTGAGGGTTCGGGTTAGTTTGAAGGTTAGGGTTAGGGTTAGGTGAAGGTGAGGGTAAGGGTTAGGGTGAGGGTGAGGGTGAGGGTGAGGATTAGGGTTAGGGTCGGGTTAGGTTTATGCTGAGAGTGAGGGTGAGGGTGAGGTTGATGGTTAGTGTTAGGGTTAGGGTGAGGGTGAGGGCTTGGGTGAGGGTGAGGGTTAGTGTGAGGGTGAGGGTGAGGGTTTCGTTTATGTCAGGGTTAGTATTAGTTTGAGGATTAAGGTGAGGTTGACGGTGAGTGTCGTTTATATCAGGGTTAGGGTTAAGCTGAGGTTAGGTTTAGGGTGAGGGTTAGGGTTAGGGTTAGGGTGTGGATTAACTTTAGGGTGATATTTAGGGTGAGGTTGAGGGTTAGGGTGACAGTTACGGTGAGGTTTAGGGTTAGTGTTAGGATTAGGGTTTGGGTGAGGGTGAGGTTTAGGGTTTGAGTTAGAGTTATGGGGAGGGTTAAATTGAGGGTCAGGTTTATGGTTAGTGTTAGGGTTAGGGTTAGGATGAGGGTTAAGTTGAGTTTTAGAGTTAGGGTTAGTGTTAGGGTTAGGATGAGCTTTAGGCTGAGGGTTATGGTTAGGGTTAGTCTGAGGGTTAGGGTTAGGTTAGGGTTAGGGTTAGGGTTTGGTTAGTGTGAACGTTAGTTTTAGGTTTAGGGTTAGGATAAGGTTTAGGCAGAGGGTTAGGGTTAGGGTTAGTGTGGGGGATAGGTTTAGGGTTAGGGTTAGGGTTTGGACTATGGTGAGGGTGAGGGTTAGGGTGAAGGTAAGGGTTAGGGTTAGGGTTAGGGTCAGGGGTAGGTTGAGGGTTAGGATTAGGTTAAGGACTAGGTTTAGGCTGAGGGGGAGGGGGAGGTTGAGGGTGAGCGTTAGGGTTAGAGTGAGGGTTAGAGTGAGGGTGAGGGGGAAGGGGAGAGTTTGATTTAGGCTTAGAGTTAGGTTGAGGGTGAGGGTTAGGATTAGGGTTAGCACTAAGTTTAGGCTGAGGGTCAGGGTGAGGTTGAAGGTGAGGTTTACGGTTAGGGTGAGGGTTAGGTTTAGGGTTAGGTTTAGGGTGAGGGTTAGGGTTAGGGTTAGGGTTAGGTTTATGGTTAGGGTTTGGTTAGGGTGAAAGTTAGTTTTAGGTTTAGGGTTAGGATAAGGTTTAGGGTGAGGTTTAGGGTTAGGGTTAGTGTGAGGGTTATTTTAGGCTTAGGTTTAGGGTGTGGGTAGGGTGAGGGTGAGTGCTAGGGAGAGGGTGAGAGTGAGGGTTTAGTTTAGGTAAGCGTTAAGGTTATGTTAGGGTGAGGACTAGGGTGAGGTTGAGGGTTAAGTTGAGGGTTAGGGTTAGGGTGAGGGTTAGGGTTACTGTGAGGTTTAGGGTTAGTTTTAGGGTGAGGGTTAGGGTAAGGGTTAGGGTGAGTGTTAGGGTGAGGGTGACTTTTACGATTAGAGTTAGGTTTACGATTAGGTTGAGGGTGAGGATGAGGGTTAGTGTTAGGGTGAGGGTTAGGGTTGGGGTTAGGGTTAGGGTTAGGTTTAGAGTGACGGTGAGGGTGAGGTTTAGGGTTAGGTTTAGGGTTAGGGTTAGGCTGAGGGTTATGGTCACTGTGAGAGTTATGGTTAGGGATTGGGTTAGGGTTAGGGTGAGGGTAGGCGTTCGAGTGAGGTTTAGGGTGAGGTTGAAGGTTAGGTTTAGGGTTAGGATTAGGGTGAGGGCTAGGGTGAGGGTGAGGGTTAGTGTGAGGGTGAGGGTTACGTATACTTTTGGGTTAGGCTTAGGGTTAGGATTAGTTTGAGGGTGAGGGTTAAGCTGAGTTTAGGTTTAGGGTGAGGGTTTGTGTTCAGTGAGGGTGAGGGTTAGTGTGAATGTAAGGTTGAGGTTTTCTTTTAGCCAAGGGTTAGGCTTATGGGGAGGAATAGGGTGAGATTGAGGATTAGGTTTTGGGTTAGGGTTAGGGTGAGGGTTAGAGCTAGGGTTAGGGTGATGGTTAGGGTTTGGGTGATGTTTAGCGTGAGGGTGAGGGTTAAGTTGAGGGTGAAGGTTAGGGCATGGGTGAGGATTAGGGTTAGGTTGAGTGTTAGTGTTAAGTTTAGGGTTAGTGTGAGGGTGAGGGTTAGGGTTAGCGTTAGGGTTAGGTTGAGGGTTTGGATTAGGGTTAGGGTTAGTGTGAGGGTTAGAGTTAAGGGTAGGGTTAGGGTTAGGGTGAGGGTTATGGTGAGGGTGAGGGTTAGGGTGAAGGGGTGTGTGAGGGTAAGGCTTAGGTGTAAGGTTGGGGTGAGTTTAAGTGTGAGGCTTAGGTTTACGGATAGGGTTCGGTTTAGGGTTAGGGTGAGTGTTAGGGTGTGGCTGAGGCTTAGGTTTAGGGTTAGGATTAGGGTTATAGTTAGGTTTATGGTGAGGGTAAAGGTTAGGGTGAGTTTAGTGTGAGGGTTAGGGTTAGGGTTAGGGTGAGGGTGAGGTATAGGGTTAGGGTTAGGGGTAGGGTGAGGGTTAGGGATAGGTTTAGGGTTAGGGTGAGGGTGAGGGTGAGGTTTAGGATTAGGTTTAGGGTTAGAGTAAGGGTGAGGGTGAGGGTTAGGGTTAGTATTAGAGTTAGCCTGAGGGTGATGGGGGAGGGTTAGGGTTAGGGTGAGTTTTATGGGGAGGGTTACGGTTAGGGTGAGGGTTAGGGTTACGGTTAGGGTGAGGGTTAGGGTTACGGTTAGGGTTAGGATTTGTGTGAGGGTTAGGTTTAGGGTTTGTGTGAGGGTTAGGTTTAGGTTTAGGGATAGGATAAGGGTTAGGTTGAGGATTAGGTTTAGGGTTAGTTTGAGGGTTAGGTTTACGTTTTGGGTTAGGGTCAGGGTAAAGGTTCTGGTGAGGGTTAGGGGGAGGATGAGGGTAAAGGTTAGGGTGAGGGTTAGGGCAAGGGTGAGAGTTAGGGTTAGGGTTATGTTTATTGTGAGAGTATGGTTTAGGTTGAGGGTGAGTATTCGGCTGAGCGTGAGGGTTAGGATGAGTGTGAGGGTTAGGGTTACATTTAGGGTTAGGGAGAGGGGTAGTGTGAGCATTAGGGTTAGGATTAGGGTTAGGGTTAGTGCTAAGGTGAGGATGAGGGTTAGTGTGAGGGTGAGGGTAACATTTACGTTTGGGTTAGGGTTAGGGTGAGGATTAGGTTGAGGGTGAGGGTTAAGCTGAGCTTAGGGTTAGAATGAGGGTTTGTGTTTGGTGAGGGTGAGGGTGAGGGTGAGGGTTAGTGTTAGGGTTAGGTTTAGGTTGAGGGTGATTGTGAGGGTTAGGATTAGGAATAGGTTTAGGGTTACGGTGAGGGTGAGGGTCAGTGTGAGGGTGAAGGTTAGCGTTAGGTTTAGGTTTATGGATAGATGAGGGTTACGGCTAGTGTAAGGTTTATGATTAGGTTTAGGGTTAGGGTTAGTGTGAGGGTAAGGGTTAGGGTGAGGGTTAGGGTGAAGGTGAGGATTAGGGTTCGGTGTAGGGTTAGTGTTTGGGTGAGGGCTAGGGTCAGGGTGAGAGTTAGTGTGAGGGTTAGGTTGAGGGTTTCTTTTCGATTAGGGTTACTGTTATGGTGAAGATTAGCATGAGGGTGAGTGTTAGTGTTAGGGTGATGTTTAGGGTGCGGATGAGGGTGAGAGTGAGAGTGAGGGTGAAGGTTCAGGTGAGGGTGAAGGTTAGGTGTGGTTGAGGATTAGGGTTAGGGTTAAGGTTATGGTGAGGGTAAGGTATAGGGTGAGGTTTATTGTGAGGATGAGGGTTATGGTTAGTGTTAGGGTTAGGGTGAAGTTTAGGTTGAGGGTAAGGTTTTGGTTTAGGGTTAGGGTGAGGGTGAGATATAGGGTGAGTTTTAGTGTTAGGGTGAGTGTTAGGGATATGGTTAGGCTGAGGGTGAGTGTTAGGGTTAGGGTTAGAGTTAGGGTGAGGGTGAGGGTTAGGATTAGGGTAAGGATTAGGGTTAGGCTGAGGGTGAGGGTGACTGTAAGAGTGAGGGTTAGGGTTAGGGTGAGCGTTAGTGTTAGGGTGAGGGTTAGGGTTAGGGTGAGGGTGAGGGTGAGGTTTAGGGTTAGGGCGAGGGTTAGGGTTAGGGTGAGGGTGAGGTTTAGGGTTAGGGCGAGGGTGAGGGTTAGGCTTAGGGTGAGGGTAAGGGTAAGAGTGAGGGTAAGGGTAAGGTTGAGGGTTAGGGTGAGGGTGAGGATTAAGGTTAGCATTAGGGTTAGGGTGAGGATGAGGGTTAGGGTGAGGGTTAGGGTTAAGGTTAGGGATAGTGTGAGGATTAGGGTTAGGGTTAGGTTTACGGTGAGGGTTAGGCTGAGGGGTAGGGTTAGGGATAGAGTAACTGTTAGGTTTAGTGTGAGGATTAGGGTTAGTGTAAGGTTTAGGTTTAGTGTGAAGTTTAGATTTAGGGTTAGGTTTAGGATTAGTGTTAGGGTTAGGTTGAGGGTGAGGGTGAGGATGAGGGCTAGGGTTAGGGTTATTGTGAGGGTTAGTGTTAGTGTACGGGTTAGGTTTATGGTGAGGGTTTGGGTTAAAGTAAGGGTGAGGGTGAGGGTTAGGGTTACGGTTAAATTTAGGATGAGGGTCAGGGTGAGGGTTAGGTTTAGGTTGTGGATTAGGGAGAGATTTAGGGTTAGGGTGAGCATTAGCGTGATGGTGAGGGTTAGGGTGAGGTTGAGGGTTAGGTTTAGAGTCAGGGTTATGGTGAGTGTGGGATTGAAGGTTAGGGTTAGGATTAGGGTTAGGGTTAGGGTAATGCTGAGGTTGAAGGGGAGGTTGAGGGTGAGGATGAGGGTTAGGGTTAGGTTTGGGTGAGGGCTAGGCTGAGGGTGAGGTTTAGGGTGAGGTTGAGGGTGAGGGTTTCGGTTAGGTAAGTGTTAAAGTTAAGGTGAGGATTCGGGCGAGAGTGAGTGTTAAGCTGGGTTTATGTTTAGGTTGAGGGTTAGGGTTAGGGTGACGGGTAGCATTAGGTTTAGGGTTTGTTTGAGGGTTAGGGTGAGGCGTAGGATTAGGGTTAGGTTGAGGGTTAGGGTTAGGGTTAGTGTTAGGGTGATCGTTAGGGAGAGTGGTAATGTTAGGGTTAGGGTCAGGTTTAGGTTAGTGTGAGGGTTAGGGTTAGGGTTAGGTTGAGGGTTAGGGTTAGGGTTAGGGTTAGGGTGTGGGTTAATGTTAGAGTTAGGGTTAGGGCTAGTTTGAGGGTGAGGGCTAGGTTTAGGAATAGGGTTAAGTTTAGGGTGAGGGTTAGTGTTAGGGTAGGGTTAGGGTGATGGTTAGGGAGAGGGGTAATGTAAGGTTTAGCGTGAGGTTTAGGTGAGTGTGAGGGTTAGGGTTAGTGTTATGGTTAGGGTGATGGTTAGGTAGAGGGGTAATATTAGGGTTAGGGTTAGGTTTAGGTGAGTTTGAATGTTAGCGTTAGGGTTAGGGTTAGGTTGAGGGTTAGGGTTAGTGTTATTCTAAGGGTGATGGTTAGGTAGAGGGGTAATGTTAGGGTTAGGGTGAGGTTTAGGTGAGTGTGAGGGTTCGGGTGAGGGTGAGGTTTAGTGTGTGGGTGAGGGTTAGGTTTAGGGTGAGGATTAGGTTTAGGCTTAGGGTTAAGTTCATGGTGAAGGAAAGGGTTAAGGTGATGTTTAGTGTGAGGATGAGGGTTAGGATTAGTGTTAAGTTTGGGGTGAGGGTTAGAGTGAGGGTTAGGGTTAGGTTTAGTGTGAGGGTTAGGCTTAGGGCTAGGTTTAGGGGTATGGTGAAGGTTAGGGTTAGATTTAGGGTTAGCCAAAGTTTTAGGCTGAGGGTTAGGCTTAGGTTAGTGTGAGGGTTAGGTTTAGGGTTAGAGTAAGGGTTAGGGTGAGGGTAACGTTTAGGGTGAGGGTTAGGGTGAGAGTGAGGGTTAGGGTAAGGGTGAGCGTTAGGGTGAAGTATAGGTTTAGGGTTACTGTTAGGGTGAGGGTGTGGGCAAGTGTTAGGGTGAGGGTTAGTGTGAGGGTGAGGTTTAGGTTTAGGTTTAGGTTTAGGGTGAGTGTTAGGCTGAGGGGAAGGTTTACGGTTACTGTGAGGGTTAGGGTTAGGGTTCGGGTGACTGTAAGGGATAGGGTGAGGGTTAGGGTGAGTGTGAGATTTAGGGTTAGCATTAGGTTTAGAGTTAGGGTTAGGATGAGTGTTAGGGTCAAGTTTAGGGTTAAGGGTAGGGTATGGGTGAGGTTTAGGGTTAGTGTTAGAGTGAGGGTTAGTTTTAGGGTGAGGGCTAGGGTGAGGGTGAGGATTAGGGTGAGGGTGAGGTTTTCAGTTAGGTAAGGGTTAGGGTTAGGGTTAGGGTGAGGTTTAAGGTGAGGGTGTGGGTTGGGGTTAGGGTAAGTTTTAGGGTCATGGTGAGGGTTAGGGTGAGGGTGAGGGTTAGGGTTAGGGTTTGGGTGAGTGTTAGGGTTAGGGTGATGTTTAGTGTGAGGGAGAGGGTTAGCGTGAGGGTGAGTGTTCTTTTGAGAATAAGGGTTAGGTTTAGGGTGAGAGATAGGGTTATTGTGAGGATAAGGGTTAGGGTGAGGGTTGGGGTGATGGTGAGGGTTAGGTTTAGGTTTAGGGTTAGTTTACGGATTAGGGTAAGGGTTAGGGTGAGATTTAGGGTGAGGTTGATGGTTATTGTTAGGGTGAGGGTAAGGATTACGGTGAGGGTTAGAGTGAGGGTTTGGGTTAGGGTTAGGGATAGGGTGAGGATTAAGGTTAGTCTGAGGGTTAGGGTGAGGTTTAGGATTAGGGTAAGTGTGAGGATAAGGGTTAGTGTGAGGGTTTGGGTGATGGTGAATTGTTGGGTTAGTGTTAGGGATAGGGAGAGCATTAGGGGGAGGGTTAAGTTTAGGGTGAGGGTTAGTGTTAGGTTTAGGGTGAGGGTTAGGTTTATGGTGATGTTTTTGGTCAGGGTGAGTGTTAAGGTGAGGATGAGTGTTAGGATTAGGGTTAGGGTTAGGGTGACGGTGAGGTTGAGGGTGAGGGTTAAGTTTAGGATTAGGGTTAGGGTTAGCATTTGGGTGAGGGTTAGGGTGAGGATAAGGGTTCCAAGGGTTAGGGTTATCATTAGAGTTAGGATGAGGGTTAGGGTTAGGGTTAGGTTTAGGGTGAGTTTGTGGGTGAGGGTGAGGGTTAGGGTTTGGGTTAGTGTGAGGGTTAGGGTTAGTGTGAGGGTGAGGGTGAGGGTGAGGTTTAGGGATATGGTAAGTGTTAGGATGAGGTTTAGGGTTAGGGTTTGGTTTAGGGTGAGGATAAGAGTGAGGGTTAGGGTTAGGTTCAGGGTTATAGTTAGGGTAAGGGTTAGCGTTGGGGTGATGTTGAATGTGAGGGTGAGGTTTAGGGTGAGGGTGAGTGTTAGGATGAGGGTGAGGGTTCGGTTGACGGGGAGGGTTATGGTGTGGTTGAGGGTTAGGGTTAGAGTGAGGGTTAGGGTGACTGTGATGTTTAGGGTGAGGGTTAGTGTTAGTGTTAGGGTTAGTGTGATAGTGAGGGTGAGGGTAAGGGTGAGGGTTAGGTTGAGGGTGAGTGTGATGTTTAGGGTAAGGATTAAGGTTAGGGTGAGTTTTAGGGTTAGGGTTAGGTTTAGGGAGAGGGTTAGGGTAAGGGTTAGGGTTATTTTTAGGGTAAGAGTTAAGGTTAAGGTGAGTGTGAGATTGAGGTTTAGCTTTAGGGTTAGTGTTATGGTTCGCATGAGGTTGGGGATGAGGGTTAGGGTTAGGATTAGTGTTACGTTTAGGGTTAGGTTGAGTGGAGGCAGAAGTTCAGGGTGAGAGTTAGGGTTAGGGTTAGGGATAGGGTGAGGGTTAGGCTGAGGGTGAGTGTTAGGGTTATATTAGTGATAGGGTGAGGGTTAGGGTGATGGTAAGGGTTAGCGTGAGGTTTAGGGTGAGGTTGAAGGTTAATGTTATCATTAAGGTTAGGGTGAGCATGAGGTTTAGCGTGAGGGTTAGGGTTAGGGTTAGGGATAGGTGATGATTAGGGTTAGGGTTAGGGTGAGGGTGAGGTTTAGGATGTGGGGTAGGGTTAGGGTTAGGGTGAGGGTAAGGGTGAGGGTTAGGCTGAGCGTTAGGGTGAGGGTAAGGGTTTCAGTTAGGAAAGGCTTAGGGTTATGGTTAGGGTGAGGATTAGGTTGAGGGTGAGGTTTAAGGGGAGGATTAGGGTTAGGTTGAGGATTAGTGTTCGGATTAGAGTGAGGATTAGTGTTAGTGTTAGGGTTAGTTTTATGTGAGGGAAAGGGTTAGGGTGAGGTTTAGGGTGAGGGTGAGGGTTAGGGTTAGCGTTAGGGTTAGGGTGAGGGTTAGGGGGAGGGTTTGTGTTAGGGGGATGGTTAGGGTTAGGGTTAGGGTTGGGGTGAGGGTTAGGGTTAGGGTGAGGGTTAGGGTAAGTGTGAGGATTAGAGTTACTGTTAGGGTGAGGGTGAGGATGATGGTGAGGGTTTCGGTTAGGAAAGGCTTAGGATTAGGGTTAGTGTGAGGGTGAGGATTAGGGTGAGGGTGTGGTTTAAGTTGAGATTTAGGTTTAGGGTGAGGATTACAGTTAGGTTTAGGGTGAGGGTTAGGATTAGGGTGATGTTTAGGGTGAGGGTGAGGGTTAGTGTGAGGGTGACGGTGAGGGTGAGGGTGTAGGTGAGTATTAGGTTTAGGGTGAGAGTTACGGTGACAGGGACATTGAGTGTTAGTGGGAAGGTGAGGGTTAGGGATAGGGCTAGGGTAAGGGTTAGGGTTAGGTTTAATGTGAGGGGTAGGGGTAGGGTTAGCATTAGGGTTAGTGTGAGGGTTAGGGTTAATGTGAAGATTAGGGTTAGGGTTAGGGTTAGTGTGAGGATTAGGGTTAGCATGAGGGTTAGGGTGAGGTTTAAGGTGAGGGTTTGGGTTAGTATGAGGGATAGGTTTAGAGTTAGGTTTAGGGTGAGGATTAGGATTCGGGTGAGGTTTAGGGTAGGGTTAGGGTGAGGGTTCGGGTTAGGGAGAGGGTGAGTTTTAGGGTGAGAGTGACAGTTAGGGTTAGGGTGAGGGTTAAGGTGACAGTGAGGGTTAGGGTAAGGTTCAGGGTTAGGGATATGGTGAGGATTAGTGTTAGGGTTAATGTTAGGGTTAGGGTGAGGGTAAGTTTTAGGGTGAGGGTTAGGGTGAGGGTGTGGTTTAGGTTTAGGTTGAGGGTTAGGGTGAGCGTTAGGGTGAGGGTTAGGTTTAGATTTAGGAATAGGGTGAGGGTTAGGGTGAGGTTTAGTGTTAGTGTTAGGGTTAGGGTAAGGGTTAGAGTGAGGTTTAGGGTGACGGTGAGGGTTAAGGATAGTATGAGGGTTAAGGTTAGGTTTAGGGTGAGGGTTAGGTTTAGGTTTACTGTGACGGTGAGTGTTAGGGTTAGCATTAGGGTTAGGGTTAAGGTGAGGGGGAGGATTAGGGTTACGGTTAGGGTGAGGGCTAGGGTTAGGTTTAGGGTAAGGGTTAGGTTTAGGGTGAGGGCGAGGGTGAGGTTTAGGTGTAGGATTAGGCTTAGGTGTAGGTTTAAGCTTAGGGTGAGGGTGAGTGTCAGAGTTAGGTTTATGGTGAGGGTTAGGGTTATGGTTAGGGTTAGGGTGAGGGTGAGTGTTAGGGTGAGAGTGATGGTGAGGGTGACGGTGAGGCTTAGGTTGAGGGTGAGAGTGAGGTTTTGGGTGAGGGTTAGTGTTAAGGTTAAGGTTAGTGTGAGGGTTAAGGTTAGGGTGAGCGTAAGGGTTAGGGTTAGGGTGAGGGTTAGTTTTAGGATTATGTTTAGGGTTAGCATGAGGGTTAGGGATAGGGTTAGGATTAGGTTGAATGTTTTGGTTAGGTTTAGAGTTAGGGTGAGGGTGAGGGTGAGGGTTAGGTTTTGACTTAGGGTTAGGGTTAGGGTTAGGCTGAGGGTGAGGTTGAGTGTGAGTGTGAGGGTTAGGGTTAATATGAGGGTTACCTTTATGGTTAGCGTTAAGGTTAGAGTGAGGGGTAGGCTTAGGTCTAGGGTTAAGATGAGGGTTAGGCTGAGAGTTAGTGTTCGTATGAGGGTAAGGGTGAGGGTGAGGGTTAGCGTGAGAGTGAGGTTTAGGGTTAGGCTTAGGGTTACGGTGAGATTTAGGGTGAGGGTAAGTGTTAGGGTGAGTTTTAAGGTGAGTGTGAGTGTGAGGGTTAGGGTTAGGGTTAGGCTTAGACTTAGGTTAGGCTGAGGGTGAGGGTGGGGGTGAGGATTAGGGTTAGGGTGATGGTTAGGGTTAGGGTTAGTGTTATTGTTAGGGTTAGGTTTAGATTTTCGTTGAGGGTGAGGTTGCGGGTGAGGGTTAGGTTAGGGTTAGGGTGAGGTTTAGGGTTAGGGTTAGAGTTAGGGTTAGGTTTAGGGTGAGATTTAGGTTTAGGGTTAGTGTTAGGGTTAGGCTTAGGGTTAGGCTGAGGTTGATGGGGGGTTGAGAATTAGGGTTAGGTTTAGGGTTAGGGTTAAAATTAGGGTTAGGGTTAGGGTTAGTGTTATGTTTAGGGTTTAGTTTGCGATGAGGGTGAGGTTTATGGTTAGGGTTAGGTTTACGTTTAGGGTTAGGGTTAGTGTTATTGTTAGGGTTAGGGTTAGAGTTAAATTGAGGGTGAGGGTGAGGGTTAGGGTTAGGGTGAGATTTATGGTGAGGTTTAGGGTTAGGGTTAGGTTGAGGGTGAGGTTTAGGTTTAGAGTTAGGTTTAAGGGGAGGGTTAGGTGAGGGTTAGGGTTAGGTTGAGGGTTAGGGATAGGCTTAGGGTTAGGATTAGGGTTAGGGTAAGGGTGAGTGTGAGGTTTAGGTTTAGGGTTAGGCTTAGGCTTAGGGTTAGGCTGAGGGTGAAGGTAGGTGTGAGGGTTAGGGTTATGGTTAGGGTGAGGATTAGTGTTAAGGTGAGTTTTAGAATTTGGATTAGGCTTAAGGTGAGGCTAAGGGTTAGGGTTAGGGTGAGGGTTAGGGTTAGGATTAGGGTTAGGGTGAGGGTGAGGATTAGAATTAGGTTTAGGGTTAGGGTTATTGTTAGTGTTATGGTTAAGATTATCTTTGCTGTGAGGGTGAGGCTGAGGGTGAGGGTTAGGTTTAGGATTAGCTTTAGGGTTAGGTTTAGAGATAGGATTAGTGTTATTGTTAAGGTTAGGGTTAGAGTTATGGTGAGGGGGAGGGGGGGGAGGGTGAGAGTTAAGGTTAGGGTGAGGGTTTGTATGAGGGTTAGGGTTAGGATTAGGGTTAGGGTGAGGGCTAGGGTGAGGGTGGGGGTTAGAGTTAGGGTTAGGCTTAGGCTTAGGCTGAGGATGAGGTTGAGGGTGAGGGTTAGGTTTAGGGTGATGGTTAGGGTTAGATTAGGATGAAGGTTAGCATGAGGTTTAGGGATAGGGTGAGGGTTAGGGTGAGGGTGATGGTAAGGGTAAAGTTGAGGGTTAGGCTGCGGGTGAGGGTTAAGATAAGTTTGAGGGTTAGGGTGAGGGTGAGGGTTAGGGTAACTTTGGAGGTTAGGGGTTAAGGTGAGGGTGAGGGTTAGATTGAGGATTAGGGTTAGGTTTAGTGTGAGGTTTAGGGTGAGGATGAGGGTTAGGCTTAGGCTTAGGGTTAGGGTTAGGGTTTGGTTTAATGTGAGGGTGATGGTCAGGATTAGGGTTAGTGTTAGGGTTAGTGTTAGGATTATGTTTAGAGATATAGTGAGTGTTAGGGTTAGGGTTAGGCTTAGGCATAGTGTGAGCCTGAATGTGAGGGTGGGGTTAGGATTAGGGTTAGGGTGATGGTTAGGTTTAGGGTTAGGGTTAGAGTTATGGTGAGGGTGAGGGTGTGGTTGAGGGTTAGGGTTAGGGTGAGGTTTACGGTTTGGGTTAGTGTTAGAGTTAGGTTTAGGGTGAGGTTGAGTTTTAGGGTTAGATTTAGGATTGGTGTTAGGGTTAGTCTTAGGTTTAGGGTTAGGGATATTGTTAGTATTATGGTTAGGTTTTAGTTCGAAGTGAGGGTGAGGTTTATGGTTAGGGTTAGGTTTAGGGTTAGTGTTAGTGTTAGTGATATTGTTAGGGTTAGAGTTAGAGTTATGGTGAAGGTGAGGTTGTGGGTGAGGGTTAGTGTTAGGGTGAGGTTTAGGATGAGGTTTAGTCTTAGGGTTAGGTTGAGGGTGAGATTTAGGGTTAGTGTTAGTCTTAGGGTGAGTGTGAGGTTTAGGTTTCGGGTTAGGGATAGGGTTAGGGTTAGGATTATTTACGGTGAGGGTGAGTGTCAGGGTTAGGGTTAGGGTTATGCTTAGGCTTAGGGTTAGGCTGAGGGTGAGGGTGGGGATGAGGGTTAGTGTTACAGTCAGGGTGAGATTTAGGGTTAGGATGAGGGTTTGGATGAGGTTTAGGTTTAGGGTTAGGGTTTGATTTAAGGTGACAGTGATTGTGAGGATTAGGGTTAGGGTTAGGGTTAGGGTTACTGTTAGGTTTATAGTGAGGTTTAGGGTTAGGCTTAGGCTTAGGCTTAGGGTTAGGCTGATGCTGAGTGTGGGGATGAGGCTTAGGTTTAGAGTGATGGTTAGGGTTATGGTTACGTTGAGGGTTAGGATGAGGGTTATGGTTTGGATTAGGGTTACTGTGAGGGCTAAGGTGAGGGTGAGGGTTAGGGTTTTGCTTAGGATTATGGTTAGGCTGAGGCTGAGGGTGAGGGTTAGGGTTAGGGTGATGGTTAGGGTTACGGTTAGGGTGAGGGCTAGGATGAGGGTTAGGGTTAGGGTGAGGGCTAGGGTGAGGGTGAGTGTGAGGGTTAGTGTGAGCGTGAGGGTGAGGTGGAGGCTGAGGGTGAGGGTTAGGTTTTAGGTGAGGGTCAGGTTTAAGGTTAGGGTTAAGGTTAGGGTGAGGGTTAGGGTTAGGGTTAGGATGAGGGTTAGACTGATGATTTAGGGTTAGGGTGAGGGAAAGGTTTAGAGTGATGTTAAGGGTTAGGGTGAGGATTAGATTTTGGATTAGGGTTATGGTTAGGGTGAGGGTTAGGGATAGGTTTACGATTAGGGTGAGGCTTTTGGTTAGGATTAGGTTTAGCGTTAGGGTGAGGGGAATGTTTAGTTTGGGATTAGGGTTAGGGTTACGTTTAGGCTGAGGGTGAGGTTGAGCGTGACGGATAGGGATAGGATTAATGTGAGGGTTAGGGTTAGGGTTAGCATTAAGATTAGGGTGAGGGTTAGGGTTAGGGTTAGGGTTAGGATGAGGGTTAGGCTGAGGGTTAGGTTGAGCGTGAGGGTTAGGGTTAGGGTTAATGTGAGGGTTAGGGTTAGGGTTAGCATTAAGGTTAGGGTGAGGGTTAGGGTTAAGGGTAGGTTTAGGATGAGGGTTAGGTTTAGGGTTCGGGTGAGGGTAAGGGTTAGGGTGACGTTTAGGGTGAAGATGAGGGTTAAGTTTAGGCTGAGGTTTACGGTGAGGGTTAGGGTGAGGGTTAGGGTTAGGGTGAGAGTGAGGGTTAGGGTGAGGGTTAGGGACAGGGTTAGGGTTAGGTGAGGGTTGGGGATTGGGTTGTGTTTAGGGTGAAGGTCAGGGTTAGGTTAAGTGTTAGAGTTAGGGTGAGGGTGAGTGTGAGTGTTAGGTTTAGGTTTAGCTTTAGGGTTTGGTTTAGGCTGAGGGTGAGGGTGAGGGTGGGGTTTAGGGTTAGGGTGAGGGTTAGAGTTAAGGTTATGGTTAGGGTTGGGTTGAGGGTTAGGGTTAGGGTTAGGAAGTGCGTTTGGCTGAGGGTTAAGGTTATGGTTAGGGTGAGGTTTAGGTTTAGTGTGAGGGTTAGGATGAGGGTTAGGCTGAGTGTTACGGTTAAGGTGAAAGTGAAGGTAAGGTTTAGGGTGAGTGTGAGGGTTATGGTTAGGATAAGTGTTAGGGTGAGGGTGAGTGTGAGGGTTAGGGTTAGGGTTAGGCTTAGGCTTAGGGTTAGGCTGAGGGTGAGGGTGGGGGTGAGGGTTAGTGTTACAGTGAGGGTGATGATTTGGTTTAGATTGAAGTTAGGATGAGGTTTAGGGTTATAGTGAGGGTGAGGGTTAGGGTTAGGGTGAGGGTTAGGGTTAGGATTAGGGTGAGGGTGAGGGTTAGGATCAGGGTTAAGGTGAGGGTTATTGCTAGTGTTATGGTTAAGGTTTCCTTTGCTAGGAGGGTGAGGCTGAGGGTGAGGTTTAGGGTTAGGATTAGGGTGAGGATGAAGGTTAGGGTGAGGGTGAGGGTTAGAGTTAGGGTTAGGGTGAGGATTAGGGTTAGGGTGAGGGTTAGGGTTAGTGTGAGGGTTAGTGTTAGGGTAAGGGTTAGGGTTAAGGTTAGGGGGAGGGTTAGGTTCAGGGTTAGTGTTAGGGTTAGGATTAGGGTTAGGTTTAGGGTGAGGGTTAGGTTGAGGTTTAGGGTTAGGGTTAGCATTAGGTTTAGGGTTAGGGAGAGGGTGAGTGTGAGGTTTAGTGTTAGGGTTAAGGTTAGTCTGAGGGTGAGGATGGGTGTGAGGATAAGTGTTCGGGTGATGGTTTGGGTTAGGATTAGGGTGAGCGTTAGGTTGAGGGTTAGGGTTAGGATTAGGGTTTGGGTGAGGGCTAGGGTGAGGGTGAGGGTTAGGGTTAGGGTTAGGCTTGGGCTTAGGTTTAGGCTGAAGTTAAGGTTGAGGGTGAGGGTTAGTGTTAGGGTGATGGTTAGGGTTACAGTTAGCTTTAAGGTTAGGCTGAGGTTTATGGTTGGGGTGAGGGTTAGTGTGAGGGTGATGGTAAGGTTAAATTTGAGGGTTAGGCTGAGGGTGAGGGTTAAGATAAGGGTGAGAGTTAAGGTTACGGTGAGGGTTAGTTTAAGGGTGAGGGTTAGGGGTTAGTGTGAGGGTGAGGGTTAGATTGAGGATTAGGGTTATGCTTAGTGTGAGGTTTAGGGTGAGGACGATCGTTAGTATTAGGTGAGGGTAACGGTTAGAATTAGGGTTAGGGTGAGTAATAGGGTGAGCGTGAGGGTTAGGGTTAAGGTTAGGCTTAGGTTTAGGGTTACGCTGAGGCTGCGGCTGAGGGTTAGAGTTAGGGTTAGGGTTAGGGTAATGGTTGGGGTTACCGTTAGGGTGAGGGTTAGGATGAGGGTGACGTTAAGCATAAAGGTGAGTTTTCGGGTTAGGGTGAGGGTTATGGTAAGGGTGATAGTTAGTATTAGGGTGAGGGTGAGGATTAGATTGAGGATTAGTGTTAGGGTTAGTGTGAAGTTTAGGGTGAGGATGAGGGTTAGGGTTAGGTTGAGGGCTAGGTTGAGGGTGAGGGTTAGGGTTATGGTGAGATTTAGGGTTAGGGTGATGGTTAGGGTTAGTGTGAGTGTTAGTGTTAGGGATAGGGTTAGTGTTAGGGTGAGGGTAAGTGTTAGGGTGAGGGTTAGGTTTACGGTGAAGGTTATGGTTAGGATGAGGGTTAGGGTTAGGGTTGGGGTTATTGTTAGGGTTAGGGTTAGGGTTACGTTTACGGTGAGGTTGAGGGTGAGGGTGAGGGTTACAGTTAGGATGAGGTTTAGGTTTAGGGTAAGGGTTAGAGTTAGGGTTAGGGTGAGTGTGAGGTTTAGGATTAGAGTTAGGGTTAGCGTTAGTGTTAGGGTTAGGGTGAGGGTTAGTGTTAGGGTTAGCCTTAGGCTTTGGCTTAGGCCGAGCATGAGTGTCAGGGTTAGGGTTAGGGTTACGGTGGGGTTTAGGGTTAGTGTTAAGGTGAAGGTGAGGGTGAGGATGAGGGTTAGATATAGGCTTAGGGGGAGGTTTAGGGTGAGGTTGAGGGTTAGGGTTAGTGTTATGGTTAGGGTGAAGTTGAGGGTTAGGTTGAGGTTTAAGGTTAAGGTTAGAGTTTGGGTTAGTGTTAGGTTTAGTGTTAGGGTTAGGGTTTTGGTTAGGGTGAGGGTAAGTGTTAGGGTGAGGTTTTGGGTTAGGGTGAATGTTATGGTTAGGGTGAGGGTTATGAGTAGGGTTAGGGTTATTGTTAGGGTTAGGTTTAGGGTTACAGTTACTGTGAGTGTGCGGATGAGTGTTAGGTTTAGGTTTAGGGTGAGGTTTAGGGTTTGGGTTAGGGTTAGACTTAGGGTTAGGGTCAGGGTGAGGTTTAGGGTTAGAGTTAGTGTTAAGGTGAGGGTTGGTGTGAGGGTTAGTGTTAGGGTTAGTGTTAGGGTTATGGTTAGGGTGAGGCTGAGGGTGAGGGTTAGGGTTAGGGATAGGGTTAGGTTTAGGATTAGGGTTTGGGTGAGTGTGAGGGTTAGGGTTAGGGTTAGGGTTAGGCTTAGGGTTAGGCTGAGAGTGAGGGTGAGGGTTAGGGTTAGGGTGAGGGTTAGGGTTATGGTTAGGGTGAGATTTACGATGAGGGTTAGGTTTAGGATTAGGGTTAGGGTGATGGCTAGTTTGAGGGTGAGGGTTAGGGTTAGGTTCAGGGTGAGGTTTAGGGTTAGGGTTAGGTTTAGAGACAGGTTGAGGTTTAGGGTTAGTGTTATGTTGAGTGTGAGGTGTAGGGTTAGGTTGAGGGTTATGATTAGGGCTAGGGTTTGGGTGAGGTATAGGGTTAGATTCAGGGTGAGGGTTAGCATGAGGGTTAGGGTTAGGATGTGGTCTATGGTGATGGTGAGGGTTAGGGTTATGTTTAGGGTGAGGTATAGGGTTCAGGTTAGGTTTATGGTTAGGGTGAGGGTTAGGGTTAGGGTTACGGTGAGGGTCAGGGTTAGGGTTAGGTTGAGGGGTAGAATTAGGTTTAGGTTAAGGTGATGGTTAGGGTTAAGAATAGGGTGAGGGTTAGGATGAGGGTTAGGGTTACAATTAGGGTTAAGGTGAGGGCTAGTGTGAGGGTGATGGTTAGTGTTAGTTTTAGGGTGAGGTTTAGGATTAGGATTAGGGGTAGGGTTATGGTGAGGGTTAGAGTTAGGGTTATGGTGAAAGTGAGGGTTAGGTTTGGGGTGAGGGTGAGGGTTAGGACGAAGGTGAGCGTGAGGGTTAGGGTTAGGGTTGGGGTTAGGGTGAGAGTCAGGTTGAGGTTTAGGTTTAGGGTTAGGTTGAGGGTTAGAATTAGGGTTACGGTTAGGGTGAGTGTGAGGGTAAGGGTTAGGGTTAGGGTTAGGCTTAGGCTTAGGGTTAGGCTGAGGGTGAATATGGGGATGAGGATTAGGTTTAGAGCGATGATTCTGGTAATGGTTAGGTTGAGGGTTAGGATGAGGGTTAGGGTTAGGATTAGGGTTAGGGTGAGGGCTAGGGTGAGTGTGAGGTTTAGGGTTAGGGTTAGGCTTAGGCTTAAGGTTAGGCTGAGGCTGAAGTTGAGGGTGAGGTTTAGGATTAGGATGATGGTTAGGTTTACACTTAGTGTGAGGTTTAGTGTGAGGGTTAGGTTTAGGGTGAAGGTTAGTATGAGGTTGACAGTAAGAGTAAAAGTGAGGGATACGCTGAGAATGAGGGTTATGGTAAGTGTGAGAGTTCGGGTTAGGGTTACGGTGAGGGTGAGTGTTAGATTGAGGTTTAGTGTTAGGTTTAGTGTGAGTTTAAGGTGAGGATGAGGATTAAAGTTAGGGTGAGGGCTAGGGTGAAGTTGAGGGTTATGTTTAGGGTTAGGGTGAGGTTTAGGGTTAGGGTTAGGTTTAGGGTTAGGGTGAGGGTTAGGGTTAGGGTTATGGTGAGGGTGAGTGCTATGGTTATGGTGAGGGTTAAGGTGAGGTTGAGGGTTATGGTTAGGGTTAGCGTTAGTTTTATTGTTAGGGTTAGCATTAGTGTTATGGTGAGGGTGAGGGTGTGGGTAAGGGTTAGGGTTAAGGTGAGGGCTAGGGTGAGGGTGAGGGTTAGTGTTAGTGTTAGGGTGAGTTTTAGGGTTAGGGTTAGGGTGAGGGTTAGGATGTGGGTTAGGGTTATGGTAAAGGTGAGGGTTAGGGTTAGGGTGAGGGTTAGGGTTAGGATGAGGGTTACGTGAGGATGAAGGTTAGGATTAGGGTTAGGGTTAGGATTATTGTTAGTGTTATCGTTATGGTTACGTTTGCAGTGAGGGTGAGGCTGTGGGTGTGGGTTAGATATAGGATTAGAGTTAGGGTTAGGTTTAGGGTTAGGATTAGTGTTATTGTTAGGGTTAGAGTTACGGTGAGGGTGAGGGTTAGTGTTAGGGTCAGGGTGAGGTTTAGTTTTAGGGTTAGGATTAGAGTTAGGGTGAGTGGGAGGTTTAGGGTTAGAGTTAGGGTTAGGGGGAGGGTTAGGGGGAGGGTTAGGGTTAGGGTTAGGGTTAAGGTTAGGGTTAGGGTGAGGGTTAGGTTGAGGTTTAGGGTTAGGGTAAGGGTTAGGGTAAATGATATTCTAAGGCTTAGGTTTAGAGTTACGTTGAGGTGGAGGGTCAGGTTGAGGTTGAGGTTGGGTGTGAGGATTACGGTTTGGGTGATGGTTAGGGTTAGGGTTAGGTTGAGGGTTAAGATGAGGGTTAGGTTTAGGATTAGGTTTAGGGTGAGGGCTAGGGTGAGGTTGAGGGTTTGGGTTAGGGTTAGGCTTAGGCTTAGGTTAGTCTGAGGGTGAGGCTGGGAGTGAGGGTTAGGGTTAGGGTGATGGTTAGGGTTATGGTTAGGGTGAGGGTTAGGATGAGTGTTAGAGTTAGGGTGAGGGTGATGGTGCCGTAAAGGTGATGGTTAGACTGAGGATGAGGGTTAAGATATGGGTAAGTGTTAGGGTTAGTGTTAGGGTGAGAGTTAGAGGTTGGGTTAGGGTTAGGTTTAGGATTAGGGTTAGGGTGAGGGTGAGTGTTTGTGTTAGGGATAGATTTGGGTTTAGGCTTTGGGTTAGGCTGAGAGTGAGGGTGAGGGTGAGGGTCAGGGTTAGGGTTAGGGTGAGGTTTAGGGTTAGGGTTAGGGTGAGGTTTAGTGTTAGGGTTAGGGTTAGAGTTAGGGTTAGGGTGAGGGAGAGGGTGAGGTTTAGGTTTAGAGTTAGGGTTAGGGGGAGGGTTATGGGGAGGGTTAAGTTTAGGGTTAGTGTAAGGGTTAGGGTTAGGGTGAGGGTTAGGTTGAGGTTTAATATTAGGGTTAGGGTTACGTTTAGGATTAGGTTTATATTAAGGGTGAGTGTGAAGGATTAGGTTTAGGCTTCGGCTTAGGCTAACGGTTAGGCTGTGGGTATGGGTGGGGTCGAGGATTAGGTTTAGAATGATGGTTAGGGTTATAGTTAGGTTAAGGGTTAGGATGAGTGTTAGGATTAGGGTTAGGGAGAGGGCTAGGGTGAGGGTGAGGGTTAGGGTTAGGTTTAGGCTTAGGCTTAGGTTTAGGCTGAGACTGAGGGTGAGGGTGAGGGTTAGGGTTAGAGTGATGGTTGGGGTTACCATTATAGTCAGGGTTAGGATGAGGATTAGTGTTAGGGTGAGGGTTAGGGTGAGGGTGACAGTAAGGGTAAAGATGAGGGTTGGTGTTAGGGTTAGGATTAGGGTTAGGGTTAGGGTGATGGTTAGGGTTAGTGTGAGGGTTAATGTTAGGGTAAGGGTTAGTGTTAGGGTGAGGGTAAGTGTTAGGGTGAGGGTTAGGTTTAGTGTGAAGTTTGTGGTTAGGATGAGGTTTAGGGTTAGGTTTAGGGTTTTTGTTAGGGCTAGGTTTAGGGTTAGGGTGAGTTTTAGGGTTAGGGTTAGGGTTAGGGTGAGGGTGAGGGTGAGGTTTAGGGTTAGGTTTAGGGTTTTTGTTAGGGCTAGGTTTAGGGTTAGGGTGAGTTTTAGGGTTAGGGTTAGGGTTAGGGTGAGGGTGAGGGTGAGGTTTAGGGTTAGGGTTAGGGTTACAGTGAGGGTGAGGGTTAGGGTTAGGGTTAGGATTAGTGTTATTTTTAGGGTTATGATTAGAGTTATGGTGAGTGTGACGGTGAGGTTTAGGGTTAGGGTGAGGTTTAGGGTTAGGGTTAGGGTTAGGGTGAGGTTGAGGGTGAGGTTTAGGTTTAGTGTTAGTGTTAGTGTGAGGGTTAGGATGAGGGTTAGGGTTAGGTTTAGTGTTAGGTTTAGGGTGTGGGTTAGGATGAGGGTGAGGGTTAGGCTTAGGGTTAGGATTAAGATTAGGGTTAGTGTTAGGGTGAGTGTTTAGGTTTGGCTTAGGGTTAGGTTTAGTCTAAGTGTTAAGCTGAGGGTGAGGATAAGTGTGAGGTTTAGGGTTAGGTGAGGGTTAGGTTTAGGGTTAGGGAGAGGTTTAGGATGAGGGATAAGTTTAGGATTAGGGTTAGGGTGAGGGCTTGGGTGAGAGTGAGGTTTAGGTTAAGCGTTAGGGTTAGGGTGAGGGATAGGGTGAGGTTTAGGGTTAGGGTTACTGTTAGGGTTATTAGGGTGAGAGTTAAGGTTAGGATGAGGGTTAAGTTTAGGTTTAGGATTAGGATTAGGGTCAGTGTGAGGGTGAGTGTGAGGGTTAAGTTAGGGTTTTGCTTAGGGATAGGCTGAGGGTGAGGGTGAGGGTGAGGGTTAGGTTTAGGGTGAGGGTGAGGTTTAGGGTTATTATTAGCGTTAGGGTAAGGGTTATTGTGAGGGTTTGGCTGAGGGTGAGTGTGAGGGTTAGGGTTAGGGTGACGGTTAGGGTTAGGGTTATGGTTAAGGTGAGGGTTAGGATGAGGGTTAGGTTTAGGTTAGGGTTAGGGTGAGGGCTAGCATGAGGGCGAGGTTTCGGGTTAGGTTTAGGGTGAGGTTTAGGGTTAGGGTTAGGTTTAGGGATAGGGTGATATTTCGGGTTAGGTTTATGTTGAGGGTGAGTTTTAGGTTTAGGTTGAGAGTTAGGATTAGGGCTAGGTTTAGGGTGAGATTTTGGGTTAGGGTTATGGTGAGTGTTTACATGAGGGTTTGGGTTAGGATTAGGTTTAGGATGAGGGATAGGGTGAGTATGAGGGTTAGGGTTAGGGTGAGGTTTAAGGTTCGGATTAGGTTTACGGTTAGGGTGAGGGTTAGGGTTAGGGTTACCGTGAGAGTCAGGGTTAGTGTTAGGTTGAGGGTTAGAATTAGGTGTAGGGTTAGGTTGATGGTTATGGTTAGGGTTAGGGTGAGTGTTTGGATGAGGGTTAGGGTTGCAATTAATGTTAGGGTGAGTACAACAGTGAGGGTGAGGCTTAGTGTTAGGCTTAGGGTGAGGTCTAGCTTTAGGGTTAGGGGTAGGGTTAGGGTGAGGGTTATGGTTCGGGTTACGGTGAGGGTGAGTGTTAGGTTTGGGGTGAGGGTGAGGGTGAGGCCTAAGGTGAGAGTGAGGGTTAGAGTTAGGGTTAGCGTGAGGATTAGGTTGAGGTTTAGGTTTAGGTTTAGTGTTAGGATTAAGTTTAGGGTGAGGTTGAGTGTGAGGGTTAGGGTTAGGGTTAGGCTTATGCTTTGGGTTAGGCTGAGGGTGAGTGTGGGGATGAGTTTTAGGTTTAGAATAATGGTTCAGGATATGGTTATCTTGAGGGTTAGGATGAGGGTTAGGGTTAGGATTAGGTTTAGGGTGAGGGCTAGGGTGAGTGTGAGGTTTAGGGTTAGGTTTAGGCTTAGGCTTAGGGTTAAGCTGAGGCTGAAGGTGAGGGTCAGGTTTAGGGTTAGGGTGATGGTAAGGGTTACAGTTAGGGTGAGTGTTACGATGAGGATTAGGTTTAGGGTGAGGGTTAGGATGAGGGTGACAGTAAGATAAAAGGTTAGGGTTAGGCTGAGGGTGAGGATTATGGTAAGGGTGAGGGTTCAGGTTAGGGTTAGGGTGAGGGTGAGGGTTAGATTGAGAATTAGTGTTAGTGTTACTGTGAGGTTTAGGGTTAGGATGAGGATTAGAGATAGGGTGAGGGCTAGGATGAAGTTGAGGTTTAGGGTTAGGGTGAGGTTTAGGTTTAGGGTGATGGTTAGCATTAGTGAGAGTGTTAGGTTTAGTGTTAGTTTTAAGGTGAGGGTAAGTGTTACGGAAAGGTTTAGGTTTAGGTTGATGTTTAGGATTAGTGTTAGGGTTATGGATAGGGTGAGGGTGAGGTTTAGGGTTAGAGTTAGGTTTAGGGTGAGGGTTAGGTTTAGGGTTAGTGTTAGGGTTAGGGTAAGGTTGATGTTTAGTTTGGGGGTGAGTGTTGGTGTTAGGGTTAGGATTAGCATTAAGGTTAAGGTGAGGGTGTGTTAGGGTTAGGGTTAGGATTAGAGTTAAGTTGAGGGTGAGCGTGAGGGTGAGTGTGAGTGTTAGGGTTAGAGTTAGAGTGAAGGTTAGGGTGAGGGTTAGGCTTAAGCTTATGGTTTGGTTATGGGCTAGGGTGAGGGTTAGGGTTAGGGTTTGGGTGAGCGTTAGAATGTGGGTTAGGTTTAGTGTTAGGGTTAGGGTTGGGGGTTAGAGTTAGGCTTAATGTTAGGCGGAGGCTGAGGCTGAGGGTGAGGGTTAAGGTTAGGGTGATGGTTGGGATTACCGTTAAGGTGAGTGTTCAGATGAGGATTAGGGTTAGGCTGAGGGTTAGGGTGAGGGTGACGGTAAGGATAAAGGTGAGGTTTAGGCTGAGTGTGAAGTTTCCGGTAAGTGTGAGGGATAGGGTTAGGGTGAGGGTGAGGGTTAGATTGAGGATTAGTGTTAGGGTTATTGTGAGGTTTAAGGTGAGGATGAGGGTTAGGGTTAGGTTGAGGGTTAGGTTGAGGGTTAGGGATAGGGTTAGGGTGAGGTTTAGGGTTAGGGTGATGTTTAGGGTGAGTGTGAGGGTTAGTGTTAGGGTTAGGGTTGGTGTTAGGGTGAGGGTAAGTGTTAGGGTGAGGGTTAGGGTTAGGGTGAGTGTTATGGTTAGGGTGAGGGTTAGAGTTAGGGTTAGGGTTTTTGTTAGGGTTAGGGTTAGGGATACCCTTACAGTGAGGGTGAGGGTTAAGGTTAGGTTTAGGGTGAGGTTTAGGTTTTGGGTTATGATTAGAGTTTGGGTTAGGGTTAGGATTAGGGTGAGGTTTATGATGAGTGTGTGGGTTAGGGTTAGGTTTAGGGTTAGGCTTAGGGTTAGGCTAAGGATGAGTTTGAGGGTGAGGGTCAGGTTTAGGGTGAGGGTTAGGGTTAGGTTTAGGTTGAGGGTGAGTGAGTGGGTTGGGGTTAGTGTTAAGGTTAAGCTTAGGGTTAGGCTGAGTGTGAGGGTGAGGGTTAGAGTTAGGGTGAGTTTTAGATTTAGTGTTAAGGTGAGGTTTAGTGTTAGGGTTAGGATTAGAGTTAGGGTTAGGGTGAGGGTGAGGTTTACGTTTAGAGTTAGGGATAGGGTTAGGGTGAGGGCTAGGGTGAGGGT
Source organism: Dipodomys merriami (assembly GCF_024711535.1). Classification (NCBI taxonomy): domain Eukaryota; kingdom Metazoa; phylum Chordata; class Mammalia; order Rodentia; family Heteromyidae; genus Dipodomys; species Dipodomys merriami. Next base: position 2,337,542 of record NW_027206335.1, on the reverse strand, counting down.
TAGGTTTAGGGATACTGTTAGGTTTAGGATTAGGGTTAGGGTAGAGTGAGTGTGAAGGTTAGGGTTAGGGTTAGGGTTAGGCTTAGGGTTAGGGTGAGGTTTCAGGTTAGGTTTGGGTTAAGGTGAGGTTGAAGTTGAGGCTTAGGGTTAGGTTTAGGGTTAGGGTTAGGCTTAGAGTTAGGGTGAGGATGAGGGTGGGGCTGAGGATTAGTGTTAGTGTTAGGGTTAGGTTTATTTTTAGTGTTATGGTTAGTGTTAAGTTTGCAGTGAGGGTGAGGCTGAGGGTGGGGTGAGGAATAGGGTTAGGGTGATGGTTAGTGTTAGGGTTAGTGTTATTTTTAAGTTTAGGTTTAGTGTTTTGGTGAGTTTGAGGGTGCTGGTGTGTGTTAGGGTTAGGGTTAGGGTGTGTGTTATGGTTAGAGTTAGGGTGGGGTTTAGGGTTAGGTTTAGGGTTAGGATGAGGGTGAGGTTTACGGTTAGATATATGGTTATGGGGAGGGGGAGGTTGAGGTTTAGGATGATTGTTACGATTAGGGTTAGGGTGAGGGCTAGCGTGAGGGTGAGGTTTAGGGTTAGGGCTAGGATGAGGTTTACGTTTAGGGTGATGGTTAGGATGAGGGTGAGGTTTAGGGTTAGAGTTAGGGTTAGGATGAGACTGAGGGTGAGGTTTAGGGTTAGGGTTCGTGTTACAGTTATGGTTAAGGTGAGGGTTAGGGTGAGTGTGAGGGTTAGGTTTAGGGTTAGAATTAGGGTTAGGGTTAGGGTTTGGGTTAAGTTTAGGGTTAGGGTGAGGGTTAGGGTAAGAGTTATGGTGATGGTGATGGTTAGGGTTAGGTTGAGGTTTAGGGTTACATTTAGGATTAGGGTGAGGCTGAAGGTGAGGGTTAGGGTTAGTGTTAGGATGAGGGTTAAGTTTGGATTCGGGTTAAGGTGAGGGCTAGGGTGAGAGTGAGGTTTAGGTTTAGGGTTAGGCTGAGGTTTAGAGTTACGGTTAGGGTTAGGGTTAGAGGGAGGTGGAGGTTTAGGGTTAGAGTTAGGGTTAGGGGGTAGCTGAGGGTGAGGGTTAGGGGTAGGGTTAGTGTTACTGTTAGCATTAGGGTTAGGGTAAGGGTAAGTGTTAAGGTGAGGGTTAAAGGTAGGGTGAAGGATATGGTTAAGATGAGGGATATGGTTAGGGTTAGTGTTATTTTAAGGGTTAGGTTAGGGTTATGGTTACAGGGAGGGTGAGGTTGAGGGTTAGGATTAGGGTTAGGGTCAGTTTTAGTTTTAGGGTTAGGGTTAAAGTTAGGGATAGGTTTAAGGTTAGGGTTTGGGTGAGGGTTAGTGTTATTGTTAGTGTTATGGTTTGGGTTAAGTTTGCGGTGAGGGTGATGCTGAGGGTGAGGGTTATGATTATGGTTAGGGTTAGGGTTAATGTTAGGTTAGGGTTAGGGTGAGGTTGAGGTTTAGGTTTAGGGTTAGGGTTAGGCTTAGGGTTAGGATTAGGGTTAGGGTGAGGGTGAGGTTGAGGGTTACGGTTAGGCTTAGGCTTAGGGTTACTCTGAGGGTGAGGGTGTGGATGAGGATTAGGTTTAGAGTGATGGTTCCGGTTATGGTTAGGTTAAGGGTTAGGATGAGGATTAGCGTTAGGATTAGGATTAGGGTGAGGGCTATGGTGAGTGTGAGGTTTAGGTTTAGGGTTAGGCTTAGGCTTAGGGTTAGGCTGAGGCTAAAGCTGAGGATGAGGGTTAGGGTTAGGGTGATGTTTAGGGTTACGGTTAGGGTGAGGGTGAGGGTGAGGATTACGGTTAGGCTTAGGCTTAGGGTTACTCTGAGGGTGAGGGTTTGGATGAGGATTAGGTTTAGAGTGATGGTTCCGGTTATGGTTAGGTTAAGGGTTAGGATGAGGATTAGCGTTAAGATTAGGATTAGGGTGAGGGCTAGGGTGAGTGTGAGGTTTAGGTTTAGGGTTAGGCTTAGGCTTAGGGTTAGGCTGAGGCTAAAGCTGAGGATGAGGGTTAGGGTTAGGGTGATGTTTAGGGTTACGGTTAGGTTGAGGGTTAGGATGAGTGTTAGGTTTGGGGTGAGGGTTTGGATGAGGGTGACAGTAAGAGTAAAGTTGAGGGTTAGGCTGAGGGTGAGGGTTATGGTAAGGGTGAGGGTTCACATTATTGTTAGGGTGAGGGTGAAGGTTAGATTACGGTGACGACCATTAGGGTTAGCATGAGGGTTAGGGTGAAGTTGGTGGTTAGGTTTAGGGTTATGGTGAGGTTTAGGGTTAGGCTTAGGTTTAGGGATAGAGTGAGGGTTAGGGTTAGGGTTAGGGTGAGTGTGAGGGTTTGATTAGAGTTAGGGTTAGCTTATTGTTAGTGTTATGGTTATGGTTAAGTTTACAGTGAGGGTGGGGCTAAGGGTGAGAGTTAGGGTTAGGGTTAGGTTGAGTTTTAGGGTTAGGGTTAGGGTTAGGGTTAGGTTGAGGGTTTGGGTTAGGGTTAGGGTTACGATGAGGGTGAGGGTTAGGGTTAGGGTTAGGATTAGTGTTATTGTTAGGGTTAGGATTAAAGTTATGGTGAGGGTGAGGGTGAGGGTGTGCATTAGGGTTAGGGTGAGGTTTAGGTTTAAGGTTAGGGTTAGGTTGAGGTTGAGGGTGAAGTTTAGGGTTAGGTTTAGGGTGATGTTTAGGGTGAGGGTTAGGGTTAGGGTTAATGTTAGGGTTAGGGTGAGGTTTAGGATGAGGGTGAGGGTTAGGGTTAGGGTTCGGACTAGGATTAGGGTTAGTGTTAGGGTGAGTGGGTTAGTCTTAGGGTTAAGGTTAGACTAAGGGTTAAGCTGAGGGTGAGTGTAAGGGTAAGGGTTAGGTTTAGGTTTCCGGTTAGGGGTAGTGTTAAGGTGAGAGTTAGGGTTCAGGTTAAGTTTAGGGTTTGGGTGAGGTTTACGGTTCAGGTTACAGTGAGGGTGAGGGTTAGGGTTAGTTTGACGGTTAGGGCTAAGGTGAGGGTTAGGGTTAGGGTTAGGCTGAGTGTTAGGATGAGGATTAGGGTTAGGATTAGAGTTAGGATGAGGGTGAGGGTGAGGGTTACCGTTAGGGTGATTGCTGGGGTTAGGGTTAGAGTGGGGGTTAGGGTGAGGGTTAGGCATAGGCTTAGCGTTTGGGGAAGGGCTAGGGTGAGGGTGAGAGTTAGGGTTAGAGTTAGGGTGAGCGTTAGGGTGAGGGTTAGGGTTAGTGTTAGGGTTAGGGTTGGGGTTAGGTTTAGGCTCAATGTTAGGCTGAGGCTGAGGGTGAGGGTGAGGTTTAGGGTTCAGGTGATGGTTGGGGTTACCGTTATTGTGAGGGTTCGGATGAGGATTAGGGTTAGGCTGAGGGTTAGGGTGAGGGTGTCGGTAAAGGTAAAGTTGAGGGTTAGGCTGAACGTGAGGGTTCCGGTAAGTGTGAGGGTTAGGGTTAGGGTGAGTGTGAGGGTTTTATTGAGGATTAGTGTTAGGTTTAGTGTGAGGTTTAGGGTGAGGATGAAGGTTAGGGTTATGTTGAGGGCTAGGATGAGGGTGAGGGTTAGGGGGAGGTTTAGGGTTAGGGTGATGGTTAGGGTTATTGTGAGGGTTAGAGTTAAGGTTAGGGTTAGTGATAGGGTGAGGGTGTTAGGGCGATGGTTAGGGTTAGGGTGAAGGTTATCTTTAGGATGAGGGTTAGGGTTAGGTTTAGGGCTATTGTTAGGGTTAGGGTTACGGTTACAGTGAGTGTGAGGTTGTGGGTGAGGGTTAGGGCTAGGATGAGGTTTAGGTTTCTGGTTAGGATTAGAGTTAGGGTTAGGGTGGGGGTGAGGTTTAGGGTTGGAGTTAGGGTTAGTGTTAGTGTTGGGGTTAAGGTGAGGGTTAGAGTTTGTGTTAGGCTTAGGCCGTGCATGAGAGTGATGGTAAGTGTGGGCTTTAGGGTTAGGGTTAGGTTGAGGGTGAGGGTGAAGTTGAGGGTTAGATACAGGGTTATTGGGATGGTTAGGGTGAGGGTTACGATTAGGGTTAGAATTAGGTTTAGGGTGAGGTTGAGTGTTAGGTTGAGGTTTAGGGTTAGGGTTAGTGTTTGCGTTAGTGTGAGGGTTAGTGTTAGGGTTAGGTTTAGTGTTAGTTTGAGGGTAAGTTTTAGGGTGATGGTTTGGGTTAGAGTGAGGGTTATGGTTAGGGTGAGGGTTGGGAATAGCGTTAGGGTTATTCTTAGGGTTAGGTTTAGTGTTACCGTTACTGTGAGGGTGAGGATGAGGGTTAGGGTTAGTGTTAGGGTGAGGTTTAGGGTTTGGCTTAAGGTTAGAGTTAGGGTTAGGGTGAGGGTTAGGTTGAGGTTTAGGGTTAGTGTTCGAGTTTAGGGTTAGGGCGAGTGTTAGGGGGAGGGTTAGGGTTAGGGTTAGGATTAGTGTTAGGGTGAGGGTGAGTGTGTGTGTTAGGGATAGGTTTAGGGTTAGGATAAAGGTTAGGCTAAATGTGAGGGTGAGGGTGAGGGTTAGGGTTAGGGTGAGGGTTAGAGTTAGAGTTAGGGGGAGGTTTAGTGTTAGGGTTAGGGTTAGAGTTAGGGTTAGGCTGAGGGTGAGGTTTAGGTTTAGAGTTAAGGTTAGTGTGAGGGTTAGGGTTAGGATTAGGGTTAGGGTGAGGGCTAGGGTGAGGATTACGTTGAGGGTTAGGTTTAGGGATACTGTTAGGATTAGTAATAGGGTTAGGGTAGAGTGAGTGTGAAGGTTAGGGTTAGGGTTAGGGTTAGGGTTAGGTTGAGGGTTCAGGTTAGGTTTTGGTTTAGGGTGAGGGTGAAGCTGAGAATTAGGGTTAGGGTTACGGTTAGGGTTAGGTGTAGTATTAGGGTTAGGTACAGGGTTAGGGTTAGGGTTAGGGTTTCGTTGAGGGTTAGTCTTAGGGTTAGGGTTAGGCTTAGGGTTAGGCTGAGGATGAGGGTGGGGTGAGGATTAGGATTAGGGTTTGGGTTAGGGTTATTGTTAGTGGTATGGTTAGGGTTAAGTTTGAGGTGAGGTTGAGGCTCAGGGTGGGGGTGAGGATTAGGGTTTTGGTGATTGTTAGGGTTAGGGTTAGTGTTATTGTTAGGGTTAGGTTTAGAGTTACGGTGAGGTTGTGGGTGCAGCTGAGGGTTAGGGTTAGGATTAAGCTGGGGTTTAGGGTTAGGGTTAGTGTTACGGTGAGGGTGAGGTTTACGGTTAGATTTAATGTTGGGGGAGGGTGAGGGTGAGGTTTAGGGTTAGTGTTAGTGTTAATGTTAAGGTGAGGGTGAGGGTTAGGTTGAGATTTAGGGTTAGGATTAGGGTTAATGTGAGGGTTAATTTTAGGGTTAGAGTTAGTGTTAGTGTGAGGGTAAGTGTTAGGGTGAGGGTTAGGGTTAGGGTGAAGGATATGGTATGGATGAGGCATAGGGTTAGGGTTAGGGTTATTGTAAGGGTATGGGTGAGGGTTAGGATTAGGGTTATGGTCAGGTTTAGCTTTAGGTTTATGGTTAGGGTTAGGAATAGGTTTAGGGTTAGGGTTAGGGTTATGGTGAGGGTTTGGGTTATTGTTAGTGTTATGGTTTGGATTAAGTTTGTGGTGAGGATGAGGCTGAGGGTGAGGGTTATGGTTATTGTTATGGTTAGGGTTAGGGTTAGGGTAGGTTTAGGGTGAGGGTGAGGGTGAGGGTTAAGGTTAGGATTAGTTCTATGGTTAAGGTGAGGGTGAGTGTGAGGGTTAGGGTTAGGATTAGAGATAGGATGAGGGTGACGGAGAGGGTTATGGTTAGGGTGAGGGTTGGGGTTAGGGTTAGAGTGAGAGTTAGGGTGAGGGTTAGGCTTAGGCTTAGGTTTAGGGTTTGGGCTAGGGTGAGGTTGAGGGTTAGGGTGAGGGTTGGGGTGAGGTTTAGCATTATGGTTAGGGTTGGAGTTAGGGTTAGGCTTAGTGTTAAGGGGAGGGTGAGGGTGAGGGTGAGGGTAGGGTTAGGTGCGGGTGAGGTTTAGGGTTAAATTTAGCGTTAGGTTGAGGGCTTTTGTGATGGTTAGCCTTTTAGGTTTGAGGTGAGGGTTAGGATGAGGTTTAGGGTTAGAATTCGGTTTAGGGTGAGGGCTAGAGTGAGGGTGAGGCTTATTGTTAGCGTTAGGGTGAGGTATAGGGTTAAGGTTAGTGTTAGAATTATGGTGAGTGCGAGGGTTAGGGTTAGGTTTAGGGTTAGGTTTATTGTTAGGGTTAGGGTTTAAGTTAAGTTGAGGGTAAGGGTGAGGGTGAGGATTAGGTTTAGGGTTAGGGTGAGGTTTAGGTTTAGGGTTAGGGTTAGTGTAAAGGTTAAGGTTAGGGTTAGGGTGAGGTTTAGGATGAGGTTTAGGGTTAGGATTTGGGTTAGGTTGAGGGTTAGGGTGAGGGTGTGGTTTGGGGATAGGTTTATGTTTAGGATTAGGGTTAGGGTGAGGTTGAGTGTGAGGGTTAGGGTTAGGGTTAGGCTTAGGGTTATGGTGAGGGTTAGGGTTATTGTTTGGGTTAAGGTGATGGTGAGTATGAGGTTTAGGGTTAGGGTTAGTGTTAGGTTTGGGGTTAGAGTTAGGGTTTCGGTTAGGGTTAGGGTTACTGTTAGGGTTTGGGATAAGGTGAGGGTTAGGGTTAGGGTTATTCTTAGGGTTAAGCTGAGAGTGAGGTTGGGAGTGAGGATTAGGCAAGGTTTAGGGTTCAGGTTAGGTTTAGAGTTATGGTTAGGGTTATTGTTTGTGTTATGGTTAGGGTTAATTTTGCGGTGAGGGTGAGGCTGAGGGTGAGGTTTATGGTTAGGGTTAAGTTTAGGGTTAGGTTTAGGATTAGTTTTAGCCTTTTGTTAGGTTTTGGGTTAGAGTTACAGTGAGGTTGAGGGTAATGTTGAGGGTGAGGGTTAGGGTGAAGTTTATGGTGAGGGTTAGGGTTAGGGTGAGGGTAAGTTTTAGGGTTAGAGTTAGGGTTAGGTGGAGGTTTAGGGTGAGGGTTAGGGTTAGGTTTATTGTTAGGATTAGGGTGAGGGTGAGGTTTAAGTTGATGTTTAGGGATATGGTTAGAATAGAATTAGGGTTAGCGTGAGGGTGAGTGTGAGGGTTAGGTTTAGGGTAAGGCTTAGGCTAAGGGTATGGCTGAGGGTGATTTTGGGGTTTAGGATTAGGGTTATGGTGATGATTAGGGTTAGGGTTAGTGTTATTCTTAGGGTTAGGGTTAGAGTTACGATGAGGGTGAGGTTGCGGGTGAGGGTTAGGGTTAGGTTGAGGTTTAGGGTTCAGGTTAGGGTTGGCATTAGGGTGAGGGTGAGGGTGAGGTTTAGGGTTAGTGTTAGGGCTAGTGTTATGGTGAGGCTTAGGATTAGGGTTAGGGTTATTGTTAGGGTAAGGTTTATGTTTACGGTTACAGTGAGGGTGTGGGTTAGGGTTAGGGTTACTGTGAGGTTTAGATTTGGGTTTGGGTTAGAATTAGGGTTAGGGTGAGGGTGAGGTTTAGGGTTAGAGTCAGGATTAGGGTGAGGGTTAGGTTGAGGTTTAGGGTTGGTGTTAGTGTTAGGGTTATGGTTAGGTTCAGAGTTAGGGGTAGGGATAGTGTTAGGGATAGTGTTAGGATTAGGGTTAGGGTGAGGTTGACTGTGTGGGTTAGGGGTAGGTTTAGGGTTAGGCTGAGGGTGAGGTTGAGGGTGAGAAAGTTAGGGTTAGGGTGAGGGTTATGCATAGCGTTAGGGGCAGGGTTAGGATGAGGTTTAGGGTTGGGATTAAGCTTTGGGTGATGGCTAGGGTGAGGGTGAGGGTTAGGGTTAGGCTGAGGTTGAGGTTTAGGGTTAGGGTTAGGGTTCGGGTCAGAATGACTTTTAGGGTTAGAGTTAGGGTTAGGGTGAGGCTGAGTGTCTGTGTTAGGTTTAGGGTAAATGTTAGGTTTAGGGTTAAGGTGAGGGTTAGGGTTAGGGTAAGGGTTAGGGTTAGGTTTAGGGTGAGAGTTCGGTTTCGGGATAAGTTTAGTGTTAGGGTGAGGGTTAGGGTAAGGATTACTGTGAGGGTCAGGGTTAGGGTTAGGGTTAGTTTTAGGATTAGGGTTCGGGTGAGGGTGAGTGTGAGGGTTAGGGTTAGGGTTAGGCTTAAGCTTAGGGTGGGGATGAGGATTAGGTTTAGAGTGATGGTTCTGGTTATATTTAGGTTGAGGGTTAGGATGAGGGTTAGGGTTAGGATTAGGGTTAGGGTGAGTTCTAGGGTGAGTTTGAGGTTTAGAGTTAGGGTTAGGCTTAATCTTAGTATTAGCCTGAGGCTGAAGGTGAGGGTGAGGGTTAGGGTTAGGGTGATGTTTAGGGTTACGGTTAGGGTGAGGGCTAGGATGAAGGTTAGTTTTAGGGTGAGGGTTAGGTTGAGGGTGATAGTAAGAGTAAAGTTGAGGATTAGGGTGTGGTTGAGGGTTAGGGTTAGGATTAGGATTAGGGTTAATGTTAGGGTGAATTTGAGGGTTAGGGTTAGGCTTAGGCCTAGGTTTAGTCTTAGGCTGAGGGTGAGGGTGAGGGTGTGGGTTAGGTTTAGGGTGAGGGTTAGGGTAGGTTTAGGGTGAGAGTTAGGGTTTGGGTTAAATTTAGGGTTAGGGTTAGGGTTAGAGTGAGGGTTAGGTTGAGGTTTAGGTTTAGGGTTGGGTTAGGATTAGGTTTAGGTTTCAGGTGGGGGTGAGTGTGAGGGTTAGTGTTAGGGTTAGGGTTTGGCTTAGGCTTAGGATTAGGCTGAGGGTGAGGGTGGGGATGAGGATTAGGTTTAGAGTGATGGTTCATGTTATGGTTAGGTTTAGATTTAGGATGAGGGTTATGGTTAGGATTAGGGTTAGGGTGAGGGCTAGGGTGAGTGTGAGGTATAGGGTTAGTTTTAGGCCTAGGCTTAGGGCTAGGCTGAGGCTGAAGCTGAGGTTGAGGGTTAGGGTTAGGGTGATGTTTAGGGTTACAGTTAGGGTGAGGGTTAGGTTTAGGGTGAGGATTACGATGAGGGTGACAGTAAGAGTAAAGGTGAGGGCTATGCTGAGGGTGAGGGTTATGGTAAGGGTGAGGGTTAGGGTTCAGGATAGGGTGAGGGTGAGGGTTAGATTGAGGAATAGTGTTAGGGTTAGTGTGAGGTTTAGGGTGAGGATGATTAGGGTTAGGGTTAGGGCTAGGGTGAAATTGAGGGTTAGGGTGAGATTTAGGGTTAGGGTTAGGTTTAGGGTTAGGGTGAGGGTTAGGGTGAGGGTTACAGTGGGGGTGAGTGTTATGGTTAGGGTGAGGGTTATGGTTAGGGTTAGGGTGAGGGTGAGGGTTAGATTAGGGTTAGGGTGAAGGTTATGGTTAGTGTTATGGTTAGGGTGAGGCTGAGGTTTAGGGTTAGGGTTAGGGTTAAGGTGAGGTTTAGGGTGAGCAATACGGTTAGGTTTAGGGTTAGGATTAATATTATTGTTAGGGTTAGGATTAGAGTTATGCTGAGAGTGAGGGTGTGGGTGAGGGTTAGGGTTAGGTTTAGGGTTAGGGTTAGTGTTAGGGTTAGGGTGAGGGTTAGGATGAGGGTGAGGGTTAGGGTTAGGGTTAAGATTAGGATTAGGTTTAGTTTTAGTGTAAGTGTTTGTGTTAGGCTTAGGTTTAGGGTTAGGCTAAGGGTTAAGCTGAGAGTGAGGGTAAGGTTGAGGGTTAGGGTTAGGGTTCGGGTTAGAGTCAGCTTTAGGGAGAGAATTAGCTTTCAGGTTAAATTTAGGGTTAGGGTGAGGTTTAGGGTTCAGGTAACAGTGAGGGTGAGGGTTAGGGTTAGTTTGAGGGTTAGGGTTAGGATTAGGGTTAGGGTGAGGGCTAGTGTGAGGGTGAGGGTTAGGGTTAGTGTTAGGGTGTGGTTTAGTGTTAGGGTTAGGGTTAGGGTGAGGGTTAGGATGAGGGTTACGGTTATGGTGAGGGTGAGGTTTAGGGTTAGGGTGAGGATTAGGGTTAGGATAAGGGTTAGGGTGAGGGTGAGGGTTAGGTTGAGGATTAGGGTTAGGGTTAGTGTGAGGGTTAGTTTTAGGGTTTGGTATAGTGTTAGTGTGAGGGTAAGTGTTATGGTGAGTGTTAGGGTTACGGTGAAGGATATGGTTAGGATGAGCGATAGGGTTAGGGTTAGGGTTATTGTAAGGTTTAGGATTAGGGTTATGGTTACTGTGAGGGTGAGGGTGAGGGTTAGGTTTAGAGTTATGGTCCGGTTTAGATTTAGGTTTAGGGTTAGTGTTAGGGTTAGGTTTAGGTTGACGGTTTGGGTTATTGTTAGTGTTATGGTTTGGGTTAAGTTTGCGGTGAGGCTGATGCTGAAGGTGAGGGTTATGGTTAGGGTGAGGTTTAGGGTTAGTGTTAGGGTTAGGGTTAGGGTGAGGTTTAGGATGAGGGTGAGGGTTAGAGTTAAGGTTAGGATTAGTTCTAGGGTTAAGTTGAGGGTGAGTGTGAGGGTTGGGTTAGAGTTAGGGTTAGGATTAGAGTTAGGATGAGGGTGATGGTTAGGGTTAGGGTTAGTGTGAGGTTTGGGGTTAGTGTTAGAGTGAGAGTAAGAGTGAGGGTTTGGCTTAGGCTTAGGTTTAGGGTGTGGGCTAAGGTGAGGTTGAGGGTTAGGGTGAGAGTTATGGTTAGGTGAGGGTGAGGTTTAGGGTTAGATTTAGCGTTAGCTTGAGGGCTAGTGTGATGGTTAGGCTTTTAGGTTTAGGGTGAGGGTTAGGATGAGGTTTAGGGTTAGTATTAGGGTTAGCGTGAGGGCTAGAGTGAGGATGAGGCTTATTGTTAGCGTTAGGGTGAGGTTTAGTGTTAGGGTTAGGGTTAGAATTATGGTGAGTGTGAGGGTTAAGGTTAGGTTTAGGGTTAGGGTTATTGTTAGGGTTAGGGTTAGAAATAAGTTGAGGGTAAGGTTGAGGGTGAGGATTAGGTTTAGGGTTAGGGTGAGGTTTAGATTTAGGGTTAAGGTTAGTGTTAGGGTTAAGGTTAGGGTTAGGGTGAGGTTTATTATGAGGTTTAAGGTTAGGATTAGTGTTAGGTTGAGGGCTAGGATGAGGGTTAGGGTGAGGGTTTGGTTTAGGGATAGGGTGAAGTTTAGGATTAGGGTTAGGGTGATGGTGAGTGTGCGGGTTAGGGTTAGGGTTAGGCTTAGGGTTAGGGTGAGGGTTAGGGTTATTTTTTGGGTTAGGGTAATGGTGAGGGTGAGAATTAGGGTTAGGATTAGTGTTAGCTTTGGGGTTAAGGTTAGGGTTTCTGTTAGTGTTAGGGTTATGGTTAGGGTTTGGGATACGCTGAGGGTTAGGTTTAGGGTTTGGGTTAGTCTTAGGATTAGGCTGAGGGTGAGGTTGGGGATGAGGATTAGGTAAGAGTTGGCGTAAGCGTTAGGTTTGAGTTACGGTTAGGGTTATTGTTAGTGTTATGGTTAGGGTTAAGTTTGCAGTGTGGGTGAGGCTGAGGGTGAGGGTTATGGTTATGGTTAAGTTTAGGGTTAGGGTTAGGATAAGTGTTAGTCTTATTGTTAGGTTTTGGGTTAGAGTTACAGTGAGATTCAGGGTAAGGTTGTGGGTGAGGATTAGGGTGAGGTTTATGGTTAGGGTTAGGGTTAGGGTGAGGGTAAGGTTTAGGTTTAGAGTTAGGGTTAGTTGGAGGGTTAGGGTGATGGTTAGGTTTAGGTTTAGTGTTAGGGTTAGGGTGAGGGTGAGGTTTAGTTTGATGTTTAGGGATATGGTTAGGGTTAGGATTAGAGTTAGGGTGAGGGTGAGTGTGAGGGTTAGGGTTAGAGTAAGGCTTAGGCTACGGGGAAGACTGAGGGTGAGTTTGGGGGTTAGGATTAGGGTTATGGTAATGGTTAGGGTTAGGGTTAGTGTTATTGTTAGGATTAGGTTTAGAGTTACGGTGAGGGTGAGGGTGCGGGTGAGGGTTAGGGTTAGTTTGAGGTTTAGGTTTTGAGTTAGTGTTGGGGTTAGGGTGAGGGTGAGGGTGAGGTTTAGGGTTAGTATTAGGGTTAGGGTTATGGTGAGGCTTAGGATTAGGGTTAGGATTATTGTTATGGTAAGTTTTATGTTTACGGTTACAGTGAGGGTGTGGGTTAGGGTTAGGGTTACTGTGAGGTTTAGGGTTTGGGTTAGGGTTAGAGTTAGGGTTAGGGTGAGGGTGAGGTTTAGGGTTAGAGTCAGGGTTAGGGTGAGGGTTAGGTTGACGTTTTGGGTTAGGGTTAGTGTTAGGGTTAGGGTTAGGGTGAGAGTTAGGGGTAGGGATAGTGTTAGGGATAGGGTTAGGATTAGGGTTAGGGTGAGGGTAATTGTGTGGGTTAGGGTTAAGTTTAGGGTTAGGCTGAGGGTTAGGCTGAGGGTGAGGTTGAGGGTGAGAAAGTTAGGGTTAGGGTGAGGGTTAGGCATAGGGCTAGGGGGAGGGATAGGATGAGGTTTAGGATTGGGATTATGTTTTGGGTGATGGCTCGGTGAGGGTTATGGTTCGGGTCAGAGTGACGTTTAGGGTTAGAGTTAGGGTTAGGGTGGGGTTGAGGGTGTGTGTTAGGGTTAGGGTAAATGTTAGGTTTAGGGTTAAGGTGAGGATTAGGTTGAGTGTGAGGGTTAGGGTTACGTTTAGGATTAGGGTTAAGGTTAGGGTGAGTGTGAGTGTTAGGGTTAGGGTTAGGGTTAGGCTTAGGATTAGGGTGAGGGTGAGGGTGAGGGTGAGGATTAGGTTTAGGGTGAGGTTTAGGGTTAGGTTTAGGGTGAGAGTTAGGTTTCAGGTTAAGTTTAGTGTTAGGGTGAGGGTTAGGGTAAGGGTTACTCTGAGGATGAGGGTTAGGGTTAAGGTTAGGCTTAGGCTAAGGGTGGGGATGAGGATTAGGTTTAGAGTGATGGTTCTGGTTATGTTTATGTTGAGGGTTAGGATGAGGGTTAGGGTTAGGATTAGGGTTCGGTTGAGGTCTAGGGTGAGTGTGAGGTTTAGGGTTAGATTTAGGCTTAGGTTTAGGATTAGACTGAGGCTAAAGGTGAGGGTGAGTGTTAGGGTTAGGGTGATGTTTAGGGTTACGGTTAGGGTGAGGGTTAGGATGAGGGTTAGGTTTAGGGTGAGGGTTAGATGAGGGTGATAGTAAGAGAAAAGGTAAGGTTATGAGAGAGTGTGAGTGTTAGGGTTAGGATTAGGATTAGGGTTAAGTTTAGGGTGAGTGTGAGGGTTAGGGTTAGGCTTAGGCTTAGGCTTAGGTTGAGGGTGAGGGTGAGGGTGTGGGTTAGGTTTAGGGTGAGAGTTAGGGTTAGGTTTAGGGTGAGAGTTAGGGTTTGGGTTAAATTTAGGGTTAGGGTTAGGGTGAGGTTGAGGGTTAGGTTGAGGTTTAGGTTTAGGGTTAGGGTTAGGATTAGGATTAGGGTTTGGGTGAGGGTGAGTGTGAGGGTTAGGGTTAGGCTTCGGCTTAGGTTTAGGATTAGGCTGAGGGTGAGTGTGGGGATGAGGATTAGGTTTAGAGTGATGGTTCATATTATGGTTAGGTTGAGGTTTAGCATGAGGGTTAGAGTTAGGATTAGTTTTACGGTGAGGGCTAGGGTGAGTGTGAAGTTTAGGGTTAGGGTTAGGCTTAGGCTTAGGGCTAGGCTGAGGCTGAAGTTGAGGTTGAGGATTAGGGTTAGGGTGATGTTTAGTGTTACATTTAGGGTGAGGGTTAGGATGAGGGTGAGGGTTAGGATGAGGGTGACAGTAAGAGTAAAGTTGAGGGTTATGCTGAGGGTGAGGGTTATGGTAAGGGTGAGGGTTCGGTTTCGGGTTAGGTTTAGGGTGAGGGTTGGGTTTAGGGTTATAGTTAGGGTTAGGGTGAGGCTGAGGGTGAGGGTTAGGGTTAGGGTTAGTGTTAGAGTTAGGGATAGGGTGAGGATTAGGTTGAGGGTGAGGGATAGGCTTAGGGTTAGGATTTGGTTTAGGATAAGGGTTAGGGTGAGGGTTAGGGTGAGGGTTAGGGTTAGGGATAGGGTTAGGTTTAGGATTAGGGTTAGGGTGAGGGTGAGTGTGAGGGTTAGGTTTAGGGTTAGGGTTAGGTTTAGGGTTAGGTTTAGTGTTAGTGTTACGCTGAGGGTTAGGGTTAGGTTTATGTTTAGGATTAGGCTTAGGTTTAGGCTGAGGGTGACAGTGGGGGTGAGGATTAGGTTTAGGGTTATGGTTAGGGGTAGGGATAAGGTTATTGTTAGTGTTAGGGTTATGGTTAAGTTTGTGGTGAGGGTGATGCTGAGGGTGAGGGTTATGTTTAGGGTTAAGGTTAGGGTTAGGATTACGGTTAGGTTTAGGGTTAGGCTGAGGGTAATGGTGGTGGTGAGGATTAGACTTAGGGTTAGGGTTATTTTTAGTGTTATGGTTAGGGTTAAGTTTGCGGTGAGGGGGAGGGGGAGGGTGAGGTTTATGTTTACGGTTGGGTTAAGTTTAGGCTTAGTGTTATTGTTAGGGTAAGTGTTAGAGTTATGGTGAGTTTGAGGGTGAGTGTGAGGGTTAGGGTTAGGGTGAGGTGTAGGGTGAGGTTTAGGGTTAGTGTTAGGGTTAGGGTAAAGGTGAGGTTTAGGGTTAGACTTAGCGTTAGGGGGAGGGTTAGGGTGAGGTTTAGGACTAGGGTTAGTGTTAGGGTTAGAGTGAGGGAAAGGGTTAGGTTCAGGTTTAGGGATAGGGTTAGGTTTAGGATTAGGCTTAGGGTGAGGGTGAGTGTGACAGTTAGGGTGAGGGTTAGGCTTAGGCTTAGGGTTAGGTTGAAGCTGAGGGTGGGGGTTAGGATTACGGTTTGGGTGACGGTTAGGTTTAGGGTAAGGTTAAGGATTAGGATGACAGTTAGGGTTAGGATTGGTATTAGGGTGACGGCTAGGGTGAGGGTGAGGTTTAGGTTAAGGCTTAGGCTTAGGCTTAGGGTTAGGCTGAGTGTGAGGTTGAGGATGAGGGTTAGGGTTAGGGTGATGATTAGGTTTATGGTTAGGGTGAGGGTTAGGATGAGTTTTAGTGTTAGGTTGAGGGTTAGGGTGAGGATGATGGTAAAGGTAAAGGTAAGGTTTCGGCTGAGAGTGAGGGTTTCGTTAAGGGTGAGGGTTAGGGTTAGGGTTAGGGTTAGGATAAGGGTTAGGGTTAGGGTTAGGGTAAGGGTTAAATTGAGGATTAGGTTTAGGGTTAGTGTGAGGTTTAGGGTGACGATGAGGGTTAGGGTTAGGGTGAGGGTGAGGGTTAGAATTAGGGTTTGGGTGAGTGCTAGGGTGAGGGTTAGGGTTAGGGTTAGGCTGAGGTTTAGGGTTTAGGTTAGGGTTAGAGTTAGGTTTACGGTGAATTGTGAGGTTTAGGGTTACAGTTAGTGTTAGGGATATGGTTAGGGTTAGAGATAGGGTTAGAGATAAGGTTAGAGATAGGTTAGAGATAGGATTAGGATGAGGGTCATGGTTAGTGTGAGGGTGAGTGTTAGTGTTAGGGTTAGTGTTAGGGTGAGGGTAAGCGTTATGGTGAGGCTTAAGGTTAGGGTGAGGGTTTTGGTTAGGGTGTGGGTTAGGGTTAGGGTTAGGGTGAGGTTGAGGTTTAGGGTTAGATATAGGGTTAGAGGGAGTGTTAGGGTGAGGGTTAAGGTTAGGGTTAGTGTGAGGGTGAGGTTTAGGTTGAGGTTTAGGGTTAGGGTTAGGGTTAGGGTTAGTGTGACGGATAGTGTTAGGGTGAGGGTATGTTTTAGTGTGAGGATTAGGGTTAGGTTGAGTGTTATGGTTAGGATGAGGGTTAGTATTACGGTTAGTGTTCTTGTTAGGGTTAGGTTTAGGGTTACAGTTACAGTGAGGGTGAGGGTTAGGTTTAGGGATAGGGTGAGGTTTAGGGTTTGGGTTAGGGTTAGATTTAGGTTTAGGGTAAGAGTTAGGGATAGGGTTAGGGTGAAGGTTAGTTTGAGGGTTAGCGTTAGGGTTAGTGTTAGGGTTAGGTTTAGGGTGAGATTTAGGGGGACCGTTAGGGTTAGTGATAGGGTTAGGATTAGCGTTAGGGTTAGGGTGAGTGTGTATGTTAGGGTTAGGTTTAGTGTTAGGCTTAGGGTGTGGCTGAGGGTGAGGTTGAAGGTGAGGGTTAGGGTTTGTGTGAGGGTTAAGGGTAGGGTTAGGGGGAGGGTTAGGATGAGGGTTAGGATTAGTTTTAGGGTTAGGGTGAGGGATAGGGTGAGAGTGAGGTTTAGGGATAGGGTTAGGGTGAGGATTAGGGTTAGGGTGAGCGTGAGTGTGAGGGGTAGGGTTAGGGTTAGGCTGAGAGTGAGGCTGGGGGTGAGGATTAGGGTTAGGCTAATGGTTAGGGTTAAGTTGAGGGTGTGGGTTAGTTTGAGTGTTAGAGTTAGGATTAGGGTTATGGTGAGGGCTAGGGTGAGAGTGAGGTTTAGCGTTAGGGTTAGGGTGAGGGTTAGGGTTAGGGTTAGGGTGAGAGTTAGGGTTCATGTTAAGTTTAGGGTTAGGGTGAGGGTAAGGGTAAGATTTAGGCTGAGGGTGAGGGTTAGGCTTAGCATTAGGATTAGGATTAGAATAAGGGTTAAGTTGAGTGTGAGGGTTAGGGTTAGGGTTAAGCTTAGGGTTAGGCTGAGGGTGAGGGTGAGGGTTAGCGTAAGGGTTAGGGTGAGGGTAAGGGTAAGAGTTAGGGTTCGGGTTAAGTTTAGGTTTAGGATGAAGGTTAGGGTTAGGTCGAGGGTTAGTGTTAGGGTTAGGGTTAAGTTGAGCGTTAGGGTTAGGGTTAGTGTTATTGTTAGGGTTAGGGTTAGATTTTCGGTGAGGGTGTGGGTGAGTGTTAGGGTTAGATTTAGAGTGAGGTGTAGGATTAGGATTAGGATGAGGGTGAGATTTAGGGTTAGATTTAGGGTTAGGGCGAGGGTTAGTTCTTGTGTTAGGGTTAGGGTTAGTGTTAGGGTTAAGGTTAGGGTGAGGGTTAGGTTGAGGTTAAGGGTGAAGGTTAGGGTTAGGTTTAGGATTAGGGGTAGGGTGAGGGTGAGTGTGAGGGTTAGGGTTAGGGTTCGGATTAGGCTTAGGGTTAGGCTGATGGTGAGGGTGGGGTTGAGGATTAGGGTTAGGATGATGGTTAGGGTGAGGGTTAGGGTAAGTGTTAGGATGAGGGTTAGGTTTAGGATTAGGGTTAGGGTGAGGGCTAGGGTGAGGGTGAGGGTTAGAATAAGGGTTAGGCTTAGGCTTAGGGTTAGGCTTAGCATAAGGTTGAGGATGAGATTTAGGGTTAGGGTGATGTTTTGGTTTTCGGTTAGGGTGACGGTTAGGATGAGGTTTAGGGTTAGGGGGAGTGTTAGGGTGAGTATGATGGTAAGGGTAATGGTGAGTTTTAGGCTGAAGCTGAGGATTAAAATAAGGGTGAGTGTTAGGGTTAGGTTTAGGGTTAGGGTAAGGGTTAGGGTTAGGATTAGGGTGAGGGTTAGATTGAGGATTAGGGTTAAGGTTAGTGTGGGGTTTAGGGTGAGGATAATGTTTAGGTTAGGGTGAGCATGAGGGATAGAATTAGGGTTAAGTTGAGGGCTAGGGTGAGGGTGAGGGTTAGGGTTAGTGTTAGGGTTAGGGTAAGTGTTAGGATGAGGGTGAGAGTTAGGGTTAGTGTGAGGGTGAGTGTTTTATTTAAGGTTAGTGTTAGGGTGAGGGGAAGTGGTATGGTGAGGGTTAGGGTTAGGGTGAGGGATAGGTTGAAGTTGAGTGATAGGGTTAGGGTGAGTTTTAGGGTTAGGGTTATGGTTAGGGTTAGTGTGAGGGTTAGTGTTAGGGGGAGGGTTAGTGTTAGGGTGAGGGTAAGTGTTAGGGTGACAGTTAGGTTTAGGGTGAAGTTTATGTTGAGAATGAGGGTTAGGGTTAGGGTTCAGGTTATTGTTATGGTTAGGGTTAGTGTTATGGTTATGGTGAGGATGCGGGTGAGGGTTAGGTTTTGGTTGAGGTTTAGGGTTTCAGTTAGGGTTAGAGTTAGGTTTATGGTGAGGGTGAGGTTTAGGATTAGATTTCGGGTTAAGATGAGTGTTAGGTTGAGTTTTAGGGTTAGGGTTAGGATTAGTGTTATGGTTAGGGTGAGTGTTAGGGGGAGGCTTAGGGTTAGGGTTAGGTTTAGGGTTAGGATTAGGGTATAGCTGAAGGTGATTTTGTGTGTTAGGGTTAGGTTTATTGTTAGGCTTAGGGTTCGGCTGAGTGTGACGTTGAGGGTGAGGGTTAGGGTTAGGTTGAGGGTTAGGTTTAGGGTTTGGGGGAGGGTTAGGATGAGGGTTAGGATTAGGATTCGTGTTAGGGTGAGGGCTACGGTGAGGGTGAAGTTTAGGGTTAGGTTTAGGATGAGGTTTAGGTTTAGGATTAGCGTTAGGATGAGGGTGAGGTTTAGGGTTAGACTTAGGGTTAGGATGAGGCTGAGGGTGAGGGTTAGGGTTAGGGTTAGTGTTAGGGTTAGTGTTAAGGTGAGGGTTAGAGTGAGGTTGAGGGTTAGGGTTATGGTTAGGATTAGAATTAAGTTTAGGGTTAGGGTGTGGTTTAGGGTTAGGTTTAGGGTTAGGGTGAGGGTAATATTTAGGGTTAGGGTTAGGGTTAGGGTTAGGGTTAGGCTGAGGGTGATGGTGAGGGTGAGGGTTAGGGTTAGGGTGAGGGTTAGTGTTAGGGTTAGGGTGAGAGTTAGGGTTCGGGTGAAGTGTATGTTTAGCCTGAGGGTTAGGGTAAGGGTTATGGTGAGGGTGACATTTAGGGTTATAGTTAGGTTTAGGGTTAGGCTGAGGGTGAGAGTGAGGGTTAGGGTTAATGTTAGGGTGAGGTTTATGATGAGGGTTATGTTGAGGATTCGGGTTAGGGTGAGTGCTAGGGTGAGGGTGAGGTTTATGGTTAGTGTTAGGGTGACCTTTAGAGTTATGGTTAGGTTTATGTTTATGGTGAGGGTGAGGTTTAGGGTTAGAGTTAGGGTTAGGTTGAGGCTGAGAGCTAGCGTTAGGGTTAGTGTTAATGTTAGAGTTAGGGTTAGGGTGAGGATTACGGTGAGAGCCAGGGTGAGGATTAGGTTTGTTGTTAGTATTAGGATTAAGGAAAGTTTTGGGTGAGTGTGAGGTTTAGGTTTCGTGTTAGGGTGAGGGTAAGTGTTGGGGTGAGGGTTAGGGTTAGGGTGAAGGATATGGTTAGGATGATGGTTAGGGTTAGGGTTAGGGTTAATGTAAGGGTTAGGGTTAGGGTTATTGTTACCATGAGGGTGAGGGTGAGGGTTAGGATTAGAGTTAGTGTGAGGTTTAGGTTTAGGGTTAGGGTTAGGGTTAGGGTGTGGGATACAGTTATTTTTAGTGTTATGGTTAGGGTAAAGTTTGCGGTGAGATGAGGCTGGGGGTGAGGGTTAAGGTTAGGTTTAGTTTTAGGGTTAGGGTTAGTGTTAGGGTTAGGGTTAGGGTGAGGTTTAGGGTGAGGGTGAGGGTAGAGTTAAGGTTAGGATTGGGACTAGGGTTAAGATGAGGGTGAGTGTGAGGGTTAGGGTTAGGGTTAGGATTAGGATTAGAGTTAGGGTGAGGGTGAGGGTGAGGGTTAGGGTTAGGATTAGGGTTAGGTTGAGGTCTAGCATGAGGGTGAGGGTTAGGTTTAGGGTTAGGTGAGGTTTAGGGTTAGGGTTCGGTTTAGGGATAGGGTGAGTGTTTGCATTAGGATTATGGTGAGGGTGAGTTTTACGGTTAGGTTGAGGGTTAGGATTAGGGCTAGGTTTAGGTTGAGGGTTAGGGTTAAGGTGAGGGTTAGCATGAGGGGTAGGGTTAGGATGAGGGATAGGGTGAGGGTGAAGGTTAGGGTTATGCTAAGGGTGAGGTTTAGGGTTTGGGTTAGGTTTAGGGTTAGGTTGAGTGTTAGGATTAGGTTACAGTGAGGGTTAGGGTTAGGATGAGGGATAGGATGAGGGTGAAGTTTAGGGTTATGCTAAGGGTGAGGTTTAGGGTTCGGGTTAGGTTTAGGGTTAGGTTGAGTGTTAGGGTTAGGTTACGGTGAGGGTTAGGGTTAGGGTTAGGTTGAGGGTTAGAATTAGGTTTAGGGTTAGGTTGAAGATTAGGGTTAGGGTTAGGGTGAGGGTTAGGATGAGGATTAAGGTTACAATTAGGGTTAGAGTGAGGGCTAGGGTTAGGGTGAGTGTTAGTGTTAGGGTTAGCGTGAGGTTTAGGGTTAGGAGTAGGGTTAGGGTTAGGGTTTAGTTTAGGGTTCATGTTTAAGTGAGGTTGAGGGTTAGGTTTGGGGTGAGGGTTAGAGTGAGGACTAAGGTGAGGGTGAGTGTTAGGGTTAGGGTTAGCGTTAGCATGAAGGTTAGGTTTAGGTTTAGGTTTAAGGTTAGGATTAAGGTTAGGGTGAGGGTGAGTGTGAGGGTTAGGCTTAGGCTTAGGGTTAGGCTGAGGGTGAGTGTGGGGATGAGTATTAGGTTTAGAGTGATGGTTCTTGTTCAGTTTAGTTTGAGGGTTAGGATGAGGGTTAGGGTTAGGATTAGGGTTAGGGTGAGGGCTAGGTTGAGTGTGAGGTTTGGGGTTAGGTTTAGGCTTAGGGTTAGGATTAGGCTGAGGCTGAAGTTGAGGGTGAGGTTTAGGATTAGGGTGATGGTTAGGTTTACACTTAGGGTGAGGGATAGGATTAGGGTTATGGTTTAGGGTGAGGGTTAGTGTGAGGGTGATTTTAAGAGAAAAGGTAAGGTTTAGCCTGTGGGTGAGGGTTATGGTAAGGGTGAGGTTTCGGGTTATGGTGACGGTGAGGGTTAGATTGAGGATTAGTGTTAGGGTTAGTGTGAGGTTTAGGGTGAGGTTGAGGGTTAGGGTTAGGGTGAGGGTTAGAGTTAGGGTTAGTGTTAGTTTTAAGGTGAGGGTAAGTGTTAGGGTATGGTTTAGGTTTAGGGTTAGGTTTAGGATTAGGGTTAGGGTTAGGGTTAGGGTGAGGGTGAGGTTTAGGGTTAGAGTTAAGGTTAGGGTGAGGGTTAGGGTTTGGGTTAGGGTTAGGTTTAGGGTGAGATTTAGTGTGGGGGTGAGGGTTGGTGTTAGGGTTAGGATTAGGATAAGTGTTAAGGTGAGGGTGAGTGTTAGGGTTAGGTTTAGGGTTAGGATTAGAGTTAGGGTCAGGTTGAGGGTTATGGTTAGTGTGAGCGTTGGGTTTAGGGCTAGAGTGAGGGTTAGGGTGAGGGTTAGGCTTAGGCTTAAGGTTTGGCTATAGGCTATGGTGAAGGTGAGGGTTAGGGTTAGGGTTAGGGTGAGCGTTAGGGTCGGGGTTAGGGTTAGTATTATGGTTAGGGTTGGGGTTAGGGTTAGGCTTAATGTTAGCCAGAGGGTGAGGGTGAGGGTGAGGTTTAGGGTTAGGGTGAGGTTGAGGATTAGGGTTAGAGTTAGCTTTCGGGTGAGGGTTAGTGTGAGGGTTAAGTTTAGGTTTAGGGTTACGGTTAGGGTTAGGGTGAGGGTTAGGGTTAGGGTTAGGGTTAAGGTGAGGGTTTTGGTTAGGGTTAGTGTTAGGGTGAGGGTCAGGGTTATGGTTATGTTTAGGGTTAGTGTAATAGTTAGGGTTTGGGTTAGAGTTACAGTGAGGGTGAGGGTGAGGGTAAGGATTAGGATCAGGGTTAGGGTGAGGTTTAGGAATAGGGATATGTTTAGGGTGAGGGTGAGGTTTAGGGTTAGAGTTAGGGTTTCTGGGAGGTTTAGGGTGAGGTTTAGGATTAGGGTTAGTGTTAGGCTTGGGGTTCATTTGAAGGTTCGGTTGAGGTTTAATATTAGGGTTAGGGTTATTTTAGGATTAGGTTTACGGTGAGGATGTGTGTGAGGGTTATGGTTAGGGTTCGTTTAGGAATAGGGTTGGGCTGATTTTATGGAGGGAGATGAGGATTAGGTTCAGAATGATGGTTAGTGTTCTGGTTACGTTAAGGGTTCGGATGAGGGTTAGGGTTAGGATTAGGGTTAGGGTGAGGGCTAGGATGAGGGCTATGGTGAGGGTGAGGGTTAGGGTTAGGGTTAGGCTTAGGCTTAGGTTTAGGCTGAGGCTGAGGGAGAGGGTGAGTGTTAGGGTTAGGATGATGGTTGGGGTTACGCTTAGGGTGAGGGGTAGGATGAGGATTAGGGTTAGGGTGAGTGTTAGGGTGAGGGTGACGGTATAGGTAAAGGTGAGGGTTGGGCTGAGGGTGAGGGTTACCGTCAGGGTGAGGCTTAGGGTTATGGTGAGGGTGAGGTTGATGGTGAGGGTTAGGGTTAGGTTGAGGTTTAGGGTTAGGGTTAGTTTGAGTTTTAGGGGGAGGATCAGGGTTAGGGTTAGGTTGAGGGCTAGGTTGAGGGTGAGGGTTAGGGTTAGGGTGAGGTTTAGGGTTAGGGTTATGGTTAGGGTTAGTGTTAGGGTTAGTGTTAATGGGAGGGTTAGTGTTATTGTGAGGGTAAGTGTTAGGGTGACAGTTAGGTTTAGGGTGAATGTTATTGTTAGGATGAGAGTTAGGGTTAGGGTTCAGTTTATTGTTAGGGTTAGGGTTAGGGTTACGGTTACGTTGAGGGTGAGGGTGAGGGATAAGGTTAGGGTGAGGTTTAGGGTTTCAGTTAAGTTTAGTTAGGTTTAGGGTGAGGATGAGGTTTAGGGTTAGAGTTAGGTTTAAAGTGAGGTTTAGGTTGAGGGTTAGTGTTAGTGTTAGGGTTATGGTTAGGGTGAGAGCTAGGGGGAGGCTTAGGGTTAGGTTCAGGTTTAGGGTTAGGATTAGGGTACAGCTGAAGGTGATTGTGTGTGTTAGGGTTAGGTTTATTGTTAGGCTTAGGGTTAGGCTGAGTGTGAGGTTGAGGGTGAGGGTTAGGGTTAGGTTGATGGTTAGGGTTAGGGTTAGGGGGAGGGTTAGGTTGAGGGTTAGGATTAGGATTAGGTTTAGGGTGAGGGTTATGGTGAGGGTGAGGTTTAGGGTTAGGGTTAGGATGAGGTTTAGGTTTAGGATTAGCGTTAGGATGAGGGTGAGCTTTAGGGTTAGAGTTAGGGTTCGGATGAGGCTGAGGGTGAGGGTTAGGGTTAGGGTTAGTGTTAGTGTTAGGGTTAAGGTGAGGGTTAAGGTGAGGTTGAGGGTTATGGTTAGGGTTAGGATTAGGATTAAGTTTAGGGTTAGGTTGAGGTTTAGGTTTAGGGTTAGGGTTAGGGTGAGGGTAATGTTTAGGTTAGGGTTAGGGTTAGTGTTAGGGTTAAGGTGAGGGTTTGGGTTAGGGTTAGGGTTAGGGTGAGGGTTAGGGTGAGGGTCGGGGTTAGGGTTAGAGTTAGGGTTAGTGTTATAGTTAGGTTTAGGGTTAGCGTTACAGTGAGGGTGAGGGTGAGGGTGAGGATTAGGATCAGGTTTAGGGTGAGGTTTAGGGATAGGGTTATGGTTAGGCTGAGGGTGAGGTTTAGGGTTAGAGTTAGGGTTTCCGGGAGGGTTCGGGTGAGGGTTGGGATTACGGTTAGTGTTAGGCTTGGGGTTCGTTTGAAGGTTCGGTTGAGGTTTAATATTAGGGTTAGGGTTAGTTTTAGGATTAGATTTACGGTGAAGATGAGTGTGAGGTTTAGGGTTAGGGTACGTTTAGGCATAGGGTTAGGCTGAGTGTATGGGTGGGGATGAGGATTAGGTTTAGAATGATGGTTAGTGTTCTGGTTAGGTCAAGGGTTAGGATGAGGGTTAGGGTTAGGATTATGGTTAGGGTTAGGTCTAGGGTGAGAGCTAGGGTGAGGGTTAGGGTTAACGATAGGCTTAGGCTTAGGTTTAGGCTGAGGCTGAGGGAGAGGGTGAGTTTTAGGGTTAGGGTGATGGTTGTGGTTACCCTTAGGGTGAGCGTTAGGATGAGGATTAGTGTTAGGTTGAGGTTTAGGGTGAGGGTGACGGTTAGGGTAAAGGTGAGGGTTAGGCTGAGGGTGAGGTTTAAGGTCAGGGTGAGGCTTAGGGTTAGGGTGAGGGTGAAGGTTAGATGGAGGATTACTATTAGGGTTAGTGTGATGTTTAGGGTGAGGATGAGGGTTAGGGTTAGGTTTAGGGCTAGGTTGAGGTTGAGGGTTAGGGTTAGGGTGAGGTTTAGTGTTAGGGATAGGGTTAGTGTTAGGGTGAGGGTTATGGTTAGGGTTTAGGTTATGTTTAGGATGAGGGTTAGGGTTAGGGTTAGGGTTATTGTTAGGGTTAGGGTTACGCTTACGGTTATGTTGAAGGTGAGGGTGAGGGTTAGGTTTAGGTTGAGGTTTAGGGTTTCAGTTAGGGTTAGTTAGGTTTAGGGTGAGGGTGAGGTTTTGGATTAGAGTTAGGGTTAAGGTGAGGGTTAGGTTGAGGGTTAGGGTTAGGGTTAGTGTTAGGGTTATGGTTAGGGTGAGAGTTAAGGGGAGGCTTAGAGTTAGGGTTAGGTTTTGGTTACAGCTGAAGATGATTGTGTGTTTTAGGGTTAGGTTTAGGGTTAGGTTTAGGGTTAGGCTTAGGGTTACGCTGAGTGTGAGGTTGAGGGTGAGGGTTAGGGTGAGGTTGAGTGTTAGGTTTATGGTTAGGGGGAGAGTTAGGATGAGGGTTAGGATTAGGATTAGGGTTAGGGTGAGGGCTACGGTGAGTGTGAGGTTTAGGGTTAGGGTTAGGATGAGGTTTAGGTTTAGGATTAGCTTTAGGATGAGGGTGAGGTTTAGGGTTAGAGTTATGGTTAGGATGAGGTTGAGGGTTAGGGTTAGGGTGAGGGTTAGTGTTAGGGTTAGGGTTAAGGTGAGGGTTAGGGTGAGGTTGAGGGTTAGGGTTAGGGTTAGGATTAGGATTAATTTTAGGGTTAGGGTGAGGTTTAGGGTTAGGGTTAGGGTTAGGGTGAGGGTAATGTTTAGGGTTAGAGTTAGGGTTACGATTAGGGTTAGGGTTAAGGTGAGGGTTTGGGTTAGGGTTAGGGTGAGGGACAGGGTTAGGTTTAGGGTTAGTTTTGTATTTATGGTTAGGGTTAGAGTTACAGTGAGGGTGAGGGTGAGGATTAGGTTCAGGGTTAGGGTGAGGTTTAGGGATAGGGTTATGTTTAGGGTAAGGGTGAGGTTTAGGGTTAGAGTAAGGCTTTCCGGAAGGGTTAGGGTGAGGGTTAGGATTACGGTTAGTGTTAGGCTTGGGGATAGGTTGAGGGTTCGGTTGAGGTTTAATATTAGAGTTAGGGTTAGTTTTAGGATTAGGTTTACGGTGAGGAGGAGTGTGAGGGTTAGGTTTAGGATTCATTTAGGCATAGGGTTAGGCTAAGTGTATGGGTGGGGATGAGGATTAGGTTTAGAATGATGGTTAGTGTTCTGGTTAGATTAAGGGTTCGGATGAGGGTTAGGGTTAGGATTAGGTTTAGGGTGAGGGCTAGGGTGAGGTTGAGGTTTAGGGTTAGGGTTAGGCTTAGGCTTAGGGTTAGGCTGGGGGAGAGGGAGAGGGTGAGGGTTAGGCTTAGGGTGATGGTTGGGGTTACCCTTAGGGTGAGGGTTAGGATGAGGATTATTGTTAGGTTGAGGGTTAGGGTGAGGGTGATGGTAAGGGCAAAGTTGAGGGTTGGGCTGATGGTGAGGGTTACAGTCAGGGTGAGGCTTAGGGTTAGGGTGAGGGTGAAGGTTAGATTGAGGATTAGTGTTAGGGTTAGTGTGAGTTTTAGGGTGAGGATGAGTGTTAGGGTTAGGTTTAGGGCTAGGTTGAGGGTGAGGGTTAGGGTTAGGGTGAGGTTTAGGGTTAGGGTGAAGGTTAGGTTAGGGTTAGTGTGAGGGTTAGTGTTAGGTTTAGGGTTAGTGTTAGAGTGAGGGTAAGTCTTAAGGTGAGGGTTAGGGTTAGGTTGAAGGTTATGGTTAGGATGAGGGTTAAGGTTAGGGTTCAGGTTATTGTTACGGTTAGGTTTAGGGTTACGGTGAGGGTGAGGGTGAGGGTGAGAGTGAGGGTTAGGGTTAGGTTGAGGTTTAAGGTTTCAGTTAGGGTTAGAGTTAGGTTAAGGATGAGGGAGAAGTTTAGGATTAGAGTTAGGGTTAAGCTGAGGGTTAGGTTGAGGGTTACAGTTAGTGTTAGTGTTAGGGTTATGGTTAGGGTGAGAGTTAGGGGGCGCTTATGTTTAGGGTTAGGGTTAGGGTTAGGATTAGGGTACAGGTGAAGGTGATTGTGTGTGTTAGGGTTGGGTTTAGGGTTAGGCTGAGTGTGAGGTTGAGGGTGAGGGTTAGGTTTAGGTTGAGGGTTAAGGTTAGGGTTAGGGGGAGGGTTAGGATGAGGGTTAGGATTAGGATTAGGGTTAGGGTGAGGGCTACAGTGAGGGTGAAATTTTGGGTTAGGGTTAGGATGAGGTTTAGGTTTAGGATTAGCGTTAAGATGAGGGTGAGGTTTAGGGTTAGAGTTAGAGTTAGGATGAGGCTGAGGTTGAGGGTTAGGGTTAGGGTTAGGGTTAGGTTTAGGGTTCAGGTGAGGGTTAGGGTGAGGTTGAGGGTTAGGTTTAGGGTTAGGATTAGCTTTAAGTTTAGGGTTAGGTTGAGGGTAATGTTTAGGGTTAGAGTTTGGGTGAGGGTAATGTTTAGGGTTAGGGTTAGGTTTAGGTTTAGGCTGAGGGTGAGGGCGAGGGTGAGGGTTAGGTTGAGGGTTAGGGTTAGGGTTAGGGTGAGAGTTAGGGTTCGGGTGAAGTGTATGGTTAGGGTGAGGGTTAGGGTAAGGGTTATGGTGAAGGTGACAGTTAGGGTTAGAGTTAGGTTTAGGGTTAGGCTGAGGGTGAGAGTGAGGGTTACGGTTAGTGTTAGGGTGAGGTTTATGATGAGGGTTATGTTGAGGATTCGGGTTAGGGTGAGTGCTAGGGTGAGGGTGAGGTTTATGGTTAGTGTTAGGGTGAGCTTTAGAGTTATGGTTAGGTTTATGTTTATGGTGAGGGTGAGGTTTAGGGTTAGAGTTAGGGTTAGGTTGAGGCTGAGAGCTAGCGTTAGGGTTAGGGTTAGTGTTAGAGAGGGTTAGGGTCAGGGTTAGGGTTAGGGTGAAGGATATGGTTAGGATGAGTGTTAGGGTTCGGGTTAGGGTTAATGTAAGGGTTAGGGTTAGGGTTATGGTGAGGGTGAGGGTTAGGATTAGGGTTAGGGTGAAGTTTAGGTTTAGGGTTAGGGTTAGAGTTAGGGTTAGGTTTAGGGTTAAGGTTAGGGTTAGGGTATGGGTTACAGGTATTTTTAGTGTTATGGTTAGGGTTAAGTTTGCGGTGAGGTGAGGCTGGGGGTGAGGGTTATGTTTAGGTTTAGGTTTATGATTAGGGTTAGTGTTAGGGATAGCGTTAGGGTGAGGTTTAGGGTGAGGGTGAGGGTAGGGTTAAGGTTAGGATTGGGACTAGGTTTAAGGTGAGGGTGAGTGTGAGGGTTAGGGTTATTGTTGGGTTAGGATTACAGTTAGGGTTCGGGTGAAGTGTAGGGTTAGGGTGAGAATTAGGGTAAGGGTTAGGGTGAGGGTGACAGTTTTAGGTTTAGGTTTAGGGTTAGGTTGAGGGTGAGAGTGAGTGTTAGGGTTAGTGTTAGGGTGAGGTTCAGGATGAGGGTTAGGTTGAGGATTCGGGTTAGGGTGAGGGCTAGAGTGAGGGTGAGGTTTATGGTTAGTGTTAGGGTGAGCTTTAGAGTTATGGTTAGGTTTATGGTTATGGTGAGGGTGAGGATTAGGGTTAGAGTTAGGGTTAGGTTGAGGCTGAGAGCTAGCTTTAGGGTTACGGTTAGTGTTAGAGTTAGGGTTAGGGTGAGGGTTAGGGTGAGGGTGAGGGTGAGGGTTAGGCTTAGGTTTAGTATTAGGATTAGGGTAACGTTTTGGGTGAGTGTGAGGTTTAGGGTTCGTGTTAGGGTGAGGGTAAGTGTGAGGGTGAGGGTTAGGGTTAGGGTGAAGGATATGTTTAGGATGAGGGTTAGGGTTAGGGTTAGGGTTAATGTAAGTGTTAGGGTTAGGGTTATGGTTACAGTGAGGGTGAGGGTGAGGGTTAGGATTAGAGTTAGGGTGAGGTTTAGGTTTAGGGTTAGAGTTAGAGTTAGGGTTAGGTTTAGGTTTAGGGTTAGGGTTAGGGTGTGGGTTACAGTTATTTTTAGTGTTATTGTTAGGGTTAAGTTTGCGGTGAGTTGAGGCTGGGGGTGAGGGTTATGGTTAGGTTTAGGGTTAGGGTTAGTGTTAGGGTTAGCGTTAGGGTGAGGTTTAGGGTGAGGGTGAGGGTAGGGTTAAGGTTAGGAATGCGACTAGTATTAAGGTGAGGGTGAGTGTGAGGTTTAGGGTTAGGGTTAGGGTTAGGATTAGAGTTAGGGTGAGGGTGAGGGTGATGGTTAGGGTTAGGATTAGGGTTAGGGTGAGGTCTAGCATGAGTGTGAGGGTTAGGGTTAGGGTTAGGTGAGGTTTAGGGTTAGGGTTAGGTTTAGGGATAGGGTGAGTATTAGCATTAGAGTTATGGTGAGGGTGAGGGTTAGGGTTAGGTTGAGGGTTAGGATTAGGGCTAGGTTTAGGGTGAGGTTTAGGTTTAGGGTGAGGGTTAGCATGAGGGTTAGGGTTAGGATTAGGTTTAGGATGACGGATAGGGTGAGGGTGAAGTTTAGGGTTATGCTAAGGGTGAGGTTTAGGGTTCAGGTTAGGTTTAGGGTTAGGTTGAGGGTTGGGGTTAGGTTACAGTGAGGGTTAGGGTTAGGGTTAAGTTGAGGGTTAGAATTAGGTTTAGGGTTAGGTTGAAGATTAGGGTTAGGGTAAGGGTGAGGGTTAGGATGAGGGTTAGGGTTACAATTAGGGTTAGGTTGAGGGCTAGGATTATCTTGAGTGTTAGTGTTAGGGTTAGGGTGAGGTTTAGGGTTAGGGTTAGGGGTAGGGTTAGGGTTTATGTTTTTTTGAGGTTGAGGGTTAGGTTTGGAGTGAGGGTTAGGGTGAGGACTAAGATGAGGGTGAGGGTTAGGGTTAGGGTTAGCTTTAGCGTGAGGGTTAGATTAAGGTTTAGGTTTAGGGTGAGGTTTAGGGTTAGGATTAAAGTTAGTGTGAGGGTGATTGTGAGGGTTAGGCTTAGGCTTAGGGTTAGGCTGAGGGTGAATGTGCGGATGAGTATTAGGTTTAGAGTGATGGTTCTTGTTCAGTTTAGTTTGAGGGTTAGGATGAGGGTTAGGGTTAGGATTAGGGTTAGGGTGAGGGCTAGGTTGAGTGTGAGGTTTGGGGTTAGGTTTAGGCATAGGGTTAGGGTTAGGCTGAGGCTTAAGTTGAGGGTGAGGGTTAGGGTTAGGTTGATGGTTAGGGTTACAGTTAGGGTGAGGGATAGGATGAGGGTTATGGTTTAGGGTGAGGGTTAGGATGAGGGTGACTGTAAGAGAAAAGGTGAGGGTTAGTCTGAGGGTGAGGTTTATGGTAAGGGTGAGGTTTCGGGTTAGGCTGAGGGTGAGGGTTAGATTGAGGATTAGTTTTAGGGATAGTGTGAGGTTTATGGTCAGGATGAGGGTTAGGGTTAGGGTGAGGGCTAGGGTGAAGTTGAGGGTTAGGGTTAGGGTTAGGGTGAGGTTTAGGTTTAGGGTGATGGTTAGCATTAGTGTGAGGGTTAGTGTTAGTGTTAGTGTTAGGGTGAGGGTAAGTGTTAGGGTAAGGTTTAGGTTTAGGGTAAGGTTTAACATTAGGCTTTGGGTTAGGGTTAGGGTGAGGGTGAGGTTTAGGGTTAGAGTTAGGATTAGGGTGAATATTAGGGTTAGGGTTAGTGTTAGCATTAGGGTGAGGTTTAGGGTTTGGTTTAGGTTTAGAGTCAGGGTTAGGGTGAGGGTGAGATTTAGGTTTAGAGTTAGGGTTAGGGTGAGGGTTAGGTTGAGGTTTAGGGTTAGGCTTAGTTTTAGGGTAAGGGTGAGGGTGAGAGTTAGGGGGAGGGTTAGGTTTAGAGTTAGGGATAGGATTAGGGTTAGGGTGAGGGTGAGTGTGTGTGTTAGGGTTAGGTTTAAGGTTAGGCTTAGGGTTAGGCTGAGGGTGAGGTTGAAGGTGAGGGTTAGGGTTAGGGTTAGTGTTAGGGTTAGGTTTAGGATTAGGATTAGGGTTAGGGTTCGGCTTACTGTGAGGGTTAGTGTTAGGGTTAGGGTTAGGCTTAAGGTTAGGCTGAGCATGAGGGTGAGGGTGAGGGTTAGGGTTAGTTTGAGGGTTATGGTTAGGGTTAGGGAGAGGTTTATTGTTAGGGTTAGGGTTAGAGTTAGGGTTAGTGTTAGTCTTAGGGTTAGGGTGACAGTTAGGGGGAGGGTTAGGTTTAGGATTAGGGTTAGGGTTAGGTTTAGCGTTAGTGTTAGGGTGAGGTTGAGGTTTTGGTTTATTATGAGGGTTAGGGTGAGGCTGAGGGTGAGGATTAGGTTTAGGGTTAGTGTTAGGGTTAGGGTTAGGGTGAGTGTTAGGGTGAGTGTGAGGGTTAGTGTTAAGTTTAGGTTTAGCCTTAGGTTTCGGCTGAGGGTGATGGTGAGGGTGAGGTTGAGGTTTAGAGTTAGTGTTAGTGTTAGGGTGAGTTTTAGGGTTAGGGTGAGGGTCAGGTTTACGGTTAGGCTTAGGATTAGGATTAGGCTTAGGCCGAGCATGAGGGTGAGGTTTAGGGTTAGGGTGAGGGTTAGGTTGGGGGTGACAGTAAGGGTAAACGTGAGGGTTAGGCTGAGCATGAGGGTTACTGTTAGGGTGAGGGTTAGCATTAGGGTGAGGTTTAGGGTTAGGGGTAGAGTGAGGGTGAGGTTTAGATTGAGGATTAGTGTTAGGGTTAGGGTGAGGGTTAGGGTGGGGGTGACGGTAAGGGTAAACGTGAGGATTAGGCTAAGCCTGAGGGTTACTGTAGGGGTAAGGGTTAGCGTTAGGGTGAGGTTTAGGGTTAGGGGTAGAGCGATGGTGAGGGTTAGATTGAGGATTAGTGTTAGGGTTAGGGTGAGGTTTAGGGGGAGGATGAAAGTTAGGGTTAGGGTGAGGGCTAGGCTGAGTGGTAGGGTTAAGTTTAGGGTTAGCTTTAGGGTTAGGTTGATGGTTTGGGTTAGTGTGAGGGTCAGTGTTAGTGTTAAGGTTTGTGTTAGGGTGAGGGTAAGTGATAGGATGAAGGTTAGGGTTAGGGTTAGGGTTATGTTGAGGGTGAGGGTAAAGGTTAGGATTAGGATTAGGATGAGGTTTACGTTTAGGTTTAGGGTTAGAGTTAGGGTTAGGGTGAGAGTGAGGTTTATGTTTAGAGTTAGGGTTAGTGTTAGGGTTAGGGTTAGAGTTAGGATTAAGGTTAGGGTGAGGGTGAGTGTGAGGGTGAGGGTTCGGGTTAGGCTTATGCTGAGGGTGAGGATGAGGGTGAGGATTAGGGTTAGGGTAATGGTTAGGCTTAGGGTTAGGTTGAGGGTTAGGATGAGGGTTAGATTTAGGGTGAGGGTTAGGGTGAGGGTGATAATAAGTGTAAAGGTGAGGGTTAGGCTGAGGGTGAGGGTTAAGATAAGTGTGAGGGTTAGGCTTAGGGTAAGGGTTCCAGTTAGGGTTAGGGTTCGGGTTAGATTGAGGATTAGGGTTAGGGTTAGTGGGAGTTTTAGCGTGAGGATGAGGATTAGGGTTAGGGTGAGGGTGAGGGTTAGAATTAGGGTTAGGGTGAGGGCTAGGGTGAGGGTGAGGTTTAGGGTTAGGTTTAGGGTTAGGGTGAGGTTTAGGATTAGGATGAGAGTTAGGGTTAGTGTGAGGGTTAGTGTTAGGGTTAGGGTTAGTGTGAGGGTGAGGTTAAGTGTTACATTGAGGGTTAGGTTTACGGTGAGTGTTATGGTTAGTGTTAAGGTTAGGGTTACGGTTACGTTGAGTTTGAGTGTGAGGGTTAGGGTTAGGGTAAGGTTTAGTGTTCGTGTTAGGGTTACGGTTAGTGTTAGGGTGAGGTTTAGGGTTAGGGTGATGGTTAGGGTTAGTGTGAGGGTTAGTGTTAGGGTTAGGGTTAGTGTTAGGGTGAGGGTTAGTGTTAGGGTGAGGGTTATGATTAGGGTGAGGTTCAGGGTTAGGGTTAGGGTTATTGTTAGGGTTAGGGTTAGGGTTACGGTTTAGGGTTGGAGTTATTGTTAGTGTTAGTGTTAGTGTTAGGGTTAGGGTGAGGGTTAGGGTTACGGTTACGGTGAGGGTAAGTCTGAGGGTTAGGTTCGGGGTTATAATGAGGTTTGGGTTTAGGGTTAGGCTTAGAGTTAGGGTTAGGGTGAGGGTGAGGTTTAGGGTTGGAGTTAGGGTTAGTGTTAGGCTTAGGTTTAGGGTTTGGGTGAGGGTTTGGATGAGGCTTAGCGTTAGGATTAGGTTTAGGGTGAGGGCTAGGGTGAGGGTGAGGGTTAGGGTTAGGCTTAGGCTCAGGCTTAGGGGTAGGCTTAGGGTGAGGGTGAGGGTGAGGGTTTGGGTTAGGGTGATGGATAGGGTTAGGGTTCGGCTGAGTGTTAGGATGAGTGTTAGGGTTAGGTTGAGTGTTAGGATGAGGGTGACGGTAAGAATAAAGTTGAGGGTTAGGCTGAGGGTGAGTGTTCCCCTAAGGGTGAGAGTTAGGATTAGGGTGAGGGTTACGGTAAGGGTTAGGGTGAGGTTTAGGGTGAGGGTGAGGGTTAGATTGAGGATCAGGGTTGGGGTTTTTGTGAGGTTTAGGGTGAGGATGAGGGTTAGGGTTAGGGTTAGGATTAGGGTTAGGGTGAGGGCTAAGGTGAGGCTGAGGGATAGGGTTATGTTTAAGGTGAGTTTTAGGGTTAGAGTGAGAGTTAGGGTTACTGTGAGGGTTAGTGTTAGAGTTAGGGTTAGTGTTAGGGTGAGGTTAAGTTTTAGGGTTAGGCTTAGGGTTAGGGTGAGGGTTATGTTTAGGGTGAGGGTTAAGTTTAGTTTTAGGGTGATTGTTAAGTTTAGAGTTAGGGTTACGGTGAGTGTGAGGGTGAGGGTTAGGGTTAGGGTGAGTTTTAAGGTTAGGGTTAGGGTTAGAGTTAGAGTGACGGTGAGGGTGAGGTTTAGGTTTAGATTTAGGGTTCAAGTGAAGGTTAGGATGAGGGTTAGGGTTAGGGTTAGTTTTAGGTTTAGAGTTAGGGTGAGGTTTAGGATTAGGTTTATGGTGAGGATTAGGGTTAGGGTGAGGTTTAGGGTTAGGATTAGAATGATGGTTAAGATGAGGTTTAGGTTTAGGATTAGGGTTATGGTGAGGGCTAGGGTGAGGGTGAGGTTTAGGGTTAGGTTTAGGGTGTGGTTTAGGGTTAGGGTTAAGGTTAAGGTCAGTGTGAGTTTGAGGTTTAGGTTTAGAGATATGGTAAGAGTAAGATTTAGTTTGAGGGTTCGGTTTAGGGTTAGTGTTAGGGTTAGTGTTAAGGTTAGGGTGAGGGTGAGGGTTTGTGTTAGAGTTAGGGTTAGATTTAGGATTAGGTTTAGGGAGAGGTTGAGTGTGTGGGTGAGTGTTAGGGTTAGGGTGAGGCTTAGGTTTATCGTTAGGGTGCGAGTTAGGTTTCGGGTTTAGGGTTACGATTAGGGTTAGGGTATGTGCTAGGTTGAGTGTAAGGGTTAGGGCCAGGGTGAAGTTGAGGGTTAGGGTTAGGGTTAGGGTGTGGTTTAGGTTTAGGGTGATGGTTAGCGTTATTGTGAGGGTTAGTGTTAGTGTTAGTGTTAGGGTGAGGGTAAGTGTTGGGGTAAGGTTTAATTTTAGGGTAAGGTTTAGCATTAGGCTTAGGGTTAGGGTTAGGGTGAGGGTGAGGTTTAGGGTTAGAGTTAGGGTTAAGGTGAATTTTAGGGTTAGGGTTAGAGTTAGGGTTAGGGTGAGGTTTAGGTTTTGGTTTAGGGTTAGAGTTAGGGTTAGGGTGAGGGTGAGATTTAGGGTTAGAGTTAGGGTTAGGGTGAGGTTTAGGTTGAGGGTTAGGGTTAGGCTTAGTGTTAGGGTTAGGGTGAGGGTGAGAGTTAGGGGGAGGGTTAGGGTTAGGGTTAGGGTTAGGATTAGGGTTAGGGTAAGGGTGAGTGTGTGTGTTAGGGTTAGGGTTAGGGTTAGGCTTAGGGTTAGGCTGAGGGTGAGGTTGAAGGTGAGGGTTAGGGTTAGGGTTAGTGTTAGGGTTAGGTTTAGGTTTAGGGTGAGGGTTAGGGTGAGGGTGAGGGATAGGGTTAGGGTTAGGATTAGGATTAGGTTTAGGGTTCGGGTTAGTGTGAGGGTTAGTGTTAGGGTTAGGGTTAGGCTTAAGGTTAGGCTGAGCGTGAGGGTGAGGGTGAGGGTTAGGGTTAGGTTGAGGGTTATGGTTAGGGTTAGGGAGAGGTTTATTGTTAGGGTTAGGGTTAGAGTTAGGGTTAGTGTTAGTGTAAGGGTTAGGGTGACAGGGGGAGAGTTAGGGTTAGGTTTAGGGTTCGGCTTAGGGTTAGGTTTAGCGTTAGGGTTAGGGTGAGGTTGAGGTTTTGGGTTAGAATTAGGGTTAGGCTGAGGCTGAGGGTGAGGATTAGGGTTAGGGTTAGTGTTAGGGTTAGGGTTAGGGTGAGTGTTAGGATGAGTGTGAGGGTTAGTGTTAAGGTTAGGTTTAGCCTTAGGTTTCAGCTGAGGGTGAGGGTGAGGTTGAGGTTGAGGTTTAGAGTTAGTGTTATTGTTATGGTTAGGGTTAGGGTGAGGGTCCGGTTTACGGTTAGGCTTAGGATTAGGCTTAGGCTTAGGCCAAGCGTGAGGGTGAGTTTTAGGTTTAGGTTGAGGCTTAGGGTGTGGGTGACGGTAAGGGTAGACGTGAGGGTTAGGCTGAGCGTGAAGGTTACTGTAAGGGTGAGGGTTAGCATTAGGGGGAGGTTTAGGTTTAGGGGTAGAGTGAGGGTGAAGGTTAGATTGAGCATTAGTGTTAGGGTTAGGGTGAGGGTTAGGTTGGGGGTGACGGTAAGGGTAAACGTGAGGGTTAGGCTGAGCGTGAGGGTTACTGTAAGGGTGAGGGTTAACCTTAGGGTGAGGTTTAGGGTTGGGGTAGAGTGAGGGTGAGGGTTAGACTGAGGATTAGTGTTATGGTTAAGGTGAGGTTTAGGGGGAGTATGAAGGTTAGGGTAAGGGTGAGGGCTAGGCTGAGGTGTAGGGTTAAGGTTAGGGTTAGCTTTAGGGTTATGGTTTGTGTTAGGGTGATGGTAAGTGTTAGGGTGAGGGTTTGGGTTAGGGTGAGGGTTATGGTTAGGGTGAGTGTTAGGATTAGGGTTAGGGTTATTGTTAGGGTTAGGTTTAGGGTTAGAGTTACGCTGAGGGTGAGGGTGAGGGTTAGGTTTAGGGTTAGGGTGAGGTTTAGGCTTTGGGTTAGGGTTAGAGTTAGGTTTAGGGTGAGGGTGAATTTTAGGGGTAGAGTTATGTTTAGGGTTAGGGTTAGGTTGAGGGTTAGGGTTAGGGTTAGTGTTAGGGTTAGGGTTAGGTTTAGGTGAGGGTGAGTGTGAGGGTTAGGGTTAGTGTTAGTGTGAGGGTTAGTGTGAGGGTTAGGGTGAGGCTTAGGGTTATTGTTAGGGTTAGGGTTAGGGTGAGGGTGTGCTTTAGGTTTAGAGCTAGGTTTAGGGTGAGGGTGAGGGTGAGGGTTAGGGTTAGGTTTAGTGTTGGAGTTAGGTTTAGGGTCAGGGTAATGGATATGGTTAGGATGAGGGTTAGGGTTAGGGTTAGGGTTATTGTTAAGGTTAGGGTTAGTGTTATTGTTAGGGTAAGCTTTATATTTACGGTTAACGTGAGGGTGAGGGTTTGGCTTAGGTTTAGGGTGAGGTTTAGGGTTTGGGTTAGGGTTAGAGTTAGGGTTAGGGTTAGGGTGAGGTTTAGGGTTATAGTCAAGTTTAGGTTGAGGTTTAGGTTGAAGTTTAGGGTTAGGGTTAGTGTTAGGGTTAGGGTTAGGGTGAGTGTTAGGGGGAGGGATAGGGTTAGGGTTATGGTTAGGCTTAGGGTTAGGCTGAGGGTGAGTGTGTGTGTTAGGGTTAGCTTTAGGGTTAGGTTTAGGGTTAGGCTGAGGGTGAGTTTGAGGGTGAGAACGCTAGGGTTAAGATTATGGTTATGCTTAGGTTTAGAGGGAGGTTTAGGATGAGGTTTAGGGTTAGGATTAGGGTTAAGGTGAGGGCTAGGGTGAGTTTGAGGTTTAGATTTAGGGTTAGGGTGAGGTTTAGGGTTAGGTTTAAGGTTAGGGTCACGGTGACTTTTAGGTTTAGAGTTAGAGTTAATGTGAGGCTGAGGGTGTGGGTTAGGTTTAGGTTTAATGTTAGGGTTAGGGTTAAGGTGAGGGTTAGGATGAGGGTGAGGGTTAGGGTTAGGTTCAGCATTAGGATTAGGGTTAGGGTTAGGATGAGTGTGAGGGGTACGCTTAGGTTTAGGCTTAGGCTTAGGCTGAGGGTGAAGTTGAGGGTGAGGGTTAGGGTTAGGGTGAGGGTTAAGTTTCGGGTTAGGGGGAGGATTAGGATGAGGGTTAGGGTTAGGATTAGTGTTAGGGGGAGGGATAGGGTGAGGTTGAGGTTTATGGTTAGGTTTATTGTGAGGTTTAGGGTTAGGGTTAGAGTGAGGGTGAGATTTAGGGTTAGAGTTAGGGTTAGGGTGAAGCTGAGGGTGAGGGTTAGGTTTAGGGTTATTATTAGGATTAGGGTTAGGGTTAGGGTGAGTGTGAGGTTTAGTGTTAGGGTTAGGCTTCGGCTTAGCCTGAGGCTGAGGCTGAGGGTTAGGCTTAGAGTGAGTGTTAGGGATAGGGTTAGGGTGAGAGTTAGGGTTTGTGTTAAGTTTAGGGTTAGGGTGAGGGGTACGGTAAGGGTTTGTGAGGGTGATGGTTAGGGTTAGGTTTAGTGTTAGGGTAAGCGTTAGTGTTAGGATTAGGGTTAGGGTGTGGGCTAGGGTGACATGAGGTTTAGGGTTAGGGTTATGGTGAGGTTTAGGTTTAGGGTTAGGTTTAGGGTGAGAGTGAGGTTTAGGGTTAGAGTTAGGTTTAGGGTGAGGCTGATTGTGAGGTTTTGGGTTAGGGTTATTGTTAGATTTAGGGTTAGGGTGAGGGTTAGGGTAAGGGTGAGGGTTAGGCTTAGGGTTAGGATTAGGATTAATGTTAGTGTTAGGCTGAGGGTGAGGGTGACGGGGAGGGTTAGGGTTAGGATGAGGTTTAGGGTTAGGGTTAGGGTTAGGGTTAGGGTGACCGCTAGGGTGAGGGTTACTGTGAGGGTTAGGTTTAGGTTTAGGTTGAAGGTGAGTGTAAGGATTAGGTTTAGGGTTAGGGTTTGGCTTAGGGTTAGGGTGAGAGTTAGGGTTAGGTTTTGGTTTAGGGTAACGGGGAGGGTTAGACTTAGGGTGAGGGTGATGGTGAGGGTGAGGGTTAGGGTTAGGGTTAGTGTGAGTGTTAGGGTTACGGTGAGGTTTAAGGTTAGGGTGAGGGTTAGGGTTAGGGTTAGGATGAGGGCTAGTGTGAGGGTGAGGTTTAGTGTTAGGGTGAGGGTGAGGTTTAGGGTGAGGGTGAGGTTTAGGTTTAGGGTGCGGGTGAATTTTAGGGTTACGGTTAGGGTTAGGGTTAGGGCGAGTGTTAGGTTTAGTGTTAGAGTTAGGGTTAGTGTGAGGGTTAGGGTGAGGTTTAGGTTTAGTGTGAGGGTTAGGGTGATCTTTATGGTTAGGATTAGGGTTAGGGTATGTGCTAGGGTGAGTGTTTGCGTTAGGGTTAGGGTTATGTTGAGGGTTAGGGTTAGGGTTAGTGTTAGGTTTAGGGTTGGGATTAGGGTTAGGATTAGGGTTAAGGTGAAGGTGAGTGTGAGGGTTAGAGTTAGTGTTAGCCTTAGTGTTAGGCTGAGGCTGAGGGTCAGGGTGAGGGTTAGATTAAGCGTGAGGGTTAGGTTTAGGTTTAGAGTGAGGGTTAGTGTGAGTGTTAGGGTTAGGCTTAGGGTTAGGGTATGTGCGAGGGTGAGGGTTAGTGTTAGGTTTAGGCTGAGGGTGAGGGTGGCGATAAGGATTAGTTTTAGAGTGATGGTTCAGGTTATCGTTAGTTTGAGGGTTAGGAGGAGGGTTAGGATTAGGATTAGGGTTAGGGTGAGGGCTAGGCTGAGTGTAAGGTTTAGGGATTGGTTTAGGCCTAGGCTTAGGGTTAGGCTGAGGCTGAGGTGAGGGTGAGGTTTGTGGATTATTGTGATGGATAGGGTTATGGTTAGAGTCAGGTTTAGGATGAGAGTTTGGTTTAAGATGAGGGTTAGGATGAGGGTGACAGTAAGAGTAAAGGTGAGGGTTAGGCTGAGGGTGAGGGTGCGGGTTAGATTGAGGATTAGTTTTAGGGTTAGTTTGAGGTTTAGTGTGAGAGTGAGGGTTAGGGTTAGTGTGAGGGCCAGGGTGAAGTTGAGGGTTAGGGTTAGGTTTAGGGTGAGGTTTAGGTTTAGGGTGATGGTTAGCGTTAGTGTGAGGGTTATTGTTAGTGTTAGTGTTAGGGTAAGGGTAAGTGTTAGGGTGAGGTTTAGGCTTAGGGTGACGTTTAGCATTAGGCTTAGTGTTAGGGTTAGGGTGAGGGTGAGGTTTAGGGTTAGAGTTAGGGTTAGGGTGAATGTTAGCGTTAGGTTAGGATTAAGGTTAGGGTGAGGTTTAGGGTTTGGTTTAGGGTTAGGGTGAGGGTGAGATATAGGATTAGAATTAGGGTTAGGTTGAGGGTTAGGTTGAGGGATAGGTTAAGGCTTACTCTTAGGGTTAGGGTGAGGGTGAGATTTAGGGGGAGGGTTAAGGTTACGGTTAGGGTTAGTGTTAGGATTAGGGTTAGGGTGAGGGTGAGGGTGAGGGTTAGGGTTAGGGTTAGTCTTTGGCTTAGGGTTAGGCTGAGGGTGAGGGTGGGGATAAGGATTAGGTTTAGAGTGATGCTTCAGGTTATCGTTAGTTTGAGGGTTAGGATGAAGGTTACGGTTAGGATTAGGGTTAGGGTGAGGGCTAGGGTGAGTGTGAGGTTTAGGGATAGTGAGGGTGAGGGTTAGGGTTAGTGTGATGGTTAGGGTTATGTTTAGGTTGAGGTTTACGATGAGGGTTTGGTTTAAGGTGTGGTTTAGGATAAGGGTGACAGTAAGAGTAAAGGTGAGGGTTGGGCTGAGGGTGAGGGTTATGGTAAGGGTGAGGGTTCGGTTTAGGTTTAGGGTGAGGGTGAGGGTTAGATTGAGGATTAGTGTTAGGGTTACTGTGAGGTTTAGTGTGAGGGTGAGGGTTAGGGTTAGGGTGAAGGCCAGGGTGAAGTTCAGGGTTACGGTGAGGTTTAGGTTTAGGGTGATGGTTAGCATTAGTGTGAGGGTTAGTGTTAGTGTTAGTGTTAGTGTTAGGGTGAGGGTAACTGTTAGGGTAAGGTTTAGGTTTAGGGTGACGTTTAGCATTGGGTTAGGGTTAGGGTTAGGGTGAGGGTGAGGTTTAGGGTTATAGTTAGTGTTAGGGTGAATGTTAGGGTTAGGGTTAGGGTTAGGGTTCGGGTGCTGTTTAGGGTTTGGTTTAGGGTTAGAGTAAGGGTTTGGGTGAGGGTGAGATTTAGGGTTAGAGTTAGGGTTAGGGTGAGGGTTAAGTTGAGGCTTAGGGTTAGGCTTAGTTTTAAGGTTAGGGTGAGGGTGAGAATTAGGGGGAGGGTTAGAGTTAGGGTTAGGGTTAGGGTTAGGATTAGATTTAGGGTGAGGGTGAGGGTGAGGGTTGAGTTTAGGGTTAGTCTTTGGCTTAGGGTTAGGCTGAGGGTGAGGGTGGGGATAAGGATTAGGTTTAGAGTGATGGTTCAGGTTATCGTTAGGTTGAGGGTTAGGATGAGTGTTAGGGTTAGGATTAGGGTTAGGGTGAGGGATAGGGTGAGTGCGAGGTTTAGGGATAGGTTTAGCCTTAGGCTTAGGGTTAGGCTGAGGCTGAAATGAGGTTGAGGTTTAGGATTAATGTGATGGTTAAGGTTATGGTTAGGGTGAGGTTTAGGATGAGGGTTTGGTTTAAGGTGAGGGTTAGGATGAGGGTGACAGTAAGAGTAAAGGTGAGGGTTAGGCTGAGGGTGAGGGTAATGGTAAGGGTGAGGGTTCTGTTTAGGATTAGGGTGAGGGTGAGAGTTAGATTGAGGATTAGTGTTAGGGTTAGTGTGAGGTTTAGTGTGAGGGTGAGGGTAAGGGTTAGGGTGAGGGCCAGGGTGAAGTTGAGAGTTAAGTTTAAGGTTAGGGTGAGGTTTAGGTTTAGGGTAATGGTTAGCATTAGTGTGAGGGTTAGTGTTAGTGTTAGTGTTAGTGTTAGGGTGAGGTTAAGTGTTAGGGTAAGGTTTAGGTTTAGGGTGACGTTTAGCATTGGCTTAGGGTTAGGATAAGGGTGAAGGTGAGGTTTAGGGTTAGAGTTAGCGTTAGAGTGAATGTTAGGGTTAGGGTTAGGGTTAGGATTAGGGTGAGGTTTAGGGTTTGGTTTAGGGTTAGAGTTAGGGTTTGGGTGAGTGTGAGGTTTAGGGTTAGAGTTAGGGTTAGGGTGAGGGTGAAAGTTAGGGGGAGGGTTAGGGTTAGGGTTAGGGTAAGGGTGAGTGTATGTGTTAGGGTTAGGTTTCGGGTTAGGCTTAGGGTTAGGCTGAGGGTGAGGTTGAAGGTGAGGGTTAGGGTTAGGGTTAATATTAGGGTTAGGGTTACGGTGAGGGTTAGGGTGAAGGTGAGGGATAGGGTTAGGGTTAGGATTAGGATTAGGGTTAGGTTTAGGGTTTATGTGATGGTTAGTGTTAGGGTTAGGGTTAGGCTTAGGGTTAGGCTGAAGGTGAGGGTGAGGGTGAGGGTTAGGGTTAGGGTGAGGGTTAGGGTTAGGGTTAGGGTGAGGTTTAGTGTTAGTGTTAGGGTTAGAGTTAGGGTTAGTGTTAGTGTTATGGTTAGGGTGAGAGTTAGGGGGAGAGTTAGGTTTAGGCTTAGGTTTAGGGTTAGGTTTAGCATTAGGGTTAGGGTGAGGGTGAGGTTTAGGGTTAGAATTAGGGTTGGTGTGAGCTGAGGGTGAGGGTTAGGGTTAGGGTTAGTTTTAGGTTGAGGGTTAGGGTGAGGGTTAGGGTGAGGGTGAGGGTTAGGTTTAGGGTCAGGATTAGGATTACGGTTAGGGTTAGGGTGAGTGTGAGGGTTAGTTTTAGGGTTAGGGTTAGCCTTAGGTTTATGCTAAGGGTGAGGGTTAGGGTGAGGTTTAGGTTTGAGTTAGGGTTAGTTTTAGGGTTAGGGTGATGTTTAGCTTAGTGTGTGGGTCAGTGTTAGTGTTAGATTTTGTGTTAGGGTGAGTGTAAGTGATAGGTTGAGGGTTAGATTTAGGGTGAGGGTTACGGTGAGGGTGAGGGTGAATGTTAGGGTTAGGGTAGGATGAGGTTTAGGTTTAGGGTTAGGGTTAGAGTTAGGGTTAAGTTGAGTGTGAGGTTTAGGTTTAGTCTTAGGGTTAGTGTTAGGATTAGGGTTAGGGTGAGGGTCAGGTGTACGGTTAGGCTTAGGCTTAGGCTGAGCATGAGGGTGAGGGTTAGGTTTAGGGTTAGGGTGAGTGTTAGGATGAGGTTTAGGGTAAGGATTAGGGTTAGGGTGAGGACTATGGTGAGGGATACTGTTAGGGTTATGTTTAGGGATATGGTTAGGTTTAGGATTAGGGTTAGGGTAGAGTCAGTGTGAAGGTTAGGGTTAGGGTTAGGCTTAGGCTTAGGGTTAGGTTGAGGGTTCGGGTTAGCGTTTGTGTTAGGGTGAGGGTGAAGCTTAGGATTAGTGTTAGGTTTAGGTTTAGGTTTAGGTATAGGGTTAGAGTTAGGGTTAGGCTTATGGTGAGCGTTAGGGTTAGGGTTATAGTTAGGCTTAGTGTTAGGCTGAGGATGAGGGTGGGGATGAGAATTAGGGTTAGGCTTAGGGTTAGGGTTATTGTTAGTGTTATGGTTAGGGTTAAGATTGCGGTGATGGTGAGGCTGAGGGTGAGTGTTATGGTTAGCTTTAGGGGTAGTGTTAGGGTTATGGTTAGTGTTATTATTAGGGATATGGTTAGAGTTTCGGTGAGGTGGTGGGTAAGGGTGAGTGTTAGGGTTAGGGTGAGGTTTAGGGTGAGATTTAAAGTTAGGGTTAGGGTTAGGGTTAGGGTTAGGTTTAGGGTGAGGGTTAGGATTAGGGTGAGCTTTAGGGTAAGGTTTAGGGTTAGGGTTATGGTTAGGGTGAGGTTGAGGTTTAGGGTTAGAGTTAGGGTTAGGGGGAGAGTTAGGATGAGGTTTAGGGTTAGGGTTAGTGTTAGGGTTAGGTTTAAGGTGAGGGTTAAGTTGAGGTTTAGGGATAGGGTTAAGGTTAGGTTTAGGTTTAGGGTGAGGGTGACTGTGAGTGTTAGGGTGAGGGTTAGGCTTAGGCTTAGGGTTAGACTGAGGGTGAGGGTGGAGGTGAGGATTATGTTTAAGGTGATGGTTAGGGTTAGGATTAGTGATACTGTTAGGGTTAGGGTTATAGATTTCGTGAAGTTGAGAGTCCAGGTGAGGATTAGGGTTAGGTTTAGGGTGGTGTTTAGGGTTAAGGTTAGGGTTAGGGTGAGGGTGAGGTTTACAGTTATATATAGGGTTATGGGAAGAGGAAGGGCGAGGTTTAGGCTTAGGGTTAGTGTTAGGCTTAGGGTGAGGGTGAGGGTTAGGTTGAGGTTTAGGTTTAGCATTAGGGTTAGGGTTAGTGTGAGGGTTAGCTTTAGGGTTAGGGTTAGTGTTAGGGTGAGGGTAAGTGTTAGGGTGAGGGTTTGGGTTAGGGTGATGGTTATGGTTAGGGTGAGGGTTAGGATTAGGGTTAGGGTTATTGTTAGGTTTACGTTTAGGGTTACAGTTACTGTGAGATTGAGGGTGAGGATTAGGTTTAGCGTTAGGTTGAGGTTTAGGGTTTGGGTTAGGGGTAGCGTTAGGTTTAGGTAGAAGTTGAGGTTTAGGGTTAGATTTAGGGTTAGGGTGAGAGTTAGGTTGAGGGTTAGGGTTAGGGTTACTGTTAGGGTTAGGGAGAGGCTGTGGTGAGAGTTAGGGTTAGGGTGAGTGTTAGGGTTAGGTTGAGGGTGAGAGTTAGGATTCAGGTTAAGCTTAGGATTAGGTTGAGGGTTAGGGTAAGGATTATGGTGAGGGTGAAGTTTAGGGTTAGGTTGAGGGTTAGGGTTAGGATTAGGGTTAGGGTGAGGGTGAGTATGAGGGTTAGGATTAGGGTTAGCATTAGGATTAGGGTAAATTTTAGGCTGAGTGTGAGGGTTAAGGTTAGGGTTAGGTTGAGGGTAAGTGTTAGGGTGAGGGTTAGGGTTAGGGTGAAGGATATGATTTGGATGAGGGTTAGGTTTAGGGTTATTTTTTGGGTTCGGTTTAGGTTTATTGTTAGGGTAAGGTTTATATTTGCAGTTACAGTGAGGGTGAGGGTTAGGGTTAGGTTTAGGGTGAGGTTTAGGTTTTGGGTTAGGGTTAGAGTTAGGTTAGGTTGAGGGTGAGGTTTATGGTTAGACTCGGCGTTAGGGTGAGGGTTAGGTTGAGGGTTAGGGTTAGGGTTAGTGTTAGGGTTAGTGTTAGGGTGAGAGTTAGGGGGAAGTATAGGGTTAGGGTTAGGGTTAGGATTAGGGTTAGGGTGAGGGTGAGTGTGTGGGTTTGTGTTATATTTAGGGTTAGGCTTAGATTTAGGCTGAGGGTGAGTGTGTGTGTTAGGGATAGGTTTAGGGTTAGGCTTAGGGTTAGGCTGAGGGTGAGGTTGAGGGTGAGAACGTTAGGGTTAAGGTGAGGGTTATGCTTAGGTTTAGGGGGAGGGTTTTAGGATGAGTTTTAGGGTTAGGATTAGGGTTAGGGTGAGGGCTAGGGTGAGGGTGATGGTTAGGTTTAGGGTTAGGGTTGGGTTTAGGGTTAGGTTAGGGTTAGGGTCAGGGTGACGTTAATGGTTAGAGTTAGGGTTAGGGTGAGGCTGTGGGTGTGGGTTAGGTTTAGGGTTAATGTTCGGGTTAGGGTTAAGGTGAGGGTTTGGGTGAGGGTGAGGGTTAGGGTTAGTGTTAGCTTTAGGATTAGGGGTAGGGTAAGGGTGAGTGTGATGGTGTGATGGTTAGTGTTAGGGTTAGGCTTAGGCTTAGGCTGAGGGTGAGGCTGAGGGTGAGAGTTAGGGTTAGGGAGAGGGTTAAGGTTAGTGTTAGGGGGAGGGTTAGGATGAGGGTTAAGGTTAGGGGGAGAGCTAGGTTGAGGGTGAGGTTTATGGTTACGGTTAGGATGAGGTTTAGCGTTAGGGTTAAGGTGAGGGTGAGATTTAGGGTTAGAGTTAGGGCTAGGGTGAGGCTGAGGGTGAGGTTTAGATTTAAGTTTAGTGTTAGGGTTAGGATTAAGGTGAGGGATTAGGTGAGGGTGAGGGTGAGGGTTAGGATTAGAATTAGGGTTAGGGTTAGGGAGAGTGTAAGGGTTAGTGTTAGGGTTAGGCTTAGGTATAGTCTTAGGCAGAGGCTGAGGCTGAGTTTGAGGGTTAGGCTTAGGGTGAGGGTTAGTGTTAGGGTTAGGGTGAGAGTTAGGGTTTGGCTTAAATTTAGTGTTAGGGTGAGGGGTAGGTTTAGGGTTTTGGTGAGGGTGAGGTTTAGGGTTAGAGTGAGGGTTAGGATGAGGTTTAGGTATTGGATTAGGGTGAGGGTGAGGGCTAGGGTGAGGATGAGGGTTAGCGTTAGAGTTAGGGTTAGGTTAAGGGTTAGGGTTAGAGTTAGGGTTAGGGTGAGGATGATTGTGAGGGTTTGGGTTAGGGTTATTGTTAGATTTAGGGTTAGGGTGAGGGTTAGGGTGATGGAGAGGGTTAGGCTTAGGGTTAGGATTAGGATTAGGGTAAGGGTTAGCATGAGTGTGAGGGTTAGGATTAGGGTTAGAGTTAGGCTGAGGGT
The DNA here is from genome assembly GCF_024711535.1 of Dipodomys merriami. Lineage (NCBI taxonomy): Eukaryota > Metazoa > Chordata > Mammalia > Rodentia > Heteromyidae > Dipodomys > Dipodomys merriami. The sequence continues at coordinate 2,293,026 of NW_027206335.1, read as the reverse complement.
GAGGGTGAGGGTGAGGGTTATGGTTAGGCTTTGGGTTAGTGTTAATGTTAGGGTGATTGTGAGGGTTAGGTTGAGATTTTGGGGTAGGTTTAGGTTTAGGATTAGGGTTATGTTTAGGATTAGGGTTAGGGTAAGGGTGAGTGTGTGTGTTAGGGTTAGGGTTAGGTTTAGGCTTAGGGTTAGCCTGAGGGCGAGGTTGAGGGTGAGGGTTAGGGTTAGGGTGAGGGTTAGGGTTTAGATTAAGTTTAGGGTTAGGGTGATGGTTAGGGTTAGGGTTATGGTGAGAGTGAGCTTTAGGATTAGGCTGAGGGTTAGGGATAGGGTTAGGGATAGGGTTAGGGTTAGGGTTAGGGTGAGGGTTAGGATGAGGCTTAATGTTAGGATTAGGGTGAGGGCTAGGGTGAGGGTGAGGGTTAGGGTTAAGATGAGGTTTAGAGTTAGGCTTAGGATTAGGCTGAGGGTGAGCGTGAGGGTGAGGGTTACGGTTAGGTTGAGGGTGAGGTTTAGGGTTAGAGTTAGTGTTAGTGTTAGCATTAGTGTGAGGTTTAGTGTTAGGTTTAGGCTGTGGGTGAGGTTTAGGGTTAGGGTGATGCTTAGGTTTACGGTTAGGGTGAGGGTTAGGATGAGGGTTAGGGTTGGGTGAGGTTTAGGGTGAGGGTCACAGTAAGGGTAAAGTTGAGGGTTAGGCTGAGAGTGAGGATTAGGGTAAATATGAGGATTGGGTTAGGGTGAAGGTGAGTGTTAGGGTTAGGGTGAGGGTGTGGTTTAGGTTGAGGATTAGTTTTAGGGTTAGTGTGAGGTTTAGCCTGAGGATGAGGTTTAAGGTTAGGGTGAGGGCTAGTGTGAGGGTGAGTGTTAGGGTTAGGGTTAGGGTCAGTGTTAGGGTTAGCGTGATGGTTAGGATTAGTGTGAGGGTTAATGTTAGGGTTAGTGTTAGTGTTAGGGTGACAGTAAGTGTTAGGGTGAGGGTTAGGGTTAGGGTTAGGCTTAGTGTTAGTCTGAGCGTGAGGGTCAGGTTGAGGGTTACTGTTAGGGTGATGGTTTAGGTTACGGTTAGGATGAGGGTTAGGATGAGGGTTTGGTTTAGGGTGAGGTTTAGGGTGAATGTGACAGCAAGGGTAAAGTTGAGGGTTAGGGTTAGGGTGAGGTTTATGGTTAGTGTTAGGTTTAGGGTTATTGTTATGGTTACGGTTATGTTTACTGTTACGTTGAGGGTGATGGTGAATTTTAGGGTTAGGGTTAGGGTGAGGTTTAGGTTTAGGGTTAGGGTTAGAGTTAGGGTTAGGGTGAGGGTGCGGTTTAGGTTTAGAGTTAGGGTTAGGATGAGGGTTAGGGTGAGGGTTAGGGTTAGGGTTAGGGTTAGTGTTAAGATTAGGGTTAGGGTGAGGGTGTGTGTGAGGGTTAGGGTTAGGGTGTGTGTGAGGGTTAGGTTTCGGGTTAAGCTTAGGCTTAGGGTTAGGCTGAGGGTGAGGGTGAGGGTGAAATTTAGGGTTACGGTTACTGTGAAGTTGAGGGTTAGCGTTCGGGTGAGGGTTAGGACTAAGGTTAGGTTTAGGGTTATTGTTAGTGTTATGGTTAAGGTTAAGTTTACAGTGAGGATGAGACTGAGGGTAAGGGTTAGGTTTAGGGTTAGGTTGTGGTTTAGGGTTAGGGTTAGGGTTACGGTTAGGGTGATGGCTTGGGTTAGGGTTAGGTTTACGGTGAGGGTGAGGGTTAGGGTTAGGGTTAGCATTAGTGTTATTGTTAGGGTTAGGGTTAGAGTTACCGTGAGGGTGAGGATGAGGGTGAGGTTTAGGGTTAGGTTTAGAGTTAGGGTGAGCATAAGGTTTAGGGTTAGAGTTAGGTTTATGTGGAGGGTTAGGGTGAGGGCTAGGGTTATGGTTAGTGTTAGGGCTAGGGTTAGGGTGAGGGTTAGGTTGAGGTTTAGGGTTAGAGTTAGGGTTAGATTTAGGATTAGGGTTATGGTGAGGGTGATTGTGAGGTTTAGGGTTAGGTTTAGGATTAGGCTTAGTGTTAGGCTGAGGGTGAGGATGGGGATGAGGATTAGGTTTAGTGTGATGTTTAGGGTTGGGTTTAGGTTTATGGTTAGGATTAGTGTTAGGGTTAGGATTAGGGTTTGGGTGAGGGCTAGGGTGAGGGTGATGGTTAGGGTTAGGGTTAGGCTTAGGCTTAGGTTTAGGCTGAGTCTGTGGGTGAGGGTTCTGTTTAGGGTGAGGGTGACATTAAGGTTAAAGGTGAAGGTTAGGCAGAGAAAGAGAATTAAATTAAGGGTGAGGTTTAGGATTAGGTTGAGGTTTAGGGTTAGGGTTAGGGTAAGGGTGAGGTTAAGACTGAGGATTAATTTAGGGTTCGGGTGAGGTTTAGGGTGAGGAAGAGGATTAGGGTTAGGGTGAGGGCTAGGTTGAGCGTGAGGGTTAGGGTTAGGGTGAGGTTTAGGGTTAGGATGACGGTTAGGGTTAGTGTGAGGATTAGTGTTAGGGTTAGGGTTAGTGTTAGGGTGAGGGTACGTGTTAGGATGAGGGTTAGGGTTAGATTGAGGGTTATGTTTAGAATGAGGGTTAGGCTTAGGTTTAGGGTTATTGTTAGGGTTAGGTTTAAGGTTACCGTTACGATGAGGGTGAGGGTTCTTGTTAGGGTTAGAGTTAGGGTGAGGTTTAGGGTTAGGATTAGGGTTAGAATTAGGGTTAGGGTTAGGGTTAGGGTTAGGTTTAAGTTGAGGGTTAGGGTTAGGATTAGGGTTAGGGTTTGTGTGAGTGTGTGGGTTAGGGTTAGGTTTAGGGTTAGGCTGAGGCTGAGGGTGAGGGTTAGTGTTAGGGTTAGGGTGAGGGCTAGGGTTAGGGTTAAGTTGAGGGTTAGGATGAGGGATAGGATTAGGATTACTCTTAGGGTGAGCGCTTTGGTGATGCTTAGTGTGAGGGTTAGGGATAGGGATAGGATTAAGTTTAGGATTTGGGTTAGGTTGAGGGTGAGTGTGAGGTTTCGGGTTAGGGTTAGGGTTAGGATTAGGGTTAGGGTGAGGGCTAGGGTGAGGGTGAGGTTTAGGGTTAGGGTTAGGCTTAGGCTTAGGGCTAGGCTGAGGCTGAGGGTGAGGGTTAGGTTTAGGGTTAGGGTGATTCTTAGGGTTACAGTCAGGGTGAGGGTTAGGATGTGTTAGGGTTAGGGTGAGGGTTAGGGTGAGGATGACGGTAAGGGAAAAGTTGAAGGTTAGGCTGAGAGTGAGGATAATGGTTAGGGTGTGGGTTAGGGTTAGGTTGAGGGTTAGAGTTAGGGTTAGGTTGAGGGTGAGGTTAAGATTGAGGATTAGTTTTAGGGTTAGTTTGAGGTTTAGGCTAAGGATGAGGGTTAGGGTTAGGGTGAGTGCTGGGTGAGGGTGAGGTTTAGGGTTAGGGTGAGGTTTAGTGTTAGGGTGATGGTTAGGGTTAGTGTGAGGATTAGTTTTAGGGTTAGGGTAAGTGTTAGGGTGAGGTTAAGTGTTAGAGTGAGGGTTAGGTTTAGGGTGACGGTTATGGTTACAATGAGGGTTAGGGTTAGTTTTAGGGTTCTTGTTTGGTTTATGGTTAGGGTTACGGTTACTGTGAGTGTGAGGGTTAGGGTTAGGTTTATGGTGAGTTTTATGTTAAGGGTTAGGTTTAGAGTTAGGTTTAGGGTGAGGGTGAGGTTTAGGGTTAGATTTAGCGTTAGTGTTAGTGTTAGGGTTAGGGTGAGGTTTAGTGTAAGGTTTAGGTTTAGGCTTAAGCTTAGGTTTAGGCTTAGGCTTAGGCCGAGAGTGAGGGTGAATGTTAGGGTTAGGGTTAGGGTGAGGGTTAGGGTTAGGTTTAGGGTGAGTGTTAGGATGAGGTATAGGGTTAGGTTTGGTTTAGGGTGAGTGCTAGGGTGAGGGTGAGGGTTAAGGTTAGCAGTATGGTGAGGTTTAGGCTTAGGGTGAGGGTTAGGGTTAGTGTGAGGGTTAGTGTTAGGGTTAGGGTTAGTGTTAGGGTGAGGGTAAGTTTTACGGTGAGGGTGAGGGTGAGGGTGAGGGTTATAGTTAGGGTGAGGGTTAGGGTAAGTGTTATTGTTAATTTTAGGTTTAGACTTATGTTGAGGGTGAGGACGAGGGTGAGGTTTATTGTTAGGGTTAGGGTGAGGTTTAGGGTTAGGGTTAGTGTTAGGTTAGTGTTAGGGTGAGGGTTAATGTGAGGGTTAGGGTTAGAGTTAAGGTTATGGTTAGGATTAGGGTTATGGTGAGGTTGAGTGTCTGGGTTAGGTTTAGGTTTAGGGTTAGGCTTGGGATTAGGCTGAGGGTGAGGTTGAGGATGAGGGTTAGGGTTAGGGTGAGGGTTAGGGTTAGGGTTAGGCTGAGGTTTAGTTTTAGAGTTAGGATTAGAGTAAGGGTTAGGGTGAGGGTCAGTGTGCGGTTTAGTGTTAAAATTAAGGTGTGGGTGAGGTTTAGGGTTAGGGTGATGCTTAGGGTTACGGTCAGGGTGAAGGTTAAGATGTGGGTTAGGTTTAGTGTGAGGGTTAGAGTGAGGGTGACAGTAAGGGTAAAGTTGAGGGTTAGGCTGAGAGTAAGGATTAAGTTAAATGCGAGGTTTAGGGATAGGGTGAGGGTTAGGGTTAGGGTTAGGGTGTGGGTGTGGTTTAGATTGAGGATTAATTTTAGGGTTAATGTGAGGTTTAGGGTGAGGATGTGGGTTAAGGTTAGGGTGAGGGCTAGGGTGAGGGTGAGGTTTAGAATTACGGTTAGGGTGAGTGTGAGGATTAGGGTGAGTGATAGGGTTAGTCCTTGGTTTAGGCTGAGGTTGTGGGTGAGGGTCAGGGTTAGGGTTAGGTAGAGGGTTAGGGTTAGGGGTATGATGAGGTTTAGTGTTAGGGTTAGGGTTAGGGTGAGGGTGAGGTCTAGGGATAGAGTTGGGCTTATGGTGAGGGTTAGGGTTAGGGTGAGGGTTAGGTTTAGGATTAGGGTTAGGGTGATGGCTAGGGTGAGGGTGAGGTTTAGTGTTAGGGTTAGGGTGAGGGTGAGGTTGAGTGTTAGATTTAGGCTTACAGTTAGGGGTAGGGTTAGGGTTAGTGTTAGGGTTAGGTTTAGGGTGAATGATAGGTTTAGGTTGAGGGTTATGGTTATGGTTAGTCTTAGGATTAGGGTTATGGTGAGGGTGAGGGTGTGGGTTAATGTTAGGTTTAGTGTTAGGCTTAGGGTTAGGTTGAGGTTGAGGTTGAGGCTGAGGGTTAGGTTTAGCGTGAGTGTTTGTGTTACGGTGAGAGTTATGTTTAGGGTGACGGTTACGGTAAGGTTTAGGGTTAGGTTCAGGGCTACATTGAGGGTGAGGTTTAGGATTAGGGTTAGGGTGAGGTTTAGGGTGAGGGTGAGGTTAATAGTTAGGGTTAGGCTGAGATTTAGGGTTATAGTTAGGGTTAGGTTTAGGGCGAGTGTGAGGATTAGGGTTAGAATTAGGGTTATGATGAGGGTTAGGGTGAGGTTTAGGGTTAGAGTTAGGGTTAGTGGGAGGGTTAGGGTGAGTGTTAGATTTAGGGTGAGGGCTAGGTTGAGGGTGAGGGTTAGGGTTAGGGTTAGGCTTAGGCTTATGTTTAGGCTGAGGGTGAGGTTGAGGTTGAGATTTAGGGTTAAGGTGATGGTTAATGTTACGGTTAGGTTGAAGGTTAGCATGAGGTTTAGGGATAGGGTGAGTGTTAGGCTGAGGGTGATGGTAAGGGTAAAGTTGAGGGTTAGGCTGAGGGTCAGGGTAAAGATAAGCGTGAGGGTTAGTGTTAGGGTGAGGGTTAGGGTAAGGGTGAGGGTTAGGGGTTAGGTTGAGGGTGAGGGTTAGATTGAGGATTAGAGTTAGGGTTAGTTTGAGGTTTAGGGTGAGGATGAGGGTGAGCGTTTGGGTGAGGGTTAGGGTTAGAATTAGGGTTAGGATGAGGGCTACGGTGAGTGTGAAAGTCAGGGTTAGGTTAGGGTTAGGGTTAGTTTTAGGGTTAGGGTGAGGGTTAGTGTTAGGGTTAGGTTTAGTGTTAGGGTGAGGGTAAGTGTTAGGGTGAGGGTTAGGGTTAGGGTGAGGGTTATAGTTAGGGTGAGGGTTAGTGTTAGTGTTATTGTTATTGTTAGGATTAGGATTACATTGAGGGTAAGTGTGAAGGTTAGGGTTAGAGTTAGGGTGAAGTTTGGGTTTAGGATTGGAGTAGAGTTAGGGTTAGGGTGAGGGTGAGTTTTAGGGTTAGAGTTAGGCTTAGGGTGAGGGTTAGTGTTAGGATTAGGGTTAGGGTTAGTGCTAGGTTAGAGTTAGGGTGCTGGTTAGTGTGAGGGTTTTAGGGTTAGAGGGAGGGTTAGGGTTAGGCTGATTCTGAGGTTGAGGGTGAGGGTTAAGGTTAGGTGAGGGTTAGGTTTAGGGTTAGGATGAGGGTTAGGTTGAGAGTTAGGGTTAGGATTAGGTTTAGGTTGAGGTTGAGTGTGAGGGTTAGGGTTAGTGTTAGGGTTAGGGTGAGGGTTAGTGTGAGGGTTAGTGTTAAAATTATGGTGTGGGTGAGAGTTAGCGTTAGGTGAGGCTTAGGGTTACTGTCAGGGAGAGGTTTAGCATGACGGTGAGATTTAGTGTGAGGGTTAGGGTGAGGGTGACAGTAATGGTACAGTTGAGGGTTAGGCTGAGAGTGAGGATTACGGTAAATGTGAGTGTTAGGGTTAGGGTTAGGGAGAAGGTTAGGTTTAGTGGTAGGGTGAGGGTGAGGGTAAGATTGAGGATTAGTGTTAGGGTGAGTTTTAGGGTGAGGATGAGGGTTAGGGTTAGGGTTATTGTTAGTGTTATGGTTACAGTTATGTTTGCAGTGAGGGTGAGGCTGAGGGTGAGGTTTATTTTTAGGTTTAGATTCAAGGTTAGGGATAGGGTTAGTATTATTTAGAGGGATAGGGTTAGATTTACAGTGAGGGTGAGGGTGAGGGTTAGGGTTAGGGTGAGGTTTACGGTGAGGTTTAGGGTTAGGGTTAGGTTGAAGGTGAGGTTGAGAGTTAGAATTAGGTTGATGGGGAGGGTTAGGGTGAGAGGTAGGGTTAGGGTTAGTGTTAGTCTTAGGGTGAGGGTGAGGGTTAGGTTCAGGTTTTGGGATAGTCTTAGGGTTAGGATTAGGGTTAGGGTGAGGTTGAGTGTGAGGATTAGGTTTAGGCTTAGGCTTAGGGTTACGTTGAGGGTGAAGGTAGGTGTGAGGGTTATGGTTAGGGTGAGTGTGAGGATTAGGGTAAGGGTGAGGGTTAGGATTTGGGTTAGGATTATGGTGAGGGTGAGGGTTAGGGTTAGGGTGAGGGTTAGGGTTAGGATTAGGATTAGGGTGAGGGTGAGGTTTAGGATTAGGGTTAGGGTTTTTGTTAGTGTTATGGTTAAGGTTACCTTTGCAGTGATGGTGAGGCTGAGGGTGAGGGTTAGGGTTAGGATTAGGATTAGGGTTAGGTTTAGGATTAGTATTAGTGATTTTTTTAAGGTTAGGGTTAGAGTTATGGTGAAGGTGAGGGTGAGGGTGAGGGTGAGGGTGAGGGTTAGGGTTAGGTTTAGGGTGAGGTTTAGGGTTAAGGTGACGATTAGGGTTAGGGTGAGGGTGAGGTTTAGGGTTAGATTTAGGGTTAGGGCGAGGGTTAGAGTGAGGGTTGGGGTTAGGGTTAGGTTTAGGATTAGGTTTACGGTGAGGGTGAGTGTGAGGGTTAGTGTTAGGCTTATTCTTAGGGTTAGGCTGAGGATGAGGGTTGGGTTGAGGATGAGGGTTCGGATCATGGTTAGGGTTAGGATTAGGGTGATTGTTAAGATGAGGCTTAGGGTTAGGATTAGGGTTAGGGTGAAGGCTAGGGTGAGGGTGAGGGTTAGGGTTAGGATTAGGCTTAGGCTTAGGTTTAGGCTGAGGGTGAGTTTGAGGGTGAGGGTTAAGTTTAGGGTAATGGTTAGGGTTACCGTTAGGTTGAAGGTTAGCATGAGGTTTATGGATAGGGTGAGGCTTAGAGTGAGGGTGATGGTAAGGGTAAAGCTTTGTGTTAGGCTGAGGGTGAGAATTAAGATAAGGTTGAGGGTTAGGGTTAGGGTGAGTGTTAGGGTAAGGGTGAGGGTTTGTGGTTATGGTGAGGTTGAGGGTTAGATTGAGGATTAGGTTTAGGTTTAGTGTGAGGTTTAGGGTGAGGATGAGGGTTAGGGTTAGGGTGAGGGTTAGGGTTAGAATTAGGTTTCGGGTGAGGGCTAGGGTGAGGGTGAGGATTACTGTTAGTTTTAGGGTTAGGGTGAGTTTTAGGGTTAGGATTAGGGTTAGTGTTAGTGTGAGAGTTAGTGTTAGGGTTAGGGTTAGTGTTAGGGTGAGAGTAAGTGTTAGGGTGAGGGTTAGGTTTAGGGTGAGGGTTACAATTAGGGTGAGGGTTAGGGTTAGGGTTATAGTTATTGTTAGGTTTAGGGTTACATTGACGGTGAGGGTGAGGGTGAGGGTTAGGTTTAGGGTTAGGGTTAGGGTGAGATTTAGGGTTACGATTCGGTTTAGAGTTAGGGTTAGGGTGAGTGTTAGTGTGAGGGTTAGGTTTAAGGTTAGTGTTACGTTAGGGTTAGGGTGAGGTTTAGTGCGAGGGTTAGGGTTAGAGTGATAGTTAGGGTTAGTATTAGGGTTAGGGTGAGGGTGAGTGTGTGGGTTAGGGTTAGGTTTAGTGTTAGGCTTAGGTTTAGGCTGAGGGTGTGGTTGAGGGTGAGGGTTAGGGTTATGTTGAGGGTTTGAGTTAGGGTTAGATTTACTGTTAGGAAGAGGGTTAGTGTTAGGAATAGGGTTAGGTTGAGCGCTGGTGTGACGGTTAGTGTGTTAGGGTTATGATAGGGTTAGGTTGAGGGTGAGTGTGAGGGTTAGGGGTAGGGGTAGGGTTAGGTTTAGGGTTAGTGTTAGGGTTAGGGTTTGGTTTAGGGGAAGAGTGAGGGTGATTATTAGTGTTAGTGTTAGGGTTAGGGTTAGGCTAAGGGTGAGGGTGGGGGTGAGGATTAGGGTTAGGTTGATGGTTAGGGTTACTGTTAGTGTTATTGTTAGGGTTAGGGTTAGAGTGAAGGTGAAGATGAGGGTGAGGGTGCGGGTGAGGATTAGGGTTAGGGTTAGGTTAGGTTTACGGTTAGGGTTAGAGGTAGGGTTAGGGAAAGGGTGAGGTTTACGGTTAGATTTAGGCTTAGGGTGAGGGTTAGTGTTAGGATTAGGGTTAGGATTAGTGTTAGGATTGGGTTAGGCTGAGGGTTAGTGTGAGGGTTATGGTTAGAGTTAGGGTTAGGGTTAGGATTTGGGTTAGGGTGAGGTTTAGTGTGTGGGTTAGCGTTAATTTTAGGGTTAGGGTTAGGCTTAGCTTTAGGCTGAGGGTGAGGTTGAGTGTGAGGGGTGGGGTTAGGGTGAGCGTTAGGATTAGGGTTAGTGTGAGAGTTAGGATGAGGGTTAGGGTTAGTATTAGGATTAGTGTGAGGGCTAGGGTGAGGGTGCCGTTTACTGTTAGGTTTAGGGTGAGGTGTAGGGTTAGGGTTAGGGTGAGCGTGAGGTTTAGTGTTACAGTTTGTGTTAGGGTGAGGCTTAGGCTTTGGGTTAGTGTTAGGGTTAGGGTTAGGGTGAAGGTTATGGTTATGGTTAGGATTAGGATTATGGTTAGGGTGAGGGTGAGTGTGAGGGTTAGGGTAAGCGTTATGCTAAGGGTTCGGTTGAGGGTGAGGGTTAGGTTTAGAGTGAGGGTGAGTGTTAAGGTTAGGGTTAGTGTTAGGGTTAGGGTGGGGGTTAGTGTGAGGGTTAGTCTTAATGTTAGGGTGCGGTTGAGGGTTAGGGTTAGGGTGGCGCTTAGGGTTACGTTCAGGGAGAGGGTTAGCATGAGGGTGAAAGTTAGTGTGAGGGTTAGTGTGAGGGTGACAGAAATGGTAAAGTTGAGGGTTAGGAAGAGAGTGAGGATTACGGTAAATGTGAGGGTTAGGGTTAGGGTTAGGTTGAGGGTTAGCTTTAGGGGTAGGGTGAGTGTGAGGGTAAGATTGAGGATTAGTGTTAGGGTGAGGTTTAGGGTGAGGATGAGGGTTAGGGTTAGGTTAGGGTTATTGTTAGTTTTATGGTTATAGTTCAGTTTGCAGTGAGGGTGAGGCTGAGGGTGAGGTTTATGGTTAGGGTTAGGTTTAGGGTTAGGTTTAGGGTGAGGGTGAGTGTGAGGGTTAGGGTTAGTCTTAAGGTTAGGGTGAGGGTTAGTGTGAGGTTTAGTGTTAAAGTTAGGGTGTGGGTGACGGTTAGGGTTAGGGTGATGCTTAGGGTTACAGTCAGGGAGAGGGTTAGCATGAGGGTGAGAGTTACTGTGAGGGTTAGGGTGAGGGTGACAGTAAGGGAAAAGTTGAGGGTTAGGCTGAGAGTGAGAATTATGGTATATTTGAGGGTTAAGGTTAGGGTTAGTGTGAGGGTTAGCATTAGGGGTAGGGTGAGGGCGAGTGTAAGATTGAGGATTAGTGTTAGTGTGAGGTTTAGGGTGAGGATGAGGGTTAGGGTTAGGGTTAGAATTATTGTTAGTGTTATGGTTACAGTTAAGTTTGCAGTGAGGTTGAAGATGAGGGTGTGGTTTATGGTTAGGGTTAGGTTTAGGGTTAGGGTTAGTATTATTTTTAGTTTTAGTTTTAGATTTACAGTGAGGGTGAGGGTGAGGGTTAGGGTTAGGGTGAGGTTTATGGTGAGGTTTATGTTTAGGGTTACGTTGAGGGTGAGGTTTAGAGTTAGAATTAGGTTTATGGGGAGGGTTAGGGTGAGAGGTAGGATTAGGTTTAGTGTTAGTCTTAGGGTGAGGGTGAGGGTTAGGTTGAGGTTTAGGGATAGACTTAGGTTTAGGATTAGTGTTAGGGTAAGGTTGAGTGTGAGGGTTAGGTTTAGGCTTAGGCTTATGATTAGGTTGGGGGTGAAGGTAGGTGTGAGTGTTATGGTTACGGTGAGGGTGAGGATTAGGGTTAGGGTGAGGGTTAGGATTTAGGATAGGATTAAGGTGAGGGTGATGGTTAGGGTTAGGGTGAGGGTTAGGGTTAGGATTAGGATTAGGGTGAGGGTGAGGTTTAGGATTAGGGTTAGGGTTTTTGTTAGTGTTATGGTTAAGGTTACCTTTGCAGTGATGGTGAGGCTGAGGGTGAGGTTTAGGGTTAGGATTAGAGTGAGGGTTAGGTTTTGGGTTAGTATTAGTGTTTTTGTTAAGGTTAGGGTTAGAGTTATGGTGAGGGTGATGGTGACGTTTAGGGTTAGGGTTAGGGTGAGTTTTAGGGTTAAGGTGAGGATTAGGGTTAGGGTGAGGGTGAGGTTTTGGGTTAGGGTTAGGTTTAGGATTAGGTTTAGGGTGAGGGTGAGTCTGTGAGTTAGGCTTAGGCTTAGGCTTAGGCTTAGGGTTAGACTGAGGATGAGGGTGGGGTTGAGGATTATGGTTCGGGTGATGGTAAGGGATAGGATTTGGGTGAGCGTTAGGATGAGGGTTAGGGTTATTATTAGGGTTAGGCTGAGGGCTATGGTGAGGGTGAGGGTTAGGTTTAGGGTTAGGCTTAGGCTTAAGGTTAGGCTGAGGGTGAGTGTTAAGGTTAGGGTGATGGTTAAGGTTACGGTTAGGTTGAAGGTTAGCATGAAGTTTAGGGATAGGGTGAGGGATAGAGTGAGGGTGATGGTAAGGGTAAAGCTGAGGGTTAGGCTGAGGGTGAGAATTAAGATAACAGTGAGGGTTAGGGTTAGGGTGAGGGTTAGGGTAAGGGTGAGGGTGAGGGTTAAATTGAGGATTAGGGTTAGGTTTAGTGTGAGGTTTAGGGTTAGGATGAGGGTTAGGGTTAGGGTGAGGGTTAGGGTTAGGTTTAGTGTTATTGTTAGGGTTAGGGTTAGTGTTAAGGTGAGGGTGAGGTTGCGGGTCCGGGTTAGGGTTAGGGTGAGGTTTAGAGTTAGGGTTGGAGATAGGGTTAGGTTGAGGGTGATGTTTAGGGTTAGAGTTGAGGTTAGTGTTAGGGTTGGGCTTAGGGTTAGGCTGAGGGTGAAAGAGGTGGTGAGGATTAGGGTTGGGCTTAGGTTTAGGGTTAGATTTAGGGTTAGGGTTAGGTTAGGGATTAGGGTTAGGGTGAAGGTGAGGGTGAGTGTTAGAGTTAGGGTTAGGCTTAGGCTGAGGGTGAGGGTGGGGGTGAGGATTAGTTTTCGGGTGATGGTTAGGTTTAGGATTAGAGTGAGGGTTAGGATGAGGGTTAGGGTTAGGATTAGGCTTAGGGTGAGGGCTAGGGTGAGAGTGAGGTTTAGGGTTAGGGTTAGGGGGAGGTTTAGGTTTAAGGTGCCGGTTAGGGTTAGTGTGAGTGTTAGTGTTAGGTTTAGGTTTAGTGTTAGTGTTAGGGGGAGGGTTAGGATCAGGGTTAGGGTTAGGGTTAGTGTTAGGGTTAGGGTTAGGGTGATGGTTAGTGTTACAGTTAGCTTGAAGGTTAGGATGAGGTTTAGTAATAGCGTGAGTGTTAGGGTAAGGGTGATCGTAAGGGTAAATTTGAGGGTTAGGCTGAGGGTGAGGGTTAGGATAAATGTGAGGGTTATGGTTAGGGTGAGGGTTAGGGTAAGGGTGAGGGTTAGGGATTAGGGTGAGGCTGAGGGTTAGATTGAGGATTAGTGTTAGGGTTACTGTGTTGTTTAGGGTGAGGATGAGGGTTAGGGTTAGGTGAGTGTAAGTGTTAGAATTAGTGTTAGGGTGAGGACTAGGGCGAAGGTGAGGGTTATGGTTAGGGGTAGGGTGAGGTTTAGGCTTAGGGTGAGGGTTAGGGTTAGGGTGAGGGTTAGTTTTAGGGTTAGGGTTAGTGTTAGGGTGAGGGTAAGTGTTAGGGAGAGGGTTAGGGTTAGGTTGAGGGTTATAGTTAGGGTGAGGTTAAGGGTTAGGGTTAGGGTTATTGTTAATTTTAGTTTTAGGGTTATGTTGAGGATGAGGGTGAGGGTGAGGGTTAGGTTTAGGGTTAGGGTGAGGTTTAGGGTTAGATTTAGGCTTAGGGTGAGGGAAAGTGTTAGGGTTAATGTTAGGATTAATGTTAGGTTAGGGTTAGGGTTAGGGTTAGGGTGTGGTTGAGTGTGTGGGTTAGGGTTAGGTTTAGGGTTAGGCTTGGGGTTAGGCTGAGGGTGAGGTTGAGGGTGATGGTTATGGTAAGTGTGAGGGTTAGGATTAGGGTTAGTGTGAGTGTTATTGTGAGCGTGAGTTTTAGTGTTAGGTTTAGGGTGAGGTTTAGGGTTAGTGTTAGTGTGAGGGTGAGATTTAGTGTTAGAGTTAGGGTTAGGTTGAGGGTTAGGATTAAGGTTCGTGTTAGTGTTAGGGTTAGGGTGAGTGTTAGGGTTAGGGTGAGTGTTATGATGATGGTTAGGATTAGGATTAGGGTAGGGTTAGGGTGAGTGTGAGGGTTAAGGTAAGGGTAAGGCTTAGGGTTAGCCTGAGGGTGAGGGTGAGCGTGAGGGTTAGGGTTAGGGTGAGGGTTAGCTTTAGGGTAAGGGTGAGGTTTAGGGTTAGGGGTATGATGAGTTTTAGTGTTAGGGTTACAGTTAGGGTGAGGGTGAGGTCCAGGGGTAGAGTTGGGCTTAGGCTGAGGGTTAGGCTGAGGGTTAGGGTTAGGGTGAGGTTTAGGGTGGGGGTGAAGGTAAGGGTAAACTTTAGGGTTAGGCTAAGGGTGAGAGTTACTGTAAGGGTTTGGGTTAGGGTTAGGGTGAGGGTTAGGGGTAGGGGTAGGGTGAGGGTGAGGGTAAGATTGAGGATTCGTGTTAGGGTGAGGTTTAGGATAAGGATGAGGATTTGGGTTAGGGTTATTGTTAGTGCTATGGTTACAGTTAAGTTTGCAGTGAGGGTGAGGCTGAGGGTGAGGTGCATGATGAGGGTTAGATTTAGGGTTAGGGTTAGGGTTAGTATTATTTTTAGGGTTAGGGTTAGATTTACAGTGAGGGTGTGGGTGAGGGTTAGGGTTAGGGTGAGGTTTACGGTGAGGTTTAGGGTTAGGGTTAGGTTGAGAGGGAGGTTTAGAGTTAGAATTAGGTTTATGGTGAGGGTTAGGGTGAGAGGTAGGGTTAGGGTTAGTGTTAGTTTTAGGGTGAGAGTGAGAGTTAGGTTGAGGTTTAGGGATAGGCTTAGGGTTAGGATTAGGGTTAGGTTGGGAGTGAGTGAGGGTTAGGTTTAGGCTTAGGCTTAGATTTAGGTTGAGGGTGAAGGTAGGTATGAGGATTATGGTTACAGTGAGGGTGAGGATTAGGGTTAGGGTGAGGGTTAGGATTTGGTTTAGGATTAAGGTGAGGGTGAGGGTTAGGGTTAGGATTAGGATTAGGGTGAGGGTAAGTGTGAGGGTTAGGGTGAGGGTTAGTGTTAGGTTAGGGTTAGGGTGAGTGTGTGGGTTAGGGTTAGGTTTAGTGTTAGGCTGAGAGTGAGGGTGAGGGTGAGGTTTAGGGTTAGGATGAGGGATAGGATTATGGTTATGGTGAGGGTTAGGATAAGGGTTAGGTTTAGGATTAGGTTTAGGCTTATGGCTAGGGTGAGGGTGAGGTTTAGGGTTAGGGTTAGGGTGAGGTTTAGTGTTAGGGTTAGGGTGAGGGTGAGGTTGAGTGTTAGAGTTAGGGTTAGGGTGAGGGTTAGGGATCGATTATTGTTAAGGTTAGGGTTTGGGTGAGTGATAGGGTTAGGGTGAGGGTTATGGTTATGATTAGGATTAGGGTTAGGGTTAGGGTGAGTGTGTGGGTTAAGGTTAGGTTTAGTGTTAGGCTTAGGGTTAGGCTGAGGGTGAGGTTGAGGCTGAAGTTTAGGTTTAGTGTGAGTGTTTGTTTTACGGTGAGGGTTATGTTTAAGGTGAGGGTTACGGTTAGGTTTAGGATTAGGTTGAGGGCTTCGTTGAGGTTAAGGTTTAGGGTTAGGGTTAGGGTGAGGTTTAGGGTGAGGGTGAGGTTAGGGTTAGGGTTAGGCTGATGTTTAGGGTTACAGTTTGGGTTAGGGTTAGGGCGAGTGTGAGGTTTAGGGTTAGAGTTAATGTTAGGCTTAGGGTTAGGATTAGGATTAGGGTGAGGATAAGTGTGAGAGTTAGGTTTAGGCTTAGGCTTAGGGTTAGGTTGAGGGTGAAGGTAGGTGTGAGGGTTATGGTTATGGTTTGGGTGAGGATTAGGGTTAGGGTGAGTGTTAGGATTTGGGTTAGGATTAAGGTGAGGGTGAGGGTTAGGGTTAGGGTGAGGTTTAGGGTTAGGATTAGGATTAGGGTGAGGGTGAGTGTTTGGATTAGGGTTAGGGTTATTGTTAGTGTTATGGTTAAGGTTACCTTTGCAGTGATGGTGAGGCTGAGGTTGAGGGTTAGGTTTAGGATTAGGGTTAGTGTTAGGTTTAGGGTTAGGATTAGTGTTTTTGTTCAGGTTAGGGTTAGAGTTATGGCGAGGTTGAGGGTGAGCGTTAGGGTTAGGTTTAGGGTGAGCTTTAGGGTTAGTGTGAGGATTAGGGTTAGGATGAGGGTGAGGTTTAGGGTTAGAGTGATGGTTAGGCGGAGGGTTAGGGGGAGGGTTAGGGTTAGGGTTAGGTTTAGGATTAGGGTTAGGATGAGGGTTAGTGTGAGTGTTAGGGTTAGGCTTAGGCTTAGGGTTAGGCTTAGGATGAGAGTGGGGGTGAGGATTATGGTTCGAGTGATGATTAGCGTTAGTATTAAGGTGAGGGTTAGGATGAGGGTTAGGGTGAGTGTTAGGGTTAGGCTAACGCTAAGGCTTAGGGTTAGGCTGAGGATGAGGGTGGGGGTGAGGATTAGGGTTCCAGTGATTATTAGGGTTAGGATTAAGGTGAGGTTTAGGATGAGGGTTAGGGTGAGGATTATGGTTAGGGTGACGGCTAGGGTGAGGGTGAGGGTTAGGTTTAGTTTTATGGTTAGGTTTAGGGTTAGGCTGAGGGTGAGGTTGAGGGTAAGGGTTAAGGTAAGGGTAATGGTTAGGGTTACGGTTAAGTTGAAGATTAGCATGAGGTTTAAGGATAGGGTGAGGGTTAGAGTGAGGGTGATGGGAAGGGTAAAGTTGAGGGTTAGGCTGACTGTGAGAATTAAGATAAGGGTGAGGGTTAGGGTGAGTGTGAGGTTTAGGGTAAGGGTGTGGGTTAGGGGTTTTGGTGAGGGTGAGGGTTAGATTGAGGATTAGGGTTAGGTTTAGTGTGAGGTTTAGGGTCAGGATAAGTGTTAGGGTTAGGGTGAGGGTTAGGTTTAGAATTAGATTTATGGTGAGGGCTAGGGTGAGGGTGAGGGTTAATGTTAGTGTTAGGTTTAGGATGAGTTTTAGGGTTAGGGTGAGGGTTACGGTTAGTGTGAGGCATATTGTTAGGGTTAGGGTTAGGGTTAGGGTGAGGGTAAGTGTTAGGGTTAGGGTTAGGGTTAGGTTGAGGGTTATAGTTAGGGTGAGGGTTAGGGTTAAGGTTATTGTTATTGTTAGGTTTAGAGTTAGGTTGAGGGTGAGGGTGAGGGTGAGGGTTAGGTTTAGGGTTAGGATTAGGGTGAGATTTAGGTTTAGGATTAGTGTTAGAGTTAGGGTTAGGGTGAGGGTGAGGTTTAGGGTTAGCGTTATGCTTCAGGTGAGTGTTAGTGTGAGGGTTAGGGTTAAGGTAAGTGTTAGGTTAGGGTTAGGGTGAGAGTTAGGTTTAGAGTGATAATTAGCGTTAGTATTGGGTTAGGGTGAGGTTGAGTGTGTGGGTTAGGCTTAGGTTTATTGTTAGGCTTAGGGTTAGGCTGACGGTGAGGTTGAGGGTGAGGGTTATGGTTAGGATGAGGGTTAGAGTTAGGGTTAGATTGAGGGTTAGGATGAGGGTTAGTGTTAGGATTAGTGTTAGGTTGAGCGCTGGGGTGATGGTTAGTGTGAGGGTTAGGGTTAGGGATAGGGTTAGGTTTTTTTTTTTTAATTTTATTTTATTTTATTTGAGAACATACTGTACAGAGGGGCTACAATTACATGGGCAGGATAATGCATACATTTCTTACCAAGCATTGCAGCCTCCTCCTTTGTTTACCCTTCATAGGTTTTGGGTGAGTGTGAGGGTTAGGCTTAGTGTTAGGGTTAGGATTCGGGTTAGGGTTAAGGTTAGGGTTAGGGTTTGGTTTAGAGTGAGGTTGAGAATGAGGATTAGGGTTAGTGTGAGGGTTAGGTTTAGGGTTAGTCTAAGCGTGAGGGTGGGGTGAGCATTAGGGTTAGGGTGATGGTTAGGTTTAGGTTTAGTGTTATTGTTAGGGTTAGGGTTAGATTTAAGGTGAGGGTGAGGGTGATGGTGAGGGTGAGTTTTAGGGTTAGGGTTAGGTGAGGATTAGGATTAGTGTTAGAGATAGGGTTAGGGTGAGGGTGAGGTTTAGTGTTAGAGTTAGGATTAATGTTAGGGTTACAATTACCATTAGGCTGAGGGTGAGGGTGGGGGTAAGGATTAGGGTTAGCGTTAGGGTTAGTGTTAGAGATCGGGTTAGGGTTAGGGTTAGGGTTATTGTTAGTGTTATGGTTAGGTTTAGTTTTTAGTGAGGGTGAGGCTGAGGGTGAGGATTATGTTTAGATTTAGGTTTAGGATTAGGGTTAGTGTTAGTGTTATTTTTAGGGTTAGGGTTAGAGTTATGGTGAGGATGAGGGTGAGGGTTAGGGTTAGGGTTAGGTTGGGTGTGAGGTTTAGGGTTTGAGTGAGGGTTAGTGGGAGGGTTAGGGTGAGGGTTAGGTTTAGGGTTAGTGTTAGTCTTAGGGTGAGAGTGAGGGTTAGCTTGAGGTTCAGGGATAAAGTTAGGGATAGGATTAGGGTTAGGATGAGGGTGAATGTGAGCGTTAGGGTTAGGGTTAGGTTTAGGCTTAGGTTTAGGATTATGGTGAGGGTGAGTGTTAGGCTTAGGATTAGGGTGAGGTTTAGAGTTAGGTTAAGGGTTAGGGTTAGTGTGAGTGTTAGTGTTAGGGTTAGGTTTAGTGTTAGGGTTAGGGGGAGGATTAGGGTCAGGGATAGGGTTAGGGTTAGTGTGAGGGTTAGGGTTAGGGTGAGGGTTTAGTTGAGGTTTAGGGTTAGGGTTGGGTTAGGTTTAGGATTAGGGTTAGGATGAGGGTATTTGTGAGTGTTAGGGTTAGGTTTAGGCTTAGGCTGAGGGTGAGGGTGAGGGTGAGGCTTAGACTTTGGTTAGGTTAGGATGAGGGTGAGGGTTAGGATGAGGGTTAGGGTTAGGATTAGGGTTTAGGTGAAGGCTAGTGTGAGGGTGAGGGTTAGGTTTAGCGTTAGGGTGAAGTTTAGGCTTAGGGTGAGGGTTAGGGTTAGTGTGAGTGTTAGTGTTAGGTTTAAGTTTAGTGTTAGGTTTAGGGGTAGGATTAGGGTCAGGGTTAGGTTTAGGGTTAGTGTTAGGATAAGGGTTAGGGTGATGGTTGGGGTTATGGTTAGCTTGAAGGTTAGGATGAGGTTTAGGGATAGGGTGAGGATTAGGGTGAGGGTGATGGTAAGTTTGAAGTTGAGGGTTAGGCTGAGGGTGAGGGTTAAGATAAGGTGAGGGTTACGGTTAGGGTGAGTGTGAAGGTAAGGGTGAGGGTTAGGGGTTATGGTGAAGTTGAGGGTTAGATTGAGGATTAGGGTTAGTGTTAGTGTGTGGTTTAGGGTGAGGATGAGTGTTAGGGTTAGGTGAGGGTAAGTGTTAGAAATAGGGTTAGGGTGAGGCCTAGGGTCAGGGTGAGGTTTAGGATTAGTGTTAGGGTTAGGGTGAGGTTGAGGCTTAGGGTGAGTGTTAGGGTTAGTGTGAGGGTTAGTGTTAGGGTGAGGGTTAGTGTTAGGTTGAGTGTTAGGGTTAGGGTGAGGGTTATAGTTAGGGTGAGGGTTAGGTTTAGGATTAGGGTTTTAGTTAATTTTAGGTTTAGGGTTATGTTGAGCGTGAGGGTGAAGGTTAGGGTTTGGGTTAAGGTTAGGTTAGGGTTAAGGTGAGTGTGTGGGTTAGGATTAGGTCTAGGGTTAGGCTTAGTTTTTGGCTAAGAGTGAGGTTGAGGGTGAGGGTTAGGGTGAGGGTGACGGTAAGGATTTTGGTGAGGGTGAGGGTTAGGATGAGGGTTAGGGTTAGGATTAGGGTTAGAGTGATGGCTAGGGTGAGGGTTGGGTTTAGGGTTAGGGTTAGGATGAGGTTTAGTGTTAGGGTTAGTGTGAGGGTGAGGTTGAGTGTTAGAGTTAGGGTTAGGGTGAGGGATAGGGATCTGGTTAGTGTTAGGGTTAGGGTTAGGGTGAGTGATAGGGTTAGGGTGAGGTTTATGGTTATGGTTAGGATTAGGATTAGGGTTAGGGTTAGGGTGAGTGTGTGGGTTAAGGTTAGGTTTAGTGTTAGGCTTAGGGTTAGGCTGAGGGTGAGGTTGAGCCTGAGGGTTAGGTTTAGTATGAGTGTTTGGGTTACAGTGAGGGTTAAGTTTATGGTGACAGTTACGGTTAGGTTTAGGGTTAGGTTGAGGGCTACGTTGAGGGTGAGGATTACGGTTAGCTTTAGGGTGAAGTTTATGGTGAGGGCGAGGTTTAGGGTTAGGGTTAGGCTGAGGTTTAGGGTTATAGTTAGGGTTAGGGTTAGGGGGAGTGTGAGGTTTAGGGTTAGAGTTAGGGTTAGGGTGAGGATTAGGGTGTGGTTTAGGGTTAGAGTTAGGGTTAGGGGGAGGGTTAGGGGGAGGGTTAGTTTTAGGATGAGGGCTAGGTTGAGGGTGAGGGTTAGGGTTAGGGTTAGGCTTAGGCTTATGTTTAGGCTGAGGGTGAGGTTGAGGGTGAGGGTTATGGTTAGGGTGAGTTTAGGGGTACGGTTAGGTTGAAGGTTAGCATGAGGTTTAGGGATAGGGTGAGGGTTAGGGTGAGGGTGATAGTAAGGGTAATGTTGAGGATTAGGCTGACGGTCAAGGTAAAGATAACGATGAGGGTTAGGGTTGTGGTGAGGGTTAGGGTAAGGTTGAGGGTTAGGGGTTGTGGTGAAGGTGAGGGTTAGATTGAGGATTACGTTTAGGTGTAGTGTGAGGTTTAGGGTGATGATGAGGGTTAGGGTTAGGGTGAGGGTTAGGGTTAGAATTTGGGTTAGGATGAGAGCTAAGGTGAGGGTGAGGGTTAGGATTAGGTTGGGGTTATGGTGAGTTTTAGGGTTAGGGTGAGGGGTAGGGGTAGTTTGAGGGTTAGTGTTATGGTTAGGGTTAGTGTTAGGGTGAGGGTATGTGTTAGGGTGAGGGTTAGGATTAGGGTGAGGGTTATAGCTAGGGTGAGGGTTAGGGTTAGGTTTAGGGATATTGTTATTTTTAGGTTTAGGGTTACATTGAGGGTGAGGATGAGGGTGAGTGTTAGGGTTAGAGTTAGGTTGAGGTTTAGGTTTAGGATTAGGGGTAGAGTTAGGGTGAGGGTGAGGTTTTTGGTTAGAGTTAGACTTTGGGTGAGGGTTAGTGTGAGGATTAGTATTAGGGTTAATGTTAGGTTAGGGTTAGGGTGAGGGTTAGTGTGAGCCTTAGGGTTAGAGGAAGGGTTAGGGTTAGGATTAGGGTTAGGGTGTGGTTGAGTGTGTGGGTTAAGGTTAGGTTTAGTGTTAGGCTTAGGGTTAGGCTGATGCTGAGGTTGAAGGTGAGGGTTAGGGTTAGGTGAGGGTTAGGTTTAGGGTAAGGTTGAGGGTTAGGATGAGGGTTAGGGTTAGGATTAGGGTTAGTGTGAGGGTGAGTGTGTGGGTTAGGGTTAGGTTTAGATTTATGCGTCGGGTTAGGCTGAGGCTGAGGTTGAGGGTGAGGGTTAGGGTTAGTGTGAGGCTTACGGTTAGCGATTGTGTTAGGTTTAGGATTAGGGTTAGTTTGAGGGTCAGTGTGAGTTTTAGGATTAGGGTTAGGGTTAGGCTTAGGGTTAGGGTTAGGTTTAGGGTTAGGGTGTGGTTTAGGGTGAGTGTGAGGGTGAGGATTAGGGGTAGTGTTAGTGTTAGGGTTAGGGTTAGGTTAGGGTGAGGGTGGGGGTGAGGATTTGGCTTAGGGTGATGGTTAGGGTTAGGGTTAGTGTTATTGTTAGGGTTAGGGTTAGAGTTACGGTGAGGGTGAGGTTGTGGGTGAGGGTTAGGATTAGGGTTAGGTTGAGGTTTAGAGTTAGGGTTGGGGATAAGGTTAGGGTGAGGGTGATGTTTAGGTTTAGAGTTAGGCTTAGTGTTAGGGTTGGGCTTAGGATTAGGTTGAGGTTGACAGTGTGGGTGAGGATTAGGGATAGGGTTAGGGTTAGGGTTAGATTTAGGGTTAGGGTTAGGGTTAGGGTTATTGTTAGTGTTATGTCTAGGGTTAAGTTTGCAGTGAGGGTGAGGCTGAGGGTGAGGTTTATGGTTAGGGTTAGGTTTAGGGTTTGGGTTACTTTTAGTGTTATTTTTAGGGTTAGGTTTAGTGTTACGGTGACGGTGAGCGTGAGGGTGAGGGTTAGGGTTAGGGTGAGGTTTAGGTTTAGATTTAGGTTCAGGGTGAGTTTTAGGGTTAGAGTGAGGGTTAGTGGGAGGGTTAGGGTGAGGGTTAGGTTTAGGGTTAGTGTTAGTCTAAGGGTGAGGGTGAGGTTTAGTTTGAGGTTTAGGGATAGGGTTAGGGTTACGATTAGGGTTAAGGTGAGCGTGAATGTGAGGGATAGGATTAGGTTTAGGCTTAGGCTTATGGTTGTAATTAAGATGAGTGTGAGGATTAAGGTTAGGGTTAGATTGAGGTTTAGGGTTAGGTTGTGGGTTAGGGTTAGTGTGAGTGTTAGTGTTAGGGTTCGGTTTAGTGTTAGGTTTAGGGGGAGGGTTAGGGTCAGGTTTAGGCTTAGGGTTAGTATTAGGGTTAGGGTTAGGTTAAGGGTTAGGGTTAAGGTGAGGGTGAGGGTGAGTGTTAGGGTTAGTGTTAGGCTTAGGCTGAGGGTGAGGGTGGGGTTGAGGATTAGTTTTCGTGTGATGGTTAGGTTTAGGATTAGGGTGAGGGTTAGGATAAGGGTTAGGGTTAGGATTAGGGTTAGGGTGAGATCTAGGATGAGGGTGAGGAATAGGGTTAGGGTTAGGGTGAGGTTTAGGATTAAGGTGAGGGTTAGGGTTAGTGTGAGTGTTAGTGTTAGGTTTATGTTTAGTGTTAGGTTTAGGGGGAGGGTTAGGGTCAGGCTGAGGGTTAGGGTTAGTGTTAGGGTTAGGGTTAGGGTGATGGTTAGGGTTACGGTTAGCTTGAAGGTTAAGATGAAGTTTAGGGATAGGGTGAGTGTTAGGGTAAGGGTGATGGTAAGGGTAAATTTGAGGGTTAGGCTGAGGTTGAGGTTTAAGATAAGGGTGAGGGTTACGGTTAGGGTGAGTGTTAGGTTAAGGTTGAGGGTTAGGTATTAGGGTGAGGGTTAGATTGAGGAGTAGGTTTAGGGTTAGTGTGTGGTTTAGGGTTAGGATGAGGGTTAGGGTTAGGTGAGGGTAAGGGTTAGAATTAGGGTTAGGGTGAGGGCTATGGTTAGGGTGAGTGTTAGGGTTATGGTTAGGGTGAGGTTTAGGCTTATGGTGAGGTTTAGGGTTAGTGTAAGGGTTAGTGTTAGGGATAGGGATAGTGTTATGGTGAGGGTAAGTGTTAGGGTGAGGGTTAGGGTTAGGGTGAGGGTTATAGTTTGGGTGATGGTTAGGGCTAGGGTTAGGGTTATTGTTAGATTTAGGTTTAGTGTTACGTTGAGGGTGAGGGTGAGGGTGAGGATTACTGTAAATGTGAGTGTTAGGGTTAGGGTAAGGGTTAGGGTTAGGGCTAGGGTGAGGGTGTGGTTTAGTTTGAGGATTAGTTTTAGGGTTAGTGTGAGGTTTAATGTGAGGATGAGAGTTAGGGTTAGGGTGAGGCCTAGGGTGAGTGTGAGGGTTAGGATTAGGTTTAGGGTGAGTGTGAGAGTTAGGGTGAGTGTTAGGGTTAGCCTTAGTTTTAGGCTGAGGGTGTGCAAGAGGGTGAGGGTTAGGGTTAGTGTGAGGGTTAGGGTTTGGGTTATGGTGAGGTTTAGTGTTAGGGTTAGGGTTAGAGTTGGGGTTAGGGTAAGGGTAAGGTTTAGGGGTAGAGTTGGAGTTAGGGTGAGGGTTAGGTTGAGGGTGAGGTTTAGTATTATTGTTAGGGTTAGGGTTATTGTTAATATTATGTTTAAGGTTACCTTTGCAGTGATGGTGAGGCTGAGGGTGATGGTTAAGGTTCGGATTAGGGTTAGGGTTAGGTTTAGGGTTAGGATTAGTGTTATTGTTAAGCTTAGGTTTAGAATTATGGTGAGGGTGAGGGTGAGGGTGAGGGTTGGTCTTAGGGTTAGGTTGAGGGTGTGGGTTAGGTTTAGGGTGAGGGTGAGTGTGAGGGTTAGGGTTAGTGTTAGGGTTAGGATGAAGGTTAGTGTGAGGGTTAGTGTTAAAGTTAGCGTGTGGGTGAGGGTTAGGGTTAGGGTGATGCTTAGGGTCAGGGAGAGGGTTAGCATTAGGGTTAGTGTGAGGGTTAGGGTGAGGGTGACAGTAAGGGTAAAGTTGAGGGTTAGGCTGAGAGTGAGGATTACGGTAAATGTGAGGGTTAGGGTTACCGTTATGGTGAGGGTTAGGGTTAGGGGTAGTGTGAGGGTGAGGGTAAGATTGAGGATTAGTGTTAAGGTGAGGTTTAGGATGAGGATGAGTGTAAGGGTTAGGGTTAGGGTTATTGTTAATTTTAGGTTTAGGGTTATGTTTATGGTGAGGGTGAGGGTGAGGGTTAGGGTTAGGGTTAGGGTGAGTTTTAGAGTTAGGATTATGTTAGAGTTATGGTTAGGGGGAGGTTGTGGTTTAGGGTTAGATTTAGGCTTAGGGTGATGGTTAGGGTTAGGGTTAGTGTTAGGTTAGGGTTAGGGTGAGTGTGTGTGTTAGGGTTAGGTTTAGTTTTAAGCTTAGTGTTAGGCTGAGAATAAGGTTGAGGGTGAAGGTTAGGGTTAGGGTGAGGGTAGGGATTACAGTTAGGGTGAGCGTTAGGATGTGGGTTAGGGTTAGGATTAGGGTTAGGGTGATGGCTAGGGTGAGGGTGAGGTTTAGGTTTAGGGTTAGGGTGAGGTTTAGTGTTAGGGTTAGGTTGAGGTTGAGTGTTAGAGTTAGGGTTAGGATGAGGTTTAGGGATCAGGTTAGTGTTAGGGTTAGGGTTAGGGTGAGTGATAGTGTTAGGGTGAGGGTTATGGTTATGGTTAGGATTAGGATTAGGGTTAGGGTGAGGGTGAGTGTGTGGGTTAAGGTTAGGTTTAGTGTTAGGCTTAGGGTTAGGCAGAGGGTGAGGTTGAGGCTGAGGGTTTGGTTTAGTGTGAGTCTTTGGGTTACAGTGAGGGTTATGATTAGGGTGACGGTTACGGTTAGGTTTAGGGTTAGGTTGGGGGCTACTTTGAGTGTGAGGTTTAGGGTTAGGGTTAGGGTGAAGTTTATGGTGAGGGTGAGGTTTAGGGTTAGGGTTAGGCTGAGGTTTAGGGTTATAGTTAGGTTTAGGTTTAGGGCGAGTGTGAGGTTTAGGGTAAGATTTAGGGTTAGGGTGAGGGTTAGGGTGAGGTTTAAGGTTAGAGTTAGGGTTATGGGGGAGGGTTAGTTTGAGGGTTACATTTAGGGTGAGGGCTAGGTTGAGGGTGAGGGTTAGGGTTAGTGTTAGGCTTAGGCTTATGTTTAGGCTGAGGGTGAGGTTGAGGGTGAGGGTTAGGGTTAGGGTGAGTTTAGGGGTACGGTTAGGTTGAAGGTTAGCATGAGGTTTAGGGATAGGGTGAGGGATAGGTTGTTGGTGATGGTAAGCGTAAAGTTGAAGGTTAGGCTGAGGGTCAGGGTAAAGATAAGGGTGAGAGTTAGGGTTAGGGTGAGGGTTAGGGGTTAGGGTGAGTGTGAGTGTTACATTGAGGATTAGGGTTAGGGTTAGTGTGAGGTTTAGGGTGAGGATGATGTTAGGGTTAGAGTGAGGGTTAGGGTTAGAATTAGGGTTAGGATGAGGGCTAGGCTGAGTGTGAGGGTAAGGGTTAGGTTAGGGTTATGGTGAGTTTTAGGGTTAGGGTGAGGGTTGGCGTTAGTGTGAGGGTTAGTGTTATGGTTAATGTTAGTGTTAGGGTGAGGGTAAGTGTTAGGGTGAGGGTTAGGGTTAGGGTGAGGGTTATAGTTAGGGTGAGGGTTAGGGTTAGGATGAGGGTTAGGGTTATTTTTATTTTTAGGTTTAGGGTTACATTCAGGGTGAGGGTGAGTGTGAGGGTTAGGTTTAGAGTTAGGGTGAGGTTTAGGTTTAGGATTAGCAGTAGAGTTAGGGTTAGGGTGAGGGTGAGGTTTAGCGTTAGAGTTAGGCTTAATGTGAGGGTTAGTGTGAGGATTAGTGTTAAGGTTAGTGTTAGGTTAGCGTTAGGGTTAGGTTTATTGTGAGGGTAAAGGTTAGAGGGACTGTTAGGGTTAGGATTAGGGTTAGGGTGAGGTTGAATGTGTGGGTTAGGTTTAGGTTTAAAGTTAGGCTTAGGGTTAGGCTGAGGCTGAGGCTGAAGGTGAGGGATAGGGTTAGGTTAGGGTTAGGTTTAGGGTAAGGTTGAGAGTTAGGATGAGGTTTAGGATTAGGGTTAGGTTGAGGGTGAGTGTGTGGGTTATGGTGCAGTTTAGGATTAGGGTTAGGGTTAGAGTTAGGGTTATGGTAAGGGTGAGGTTTAGGGGTACAGTTGGGGTTGGGGTGAGGGTTAGGGTGAGGGTTAAGGTTAGTGTGAGTGTTAGGGTGGTGGTGAAGGTAAGAGTAAATGTTAGGGTTGGGCTGAGGGTGAGAGTTACTGTAAGGCTGAGGGTTAGTGTTAGGGTGAGGATTAGGTTTAGGGGTAGTGTGAGGGTGAGGTTTAGATTGAGGATTAGTGTTAGAATTAGGGTGAGGTTTAGGGTGAGGATGAGGGTTAGGGTTAGGGGTATTGTTAGTGTTATATTTAGGGTTATGTTTGCGATGAGGGTGAGGCTGAGTGTGAGGTTTATGGTTAGGGTTAGGTTTAGGGTTAGGAGTTGGGTTAGTGTTATTGTTAAGGTTAGGGTTAGAGTTACAGTGAGGGTGAGGTGAGGGTTAGGGTTAGGTTGAGGTTTATGATGAGGTTTAGGGTTAGGGTTAGGTTGAGGGTGAGGTTTAGGTTTAGAATTAGGTTTCGGGGGAGGGTTATGGTGAGGGGTAGGGTTAGGGTTAGTTTTAGTCTTAGTGTGAGGGTGAGGGTTAGGTTGATGTTTTGGAATAGGCTTAGGGTTAGAATTATGGGTTAGGGTAAGGGTGAGTGTGAGGGTTAGGTTTAGGCTTAGGCTTAGGGTTAGGTTGAGGGTGAAGATAGGTGTGAATGTTAGGGTTATGGTGAGGGTGAGGATTAGGTTTAGGTTGAGGTTTAGGATTTGGGTTAGGATTAAGGTGAGGGTTAGGGTTAGGGTTAGGGTGATGGTTAGGATTAGGATTAGGGTTAGGGTGAGGGTGAGGGTTAGGATTAGAGTTAAGGTTAGGGTTATTGTTAATGTTATGGTTAAGGTTACCTTTGCAGTGATGGTGAGGCTGAGGGTGAAGTTTAGGATTAGGATTACGGTTAGGGTTAGGTTTAGGGTTAGGATTAGTGTTATTGTTAAGCTTTTGGTTAGAGTTATGCTGAGGGTGAGGGTGAGGGTTCGGGTTCGGGTTCGGGTTAGGGTGAGGTTTATGGTTAGGCTTAGTGTGAGGTTTAGGGTGAGGATGAGGGTTAGGGTTAGGGTGAGGGCTAGGTTGAGGGTGAGGGTAAGGGTTAGGGTGAGGTTTAGGGTTAGGGTTATGGTTAGGATTAGTGTGAGGGTTAGTGTTAGGGGGAGAGTTAGTGTAAGGGTGAGGGTTAGGGTTAGGGTTAGAGTTAGGATTAGGGAAAGGGTTAGAGTGAGGGTTACGGTGAGGGATAGTTTGAGGTTTAGGGTTAGGGTTAGGGTTAGGGTTAGGATTAGGGTTAGGGTGAGGGTGAGTGTGAGGGTTAGGGTTAGGCTTCGGCTTAGGCTTAGGGTTAGGCTGAGGGTGAGGGTTGGGGTGAGGATTAGTTTTTGGGTGATGGTTAGGGTTACGATTAGGGTGAGGGTTAGGATGAGCATTAGGGTTAGGATTAGTGTTAGGGTGAGGGCTAAAGTGAAGGTGAGGGTGAGGATTAGGCTTAGGCTTAGGCTTAGGGATAGGCAGAGGTTGACGTTGAGGGTGAGGGTTAGGGTTATGGTGATGGTTAGGTTTACAGTTAGGTTGAAGGTTAGCATGAGGTTTAGGGATAGGGTGAGGGTTAGAGTGAGGGTGATGGTAAGGGTAAATTTGAGGGTTAGGCTGAGGGGGATGGTTAAGATAAGGGTGAGGGTTAGGGTTAGGGTGAGGGTTAGGGTAAGGGTGAGGTTTAGGGTTTATTGTGAGGGTGAGGGTTATTTTGAGGATTAGGTTTAGGTTTAGTGTGAGGTTTAGGGTGAGGATGAGGGTTAAGGTTAGGGTGAGGGTTAAGGTTAGAGTTAGTATTATTGTTAGGGTTAGGGTTAGATTTACGGTGAAGGTGAGGTTGCGGGTCCTAGTTAGGGTTAGGTTTAGGGTGAGGTTTAGAGTTAGGGTTGGAGATAGGGTTAGGTTGAGGGTGATGTTTAGGGTTAGAGTTCGGGTTATTTTTAGGGTTGGGCTTAGGGTTAGGCTGAGGGTGAGAGTGGGCGTAAGGATTAGGTTTGGGGTTAGGTTTAGGGTTAGAGTTAGCGCTAGCTTTAGGTTAGGGATTAGGGTTAGGGTGAAGGTGAGGGTGAGTGTTAGGGTTAGCCTTAGGCTGAGCGTGAGGGTGGGGGTGAGGATTAGATTTCGTTGAGGATTAGTGTGAGGTTGAGGGTTAGAATTAGGGTTAGGGTGAGGTTTAGGGTTAGTGTTAGTGTTAGGGGTAGGGTTAGGCTGAGGGTGAGTGTTAGAGTGAGTTGTAGGGTTAGGGTTAGGCTTAGGATTAGGCTGAGGGTGAGGGTGAGTGTGAGGTTTAGGGTTAGGGTGAAGGGGAGGTTTAGGCTTACAGTTAGTGTTAGTGTGAGGGTTAGTGTGAGGTTTAGTGTTAGGGTTAGGGCATGGGTGAGGGTTAGGTTTAGGGTGATGCTTAGGGTTACGGTCAGAGTGAGGGTTAGGATGAGGGTTAGGGTTAGTGTGAGGGGTGGGGTGAGGGTGAAAGTAAGGGTAAAGTTGAGGGTAACCTGAGAGTGAGGATTACGGTAAATGTTAGTGTTAGGGTTATGGTGAGGGTTAGGGTTAGGGTTAGGGTGAGGGTGTGGTTTAGATTGAGGATTAGTTTTAGGGTTAGTGTGAGGCTTAGGGTGAGGATGAGGATTAGGGTTAGGGTGAGGGCTAGGTTGAGGGTGAGGGTTAGGGTTAGGGTTAGGGGGAGTGTTACAGTTAGGGTGATGGTTAGGGTTAGTGTGAGGGTTAGTGTAAGGGATAGGGTTAGTGTTAGGGTGAGGGTAAGTGTTAGGGTGAGGGTTAGGTTTCGGGTGAGGGTTATGGTTAGAATGAGGGTTAGGGATAGGGTTAGGGTTATTGTTAGGGTTAGTGTTCGTGTTAGGATGAGGGTTAGGGTTAGCATTAGGTTTAGGGTGAGGACAAGGGTGAGGGTGAAGTTTAGGGTTTCAGTCAGGCTTAGATTTAGGGTTAGGCTGAGGCTGAGGGTGAGGTTGAGTGTTAGGGTTAGCGTGATGGTTAGGGTTACAGTTAGACTTAGGGTTAGCATGAGTGTTAGGGTTAGGGTGATGGTTAGGTGAGTTTGACTGTAAGGGTAAAGGTGATTATTAGGGTTAGGGTGAGGGTTAGGGTGAGGATTAGGGTAAGGGTTAGGGTGAGGGTGAGGTTTAGATTGAGTATTAGTGTTAGGGTTAGTGTGTGGTTTCGGGTGAGGATGAGGGTTAGGGTTAGGGTGGGGGCTAGGGTGAGGTTGAGGGATAGAGTTAGGTTGAGGTTTAAATTTAAGGTGATTTTTAGGGTTAGTGTGAGGGTAAGTGTTAGGATTAGTGTTAGTGTTAGGGTGAGGGTGAGGGTGGTTAGCTTTAGGCTTAGTGTTAGGTTTTGGGTTATTGTTAGGGTTGGGATTAGGGTTAAAGATACTGTGAGGGTGAGCGTGATGGTTAGGGTTAGGGTTAGTGCTGGGGTTAGGGTTAGGGTGAGGTTTAGGTTGAGTTTTAGGGTTAGGGTTCGGGTTAGATTTAGGATTAGGCTTATGGTGTGGGTGAGTGTGAGGGTTAGGGTTACGTTAGGCTTAGCCTTAGGGTTAGGCTGAGGGTGAGGGTGGGAATGAGGATTAGGTTTAGGGTGATGGTTAGGTTTAGGGTTAGGTTTAGGGTTAGGGTTAGGGTTAGGATTAGGTTTAGGGTGAGGGCTAGGGTGAGGGTGAGGGTTAGGCTGAGTGTTAGGCTGAGTCTGAGGGTGAGGATGAGGGTTAGGGTTTGGGTGAGGTTAAGAATGAGGATTAGTTTTAGGGTTAGTGTGAGGTTTAGGGTGAGGATGAGGGTTAGGTTTAAGGTGAGGGCTTGGGTGACGTGAAGGTTAGGTTTAGGTTGAGGTTTAGGGTTAGGGTAATGGTTAGGGTTAGTGTGAGGATCAGTGTTAGGGTTAGGCTTAGTGTTAGGGTGAGGTTAAGTGTTAGGATGAGGGTTAGGTTTAGGGTGAGGATTATGGTTAGAATGAAGTTCAGGGTTAGGTATAGGGTTAATTTTAGGGTTAGCGTTAGAGTTATGGTTACGGTGAGGGTGAGGGTTAGGGTTAGGTTTAGCGTGAGGTTTATGTTAAGGGTTAGGGTTAGAGTTAGGATTAGGGTGGGCATGAGATTTAGGGTTAGAATTAGCATTAGTGTTAGTTTTAGGTTTAGGGTGCGGGTTAGTGTGAGGGTTAGGGTTAGGCTTAAGCTTACGGTTAGGCTTAGGCTTAGGACGAGCGTGAGGGTGAGGGTTAGAGTTAGGGTTAAGGTGAGGGTTAGGGTTAGGGTTAGGGTGAGGCTTAGGATGAGGTGTAGGGTTAGGATTAGGGTTAGGGTGATCGCTAGGGTGGTGGTTAGTGTGAGGGATAGGGTTAGGGATAGGGATAGGTTTAGGATTAGGTTTAGATTGAGGGTGAATGTGAGGGTTAGGTTTAGGGTTAGGGTTAGGCTTAAGGTTAGGGTGAGTGTTAGGGTAAGTGTGAATGTTAGAGTTATGGTGAAGGTTATGGTTATGGTGAGGGTTAGAGTTAGGTTTAGGTTTAGGATTAGGGTGAGGTTTAGGGTGAGGATGAGGTTTAGGGTTAGGGTTAGGGTGTGGTTTAGGGTTATTGTTAGGGTTATTGTTAGGGCGATGGGGAGGGTTAGGGTTAGAGTTAGGGTTAGTTGAGGGTTAGGTGAGGGTTAGGGTTAGTGTTAGTGTTAGGAGTAGGGTTAGGATGAAGGTTAGGGTGAGGGTGAGGGTTAGGGTAAGGGTTAGGATTAGGATTAGGGTTAAGGTGAGGGTGAGTTTGAGGGTTAGTGTTAGGGTTAGGGTTAGGTTTAGGTTTAGGGTTAGGGTGAGGGTGAGGGTTAGGGTTAGGGTTATGTTTAGAGTGAGGGTTATGGTGAGGGTTATGGTGAGGGTGAGGGTTAGGATTAGCGTTAGGGTATGTGCTAGGATGAGCAATAGGGTTAGGGTTAGGGTGAGGGTTAGAGTGAGGGTTAGGGTTAGGGTTAGTTTTAGGGTTAGGGTTGGTGTTAGGTTTAGGATTAGGGTTACGGTGACTGTGAGTTTGACAGTTAGGGTTAGGATTAGTATTAGGTTTAGGGTTAGGCTGAGGCTGAGTGTGAGGGTGAGGGTTAGATTTAGGGTGAGGGTTTGGTTCAGTGTTAGAGTGAGTGTTAGGGTGAGGGTTAGGGTTAGAATTAGGGTTAGGGTTAGCGTTAGGTTTAGGTTTAGCGTGAGGTTTAGCTTTAGGCTTATGGTCAGGGTTAGGGTTAGTGTGAGGGTTTGGGTTAAGGTTAGAGTTACGGTGAGGGTGAGGTTTAAGTTTAGGTTTCGGGTTATGATTAT
Source organism: Dipodomys merriami (assembly GCF_024711535.1). Taxonomy (NCBI): domain Eukaryota; kingdom Metazoa; phylum Chordata; class Mammalia; order Rodentia; family Heteromyidae; genus Dipodomys; species Dipodomys merriami. The sequence goes on along the minus strand of NW_027206335.1, from coordinate 2,262,157 downwards.
TCTTAGGGTTAGGGTTAGGGTTAAGATTAAGGTAAGGGTGAGGGGTAGGGTGATGTTGAGTGTTAGGATTAGGGTTACGATGAGGTTTAGTGTTAGGGTTAGTGTTAGGGTGAAGGTGAGGTTTAGGGTTATTGTTAGGGTTAGGTTTAGGGTTAGTGTGAGTGTTAGGGTTAGGTTTAGTGCTATGTTTAGGGTTATGTTGAGGACTAGTGTGAGGTTGAGGGTTAGGGTTAGGCTTAGGCTTAGGCTTACGGTTAAGCTGAGGGTGAGGGTGAGGGTGAGGGTTAGGTTTAGGCTTAGGCTTAGGCTTAGGGTTAGGCTGATTTTGAGTGTGACTATTAGGGTTAGGGTTTGTGTTAGGGTTATGCTTAGTGCTAGGCGGAGGGTGAGGGTGAGTGTGAGAGTGAGGGTTATGTTTAGGGTGAGGGTGAGGTTTAGGGTTAGGGTTAGCGTTAGGGCGCGGGTTAGTGTGAGGGTTAGGGTTAGTGTTACGGTTACGGTGAGGGTGAGAGTGAGTGTGAGGTTTATGGTTAGCCTTAGGCTTAAGCTTATGCTTTGGCAGAGCTTGAGGGTGAACGTGAGGGTTAGGGTTACGGTGATTGTTAGGGTTTTAGGGTTATGGTGAGGGTTAGCGTTAGGGTTTGGGTGAGGTTTTGGGTGAGGTTTAGGTTTAGGATTAGGGCTAGGGTGAGTGCTAGGGTGAGGGTGAGGGTTAGAGTTAGGTTTAGTGTTATTTTTAGTGTTATGGTTAGGTTTAAATTTACAGTGAGGGTGAGGCTGAGGGTGAGGGTTAGGTTTAGGGTTAGGGTGAGATTTAGGTTAGGGTTAGGGTAAGGTTTAGGGTGAGGGTTTGGGTTAGGATTAGGGTTACGGTAAGGGTGAGTGTTAGGGTTAGTGTGAGGGTTAGTGTTATTGTTAGGGTTATAGATAGGGTGAGGGTTAGGATGAAGTTGATGGTTAGGGTCAGGTTTAGCTTTAGGGTTACAATTTGGATTAGATTTAGTGTTAGGGTGAGTGCTTGGGTTAGGCTTAGAGTTAGAGTTAGGCTTAGCGTTAAGCTGAGGGTGAGGGTGAGGGTGAGGTTTAGGGTTAGGGTTTGGGTTAGGTTTAGCGTTTGGGTGAGAGTTAGGGTTCGGGTTAAGTTTAGGTTTAGGGTGAGGGTTAGGGTTAGGGTTATGGTGAGGTTGAGGGTTAGGGTTAGGTTTATGGTTAGTGTTAGGATTATGGTTAGGGTGAGAGTTAGGATGAGGATTAGGGTTAGGATTAGTGTTAGGGTGAGTGCTAGAATGAGGGTGAGGTTAAGGTTAGTGTTAGATTGAGATTTAGGGTTAGGGTGAGGGTTAGGATGAGAGTTAGGGTGAGGGTTAAGGTTAGGGTTAGGGTGAGGACTAGAATGAGGGTGATGTTTAGGGTTAGGTTTAGGGTGAGGGTGAGGTTTAGGGTTAGAGTTAGGGTTAGGGCTTGGGATAGGCTGAGGGATAGGATTAGGGTTAGTGTTAGGGTTAGGGTTAGCTTGAGGATTAGTGTTAGTGTGAGGGTTACGTTTAGGGTTAGGATTAGGATTAGGGTTAGGGTGAGGGTGAGTATGAGGGTTAGGGTTAGTTTTAGGCTTAGGGATAGGCTGAGGGTGAGGGTAAGGTTGAGGGTTAGGGTTAGGGTTAGGGTGAGGGTGAGATTTAGGTTTAGAGTTAGTGTTAAGTTGAGGGTTAGTGTGAGGGTTAGTATTAGGGTTAGGGTTAGGGTGAGGGTTAGGGTGAGGGTTAGGGTTAGGGATAGGGTTAGGTTTAGGATTAGGTTTTGGGTGAGGGTGAGTTTGATGGTTATGGTTAGGGTTGGGATTAGGCTTAGGGTTAGGCTGAGGGTGAGGGTGAGGGTTAGTGTTAGGGTGAGGGTTAGGTTTAGTGTTAGGGTGAGGGTTAGGATGAGGGATAGGTTTAGGATTAGAGTTAAGGTTAGGGCTAGCAGGAGAATGAGGGTTAGGGTTAGGGTTAGGGTGAGGTTTAGGGTTAGGGTTAGGTTTAGGTATTGGGTGACGTTTATTGTGTATTGGGTAAGGGTATTTTGTATTAGGTATTGGGTAAGGGTTATTGTGAGGGTGAGGGTTAGGGTTAGGTTGAGGGTTAGGATTAGGTCTAGGTTTAGGGTGAGGGTTAGTGTTAGGGTGAAGGTTAGCATGAGGGTTCGGGTTAGGATTAGGTTTAGGATGAGGGCTAGAGTGAGGCTGAGTGTTAGGGTTAGGTTTACAGTGAGGTTTAGGTTTAGGGTTAGGTTTAGGGTTAGGGTGAGGTTTAGGGTGAGTGTCACGGTGATGGTCAGGGTTAGGGTTAGGGTGAGGGTTAGAACTTGGTTCAGTGTTAGGATGCGGGTTAGGTTTAGGGTTAGGGTGAGTGTTAGTATGATGGTTAGGGTTACAATTTGGGTTAGGGTGAGGGCTAGGTTGAGGGTGAGGTTTAGTGTTAGGGTTATGGTGAGGTTTAGGGTTAGGGTTAGGGGTAGCGTTAGGGTTCGGGTTACAGTGAGGGTGAGGGTTAGGTTTGGGGTGAGGGTTAGTGTGAGGACTAAGGGGAGGGTTAAGATTAGGGTTAGGGTTAGGATTAGGGTGAGGGTTAGGTTGAGGTTTAAGTTTAGGGTTAGGTTTAGGGTTAGGAACAGGGTGAGGGTGAGGGTGAGTGTGAGGGTTAGTGTTAGAGTTAGGCTTAGGTTAGGGTTAGGCTGTGGGTGAGGGTGGGGATGAGGATTAGTTTTAGAGTGATGGTTCCGGTTTTGGTTAGGTTGAGGGCTAGGATGAGGGTTAGGGTTTGGATTAGGGTTAGGGTGAGGACTAGTTTGAGTGTGAGGTTAAGGGTTAGGTTTAGGCTTAGGCTTAGGTTTAGGCTGAGTCTGAAGGTGAGGGTGAGGGTTAGGTTTAGGGTGATGGTTAGAGTTACGGTTAGGGTGAGGGTTAGGATGAGGTTTAGGATTGGAGTGAGCGTAAGGATGAGGGTGACAGTAAGTGTAAAGGTGAGAGTTAGGCTGAGAGTGAGTGTTATGTTTAGGGTGAGATTTCGGGTTAGGGTTAGGTTGAGGGTGAGGGTTAGATTGAGGATTAATGTTAGGGTTAGTGTGAGTTTTAGGGTGAGTATGAGGGTTAGTGATAGGGTGAGGGATAGGGTAAAGTTGAGGGTTAGGGTTATGGTTAGGGTGAGGTTTAGGTTTAGGGTGATGGTTAGCGTTAGTGTGAGGGTTAGAGTTAGTGTTAGTGTTAGTGTTAGGGTGAGGTTAAGTGTTAGGGTAAGGTTTAGGTTGAGAGTGAGGTTTAGGATTCGGGTTAGCGTTAGGGTTAGGGAGAGGGTGAGGTTTAGGGTTAGAGTTAGGGTTAAGGTGATGGTTAGGTTTAGGGTTAGGGTTACTGTTAGGATTAGGTTTAGGGTGAGGTTTAGTGTGGGGGTGGGGGTTAGCGTTAGGGTTAGGATTAGGGTTAGGGTTAAGGTGAGGGTGAGTGTGAGGGTTAAGGTTAGGGTTAGGATTAGGATTAGAATTAGGGTGAGGGTGAGTGTGAGGGTTACTGTTAGGGTGAGTGTTGGGTTTAGGGTTAGAGTGAGGGTTAGGGTCTGGGTTAGGCTTAGGCCTAGGGTTTGATTATGGCCTGGTTTGAGGGTGAGGGTTAGGGTTAGGGTTAGGGTGAGGGTTAGGGTGCGGGTGACGGTAAGGCTAAAATTTAGGGTTAGGCTGAGGTTGAGAGTTACTGTAAGGGTTAGGGTTACGGTTAGGGTGAGGGATAGGGGAAGGGGTCGGGTGAGTGTGAGGGTTAGATTTAGGATTAGTGTTAGGATTAGGGTGAAGTTTAGGGTGAGGATGAGTGTTAGGGTTAGGGTTAGGGTTATTTTTAGTGTTATAGTTAGGGTTAAGTTTGCGGTGAGGGTGAGGCTGAGTGTGAGGTTTATGGTTTGGGTTAGGTTTAGGGTTAGGTTTAGGGTTAGTGTTATTGTTATGGTTAGGGTTAGAGTTAGAGTGAGTGTTAGGGTGAGGGTTTGGGTTAGAGTGAGGTTTACGGTGAGGTTTAGGGTTAGGGTTAGGTTGAGGTTGACATTTAAGGTTGGAATTAGGTTTAGGGGGAGGGTAAAGGTGAGGGGTAGGGTTAGGGTTAGTGTTAGTCTTAGGGTGAGGGTGAGGGTTAGGTTGAGGTTTAGGGATAGGCTTAGGGTAGGATTAGGGTTAAGGTGAGGGTGAGTGTGAGGGTTAGCGTTAGGCTTAGGCTAAGGGTTAGGTTGAGGGTGAAGGTAGGTGTGTGGGTTAGGGTTACAGTGAGTATTAGAATTATTGTTTGGGTGAGGGTTAGGATTTGGGTTAGGATTAAGGTGAGGATGAGGGTTAGGGTTAGGGTGAGGGTTAGGATTTGTATTATGGTTAGGGTAAGGGTGAGGGTTACAATTAGGGTTAGGATTAGGGTGAAGGTGAGGGTTAGGATTAGGGTTAGTGTTATTGTTATTGTTATGGTTAAGGTTACCTTTGCTGTGATGGTGAGGCTGAGGGTGAGGATTAGGGTTAGGATTAGGGTTAGGGTTAGGTTTGGAGTTAGGATTAGTGTTATTGTTAAGGTTAGGGTTAGAGTTATGGTGAGGGTGAGGGTGCGGGTGAGGGTGAGGGTTAGGTTTAGGGTTTGGGTGAGATTTAGGGTTAGGGTGAGGATTAGGGTTAGGGTGATGGTGAGGTTTAAGGTTAGAGTTATGGTTAGGGGGAGAGTTAGGGTGAGGGTTAGGTTGAGGTTGAGGGTTAGGGTTAGTGTTAGGTTAGGGTTAGTGTGTGGGTTTTTGTGAGGGTTAGGTTTACTATTAAGGTTAGGGTGATGGTGAGTGTGTGGGTTAGGGTTAGGTTTAGGGTTAGGCTTAGGTTTAGGCTGAGAGTGAGGTTGAGTGTGAGGGTTAGGGTTAGGGTAAGAGTTAGTTTAGGATTAGTGTTAGGGTGTCAGCTAGGGTTAGGGTGAGGTTTAGGGTAAGGGTTAGTTTGAGGTTTAGTGTTAGGTTTAGGTTGAGGGTGAGGTTGCTTGTTAGAATTAGGGTTAGTGTTAGGGTTAAGTTTAGGGTGAGTGATAGGGTTACGTTGAGGATTATGGGTATGGTTAGAATTAGGATTAGGGTTAGGGTGAGTGTTAGTGTGTGGGTTAGTGTTAGGTTTAGGGTTAGACTTAGGGTTAGGCTGAGAGTGATGTTGAGGGTGAGGGTTATGGTTAGTGTGAGTTTTAGGGTTATATTTAGTGTGAGGGTTTCGGTTAGGGTTAGGGTTAGGGTGAGGGCTAATTTGAAGGTGAAGTTTAGGTTTAGGGGTAGGGTGAGGTTTAGGGTGACGGTGAGGTTTAGTGTTAGGGTTAGGCTGAGGTTTTGGGTTAGGGTTAGGTTTAGGTTTAGGGCGAGTGTGAGGTTTAGGGTTAGAGTTAGGTTCAGGGTAAGGGTTAGGGTGAGGTTTAGTGTTAGTGTTAGTGTTAGGGTTAGGGTTAGGCTGAGGGTGAGGGTGAGTGTGAAGGTTAGGCTTAGGGTTAGGCTTAGGTTTATTCTGAGGGTGAGGGTGAGGTTGAGGGTTAGGGTTGGAGTGAGGGTGAGGTGTAGGCTTAGATTTAGTGTTAGTGTGAGGGTTAGTGTGAGGGTTAGTGTTAGGGTTAGGCTTAGGGTTAGGGTCAGGGTTAGGGTTAGGGTTTGGTTTAAGGTGAGGGTGAGGCTGAGGATTAGGGTTAGGTTTAGGGTTAGGGTTAGGGTTAGGTTTAGAGTTAGCGTTAGGGTTAGTGTTACTGTGAGGGTTAGGGTTAGGGTTAGGGTTAGGCTTCGGTTTGGGCTGAGAGTGAGGGTCAGGGTTAGGGTTAGGTTTTGGGTTAGGGTGAGGTTGAAGCTGATGATTAGTGTTAGATTTATGGTTAGGGTTAGGGTTAGGTTTAGGGTTAGGGCTATGTTTAGGGTTATGGTGGGTGTTAGGTTTAGGGTAAGGGTTAGGCTTAGGGTTAGGGATAGAGTTAGGGTTAGGGTGAGGTTGAAGCTGATGATTAGTGTTAGATTTATGGTTAGGGTTAGTGTTAGGTTTAGGGTTAGGGCTATGTTTAGGGTTATGGTGGGTGTTAGGTTTAGGGTAAGGGTTAGGCTTAGGGTTAGGGATAGAGTTAGGGTTAGGGTGAGGGTGAGGGTTAGGGTTAGAATTAGGGTTAGGGGCAGGGTTAGGTTGAGGTTTAGGTTTAGGTTGATGGTTCGGGTGAGGGTGCGGGTGAGGGTTAGGGTTAGGGTTAGGGTGGGTTTTTGGCTAGGGTTAGGGTTTGGGTGAGGGTAATGGTGAAGTTTAGGGTTAGAATTAGGGTTCAGGAGAGGGTTAGGGTGAGGGTTAGGAATAGGGTTATTGTTAGGGTTAGGGTGAGGGTGAGGGTGAGGTTGAGTTTTAGAGTTAGGTTTAGGGTTAGGGTTAGTGTGAGGGTTAGTGTTAGGGTTAGGGTTAGGGTTAGAGTGAGGGTAAGTTTTAGGGTGAGGGTTTGGATTAGGGTGAGGGTGAGGGTTAGGTTTAGGGTTAGGGTGAGGTTTAGGGTTTGGGTTATAATTAGAGTGAGGGTTAGTGTGAGGGTGAGGTTTAGGGTTGAGTTGGGAGAGGGGGAGGGGGAGGGTTAGGTTGAGGTTTAGGTTTAGGGTCAGTGTTAGTGTTAGGGTTAGGTTTAGAGTTAGGGGGAGGGTTAGGGTTAGTGTTAGTGGTAGGATTAGGGTTAGCATGTGGGTAAGGTTTAGTCTTAGAATTAGGGTGAGGGTGAGGATGAGGGTTAGGGTAAGGGTGAGTGTTAGGGTTCAGTTTACGATTAGGATTAGGGTTAGGGTTAGGGATAGTGTTAGGGTTAGTGTTTGGATTAGGGTTAGGGTGAGGGTGAGGGTTAGGTTTAGGGTGAGGGTAAGGGTTAGCGTTAGGTTGAGGATTAGTGTTAGGGTTTGGGTTAGAGTTAGGGTTAGGGTGAGGGTGAGGTTTAGGGTTAGAGTTAGGGTTAGGATGAGGGTTAGGTTGAGGGTTAGAATTAGGGTGAGGGTTATGTTGGGTGTGACGGTAAGGGCAAACCTGAGGGTTAGGCTGATGGTGAGGGTTAGGGTAAGGGTGAGAGTAAGGTTTAGGTTGAGTGTTAGGGTTAGGGGAAGGTTGAGGGTGAGGGTTTGATTGAGGATTAGGGTTAGGGTTAGGGCTAGGTTGAGGGTGAGGGTTAGGGTTAGGGTTAGGGTGAAGTTTAGGGTTAGGGTGATGGTTAGGGTTAGTGTGAGGGTTACTATTAGTGTTAGGGTTAGTGTTAGGGTGAGGGTAAGTGTTAGGGTGAGGGTTAGGGTTAGGGTGAGGGTTATGATTAGGGTTAAGGTTAGCGTGAATGTTAGGGGAAGGTTGATGGTTAGGATTAGGGTTAGGGTGAGGGTTAGTTTTAGGTTTAGGCTGAGGGTTATGAGGAGAATTAGGGTTAGGATTAGGGTTAGGGTGAGGGCTAGGGTGAGGGTTAGAGTTAGGGTTAGTGTTAGAGTGAGGTTTAGGGTTAGGGTTAGTGTTAGGGTGAGGGTTTGAATGAGGGTTAAGGTTATGCTGAGGGTGAGGGTTAGGGTTTGGGTGAGATTTAGGGTTAGGATTAGGGTTAGGGTTAGGGTGAGTGTTAGGATTAGGGTTAGGGTTAGCGTTAGGTTCATTGTTAGTATTAGTGTTGTTGTTAGCATTAGGGTTAGAGTTAAGGTGACGTTGAGGGTGAGGGTGAGGGTTAGGGTTAAGGTTAGGGTGAGGTTAAGGGTTAGGGATAGTATTAGGGTTAGAGTGAGAGTGAAGTTTAGGTTTAGATTTGGTTTAGGGGGAGGGTTAGTTCGTGGGTTAGGGTTAGGTTTCATGTTAGGGTTAAGGTTAGTGTTAGGGTTAGAGTAAGTGTTAGGTTGATGGTAAGTTTTAGGGTGAGGGTTAGGGTTAGGGTGAGGGTTATGGTTAGTGTAAGGGTTCGGGTTAGGGTTTGGGTTAGGGTGAGGGTGAGGCTAAGATTAGGGTTAGGTTTAGAGTTAGGGTTAGGGTTAGTTTTAGGGTTAGGGTTAGGGTTAGGCTTAGGCTTAGGCTCAGGGTTAGGCTGAGGGTGAGGGTGAGGGTGAGGGTTAGGGTTTGGGTTAGGGTGAAGGTGAGGTTGAGGATTAGTGTTAGGTTTAGTGTTAGGGTTAGGGTTAGGTTTAGGGTTAGGATTAGGGTTATGGTAAGGGCTAGGGTGAGGGTGAGGTTTAGGGTTAGGTTTAGGGTGAGATTTATGGTTAGGGTTAGTGTTAGGATTAGGGTGACAGTGAGGTTTAGGTTTAGAGTTAGGATTAGGGTGAGGCTGAGGGTGAGGGTTAGGTTCGGGGTTAGTGTTAGGATGAGGGTTAGGGTTAGGGTGAGGGTGAGGTTTAGGGATAGGTTTAGGATTAGGATTAGGGTTAGAGTTAGCCTGAGTGTGAGGGTGAGGGTGAGGGTTAGTGTGAGGATGAGGGTTAGTGTTAGGGTGAGGGCTAGGGTGAGGGTGAGGTTTAGGGATATGGTTAGAGTGAGGGTGAGGGTTGGGTGATGGTTACGGTTAGTCTGAATGTTAGTGTAAGGGTTAGAGTTAGTGTTAGTGTGAGGGTAAGTGTTAAGGTGAGGGTTAGGGTTAGGGTGAGGGTTATTGTTAGTGTTAGGTCAGGGTCAGGGTTAGGGTTAGGGTTAGTGTTATTGTTAGGTTTAGGGTTAGAGTTACGTTGAGGATGAGGGTGAGGGTTTTGGTTAGGGTGAGGTTTAGGGTGAGGTTTTGGGTTAGGGTTAGGGTTAGGGTTAGGGTGAGGGTGAGGTTTAGGGTTAGAGTTAGGGTTAGGGGGAGGTTTAGGATGAGGGTTAGGTTTAGGATTAGGGTTAGGGTAAGGGCTAGGGTCAGGGTGAGTTTTAGGGTTAGGGTTAGGTTGAGGTTAGTGTTAGGGTTAGGGTTAGGGTGAGGGTGAGGTTTAGGGTTAGGGTTAGGGTTAGCGTGAGGCTGAGGGTTAGGATTAGTGGTAAGGTGAGTGTTAGGGTTTGGGGTAGGGTGATGGTTAAGCTGAGGGTGAGGGTTAGGGTTAGGGTTAGGATTAGGATTAGCGTTAGTGTTTCGTGAGTGTGAGTGTTAGGTATAGTATTAGGTTGAGTGTTAGGGTTAGCGTGAGAGTTATGGTTAGGGCTAGAATTACGGTTAAGGTGAGGGTGAGTGTGAAGATTAGGGTTAGGATGAGGTTTAGTGTTTGGTTTAGGGTTAGAGTTAGGCTTAGGTTTAGGGTAAGGTTTAGGGGTAGAGTTAGGGTTAGGGAGGAGGGTTAAGGTGAGGGTTATGGTTAGGGTGAGGGTTAGGTTGGGAGTGATGGTAAGGATAAATTTTAGGGTTGTGCTGAGGGTGAGGGTTACGGTAAGGGTGAGGGTTAGGGTTAGGGTGAGGGTAAGGCTTAGGGTTAGGGTGAAGGTGAGGGTTAGATTGAGGATTAGTGTTAGGGTTAGTGTGAGGTTTAGGGTGAGGATGAGATTTAGGGTTAGGGTGAGGGCTAGCGTGAGGGTGAGGGTTAGGGTTAGTGTGAGGGTTAGTGTTAGGGTTCAGGTTAGTGTTAGGTTGAGGGTTAGGGTTGGGGTTAGTGTTAGTGGTAGGGTTAGGGTTAGGGTTACAGTGAGTCTAAGCCTTAGGTTTGGGTTGGGCTTAGGATGAGATTCATGTTTAGCATTAGGTTTAGAGTTAGGGTTAGTATAAGGTTTAGGCTTAGGGTGAGGTTTAGGGTTAGAGTTAGGGTGAGTGTTAGAGTTAGGTTGAGGTTTATTGTTAGGATTAGGGTAAGGGTTAGGGTTAGGGTTAGGCTTAGGCTTAAGCTAAGGCTTAGACTGAGCATGAGTGTGAAGGTTAGGATTAGGTTTAGGGTTAGGGTTAGGTTGAGGTTTTGGTTTAGGTTTAGGGTTAGGGTGAGGGTTAGGGTGAGGGTTAGGGTTAGGGATAGGGTTAGGTTTAGGATTAGGGTTAGGGTGAGGTTGAGTGTGAGCATTAGGTTTAGGGTTAGGGTTAGGCTTAGGGGTGAGGGTGAGAGTAAGAGTTAGGGTTAGGGTTAAGTTTAGGCTTAGAGTTAGGGTGAGTGTTAGTGTTATGTTTTGGGTTAGGGTGAGGGTGAGGCTGAGAATTTGGGTTAGGTTTAGGGTTAGGTTTACGTTTAGGGTTAGTGTTAGGGTTAGGGTTAGGGTTAGGGTTAAGCTTAGGGTTAGGCTGAGGGTGAGGTTGTGGGTGAGGATTAGATTTAGGCTTAGGGTTAGGCTGAGGGTTAGGGTTATTGTTAGGGTTATGTTTAGGTTTAAGTTTGCGGTGAGGGTGAGGCTGAGGGTGAGTGTTATCGTTAGGGTTAGGTTTAGGGTTAGTGTTATTCTTAGGGTCAGGGTTAGAGTTACGGTGAGGTTGAGGGTGAGGGTGAGGTTTTTGGATAGGGTGAGTTTTAGGGTTAGGGTTAGGGTGAGGGTGAGCGTGAGGTTGAGGGTTAGAGTTATTGTTAGGGGAATTGTTAGGGTGAGGTTTAGGGTTAGGATTAGTGTTTGGGTTCATTTGAGGTTGAAGTTTAGGTTGAGGTTGAGGGATAGGGTTACCTTTAGGATTAGGGTTAGATTGAGGGTGAGTGTGAGGGTTAGGGTGAGGGTTAGGCTTACGCTTACTGTCAGGCTGAGGGTGAGGGTTGGGTGAGGATTAGCGTTAGGGTGATGGTTCGGGTTAGGGTTAGTGTTATTTTTAGGGTTAGGGTTAGAGTTACAGTGAAGGTGAGGGGGAGGGTGAGGGTAAGGGTTAGGGTTAGGGTGGAGGTTAGGTTTATATATACAGTTAGGGGGAGGGTTAGGGTGAGTGTTAGGGTTAGGGTTAATGTTAATATTAGGGTGAGGGTGAGGGTTAGGTTAAGGTTTCGGGTTAGGGTTAGGGTTAGTGTGAGGGTTAGTGTTAGGGTTAGGTTTAGTGTTAGGATGAGGGTAAGTGTTAGGTTGAGGGTATGGGTTAGGGTGAGGGTTATGGTAAGGGTGAGGGTTAGGATTAGGGTTAGGGTTATTGTTAGGGTTAGGTTTAGGGTTATGGTTATTGTGAGGTTGGGGGTTAGGGTTAGGGTTAGGTTGAGGTTTAGGTTGGGTTTAGGGTTATAGTTAGGGTTTGGGTGAGGGTGAGGTTTAGGGTTATAATTAAGGTTAGGGTGAGGTTTAGAGTTAGGGTTAGGGTGATAGTTAGGGGGAGGGTTATGGTTAGTGTTAGGGTTAGGGATAAGATTAGGATTAGATTGAGGGTAAGTGTGTGTGTTAGGGATAGGTCTAGGGTTAGGCTTAGGTTTAGTCTGAGGGTGAGCATGAGGTTGAGGGTTAGGGTGAGGGTTAGGGTTAGGGGGAGGGTTAGTATGAGGGTTAAGGTTAGGATTAGAGTTAGGGTAAGGGCTAGGGTGAGGGTGAGGTTTAGGGTTAGGGTTAGGGTGAGGTTCATGGTCATGGTTAGGGTTAGGGTTAGGGTTAGTGTTTGGGTTATTTTTAGGTTTATGGTTAGGATTTCGGTTAAGGTGAGGATGAGGTTTAGGGTGAGGGTTAGGGTGAGTTTTAGTGTTAGGGTTAGGGTTATAGTTAGGGTTAGGTTGAGGATGACGTTTAAGGTTAGAGTTAGGTTTGGTGTTAGGGTTAGGGTGAACGTTAGGGTTAGGGTTAGTCTTAAGCTTAGGCTGATCATGAGGTTGAGGGTTAGGGTTCCGGTTAGGGTGAAGTTTAGGGCTAGGGTTAGGGGGAGTGTTAGGATGAGTGTCAGAGTTAGTGTTCGGGTTAAGTTTAGGGTTAGGTTGAGGGTTAGTGTAAGGGTTACGTTGAGGGTGAAGGTTAGGTTTAGGTTGAGGGTTAGGTTTAGGGTGAGGGTTAGGGTGAGGATTAGGGTTAGGGTAAGGGTTAGCTTGGGGGTGATGGTAAGGGTAAATGTGAGGGTTAGGGTGAGGTTGAGGATTACAGTGGGGTGAAGGTTAGGGTTTAGGTGAGGGTTAGGGTTAGGGGAAGGGTGAGGGTGAGCGTTAGGTTGAGGATTAGTGTTAGTTATAGTGTGAGCCTTAGGGTGAAGATGAGGGTTAGGGTTAGGGTGTGGGCTAGGGTTAGGGTGAGGGTTAGGTTTAGGTTTAGGGTTAGTGTAACGGTTAGTGTTAGGGTTAGGGTTAGTGTTTGGGTGAGGGTAAATGTTAGGGTGAGGGTTAGGTTTAGGGTGAGGGTTATGGTTAGGTTGATGGTTAGGGTTAGGTTTATTGTTAGGGTTAGGGTTACGGTTACGGTTACTGTGAGGGTGAGGGTGAGGGTTAGGGTTAGGGTTAGGATGAGGTTTAGGTTTAGGGTTACGGTGAGGGTGAGGGTTAGGGTTAGGGTTAGGGTGAGGGTAAATGTTAGGGTGAGGGTTAGGGTTAGGGTGAGCGTTATGGTTATGTTGAGGGTTAGGGTTAGGTTTATTGTTAGGGTTAGGGTTATGGTTACAGTTACGGTGAGGGTGAGAGTGAGGGTTAGAGTTAGGGTTAGCATGAGGTTTAGGTTTAGGGTTAGGGTTAGAGTTAGTGTTAGGGTGAGAGTGAGGTTTACGGTTAGATTTAGGGTTACTGTTAGGGTTAGGGTTAGGGTGGGGGTTTAGGTTAGAGTTAGGCTTAGGCTTAGGCTTAGGCTTAGGCCGAGCAACAGGGTGAGGGTTAGGGTTAGGGTTAGGATTAGGATTAGGGAAAGGGTTAGGGTGATTGTGAGGGTTAGGATTAGGTTTAGGCTTAGGCTTAGGGTTAGGTTGAGAGTGAGGGTGAGGTTGAGCTTTAGGGTTAGGGTGAGGTTTAGAGTTAGGGTTAGGGTGTGAGTTAGGGTTCGGTTAATTTTAGGGTTAGGGTGAGGGTTAGGGTAAGGTTTACAGTGAGGGTGAGAGATAGTGTTAGGTTGAGCGTTAGGGTTAGGGTTGGGATGAGGGTGAGGGTGAGGGTTAGGGTTAGTTTTAGGGTGAGGCTTAGGATGAGGGCTAGGGTTAGGATTAGGATTAAGGTGAGGGCTAGGGTTAGGGTGAGGTTTAGGCTTAGGATTAGGGTGAGCTTTCGGGTTAGGTTTAGGGTTAGGGTTAGGGTGAGGGTGAGGTTTAAGATTAGAGTTAAGGTTAGGGTGAGGATGAGGTTGAGGGTTAGTGTTAGGGTCAGTGTTAGAGTTAGGGTTACCGCGAGGGTTAGCGTGAGGTTAAGGGTTCGCCTTAGTGTTAGGATTAGGTTTAGTGTAAGGGTTAGGGTGAGTGTGAGGGTTAGGATTAGGGTGAGAGTTAGGGGTAGGGTTACGGTAAGAGTTAGGGTTCGGGTTAAGTTTAGGATTATGGTGAGGGTTAGGCTTAGGGTTAAGGTGAGCGTGAGGATTAGGGTTAGGTTGAGGGTTTGGGTTAGGCTTAGGATTAGGGTGAGGTTTAGGGTTAGGGTTATGGTGAGGGTTAGGATGAGAATTAGGGTTAGGATTAGGTTTAGGGTGAGCACTAGGGTGAGGGTGAGGGTTAGGGTTAGGGTATGTGAGGGTTAGGGTTAGGGTTAGGCTTAGGGTTAGGATTATGCTGAGGGTGAGGGTGGGAGTGAGGATTAGGTTTAGGGTGATTGTTAGGGTTAGGGTTAGGGTGAGGGTTAGGATGAGGGATAGCGTTGGGATTAGGTTTAGTGTGAGGGCTAGGGTGAGGGTAAGGGTTAGAGTAAGGGTTAAGCTTAGGCTTAGGGTTAGGCTGAGCATGACGTTGAGGGTGAGGGTTAGGGTTAGGGTGATGGTTAGGTTTAAGGTTCGGTTGAGGGTTAGGATGATGTTTAGCGTTAGGGTGAGGGGTAGGTTGAGGATGATCGTAAGGGTAAAGGTGAGGTTTAGGCTCTAGTTGAGGGTTTAGATAAGGGTGAGGGTTAGGTTTTTGTTAGGGTTAGGGTTAGGGTGAAGGTTAGATTGAGGATTAGGGTTAGGGTTAGGGTTACTGTGAGGTTTAGAGTGAGGATGAGGGTTAGGGTTAGGGTGAGGGTGATGGTTAGAGTTAGTGTTAGGGTTAGGGTGAGTTTTAGGATTAGGTTGAGGGTTAGGGTTAGTGTGAGATTTAGTGTTAGGGTTAGTGTTAGGGTGAGGGTAAGTGTTATGTTGAGGGTTAATGTTAGGATGATGGTTATGGTGAGGGTGAGGGTTAGGGTTAGGGTTATTGTTAGTTTTAGGGTTACGTTTACTGTGAGGGTGAGGGTTAGGTTTAGGGTTAGGGTGAGCTTTAGTGTTAGGGTTAGGGTTAGAGTTAGGGTAAGGTTGAGGCTGAGGTTGAGGGTTACGTTTAGTGTTAGTGTTAGAGTTAGGGTTAGAGTTATGGTGAGAGTGAGGGTGAGGGTGAGGGTGAGTGTTATGGTTTGGGTTAGGGTGAGGTTTAGGGTTAGGTTTAGGGTTAGTGTTAGGGTGAGGGTGAGGTTTAGGGATAGAGTTAGGGTTAGGGTGAGGCTGAGGGTGAGGGTTAGGGTTAGGGTTAGTGTTAGAGTTAGGGTTACAGTGAGGGTTAGTGTGAGGGTGAGTGTTAGGCTTAGTGTTAGGTTTAGGATTAGTGTAAGGTTTTGTGTGAGTGTGAGGTTTAGGGTTAGGGTTAGGCTTAGGCTTAGGGTTAGGCTGAGATTGAGGGTGAGGGTTAGGGTTAGGGTGAGGGTTAGGGTTTAGATTAGGGTGAGAGTTAATGTTCGGTTAAGTATAGGGTTAGGGTGAGTGTTAGGGCAAGGATTAGTGTGAGGGTGAGGGCTAGGGAGATGGTGAGGTTTAGGGTTAGTGTTAGGGTAATGTTTTGGGTTAGATTTAGGGTTTCGGTTAGGGTTAGGATGAGGCTTAGGGTTATGGTGAGGGTGAGGGTTAGGGTTAGGTTGAGGGTTAGGGTAAAGATTATGGTTAGGGTGAGGGTGAGTGTTAGGATTATGGTGAGGGTTAGGGTTAGGTTTAGGGTTAGGATTAGTGTTATTTTTCGGGTTAGGGTTAGAGTTATGGTGAGGGTGAGTGTGAGGGTTAGGGTTAGTGTTTGGGTGAGGTTTAGGGTTAGAGTTAGGATTAGGGTTAGGGTGAGCGTGAGGTTTAGGGTTAGATTTAGGGTTAGTTGGAGGGTAAGTTCGAGAGTTACTGTTAGGGTTAGTGTTAGGGTTAAGGTTAGGGTGAGGTTCAGATTGAGGTTTAGGGTTAGGGTTATGGTTATGATTAGGGTTAGGGTGAGGGTGAGTGTGAGGGTTAGGGTTAGTGTTTGGGTGAGGTTGAGGGTTAGAGTTAGGATTAGGGTGAGGGTGAGCGTGAGGTTTAGGGTTAGATTTAGGGTTAGTTGGAGGGTAAGTTCGAGCATTCTTTTTAGGGTTAGTGTTAGGGTTAAGGTTAGGGTGAGGGTTAGTTTGAGGTTTAGGGTTAGGGTTAATGTTATGATTAGGGTTAGGGTGAGGGTGATTGTGAGGGTTAGGGTTAGGGTTAGGCTTAGTTTTAGTGTTAGGCTGAGGGTGAGGTTGGGGGTGATTATTAGGGTTAGGGTGATTTTTAGTGTTCGAGTTAGGGTGTTATGGTTAGGATGAGGGTTAGGGTTAGGCTTAGGGTTAGGGTGAAGGCTAGGGTTTGGGTGAGGTTTATGGTAAGTGTAAGGGAAAGGCTTAGGTTTAGGGTTAGGCTGACCATGAGGTTTAGGGTGAGGGTTAGGGTTAGGGATAAGTTGAGGTTGAGTGTTATGGTTAGGGTTAGTGTTAGGGTTAGGATGAGGGTGAGGTTTAGGGGTAGGGTTAGGGTCAGGGTGAGGGTCATGGTTCGGGTGAGGGTTAGGGTGGGGGTGACGGTCAGCGTAAAGGTGAGGGTTAGGCTGAGGTTGAGGATTATGGTAAGGGTGAGGGTTAGGTTTAAGATGAAGTTTAGGGTTAGGGTTAGGGTGAGGGTGAGGGTTAGATTAAGGATTATGGTTACGATTAGTTTGAGGTTTAGTTTGAGGATGAGGGTTAGGTTTAGGGTGAGGTCTAGGGTGAGGATGAGGGTGAGGTTTAGATTGAGGACTAGTGTTAGGGTTAGTGTGAGGTTTAGGGTGAGGATGAGGTTTAGGGTTAGGCTTAGGTTTAGGATTAATGTTAGCGTTAGGCTTATGGTGAGGGTTAGGGTGGGGGTGACCCTTAGGGTTAGTGGTAGGATTAAGATTAGGATCAGGGTTTGGGTTAGGGTTAGGGTGAGGATTAGGTTGATGTTTGGGTTAGGGTTAGTGTCAGGGTTAAGGTTAAGGTTAGGGTGAGATTTAATTTGAGGGTGAGCACTAGGGTTAGGGTTATGGGAAAGGTTAGGATGACGGTTAGGGTTAGGGTTAGGGTGAGGGCTAGGTTGAGGGTGAAGTTTAGGGTTTGGTTAGGGTGAGGTTTAGGGTTAGGGTTAGAGTTAGGGTGAGGTTGAGGTTTAGGTTTAGAGTTAGGGTAAGTGTGAGGCTGAGGTTGAGGTTTAGGTACAGGGTTAGGTTTAGATTTAGTGATAGGGTGAGTGTTAGGTTTAGGGTGATGGTGAGGGTGAGGGTTAGGCTTAGGCTTATGGTTAGTATTGGGATTATGGTAAGTTTAGGGTGAGTGTGATGGTTAGGGTTAGTGTTAGGCTTAGGCTTACGTTTAGGCTGAGAGTGAGGTTGAGGGTGAGCGTTAGGGTTAGGGTTAGGATTAGGGTTAGGGTGAATGCTAGGGTGAGGTTGAGTGTTAGAGTTAGTGTTAGGGTAAGGTTTAGCGTTAGGGTTAGTGTTTGGGTTAGGGTTATGATGAGGGTTAGGTTTACAGTGAGGGTGAGGGTTATGGTTAGGTTGAGGATTAGGGTTAAGATTATGGTTAGGGTGAGGGTGAGTGTTAGGATTAGGGTTAGGGTTAGGGTTAGGTTTAGGGATAGGATTAGTGTTATTGTTAGGGTTAGGGTTAGAGTTATGGTGAGGGGGAGGGGGAGGGTTAGGGTGAGGGTTAGGTTTAGGGTGAGGTTTAGGGTTAAGGTTAGTATTAGGGTAGGATGAGGGGGAGCTTTAGGGTTAGATTTAGGGTTAGTTGTAAGTTTAGGTCGAGCGTTAATGTTAGGGTCAGTGTTAGGGTTAAGGTTTGGGTGAGGGTTAGGTTAAGGTTTAGTGTGAGGGTTAGTGTGAGGTTTAGGGTTTAGGATGAGGTTTAGTGTTAGGGTTAAGGTTAGGATTAATGTTAGGTTTAGGCTTAAGTTGAGGGTTAGGGTGAGGGTGAGGTTTAGGGTTAAGGTTAGGATTAGGATTAGGGTTAGGGTTAGGGTGAGGGATATGATGAAGGTTAGGTTTAGGGATAGGGTTAGGCTTAGGTTTAGGCTTTGGGTGAGGGTGAGGCTCACCCAAAGTAACCCTCACAGTTACTGTTGGGTGAGGGTTAGGTTTAGGGTTAGGTTGAGAGTAAGGTTTCAGGTTAAGTTTAGGGTTAAGTGAGGGTTAGGGTAACGGTTACAGTGAGGGTGAGGGTTAGGGTTAGAATGGGGGTTAGGTTTAGGATTAGGGTTAGGATTAGGGCTAGGGTGAGGGTGAGGTTTAGGGTTAGAATTAGGGTGAGTTTTAGGGGTACGTTTAGGGTTAGGTTTAGGGTCAGGGTGAGGTTTAGGGTTAGAGTTAGGGTTAGGGTAAGCCTGAGCGTGATGGTTAGGATTAGGGTTAGTGTTAGAGTTAGGGTTACAATGAGGGTTAGGGTGATTGTGAGGGTTAGGGTTATTATTAGGAACAGGATTAGGGTAAGGGTTAGTGTGTGTGTGAGGGTTAGGTTTAGGCTGGGGGTGAGGGTTCCGTTTAAGTTTGGGTTAGGGTGAGGTTTAGGGTTAGGGTTACAGTGAGCATGAGGGTTAGGGTTAGTTTGAGGGTTAGGCTAAGGCTTAGGATTAGGGTGATGGTTAGGGTTAGGCTTAGGGTGAGGGTTAGGATGACGATTAGGGTTAGGATTAGGGTTAGGGTGAGGGCTAGGGTTAGAGTGAATGTTAGGGTTAGTTTTTGGGTGAGGTTTAGGTGTAGGGTTAGGGTTAGGGTTAGAATGAGGATTAGGGTTACAGTGAGGGTGAGGGTTAGGGTAAGGGTGAGGGTTAGGGTTAGAATTTGGGTTGTGGTGAGGGTATATTTTAGGGTTAGATTTAGTGTTAGGGGGAAGGTTAGGGCGAAGGTTAAGGTTAGTGTTAGGGATAAGGTTAGGGTGAGGGTTAGGTTGAGGTTTAGTGTTAGGGTTAGGGTTAGGGTTAGGGTTAGGGTGAGGGTATGTGAGGGTTAGGGTTAAGCTTAGAGTTATAGTAGGTATGAGAGTGAGGGTGCAGGTGAGGATTAGGGTAAGAGTGATGGTTAGGGTTAGGCTTAGGGTGAGGGTTAGGATGAGCGATAGGGTTAGGATTATTGTTCGGGTGAGGGCTAGGGTGAGGATTAGGTTTAGAGTAAGTGTGAGGGTTAAGGTTAGGTTGAGGATTGGGGTAGAGTAAGGGTTAGGCTTAGGCTTAGGTTTAGGCTGAGCGTGAGTTTGAGGGTGAAGGTAGGATTAGGGTGAAGTTTAGGTTTTTGGTTTGGGTGAGGTTTACGGTTAGTGTGAGGGTTAGTGTTAGGGTTAGGGTTAGTGTTAGGTGAGGGTACGTGTTAGGGTGAGAGTTAATGTTAGAGTGAGGTTTATGGTTAGGGTGAGGATTAGAGTTAGGGTTATTGTTTAGGTTAGGGTTCGGTTAAGTTTAGGGTTAGGGTGAGGATTAGGGTTAGGGTTAGGGTTAGGGTGAGGTTTAGGGTTAGGCTAAAGGTGAGGGTTAGCGTGAGGGTGAGGTTTAGGGTTAGTTTTAGGATTAGGATTAGGGTTAGGGTTAGGGTTAATGTTAGGGTGAGTGTTCGGTTGAGGGTTAGGGTTAAGGTTTGTGTTAGGGTTAGGGTTAAGTTTAGGGTGAGGGTTAGGTTGAGGGTGAGGTTTAGGGTTAGGTTTATGGGGAGGGTTAGGATGAGGGTTAGGGTTAGGATTAAGGTTAGGGTGAGGGCTAGGTTGAGGGTGAGGTTTAGGGTTAAGGTTAGGGTGAGGTTTAGGTTTAGGGTTAGGTTAAGGTTAGAGTGAGTTTGAGGTTTAGGTTTAGAGTTAGGGTAAGGGTGACGCTGAGGTTGAGGGTTAGGGTTAGTGTTAGTGTTAGTGTTTGGGTTAGGGTGGGAATTAGGGTTAGGGTGAGGGTGAGGGTGAGGGTTAGGCTTAGACTTAGGGTTAGGATTAGGATTAGGTTAAGTTTAGGGTGAGTGTGATGGTTAGAGTTAGGGTTAGGCTTAGGCTTAGGGTTAGGCTGAGAGTGAGGATGAGGGTGAGCGTTAGGGTTAGGATGAGGGTTAGGGTTAGGATTATGGTTAGGGTTAGGGCTAGGTTGAGGGTGAGTGTGTTAGGGTAAGGTTTAGGTTTAGGGTTATGGTTTGAGTTAGAGTTAGGATGAGGATTAGGGTTACAGTGAGTGTGAGGGTTAAGGTTACGTTGAGGATTGGGGTTAAGATTATGGTTAGGGTGAGGATGAGTGTTAGGATTAAGGTTAGGGTTAGGGTTAGGTTTTGGGTTAGAATTAGTGTCATTGTTAGTGTTAGGGTTAGATTTATGGTGAGGGTGAGGGTGAGGGTGAGGGTTAGGTTTAGGGTGAGGTTTAGGGTTATTGTTAGGATTAAGGTTAGGATTAGGGGGAGGTTTAGGATTAGATTTAGGATTAATTGTAGGGTTAGGTCGAGCATTAATATTAGGGTTAGTGTTACGGTTAAGGTTAGGTTGAGGGTTAGGTTGAGGATTAGTGTGATGGGTAGTGTGAAATTTAGGGTTTAGGATGAGGTTTAGGGTTAGGGTTAGGGTTAGGATTAATGTTAGGGTTAGGCTTAACTTGAGGGTTAGGTTGAGGGTGAGGTTTAGGGTTAGGGTTAGGATTTGGATTAGGGTTAGGTTTAGGGTGAGGGATGCGATGAGGGTTAGGTTTAAGGATAGGTTTAGGCTTAGTGTTAGGCTGAG
This sequence comes from Dipodomys merriami, assembly GCF_024711535.1. Taxonomy (NCBI): domain Eukaryota; kingdom Metazoa; phylum Chordata; class Mammalia; order Rodentia; family Heteromyidae; genus Dipodomys; species Dipodomys merriami. Next base: position 2,242,202 of record NW_027206335.1, on the reverse strand, counting down.
GGTGAGGGTGAGGGTGAGGGTTACGGTTAGGGTGAGTCTTACTTTTAGGGTTAGGTTGAGAGTTAGGGTTCAGGTTAAATTTAGGGTTAAGTGAGGGTTAGGGTAACTGTTACAATGAGGCTGAGGTTTAGGGTTAGGATGAGGGTTAGGGTTAGGGTTAGGGTTAGTGTTAGGGTTTGGTTACGGTTACGGTGAAGGTGAGGGTTAGGTTTAGGATTAGGGTTAGGGTGAGGTTTAGGGTTAGGGTTAGGGTTAGGGTGAGGCTGAGGGTTTGGGTTAGGGTTAGGGTTCGTGTTATTATTAGGGTTAGGGTTAGAGTTACGGTGAGGGTGACTGTGAGGGTTAGGGTTATGGTGATTTTTAGGGTTATGGTTAGGGTTAGCGTGACGGTGAGGGTGAGGTTTAGGGTTAGAGTAAAGGTTAGGGTGATGGTTAAGGTGAGGGTTAGGGTTAGGGTTAGTGTAAGGGTTAGGGTGAGGATTAGGATGAGGGTTAATTTTATGGTTTGGGTGAGGTTTAGGGTTCGGGTTACAGTGAGGGTGAGGTTTAGGGTTAGGGTTAGGGTGAGGGTTAGGATGAGGATTAGGGTTAGGATTAGGGTTAGGGTGAGGACTAGGGTGAGGGTGAGGGTTAGGGTTAGTGTTTGGGTGAGGTTTAGGGTTAGGGTTAGGGTTAGGGTGAAGGTTAGTATGAGGGTGAGGGATACAGTGAGTGTGAGTTTTAGGGTTAGGGTGAGGGTTAGGGTTAGTATTTGGGTTAGGGTAATGTTGAGTTTTAGGTTTAGATTATGTTTAGGGGGAGTGTTAGGTCGAGGGTTAGGGTTAGGATTAGTGTTAGGGTTAAGGTTAGGTTTCAGGTTAGGTTGATGTTCAGGGTTAGGGTTATGATTAGTGTTAGGGTTAGGGTATGTGAGGGTTAGGGTTAGGGTTAGGTTTAGGGTTAGGGTTATGCTGAGGGTGAGGGTGGGGGTGAGGATTAGGGTTAGGGTGATGGTTAGGGTTAGGGTTAAGGTAAGGGTTAGCATGAGGGATAGGGTTAGGATTAGGGTTCGGGTGAGGGCCAGGGTGAGTGTGAGGATTAGAATAAGGTTAAGTTTAGGCTTAGGTTTAGGCTGAGCATGAAGTTGAGTGTGAGGGTTCGGGTTAGGGTGATGGTTAGGTTTAAGGTTAAGGTGAGGGTTAGGATGAGGTTTAGGATTAGGGTGAGGTTTAGGGTGAGGATGATAGTAAGGGTAATGGTGAGGTTTAGGCTGAGGTTGAGGGTTAAAATAAGGTTGAGGTTTAGGGTTAGGTTTATGGTTAGGGTTAAGGTTAGGGTGAGGGTTAGATTGAGGATTAGTGTTAGGGTTAGTGTGAGGTTTAGGGTGAGGTTGAGGTTTAGGGTTAGGGTTAGGGTTAGTATTAATGTTTCCGTTAGAGTTAAGGTGAGGATTAGGGTGAGGGTGAATTTTAGGATTAGTGTTAGTATTAGGATTAGGGTTAGGGTTAGCTTGAGTGTGAGGGTTAGGGTTAGGGTTAGGGTTAGGCTTAATGTTAGGCTGAAGGTGAGGGTGAGGGTGAGGGTTAAGGTAAGGCTGAGTGTTAAGGGTAGGGTTAGGGTGAGATTTAGGGTTCGGGTTAAGTTTAGGGTTAGTCTGAGGGTTAGAGTTAGGGTTACGGTGAGCATGAGGGTTAGGGTTAGGTTGAGGGTTAGGATTAGGCTTAGGATTACATTGAGGGTTAGGGTTAGGGTTAGGATCAGGGTTAGGATGAGGATTAGGGATGAGGGCTAGGGTGAGGGTGAGGGTTAGGGTGAGTGTTTGGGTGATGTTAAGGTTTAGGGTTACGTTTAGGGTGATGGCATGTGAGGGTTAGGGTTAGGGTTAGGTTTAGCCTTAGGGTTAGGCTGAGGGTGAGGGTGGGGGTGAGGATCAGCGTTAGGGTTATTGTTTGGCTTAGTGTTAGGGTGAGGGTTAGGATGAGGGTGAGGTTTACAGTGAGGGTCAGGTTTAGGGTTAGGGTGAGGATGATGGTAAGTGTAAAGGTGAGGTTTAGGTTGAGGGTGAGGGTTAAGATTACTGTGAGTGTTAGGGTTAAGTTTAGGGTGAGGGTGAGGTTTAGGATTAGTCTGAGGGTGAGGGTTAGGGTTAGTGATAGATTAAGGTTTAGGGTTAGGGTTAGGGTGAGAGTTAGGGTTTGGTTATGTTTAGGGTTAGGGTGAGGGATAGGGTTAGGGTTAAGGTGAGGGTTAGGATTAGGGTTACAGTGAGGATTAGGGTTAGGGTTAGGGCTAGGGTGAGGGTTAAGGTTAGGGTTAGGGTGAGAGTAAGGATGAGTATTAGGGTTAGTATTAGGGTTAGGTTGAGGGCTAGGGTCAGGGTGAGCGTTAGGGTTAGTGTTAGATTTAGGTTTAGGTTTAGGGTTAGGGTTTGTTTGAGGGTTAGGTTGAGGGTTAGGGTTATGGTGAGAGTGATGATTAGGGTTAGGGTGAGGGTTTGTTTTAGGATTAGCGTTAGCATGAGGATGAGTGTTACTTTTAGGGTTAGGGTTAGGTTTCGGGTTAGGATTAGTGTTATTGTTAGGCTTAGGGTTAGAGTTATGGTGAGGGTGAGGGTGAGGGTGAGGGTGATGGTTAGTGTTAGGGTGAGGTTTAGAGTTAGGGTTAGGATTAGTGTGAGTTTGAGGGTGATGTTTAGGGTTAGATTTAGGGTTTGTTGGAGGGTTAGGATGAGGGCTAGGGTGAGGGTGAGGGTTAGGGTGAGTGTTTGGGTGATGTTAAGGTTTAGGGTTACGTTTAGGGTGAGGGCATGTGAGGGTTAGGGTTAGGCTTAGGCTTAGGATTAGGGTTAGGCTGAGGGTGAGGGTGGGGGGTGAGGATCAGCGTTAGGGTGATTGTTAGGCTTAGGGTTAGGGTGAGGGTTAGGATGAGTGTGAGGTTTACAGTGAGGGTCAGGTTTAGGGTTAGGGTGAGTATGATGGTAAGTGTAAAGGTGAGGTTTAGGTTGAGGGTGAGGGTTAAGATTACTGTGAGTGTTAGGGTTAAGTTTAGGGTTAGGGTGAGGTTTAGGATTAGTGGGAGGGTGAGGGTTAGGGTTAGTGTTAGATTAAGGTTTAGGGTTAGGGATAGGGTGAGAGTTAGGGTTTGGTTATGTTTAGGGTTAGGGTGAGGGATAGAGTTAGGGTTAAGGTGAGGGTTAGGATTAGGGTTACAGAGAGGATTAGGGTTAGGGTTAGGGCTAGGCTGAGGGTTAAGTTTAGGGTTAGGGTGAGGGTAAGGATGAGGATTAGGTTTAGGATTAGGTTTAGGGTGAGGGCTAGGGTGAGGGTGAGGGTTAGGGTTAGTGCTAGATTTAGGATTAGGTTTAGGGTTAGGGTTAGGGTGAGGGTTAGGTTGAGGGTTAGGGTTATGGTGAGGGTGACGATTAGTGTTAGGGTGAGGGTTAGGGTTAAGATTAGGGTTAGCATGAGGGTGAGTGTTAGGATTAGGGTTAGGGTTAGGGGTTGGGTTCGGTTTAGTGATAAAATTAGTGTTATTTTTAGGGTTAGAATTGTGGTAAGCGTGAGGGTGAGGTTAAGGGTTAGGGTTAGTTTGAGGTTTAGGGTTAGGGTTAGTATTAGGGTTAGCAGGAGGGTGAGTGTTAGGATTAGGGTTAGAGTTAGTGTTTGGGTTAGGTTTAGGGTTAGGATTAGTGTTATTGTTAGCATTAGAGTTAGGATTAGGGTGAGGGTTAGGGTTAGTGTGAGGGTTAGGGTTAGTGTTAGGGTTAGTGTTAGGGTGAGGGTATGTGTTAGGGTGAGGGTTAGGTTTAGGGTGCGGGTTATGGTTAGTGTGAGAGTTAGGGTTAGGTTTAGGGTTATTGTTAGGTTTAGGGTTAGGGTTACAGTTACGGTGAGGTTGAGGTTTAGGGTTAGGGTGATGTTTAGTGTGAGAGTTAGGCTTAGGGTTAGGGTTAGGGTAAGAGGGAGGTTTAGGGTTAGAGTTAGGGTTAAGGTGAGACTGAGGTTGAGGGTTAGGTTTAGGTTTAGGATTAGGATTAGGGTAAGGGTTAGGTTGAGTGTGAGGGTTAGGGTTAGGGTTAGGGTAAGGTTTAGGGTAACACTGAGGGTGAGGGTTAGGGTGAGGTTTAGGGTGAAGATTGGGGTTAGGGTGAGGGTGAATGTGTGTGTTAGAGTTAGGTTTAGGGCTAGGCTTAGGGTTACGCTGAGGGTGAGGTTGAGGGTGAGGGTTAGGGTTAGGGTGAGGGTTAGGGTAAGGGTTAGGGGGAGGGTTAGGATGAGGGTTAGTGTTAGGATTAGGGTTAGGGTGAGGGCTAGGGTGAGGGTGAGGTTTAGGTTTAGTTTGAGGGTGAGGTTTAGTGTTAGAGTTAGCGTTAGTTTTAGGCTGATGGTGAAGGTAAGGGTTAGGATTAATGTTAGGGTTAGGCTTAAGGTGAGGGTTAGGTTGAGGGTGAGGGTTAGGATAAGGGTTAGGAGTAGAATTAGGGTTAGGGTGAGGGTGAGGGTGATATTTATGGTTAGGGATAGGCTTAGGGTTAGGCTGAGGTTGAGGGTGAGGGTTAGGGTGAGGTTTAGGGTTAGGGTTAGGGTGAATGTGAGGGTTAGGATTAGGGTTAGGATTTGGATTATGCTGAGCGTGAGGGTGTGGGTCAGTGTTAGGGTTAGGGTTATGGGGAGGGATAGGATGAGTGTTAGGGTTAGGGTGAGGTTTAGGGTGAGGGTGAGTGCCTGTGTTAGGGTTAGGTTTAGGGTTAGTCTTAGGGTTAGGCTGAGGGTGAGGTTGAGGCTGAGGGTTAGTGTTAGGGTGATAGTTAGGGTAAGGGTTAGGGGGAGGGTTAGGAAAAGGGATAGGGTTAGGATTAGGGTTCCGTGAGGCTAGTGTGAGGATGAGGTTTAGGGTTAGGGTTAGCTTGAGGGTTAGGATTAGGGTAAGTGTGAGAGTTAGTGTTTGAGTTATGTTTAGTGTTAGGTTGAGGGTTAGGGTAAGGGTTACTGTGAGGGTGAGGGTTACGATGAGGGTTAGGGTTAGGATTAGTGTTAGGGTGAGGGCTAGGTTGAAGGTGAGAATTAGGGTTAGGGTTTGGGATAGGGTTAGGCTTACGGTTAGGTGTAGGGTTAGTGTTAGTGTGAGGGTGACATTTAGGGTTAGAGTTAGGGGTAGGATGAGGCTGAGGTTGAGGGTAAGGGTTAGGGTTAGTGTTAGATTTAGGGTTAGCATGACGGTTAGGTTGAGGGTGAGGGTTGGGCTTAGGGTTAGGATTAGGTTTAGGGTAAGGGTTAGGGTGAGTGTGAGCGTTAGGTCTAGTGTTAGGGTTTTTCATAGGGTTAGGCTGAGTTTGAGAGCGAGGGTGAGGGTTAGGGTTAGTTTTAGATTAAGGTTTAGGGTTAGGGTTAATGTTAGGGTGAGAGTTAGGATTCGGTTATGTTTTGGGTTAGGATGAGGGTTAGGGTTAAGGTTAAGGTGAGGGTGAGGTTTAGGGTTACGTTGAGGATTAGGTTTAGGGTTAGGGCTAGGGTGACGGCTAAGGTTAGTGTTAGGTTGATTGAGGTTGATTGTAAGGATGAGGATTAGGGTTAGGATTAGAGTTAGGTTGAGTGCTAGGGTGAGGGTGAGGGTTAGGATTAGTGTTAGATTAAGGTTTAGGGTTATTGTTAGGGTTAGGGTGAGGGTTAGGTTGAGGGTTAGGGTTAGCTTGAGGGTTAGGATTAGGGTAAGTGTGAGAGTTAGTTTTTGAGTTAAGTTTAGTGTTAGGTTGAGGGTTAGGGTAAGTGTTACTGTGAGGGTGAGTGTTAGGATGAGGGTTAGAGTTAGGATTAGTGTTAGGGTGAGGGCTAGGGTGAGGGTGAGATTTAGGGTTAGGGTTAGTGTTAGGGTTAGGCTTAGGGTTAGGTGTAGGGTTAGTGTTAGTGTGAGGGTAACGTTTAGGGTTAGAGTTAGGGGTGGATGAGGCTGAGGTTGAGGGTTATGGTTAGGGTTAGTGTTAGATTTAGGGTTAGGGTGAGGGTTAGGCTTAGGGTTAGGATTAGGTTTAGGGTAAGGGTTAGGGTGAGTGTGAGGGTTAGGTCTAGTGTTAGGGTTTTTCTTATGGTTAGGCTGAGTTTGAGTGCGAGGGTGAGGGTTAGGTTTAGTTTTAGATTAAGGTTTATTTTTAGGGTTAATATTAGGGTGAGAGTTAGGATTCGGTTATGTTTTGGGTTAGGATGAGGGTTAGGGTTAAGGTTAAGGTGAGGGTGAGGTGTAGGGTTACTTTGAAGATTAGGGTTGGGGTTAGGGCTAGGCTGAGGGCTAAGGTTAGTGTTAGGTTGATTGTAAGGATGAGGATTAGGGTTGAGTGCTAGGGTGAGGGTGAGGGTAAGGATTAGTGTTAGATTAAGGTTTAGGGTTATTGTTAGGGTTAGGGTGAGGGTTAGGTTGAGGGTTAGCATTAGGTTGAGGGTGATGATTAGTGTTAGGGTGAGGGTTTGGTTTAGGATTAGGGTTAGCATGAGGGTGAGTTTTAGGATTAGGGTTAGGGTTAGGGTTAGGGTTAGGTTTCGGGTTAGGATTACTGTTATTGTTAAGGTTAGGGTTAGAGTTATGGTGAGGGTGAGGGTGAGGGTGAGGGTGATGGTTATGTTTAGGGTGAGTTTTAGGGTTAGGGTTACGATTAGGGTGAGGTTGAGAGTGAGGGTTAGGGTTAGGGTGAGGCTTTGGGTTAGGGTTATAGTGAGAGTTAGGGTTCGATGATGTTTAGGGTTAGGGTGAGGGTTAGGGTTAGGGTTAAGGTGAGGGTGAGGTGTAGGGTTACGTTGAGTATTAGGCTTAGGGTTAGGGCTAGGGTGAGGGTTAAGGTTAGGGTTAGGGTCAGGGTACGAATGAGGATTGGGGTTAGGATTAGGGTTAGGGTGAGTGCTAGGGTGAGGGTGAGGATTAGGCTTAGTGTTAGATTAAGGTTTAGGGTTAGGGTTAGGGTTAGGGTGAGGGTTAGGTTGAGGGTTAGGGACAGTGTTAGGGTGAGTTTATGTGTTAGGGTGAGGGTAATGCTTACTGTGCAGGTTATGGGTAGTGTGACCCTTAGGGTTAGGATTAGGGTTATTGCTAGGTTTAGGGTTAGAGTTACGGTTACGGTGAGGGTGAGGGTTAGGTTTAGGGTTAGGGTGAGGTTAAGGGTTAGGGTTACGGTTAGGGTTAGGGTGAGGGTGAGGTTTAGGTTTAGAGTTAGGGTTAAGCTGAGGCTGAGGGTGAGGATTAGGGTTAGGTTTAGGATTAGGATTAGGGTAAAGGTTAGGTTGAGTGTGAGGGTTAGGGTTAAGATAAGGGTGAGGGTTAGGGTTAAGTTTAGGGTTAGGGTAAGGGTTAGGGTTAGGTTTAGGGTGAGGTTTAGGGTTAGGGTTAGGGTTAGGGTGAGGGTGAGGTTTAGGGTGAGGATGAAGGTTAGGGTTAGGGTGAGGGTGATGGTTAGAATTAGGGTGAGGGTGAGGGCTAGGGTGCGGGTGAGGTTTAGGGTTAGGGTTAGGGTTAGGGTGAGGTTTAGGATTAGGGTGAGGGTTAGGGTTAGTGTGACGGTTAGTGTTAGGATTAGGGTTAGTGTTAGGATGAGGGTATTCTTAGGGTGAGGGTTAGGGTTAGGTGATGGTTATGGTTTGTGTGAGGGTTAGGGTTAGGTTTAGGGTTATTGTTAGGTTTAGGATTAGGGTTACGGTTACGGTGAGGGTGAGGGTTAAGGTTAGGGTTAGGGTGAGATTTAGTGTTAGGGTTAGGTTAGAGTTAGGGTTATGGTGAGGGTGAATTTTAGGTCTACAGTTAGGATTAGGGTGCGGGTTAGGGTTAGGGTGCTGGTTAGGGTGGGGGGGACGGTAAGGGTAAAGGTGAGGCTTAGGCTGAGGGTGAGGGTTAAGATAAGGGTGAGGGTTAGGTTTAGGTTTAGGGTGAGGGTTACATTGAGGATTAGGTTTAGGGTTAGTGTGAGGTTTAGGGTGAGGGTGTTTGTTAGGGTTAGGATGAGGCTGAGGGTTAGAATTAGGTTTAGGGTGAGGGCTAGGTTGAGGGTGAGGTTTAGGATTAGGGTTAGGGTTAGGGTGAGGTTTAGGATAAGGGTGAGGGTTAGGTTTAGTGTGTGGGTTAGTGTTAGGGTTAGGGATAGTGTTTGGGTGAGGTGATGTGTTAGGGTGAGGGTTAGCGTTAGGGTGAGGGTTATGGTAAGGGTGAGGGTTAGGGTTAGGTTTAGGGTTATTGTTAGGTTAAAGGTTAGGGTTTCGGTTAAGATGAGGGTGTGGGTTAGGGTTAGTGTTAGGGTGAGGTTTAGGATAAGGGTGAGGGTTAGAGTTAGGATTAGTGTGAGGGTAAGGTTTAGGTGTACAATTAGTGTTAGGGTGAGGGTTAGGGTGTGGGTTCGCGTGGGGTTGAAGGTAAGGGTGAAGTTGAGGGTTAGGCTGAGGGTGAGGGTTACGTTAAGGGTGAGGGTTAGGTCTAGGGTAAGGGTTAGTGTTAGCTTTAGGGTGAGGGTGTTGGTTAGATTGAGGATTGGTGTTCGGGTTAGTGTGAGGTATAGGGTGAGAATGAGGGTTATGGTTAGGGTGAGGGCTAGGGCGAGGGTGAGGTTTAGGCTTATGGTGATGTTTAGGGTTTGTGTGAGGGTTAGTGTTAGGGTTAGTGTAAGTGTTACGGTGAGGGTTAGGGTTAGGGTGAGGCTAAGTCTTAAGGTGAGGCTTAGGGTTAGGGTGAGTGTTATGGTTAGGTTGAGGGTTAGGGTTAGGTTTAGGTTTATTATTAGCATTAGGGTGAGGGTTATGGTTATGGTGAGGGTGAGGGTGAGGGTAGGGGTAGGGCTAGTATGAGGTTTAGGGATAGGGTTAGGTTTAGGGTTAGGGTCAGGGTGAGGTTTAGTGTTAGAGTTAGGGTTAGGGTGAGGGTTAGTGTTAGGTTTAGGGTTAGGGTTAAGTTTAGGGTGAGGGTTGGGTTAGGATTAAAGTTAAGGATAGGCTTAAGGTGAGGGTTAGGTTGAGGGTGAGGGTTAGAGTTAGGGTTGGAGTAGGATTAGGGTTAGGGTTAGGGTGTGAGTGAGGGTTAGGGTTAGGGTTAGGGATAGGCTTAGGGTTAGGCTGAGGTTGAGGGTGAGGGTTAGGGTTAGGTTTAGGATTAGGATTAGGGTAAGTGTTAGGTTGAGTGTGAGGTTTAGGGTTAGGGTTAGGGTTAGGTTTAGGGTTACACTGAGGGTGAGGGTGAGGGTGAGGGTTAGGGTTAAGGTGAGGTTTAGGGTTAGGGTTAGGGTTAGGGTGAGGGTGAGTTTTAGGGTTAGATTTAGGGTTAAGCTGAGGCTGAGGGTGAGGATTAGTGTTAGGTTTAGGATTAGGATTAGGGTAAGGTTTAGGTTGAGTGTGAGGGATAGGGTTAGGGTTAGGTTTAGGCTTACACTGAGTGTGAGTGTGAGGGTGAGGGTTTGGGTTAGGATTAGGGTTAGGGTGAGGGTGAGTGTGTGTGTTAGAGTTAGGTTTAGGGTTAGGCTTAGGGTTAGGCTGATGGTGAGGTTGAGGGTGAGGGTTAGGTTTAGGGTGAGGGTTAGGGTAAGGGTTAGGGGGATGGTTATGATGAGGGTTAGTGTTAGGATTAGGGTTAGGGTGTGGGCTAGGGTGAGGGTGAGATTTAGGTTTAGGGTGAGGGTGAGGTTTAGTGTTAGAATTAGTGTTAGTTTGAGGCTGAGGGTGAGGTTTAGCCTTAGGATTAATGTTAGGCTTAGGCTTAAGTTGAGGTTTAGGTTGAGTGTGAAGGTTAGGATTAGGGATAGGAGTAGGATTAGGTTTAGGGTGAGGGTTCGGGTTCGGGTTCAGGTTAGGGTTAGGGATAGGCTTAGGTTTAGGCTGAGGTTGGTTGACGGTGAGGGTTAGGGTTAGGACGAGGTTTAGGTTTAGGGTTAGGATTAGGGTTATGGTGAGGGTGAGGTTTAGGTTTAGAGTTAGGGTTAAGCTGAGGCTGAGGGTGAGGGTTAGGGTTAGGTTTATGTTTAGGATTAGGGTAAGGGTTAGGTTGAGTGTGAGGGTTAGGGTTAGGGTTAGGGTTAGGTTTAGGGTTACACTGAGGGTGAGGGTGAGGGTGAGGTTTAGGGTGAAGATTGGGGTTAGGGTGAGGATGAGTGTGTGTGTTAGAGTTAGGTTTAGGGCTAGGCTTAGAGTTACGCTGAGGGTGAGGTTGAGGGTGAGGGTTAGGATTAGGGTCAGGGTTAGGGTAAGGGTTAGGGGGAGGGTTAGGATGAGGGTTAGTGTTAGGATTAGGGTTAGGTTGAGGGCTAGGGTGAGGGTTAGGTTTAGGTTTAGGGTGAGGGTTAGGTTTAGTGTTAGAGTTAGTGTTAGTTTTAGGGTGATGGTGAGTGCAAGGGTTAGGATTAATTTTAGGCTTAGGCTTAAGGTGAGGGTTAGGTTGAGGGTGAGGGTTAGGATAAGGGTTAGGAGTAGAATTAGGGTTAGGGTGAGGGTGAGGGTTATGGTTAGGGATAGGCTTAGGGTTAGGCTGAGGTTGAGGCTGAGGTTTAGGGTGAAGTTTAGGGTTAGGGTTAGGGTGAATGTGAGAGTTAGGGTTAGGGTTAGGATTAGGATTACGCTGAGGGTGAGGGTGTGGGTTAGTGTTAGGGTTAGGGTTATGGGGAGGAATAGGATGAGTGTTAGGGTTAGGGTGAGGTTTAGGTTGAGAGTGAGTGTCTGTGTTAGGGTTAGGTTTAAGGTTAGGCTTGGGTTAGACTGAGGGTGAGATTGAGGCTGAGGTTTAGTGTTAGGGTGAGGCTTAGGGTAAGGGTTAGGGGGAGGGTTAGGAAAAAGGATAGGGTTTGGATTAGGGTTCGGTGAGGCTAGTGTGAGGATGAGGTTTAGGGTTAGGGTTAGCTTGAGGGTTAGGATTAGGGTAAGTGTGAGAGTTAGTGTGAGAATTAAGTTTAGTGTTTGGTTGAGGGTTAGGGTAAGGGTTACTGTGAGGGTGAGGGTTAGGTTTAGGTTGAGGGTGATTGTTGAGATTAGGGTTAGGATGAGGGTGAGGGTTATGGTTAGTGTTAATGTGAGTGATAGGATGAGGGTTAAGGTTAGGATTAGTGTTAGGGTGAGGGCTAGCGTGAGGGTGACGTTTAGGGTTAGAGTTAGGGGAAAGATGAGGCTGAGGTTGAGTGTTAGTGTTAGGGTTAGTGTTAGATTTAGGGTTTGGGTGAGGGTTAGGTTGAGGGTGAGGGTTAGGCTTAGGGTTAGGGTTAGGTTTAGGGTAAGGGTTAGGGTGAGTGTGAGCTTTAGGGCTAGTGCTAGGGTTTTTCTTAGGGTTACGTTGAATTTGAGGGTGAGGTTGAGGGTTTGGGTTAGTGTTAGATTAAGGTTTAGGGTTAGGGTTAGCGTTAGGGTTAGGGTGAGAGTTAGGTTTCAGTTACTTTTGGGTTAGGGTGAGGGTTAGGGTTAGGTTTAAGGTGAGGGTGAGGTGTAGGGTTACGTTGAGGATTAGGGTTAGGGTTAGGGCTAGGGTAAGGGTTACGGTTAGGGTTAGGGTGAGGGTAAGGATGAGGATTAAGGTTAGGATTAGGGTTAGGTTAACAGCAAGAGTGAGTTTCAGGGTTAGGATTAGTGTTAGATTAACGTTTAGGGTTATTTTTAGGGTTAGGGTGAGGGTTAGGTTGAGGGTTAGGGTTATGGTGAGGGTGATGATTAGGGTTAGGGTGAGGGTTTGGTTTAGGATTAGGGTGAGCTTGAGGGTGAGTGTTAGGATTAGGGTTAGGTTTAGGGTTATGGTTAGGTTTCGGGTTAGGATTTGTGTTATTCTTAAGTTTAGGGTTAGAGTTATGGTGAGGGTGAGCATGAGGGTGAGGGTGATGGTTAGGATTAGGGTGAGTTTTACGGTTGGGTTTAAGATTAGGGTGAGGTTGACTGTGAGAGTTAGGGATATGGTGAGGGTTAGGGTTAGGGTTAGGGTGAGAGTTAGAGTTCGATGATGTTTTGGGTTAGGGTGAGGGTTAGGGTTAGGGTTACGGTAAGCATGAGGTTTAGGGTTACGTTGAGTATTAGGCTTAGGGTGAGGGCTAGGGTGAGGGTTAAGGTTAGGGTTAGGGTGAGGATAAGGATGAGGATTAGGGTTAGGATTAGGGTTAGGGTGAGTGCTATGTTCAGGGTGAGGGTTAGGGTTAGTGTGAGATTAAGGTTTAGGGTTAGGGTGAGGGTTAGGGTGAGGGTTAGTTTGAGGGTTAGGGTTACAGTGAGGGTGATTATTAAGGTTAGGGTGAGAGTTAGGGTTAAGATTAGGGTTAGCATGAGGGTGAGTGTTAGGATTAGGTTTAGGGTTAGGGTTAGGGTTAGGTTTAGGGTTAGGATTAGTGTTATTGTTAGGGTTAGGGTTAGAGTTATGGTGAGGGTGAGGGTGAGGGTGAGGTTTAGGGTAAGTGTTAGGGTGAGGTATAGGGTTAGGGTTAAGATTACGGAGAGGGTGAGTGTGAGGGTTATATTTGGGGTTAGTTGGAGGGTTAGGTCGATGGTTAGGGTTAGGGTTAGTTTTAGGGTTAAGGTTAGGTTGAGGGTTAGGTTGAGATTTAGGGTTATGGTTATGGTTAGTGTTAGGATTAGGGTGAGGGTGAGGATGAGTGTGAGGGTTAGGCTTAGGCTTAGGTTTAGGCTGAGGGTGTGGGTGGGGGTGAAGATTAGGTTTAGGGTGATGGTTAGAGTTAGGGCTAGGGTGAGGGTAAAGATGAGGGTTAGGATTAGGATTAGGGTTAGGATGAGGGCTAGGGTGAGGGTGAGGGTTAGGGTAAGTGTTAGACTTAGGCTTAGGGTTAGGCTGAGCATGAGGTTGAGGGTGAGGTTGAGGGTTAGGATGATCGTTAGGTTTATGGTTAGGGTGAGGGTTAGGATGAGGTTTAGGGTTACGTTGAGGGTTAGGGTTAGGATGATGGTTAGAATTAGGGTTAGGGTGAGGGCTAGGGTGAGGGTGAGGGTTAGGGTTAGGGTTAGGGTTAGGGTGAGGTTTAGGATTAGGGTGAGTGTTAGGGTTAGTGTGATGGTTAGTGTTAGGGTTAGGGTTAGTGTTAGGGTGAAGTTATATGTCAGGGTGAGTGTTATGCTTAGGGTGCGGGTTATCGGTAGTGTGACTTACTTTTAGGGTTAGGGTTATTGCTAGGTTTAGGGTTACGGTTACGTTGAGTGTGAGGGTTAGGGTTAGGGTTAGGGGGAGTTTTAGGTTTAGGTTTAGGGTTAGGGTTAGGATGAGGGTGAGGTTTATGTTTAGAGTTAGGGTTAAGCTGAGGCTGAGGGTGAGGGTTAGGGTTAGGTTTAGGATTAGGATTAGGGTGAGGGTTAGGTTGAGTGGGAGTGTTAGGGTTAGGGTTAGGGTTAGGTTTAGAGTTACACTGAGGGTGAGGGTGAGGATGAGGGTTACGGTTAGGATTAGGGTTAGGGTGAGGGTGAGTGTGTGTGTTAGAGTTAGGTTTAGGGTTAGGCTTAGGGTTAGGCTGAGGGTGAGGTTGAGGGTGAGGGTTAGGGTTAGGGTGAGGGTGAGGTTAAGGGGGAGGGTTAGGATGAGGGTTAGTGTTAGCATTAGGGTTAGGGTGAGGGCTAGGTTAAGGGTGCGGTTTAGGTTTAGTGTGAGGGTGAGTTTTAGTGTTAGAGTTAGTGTTAGTTTGAGGCGGAGGGTGAGGGTTAGCGTTAGGATTAATGATAGGCTTAGGCTTAATTTGAGGGTTAGGTTGAGGGCGAGGGTTAGGATTAGGGTTAGGGGTAGGATTAGGGTTAGTGTGAGGGTGAGGGTGAGGGTTATGGTTAGGGTTAGGTATAGGCTTAAGTTTAGGATGAGGTTGAGGGTGAGGGTTAGGGTTAGGGTTAGGGTGAGTGGGAGGGTTACTGTTAGGGTTAGGCTTAGGATTAGGCTGAGGGTGAGGGTGTGGGTTAGTGTTTGCGTTAGGGTTAGGGTTATGTGGAGGTTTAGGATGAGGGTTAGGGTTAGGGTGAAGTTTTGGGTGAGGGTGAGTGTGTGTGTTAGTGTTAGGTTTAGGGTAAGGCTTAGGGTTAGGCTGAGGTTGAGGTTGAGACTGAGGGTTAGTGTTAGGGTGAGGGTTAGGGTAAGGGTTACGGGGAGGGTTCGGAAAAGGGATAGGGTTAGGATTAGGTTTCGGTGAGGCTGGGGTGAGGATGAGGTTTAGGGATATGGTTAGCTTGAGGGTTAGGATTAGCGTAAGGGTGAGAGTTAGTGTTCGGGTTAAATTTAGGGTTACATTGAGGGTTAGTATAAGGGTTACTGTGAGGGTGAGGGTTAGGTTTAGGTTTAGGGGGAGGGTTCAGATTAGGGTTAGGGTGAGGGTGAGGGTTATGGTTAGTGTTAGGGTGAGGGTTAGGATGAGGGTTAGGGTTAGGTTTAGGGTTAGGGTTAGGGTGAGGTTTAGGGTTAGGGATAGGATTAGTGTTAGGGTGAGGCTGAGGTTTTGCTTTAGAGTTATGTGTAGGATGAGGCTGAGGATAAGGGTTAGAGTTAGGGTTAGTGTTAGTTTTAGGGTTAGGGTGAGGGTTAGTTTGAGGGTGAGGGTTAGGCTTAGGGTTAGGATTAGGTTTAGGGTGCGGGATAGGGTGAGTGTGAGCGTTAGGGCTATGGTTAATGTTTGACTTAGGGTTAGGCTGAGGGTGAGGGTGAGGGTGAGGGTGAGGGTTAGGGTTAGTGTTAGGATAAGGTTTAGGGTTAGAGTTAGGGTTAGGTTGAGAGTTAGGGTTAGGTTATGTTTTAGGTTAGGGTGAAAGTTAGGGTTAGGGTTAAGGTGAGGGTGAGGTGTAGGGTTGCATTGAGGTTTAGGGTTAGGGTTAGGGCTAGGGTGAGTGTTAAGTTTAGATTTAGGGTGAGGGTAAGGATGAGGATTAGGGTTAGGATTAGGGTTAGAATGAGGGCTAGGGTGAGGATGAGGGTTAGGATTAGTGTTACATTAAGGTTTAGGGTTAGGGTTAGGGTGAGGGTTAGGTTGAGGGTTAGGGTTAAGGTGAGGGTGATGATTAGGGTTAGGGTGAGTGTTTGGTTTAGGATTAGGGTTAGCGTTAGGGTGAGTGTTAGGATTAGGGTAAGGCTTAGGGTTAGGGTTAGGTTTCCGGTTAGGATTAGTGTTATTGGTAGGGTTAGGGTTAGAGTTATGGTGAGGGTGAGGGTGAGGGTTAGGGTTAGGGTGAGATTTAGGGATAGAATTAGTATTAGTGTGAGTTTGAGGTTGAGGGTGAGGGTTAGGGCTAGGGTTAGGGTTAGGGTGAGAGTTAGGGTTCGATTATATTTATGTTTAGCATGAGGGTTCGGGTTACATTGAGGATTAGGCTCATGGTTAGGGCTAGGGTGAGGGTAAGGATGAGGATTAGGGTTACAATTAGGGTTAGGGTGAGGGCTATGGTGAAGTTGAGGGTTAGGGTTAGTTTTAGATTAAGATTTATGTTTAGGGTTAGGGTGAGGGTGAGTGTTAGGTTGAGGGTTAGGGTTTCAGATTGGGTGATGAATAGGGTTAAGGTGAGGGTTAGGGTTAGGATTAGGGTTAGCATGTGGTTGCGTGTTAGGATTAGGGTTAGGGTTAGTGTTTGGATTAGGTTTATTGTTAAGATTAGTGTTATTGTTAGGGTTAAGTTTAGAGTTATGGTGAGGGTCAGGGTGAGGGTGAGGGTTAATGTTAGGGTTAGGTTGAGGTTTAGGGTTAGGGTTAGGATTAGGGTTAGGGTGAGGGTGAGGTTTAGGGTTAGGTTTAGTGTTAGTTGGAGGGTTAGGTCTAGGGTTAGGGTTAGGTTTAGTTTTAAGGTTAAGGTTAGGGTGAGGGTTAGGTTGAGGTTTAGGTTCATGGTTAGGGTTAGGGTTAGGATTAGGGTGAGGGTGAGGGTGAGTGTGAGGGTTAGGGTTAGGGTTAGGCTTAGGCTTAAGTTTAGCCTGAGGGTGAAGGTGGGGTTTAGTGTTAGGTTTAGGGTTAGGCTTAGGGTTAGGCTGAGGGTGAGGTTGAGGCTAAGGGTTAGTGTTAGGATGAGGGTTAGGGTAAGGGTTAGTGTAAGGGTTAGGATAAGCTTTAGGCTTAGGGTGAGGGTTAGGGTGAGGATGATGTTAAGGGTAAAGGTGAGGTTTAGGTTGAGGGTGAGGGTTAAGATAAGGATGAGGGTTAGGGTTAGTGTTAGGGTTAGGGATAGGGTTAGGGTTAGGGTGAAGGTTAGATTGAGGATTAGGGTTAGGGTTAGTGTGAGGTTTAGGGTGAGGATGAAGTTTAATGTTAGGGTGAGGGTGATGGTTAGAATTAGGGATAGGCTGAGGGCTAGGGTGAGGGTGAGTTTTAGGTTTAGGGTTAGAGTTAGGGTGAGGTTTAGGATTAGGGTGAGGGTTAGGGTTAGTGTGAGGGTTAGTGTTAGGGTTAGTGTTAGTATTAGGGTGAGGGTATGTCTTAGGGTGAGGGTTAGGGTTCGGGTGTGGGTTATGGTTTGTGTAAGGGTTAGGTTTAGGGTTAGGGTTATTGTTAGGTTTAGGGTTAGGGTTACGGTTACAGTGAGGGTGAGGGTTAGGGTTAGGGTGAGGTTTAGTGTTAGGTTTAGTGTTAGAGTTAGGGTTATGGTGAGGTTGAGGTTTAGGGCTACAGTTAGGGTTAGTGTTTGGGTAAGGGTTAGGGTGCGGGTTAGCGTGGGGGTGAAGGTAAGGGTATAGGTAAGGTTTAGGCTGAGGGTGAGGGTTACGGTAAGGGTGAGGGTTAGGGTTATGGTGACGGTTAGTGTTAGCTTTAGGGTGAGGTTGAGGGTTAGTGTTAGGGTTAGCTTGAGGGTTAGTGTGAGGTTTAGGGTGAGGATGAGGGTTAGGCTCAGGGTGAAGGCTAGGGTGAGGGTGAAGGTTGGGGTTAGTGTTAGGCTGAGGTTTAGGGTTAGGGTGATGTTTAGGGTTAGTGTGAGTGTTAGTGTTAGTGTTAGGGTTAGTGTTAGGGTGAGGCTAAGTTTTAGGGTGAGCTTTAGGGTTAGGGTGAGGGTTATGTTTATGGTGAGGGTTAGGATTAGGGTTAGCAGTAGGATTAGGGTTAGGGTGATGGTGAGGGTGAGGGTTAGGGTTAGGGTTAGGGATAGACTTAAGTTTAGGCTGAGGTTGAGGGTGAGGATTAGGGTTTGGGTGAGGTTTAGGGTTAGGGTTAATGTGAGTGTGAGGGTTAGGGTTAGGTTTAGCCTTAGGATTAGGCTGAGGATGAGGGTGTGGTTTAGTGTTAGTGTTAGGGTTAGGGTTATGGGGAGGGTTAGGATGAAGCTTAGGGTTAGGGTGAGTTTTAGGGTGAGGGTGAGTGTTTGTGTTAGGGTTAGGTTTAGGGTTAGGCTTAGGGTTAGGCTGAGGGTGAGGTTGAGGCTGAGGGTTAGTGTTAGGGTGAGGGTTACGGGTAAGGTTTGGAAAAGGAATGGGGTTAGGATAAGGGTTGGGTAAGGCTAGGGTGAGGATGAGGTTTAGGGTTAGGATTAGTGTAAGTGTGAGAGTTAGTGTTTGGGTGAAGTTTAGGATTAGGTTGAGGGTTATGGTAAGGGTTACGGTGAGGGTGAAGGTTAGGGTTAGTTTGAGGGTGAGGGTTCGGATTAGGTTTAGGGTGAGGTAGAGGGTAATATATAGTATTAGGGTGAGATTTAGGATGAGGGTTAGAGTTAGGATTAGTGTTAGGGTGAGGGCTAGGGTGAGGGTGACTTTCAGGGTTAGGGTTAGGGTGAGGTTTAGGGTTAAGGGTAGGGTGAGTGTTAAGGTGAGGGTGACGTTTAGGGTTAGAGTTAGGGGTAGGATGAGGCTGAGGTTGAGGGTTAGGGTTAGGGTTAGTGTTAGATTTAGGGTTAGGGTGAGGGTTAGGTTGAGGGTGAGGGTTAGGCTTAGGGTTAGGATTATGTTTAGGGTAAGGGTTAGGTTTAGTGTGAGCATTAGGGCTAGGGTTAGGGTTTGACTTAGGATTAGGCTGAGGTTGAGGGTGAGGGTTAGGGTTAGTGTTAGATTAAGGTTTAGGATTAGGGTTAGGGTTAGGGTGAGAGTTAGGGTTCGGTTATGTTTAGGGTTAGGGTGAGGGTTGGGGTTAGGGTTAAGGTGAAGGAGAGGTATAGGATTACGTTGAGGATTAGTGTAAGGGTTAGGCCTAGGGTGAGGGTTAAGGTTAGGGTTAGGTTGAGGGTAAGGATGAGGATTAGGGTTAGGATTAGGGTTAGGGTGAGGTTTAGGGTGAGGGTGAGGGTTAGGATTAGTGTTAGATTAGGTTTAGGGTAACTGTTAGTGTTAGGGGAGGGTTAGGGTTACGGTAAGGGTGATGATTAAGGTTAGGGTGAGGGTTTGGTTTAGGATTAGGTTTAGGATGAGGGTGAGTGTTAGAATTAGGGTAAGGTTAAGGTGAGGGTGAGGTGTAGGGTTACATGGAGGATTAGGGTTAGGGTTAGAGTGAGAGTTAGGTTTGCATTATGTTTAGGGTTAGGGTGAGGGTTAGGGTTAGGGTTATGGTTCGCATGAGGTTTAGGATTACATTGAGGATTAGGCTTAAGGTTAGGGCTAGGGTGAGGAATAAGGTTAGAGTTAGGTTGAGGGTAAGGATGAGGATTAGGGATAGGGTTAGACTTATGGTGAGGATGATGGTGAGGGTGAGGGTTAATGTTAGGTTTAGGGTGAGGTTTAGGGTTAGGGTTAGGAATAGGGTGAGGGTGAGGGTGAGGTTTAGGGTTAGATTAGGGTTAGTTGGAGGGTTAGGTCGAGGGTTAGGGTTAGGTTTAATTTTAGGGTTAAGGTTAGGGTGAGGGTTAGGTTGAGGTTTAGGGTTATGGTTAGGTTTAGGTTTAGGATTAGGGTGAGGGTGAGGGTGAGTGTGAGGGTTAGGGTTAAGGTGAGGCTTAGGCTTAGGTTTAGGCTGAGGGTGAGGGTGGGGGTGAAGATTAGGTTTAGGGTGATGGTTAGGGTTAGGGCTAGGGTGAGGGTTATGATGAGGGTCAGGATTAAGATTAGGGTTAGGGTGAGGGCTAAGGTGAGGGTGAGGGTTAGGGTAAGGGTTAGGCTTAGGCTTAGGGTTACGCTGAGCATGAGGTTGAGGGTGAGGGTTACGGTTAGGGGGATGGTTAGGTTTACGGTTAGGGTGAGGGTTAGCATGAGTTTTAGTGTTAGGGTGAGGGTTAGGGTGAGGATGATGTTAAGGGTAAAGGTGAGGTTTAGGTTGAGGGTGAGGGTTAAATAAGGGTGAGGGTTAGGTTTAAGTTTAGGGTTAGGGTAAGGGTTAGAGTTAGGGTTAGGTTGAGGGTTAGATTGAGCATTAGGGTTAGGGTTAGTGTGAGGTTTAGGGTGAGGATGAAGGTTAGGGTTAGGGTGAGGGTGATGGTTAGAGTAAGGGTTAGGGTGAGGGCTAGGGTGAGGGTGAGGTTTAGGGTTAGGGTTAGGGTTAGGGTGAGGTTTAGGATTAGGGTAAGGGTTAGGGTTAGTGTGAGGGTTAGTGCTAGGTTTAGGGTTAGTGTTAGGGTGAAGTTATGTCTTAGGGTGAGGGTTAGGGTTAGGGTGCAGTTTAAGGTTTGTGTGAGGGTTAGGGTTAGGGTTAGGGTGAGGTTAATGCTAGAGTTAGGGTTAGAGTTAGGGTTATGGTGAGGGTGAGGTTTAGGCCTACAGTTAGGGTTAGGGTGAGAGTTAGGGATCGGTTATGTTTAGGGTGAGGGTGAGGGGATGGTTGAGCATGAGGTTTAGGGTTACATTGAGGATTAGGATTAGGGTTAGGGCTAGGGTGAGGGTTAAGGTTAGGGTTAGGGTGAGGGTAAGGATGAGGATTAGGGTTAGAATTAGGGTTAGGGTGAGGGCTAGGGTGAGGGTGAGGGTTACGGTTAGTGTTAGATTAAGGTTTAGGGTTAGGGTTAGGGTTAGGGTGACTGTTAGGTTGAGGGTCAGGGTTTCGGTGAAGTGATGATTAGGTTAGGGTGAGGGTTAGGGTTAGGATTTGGGTTAGCATGAGGGTGAGTGTTAGGGTTAGGGTTAGGGTTAGGGTTTGGGTTAGGTGTCGGGTTAGGATTAGTGTTATTGTTAGGGTTAGGGTTAGAGTTATGGTGAGGATGATGGTGAGGGTGAGAGTTAGGGTTAGGATTAGGTTGAGGTTTAAGGTTAGGGTTAGGATTAGGGTTAGGGTGAGGGTGAGGTTTAGGGTGAGAAAGAGGGATAGGGTTAGGGTGAGGGCTATGGAGAGGGTGAGGTTGAGGGTTATGGTGATGTTTAGGGTTAGTGTCAGGGTTAGTGTTAGGGTTAGTGTAAGGGTGAGGGTAAATGTTAGGGTGAGGGTTAGGATTAGGGTGAGGGCAAGTCTTCGGTTGAGGGTTAGGCTTAGGGTGAGATTATGGTTAGGTTGAGGGTTAGAGTTAGGGTTAGGATTATTGTTAGCATTAGGGTTAGGGTTACGGTTATGGTGAGGGTGAGGGTGAGGGTGAGGGTTAGGGTTAGGGCTAGAATATGGTTTAGGGACAGGCTTACGGTTAGGTTTAGGGTCAGGATGAGGTTTAGTGTTAGATTTAGGGTTAGGGTGATGGTTAGGGGTAGGATTAATGTTAGGGTTAGGCTTAAAGTGAGGGTTAGGTTGAGGGTGAGGGTTAGATTTAGGGTTAGCAGTAGGATTAGTGTTAGGGTTAGAGTGAGTGTGAGGGTTAGGGTTAGGGTTAGGGATAGGCTTATTGATAGGCTGAGGTTGAGGGTGAGGGTTAGGGTTAGGGTGAGGTTTAGGGTGAGTGTGAGTGTTAGGGTTAGGGTTAGGCTCAGGAATAGGCTGAGGGTGAGGGTGTGGGTTAGGGTCAGGGTGAGGTTTAGGGTTATGGGGAGGGTTCGGATGAGGGTTAGTGTTAGGGTTAGGATGAGGATTAGGGTTAGGATTAGGGTTAGGGTGAGGGCTAGGGTGAGTATGAGGGTTAGGGATAGTGTTAGATTAAGGTTTAGTGTTAGGGTTTCGGTTAGGGTGAGGGTTAGTTTGAGGGTTAGGGTTAAGGTGAGGGTGAGGATTAGGGTTAGGGTATAGGTTAGGGTTCGGATTAGGGCTAGCATGAGTGTGAGTGTTAGGATTAGCGTTAGGGTTAGGTTTAGGGTTAGGATTAGTGTTATTGTTAGGGTTGGGGTTAGAGTTATGGTGAGGGTGAGGGTGAGGGTGAGGTTTATGGTTAGGTTTAGGGTGAGGTTTAGGGTTAGGGTTAGGATTAGCGTTAGGGTGAGGGTGAGGTTTAGGGTTAGCTTTAGGGTTAGTTGGAGGCTTAGGTCGAGGGTTAGGGTTTGGGTTAGTTTTAGGGTTAAGGATAGGGTGAGGGTTAGGTTGAGGTTTAGGGTTATGGTTATGGTTAGGGTTAGGATTATGATGATTGTAAGGGTGAATGTGATGATTAGTGTTAGGCTTAGGCTTAGGTTTAGACTGAGGGTGAGGGTGGGGGTGAGGATTAGGTTTAGGCTGATGGTTAGGGTTAGGGTTAGGGTGAGGGTTGGGCTTAGGCTTAGGGTTAGGCTGAGCATGAAGTTGAGGGTGAGGGTTAGGTTTAGGGTTAGGTTTACCGTTAAGGTGAGGGTTAGGATGAGGTTTAGGGTTAGAGTGAAAGTTAGGGTGAGGGTGATGGTAAGGGTAAAAGGGAGGTTTAGGCTGAGGGTGAGGGTTAAGTTAAGGGTGAGAGTTAGGGTTAGGTTTAGGTTTAGGGCAAGGGTTAGATTGAGGATTAGGGTTAGGGTTAGTGTGATGTTTAGGGTGAGGATGAGGGTTAGGGTTAGGGTGAGGGTGAGGGTTAGAATTAAAGTTAGGGTGAGGGCTAAGGTGAGGGTGAGGGTTAGGTTTAGGGTTAGGGTTAGGGTGAGATTTAGGATTAGGGTGAGGGTTAGGGTTAGTGTGAGGGTTAGTGTTTGGGTTAGGGTTAGTGTTAGGTTGAGGCTTAGTGTTAGGGTGAGGGTTAGGCTTAGGGTGAGGTTTATGGTTACCGTGAGGGTTAGGGTGAGGTTTAGGGTTATTGTTACTTTTAGTATTAGGGTTACAGTTAAGGTGAGGGTGAGGGTTAGAGTTAGGTTTAGGGTGAGTTTTAGTGTTAGGGTTAGGGTTAGAGTTAGGGTTAGAGTGTGGGTGAGGTTTAGGGCTACAGTTAGGGTTAGGGTGAGGGTTAGGATTAGGTTGCGTCTTAGTGTGGGGGTCACGGTAAGGGTAATTGTGAGGGTTAGGCGGAGGGAGAGGGTTAAGAAAAGGGTGAGGCTTAGGGTTAGGTTTAGGTTTAGGTTGAGGGTTAGATTGAGGATTAGAGTTAGGGTTAGTGTGAGGGTTATGGTGAGGATGAGTGTTAGGGTTAGGGTGAGGGTGAGGGTTAGAATTAGGGTTAGGGTGAGGGCTAGGGTGAGGGTGAGGGTTAAGATTAGGATTAGGATTAGGGTGAGGTTTAGGATTAGGGGGAGGGTTAGGTTTAGTGTGAGGGTTAATGTTAGGGTTAGGGTTAGTGTTAGGGTGAGAGTTAGTGTTAGGGTGAGCGTTAGGGTTAGTGTGAAGGTTATGGTTAGTGTGAGGGTAAAGGATAGGGTTAGGCTTATTGTTAGGTTTATGGTTAGGTTTACGGTGAATGTGAGGGAGAGGGTTAGGCTTAGGGTTAGGGTGAGGTTTAGTGTTAGGGTTAGGGATAAAGTTAGGTTTAGGGTGTGGGTGAGGTTTAGGGGTACATTTAGTGTTAGGGTGAGTTTTAGTGTTAGGGTGCGTGTTAGCGTGGGGGTGACAGTAAGGGTAAAGCTGAGGGTTAGGCTGAAGGTGAAGGTTACATTAAGGGTGAGGGTTAGCTTTAGGGTGAGTGTGAGGGTTAGGCTGAGGATTAGTGTTAGGGTTAGTGTGAAGTTTAGGGTGAGAATGAGGGTTAGGTTTAGGGTGAGGGCTAATGAGAGTGTGAGGTTTATGGTTAGGGTGATGTTTAGGGTTAGTGTGAAGGTTAGTGTTAGGGTTAGTGTTAGGGTGAGGGTAAGTGTTCGGGTGAGGGTTAGGGTTAGGGTGAGGGTAAGTCTTAGGTTGAGGGTTAGGGTTAGGGTGAGGGTTATGGTTAGGTTGAGGGTTAGGGTTAGGGTTAGGATTATTGTTAGCATTAGGGTTAGGTTTAGGGTTATGGTGAGCGTGAGGGTGAGGGTTAGGGTTAGGGCTACAATAAGGTTTAGGGATAGGGTTAGGGTTAAGGGTAGGGTCAGGGTGAGGTTTAGTGTTAGAGTTAGGGTTAGGGTGATGGTTAGGGTTAGGATTAATGTTAGGGTTAGGCTTAAGGTGAGGGTTACGTTGAGGGTGAGGGTTAGAGTTAGGGTTAGGAGTAGGATTAGGGTTAGGGTTAGAGTGAGTGTGAGGGTTAGGGTTAGGGTTACGCATAGGCTTAGGGATAGGCTGAGGTTGAGGCTAAGGGTTAGGGTTAGGGTGAGGTTTAGGGTTAGGTTTAGGGTGAGTGTGAGGGTTAGGGTTAGGGTGAAATTTAGGGTGAGGGTGATGGTAAGGGTAAAGGGGAGGTTTAGGCTTAGGGTGACGGTTAAGATAAGGTGAGATTTAGGGTTAGGTTTAGGTTTAGGGCAAGGGTTAGATTGAGGATTAGGGTTAGGTTTAGTGTGAGGTTTAAGGTGAGGATGAGGGTGAGGGTGTGGGTTAGGGGCAGGTTGAGGTTTAGGGTTATGGGGAGGGTTAGGGTTAGGATTAGGGTTAGGGTAAGGGTGAGTTTGTGTGTTAGGGTTAGGTTTAGGGTTAGGCTTAGGGTTAGGCTGAGGGTGAGGTTGAGGGTGAGGGTTAGAGTTAGGGTGAGGGTTAGGGTAAGGGTTAGGGGGAGGGTTAGGAAGAGGGTTAGGGTTAGGATTAGGGTTGGGTGAGGGCTAGGGTGAGGGTGTGGTTTAGGGTTATGGTTAGGTTGAGGGTTAGGGTTAGGGTAAGTGTGAGAGTTAGGTTTTGGGTTATGTTTAGGGATAGGTTGAGGGTTAGGGTAAGGGTTAGTGTGCGGGTGAGGGTTAGGGTTAGGTTGAGGGTTAGGGTTCAGATTAGGGTTATGGTGAGGGTGAAGGTGAGGTTTTTGTTTAGTGTTAGGGTGAGGGTTAGTATGAGGGTTAGGGTTAGGTTTAGGGTGACGGTTAGGTTTAGGGTTATGGTGAGCCTGAAGTTTCGGGTTAGGTTGAGAGTTAGGGTTAGGTTTAGGGTTAGGGTGAGGGTTAAGGTTAGGGTTAGGGTTAGGGTAAGGATGAGGATTAGGGTTAGGATTAGGGTTAGGGTGAGGGCTAGGGTGAGTATGAGGGTTAGGGTTAGTGTTAGATTAAGGGTTAGGTTTAGGGTTAGGGTTAGAGTGAGGGTGAGTTTGAGGGTTAGGGTTACGGTGAGGGTGAGGATTAGGGTTAGGGTGAGGGTTAGGATTCGGATTAGGGTTAGCATGAAGGTGAGTGTTAGGATTAGGGTTAGGGTTAGGTTTAGGGTTAGGATTAGTGTTATTGTTAGGGTTAGGGTTAGAGTTATGGTGAGGGTGAGGCTGAGGGTGAGGGTTAGGGTTAGGGTTAAGGTGAGGTTTAGGGTTAGGGTTAGGATTAGGTTTAGGTTGAGGTTGAGGTTTATTGTTAGATTTAGGGGTAGTTGGAGGGTTAGGTCCAGGGTTAGTGTTAGGGTTAGTTTTAGGGTTAAGGCTAGAGTGAGGGTTAGGTTGAGGTTTAGGGTTATGGTTAGGGTTAGGTTTAGGATTAGGGTGAGGGTAAGGGTGAGTGTGAGGCTTAGGGTTAGCCTTAGGCTTAGGGTTAGGTTTAGGCTGAGGGTGAGGTTGGGGGTTAGGATTAGGTTTAAGCTGATGGTTAGGATTAGGGTTAGTGTGACGGTTAGGATGAGGGATAGGATTAGGATTAGGGTGAGGGTTAGGATGAGGGATAGGATTAGGATTAGGGTTAGGTTGAGGGCTAGGGTGAGTTTGAGGGTTAGGGTAACGTTTGGGCTTAGTCTTAGGGTTAGGCTGAGCATGACATTGAGGGTGAGGGTTAGGGTTAGGGTGATGGTTAGGTTTACCGTTAGGGTGAGGGTTAGGATAAGTTTTAGGGTTAGGGTGAAATTTAGGGTGAGGGTGATGGTAAGGGTAAAGGGGAGGTTTAGGCTTAGGGTGACGGTTAAGATAAGGTGAGATTTAGGGTTAGGTTTAGGTTTAGGGCAAGGGTTAGATTGAGGATTAGGGTTAGGGTTAGTGTGAGGTTTAGGGTGAGGATGAGGGCTAGGGTTAGGGTGAGGGTGAGGGTTAGAATTAGGGTTAGGGTGAGGGCTAGGGTGAGGGTGAGGGTTAGGATTAGGGGTAGGGTTAGGGTGAAGTTTAGGTTTAGGGTGAGTGTTAGGGTTAGTGTGAGGTTTAGTGTTTGGGTTAGGGTTAGTGTTAGGGTGAGGGTTAGTGTTAGGGTGAGGGTTAGTGTTAGGGTGAGGGTTATGGTTACGGTGAGGGCTAGGGTGAGGTTTAGGGTTATTGTTACTTTTAGTATTAGGTTTATGGTTAAGGTTAGGGTTAGGGTTAGGGTTAGGGTTAGGGTGAGTTTTATTGCTAGGGTTAGGGTTAGATTTAGGGTTAGGGTGAGGGTCAGGTTTAGGGCTACAGTTAGGGTTAGGGTGAGGGTTAGGATTAGGGTGCATCTTAACGTAGGGTGATGGTAAGGGTAATGGTGAGTGTTAGGCTGAGGGTGAGGGTTAATACAAGGGTGAGGCTTAAGGTTAGGTTTAGGTTTAGGGTGAGTGTTAGATTGAGGATTAGAGTTAGTGTTAGTGTGAGGGTTATGGTGAGGATGAGGGTTAGGGTTAGGGTGAGGGTGAGGGTTAGAATTAGGGTTAGGGTGAGGGCTAGGGTGAGGGTGAGGGTTAGGATTAGGGTGAGGTTTAGGATTAGGGGGAGGGTTAGGTTTAGTGTGAGGGTTAATGTTAGGGTTAGGGTTAGTGTTAGGGTGAGAGTTAGTGTTAGGGTGAGCGTTAGGGTTAGTGTGAAGGTTATGGTTAGGGTGAGGGTTAGAGTTAGGTTGAGGGTTATTGTTAGGTTTATGGTTAGGTTTACGGTGAATGTGAGGGTGAGGGTTAGGCTTAGGGTTAGGGTGAGGTTTAGTGTTAGGGTTATGGTTAGAGTTAGGGTTAGGGTGTGGGTGAGGTTAGGGGTACATTTAGGGTTAGGGTGAGGTTTAGTGTTAGGGTGCATGTTAGCGTCGGGGTGACAGTAAGGGTAAAGCTGAGGGTTACGCTGAAGGTGAAGGTTACATTAAGGGTGAGGGTTAGATCTAGGGTGAGTGTTAGTGTTAGCTTTAGGGTGAGGGTGAGGGTTAGATTGAGGATTAGTGTTAGGGTTAGTGTGAAGTTTAGGGTGAGAATGAGTGTTAGGGTTAGGGTGAGGGCTAAAGAGAGTGTGAGGTTTATGGTTAGGGTGATGGTTAGAGTTTGTGTCAGGTTTAGTGTTAGGGTTAGTGTTAGGGTGAGGGTAAGTGTTCGGGTGAGGGTTAGGGTTAGGGTAAGGGTAAGTCTTAGGTTGAGGGTTAGGGTTAGGGTGAGGGTTATGGTTAGGTTGAGGGTTAGGGTTAGGGTTAGGATTATTGTTAGCATTAAGGTTAGGATTACGGTTATGGTGAGTGTGAGGGTGAGGGTTAGAGTTAGGGCTACAATAAGGTTTAGGGATAGGGTTATGGTTAGGTTTAGGGTCAGGGTGAGGTTTAGTGTTAGAGTTAGGGTTAGGGTGATGGTTAGGGTTAGGATTAATGTTAGGGTTAGGCTTAAGGTGAGGGTTAGGTTGAGGGTGAGTGTTAGAGTTAGGGTTAGGAATAGGATTAGGGTTAGGATTAGAGTGAGTGTTAGGGTAAGGGTCAGGGTTAGGGATAGGCTTATTGATAGGCTGAGGTTGAGGGTGAGGGTTAGGGTTAGGGTGAGGTTTAGGGTTAGGTTTAGGGTGAGTGTGAGTGTTAGTGTTAGGGTTAGGCTCAGGAATAGGCTGAGGGTGAGGGTGTGGGTTAGGGGCAGGGTTAGGTTTAGGGTTATGGGGAGGGTTAGGATGAAACTTAGGGTTAGGATTAGGGTTAGGGTGAGGGTGAGTTTGTGTGTTAGGGTTAGGTTTAGGGTTAGGCTTAGGGTTAGAATGAGGGTTAGTTTGAGGGTGAGGGTTAGGGTTAGGGTGAGGGTTAGGGTAAGGGTTAGGGGGAGTGTAAGGAAGAGGGTTAGGTTTAGGATTAGGGTTGGGTGAGGGCTAGTGTGAGGGTGAGGTTTAGCGTTATGGTTACGTTGAGTGTTAGGTTTAGGGTAAGGGTGAGAGTTAGGGTTTTAGTTATGTTTAGGGATAGGTTGAGGGTTAGGGTAAGGGTTAGGGTGATTGTGAGGGTCAGGGTTAGGTTGAGGGTTAAGGTTCAGATTAGGGTTTTGGTGAGGGTGAAGGTGAGGTTTTTGTTTAGTGTTAGGGTGAGGGTTAGTATGAGGGTTAGGGTTAGGTTTAGGGTGACAGTTAGGTTTAGGGTTATGGTGAGCCTGAAGTTTCGGGTTAGGTTGAGAGTTAGGGTTAGGTTTAGGGTTAGGGTGAGGGTTAAGGTTAGGGTTAGGGTTAGGGTAAGGATGAGGATTAGGGTTAGGATTAGGGTTAGGGTGAGGGCTAGGGTGAGTATGAGGGTTAGGGTTAGTGTTAGATTAAGGGTTAGGTTTAGGGTTAGGGTTAGGGTGAGGGTGAGTTTGAGGGTTAGGGTTACGGTGAGGGTGAGGATTAGGGTTAGGGAGAGGGTTAGGATTCGGATTAGGGTTAGCATGAAGGTGAGTGTTAGGATTAGGGTTAGGGTTAGGTTTAGGGTTAGGATTAGTGTTATTGTTAGGGTTAGGGTTAGAGTTATGGTGAGGGTGAGTCTGAGGGTGACGGTTAGGGTTAAGGTTAGGGTGAGGTTTAGGGTTAGGTTTAGAATTAGGGTTAGGGGGAGGTTGAGGTTTAGGGTTATGGTTAGGGTTAGGGTTAGGATTAGCCTGAGGGTAAGGGTGAGTGTGAGGGTTAGGGTTAGGCTTAGGCTTAGGTTTAGACTGAGGGTGAAGGTGGGGGGTGAGGATTAGGTTTAGGCTGATGGTTAGGGTTAGGGTTAGGGTAAGGGTTGGGCTTAGGCTTAGGGTTAGGCTGAGCATGAAGTTGAGTGTGAGGGTTAGGGTTAGGGTGATGGTTAGGTTTAAGGTTAGGGTGAGGGTTAGGATGAGGTTTAGGGTTAGGGTGAAAGTTAGGGTGAGGATGATGGTAAGAGTAAAGGGGAGGTTTAGGCTGAGGGTGAGGGTTAAGATAAGGTGAGAGTTAGGGTTAGGTTTAGGTTTAAGGCGAGGGTTAGATTGCGGATTAGGGTTAGGGTTAGTGTGAGGTTTAGGGTGAGGATGAGAGTTACCGTTAGGGTTAGGGTGAGGGCTAGGGTGAGAGTGAGGTTTAGGATTAGGGTTAGGGTTAGGGTGAGGTTTAGGATTAGGGTGAGGGTTAGGGTTAGTGTGAGGGTTAGTGTTTGGGTTAGGGTTAGTGTTATGGTGAGGGTTAGTTTTAGGGTGAGGGTTAGGGTTAGGGTGAGGGTTATGGTTTGGGTGAGGGTTAGGGTGAGGTTTAGGGTTATTGTTACATTTTGTATTAGGGTTACGGTTAAGGTGAGGGTTAGCGTTAGGTTTAGGGTTAGGTTGAGTTTTAACGTTAGGGTTAGGGTTAGAGTTAGTGTTAGGGTTAGGGTGAGGTTTAGGGCTACAGTTAGGGTTAGGTTGAGGGTTAGGAGTAGGATGCTTCTTAGCGTGGGGGTGACAGTAAGGGTAATGTTGAGAGTTAGGCTGAGGGTGAGGGTTAAGTCAAGGGTGAGGCTTAGGGTTAGGTTTAGGTTTAGGGTGAGGGTTAGATTGAGGATTAGAGTTAGGGTTAGTGTGAGGGTTAGGGTGAGGATGAGGCTTAGGGTTAGGGTGCAGGCTAAAGAGAGTGTGAGGTTTATGGTTAGGGTGATGCTTAGGGTTAGTGTCAGGGTTAGTGTTAGGGTTAGTGTTAGGGTGAGGGTAAGTGCTAGGGTGAGGGTTAGGGTTAGGGTGAGGGTAAGTCTTAGGTTGATTGTTAGGGTTAGGGTGAGGGATATGGTTAGGTTGAGGGTTAGGGTTATGGTGAGGGTGAGGATTAGGGTTAGAATGAGGGTTAGGGTTCGGATTAGGGTTAGCATGAGGGTGAGTGTTAGGATTAGGGTTAGGGTTAGGGTTAAGTTTAGGGTTAGGATTAGTGTTATTGTTAGGGTTAGGGTTGGAGTTATGGTGAGGGTTAGTATGAGGGTTAGGTTTAGGGTTAGTGTGAGGTTTAGGGTTAGGTTTAGGATTAGGGTTAGGTTGAGGGTGAGAGTTAGAGTTCGGTTATGTTTAGGGTTAGGGTGAGGGTTAGGGTTAGATTTATGATGAGCCTGACGTTTAGGGTTAGGTTGAGAGTTAGGATTAGTTTTAGGGTTAGGGTGAGGGTTTAGCTTAGGGTTAGGGTTAGGGTAAGGATGAGGATTAGGGTTAGGGTGAGGGCTAGGGTGAGTATGAGGGTTAGGGTTAGTGTTAGATTAAGGTTTAGTGTTAGGATTCGGGTGAGGGTGAGGGTTAGTTTGAGGGTTAGGGTTATGGTGAGGGTGAGGATTAGGTTTAGGGTGAGGGTTAGGTTTCGGATTAGGGTTATGGTTAGGGTTAGGGTTCAGATTTGGTTTAGCATGAGGGTGAGTGTTAGGATTAGAGTTAGGGTTAGGGTTAGGTTTAGGTTTAG
This sequence comes from Dipodomys merriami, assembly GCF_024711535.1. Taxonomy (NCBI): domain Eukaryota; kingdom Metazoa; phylum Chordata; class Mammalia; order Rodentia; family Heteromyidae; genus Dipodomys; species Dipodomys merriami. Next base: position 2,212,590 of record NW_027206335.1, on the reverse strand, counting down.
GTTTACGATTAGTGTTATTGTTAGGGTTAGGGTTAGAGTTATGGTGAGGTTGAGGGTGAGGGTGACGGTTAGGGTTAGGGTTAGTGTGAGGTTTAGGGTTAGGGTGAGGATTAGGGTTAGGGTGAGGGTGAGGTTTAGGTTTAGATTTAGGGTTAGTTGGAGGGTTAGGTCGAGGGTTAGGGTTAGGGTTAGTTTTAGGTTTATGGCTAGGGTGAGGTTTAGGTTGAGGTTTAGGGTTATGGTTAGGGTTAGGGTTAGGATTAGGTTGAGGGTAAGTGTGATTGTGAGGGTTAGGGTTAGGCTTAGGCTTAGGTTGAGGGTTAGGGTGGGGGTGAGGATTAGGTTTAGGCTGATGCTCAGGGTTAGGTTTAGGATGAGGTTTAGGATGAGGGTTAGGATTCGGATTAGGGTTAAGGTGAGGGTAGGGTGAGTTTGAGGGTTAGGGTAAGGGTTAGGCTTTGGCTTATGTTTAGGCTGAGCATGAGGTTGAGGGTGAGGTTTAGGGTTAGGGTGATGGTTAGTTATACCATTAGGGTGAGGCTTAGGATGAGGTTTAGGGTTAGGGTGAAGTTTAGGGTGAGGTTGATGGTAAGGGTAAATTGAGGGTTAAGCTGAGTGTGAGGGTTAAGATAAGGGTGAGAGTTAGGGTTAGGTTTAGATTTAGGGTGAGGGTTAGATTGAGGATTAGAGTTAGGGTTAGTGTGAAGTTTAGGTTGAGGATGAGGGTTAGGGTTAGGGTGAGGGTGAGGTTAGAATTAAGGTTAGGGTGAGTGCCAGGTTGAGGGTGAGGGTTAGGATTAGGGTTAGGGTTAGGGTGAGTGTTTAGGATTAGGGTTAGGGTTAGGGTTAGGGTTAGGGTTAGGATTAGTGTTATTGTTAGCGTTAGGGTTGGAGTTATGGTGAGGCTGAGGGTGAGGGTTAGGGTTAGGGTTAGTGTGAGGTTTATGGTTAGGTTTAGGATTAGGGTTAGGGTGAGGATGAGGATTAGGGTTAGATTTAGGGTTAGTTGGAGGGTTAGGTCGAGGGTTAGGGTTAGGGTTAGTTTTAGGGTCAAGGCTAGGGTGAGGGTTAGGTTGAGGTTTAGGGTTATGTTTAGGGTTAGGGTTAGGATTAGGGTGAAGGTAAGGGTGAGTGTGAGGTTTAGGGTGAGGCTTAGGCTTAGGCTTAGGTTTTGGCTGAGGGTGAGGGTGGTTGTGAGGATTAGGTTTATGGTGATGATTAGGTTTAGGCTGAGCATGAGGTTGAGGGTGAGGGTTAGAGTTAGGGTGATGTTTAGATTTATGGTTAGGGTGAGGGTTAGGATGAGGTTTAGGGTTCGGGTGAGGGTTCGGTTCAGGATGATGGTAAGGGTAAAGGTGAGGTTTAGGCTGAGGCTGAGAGTTAAGATAAGCATGACGGTTAGGGTTAGGTTTAGGTTTAGGATAAGAGTTAGGTTTAGGGTTAGGGTGAGAGTTAGATTGAGGATTAGGTTTAGGGTTAGTGTGAGGTTTAGGGTGAGGGTGAGGTTTAGGGTTAGGATTAGGTTGAGGTTTATTGTTTGGGTTAGGTTTAGAGCTAGGTTTAGGGTGAGGGTGAGGATTAGGTTTAGAGTTAGGTTTAGGGTGAGGTTTAGGTTGAGGGTTAGGGTTAGGGTTAGTGTTATTGTTAGGGTTAGGGTGAGAGTTAATGTGAGGCTTAGTGTTAGGGTTATGATTAGGATTAGGTTTAGGTTTAGGGTGAGGGTGAGGTTGAGGGTGAGGTTTACGGTTAGGGTGAATGTTAGGTTTACTGTTAGGGTGAGGGTTAGGAAGAGGTTTAGGATTAGGGTGAGGGTGAGGTTAAGGATTACCGTGAGGGTTAGGATTAGGTTGACAGTTAGGGTTAGGATTAGGGTTAGGGTGAGGGTTAGGATTAGGGTTAGGGTGAGTGTTAGGATGATGGTTATGGTTAGGACTAGGGTTAGGGTGAAGGCTAGGGTGAGGGTTAGGGTTAGTGTAAGGTTTAAGCTTAGGCTGAGGGTTAGGCTGAGCATGAGGTTGAGGTTGACGGTTAGGGTTAGGGAGATGGTTAGTTTTATGGTTAGGGTGAGTGTTAGGATGAGGTTTAGGGTTAGGGGGAGGAATAGGGTGAGTATGATGGTAAGGGTAAAGGTGACTTTTAGGCTGAGGGTGAGGTTTAAGATAAGTTTGAGTGTTGGGTTAGGGTAAGGGTTAGGATTAGTGTTAGGATGAGGGTTAAATTGAGGTTTAGGGTTAGGGTTAGTGTAAGGTTTAGGGTGAGAATAAGGGTTAGGGTTAGGGGAAGGGTATGGGTTAAGGTTAGATTGAGGATTAGTGTAAGGGTTAGTGTGAGGTTTAGGATGGGGATGAGGATTAGGTTTAGGGTTAGGGCTAGGGTGAGTGTGAGGGTTAGGTTTAGCTTTAGGGTGAGGTTTAGGGTTAGGGTGATGATTAGGGTTAGTGTGAGGGTTAGTGTTAGTGTTAGGGTTAGTGGTAGGATGAGGGTAAGTGATAGGGTGAGTGTTAGGGTTAGGGTGAGGGTTATGGTTAGGTAGAGGGTTAGGGTTAGGGTTAGGGTTATTGTTAGGGTTGGGGTAATGGTTACGGTGAGGGAGAGGGTGAGGGTTAGGGTTAGGGTTAGGATGAGGTTTAGGTTTAGTGTTAGGGTTAGAGTTAGGGTTAGGGTGAGAGTGAGGTTTATGGTTAGAGTTAGGGTTAGTATTAGGGTTAGGGTTAGGGTGAGGGTTTGGGTTAGAAATAGGCTTAGGCTTAGGTTTAGGCTTATGCCAAGCATGAGGTTGAGGGTTAGGGTCAGGGTTAGGGTGAGGGTTAGGATGAGGTTAATGTTAGGATTAGTGTTAGTGTGAGGACTAGGGTGAGGGTTAGGGTGAGGGTTAGGTTTAGGGATAGGGTAAGGTTTAGGATTAGGGTTAGGTTGTGGACGAGTGTGAGGGTCAGGGTTTGGGTTAGGCTTAGGGTTAGGGTGAGGGTTAGGGTTAGGGTTTTTGTTAGGGTGAGGGTGAGGCTGAGGATTAGGTTTAGGGTGACGGTTTGGGTTAAGGTTAGTGTTATTGTTAGGGTTAGGGTTAGAGTTACAGTGAGGTTGAGGGTGAGAGTGAGGTTAGGGTTAGGGTGAGGTTTAGGGTTAGGGTTTTGGTTAGAGTTAGGGTGAGCTTGATATTTAGGGTTAGAGTTAGGGTTAGGGGGAAGTTTAGGGTGAGTTTAGGGTTAGTGTTAGGGTGAAGGTAAGGGTAAGGTTTATATTTAGGGATAGGGTTAGTTTTAGTATTAGGGTTAGGGTGTGGGTGAGTGTGAGGTTTAGGGTGAGGCTTAGGCTTAGGTTTAGGTTAGGCTGAGGGTGAAGTTGGGGGTTAGGATTAGGGTTAGGGTGATGGTTCGGGTTAGGGTTAGGGGGAGTTTTAGGCTGAGGGTTAGGTTAGGTTTAGTGTTAGGGTTAGGGTAAGGTTAAGTGTTAGGGTTAGGGTAAGGCTGAGGTTTAGGGTTAGATTTACGGTGAGGGTGAGGGCGCGGATGAGTGTGAGCTTTAGGGTTAGGCTTACGTTTATGCTTAGTGTTAGGCTAAGGGTGAGGGTGAGGTTTAGGGTTAGTGTGAGGGTTAGGGTTAGGGTAATAGGGAGTGTTAGGATGAGGGTTAGTGTTAGGATTAGGGTTAGGGTGATGGCTAGGGTGAGCGTGAGGTTTAGGGTTAGGTTAGTGTGAGGTTTAGGGTCAGGGTGAGGGTTAGGGTTAGGGTTAGGTTGAGGTTTTTAGTGTTAGGGTTAGGGTTAGAGTTAGGTTTCGGCTGAGGTTAGGGTTAGGGTTAGTGTTTGGGTTAGAGTATGGGTTACGGTGAAGGTTGTTGTTAGGGTGAGGTTTAGGATGAGGGTTAGAGTTACAGTAAGGGTGAGGTTTAGGGTTAGGGTGAGGGTTAGGGTTAGGGTTAAGTTTACTGTTACGGTGAGGGTAAGGGTCAGGTTTGGGGTTTAGGGTTAAGGTGAGGTTTAGGGTTTGGGTAAGGGTTAGAGTTAGGGTTAGGGTGAGGGTAAGGTTAAGGGTTAGAGTTAGGTTTAGGGTGATGGTTAGGTTGAGGGTTAAGATTAGGGTTAGTGTTAGTGTTAGGGTTAGGTTTAGGGTGAGGGTTAAGTTGAGGGTGAGGGTTAGGGTTAGGGTTTTGGGCAGGGTTAGGGTTAGGATTAGGGTTAGGGTGAGGGCTAGGTTGAGGGTGAGGTTTAGGGTTAGGGTTAGTGTGAACTTTAGGGTTAGGGTTAGGGTTAGTGTTAGGGTTAGTGTTACGGTTAGGGTTATGCTGAGGGTTAGCGTTAGGGTAAGGGTTAGGCTTAGGCTGTGGGGAGGGTGGGGTTGAGGATTAGGGTTTAGGTTACAGTTAGGGTTATTGTTAGTTTTATGATTAGGGTTAAGTTTGCATTTAGGGTGAGGCTGAGGGTGAGGGTTATGTTTAGGTTTAGGGTTCGGTTTAGGGTTAGTGTTAGTGTTAGGGTTAAGGTTAGAGTTGCGGTGAGGTTGAAGGTGAGGGTGAGGGTTGGGGTTAGGGTGAGTTTTAGAGTTAGGGTTAGGGTTAGGTTTAGGGTGAAGGTGAGCTTTAGGGTTAGAGTTAGGGTTAGGGGTAGGGTTAGGGTGAGGTTTAGATTTAGGGTTAGGGTTAGGGTTAGGGTGAGCATGAGTGTGAGGGTTATGGTAAAGGTTAGGATTAGACTTAGGGATAGGCGGAGGGTGAGGGTGGGGTGAGGATAAGGTTAGGGTGATGGTGAGGGTTAGGGGTAGTGTTATTGTAAGGGTTAGGGTTAGAGTTACGGTGAGGGTGAGGGTTAAATTAGGGTTAGTGTGAGGGTAAGGATGAGGATTAGGGTTAGGATTAGGGTTAGGGTGAGGGTGAAGTATAGGGTTAGATTTAGGGTTAGTTGGAGGGTTAAGTCGAGCGTTAATGTTAGGGTTAGTGTTAAGTTTAAGGTTAGGGTGAGGGTTAGGTTGAGGTTTAGGGTTAGGGTTAGGGTTAGGATTAGGGTTAGGGTGAGGGGAGTGTGAGTGTTAGGGTTAGGGTTAGGCTTAGGCTGAGGTTTAGGCTGAGCATGAGGTTGAGGGTGAGGGTCAGGGTTAGGGATAAGGTGAGGTTTAGTGTTATGGTTAGGGTTAGAGTTAGGGTTAGGGTGAGGGTGAGGTTTAGGGGTAGGGTTAGCGTCAGTGTGAGGGTTAGGATTAGGGTGAGGGTTAGGGTGGGGTGACGGTAAGGGTAAAGGTGAGGGTTAGGCTGAGGGTGAGGGTTATGGTAAGGGTAAGGGTTAGGTTTAGGATGACGGTTAGGGTTAGGATTAGGGTGAGGGTGAGGGTTAGATTGAGGATTAGTGTTAGAGTTAGTGTGAGGTTTAGGGTGAGGATGAGGGTTAGGGTTAGGGTGAGGGCTAGGGTGAGGGTGAGGGTGATGGTTAGATTGAGGACTAGTGTTAGGGTAAGTGTGCGGTTTAGGGTGAGGATGAGGTTTAGGGTTAGGGTTAGGATTAATGTTATGGTTAGGGTGAAGTAGAGGGTTAGGGTGAGGGTAAGTTTTAGGGTTAGTGTAAGGATTAGGATTAGGGTTAAATTTAGGGTAAGTGTGAGCGTTAGTGTTAGAGTTAGGGTTAGGCTTAGTGTTAGGATGAAGTTGAGGGTGAGGGTGAGGGTTAGGGTGAGGGTGTGGTTTAGGGTTAGGGTTAGGGTGAGAGTTAGGGTTAGGGATAGGTTGAGGGTTAGGGTTAGGGTTAGGGTTAGGGTGAAAGTGAGGGTGAGGATGAGGGTGAGTGTTAGGGTTTGGGTTAGGGTGAGGTTTAGGGTTAGGTTTAGGGTTAGGGTTAGGGTGAGGGTGAGGTTTAGGGTTAGAGTTTGGGTTAGGGTGAGGCTGAGGGTGAGGGTTAGTGTTAGAGTTAGGGATACAGTGAGGGTTAGTGTGAGGGTGTGTATTAGTCTTAGTGGTAGGATTACGATTAGTGTAAGGTTTGGTTGAGTGTGAGGGTTAGGGTTAAGTTTAGGCTTAGGCTTAGGGTTAGGGTGAGAGTGAGGGTGAGGGTGAGAGTTAGGGTTAGGGTGAGGGTTAGGGTTAGGGTGAGAGTTAAGGTTCGGTTAAGTATAGGGTAAGGGTGAGTGTTAGGGTTAGGATTAGTGTGAGTGTGAGGGCTAGGGTGATGTTTTGGGTTAGGGTTAGTGTTAGGGTAAGATTTTGGGTTAGGATTAGGGTTTTGGTTAGGGTTAGGATGAGGCTTAGGGTTAGGGTGAGGGTGAGGGTTAGGGTTCGGTTGAGAGTTAGGGTTAAGATTATGGTTAGGGTGAGAGTGAGTGTTAGGATTATGGTTAGGGTTAGGGTTAGGTTTAGGGTTAGGATTAGTGTTATTGTTAGGGTTAGAGGTATGGTGAGGGTGAGGGTGAGGGTTAGGGTTAGTGTTAGTGTGAGGTTTAGGGTTAGGGTTAGGGTTAGGGTGAGGGTGAGTGTGAGGTTTAGGGTTAGATTTAGGGTTAGTTGGAGGGTAAGGTCGAGCGTTAATGTTAGGGTTAGTGTTAGGGTCAGGGTTAGGTTGAGGTTTAGGTTTAGGGTTAGGGTTATGATTAGGGTTAGTGTGAGGGTGAGTGTGAGGGTTAGGGTTAGGGTTAGTCTTAGGCTTAGGGTTAGGCTGAGGGTGAGGGTGGGTTTGAGGATTAGGGTTAGGGTTATGGTTAGGGTGAGGGTTAGGGTGAGGGTTAGGATGAGGGTTATGGTTAGGCTTAGGGTTAGGGTGAGGGCTAGGGTCAGGGTGAAGGTTAGGGTAATGGTAAGGGTTAGGTTTAATGTTAGGGGGAGGGTTAGGTTGAGGGTGAGCTTTAGGGTTAGAGTTATCGGAAGGGTTAGGATGAGGGTTAGGGTTAGGCTGAGCATGAGGTTGAGTGTGAGGGTTAGGTTTAGGGATAAGGTGAGGTTTAGTGTTAGGGTTAGGGTTAGATTTAGGGTTAGGGTGAGGGTGAGGTTTAGGGGTAGGGTTTGGTTCAGGGTGAGGTTTAGGGTTCGCGTGAGGGTTAGGGTGGGGGTGACAGGAAGGGTAAATTTGAGGGTTAGGCTGAGGGTGAGAGTTTTGGTAAGGGAGAGGGTTAGATTTAAGTTGAGGGTTAGGGTTACGGTTAGGGTGAGGGTGAGGGTTAGATTAAGGTTTAGTGTTAGGATTAGTGTGAGGTTTAGGTTGAGGATGAGGGTTAGGCTTAGGGTGAGGGCTAGGGTGAGGATGAGGGTGAGGGTTAGATTGAGGACTAGTGTATAGTTTAGTGTGAGGTTTATGGTGAGGATGAGGTTTAGGGTTAGGGTTAGGTTTAGGATTAATTTTAGGATTAGGCTGAAGGTGAGGGTTAGGGTGGGGGTGAGGCTTAAGTTAGTGGTAAGATTAAGATTAGGATTAGGGTTTAGGTTAGGTTTATGGTGAGGCTTAAGTTGATAGTTAGGGTTAGGGTTAGTGTTAGGGTTAGGGTTAAGGTTAGGGTGAGGGTTAGGTTGAGGGGGAGCTTTAGGGTTAGGGTTATGGGAAGGGTTAAGATGAGGTTTAGGGTTAGGATTAGTGTTAGGGTGAGGGCTAGTTTGAGGTTGAGGTTTAGGTTTAGAGGTAGGGTAAGGGTGAGGCTGAGGTTGAGGATTAGATTTAGGGTTAGTGTTAGATTTACGGATAGGGTCAGGGTTAGGTTTAGGGTGAAGGTGAGGATGAGGGTGAGAATTAGGGTAAGGGTGAGGGTTAGGGTTAGGATTAGGATTAGGGTGAGGGCTAGGGTGAGGGTGAGTGTTAATGTTAGTGTTTGGGTAAGGTTTAGGTTTAGGGTTAGGGTTTGGGGTAGTGTTATGATGAGGTTTAGGATTACAGTGAGGGTGAGGGTTATGGTTAGTTTGAGGATTAGGGTTAAAATTATGGTTAGGTTGAGGGTGAGTTTTAGGATTAGGGTTAGGGTTACGGTTAGGATTAATGTTATTGTTAGGGTTAGGCTTAGAGTTATGGTGAAGGGGAGGGGGAAGGGGAGGGTGAGGGTTTGTTTTAGATTTAGGGTTAGTATTAGGGTTACGATGATGGGGAGCTTTAAGCTTAGATTTAGGGTTAGTTGTAGTGTTAGGTCGAGCATTAATGTTAGGGTTAGTGTTATGGTTAAGGTTAGGGTGAGGGTTAGGTTGAAGATTAGTGTGAGGGTTAATGTGAGGTTTAGGGTTTAGGATGAGGTTGAGGATTAATGTTAGGGTTAGGATTGATGTTAGAGTTAGGCTTAAGTTGAGGGTTAGGGTGAGGGTGAGGTTTAGGGTTAGGCTTAGGATTAGGATTAGGGTTAGGGTTAGGGTGAGGGATGCAATGAGGGTTAGGTTTAGGGATAGGGTTAGGCTTAGTGTTAGGCTGAGGGTGAGGGTGAGGGTGAGGGTTATGGTTACGGTGAGGGTTAGGTTTAGGGTTAGAGTGAGAGTTAGGGTTCGGGTTAAGTTTAGGGTTAAGTGAGGGTTAGAGTAACGGTTACAGTGAGGGTGAGGGTTAGGGTTAGGGTTAGTATGAGGGTTAGGGTTAGGATTAGGGTTAGGGTGAGAGCTAGGGTGAGGGTGAAGTTTAGGGTTAGGATTAGGGTGAGGTTTAGGGTTAGGTTTAGGGTTAGGGTTACGGTGAGGGTGAGGTTTAGGGTTAGAGTTAGGGTTAGGGATAGGCTGTGGGTGAGGGTTAGGGTTAGGGTTAGTATTAGAGTTAGGGTTACGATGAGGTTTAGGGTGAGTGTGAGGGTTAGAGTTATTGTTAGGAATAGGATTAGGGTAAGAGTTAGTGTGAGTGTGAGGCTTAGGTTTAGGTTTCGGCTTAGGGTTAGGATGAGGGTGAGGGTGAGGGTAAGGTTTAGGTTTAGGGTAAGAGTTACGGGTATGGTTAGGGTGAGTGTTAGGGTTCGGTTTAAATTTAGGGTTAGGGTGAGGGTTAGGTTTAGGGTTACAGTAAGCATGAGGGTTAGGGTTAGGTTGAGCGTTAGGGTAGGCTTAGGATTAGGGTGAGGTTAGGGTTATTGTTAGGGTGAGGTTTAGGATGAGGATTAGGGTTAGGATTAGGGTTAGGGTGAGGGATAGGGTGAGGGTGAGGGTAGGTGTTAGTGTTTGGGTGAGTTTTAGGGTTAGGTTTAAGGTTAGGGTGAGGGTTAGGATGAGGTTTAGGGTTACAGTGAGGGTGAGGGTTAGGGTAAGGGTGAGGAATAGGGTTAGGATTTGGGTTATGGTGAGGGTGAGTTTTAGGGTTAGATTTAGTGTTAGGGGGAAGGTTAGGTCGAGGGTTAGGGTTAGTGTTAGGGATAAGGTTAGGGTGAGGTTTAGGTTGAGGTTTAGGGTTAGGGTTAGGGTTAGGGTAAGGGTGAGGGTGAAGGTGAGGGTTAGAGTAAGGGTTAGGCTTAGGGTTAGGTTTAGGTTGAGCGTGAGTTTGAGGTTGAAGGTAGGGTTAGGGTGATGGTTAGGTTTACGGTTATGGTGAGGGTTAGGGTTAGTGCGAGGGTTAGTGTTAGGGTTAGGGTTAGTGTTAGGGTGAGGGTATGTGTTAGAGTGAGGGTTAATGTTAGGGTGAGGTTTATGGTTAGGGTGAGGGTTAGGGTTAGGGTTAGGGTTATTGTATGGGTTAGCGTTAGTTTACGGTTACGTTAGCGTGAGGGTTAGGGTTAGTGTTAGGGTGAGGTTTAGGGTTAGTGTTAGGATTAGGGTATGGCTGAGTGTTTGGGTTAGTGTTAGGGTTATGGTGAGGGTGAGGGTTAGGGTTAGGGTTAGGGTTCGTGTTATTGTTAGGGTTAGTGTTAGAGTTACAGTGAGGGTGATGGTGAGGGTGAGGGTCAGGGTGAGGTTTAGGGTTATGGTTAGGGTTAGGGTGAGGGTGAGTGTGAGGTTTAGGGTTAGAGTAAGTGTTAGGGTGAGGGTTATGTTGAGGGTTAAGGTTAGGGTTAGTTTAAGGGTTAGGGTGAGGGTTAGGATGAGGGTTAAGTTTATAGTTTGGGTGAGGTTTAGGGTTCAGGTTATAGTGAGGGTGAGAGTTAGGGTTAGGGTTAGGGTGAGGGTTAGGATGAGGATTAGGGTTAGGATTAGGGTTAGGGTGAGGGCTATGGTGAGGTTGAGGGTTAGGGTTAGTGTTTGGGTGAAGTTTAGGTTTAGGGTTAGGGTTAGGGTGAAGGTTAGGGTGAGAGTGAGGGTTTCAGTGAGGGTGAGGGTTAGGGTAAGGGTGAGGGTTATGGTTAGTATTTGGGTTCAGGGAAGGGTGAGTTTTAGGGTTAGATTTAGGGTTAGGGGGAGGGTTAGGTCGAGGGTTAGGTTTAGGATTAGTGTTAGGGTTAAAGTTTGATTGAGGGTTAGGTTGATGTTTAGGGTTAGGATTAGGGTTAGGGTTAGGGTATGTGAGGGTTAGGGTTATTGTTAGGCTTAAGGTTAGGGTTATGCTGAGAGTGAGGTTGGCGATGAGGATTAAGGTTAGGGTGATGGTTAGGGTTAGGGATAGTGTGAGGGGTAGGATTAGGGAGAGGGTTAGGATTAGGTTTCGGGTGAGGGCTAGGGTGAGGGTGAGGGTTAGAGTAAGGTTAGGCTTAGGCTTAGGGTTAGGCTGAGCATTAGGTTGAGGGTGAGAGTTCGGGTTAGGGTGATGGTTAGGTTTAAGGTTATAGTGAGTGTTAGGGTGAGGTTTAGGTTTAGGGTGATGGTTAGTGTAAGGATGATTGTAAGGCTAAAGGTGAGGGTGACGGTGAAGGTTAGGTTTAGAGTCAGGGTTAGGGTAAGGATGAGGGTTAGTTTTACAGTGAGGGTGAGGGTTAGGGTTAGGATGAGGTTTAGCGTTAAGATTATGGTTAGGGTGAGTGTGAGTGTTAGGATTAGGGTTAGGGTTAGGGTTATGTTTAAGGTTAGGATTAGTGTTATTGTTAGGGTTAGGGTTAGAATTATGGTGAGAATGAGGGTGAGGATTAGGGTTAGGGTTAGGGTGAGGTTTAGGGTTAAGGTTAGGATTAGGGTTAGGGTGAAGTTGAGGTTTAGGGTTATATTTAGGGTTAGTTGGAGGGTTAGGTCGAGCAATAATATTAGGCTTAGTGTTAGGGTTAAGGTTAGGGTGAGGGTTAGGTTGAGGTTTAGGGTTAGGTTTAGGGTTAGGATTAGGGTTATGGTGAGGTGAATGTGAGTTTTAGGTTTAGGCTTAGTGTTAGGGTTAGGCTGAGGGTGAGGGTGAGGGTGAGGAATAGGATTAGGGTGATGGATAGGTTTCGGGTTAGGGTGAGGGTTAGGGTTAGGCATAGGGTTAGGGTGAGGGCTAGGGTTAGGGTGAGGGTTAGGTTAAGGGTGAGGCTTAGGCTCAGGATTAGGCTGTGCATGAATTTGAGGGTGAGGGAGAGGGTTAGGGTGTGGTTGAGGTTTAGTGTTAGGGTTAAGGTCAGGGTCAGGGGTAGGTTTCGGGTGAGGGTTAGGTTGGGGTTGACAGTAAGGGTAAAGGTGAGGGTTAGGCTGAGGGTGAAGGTTTTATTAAGGGTGAGCTTTAGGTTTAGGATGAGGGTTAGTGTTAGGGTTAGGTTGAGGGTGAGGGTTAGGCTGAGGATTAGTATTAGGGTTAGTGTGAGGATTAGGTTGAGGATGAGGGTTAGGGTTAGGGTGAGGGCTAGGGTGAGGGTGAGGGTGAGGTTTAGATTGAGGACTAGAATTAGGGTTAGTGTGAGTTTTAGGGTGAGGTTGAGGTTTAGGATTAGGGTTAGGGTTAGGATTAATGTTAGGGTTAGTTTTAAGGTGAGGGTGAGGTTTACGGTTAGTGTTAGGATTAGGATTGGGGTTAGTGTTATGGTGAGTGTGACGGTTAGGGTTAGGGTTAGGGTTGGACTTAATGTTAGGCTGAAGGTGAGGGTGAGGGTGAGGGTTAAGGTTAGGCTGAGTGTTAGGGGTAGGGTTAGGGTGAGAGTTAGGGTTCCGGTTAAGTTTAGGGTTAGGGTGAGGGTTAGAGCTAGGGTTACGGTGAGCATGAGGGTTAGGGTTAGGTTGAGGGTTAGGATTAGGTTTAGGATTATTGTGAGGGTTAGGGTTAAGGTTATGGTGAGGGTTAGGATGAGGAATAGGGTTAGGATTAGGGTTAGTGTGAGGGCTAGGGTGACGGCGAGGGTTAGGGTTAGTGTTTGGGTGAGGTGAAGCTTTAGGGTTACGTTTAGGGTGAGGGTATGTGACGGTAATGGTTAGGGTTAGTCTTTGGATTAGGGTTAGGCTTAGGTTGAGGGTGTGGGTGAGGATCAGGGTTAGGGTGATTGTTAGGGTTAGGGTTAGGGTGAGGTTTACGATGAAGGATAGGGTTAGGATTAGGGTTAGGTTGAGGGCTAGGGTGAGGGTGAGGGTTAGAGTAAGTTTTAGGCTTAGGCTTAGGGTTAGGCTGAGCATGAGGTTGAGGGTGAGGGTTAGAGTTAGGGTGATGGTTAGGTTTATGGTTAGGGTGAGGGTTAGGATGAGGTTTAGTTTTAGGGTGAGGATGATGGTAAGGGTAAAGATGAGGTTTAGGCTGAGGGTGAGGATTAAAATAAGGGTGAGGGTTAGGATTAGGTTTAGGTTCAGGGTTAGGGTGAGGGTGAGGGGTCGATTGAGTATTAGGGTTAGGGTTAGGGTTAGTGTGAGTTTTAGGGTGAGGATGAAGGTTAGGGTTTGGGTGAGGGTGAGGGTTAGAATTAGGGTTAGGGTGAGGGCTAGATTGAGGTTGAGGGTTAGAGTTAGGGTTAGGGTTAGTGTGAGGTTTAGAATTAGGGTGAGGTTTAGGGTTAGAGTAAGGGTTAGGATTAGGGTTAGTGTTAGTGTAAGGGTGAGGGTAAGTGTTAGGGTGAGGTTTAATGTTAGGGTGAGGGTTATGGTTAGCGTGAGGTTTAGGTTTAGGTTTAGGGTTATTGTTACGTTTAGGGTTATGGTTACATTTACAGTGAGGGTGAGGGTTAGGGTTAGGGTTAGGGTGAAGTTTAATGTTAGGGTTAGGCTTAGAGTTATGGTTAGGGTAAGGGTGAGTTTTAGGGGTAAAGTTATTGTTATGGTGAGGGTTAGGTTTAGGGTGAGGGTTAGGGTGGGGGTGACGGTAAGGGTAAAGTTGAGGGTTAGGTTGAGGGTGAGGGTTACGGTAAGGGTGAGAGTTAGAGTTAGGGTGAGGGTTATGTTTAGGGATAGAGTGAGGGTCAGGGTTAGATTGAGGATTAGTGTTAGGGTTAGTGTGAGGTTTAGGGTGAGACTGAGGATTAGGGTTAGGGTGAGGGCTAGGGTGCGGGTGAGGTTTAGGGTTAGTGTTAGGGTGAGGGTTAGGGTTAGGGTGAGGGTTAGGGTTAGTGTTAGAGTTAGGGTTACAGTGAGGGTTAGCGTGAGGGTGAGGGTTAGGCTCAGTGTTAGGATTAGGATTAGGGTAAGGGTTAGGGTGAGTGTGAGGGTTAGGGTTAGGGTTATGGGGAGGCTTATGATTTTGCTGAGGGTAAGGGTTAGGGGAGCCTCAGGGTTAGGGTGAGAGTTAGGGGTAGGGTTAGGGTGAGAGTTAGGGTTCATGTTAAGTTTAGGGTTATGGTGATGGTTAGGGTTAGGGTTACGTTGAGTGTGAGGGTTAGTGTTAATTTGAGGGTAAGGGTTAGGCTTAGGATTAGGTTGAGGGTAAGGGTTAGGGATAGGGTGAGGGTTAGGATGAGGATTAGGGTTACAATTAGGGTTTGGGCGAGGGCTAGGGTGAGGATGTGCATGAGATTTAGTGTTTGGGTGAGGTTTACGGTTAGGGTTAGGTTTAGGAAGAGGGAGCGGGTTACAGTGAGGTTGACGTTTAGGGTTAGGGTGAGGGTTAGGGTTAGGATTTGGGTTAGGGTGCGGGTGAGTTTTAGGGATAGATTTAGGGTTAGGGGGAGGGTTAGGTCAAGATTTAAGCTGAGGGTTAGTGTTAGGGTTAAGGTTCGGGTGAGGTTTAGCTTGAGGTTTAGGGTTAGGGTTAGGCTTATGATTAGGCTTAGGCTGAGGGTATGTGAGGGTTAGGGTTAGGGTTAGGCTTAGACTTAGGGTTAGGCTTAGGGTGTGGGTGTGGGTGCGGATTAGGGTTATGGTGATGGCTACATTTAGGGTTAGGGTGTGGGTTAGGATGAGGGATATGGTTAGGATTAGGGTTAGGGTGAGGGCTAGGGTGAGGGTAAGGGTTAGAGTAAGGGTTAGGTTTTGGCTTAGGTTTAGGCTGAGCCTGAGTTTGAGGGTGAGGGTTAGGGTTAGGGTGATGATTAGGTTTATGGTTAGGATGAGGGTTAAGATGACGTTTAGGGTTAGGGTGAGGATGATGGTAAGGGTAAAGGTGAGGTTCAGGCTGAGGGTAAGGGTTAAGATAAGGGTGAGGGTTAGGGTTAGGTTAAGGTTTAGGGTTAGCCTTAGGGTGAGGGTTCGATTGAGGATTAGGGTTCGGGTTAGGGTTAGCGTTAGGGTTAGGGTGAGGTTGAGGGTTAGGGTTAGGGTTAGGGTGAGGGTTAGAATTAGGGTTAGGGTAAGGGCTAGGGTGAGGGTGAGTGTTAGAATTAGCGTTAGGGTTAGGGTGAGGTTTAGGATTAGGGTGAGGGTTAGGGTTAGTGTGAGGGTTAGTGTTAGGGTTAGGGTTAGTGTTAGGATGAGTGTAAGTGTTAGGGTGACGGTTAATGATAGGGTGAGGGTTATGGTTACGGTGAAGTTTAGGGTTAGGGATAGCGTTATTGTTAGGGTTAGGGTTAGGGTGAGGGTTAGATTGAGGATGAGTGTTAGGGTTAGTGTGAGGTTTAGGGTGAGGATGAGGATTAGGGTTAGGGTGAGGGCTAGGATGAGGGTGAGGTTTAGGGTTAGTGTTAGGGTGAGATTTAGTGTTAGGGTGATAGTTAGAATTAGTGTGAGCATTAGTGTTAGCGTTAGGGTTTGTGTTAGGGTGAGGATAAATGTTAGGGTTAGGGTGATGTTTAGGGTGAGTATTATGGTTAGGGTGAGGGTTTGGGTTAGTGTTAGGGTAATTGTTAGGTTTAGGGTTAGGGTTACTGTTACGGTGAGGGGAGGGTTAGGGTTAGTGTTAGCGTTAGAATGAGGTTTAGGGTTAAGGTTAGGGTTCGAGTTAGGGCTAGGGTGAGGGTGAGGTTTAGGGTTAGTTAGGGATAGTGTTTGGGTTAGGGATAGGGTGAGTGTTAGGGTTAAGCTTAGGCTTATGCATAGGCTGAGGCTGAGCATAAGGGTGAGGGTTAGGGTGAGGGTTAGGGTGAGGTTTAGAATGAGGTTTAGGTTTAGAATTAGGTTTAGGATGAGTGCTAGAGTGAGGGTTAGTGTGAGGTTTAGAGATAGGTTTAGGTTTAGGATTTGGGTTAGGGTGAGGGTGAGTGTGAGGGTTAGGGTTAGGGTTAGGGTGAGGCTTAGGGTTAGGTTGAGGGTTAGTGTTAGGGTTTGGGTTATGGTGAGGGTGAGGCTGAGGACTAGGTTTAGGTTTAGGTTTAGGTTTAGGGATTGGTTTAGGTTTAATGTTAGTTTTAGTGTTAGGTTTAACTTGAGGGTTAGGGTTATTGTTAGGGTTTGGGTTAGGCTGAGGGTGAGGATGGGTATGAGGATTAGGGTTAGGGTTAGGGTTAGGGTTATTTTTAGTGTCGTGGTTAGGGTTAAGTTTGCAGTGAGGCTGAGGATGAGGGTTATGTTTAGGGTTAGGATTAGGTTTAAGGTTAGTGTTATTGTTAGGGTTAGGTTTAGAGTTACAGTGAGTTTGATTTTGAGGGTGAGAGTAAGGTTTAGGATGAGGTTTAGGGTTAGGTTTAGGGTTAGGGTTAGGGTGAGGGTGAGGTTTAGGGTTACAGTTAGGGTTAGGGGGAGGGTTAGGTTGAGGTTTAGCGTTAGGGTTAGTGCTAGGGTTAGGGTGAGGGTGAGGGTTAGGTTGAGTTTTGGGGATAGGGTTAGGGTTAGGATTAGGGTTAGGGTGAGCTTGAGTATGAGGGTTAGGGTGAGGCTTAGGATTCGGCTTAGGGTTAGCCTGAAGGTGAGGTGGGGGTGAGGATTAGGTTTAGGGTGATGTTTAGGCTTTGGATTAGTGTTATTGTTTGGGTTAAGTTTCTAGTCACGGTGAAGTTGAGGGTGCGGGTGAGGTTTAGGTTTAGGTTTAGGGTGGGGTTTAGGGTTAGGATTAGGGTTAGGGTCAGGATGAGGTTTAGGGTTAGATATAGGGTTAGGGGGAAGGTTAGGGTTCAGGTAGGTGTTATGGGTAGAGTTAGGGTGAGGTTTAGGGTTAGATATAGGATTAGGGTGAGGTTTAGGGTTAGGGTTAGGCTTAGGGTTCTTTTTACTCTGAGGGTGAGGGTTAGGGTTACAGTTAGGGTTAGGGTTAGGGTGAGGTTTAGGGTTAGGGTTAGGGTTATAGTTAGGGTTATGTTGAGGGTGAGGTTTAGGGGTAGGGTTAGGGTCAGTGTGAGGGTTAGGGTTAGGGTGAGGGTTAGGGTGGGGGTGACGGTAAGGGTAAAGTTGAGAGTTAGGCTGAGGGTGAGGGTTATGGCAAGGGTGAGGATTAGGTTTAGGGTGAGGGTAAGATTTAGGGTTAGGGTGATGGTGAGGGTTAGTTTGAGGATTAGTGTTAGGGTTAGTGTGAGCTTTAGGGTGAGGATGAGCGTTAGGGTTAGGGTAAGGGCTAGGGTGAGGGTGAGGGTGAGGGTTAGATTCAGGATTAATTTTAGGGTTAGTGTGAGATTTAGGGTGAGGATGAGGGTTAGGATTTTGGTTAGGGTTAGGATTAATGTTAGGGTTAGGCTTAAGGTGAAGCTTAGGGTGAGGGTGAGGTTTAGGGTTAGTGTTAGGATTAGGGTTAGGGTTAGGTTGAGTGTGAGGTTTAGGGTTAGGGATAGGGTTAGGCTTAGTGTTAGGCTGAAGGTTAGGGTTCGGGTTAAGTTTAGGGTTAGGGTGAGGCTTAGGGTAAGGGTTACAGTGAGGGTGAGGGTTAGTGTTAGGTTGAGGGTTAGGGTTAGGTTTAGTGTTAGGTTGCGGGTTATGATGTGGGTTAGGGTTAGTATTAGGTTTAGGGTGAGGGCTAGGGTGAGGGTGAGGTTTAGGGTTAGGGTTAGGGTGAGGTTTAGCGTTAGGTTTAGAGTTAGGGTTAGGTTGAGTGTTTGGTTTATTGTTAGAGTTAGGGTTAGGGTGAGGCTGAGGGTGAGGTTTAGGGTTAGGGTTAGTGTTAGAGTTAGGGTTTCGGTGAGGGTTCGGTGAGGATGAACATAAGGCTTGGTGTTAGGATTAGGATTTTGGTAAGGGTTAGGGTGAGTGTGAGGGTTATGGTTAGGGTTAAGTTTAGGTTTAGGGTTAGGCTTAGGGTGAGGGTGAGTGTGATGGTTAGGTTTAGTGTGAGAATTAGTGGTAGGGTTATGGGGAGAGTTAGGTTCGGGTTAAGTTTAGCGTTAGGTTGAGGGTTAGGGTTAGGGTTACAGTGAGCGTGAGGGTTAGGGTTAGGCTTAAGATTAGGGTGAGTGTTAGGGTTAGGGTTAGGGTGAGGGTTAGGATGAGGATTAGGGTTAGGATTCGGCTTAGGGTGAGGACTAGGGTGAGGGTGAGAGTTAGGGTTATGGTTAGGGTGAGGTTTAGAGTTAGAGTTAGGTGAGGGTGAGGGTTAGGATGAAGGTTAGGGTTAAGGTGCGGGTGAGAGTTAGGGTTAGGGTGAGGGTTAGGGTTAGGTTTATGGTTACGGTGAGGGTGAGGGTTATTGTTAAGTTTAGGGATAGGTTTATGGTTATGGTGAGGGTGAGGGCTAGGTTTAGGGTGAGGTTTAGTGTTAGGGTTACGGTTAGGGTTAGGGTTAGGGTATGTGAGGTTTACGGTTAGGGTTAGGCTTAGGGTTAGGTTTATGCTGAGGGTGAAGTTGGGGGTGAGGGTTAGGGTTAGGGTGAGGGTTAGGGTTACGGTTATGGGGAGGGTTAGTATGAGGGTTAGGTTTAAGATTAGGGTTAGGGTGAGGGCTAGGGTGAGGGGGAGGTTTAGGATTAGGGGTAGGGTGAGGTTTACTGTTAGGGTTAGGTTTAGGGTGAGGATAAGATTTTGGATTAGAGTTATGGTAAGGTTGAGGCCGAAGTTGAGGGTTAGTGTTAGGGTTAGTGTTAGAGTTAGGGTTAGGGTGAGGGTTAGGGTGAAGGTGAGGGTTAGGCTTAGAGTTAGGATTAGGAATTGGGTAAGGTAAGGGTGACTGCTAACGTTAGGGTTAGGGTTAGGTTTAGGGTTAGGCTGAGGGTGATGGTTTTGGGAGAGGGTTAGGTTTAGGGTGAGGGTTAGGGTTAGGTTTAGGGTGAGATTTAGGGTTCAGTTAAATTTAGGGTTAGGGTGAGGATTAGGTTTAGGGTGAGTGCTAGGGTGAGGGTGAGGGTTAGGGTTAGTGTTACAGTAAGGATTAAGTTTAGGGTTAGGGTTAGGGTGAGGGTTAGGATGGGGGTTAGGGTTACGGTTAGGGTTAGGGTTTGGATTTGGGTTACGGTGAGGGTGAGTGTTAGATTGAGCATTAGTGTTAGGGTTAGTGTGAGGTTTAGGGTGAGGATGAGGATTAGGGTTAGTGTGAGGGCTAGGGTGAGGGTTAGTGTTAGGGTGAGGTTTAGGGTTAGGGTGATTGTTATAGTTAGTGTGACCATTAGTGTTAGCGTTAGGGTTAGTGTTACAGTGAGCGTAAATTTTAGGGTTAGTGTGAGGGTTAGGGTGAGAGTTATATTTAGGCTGAGGGTTAGGGTTAGGGTTAGGGTTGTTGTTAGGGTTAGGGTTAAGGTTACTGTTACGGTGAGGGTGAGGGTTAGGGTTAGGGTTAGGATGAGGTTTAGGTTTAGGGTTAGGGTTAGAGTTAGTTTTATGGTGAGGGTGAGGTTTAGGGTTAGATTTAGGGATAGTGTTAAGGTTAGGATTAGGGTGAGGGTTGGGGTGAAGCTTAGGCTTAGGCCGAGCATGAGGGTGAGGTTTAGGTTAGGGTTAGGGTGATCGTTAGGATTAGGGTTAGGGTGATGTTTAGGATGAGGTTTAGGGTTAAGATTAGGTTTAGGTTGAGGGCTAGGTTGAGGGTTGGGTGAGGTTTAGGGATAGGTTTAGGTTTAGGATTTGGGTTAGGGTGAGGGTGAGTGTGAGGGTTAAGTTTAGGGTTAGGGTTAGGCTTAGGGTTAGGGTGAGGGTTAGTGTTAGGATTTGGGTTAGGTTGAGGGTGAGGCTGAGGATTAGGGTGAGGTTTAGGGTTTGGTTTATGGTTAGGGTTAGTTTTAGGGTTAGGGTTAGGGTTAGGGTTAGGGTTAGCTTGAGGGTTAGGGTTAGGGTTAGGCTGAGGGTGAGGGTAGGTGTGAGGATTAGGGTTAGGATTAGGGTTATTAGTGTAAATTTTAGGGTTAAGTTTGCGGTGAGGGTGAGGCTGAGGGTTACGGTTATGATTAGGGTTAGGATTAGGGTTAGGGTTAGTGTTATTGTTAGGGTTAGGGTTTCAGTTTCAGAGAGGTTGAGATTGGGGGTGAGGGTTAGGTTTAGGGTGATGTTTAGGGTTAGAGTTTGGGTTAGGGTTAGGTTGAGGGTGAGGTTTAGGGTTAGCGTTAGGGTTTGGGGGAGGGTTATGGTGAGGTTTAGGGTTAGGGTTAGTGTTAGGTTTAGGGTGACGGTGAGGGTTAGGTTGAGGGTTAGGGATAGGGTTAGGGTTAGGATTAGGGTTAGGGTGAGCATGTGTATGAGGGTTAGGTTGAGGGTTAGGCTTAGGCTTAGGCTTAGGCTGAGGGTGATTTTGGGGGTGAAGATAAGGGTTAGGTTGATAGTTAGGGTTAGGGTTAGTGTTATTGTTAGGTTTAGGGTTCAAGTTACGTTGAAGTTGAGAGTGAGGCTGAGGGTTAGGGTTAGGGTTAGGGTGGGGTTTAGGGTTAGGGTTAGTGTTAGGATTAGGGTGAGCATGAGATTTAGGGTTAGATATAGGTTTAGGGCTAGGGTTAGTGTGAGGGTGAGGGTTAGGATTAGTGTTAGGGTTAGGGTTAGGGTGAGGTTTAGGGTTAGCGTTAGGGTTAGGGTGAGTCTGAGGGTGAGGGTTAGGGTTAGCGTTAGTGTTAGAGTTAGCGTTACGGTGATGTTTATGGTGAGGGTGAGTGTAAGGCTTAGTCTTAGCATTACATTAGGGTAAGGGTTAGGGTGAGTGTGAGGGTTAGGGTTAGGGTTAGGGTTAGGCTTATGGTTAGGCTTAGGGTGAGGTTGAGGGTGAGGATTAGGGTTAGGGTGAGAGTTAGGGGTAGGTTTATTGTGAGACTTAGGGTTCGGGAAAACTTTATGGTTAGGGTGAGGTTTAGGGTTAGGGTTACAGTGAGTGTGAGGGTTAGGGTTAGGATTAGGATTAGGGTTAATCTTAGGATTAGGGTGAGGTTTAGGGTTAGGTTTACTGTGAGGGTTACGATGAGGAATAGGGTTAGGATTAGGGTTCGGGTGAGGGCTAGGGTGAGGCTGAGTGTTACAGCTAGTGTTTGGGTGAGGTTTACCATTAGAGTTAGGGTTAGGGTTAGGGTTAGGGTAAGGATGAGGGAGAGGGTGGGGGTGAGGATCAGGGTTAGGCTTTTGGTTATTGTTAGGGTGAGGGTGAGTTTTATGGTTAGAGTTAGGTTTAGGGGGAGGGTTATAAAGAGGCTTAGGGTTAGGGTTACTGTTAGGGTTTGGGTGAGGGTGAGGGTGAGGTAGAGGTTTAGGGATAGGGTTAGGTTTAGGATTAGGGTAGGTTGAGCATGAGTGTGAGGGTTAGGGTGAGGGTTAGGCTTAGGCTTAGGGTTAGGCTGAGGGTGAGGCTGGGAATGAGGATTAGGGTGAGGGTGAGTGTTAGTGTTAGGGTTAGGGTTAGGATATGGGTTAGGGTCAAAGTGAGGGTGAAGGTTAGGGTTAGGATGAGGGCTAGGTTGAGAGTGAGGGTGAGGGTTAGATTCAGGATTAGTTTTAGTGTTAGTGTGAGGTTTAGGGTGAGGATGAGGTTTAGGGTTAGGGTTAGGGTTAGGATTAAGGTTAGGGTATATGCTTAAGCTGAGGGTTAGGGTGAGGGTGAGGTTTAGAGTTAGTGTTAGGATTAGGATTAGGGATAGTGTTAGGGTGAGTGTGAGGGTTAGGGTTAGGGTTAGGCTTAGTGTTAGGCTGAAGGTGAGGGTGAGGGTGAGGGTTATGGTTAGGGTGAGGGTTAGGTTTAGGGTTAGGGTGAGAGTTAGGGTTCAGGTTAAGTTTAGGATTAGGGGGAGGGTTAGGGTAAGGGTTACAGTGAGGGTGAGGGTTAGGATTAGGTTGAGGGTTAGGGTTAGGTTTAGGGTTAGTGTTAGGCTCAGGGCAAGGGTAAGGGTTAGGGTTAGTGTTAGTGTGAGGTTTAGGATGAGGGTTATGTTTAGGATTAGGGTTAGGGTGAGGGGTAGGGAGAGGGTGAGATTTAGGGTTAGGGTTAGGGTGAGGTTTAGGCTTAGGTTTACGGTTATGGTTAGGGTGAGGGTGAGGTTTAGGGTTAGAGTTAGGGTTAGGGTGAGGCTGAGGGTGAGGTTTAGGGTTAGGGTTAATGTTGGGGTAAGGTTTAGGGTTAGATTTAGGGTTTGGTTTTGGGATAGGATGAGGTTTAGGGTTAAGATTATGGTTATGGTGAGGGTGAGTCTTTGTATTAGGGTTAAGGTTAGGGTTAGGTTTAATGTTAGGATTAGTGTTATTGTTAGGGTTAGGGTGAGAGTTATGGTTAGGGTGAGGGTTAGGGTTAGGATTAGGGTTATTAGGGTTAGGGTTACGTTACTGTTTCCGTGAGGCTGAGGGTTAGAATTAGGGTTAGGGTGAAGGCTAGGTTGAGGGTTAGGATGAGGGTGAGGGTGGGGGTGAGGGTTAGGGTTAGGTTTAGGGTTATTGTTAGGGTGAGGTTGAGTTTTAGGGTTAGAGTTAGGTTTTGGGGGAGGGTTTGGGAGAGGTTTAGGGTTAGGGTTAGTGTTAGGGTTAGGGTGATGGTGAAGGTTAGGTTGAGGTTTAGGGATAGGGTTAGGTTTAGAATTAGGGTTTAGGTGAGCATGAGTATGAGGGTTACGGTGAGGGTTAGGCTTAGGCTTAGTGTTAGGCTGAGGGTGAGTGTGGGGCTGAGGATTAGGGTTAGGGTGATGGTTAGGGTTAGGGTTAGGGTTAGGGGGAGGGTTAGTATGAGGGTTAAGCTTAGGATTATGTTTAAGGTAAGGACCAGGGTGATGGTGAGGTTGAGGGTTAGAGTTAGGGTTAGGGTGAGGCTGAGGGTGAGGTTAGGTTTAGGGTTAGTCTTAGGTTTAGGATTAGGGCTAGGGTGAGCATGAGTATGAGGGTTAGGGTGAGGGTTAGGCTTAGGCTTCGGGTTAGGCTGAGGGTGAGGCTGGGAATGAAGATTAGGGTGAGGGTGAGTGTTAGTGTTAGGGTGAGGGTTAGGATATGGGTTAGGGTCAAAGTGAGGGTCAGGGTTCGGGTTAGGGTGAGGGCTAGGGTGAGGGTGAGGGTGAGGGTTAGATTCGGGATTAGTTTTAGTGTTAGTGTGAGGTTTAGGGTGAGCTTGAGGTTTAGGGTTAGGATTAATGTTAGGGTTTATGCTTAAGGTGAGGGTTAGGGTGAGGGTGAGTTTTAGCTTTAGTGTTAGGATTAGGATTAGGGTTAGTGTTAGGGTGAGTGCGAGGGTTAGTGTTAGGGTTAGGTTTAGTGTTAGGCTGAAGGTGAGGGTGAGGATGAGGGTTATGGTTAGGGTGAGTGTTAGGTTTAGGGTTAGGGTGAGAGTCAGTTTTCAGGTTAAGTTAAAGATTAGGCGGAGGGTTAGGGTAAGGGTTACAGTGAGGGTGAGGGTTAGGATTAGGTTGAGGGTTAGGTTTAGGTTTAGGGTTAGTGTTAGGCTCAGGGTAAGGGTAAGGGTTAGGGTTAGTGTTAGTGTGAGGTTTAGGATGAGGGTTAGGTTTAGGATGAGGGTTAGGGTGAGGGGTAGGGTGAGTGTGAGTTTTAGGGTTAGGGTTAGGGTGAGGTTTAGGCTTAGGATAAGGGTTAGGGTTAAGGTGAGGGTGAGTTTTAGGGTTACAGTTAGGGCTAGGGTGAGGCTGAGGGTGAGGGTTAGGGTTAGGGTTAGGGTTAGGCCTAGGGTTAGGCTTAGGGTGAGGGTGAGGGTGAGTTTTAGGGTTACAGTTAGGGCTAGGGTGAGGCTGAGGGTGAGGGTTAGGGTTAGGGTTAGGGTTAGGCTTAGGGTTAGGCTTAGGGTGAGGGTGAGGGTGAGGTTTAGGGTTAGTGTTAGGGTAAGGTTTAGGGTTAGGGTTAGGGTTTGGTTTAGGGTTAGGATGAGGTTTAGAGTTAAGATTATGGTTAGGGTGAGGGTGAGTTTGGATTAGGGTTAGGGTTTGGGTTAGGTTTAGTGTTAGGATTAGTGTTATTGTTAGGGTTAGGGGTAGAGTTATGGTGAGGGTGAGGGTGAAGTTGAGGGTGAGGGTTAGGCTTAGGGTGAGGGTGAGGTTGAGGGTGAGGGTTAGGCTTACGTGAGGGTGACTGTGAGCCTTAGGGTTAGGGTGAGATTTAGGGGAAGGGTTAGGGTGAGAGTTACGGTTCGCATTAAGTTTAGTGTTAGTGTGAGGGTTAGGCTTAGTGGTACGGTGAGGGTGAGGGTGAGGGTTAGGGTTAGTGTGAGAGCTAGGGTTAGGATTAAGTTTAGGGTGATAGCTAGGGTGACCGTTAGGCTGAGGGGTAGGGATAGGTTTAGCTTTAGGATTTGGGTTAGTTTGAGGGTGAGTGTGAGAGTTAGGGTTAGGGTTAGTGTTAGGCTTAGTGTTAGGGTGAGGTTTAGTGTTAGGGTTTGGGTTAGTGTGAGGTTGAGACTGAGGATTAGGGTTAGGTTTAGGGTGTGGTTTAGGGTTAGTGTTAGTGTTAGGTTTAGGGATAGGCTATGGGTTACCTTGAGGGTTAGGTTTAGGGTTAGGGTTACTGTTAGGATGAGGGTGAGGGTTGGGATGAGGTTTAGGGTTAGGGTTAGGGTTATTATTAGTGTTATGGTTAGGGTTAACTTTGCGGTGAGGGTGAGGCTGAGGGTGAGGGTTATGGTTAGGTTAGGATTAGGGTTAGGGTTAGTGTTATTGTTAGGGTTAGGGTTAGAGTTACAGTGAGGTTGAGGTTGAGGGTGAGGGTTAGGTTTAAGGTGAGGTTTAGGGCTAGAGTTAGGGTTAGGGTTAGGGTGAGGGTGAGGTTTAGGGTTAGAGTTAGGGTTAGGGGGATGGTTAGGGTGAGGTTTAGGGTTAGGGATAGGTTTTGGGTTAGGATTAGGGTTATGGTGAGTATAAGTATGAGGGTTAGCCTGAGGGTTAGGCTTAGGCTTAGGGTTAGGCTGAGGGTAAGAGTGAGGGTGAGGATTAGGGTTAGGGTGATGTGTAGGCTTAGAGTTAGTGTTATTGTTACGGTTAGGGTTCGAGTTACAGTGAAGGTGAGAGTGCGGGTGAGGGTTAGTGTTAGGCTTATGGTGGGGTTTAGAGTTAGGGTTAGGGTTAGTTTTAGGTTGAGGGTGAGGTTTAGTATTAGATATAGGGTTAGGGGGAAGGTTAGGGTTAGGGTTAGGGTAAGGATTAGGGTGAGGGTGAGGTTTAGGGTTAGATATAGGATTAGGGAGAGCATTAGTGTTAGGGTTAGTGTTAGGGTTAAGGTTAGTGTGAGTGTGAGGGTTAGGTTTAGGGTTAGTGTTAGGCTTAGGGTTAGGATGAGCATGAGGTTGAGTGTTAGGGTTAGGGTTAGGGATAGGGTGAGGATTAATGTTAGGGTTAGTGTTAGAGTTAGGGTTAGGTTGAGGGTGAGGTTTAGGCGTTGGGTTAGGGTCAGGGTGAGAGTTAGGGTTAGGTTGAGGTTCAGGGTGAGGGTTAGGCTTAGGGTGAGAGTTAGTGTTCAGGTTAAGTTTAGTTTTGGGGTGAGGGTTAGGGTAAGGGTTACAGTGATGGTGAGGTTAGTGTTAGGTTGAGGGTTATGGTTAGGGTATAGTGTTAGGTTGAGTGTTAGGATGAGGGTTAGGGTATGGATTAGGGTTAGGGTGAGGGCTAGAGTGAGGGTGAGGTTTAGGGTTAGGATAAGGGTGAGTTTTAGGGTTAGGTTTAGGTTTAGGGTTAGCGTTAGGGTGAGGGTTCGATTGACGATTAGGGTTCGGGTTTGGTTAGTGTTAGGTTTAGGGTGAGGATGAGGGTTCGGGTTAGTGTGAGATGAGGGTTAGAATTAGGGTTGAGTGAGGGCTAGGGTGAGTTTAGAGTTAGGGTTAGTGTTAGGGATAGGGTGAGGGTGAGTATTAGGTTGAGGTTTGAGGAGAGGGTTAGGGTTAGGATTAGGGTTAGGGTGAGGGTGAGAATGAGGGTTAGAGTGAGGGTTAGGCTAAGGCTTAGGTTTAGGCTGAGGGTGAGGTTGGGGGTGAGGATTAGGGTTAGGGTGATGTTTAGTTTTAGGGTTAGTCTTATTATTATGGTTAGGGTTCGAGTTACAGTGAAGGTGAGAGTGCGGGTGAGGGTTAGGTTTAGGCTTAGGTTGGGATTTAGAGTTAGGGTTAGGGTTAGTTTTAGGGTGAGGGTGAGGTTTAGGTTTAGATATAGGGATAGGGGGAGGGTTAGTTTGAGGGTTAAGATTAGAGTTAGTGTTAGGGTTAGGGTGAGGTTGAGGTTTAGGGTTAGAGTTAGGGTTAGGTTGAGGGTGAGGTTGCGGGTGAGTGTGAATTTTAGGTTTATTTTTATGCTTAAACATAGGTTTATGCTTAGGGTTAGGTTAAGGGTGAGGGTTAGGGTTAGGGTTTTGGGGAGGGTTAGGATGAGGGTTAGGGATAGGATTAGGGTTAGGGTGAGTGCTACGTTGAGGGTTATGTTTAGAGTTAGGGTTAGGGTGAGGTTTAGGCTTAGGGTTAGTGTGAGGGATAGAATGAGTATTAGGGTTAGGATTAGGGTTAAGATGAGGGCTAGGTTGAGGGTGAGGTTTAGGGTTAGTGTTAGGGTGACGTTTAGGTTTAGGGTTACGGTTAGGGTGAGTGTTAGGATGAGGGTTACAGTTACATTAATGGTGAGAGATAGGGTTAGGGTGAGTGTTAGTGTTAGGATTAGTGTTATTGTGAGGGTGAGGAGTAGGATTAGGGTTAGGGTGAGCATGAGTATGAAGGTTAGGGTGAAGGTTAAACTTAGGCTTAGGGTTAGGCTGAGGGTGAGGTTGGGTGTGAGGATTAGGTTTAGGGTGATGTTTAGGTTTAGGGTTATTGTTATTGTTAGGGTTAGGGTTTGAGTTACGGTGAGGGTGAGGGTGTGGGTGAGGGTTAGGGTTAGGGTTAGGGTGTGGTTTATTGTTAGGGTTAGGTTTAGGGTGAGGGTGAAGTTTAGGGTTACATATAGGGTTAGGGTGAGGGTTAGGGTTAGAGTTAGTGTTAGGGTTAGGGTGAGGGTGAGGGTTAGGTTTAGGGTTAGGGTTAGGGTGAGTGTTAGGATGAGGGTTAGGGTTACATTAAGGGTGACAGGTACGGTTAGGGTCAGTGTTAGGATTAGGGTTAGGGTGAGGGTGAGGATTAGGATTAGGTTTTGGGTTAGGGTTATTGTTAGGGTTAGGGTTATGGTTAGGGTGCGGTTGAGGATTAGGGTGAGGGTTAGGTTGAGGTTTAGGTTTAGAGTTAGTATTAGGGTGAGGGTGAGGTTAAGTGTTAGAGTAAGTTTTAGAGTCAGGGTTAGGTTGAGGGTTAGAGTTATGTTTAATGTTAGGGTTAGGTTTAGAGTGAGAGTAAGGGGGAGTGTTTGGGTTAGGGTTAGGTTTAGGGATAGAATTATTGTTAGGGAGAGGTTGAGTGTGTGTTTTAGGGTTAGGTTTAGGGATAGGATTAGGGTTAGGCTGAGGGTGAGGTTGACGGTGATTGTTAGGGTTAGGGTGAGGGTTAGGGTTAGAGTTAGGTTTAGGGGGAGGGTTAGGATGAGGGTTAGGGTTAGGATTAGGTTTAAGGTAAGGACTAGGGTGAGGGTGAGGATTAGGGTTAGGTTTAGGGTGAGGTTTAGCTTTAGGGTTAGGGTTAGGGATAGGGTGAGGTTGAGGTTTAGGGTTAGAGTTAGGTTTAGGGTGAGGCTGAGGTTGAGGGTTAGGTTTTGGGTTAGTTAGGGTTAGAGTTAGGTTTAGGGTGAGGGTTAGGTTGAGGGTGAGGGTTAGGTTTAGGGTTAGGATTACGATTAGGGTTAGAGTTAGGGTGAGTGTGAGGGTTAGTGTTAGGTTTAGGGTTAGGCTTAAGGTTAGCCTGAAAGTGAGGGTGAGGGTGAGGTTTAGGGTTAGGGTTAGGGTTAGGCTTAGGGTTAGGCTGAGTGTGAGGTTGAGGGTGAGAGTTAGGGTTAGGGTGAGGGTTAGGGTTAGAGTTAGGGTTAGGGGGAGTGTTAGGATGAGAGTTGGGGTTAGGATTAGGGTTAGGGTGAGGGCTAGGCTGAGGGTGAGGTTTAAGGTTAGTGTTAGGGTGAGGTTTAGGGTTAGAATTAGGGTTAGGGTGAGGGTGAGGGTTAGGGTTAGAATTATGGTAAGGTTGAGGCTGAAGTTGAAGGTTCGTGTTACATTTAGTGTGAGAGTTAGTTTTAGGGTGAGGGTGAGGGTTAGGCTTAGAGTTAGGATTAGGAATTGGGTAAGGTAAGGGTGAGTTTGAGGCTTAGGGTTAGGGTTAGAGTGAGAGTGACGGTGAGGGTTAGGTTTAGGGTTAGGGTGAGGTTTAGGGTTAGGTGTTAGGGTGAGAGTTAGGATTCCATTAAATTTAGCATTAGGGTGAGGATTAGGGTTAGGGTGAGGGCTAGGGTGAGGGTGAGGGTTAGGATTAGTGTTACTGTAAGGTTTAGGTTTAATGTTACTGTTAGGGTGAGGGTTAGGATGGGGGTTAGTGTTACTGTTAGGGTGAGGGTTAGGATGGGTTTAGGGTTACGGTGAGGGTGAGGGTTATGTTTAGGGTGAGGGTTAGGGTTAGGATTAGGTTTAAGGTGAGGGTGCGGGTTATTGTTAGGGTTAAGGTTAGGGTTGGCGTTACGGAGAGGGTGAGGGTTAGGGTTAGGTTAAGGGTGAGGTTTAGTGTTAGTGTTAGGGTTAAAGTTAGGTTTAGGGTGAGGGTGCGGGTTATTGTTAGGGTTAAGGTTAGGGTTGGCGTTACGGAGAGGGTGAGGGTTAGGGTTAGGGAAAGGGTGAGGTTTAGTGTTAGTGTTAGGGTTAAAGTTAGGTTTAGGGTGAGGGCGAGGTTTAGGTTTAGACTAGGGTAAGGGTGAGGCTGAGGTTTAGATTTAGGTTTAGGCTTAGGGTTAGGATTAGGATTAGGGTAAGGGTTAGGGTGAGTGTGAGGTTTAGGGTTAGGGTTAGGCTTAGGCTTAGGGTTAGGCTGAGAGTTAGGGTGAGGGTGAGGGTGAGGGTTGGGGTTAGGGTGAGTGTTAGCGGTATGTTTAGTGTGAGAGTTAGGGTTTGGTTTAAGTTTAGGGTTAAGGTGAAAGTTAGGGTTAGCGTAACAGTGAGGGTGAGGGTTAGGGTTAGGTTGAGGGTTAGGGTTTGGTTTAGGGTTAGGATTAGTGTT
This sequence comes from Dipodomys merriami, assembly GCF_024711535.1. Classification (NCBI taxonomy): domain Eukaryota; kingdom Metazoa; phylum Chordata; class Mammalia; order Rodentia; family Heteromyidae; genus Dipodomys; species Dipodomys merriami. The sequence continues at coordinate 2,184,149 of NW_027206335.1, read as the reverse complement.
ATTGTTAGGGTTATAATTAGAGTTATGGTGAGGGTGAGGGTTAGGGTTAGGGTGCTGGTGAGGGTGAGGGTTAGGTTTAGGGTGAGTGTGAGAGTTAGGTTTAGGATTAGGTTTAGGGTGAGGGCTAGGGTGAGGGATAGGGTGACGGTTAGGGATAGGTTTAGGTTTAGGATTTGGGTTAGGTTGACGGTGAGTGTGAGGGTTAGGGTTATGGTTAGGGTGAGGGTTAGTGTTAGGGTTTGGGTTAGTGTGAGCGTGAGGCTGAGGATTAGGGTTAGGTTTAGCATTTGGTTTAGGGTTAGGTTTAGTGTTAGGGTTAGGGATAGGGTTAGGGTTACCTTGAGGGTTAGGGTTAGTGTTAGATTTAGTGTTAGGATGAGGCTGAGTGTGGGGATGAGGATTAGGGATAGGGTTAGGGTTATTGTTAATGTTATGGTTAGGGTTAAGTTTGCGGTGAGGGTGAGGGTTATGGTTAGGTTTAGGATTAGGGTTAGGGTTAGTGTTATTGTTAGGGTTAGGGTTAGAGTTACAGTGAGATTGAGGTTGAGGGTGAGGGTTAGGTTTATGGTTAGAGTTAAGGTTAGGGTGAGGGCGAGGGTGAGGTTTAGGGTTAGAGTTAAGGTTAGGGGGGAGGGTTAGCATGAGGTTTAGAGTTAGGGTTAGTGTTAGGGATAGGGTGAGGGTGAGGTTTAGGTTGAGGTTTAAGGAGAGGGTTAGGGTTAGGATTAGGATTAGGGTGAGGGTGAGAATGAGGGTTAGAGTGAGGGATAGGCTTAGGCTTAGGGTTAGGCTGAGGGTGAGTGTGGGCGTGAGGATTAGGGTTAGGGTGATGTTTAGGCTTAGGGTTAGTGTTATTGTTAGGGTTAGGGTTTGAGTTACGGTGAAGGTGAGAATGGGGGTGACGGTTAGGGTTAGGGTTAGGGTGGGGTTTAGGGTTAGGGTTAGCATTAGGGTGAGGTTTCGATTGAGGATTAGGGTTAGGGTTTGGGTTAGTGTAAGGTTTAGGGTGAGTATGAGGGTTAGGGTTAGGGTGAGGATGAGGATTGAAGTACTGTTTGGGTGAGGGCTAGGGTGAGGGTTAGTATGAGGGTGAGGGTGGGGTTGAGGATTAGGGTTAGGGTTAGGGTTGATGTTAGGGTGAGGGTGAGTTTTAGGGTTGGAGTTAGGTTTGGGGGGAGGGTTTGGGTGAGGTTTAGGGTTAGGGTTAGTGTTAGGGTTAAGGTGAGGGTGAGGGTTAGGTTTCTGTTTAGGGATAGGGTTTGGTTTAGGATCAGGGTTAGGGTGAGCATGAGTATGAGGGTTACGGTGAGGGTTAGGCTAAGGCTTAGGGTTGGGCTGAGGGTGAGGGTGGAGATGAGGATTAGGGTTAAGGTGATGGTTAGGGTTAGGGTTAGTGTTATTGTTAGGGTTAAGGTTTGAGTTACAGTGAGGGTGAGGGTGAGGTTGAGGTTTAGCGTTATGGTTAGGGTGGGGTTTAGGATTAGGGATAGGTTTAGGGTGAGGGTGAGGTTTAGAGTTAGATATAGGGTTAGGGGGAGGGTTAGGGGGAGGGTTAGTGTTAGGGTTAGTATTAGGGTGAGGGTGAGGGTGAGAGTTAGGTTAAGGTTAGAGTGAGATTTAGGGTTAGGATTAGGGTTAGGGTTAGAATATCGGTGAGGGTGAGGGTGCGGGTGAGTGTGAGGTTTAGGGTTAGGTTTATGGTTAGGCTTAGGTTATGCTTAGGGTTAGGCTGAGAGTGAGGGTGAGGGTTATGGTTAGGGTGAGGTTTAGGGTTAGGGTTATGGGGAGGGTTAGGATGAGGGTTAGGGTTTGGATTAGGGTTAGCGTGAGGGCTAGGGTTAGGTTTAGTTTTATGGTTAGGGTTAGGGTGAGGTTTAGGGTTAGGGTTAGTGTTATTGTTAGGGTTAGGGTTTGAGTTACGGTGAGGGTGAGGGTGCGGGTGAGGTTTAGTGTTCGGGTTAAGTTTAGGGTTAGGGTGAGGGTTAGTGTAAGGGTTACAGTGAGGGTGAGGGTTAGGGTTAGGTTGAGGGTTAGGGTTAGTTTAGTGTTAGGGTGAGGGTTAGGATGAGGGTTAGGGTTAGGATTAGCGTTAAGGTGAGGGCTAGCCTGAGGGTGAGGTTTAGGGTTAGGGTTAGGGTGAGGTTTATTGTTAGGTTTAGGGTTAGGGTTAGCGTTAGGGTGAGGTTTCGATTGAGGATTAGTGTTCGGTTTAGGGTTAGTGTTAGGTATATGGTGAGGATGAGGGTTAGGGTTAGGGTGAGGATGAGTGTTAGAATTAGGGTTAGGGTGAGTGCTAGTGTGAGTGTTAGGATGAGGGTGAGGGTAGGGGTGAGGATTTCGGTTAAGGTTAGTGTTATTGTTAGGTTGAGGGTGAGTTTTAGGGTTAGAGTTAGGTTTTGGGGGAGGGTTTGGGTGAGGTCTAGTGTTAGATTTAGTGTTAGGGTTAGGGTGAGTGTGAGGGTTAGGTTGAGGTTTAGGGATAGGGTTAGGTTTAGTATTAGTTTTAGGGTGAGCATGTGTATAAGGGTTAGGGTGAGGTTTAGGCTTAGGCTTAGTGTTAGGCTGAGGGAGAGTGTGGGGGTGAGGATTAGGGTTAGGGTGATGGTTAGGGTTAGGGTTAGTGTTATTGTTAGGATTAGGGTTTGAGTTATGGTGAGGGTGAGGTTGCGGGTGCGGGTTAGGGTTAGGGTTAGGCTGGGGTTTAGGATTAGGGTTAGGGTTAGTGTGAGGTTTAAGTTTAGAGTTAGATATAGGGTTAGGGGGAGGGTTAGGGTGAGGGTTAGTGTTAGGGTTAGTGTTAGGGTTAGAGTGAGGGTGACGATTAGGTTTAGGGTTAGTGTTTGGGTTAGAGTGAGGTTTAGGGTTAGGGTTAGGGATAGTTAGAATTTCGGTGAGGGTGAGGTTGCGGGTGAGAGTGAGGTTTAGGGTTAGGTTTAGGGTTAGGCTTAGATTTATTCTTAGGGTTAGGCTGAGAGTGAGGGTGAGGGTGAGGTTTAGGGTTAGGGTGAGGTTTAGAGTTAGGATTATGGGGAGGGTTAGCATGAGGAATAGATTTAGGGTGAGGCCTAGGGTGAGGGTTATGTTTATGGTTAGGGTTAGGGTGAGGTTTAGTATTAGGGTTAGAGTTAGTGTTAGGGTTAGGTTGAGATTTAGGGTTAGAGTTAGTGTTAGGGTGAGGGTAAGGTTTAGGTTTAGAGTTAGGTTTAGGGTGAGGGTTAGGTTGAGTTTTAGGGTTAGGTTTAGTGTTACGGTTAGGTTTAGAGTGAGTTGTAGGGAGAGGGTTTGGGTTAGGGTTAGGTTAGGGATAGGGTGATGGTGAGGGTTAGGTTGAGGTTTAGGGATAGGGTTAGGTTTAGGATTAGGGCTAGGGTGAGCATGGTAATGAGGGTTAGGGTGAGGGTTAGGCTTAGGCTTAGGCTTAGGCTGAGGGTGAGGGTGGGGGTGAGGATTAAGGTGAGGGTGAGTGTTAGTGTTAGGGTGAGGGTTAGGATATGGGCTAGGGTCAAAGTGAGGGTGAGGGTTAGGGTTAGGAGGAGGGCTAGGTTGAGGGTGAGCGTGAGGGTTAGATTCAGGATTAGTTTTAGTGTTAGTGTGAGGTTTAGGGTGAGGATGAGGTTTAGGGTTAGGGTTAGGGTTAGGATTAATGTTAGGGTATATGCTTAAATTGAGGGTTAGGGTGAGGGTGAGGTTTAGGGTTAGTGTTAGGATTAGGATTAGGGTTAGTGTTAGGGTGAGTGTGAGGGTTAGGGTTAGGGTTAGGCTTAGTGTTAGGCTGAAGGTGAGGGTGAGGGTGAGGGTTATGGTTAGGGTGAGTGTTAGGTTTATTGTTAGGGTGAGAGCTAGGGTTCAGTTTAAGTTTAGGATTAGAGGGAGGGTTAGGGTAAGGGTTACAGTGAGGGTGAGGGTTAGGATTAGGTTGAGGGTTAGGGTTAGGGTTAGGATTAGTGTTAGGCTCAGGGTAAGGGTAAGGGTTAGGGTTAGTGTTAGTGTGAGGTTTAGGATGAGGGTTATGTTTAGGATTAGGGTTAGCGTGAGGGGTAGGGTGAGGGTGAGGTTTAGGGATAGGGTTAGTGTGAGGTTTAGGCTTAGGTTTAGGGTTAGGGTTAGGGTGAGGGTGAGGTTTAGGGTTAGATTTAGGATTAGGGTGAGGCTGAGTGTGAGGGTTAGGGTTAGGGTTAGGCTTAGGCTTAGGGTTAGGCTTAGGGTGAGGGTGCGGGTGAGGTTTAGGGTTAGTGTTAGGGTAAGGTTTAGTGTTAGGTTTACGGTTTGGTTTAGGGTTAGATTGAGGTTTAGGGTTAAGATTATGGTTAGGGTGAGGGTGAGTGTTTAGATTAGGGTTAGGGTTAGGGTTAGGTTTAGTGTTAGGATTAGTGTTATTGTTAAGGTTAGGGTGAGACTTATGGCTATCGTGAGAGTTAGGGTTAGGGTTATTGTTAGGGTTAGGTTTAGGGTTAGGGTTACTGTTATGGTGATGTTGAGGGTTTGAATTAGGGGTAGGGTGAGGGCTAGGGTGAGGGTTAGGATGCGGGTGAGGGGGCAGGTGAGGATTAGGGTTAGGGTTAGGGTTATTGTTAGGGTGAGAGTGAGTTTTAGGGTTAGAGTTAGGTTTTGGGGGAGGATTTGGGAGAGGTTTAGGGTTAGGGTTAGTTTTAGGGTTAGGGTGAGGGTGAAGGTTAGGTTGAGGTTTAGGGATAGGTTTAGATTTAGAATTAGGGTTTAGGTGAGCATGAGTATGAGGGTTACGGTGAGGGTTAGGCTTAGGTTTAGTGTTAGGCTGAGGGTGGGGGTGGGGGTGAGGATTAGGGTTAGGGTGATGGTTAGGGTTAGGGTTAGGGTTATTGTTATGGTTAGTGTTTGAGTTATGGTGAGGGTGAGGGTGGGGATGAGTTTTAGGGTTAGGGTTAGGGTGGGGTTTAGGATAAGTGTTTGCTTTAGGGTGAGGATGATGTTTAGGGTTAGATATAAGGTTAGGGGGAGGTTTACGGTGAGGGTTAGTGTTAGGGTTAGTGTTAGGGTTAGGGTGAGTATGAGGGTTAGCGTTAGTGTTAGGGTTAGGGTTAGAGTGAGGTTTAGGGTTAGGGTTACTGTTAGGGTTAGAATTTCGTTGAGGGTGAGGTTGAGGGTGAGTGTGAGGTTTAGGGTAAGCTTTATGGTTATGCTTAGGTTTATGCTTTGGGTCAGGCTGAGAGTGAGGGTGAGGGTGAGGCTTAGGGTTAGGGTGAGGGTTAGGTTTATTGTTATGGGGAGGGTTAGGATGAGGGTTAGGGTTAGGATTAGGGTTAGGTTGAGGGCTAGGGTGAGGGTTATGTTTATATTTAGGGTTAGGGTGAGGTTTAGGGTTAGGGTTAGGGTTACTGTTAGGGTTAGGTTGAGATTTAGGTTTAGAGTTAGTGTTAGGGTGAGGGTGAGGTTTAGGGTTAAAGTTAGGTTTAGGGTGAGGTTTAGGTTGAGGGTTAGGATTAAGGTTAGTCTTACGGTTAGTTTTAGATTGAGTGTTAGGGAGAGGGTTTGGGTTAGGGTTAGGGTGAGGGAAAGGATTATTGTTAGGGTAAGGGTGAGTGTGTTCTTTAGGGTTAGGTTTAGGGATAGGCTTAGGTTTAGGCTGAGGGTGAGGTTGAAGGTGAGGTTTAGGGTTAGGGTGAGGGTTAGGCTTAGGATTAGGTTTAAGGTAAGGATTAGGGTAATGGTGAGGTTTAGGTTTAGAGTTAGGGTTAGGGTGAGGCTGAGGGTTAGGTTTAGTGTTAGTTTGAGAGTTAGGTTTAGGATTAGGTTTAGGGTGAGGGCTAGGGTGAGGGTTAGGGATAGGTTTAGGTTTAGGATTTGGGTTAGGTTGACGGTGAGTGTGAGGATTAGGGTTATGCATAGGGTGAGTGTTAGTGTTAGGGTTTGGTTTAGTGTGAGGTTGAGGCTGAGGATTAGGGTTAGGTTTAGCGTTTGGTTTATGGTTAGGGTTAGTGTTAGGGTTAGGGATAGGGTTAGGGTTACCTTGAGGGTTAGGGTTAGTGTTAGATTTAGTGTTAGGATGAGGGTGAGGGTGGGGATGAGGATTAGGGATAGGGTTAGGGTTATTGTTAGTGTTATGGTTAGGGTTAAGTTTGTGGTGAGGGTGAGGGTTATGGTTAGGTTTAGGATTAGGTTAGGGTTAGTGTTATTGTTAGGGTTTAGGGTTAGAGTTACAGTGTGATTGAGGTTGAGGGGGAGGGTTAGGTTTAGGATTAGGGTTAAGGTTAGGTTGAGGGTGAGGGTGAGGTTTAGGGTTAGAGTTAGGGTTAGGGGGAGGGTTAGTGTGAGGTTTAGGGTTACGGTTAGTGTTAGGGTTAGGGTGAGGGTGAGGGTTAGGTTGAGGTTTAAGGATAGGGTTAGGGTTAGGATTCGGGTTAGGGTGACGTTGAGAATGAGGGTTAGAATGAGGGTTAGGCTTAGGCTTAGGGTTAGGCTGAGGGTGAGTTTGGGGTGAGGATTAGGGTTAGGGTGAAGTTTAGGCTTAGGGTTAGTGTTATTGTTAGGGTTAGGGTTTGAGTTACACTGAAGTTGAGAGTGGGGGTGAGGGTTAGGGTTAGGGTTAGGGTGTGGTTTAGGGTTAGGGTTAGGGTTAGGTTTAGGGTGAGGGTGAGGGTGAGGTTTAGAGTTGGATATAGGGTTAGTGGTAAGGTTAGAATTAGGTTTAGTGTTAGGGTTAGGGTGAGGTTGAGATTTAGGGTTAGATATAGGATTAGGGAGAGGGTTAGTGTTAGCGTTAGGGTTAGGGTTACGGTTAGGGTGAGGTTTAGGTTTAGGGTTAAGGTTAGGGTTAGAATTACAGTGAGGGTGAGGGTGCAGGTTAGTTTGAGGTTTAGGGTTAGAGATAGGTGCAGGGTTAGGCTGATTGTTAGGTTTAGGGTTAGTGTTAGAGTTAGTTTTATAGTGAGGTTTAGGGTAAAGGTGAGGGTAAGGCTTAGTGTTAGGATTAGGATTAGGGTAAGTATTACTGTGAGTGTGGGGGTTAGGGTTAGGGTTAATGTTATGCTTAGGGTTTGGCTGAGCATGAGGTTGAGTGTGAGGATTAGGGTTAGGGATAGGGTGAGGATTAATGTTAGGGTTAGGGTTAGAGTTAGGGTTAGGTTGAGGATGAGGTTAAGGGGTAGGGTTAGGGTCAGGGTGAGGGTTAGTGTTAGGGTGAAGTTTAGGGTGAGGGTCAGGGTGATGGTTAGGGTTAGGGTGAGAGTTAGGGTTCGGGTTAAGTTTAGGGTTAGGGTGAGGGTTAGGGTAAGGGTTACAGTGAGGGTGATTGTTAGGGTTATGTTGAGGGTTAGGATTAGGGTTAGGGTGAGAGCTAGAGTGAGGGTGAGGTTTAGGGTTAGGGTTAGGGTGAGGTTTATTGTTAGGTTTAGGGTTAGGGTTAGCGTTAGGGTGAGGTTTCGATTGAGGATTAGGGTTCGGTTTAGGGTTAGTGTTAGGTATATGGTGAGGATGAGGGTTAGGGTTAGGGTGAGGATTTCGATTACGGTTAGGGTTAGGGTGAGTGTTCGTGTTAGGGTTAGGTTTAGGGTTAGGCTTAAGGTTAGGCTGAGGGTGAGGGTGAGGGTGAGTGTTAGGGTTATAGTTATGGTAAGGTTGAGGCTGAAGTTGAGGGTTAGTGTTAGGGTTAGTGTTAGATGTAGGGTTAGGCTGAGGGTTAGGGTGAAGGTGAGGTTTAGGCTTAGATTTAGGATTAGGAATTGGGTAAGGTAAGAGTTAGTGTGAGGGTTAGGGTTAGGGTTAGTGTTAAGGTTAGGGTTAGGGTGAGAGTTAGGGTTCGATTCAATTTAGGGTTAGGGTTAGGATTAGGGTTTTGGTGAGGGCTAGAGTGAGGGTGAGGATTAGGGTTAGTGTTACGGTAAGGTTTAGGTTTAGGTTTAGGGTTAGGGGGAGAGTTAGGATGGGGTTTAGGGTTATGGTGAGGGTGAGCTTTAGGGTTAAGGTGAGGATTAGGTTTAGGATTAGTGTTACGGTGAGGGTGAGTGTTATTGTTATGGTTATGGTTAGGGTTGGGGTTTTGGTGAGGGTGAGGGTTAGGGTTAGGGTAAGTGTGACGTTTAGTGTTAGGGTTAGGGTTAGAGTTAAGTTTAGGGTGAGGGCAAGGTTTAGGGTTCGAGTTACGGTAAGGATGAGGCTGAGGTTGAGGGTTAGGTTTAGGCTTAGGGTTAGTATTAAGATTAGGGTAAGTGTTAGAGTGAGTCTGAGGTTTAGGGTTTGGTTTAGGCTTAGGCTTAGGGTTAGGTTGAGAGTGAGGGTGAGGGTGAGGGTTAGGGTTAGGGTGAGGGTTAGGTTTAGGGTTCAGGTGAGAGTTAGGGTTCGGTTAAGTTTAGGGTTAGGGTGAGGGTTAGGGTTAGGATTAGGGTCAGGGTGAGGGCTAGGGAGAGGGTGAGGTTTAGGGTTAGTGTTAGGGTAAGGTTTATGGTTAGGGGTAGGGTTTGCATTAGGGTTAGGATTAGGCTTAGGATTAAGATTATGGTTAGGGTGAGGGTGAGTGTAAGAATTAGGGTTAGGTTTAGGGTTAGGTTTAGGGATAGGATTAGTGTGATTGTTAGGGTTAGGGTTAAAGTTATAGTGAGGGTGAGGCTGAGGCTGAGGGTGAGGATTAGGGATATGATTAGGGTGAAGTCTAGGGTTAGGTTTAGGATTAGAGTTAGGGTGAGGGTGAGGTTTAGTGATAGATTTAGGGTTAGTTGGAGGGTTAGGTGGAGGGTTAATGTTAGGGTTAGTGTTAGGGTTAAGGTTAGGGTGAGGGTTAGGTTGACGTTTAGGGATAGGGTTAGGGTTAGTGTTAGGATTAGGGTTAGGGTGAGGGTGAGTGTGAGGGTTAGGTTTAGGGTTAGGCTTACGCTTTGTTTAGGCTGATGGTGAGTGTGGGTTGAGGATTAGGGTTAGGTTGATGGTTAGGGTTAGGGTTAGGGTGAGGGTTAGGATGAGGGATAGGGTTAGGATTATTGTTAGGGTGATGGCTAGGGTGAGGGTGAGGGTAAGGGTAAGGGTTAGGCTTAGGCTTAGGTTTAGGCTGAGCATGATTTTGAGGGGGAGGATTAGGGTTAGGGGGAGTTTTAGTGTTAGGGTTAGGGTTCGAGTTAGGATTAGGGTGAGGGTGAGGTTTTGGGGTAGAGTTAGGGTTAGGGTGAGGGTTAAAGTGGGGGTGACGGTAAGGGTAAAGGTGAGGGATAGGCTGAGGTTGAGGGTTACGGTAAGGGTGAGGGTTAGGGTTAGGGTTAGGGTGAGGCTTAGGTTTGGGGTTAGGGTGAGGGTGAGGGTTAGATTGAGGATTAGTGTTAGGGTTAGTGTGAGGATGAGGATTAGGTTTAGTGTGAGGGCTAGGGTGAGGGTGAGTGTTAGGGTTAGTGTTAGCTTGAGGATTAGGGTTAGGGTGATTTTTAGCGGTATTGTGAGCATTAATGTTAGCATTAGGGTTTAGTGTTAGGGTGAGGGTAAATGTTAGGGTTAGGGTGAGGGTTATGGTTAGGGTGAGGGTTAGGGTTAGGGTTAGGTTTATTGTTAGGTTTAGGGTTAGGGTTACTCTTAAGGTGAGGGTGAGCATTATGGTTAGCGTTAGGATTAGGTTTAGGTTTAGGGTTAGGGTTAGAGTTAGGTTTAGGGTGAGGGTGAGGATTAGGGTTAGAGTTAGGGATAGTGTTAGGATTAGGGTTTGGGTGATGTTTAGGCTTAGAGTTAGTGTTATTGTTAGGGTTAGGGTTCGAGTTGGTGAGAAGTGAAGGTGAGAATGTGGGTGAGGATTAGGTTTAAGGTTAGGTTGGGGTTTAGAGTTAGGGTTAGGGTTAGGGTTGGGGTGAGGGTGAGGTTTAGGGTTAGATATAGGGTTAGGGTGAGGGTGAGTTTTTGGGGTAGGGTTAGGGTCAGGGTGAGGTTTAGCTTTCCGGTAAGGGTGAGGGTTAGATTGAGAATTAGTGTTAGGTTTAGTGTGAGGTTTAGGGTGAGGAAGAGGGTTAGGGTTAGGGTTAGGATTAATATTAGGGTTAGGCTTAAGGTGAGGGTTAGGGTGAGGGTGAGGTTTAGGGTTAGTGTTAGGATTAGGATTAGGGTTAGGATTTTGGTGAGTGTGAGTGTTAATGTTAGGGTTAGGCTTAGTGTTAGGCTGAAGGTGAGGGTGAGTGTGAGGGTTAGGGTTAGGGTGCGTGTTAGGATTAGGGTTAGGGTGAGAGTTAGTGTTTGGGTTAAGTTTAGGGTTAGACTGAGGGTTAATGTAAGGGTTACAGTGAGGGTGGGGATTAGGGTTAGGTTGAGGGTTAGGTTTAGGGTTTGTGTTAGGGTGAGGGTTAGGATGAGGGTTAGGGTTAGGATTAGGGTTAGGGTGAGGTTTAGGATTAGGTTTAGGGTTAGGGTTAGGGTGAGGGTGAGGTTTAGGGTTAGAGTTAGGGTTAGGGTGAGTCTGAGGGTAAGGGTTAGGGTTAGGGTTAGTGTTAGAGTTTGGGTTACAGTGGGGTTTAGGGTGAGGGTGAGGGTAAGGCTTAGTGTTAGGATTAGAATTAGGGTAAGGGTTAGGGTGAGTGTGATTGTTAGGGTTAGGGTTAAAGTTAGGCTTAGTGTCAGGATTTGGGTGAGGGTGAGGGTGAGGGTTAAGGTTAGGGTCAGAGTTAGGTTTAGTGTTAGGTTGAGATTTAGGGTTCAGGATAATTTTAGGATTAGGGTGAGGGTTACAGTTAGGGTTACAGTGAGATTCAGGTTTAGGGTTAGATTGAGGGTTAGGGTTAGGCTTAGGATTAGGGTGAGGGTTAGGGTTAAGTTTAAGGTGAGGGTTAGGATGAGGATTAGGGTTAGGATTAAGTTTCAGGTGAGGGCTAAGGTGAGGGTGAGGGTTAGGGTTAGTGTTTGGGTGAGGTTTAGGTTTAGGATTAGTGTTAGGGTGAGGGTTCGGATATGGATTAGGCTAAAATGAGGGTGAGGTTTAGGGTTAGGGTGAAGGCTAGGGTATGGGTGAGGGTGAGGGTTAGATTCAGGATTAGTATTAGGGTTAGTGTGAGGTTTACGGTGAGGATGAGGTTGAGGGTTAGGGTTAGGGTTAGGATTAATGTTAGGGTTAGGCTTAATGTGAGGGTTAGGGTGAGGGTCAGGTTTAGGTTTAGTGTTAGGATTAGGATTAGGGTTAGGGTTAGGGTGAGTGTGAGGGTTAGGGTTAGGGTTAGTCTTAGTTTTAGGCTGAAGGTGAGGGTTATGTTTAGGGTGAGTGTTAGTGTTAGGGTTAGGGTTAGAGTTAGGGTTAAGTTTAGGGTTAGGGTGAGTGTTAGGGTAAGGGTTACAGAGAGGGTGAGGTTTACGATTAGGTTGAGGGTTAGAGTTAGGGTTATGGTTAGTGTTAGGTTGAGGGTGAGGGTGAGGGTTAGGGTTAGTGTTAGGGTGAGGGTTACGATGAGGGTTAGGGTTAGGATTAGTGTTAAGTTGAGGTCTAGGGTGAGTGTGAGGTTTAGGGTTAGGGTTATGGTGAGGTTTAGGGTTAGGGTTAGGGTGAGGGTTAGGTTTAGGGTTAGAGTTAGGGTTAGGGTGAGGCTGAGAGTGAGGGATATCATTAGGGTTAGTGTTAGAGTTAGGGTTATGGTGAGGGTTGGGGTGAGGGTGAGGGTAGGGCTTAGTGTTATTTTTAGGATTAGGGTAAGTATTAGGATGAGTATGAGCATTAGGGTTAGGGTTAGGGTTAGCCTTATGCTTAGGCTTAGGGTGAGGGTGAATGTGAGCTTTAGGGTTAGGGTGAGAGTTAGGGGAAGGGTTAGGGTGAGAGTTACGGTTCGGGTTAAGTTTAGTTTTAGTGTGAGGGTTGGGGTTAGGGTTAGGGTTAGGGTGAGGGTGAGGGTGAGGGTTAGGTTTAGGGTTAATGTGAGAGTTATGGTAAGTATTAGGTTTAGGTTGAGGGCTAGGGTGAGTATTAGGGTGAGGCTTAGGGATAGGTTTAGGTTTAGGTTTTGGGTAAGGGTGAGGGGGAGTGTGAGGTTTAGGGTTAGGGTTAGGGTTAGGGTGATGGTTAGTGTTAGGGTTTGGTTTAGTGTGAGGCTGAGGCTGAGGATTAAGGTTTGGTTTAGCGTTTGGTTTAGAGTTAGGGTTAGTGTTAGGTGTATGGATAGGGTTAGGGTTACCTTGAGGGTTAAGGTTAGGGTTAGATTAATGATAGGATGAGGGTGAGGGTCCGGATGAGGTTAGGGTTAGGTTTAGGTTATTGTTAGTGTTATGGTTAGGGTTATGTTTGCAGTGAGGGTGAGGCTGAGGGTGAGGGCTATGTTTAGGGTTAGGATTAGGGTTATGGATAGTATTATTGTTAGGGTTAGGGTTAGAGTTACACTGAGGTTGAGGATGAGGGTGAGGGTTATGTTTAGGGTGAGGTTTAGTGTTAGAGTTAGGGTTAGGGTGAGGGTGAGGTTTAGGGTTAGAGTTAGGGTTAGGGGAGGGTTAGGGTGAGGTTTAGGGTTAGAGTTAGTGTTAGGGTTAGGGTGAGGGTGAGGGTTAGGTTGAGGTTTAGGGATAGAGTTAGGATTAGGTTTAGGGTGAGCGTGAGTATGAGGGTTAGCATGAGGGTTAGGTTTAATCTAAGGGTTTGGTTGAGGGTGAGGGTGGGGGTGAGGATTAGGGTTAGGGTGATGTTTAGGCTTAGGGTTAGTGTTATTGTTAGGGTTAGGTTTCCAGTTACAGTGAAGGTGAGAGCGCGGGTGGTGGTTAGGGTTAGTGTGAGGGTGGGGTTTAGGGTTAGGCTTAGGGTTAGTGTTAGGGTGAGAGTGAGGTTTAGGGTTAGATATAGGGTTAGGGGGATGGTTAGGTTTAGGGTTAGTGTTAGGGTTAGCGTGAGCCTGAGGTTTAGGGTTAGATATAGGATTAGGGGGAGGTTTAGGGTTAGCATTAGGGTTAGGGTTATGGTTAGGGTGAGGTTTAGGGTTAGGTTTAAGGTTAAGGTTAGAATTACAATGAGGGTGAGGGTGCAGGTTACTGTGAGGTTTAGGGTTAGATTTAGGATTAGGGTTAGGTTGAGTGTTAGGGTTAGTTTTAGTGTTAGAGTTAGGGTTATGGTGAGAGTTAGGGTAAGGGTGAATGTAAGGCTTAGTGTTAGGATTAGGATTAGGGTAAGTGTAGTTTGAGTGTTAGGGTTAGGATTAGTGTTAGTGTTAGGCTTAGGGTTAGGCTGAGCATGAGGTTGAGTGTGAGGGTTAGGGTTAGGGATAGGGTGAGGATCAATGTTAGAGTTCGTGTTAGAGTTAGGGTTAGGTTGAGGGTGAGGTTTAGGGGTAGGCTTAGGGTCAGGGTGATGGTTAGGGTTAGGATGAGGGTTAGGGTGAGGTTCAGGTTTAGGGTGAGAGTTAGTGTTCGTGTTAAGTTTAGCGTTAGGGTGAGGTTTAGGGTAAGGGTTACAGTGAGGGTGAGGGTTATGGTTAGGTTGAGGGTTAGGGTTAGGGTTAGTGTTAGGGTGAGGTTTAGGATGAGGGTTAGGGTTAGGATTAGGGTTAGGGTGAGGGCTAGAGTGAGGGTGAGATTTAAGGTTAGGGTTAGGGTGAGGTTTATTGTTAGGTTTAGGCTTAGGGTTAGCGTTAGGGTGAGGTTTCGATTGAGGATTAGGGTTCGGGTTAGGTTTAGTGTTAGGTTTAGGGTGAGGATGAGGGTTAGGATTAGGGTGAGTGTTAGGTTTAGGGTTAGGGTGAGAGTAAGGGATCGGTTAAGTTCAGGGTTAGGGTGAGTGTTAGGGTTAGGATTAGGGTTAGGGTGAGGGCTAGGGAGAGGGTGCGGTTTAGGGTTAGTTTTAAGGTCAGGTTTATTGTTTGGGGTAGGGTTTGAATTAGGGTTAGGATTAGGGTTAGGCTTAAGATTATGGTTAGGGTGAGGGTGAGTGTTAGGATTAGGGTTAGGGATAGGGTAAGGTTTAGGGATAGGATTAGTGTTATTGTTAGGGTTAGGGTTAGAGTTATGGTGAGGGTGAGGGTGAGGGTGAGGGTGAGGGTTAGTTAGGTTTAGGGTGAGGTTTAGGGTTAGGTTTAGGATTAGAGTTAGGGTGAGGGTGAGGTTTACTGATAGATTTAGGGTTAGTTGAAGGGTTAGGTCCAGGGTTAATGTTAGGGTTAAGGTTAGGGTGAGGGTTAGGTTGATGTTTAGGGATAGGGTTAGGGTGAGGTTTAGGATTAGGGTTAGGGTGAGGGTGTGTGTGAGGGTTAGGGTTAGGCTTAGGCTTAGGCTTTGGGTTAGGCTGAGAGTGAGGGTGGGGGTGAGGATTACGGTTAGGGTGATGCTTAGGTTTAGGATGAGGGATAGGATTAGGATTATTGTTAGGGTGAGTGCTAGGGTGAGGGTGAGGGTATGGGTAAGGGTTAGGCTTAGGCTTAGGTTTAGGCTGAGCATGAGGTTGAGGGTGAGGGTTAGAGTTAGTGTGATGGTTAGGTTTATGGTTAGGGTGAGGGTTAGGATGAGGTTTAGTGTTAGGGTGAGGATGATGGTAAGGGTAAAGGTGAGGTGTAGGCTGAGGGTGAGGATTAAGATAAGGGTGAGGGTTAGGATTAGGTTCAGGGTTAGGGTTAGGTTTTGTGTGAGGGTTCCATTGAGCATTAGGGTTAGGGTTAGGGTTAGTGTGAGGTTTAGGGTGAGGATGGGAGTGAGGGTTAGGTTTAGTGTGAGGGATTGGGTTAGGGTTAGGGTTAGTGTTAAGGTGAGGGTAAGTGTTAGGGTGAGGGTTAAGTTTAGGGTGAGGGTTTTGATTAGGGTGAGGGTGAGGGTTAGGGTTAGGTTTAGGGTGAGGTTTAGGTTTAGGGTTAGAGTTAGAGTTAGGTTTAGGGTGAGGGTGAGGTTTAGGGTTAGAGTTAGGGATAGTGTTAAGGTTAGGGATAGGGTGAGGTTTAGGTTTAGGCTTAGGCTTAGGCCGAGCATGAGTTTGAGGGTTAGGGTTAGGGTTAGTTTGATTGTTAGTGTTAGGGTTAGGGTGAGGTTTAGGGTTAAGATCAAGTTTAGGGTGAGGGCTAGGGTGAGAGTTAGGGTGAGCTTTAGGGATAGGTTTAGGTTTAGGATTTGGGTTAGGGTGAGTGTGAGGGTTAGGGTTAGGCTTAGGCTTAGGCTTAGGGTTAGGGTGAGGGTTAGTGTTAGGATTTGGGTTATGGTGAGGGTGAGGCTGAGGATTAGGGTTAGGTTTAGGGTTTGGTTTAGGGTTAGGGTTAGGGTTAGGTTTATTGTTACTGTTATGGTTAGGGTTAAGTTTGTGCTGAGGGTGAGGCTGAGGGTGAGGGTTATGGTTAGGGTTAGGATTCGGGTTAGGGTTAGTGTTATTGTTAGTGTTAGGGTTAGAGTTACAGTGAGGTTGAGGTTGAGGGTGAGGGTTATGTTTAGCGTGAGGTTTAGGGATAGAGTTAGGGTTAGGGTTAGGGTGAGGGTGAGGTTTAGGGTTAGAGTTAGGGTTAGGGGAGGGTTAGGGTGAGGATTAGGGTTAGGGTTAGTGTTAGGGTTAGGGTGAGGGTGAGGGTTAGGTTGAGGTTTAGGGATAGGTATAGGATTATTTTTAGGTTGAGCGTGAGTATGAGGGTTAGCATGAGGGTTAGATTTAGTCTAAGGGTTTGGTTGAGGGTGAGGGTGGGGGTGAGGATTAGGGTTAGGGTGATGTTTAGGCTTAGGGTTAGTGTTATTGTTAGGGTTAGGTTTCCAGTTACAGTGAAGGTGAGAGTGCGGGTGATGGTTAGGGTTAGGGTGAGGGTGGGGTTTAGGGTTAGGCTTAGGGTTAGTGTTAGGGTGAGAGTGAGGTTTAGGGTTAGATATAGGGTTAGGGGGAAGGTTAGGTTTAGGGTTAGGGTTAGGGTTAGCGTGAGCCTGAGGTTTAAGGTTAGATATAGGATTAGGGGGAGGTTTAGGGTTAGCATTAGGGTTAGGGTTATGGTTAGGGTGAGGTTTAGGGTTAGGGTTAAGGTTAGGGTTAGAATTACAATGAGGGTGAGGGTGCAGGTTACTGTGAGGTTTAGGGTTAGATTTAGGATTAGGGTTAGGCTGAGTGTTGGGGTTAGTTTTAGTGTTAGAGTTAGGGTTATGGTGAGAGTTAGGGTAAGGGTGAATGTAAGGCTTAGTGTTAGGATTAGGTTTAGGGTAAGTGTTAGTTTGAGTGTTAGGGTTAGGATTAGTGTTAGTGTTAGGCTTAGGGTTAGGCTGAGCATGAGGTTGAGTGTGAGGGTTAGGGTTAGGGATAGGGTGAGGATTAATGTTAGAGTTCGTGTTAGAGTTAGGGTTAGGTTGAGGGTGAGGTTTAGGGGTAGGCTTAGGGTCAGGGTGATGGTTAGGGTTAGGATGAGGGTTAGGGTGAGGTTCAGGTTTAGGGTGAGAGTTAGTGTTCGTGTTAAGTTTAGGGTTAGGGTGAGGTTTAGGGTAAGGGTTACAGTGAGGGTGAGGGTTATGGTTAGGGTGAGGGTTATGTTTAGGTTGAGGGTTAGGGTTAGGGTTAGTGTTAGGGTGAGGTTTAGGATGAGGGTTAGGGTTAGGATTAGGGTTAGGGTGAGGGCTAGAGTGAGGGTGAGATTTAAGGTTAGGGTTAGGGTGAGGTTTATTGTTAGGTTTAGGCTTAGGGTTAGCGTTAGGGTGAGGGTGAGGTTAGGGTTAGAATTACAGTGAAGGTGAGGGTCCATGTGAGTGTGAGTTTTAGGGTTAGAGTTAGGGTTAGGGTTATGCTCAGTTTTAGGGTTAGGTGTAGGGTTAGAAGTAGGGTTAGGGTGAGGGTGAGGGTAAGGCTTAGTATTAGGATTAGGATTAGGGTAAGGGTTAGTGTGAGTGTGAGGGTTGGGGTTAGGGTTAGAGTTAGGCTTAGGTTTAGGATGAGCATGAGGTTGAGTGTGAGGGTTAGGGTTAGGGATAGGGTGAGGTTTAGAGTTCGGGTTAGGGTTAGAGTTAGGGTTAGGTTGAAGGTGAGGTTTAGGGGTAGGGTTAGGGTCAGGTTGAGGGTTAGGGTTAGGGTTAGGGTGAGGGCTTGGGTGAGGGTAAGGGTGAGGGTTAGATTCAGGATTAGTGTTAGGGTTAGTGTGAGGTTTAGGGTGAGGATGAGGTTTAGGGTTAGGTTAGGTTTTGGATTAATGTTAGGGTTAGGCTTAAGGTGAGGGTTAGGGTGAGGGTGAGGTTTAGGGTTAGTGTTAGGATTAGAATTAGGGTTAGGGTTAGGGTGAGTGTGAGTGTTAGGGTTAAGGAGAGGCTTAGTTTTAGGCTGAAGGTGAGGGTGATGGTGAGGGTTATGTTTAGGGTGAGTGTTAGTGTTAGGGTTAGGGTGAGAGTTAGGGTTCAGTTTAAGTTTATGGTTAGGGTGAGGGTTAGTGTAAGGGTTACAGTGAGGGTTAGGATTAGGATTAGGTTTAGGGTTAGGGTTAGGGTTAGGGTTAGTGTTAGGGTGAGCGTGAGGGTGAGGGTTAGGTTTACTGTTAGGGTGAGGGTTAGGATGAGGGTTAGGGTTAGGATTAGGGTTTGGTTTAGTGTTAGGGTTAGGGATAGGGTGAGGGTTAGTGTTAGGCTTAGGCTTAGGCCGAATATGAGGGTGAGGGTTAGGGTTAGGTTTAGGGTGAGGTTTAGTGTTAGGATTTTGGTGAGGTTTTGGTTGAGGTTTAGGGTTAGGATTAGGTTTAAGGTGAGGGCTAAGGTGAGGGTTAGGGTGAGGGTGAGGGATAGGTTTAGGTTCAGGATTTGGGTTAGGGTGATGGTGAGTGTGAGGGTTAGGTTTAGGGTTAAGTTTAGGCTTAGGGTGAGGGTGAGGGTGTGGGTTACGTTTAGGATGAGAGTTAGGGGTAGGTTTAGTGTTAGAGTTAGGGTTCGGGTTAACTTTAGGGTTAGGGTTCGGTTTAGGGTTAGGGTTTCAGTGAGGGTGAGGTTTAGGATTAGGTTGAGGGTGAGGGTTTGGCTTAGGATTAGGGTGAGGGTTGGGATTAGGTTTAGGATGAGCTTTAGGATGAGGATTAGGGTTAGGATTAAGGTTTGGGTGAGGGCTAGGTTGAGGGTGAGGGTTAGGGTTAGTGATTGCATGAAGTTTAGGATTAGGGTTAGGTTAGGGTGAGGTGTAGGATATTTGTTAGGGTCAAAATGATGGTGAGGGTTAGGGTTAGCATGAGGGCTAGGATGAGAGTGAGGGTGAGTGTTAGATTCAGGATTATTGTTAGGGTTAGTGTGAGGTTTAGGGTGAGGATGAGGTTTAGGGTTAGGGTTAGGGTTAGGATTAATGTTAGGGTTAGGCTTAAGGTGATGGTAAGGGTGAGGGTGAGGTTTACGGTTAGTGTTAGGATTAGGATTAGGGTTAGGCTTAAGGTGAGTGTGATGGTTTGGGTTAGGGTTAGGATTACGATTAGGGTTAGGGTTAGGATGAGTGTGAGGGTTAGTGTTAGGTTTAGGGTTAGGCTTAAGGTTAAGCTCAGGGTTAGGGTGAGGGTGAGGGTTAGGATTAGGGTGAGGGTTAGGTTTAGGGTCATGGGGAGGGTTAGGATGAGGGTTAGGGTTAGGATTAGGGTTAAGGCGAGGGCTAGGTTGAGGATGAGGTTTCGGCTTAGGTTTAGGGTGAGGTTTAGGGTTAGGGTTAGGGTTAGGATGAGGGTGAGGTTTAGGGTTAGAGTTATGGTGAGGTTAAGGCTGATGCTGTGGTTTAGTCTTAGGTTTAGTGTCAGTTTTAGGGTTAGGGTGAGGCTGAGAGTTAGGCTTAGAGTTAGGAATAGTATTTGGGAAGGTAAGGGTGAGTGTTGGGGTGAGGGTTAGGGTTAGGCTTAGGCT
Organism: Dipodomys merriami; assembly: GCF_024711535.1. Taxonomy (NCBI): domain Eukaryota; kingdom Metazoa; phylum Chordata; class Mammalia; order Rodentia; family Heteromyidae; genus Dipodomys; species Dipodomys merriami. The sequence continues at coordinate 2,165,456 of NW_027206335.1, read as the reverse complement.
TATGTTTAGCCTTAGGGTGAAGGTGAGGGTGAGGGTTAGGGTTAGGTTGAGGCTTAGGGTTAGGGTTAGGGTGAGAGTTAAGGTTCGGTTAAATTTAGGGTTAGGGTGAAGATTAGGGTTAGGGTGAGAGCTAGGTTGAGGGTGAGGGTTAGGTTTAGTGTTATGGTAAGGTTTAGGATTAGTGTTAGAGTTAGGGTGAGGTTTAGGATGGGGGTTAGGTTTACGGTGAGGGTGAGGGTTAGGGTTAGGGTTAGGGTTCGGTTTAGGATTAGGGTTAAAGTGAGGGTGAAGGTTATTGTTATGGTTAGGTTTAGGGTTGCCGTTACGGTGAGGGTGAGGTTAGGGTTAGGGTAAGGGTGAGGTTTAGTGTTAGGGTTAGGGTTAGAGTTAGGTTTAGGGTGAGGGCGAGGTTTAGGTTTAGAGTAGGGTAAGGGTGAGGCTGAGGTTGATGTTTAGGATTAGGCTTAGGGTTAGGATTAGGATTAGGGTAATGGTTAGGGTGAGTGTGAGGTTTAGGGTTAGAGTTAGGCTTAGGCTTAGGGTTAGGCTGAGAGTGAGGGTGAGGGTGAGGGTGAGGCTTAGGGTTAAGGTGAGTGTTAGGGGTAGGTTAGGGTGAGAGTTAGGGTTCGGGTTAAGTTTAGGGTTCGGGTGAGGGTTAGGGTTACTGTAACAGTAGGGGTGAGGGTTAGGTTAGGTTGAGGGTTAGGCTTATGCTTAGGATTAGACTGAGGGTTAGGGTTAGGGAGAGGATTTGATTAAGAATTAGTGTTAGGGTACTGTGTGGTTTAGGGTGAGGAAGAGGGTTAGGGTTAGGTTTAGGGTTAGGATTAATATTAGGTTTAGGCTTAAGGTGAGGGTTAGGGTGAGGGTGAGGTTTAGGGCTAGTGTTAGGATTAGGATTAGGGTTAGGGTTAGGTTGAGTGTGAGGGTTAGGCTTAGGTTTAGGCTTAGGCTTAATGTTAGGCTGAAGGTGAGGGTGAGGGTGAGGGTTAGGGTTAGGGTGATTTTTAGGGTTAGGGTTAGGGTGAGATTTAGGGTTCGGGTTAAATTTAGGGTTAGAGTGAGTGTTAGTGTAAGGGTTACAGTGAGGTTGAGGTTTAGGGTGATGTTTAGTGTTAGGGTGAGGGTTAGGATGAGGGTTAGAGTTAGGATTATGGGTAGGGTGAGGGTGAGATTTAGGGTTAGGTTAAGGGTGAGGTTTAGGGTTAGGTTTAGGGTAAGGGTTAGGGTGAGGGTGAGGTTTAGGGTTAGTGTTAGGGTTAGGGTGAGTCTGAGGGTGAGGGTTTGGGTTAGGGTTAGTGTTAGAGTTAGGGTTACAGTGAGCGTTAGCGTGAGGGTGAGGGTAAGGCTTAGTGTTAGGATTAGAATTAGGGTAAGGGTTAGGGTTAGTGTGAGGTTTAGGGTTACTTTTAGGGTTAGGCTTAGGGTGAGGGTGAGGGTGAAGGTTATGGTTAGGGTGAGAGTTAGGTGTAGGTTTAGGGTGAGATTTAGGGTTCGGGATAAATTTAGGGTTTGGGTGAGGGTTAGGGTTAGGGTTACATTGAGGTTGAGGTTTAGGGTTAGGTTGAGTGTTAGGGTTAGACTTAGGATAATGGTGAGGGTTAGAGTTAGGGTACAGTGAGGGTTAGGATGAGGATTAGGGTTAGGATTAAGTTTGGGGTGAGGTCTAGGTTGAGGGTGATTATTAGGGTTATTGTTTGCGTGAGGTTTAGGTTTAGGGTTAGGGTTAGGGTGAGGGTTAGGATTTGGGTTAGGTTCACAGTGAGGGTGAGGGTTAGGGTTATGGTGAGGGTTAGGGTTAGGATTTGGGTTACTTTGAAGGTGAGTTTTAGGATTAAATTTAGGGTTAGGGGGAGGTTTAGACTTTGGATTATGCTGAGGGTGAGAGTGGGGGTAAGGATTAGGGTTAGGGTGATGGTTAGGGTCAAGGTTAGGATGAGGGTTAGGATGAGGGTTAGGGATAGAATTAGGGTTAGGGTAAGGGCTAGGGTGAGTGTGAGGGATAGGGTAAGTGTTAGGCTTAGGCTTAGGTTTAAGCTGAGCATGAGGTTAAGGGTTAGGGTTAGGGTTAGGGTGAGGTTTAGTGTTAGGGTTAGGTTTAGAGGTAGGGTGATGGGGAGGGTAAGGTTTAGGGGTAGTGTTAGGGTCAGGGTGAAGGATAGGGTTAGGGTGAAGTTAGGATACGGGTGACAGTAAGGGTAAAGATGAGGGTTAGGCTGAAAGTGAGGGTTATGGTAAGGGTGAGGGTTAGGTTTAGGTTGAGGGTTTGGGTTAATGTTAGGGTGAGGGTGAGGGTTAGTTTGAGGATTTGTGTTAGGGTTAGTGTGAGGTTTAGGGTGAGGATGAGGGTTAGGGTTAGGGTGAGGGTTAGATTGAGGATTAGGGTTAGGGTTAATGTTAGGTTTTGGGTGAGGATTAGGTTTAGAGTAAGGGTTAGGGTTAGAATTAATGTTAGGGTTAGGCTTAAGGTGAGGGTTAGGATGAGGGTGAGGTTTAGGGTTAGTTTTAGGATTAGGATTAGGGTTAGGGTGAGGGTGAGTGTGAGGGTTAGGGTTAGGGTTAGGGTTAGGCTTAGTGTTAGGCTGAAAGTGAGGGTGCAGGAGGAGGGTTAGGGTTAGGGTGAGGGTTAGGGTTAGGGTTAGGGTGAGAGTTCGGGTACGGGTTAAATTTAGGGTTAGGGTGAGTTTTAGGGTTAGGATTACAGTGAGGGTGAGGGTTAGGGTTAGGTTGAGGGTTAGGATTAGGGTTAGGGTGAGTGCTAGGATGAAGGTGAGGTTTTTGTTAGGGTTAGGGTGAGGATTAGGGTTAGGTTTAGGTTTTGGATTAGGGTGAGGGTGAGGTTTACTGTTAGAGTTAGGGTTAGGGTTACCGTTAAGTTGAGTGCGAGGGTTAGGGTTATGGTTAGGGTGAGGTTTAGTGTTAGGTTTAGGGTTAGAGTTAGGGTTATGGTGAGGATGAGGTTTAGGGTTAGAGTTAGGGTAAGGGTGAGGCTGACGTTGAGGGTTAGGTTTAGTGTTAGTGTTAGATTTAGGGTTAGGAGAGGGTTATGGTAAGGGTGAGGGTTATGGTGAGGCTTAGGCTTAGGGTTAGGATTAGGATTAGGGTATGGGTTAGGGTATGGGTTAGGGTTAGGGTTAGAGTTAGGGTGAGGGTAAGGGTTAGGATGAGTACTAGTGTTAGGTTTACGGTGAGTGTGAGGGTTAGATTTAGTGTTAGGGTTAGGCTTAATGTTAATCTCAGGGAGAGGGTGAGGGTGAGGTTTAGGGTTAGGGTGAGGGTTAGGGTTAGGGTTATGCCTAGTTTTAGGATGAAACTTAATTTTAGGATTAGGGTTAGGGTGAGGGCTAGGGTGAGGGTGATGTTTACGGTTAGGATTAGGGTGAGGTTTAGGATTAGGTTAGGGTTAGGCTTGGGTGAGGTTTAGGGTTAGAGTGAGGCTGAGCATGAGGGTTAGTGTTAGTGTTAGATTTAGGGTTAGGGTGAGGGTGAGAGTTAGTGTTAGTGTTGGGTTAGGCTTAGGTTTAAGCTGAGGGTGAGGGTGAGGATTAGTGTTAGGGTGAGAGTTAGGTTAGGATTAGGGTTAGGGTGAGGGTTAGGGTTAGGGTGAGGGTTAGGATGAGGATTAGGGTTAGGATTAGGGTTAGGGTGAGGGCTAGGGTGAGGCAGAGGGGAAGGGTTAGTGTTAGGGTGAGTTTTAGGGTTATGGTTAGGGTTAGGGTGAGAGTTAGGTTGAGGGATAGGGTTAAAGTAATGGTGAGGGTTAGGGTTAGGGTGATGGTTAGGATTAGGATTAGGGTAAGGGTGAGGGTTAGTGTGAGGGTGAGGTTTAGGTTTAGGTTTAGGATTAGGATTAGGGTAAGGTAAGGGTGAGAGTGAGGGTTAGAATTAGGGTGAGGTTTAGTGTTAGGGTTATGGGGCGGGTTAGGATGAGGGTTAGGGTTAGGATTAGGGTTAGGGTGAAGTCTAGGGTGAGGGTGATGTTTAGGGTTAGGGTTAGGGTGAGGTTTACAGGTTGGGTTAGGGTTAGGGTTAGGGTGATTGTGAGGTTTAGGGTTACACTTAGGCTTAAGATGAGGCTGAGCGTGAAGGATAGGATTAGGTTTAGGATTAGGATTTGGTTAAGGGTTTGGGTGAGTGTGAGAATTAAGGTTAGGGTTAGGCATTATGCTAAGCATTACACTGAGGGTGAGGGAGAGGGTGAGGTTTAGGGTTAGGGTGAGAGTTAGGGTTAGGGTTAGGGTGAGAGTTAGGATTCAGGTTAAGTTTAGGGTTAGGGTGAGTGTTAGGTTTAGGGTTACATTGAGGGTGAGGGTTAGGGTTAGGTTGTGGCTTAGAGTTAGGTTAGGTTTAGGGGGAGGTTTAGGGTTAGAGTTACGGTGAGGGTTAGGATGAGGATTAGGGTTATGATTAGGGTTAGGGTGAGGGCTAGGGTGAGGGTGAGGTTTAGGGTTAGTGTTAGGGTGAGGTTTAGGGTTAGGGTTAAGTTTAGGGTGATGGTTAGGGTGATGGTTAGGGTTAGGTTGAGGGTTAGGGTTAGCGTTAGGGTTAGGTTTAGGGTTAGGCTGAGGGTGAGTGTGGGGGTGGGGGTGAGGATTAGGTTTAGGTTTAGGATTTGGGTTATTGTTAGTGTTATGGTTAGTGTAAAATTTGCGGTGAGGTTGAGGCTGAGGTTGAGGGTTATGGTTAGGGTTCGGGTTACGGTTAGGGTTAGTGTTATTGTTAGGTTTAGGGTTAGAGTTATGGTGAGGTTGAGTGTGAGGGTGAGGGTTAGGGTTAGGGTGAAGTTTAGGGTTAGGTTTAGTGTTAGGGTTAGTGTGAGGGTGAGGTTTAGGGTTAGAATTAGAGTTAGGGTGAGTCTGAGGGTGAGGGTTAGGGTTAGTGTTAGTTTTAGAGTTAGGATTACAGTGAGGGTTAGGATGAGGGTGAGGGTAAGGCTTAGTGTCAGGATTAAGATGAGGGTAAGGGTTAGGGTGAGTGTGATGGTTAGTGTTAGGTTTAGGGTTAGGCTTAGGTTGAGGGTGACGGTGAGGATTAGGGTTCGGGTGAGAGTTAGGTGTAGGGTTAGGGTGAGAGTTAGGGTTCGGGATAAGTTTAGGGTTGGGGTGAGGGTAGGGTTCGGTTTACAGTGAGGGTGATGTTTAGGGTTAGGTTGAGGGTCAGGGTTAGGATTAGGGTGAGGGTTAGTGTTAGGTTTAAGGTCAGGGTTAAGTTGAGGATTAGGTTTAGGATTAAGGTTCGGGTGATGTCTAGGGTGAGGGTGAGGCTTAGGGTTAGTGTTTGGGTGAGGTTTAGGATTAGGATTAGGGTTAGGGTGAGGGTTAGGATATGGGTTAGTGTCACATTGTGGGTGAGGGTTAGGGTTAAGGTGAGGGTTTGGGTGTAGGATTTGGGTTAAGGTGAAGGTGAGTTTTAGGATTAAATTTAGGGTTAGGGGGAGGCTTAGGCTTAGGGTTAGGCTGAGTGTGAGGGTGGGGGTGAGGATTAGGGTTAGGATGATGGTTAGGTTTAGGGTGAGGGTGTGGGTTAGGATGAGGGTTATTGTTAGGATTAGGGTTAGGGTGAGGGCTAGGATGAGGGTGAGGGTTAGAGTAAGGGTTAGGCTTAGGCTTAGTTTTACAGTTGAGGGTGAGGGTTAGGGATAGGGTGATGGTTAGGTTTAAGGTTAGGGTTAGGGTTAGGATGAGGTTTATGGTTAGGGTGAGGATGATGGTAAGGGTAAAGGGGAGGTTTAGGTTGAGGGTGAGGATTAAGGTAAGTGTGAGGGTTAGGATTAGGTTAGGGTTAGGATTAGGGTTTGGGTGAGGGTTTGATGGAGCATTAGGGTTAGGGTTAGGATTAGTGTGAGGTTTAGGGTGAAGATGAGGGTTAGGGTTGGGTGAAGGTGAGGGTTAGAATTAGGTTTAGGGTGAGGGCTAGGGTGAGGGTGAGGGTTAGAGTTAGGGTTAGGGTTAGGGTGAGTTTTAGGATTAGGGTGAGGGTTAGGGTTAGTGTGAAGGTTAGTGTTAGGGTTAGGGTTAGTGTTAAGGGAGGGTAAGTGTTACGGTGAGGGTTAATGTTAGGTTGATGGTTAGGTTTAGGGTGAGGTTTAGCGTTAGGTTTAGGGTTATTGTTAGGTTTGGATTAGGCTTACGGTTACGGTGAGGGTGAGGGTGCAGGTTAGGGTTAAGATTAGGATGAGGTTTAGGGTTAGGGTTTGGGTTAGTTTGAGGGTTAGGGTGAGGGTTAGGGTTACTGTACGGGTGAGGGTTAGCATTAGGTTGAGGGTTAGGGTTAGGATTCAGGTTAGGGTGAGGGTGAGGGTTAGGATTAGGGTAGGGTTAGGGTTAGGGTTAGGTTTAGACCTAGGATTAGTGTTATTGTTAGGGTTAGGTTTACAGTATCGGTGAGGGTGAGGGTGAGGGTGAGTGTTAGGCTTACGCTTATGCTTAGGGATAGGCTGAGCTTGAGGATGAGGGTGAGGGTTAGAGAGGGGGATGGTTAGGTTGATGGTTAGGGTGAGGGTTAGGATGAGGTTTAGGGTTATGGTGAGGATTAAGGTGAGGAAGATTGTAAGAGGAAGGTATGGTTTAGGCTGTGGGTGAGGGTTAAGATAAGGGTGAGGGTTAGGGTTAAGTTTAGGGTTAGAGTAAGGGTTAGGGTTTGGGTTAGGGTGATGGTTAGATTGAGGATGAGGGTTAGGGTTAGAGTAAGGGTTAGGCTTAGGCTTAGTTTTAAGTTGAGGGTGAGGGTTAGGGATAGGGTGATGGTTACGTTTAAGGTTAGGGTAGGGTTAGGATGAAGTTTATGTTTAGGGTGAGGATGATGGTAAGGGTAAAGGTGTGGTTTAGGCTGAGGGTGAGGATTAAGGTATGTGTGAGGGTTAGGATTAGGTTTAGGGTTAGGATTAGGGTTAGGGTGAAGTTTAGGTTTAGGATTAGGCTAAGGGTGAGGGTCTGTGTGGGGTTGAGGATTAGGGTTAGGTTTAGGGTTAGGGTTATTTTTAGTGTCATGGTTAGGGTTAGTGTGAGGATGAGGGTTAGGGTTAGGATGAGGATTAGGGTTAGAAGTAGTGTTAGCTTGAGGGCTTGGTTGAGGGTGAATGTTAGTGTTAGGGTTAGGGTGAGGTTTATGATTAAGGTGAGGATTAGGGTTAGTTTAAGGGTTAGGGTTAGGGTTAGGTTTAGAGTTTGGGTTAAGGTTAGGGTTAGGGTTAGATTGAGTGTTAGGGTTAGGATTAGGTTAGGGTTAGTTTTAGGGTTAGGGTTAGGGTTAGTGTTATTGTTAGTTTTAGAGTTAGGATGAGGTTTAGGTTTAGGGTTAGGGTTAGATTTAGGGAAAGGGTGAGGGTGAGGTTTAGGTTTAGAGTTAGGGTTAGTCTTAGGGTGAGGCTTAGGTTAAGGGTTAGGCTTAGGCTTTATCTTCGGCTTAGGCCCAGCATGTGGGTGAGGGTTAGGATTAGGTTTAGGGTGAGGGTTAAGGTTAGGGTTAGTGTGAGGGTTAGGATGAGTTTTAGGGTTAGGGTTAGGGTTAGGGTGAGGGCAAGGGGGATGTTCAGGGTGGGGGTTAGGGTTAGGGATAGGTTTAGGTTTAGTATTAGAGTTAGAGTGAGGGTGAGAAGTTTAGGGTTAGGGTTAGGCTTAGGCTTAGGGTTAGGGTGAGGTTTATGGTTAGGGTTTGGTTAGGGTGAGTGTGAGGCTTAGGATTAGGGTTAGGTTTAGGGTTAGTGTTAGTGTTAGGGTTAGGGTTACAGTAAGGGATAGGGTTAGGGTTAGTGTTAGGCTTAGGGTTAGGCTGAGGTTTAGGGTGGAAGTGAGGATTAGGGTTATGGTTAGTGTTAGGGTTATTGTTAGTGTTATGGTTAGGGTTAAGTTTGCGGTGAGGGTGAGGCTGAGGGTGAGGGTTATGGTTATGGTTATGTTTAGGGTTAGGGTTAGTGTTATTGTTAGGGTTAGGGTTAGAGTTACGGTGAGGTTGAGGGTGAGGGTGAGGGTTAAGTTTAGGGTGAGGTTTAGGGTTAGGGTTAGGGTTAGGGTGAGGGTGAGGTTTAGGGTTAGAATTAGGGTTAGGGTGAGGGTTAGGGTGAGGTTTAGGTTTAGCGTTAGTGTTAGGGTTAGGTTTAGGATTAGGCTGAGGGTGAGGGTCTGTGTGGGGTTGAGGATTAGGGTTAGGATTATTTTTAGTTTCATGGTTAGGGTTTAATTTGCGGTGATGATGAGGCTGAGGGTGAGGGTTATGGTTATGGTTATGGTTAGGGTTAGGCGTATAGTTACGGTGAGGTTGAGGGTGAGGGTGAGGGTTAGGTTTAGGTTTTGGGTTATGGTTAGTGTTAGTGTTTGTGTGAGGGTGAGGTTTAGGGTTAGAGTTAGGGTTAGGTTGAGGGTTAGGTTGAGGGTTAGGATTAGGGTTAGTGTTAGGGTTAGGTTTAGATTGAGAATTAGGGGTCGGGTTTGGGTTATGGTTAGGGTTAGGATTAGGATTAGGGTGAGGGTGAGTGTGTGTGTTTGGGTTAGGTTTAGGGTTAGGTTTAGGGTTAGGCTGAGGGTAAGGTTGAGGGTGAGGGTTAGGGTTAGGATGAGAGATAGGGTTAGGGTTAGGGGGAGGATTAGGATGAGGGTTAGGGCTACGATTATTGTTAAGTTATGGGCAAGGTTGAGGGTTAGTGGTAGAGTTAGGTTTAGGGTGAGGGTGAGGTTTACGGGTAGAGTTAGGGTTAGGGTGAGGGTTAGGGTTAGGGTGAGGGTTAGGGTGGGGGTGATGGTAAGGGTAAAGGTGAGGGTTAGCCTGAGGGTGATGGTTACGGTAAGGGTGAGGGTTAGGGTTAGGGTGAGTGTTAGGTTTATGGTTAGGGTGAGGGTGAGGGTTAGTTTGACGATTAGTGTAAGGTTTATTGTGAGGTTTAGGATGAGGAGGAGGATTAGCGTTATGGTGAGGGCTAGGGTGAGGTTGAGGGTTAGGGTTATTGTTAGAGTGAGGTTTAGTGTTAGGGTGATAGTTTTAGTGTGAGCGTTAGTGTTAGTGTTAGGGTTAGTGTTAGGGTGAGGGTAAATGTTAGGTTGAGGGTAAGGGTTAGAGTGAGGGTTATAGTTAGGGTGAGGGTTAGGGTTAGGGTTATTGTTAGGGTTGGGGTTACTGTTACAGTGAGGGTGAGGGTGAGGGTGAGGTTTAGGGTTATGTTTAGGATGAGGTATAGGTTTAGGGTTAGGGTTAGAGTTAGGGTTAGGTTGAGGGTGAGGTTTAGGTTTAGAGTTAGGGATAGTGTTAGGGTTAGGGATAGGGTGAGCATTAGTGTTAGGGTTAGGCTTAGGCTTAGGCTTAGGCTGAGCATGAGGGTGAGGGTTAGGGTTAGGGTTAAGGTGAGGGTTAGGATGAGGTTTAGGGTTAGGATTAGGTTTAGGGTGAGGGCTAGGGTGAGGGTTAGGGTGAGGGTTAGGTTTAGGGATAGGGTTAGATTTAGGATTTGGGTTAGGGTGAGCGTGAGTGTGAGGGTTAGGGTTAGGGTTAGGGTTAGGGTTAGGCTTAGGGTTAGGGTGAGGGTTAATGTTAGGGTTTGGTTAGGGTGAGGGTCAGGCTGAGGATTAGGGTTAGGTTTAGGGTTCAGTTTAGTGTTTGGTTTTGGGTTAGGGTTAGTGTTAGGGTTAGGGTTAGGGTTACTGTAAGGGTTAGGGTTAGGGTTAGGGTTAAGTTTAGGCGGAGGGTGAGGGTGGGTGTGAGGATTAGAGTTAGGGTTTGGTTTATATTTAGGGTGAAGGTGAGGTTTAGGGTTAGAGTTAGGTTTAATGCGAGGATTAGGGTGAGGTTTAGGGTTAGGGTTAGTGATAGGTTTAGGTTGAGGGTGACGGTTAGGTTGAGATTTAGGGATAGGGTTAGTTTTAGGATTAGGGTTAGGTTGCCATGAGTATGAGGATTAGGGTGAGGGTTAGGCTTAGGCTTAGGGTTAGGCAGAGGGTGAGGTTGGTTGTGAGGATTACGGTTAGGGTGATGGTTACAGTTAGGGTTAGTGTTATTGTTAGGGTTAGGGTTCGAGTTACAGTGAGGGTTAGGGTTAGGGTTAGGGTTAGGGTAGGGTTTATGTTTAGGGTTATGTTTAGGGTGAGGGACAGGTTTACGGTTAGATATAGGTTTAGGGGGATTGTTAGGGTGAGGGTTAGTGTTAGGGATAGTGTTAGGGTTAGGGTGAGTGTGAGGGTTAGTGTTAGGGTTAGGTTTAGGGTGATGTTTAGGGTTAGGATTAGGGTTAGGGTTAGAATAATGGTGAGGGTGATGGTGAGGGTGCCGGTGAGTGTGAGGTTTAGGGTTAGGTTTAGGGTAAGGCTTAGGGTAAGCCTTAGATTTAGACTGACAGTGAGGGTGAGGGTGAGGTTAGGTTTAGGGTGAGGGTTAGGGTTAGGGTTATGTTGAGGGTTAGGATGAGGGTTAGGGTTAGGATTAGGGTTAGGGTGATGGTTAGGGTGCGGGTGAAGTATTGGGTTAGGGTTAGGGTGAGGTTTAGGGTTAGGGTTAGGTTTAGGGTTAGGGTGAGGGTGAGGTTTAGGGTTGGACTTATGGTTAAGGTGAGGCTTAGGGTGAGATTTAGGATTAGTGTTAGGATTAGGATTAGGGTAAGATTTAGGGTTAGTGTTAGTGTTAAGGTTAAGGTGAGGGTTAGGTTGAGGTTAAGGATTAGGGTTAGGGTTGGGATTAGGTTTAGGGTGAGGGTGAGTGTGAGGGTTAGGGTTAGGCTTAGGCTTAGGCTTAGGGTTAGGTTGAGGGTGAGTGTGGGGGTGAGGATTAGGTTTAGGGTGATGGTTAGGTTCAAGGTTAGGGTGAGGGTTAGGATGAGGTTTAGGGATAGGATTAGGGTTAGTGTAAGGGCTAGGGTGAGGGTGAGGGTTAGGGTAAGGATTAGGCTTAGGCTTAGGGTTAGGCTGAGCATGAGGTTGAGGGTGAGGGTTAGGGTTAGGGATAGGGTGAGGTTTAGTGTTAGGGTTAGGTTTAGAGGTAGGGTGAGGGTGAGGGGGAGGTTTAGGGGTAGTGTTAGGGTCAGGGTGAAGGGTAGGGTTAGGGTGAGGTTTAGGGTGCGGGTGACAGTAAGGGTAAAGATGAGGGTTAGGCTGAAAGTGAGGGTTATGGTAAGGGGGAGGGTTAGGTTTAGGATGAGGGTTAAGGTTAATGTTAGGGTGAGGGTGAGGTTTAATTTGAGGATTAGTGTTAGGGTTAGTGTGAGGTTTATGGTGAGGATGAGGGTTATGGTTAGCGTGAGGGCTAGGGTGAGGGTGAGGGTGAGGGTTAGATTGAGGATTAGTGTTAGCGTTAGTGTTAGGTTTTGGGTGAGAATTAGGTTTAGGGTAAGGGTTAGGGTTAGAATTAATGTTAGGGTTAGGCTTAAGGTGAGGGTTAGGGTGAGGGTGAGTTTTAGGGTTAGTTTTGGATTAGGATTAGGGTTAGGGTGAAGGTGAGTGTGAGGGTTAGGGTTAGGGTTAGGTTTAGGATTAGTGTTAGGCTGAAGGTGAGCGTGAGGGAGGAGGGTTAGGGTTAGGGTGAGGGTTAGGGTTAGGGTTAGGGTGAGAGTTCAGGTTCGGGTTAAGTTTAGGTTTAGGGTGTGGCTTAGGTGTAGGTTTACAGTGAGGGTGAGGGTTAGGGTTTGGTTGAGGGTTAGGATTATTATTAGGGTGAGGGCTAGGATGAGGGTGAGTTTTAGGGTTAGGTTTAGGGTGAGGATTAGGGTTAGGTTTAGGTTTAGGGTTAGGGTGAGGGTGATGTTTACTGTTAGAGTTAGGGTTAGAGTTACAGTTAAGGTGAGGGTGAGGGTTAGGGTTATGGTTAGGGTGAGGTTTAGTTTTAGGGGTAGGGTTAGAGTTAGGGTTAGGTTGAGCATGAGGTTTAGGGTTAGAGTTAGGGTAAGGGTGAGGCTGAGAATGAGGGTTAGGTTTAGTGTTAGTGTTAGATTTAGGGTTAGGTGAGGGTTATGGTGAGTGTGAGGGCTATGGTGAGGCTTAGGCTTAGGGTTAGGATTAGGATTCGGGTATGGGTTAGGGTTAGGGTTAGGGTTAGGGTGAGGGTGAGGGTAAGGGTTAGGATGAGTATTAGGGTTCGGTTTAGGGTTAGTGTGAGGGTTAGGTTTAGTGTTAGGGTTCGGCTTAAGGTTAATCTCAGGGAGAGGGTAAGGGTGAGGTTTAGGGTTAGGGTCAGTGTTAAGGTTAGGGTTATGCCTAGTTTTAGGATGAAACTTATTTTTAGGATTAGGGTTAGGGTGAGGGCTAGGGTGAGTGTGATGTTTAGGGTTAGGATTAGGGTGAGGTTTAGGATTAGGTTAGGGTTAGGTTTAGGGTGATGTTTAGGGTTAGAGTGAGGCTGAGTGTGAGGGTTAGGATTTCTGTTACAGTTAGGGTTAGGGTGATGGTTAGGGTGAGGGTGAGGGTTAGTGTTAGTGTTGGGTTACGCTTAGGTTTAAGCTGAGGGTGAGGTTGAGGATTAGTGTTAGTGTGAGAATTAGGGTTAGAATTAGGTTTAGGGTGAGGGTTAGGGTTAGGGTGAGGGTTAGGATGAGGATTAGGGTTAGGATTAGGGTTAGGGTGAGGGCTAGGGTGAGGGTGAGGATTAGGGTTAGTGTTACGGTGAGTTTTAGGGTTATGGTTAGGGTTAGGGTGAGGGTTAGGATGAGAGATAGGGTTACAGTAGTGGTTAGGGTTAGGGTTAGGGTGACAGTTAGGATTAGGTTTAGGCTAAGGTGTGGGTTAGTGTGAGTGTGAGGTTTAGGCTTAGGTTTAGGATTAGGATTAGGGTAAGATAAGGGTGAGTGTGAGGGTTAGGATTAACGTGAGGTTTAGTGTTAGGGTTATGGGGAGCGTTAGGATGAGGGTTAGTTTTAGGAGTAGGGTTAGGATGAGGCCTAGGCTGAGGGTGATGTTTAGGGTTAGGGTTAGGGTGAGGTTTATAGTTAGGGTTAGGTTTAGGGTTAGGGTGAGTGTGAGGTTTAGGGTTAGACTTAGGGTTAAGGTGAGGCTGAGGGTGAAGGTTAGGATTAGAGTTAGGATTAGGAGTTTGTTAAGGGTTTGGGTGAGTGTGAGTGTTAAGGTTAGCTTTAGGGTTATGCTAAGCATTACACTGAGGGTGAGGGAGAGGGTGAGGTTTAGGGTTAGGGTGAGGGCTAGCGTTGGTGTTAGGGTGAAATTAGGGTTCAGGTTAATTTTAGGCTTAGGGTGAGGGTTTGGGTTAGGGTTATGTTGAGTGTGAGGGTTAGGTTTAGGTTGTGGCTTAGGGTTAGGTTTAGGGTTAGGGTGAGTTTTAGGGTTAGGGTTAGGGTGAGGCTTAGGATTAGGTTTAGGGTGAGGGCAAGAGTGAGGGTGAGGTTTAGGGTTAGTGTAATGGTGAGGTTTAGGGTTAGGGTGATGGTTAGGTTGAGGGTTGGGGTTAGGGTGAGGGTTAGGGTTAGCGTTAGGGTTAGGGTTAGGGTTAGGCTGAGGGTGAGGGTGGGGGTGGGGGTGAGGATTAGGGTTAGGTTTAGGGTTAAGGTTATTGTTAGTGTTATTGTTAGGGTTAAGTTTGCGGTGAGGGTGAGGATGAGCGTGAGGGTTATGGTTATGGTTATGGTTAGGGTTAGTGTTATTGTTATGGTTAGGGTTACAGTTATGGTGAGGTTGAGTTTGAGGGTGAGGGTTAGTTTTAAGGTGAGGTTTAGGGTTTCAGTTATGGTTAGAGTTAGTGTTAATGTGAGGGTGAGGTTTAGGGTTAGAGTTCGGGTTGATTGAGGGTTTGATTGAGGGTGAGGTTTAGGGTTAGATTTTGAGTGAGAGTTAGGGGGAGGGTTTTGGTTAGGGTTAGGGTTAGGGATAGGATTAGGGTTAGGGTGAGGGTGAGTGTGTGTGTTAGGGTTAGGGTTAGGGTTAGGTTTAGGGTTAGGCTGAGGGTGAGGTTGAGGGTGAGGGTGAGGGTGAGTGTGAGGGTTAGGTTTAGGGCTAGGGTTAGGGTTAGGGTTAGGGTTAGGTTGAGAGTGAGGTTTAGGTTTAGAGTTAGGGTTAGGGTGAGGCTGAGAGTGAGGGTTAGGTTTAGGGTTAGTGTTAGGGTTAGGTGAAGGTTAGGGTGAGGGTGAGCATTAGGGTTAGTGTTAGAATTATGATTAAGGTTAGGGTTAGGGTGAGTCTGAGTGTTAGGGTTAGGTTTAGGGTTAGGCTTAAGTTTAGGCTGAGGGTGAGGGTGAAGGTTAGGGTGAGAGTTAACGTTAGGGTCATGGGGAGGGTTAGGATGAGGGTTAGGTTTAGGATTAGGGTTAGGGTGAGGGCTAGGGTGAGTGTGAGATTTAGGGTTAGGGTTAGGGTGAGGTTTAGGTTTAGGGTTAGTTTTAAGTTTAGGGTGAGGTAGGGTGAGGGTGAGGTTTAGGGTTAGAGTTAGGGTAAGGTTGAGGCTGAAGTTGAGGGTTAGTGTTAGAGTTGGGTTTAGGGTGAGGGTTAGTGTGAGGGTGAGGGTTAGGTTTAGGGTTAGGATTAGGATTAGGGTAAGGTTAGGGTGAGTGTGAGGGTTTGGCTTAGGGTTAGGCTTAGGCTTAGGGTTAGGCTGAGGGTGAGGGTGAGGGTGAGGGTTAGGGTTACGGTGAAGGTGAGGTTTAGGGTTAGGGTGAGGGTTAGGGATAGTTTTAGGGTTAAGGTGAGGGTGAGCGTTAGGGATAGGGTTAGGGTTAGGGTGAGGTTTAGTGGTAGGTTTAGGGTTAGAGTTAGGGTTAGGGTGAAGATGAGGTTTAGGGTTAGTGTTAGGTTATGTTTAGGCTGAGGTTGAGGGTTAGGTTTAGTGATAGTGTTAGTGTTAGTGTTTGGATGAGGGTTAGGGTGGGGTTGAGGTTGAGAGTGAAGGTTTGGCTTAGGGTTAGTATTAGGATTAGGGTAAGGGTTAGGGTGAGTTTGAGCGTTAGGGTTAGGGTTAGGCTTAGGCTTAGGTTTAGGCTGAGATTGAGGGTGAGTGTGAGGGTAAGGGTTAGGGTGAGGGTTAGGGTTAGGTTTAGGGTGAGAGTTAGGGTTCAGTTCATTTTAGGGTTAAGGTGAGGGTTAGGGTTAGGATTAGGTTTCGGGTGAGGGCTAGGGTGAAGTTGATGGTTAGGGTTAGTGTTAGGGTAAGGTTTAGAGTTAGGGTTAGGGTTTGAGGGTTTGGGTTAGGGTTAGGATGAGGGTTAGGGTTACGGTGAGGGTGAGATTTAAGGTTAGGTTGAGGGTTATGGTCTTAAGATTACGGTTAGTGTGAGGGTGAGTGTTAGGAATAGGGTTAATGTGAGGTCTAAGTTGAGATTGAGTGTTAGAGTTAGGGTTAGGGTTAGGGTGAGGTTTAGGATTAGGGTGAGGGTTAGGGTTAATGTGAGTGTTAGTGTTAGGGTTAGGGTTACTGTTAGGATGAGGGTGTTAGGGTGAGGGTTAGTATTAGGATGAAGGTTATGGTTAGGGTGAGGGTTGGGTTAGGGTTAGGGTTATTGTTAGGATTATGGTTAGGGTTACGGTTACAGTGAGTGTGAGGGTGAGGTTTAGGGTTAAGGTTAGGATGAGGTTTAGTGTTAGGCTTATGGGTAGAGTTAGGGTTAGGGTGAAGGTGAGGTTTACGTGTAGAGTTAGGGTTAGGGTTAGGGTTAGGGTTACGGTGAGGGTAAGGGTGGGGCTGATGGTAAGGGTAAAGGTGAGGGTTAGCCTGAGGGTGACGGTTACGGTAAGGGTGAGGGTTAGGGTTAAGGTGAGTGTTAGGTTTATGGTTAGGGTGAGGGTGAGGGTTTGTTTGACGATTAGTGTAAGGTGTATTTTGAGGTTTAGGATGAGGAGGAGGATTAGCGTTATGGTGAGTGCTAGGGTGAGGTTGAGGGTTAGGGTTATTGTTAGGGTGAGGTTTAGGGTTAGGGTGATAGTTAGGGTTAGTGTTAGTGTTAGGGTTAGTGTTAGGGTAAGGGTAAATGTTAGGTTGAGGGTGAAGGTTAGAGTGAGGGTTATGGTTAGGGTGAGGGTTAGGGTGAGGGCTATTGTTAGGGTTTGGGTGACTGTTACAGTGAGGGTGAGGGTGAGGGTGAGGTTTAGGGTTATGTTTAGGATGAGATATAGGTTTAGGGTTAGGGTTAGAGTTAGAGATAGGGTGAGGTTGAAGTTTAGGGTTAGAGTTAGGGATAGTGTTAGGGTTAGGGATAGGGTGAGTGTGAGGGTTTGGCTTAGGGTTAGGCTTAGGCTTAGGGTTAGGCTGAGGGTGAGGGTGAGGGTGAGGGTTAGGGTTACGGCGAGGGTGAGGTTTAGGGTTAAGGTGAGGGTTAGGGATAGTTTTAGGGTTAAGGTGAGGGTGAGGGTTAGGTTTAGGGTTAGGGGGAGGTTTAGTGGTAGGTTTAGGGTTAGAGTTAAGGTTAGGGTGAAGATGAGGTTTAGGGTTAGAGTTAGGGTATGTTGAGGCTGAGGTTGAGGGTTAGGTTTAGTGATAGTGTTAGAGTTAGTGTTTGGGTGAGGGTTAGGGTGGGGTTGAGGTTCAGGGTGAGGGTTAGACTTAGCGTTAGGATTAGGATTAGGGTAAGTATTAGGGTGAGTTTGAGGGTTAGGGTTAGGGTTAGGCTTAGGCTTAGTTTTAGGCTGAGATTCAGGGTGAGTGTGAGAGTAAGGGTTAGGGTGAGGGTTAGGGTTACGTTTAGGTTGAGAGTTAGGGTTCGGTTAATTTTAGGGTTAAGGTGAGGTTTAGGGTTAGGATTAGGGTTCGGGTGAGGGCTAGGGTGAAGTTGAGGGTTAGGGTTAGTGTTAGGGTAAGGTTTAGAGTTAGGGTTAGGGTTTGGGTTAGGGTTAGAATGAGGGTTAGGGTTACTGTGAGGGTGAGATTTAGGGTTAGGTTGAGGGTTAGGGTCTTAAGATTACGGTTAGGGTGAGGGTGAGTGTTAGGATTAGGGTTAGGGTGAGGTCTAATGTGAAGTTGAGTGTTAGAGTTAGGGTTAGGGTTAGGGTGAGGTTTAGGATTAGAGTGAGGGTTAGGGTTAGTGTAAGTGTTAGGGTTAGGGTTAGGGGTAGTGTTAGGATGAGGTTAAGTGTTAGGGTGAGGGTTAATATGAGGTTGAAGGTTATGGTTAGGGTGAGGGTTGGGTAAGGGTTAAGGTTATTGTTAGCATTAGGGTTAGGGTTACGGTTACAGTGAGTGTGAGTGTGAGGTTTAGGGTTAGGGTTAGGATGAGGTTTAGTGTTAGGCTTAGGGGTAGAGTTAGGGTTAGGGTGAGGGTGAGGTTTATGGGTAGAGTTAGGGTTAGGGTGAGGGTTAGGGTTAGGGTGAGTGTTAGGGTGGGGGTGATGGTAAGGGTAAAGGTGAGGGTTAGCCTGAGGGTGAAGGTTAAGGTAAGGTTGAGGGTTAGGGTTTGGGTGAGTGTTAGGTTTATGGTTAGGTTGAGGGTGAGGGTTAGTTTGACGATTAGTGTAAAGTTTATTGTGAGGTTTAGGATGTGGAGGAGGATTAGCGTTAAGGTGAGGGCTAGGGTGAGGTTGAGGGTTAGGGTTATTGTTAGAGTGAGGTTTAGGGTTAGGGTGATAGGGTTAGTGTTAGTGTTAGGGTTAGTGTTAGGGTGAGGGTAAATGTTAGGTAGAGTGTGAGGGTTAGAGTGAGGGTTATGGTTAGGGTGAGGGTTAGGGTTAGGGTTATTGTTATGGTTTGGGTTACTGTTACAGTGAGGGTGAGGGTGAGGTTTAGGGTTATGTTTAGGATGAGGTTTATGTTTAGAGTTAGGGTTAGAGTTAGGGTTAGGGTGAGGTTCAGGTTTAGGGTTAGAGTTAGGGATAGTGTTAGGGTTAGGGATAGGGTGAGGGTTAGTGTTAGGATTAGGATTAGGATTAGGCTTAGGTTGAGGGCTAAGGTGAGGGTTAGGGTGAGGGTTAGTATTAGGGACAGGTTTAGATTTAGGATTTGGGTTAGGGCGAGGGTGAGTCTGAGGGTTAGGGTTAGGGTTAGGGTTAGGCTTAAGTTTAGGGTGAGGGTTAGTGTTAGGGTTTGGTTAGGGTGAGGGTCAGGCAGAGGATTAGGGTTAGGTTTAAAGTTTGGTTTAGGTTTAGGGTTAGTGTTAGGGTTAGGGTTAGGGTTAGGGTTACAGTGAGGGTTAGGGTTAGGGTTAAGGTTAGGTTTAGGCTGAGGGTGAGTGTGGCTGTGAGGATTAGGGTTAGGTTTATTGTTAGGGTGAGGGTGAGGTTTAGCGTTAGAGTTAGTATTACGGTAAGGGTTAGGGTGAGTGTGAGGGTTCGGGTTAGGGTGAGGGTTAGGTATAGGGTGAGGGTGAGGGTGAGGGTTAGGGTGAGGTTTAGGGATAGGGTTAGGATTAAGATTTGGGCTAGGGTGAGAGTGAGTGTGAGTGTTAGGGTTAGGGTTAGGCTTAGGCTTAGGGTTAGAGTATGGTTAGTGTTAGGGTTTGGTTTGGGTGAGGGTGAGGCTGAGAATTAGGGTTAGGTTTTGGGTTTGTTTTACAGTTAGGGTTAGTTTTAGGGTTAGGTTTAGGGTTATGGTGAGGGTTAGGGTTAGGGTTAGGGTTAGGCTGAGGGTGAGGGTTGGTGTGAGGATTAGGGTTAGGGTTAGGTTTATTGTTAGGGTGCGGATGAGGTTTAGGTTTAGAGTTAGATTTAGGGGTAGGGTTCGGTTGAGGTTTAGGATTAGTGTTATGTTAGTGTTTGGGTGAGGGTGAGGTTTAGGTTGAGATTTAGGGATAGGGTTAGGTTTAGGATTAGGGTTAGGGTGCCATGAGTATGAGGATTAGGATGACGGTTAGGCTTAGGCTTAGGGTTAGGCTGAGGGTGAGGGTGGCGGTGAGGACTAGGGTTAGGGTGATGGTTGTGGTTAGGGTAAGTGTTATTGTTAGGGTTAGGGTTCGAGTTACAGTGAGGGTGAGTGTGCGGGTGAGGTTTAGGTTTAGGGTTAGGGTCGGGTTTAGGGTTAGGGTTAGGTTTAGAGTTAGGGTTAGGGTGAGGGTGAGGTTTAGGGGTAGAGTTAGGGTTAGGGTGAGGGTTAGGATTAGGGTGAGGGTTAGGGTGGGGGTGACGGTAAGGGTAAAGGTTAGGGTTAGGCTGAGGGTGAGTGTTACATAAAGGGTTAGGGTTAGGGTGAGGATAAGGATTAGGGTTAGGGTGAGGGCTAGGGTGAGGGTTAGGGTTAGGGTGAGGGTTAGGTTAGGGTGAGGTTTAGTGTTAGGGTGGTGTTTAGGGTCAGTGTTAAGGTGAGGTTTAGGGGTAGGGTTAGGATTAATGTTAGGATGAGGCTTAAGGTGAGGGTTAGGGTGAGGGTGAAGGTTAGGGTTAGGGTTTGGATTAGGATTAGTATTAGGGTTAGGTTGAGTGTGAGGGTTAGTCTTAGGGATCGGGTTAGGCTTAGGTTTAGGCTGAGGGTGAGGGTGAGGGTTAGGATTAGTGTGAGGGTTAGGGTTAGGTTTAGGGTGAGAGTTAGGTTTCGGTTTAAGTTTAGGGTTAGGGAGAGTGTTATGGTAAGGGTTACAGTGAGGGTGAGGTTTAGGGTTAGGTTGAGGGTTAGGGTTAGGGTTAGGGTTAGGATGAGGGTGAGGGTGCGGGTGAGGGTTAGGGTTAATGTTAGGGTGCGGGTTAGGATGGGTGTTAGGGTTAGGATTAGGTTTGGGTAAGGGCTAGGGTGAGGGTGAGGTTTAGGGTTAGGGTTAGGGTTAGGGTAAGGGTCAGGTTTAGGTTTAGGGTTAGTGTTAGAGAGGGTTGCAGTGAGGGTTAGGGTGAGGGTGAGGGTTAGGCTTAGTGTTAGGTTTAGGATTAATGTAAGGGTTAGGGTGAGTGTGAGGGTTAGGATTAGGTTTAGGCTTATGATTAGGGTGAGGGTTAGTATTAGGGTTAAGTTGAGAGTTAGGGTTCAGGTTAAGTGTAGGGTTATGGATAGGGTTAGGGTTAGTATTATTGTTAGGGTTAGGGTTAGTGTTAGGGTTAGGGTGAGGGTGAGGGTTAGGTTGAGGGTCATTGTTAGGGTGAGGTTAACTGTTAGGATGAGAGTTTGGTTTAGGGTGAGGGTTATGGTTAGGGTGAGGTTTAGGATTAGTGTTAGGGTTATTGTTAGGGTTAGGTTTATGCTTAAGGTTATGGTGAGGTTGAGGGTTAGGGTAAGGGTTAGGGTGAGGTTTAGGTTTTAGGTTAGGTTTACAATTATGTTTACAGTAAGGGTGAGGTTTAGGGTAAGAGTTATTGTTAGCGTGAGGGTTAGCTTGAGGGTTAGCGTTAGTGTTAGGGTTAGGGTTAGGGGAAGATTTATGGTGAGGGTTATGGTTAGGGTTAGGGAAAGGTTTAGCTTTAGGGTGACAGTGAGTGTGTGTTATGGTTAGGTTTAGGGTTAGCCTTAGGGTTAGGCTGAGGGTGAGGTTGAGGGTGAGGTTTAGGGTTAGGTTCAGAGTTATCTTTAGGATTGGGGGGAGGGTTAGTATGAGGGTTAGAGTTAGGATTAGGGTTAGGGTAAGGGCTAGGGTGAGGGTGAGGTTTAGGGTTAGGTTTAGGGTTTGGGTTAGGGTGAGGGTGAGGGTGAAGTATAGGGTTAGGATGAGGGTTATGGTCACAGTGAGTGTGAGGATTAGTGTGAGGGTGAGGGCTAGGGTTAAGATTTGGGTTAGGGTGAGCCTGAATTTTAGGATTAAATTTACGTTTAGGGTGAGGGTTCGATCATGTGTTAGATTTAGTGTTAGTGTTAGGGTTAAGTTAAGTGTGAGAGTTAGGTTGAGGTTTAGGGTTAGGGTTAGGATTAGGATTAGTGTGAGGGTATGTGAGGGTTAGGGTTAGGCTTAAACTTAGGCTTAGGGTTAGGCTGAGGGTGAGGGTGCGGGTGAAGATTTGGGTTAGGGTGAGGGTTAGGATGAGGGATAGGGTTAGGATTAGTGTTAGGGTGGGGGCTAGGGTGAGGGTCAGTGTTAGAGTAAAGGTTAGGCTTAGGCTTAGGTTTAGGCTGAGCGTGAGGTTGAGGGTGAGCGTTAGGGTTAGGGTGATGGTTAGGTTTATGGTTAGAGTGAGGGTTAGGATGAGGTTTAGGGTTAGCGTGAGGATGATGTTAAGGGTATAGGTGAGGTTTAGGCTCAGTGTGAGGATTAATATAAGGGTGAAATTTAGGATTAGGTTTAGGGTTAGTATTAGGGTTAGGGTGAGGGTTTGATTGAGCATTAGGGTTAAGGTTAGGGTTAGTGTGAGGTTTAGGGTGAGGATAAGGGTTAGGGTTGGGATGTGGGTGAGGGTTAGAATTAGGATTAGGTTGAGGGCTAGGGTGAGTGTGAGGGTTAGAGTTAGGGTTAGGGTTAGAGTGAGTTTTGGGATTAGGTTGAGGGTTAGGGTTAATGTGAGGGTTATGGTTAGGGTGAGGTTTAGGGTTAGAGTTAGGGATATTGTTAGGGTTAGGGTTAGGGTTATGGTTACGGTGAGGTTGAGTGTGAGGTTTAGGATTAGGTTAGGGTTAGGGTGAGGGTGAGGGTGAGGTTTAGGGGTAGAGTTAGCTTTAGAGTGAGACTGAGTGTGAGGGTTAGGGTTAGAGTTAGTGTTAAAGTTAGGATTAAGGTGAGGGTTAGTGTTAGTGTTGGGTTAGGCTTACGTTTAGGCTGAGGGTGAGGGTGAGGGTTAGTGTTAGGGTGAGGGTTAGGGTTAGGATTAGGATTAGGGTGAGGGTTAGGGTGAGGTTTAGGATGAGGATTAGGGTTAGGATTTGGGTTAGGTTGAGGGCTAAAGTGAGGATGAGGGTTAGGGTTAGTGTTAGGGTGAGGTTTAGGGTTATGGTTAGGGTGAGGGTTAGGATGAGGGTTAGGGTTACAGTAATGGTGAGGTTTAGGGTTAGGGGGAGGGTTATGATTAGGATTACGGTTAGGGTGAGGGTGAGGGTAAGGATTAAGGTTAGGGTTAGGGTTAGGTTTATGGTTCGGATTAGTGTTATTGTTAGGGTTAGATTTAGAGTTATGGTGAGGGTGAGGGTTAAGGTTAGGGTTAGGGTGAGGTTTAGAGTTAGGTTTAGGATTATGTTTAGGGTGAGGGTGAGGTTTAGGGTAGAGTTAGGGTTTGGAGGAGGGTTAGTTCGAGGGTTAGGCTTAGGGTTAGTGTTAGGGTAAGGGTTCCTGTGAGGGTTCGGTTGAGGTTTAGCATTAAGGTTAGGGTGAGGTTTAGGGTTAGGTTTAGGATTAGGGTTAGGGTGAGGGTGGGGTTTATGGTTAGAGTTAGGGTTACGGTGAGGCTGAGGGTGAGGGCTCGGGTTAGGGCTAGTTTTAGATTTAGGGATATGGTGAGGGTTAGGGTGAGGGTGAGGGTTAGGGTTAGGATTTCGCTGAGGTTGAGCGTCAGCGTGAGGGATAGGGTAAGGGTGAGGGTTAGGTTTAGGGTGAGGGTTAGTGTTAGGGTTAGGGTTAGGGTGTGGGTTAGTGTTAGGGTTAGGGTGAGGGTTAGGATGAGGATTAGGTTTAGGATTAGGGTTAGGGTTAGGGCTAGGGAGAGGGTGAGGGTTAGGGTTAGTGTTAGGGTGAGGTTTAGGTTTAGGGTTTAGTGTTAGGTTCAGGGATAGGATGAGAGTTAAGGTTACTGTAAGGGTGAGGGTTAGCATTAGGGTGAGGGTTAGGGTTAGGATTAGGCTTAGAGTGAGGGTGAGTTTTAGGATTAGGTTAGGGTTAGGGTTAGGGTTATATTTAGGCTTAGGATTAGTTTTATTGTTTGGGTTAGGGTTAGAGTTACAGTGAGGTTGAGCTTGAGGGTGAGGGATAGGCTTAGGCTTATGCTTAGGGATAGGCTGAGCTTGAGGTTGAGGGTGAGGGTTAGGGTTAGGGTGATGGTTAGGTTTATGGTTAGTGTGAGGGTTAGGTTGAGGGTTAAGGTTAGGGTTAGGCTTAGGGTTAGGGTGAGGGTTATGTTTAGGTTTTGGGTTAGGGTGAGGGTGATGCTGAGGATTACTGTTAGTTTTAGGGTTAGGATTAGGTTTAGGTTTAGGGTTAGGTTTAGGGTGAGGGCTAGGGTGAGGCTTAGGGTGAGGTTTAGGGTTAGGGATAGGATTAGGTTGAGGGTTAGTTTGAGGGTTGTGGTTAGGGTTAGTGTTAGGGTTAGGGTTAGGGTGAGAGTTAGGCAGAGGGTTGGGGTTAGGGATAGGGTTCAGATTAGGGTTAGGGTGAATATGAATGTTTGTGTTTAGGTTAGGTTTAGGGTTAGGCTTAGGTTTAGGCTGAGGGTGATGTTGAGGTTGAGGGTTAGGGTTAGGGTGAGGGTTAGGGTTAGGGTTAATTGGAGGGTTAGGGTGAGGGGTAGGTTTAGGATTAGGTTTAGGGAGAGGGCTAGGTTTTGGGTAAGGTTTAGGGTTAGTGTTAGGGTGAGGTTTAGGATTAGGTTTAGGGTTAGGGTGAGGGTGAGGATTAGGCATAGAATTAGTGTTTTGGTGAGGCTGAGGGTGAGGGTTAGGTTTAGGGTTAGTGTTAGATTTAGGTTGAGTGTAATGGTTAGTGTTAGTGTTAGATTTAGGCTTAGGGTTAGGCTGAGGGTTAGGGTGAGGGTTAGGGTTAGGGTTAAGGTTAGGGTGAGGGTGAGGGTTAGGGTTAGGGTTAG
The DNA here is from genome assembly GCF_024711535.1 of Dipodomys merriami. Classification (NCBI taxonomy): domain Eukaryota; kingdom Metazoa; phylum Chordata; class Mammalia; order Rodentia; family Heteromyidae; genus Dipodomys; species Dipodomys merriami. The sequence goes on along the minus strand of NW_027206335.1, from coordinate 2,141,985 downwards.
GCTTAGGGTTAGGCTGAGGGTTAGGGTGAGTGTTAGGTTTAGGGTTAGGTTGAGGGTTAGGGTTAGTGTTATTTTTAGGGTTAGGGTTAGAGTTAAGGTGAGGTTACGTGCCGGTGAGGGTTAGGTTTAGGTTTAGGGTGCGGTTAACGGTTAGGGTTAGGGTGAGCGTGTGGTTTAGATTTTCATATAGTGTTAGTGGGAAGCTTAGGGTGACGGTTAGGTTTAGTGTTAGTGTTAGTGTTACTGTTCCAGTTATGTTTAGGATGAAGTTTAGGGTTAGGGCTAGGCTTAGGCTTAAGCTTAAGCTTAGGCCGAGCATGAGGGTGAGGCTTAAGGTTAGGGTTAGGGTGAGAGTTAGAGTGAGGTTTAGGGTTAGGGTTAGGTTTAGGGTGAGGGCTAGGGTGAGGCTTAGGGTGAGGTTTAGGGTTAGGGATAGGGTTAGGTTTAGGATTAGGGATAGGGTAAGAGTGAGTGTGAGGGTTAGGGTTAAGGTTAGGGTTAGGCTTAGGGTTAGGATGGGCGTTAGGGTTAGTGTTTGGGTTAGGGAGAGGGTGAGCCTGAGGATTAGGTTTAGGTTTAGGGTTAGAGTTAAGGTTAGGTTTAAGGTTAGGGTTAGGGTTAGTTTTAGGGTTATGGTGAGGGTTAGGGTTAGGGTTAGGGTTTGCCTTAGGGTTAGGCTGATGGTGAGGGTGGGGGTGAGGATTAGGGTTAGGCTTAGGGTTAGGTTGAGGGTTAGGGTTAGGGTGGAGTTTAGGATTAGGTTTAGGGTTATGGTTAGGGTGAGGGTTAGGGTTAGGGTTAGGTTTACGCTGAGAGTGAGGGTTAGGGTTAAGTTGAGGGTTAGGTTTAGGGTGAGCGTGAGGTTTAGGTTAGCTTTAGGGATAGGGTTAGATTTAGGATTAGGGTTAGTGTTAGGGTGAGTGTGAGGGTTAGGGGGAAGGTTAGGGTTAGGCTGAAGGTGAGGTTGAGGTTTAGGGTTTGGTTTAGGGTGAGGACTAGTGTTAGGGTTATGAGGAGTGTTTGGATGAGCTTTAGGTTTAGGATTATGTTTAGGGTGAGGGTTAGGGTGAGGGTGAGGTTTAGGGTTAGGGTTAGGGTGAGGTTGAGGGTTAAGTTTAGGGTTAGGGTTAGGTTGAAGGTGAGGTTTAGGGTTAGAGTTAGGGTTAGGGTGAGGCTGAAGGTGAGGGTTAGGGATAGGGGTAGTGTTAGAGTTAGGGTTAGGGTGAGGGTTAGGATGATGGTGAGGGTAAGGTTTAGGGTTAGGATTAGAATTAGGATAAGGGTTAGGGTTAGGCTTAGGGTTAGGTTTAGGGTTAGGGTTATTGTTAGGGTTAGGGTTAGAGTTATGGTGAGGGTGAGGTTGCGGGTGAGGTTGAGTGTTAGGGTTAGGGTGGGGTTAAGTGTTAGGGTTAGGGTTAGTGTGAGGGTGAGGTTTAGGGTTAGATATAGGGTTAGGGGGATGGTTAGGGTGAGGGTTATTTTTAGTGTTAGTGTAAGGGTTAGGGTGAGGGTGAGGGTTAGGTTGAGGTTTAGGGTTACGGTTAGGTTTAGGGTTATTGTGAGGTTTAGTGTTAGGGTTAGGGTTAGTGTTAAGGTGAGGGTAAGTGTTAGGGTGTGGGTTTTGGTTAGGGTGAGGGTTACGGTTAGGGTTGTTGTTAATGTTATGGTTAGGGTTATGTTTGCGGTGAAGGTGAGGCTGAGGGTGAGGGTTATGGTTATACTAAGGGTTAGGGTTAGGGTTAGTGTTATTCTTAGGGTTAGGGTTAGAGTTACGGTGAGGTTGAGGGTGACGGTGAGGGTGAGGGTTAGGGTGAGGTTTAGGGTTAGAGTTAGGGTTAGGAGGTGGGTTAGGGTGAGGTTTAGGGTTATGGTTAGTGTTAGACTTAGGATGAGGGTGAGGGTTAGGATGAGGTTTAGGGATAGGTTTAGGGTTAGTATTAGGGTTAGGGTGAGGGTGAGTGTAAGGGTTAGTGTGAGGGTTAGGATTAGGCTTATGTTTAGGCTGAGGGTGATGGTGGGGGTGAGGATTAGGGTTAGGGTGATAGTTCGGGTTAGGGTTGGTGTTATTGTTAGGGTTCGGTTTAGAGTTATGGTGAGGGTGAGGGAGCGGTTGAGGGTTAGAGTTATTGTGAGGTTTAGGGTTTGGGTTAGGGTTAGAGTTAGGTTTATAGTGAGGGTGAGGTTTAGGGTTAGAATTAGGGTTCTGGTGAGGGTTAGGGTTAGTGTTAATGTTCGGGTTAGGTTTACGGTGAGAGTTAGGGGGAGGGTTAGAGTTAGGGTTAGGGTTAGGATTAGAGTTAGTGTGAGGGTGAGTGTGATTATTAGGGTCAGGTTTAGGGTTAGGCTTAGGGTTAGGCTGAGGGGGAGGTTGAGGGTGAGGTTAAGGGTTAGGGTGAGGGTTAGGGTTCAGGTTATATTTAGGGTTAGGTTGAGGGTTAGGTTTAAGGTTAGGGTGAGGTTGAGTGTGAGGGTTAGACTTATGATGAGGGTTAGGATGAGGATTTGTTTTAGGATTAGGTTTAGGGTGAGGGCTATTGTGAGGGTGAGGTTTAGGGTTAGGTTTAGGGTGAGGTTTAGGGTTAGGTTTAGGGTTAGGGTTAGGGTGAGTATGAGGTTTAGGGTTAGAGTTAGGGTTAGGGTGAGGCTGAATGGGAGGGTTAGGGTTAGAGTGAGTGTTAGATTTAAGGTTAGGGTGAGTGTTAGGGTGAGGGTAAGGGTTAGGGTTAGGGTTAGGGTTAGGCTTAGGGTTAGGCTGAGGGTAAGGATGAGGGTGAGGGTGAGGGTTAGGGTTAGGTTGTGGGTTAGGGGGAGAGTTAGGGTTCGCATTAAGTTTAGGGTTAAGGTGAGGGTTACGGTTAGGCTTACAGTGAGCATGAGATTAAGGGTTAGGTTGAGGGTTAGGATTAGGGTTAAGGTTAATGTGACAGTTAGTGTTAAGGTTAGTGTGAGGTTTAGGATGAGGGTTAGGGTTAGGATTATGGTTAGGTTGAGGGCTAGTGTGAGGTTGAGTGTTAGGGTTAGTGTTAGGTTGAGGTTTAGGTTAGGGTTAGGGTTAGGGTGCGGGTTCGGATGAGGGTTAGGGTTATGGTGACATGAATGTTAGGGTTAGGGTTGGGGTTAGGGTTAGAATTAGTGTTAGGTTGAGGGTGAGTATTAGGATTAGGGTTAAGGTTAAGGTTAGGTTTAGGATTAGGATTAGTGTTATTGTTAGTGTTAGTGTTAGTGTTAAGGTGGGGGTGAGGGTGAGGGTGAGGTTGAGGGTCAGGGTTAGGCTGAGGTTTAAGGCTAGGGTTAGGATTAGGGTTAGGGTGATGGTGAGGTCTAGGGTTATATTTAGGGTTAGGGTGAGGGCCAGGGTGAAGCATAGGGTGAGGGTTAGGGCTAGGGCTAGGATTAGGTTTAGGATTAGGGTTAGGGTGAGGGAGAGTGTGAGGGTTAGGTTTAGGGTTAGGGTGAGGGTTAGGGTTAGGTATTGGGTTTTGGTTGAGTGTGAGGCTGAGAATTAGGTTTAGGCTTATGGTTAGGGTTAGGGATAGGTTTAGGGTTAGGGTTAGAGTTAGGTTGAGGATTAGGGTTAGTTTAGGGTTAGGGTTATTGTTAGTTTTTTGGTTAGTGTTAAGTTTGGTGTGAGGTTGAGGCTGAGGGTGAGGGTTATGGGTAGGGTTAGGGTTATGGTTAGGGTTAGTGTAATTGTTAGGTTTAGAGTTAGAGTTACTTTGAGGTTGAGGTTGAGGGTGAGGGTTAGGGTTAGGGTGAAATTTTGGGTGAGGTTTAGGGTTAGTGTTAGGGTTATGGTTAGGAATAGGGTTAGGGTGAGGGTGAGGGTGAGGGTTACAGTGAGGGTTAGCCTTCGGCTTAGGGTTAGGGTAATGGTGAGGGTGGGGGTGAGGATTAGGTTTTGGGGTGATGGTGAGGATTAGGGTTAGGGTGTTGGATAGGGTGAGGGTGAGGGTTAAGGTAAGGCTTAGGCTTAGGCTTAGGGTTAGACTGAGTGTGAGGTTGAAGGTGAGGTTTATGCTTAGGGTGAGGGATAGGCTTAGTCTTAGTCCGAGCATGAGGGTGAGGTTTAGGGTTAGGGTTAGGTTGAGGTTAGGCTTAGGGTTCAGGTGAGGGATAGGATGAGGTTTAGGGTTATGAATAGGGTAGGGTTAGGGCTAGGGTGAGGGTTAGGGTGAGGGTTAGGGTTAGGGATAGGGTTAGGTTTACGATTAGGTTTAGGGTGAGGGTGAGTGGGACGGTTAGGGTTAGGGTTAGGATTAGGCTTAGGGTTAGGGTGAGGGTTAGGGTTAGGGTGAGGGTTAGGGTTAGGGTGAGGCTGAGCCTGAGGATTAGGGTTAGGTTTAGGGTTATGGTTAGGGTTAGGTTTTGGGTTAGTGTTAGGGTTATGTTTAAGTTTAGGGTTACTGTGAGGGTTAGGGTTAGGGTTAGGTTTAGGGTTAGGGTTACTGTTAGTGTTATGGTTAGGGTTAAATTTGCGGTGAGGGTGAGGCTCAGTGTGAGGGTTATGATTAGGGTTAGGGTTAGGGATAAGGTTAGTGTTATTGTTAGGGCTAGAGTTAGGGTTACAATGAGTTTGAGGGTGAGGGTGAGGGTTTTGGTTAGGTTAAGGTTGGGTTTAGGGTTAGGGTTAGCGTTAGGGTTTGGGTGAGGGTGACGTTTAGTGTTAGATATGGGGTTAGGGGGAGAGTTAGGGGGAGGGTTAAGGTTAGGGTTAGTGTTAGGGTTAGGGTGAGGGTGAGGGTTAGGTTGAGGTTTACGGTTAGGGTTAGGATTTGCGTTAGTGTGAGAGTTAGTGTTAGGTTAGGGTTAGTGTTAGGGTGAGGGTAAGTGTTAGGGTGAGGGTTTGGGTTAAGGTGAGGTTTAGGGTTAGGTTAGGGTTAGAGTAATGGTTAGGGTTAGGGTCAGGTTGAGGGTTAGATTGAGGATTAGGGTTAGGTTAAGTGTGAGGTTAGGGTGAGGATGAGGGTTGGGGTTAGGGTGAGGTTTAGAATTAGGATTAGGTTGAGGGCTAGGGTGAAGGTGAGGGTTAGGGTTAGGGTTAGCATTACGGTGAGGTTTAGGATTAGGGTGAGTGTTAGGGTGAGGGTTAGGGTAAGGGTTAGGGTGGGGGTGATGTTAAGGTTAAACGTGAGGTTTAGGCTGAGGATGAGGGTTACAGTGGTGTGAGGGTTAGGGTTAGGGTTCGGGGAAGGTTGTAGGTGAGGGTTAGGGTTAGGGTGATGTTTAGGTTTAGTGTGAAGGTTAGTGTTTAGGTTAACGTTTGTATTAGGGTGAGGGTAAGTGTTATGGTGAGGGTTAGGGTGTGGGTGAGGGTTATGTTTAGTTTGAGGGTTAGGGTTTGGGTTTGGGTTATTGTTAGATTTAGGGTTAGGTTTAGGGTTACGGTGAGTTTGAGGGTGAGGGTTAGGTTTAGGGTTAGGATGAGGTTTAGATTTAGGGTTAGGCTTAGAGTTAGAGTTAGGGTGAGAGTGAGGTTTACGGTCAGAGGTAGGGTTAGTGTTAGGGTTAGGGATAGGGTGAGGGTTGGGGTTATTTTTAGGCTTAGGCTTAGGCTTAGGCCGAGCATGAATGTGACGGTTAGGTTTAGGGTTAGGGTGAGGGTTAGGGTCAGGATTAGGGTGAGGTTTAGGGTGAGGTTTAGGGTTAGGATTAGGGTTAGAGTGAGGGTTAGGGTGACGGTTAGGTTTAGGGATAGGGATAGTTTTAGGATTAGGGTTAGAGTGAGGGTGAGTGTGAGGGTTAGGGTTAGGGTTAGGCTGAGGTTTAGGCTGAGGTTTAGGGTTAGGGTTTGGGTTAGGGTGGGCGTGAGGCTGAGGATTAGCGTTAGGTTTAGGGTTAGGATTAGGTTTAGGTTTAGTTTTAGGGTTAGGGTTAGGGTTAAGGTGAGGGTTAGTGTTAGGGTTAGAATTAGGCTTAGGGTTATGCTGAAGATGAGGGTGGGGGTGAGGATTAGGGTTAGGGTTAGGGTTAGGGTTATTGTTAGTGTTAGGTTTGTGGTCAGGGTGTGGCTGCGGATGAGGGTTATGTTTAGGGTTAGGTTAGTGTTATTGTTAGGGTTAGGGTTAGATCTATGGTGAGATTGAGGGTGAGGGTGAGGGTTAGGGTTAGGGTGAGGTTTAGGGTTAGGGTTATTGTTCGTGTTAGGGTTAGGGTGAGGGTGAGGTTTAAGGTTAGAGTTACGTTCAGGGGGAGGGTTAGGTTGAGGTTTAGGGTTAGGGTTAGTGTTATGGTTAGTGTGAGGGTGAGGGTTAGGTTGAGGTTTAGGGATAGGGTTAGGTTTAGGATTAGGGTTAGTTTGAGGGTAAGTGTGAGGGTTAGGGTGAGAGTTAGGCTTAGGTTTAGGGTTAGGCTGAGGGTGAGGATGGGGGTGAGTATTAGGGTTAGGGTGATGGTTCGGTTTAGGTTTAGTGTTATTGTTAGGGTTAGGGTTAGAGTTACCGTGAAGGTGAGGTCGGGGGTGAGTGTTAGGTTTAGGGTTAGGGTGGGGAATAGGGTAAGTATTAGGGTTACGTTGAGGGTGAATTTTAGGGTTAGATATAGGGTTAGGGTGAGGGTTAGAGTTAGGGTAAGTGTTAGGGTTAGGGTTAGGGTGAGGATTAGATTGAGGATTAGGTTTATGGTTAGTGTGAGGTTTAGGGTGAGGATGAGGGTTAGGGTTAGGATGAGGGTGAGGGTTAGAATTAGGGTTAGGGTGAGGGCTAGGGTGAGGATGAGGGTTAGGTTTTGGGTTAGGGTTAGGGTGAGGTTTAGGATTAGGGTGAGGGTTAGTGTTAGTGTGCGGGTTTGTGTTAGTGTTAGGATTAGTGTTAGGTTGGGGGTAAGTGTTAGGGTGAAGGTTAGTGTTAGGGTGAGGGTTAGAGTTAGGGTGAGGGTTAGGGTTAGGTTTAGGGTTAGGGTGGGGTTTGGGTTTATTTTTAGGCTTTGGCTTTGGCTTAGGCTTAGGCTAAGCATGAGGGTGAGGTTTAGGGGTAGGGTTAGGGTTAGGGTGAGGGTTAGGATGAGTTTTAGGGTTGGGATTAGGGTTAGTGTGAGGGCTAGGATAAGTGTTAGTGTGAGGGGTAGAGTTAGGGCTAAGGTTAGGTTTAGGATTAGGGTAAGGGTGAGGATGAGTGTGACGTTTAGGGTTAGGGTTAGGGTTAGGCTTAGATTTAGGTTGAGGGTTAGGGCTAGGGTTTGGGTTAGGGTGACGGAGAGGCTGAGGATTAGGGTTAGGTTTAGGGTTAGGTTTAGAGTTAGGGTTAGTTTTAGGGTTAGGGTTAGTGTAAGGGTTAAGGTGAGGGTTAGAGTTAGGGTTAGGGTTAGGGTTAGGCTTAGGCTTAGGCTGAGGGTGAGTTTGGGGGTGAGGATTAGGGTTATGGTCAGGGTTAGGCATAGGGTTAGGTTTATTTTTAGTCTTATGGTTAGGGTTAAGTTTGAGGTGAGCGTGAGGCTGAGGGTGAGGGTTATGGTTAGGGTTAGGGTTAGGTTAGGGTTAGTGTTATTGTTAGGGTTAGGGTGAGAGTTACAGTTAGGATGAGGGTGAAGGTTAGGTTTAGGGTGGGGTTTAGAGTTAGGGTTAGGTTAGGGTGAGGGTGAGGTTTAGGTTTAGAATTAGGGTTACGGGGTGGGTTAGGGTGAGGTTTAGGTTTAGGGTTAGGACTAAGGTTAGGGTTAGGTTTAGGTTTAGGTTAAAGGTTAGGGTTGGGTTAGTATGAGGGTTAATGTTAGGGTTAGGGTTAGTCTTAGGGTGAGGATAAGTGTTAGGGTGAGGGTATGGATTTGGGTGAGGGTTATGGTTAGGGGGAGGGTTAGGATTAGGGTTAGGGTTATCGTTAGGGTTAGGGTTAGGGTTATGGTTGCGGTGAGGTTGAGGGTGAGGGTGAAGTTTAGGGTTAGATATAGGGTTAGGGTGAGGGTTAGGGTGAGGGTTAGGGTTAGGGTTAGTGTTAGGGTTAGTTTGAGGGTGAGGGTTAGGTTGAGGTTTAGGGTTAGAGTTAGGGTTAGAGTTAGTGTGAGGGTTAGTGTTAGGGTTAGGGTTAGTCTTAGGGTGAGGGTAAGTGTTAGGGTGAGGTTATGGGTTAGGGTGAGGGTAAATGTTTGTGTGAGGGTATGGGTTATGGTGAGGGTTATGGTTAGGATGAGGGTTAGGATTAGATTTAGGGTTATTGTTAGGGTTAGATTTAGGGGTATGTTTGTAGTGAGGGTTAGGGTGAGTGTTAGGGTTAGGGTTAGGGTGAGGGTTAGGGTTAGGGTTAGGGTTAGGGTTAGGATTAGGATTAGTGTAAGGGTTAGTGTGAGCATGAGGGTTAGGGTTAGGGTGAAGTTTAGGGTTAGGTTTAGTGTGAGGTTTAGGTTTAGGGTTAGAGTTAGGGTTAAGGTGAGGCTGAGGGTGAGGGTGAGGGTTAGGGTTAGGGTTAGGATTAGGATTAGGATAAGGGTTAGGGTGAGCATGAGGGTTAGTGTTAGTGTTAGCGTTATTCTTAGGATTACACTGATGGTGAGGGTGATGGTGAGGGTTAGGGTTAGGATTAGGGTTAGGCTGAAGGTGAGCATGTGTGTTAGGGTTAGGTTTAGGGTTAGGCTTAGGGTTAGGCTGAGGGTGAGGTTGAGTGTGAAGGTTAGGGTTAGGGTGAGGGTTAGGGTAAGGGTTCGAGGGAGGGTTAGGATGAGGGTTAGGGTTAGGATTAGGGTGAGGGTGAGGCCTAGGGTGAGGGTGAGGTTTAATATTAGGGATTGGGTGAGTGTTGGGGTTAGGGTTAGGTTAAGTGTTTTGCTTCTGGATAAGTATAGGGTTAGGGTAAGGGTTACAGTCAGGGTGAGGCTTAGTGATAGGGTTAGGGTTAGGCTCGGTTTAGGCTGAGGGTGAGGGTGAGGGTGAGGGTTATGGTTTGGGTGAGTGTTAGGGTTTGGGTTAGGGTGAGGGTGAGGGTCAGGATGAGGATTTGGGTACGTATTAGAGTTAGGGTGAGGGCTAGGTTGAGGGTGAGGTTTAGGGTTAGTGTTAGGTTGAGGTTTAGGTTTAGGTTTAGGGTTAGCGTGAAGGTTTGGATGAGAGTTAGGGTTAAGGTGATGTGAGGGTTAGGGTTAGGTTGAGGTTTAGGGTTAGAATTAGGGTTAGGGTGAGGGTGAGTATTAGGATTATGGTTAGGCTTACGGTTAGGGTTAGGTTTAGGGTTAGGATTAGTGTTATTGTTAGGGTTAGGTTTAGAGTGACAGTGAGGGTGAAGTTGAGGGTTAGGGTTAGGTTTAGGGTGAGGTTTAGGGTTAGGCTTAGGCTTAGGTTTTGGGTTAGCGTGAGGTTTAGGGTTAGACATAGGGTTAGGGGGAGGGTTAGGACAAGGTTTAGGAATACGGTTAGTGTTAGGGTTAGGGTGAGGGTGAGGGTTAGGTTGAGGTTTAGGCTAAGGGTTATGGTTATGGTTAGTGTGAGGGTTAGTGTTAGGGTTAGGGTTAGTGTTAGCGTGAGGTTAAGTGTTAGGGTGAGGGTTTGGGTTAGGGTGAGGGTTATGGTTAGGTTGAGGGTTAGGTTTAGCTTTAGGGTTATTGTAAGGGTTAGGTTTAGCGTTACGGTTACAGTGAGGGTGAGTGTGAGGGTTAGGTTTAGGGTTAGGGTGAGGTTTATTGTTTGGCTTAGGGTTAGAGTGAGGGTTAGGTTGAGGGTGAGGTTTAGGGATAGAGTTAGGTTTAGGGTGAGGGTTAGGTTGAGGTTTGTGTTTAGGGTTAGTGTTTGGGTTAGGGTTAGCGTTAGCGTTAGGATTATGGTGTGGGTGAGGTTTAGTGTTAGAATTAGTGTTAGGGTGAGGCTGAGTGTAAGGGTTAGTTTCAGGGTTAGTTTTAGGGTTAGGGTGAGGTTTGGAGTGAGGGTGAGGTTTAGGGCTAGGGTTAGGATTAGGATTAGGGTTAGGGTTAGGGTGAGTGTGAGGGTTAGGTTTAGGGTTAGGGTTATCCTTAGGTTTAGGCTGAGGGTGAGGGTGAGGGTTAGGTTTAGGGTGCGGTTAGGGTTAGGGTTAGGGTGAGGTTTAGTGTTAGGTTTAGGGTGAGGGTGATGGTGAGGTTTAGGGGTAGAGTTAGGTTTAGGGTGAGGGTGAGTGTGAGGGTTAGGTTTAGGGTTAATGTTAAGCATAGGTTTAGGCTGAGGGTGAGGGTGAGACTTAGGGTTAAGGTTAGGTATAGGTTTAGGTTTAGGGTTCGGGTTAGAATTAGTGTTAGGGTGAGAGTGAGATTTTGGGTTAGAGTTAGGGTTAGGGTTAGGGATAGGGTTAGGTTGAGAGTTAGGTTTATTGTTAGGCTTAGGGATAGGCTTAGTCCGAGCATGAGGGTGAGGGTTAGGGTTAGGTTTAGGGTGATGGTTCAGGTTAGGTTTAGTGTTATTGATAGGGTTAGGGTTAGAGTTAAGTGAGGGTGAGGGTGCGGGTGAGGGTTAGGTTTAGGGTTAGGTTGGGGTTTATGGGTAAGGTTAGGTTTAGGGTTAGGGTGAGGGTTATGGTTAGGATTATGGTTAGGGTGAGGGCTAGGGTGAGGTTGAGCATTAGGGTTAGGTTTAGGCTTAGGCGTAGGGTTAGTCTGAGGGTGAGGTTGAGGGTGAAGAATAGGGTTAGAGTGATGTTTAGGGTTATGGTTAGGGTGAGGGTAAGGATTAGGGTTAGGATTAGGGTGAGGGTTAGGGTGAGGGTGATGGAAAGCATAAAGGTGAGGATTAGGCTGAGGCTTAGGGTGAAGATAAGGGTGAGGGTAAGTGTTAGGATGAGGGTTAGGTTTAGGTTGATTTTTATGGTTAGGGTGAGGGTTAGAGTTAGGGTTCTCGTTATTGTTAGGGTTAGGATTAGGGTTACCCTTACAGTGAGGGTGAGGGTAAGGGTTAGGTTTAGGGTGAGGTTTAGGGTTAGGGTTATGATTAGAGTATGAGTTAGGGTTAGGATTAGGTTTAGGGTGAAGGCTAGGGTGAGGGTGAGGGTTAGGGTTAGGGTTAGGATTAGCGTTAGGGTGAGGGTGAGTGTGTGTGTTAGGTTTAGGTTTAGGGTTAGGCTTAGGGTTAGGCTAAGGGTGAGGTTGAGGATGAGGGTTAGAGTTAGGTTTAGGGGGAGGGTTAGGGTGAGCATTAAGGTTAGGGTTAGTGTTAGGGTTAGGGTTAGGGTGAGTGTTAGACAGGTTTAATGTTAGGGTTAGGGTTAGGTTTAGGATTAGGTTTACGGTGAGGGTGAGTGTGAGGGTTACGGTTAGGGTTCGGCTTAGGGTTAGGGTTAGGCTGAAGGTATGGGTGAGGATGAGGATTAGGTTTAGAAAGATGGTTAGGTTTTTGGTTAAGTTAAGGGTTAGGATGAGGGTTAGGGTTAGGGTGAGGGTGAGGGTTAGGGTTAGGCCAAGGCTTAGGCTTTGGTTTAGGCTGAGGCTGAGGGTTAGGGTGAGGGTCAGGGTTAGGGTGATGGTTGGGTTTACCGTTAGGGTGAGGGTTAGGATGAGGATCAGTTTTAGATTGAGGGTTAGTGTGAGGGTGACGGTAATGGTAAAGGTGAGTGTTAGGCTGAGGGTGAGGGTTATGTTAAGGGTGAGTGTTAGGGTTATGGTGAGGGTGAGGGTTAGATTGAGGATTACTGTTAGGGTTAATGTGAGGTTTAGGGTGAGGATGAGGGTTAGGGTTAGGTTGAGGGCTAGGTTGAGGTTGAGGGTTAGGGTTAGGGTGAGGTTTAGGGTTAGGGTGATGGTTAGGGTTAGTGTGAGGGTTAGTGTTAGGGGAGTGTTCGTGTTAGGGTGAGGGTAATTGTTAGGGTGAGGGTTAGGGTTACGGTGAAGGTTATGCTTAGGATGAGGGTTAGGGTTAGGGTTAGGGTTAGGGTTATTGTTAGGGTTAGGGTTAGGGTTACGGTGAGGGTGAGGGTGAGGGTGAGGGTGAGGTTGAGGGTTAGGGTTAGGATGAGTTTTAGGTTTAAGGTTAGGGTTAGAATTAGGGTAAGGGTGAGGGTGAGTTTTAGGGTTAGAGTTAGGTTTAGTGTTATTGTTGGGGTTAGAGTGATGTTTAGGGTTAGTGTTAGGCTTAGGCTTGGGCTTAGGCTTAGGCCGAGCATAAGGGTGATGATTAGGGTTAGGGTTAATGTGTGGTTTAGGGTTAGGTTTAGGGTGAGTGTGAGGTTGAGGGTTACATATAGGGTTAGAGAGAGGGTTAGGGTGAGGTTTAGGGTTACTGTTAGGGTGAGGGTAAGTGTTAGGGTGAGGGTTGGGAATAGGGTTAAGGTTATTCTTATTGTTAGATTTAGGGTTGGGGTTACGGTGAAGGTGAGGATGAGGGATAGGGTTAGGGTTAGAGTGAGGTTTAGGGTTTGGGTTAATATTAGAGTTGGGTTTAGGGTCAGGGTGAGGTTTAGGTTAGAGTGAAGATTAGGTTGAGGGTTAGGTTGAGGGTTAGGGTTAGTGTTCCTGTTAAGGTTAGCGTTAGGGTGAGAGTTAAGGGGAGGGTTAGAGTTAGGTTTCAGGTTAGGATAAAAGGGTGAGGGTGAGAGTTATGGTTAAGGTGAGTGTTGGGGTTAGGGTTAGAGTGAGGGTTAGGGTGAGGGTTAGGCTTAGGCTTAGGTTTTGGTTATGGGCTATGGTGAGGGTGAGTGTTAGGTTAAGGTTAGGGTAAGGGTTAGGGTGAGGGTTACTCTTATTGTTAGGGTTAGGGTTAGGTTTAGGTTTAATATTAGGCAGAGGGTGAGGGTGAGTGTGAGGGTTAGGGTTAGGGTGAGGGTGAGGTTTAGGTTTAGAATTAGTGTTAGGGTGAGGGTTAGTGTGAGGGTTAGGGTTAGGGTTAGTGTTACGGTTAGGGTTAGGGTGAGGATGAGGGTCAGGTCAGGGTTAATCTTTGGCTTAGGCTTAGGCTGAGTGTGAGGGTGAGGGTGAGTTTTAGGGTTAGCATTAGGGTTAGGATGAGGGTTAGAGAGAGGGTGAGGGTTAGGGATAGCATTAGTGTGAGGTTTAGGGTTAGGTTTAGGGTTAGCGTTATGGTGAGTGTGAGAGTTAGGGTTAGGGTTAGGGTTAGGGTGAGGGTGAGGGTTAGTATTAGGGATAGGGTTAGAGTTACAGTGAGGGTGAGGGTGACTGTGAGGGTTAGGATCAGGGTTAGGGTGAGCTTTAGGGTTAGGGGTATGGTTAGGATGAGGGTGTGGTTTAGGTTTAGAGTTACGGTTAGGGGGAGGGTTAGGGTGAGGTGTAGGTTTAGGGTTAATGTTAGGGTTAGGTTTAGGGTGAGGGTTAGGTTGAGGTATAATGCTAGGATTAGGGTTAGTTTTAGGATAAGGTTTACAGTGAGGGTGAGTGTGAGGGATAGGGTTAGGGTTCGGCTTAGTCTTAGGGTTAGGCTGAGGGTATGGGTGGGAATGAGGATTAGGTTTAGAAAGATGGTTAGGGTTATGGTTAGGTTAAGGTTTAGGATGAGGGTTAGGGTTTGGATTAGGGTTAGGGTGAGGGCTAGGGTGAGGGTTAGGGTTAGGGTTAGGGTTTGGCTTAGGCTTTGTGTTAGGTTGAGGCTGAGGGTGAGGGTTAGGATTAGGGTGATGGTTCAGGTTACCATTAGGGTGAGGGATAGGATGAGGATTAGGGTTAGGGTGAGGGTGAGGTTGAGGGTGACAGTAAGGGTAAAGGTGAGGGTTACGCTGAGCGTACGGATTAGGGTAACAGTGAGGTTTAGGGTTAGGGTGAGGTTGAGGGTTAGATTGAGGATTAGTGTTATGGTTAGTGTGAGTTTTAGGGTGAGGATGAGGGTTAGGGTTAGGTTGAGGGCTAGGTTCAGGGTGAGGTTTAGGGTTAGGGTGAGGTTTTGGGTTAGGCTGAGGGTTAGGTTTAGTGTGAGGGTTAGTGTTAGGGTTAGGGTTAGTGTTAGGATGAGGGTAAATGTGAGGGTGAGGGTTAGGGTTAGGGTGAAGGTTATGGTTAGGATGAGGTTTAGAGTTAGTGTTAGGGTTATTGTTAGGTTTAGGGTTAGGGTTACAGTTACGGTGAGGATGAGGGTGAGGGTGAGGTTTAGGGTTAGGATGAGGCTTAGGTTTAGGGTTAGCGTTAGTGTTAGGGTTAGGGTGAGGGTGAGGTTTAGGGTTAGATTTAGGGTTTGTGTTAGTGTTGGGGTTATGGTGAGGGTTAGCGTTAGGGTTGAGCTTAGGGTTAGGCTTCGGCTGAGCACGAGGGTGAGGGTTAGGGTTAGGGTTAGGGTGGGGTTTAGGGTTAGGGTTAGAGTGAATATGAGTGTGAGGTTGAGTGTTAGATATAACTTTAAGGGGAGGATTAGGGTGAGGGTTATGTTTAGGTTTATTTTTAGTGTTAGGGTGAGGGTCTGGGTTAGGTTGAGGTTTAGGGTTAGGGTTAGGGCTTGGGTTAGTGTGAGGGTTAGTGTTAGGGTTAGGGTTAGTGTTAAGGTGAGGGTAAGTAATAGGGTGATGGTTTGGGTTAGGGTGAGGGTTATGGTTAGGGTAAGGGTTCGGAATAGGTTTAGGGTTATTGTTAGGTTTAGGTTTAGGGTTATGGTTACTGTGAGGGTGAGGATGAGGGTTAGGGTTAGGCTTAGGGTGAGGTTTAGTATTTGGGTTAGGGTTAGAGTTAGGGTTAGCATGATGGTGAGGTTTAGGTTTAGAGTTAGGTTTAGGGTGACGGTTAAGTTGAGGGTTAGGGTTACTGTTCGTGTTAAGGTTAGGGTTAGGGTGAGAGTTACGGGGAGGGTTAAGGTTAGTGTGAGTGTTAGGGTTAGGGTTAGGCTTAGGATTAGTGTGAATATAAGAATTAGGGTGACAGTTAGTGTCAGGGTGAGTTTTAGGGTTACGGTTAAGGTGAGGGCTAGGGTGAGGGTTAGGGTTAGGGTGAGGTTTAGGTTTAGGGTGAGGGTGAGGTTTAGGGTGAGGGTTAGAGTGAGTGTGAGGTTTAGGGTTAGGGTTAGTGTAAGGGTGAGGTTGAGGGTTAGGGTTAGGTTTAGGTTTATGGTGAGGGTGACGGTTAGGGGTAGGGTGAGTGTTAGTGTTAGGGTAAGGGTTAGGCTGAGGGTGAGGGTTAGGATAAAGGTTAGGGTTAGGGTTATTTTTAGGGTTATGTTTAGGTTTATGGTTACAATGAAGGTGAGGGTTAGGGTTAGGGTGAGGTTTAGGATTAGGGTTAGTTTTAGGTTTAGGGTTAGGATGAGGTTTAGGGTGAGTGGTAAGTTTAAGGTTAGTGTGAGGTTTAGGGTTAGTTTGAGGGTTAGAGTTAGGGATAGGGTGAGGGTTAGGATGATTGTTAGGGTTAGGGTAAGGTTTAGGGTGAGGGTTAGAGTGATTGTGAGGTTTAGGGTTAGGGTTTGTGTTAGGGTGAGGGTAATTGTTAGGTTTAGGTTTAGGTTTACGGTGAGGTTGAGGGTTAGGTTTAGGGTGAGTGTTAGGGTTAGGGTTAGTGTTAGGGTGAGGGTGAGGGTTAGGATAAAGTTTAACGTTAGGGTTATTTGTAGGGTTATGTTTAGGTTTATGGTTTTGTTGAGGGTGAGGGTTAGGGTGAGGTTTAGGATTAGGGTTAGGTTTAGGTTTAGGGTTAGGATGAGGATTAGGGTGAGTGGTAAGGTTATGGTTAGGTTCACCCTCACGGTTAGGGTTAGAGTGAAGGTTAGGGTTACGGTTAGGGTTAGGGTGAGGGTTAGGATTAGTGTTAGAGTTAGGGTTAGGGTTACGATGAGGGTTTCAGGTTAGGCTTAGGGTTAGGTTTAGTTTGAGGGTTACGGTGAGGGTTATGCTTAGGGTTAGGGTAAGGGTTAGCATTAGGGTGAGGGTTAGGGTTAGGATTAGTGTTAGAGTTAGGGTTAGGGTTAGGGTGAGGGTTTCGGGTTAGGGTTAGTGTTATGCTTAGGTTGAGGGTTACGGTGAGGGTGAGGGTTAGGGTTAGGTTTGGGTTTATCATGTGGGTGAGTGATAGCGTGAGGCTTAGGGTGAGTGTTCAAGATAGCATTAGGGTTAGGGTGAAGGTTAGGGTGAGGGTTAGGTTTAGTGTGAGTGTTAGGGTTAGGGTTAGGCTTAGGATTAATGTGAAGGTAAGAATTAGGGTGATGGTTAGTGTGAGGGTGAGGTTTAGGGTAAGGATTTGGGTTATGGTTAGTATTACGCTGCGGGTGATGTTGAGGGTGAGGATGAGTGTGAGATTTAGGGTTAGGGTTAGGGTGAGGGCTAGGGTGAGGGTTAGGGTTAGGGTGAGGTTTAGGGTTAGGGTGAGGGTAAGGTTTAGGGTGAGGGTTACAGTGAGTGTGAGGTTTAGGGTTATGGTTAGTGTAAGGGTGAGGGTGAGGGTTAGGGCTAGGTTTAGGTTTACGGTGAGGGTGAGGGTTGGGGTAGGGTAAGGGTTAGGTTTAAGGTTAGTGTTAGGGTGAGTGTGAGGGTTAGGATGAAATTTAGGTTTAGGGTTATTTGTAGGGTTATGTTTAGGTTTATGGTTACTTTGAGGGTGAGGGTTAGGGTTAGGGTGAGGTTTAGGATTAGGGTTAGGTTTAGGGTTAGGGTTAGGATGAGGATTAGGGTTAGTGGTAGTGTTAAGGTTAGGGTTAGGGTTAGGGTTAGGTTGAGGGTTACGGTGAGGGTTATGGTTAGGGTTAGGTTTAGATTTATCATGTGGGTGAGTGATAGCGTGAGGGTTAGGGTAAGTGTTAGAGTTAGCATTAGGGTTAGGGTGAAGGTTAGGATGAGTGTTAGGTTTAGTGTGAGTGTTAGGGTTAAGGTTAGGTTTAGGATTAGTGTGAATGTAAGAATTAGGGTGACGGTTAGTGTGAGGGTGAGGTTTAGGTTTAGGATTTGGGTTATGGTTAGTGTTACACTGAGGGTGATGGTGAGGGTGAGGGTGATTGTGAGTTTTAAGGTTAGGGTTAGGTGAGGGCTAGGGTGAGGTTTAGGGTTAGGGTGAGGGTTAGGGTTAGGCTTAGTTTGAGGGTGGTATGATGGTGAAGTTTAGGGTGAGGGTGAGTGTTAGGGTTATGGTTTAACTTGGGGTGAGGGTTAGGGTTAGGGGTAGGGTTTGGGTTATGGTGAGTATTAGGGTTAATGTGACGGTTAGCTTTAGGGTGAAGATAAATTAAGGGTGAGTGTTAGGGTGAGGGTGAGGTTTATGGTTACTGTTAGAGTGAGGGTTAGGTTTAGTGTTAAGTTAAGGGTGAGGGTGAGGGTTAGGGTTAGGCTTAGGGTTAAGGAGAGGGTGAGGGTGAGCGTGAGGGTTAGTGTTAGTGTTAGGGTTCGGGTGAAGTTTAGGGTTAGGGTGGAGGTTAGGATTAAGGTTAGGGTGAGGGTTAGGGTGAGGATGAGGGTTAGGTTTAGAGTGAGGGTTAGGGTTAGGATTAGGTTTAGAGTCAGGGTTAGGGTGACTGTGAGGTTTAAGGTGAGGTTTAGGGTGAGGGTTAGGTTTAGGGTTAAGGTGAGGCTTAGGGTAAGGGGTAGGGTTACGGTTAGGGTGAGGGTTAGGTTTAGTGTGAGAGTTAAGTTTAGGGTTAAGTTTAGGATTAGTGTGAGGGAAAGAATTAGGGTGATGATTAGGGTGAGGGTGAAGTTTAGGTTTAGGAATAGGGATAGGGTTAGTGTTACGCTATGGGTGAGGATGAGGGTGAGGGTGAGGGTTAGGTTTAGGGTTAGGGTGAGGGCTAGGGTGAAGGTTAGGGTTAGGGTAAGGGCTAGGGTTTGGGTGAGGTTTAGGGTTAGGTTTAGTTTCAGGGTGGTGTGAGGGTGAGGTTTAGGGTGAGGCTTTGGGTTAGGGTGAGGGCCAGGTTGAGGGTGAACTTTAGGATTATGATGAGGGTTAGGGTTAAGTTTAGGGTGAGGGTTAGATTTAGTGTGAGGTTTACGGTTAAGGTTAGGGTGAGGGTGAGGGTAAGGGTTATGGTGAGGGTTCAGGTGAGGGTGAGGTTTAGGGTTATGATTAGAGATAGGGTTAGGTTTAGGCTGAGGTTGAGAGTGAGGATGTGGGTGAGGTTTAAGGTTAGGGTTAGGGTGAAGGTGAGGGCTAGGGTGAGCGTGAGGGTGAGGGTGAAGGTGAGGTTGAGGGTGAGCCTGAGGGTTAGGGTGAGGGTGAGGGTTTGGGTTAGGTTTAGGGTGAGGGTGAGGGTGAGGGTTAAGATTAGGGTTAGGGTTATTTTTAGGGTTAGAGTGAGGGTTACAGTTCAGTTTAGGGTGAGGGTTATGTTTAGGGTTAGGGTGAGGTTTAGGGTTACTGTTAGTGTTAAGATGAAGTTTAGGGTGAGGGGTAGGGTTAGTGTGAGGATTAGGGTTAGGGTTAGGGTGAGGATTAGGTTGAGGGTTAGGGTTATGGTTAGGTTGAGGGTTAGGTTTAGGGTTAGGTTTAGCTTCACGCTGAGGGTGAGTGTTAGGGTTAGGTTGAGGGTTAGTGTTAGGGTAAGAGTTAAGGTGAGGGTGAGGTTTAGGATTAGGATTAGGGTAGGGTTAGGGTGAGGGTGAGGGTTAGGATTAGGGTTAGGGTTACAGTGAGGGTGAGGGTTAGGTTTAGGGTGAGGTTTAGGGTTAGGGTTAGGGTTAGGGTGTGGGTTTTGGTTAGGATTAGAGTTAGGGTTAGGGTTATTGTTAGGGTTAGGTTTAGGGTTACTTTTAGGGGTAGGGGGAGGGTTATGGTCAGGGTCAGGGTTAGGATTAGCGTGAGGGTGAGGGTGTGGATTAGGGTTATGTTTAGGGTTAGGGTGAGGGTTAGTGTGAGGGTTAGTGTTAGGGTGAGGGTGAGGGTGAGGTTGAGGGTGAGTTTTAGGGTTAGTGTTATTTTTAGGGTTAGTGTTAGAGTTATGGTGAGGGTGACGGTAAGGGTGAGGGTTAGGGTTAGGGTTAGGGTGAGGTTTAGGGTTAGGATTAGGATTAGAGTTAGGGTGCGGGTGAGGTTTAAGGTTATATTTAGGGTTAGTTATAGGGTTAGGTCGAGTGTTGAGGTTAGGATTAATGCTAGGGTTAGGCTTAAGTTGAGGGTTAGTTTGAGGGTGAAGGTTAGGGTTAGGATTAGGATTAGGTTTAGGGTTAGGGTGAGTGTGAGGGTTAGGGTGAGGGTGAGGGTTAGGATTAGGGTTAGGGTTAATTTTATTTTTAGGTTTAGGGTTAGGGTTACGGTTGAGAGTGAGGGTTAGGGTTAGGGTTAGGGTGAGTTTTTTAGTGTTAGGGTTAGTGTTAGAATTAGGTTTAGGGCGAGCGGTAGGGTTAGGGGTATGGGGAGGGTTAGGATGAGGATTAGGGTTAAGAATGGGGTTAGGGTAAGGGCTAGGGTGAGGGTGAGGTTTAGGGTTCGTTTTAGGGTGCGTTTTAGGGTTCGGGTTAGGGTTTAGGTTAGGTGAGGGTAAGGTTTAGTGTTAGAGTTAGGTTTAGGGTGAGGCTCAGGCTGAGGGTTAGGGTTAGGGTTAGTGTTAGGGTTAGGGTGAGGGTGATGATGACCGTGAGGATTCGGGTGATGGTGAGGATTAGGCTTAGGTTTAGGATTAGAATTACGGTAAGGGTTAGGGTGAGTGTGAGGGTTAGGGTTAGGGTTAGGGTTAGACTTAGGCTTAGGATTAGGCTGAGCATGAAGATTAGGGTGAAGTTTAGGGTTAGGGTGAGGGTTAGGGTTAGGCTTAGGGTTAGGATTAGGTTTAGGGTAAGGGTTAGGGTGAGGGTGAGGTTTAGTTTTAGATTTATGGTAAGGGTGAGGCTGAGGTTGAAAGTGAGGGTTAGGGTTAGTGTTAGGGAAAGGTTTCAGGTTAGGCTTAGGGTTAAGCTGAGGGTTAGGTATAGTTTGATGGTTAGGGTGGGGTGAGGGTTAGGGTGAGGGTGACGGTGAGGGCGAGTGTTAGTGTGCGGGTGAGGTTTAGGGTTAGGTTTAGGTTTAGGGTAAGTGTTAGGGTTAGTTTTAGGATGATGGTTAGGTTGAGGGGTAGGGTTAGTGTGAGGGTGAGGTTCAGGGTTATTTTGCGAGTTACTGTTAGGGTGAGGTTTGGGGTGAGGTTTAAGATGAGTTTTAGGGTTAATTTTAGGATTAAGGTGAGGGTTAGGATGAGTGTAAGTTTTAGGGTGAGAGTTA
Organism: Dipodomys merriami; assembly: GCF_024711535.1. Lineage (NCBI taxonomy): Eukaryota > Metazoa > Chordata > Mammalia > Rodentia > Heteromyidae > Dipodomys > Dipodomys merriami. The sequence continues at coordinate 2,122,008 of NW_027206335.1, read as the reverse complement.
GGGTGAGTGTGAATGTTAGGTTTAGGGTGAGGGTTAGGGTTATGGAGAGGGTTAGGGTTAGATTTAGGGTGAATGTGTGAGTGAGTGTGTGGGTTAGGGTAAGATTTCGTTTAAGGTTACGGTTAGGGTTAGGGTTATTTTTAGGGTTAGGTTTAGTGTTACGGTTACGGTGAGGTTGCAGGTGAGGTGAGGTTAAGCGTTACTTTTAGCGTTACGGTGAGGGTTAGGGTGAGGGTAAGTTTTGGGGTGCGGGTTAGGGTTAGGGTGAGGTTTAAGGTGAGGCTGAGGGTTAGTGTTAGGGGGAGGGTTAGGTTGAGGGTAAGTGTTAGGGTGAGGGTAAGTGTAAGTGTGAGGGTTAGTGTTAGGGTGAGGTTTAGGGTGAGGTAGAGGGTTAGTGTTAGGGTTAGGGTTAGGGTGAGTGTGAGGGTTAGGGTATGATGGATGAGGGTTCGTGTTAGGGTTAGAGTTAGGGTGAGGGTTAGGGTGAGGGGTAAGGTTAGGGGTAGGTTTAGGGTTAGGGTTAGTGTGAGTGTTAAGGTTAGGGTGACAATAAGGTAAGGGTGATGGTTAGGGTGAGAGTGAGGTTTAGGGTTACCTGTAGGGTGAGGGTTAGGGTTACAGTTATGGTGAGGGTTAGGGTTAGGTTTATGTTAAGGGTGAGGTTGAGTGCTAGCGTGAGAGTGAGGGTTTGGGATGGTGTGAGGGTTAGGGTTTGAGTGAGGGTTAGTGTTAGGGTGAGTGTTTGAGTTAGGGTGAGGGTTAAGTTTAGATTGAGGGTTAGCGTTAGGGTTGGGGTGAGTGTTAGTGTTCTGTTGGATGTTAGGGTTAGGGAGAGGGTTAGGTTGAGTGTGAGGGTTAGGGTGAGTGATAGGGTTAGGGTTAGGCTAAGTTTTAAGTTTAAGGTGATGTGTAGGATGAGGGTGAGCGTTAGGGTGAGGGTGAGGGTGAGGGTTAGTGTATGGGTGACATTTAGGGTTATGGTGAGGATTAAGGTAACGGTGAGGTTGAGGGTGAGGGTGAGGGTAAGGATTAGGATTTGGGTGAGGGTGAGGGTTAGGGTTAGGGTTAGAGTTTGGGTGAGGGTTAGGTTGAGGGGTAGTGTTAGGGTTAGGTTTAGTGTAAGTGTTAGGGTTATGGTGAGGATAAAGTAAGGGTGAGGGTTAGGGTGAGAGTGACGGTTAGTGTTACTGTTAGGGTGAGGGTTAGGGTTTCGGTTATGGTGAGGGTTCGGGTTACGGTTATGTTTAGGGTGAGGGTGAGTGTTAGAGTGAGGATGATGGTTCAGGAGAGCGTGAGGGTTAGGGTTTGGGTGAGGGTTACGGTTAGGGTGAGTGTTTGGGTGACGGTGAGTGTGAGGGTTAGGGTTGGGTTTAGGGTTAGAGTGAGCGTTAGGGTGAGGGGTATGGTTAGGGTTAAGGTGAGGTTTAGGGTTACTGTGAGGGTTAATGTTAGGTTTAGTTTTAGGGTTAGGTTGAGGGTAAGGGTTAGGTTGAGGGTTAGGTTTAGCGTTAGGTTTAGGTTTAGTGTGAGGGTTAGGGCTGGGGTGAGGGTAAGGATGAGGTTTAGGGTTAGGGTGATGTTTAGGGTGAGGGTGAGGGTTAGGGTGAGTGTGAGGGTGAGGGTTCATTTGAGGGTTTGGTTTAGGTTTAGGGTGAGGGTGAAACTTAGTGTAAAGTTTAGGGTGAGGGTGAGTGTGAGTGTTAGGGATAGGGTTAGGCTTAGGTTTAGGGTTAGGTTTAGGGTGACTGTGAGCGTGAGGGTTAGGGTTAGGGTGAGGGTTAGGGTTAGGGTGAGGGTAAGGGTTGTGGTGTTAGGTTTAGGGTCAGTGTTAGCATTAGGGTTAGGGTGAGGGTTAGGGTTAGGTTGGAGGTTAGGGTTAGGTTGAGGGTTTGGGTTAGGGTTAAGTTTAGAATGAGGATTAGGTTGAGGGCTATGGTTATGGTTAGGGTGAGCATTAGGGTTAGCGTTAGGGTCAGGTATAGGGTTAGGTTTAGGGTGAAGGTTAGGGTGAGGGTAACCTTTAGGGTGAGGGTGAGGGTTAGGGTTAGGGTTAGGGTGAGGGTGAGGGTTAGGGTGAAGGTTAGGGTTAGGGTTACGGTTAGGGTTAGGGTGAGGGTGAGGGTTAGGGTGAGGGTGAGGGTTAGCGTTAGGGTGAGGGTTAGGGTTAGGATTAGGGTTAGGGTGACAGTGATGATTAGGTTTAGGATTAAGCTGAGTGTTTCGGTGATGGTTAGGGCTAGGAGTACTGTTAGGTGTAGAGTTAGGCTGAGTGTGAGGGTGAGTGTGAGGGTGACTGATAGGGTTAGGGTTAGGGTGAGGGTTAGGGTGAGGATGAGGGTGAGTGTTAGAGTGAGGATGAGGGTTCAGGAGAGTGTGAGGGTTAGGGTTTGGGTGAGAGTTAGGGTTGGGTGAGTGTTAGGGTGCTGGTGAGGGTGAGGGTTAAGGTTGGGTTTAGGGTTAGAGTGAGGATTAGTGTTAGGGGTATGGTTAGGGTTAGGGTTACTGTGAGGGTTTATGTTAGGTTTAGGCTTAGGCTTAGGTTGAGGGTAAGGGTTAGGTTGAGGGTTAGGTTTAGGGTGAGGTTTAGGGTTAGTGTGAGGGTTAGGGCTAGGGTTAGGGTAAGGGTGAGGTTTAGGGTTAGGGTGATGTTTAGGGTGAAGGTGAGGGTTAGGGTGAGGGTGAGGATGAGGGTGAGGGTTCAGTTGAGGGTTTGGGTTAGGGTAGGGTGAGGTGTAGGGTGAGGGTGAAACTTAGGGTTAGGTTAAGGGTGAAGGTGAGTGTGAGGGTTAGGGACAGGGTTAGGCTTAGGTTTAGGGTTATGCTTAGGGTGACTGTGAGCGTGAGGGTTAGGGTTAGGTTGAAGGTTAGGGTTAGGGTGAGGGTAAGGATTGGGGTGAGTGTTAGGGTTAGGGTCAGTATAAGCGTTAGGGTTAGGGTGAAGGTTAGGGTTACGTTGGATGTTAGGTTTCGGGTGAGGGTTAGCGTTAGGATAGGGTTAGGTTGAGGGTGAGGGTGAGGGTTAGGATTAGGTTTAGGGTTAGCCTGATGGTGAGGGTGATGGTGAGGGTTGGGGTTAGGGTGAGGGTTAGGCTAAGTGTCAGGGTGAGGTTTAGGTTTAGGTGATGTTTAGGTTGATGGTGAGAGTTAGGGTGAGGGTGAGGGTGAGGGTTTGGTTGAGGGTTTGGGTTAGGGTTAGGGTGAGGGTGAGGGTGAGGTTGAGTGGGAGGCCTAGGTTTAGGGTTAGGATTAGGTTTAGGGTGTGGGTGAGTGTGAGGGCTAGGTTTAGGGTTATTGTTAGGCTTAGGTTTAAGCTGAGGTTGAGGGTGAGTGTGAGGGTTAGGGTTACAGTTAGGTTTTGTGTGAGCTTTAGGGTTAGGTTTAGAGTAAGGGTTAGGTTGAGCGTGAGGTTTAGGGTTAGAGTTTGGGTTAGGGTGAGGGTTAGGGTGAGGAATAGGGTTAGGGTTAGTGTTATTGTTCAGGTTAGGATGAGAATTAGGGGGAGGGTTAGGGTTAGGTTTAGGGTTAATGTTAGGGTTAGGATTAGGGTGAGAGTTAGGGTCAGGATTAGGGTTATTGTTAGGGTTATTGTTATGCTGAGGGTAAGGGTGAGGGTTAGGGTTAGTGTTAGTGTAAGGTTTAGTGTTAAGGTTAGGGTAAGAGGTAGGGTTAGGGTTAGGGTGAGGTTTTGGGGTCGAGTTAGGGTTAGGGTGAGGATTAGGGTGAGGGTTAGGGTTAAGGTGCGGGTTAGGGTGGGGGTGACGGTAAGGGTAACGGTGAGGGTGAGGCTGAGGGTGAGGGTTATGGTAAGGGTGAGAGTTAGGGTTAGATTGAGGGTTAGTGTTTGGGTTAGGGTGAGGGTGAAGTTTAGATTGAGGATTAATGTTAGGGTTAGTGTGAGGTTTATGTTGAGGATGAGGCTTAGGGTTAGGGTGAGGGCTAGGGTGAGGGTGAGAGTTTAGGTTCGTGTTAGGGTGAGGTTTAGGGTTAGGGTGATGGTTAGGGTTAGTGTGAGGTTTAGTGTTAGCATTAGGATTAGTTTTAGGGTGAGGTTAAGTGTTATTGTGAGGGTTAGGGTTAGGGTGAGTGTTTTGTTTGGGTTAGGTTTAGGGTTATCGTTAGCTTTGGGGTTAGGGTTTGAGTTAGGGTGAGGGTGAGGGTGAGATTTAGGGTTAGAGTTAGGGTTAGTGTTAGGGTTAGGGTTAGAGTGAGGTTTAGGGTTAATGTTAGGGTTAGGGTTAGGCTCAGGCTCAGGCTGAGTGTGAGGGAGGGTGTGAGGATTACAGTTATAGATAGGGTTAAGCTTAGGTTTAGGGTTATTGTTAGTGATATGGCTAGGGTTAAGATTGAGGTGAGGGTGAGCCTGAGGGTGAGGGTTATTTTTAGGGTTATGGTTATGGTTAGGGTTAGTATTACTGTTAAGGTTAGTGTTAGATTTACGGTGAGGTTGAGGGTGAGGGTGAAGGTTAGGGTTAGATTGAGGTTTCGGGTTAGGGTTAGGGTTAGGATGAGGGTGAGGTTTAGGCTTAGGGTTAATGTTAGGGGTATGGTGAGGGTAATGATTAGGTTGAGGTTTAGGGATAGGGTTAGGTTTAGTGTTAGGTTTAGGGTGAGGGTGAGTGTGAGGGTTAGGGTGAGGGTTAGGCTTAGGCTTAGTGGTAGGCTTAGGGTGAGGGTGGGTGTGAGGATTATGGTTAGTGTGATGGTTCAGGTTAGTGTTAATGTTATTGTTAGGGTTAGGGTTAGAGTTACGGTGAGGGGGAGGGTGCGGGTGAGGGTTAGGTTTAGGGTTAGGTTGGGGTTTAGTATTAGGGTCAGGGTTAGGGTTAGGGTGAGGGTGAGGTTTAGGGTTAGATATAGGGTTAGGGGGAGGGTTAGGGGGAGGGTTCAGGTTAGGGTTAGTGTTAGGGTTAGGTTGAGGGTGAAGGTTAGGTTGAGTTTTAGGGTTAGGGTTAGGGTTAGTGTGAGGGTTAGTGTTAGGGTTAGGGTTAGTGTTAGGGTGAGGGTAAGTGTTAGGGTGAGGGAATGGTTTAGGTTGAGGGTTATGGTTAGGGTTTGGGTTAGGATTAGGGTTAGGGTTATTGTTACTGTTAGGTTCAGGGTTAAGGTTACTGTGAGGGTGAGGGTGAGGGTTAGGGTTAGGGTTAGGTTGCGGTTTAAGGTTTGGGTTAGGGTTATTGTTAGGGTGAGATTTAGAGTTAGACTTAGGGTTAGGGTGTGGGTTAGGTTGAGGGTTAGATTTAGGGTTAGTGTTAGGGTTAGGGTTAGGGTGAGAGTTAGGGGTAGGGTTAGGTTTAGGGTTAGGGTTAGGGATAGGATTAGTGTTTGGGTGAGGGTGAGTGTGTGTGTTAGGGTTAGGTTTAGGGTTAGGCTTAGGGTTAGGCTGAGGGTGAGGTTGAGGGTGAGGGTTAGGTTTAGGGGTAGGGTTAGGATGAGGCTTAGTTTTAGGATTAGGGTTAGGGTAAGGGCTAGGGTGAGGGTGAGGTTTAGGGTTAGGTTTAGGGTGAGGTTAAGGGTTAGGTTTAGGGTGAGTGTGAGGGTGAGGGTGAGGTTTAGGGTTAGATTTAGGGTTAGAGTGAGGCTAAATTTGAGGTTTAGTGTTAGGGTTAGTGTTAGGTTTAGGATTAGTGTTAGGGTGAAGGTTACGGTGATTGTCAGGGTTAGGGTTAGTGTGAGGATTAGGATTAGGTTTAGGGTTAGGGTGAGTGTGTTGTTTAGGGTTAGGTTTAGGTTTAGGCTTAGGGTTAGGCTGAGGATGAGGGTGAGGGTGAGGGAGAGGTTACGGTTAGGATGAGGGTTAGGGTTATAGGAAGAGTTAGGATGAGGTTTAGGGTTAGGATTAGGGTAAGGGTTAGGGTGAGTGTGAGGGTTAGGGTTAGGCCTAGGTTTAGGCTGAGGATGAGGTTTAGGGTTAGGGTGAGGGTAAGGGTTAGGGTTCGGGTGAGAGTTAGGGTTCGGTTAAGTTTAGGGTTATCATGAGAGTTAGGGTTAGGGTTACTGTGAACATGAGGGTTAGGGTTAGGTTGAGGGTTAGCATTAGGGTTAGGTTTAGGGTTAGGCTTAGGGTTAAGCTGAGGGTGAGGTTCAGGGTGAGGGTTAGGGTTAGGTTGAGGGTTAGGGTTAGGGTTAGGGTAAGAGTTAGGGTTCGGGTTAAGTGTAGGGTGAGGGTGAGGATTAGGGTTAGTGTTAGGGTGAGGGTTAGGATGAGGGTGAGGATTAGGGTTAGGGTGACGTCTAGGGTGAGTTTGAGGTTTAGGATTAGGGTTAGGGTGAGGTTTAGGGTTAGGGTTAGGGTGTGGGTGAGATTTAGGTTTAAAGTTACTGTAAGGGTGAGGCTGAGGTTGAGGGTTAGGGTTATGGTTAGTGTTAGAGTTAGGGTTAGGGTGAAGTTTAGGGTGAGGGTGAGGGTTAGGCTTAGGGTTAGGATTAATATTAGAATAAGAGTTAGGATGAGTGTGAGGGTTAAGTTTAGGGTTAGAGTTAGGCTTAGAGTTACTCTGAGGGTGAGGTTTAGGGTTAGGGTGAGGGTAAGTGTTAGGGTTAGGGTGAGAGTTAGGGTTCGGTTAACTTTAGGGTCAGGGTGAGAGTTAGGGTTAGGGTTATGATGAGCGTGAGTGTTAGGGTTAGGTTGAGGGTTAGCATTAGGGTTAGGGTGAGGTTTATGCTTAGGGTTAGGGTTAGGGTTAGGATGAGGATTAGGGTTACGATTAGGGTTAGGGTGAGGGCTAGGGTGAGGATTAAGTTTATTGTTAGGGTAAGGTTTAGGGTTAGGTTTAGGATTAGGGCGAGGGTTAGGATGAGGGTTAGGGTTATAGTGAGGGTGAGGGTTACATTAGGGTGAGGGTTAGTGTTAGGATTAGGGTTAGGGTGAGGGTGAGCGTTAGCATTAGGGTTAGGGTTAGGGTGAGGGTTAGGTTTAGGGTTAGGATTAGTGTTATTTTTAGGGTTAGCATTAGAGTTATGGTGAGGGTGATGGTGAGGGTGAGGGTTAGGGTTAAGGTTAGGTTTAGGGTTAGGGTTAGGGTTAGGTTTAGGGTTAGGTTTCTGGTTAGGGTTAGGGTTAGTGTTAGGGTTAGGGTTACGGTGAGGTCTAGGTTGAGGGTTAGGGTTAGGCTTAGGGTTAGGCTGAGGGTGAGGGTGGGGGTTAGCATTTGGTTTAGGGTTAGTTTTAGGGTTATTGTTAGTGCTATGTTTAGGGTTAAGTTTGCCATGAGGGTGAGGCTGAGGGTGAGGGTTATGGTTATGGTTAGGGTTAGTATTATAGTTAGGGTTAGGTTTAGAGTTAATTTAGGTTGAGGGTGAGGGTGCGGATTAGAATTAGGGTGAGGTTTAGGGTTAGGTTTCGGGTTAGGGTTAGGGTCAGTTTGAGGGTGAGGTTGAGGGTTAGGCTTAAACGTAGGGTTAGCCTGATGGTAAGGTTTGGGGTGAGGATTGGGGTTAGGTTGATGGTTAGGGTTAGGGTTAGTGTTATTGTTAGTGTTTGGTTTAGTGTTACGGTGAGGGTGATGGTGCGGGTGAGGTTTAGGGTTAAGGTTAGGGTGGGGTTTAGGGTTAGGGTTAGGGTGAGGTTGAGGTTTAGGGTTAGATATAGGGTTAGGGTGAGGGTTAGGGTGAGGGTTAAGGTTAGGTTTATTGTTAAGCTTAGGTTTAAGCTGAGGGTGAGGGTCAGTGTGAGGGTTAGGGTTATGTTGAGTGTGAGCATTATGGTTAGGTTTAGGGTGAGGGTGTGGTTGAGGGTTAGGGTGAGGATTAGTGTTTGGGTTAGGGTGAGGGTTAGTTGAGGGTGAGGTTTAGGGTTAGGGTGAGGGTTAGGGTTAGGGTGAGGGTGAGGGTTAGCGTTAGGGTGAGGGTTAGGGTTATGGCGCGGATTAGGGTGAGGGTTAGTGTTACGGTAATGTTTATGGTGAGGGTTAGCATTGGTTTGAGGGTTTTCGTTAGGTTTAGGGTGAGGTTGAGGGTGAGGTTGAGGCTTAGGGTTAGGGTTAGTGTGAGGGTGACTCTGAGGGTTAGGGTTAGGTTTAGGCTTTAGGCTGAGGGTTAGGCTGAGGGTGAGGGTGAGGGTTAGGGTTAGGGTGAGGGTTAGGGTTAGGGTTAACGATAGGGTGATATTTAGCGTGAGGGTTAGTGTGAGAGTTAGTGTTAGGCTGAGGATTACTGTTAGAGTGAGTGTAAGGGGTAGGTTGAGGTTTAGGGTTAGGGATAGGTTGAGGGTTGGGATGAGGTTTAGGGTGAGGGTAAGGTTTAGGGTGAGGGTTATGGTGAGTGTGTGGGTTAGGCTTAAGTTTAGGGTTAGTATGAGGGTTATGGAGAGGGTTAGGATGAGGGTTAGGGTGAGGGTTCGGGTTAGCGTTAAGGTGAGGTTCGGTGTGAGGTTGAGAGTGAAGGTTAGGGTTAGAGTTAGGATGAGGGTGAGGATTAGGGTTAGGATAAGGTTTAGGCTGGGGATGAGGCTGAGGGTGTGGGTGAGAATTAGGGTTAGGTTGAGTGTGAGGGTTAGGGTTAGGGTGAGGGTTTGGGTTAGGGTTAAGATTAGGATGAGAGTTAGTTTGAGGGGTACGGTTACGTTTAGGATGAACGTTAGGGTTAGTGTTAGGGTTAGGGATAGGTTTAGGGTTAGGGTGAGGTTTAGGATGAGGGTTAGGGTTAGTGGTAGGTTGAGGGTTAGGGTGAAGGTTATGGTTAGGTTGAGGGTTAGGGTGAGGGTTAGGGTCAGGGTGAGGTTTTGTGTTAGGATTAGATTTACGGTGAGAGTAAGGGTTAGCGATAGGTTTAGGGTGAGTGTGAGGGTTAGAGTTAGCATTAGGGTTAGGGTGAGGTTTAGAGTGAGGGTTAGGGTTAGGCTTAGTGTAAGGGTGAGTGTTAGTGTGAGGGTGAGGGTTAGGGTTAGGGTTGAGGGTGAGGGTGATTGTGAGTTTTATGGTTAGGGTGAGGATGAGTGTGAGTGTTAGAGTGAGGGTTAGGGTTCGGGAGACAATGAGGGTGAGGGTTTGGGTGAGGGTTAATGTTGGGTGAGTGTTAGGGTGATGGTGACGGTGAGGGTTAGTGTTGGGTTTAGGGTTAGAGTGAGAGTTAGGATGAGGGGTAGGGTTAGGGTGATGTTTAGGGTGAGGTTGAGGGTTAGGGTGAGGGTGTGAGTTCAGTTGAGGGTTTGGGTTAAGGATAGGGTGAGGTTGAGGGTGAGGGTGAGACTTAGGGTTAGGTTTACTGTGAGGGTGAGTGTGAGTGTTTGGGATAGGTTTCGGATTAGGTTTAGGGTTAGGCTGAGGTGACTGTGAGCGTGAGGCTTAGAGTGAGGGTGAGGGTTAGGTTTCGGGTGAAGGTAAGGGTTGGGGTGAGTGGTAGGGTTAGGGTGAGGGTTAGCGTTAGGGTTAGGGTGAGCATTAGGGTTAGGTTGGAGGTTAGGGTTAGGGTGAGGGTTAGCGTTAGGGTTAGGGTTAGGGTTAGGTTAGAGGTTAGGTTTAGGATGTGGGTTAGCGTTAGGGGTAGGGGTAGGTTGAGGGTGAGTGTGAGGGTTAGGGTTAGGATTAGGTTTAGGGTGAGGCTGAGGGTGAGGGTGAGCGTGAGGGTTAGTGTTAGGGTGAGGGTTAGACTAACTGATAAGGTGAGTGTTAGGTTTAGTGTGATGTTTAGGTGGAGGGTGAGAGTTAGGTTGAGGGTGAGGGTGAGGGTTCGGTTGAGGGTTTGGTTTAAGGTTAGGGTGAGGGTGAGGGTTAGTGAGAGTGTTAGGTTTATGGTTAGGATTAGGTTTAGGGTGAGGGTGAGGATGAAGGTTAGGGTTAGGGTTATTGTTAGGCTTAGGTTTAAACTGAGGGTTATGGTTATGTTGAGTGTGAGAATTAGGGTTAAGTTTACTGTGAGGGTGAGTTTGGGGGTTAGGGTGAGGGTTAGTGTTAGTGTTAGGGTTGGGGTTAGGAATAGGCTTAGTGTTAGGCAGAGGTTAAGGGTGAGGGAGAGGGTTAAGTTTAGGGTGAGGATGAGGTTTAGGGTTAGAGATAGCATTAGGGTGAGGCTTATTGTTAGGGTTAGGGTTAGTGTTACAGTTAGGGTTAGGATGAGGGTGAGTGTGAGGGTTAGGGTTAGGATTAGACTTAGGGTGAGGTTGAGGGGGTTAGGGTGAGGGTTATGCTTAGGCTTAGGGTGAGAGTATGGGCTAGGGTGAGGGTGAGGGTTAGTGTTAGGGTTAGGGTGAGGGTTTGGGTGAGTGTGAAGCCTACGGTTAGTCTTAGGCTTAGGCTTAGGCTTCGGATGAGCATGAGTGTGAGGCAGAGGGTTATGTTTAGAATGAGGGTTAGGGTTTTAGGTCTAGGGTGAGGGTTAGAGTTAGGGTTAGGGTGAGGTTTAGGTTTAGGGTTAGGGTTAAAGTTAGGGTTAGGTTAAGGGTGATGTTTAGGGTTAGAATTAGGGTTATTGTTAGGGTTAGGGTTAGGGTGAGGGTTATGGTGACGGTTAGGTTTAGGGTTAGGCTTAAAGCTTGGGTTTAGGCTTAGGCTTAGCCCGACCATGAGGGTGAAGGTTAGGGTTAGGGTTAATGTGAGGGTTAGGGTTAGGGTTAGGCTGAGGGTCAGGATGAGGTTTAGGGTTAGGGTTAGGCGTATGTTTAGGGTTAGGTTTAGTTTTAGGGTTAGGGTTAGGGTTAGGTTTAGGATTAGGCTTAGGGTTATGGTGAGGGTTAGCTATAGGATTTGGGTTAGGGTGAGGGTGAGAATGAGAATTAGGGTTAGGGTTAGGGTTTGGGATAGGGTAAGGTTTAGGGTTAGGTTTAGGGTTAGGGTTAAGTTTAGGTTTCCAGTGAGGGTTAGGTTTAGTGTTTGGGTTATGGTTATTGTTAGTGTTATGTTTAGGGTTAAGTTTGCGGTGAGGTTGAGGCTGAGGGTGAGGTTTATTGTTAGGTTTAGGGTTAGGGTTAGTGTTAGGGTTAGGGTGAGGGTGAGGTTTAAGGTGAGATTAGGTTTAGGGTTAGGATTAGAGTTATGGTGAGGGTGAGGGTGAGGGGTAGGGTTATGGTGAGGGTTGGGGTTAGGGTTAGAGTGACAGTTAGGATTAGGCTTAGGGTTAGGGTATGGGCTAGAGTGAGGGTGAGGGTTAGGGTGAGGGTTAGGGTGAGGGATAGTTTTAGGGTTAGTGTTAGTGTTAGTGTTGGGGTTAGGGATAGGCTTAGTGTTAGGCGGAGGGTGAGGTTGAGGGTTAGGTTTAGGGTTCGGGTGAGGTTTAGGCTTAGTGTTAGCGTTGGGGTGAGGGTTAGTGTGAGGGTTAGGGTTAGGGTGAGTGTTACTGTTAGGGATAGGGTGAGGGTGAGTGTGAGGATAAGGGTTAGTCTTAGGCTTAGGCTTAGGTTTATGCCGAGCCTAAGGGTGAGGGTGAGGGTTAGGGTTAGGGAGAGTGTTAGGCTTAGGGTGAGGGTTATGGACAGGGTTACGGTTAGGCTTAGGGTTAGGGTTATTGTTAAGATTAGGGTTAGTTTTAAAGTTACTGTTAGGGTGACGGTTAGGGTTAGGTTTAGGGTGAGGTTTAGGTTTAGTGTTAGGGTTAGAGTTAGGGTTAGGGTAAGGGTGAGGTTTAGGGTTAGAGTTAGGGTTAGTGTTAGGGTTAGGGTTAGGGTGAGGATTAGGGTTAGGGTTAGGCTTAGGCTTAGGCCAAACATAAGGGTGACGGTTAGGGTTAGGGTTAGTTTTAGGGTTAGGGTTAGGGTTAGGGTGAGGTTTAGGATGAGGTTTAAGGTTAGGGTTAGTTTTAGGTTTATGGTTAGGGTTAGGGTTAGTTTTAGGGTTAGGGTTAGAATTAGGGTGAGGGTGAGGGTTAGGGTTTGGCTTGGGGTGAGGCCGAGGGTGATGATTAGGTTTAGGTTTAGGGTTAGGGATAGGTTTAGGTTTTGGGTTAGGGTTATTGTTAGTGTTATGTTTATGGTTATGTTTGCGGTGAGGGTTAGACTGAGGGTGAGGGTTATGGTTAAGTTTAGTGTTAGGGTTAGTGTTAGGGTTAGGGTTAGTGTGATTTTTAGGGTGAGGGTTAGGGTTAGGGTAAGGATTAGAATCAGGGTTAACCTGAGGGTGAGTTTCAGGATTAGGGTTAGTGTTAATCTTAGGATTCGAGTTGGGTTGAGGGTGAGGGTGAGGGTTAGTGTTAGGGTGTGGTTTTGTGTTAGGGTTAGAGTGAGGGTTAGGCTTAGGCTTAGGGTTAGGGTATGGGCTAGGGTGAGGGTGAGGGTAGGGTTAGGGTTAGGGTGAGGCTTAGGGTGTTAGGACTAGGGTGAGGGTTAGGATGAGGTTTAGGTTTAGGATTAGGGTTAGGGTGAGGGCTAGAGAGAGGTTGAGTGTTAGGGTTAGCATTAGGGTGAGGATAGGATTAGGGTTAGGGTTACATTGAGGGTGAGGTTTAGGGTTAGGGTGAGGGTTAGGGTTAGGATTAGAGTGAGGGTTAGGATGAGGATTAGGGTTAGGGTTAGGGTTAGGGTGAGGGGGACAGTAAGGGTAAATCTGAGGGTTAGGCTGAGGGTGACTGTTATGGTGAAGGATAGGGGTAGGGTGAATGTTAGGGTGAGGGTTAGGGTTAGGGTTAGGGTTAGGGTGAGGGTTAGATTGAGGATTAGTGATAGGGTTAGTGTGAGGTTTAAGGTGAGGATGAGGATTAGGGTTAGGGTGAGGGCTAGGGTGAGGGTGAGGTTTAGGGTTAGGGTTAGGGTGAGGTTTAGGGTTAGTTTGTTGTGTAGGGTCAGTTTTAGGGTTAGTTTTAGGGTTAGGGTTAGTGTTAGGTTGAGGGTTAGTGGTAGGGTGAGGGTTATGGTTAGGGTGAGGGTTATGGTTAGGGTTAGGGTTACGGTTAGAGTTAGGGTTATTGTTAGGATTAGGGTTAGGGTTAAGTTTTCGGTGAGTGTGAGGGTGAGGGTTAGGGTTAGGGTTAGGGTGTGGTTGAGGTTTAGGGTTAGGGTTAGAGTTAGAGTTAGGGTGAGGGAGAAGTTTAGGGTTAGAGTTAGGGTTAGTGTTAGGTTTATGGTTAGGGTGTGGGTTAGGGTTAGGGTTATGGTTAGGCTTAGGCTTAGCCTTAGGATGAGCATGAGGGTGAGGGTTAGGATTAGGGTTAGGGTGAGGGTTAGGGTTAGGTATAGGGTGAGGGGTAGGATGAGATTTACGGTTAGGGTTATGTTTAGGGTTAGGGTGAGGGTTAGGGTTAGGGTTTGGCTTAGGGTGAGGTTGAGAGTAAGGATTAGGGTTTGGGTTAGGGTTAGGTTTAGGGTTAGGTTTAGGTTTAAGTTTTGGGTTATGGTTAGGGTTAGTGTTAGGGTTAGGTTTGGGGTTATGGTGAGTGTTAGTGTTAGGGTTAGGGTTATTGATAATATTATCGTTAGGGTTAAGTTTGCGGTGAGGGTGAGGTTTATGGTTAGGGTTAGGGTTAGGGTTAGTGTTAGCATTAGGGTGAGGTTTAGTGTGAGGGTTAGATTTAGGGTTACGTTTACAGTTAGGGTTATGGTGAGTGTGAGGGTTAGGGTTAGTGTTAGGCTTATGCTTAGGCTTAGGCCCAGCTTGAGGGTGAGGGTGAGGGTTAGTGTTAGGGTGAGGGTTAGGGTTAGGGTAATGGTTAGGGTTAGGGCGAGGTTGAGGGTTAGGATTAGGGTTAGGGTGAGTTTTAATTTAGGGTGATGTTTAGGGTTAGTGTGAAGGTTAGTGTTCTGGTTAAGGTTAGTTTTATGGTGAAGATAAATGTTAGGGTGAGGTTTAGGGTTAGAGTTAGGGTTAGGGTGAGGATTAGGGTTAGGGTTAGTGTTAGGATTAGTGTTAAGGTGAGGTTTAGGTTGTGGGTGAGTGTTAGGGTTAGGGTTATGATTAGCATTAGGTTTAAGGTGAGGGTGAGTTTGAGGGTTAGTGTTAGTGTTACGGTTAGGATTAGAGTTATGGTGAGGGTGAGGTTTAGGGTTAGGGTGAGGGTTGGGGTTATGGTTAGAGTGAGGGTTGGGGTGAGTGTTAGGATGAGGGTTAGCGTTAGGGCTAGGGTGAGGTTAAGGGTGAGGGTTAAGGTTAGGGTGATGTTAAGGGTGAGGGTTAGGGTTAGGGTGAGGGTTAGGGTTCAGCTCAGGGTTTGGGTTAGGGTTAGGATGAGGTTGAGGGTGAGGGTGAGACTTAGGGTTAGGTTTAGTGTGAGGGTGTGTGTGAGGGTTTGAGATAGGATTAGGCTTAGTTTTAGGGTTAGGCTGAGGGGGACTGTGAGCGAGAGGGTTAGGGTTATGGTGAGGTTTAGGGTTAGGGTGAAGGTAAGGGTTCGGGTGAGTGTTAGGGTTAGGGTAAGGGTTAGCGTTAGGGTGAGGGTGAGGGTTAGGGTTAGGTTGGAGGTTAGGGTTAGGGTGAGGTTTAGCGTTTGGTTTAGGGTTAAGGTTAGGTTGTAGGTTAGGGTTAGAATGTGGGTTAACGTTAGGGGTAGGGGTAGGTTGAGGGTGAGGGTGAAGGTTAGGGTTAGGATTAGGTTTAGGGTGAGGCTGAGGGTGAGGGTGAGGGTGAGGGTTAGTGTTAGGGTGAGGGTTTGGCTAACTGTTAGGGTGAGGGTTAGGTTTAAGGTGATGTTTAGGTGGAGGGTGAGAGTTAGGTGAGGGTGAGGGTTCGGTTGAGGGATTGAGTTAGGGTTGGGGTGAGGGTGAGGGTGAGTGAGAAGGTTAGGTTTATGTTTAGGATTAGGTTTAGGGTGAGGGTGAGGATGAGGGTTAAGGTTAGGGTTATTGTTAGGCTTAGGTTTAAGCTGAGGGTGAGGGTGAGTGTGAGGGTTATGGTTATTTTGAGTGTGAGAATTAGGGTAGGTTTAGGGTGAGGGTGAGGTTGAGGGTTATGGTGAGGGTTAGGGTTAGGGTTAGTGTGAGGGTTAGGTTTAGGGTTAGTCTTAGGGTTAGGGTTGGGGTTAGGGATAGGCTTAGTTTTAGGCAGAGGGTGAGGGTGAGTGTGAGCGTTAGGGTTAAGGTGAGGATGAGGTTTAGGATTAGAGTTAGCATTAGGGTGAGGGTTAGTTTTAGGGTTAGTGTTACATTTAGGGTTAGGGTGAGGGTGAGTGTGACAGTTAGGGTTAGGATTAGCGTTAGGGTGAGGGTGAGGGTGTGGGTTAGGGTGAGGGTTAGGCTTTGGCTTAGGGTTAGAGTATGGGCTAGGGTGAGGGTCATGGTTAGTGTTAGGTTTAGGGTGAGGGTTAGGGTGAGTGTGAGGGTTACTGTTAGTCTTAGGCTTAGGTTAGGCTTAGGCTGAGCATGAGTGTGAGGGAGAGGGTTAGGGTTAGAATGAGGGTTAGGGTGAAGGTTAGGTTGAGATTTAGCATTAGGATTAGGGTTAGGGTGAGGTCTAGAGTGAGGGTGAGGGTTAGAGTTAGCATTAGGGTGAGGTAGAGGGTTAGGGTTATGTTGAGGGTTAGGGTTAGTGTTAGGGTGAGGGTGAGGGTTAGAGTTAGGTTTAGGGTGATGGTGAGGGTTAGGATTAGGTTTAGGGTTAGGGTGAGGGTTAGAGTTAGGTTTAGGGTGATGGTGAGGTTTAGGATTAGGTTTAGGGTTAGGGTTAGGGTTAGGGTTAGGGTGAGGGTTTGGATTAGGGTTAGGGTCACGGTGAGGGTGATTGTTAGTGTTAGGGTTAGGCTGAGGTTTAGGGTTAGGGTTAATGTTAGGGTTAGGGTGAGGGTGAGGTTTAGGGTTAGAGTTAGGGTTAGAGGAAGGGTTAGGGTGAGGTTTAGGGTTAGGATTAGGGTTATGGTGAGGGTTAGTTTGAGTTTTAGGGTTAGGGTTAGGTTTAGGATTAGGGTTACAGTGCTGGTTAGTGTGTGGATTAGGGTTAGTGTTAGGTTTAGGCTTAGGTTTAGCCTGAGGGTGATAGTGGGAATGAGGATTAGCTTTTTAGTGATGGTTAGTGTTATGGTTAGGTTGAGGGTTAGGATGAGGGTTAGGGTTAGGATTAGGGTTAGGTCGAGGGCTAGGATGAGGGTGATGTTTAGGGTTAGGGTTAGGCTTAGGCTTAGGTTTAGGCTGAGGCTGAAGGTGAGAGTGATCGTTAGTGTTAGGGTTAGTGTGATGATTAGGGTTATATTTAGGGTGAGGTTTTGTATCAGGATTAGGGTTAGGGTGAGGTTTAGGGTGAAGGGGACAGTAAGGGTAAAGGTGAGTTTTAGGCTGAGGGTGAGTTTTATGGTAATGGTGAAGGTTAGGGTTAGTTTGAGGGTTAGGCTTAGGCTTAGGGTTAGAGTATGGGCTAGCGTGAGGGTGAAAGTAAGTGTTAGGGTGAGGGTTCGGGTTCGGTTGAGGTTTTGGGTTAGGGTTAGTTTGAGGGTGAGGGTGAGTGAGAGGGTTAGGTTTAGGGTTAGGATTAGGTTTAGGGTGAGAGTGAGTGTGAGTGTTAGGGTTACATTTATTGTTAGTCTTAGGTTTAAGCTGAGGGTGAGGGTGAGTGTGAGGGTTAGGTTTATGTTGAGTGTGAGCATTAAGGTTAGCTTTAGGGTGAGGGTGTGGTTGAGGTTTAGGGTGAGGTTTAGGGTTTGGGTTAGGATGAGGGTTAGATGAGGGTGAGGGTTAGGGTTAGTGTGAGTCTTATGGTTAGGCTGAGGTTGAGGGTTAGCTTTAGGGTGAGGGTTAGGGTTAGGGTGAGGGTGAGGGTTAGCGTTAGGGTGAGGGTTAGGGTTTTGGTGCGGATTAGGGTGAGGATAGGGATATGGTGATGTTTAGGGTTAGGGTGAGGGTTGGTTTGAGGGTTTACGTTAGGTTTAGGGTGATGTTGAGGGTGAGGGTGTGGCTTAGGTTTAGGGTTAGTGTGAGGGTGACAGTGAGGGTTAGGGTTAGGTTTAGGTTTTAGGCTGAGGGTTAGGCTGAGGGTGAGGGTGAGGGTGATGGTTAGGGTGAGGGTTAGGGTTATGGTTCGGGTGAGGGTTAGGGATAGAGTGAGGGTTACGGTTAGGGTGAGGTTTAGGGTTACTGTGAGGGTTCATGTTAGGTTTAGGCTTAGTGTTAGGGTGAGGGTAAGGGTTAGGTTGAGGGTTAGGTTTAGGGTTAGGTTTAGGGTTAGTATGAGGGTTAGGGCTCGGGTGAGGGTAAGGGTGAGGGTTATGGTTAGGGTGATGTTTAGGGTGAGGGTGAGGGTTAGGGTGAGGGTGAGGGTTCATTTGAGGGTTAGGGTGAGGTGTAGGGTGAGGGTGAAACTTAGGGTTAGGTTTAGGGTGAGGGTGAGTTTGAGGTTTAGTGATAGGGTTAGGCTTAGGTTTAGGGTTAGACTGAGGGTTACTGTGAGCTTGAGGGTTAGGGTTATGGTGAGCATTATGGTTAGGGTTAGAGTGAGGGTAAGGGTTGTGGTGAGTGTTAGGGTTTGGGTGAGCATTAGCGTTAGGTTTAGGGTTATGGTTAGGTTGTAGGTTAGGATTAGGGTGAGGGTTAGCGGTAGGGGTAGGGTTAGGTTGAGGGTGAGGGTGAGGGTTAGGGTTAGGATTAGGTTTAAGGTGAGCCTGAGGGTGAGTGTTAGTGTGAGGGTTAGGGTTAGGGTGAGGGTTAGGCTAAGGGTTAGGGTGAGGGTTAGGTTTAGGATGATGTTTAGGTTGAGTGTGAGGGTTATGGTTAGGGTGAGGGTGCGGGTTCTGTTGAGGGTTTGGGTTAGGGTTAGGTTGAGGGTGAGGGTGAGTGATAGGGTTAGGTTTAGGGTTAAGATTAGGTTTAGGGTGAGGGTGAGGGTGAGGGTTAGGGTTAGGTTTATTGTTAGGCTTAGGTTTAAGCTGAGGGTGAGGCTGAGTGTGAGGGTTAGGGTTATGTTGAGTGTGAGCATTAGGGTTAGGTTTAGAGTGAGGGTGTGGTTGAGGGTTAGGGTGAGGGTTAGGGTTTGGGTTACGGTGAGGGTTAGTTGAGGGTGAGGTTAGGGTTAGGATGAGGGTTAGGGTTATGGTGAGGGTGAGGTTTAGCGTTAGGGTGAGGGTTAGGGTTATAGTGCGGATTAGGGTGAGTGTTAGTTTTACGGTCATGTTTATGCTGAGGGTTGGTTTGAGGGTTTGCATTAGGTTTAGGGTGAGGTTGAGGGTGAGGGTGAGGCTTAGGGTTAGGGTTAGGGTGAGGGTGACTCTGAGGGTTAGGGTTAGAGTTAGGCTTTAGGCTGAGGGTTAGGCTGAGGGTGAGGGTGAGGGTTAAGGTTAGGGTGAGGATTTGGGTTAGGGTTAATGATAGGGTGATATTTAGGGTGAGGGTTAGTTTGAGAGTTAGGGTTAGGGTGAGGCTTAGTGTTAGAGTGAGTGCAAGGGTTAGGTTGAGGTTTAGGGTTAGGGATAGGTTGAGGGTTGGGATGAGAGTTAGGGTGAGGGTAAGTTTTAGGGTGAGTGTTATGGTGAGTATGAGGGTAAGGTTAGGCTTAGGGTTAGGGTTAGGGTTAGGATGAGGGTTAGGGAGAGGGTTAGGATGAGGGTTAGGTGAGGGCTGGAGTTAGGGTTAGGGTGAGGGTGGGGGTGAGGGTGAGAGTGAAGTTTAGGGTTAGAGTTAGGATGAGGGTGAGGATTAGGAGTAGGATTATGGTTAGGGTTAGCTTTAGGCTGAGGATGAGGCTGAGGGTGTGGGTGAGGATTAGAATAAAGTTGAGTGTTAGGTTTAGGGTTAGGGTTCAGTTTAGGATGAGAGTAAGTGTGAGGGGTACGGTTACGGTTAGGATGAGCGTTAGGGTTAGTGTTAGGGTTAGGGATAGGGTTAGGGTTAGGGTGAGGTTTAGGATGAGGGTTAGGGTTAGGTTTAGGGTGAGGGTTAGGGTGAAGGTAATGGTTATGGTTAGGGTTAGTGTTAGGGTGAGTGTTAGATTTACGGTGAGAGTAAGGGTTAGCGTGAGTTTTAGGTTAGGGTGAGAGATAGGTTTAGCGTGAGGGTTAGGGTGAGGGTGAGCATGAGGGTGACAGTGAGGCTTAGGGTGTGGGTGAGGGTGAGTGTGAGGGTTAGGCTTAGGGTGTGGGTGAGGGTGAGGGTGAAGTTGAGGGTTAGTGTTAGGAGTAGCATTAGGTTTAATGTTAGGCTAAGGGTGAGCGTGAGGGTGAGGGTAACGGTTAGGGTTAGGGTTAGGGTGAGGGTTAGCGTTACTGTGAGGGTTAGGGCAAGGGTAAGGGTAAAGGTTAGGGAGAGGGTGAGGGTTTGTTTTAGGGTTAGGGTGGGGGTTAGGGTGAGGTTTAGGTTTAGGGTTATGCTTAGGGTTAAGGTGAGGGTGAGGGTTAGTGTGAGGGTGAGGGTTAGTGTGAGGGTTAGGGTTAGGGAGAGCCTTATTGTTAGGGTTAGGGTTACGGTTACGGTTAAGGTGAGGTTGTGGGTGAGGTGAGGTTTAGCGGTAGGGTTAGCTTTAGGATGAGAGTTAGGGTGAGGGTAATTGTTGGGGTGAGTTTTAGGGTTAGGGTGAGATTTAGGGTGAGGTTGACGGTTAGTGTTAGCATTAGGACTAGGGTGAGTTTAAGGGTTAGGTTGAGGGTTAGTGTGAGGGTGAGGTATAGGGTTAGCATTAGGGTTAGTGTGAGGGTTAGGGTAAGTGTTAGGGTTAGGTTAGGGTGAGGGAAAAGGCTGGCAAAACCCCTGGAAAAGATGTGTTTCTGCCTATCTTTTCCTCATAAGAGTGCCTATTAATCTTTTACTGTTTCTACTGCTCATTGTACTTACTCATTGTCAACGTTCCCTTATTCAAAGCTCTTAAGAGTGTTTGACGACTCCAATATCTGATGAGTGTCTTAAAAATATGACTAACTCACCAGAGTTAAGTGCTACCCTGAAACCCCTCTTATGGAGGCTAGTAGACAAGTTATAAGTAAATATAAAAGTATTGGGTGTTTCACAAAGTCACTTCAGCAGAAGGAATTGTTTGTAAGAGATTTACAAAAAGTTGTAGGCGCGGCTAGAACAGAAAGAATGTATGGCAATTGCTGAGATAACTACTTAGGAGAAAGAACTTCCTCATTTACTAAGAGACTTGCTAAATCGAAGTCTCCTTGTTGCTTACTATTAAAGAAGGAACAGGAAAGATCTTAATGGGACAGTTAAGGCCTCTATAGAATAAAGTAGTGGTTAATTGGTGACAATCATCGAAACCAATTGTATTTCTTAAAAATAGAGGTAAAGCCGGAAACAAGTGCCTATCAGGCGACCAGCTGGTGACCGCCCAAGAATGAAGCCCTGCAGCAAGATTATGTAACCTTTTGCCCTTATGGAGACTTTGCTATAAAAGTTTGTTATCCTCTGCATTAAATCGCACTCAGCACTCAGCACTCAGCACTCAGCACTCAGCACTCAGCACTCAGCATCCACTCCTAATGTGTGTGAGTTGTCTGTTTGCCATCTCCCCGTCCTATTCCAGGTTCCTCCCCTAGGTATCCTCCGTCGTCCCGACAGAAACCAGTCCGCGGCAGATAAGTTTAGGCTTAGGTTTAGGGTTAGGCTGAGGGTGACTGTGAGCGGGAGTGTTAGGGTGAGGGTGAGGGTTAGGGTTAGGGTGAGGGATAGGGTTAGGTTGGAGGTTAGGGTTAGGGTGAGGGTTAGCGTTAGGGTTAGGGTTAGGGTTAGGTTAGAGGTTAGGTTTAGGATGTGGGTTAGCGTTAGGGGTAGGGGTAGGTTGAGGGTGAGGGTGAGGGTTAGGGTTAGTGTTAGGGTGAGGGTTAGGCTAACTGTTAGGGTGAGGGAGGTTTAGTGTGATGTTTAGGTGGAGGGTGAGAGTTAGGTTGAGGGTGAGGGTGAGGGTTCATTTGAGGGTTTGGTTTAGGGTTAGGGTGAGGGTGAGGGTGAGTGAGAGGGTTAGGTTTATGGTTAGGATTAGGTTTAGGGTGAGGGTGAGGGTGAGGATTATGGTTAGGGTTATTGTTAGGCTTAGCTTTATGCTGAGGATGAGGGTGAGTGTGAGGGTTATGGTTATGTTGAGTGTGAGAATTAGGGTTATGTTTAGGGTGAGGGTGAGGTTGAGGGTTAGGGTGAGTGTTAGTGTGAGGGTTAGGTTTAGGGTTAGTTTTAGGGTTAGGGTTGGGGTTAGGGTTAGGCCTAGTGTTATGCGGAGGGTGAGGGTGAAGGTGTGGTTTAGGGTTAGGGTGAGGATGAGGTTTATGGTTAGAGTTAGCATTAGGGTGAAGGTTAGTGTTAGTGTTACAGTTAGGGTTAGGTTGAGGGTGAGTGTGACGGTTAGGGTTGGGATTAGAGTTAGTGTGAGGGTGAGGGTGAGGTTTAGGGTGAGGGTTAGGCTTATGCTTAGGGTTAGAATATGGGCTAGGTTGAGGGTGAGGGTTAGTGTTAGGGTTAGGGTGAGGGTTAGGGTGAGTGTGAGGGTTACGGTTAGCCTTAGGCGTAGGCTTAGATTTAGGCCGAGCATGAGTGTGAGGGAGAGAGTTAGGGTTAGTATGAGGGTTAGGGTTTTAAGGTTAGGGTGAGGGTTAGGATGAGGTTTAGGGTTAGGATTAGGGTTAGGGTGAGGGCTAGAGTGAGGGTGAGGGTTAGGGTTAGCGTTAGGGTGAGGTTTAGGGTTAGGGTTACGTTGAGGGTGAGGGTTAGGGTTAGGGTGTGTGTTAGGGTTATGGTTAGGGTGAGGGTGAGGGTTAGGATTAGGCTTAGGGTTAGGGTTATTGTTAGTTTTATGGGTAGGGTTAAGTTTACAGTCAAGGGAGGCTGAGGGTGTGGGTTAGGTTTGGGGTTAGGATGAGGTTTAGGGTTAGGGTTAGGGTTAGGGTGAGGGTTTAGATTAGGGTTAGGGTCACTGTGAGGGTGAGGATTAGGGTTAGGTTGAGGCTGAGGTTTAGGGTTAGGGTTAGGTTTAGGGTGAGTGTGAGGTTTAGGGTTAGGGAAAGGGTTAGGGTGAGGTTTAGGGTTAGGGTTAGTGTTAGGGTTAGGGTTATGGTGAAGTTTAGGTTGAGGTTTAGGGTTAGGGTTAGGGTTAGGATTAGGGTTACAGTGAGGGTGAGTGTGTGGATTAGGGTTAGGCTTAGTCTTAGCCTTAGGATTAGGCTTAGGGAAATAGTGGGGATGAGGATTAGCTTTTGAGTGATGGTTAGGGTATGGTTAGGTTGAGAGTTATGATGAGGGTTAGGGTTAGGATTAGTGTTAGGGTGAGGGCAAGGATGAGGGTGATGTTTTGGGTTAGGGTAAGGGTTAGTCTTAGGTTTAGGCTGATGCTGAAGGGGAGGTGAGTGTTAGGATTAGGGTGATGGTTAGGTTTACAGTTTGGGTGAGGGTTAGAATGAGGATTAGGGTTAGGGCGAGGGTTAGGGTGATGGGGACAGTAAGGGTAAAGGAGAGGGTTAGGCTGAAGGTGAGTGTTATGGTAATGGTGAAGGTTAGGGTTAGATTGAGGGTTAGGGTTATGGTTAGGGTGAGGGTGAGGGTTAGATTGAGGATTAGTGTAGGGTTAGTGTGAGGTTTCGGGTGAGGATGAAGGTTAGGGTTAGGCTGAGGGCTAGGGTGAGGGTGAGGTTTAGGGTTAGGGTTAGGGTGAGGTTTATGTTTAGTTTGATGTTTAGGGTCAGTGTGAGGGTTAGTTTTAGGGTTAGGGTTAGTGTTAGGTTGAGGGTTAGTTGTAGGGTGAGGGTTAAGGTTAGGGTGAGGTTTATGGTTAGGGTGAGGGAGAGGGTAAGGTTTAGGGTTATTGTTAGGATAAGGGTTAGGGTTATGTTTTCGGTGACTGTGAGTGTGAGTGTTAGGGTTAGGGTTAGGGTGAGGTTTAGGTTTAAGGTTAGGTTAGGATTAGAGTTAGAGCTAGGGTGAGGCTAAGGTTTAGGGTTAGAATTAGGGTTATTGTTAGGTTTATGGTTAAGGTGAGGTTTAGGGTTAGGGTTATTTTTAGGCTTAGGCTTAGGCTTAGGCTGAGCATGAGGGTGAGGGTAGGGTTAGGATGAGGGTTAGGGTTAGATTAATCCTTAGAGTTAGGGCAAGGTTGATGGTTAGGGTTAGGGTTAAGGTGAGTTTTACTTTTAGGGTGATGGTTAGGGTTAGTGTGAGGATTAGTGTTAGGGTTAAGGTTAGTTTTAGGGTGAACGTAAGTGTTAGGGTGAGGTTTAGGTTTAGGTGAGGTTTAGGGTTAGAGTTAGGGTTACGGTGAGGGTGAGGGTTAGGGTTAGTATTTGGGTTAGGGTTAGGGTGAGGTTTAGGGTGGGAGTGAGTTTTAGGGTTAGGGTTAGGATTAGGATTAGGGTTAAGGTGAGGGTGAGTGTGAGGGTTAGGTTTAGAGTGAGGGTTAGGGTGAGGGTTATTTTTAGGGTTAGTGTTAGGGTTAGGGTTGGTGTTAGGGAGAGGCTTAGTGTTAGGCGGAAGGTGAGGGTGAGGGTGAGGTTTAGGGTTAGGTTGCGGGTGAGGTTTAGGTTTAGTGTTAGTGTTAGGGTGAGGATTAGTGTGAGGGTTAGGGTTAGGGTGAGTGTTACTTTTAGGGTTAGGGTGAGGGTGAGTGTGAGGGTAAGGGTTAGTCTTAGGCTTAGGCTTAGGCTTAGTCCAAGCATAAAGGTGAGGGTGAGGGTTAGGGTTAGGGTTAGGGTTATTGTTAGGATTAGGGTTAGGTTTAAAGTTACTGTGAGGGTGAGGGTGAGGGTTAGGGTTAGGGTGAGTTTTAGTGTTTGAGTTAGGGTTATTGTTAAGGTTAGGGTTAGGATGGGGGTTAGGGTGAGGGTTAGGGTTAGGCTTCGGCTTAGGCTTATGCTTAGGCTGACCATTAGGGTGAGGGTTAGGGTGAGGGTTAGTGTGAGGGTTAAGGTTATGGTTAGGGTGAGGGTTAGGATGAGGTTTAGGGTTAGGGTTAGGCGTAGGGTTAGGATTAGGTTTAGGGTTAGGGTTAGGGTTAGATTTAGGGTTAGGCTTAGTGTTATGGTGATGGTTAGGGTTAGGGTTTGGGTTAGGGTGAGGGTGAGAGTGAGAATTAGTGTTAGGGTTAGGGTTAGGGTTAGGGTAAGGTTTGGGGTTATGGTTAGGGTTAGGCTTAATGTTAGGGTTCCAGTGAGGGTTAGGGTTAGGGTTAATGTTAGTGTTATTGTTAATGTTATGGTTAGTGTTAAGTTTGCATTGAGGGTCAGGCTGAGGGTGAGGTTCATGGTTAGGTTTAGGGTTAGGGTTAGGGTTAGGCGTAGGTTTAAGGTGAGGGTTTGGGTTAGGATTAGAGTTATGGTGATGGTGATGGTGAGGGTTAGGGTTAGGGTGAGGGTTGGGGTTAGGGTTAGAGTGAGTGTTAGGTTGAGGGTTAGGATTAGACTTAGGGTTAGACTATGGGCTAGGGTGAGGGTGAGGGTTAGGGTGAGGGTTAGGGTGAGGGATAGATTTAGGGTTAGTGTAAGGGTGAGTGTTGGGGTTAGAGATAGTCTTAGTGTTAGGCGAAGGGTGAGGGTGAGGGTTAGGGTTAGGGTGCAGGTGATTTTTAGGCTCAGTGTTAGCATTAGGGTGTTCGTTAGTGTGAGGGTTAGGGATAGGGTGTGTGTTACTGTTAGGGTTAGGGTGAGGGTGAGTGTGAGGGTAAGGGTTAGTCTTAGGCTTAGGCTTAGGTTTAGGCCGAGCCTAAGGTGAGGGTGAGGGTTAGGGTTAGGGTGAGGGTTAGGCTTAGGGTGAGGGTTATGTACAGGGTGAGGGTTAGGGTTAAGGTTATTGTTAGGATTAGGGTTAGGTTTAAATTTACTGTGAGGGTGAGGGTTAGGGTTAGTTTTAGTGTGAGGTTTAAGTTTAGGGAAAGGGTTAGAATTAGGGTTAGGGTAAGGGTGAGGTTTAGGGTTAGTCTTAGTCTTAGGCTTAGGCGGAGCTTGAAGGTGAGGTTTAGGGTTAGGGTTAGTGTGAGGGTTAGGGTTAGGGTTAGGGTGACGGTTAGGATGAGGTTTAGGGTTAGGTTTAGGTTTAAGTTTAAGGTTATGATTAGGTTTAGGGTTAGGGTTAGGGTTAGGGTGAGGTTTAGGGTTAGTGTTAGGGTTAGGGTAAGGTTTAGAGTTAAAGGAAGGGTCAGGGTTACATTGAGTGTTAGAGTTAGGGTTAGGTTTAGGTTTAGGGTTAGGGTTATTGTTAGTGTTATGGTTAGGGTTACGTTTGCGGTGAGGGTAAGGCTGAGGGTGAGGTTCATGGTTAGGTTTAGGTTTAGGGTTAATATTAGGGTTAGGGTTAGGGTTAGAGTTAGAGTTAGGGTGAGGGTGAGGGTGAGGTTTAGGGTTAGAGTTAGGGTTAGTGTTAGGTTTATGGTTAGGGTGAAGGTTAGGGTTAGGGTTATGGTTAGGCTTAGGCTTAGGCTTAGGCGGAGGATGAGGGTGAGGGTTAAGGTTAGGGTTAGGGTGAGGGGTAGGATGAGATTTAGGGTTAAGGTTGAGGTTAGGGTTTGGTTTAGGGTTAGGATTAGGGTTAGAGTTAGGTTTAGGGTTAAGGTTAGGGTTAGGGTGAGGGTTAGGATTAGGGATTGGGTTAGGGTGAGGGTGAGGGTAAGGATTAGGTTTAGGGTTACGGTTAGTTTTAGGATTAGAATTAGGGTTAAGGTGAGGTTGAGTTTGAGGATTAGGGTTAGGGTTAGGCTTAGGATTAGAGTTAGGGTGAGGGTGAGGGTTAGGGTTAGGGTGTAGGTTTGGGTTAGGTTTAGAGTGAGCGTTATTGTGAGGGTTAGACTTTGGCTTAAGGTTAGGTTATGGACGGGTGAGGGTGAGGGTTAGTGTGTTATGATTAGGGAGATGGTTAGGATGAGGTTTAGGTTCAGGATTAGGGTTAGGGTGAGGGCTAGAGTGAGGGTGAGTGTTAGGGTTAGCATTAGGGTGAGTTTAGGGTTAGGGTTAGGGTTACATTGAGGGTGAGGGTTAGGGTTAGGGTTAGGGTGAGGGTTAGGATGTGGATGAGGGTTAGGGTGAGGGTAAGGGTGAGGGGGACAGTAAGGGTAAAGGTGAGGGTTAGGCTGAGGGTGAGTTTTATGGTAATGGTGAAGGTTAGGGTTAGGGTGAGGGTTAGGGTGCGGGTTAGGTTTAGGGTTAGGGTGAGGGGGAGGGTTAGATTGAGGATTAGTGTTAGGTTTAGTGTGAGGTTTAGGGTGAGGATGAGGATTAGGGTTAGGGTGAGGGCTAGGGTGAGGGTGAGGTTTAGGGTTAGGTTTAGGGTGAGGTTTAGGGATAGTTTGATGTTTAGGGTCAGTGTGAGGATTAGTTTTAGGGTTAGGGTTATTGTTAGGTTGAGGGTTAGTGGTAGGGTGAGGGTTATGGATAGGGTGAGGGTTAGGTTAAGGGTTACGGTTATTGTTAGGATTAGAATTAGGGTTACATTTTCGATGACTGTGAGAGTGAGGGTTAGGGTTAGGGTGAGGTTTAGGTTTAGGTTTAGGCTTAGAGTTAGAGTTAGGGTGAGGGTGAGGTTTAGGGTTAGAGTTAGGGTTAGTGATAGGTTTATGGTTACGATGAAGGTTAGGATTAGGGTTATGGTTAGGCTTAGGCTTAGGCTTCGGCCGAGCATGAGGGTGAGGGTTAGGGTTAGGTTTAGTGTGAGGGTTAGGGTTATTGTTAGGCTGAGGGTTAGGATGAGATTTAGTGTTAAGGTTACGGTTAGGGTTAGGTTTAGGGTTAGGATTAGGGTTAGGGTTTGGTTTAGTGTTAAGGTTAGAGTTAGGGTGAGGGTTAGGGTTACGGTTGGGGTTAGGGATAGGCTTAGTATTAGGCAGAGGGTGAGGGTCAGGGTGAGGTTTAGGGTTAGGGTGACGATGAGGTTTAGGGTTAGAGTTATCATTAGGGTGAGGGTTAGTTTTAGGGTTAGGGTTAGTGTCACAGTTAGGGTTATGCTGAGGGTGAATGTGAGGGTTAGGGTTAGGATTAGACTTAGGGTGAGGGTGAGGGTTAGCATGAGTGTTAGACTTAGGCTTAGGCTTAGAATATGGGCTAGGGTGAGGATGAGGGTTAGTGTTAGGGTTAGGTTGAGGGTTAGGGTGAGAGTGAGGGTTATGTTTAGTCTTAGGTTTAGGCTTAGGGTTAGGCCGAGCATGAGTGTGAGGGAGAGGGTTAGGGTTAGGATGAGAGTTAGGTTAGGGTGAGTTTTAGGATGAGGTTTAGGTTTAGGATTAGGGTTAGGGTGAGGGCTAGAGTGAGGGTGAGGGTTAGGGTTAATGTTAGGGTGAGGTTTAGGGTTAGGGTTAGGGTTACGTTGAGGTTGAGAGTTAGGGTTAGGGTGAGGGTTAGTGTTAGGGTTAGGGTGAGGGTTAGGATTAGGTTTAGGGTTCGGGTTATTGTTAGTTTTATGGTTAGTGTTAAGTTTACATTGAGGGTGATAATGAGTGTGAGGGTTAGGTTTAGGGTTAGGGTGAGGTTTAGTGTAGGGTTAGGGTTAGGGTTAGGGTGAAGGTTTGGTTTAGGGTTAGGGTCACGGGGAGGGTGAGGGTTAGTGTTAGGGTTAGGCTGAGGTTTAGAGCTAGGCTGAGGGATAGGGTGAGGGTTAGAATGAGGTTTAGGGTTACAGTGAGGTTGAGGGTTAGGGTTAGGGTGAGGGTTAGGGTTAGGATTAGTGTTAGGGTGAGCGTGATGGTTAGGTTTAGGTTTAGGGTTAGGGTTAGGGTTAGCGTTAGGATTAGGGTTAGGATGAGGGTGAGTGTGAGGGTTAGGTTTAGGCCTAGGTTTAGGCTTAGGGTTATGCTGAGATGATGGTGGGGGTGAGGATTAGCTTTAGCGTGATGGTTAGGGTTACGGTTAGGGTGAGGTTTAGGATGAGGTTTAGGGTTAGGGTGAGGTTGATGGTAATTTTAAAGGTGAGGTTTAGGCTGAGGGTAAGGGTTAAGATAAGGTTGAGGGTTAGGTTGACGTTTAGGGTTAGGTTTAGGGTTAGGGTGAGGGTTATTGTGAGGGTTAGGTTTAGGGGTTGGGTAGGAGTAAGGGTTAGGGTGAGGGGTAGAGTTAGGGTTAGGGTTAGGTTTAGGGTCGTGGTTAAAGTTAGGGATAGGGTTAGGGTTAGATTTATGGTTAGATTGAGGGTTAGTGTGAGGGTGAGGATTAGGTTTAGGTTTAGGTTTAGGGTGAGCTTAAGGGTTAGTGTGAGGTTGAGGGTTAGGGTTAGCGTTATGGTATGGATAGGGTAGGGTGAGGGTTATGGTGAGTGTTAGTGATAGCGTTAGGCTAGGGGTTAGGGTTCGGGTTAGGGCTAGGGTGAGGATTAGGGTGAGGTTTAGGATGAGAGTTAGGGTTAGGGTAATCGTGAGTGTTAGTGTGATTGTTAGAGTGAGGGTGAGTTTTAGGGTTAGGGTTAGGGTGAAGTTGAGGTTTAGGTTTTGGGTGAGGGTGAGGGTTAGTGTTTTGGTTAGGGTTCGCCTTAGGGTGAGGGTGAGGATTACGGTTAGGGTTAGGGTTAGGTTTAGGTTTAGGATTATGGTTATGGTTAGGGTGAGGGTGAGGGTGAGGGTGAGGGTGAGGGTGAGGGTGAGGGTGAGGGTTATGTTTAGGTTTAGGATGCGAGCTAGGTTGAGGGTTACGTTTAGAATTAGAGTTAGGATGAGGGTGAGGTTTAGGGTTAGATTTAGGGTTAGTGTTAGGTTTATGGTTAGGGTGAGGGTTAGGATTAGGGTTATGGTGAGGCTTAGGCTTAGGCTGGATATGAGGGTGAGGGTTAGGGATAGGGTTATTGTGAGGGTTAGTTTTAGGGTTAGGGTGAGGGGTAGGATGAGATTTAGGGTTAGGGTTACGGTTAGGGTTAGGTTTATGGTTAGGATTAGGGTTAGGGTTAGGTTTAGGGTTATGGTTAGGTTTAGCGTGAAGGTTAGCCTTAGGGTTTGGGTTAGGGTGAGGTTGAGGGTAAGGATTAGGGTTAGGGTTAAGGTTAGGGTTAGGTTTAGGCTTAGGGTTATGGTTAGGGTTAGTATAAGGGTTAGGTTTATGGTTATGGTGAGGTTAGGGTTAGGGTTAGGGTTATTGTTAGTGCTATGTTTAGGGTTAAGTTTGCGGTGTGGGTGAGACTGAGGGTGTGGTTTATGGTTAGGGATAGGTTTAGGGTTAGGGTTAGCGTTAGGGTGAGGGTTAGTGTGAAGTTTAGGGTTAGGTTTTGGGTTACGTTTAGGGTTAGGGTTAGGGTGAGTGTGAGGTTTAGGGTTAGTCTTAGGCTTATGCTTAGGCTTAGGCCCAGCTTGAGGGTGAGGGTGAGGATTAGGGTTAGGGTGAGGTTTAGGGTTAGAGTTAAGGTTAGGGTGAGGGTTAGGTTTAGGGTTAGTGTTAGGGTTAGGGTTAAGGTGAAGTTTAGGGTGAGTGTGAGTTTTAGGGTTAGGGTTACTGTTAGGCTAAGGTTTAGACTGAGGGTGAGGATGAGGGTTAGGGTTAGGGTGAGGTTTGGGGTGAGGGTTAGGGTGAGCGTTAGGATTATTCTTAGTGTTAGGGTATGGGCTAGGGTGAGGGTGAGGGTTAGTGTCAGGGTTAGGGTGAGTGTTAGTATGAGGGTTAGGTTTAGGGTTAGTGTTAGTGTTAGGGTTTGGATTAGGGATAGGCTTAGTGTTAGGCAGAGGGTGAGGGTTAGGGTTAGTGTGAAGATGAGGTTTAGGGTTAGAGTTATCATTAGGGTGAGGTTTAGTCTTAGGGTTAGGGTTAGTGTTACAGTTAGGGTTAGTGTGAGGGTGAGTGTGAGGGTTAGGTTTAGAATTAGACTTAGATTGAGGGTGAGGGTTAGTGTGAGGGTTAGGCTTAGTCTTAGGGTTAGAATATGGTCTATGTTGAGGATGAGGTTTAGTGTTAGGGATAGGGTGAGTGTTAGGGTGAGTGTGAGGGTGAGTGTGAGGGTTAAGGTTAGCCTTAGGTTTAGGCTTAGGCTTAGGCCGAGCATGTGTGTGAGGGATAGGGTTAGGGTTAGGATGTGGGTTAGGGTTTTAGGGTTAGGGTGAGTGTTAGGATGAGGTTTAGGGTTAGGATTAGGGTTAGGGTGAGGGATAGAGTGAGGATGAGGATTAGGGTTACCGTTAAGGGTGAGGTTTAGTGTTAGGTTTATGGTTACGTTGAGGGTGAGCTTTAGGGTTAGGGTGAGGGTTAGGGTTACGGTTAGGATGAAGGTGAGGGTTAGGATTAGTTTTAGGGTTAGGGTTATTTTTAGTTTTATGGTTAGTGTTAAGTTCACAGTGAGGGTGAGGCTGAGGGTGATGGTTAGGGTTAGGGTTAGGGTTAGGCTGAGGTTTAGGGTTAGGGTGAGGGATAGGGTGAGGGTTAGGATGAGGGTTAGGGTTATGGTGAGGGTGAGGGTTAGGGTTAGGGTGAGGGTTAGTGTTTGTTTTAGGTTTAGGGTGAGGTGAGGGTTAGGTTTAGGTTTAGTTTTACGGTTAGGGTTAGAGTTAGGATTAGGGTTAGGATGAGGGTGAGTGTGAGGGTTAGGGTTAGGCTTAGGCTTAGTCTTAGGTTTAGGCTTAGGGTGAGGGTGGGGGTGAGGATTAGGGTTAGGGTGATGGTTAGGGTTACGGTTAGGGTGAGGTGTTGGATGAGGTTTAGGGTTAGGGTGAGGATGATGGTAATTGTAAAGGTGAATTTTAGGCTGAGAGTGAGGGTTAAGATAAGGCTGATTGTTAGGGTTAGGTTTACGGTTAGGGTAAGGGTTAGGGTTTGGGTTTGGGTGAGGTAGAGGGTGAGCGTGAGGTTGACGTTTAGGGTTAGGGATAGGGTTAGGGTGAGAGTTATTGTGAGGGTTAGGTTTAGGGGTTTGGTAGGCGGCGTAAGGGTTAGGGTGAGGGGTAGGGTTAAGTTTAGGGTTAGGGTTAGGGATAACGTTCAGGTGAGGGTTAATGTGAGGGTTAGGGTTAGGATTAGGGTTACATTTAGGGTTAGAGTGAGGGTGACTGTGAGGGTTAAGGTTAGTCTTAGGCTTATGCTTAGGCTTAGACCCTGCTTGAGGGTCAGTGTGAGGGTTAGTGTTAGGGTGAGGGTTAGGTTTAGGGTAATGTTTAGGGTTAGGGCGATGTTGAGGGTTAGGTTTAGGGTTAGGGCGAGTATTAAGTTTAGGGTGATGGTTTGGGTTAGTGTGTAGGTTAAGGTTAGTCTTGGTTAGGGTGAGGTTTAGGGAGAATGTGATGTTTAGGGTTAGGGTTACTGTTAGGCTTAGATTTAGGCTGAGGGTGAGGGTGAGGGTGAGGGTTAGGGTTAGGGTGAGGTTTGGGGTTAGGGTTAGATTGAGGGTATGGTGAGGATTAGGATTAGGGTTAGGTTATGGGCTAGGGTGAGGGTGAGGGTTAGGGTCAGGGTTAGGGTGAAGGTTAGTGTGAGGGTTATGTTTAGGGTTAATATCAGGGTTAGGGTTGGGGTTAGGGATAGGCTTAGTGTTAGGCGGAGGGTGAGGTTGAGGGTTAGGGTTAGGGTGAGGATTAGGTTTAGGTTTAGAGTTAGCATTAGGGTGAGGGTGAGTGTGAGGTTTAGGGTTAGGATTAGACTTAGGGTGAGGGTGAGGGTTAGGGTGAGGGTTAGGCTTAGTCTTAGGGTTAGAGTATGGGCTAGGGTGAGGTTGAGGGTTAGGGTTAGGGTTAGGGTGAGTGTTATGGTGAGTGTGAGGGTTACGGTTAGTCTTACGTTTAGGCTTAGGCTTAGGCCGAGCATGAGTGTGAGGGAGTGTGTTAGGGTTAGGATGAGGGTTAGGGTTTTAGGGATAGGGTGAGGGTTAGGATGAGGTTTAGGGTTAGGATTAGGGTTAGGGTGAGGGCTAGAGTGTGGGTGAGGGTTAGGGTTAGCATTAGGGTGAGCTTTAGGGTTAGGGTTAGGGTTACGTTAATGGTGAGGGTTAGGGTTAGGGTGAGGGTTAGGGTTGGGTTAGAGTGAGGGTGAGGGTTAGGATTAGGTTTAGGGTTAGGGTTATTGTTAGATTTATGGTTAGGGTTAAGTTTACAGTGAGGGTGAGGCTGTGGGTGAGGGTTAGGGTTAGTGTTAGGGTGAGGTTTAGGGTTAGTGTTAGGGTTAGGGTGAGGGTTTGGATTAGGGTTAGGTCACAGTGAGGGTGAGGGTTAGGGTTAGGTTTTGGCTGAGGTTTAGGGTTAGGGTGAGGGATAGGGTGAGGATTTGGATGAGGGTTAGGCTTATGGTGAGGGGGAGGGTTAGTGTTAGTTGAGGGTTAGGGTTAGGATTAGGGTTAGGGTGAGTGTGAGGTTCAGGTTTAGGTTTAGGTTTAGGGTTAGGGTTAGCGTTAGGATTAGGGTTAGGATGAGGGTGAGTGTGAGGTTTAGGGTTAGGGTTAGGCTTAGGCTTAGGGTTAGGCTGAGGGTGAGGGTGGGGATGAGGATTAGGTTTAGTGTGATGGTTAGGGTTACAGTTAGGGTGAGGTTTAGGATGAGGTTCAGGGTTAGGGTGAGGATGATGGTAATGTTAAAGATGAGGTTTAGGCTGAGGGTGAGGGTTAAGATAAGGTTGAGTGTTAGGGTTAGGTTTAGGGTTAGGGTAAGGATTAGGGTTTGGGTTTGGGTGAGGTTACGGGTGAGGCTGAGGTCGACGTTTAGGGTTAGGTTTAGGGTTAGGGTGAGGGTTATTGTAAGGGTTAGGTTTAGGGGAAGGGTAGCGGTATGGTTTAGGGTGAGGGGTAGGGTTAGGGTTAGGGTTAGCGTGGAGGTTAGAGTTAGGGATAGGGTTAAGGTTACAGTTACGGTTAGAGTGATTTTTAGTTTGAGGGTTAGGATTAGGGTTAGGTTTAGCGTAAAGTTGAGGTTTAGGGTTTGGGTGAGGGTGAGGGTTAGTGTTATGTTTAGGGTTAGCCTTAGATTGAGGGTGAGGTTTAGGATTAGGTTTAGGTTTAGGGTTAGGGTGAGTTTTATGTTTAGGGTGATGGTTTGGTTTAGTGTGAGGGTTAGTTTTCGCGATAAGGTTAGTTTTAGGGTAAATGTAAGTGTTAGGGTGAGGTTTAGGGTAAGGGTGAGGTTTAGGGTTAGAGTTAGGGTTAGGGTGAGGGTTAGGGTTAGGGTGTTAGGTTAGGGTTAGCGTGACGTTTAGGGTGGGGGTGAGTGTTAAGGTTAGGGTTAGGATTATGATTAGGTTTAATGTAAGTGTGAGTGTGAGGGTTAGGGTTAGGTTTAGGGTTTGGATTAGAGTTATGGTGAGGGTGAGGTTGAGGTTTAGGGTTAGGGTGAGGGTTGGGGTTAGGGTTAGAGTGAGGGTCAGGGTAAGTGTTAGGATTAGGCTTAGGGTTAGGGTATGGGCTAGGGTGAGGGTGAGGGTTAGGGTCAGGTTTAGAGTGAGGGTTACGATGAGGATTAGGTTTAGGGTTAGTGTTAGGGTTAGGGTTGGGGTTAGGTATAGGCTTAATGTTAGGCGGAGGGTGAGGGTGAGGGTGAGGGTTAGGGTTAGGGTTAGGGTGTGGTTTAGGTTTATTGTTAGTGTTAGAGTGAGGGCTAGTGTGAGCATTATATTTAGGTTGAGTGTTAGTTTTAGGGTTAGTGTGAGGGTGAGTGTGAGGGTAAGCGTTAGTCTTAGGCTTAGGCTTAGGCTTAGTCCAAGCCAAAGGGTGAGGGTGAGGGTTAGGGTTAGGGTGAGGGTTAGGGTTAGGGTGAGGGTTATGGACAGGGTGAGGGTTAGGGTTAGGGTTAGGGTTATTGTTAGGATTAGGGTTAGTTTTAAAGTTACTGTGAGGGTGAGGGTTAGGGTTAGGGTTAGGGTGAGGATTAGGGTTAGAGTTAGGTTTAGGGTGAGGGTTAGGGTTAGGGTTAGGGTTAGGGTTAGGCTTAGGCTTATGTTTAGGGTGAGTGTGAGTTTTAGGGTTAGGGTTAATGTTAGGCTTAGGTTTGGGCTGAGGGTGAGGGTGAGGGTGAGGGTTAGCATTAGGGTGCTGGTTGGGTTTAGGGTTAGAGTGAGTGTTTGGGTGAGGTTTAGGATTAGGCTTAGGGTTAAGCTATGGGCTAGGGTTAGGGTGAGGGTTAGGGTCAGGGTTAGGGTGAAGGTTAGTGTGAGTGATAGATTTTGGGTTAGTGTTAGGGTTACGGTTGGGGTTAGGGATAGGGTTAGTGCTAGGCGGAGGGTGAGGTTCAGGGTGAGGTTTAGGGTTAGGGTGACGATGAGGTTTAGGGTTAGAGTTATCATTAGGGTGAGTTTTAGTGTTAGGGTTAGGGTTAGTGTTACAGTTAGGGTTAGGGTGAGGGTGAGTGTGAGGGTTAGGTTAGTCTTAGGCTTATGCTTAGGCTTCGGCCCAGCTTGAGGGTGAGGGTGAGGATTAGGGTTAGGATGAGTGTTAGGGTTAGGGTAATGGTTAGGGTTAGGGCTATGTTGAGAGTTAGGGTTAGGGTTAAAGTGAGTTTTAAGTTTAGGGTGATGGTAAGGGATAGTGTGAGGGTTAGTGTTCGGGTTAAGGTTAGTTTTAGGGTGAAGGTAAGTGTTAGGGTGAGGTTTAGGGTTAGGGTGAAGTTTAGGGTTAGAGTTAGGGTTAGGGTGAGGGTTAGGGTTTGTGTTAGGGTTAGGTTTAGGGTGAGGTTTAGTGTGGGGGTGAGTGTTGGGGATAGGATTAGGATTAGGGTTAAGGTGAGGGTCAGTGTGAGGGTTAGGTTAGGGTTAGGGTTAGGATTAGATTTATGGTGAGGGTGAGGGTGAGGGTTGGGGTTAGAGTTAGAGTGAGGGTTAGGGTGAAGTTTAGGATTAGGTTTAGGGTTAGGGTATGGTCTAGGGTGAGGGTGAGGTTTAGGGTCAGGGTTCGAGTGAGGGTTAGGGTGAGGATTAGGATTGGGGTTAGTGTTAGGGTTTGGGTTGGGGTTAGGGATAGGCTTAGTGTTAGGCAGAGGGTGAGCGTGAGGCTTAGGCTTAGGGTTTGGGTGATGTTTAGGGTTAGTTTTAGTGTTAGGGTGAGGGTTAGTGTGAGGGTTAGGGTTAGGGTGAATGTTACTTTTAGGGTTAGGGTGAGGGTGAGTGTGAGGGTAAGGGTTAGATTTAGTCTTAGGCTTAGGCTTCTTCCGAGCCTAAGGGTGAGGGTGAGGGTTAGGGTTAGGGTGAAGGTTAGGGT
Source organism: Dipodomys merriami (assembly GCF_024711535.1). Classification (NCBI taxonomy): domain Eukaryota; kingdom Metazoa; phylum Chordata; class Mammalia; order Rodentia; family Heteromyidae; genus Dipodomys; species Dipodomys merriami. The sequence goes on along the minus strand of NW_027206335.1, from coordinate 2,087,207 downwards.
AAAGGTGAGGGTTATGGACAGGGTGAGGGTTAGGGTTATTTTTAGGATTAGAGTTAGGGTGAAGGTTAGGGTGAGCCTTAGGGTTAGTGTTATGTTTAGGGTGAGGATGAGGCTGAGGGTGAGGGTTCAGGTTCTCGTGAGGGTTAGGTTTTGGATGAGGGTTAGGGTTAGGGTGAGGGTTATGGTGAGGTTGAAGGTTAGGTTGAGCATGAAGGTTAGGTGTAGGGTTAGGGTGAGGTTTAGTTTTACGGTTAGTGTTAGGTACGGGATACAGGGAGGAATAGGGTTAGGGTTAGGGTGAGAGTTAAGATTACTGTGTGGATTAGGGTTATGTTTAGGGTGAGGGTACGGATGAGGTTTAGGTTTAGTGTGAGGGTGTTATAGGGTTAGGGTTAGGGTTATGGGGAGGGTTAGGGTGAGGGTTAGGGTTAGGTTTAGGGTGAAGTTTAGGGTGAGGGTTGCGGTGAGAGCTACGGTTAGGGCTAGGGTGAGGGTAAAGTTTAGAGTGAGGGTTAGAGTGAGGGTGAGGTTTAGAGTTAGGGTTAGGGTGAAGGGTAGGATGAGATTTAGGGTTTGGGTTACAGTTAGGGTTAGGTTTAGGTTTAGGGTTAGGGTTAGGGTTAGGTTTAGGGTTACTGTTAGGGTTAAGGTGAGGGTTAGGGTTACGGTTTGGTTTAGGGTGAGGGTGAGGGTAAGGATTAATGTTAGGGTTAGGGTTAGGGTTAGGGTTAGGTTTAGGGTTAGGGTTATGGTTAGGGTTAATGTTAGGTTTAGGTTTAGGGTTATGGTGAGGGTTAGGGTTAGGGTTAGGGTTATTCTTAGTGTTATGGTTAGGGTTAAGTTTGCGGTGAAGGCGAGGCTGAGGGTGAGGTTTATGGTTAGGTTTAGGATTCGTGTTAGGGTGAGGATTAGTGTGAGGGTTAGGGTTAGGGTTAGGGTTACGTTTAGGTTTAGAGTGAGGGTGAGTGTGAGGGTTAGGGTTAATCTTAGGATTATGCTTTTAGGCTTCTGCCCAGCTTGAGGATTAGTGTGAGGGTTAGGTTTAGGATGAATGTTAGGGTTAGGGTAATGGTTAGGGTTAGGGCTATGTTGAGGTTTAGGGTTAGGGTTAGGGTGAGTTTAAAGTTTAGGGTGATGGTTAGGGTTAGTGTGAGGGTTAAGGTTAGTTTAGGGTGAAGGTAAGTATTAGGGTGAGGTTTAGTGTTAGGGTGAGGTTTAGGGTTAGAGTTAAGCTTAGGGTGAGGGTTAGGGTTAGGGTTAGTGTTAGGGGTAGGTTTAGGGTGAGGTTTAGGGTGGGGGTGAGTGTTAGGGTTAGGATTAGGATTAGGGTTAAGGTGAGGGTGAGTGTGAGGTTTAGGGTTAAGGTTAGGTTTATGATTAGAGTTATGTTGAGGGTGAGGGTGAGGGTTAGGGTTAGCGTGAGGTTTGGGGTTAGGGTTAGAGTGAGGGTTAGGGTGAAGTTTAGGATTAGGTTTAGGGTTAATCTATGGGCTAGGTTGAGGGTGAGGTTTAGGGTCAGGGTTCGAGTGAGGGTTAGGGTGAGGGTTAGGATTGGGGTTAGTGTTACGGTTAGGGTTGGGTTTAGGGATAGGCTTAGTGTTAGGCGGAGGGTGAGGGTGAGGGTTAGGGTTAGGGTTTCGGTGAGGTTTAGGGTTAGTGTTAGTGTTACGGTGAGGGTTCGTGTGAGGGTAAGGGTTAGGGTGAATGTTACTTTTAGGGTTAGGATGAGGGTGAGTGTGCGGGTAAGGGTTAGTCTTAGTCTTAGGCTTAGGCTTAGTCTGAGCCTGAGGGTGAGGGTGAGGGTTAGGGTTAGGGTGAGGGTTAGGGTGAGGGTGAGGGTTATGGACAGGGTTAGGGTGAGGGTTATGGACAGGGTGAGGGGTAGGGTTATTTTTAGGGTTAGGGTTAGGGTGAGGTTTAGGGTGAGGGTTAGGGTTAGGCTTAGGCTTAGGCTTAGGCATATGCTTTGGCCGAGCATGAGGGTGAGGGTTAGGGTTAGGTTTAGTTTGAGGGTTTGGGTTAGGGTGAGGGTTCCGATGAGGTTTAGGGTTAGGGTTAGTTGTAGGGTTAGGGTAAGGTTTAGGTTTACGTTTAGGGTTAGGGTTAGGTTTAGGGTTTGAGTTAGGGTTATGGTGAGGGTTAGGGTTAGGGTTTGGTTTAGGGTGAGGTTGAGGGTGAGAATTAGGGTTAGGGTTAGGGTAAGGTTTAGAGTTACGGTTAAGATTAGGGTTAAGGGTAGGGTTACAGTGATGGTTAGGGTTATGATTAGGGTTAGTGTTAGGTTTATTGCTAGTGTTATGGTTAGGGTTAAGTTTGCAGTGAGGGTGAGGTAAGTTTGCTGAGAGTGAAGTTTATGGTTAGGTTTAGGGTTAGGGTTAGTGTTGGGGATAGGATTAGAGTTATGCTGAGGGTGAGGGTGAGGGTTATGGTTAGGGTGAGGGTTGGGATTAGGGTTAGAGTGAGGTTTAGGGTGAGGGTTAGGATTAGGCTTAGGGTTAGGGTATGGGCTAGGGTGAGGGTGAGGGTTAGGGTGAGGTTTAGTGTGAGGGTTAGGTTTCGGGTTAGTATTAGGGTTAAGGTTGGGGTTAGTGATAGTTTTAGTGTTAGGGGGAGGGTGAGGGTTAGGGTGAGGGTTAGGGTTAAGGTGAGTATTACTGTTAGCGTTATGGTGAGGTGAGTGGGAGGGTAAGGGTTAGTCTTAGGCTTATGCTTAGGTTTAGGCCGAGCCTAAGGGTGAGAGTGAGGGTTCGGGTTAGGGTGAGGCTTAGGGTTAGGGTGAGGATTATGGACAGGTTGAGTGTTAGGGTTAGGGTTAAGGTTATTGGTAAGATTAGGATTAGGTTTAAAGTTACTGTGAGGGTGAGAGTTAGGGTTAGGGTTAAGGTGAGGTTTAGGTTTAGGGATAGGGTTAGAGTTAGGGTTAGGGTAAGGGTGAGGTTGAGGGTTAGAATTAGGGTTATTGTTAGGTTTAGGGTTAGGGTGTGGGTTATGATGAGGGTTAGGGTTAGGGTTAGGGTTAGCCTTAGTCCGAGCATGAGGGTGAGGGTTAGGGTTAGGGTTAGTGTGAGGGTTAGGGTTAGGGGTAGAGTGAGGTTTAGGATGAGGTTTAGGGTTAGGGTTAGGTTTAGGTTTATGGTTAGGTTTAGGGTAGGTTTAGGGTTATGGTTAGGGTTAGGGTGAGGGTTAGGGTTAGGGTTTGTGTTAGGGTGAGGGTGAGGGTGATGATTAGGCTTAGGGTTAGTGTTAAGGTTAGGGTAAGGTTTAGGGTTATGGTTAGTGTTAGGGTTAGGTTTACAGTGAGGGTTAGGGTTAGGGTTAGGTTTAGGGTTATTGTTATTTTTATGGTTAGGGTTAAGTTTGTGTTGAGGGTGAGGCTGAGGGTGAGGTTTATGGTTAGGTTTATGGTTAGGGTTAGTGTTAGAGTTAGTGTTAGGGTGATGTTTACGGTGAGGGTTAGGGTTAGGGTTAGGATTAGGATTAGGATTAGGGTTAAGGTGAGGGTGAGTTTGAGGATTAGGGTTAGGGTTAGGCTTAGGATTAGAGTTAGGGTGAGGGTGAAGGTGAGGGTTAGGGTTAGGTTGTGGGTTTGGGTTAGGGTTAGAGTTAGGGTTAGGTTGAGTGTTAGGCCTAGGCTTGGTTTAGGGTATGGTCTAGGTTGAGGGTGAGGGTTAGGGTTAGCGTGAGGGTTAGGGTGAGAGTTAGGGTTAGGGTTAGTTTTAGGGTTCTGGTTGGGGTTAGGGTTAGGCGTAGTGTTAGGCGGAGGGTTAGGGTGAAGGTGAGGGTTAGGGTTAGGGTGATGTAGAAGTTACAGTTAGCGTTAGGATGAGGGTTAGTGTGAGGTTTAGGGTAAGGGTTAGTGTTATGGTTAGGGGTAGGGTGAAGGTGAATGTGAGGCTTAGGGTTAGTCTTAGGCTTAGGCTTAGGCTTAGGCCGAGCATAAGTGTGAGGGTGAGTATTAGGGTGTTAGGATTAGGGTGAGACTGAGGGTGAGGTTTACAGTTAAGATTAGGGTTAGGTTGAGGGCTGGAGTGAGGGTGAGAGTTAGTGTTAGCATTAGGATGAGGTTAGGGTTAGGGTTAGGTTTAGGATTAGGTTGAAGTATAGGATGAGGGTTAGGGTTAATATTACGATTACGGTTAGGTTAAGGGTTATTGTGAGTATTCGGGTTAGGTTGAGGGTTAGGGTGAGGGTGAGGGTTAGGGTTAGGGTTAGACTGAAGGTGAGGGTGAGGTTTAGGGTTAGTGTTTGGGTTAGAGTGAGAATGAGGGTTAGGGTGAGGAGTACGTTTAGGGCTAGAGTGAGGGTGAGGGTTAGGTTTAGCTTTAGGGTTAGGGTTAGGGTTAGGCTGAGGATGAGGGTGAGGTTTAGGGTTAAGGTTAGGGTGAGGGTGAGGGTGAGGTTTACGGTTTGCATGTTTGTTAGGCTGAGGTTGAGGGTGAGAGTGAGTGGTAGGGTTGGGGTTAGGGTGAGGATTAGGGTTAGTGTGATTTTTAAGATGTGGTGACTGTAACGGTTAGGGTGATGATTAGGGTGAAGTTAGGGTTATGGTTAGTGTTAGGGTTAGGTTTAGGGTTAGGGTTAGGGTTAGGGATAGGTTTATGGTTAGGGTTAGTTTGTGGGTAAGTGTTAGAGTGAGGGTTAGGATCATGGTTAGGGTTAGTTTGAGGGTTAGAGTCAGGGTTATGGTTATGTTGAGGGTAAGGATTAGGGTGAGGTTTAGGGTGAGGGTTAGGGTTAGGGTTAGGATGAGGGTTAGGGGTAGTGTGAGGGTTAGAGTTAGGGTTAGGTTTAGGTTGAGGGTAAGGCTTAGGGTTATTTTTAGGGTTACGGTGAGGGTTAGTGTGAGGGTTATTGTTTGGTTTAGCGTAAGTTTTATGGTGAGGTCTAATGTGAGGTTGAGGGTTTTGTTGAGGGTGACGGTGAGGGTGAGCGTTTCGGTTAGGTAAGGGTTAAGATTAGGGTTAGGGTGAGGATTAGGGGGAGGGTCAGGGATAGGATGAAGTTTAGGGTTAGAGTGATGGTTAGGGTTAGTGTGAGGTTTAGGGTTAGGGTTAGGATTATGGTGAGGATTAGGGTTCGGGTTTGCATTAGGGTTACGGTGAGGGATAGGGTGTTTTTGACGGTTAGGTGTAGGTTTAGAGTTATTTTTAGGGTGAGGGTTAGGGTTAGGGTTAGGGTTAGGATGATGGTTAGGGTAAGGGGTAGGGTTAGTTTTAGGGTGAATGTTAGGATTAGGGTGACGGTTAGAGTAAGGGTAAGGGTTAGGGTTAGGGTGAGGTTAAGGATTAGGGTGAGGGTGAGTGTTAGTGTTAGGTTTAGGATGATGGTGAGGGTGAGAATTAGGGTTAGGGTAATGGTTAGCTTTAGGGTTAGTTTGAGGTTTAGGTTGAGGTTTTGGTTTAGGGTGACCGTTCGGTTTAGGCTGAGTGTTAGGTTTAGTGTTAGGGTGAGGGTTAGGGTTAGTGTGATGTTTAGGGTGAGGGTGAGGCTGAGGGTGAGGGTGAGGGTTTTCGTGAGGATTAGGGTTAGGGTGAGGGTGATGGTGAGGTTGAAGTTTAGGTTGAGCATGAGGGGTAGGGTTAGGGTTAGGGTGAGGTTTAGGTTTTGGGTTAGTGTTAGGTGAGTGTTACAGGGAGGGATAGGGTTAGGGTGAGAGTTAGGATTACTGTGTGGGTTAGGGTTATGGTTAGGGTGAGGGTAAGGATTAGGGTTAGAATTAGTGTGAGGGTGAGGATTAGGGTTAGGGTTAGGGTTATGGTGAGGGTTAGGGTGAGGGTTAGGGTTAGGTTTAGGGTTAAGTTTAGGGTGAGTGTTTCGGTGAGGGTTAGGTTTAGGGCAAGGGTGAGGGGAAGGTTGAAAGTGAGGGTTAGAATGAGGGTGAGGGATAGGGTTAGGATTATTGTGAGGGATAGGGTGAGGGTTAGTGTTAGGGTGAAGGTGAGGGTTAGGATTAGGGTTTTGGTTAGTGTTAGGGTTAGTGTGAGGGTTAGGGTGAGGGTGATGGTTAGGGTTTTAAGGTTAGTGGTGAGGGTGAGGGTTAGGGTTAGGTTTAGGATTAGGGATAAGGAGAAGATTAGTGTTATGATTTGGGTGAGGGTTAGGCTGAGGGATAGGGTTAGGGTTAGATTTAGTGTGAGGATTCGGGTTAGGGTTAGGGTTAGGGTTAAGGTGAGGTTAAGGGTTAGGTTGAGGGTTAGGGTGAGGGTGAAATTTAGGGTTAGTATTAGTGATAGGGTGAGGGTTAGGGTGTGGGTAAGGGTTTGGGTAAGGGTTAGGGTGAGGGTGAGAGTGAGGTTTAGGGTTAGGGTTTTTGTTAGGCTGAGGTTGAGGGTGAGGGTGAGTGTTAGGTTTGGGGTGAGGGTGAGGGTTAGGGTTAGTGTGATTGTTAGGGTGAGGGTGACTGAAACGGTTAGGGTGATGATTAGGGTGAAGTGAGGGTTAGGGTTAGGGATAGGGTTAGGGTGAGGCTGAGGGTTAGGTTTCACGTGAGGGTTAGGGTTACGTTTAGGTTTAGGATGAGGGTTAGGGTTGGTGAGAAGGTTAGGGTGAGGGTGAGGGTTAAGATTAGCGTCAGGGTTAGAATGAGGTTTAGGGTTAGGCTTAGGTTAGGCTGAGGGTGAGTGTGAGGGGGAGGGTTAGGGTTGGTGTTAGTGTTAGGGTTAGGGTTAGGTTGAGGCTGAGGGTTAGGTTGTGGGTAAGTGTTAGAGTGAGGGTTAGAATGAGGGTGAGGTTAGGGTTAGGTTTAGGGTGAGGTTTAGGGTGAGGGTAAGTGTTCGGGTGAGGGTTAGGGTGAGGATGAGTGTTAGGGTTAGGTTTAGGATTAGGGGTAGGGTGAGGGTTAGAGTTAGGGTGAGGGTTACTGTGAGGGTTTTTGTTAGTGTTAGGGTTAGGTCTAGGGTGAGGTTTAGGGTGAGCGTGAGGGTTAGTATTAGGTTAAGTGTTACAGTTTGGGTGAGGGTTAGGGTGAGGGTTAAGGTTAGGGTTAGAGTAAATATTAGGGTGAGGGTTAGGATGAGAGATAGTGTGACGGTTAGGGTCAGGGTAAGAGTTCGGGTGAGGCTTAGGGTTAGGTTGAGGGTTAGTGTTAGGGTTAAGATGCGGTTTAGTGTGATGGTGAGGATTAGGGTTTGGGTTAGGGTTAGGATGAGGTTAGGGTGAGGGTTTTGGTTAGTGTTAGGGTTAGGGTTAGGGTGTGGGTTAGGTTGAGGGTGAGGGTTAGTGTTAGGGTAGAGGTTAGGGTAACGGTGAGGGTTATGGTTAGATGGAGGGTTAGAGTGAGGGCTAGGGTGAGGGTGAGGATGAGGGTTAGGGTTAGGGTGAGAATTGGGTTTAGGGATAGTGTTAGGGTTAGGGTAAAATTTACAGTGAGGGTTAGGGTGATGGTGAGGGTTAGGTTTAGTGTGATTGTTAGGGTGAGGGTGACTGTAACGGTTAGGGTGATGATTAGGGTGAAGTGAGGTTTAGGGTTAGGGATAGGGTTAGGGTGAGGGTTTGGGTTAGGCTGAGGGTTAGGTTTCACGTGAGGGTTAGTGTTAGGTTTAGGTTTAGGATGAGGGTTAGGGTTGGTGAGAGGGTTAGGGTGAGGGTGAGGGTTAGGATTAGCGTTACAGTTAGGATGAGGGTGAGGGTTAGGGTTAGGTTAGGCTGAGGGTGAGGGTGAGGGTGAGGGTTAGAGTTGGTGTTAGTGTTAGTGTTAGTGTTAGTGTTAGGGTGAGGGTTACGCTGAGGGTTAGATTGTGGGTAAGTGTTAGAATGAGGGTTAGAATGAGGGTGAGGTTAGGGTTAGGGTGAGGGTAAGGCTTAGTGTGAGGGTTAGGGTGAGGGTGAGGGTTAGGGTGAGGCTGAGGGTGAGGTTGAGGATTAGGATTAGGGTTAGGGTGAGGGTGAGGGTGTGGGTGAGGGTTAGGGTTAGGCTGAGGGTGAGTTTGAGGGTGAAGATGAGGGTTAGGTTTAGGTTTAAGGTGAGGGTTAGGGTTAGTGTGAGGGTTAGGGTGAGCGGGAGGGTTAGAGTTATGGTTTGGGTGAGTGTTAGTGTGAGGGTTAGTGTTAGTGTTAGGGTTAGGGTTAGAGTTAGGTTTAGGGTTAGGTTTAGGGTTAGGGTTAGGGTTAGGGTTAGGTTGTGGGTAAGTGTTAGAGTGAGGGTTAGGATGAGGTTTAGGGTTAGTTTGAGGGTTAGATTTAGGGTTAGGGTTAGGGTGAGGGTAAGGTTTAGGGTGAGGTTTAGGGTGAGGGTGAGGGTTAGGGTTAGGATGAGGGTTAGCTTTAGTGTGAGGGTTAGAGTTAGGGTTAGGGTTAAGGTGAGGGTAAGGCTTAGCGTTAGGTTTAGGGTGACGGTGAGGGTTAGTGTGAGGGTTATTGTTAGGTTTAAGGTAAGGTTTATGGTGAGGTCTAATGTGAGGTTGAGAGTTAGGGTGAGGGTGAGGTTGAGGGTGTGGGTTTCGGTTAGGTAAGGGTTAAGATTAGGGTTAGGGTGAGAATTAGTGGGAGGGTCAGGTATAGGATGAAGTTTAGGGTTAGAGTGATGGTTAGGGTTAGTGTGAGGTTTAGGGTTAGGGTTAGGGTTAGGGTGAGGTTTAGGATTCGGGTTTGCATTAGGGTTAGGGTGAGGGTTAGGGAGCTTTTGAGGGTTAGGGGTAGGGTTAGGGTTAGTGTTAAGGTGAGGGTTAGGGTTATGGTTGGGTTAGGATGAGGGTTAGGGTAAGGGGTAGCATTAGGATTAGGGTGAATGTTAGGATTAGGGTGATGGTTAGAGTAAGGGTAAGGGTTAGGGTTAGGGTGAGGTTAAGGATTAGGGTTAGGGTGAGGATTAGTGTTAAGTTTAGGGTGATGGTGAGGGTGAGGTTTAGGGTTAGAGTCAGGGTGAAGCTGAGGGTGAGGGTTAGGATTAGGGTAATGGTTAGCGCTAGGTTTAGTTTGAGGATTAGGGTGAGGTTTTGGGTTAGGGTCACTGTTCGTTTTAGGCTGAGTATTAGGTTTAGGGTTAGGGTGAGGGTTAGGGTTAGTGTGATGTTTAGGGTGAGGGTGAGGCTGAGGGTGATGGTTCGGGTATTCGTGAGAGTTAGGGTTTTGGTGAGGGTTAGGGTTAGGGTGAGGGTGATGGTGAGGTTGAAGTTTAGGGTGAGCATGAGGGGTAGGGTTAGGGTTAGGGTGAGGTTTAGGTTTAGGGTTAGTGTTAGGTGAGGGTTACAGGAAGGGATAGGGTTAGGGTTAAGGTGAGATTTAGGATTACTGTGTGGGTTAGGGTTATGGTTAGGGTTAGGGTAAGGATTAGGGTTAGGTTTAGTGTGAGGGTGAGTATTATGTTTAGTGTTAGGATTATGGGGAGGTTTAGGGTGAGGGTTAGGGTTAGGTTTAGGGTTAAGTTTAGGGTGAGGATTTCGGTGAGGGTTAGGATTAGGGCTAGGTTGAGGTTAAGGTTTAAAATAAGGGTTAGAGTGAGGGTGAGGTTTAGGGTTAGGGTTAGTGTGAGGGACAGGGTGAGGGTTAGGGTTAGGGTGAGGGTGAGGGTTAGGATGAGAGTTTTGGTTAGTGTTAGTGTTAGTGTGAGGGTTAGGGTGAGGGTGATGTTTAGGGTTAGGGTTAGTATTAGGGTGGGGTCTATGGTGAGGGTGAGGGTTAGGGTAAGGTTTAGGGTTAGGGATAAGGAGAGGATTAGTGTTATGATTTGGGTGAGGGTTAGGCTGAGAGTTAGGGTTAGGGTTTAGTGTGAGGATTCGGTTTAGGGTTAGGTTTAGGGTTAACATGAGGATAAGGGTTAGGGTGAGGTTTAGGTTTTGGGTTTGAATTAGGGTTAGGGTGAGGGTTAGGGTGTTTTTGAGGGTTAGGGGTAGGGTTAAGGTTCGTGTTAGGGTGAGGGTTCGGGTTCGGGTTAGGGTTAGGATGAGGGTTAGGGTAAGGGTTAGCGTTAGGATTAGGATGTATGTTAGGATTAGGGTGATGGTTAGAATAAGGGTAAGGGTTAGGGTTAGGGTGAGTTTAAGGATTAGGGTGAGGGTGAGGGTTAGTGTTAAGTTTAGGGTGATGGTGAGGGTGACGGTGAGGGTTAGGGTGAGGGTGAGGCTGAGGGTGAGGGTTAGGGTGAGGGTAATGGTTAGCGTTAGGGTTAGTTTGAGGATTAGGGTGAGGTTTTGGGTTAGGGTGACCGTTCGGTTTATGCTAGGTGTTAGGTTTAGGGTTAGGGTGAGGGTTAGGGTTAGTGTGATGTTTAGGATGAGGGTGAGGCTGAGAGTGAGGGTTCGGGTTCTCGTGAGGGTTAGGGTTTGGGTGAGTGTTAGGGTTAGGGTGAGGGTGATTGTGAGGTTGAAGGTTAGGTTGAGCATGAGGGGTAGGGTTAGGGTTAGGGTGAGGTTTAGTTTTAGGGTTAGTGTTAGGTGAGGGTTACAGGGAGAGATAGGGTTAGAGTTAGGGTGAGAGTTAGGATAACTGTGTGGGTTAGGGTTATGGTTAGGGTGAGGGTAAGGGTTAGGGTTAGGTTTAGTGTGAAGGTGAGGATTAGGGTTTGGGTTAGGGTTATGGGGAGGGTTAGGGTGAGGGTTAGGGTTAGGTTTAGGGTTAAGTTTAGGGTGAGGGTTATGGTGAGGGTTACGGTTAGGGCTAGGGTTTAGCGTGAGGGTTAGAGTGAGGGTGAGGGTTAGGGTTAGGGTTAGGGTGAGGGATAGTGTGAGGGTTAGGGTTAGGTTTAGAGTCAGGGTTAGGGTGAGGGTAAGTGTTTGGGTGAGGTTTAGGGTGAGGATGGGTGTTAGGGTTAGGTTTAGGGTTAGGGGTAGGGTGAGGGTTGGACTTAGGGTGAGGGTTACTTTGAGGGTTTTGGTTAGTATTAGGGTTAGGTCTAGGGTGGGGCTTAGGGTGAGTGTGAGGGTTAGTGTTAGGGTAAGTGTTACAGTTTGGGTGAGGGTTAGTGTGAGGGTTAGGGTTAGAGTAAGTATTAGGGTGAGGGTTAGGATGAGAGATAGCATAAGGGTTAGGGTGAGGGTAAGAGTTCGGGTGAGGGTTAGGGTTAGGTTGAGGGATAGTGTTAGGGTTAAGATGAGGTTTAGTGTGAGGGTGAGGATTAGGGTTAGGGTTAGTGTTAGGGTGAGGTTAGGGTGAGTGTTTTGGTTAGTGTTAGGGTTAGGGTTAGGGTGTGGGTTAGGGTGAGGGTGAGGGTTAATGTTAGGGTAAGGTTTAGGGTTAAGTGAGGTTTGGGGTTAGATTGAGGGTTAGAGTGAGGGCTAGGTTGAGGGTGAGGGTGAGGTTAGGGTTAGGGTGAGAATTGGGGTTAGGGATAGGGTTAGGATTAGGATAAAATTTACAGTGAAGGTTAGGGTGAGGGTTAGGGTGAATGTTAGGGTTAGGGGTAAGGTGAGGGATAGGTTAAGTGTGATGTTTAGGGTTAGGTTTAGTGTTAGGGATAACGTGAGGGTAAGGGTTAGTGTGAGGGTTAGGGTGAGGGTGAGGGTTAAGATAAGTGTGAGGTTTATGGTGAGGGTTAGTGTTAGGGGTAGGTTTAGGGTTAGGTTGAGGTTTAGTGTGAGGGTTAGGGTTAATGTTAGGGTTAGGGCTAGGTTGAGGGTTAGGGTTAGGATTAGGGTGAGGATTAGAGTGAGGGTGAGGGTTAGGATAAGGGTTAGGCTTAGGGTGAGTGTGACGGTTAGGGTTAGGCTTAGGGATATTGTGAGGTTTAAGGTTAGGTTTAGGTTTAGGTTTAGGGAAAAGTTTATGGTGAGGATTAGGGTTAGGTTTAGGGTTAGGGTTAGGGTGAATGTTAAGGTTAGGGGAAGGCTGAGGGATAGGTTTTTTGTGAGGTTTAGGGTCAGGATTAGAGTTAGGATTAAGGTCAGGGTAAGTGTTAGGATGAGGCCTAGGGTGAGGGTGAGGGTTAGGGTTAGCATTAGTGTTAGGGTGAGGGTTATGCTGAGGGTTAGGGTTAGGTTTAGGCTTAGGGGTTGGGATAGGTTGATGGTGAGGGTTAGAGTTAATTTTAGGGTTAGGTTGAGAGTTAGGGTGAAGTTTAGGGATGGGGTTAGGGTGAGGGTTAGGGTGAGGGTTAGTGTGAGGGTTAGAGTTAGAGTTAGGGTTAGGTTTAGGGTGAGGGTAAGTGTTAAGGTGAGTGTTATTGTGAGGGTGATGAATAGGGTTAGCATAAGGTTTAGGGTGAGGATGAGGTTTAGGATTAGCATTAGGGTTAGGGGAAAGTTTAGGGTGAGTATTAGGGTTAGTGTTAAGGTGAGGGTGAGTGTGAGGGTTAGGGTGAGAGTGAGAGATAGCGTTAGGGTTAGGGATAGAGTGAGGGTTAGGGTGAGGGCTAGGGTGAGGGTGAGGGTTAGGGTGTGGGTGAGGTTGAGGGTGAGGTTTTCGCTTACGTAATTTTTAGGGTTAGGATTAGGGTTAGGGTTAGGTTTAGGGTTAGTGTGAGGGTCAATATTAGGGTTAGGGATAGGATGAGTATTAGCGTGAGGGTTTGGTTAGGGTTTGGGTGAGGGTTAGGATTAGTGTGTGGGTTAGGGTAAGGGTTAGACTTAGGGTTGGGGTGAGGGTAGGTGTTAGGGTGAGTTTTAGGGTGAGGGTGAGGATTAGGGTTAGTGTTAGGGTTAGGGTGTGAGTTAGGGTGAGGGTTGGGGTTAGGGATAGGGTGAATGTTAGGGTTAGGGTTAGGGTTAGGGTGTGGGTGAGTGTGAGTGTGAGGGTTAGGGTTAGGGTTAGAGTTAGAGTGAGGGTTAGGGTTAGGATTATGGTTAAGGTAGGGTTAGGTTGAGGATGAGGGTGAGGTTGAGAATGAGGATTTGGGTGAGGGTTAGGTTTAGAGTTAGGGATAGGATGAGGATTAGGGTAAGGGGTAGGGTTAGGTTTAGGGTGAGGGTTAGGGATAGTGTGAGGTTTAGGTTAAGGGTTAGGTTTAGAGTTAGGAGGAGGTTAAGGGTTAGGGTGAGAGTTAGGGTGAGGGTAAGGGTTACGTTTAGGGTTAGGGTTGGAGTGAGGGTTAGTGTGAGGGTTATAGGGTTAGGGTTAGGGTGACGGTTAGGGTGAGGTTAGGGTTAGGGATGGGGTGAGGGTTAGGGTGAGTGTAAGAGTTCAGGTGAGGGATAGGGTGAGGGTGAGGGTTAGGGTTAGGGTTAGGGTGAGGGGTAGGGTGAGGGGTAGGATTAGCGTTAGGGTTAGGGTGAGGTTTAGGCTGAGGGTTTTCTTTCGTGGTATGGTTAGGTTTAGGGTGAGGGTTAGGTTGAGGGTGTGGGTTTGGGTTAGGGTAAGTGTTAGGGTTAGGTTGAGGGTTGGGGTTAGGTTGAGGGTTATGGTGAGGGCTAGAGTGAGGGTGAGGGTTAGGTTTAGTGTTAGGGATAAGGTTTAGGGTTAGGGTAAGGGTTAAGCTGAGGGTTAGGGTGAGGGTTAGGGTTAGGGTAGGGAGAATGATAGGTTTAGTGTTAGAGTGAGATATAGGTTTAGTGTGAGTGGTAGGGTCAGGTTTAGGGTTTGAGTTAAGGTGAGGGTAAATGTTAGGATGAGGGTTAGGGTGAGGGTGAGGGTTAGGGTGAGCATTAGGGTTAGGGTCAGAGTTAGGTTTAGCTTTAGGTTTTGGGTGAGTGTTAGGGTTAGTGTGAGTGTTAGAGTGAGGTTGAGGGTAAGGGTTAAGGTGAGGGTTAGGTTGAGGTTGAGAGATAGGGTATGGGTGAGCTTTAGGGTGAGGGTTATGGTTAGGGTTAGGGTTAGGATTAGGTTGAGGGATAGGGTGAGGGTTAGCGTTAATATTAGGGTTAAGGTCAGTGTTAGGGTGAGGGTTAGGGTTAGGGTTAGGGTTAGGATGAGGGTTAGGGTAAGGGGTGGGGTTAGGGTTAGGGTGAATGTTAGGATTAGGGTGACGGTTAGGGTAAGGGTAAGGGTTAGGGTTAGGGTGAGGATAAGGATTAGGGTGAGGGTGAGCATTAGTGTTAGGTTTAGGGTGATGGTGAGGGTGAGGGTTAATGTTAGGGTGAGAGTGAGGCTGATGTTGAGGGTTAGGGTTAGTGTAATGGTTAGCGTTAGGGTTAATTTGATGTTTAGGGTGAGTTTTTGGGTTAGGGTGACCTTTAGGTTTAGGCTGAGTGTTAGGTTTAGGGTTAGGGTGAGGGTTAGGGTTAGTGTGATGTTTAGGGTGAGGGTGAGGCTGAGGGTGAGGGTTTGCGTTCAGGTGAGGGTTGGGGTTAAGGTGAGGGTTAGGGTTAGGGTGAGGGTGATGGTGAGGTTGAAGGTTAGGTTGAGCATGAGGGTTAGGGTTAGGGTTAGGGTGAGGTTTAGTTTTAGGGTTAGTGTTAGGTGAGTGTTACAGCGAGGGATAGGGTTAGGGTTAGGGTGAGAGTTAGAATTACTGTGTGGGTTAGGGTTATGGTTAGGGTGAGGTTAAGGATTAAGGTTAGGTTTAGGTTGAGGGTGAGGATTAGGGTTAGGGTTAGGGTTATGGGGAGGGTTAGGGTGACGGTTAAGTTTAGGTTTAGGCTAAAGTTTAGGGTGAGGGTTATGGTGACGGTTAGGGTCATGGCTAGGGTGAGGGTAAGGTTTAGCGTGAGGGTTAGAGTGAGGGTGAGGGTTAGGGTTAGGGTTAGGATGAGGGATAGTGTAGGGTTAGGGTTAGGTTTAGGGTGAGGGTTAGGGTGAGGTTAAGTGTTCTGATGAGGGTTACGGTGAGAATGAGTGTTAGGGTTAGGTTTAGGGTTAGGGGTAGGGTGAGGGTTAGAGTTAGTGTGAGGGTTAATGTCAGGGTTTTGGTAAGTTTTAGGTTTAGGTCTAGGGTGAGGTTTAGGGTGAGGGTGAGGGTTAGAGTTAGGGTAAGTGTTACGGTTTGGGTGAGGGTTAGGGTGAGGGTTAGGGTTAGGGTGAGGTTTAGGATAAGGATTAGTGTGAGGGTTAGGAGGAGAGATAGGTTGAGGGTTAAGGTTAGTGTGAGGGTTAGGATTAGAGTTAGGGTGAGGGTAAAGTTTAGGGTGAGGTTTAGGGTGAGGGTGATTGTTACGGATAGCTTTAGGTTTAGGGTGAGGGTGAGGTTTCGGTTTTGCATTAGGTTTAGGTTGAGGGTTATGGTGAGGATTAGGTTCACGTTTAGGGTAAGGGTGAGTGTTAGGGTTAGCGTTATGATGAGTGTAAGTGTTAGGGTGAGGTTTAGGGTTAGGTTTAGCTTCAGGGTTAGGGTGAGGGTTAGGGTTATGCTTAAGGTTATGGTGAGGGTGAAGGTGAGGGTTTGGGTTAGGGTGAGGGTGAGGGTGAGGGTTAGGGTTAGCCTTAGGTTGAGGGTGAGGGTTGGAGTTAATGTGAAGTATAGGTGAGGGTGCGGGTAAGGGTTAATGTGAGGGTGAGTGTGAAGATTAGGTTTGGCGTTAGGGGTAGATGTAGGGTTAGTGTGAGGTTTAGGGTTAGTATTAGGGTTAGCGTTAGGATTAGGCTGAGGGTGAGGGTGAGGTTGAGGGTGAAGGTGAGTTTAGGGTTAGGGTTAGGGTTAGAGTTATGGTTAGGTTGAGCGCTGGGATAATGGTGAGGGTTAGGTTTAGCGTTACGTTTAGGGCGAGGGTTGAGTGTTATGGTTAGGGTTAATGTGAGGGTGAGGGTTAAGGTTAGGTTGAGGGTTAGGTTTAGGGTGATGTTTAGGGTGAGGGTGAAGGTGAGTGTGAGGGTTCGGGTGAGGGTTAGGGTTAGGGTGAGGGTTATTGTTAGGTTTAGGGATAGGGTGAGTGTAAGGGTTACGAAGACAGTTATGGTGAGGGTGAGGGTTAGGGTTAGGGTTAGGGTTAGGGTAAGGGTTAGGGTAAGGGTTAGGGTAAGGGTTAGGGTTAGGTTAGGGTGAGTGTTAGGGTGAGGTTTAGGGTGAAGCTTAGGGTTAGTTTTAGGGTTTGGGTTAGGGTGAGGGTTAGGGTGAGGGGAAGGTGTAGGGAGTAGGTTAGAGAGAGGGTAAGGGATAGGGTTATGGTGAGGTTAAGGGTTAGGCTGAGGCTTAGGTTGAGAGTGAGCATTTGTGTTAGCAACAGGGTTGGGTTGATGGTGAGGGTTAGCGTTAGGCTGAGGGGTAGTTTTAGGGTTAGGGTGAGGGTTAGGGTTAGGGTTTGGGTGAGGGTGAGGTTAAGGGTCAGATTGAGGTTGAGGGACAGGGTTAGGGTTAGCCTTAGGGTGAGGGTGAGGGTTAGGCTTAGGGTTAGGGTGAGTGTGAGTCTGAGGGTTAGGTTTAGGATTAGGGTTTGGGTTAGGCTGAGGTTGAGGGTATTAGTTAGGGTGAGGGCTAGGGTTAGGGGTAGAGTTAGGGTTAGGGTTAGCTTTAGGGTTAGTATTAGGGTTAGGGTTAGGATTGGGCTGAGGGTTAGGGTGAGGGTGAGGGTGAAGTTGAGGTTTAGGGTTAGGGTTAGGGTTAGAGTTAGGACTAGTTTGAGTGCTAGGATGTGGGTAAAGATTAGGGTTAGCATTAGGGTTATGGTGAGGCTTAGGGTGAGGGTTGAGTGTTACATTTATGGTTTGGGTGAGGGTGAGGTGTAGGTTTACTGTAAGGGTGAGGGTTAGGGTTAGGATGGGGGTTAGAATTACAGTGAGGGTGAAGGTGAGGGTGAAGGTTAGGATTAAGGTTAGGGTTAGGGATAGGATGAGGGTGAGAGTGAGGGTTTGGGTGTTTTTGAGGGTTAGGGATATGGTTAGGGTGAGTGGTAGGGTGAGAGTTAGGGTTAGGGTTAGGGTTAGGATGAGGGTTAGGGTAAGGTGTAGGGTTAGGGTTAGGCTGAATGTTAGGATTAGGGTGAAGGTTATGGTAAGGGTAATGTTTAGGGTTAGGGTGAGGTTAAGGATTAGAGTGAGGGTTAGGGTTAGGGTTAGTGTTAGGATTAGGGTGAGGGTTAGCGTGGGGCTTAGAATTATGGGTAGGGTTAGGGTTAGTGTTAGGTTTAGGGTTAGTGAGAGGGTTAGGTTGAGGGTGAGGGTTCGGGTTCAGATGAGGTTTCGGGTGAGGGTGAGTGTTAGGGTGTGGGTTAGGGTTCGGTTTAGGGTGAGGGTTAGGGTGACTGTGAGTGTTAGGGTGAGGGTGAAGGTTAGGATAAGTTTTGGGGTGAGGATTAGGCTTAGGCTGAGGGTTAAGGTGAGGTTTAGGGTTAGAGTTAGGGTTAGTGTAAGGGATAGAGTTAGGGTGAAGGTTAGGGTTAGGGTTAGAATTAGGGTTAGGGTGAGGGATAGGGTGAGGGTTAGGGTGAGGGATAGCGTTAGGGTTAGGGTGAGGGTTAGGGTTAGGTTTAGGGTGAGGTTTAGGTTTAGGGTGAGCTCTGTGGTGATGGTTAGGGTTAGAATGAATGTGAGGGTGAGCTTGAGGGTTTCGGTTAGGTAAGGATTAGGGTTAGGCTTAGGGTGAGGATTAGGGTGAGGGTGAGGTTTAGGTTGAGGGTTAGGGTTAGGGTCAGGCTGAGGGTTAGGGTGAGGGTTAGTGTTCGGTTGAGCATGAGGTTTCAGGTGAGGTTGAAGGTTCGGGTGTGGGCTTGGGTTAAGTTTAGGGTGAGGGTTAGGGTGACGGTAAGTGTTAGGATTAGGTTTAGGGTGAGGATTAGATTTAGGGTGAGGATTAGGGTCAGGTGTAGGTTTAGGGTTAGGGAGAGGGTTAGGGTTAGGGTGAACGTTAGGGTTAGTTTGAGGGTTAGGGTGAAGATGAGTTTGAGGTTGAGGGTTAGGCTGAGGGTGATAGTGACGGTGAGGTTTAGGGTTAGGATTCGGGTTAGCGTTAGGGTGAGGGTTAGGGTTAGGGATAGGGTGAGGGCGAGGGTGAGGGTGAGGTTTAGGGTTAGGGTGAGGGTGAGGGTTAGGTTGAGGGGTAGGGTTAGGGATAGCATAAGGGTTAGGGTTAGGGTGAGGTTTAGGGTTAGTTTTAGGGTTAGGTTGAGGGTGATGGTGAGGGTTAGGGTTAGGGTTAGGGTGAGGGTTAGTGTGAGTGTTAGGTTTAGGGTTAGGGTAAGGTTTAGGTTTAGGTTGAGGGTTAGTTTTAGGTTTAGGGTTAGATTGAGGGTAATGCTGAGGGTTAAGGTTAGAGTTAGTGTGAGATTAAGTGTTAGGG
The DNA here is from genome assembly GCF_024711535.1 of Dipodomys merriami. Taxonomy (NCBI): domain Eukaryota; kingdom Metazoa; phylum Chordata; class Mammalia; order Rodentia; family Heteromyidae; genus Dipodomys; species Dipodomys merriami. Next base: position 2,069,194 of record NW_027206335.1, on the reverse strand, counting down.
TGAGGATTATGGTGAGGGTTAGTGTTAAACATAAGGTTTAGGGTGAGGGTTTGGTGTACGGTTAGGGTTAGGTTTAGCGTAAGGGTTAGGGTTAGGGTAAGGGTTAGGGTTAGGATTAGGGTTAGGGTTAGGTTTAGGTTGAGGTTTAGGCCTAGGGTTAGCGTTAGGTTAAGGGTTAGGGTTAAGTTTAAGGTTAGGTTAAGGTTAGGGTTAGCGTGAGGGTTAGGGTTAGGGTGATATTTAGGGTGATGGTGAGTGTTAGGGTGAGGGGGAGGTTGAGGGTGAGGGTTTGTGTGAGGTTGAGGGTGAGTGGGAGTGTGACGGTGAGGGTTAGGTTTATGGTTTGGTTTAGGGTGAGGATTAGGTGAGGGTGAGGGTTAGGTTTAGGTTGAGGGTTCGGGTTAAGGTTTGGGTTAGGGTTAGGGTGAAGGTAAGGGTGAGAGGTAGGGTTAGGGTTAGGATGAGGGTTAGGCTTACTGTGAGGGTTACGGTTAGTGTTTGGGTTAGTGTGAGGATAAGGATTAGGGTGAGGGTTAGGTTGAGACTGAGGTTTATGGTTAGCATTAGGGTTAGGGTCAAGGTTAGATTGGGGATTAGGGTGAGGGTTAGCATTAGGGTTAGGGTTAGGGTTAGGTTGAGTGTTAGGGTTAGGGTGCATGTTAGGGTTAGGGTTAGAGTGAGGGTGAGGGTCAGGGTTAAGGTTAGGATTAGGTTTAGTGTTAGGGTGAGGCTGAGGGTGAGGGTGAGGGTGAGGGTTAATGTTATGGTTAGGTTTAGGATGAGGGCTAGGGTGAGGGTGATGTTTTTGTTTGGGAAAGTTCTGGGTTAGGTTTAGGGTGAGGATTAGGGTGGGGGTGAGGTTTAAGGTGAGGGTTAGGGTTAGGGTGATGTTTAGTGTGAGGGTGAAGGTGAGAGTGAGGATTTGGGTGAGGGTTAGGGTTAGGGTGAGGATTAGGGTTAGGGTTACGGTTAGGGTTAGTGTGTGGGTAAGGGTTATGATGACAGTTAGGGTGAGGGTGAGTGTTAGGGTTAAGTTTAGGCTTAGGGTGAGGGTTAGGGTGAGGGTTAGGGTTAGGGTGAGGGTTAGCGTGAAGTTTAGGGTTTGGGTTAGGTTTTGGGTTAGGGTGAGGGTTAGGGTGAGGAGAAGGTGTAGGGTGAGTGTTAGGGAGAGGGTGAGGGATCGGGTTATGTTGAGGGTAAGGGTTAGGCTGAGGCTTAGGTTGAGAATGAGCATTTGTGTTAGCACAGGGTTGGGTTGAGGGTGAGGGTTAGGTTTAGGCTGAGGGGTAGTTTTAGGGTTAGGGTGAGGGTTAGGGTTAGGGTTAGGGTGAGGTTAAGGGTTAGGGTGTGGGTGAGGGTGAGGGTTATGTTTAGACAGGTTGAGGGTGAGTGTTTGGGTTAGGGTTAGTGTGAGTGTGAGTGTGAGGGTTAGGTTTAGGATTAGGGTTAGGGTTAGGATTAGCTGAGGTTGAGGGTATGAGTGAGGGTGATGGCTAGGGTTAGGGGTAGAGGTAGGGTTAATGTTAGGTTTAGGGTTAGTATTAGGTTTAGGGTTAGGATTAGACCGAGGATGTGGGTGAGGCTGAGGGTGAAGTTTAGGTTTAGGTTTAGGGTTAGGGTTAGAGTTAGGGTTAGGTTGAGCGCTAGGATGAGGGTGAGGGTTAGGATTAGCATTAGGGTTAGGTTGAGGCTTAGGGTGAGGGTTGAGTGTTAAGTTTACGGTTAGGGTGAAGGTGAGGGTTAGGTTTAGTGTGAGGGTGAGGGTCTGGGTTAGGATTAGGGTTAGGGTTAAATTTAGGGTGAGGGTGATGGTGAGGGTTAGAATTAGGATTAGGATTAGGGTTAGAGTTAGGTGAGAGTGAGGGTGAGGTTTAGGTTTTGGGTTAGAATTTGGGTGAGGATGAGGGTTAGGATTAGGATTAGGGTTAGGGATAGGGTGAGGGTGAGGGTCAGGCTTAGGGTTAGGATTAGTGTTAGGGTTAGTGTGAGGATCAGGGTTAGGATGAAGGTTAGGGTGAGGGTGAGAAGGAGGGTGAGGATTAGGGTTAGCTTTAGAGTTAGGGTTAGGGTGAGGGTTAGGGTGAGGTTTAGGGTTAGGGTGAGGGTTAGGGTTAGGGTTAGGTCTAGGCTGAGGGTTAGGTATAGGGTAAGGGTTAGGGTTACGTTGAGGGTTAGGGTTAGGGTTAGTGTTAGGGTGAGGGTGAGGGTGAGGGTTAGGTTTAGGATTCGATTTAGGGTTAGTGTAAGGTTTAGAGTTAGGGTGAAGGGTAGGGTTAGGGTTAGGATTAGGGTTAGGATAATGGTTAGGGTGAGGTTTAGGTTTAGGTTTAGGGTAAGTTTGAAGGTTAGGGTTAGGTTTATTTTGAGGTTCAGGTTTAGGGTGAGCGCTACGGTGAGGATGAGGGTTAGGGTGAGTATGAGGGTGAGGTTGAGGGTTTCGGTTAGGTAAGGGTTACGGTTAGGGTTAGGGTGAGGATTAGGGTGATGGTGAGGTTTAGGTTGAGGGTTAGGGTTAGGGTGAGGGTTACGGTGAGGATAAGGGTTAAGGTGATTACTCGCGTTTGGGTTCGGGTGAGGGTACGGGTGAGGTTGAGTGTTCGTGTGTGGTTTAGAATTAGGTTTAGGGTGAGAGATAGGGTGACATTGAGGGTTAGGGACAGGGTTAGGGTTAGGATTAGCGTTAGGGTGAGGGTGAGGTTAAGGGTGAGGGGTAGGGTTAGGTTTAGGGAGAAGGTTAGGGTTAGGGTGAGGGTTTGGGTTAGTTTGAGGGTTAGGGTGACGGTGAGTTTGAGGTTGAGGGTTAGGGTGAGGGTGATGGTGACGGTGAGGGTTAGTGTTAGGGTTAGGATTCGGATTAGGGTTAGGCTGAGGTTTAGGGTTATGTTTAGGGTTAGGGTGAGGGTGAGGCTTAGTGTTAGGTTTCAGGTGAGGTTTAGGTTTAGGGTGAAGGCTACGGTGAGGGTTAGAGTGAGTTTGAGGCTGAGATGGAGAGTTAGGGTTAGGGTGAATATTAGGGTTAGGGTTAGGGTGAGGGTTAGGGTTAGGGTGATGTTTAGGGTGAGGGTGAGAGTTAGGGTGAGGGTGAAGGTGAGAGTGAGCGTTCGGGTGAGGGTTAGTGTTATGGTGAGGCTTAGGGTTAGGGTTAGGTTTAGGGTGAGAGTGAGGGTAAGGTTGAGGCTGACAGTTAGGGTGAGGGTGAGGTTTAGGTTAGGTTAAGGTTTAGGGTTATGGTGAGGTTTAGGGTTAGGGTTAGGGTGAGGTATAGGGTGTAGGTAGTTAGGGTTAGGCTTTGGGGTAGGGGGAGGTTAGGGTGAGGGGAAGGGGTAGGGTGAGCTTTAGGGAGAGGGTGAGGAACAGGGTTATGCTGATGCTAAGGGTTAGGCTGAGACATAGGTTGAGAGTGAGCACTTGTGTTAACATCAGTGTTGTGTTGAGGGTGAGGGTTAGGGTTAGGCTTAGGGGTAGTTTTAGGCTTAGGGTTTGGGTTAAGGTGAGGTTAACGGTTAGGGTGAGGGTGAGGGTGAGGGTTATGGTTAGCCTTAGGGTAAGAGTGAAGGTTAGGTTTAGATTTAGGGTGAGTGTGAGCGTGAGGGTTACGTTTAGGATTAGGGTTAGGGTTAGGGTTAGTCTGAGGTTGAGGGTATGAGTGAGCATGAGGGCTAGGGTTAGGGGTAGAGTTAGGGTTAGTGGTAGGTTTAGGGTTAGTATTAGGGTTAGGGTTAGGATTAAGCTGAGGGTGAGGGTGAGGGTGAAGTTGTGGTTTAGGTTTAGGGTTAGGGTTAGAGTTAGGGTTAGGTTGAGTGCTAGGATGAGGGTGAGGGTTAGGGTTAGCGTTAGGGTTAGGGTGAGGCTTAGGGTGAGGGTTGAGTGTTAGGGACAGCGTTAGGGTGAGGGTGAGGGTTAGGGTTAGGGTGAGGGTGAAGGTTAGGGTTAGGTTGGGGGTTAGAGTTACAGTGAGGGTGAGGGTGAGAGTGAAGGGTAGCATTAGTGTTAGGGTTAGGGATAGGATCAGTGTGAGGGTGAGGGTGAGGGTGTTTTAGAGGGTTAGGGATAGGGTTAGGGTTAGTGTTAGTGTGAGGGTTAGGGTTATGGTTAGGATGAGGGTTAGGGTAAGGTGTAGGTTTAGGGTTAGGCTGTATGTTAGGATTAGGGTGAGGGTTATGGTAAGGGTAAGGGTTAGGTTTAGGGTGAGGTTAAGGATTAGGGTGAGGGTGAGGGTTAGGGTTAGTGTTAGGGTTAGGGTGGGGTTTAGAGTTATGGTTAGGTTTAGGGTGAGAATTAGGGTTAGGGTTAGTGTGAGGCTTAGGTTGAGGGTTCGGGTTAGGGTGTGGGTTCAGGTTAGGGTTCGGTTTAGGGTGAGGTTTAGGGTGACAGTGAGGTTTAGGGTGAGGGTGAGGGTTAGGATAAGGTTTTGGGTGAGTTTTAGGGTTAGGGTGAAGATTAGCGTGAGGGGTAGGCTTCAGGTTAGGGAGAGGGTTAGGGTTTGTTTGAGGGTTAGGATTAGGGTTAGAGTTAGGTTTAGTATGAGGATAAAGGTTAGGGTGAGGGTAAGGTGAGGGTTAGGGTTAGGGTTAGGGTTAAGGTTAGGGTTAGAGTTAGGTTTAGGGTAAGTGTTAGGGTTAGGGTGAGGGTTAGGTTTAAGGTTAGCGTTAGGGTTAGGGTTAGGGTTAGGGTTAGGTTTAGGGTGAGGGTCAGGGTTAGGGTTTGGGTGAGGGTGAGGTTTAGTGTGAGGGTTAGGTTTAGGGTTCGGTTAGGCTGAGGGTGAGGGTTAGGGTTAGGTTTAGGTTTAGGGTAAGGGTTAGGGTTAGGGTGAGGGTTATGTTTAGGGTTAGGGTTAGGTTGAGGCTGAGGCTGAGGGTTAGGGTTAGTGTGAGGATAAGGTTTAGGCTGAGGATTAAGTTGAGGTTGAGGTTTAGGGTTAGCATTATTGTTAGGGTGAGGATTAGGGTTAGCGTTAGGGTAAGGGTTAGGGTTAGGGTTTGGGTAAGGGTTAGGTTTAGGCTTAGGGTTTGGTTTAGGGTTAGGATGAGTGTTAGGCTTAGGTATAGGGTTAGGGTGACGGTTAGGCTTAGGGTTAGGTTTAGGGTTAGGGTGAGTGTGAGGCTTAGGGATAGGGTTAGGGTGAGGGTTAGGTTTAGGGTTAGGGTTAGGGTTAGGTTGATTTTTGTGGTGTCAGTGAGGGTTAGGATGAGGGTGAGGATGAGCATGAGGTTTAGGGTAAGGCTGAGGGTTAGTGTGAGGGTGACGGTTAGGGTTAGGTTTAGGGTGAGGTTAAGGGTTAGGGTTAGGATTAGGGTTAGTGTAAGCGTTAGGCTGAGGGTGAGGGTGAGGTTGAGTGTGAGTGTGAGGGTTAGTATGAGGGTTAGGGTTCGACTGAGAGTTAGGGTGAGGGTGAGGGTGAGTTTGAGGGTTAGGGTTAGGGTGAGGTTTAGGGTGAGTTTTAGGGTTAATGTTAGGGTTAGAGTTAGGGTGAAGTTAAGGGTTATAGTGAGAGTTATTGTGAGGGTGAGGGTTAGGGTTAGGGTGAGGGTAAGGGTTAAGGTGAAGGTTAGGGTGAGTTTTTGGGTTCAGGTTAGCTTTATGGATAGGTTGATGGTGAGGGTTAGGGTCATGGTTAGGTTTAGGGTGAGGGATAGGGTTAGTGTATGGGTTAGGGTGTTTGGGTGAGGGTTAGGTTTAGGTTTAGGGTTAGGCTGAGAGTTAGGATGAGGGCAAGGTTTAGGGTGATATTTAGGGTGAGGTTGAGTCTTAGGGTTAGCATTAGTCTTAGTGTGATGGTTAGGGTTAGGTATAGCATTAGGGTTAGTGTTAGGATTAGGGTGAGGTTTAGGATTAGGGTTAAGGTGAGGGTGAGGTTTAGGGTTAGTATTAGGTTTGCGGTTAGGATTAGAGTGAGGGTGAGGGTGATGTTTAGGTTTAGGATTAGGTTTAGGGTTAGGGTGAGGCTGAGGTTGAGGATGAGGTTGATGGTGAGGGTTAGGATTAGGGTTAGACAGGGTGAGTGCTAGGGTGAGGGCGAGGGTTAGGGTGAGGGTTAGGGTGAGGTTGGGGTTTTAGGTTAGGAAAGGGTTAGGGTTAGGTTTAGGGTGAGGATTAGGCTGAGGGTGAGGTTGAATTTGAGGGTTAGGTTAAGGTGAGGGTTAGGGTTATGCTGAGGGTTAGAGTTAGGATTAGGGTTAGGGTTAGACTGAGGGTGAGAGTGAGAGTGAGGGTGAGGGTTAGGGTGTAGGTGAGGATAGGGTTATGGTGAGGGTTAGGTTTACTGTGAGGGTTAGGGTTAGGGTTAGGGTGACGGTAAGGGTTAGGGTGAGGGTTAGGGTGACGGTGAAGTTTAGGGTTAGCATTAGGTTTAGCCTTAGTGTTAGGATGAGTGTTAGGGTTAGGGTTAGGGTTAGGGTGAAGGTGAGGGTGAAGGTTAGTGTTAGGGTGAGGTTTAGGGTTAGGGTTAGGGTGAGGGTGAGGGTTAGGGTGAGGGTAAGTGTGAGGGTGAGGGTTAGGGTTAGGCTGAGGGTTAGGGTTAGCATTAGGGTGAGGGTGAGGGTGAGTTACGGTGAAGTTTTGGATTAAGGTTAAGGATATGGTGAGGATTAGGGTTAGGGTTAGGTTGAGGGTGAGGGTTAGGGTGAGGCGTAACATTAGAATTTGGGTGAGGGTTAGGTTTAGTGTGAGGGTTATCGTTAGGTTTAGGGTGACGGTAATGGTTAGGGTCACGGTTAAGATAGTGTGAGGTAAGGTGAGGGTTAGAATTAGGGTGATGGTTAGAGATAGGTTTAGGGTTAGGGTGAGGGTTAGGGTTAGGGTTAGGATTAGAGTTAGGGTGAGGGTAAGGCTTAGGGTGAGGGTTAGGGTGAGGGTTCGGATGAGGTTTAGCGTTAGGGTGAGGGTTAGGATTAGGGTTAGTGTGAGCGTTAGGGTTAGGGTGATGTTTTGGGTGAGGTTGAGGATTAATGTGAGGGTGAGCTTGAGGGTGAGGGTTAGGGTGCGGGTGGGGGTGAGGGTGAGTGTGAGGGCTAGGGTTAGGTTTGGGTGATGGTGAGGGTTAGGGTTAGGATTAGGGTTAGTGTTAGGGTAAGGCTGAGGGGGAAGGGGCGGTTGAGTGTGAGGTTTAGGCATAGGGTTAGGGTTAGGGTGAGGGTTACTGTTAGGTTTAGGGTTAGTATAAGTGTTAGGCTGAGGGTAAGGGTTACGGTTAGTGTGAATGTTAGGTTTAGTGTTAGGGTTTGGGTTAGGTTGAGGGTAAAGGTTAGGGTGAAGGTTAGGGAGAGTGTGAGGGTTAGTGTTATGGTGAGGGTTCGGGTGAGGGTTAGGGTTAGGGTTATGGTTAGGGTTAGCGTGAGGGTTAGAGTGAAGGTTAGGTTTAGGTTTAGGGTGAAGGTGAGGGTTAGGGTGAGGGTGAGGCTTAGGTTTAGAATGAGGGTTAGGGTTAGGGTTCAGGTTCGGGTTAGAGTTATGGTTAGGTTTAGTGTGAGGATCAGGGTGAGGGTTAAGGGGAGGGTTAGGGTTAAGGTTAGGGATAGGGTGAGGATTATGGTTAGGTATACAGTGAGGGTTAGGCTGAGGAGTAGGGTTAGGTTTAGGGTGAGGGTTAGTTTTAGTGTGAGGATGAGGGGTAGGGTTAGGGTGAGGGTAAGTGTTTGGTTGAGGGTTAGGGAGAGGTTTAGGGTGAGTTTTAGGGTTAGGGTTTGGGTTAGGTTTAGGGTTAGGGTAATTGTTAGAGTTAGATTTAGCGTTAGGGTGAGGGTGATGGTTAGGGTTAGCGTGAGGGTTACTGTTAGGGTGAGGGTGGGATTGAAGGTTAGGTTTAGGATTAGAGTTAGGGTTAGCATAATGTTTAGGGGGATGGGGAGCTTGAAGTTGAGGGTTAGGGTTAGGTTTAGGGTTAGGGTGAGGGCTAGGTTGAGGGTGAGTTTTAGGGTGAAGGTGAGGGTGAAGGTTTCGTTTAGGTAAGTTTTAGGGTTAGGGTGAGGATTAGGGTGAGGGTGAGGGTCAAGCTGAAGTTAGGTTTAGGGTGAGGGTTTGGGTTAGGGTTAGGGTGAGGGTTAGGGTTAGGGTGATGGTTTGGGTCAGGGTGAGGGTTAGAGTAACGGTGAGGGCTAGGGTGAGGGTGAGGGTGAGGTTGACGTTTAGTGTTAGGGTTAGGTTTAGGGTGAGTGTGAGTGTGAGAGTTAGGATTAGGAATAGGGTTAGGGTTAGGGTTAGGCTGAGGGTGAGGGTCAGGGTGAGGGTGAAGTTTAATTTTAGTGTTAGGATTAGGGTTAGGGTGAGGGTCAGTTTTAGTGTGAGTGTAAGGGTGAAAGTTAGGGTTAGTGTCAGGGTTAGGGGGACGGTTAGGGTTTGGGTGATGTTTAGGGTGAGGGTGAGGTTTAGGGTGAAGATGAGGGTTCGGTTGAGGGTGATGTTAGGGTGAGGGGTCGGGTTAGGGTGTGGGTGAGGATTAGGTTTAATGTGAAGATTAGCATTAGGTTTAGGGTTAGTGTGACGGTGAGGGTGAGGGTAGGGTAAGGGTTAGGTTGAGGGTTAGGTTTAGGGTTAGGGTTAGGGTGATGGTTAGGGTTAGGGGTAATGTTAGGGTTAGGGTGAAGTGTAGGTTGATTGTGAGGGTTAGGGTTAGGGGTAGGGTCAGGTTGAGGGTTAGGTTTAGGGTTAGCGTTAGGGTGAAGTTGAGGGTTAGGGTAAGAGTTTGGTTAGGGTGAGTTTGAGGGTGAAGTTTAGGTTTAGGATTAGGATTAGGGTTAGGGTTAGGGTGAGTGTTAGGGTGAGGGTGATGGTGAGGGTGAGGGTTAGTGAGGGTGAGGGTTAAAGTTAGGGTGAGGATTAATTTTAGGCTTAGTGTTAATGTTATGGAGAGGGTAAGGGTTAAGGTGAAGTTTAGTGTGAGGATGAGGGTTAGGGTTAGTGTTAGGGTTACTGTGAGGGTTAGGGTGAGGTTTAGGGTTATTGTTAGTGTTAGGGTGAGGATGAGGTATAGGATGAGTTTTAGGGTTAGGGTGAGGGTTAGGGATAGTGTTAGGTTAGGGTGAGGGTGAAGGTGAGTGTTAGGTATAGGTGTAGGTTTACAGTTTGGGTGAGTGTGAGGGTTAGGATTAGGGATAGGGTTGTGGTTAGGATGAGGGTTAGGCTGAGGGTTAGAGTTAGGGTGAAGGTTAGGTTTAGGGTTAGGGTTAGGGTGAGGTATAGGGTGTGGGAAAGTGTTAGAGTGAGGGTTAGGGTGAGCGTGAGGGCTAGGGAGAGGGGGAGGGTTAGTGTTAGCATTAGGGTTAGGGTCAGCGTGTGGTTTAGGTTGAGGGTTAGGGTTAAGGTTAGGGATAGGGTGGGGATTAAGGTTAGGGTTAGGCATAGGGTGAGAGTTAGGCTGAGGAGCAGGCTTAGGTTTAGGATGAGGGTTAGGTTTCTTGTGAGGATTAGGGTTAGGGTTAGGGTGAGTTTTAGTTTTAATGTGAGGGTTAGGGTTACGGTTAGTGTGATGGTAAGGGTTAGGGTGAGGTTTAGGGTGTGGTGAGGTTTAGGGTTAGCATTAGGTTTAGGTTTAAGATTATGATGAGGGTTACATTTAGGGTGAGGGTGGGGTGAGGCTTAGGTTTAGGATGAGGGTTATGGTTAGGGTGAAAGTTAGGGTGAGTTTAAGAGTTAGGGTGAGGGTTAGCTTTATGGTTAGGTTTGGTGTGAGGGTTAGGTTTAGGTTGAGGGTTAGGTTTAGGGTGAGGTTTAGGGTTAGGGTTAGGATGAGAGTTAGGGTTAGGTTTAGTGTTAGAGTGAGGTTGAGGGTTATGGTCAGGGATAGGTGGAGGATTAGGTTGAGGGTTAGGGTTAGGGTAAGTGTTAGGGTTACGTTTAGGCTGAGGGTGAGGGAGAAAGTAAGGGTGAGGGTTAGGGTTAGGGTTAGGGTGAGGGGTAGTATGAGGGGTAGGGTTAGGGTTAGGGTGAGGTTTAGTGTGAGGGTTAGGGTTAGGGTTAGGTTTAGGTTTAGTGTGAGGATAAGGGTTAGGTTGAGGTTTAGTTTGAGGGTGAGGGTTAGGGTTATCGTTAGGCTTAGGGTGAGGGTTATGGTGAGGGTTAGGGGTAGGCTTAGGTGTAGGGTTAAGTTTAGGGTGAGGGTTAGGGTTAGAGTGATGTTTAGGGTGAGGGTGAGCGTTAGGATCAGGGTGAGGGTGAGGATTAGGTTGAGGTTGAGGGTGAGGGTTTCAGTTAGGGTTAAGGTGAGGGTGAGGGTTAGAGTTAGGTGTAGGATTAGGGTTAGGTTTAGGATTGGATTTAGGGTGAGGGTTAGGTTTCGTGTGAGGGTTAGGATTAGGGTTAGGGTTAGGGTGATTTTAAGTGTTTAGGTGAGGGTTAGGATGACGGTTAGGGTGAGTTTTAGGGTTATGGTTTGGGTTAGGTTTAGGCTTAGGATTAATTGTTAGGGTTAGGGTTAGGGTTAGCGTGATGGTGAGGGTTAGCGTTAGTGTTAGTGTTAGGGTGAGGGTGGGTTTGAAGTTAGGGTTAGCATTAGGGTTAGGGTTAGTGTAATGTTGATGGGGAAGTGGAGGTTGAGGGTGAGGGTTAGGGTTAGATTTGGGGGTAGGGTGAGGGCTTGGTTGAGGGTGAGTTTTAGGGTGATGTTGTGGGTGAGGGTATAGGTTAGGTAAGTGTTAGGGTTAGGGTGAGGATTAGGGTGAGGGTGAGGGTTAAGCTGAGGTTAGGTTTAGGGTGAGGGTTTGGGTTAGGGTTAGGGTGAGGGTTAGGATGATGGTGAGGGTCTGGATGAGGGTGAGGGTTGGGTGAGGGTGATGGTGAGGGTAAGTTTTAGGGTTAGGGTTAGGTTTAGGGTGAGTGTGAGGGTGAGAGTTAGGATTAGGAATAGGGTTAGGGTTAGGGTTAGGCTGAGGGTGAGGGTCAGGGTGACGGTAAAGTTTTGTGTTAGTGTTAGGTTTAGTGTTAGTGTGACGGTGAGTGTGAGGGGTAGGTTAGGTATAGGTTGAGGGTTACGGTTAGGTTTAGGTTTAGGGTGATGTTTAGGGAGAGTGGTAATGTTAGGGTTTTGGTGAGGTTCAGGGTGAGTGTGAGTGTTAGGGTTAGGGTTAGGTTTAGGTTGAGGGTTAGGGTTAAGGTTAGGGTTAGGGTGAGAGGATGAGGGTTAGGGTGAGAGTTAGGGTTAGGTTGAGTTTGAGGGTGAGTGTTAGGTTTAGGAGTAGGATTACTGTTAGGTTTAGGGTGAGTATTACAGTGAGGGTGAGGGTTTGCGTGAGGTTTCGGGTTAGTGTGTGGGTGAGGGTTAGGGTTACAGTGAGGATTAGTTTTAGGCTTAGGTTTAAGGTTATGGTGAGGATAAGGGTTAGGGTGATGTTTAGTGTGAGGATGAGGGTTAGGGTTAGTGTTAGGGTTAGGGTGAGAGTTAGGGTTAGGGTTAGGTTGAGGGTGAGGTATAGGGTGAGTTTTAGGGTTAGGGTGAGGGTTAGGGACAGTGTTAGGTTAGGGTGAGGGTGAGGGTGAGTGTTAAGATTAGGTTTAGGTTTAAAGTTAGGGTGAGGGTTAGGATTAGCGTTAGGGTTAGGGTTAGGATGAGGGTTAAGCTGAGGGTTAGGGATAGGGTTAGTGTGAGGCTTAGGGTTAGGGTTAGGTTTAGGGTTAGGGTAAGGGTGAGGGTTAGGGTTAGATTTAGGGTTAGCATAAATTTTAGGATGAGGGTTAGGTTTAGGGCTAGTGTGAGGGTTAGGTTTAGGGTTAGGGTAAAGATTAGGGTGAAGGTAAAGTTTAGGGTGAGGGTTAGAGTGAGAGTGAGGGTTAGGGTTAGGGGGTGGGTGAGGGTTAGGCTTAGGTTTAGGGTTAAGGTTAGTTTTCGGATGAGGGCTAGAGTGAGGGTGAGGATTAGTGTGAGGGTGAGGTGAGGGTGAGGTTTTCCTTTAGGTAAGGGTTAGGGTTAGGGTTAGGGTTAGGGTTAGGGTGAGTATGTGGTTTGGGGTTAGGGTTAGGGTGAAGGTCAGGTTGACGGTTAGTGTTAGGATGAGGGTTAGACTTAAGGTTAGGGTGAGGGTGAGGGTGAGGTTTAGGGTTAGGTTTAGTGTGAGGGTTAGGTTTACGGTGAGGGTTAGGGTTAGGGTGAGGGTTAGGGTTAGGGATACGGTGAGGGTTAGGGTTAGGGTGATGTTTAGTGTGATGGTGAGGGTTAGGGTGAGGGTGAGTGTTCTGTTGAGAATTAGGGTTAGGTTTAGGGTTAGGGATTGCATTAGTGTGAGGGTAAGTGTTGGGGTGAGAGTTAGAGTGAGGGTGAGGTTTAGGGTTAGGTTGAGTGTTAGGTTTAGGGTTAGGGTTATTGTGAGGGTGATGGTTAATGTGAGCCCTAAGTTTAGGGTTAGGGTTTGTTTGTGGGTTAGGGTGAGGATAAGGGTTAGGGTGAGATTTAGGGTGAGGGTGAGGGTTAGGGTTAGGGTGAGGGTAAGAGTTAGTGTGAGGGTTAGGCTGAGGGTTCAGGTTAGGGTTAGGGATAAGGTGAGGATTAGGGTTAGTGTGAGGGTTAGGATTAGGGTAAGTGTGAGGATAAGGGTTAGGGTGAGGGTTAGGTTGAAGGTGATGGTGAGGGTTAGGTTTATGGTTAGGGTTAGGGTGAGGGTTAGGGTTAGTGTGAGGGTTAGTGTGATGGTGAGGATCAGGGTGAGGGTGAGGGTTAGAATGAGGGTGAGGATGAGGCTTAGATTTAGGATTAGGGTTAGGTTGAGTTTTAGGGCTAGAGTTAGTGTTAGGGTTATTGTTAGTGTTAGGGGTTGGGTTAGGGTGAGGGTGAGGGTGCGGTTCTGCATTAGGGTTAGGATTCAGGTTAGGGTGATGGTGGGGTTGAGGGTTATGGTTAGGATTAGAGTTAGGGTTAGGGTAAGGCTGAGGGGGAAGGGGAGTTTGAGGGGGAGGGTTAGGGTTAGGATTAGTGTTAGGGTGAGGGCTAGCATGAGTGTGAGGGTTTTGGTGAGGGTGAGGCTGAGTGTTTAGGTTATGTAAGTGTTAGGGTTAGGGTGAGGATTAGGGTTATGGTGAGGATTAAGCTGAGGTTAGGTTTAGCATGATGGTTAGGGTTAGGGTTAGGGTGACGGTTAGGGTTAGGGTGATGTTAGGGTAAGGGTGAAGGCGAGAGTTAGAATTAGGAATAGGGTTAGTGTTAGGGTTAGGCTGAGGTGAGGGTCAGGGTGACGGTGAAGGTTAGGACTATGTTTAGGGTTAGGGTTGAGGGTAGTGTGAGGATTATGATTATGGTTATGGTTATGGTTATGGTTATGGTGAGGGTAAGGTTTAGGGTGAGGGTGAGGGTTAGGGTGAGGGTTAGGGTTAGGGTTAGGGGGAGGGTTCGGGTTAGTGTGATGTTTAAGGTGAGGGTGAGGTTTAGGGTGAGGATGAGAATTTGGGTGTGGGTGTGGGTTCAGGTGAGGTTTCGGGTTAGGGTGTGGGTGAAGATTAGGGTTAGATTGAGAGTTATCATTAGGTTTAGGTTTAGTGTGAGGGTGAGGGTGAAGGGTAGGGTTAGGGTTCGGTTGAGGGTTAGGGTTAGGTTAAGGTTTAGGGTGAGTGTTAGAGAGACGGGTAGGGTTAGGTTTAGTGTGAGGTTTAGGGTGAGTGTGAGGGTTAGGGTTAGGGTTAGGGTTAGGGTTAGGATGAGGGTTAGACTGCGGGTAAGGGTTATGGTTAGTGTGAGTGTTAGGGTTAGGGTTAGGTTTATGGTTAGGGTGAGAGTTATTGTTAGATTTAGGGTTAGCATAAGGGTTAGGCTGAGGGTTAGGGTTAGGGTTAGTCTGAGGGTTAGGTGTAGGGTTAGGGTAAGGTTTAGTGTGAGGGTAAAGTTTAGGTTGAGGGTTACGTTGAGTGTGAGGGTTAGGGTTAGGGTGAAGTTTAGGTTTAGTGTTAGGCTTAGGGTGAAGGTTAGGGTGTGGGTAAGTGTTAGGGTGAGGGTTAGGGTGAGGGTGAGGTGAGGGTTAGCATTAAGGTTAGGGTGAGGGTGAGGGTTAGGGTGACAGATTGGGTTAAGTTTAAAGATAGGGTGAGGATTAGGTTTAGGGTTAGGTTTAAGGTGAGTGTTAGGTGGAAGGGTAGGCTTAGGTTTAGGTTGAGGGTTAGGTTTAGTGTGAGGTTTAGGGTTAGGGTTAGGGTGACGGTAAGGGTTAGGGTGAGGGATCGGGTGAGGGTGAGGTTTAGGGTTAGCCTTAGGTTTATCTTTAGGGTTAGGATGAGAGTTACGGTTAGGTTTAGGGTTAGGGTGAATGTGAGGGTGAAGGTTAGTGTTAGGATTAGGGTTAGGGTTAGGGTTAGTGTGTGGGTGACGGTGAGGTTTAGGGTTAGGGTTAGTGTGAGGGTGAGAGTTAGGATTAGGAATAGTGTTAGGGTTAGGGTTAGGCTGAGGGTGAGGGTCAGGGTGAGGGAAAAGTTTAGGGTTAGAGTTAGGGTGAGGGTAAGTGTTAGGGTGAGGGTAAGGGTGAGGGTTAGGGTTAGAGTCAGGATTAAGTTGAGGGTTATTGTTTGGGTGATGGTTCGGGTGAGGGTGAGGATTAGGGTGAGGATGAGGTTTCGAGTGAGGGTGAGGGTGAGGGTGTGGGTTAGTGTGTGGCTGAGGATTAGGGTTAGGGTGAGGGTTAGAATTAGGTTTAGGGTTAGTGTGACGGTGAGAGTGAGGGGTAGGGTTAGGGTTTGGTTGAGGGTTAGGGTTAGGGTTAGGAGTAGGATAATTGTTAGGGAGAGGCGTAATGTTAGGGTTAAGGTGAGGTTTAGGGTGAGGGTGAGGGTTAGGGTTAGGTTGAGGGTTAGGGTTAGGCTTAGGGTGAGGGTTAGTGTTAGGGTGAGATTGAGGGTGAGGGTTAAGTTTAGGATTAGGACTAGGGTTAGGGTCAGGGTGAGTGTTAGTGTGAGGGTGAGGGTGAGGGTGAGAGTAAGGGTTAGTGTGTGGGTGAGGGTTAGGGTTAGGGTCAGGATTAGGTTTAAGCTTAGTGTCAAGATTATGGTGAGGTTTATTGTGAGGATGAGGATTAGGGTTAGTGTTAGTGTTAGGGTGAGGTTTAGGGTGAGGGTTATTGTTAGGGTCAGGGTTAGGGTGAGGGTGAGGTATATGGTGAGGTCAGGGTTAGGGTGAGGGTTAGGGATAGTGTGAGGTTATGGTGAGGGTGAGGGTGAGTGTTAGTTTTACGGTTAGAGTTAGGGTGAGGGTAAGGGTCAGGGTTAGGATTAGGGTTAGCATGAGGGTTAGGCTGAGGGTTAGATTTAGGGTTAGTGTGAGTGTTAGGGTTAGGGTTAGGTTTAGGGTTAGGTTTAGGTTTAGGGTGAGGGTTAGGTTTTGATTTAGGGTTAGCATAAGGTTTAGGCTGAGGGTTAGGGTTAGGGTTAGTGTGAAGTTTAGGTTTAGGGTTAGGGTAAGGTTTAGGGTGAGTGTAAATTTAGGGTGAGGGTTAGGGTGAGGGTGAGGGTTAGGGTTAGGGTGAGCGTTAGGGTGAAGTTTAGGTTTAGGGTTAGGGTTAGTGTGAGGTTGAGGGTGTGGGTAAGTGTTAGGGTGAGGGTTAGGGTGAGGGTGAGGTTTAGGTTTAGGGTGAGGGTAAGGGTTAGGGTGAGTGTGAGGGTTTCGGTTACCATTAGGGTTAGGGTTTGGGTGAGGTTTAGGTTGAGGTTTTGCGTTAAGGTTAAGCATAGGGTGAGGATTAGGGTTACGGTTCGGTTTACAGTGAGGGCTAGGGTGAGGGGAAGGATTAGGGTTAGGGTGGGGGTTGGATTTCTTGTGAGGGTTAGGGTTAGTGTTAGGGTAAGGTAAGGGTTAGGTTATAGTTTAGGGTGAGTGTGAGGTTTAGGGTTAGCATTAGTTTTAGAGTTAGGATTAGGATGAGTGTTAGGGTTTGGTTTAGGGTGAGGCTTAGGGTGAGGGTGAGAGTTAGGGTTAGGTTTAGGGTGAGGGTTAGTTTTAGGGTGAGGGCTAGGGTGAGGTTGAGGATTAGGGTGAGGGTGAGGGTGAGGGTGAGGTTTTCATTTAGGTAAGGGTTAGGGTTAGGGTTAGGGTGAGGTTTAGGGTGAGTTTGTGGGTTGGGTTTAAGGTTAGGATTAGGGTGAGGGTGAGGGTGAAGTTTAGTGTTAGGATGAGGGTTAGAGTTAGAGTTAGGATGAGATTGAGGGTGAGGGTGAGGGTTTGGAATAGGGTTAGTGTGAGGTTTAGGGTTACGGTGAGGGTTAGTGTTAGGCTGAGGGTTAGGGTTAGGCTTATGGTGAGGGTTAGGGTTAGTGTGATTTTTAGTGTGAGGGTGAGGGTTAGGGTGAGGATGAGTGTTCTGTTGAGAATTAGGGTTAGGGTTAGGGTTAGGGATCGGTTTAGTGTGAGGGAAAGGGTTAGGGTGAAGGTTAGGGTGAGGGTGAGGTTTAGGGTTAGGGTGAGGGTTAGATTTAGGGTTAGGGTTATGGTGAGGGTGAGGGACAGGGTGAGCCTTAGTTTTAGGGTTAGGATTAGTTTGCTGGTTAGGGTGAGGGTAAGGGTTAGGGTGAGGTTTAGGGTGAGGGTGAGTTTTTGGGTTAGGGTGAGGGTAAGGGTTAGGTTGAGGGTTAGGGTGAGGGTTAGCTTTAGAGTTAGGTATAGGGTGAGGATTAGTGTTAGTGTGAGGGTAAGGGTGAGGGTTAAGATTAGGGTTGGTGTGAGGATAAGGATTAGGGTGAGTGTTAGGGTGAGGATGAGAGTTAGGGTTAGGTTTAGTGTGAGGGTAAGTTTTAGGGTGAGGGCTAGGGTGAGGGTTAGGTTTAGGGTGAGGGTTAGGGTTAGGATGAGTGTTAGGGTTAGGGTCAGGGTGAGGATTAGGGTTAGGTTGAGGATTATGGTTAGGGTGAGTTTTAGGCTTAGGGTTAGTGTGAGAGTAAGGGTTAGGGTGATGTTTATTGTGAAGTTGAGGGTTAGGGTGAGGGTGAGTGTTCGGGTGAGGATGAGGGTTCGGGTTCGGGTGAGGTGAGGGTGTGTTTGAGGGTTAGGGTTACGGTGAGAGTCAGGGTGAGGTGTCGGGATAGGGTTAGAGGTAGGGTTTGTGTGAATGTAAGGGTTAGGGTGAGGGTTAAGGTGAGGCTGAGGGTTAGGTTTAGCGTTACAGTTCGTTTGAGTGTTAGGGTTAGGGTGATGTTTAGGGTGAAGTTGAGGGTTAGTTTGAGGATTAGTGTGAGGGTGAGAGTTAGTGTGAGGGTGCCAGTGAGGGTGAGGTTGAGGGTTATCGTTAGGGTTATGGTGAGACTGAGGGTTAGTGTTAGGATTAGGGTAAGGTTTAGGCTGAGGATGAGGGTGAAATTGAGGGTGAGGGTTAGGGTTAGGGTTAGTATGAGGGTTCGGGTTAGTGTGAGGGTTAGTGTGATGCTAAGGGTCAGGGTGAGGGTGAGTGTTGGAATGAGAGTGAGGGTGAGGGATAGGGTTTGAATTCGAGTTAGCCTGAGTTTTAGTGTTTGGGTTATGTTAGGGTTAGGGTTATTGCTAGGGTTAGGGTGAGGGTGAGGGTTAGGGTGAGGGTGAGGGTGGGGTTGAGGATTAGGTTTAGGATTAGGGTGAGGGTTAGGGTAAGGCTGAGGGGGGAGGGGAGGTATAGGGTGAGGTTTAGGATTAGGGCTAGGTTTACAGTGAGGGTTAGGGATAGGTTTAGGTTTAGTATAAGGGTTAGGCTGAGGGTAAGGGTTAGGGTTAGTGTGAGTGTTAGGTTTAGGGTTAGGGTTTGGGTTAGGTTGAGGGTAATGTTTAGGGTGAAGATTAGGGAGACGGTGAGGTTCAGGGTTAGGATGAGGCTTAGGGTGAGGTTTAGGGTTAGGGTGAGGTTTAGGTTTAGAGTGAGGGTTAGGGTGAAAGTTCGGTTTAGTTTTAGTGTTAGGGTGAGGGTTAGGTTGTGGGTAAGTGTTAGGATGAGGGTTAGAATGAGGGTGAGGGTTAGGGTTAGGTTGAGGGTAAGGGTTAGGGTGAGGGTTAGAGTGAGGGTGAGGGTTAGGGTTAGCATTTGGTTTAGAGTGAGGGTAAGGGTGATGGTTATGGTTAAGGTTAGGTATACGGTGAGGATTAGGGTTAGGGTTAGGTTTATGGTGAGGGTTAGTCTGAGCTGTAGGGTTAGGGTTAAGGTTAGGGTTAGGTTTAGTGTGCGGTTTAGGGTTAGGGTTAGGGTGAGTGTTAGGTTTACAGTGAGGGTTAGGGTTAAGTTTATGGTGAGGATAAGGGTTAGAGTGAGGGTTAGGGTGAGGGTGAGTTTTAGGGTTAGCCTTAGATTTATGGTTAGGGTTAGGAGGAGGGTTAGGGTTAGGGTGAGGTTGAGGTTGAGGGTGAGGGTTAGGGTTAGGATGAGGGTTAGGGTTAGGGTGAGTGTTAGGGTTAGGTTAAGGGTGAGGGTTAGGGATAGGATGAGGATTAGGGTTAGGGTTAGGGTGAAGGTTAGGGTTAGGTTGAGATTTAGGGTTATTGTGAGTGTTAGGTTTAGGGTTAGGGTTTTGGTTAGGTTGAGGGTAAAGTTTAGGGTGAGGATTAGGGAGAGGGTGAGGTTTAGGGTTAGGATGAGGCTTAGGGTGAGGTTTAAGGTTAGGATGAGGTTTAGGTTGAGGGTGAGGGTTAGGGTGAAAGTTCGGTTTAGTTTTAGTGTTAGGGTGAGGGTTAGGTTGTGGGTAAGTGTTAGGATGAGGGTTAGAATGAGGGTGAGGGTTAGGGTTAGGTTGAGGGTAAGGGTTAGGGTGAGGGTTAGGGTGAGGGTGACGGTTAGGGTTAGCATTAGGTTTAGGGTGAGGGTAAGGGTGTTGGTTATGGTTAAGGTTAGGTATACCGTGAGGATTAGGGTTAGGGTTAGGTTTATGGTGAGGGTTAGTCTGAGCTGTAGGGTTAGGGTTAGGGTTAGGTTTAGTGTGCGGTTTAGGGTTAGGGTTAGGGTGAGTGTTAGGTTTACAGTGAGGGTTAGGGTTAAGTTTATTGTGAGGATAAGGGTTAGAGTGAGGGTTAGGGTGAGGGTGAGTTTTAGGGTTAGCCTTAGATTTATGGTTAGGGTTAGGAGGAGGGTTAGGGTTAGGTTGAGGGTTAGGTTTAGGATGAGTGTTAGGGTTAGGTTTAGGGTGAGGGTTAGGGATAGGATGAGGATTAGGGTTAGGGTTAGGGTGAAGGTTAGGGTTAGGTTGAGATTTAGGGTTAGGGTGAGGGTTAGGTTTAGGATTAGGGTGATGTTTATTGTGAGCTTTAGGTTTAGGGTGAAGGTGAGTGTTCGAGTGAGGGTTAGGGTTCGGGGGAGGGTGAGGGTTAGGGTGTGTTTGAAGTTTAGGGTTAGGGTGAGAGTTAGGGTAAGGTGTCGGTATAGGGTTAAGTTTAGTGTTAGTGTGAGGATAAGGGTTAGGGTGAGGGTTAGGTTGAGGGTGAGGGTTCGGGATAGGATTAGGGTGAGGGTGAGGTTTAGGTTTAGGGTGATGTTTAGGGTGAGATTGAGGGTTAGTGTGAGGGTGAGGGTGAGGGTGAAGGTTAGGTTGAGGATGGGGGTGAGTGTGAGGGTGAGGGTGAGGGTTATCTTTCGTGTTATGATGAGGGTGTGGTTTAGGGTTAGCATTAGGGTTAGGGTTATGTTTAGGCTAAGGGTGAGGATGAAAGTGAGGGTGAGGATTAGGGTTAGGGTTAGGTTGAGGGTTAGGGTTAGGGTTAGAATGAGGGTGAGGTTGAGGGTTAGGGTTCGGTTTAAGATTAGGGTGAGATTTAGTGTTAGGGTTAGTGTTAGGTTTAGGGTTATTGTTAGGGTTAGGGTGAGGGTTAGGGTTAGGGTGAGGGTGAGGATTAGCTTTAGGATTAGGGTTAGAGTTAGGGTGAGGGTGGGTTTGAAGGTTAGGTTTAAGATTAGGGTTAGGTTAGGGTAAGGCTGAGGGGGAAGGGAGGTTGAGGGTGAGGGTGAGGGTTAGGGTTAGGGTTAGGGTGACGGTTAGGATTAGGTTTAGTGTTAGTATAAGGGGTAGGCTGAGGGTAAGGGTTAGGTTTTGGATTAAGGTTAGGTTTAGGGTGCGGTTTAGGGTGAGGCTTAAGTTTAGAGTTAGGTTTAGTATGAGGGTGAGGGTTAAATTTAGGTTAAGGCTGAGGTTTGGGGTTAGGGTGAGTATTTGGGTAGGGTTAGGGTGAGGGTTCGGGTGAGGGTGAGGGTGAGTTTTAGGGTGTGGGTAACAGTTAGGGTTAGGGTGAGGCTTAAGGTGACCGTAGGGTTAGGGTGAGGGTGTGGGTTAGGGTTTCCCTGAGGATTATGGTTAGGGTTAGGGTTATGGTGAGGGTAAGTGTAAAGATGAGGTATAGGGTGAGGGTGAGGTTTAGCGAAAGCGTTAGAGTTAGGGAGAGGGTTAGGATCAAGGATAGGTTAGGTGAGGGTGAGGGTTAGAGTTAGGTTTAGGGCTAGTTTTTGGGTGAGGGTAAGATTTAGGATGAGGTTTAAGGTGAGGGTGAGGGTTAGGGTTATTTTGAGGGATAGGGTGAGTGTTAGGGTGAGTGTTATGGTGTGGGTTAGGTTTAGGTTTTGGTTTAGGGTGAGGGTTAGGGTGAGGTTTAGTGTTAGTGTTAGGGTGAGGGTTAAGCTGAGAGTTAGGGTGAGGGTAAGGGTTAGAGTGAGGTTTAGGGTGAGGGTGTGGCTTGCGGATAGCATGAGTATTAAAGATAGGTTTAGGGTGAGGTTAAGGGTTAGGGTGAGTGTGAGGGTTAGGTGTAGGATTAGGGTTAGTGTTAGAGAGAGGATTAGGGATAGGGTTAGGATTAGGGTGAGGGTTTTGGTTAGGTTTAGAGTTAGGGTGAGGGTTAGGGTTAGTGTTTGGATTAGGTTTAGGGTTAATGTTAGGGTTAGGTGAGGGTTAGGGATAGAATTGGGGTTAGGGTGAGGGTCAGGGTTAGGTTTTGGCTTGGAGTTAGAGTGAGGGTGAGTGTGAGTGTTAGGGTTAGGTTTAGCTTTAGGGATAGGGTTAGGTTGAGGGTGAGGGTGAGGGTGACGGTGAGGTTTAGGGTTAGGGTGAGGTTTAGGGTTGTGGTTAGGGTTAGGGTTGGGTTGAGGGTTAGGGTTAGGGTTAGGAAGAGGGTTTGGCTGAGAGTTAGGGTTATGGTTAGGGTGAGGTTTAGTGTTAGTGATGAGTGTTAGGATGAGTGTTAGTGTGAGTGTTAGGATGAGGGTTAGGCTGAGGTTTAGGGTTAGGGAGAGGGTAAGGGTGAGTTTTAGGGTGAAGGTTAGGTTTAGATTTCAGGTTAGGGTGAGGGTTAGGATGAGGTTTAGTTTTAGTGTAAGGGTTAGGGTTAAGGTAAGGGTTAGGGTGAGGGTAAATGTTAGATTGAGTTTTAGGGAGAGGGTGAGGGTTAGGGATAGCATTAGGGTTAATTTTAGGTTTAGGGTGAGGCTTGCGGTTAGGGTTACTTTGAGGGTGAGGGTTAGGTTTAGCATTAGGGTTAGGGTTAGGGTGAGTGTTAGGGTGAAGTTGATGGTTAGGGTTAGGGTTAGGGTGAGGGTACGGGTTAGGTTGAGGGTGAGGGTTAGGGTGATGGTGAGGGTAAGGTTTAGGGTGACGTCTATGGTTACAGTTACTGTTAGGGTAAGGTTTAGGTTTAGGGTGAAGGTGAGGGTGAGGGTTAGGTTTAGGGTTAGGCTTAGGTGTAGGGTTAGCCTTAGGGTGAGGGTGAGGCTGAGTATCAGAGTTAGGTTTAGGGTGAGGTTTAGGGTAATGGTTACGGTTAGGGTGAGGGTGAGGGTGAGGTTTTAGGTGAGGTTGAGAGTTAGGGTTTGGGTTAGGTTTAGGATTAAGGTTAGGGTGAGAGTTATTGTTAGGGTTAATGTTAGGATGAGGGTTAGGCTGAGGGTTAGGGTGAGAGTAAGGGTTAGGGTGAGGGTGAGGGTTAGGTTAAGGATTAGGGTTAGGTTTAGGGTGAGGGTTAGGGATAGGGTTAGGATTAGGGTGAGGGTTTTGGTTAGGGTTAGGTTTAGGGTTAGGGTGAGTGTAAGGGTTAGGGTTTGGATTAGTGTTAGGGTAAGGGTTAGGCTGAGGGTGAGGTTGAGGGTGCGGGTTAGGATTAATGTGAGTGTTAGGGTAGGGTTAGTGTGATATTTAGGGGGAGGTTTAGGGTGAGGGTTAGGATGAGGGTTAGGTTGAGGGTTAGCGTTAGGGTTCCGGTGAGGGTAAGGGTTAGGGTGAGAGTTAGGCTTAGGGTTAGGCTTAGGGTGAAGGTTAGAGTGAGGGTTAGTGTTAGGGTTAGGGTTAGCGATAGGGTGAGGGTTAGGCTGTGGGTAAGGGTTAGAGTGAGGGTTAGGGTGATGGTGAGGTTTAGAGATAGCATTAGTTTTAAGATTAGGTTTAGGGAGAGGGTTAGGATTAGGATTAGGGTTACTGTGAGGGTTATGGAAAGCATTAGGGTTAGGGTTATGTTGAGGTTTAGGGTTAGGGTTAGGGTGAGGATTTGGGTTAGGGTTAGGGTTAGGGTGAGGGTTAGGCTTAGGGTGAGGGTGAGTGTTAGCTTTAGGTTTATGATTAGGGATAGGTTTAGGTTTAGGATTAGGGTGATGGTGAGGGTGAGGGTCAGAGTTAGGTTTGGGGTGAGAGTTATGGTTATGGTTAGGGATAGGGTGAGGATGAGGGAGAGGGTTAGGGTGAGAGTGATGGTGAGCGTGAGGGTGAGTGTTAGGTTTAGGGTGAGTATTAGGGTTATGGTTAGGGTGAGAGTGCGGGTGAATTTGAGGGTTAAGTGTGAGCATGAGTGTTAGGTTGAGCATGAGGGTGAGTGTTAGTGTTTAGGTGAGGGTCAGTTTTGGTTAGGGTTAAGGTTAAGGTGAGGGTTAGGGTTAGAGTTAGTGCTATGATGAGGGTTAGGCTGAGGGTTAAGGTTAAGATTAGGGTGAGGGTAAGGGTTATGGTGAGGGCCAATGTTAGGTTTTGGATTAGGGTTAGGGTTAGGGTGAGGGTTAGGGATAGGGTTAGGATTAGGGTGAGGGTTTTGGTTAGGGTAAGGTTTTGACTTAGGGTGAGGTTTAGGGTTAGTTTAGGGATTAGGTTTAGGGTTAGGGTTAGGCTGAGGGTGAGGCTGAGGGTGAGGGTTAGAGTTAATATGAAGGTTAGGGTTTGGGTTATCGTTAGGATGAGGGTTAGGCTGAGGGTTAGGGTAAAGGTTCGGGTAAGGGTAAGTGTTAGGGTGAGGTTTACATTGACGGTGAGGGTTAAGTTTAGGCTTAGGGTTAGGGTGAGGTTTATGGTTAGGGTGAGGGTGAGGGTTAGGGTTAGGGTTAGGGTGAGGGTTAGGTTTAGGTGAGGGTTAGGGATAGGTTTGGGGTTAGGGTGATTGTGAGGAGTAGTTTTAGGTTTAGGTTTAGGGTTAGGCTGAGGGTGAGGGTGAGGTTTAGGGTTAGGGTTAGGGTTAGGGTTGGGTTGAATGTTAGGGTTAGGGTTAGGGTTAGGAAGAGGGTTTGGCTGAGGTGTAGGGTTATGGTTAGGGTGAGTTTTAGGGTTAGTGTGAGGGTTGGGATGAAGGTTAGGCTGAGGGTTAGGGTTAGGGTTAGGGTGAGGGTAAGGGTTAGGGTGAGGGTGAGGGTTAGGTTTAGGATTAGGGTTATTGTTACGGTGAGAGTTAAGGATAGGGTTAGGGTTAGTGTGAGGGTTAGGGTGAGGGTTAGGGTTAGGTTTAGGGTGAGGATTAGGGTGAGGGTGAGTTTTAAGGTGAAGGTTAGGGTTAGGGTGAGGATTAGGGTTAGGGTTAGGGTGAGGTTTAGGATTAGGGTGATGTTTAGGGTGAGGGTGAAGTTTTAGGTGAGGATGAGGGTGAGGGTGAGGGTTTAGTTGAGGGTTAAGGTTAGGGTTAGGGTGATTGTTAGGGTGATGGTGACAGTGATTGTTAGGGTGAAGTTGAGGGTTAGGGATAGGGTTAGGGAGAGGGTTAGTGTTAGTGTTAGTGTGATGGGTAGGGTGATGGTTTGGGTTCCGGTGAGGGTGAGGGTTAGTTTTAGGGTGTTGGTGACAGTTAGGTTTAGGGTGAGGGTTAAGGTGACAGTGAGGATTAGGGTTAGGGTTAGGGTTAGTGTTATGGTGAGGTAAGGGTTAGTATGAGGTTTAGGGTGAGGGTGAGTTTTAGGGATAGCGTTAGAGTTAGGGTGAGGGTTAAGGTGATGGTTAGGATCCACGTTAGTTTAGGTGAGGATTGAGGGTTAGAGTTAGGTTTAGGGTTAGGTTTAGGGAAAGGGTAAGGTTTAGGGTGAGGGTTAGGTGAGGGTGAGGGTTAGGGTTAGGTTGAAGCTTAGCGTGAGCATTAGGGTGAGGGTTAGGTTTAGTTTTAAAGTTAGGGTGAGGGTTAGGGTGATGGTAAGGATTAGGTTTATTGTTAGGGTGAGGGTTAGGGTGAGGTTTAGTGTTAGTGTTAGGTTTAGGGTTAGGTATTGGGTTAGGGTGAGGGTTAAGGGTTAGAGTGAGGGTTAGGGTTAGGGTTAGGGTGTTAGGGTTAGGGTGATGGTGAGAGTAAGGTTTAAGGTGAGGACTAGGGTTAGGGTTAGGGTTAGGGTAAGGTGTAGGTTTAGGGTGAGGGTAAGTGTGAGAGTTAGTTTTAGGATTAGGATTAGGTTTAAGGTTAGGCTTAGGGTGAGTGTCAGAATTAGGTATAGGGTGAGGGTTAGGGTGAGGGTTAGGGTGAGGGTGAGTGTGAAGTTGAAGGTGAGGTTGAGTGTTAGGGTTTGGTTGAGGGTTAGGGTTAGGGTAAAGGTTAGGGTGAGGGTTAGGGTTAGGTTTAGGGTTAGGGAGAGGGTTAGGGAGAGGGTAAGGTTTAGAATGAGGGTGAATGTTAGGTTTAGGATTAGGTTTAGGGTTAGGGTGAGGGTTAGGGATAGGGTTAGTTTTAGGGTGAAGGTTTTGGTTTGGGTTAGGTTTAGAGTTAGGGTGAGGGTGAGGGTTAGCGTTTGGATTAGGGTTAGGGTTAGGATTAGGCTTAGGGTGATGTTGAGGGTGAGGGGTGGGGGATAGGGTTAATGTGAGGGTTGGTTTAGGGGTAGCGATAAGGTTACTGTGAGGGTTAGGTTTAGTGTTAGGGTTAGGATGAGGTTTAGACTGAGAGTTAGGGTTAGGTTTGGGTGAGGGTAAGGGTTAGTGTGAAGGTTTGGGTGAGGTGACGTTTAGGTTTAGGCTTGGGATAGGGTGAGGGTTAATGTGAGGGTTAGTGTTAGGGTTAGGATTGGGGTTAGGTTGAGGTTTAGGGTGTGGGTAAGGGTGAGGGTGTGGGTAAGGTTTAGAGTGAGGGTTAGGGTGAGGGTGAGTTTTAGGGATAGCATTCGGGTTAAGGTTAGGTTTAGGGTGAGGGTTAGGGATAGGGTTACGGTGAGAGTGAGGGTTAGGGTTTGCATTAGGGTTAGGGTTAGGATAAGGGTGAGGTTTAGGGTTAGGGTTAGGGTGAGGGTGAGGGTGAGGATTAGGGTTAGGGTTAGGGTGAGGGATAGGTGCAGGGTGAGGTTAATGCTTAGCTTTAGGGTGAGGGTTAGGTTTAGGATTAGGCTTAGGTGTTGCGTTAGGCTTAGGGTGATGGTGAGGCTGAGGGTCAGAGTTAATTTTAGGGTTAGGGTTAAGATTATTGTTAGGGATACGTTGAGGATGAGGGTGAGGGTTAGGGTTAGGGTGATGTTGAGGGTGAGGGAGAGGGTAAGGGTTAGGTTCAGGGTGAGAATTTGGGTTATGGTTAGGTTTAGAGTGAGGTTGAGTGTGAGGGTTAGTGTGAGCATGAGTGTGAGGTTGAGGGTGAGAGTGAATGTTAGGGTTTAGGTGAGGGTCAGTTTTAGGATTAGGGTTAAGGTTAGGGTGAGGGTTAGGGTTAGGGTTCGGTTAGGATGAGGGTTAGGCTGAGGGTTAAGGTTAGGTTTAGGGTGAGGGTAAGGGTTAGGGTGAGGGTGAGGGTTAGGTTTTGGATTAGGGTTAGAGTTAGTGTGAGGGTTAGGTTTAGGGTTAGGGTTAGGATTATGGTTAGGGATAGGTTGAGGATGAGGGTGAGGGTTAGGGTTAGGGTGATGTTGAGGTTGAGGGAGAGGGTAAGGGTTAGGTTCAGGGTGAGGATTTGGGTTATGGTTAGGTTTAGAGTGAGGTTGAGTGTGAGGGTTAGTGTGAGCATGAGTGTGAGGTTGAGGGTGAGAGTGAATGTTAGGGTTTAGGTGAGGGTCAGTTTCAGGGTTAGGGTTAAGGTTAGGGTGAGGGTTAGGGTTAGGGTTCGGGTTAGGATGAGGGTTAGGCTGAGGGTTAAGGTTAGGGTTAGGGTGAGGGTAAGGGTTAGGGTGAGGGTGAGGGTTAGGTTTAGGATTAGGGTTAGGGTTAGTGCGAGGGTTAGGTTTAGGGTTAGGGTTAGGATTATGGTTAGGGATAGGTTGAGGATGAGGGTGAGGGTTAGGGTTAGGGTGATGTTGAGGGTGAGGGAGAGGGTAAGGGTTAAGTTCAGGGTGAGGATTTGGGTTATGGTTAGGTTTAGAGTGAGGGTGAGTGTGAGGGTTAGTGTGAGCGTGAGTGTGAGGTTGAGGGTGAGAGTGAATTTTAGGGTTTAGGTGAGGGTCAGTTTTAGGGTTAGGGTTAAGTTTAGGGTGAGGGTTAGGGTTAGGGTTCAGGTTAGGATGAGGGTTAGGCTGAGGGTTAAGGTTAGGGATAGGGTGAGGGTAAGGGTTAGGGTGCGGGTGAGGGTTAGGTTTTGGATTAGGGTTAGGGTTAGTGTGAGGGTTAGGTATAGGGTTAGGATTACGTTGAGGGTTTTGGTTAGGTTTAGGTTTAGAGTTAGGGTGAGGGTTAGGGTTAGTGTTTGGATTAGGGTTAGATTTAGGCTGAGGGTGATGTTGAGGGTGAGGGTGAGGGTTAGGGTTAATGTGAGGGTTAGGGTTATGTTTAGCGTTAAGGTTTGGGTGAGGGTAAGGTTTAGGATTAGGCTTAGGATGAGGGTTAGACTGAGGGTTGGGGTTAGGGTGAGGGTGAGGGTAAGGGTTAGGGTGAGTTTTAGGGTGAGGGTGAGGGTTAGGTTTAGGCATAGGTTTAGGGTGTGGGTTATGGTTATTGTGAGGGTGAGGGTTAGGGTTAGGGTGAGGGTGAGTGTTAGGCTTAGGTGAGTTTTAGGTATAGGGTGGGGGTTAGGTTGAGGGTCAGGATTAGGGTTAGTGTTAGAGTTAGGGTGAGGGCTAGTGTTAGGTTTCGGGTTAGGATGAGATTTAGGTTTAGTGTGAGGGTGAGGGTGAGTGTTATGTTTAGGATTAGGCTTAGGTGTATGGTTAGGCTTAGGATGAGGGTCAGAGTTAGGTTTAGGGTGAGGGTTAGGTTTATGTATAGGGTTAGTGTGAGTTTGAGGCTTAGGGTGAGGGTCATGGTGAGTTTGATGGTGAGTGTTAGGTTTAGGGTGAGTGATATGCTTATGGTTAGGATTAGGTGAGGGTGAGGATGTGGGTTACGGTGAAGGTGATTGTGAGGTTGAGGGTGAGGGTGAGGGTTAGGGTTTGGGTGAAGGTTAAGTTTAGGGTTTGGGTTAAACTTAGGTTCAGGGTTAGGGTTAGGGTTAGGATGAGGGTTAGGCTGAGGGTTACATTTAGGTTTAGGGTGAGGGTAAGGTTTAGGGTGAGGGTGAGCGTTAGGAATAGGATTAGGGTTAGTTTTAGGCATGAGGGTAAGGGATAGGGTTAGGATGAGAGTAAGGGTTTTGGTTAGGGTTAGGTTTAGAGTTAGGGTGAGGGTGAGGTTTAGGGTTAGGTGTTGGATTAGGGTTAGGTTAAGGCTAAGTGTGAGGTTGAGGGTGAGGGTGACAGTTAGGGTGAGGATTAGGGTTAGGGTTAGCGTTGGGATGAGGGTTAGGCTGAGGGTTAGGGTTAGGGTTCAGGTAAGGTTAAGGGTTTGGGTGAGAGTGAGGGTTATGGTTAGGCTTAGGGTTAGGGTGACGATTAGGGTGAGGTTTAGTGTTAGGGTTAGTGTTAGGGTTAGGTTTAGATTGAGCGTTAGGGTGTGGGTAATGGTTAGTGTGAGTTTAGGATGATGGTGAGGGATAGGGTTAAGTTGAGGGTAAGGGTTAAGGCGAGGCTTAGGATGAGGCTGAGGGTTAATGTAGTATTAGCAGTACCATGAGGGTGAGAGTGAGGGTGAAGTTTAGGGTTAGAGTTAGGGATAGGGTGAGAATTAGGGGTCGGGTTAGGTTTAGACTGACGGATAGGCTGAGGGGTAGGGCTAGGGTTAGTGTTAGGGTGAGGGTTAGGGTGTGGGTTAATGTTAGGGTTAGGGTTAGGGTGAGGTTGAGGGTGAGTGTAAGGGTTAGGGTGAGGATTATGGTGAGGTTGAGGTTTAGTGTTAGCATTAGGGTTAGGTTTAGGGTTAGGGTTATGTTTAGGATTAGGGTTAGGGTGAGGGTGAGGTTTAGGGTGAGGGTGAGGGAGAGGGTGAAGGTTTAGGTGAGGATTAGGGTTAGGGTTAATGTTAGGGTGAGGGTGAGGGTTAGAGTTAGGGTTAGGGACATGATTAGGGTTAGGGTGAGGTTTAGGGTTAGGGTAAGTGTGAGGGTGAGGGTGAGGGTTACTGTTACGGTGAGTTTTAGGGTGAGGTTTAGGCTGTGTTTTTGTGTGAGGATTAGTGTTAGGGTTAGGGTTATGTTGAGGGTAAGGGTTAGGGTGAGGTTTAGGGTGAGAGTGAGGGTTAGGCTTAGCGTTAGGGTTATGGTGAGGTTTAGGGTTAGCGTGAGGTTTAGGATTAGGGTTAGGGTGAGGGTTCGGGTTCGGGTGAGCTTGAGTGTTAGGGTGTGGTTGATGGTTAGGTTTAGGGTAAGGGCTAAGGTGACGGTTAGGGTTAGGGTGAGGTGAGGGTTACAGTTAAGGTGAGCATTAGGGTGAGGATTAGTGTTAGGGTATGTGTGAGGATTAGGGTTAGGGTTAGGGTTATGGTGATGGTAAGGGTTAGGGTGAGGTTTAGGGTGAGGGTGAGGGTGAGGGTGAGGGTTAATGTTACAGTTAGGGTGATGTTAGGGTGAGGCTTAAGGTTATGGTGAGGGTGAGGATTAGGCTTAGGGTTAGGGTGAGGGTTGGGGTTAGTGTCAGTGTTCGTTATAGGGTTGGGTTTAGGGTGAGGGTCAGGGTTAGGGTGAGGGTTAGAGTTACGGTGAGGGTGAGGGTTAGGTTTAGGGCTAGGATTAGTGTGAGGGTTAGATTTAGGCTGAGGGTGAGTGTAAGGTTGAGGGTTAGGAATAGGTTGAGGGTTAGGCTTAGGGTTAGGGTTAGGTTGAGGGTTAGCATTAGGGTTAGGGTGAGGGTTAGGGTTAGTGTCAGGGTTAGGGTGAGGGTTAGGGTGAGAGGTAGGTTTAGGGATAGGGTTAGGGTGAGGTTTAGGATTAGGGTGAGGGTTAAGGTTAGGGTTAGAGTGAGGGTTAGGTTGAGCATTAGGGTGAGGGTTAGGGTGAGGTTTAGTGTTAGTGTTAGGGTTAAAGTTAGGGTGAGGGTTAGGGTGAGGGTCCGGGTTAGAATGAGGATTTGGGTGAGGGTGAGGAATAGGGATAGCATAAGGGTTAGGGTTAGGTTTAGGATTAGGTTGAGGGTAAGGTTTATTGTTATCCTTAGGGTTAGGGTTAGGTTTAGGGTGTGGGTTAGGGTTAGGATTAGGATGAGGGTGAGTGTGAGGGTTAGGGTTAGGGTTAGGGTGACGGTTAGGTTTAGGGTGAGGGTTAGGGTTAGGTGACGGTGAGGGTAAGGGTTAGGGTGAGGGCTAGGTTTAGGGGTTAGATTGAGATTTAGGTTTAGGGTGAGTGTGAGGTTGAGGGTTTGGTTTATAATGAGGCTTAGGTGTAGGGTTAGGCTTTGGGTGAGGGTGAGGTTGAGGGTAAGATTTAGGTTTAGGGTGAGGGTTAGGGTTATATTTAGGGTTAGGGTGAGGGTGAGGGTTAAGGGTGATGGTTTGGGTGAGGGTGAGGTTGAGGGTTAGGTTTAGGGTGAGGGTTAGGGTGAGGGTGCGGGTGAGGTTTAGGGTGAGGTTGAGGTTTAGGGTTTGCATTAGGGTAAGGATTAGGGTTAGGCTGAGGTTTAGGGTTAGGATTAGGGTGAGGGTGAGGTTGAGGGTGAGTGTGAGGTTTAGGCTGAGGTGTATGGTTAGGGTTAGGGATAGGTTGAGGTTTAGGTTTAGGGTTATGTTTAGGGTGAATGTTATGCTGAAGGGTAGGTATAGGTTTAGGGTGAGGGTTAGGGTTAGTGTACGGGTTAGGGTTAGCTTTAGGATGAGGTTGAGGGTGAGGGTAAGGTTTAGGGTGATGGTTAGGTTGAGGTTGAGGTTTACGGTTAGCATTAGGTTTAGAGTTAGCCTTAGGCTGAGGTCTAGGGTTAGGATTAGGGTTAGGGTGAGGGTGAGGGCTAGTGTTAGCATTAGGGTTAGGTTTAGGGTTAGGATTAGTGTTAGTGTGAGGGTTAGGGATAGGCTTAGGGTAAGGATGATGGTAAGGGTTAGAATTAGTTTGAGGGTGAGGGTGAGATTGAGGGTGAGGTTTAGGGTTAGGGATAGTTTTAGGGTGAGAGCTAGAGTGAGGGTGAGGGTTTGGGTGAGTGTTAGGGTTTGGGAATGGGTTTCGGTTAGGAAATTCTTAGGGTTAGGTTTAGCGTGAGGATTAAGGTTAGGGTTAGGATGAGGGTGAGGATTAGGGTTAGGGTGAGGATTAGGGTTAGGGTTACGTTGAGGGTGAGGATTAGGGTGATGTTTAGGGTTCGGGTTCGGGTTCGGGTTCGGGTAAGGGTTAGGGTGTAGTTGAGGGTTAGGGTTAGGGTGAGGGCTAGGGTTAGGGTTAGGAAAAGGGTGATGTTTAGGTTTAGTGTGAGGGTGAGGATGAGGGTTAGGTATAGGATTAGGCTTAGGTGTAGGGTTAGGCTTAGGGTGAGGGTCAGAGTTAGGGTTTAGGGTGAGGGTTAGGGTTATGGTTAGAGTTAGGGTGATGGTGAGGTTTAGGGAGATGGTGATGGTGAGGATGAGGGTGAGGTTTGGGTTTAGGGTGAGGGATAGGGTTATGGTTAGTGTTAGGGTGAGGCTGATGGTGTGGGTTACGGTGAGGGTCATGGTGAGGTTGAGGGTTACGGTGAGGGTTAAGGTTTGGGTGAAGATTAAGTTTAGGGTTTGGGTTAAGTTTAGGTTGAGGGTTAGGTTTAGGATTAGGATGAGGGTTAGGCTGAGGGTTATGTTTAGGGTTAGGGTGAGGGTAAGGGTTAGGTTGAGGGTGAGGGTTAGGATTAGGATTAGGGTTAGTTTTAGGGTGAGGGTAAGGGATAATGTTAAGGTTAGGGTGAGGGTTTTGGTTAGGGTTAGGTTTAGAGTTAGGGTGAGGATGAGGGTTAGGGTTAGGTTTTGAATTAGGTTTAGGGTTAGTGTTAGGCTGAGGGTGAGGTTGAGGTTGAGGGTGACAGTTAGGGTGAGGGTGAGGGTTAGAGTTAGGGTTAGGATGAGGGTTAGGGTTAGGGTTAGGTTTAGGATGAGGGTTAAGGTGAGGTTTAGTGTTCGTATGAGGGTGAGGGTTAGAGTTAGGTTTAGTGTAAGTTTTAGGGTTAGAGTGAGGGGGATTGTGAGGGTTAGTGTGAGCGTGAGGGTGAGGTTGAGGCTGAGGGTGAGGGTTAGGGTTTAGGTGAGGGTCAGGTTTACGGTTAGGGTTAAGGTTAGGGTGACGGTTAGGGTTAGGGTTAGGTTTAGGTTGAGGGTTAGGCTGAGGGTTAAGTTTAGGGTTAGGGTGAGGGTACGGTTTAGAGTGAGGGTAAGGGTTACGGTGAGGCTGAGGGTTAGGTTTTGGATTAGGGTTAGGGTTAGGGTGAGGGTTAGGGATAGGGTTACGATTAGTGTGAGGGTTTTGGTTAGGTTTAGGTTTAGAGTTAGGGTGAGGTTTAGGGTTAGTGTTTGGATTAGGGTTAGGTTTATGGTTAGGCTGAGGGTGAGGTTGAAGGTGAGTGTGAGGGTTAGGGTTAATGTGAGGATTAGGATTTGGATTAGCGTTAAGATTAGGGAGAAGGTTAGGTTTATGGTTAGGGTTAGGATGAGGGTTAGGCTGAGGGTTAGGTTTAGTGTTCGGGTGAGGGTAAGGGTTGGTTTGAGGTTTAGGGTGAGGGTGAGGGTTAGGTTAAGGCTAACGGTTAGGGTGAGCGTTAGGGTTAGGGTTAGGGTGAGGGTGAGGTTTAGGGTTAGCTTGAGTGTGAGGGTTAGCGTAAGGTGAGGGTAAGGGATAGGGTTGGGTTTAGGGTGAGGGTCAGGGTTAGGGTTAGGGTTAGGGTTAAGGTGAGGGTGAGTGTCAGCATTAGGGTTAGGTTTAGGGTTAGTGTTAGTGTTTGGCTGAGGGTGAGGATGAGGGTGAGGGTGAGGTTGAGGGTTAGGTTGAGGGTTAGAGTCAGGATTAGGGTTAGTGTTTGGTTGAGGGTTAGGGTTAGGCTTAGGAAATGGGTTTGGCTGAGCATTAGGGTTATGGTTAGGGTGAGGTTTAGGGTTAGTGTGAGGGTTACAATGAGGGTTAGACTGATTGTTAGCATTAGGTTTAGGCTTAGCGTTAGGCTAAGGCTTAGGCCGAGCATGAGGGTGAGGGTTAGTGTTAGGGTTAGGGTGAGTGTGAGGTTAAGATTGATGATTAGTTTTAGGGTTGGTGTAAGGTTTAGAGTGAAGATGAGGGTTAGAGTTAGGGTTAGGGTGAGGGCTAGGATGAGTGTGAGGGTTACGGTTAGGGTGAGGATTATGTTTAGGATGATGGTTAGGGTTAGTGTGAGGGTTAGTGTTAGGGTTAGGGTTAGTGTTAGGTTGAGGGTAAGTGTTAGTTTGAGGGTTAGGGTTAGGGTGAGGGTTATGTTAGAATGAGGGTTAGGGTTAGGGTTACTGTTTCAGTGAGGTTGAGGTTTAGAGGTAGGGTTAGGGTGTGGTTTATGTTTAGGGTTATTGTTAGAATTAGGTTTAGGGTGAGGGTGAGGTTTAGGGTTAGAGTTTGTGTTAGTGATAATGTTAGGGTTAGGGTGAGGGTCTGTGTGAGGGTTAGGGTTAGGCTTAAGCTTAGGGTTAAGCTTAGGCTTAGACCGAGCGTGAGTGTGAGGGTTAGGGTTAGGGTTAGGGTTAGGGTGAGGGTTAGGTTTAGGGTTAGGGTTAGGGTTAGTGATAGTGTTAGGTGTAGGGTTAGGGTGAGGGTGACAATAAGGGTAAATGTGAGGGTTAGGGTTAGGATCAGGTTTCTATTGAAGGTGAGTGTGAGGGTTACAGTTAGGGCTATGGTTACGCTTAGGGTTAGGGTGAGAGTTAGGATTAGGGTTAGGGTTAGTGTTAGTGTTAGGGGTAGGGTTACGGTGAGATTTAGGGTGAGGGTGAGGGTTAGGGTTAGGCTTAGGCTTAGGCTTAGAGTTAGGATGAGGGTGATGGTGGGGGTGAGGGTTAGTGTTATGGTCAGGGTGAGGATTAAGGTTAGGTTGCTGGTTTGGGTTAGGGTTAGGTTTAGTTTTATTGTTAGGGTAAGTGTTAGAGTTACGGTGAGGGTGAGTGTGAGGGGTAGGGATAGGGTTAGGCTTAGGCTTAGGGTTAGGATGAAGGGGATGTTGGGGGTGAGAGTTAGTGTTATGGTAAGGGTGAGGATTAGGGTTAGGGTGAGGGTTAGGATGAGGATAAGGGTTACGGTGAGTGTGAGGGTTAGGGTTAGGGTGAGGGTTAGGGTTAGGAATAGGGTTAGGGTGAGGGTGAGGTTTAGGATTAGGGTTAGGATTAGGGTTATTGTTAGTGTTATGGTTAAGGTTACCTATGCAGTGAGGGTGAGGCTGAGGGTAAGGGTTAGGTTTACGATTCGGGTTAGGGTAAGGATTAGGGTTAGGGTGAGGCTGAGGTTGAGGGTGAGGGTTAGGGTTAGGGTGATGATTAGGGTTACGGTTAGCTTGAAGGTTAGGATGAGTTTTAGGGATAGGGTGAGTGTTAGGGTGATGGTGAAAGTAAGGCTAAAGTTGAGGGTTAGTATGTGGGTGAGGGTTAAGATAAGGGTGAGGGTTAGGGTGAGGGTGAGGGTTAGGGTAAGTGTGAGGGTTAGGGTGTAGATAAGAGTTAGGGTTAGGGTTAGGCTGAAGGTGAGGTTGAGGGAGAGGGTTAGATTTAGGGTGAGTGTTAGGATTAGGGTTAGGGTGAGTGTTATGGTGAGGGTTAGGGTTACGATTAGTGTTAGGCTGTGGGCTAGGTTGAGGGTGAGGTTTAGGGTTAGGGTTAGGGTGAGGTTTAGGGTTAGGGTTAGGTTGAGGGTGAGGTTTAATTTTAGAGTTAGGGTTAGGGTGAATGTTAGGGTTAGGTTTAGTGTTAGGGTGAGGGTGAGGGTTAGGGTTACGGTTAGGATTAGGATTAAGGTTAGGGTGAGGGTGAGTGTGAGGGTTAGGGTGAGGGTTAGGGTTAGGCTTAGGGTTAGGCTGAAGGTGAGGGTGAGGGTTAGGTTTAGGGTGAGGCTGAGGTTTAGGGTTAGAGTTAGTGTTAGTGTGAGGGTTAGTGTGAGGGTGAGTATTAGGGTTAGGTTGTGGTTGAGAGTTAGGATTAGGGTGATGCTTAAGGTTATGGTCAGGTTGAGGATTAGGATGAGGGTTAGGGTTAGGGTGGGGGTTAGGTTGAGGCTGACAGTAAGGGTTAAAGGGAGGGTTAGGCTGAGAGTGAGGATTACTGTAAGGGTGAGGGTTAGGGTTAGGGTGAGTGTTAGGGTTAGGGTTAGCGTGAGAGTGTGGTTTAGATTGAGGGTTAGTTTTAGGGTTAATGTGAGGTTTAGGGTGAGGATGAGGGTTAGGGTTAGGTTGAGGGCTAGAATGAGGGTGAGGGTTAGGATTAGAGTTAAGGTGAGTGTTAGGGTTAGGGTGATGGCTAGGGTTAGTGTGAGGCTTAGTGTTAGGGTTAGGGTTAGTGTTAGGGTAAGGGTAAGTGTTAGAGTGAGGGTTAGGGTTAGTGTGAGGGTTATGGTTAGAATGAGGGTTAGTTTTAGGTTTAGGGTTATTGTTAGGTTAAGGGTTAGGTTTAACATGGGGGTTAGGGTTAGGATTAGGTTTTAGGTGAGGGCTAGGGTGAGGTTGAGGTTTAAGCTTAGTATTAGGCTTAGGCTTAGGTTTAAGCTGAGGCTGAGGGTGAGTTTGAGGGTTAGGCTTAACATTATAGTTAGGGTTACGGTTAGGGTGAGGGTTAGGATGAGGGTTAGAGTTAGGGTGAGGTTTAGGCTGAGGGTGACAGTAAGAGTAAAGGTGAGGGTTAAGGTGAGGATTAGTGTTAGGGTTAGGGTGAGAGTGAGGGTTAGATTGAGGATTAGTGTTAGGGTTAGAGTGAGGTTTAGGTTGAGGATGAGGGTTAGGATTAGGGTGAGGGCTAGGGTGAGGGTGAGGGTTAGGGATAGGGTTAGGTTGAGGTTTAGGGTTAAGGTGGTGTTTAGGGTTAGTGGGAGGGTTAGTGTTAGGATTAGGGTTAGTTTTAGTGTGAGGGTAAGTGTTAGGGTGAGGGTGAGGGTTAGGGTTAGTGTTAGGGTTATGGTTAGGGTGAGGGTTATGTTGAGGTTTAGGATTAGGTTTAGGTTTATGTTTATGGTGAGAGTGAGTGTGAGGGTTAGGGTTAGGCTTAGGCTTAGGGTTAGGCTGTTGGTGAGGGTGAGGGTTAGGGTTAGGGTTAGGGTGAGGTTTATGTTTAAGGTTAGGTTTAGAGTTAGGTTTAGGGTGAGGGTGAGGTTTAGGGTTAGAGTTAGTATTAGTGTTACGGTTAGGGTTAGGGTGAGGGTTAGTGTGAGGTTTAGGGTTAGGCTTAAGCTTAGGCTTAGGCTTAGGCTTAGGGTGAGCATGACGGTGAATGTTAGGGTTAGATTTAGGGTGAGGGTGAGGGTTAGGGTTAGGCTGAGGTTTAGGGTGAGGGTGAGGTTTAGGATTAAAGTTAGGGTGAAGTTTAGTGTTATGGTTAGGGTTAGAGTTAGGGCGAGTGTGAGGTTTAGGGTTAGAGTTAGGGTTAGTGTGAGGGTTAGCGTGAAGTTTAGGGTTAGTGCGAAGGTTAGGGTTAGGGTTAGGTTGAGGGTTAGGGTTAGGGTGAGTGTTCGGGTTAGGGTTATGATTAGGTTTAGAGTGAGGTTTAGGGTGAGGGTTAGGGTTAGGATTAGGGTAAGGGTTTGTTCTAGGGTGAGTGTTAGGGTTAGGGTTAGGGTGAGGTTGAGCGTTAGGGTTAGGGTTAGTGTTAGGTTTAGGGTTGGGGTTAGGGTAAGGATTAGCGTTATGGTGAGTGTTAGTGTGAGGGTTAGGGTAAGGGTTAGTGTTAGGCTTAGGGTTAGGGTGTGTGCTAGGGTGAGGGTTAGGTTTAGGGTTAGTGTGAGTGGTAGGGTTAAGATGAGTGTTATGTTTAGGATGAGGATTGGGGTTAGGATTAGAGTTAGTGTGACAGCTAGGTTGAGGGTGAGGTTTAGGGTTAGGGTTAGGGTGAGGTTTAGGGTGAGGGTGAGGTTTAGGGTTAGGGTTAGTTTTAGGATTAGGATTAGGGTTAAGGTTGTGGTGAGTGTGAGGGTTAGGGTTAGTGTTAGTGTTAGATTTAGGGTTAGGCTGATGCTGAGGGTGAGCTTGAGGTTTAGTTTTAGGGTGTGGGTTAGGTTTAGGGATAGAGTGAGGGTTAGGTTAGCTTTAGGGTTAGGTCAGGGTTAGGGTTAGGGTAAGGGTTTGGGTTAGGGTTGAGGGTGAGGTTTAGTGTTAGGTTTAGGGTTAGGGTTATTCGTAGGGTTAGGGTTAGGGTTAAGGTTAAGGAAAGGGTGAGAGTGAGCATGATGTTGAGGGTTAGGGTTAGGGTTAGGATGAGGTTTAGAGTTAGGGTTAGGGTTAGGGTTAGGGTGAGGGTGAGGTTTAGGGTTAGATTTAGGGTTAGGGTTAAGTTTAGTGTGAGGGTTAGTTTTAGGTTTAGTGTTACGGTTAGGTTATGGTGAGGGCTAGTGTTAGGGTGAGGGTTAGGCTTAGGCTTAGGCTTAGGGTTAGGCTGAGGGTTAGGGTGAGGGTGAGGGTTAGGTTTAGGCTTAGGCTTAGGCTTAGGGTTAGGCTGAGGTTGAGTGTTAGGGTTAGTGTTAGGGTTAGGCTTAGGCTTAGTTTTAGGCGGAGGGTGAGAGTGAGGGTTAGGGTTAGAGATAGCGATAGGGTGACGGTTAGTGTGAGGGTCAGGGTTAGGGTTAGTGTTATGGTTACGGTGAGGGTGAGGGTGAGTTTGAGGGTTAGGGTTAGGCTTAGGCTTAGTCTTAGGCTTAGGCCGAGCGTGAGTGTGAGGGTGAGGTTTAGGGTTAGTATGATTGTTAGGGTTTTTGGGTTAGGGTGAGTGTTAGGGTGATGTTTAGGTTTAGGTTTAGGGCTAGAGTGAGGGCTAGGCTGAGGGTGCGGGTTAGGGTTAGCATTAGTGTGAGGTTTAGGTTTAGGGTTAGGTTTAGGGTTAGGGTGAGAGTTAGGGTTAAGGTTACGGTGAGGGTTCGGGTGAGGGATAGGGTTAGGGTTATGGTGAGGGTGAGGTTTGGATTTGGGTTAGGGTTAGGGTTATTGTTAGTGTTATGGTTAGCTTTAAGTTTACGGTGAGGGTGAGGCTGAGAGTGAGGATTAGGGTTAGGGTTAGGGTGAGGTTTGGGGTTAGGGTTAGGGTTAGGGTGAGGGTTTGGTTTAGGGTTAGTTTTAGGGTTAGGCTAATGGTGAGGGTGAGGGTTAGGTTTAGGGTGAAGTTTAGGGTTAGGGTTAGTGTGAGGGTGAGGGGGAGGTTTAGGGTTAGAGTTAGGGTTCGGCTGACGGTGAGGGTGAGGGTTAGTGTTAGGGTTAGAGTGAGGGTAAGGATGAGGGTGAGGTTTAGGGTTAGGGTTAGGATTAGGATTAGATTTAGTGTTAAGATGAGTGTTTGTGTTAGGCTTAGGGTTAGGATCAGGCTAAGGGTTAAGCTGAGGGTGAGGGTAAGGTTGAGGTTTAGTGTTAGGGTTAGGGTGAGGTTTAGGGTTAGTTTGAGGGTTAGGGTTAGGATTAGGGTTAGTTTGAGGGTTAGGGTTAGGATTAGGGTTAGAGTGAGTGTTAGGATGAGGATTAGGGTTAGGATTAGGGTTAAGGTGAGGGCTAGGGTGAGGGTGAAGGTTAGGGTTATTGTTATGTTGAGGTTTAGCGTTAGGGTTAGGGTTAGGTTGAGGGTTAAGATGAGGGTTAGGGTTATGGTGAGCGTTAGGGTGAGGGTGAGGGTTAAGGTGAGGGTGAGGGTTAGGATTAGGGTTAGGGTTAGGATTATTGTTAGTGTTATGTTTCTGGTTATGTTTGCAGTGATGGTGAGCTTGAGGGTGAGGTTGAGAGATAGGATTAGGGTAAGGTTTAGGTTTAGAGTTAGGATTAGTGTTATTGCTAGGGTTAGGGTTAGAGTTACGGTGAGGGTGAGGGTGAGGGTAAGGGTGAGATTTAGGGTTACGGTGAGATTAAAGGTCAGGTTTAGGATTAGGGTTAGGGTGAGTGTGAGGTTTAGGGTTAGAGTTAGGATTAGGCAGAGGGTTAGGGTAAGGGTTTGGGTTAGGGTTAGTGTTAGGGTTAGGATTAGGATGAGGATTAGGTTGAGGTTTAGGGTTAGGGTTAAGGTTAGTGTAAGGATTAGGGTAAGGGTGAGGGTGAGTGTAATGGTTAGGGTTAGGGTTAGCTTTAGGCTTAGATTTAGGCTGAGGGTGAGTTTGAGTGTGAGGGTTGTGGTTAGGTTGAGGTTAAGGGTTAGGGTTAAGGTGAGGGTCAGGGTTAGGGTTAGGTTGAGATTTACAATTAGGTTTAGGGTTATTTTGAGGGTTAAGGTTAGGGTTAGGGTGAGGGTTAGGATGAGGTTTAGGGTTACAGTTAGGGTTAGGGTGAGGGCTAGGGTGAGGGTGAGGGTTAGTGTTAGGTTTAGGGTGAGGTTTAGGGTTAGAGGTAGGGTTAGGGTGAGGGTTAAGGTTCGAGTTACATTGATGGTGAGGGTTAGGTTTGAGGTGAGGGTTATGTTGATCACTAAATTGAGGGTGAGGGTTAGGGTTAGGGTTAGGGTTAGAGTGAGGGTTAGTTTGAGTTTTAGGTTTAGGGTTAGGGTTAGTGTTAGGATTAGGTTTAGGCTGAGGGTGAGTGTGAGGGTTAGGGTTAGGGTTAAGCTTAGGCTTAGGGTTAGGCTGAGGTTGATGGTGTGGATGAAGATTAGGTT
Source organism: Dipodomys merriami (assembly GCF_024711535.1). Taxonomy (NCBI): domain Eukaryota; kingdom Metazoa; phylum Chordata; class Mammalia; order Rodentia; family Heteromyidae; genus Dipodomys; species Dipodomys merriami. The sequence goes on along the minus strand of NW_027206335.1, from coordinate 2,030,149 downwards.
TAGAGTGATGGTTCCGGTTATGGTTAGTTTGAGGGTTAGGATGAGGGTTAGGGTTAGCATAAGGTTAGAGTGAGGGCTAGGTTGAGTGTGAGGTTTAGGGTTAGGTTTAGGCTTCGGTTAGGGTTAGGCTGAGGCTGAAGTTGAGGGTGAGGGTTAGGGTTAGGGTGATATTTAGGGTTATGGTTAGGATGAGGGTTAGGTTTGGGGTGAGGGTTTGGATGAGGGTGACAGTAAGCATAAAGTTGAGGGTTAGGCTGAGGGTGAGGGTTATTGTAAGGGTGAGGGTTCAGGTTAGGGTTAGGTTGAGGGTGAGGGTTAGATTGAGGATTAGTGTTAGGGTTAGTGTGAGGTTTAGGGTGAGGATGAGTGTTAGGGTTAGGGTGAGGCTAGTGTGAAGTTGAGGGTTAGGGTTAGGGTTAGGGTGAGGTTAAGTTTTAGGGTGATGGTTAGCGCTAGTGTGAGTGTTAGTGTTAGGGTTAGTGTTAGTGTTAGGGTGAGGGTAAGTGTTAGGGTAAGGTCTAGGTTTAGGGTGAGGTTTAGGATTAGGGTAAGGGTTAGGGTTAGGGTGAGGGTGAAGTTTAGGGTTAGAGTTAGGGTTAGGATTAGGGTGAGGTTTAGTGTGGGTGTGAGGGCTAGTGTTATGGTTAGGAATTTGGTTAGGTTTAAGGTGAGGGTGAGTGTGAGGCTTAGGGTTAGGTTTAGGCATAGGATTTGAGTTAGGGTGAGGGTGAGGGTTTGGGTGACGGTTAGGGTGACTTTTGGGGTTAGGGTTAGAGTGAAGGTTAGGGTGAGGGTTAGGCATAGGCTTAGGGTTTGGGTATTGGCTAGGTTGTTAGGGTTAGTGTTAGGGTTAGGGTTGGGCTTGGGTTTAGGCTTAATGTTAGGCAGAGGATGAGGGTGAGTGTTAGGGTTAGGGTGAGGGTGAGGTTTAGAGTTTGAGTTAGCGTTAGGGTGACGGTTAGTGTGAGGGTTAGGGTTAGGGTTAATGTTAGGGTTAGGGTTAGTTTTACAGTTAGGGTTAGGGTGAGGGTGATTGTGAGGGTCCGGGTTAGTCTTAGGCTGAGGCGGAGGCTTAGGCGGAGCGTGAGGGTGAGGGTGAGGGTTAGGGTTAGGGTTTTTGGGTTAGGGTGAGTGTTAGGATGACGTTTAGGGTTAGCATTAGGGTTAGGTTAAGGGCTAGAGTTAGGGTGAGGGTTAGGGTTAGCGTTAGGTCGAGGTTTAGGGTTAGGGTTAGGGTTAGGGTTACGGTGAGGGTGAGGGTTAGCGTTAGGGTTAGGGTTAGGGTTAGGCTGAGTCTGAGGGTTAGGATTAGGATTAGGGTGAGGGTTTGTGTTAGGTTTAGAGTTACGGTGAGTGTCAGGGTTTGGGTTAGGTTTAGGGTTAGTGTTATAGTTAAGGTTAGGGTTAGAGTTACAGCAAGTTTGAAGGTGAGGGTGAGGGTTTGGATCAGGGTTAGGGTGAGGTTTTGGTTTAGGATTATGGTTAGGGTGAGGGTGAGGTTTAGGGATAGAGTTAGGATTCGGGTGATGGTTGGGGTTGCCGTTAGGGTAAGAGTTAGGATGAGGATTTAGGTTACGGTGAGGGTTAGGGTGAGGGTGACCATAAGGGTAAAGGTGAGGGTTAGGCGGGGAGTGAGGATTACGGTAAGGGTTAGGGTTAGGGTGAGGGTGAGGGTTAGTTACAGGATTAGTGTTAGTGTGAGGTTAAGGGTTAGGATGAGGGTTAGGGTTGGTTGACGGCTAGGTTGAGGGTGAGGGTTAGGGTTAGGGTGAGGTTTAGGGTTAGGATGATGGTTAGGGTTAGTTTGAGGGCTAGTGTTAGGGTTAGGTTTAGTGTTAGGGTGAGGGTTAGTGTTAGGGTGAAGGTTATGGTTAGGATGAGGTTTAGGGTTAGGTTTAGGGTTATTGTTAGGTTAAGGGTTAGGGTTATGTTGAGGGTGAGGGTGAGGGTGAGCGTTAGGGTTAGGATTAGGTTTAGGTTTTGGGTTACGGTTAGAGTTAGGGTTAGGGTGAGGGTGAGGATTAGGTTTAGAGTTAGGTTTAGTGTTAGTGTTAGGGTGAGGGTGAGGGTGAGGGTTAAGGTTAGTCTTAATCTTAGGCTTAGACTTAGGCCGAGCATGAGGGTGAGGTTTAGGGATAGGGTTAGGGTGGGGTTTAGGGTTAGGGTGAGGGTGAGGGTGAAGGTCAGGTCCAGGGTTAAATATAGGCTTAGTGAGTGTTCGGTTAAGGCTTAGGGTTAGTGTTAGGGATAGGGTGAGGGTGAGGGTTCGGTTGAGGTTTAGGTTTAGGGTTTGGGTTAATGTGAAGGTTAGTGTTTGTTTTAGGGTTCATGTTAGGCTGACGGTAAGTGTTAGGGTGAGGGTTTTGGTTTGGGTGAGGGTTAGGGTTAGGGTTAGGGTGAGGGTTAGGATTAGGGTTGGGGTTAGGGTTATTGGTAGTGTTATGGTTAAGGTTAAGTTTACGGTTAGGGTGAGGCTGAGGGTGAGGTTTACGGTTAGGGTTAGGTTGAGGTTTAGGTTTAGGGTTAGGCTTAGGTTTAGGATTAGGGTTTTGATGAGGGTGAGTGTGAGGGTTAGGGTTAGGTTTAAGTTTTGGCTTAGGGTTAGGCTGATGGTGAGTGTGGGGATGAGGATTAGGTTTAGGTGATGGTTAGTTTTAGGGTTAGTTTTAGAGTTAGAATTAGGGTTAGGTTTAGGATTAGGGTTATGGTGAGGGTTACAGTGAGGGTTAGGGTTAGGTTTAGGGTTAGGTTTAGAGCTAGGGTTAGGGTGAGGTTGAGGTTTATTCTTAGAGTTAGGGTTACTGTTAGGGTTAGGGTTAGGATTAGGGTTAGGTTGAGGTTGAGGTTTAGGGTTAGGGTTAGGTTTAGAGTGAGGGTTAGGGTGAGGGTTAGGGTGAGTATTAGGGTTAGAATATGTGCTAGGGTGAATGGTAGGGTTAGGGTTAGGTTCAGGGTGAGGGTTAGGGTGAGGGTTAGGGTTAGGTTTAGTGTTAGGGTTAGGGTTGGAGTAAGGGTTAGGATTATGGTTATGGTTCACTGTGAGTGTGAGGGTTATGGTTAGGGTTAGTTTTAGGGTTAGGTTTGCGGTTAGTGTTAGGATTAGGGTTAAGGTGACTGTGAGTGTGAGGGTTAGGGTTAGTGTTAATATTAGGCTGAGGCTGAGGGTGAAGGTGAGGGTTTGAATTAGGGTTAGGTTTTGCTTTATGGTTAGAATGAGGGTGAGAGTGAGCGTTAGGGTGAAGATTAGGGTTAGGGTATGTGCTAGAGTGAGGGTTAGGGTTAGGGTTAGGGTTAGGGTGTGGTTTAGTGTTAGGTTTAGTGTAAGAATTAGGGTTAGGGTGAGGGTTTGGGTTATGGTTAGAGTTACAGTGAGGTTGAGGTTTAGGGTTAGGTTTAGTGTTAGGGTTATTCTTAGGGTTAGGGTTAAGGTTAATGTAAGGGTGAGGGTGAGGGTGATGTTGAGGGTTAGGGTTAGGGTTAGGATGAGGTTTAGAGTTAGTGTTAGGGTTAGGGTTCGGTTCAGAGTGCGGTTTAGCGTTAGAGTTAGGGTTAGGTTTAGGGTTAGGGTTAGTATGAGTGTTAGGGTTAGGGAAAGTGTTACATTTAGGGTTATGGTGAGGGCTAGTATGAAGGTGAGGGTTAGGGTTAGGGTTAGGCTTTGGCTTTGGGTTAAGCTGAGGTTGAGTGTGAGGGTGAGGTTTAGGGTGAGGGTGAGGGTGAGATTTAGCGTTAGAGTTAGGGTTAGGGTGAGGGATAGGTTGAGGGTAAGGGTTAGGTTTAGTGTTAGTGTTAGTGTTAGTGTTAGGGTTAGGGTTAGGGTGAGGGTTAGGATGAGGGTGAGCGTTAGGGTTAGGGTTAGAATTAGGATTAGGGTTAGTGTTAGGATGAGTGCTTGGTTTAGGCTTAGGGTTAGGGTTAGGCTTAGCATTAAGCTGAGGGTGACGGTGAGGGTTAGGTTTAGGGTTCCTTTTAGAGTTAGCTTTTGGGTGAGAGTTAGGGTTCGTGTTAACTTTAGGGTTAGGGTGAGGGTTAGGGTTAGGGTTAAGGTGAGGGTGAGAGGAAGGGTTAGGTTGAGGCTTAGGGTTACGATTAGGGTTAGGGTGAGGGTTAGGATTAGGGTTAAGGTGAGAGTTAGGATGAGGATTAGGTTTAGGATTGTGGTTAGGGTGAGGGCTAGGGTGAGAGTGAGGCTTAGGGTTAGTGTTAGGGTGAGGTTTAGGTTAGGGTGAGGGTTAGGTGAGGGTTAGGGTTACGGTGAGGGTTAGGGTTAGGGTTAGAGTGAGGGTTAGTTTTAGGATTAGGGATAGGGTGAGGGTGATTGCTTTGATTAGGGTTAGGGTTAGGATTATTATTAGTGTTTTGGTCATGCTTACATTTGCAGTGAGGGTGAGGCTGAGGGTGAGGCTTAGTGATAGGATTAGGGTTAGGGTGAAGTTTAGGGTTAGGATTAGTGTTATTGTTAGGGTTAGGGTTAGAGTTATGGTGAGGGTGAGGGTGAGGGTAAGGGTGAGTGTTATGTTTAGGTTTAGGTTGAGGTTTAGGGTTAGGTTTAGGATTAGGTTTAGGGTGAGTGTGAGGTTTAGGGTTAGAGTTAGGGTTTGGGGGAGTTTTAGGGTGAGTGTTAGGGTTAGGATAAGTGTTAGGATTAGGGTGAGGCTGAGGGTGAGTTTGAGGGTTAGAGTTAGGGTTAGGCTTACGCTTAGGGTTAGTTTTAGGTGGAGGGTGAGGGTTAGAGTTAGGGTGAGGGTGAGGTTTAGGGTTAGAGTTAGCTTTAGGGTGAGGCTTAGTGTGAGGGTTAGAGTTAGGGTTAGTGTTACAGTTACGGTGAGGGTGAAGGTGAGGGTGAGTGTGAGGGTTAGGGTTAGTCTTACTCTTAGGCTTAGGATTAGGCCGAGAGTAAGTGTGAGGGTGAGGGTTAGGGTTAGGGTGAGGGTTAGGGTGTTAGGATTAAGGTGATGGTTAGGGTGTTAGGATTTGGGTGAGGGTTAGGATGAGGTTTAGGGTTAGGATTAGGGTTAGGGTGAGGGCTAGGCTGAGGGTGAGTGTTAGGGTTAGCATTAGGGTGAGGTTTAGGGTTAGGGTTAGTTTGAGGGTTAGGGTTAGGGTTACATTGAGGGTGAGGTTTAGGGTTTTGGTGAGGGTTAGGTTTAGGGTTAGTGTGACGATGAGGGTTTGATTAGGGTTAGGGTTATTGTTAGTGTTATGGTTATGGTTAAGTTTATGGTGAAGGTGAATCTGAGGGTGAGGATTAGGTCAGGTTTAGGGTGAGGTTGAGGGTTAGGGTTAGGCTTAGGTTTAGGGTGAGTGTTTGGGTTAGTTTTAGGCTTACTGTGAAGGTGAGGGTTAGGGATATGGTTAGGGTGAATGTTATTTTTAGTGTTAGGTTTACAGTTACGGTGAGGGTGAGGGTGAGGGTTAGGGTTAGCGTGAGGTTTAGGGTTAGGGTTAGGGTGAGGGTGAGGGTGAGGGTGAGGTTTAGGTTTAGAGTTAGGGTTAGGGTGAGGGTTAGGGTGAGGGTGAGGTTTAGGTATAGAGTTAGGGTGAGGGTGAGGGTTAGGGTGAGGGTTAGGGTTAGTTTTAGTGTTAGGGTTAGGGTGAGTGTTACGATGAGGGTGAGGGTTACAGTTAGGGTTAGGATTAGGATTAGGGTACTGTTAGGGTGAGAGTTTGGGTTAGGCTTAGGGTTAGAGTTAGGCTAAGGGTTAAGCTGAGGGTGAGGGTAAGGTTGAGGATTATGTTTAGGGTTTGGCTTAGGGTTAGCATTAGGGTGAGAGTTGGGGTTCGGGTTGAGTTTAGAGTTTGGGTGAGGTTTATGGTTTGGGTTACAGTGAGGGTTAGGGTTAGGATTAGGTTGAGGGTAAGGTTTAGGATTAGGGTTAGGGTGAATGTTAGGGTTAGGGTTAGTGTGAGTGTTAAGATGAGGATTAGGGTTAGGATTAGGGTTAGGTTGAAAGCTAGGCTGAGTGTGAGGGTTAGGGTTTGTGTTAGGGTGAGGTTTATGGTTAGGGTTAGGGTTATGGTGAGGGTTAGGATGAGGGTTAGGGTTATGGTGAGGGTGAGGGTGAGGGTTAGTGTGAGGGTTAGGGTTAGGATGAGGGTTAGGGTGAGGTTGAGGGTTAGGATTAAATTTAGGGTTCGGATTATAGTTAGTGTTATGTTTCTGGTTACCTTTGTAGTGAGGGTGAGGCTGAGGGTGTGGGTTAGGGATAGGATTAGGGTTATGGTTAGGTTTAGGGTTAGGATTAGTGTTATTGTTAGGGTTATGGTTAGAGCTAGGGTGAGGGTGAGGGTGAGGGTAAGGGTGAAACTTAGGGTGAGGTTTAGGGTGAGGGTTAGGATTAGGATTAGGGTGAAGGCTAGGTGAGGGTGAGGGTTAGGGTTAGTGTTAGGGTGAGGTTTAAGTTTAGGGTTTGGGTGAGGTTTAGGTTTCGGGTAACATTGAGGGTGAGGATTAGGTTTATGTTGAGGGTTAGGTTTAGGATTAGGGTTAGGGTGAGGGTTCGGGTTAGGGTTAGGGTGTGTGTTAGGATGAGGATTAGGGTTAGGATTAGGGTTAGGGTGAGGGCTATGGTGAGGGTGAGGGTTAGGGTTAGTGTTAGGGTGAGGTTTAGGTTTAGGGTTTGGGTTAGGGTGAGGGTTAGGATGAGGGTTAAGTTTATGGTGAGGGTGAGGCTTAGGTTTAGGGTGAGTGTTAGGGTTAGGATGAGGGTTAGGGTGAGGGTGAGGGTTAGGATTAGGGTTAGGGTTATGATTATTGTTAGTGTTATGGTTCTGGCTACCTTTGCAGTGAGGGTGAGGCTGAGGGAGGGTTAGGGATCTGATTAGGTTTAGGGTTAGGTTTAGAGTTAGGATTAGTGTTATTGTTAGGGTTAGGGTTAGAGTTACTGTGAGGGTGAGGGTGAGGGTAAGGGTCTTCGTTAGAGTTAGGGTTAGGGTGAGGTTAGGTTCAGTGTTAGCATTAGTGTTAGGGTAAGTGTGAGGCTTAGGCTTAGAGTTAGGTTCAGGGGGAAGGTTAGGTGAGGGTTAGGGTTAGTGTTAGTGTTAGGGTTAAGGTGAGGGTTAGGGTCAATGTGAGTTTGAGGTTGAGGGTTAGGGTGAGGGTGATGATGACGGTGAGGGTTAGGGTTAGGATATGGTTAATGGTTAGGGTTAGGGTTAGGGTTTGGGTTAGGCTCAGTGTTAGGCTGAGGGTGAGGTTTAGGATGAGGTTTAGGGTTAAATTTAGGGTTAGGGTGAGGGCTAGGGTGAAGGTGAGGGTTAATGTTAGGGTTTGGGTAAGGTTTAGGTTTAGGGTTAAGGGTAGTGTTAGGGTGAGGGTTAGGGTTCGGGTTACGGTGAAGGTGTGGGTTAGTTTTGAGGTGAGGGTTAGGGTGAGGACTAAAGTGAGTGTGATGGTTAGGGTTAGGGTTAGTGTTAGGATGAGGGTTAGTTTGAGGTTTAGGTTTAGGGTTAGGGTTAGGGTTAGGATTAAGGTTAGGCTGAGGGTGACTGTGAGGGTTAGGGTTAGGGTTAGGCTTAGGCTTAGGGTTTGGCTGAAGGTGAGGGTGGGGATGAGGATTAGGTTTAGAGTGATGGTTCTGGTTATGGTTAGGTTGAGGGTTATGATGAGGGTTAGGGTTAGGATTAGGGTTAGGGTGAGGGCTAGGGTGAGTGTGAGGTTTAGGGTTAGGTTTAGGCTTAGGTTTAGGGTTAGGCTGAGGCTGAAGGTGAGGGTGAGTGTTAGGCTTTGGGTGATGTTTAGGGTTACGTTTAGGGTTAGGGTTAGGATGAGTGTTAGGTTTAGGGTGAGGGTTAGGATGACGGTGACAGTAATAGTAAAGGTGAGGGTTAGGCTGAGGGTGAGGATTATTGTAAGTGTGAGGGTTCGGGTTAGGGTTAGGGTGAGGGTGAGGATTAGATTAAGGATTAGTGTAAACATTAGTGTGAGGTTTAGTGTGAGGATGAGTGTTAGGGTTAGGTTGAGGTCTAGGGTGAATTTGAGGGTTAGAGTTAGGGTTAGGGTGAGGTTTAGGTTTAGGGTGATGGTTATCGTTAGTTTGAGGGTTAGTGTTAGGGTTAGTGTAAGTGTTAGGGTGAGGGTAAGTGTTCGGGTAAGGTTTAGGTTTAGGGTGATGTTTAGGATTAGGTTTAGGGTGAGGGCTAGAGTGAGGGTGATATTATTGGTTAGGAAAAGTTTAGGGTTTGGTTTAGGGTGAGGATTAGGGTGAGGGTGAGGTTTAAGGTGAGGGTTAGAGTTAGGTTTAGTGTTAGGGTTAGGGTTAGGGTGAGGTTTAGTGTAGGGGTGAGGGTTAGTGTTAGGGTTAGGATTAGGGTTAGGGTTAAGGTGAGGGTGAGGGTGAGGGTTACATTTAGGGTTAGGGTTAGGATTAGAGTTAGGGTGAGGGTGAGGGTGAGGGTTAGGGTTACGGTTAGGGTGAGTGTTGGGGTTAGGGTTAGAGGGAGATTCAATTTGAGGGTTAGGCTTAGGCTTAGGGTTTGGGTATGGGCTAGGGTGAGGGTGAGCGTTAGGGTTTAGGGTAGGGTGAGGGGTAGGTTAGTGTTAGGGTTAGGGTTGTTTTTAGGGTAAGGCTTAATGTTAGGCGGAGGGTGAGGCTGAGGGTGAGGGTTAGGGTTAGGGTGAGAGTGAGGTTTAGGGTTAGATTTAGCATTAGGATGAGGGTTAGTCTGAGGGTTAGGGTTAGGGTTAGTGTTATGGTTAGGGTTAAGTTGAGGGTGAGTGTGAGTGTCAGGGTTAGTCTTAGGCTTCGGCTTCGGCTTAGGCCGAGTGTGAGGTTGTGGTTGGGGGTTAAGGTTAGGGTTTTAGGGTTAGGGTGAGTTTTAGGATAAGGTTTAGGTTTAGCATTAGGGTGAGAGTGAGGGCTAGAGTTAGGGTGAGGTTTAGGCTTATGTTTAGGGTTAGGGTTACAGTGAGGGTGAGGGTTAGGGTTAGATTGAGGGTTAGGGTTAGGGTTAGGGTGAGGGTGAGGGTTAGGAATAGGGTTAGGGAGAGGGTTTGGGTTAGGATTAGAGTTACGGTGAGGGTCAGGGTTTGGGTTAGGGTTAGGGTTAGTGTTATAGTTAGGGTTAGGGTTAGAGTTACAGTGAGGGTGAGGGTGAGTGTTAGGGTTAGGATCAGGGTGAGGGTGAGGTTTAGGGTTAGGTTTATGGTTAGGGTGAGGGTGAGGTTTAGGCTTAGAGTTAGGGTTAGCGGGAGGGTTAGGGGGAGGGTTAAGGTCAGTGTTAGTGTTAGAGTTAGGGTGAGGGTTAGGTTGAGGTTTAATGTTAGGGTTAGGGTTAGGTTTAGGATTAGGTTTACAGTGAGGGTGAGTGTGAGGGTTAGGGTTAGGTTTTGGCTTTGGCTTAGGGATAGGCTGAGGGTATGGGTGGGAATGAGGATTAGGTTTAGAATGATGGTTAGGTTTGGTGTTAGGTTGAGGGCTAGGTTCAGGATGAGGGTTAGGGTTAGGGTGAGGTTTAGGGTTAGGGTGATTTTAAGGGTTAGTGTGAGGGTGAGTGTTAGGGTGAGGGTTAGTGTTAGGATGAGGTTTAGGTTTTGGGTTATGGTTAGAGTTAAGGTTAGGTGAGGGTGCGGTTTAGGGTTAGATTTAGGGTTAGTGTTATTGTTAGGGTTAGGGTTAGGCTTAGGCTTAGGCTTTGGCTTAGGCTTAGGCAGAGCATGAGGGTGAGGTTTAGGGTTACGGTTAGGGTGGGGTTTAGGGTTGGGGTTAGGGTGAGGGTGAGGGTCAGGTTGAGGGTTAGATATAGGGTTAGGGGGAGGGTTAGGGTGAGCGTTAGGGTAAGGGTTAGTGTTAGGGTTAGGGTGAGGGTGAGGGTTAGGTTGAGGTTCAATGTTAGGGTTAGGGTTTGGGTTAGTGTGAGGGTTAGTGTTTGGGTTTGGTTTAGTGTTAGGGTGAGGGTAAGTGTTATGGTGAATGTTTGGGTTTGGGTGAGGCTTATGGTTAGGGTGAGGATTAGGAATAGGATTAGGGTTATTGTTAGGTTTAGGGTTACAGTTAGGGTGAGGGTGAGGTTGCGGGTTAGGGTTAGCGTTAGGGTGAGGTTTATGGTTTGGGTTAGGGTTAGGGTTAGGGTTAGGGTGAGTGTGAGATTTAGGGTTAGAGTAGGGTTAGGGTGAGGGTTAGGTTGAGGGTTAGAGTTAGGGTTAGTGATAGGGTTAGGGTTAGGGTGAGAGTTAGTGGGAGGGTTAGGGTTAGGCTTAGGCTTAGGATTAGGGTTAGGGTGAGGATGAGTGTGTGTATTAGGGTTAGGTTTAGGGTACAGCTTAGGGTTTGGCTGAGGGTGTGGTTAAAGTTGAGAGTTAGGGTTAGTGTTAAGTTTAGGGTAAGTGTGAAGGTTAGGGTTAGGCTTAGGGTAAGGCTGAGGGTGAGAGTGAGGGTGAGAGTTAGGGTTAGTGTGAGGGTTAGGGTTAGGGTTAGGGTGACGTTTAGTGTTAGGGTTAGGGATAGAGTTAGGGTTAGTGTGAGGGTGATGTTTATGGGTAGAGTTAGAATTAGTGTGAGGGTTAGGGTGAGGTTTAGGGTTAGGGTGAGTTTTAGGTTGGGGGTGATGGTAAGGCTAAATGTGAGGGTTAGGCTGAGGGTGAGGGTTATGGTAAGGGTGAGGGTTAGGGTTAGGGTTAGGGGTAGGGTGACGGTTAGATTGAGGATTAGTGTTAGGGTTAGGGTGAGGTTTACGGTGAGGATGAGAGTTAGGGTTTATGGTGAGTGCGTGGGTGAGGGTGAGGGTTAGTGTTAGGGTTAGAGTGAGTTTTAGGGTTAGGGTGATGTTTAGGGTTAGTGTGAGGGTTAGCGTTAGTGTTAGGGTTAGTGTTAGGGTTAGGGGTGTTATTAGGGTTAGGGTTAGGGTTACGGTTACAGTTAGTTTGAGGGAGAGGGTTAGGGTTAGAATTAGGGTTAGTGTGAGAGTGAGGTTTAAGGTTAGAGTTAGGGTTAGAGTTTGGCTTAGGGTGAGCGTTACGGTTATGGTTAGGCTTAGGCTTAGGCTTAGGCCGAGCATGAGGGTGAGGGTTAGGGTTAGGGTTAGGGTTAAGATGAGGTTTAGGGTTAGCTTTAGGGTTAGGGTGAGGGCTAGGGTGAGGGTTACGGTGAGGGTTAGGTTTAGGGATAAGTTTAGGTTTACGATTAGGGTTAGGGTAGAGTTTGTTTGAAGGTTAGGGTTAGGGTTAGGGTTAGGCTTAGGGTTAGGATGAGGGTTCGGATTACGGTTTGCTTTAGGGTGAAGGTGAAGCTGAGGATTAGGGTTAGGTTTAGGGTCAGGGTTAGGTTTAGCGTTAGGGTTAGGTATAGGGTTAGGGTTACGGTTAGTGTTAGGTTTATGGTGAGGGTTAAGTTTAGGGTTAGGGTTAGGCTTAGGGTTAGGCTGAGGATGAGGCTGAGGGCGAGGTTTATGGTTACCCTTAGGCTTAGTGTTACGGTAAGGGTTAGTGTTACTGTTAGGTTTAGTGTTTAGTGTTTAGTAATGGTGAGGTGGAGGGTGAGGGTTAGGGTTAGGGTGAGGATTAGGGTTAGGGTGAGGATTAGGGTTAGGGTGAGGGTGAGGATTAGGGTTAGAGTTAGGGTTAGGTTGATGTTTAGCGTGAGGTTTAGGGTTTAGGGTTAGTGTTAGGGTTAGGGTGATGGTTAGGTTTAGGTTGAGGTTTAGGGATAGGGTTAGGTTTAGGATTAAGATTAGGGTGAGGTTGAGTGTGAGGGTTAAGCTTAGGCTTATGGTTAGGCTGAGGGTGAGTTTTGGGGTGAGGATTTGGGTTAGGATGATGGTTAGGGTTAGGGTTAATGTTATTGTTACGGTTAGGGTTAGAGTTACATTGAGCGTGAGCATGCGGGTAATTGTTAGGGTTAGGGTTAGGGTGGGGTTTAGGATTACTGTTAGGGTGAATGTGAGGGTGAGGTTTAAGTTTAGATAAAGTGTTAGGGGGAGGGTGAGGGTGATGATTAGGGATAGGGTTAGTGTTAAGTTTAGGGTGAGGTTGAAGGTTAGGTTGAAGTTTAGGGTTTGGTTAGGCTGAGGGTTAGGATTAGGGTTAGGGTTATTGTTAGGGTTAGGTTTAGGGTTAACTTTACGGTGAGGGTGTGGGTGAGGGTTAGGGTTAAGGTTAGGGTGACGTTTAGGTTTTGGGTTATGGTTAGAGTTACGTTTAGGGTGAGGGTGAAGTTTAGGGTTGGACTTAGCGTTAGGGTGAGGGTCAGGGTTAGGGTTAGTGTTAAGGTTAGGGTTAGTGTTAGGGTGAAAGTTAGGGGGAGGGTTAGGGTTAGGGTTAGGTTTAGGGTTATGATTATGTAAGGGCGAGTGTGAGTGGGTGTTTGGGTTAGGTTTAAGGTTAGGCATAGGTTTATGCTGAGGGTGAGGTTGAGGGTAAGGGTTAGGGTTAGGGTGAGGGTTAGGGTTAGGGTTACGGGGAGGGTTAGAATGAGTGTTAGGTTTAGGATAAGTGTTAGGGTGAGGGCTAGGGTGAGGGTGAGGTTTAGGATTAGGGTTAGGGTTAGGATGAGGTTTAGGTTTCGGGTTAGGGTTAGGGTTAGGGTGAGGGTGAGGGTGAGGGTGATTGTGAGGGTTAGGGTTAGGGTGAGGGTTAGGGTTAGGGTTATGGTTAGGTTTAGAGTTGGGGTTAGGGTGAGAGTTTGTGTTCGGGTTAAGTTTAGGGTTAGGGTGAGGGTTAGGGTACTGGTTATGGTGAGGGTGAAGGTTAGGGTTAAGTTGAGGGTAAAGGTTAGGGTTAGGGTGAGGGTGAGGGTGAGGGTGAGGGTGAGGGTTAGGGTTCGGCTGAGGGTTAGGTTTAGGATTAGGGTTAGGATGAGGGCTAGAGTGAGGGTGAGGTTTAGGGTTAGGGTTAGGGTGAGGTTTAGGGTTAGGGTTAAGGTTAGGGTGAGGGTGAGGTTTAGGGTAAGAATTAGGTTTAGAGTGAGGCTGAGGTTGAGGGTTAGGGTTAGGGTTAGTGTTAGAGGTAGGGTTAGGGTGAGGGTTAGTGTGAGGGTGATGGTTAAGCTTAGGGTTAGGATTAGGATTAGGGTAAGGGTTAGGGTGAGTGTGAGGGTTAGGGTTAGGTTTAGGGTGACAGTATGTATTAGGGTGAGTTTTAGAGTTACGGTGAAGGATATGGTTAGGTTGAGGGTTAGGGTTAGGTTTAAGGTTATTCTTAGGGTTAGGGTTAGGTTATGGTTATGGTGAGGGTTAGGATTAGGGTTAGTTTGAGGTTTAGGTTTAGGGTTAGGGTTAGAGTTAGGGTTAGAGTTAGGGTTAGGGTTAGTGTTAGGTTTAGGGTTAGGGTGAGGTTTAGGGTTAAGTTGAGGGTTAGGTTTAAGGTTAGGATTAGCACTTGTGTTAATGTGAGGGTGAGTGTGAGGGTTAGGGTTAGGGTTAGGGTTAGGATTAGAGTTAGGGTGAGGGTTAGGTTTAGGGTGAGGTTTGGGGTTAGGGTTAGAGTGAGGGTTAAGATGAGGGTTAGGCTTAGGCTTAGGTTTAAGTTGTGGGCTAAGGTGAGGTTGAGGGTTAGGGTGAGGGTTAGGGTTAGGGTTGGTGTTAGGGTTAGGGTTGCGGTTAGGATTAGGCTTAGTGTTAGAGGGAGGGTGAGGGAGAGGGTGAGGGTTAGGATTAGGTGAGGGTGAGGTTTAGGGTTAGATTTAGCATTAGATTGAGGGCTAGCGTGAGGGTTAGTGTTAGGGTTTATGTTACAGTTAGGTTTAGGGTGAGGGTGAGGGTGAGGTTTAGGGTTAGTCTTAGGCTTAGGCTTAGGCTTAGGCCAAACATGAAGGTTAGGGTAAGTGTGAGGGTTAGGGTTTTAGGGTTAGGTTGAGGGTTAGGGTGAGGTTTAGGTTTAGGATTAGGGTTAGGGTGAGGGCTAGAGTGAGGGTGAGGCTTATGGTTAGCGTTAGGGTGAGGTTTAGGGTTAGGGTTAGGGTTAGAGTTAAGGTGAGTGCAAAGTTTAGGGTTAGGTTTAGGGTTGTGGTTATTGTTAGCATTAGGGTTAGAGTTAAATTGAGGGTAAGGGTGAGGGTGAGGATTAGGTTTAGGGTTAGGGTGAGGTTTAGGGTTAGGATTAGGCTTAGTGTAAGGGTTAGGGTTAGGGTTAGGGTGAGGTTTAGGACGAGGTTTAGGGTTAGGATTAGGGTTAGGGTGAGGGCTAGGTTGAGGGTTAGTGTGAGGGTTAGGGTTAGGGATAGGTTTAGGTTTAGGATTAAGCTTAGTGTGAGGCTAAGTGTAAGGGTTAAGTTTAGGGTTAGGGTTAGACTTAGGGTTAGGGTGAGGGCTAGGATTATTGTTTGGGTTAGGGTTATTGTGATGGTGAAGATTAGGGTTAGGGTTAGGGTTAGGTTTAGGATTATGTTTGGGGTTAGGGTTAGGCTTTCAGTTACGGTTAAGGTTATGGTTAGGGTTTGGGTTATGATGAGGGTTAGGGTTAGCCTTAGGTTTAGGGTTAGGCTGAGGTTGAGTGTGGGGGTGAGGATTAGGTAAGGGTTAGGGTTAGGGTTAAGTTTAGAGTTACGATTAGGGTTATTGTTAGTGTTATGTTTAGGGGTAAGTTTGCGGTGAGGGTGACGCTGAGGTTGAGGGTTAGGGTTAGGTTTAAGATTAGTGTTAGTCTTATTGTTAGGGTTAGGGTTAGAGTTACAGTGAGGTTGAGGGTGAGGGTGATGTTGAGGTTTAGGGTGAGGTTTATGGTGAGGTTTAGGGTTAGTGTTAGGGTGAGGTTAAGCTTTAGTGTTAGAGTTAGGGTTAGGGGGAGGGTTAGGGTGAGGCTTAGGGTTAGGTTTAGTGTTAGGGTTAGGGTGAGGGTGAGGGATAGGTTGACGTTTAGGGATAGGGTTAGGGTTAGGATTAGGGTTAGGGTGAGGCTGAGTGTGAGGGTTAGGGTTAGGCTTAGGCTTAGGCTTAGGGTAAGGCTGAGGGTGAGTGTGGGGGTTAGGATTACGATTAGGGTGATGGTTAGGGTTAGTGGTATTGTTAGGGTTAGGGTTAGAGTTACTGTGAGGGTGAGGGTGCGGGTGAGGTTTAGGTTTAGGGTGAGGTTTAGTGTTAGGGTTAGGGTTAGTGTTAGGGTGAGTGTGAGGGTGAGGTTTAGGGTTAGATTTAGGGTTAGGGTGAGGCTTAGGATTAGGGTTAGGGTTCTTGTTAGGGTAAGGTTTATGTTTACGATATGGTGAGGGTGAGGTTTAGAGTTAGGGTTAAGCTGAGGTTTAGGGTTTGGTTTAGGGTTAGAGTTAGGGTTAGGGTGAGGGTGAGGTTTAGGTTTAGAGTCAGGGTTTGGGTGAGGGTTAGGCTGAGGGGTAGGGTTAGCGTGAGTGTTAGGGTTTTGATTTTGGTGAGAGTTAGGGGAGGGATGGGGTTAGGGTTAGGGTTAGGATTAGGGTTAGGGAGAATGTGAGTGTGTGGGTTATGGTTAGGTGTAGGGTTTGGCTTAGGGTTAGGCTGAGGGTAAGTGTATGTGTTTGGGTTAGGGTTTGGGTTAGGCTTAGGCTTAGGCTGAGGGTGAGGGTAAGGGTGAGGGTTACGGTTACGGTTAGGGTTAGTGTTTGGGTTAGTGTGAGTGTTATGGTTCAGGTTCTGTTTAGGGTTAGGATGAGGGTTTGGGTAAGAGTTACCATGAGGTTGAGGGTTAGGGTTAGGTTGATGGTTAGGGTTAGGGTTAGGGTTAGGGTCAGGTTGAGGGTGAGCATTAGGGTTAGTGTTAGGGTCAGGGTTAGGGTTAGGATTAGGTTTAGGGTGAGGCAGGGGGTGAGGGTTAGGGTTAGGGTTAGTTTTAGATTTAGCGTTAGGGTGAGGGTTAGGGTGAGGGTGAGGCTTAGGCTTAGTGTTAGGATTAGGATTAGGGTAAGGGTTAGGGTGAGTGTGAGGGTTAGGGTTAGGATTAGGGTTAGGCTGAGGGTGAGGGTGAGGGTGAGGGTTAGGGTTACGGTGAGGCTTAGGGTTAGGTTTAGGGTGAGATTTAGGGTTTGGGTTAAGTTTAGTTTTAGGATAAGGGTAAGGTTTAGGGTTATGGTGAGCATGAGGCTTAGGGTTAGGTTGGGGGTTAAGGTTAGGGTTAGGGTTAGGTCGATGGTTAGGTTTAGGGTGAGGGTGAGGGTTAGGATGAGGATTAGGGTTAGGATTAGTGTTAGGGTGACGGCTAAGGTTAGGGTGAGTGTTAGGGTTAGTGTTAGCGTGAGGTTTAGGGTTAGGGTTAGGGTGAGGGTGAGGGTTAGGATGAGGTTTAGGGTTACGGTGAGGGTGAGGTTTAGCGTTAGTGTGAGTGTTAGGGTTAGGATGAGGGTGAGTGTTTGGATTAGGTTTTGTGTTACAATTAGGACTAGGATTAATGTTATTGTTAGGGTTAGGGTTAGAGTTACTATGAGTCTGAGAGTGAGGGTGAGGGTGAGGGTTAGGGTTTTCTTTAAGGTAAGGTTTAGGTTTATGTTTAGGATTAGGGTTATGTTGAGGGTGAGGTTGAGGGTTAGATTTAGGGTTAGGGGGAGGGTTATGTCGAGGGTTAGTGTTATGGTTAGTGTTAGTGTTAAGGTTAGGGTGAGGTTTCGGTTGAGGTTTAGGTTAGAGTTAAGGTAATGGTTAGGATTAGGGTGAGGGTGAGGGTGAGTGTGAGGGTTAGGGTTAGGCTTAGTCTTAGGCTTAGGGTTAGGCTGATGGTGAGGGTGGGGGTGAGGATTAGGGCTCGAGTGATGGTTAGGGTTAGGGTTAGATTGAGGGTTAGTTTGAGGGTTAGGGTTAGGATTAGGGTTAGTGTGAGGGCTAGGGTGAGGTTGAGGGTTATGGTAAGGCTTCGGCTTAGGCTTAGGCTTCGGCTGAGTGTGAGGTTTAGGTTGAGGTTTAAGGGTGAGGGTTAGGGTGAGGATGATGGTAAGGGTAAAGTTGAGGTTTAGGCTGAAGGTGAGTGTTAAGATAAGTGTGAGGTTTAGGGTTAGGTTTCGGTTTAGGCTAAGGGTTAGGTTTAGGGTTAGGGTTAGTATGAGGGTTAGTGTTAGGGTTAGGGTTATGATTAGGGTGAGGTTTAGGGTTAGGGTGAGGATGAGGATTAGATTTAGGGTTAGGGTGAGAGCTAGGGTGAGATTGAGAGTTTGGGTTTGCGTTAGGGTGAGGTTTAGGTTTAGGGTGAGGGCTAGGGTTAGGGTGAGGGATATGGTTAGGGTGAGGGTTAGGTTTTGGGTTACGGTTATTGTAACGGTTAGGGTTACGGTTATGGTTACTGTGACGTTGAGGATGAGGGTAAGAGTTAGGATTAGGGTGAGGGTTAGGGTTAGGGTTAGGGTTAGTGTTAGGGTGAGGGTTAAGATGATGGTTAGGGATAGGATTAGGGTTAGGGTGAGGGCTAGTTTGAGGGTGAGGTTTACTCTTAGGGATAGGGTTAGGATGAGGTTTAGGTTTAGGTTTAGGGTTAGGGTTAGTGTGAGAGTGAGGTTTAGCGGTAGTATTAGGGTTAGGATGAGGCTGATGGGGAGGGTTAGGATTAGGTTTAGTGCTAGGGTTAGGGTTAAGGTGAGGGTTAGTGTGAGTGTTAGGGTTAGGGTTAGGATAAGGTTTAGGATTAGGCTTAGGTTTAGAGTGAGTTTTAGGGTTAGGTTTAGGGTTAGGGTGAGGGTTAGAGTGAGGGTAATGGTTAGGGGTAGGGTGAGGGTTAGGCTTAGGGTTAGCCTGAGGGTGAGGGTGAGTGTGAGTCTTAGGGGTAGGGTGAGGGTTAGGGTTAAGGTTAGGGTGAGATTTAGGGTTCGGGTTAAGTTTAGGGTTAGGGTTAGAGTTAGGCTTAGGGTGAGAGTTAGGGTTCGGGTTATCTTTAGTATTAGTGTGATGGTTTGGGTAAGTGTTATGATGAGGGTGAAAGTTAAGGTTAGGTTGAGGGTTAGGGTTAGGGTTAGGGTGAGTGTGAGGGTGAGGGTGAGGGTTAGGGTTAGGGTTAGGCTGAGGGTTAGGATGAGGGTTAGGGTTAGGATTCGGGTTAGTGTGAGGGCTAGTGTGAGGGTGAGGCTTAGGGTTAGGTTTAGGGTGAAGTTTAGGTTTAGGGTTAGTGTTAGTTTGAGGGTGACGTTTAGGGTTAGAATTAGGGTTAGGGTGAGGCTGAGGTTGAGGGTTAGGTTTAGGGTTAGTGTTAGAGTTAGGGTTAGGGTGAGGGTTAGGGTGAGGGTGAGGATTAACCTTAGGGTTAGGATTAGGATTAAGGTAAGAGTTAGGGTGAGTGTGAGTGTTAATGTTAAGTTTAGGGTGGCAGTATGTATTAGGGTGAGGGTTAGGTTTAGGGTGAAGGATATGGTTAGGATGAGGGTTAGGGTTATTGTTAGGTTTACGGTTAGGTTTATGGTTACGGTGAGGGTGAAGGTGAGGGTTAGGATTAGGGTTAGGTTGAGGTTTAGGTTTAGGGTTAGGGATAGAGTTAGGGTTAGGGTTAGGGTTAGGGTTAGTATTATGTTTAGGTTTAGGGTGAGGTTTAGGGTGAAGTTGAGGGTTAGGGTTAACGTTAGGATTAGGACTAGGGTTAAGTTAAGGGTGAGTGTGAGGTTTAGGGTTAGGGTTCGGGTTAGGATTAGAGTTAGGGTGAGGGTGAGGGTGAGGGTTAGGCTTAAGTTGAGGGTTGGAGTTAGTGTTAGAGTAAGGGTTAGGGTGAGGGTTAGGCTTAGGCTTAGGTTTAGGTTGTGGGCTAGGGTGTGGTTGAGGGTTAGGGTGAGGGTTAGGTTTTGGGTTAGTGTTAGGGCTAGGTTTGTGGTTAGTGTTAGGCTTAGTGTTAGGCGGAGTGTGAAGGTGAGCATGAGAGTTAGGGTCAGGTGAGGGTGAGGTTTAGGGTTCCATTTAGCATTTGATTGAGGGCTAGTGTGAGGGTTAGGTTTAGGGTTTATGTTACAGTTAGGTTTAGGGTGAGGGTGAGTATAAGTGTTAAGGTTAGTCTTAGGCTTAGGCTTAGGCCAAGCATGAAGGTGAGGGTGAGGGTTAGGGTTAGGGTGAGGGTTAGGGTTTTAGGGTTAGGTTGAGGGTTAGGATGAGGTTGAGGGTTAGGATTAGTCTTAGGGTGAGGGCTAGAGTGAGGGTGAGTCTTATGGTTAACGTTAGGGTGAGTTTTAAGGTTAAGGTTAGGGTTAGATTTACAGTGAGTGCGCAGTGTAGGGTTTGGTGTAGGCTTAGGGTTATTGTTAGTGTTAGGGTTAGAATTAAGTTGAGGTTAAGGGTGAGGGTGAGGATTAGGTGTAGGGTCAGGGTGACGTTTAGTGTTAGAGTTAAGGTTAGGGTGAGGCTGAGGGTGAGGGTGAGGGTTACAGTTAGGGTGAGGGTTAGGGTTAGGTTTAGGGTGAGAGTTAGGGTTCGGGTTAAGTTTAGGGTTAGGATGAGGGTTAGGTTTAGGGTTACAGTGAGCGTGATGGTTACGGTTAGTTTGGGGGTTAGGGTTAGGGTTTGGGTGAGGGTTAGTTTTAGGGTAATGGTGAGGGTTAGGATGAGGATTAGGGTTAGGATTAGGGTTAGGGAGACGGCTAGGGTGAGGGTGAGGGTTAGGGTTAGTGTTAGCGTGAGGTTTATGGTTAGGGTTAGGGTGAGGGTGAGGGTTAGGATTAGGTTGAGGGTTAGGTTTAGTCTGAGGGCTAGTGTTAGGGTTAGGGTTAATGTTAGGGTGAGGGTAAATGTTAGGGTGAGGGTTAGGGTTAGGGTGAGGGTTATGGTTTGGGTGAGGGGTAGGTTTTGGGTTAGGGTTATTGTTAGGGTTAGGTTAGGGTTAGGGTTACGTTTACGGTGACTGTGAGGGTGAGGGTTAGGTTTAGGGTTAGAGTTAGTGTTAGGGTGAGGGTTAGGTTGAGGGTTAGGGTTAGGGTTAATGTTAGGGTTAGGGTTAGGTTGAGAGTTATGGGGCGGTTTCGGGTTAGGGTTAGGTTGAGGATTAGGGTTAGGGTGAGTGTGAGTGTGTGTGTTATGGTTAGGTTTAGAGTTAGGCTTTGGGTTAGGCTTAGGGTGAGGTTGAGCGTGAGGGTTAGGGTTAAGGTGAGTGTTAGGTTTAGGGTTAGGGTGAGGGTTTGGATGAGGGTTATGGTTACAGTGAGGGTGAGGGTTAGGTTTAGTGTGAGGGTTAGGGTTAGGATTAGGTTTAGGGTGAGGGTGAGTGTTAAGATTAGAGTTAGGGTTAGGGTTAGGTTAAGGGTTAGGAATAGGGTTAGGGTGAGGGTGCGATTTATGGTTATACTTAGGGTTAAGGGGAGGGTTAGGTTTAGGGTTAGTGTTAGGGTTAGGGTGAGGGTTAGGTTGAGTTTTAGGATTACTGTTAGGGTGAGGTTTATGGTTAGGGTTAGGGTAAGGGTTATGGTGAGTGTCGGGTTTAGCTTTAGAGTTAGGGTTAGGGTGAGGCTGAGGGTGAGGTTAGGGTTAGGACTAGGGTTATGATAAGGTTTACGGTGAGTGTGAGGGTTAGGGTTAGGGTTAGGCTTAGGGTTAGGGATAGGTTGAGAGTCAGGGTTCGGGTTAAGTTTAGGGTTAGCGTGAGGGTTAGGGTTAGGGTTAAGGTGAGTGTGAGGGTTAGGGTTAGGTTGAGGGTTAGTGTTAGGGTTAGGTTGAGGGTTAGCGTTAGGTTTAGGGTGAGGGTTAGGATGAGGATTAGGGTTAGGGTTAAGGATAGGGTGAGGGCTAGGTTGTGGAAAAGGGTTAGGGTAAGTGATAGGGTGAAGTATAGGGTTAGGGTGAGGGTTAGGTTGAGGGTTAGGGTTACGGTAAGGGTGAGGGTTAGGATTAGGGTGAGGGTTAGGCTTACAATCAGGGTTAGTGTGAGGGTGAGGGTTAGGGTTAGTGTGAGATTTAAGTTAGTATGAGGGTTAGGGTGAGGGTTAGGGTTAGGGTTATGTTTATGGTTAGGGCGAGGGTTAGGGTTAGTGTAAGGTTTATTGTTAGGTTTAGGGTTAAGGTTACAGTTACGTTGAGGGTGTGTGGGATGGTTAGGTTTAGGGTTCGGTTGAGGTTTATTGTTAGGTTTAGGGTTAGAGTTAGAGAGAGAGTGAGAGTGAGGTTTAGGGGTAGAGTTAGGGTTAGGGTGAGTGTTAGGGTGAGTGTTAGGGTTAGGGTAAGGATTAGGATGGGGGTGATGGTAAGGCTAAACGAGAGGGTTAGGCTGAGGGTGAGGGTTACGATGGGGGGAGGGTTAGGGTAATGGTTAGGTTTAGGATTAGGGTTAGGATGGGGTGAGTGTGAGGGTTAGGGTTAGGGTTAGGCTTAGGGTTAGGGTGAGGGTTAGGGTTAGGGTTTGGTTTAGGGTGAGGGTGAGGCTGAGGATTAGGGTTAGGTTATGGTTAGGGTTAGGTTTAAGTTAAGGGTTAGGGTTAGAGTTAGGGTTACGGTGAGGTTTAGGGTTAGGGTTAGGGTTAGACATAGTGTTAGGCTGAAGGTGAGGGTGGGGGTGAGTATTAGGGTTATAGTTAGGTTTATTGTTAGGGTTATGGTTATGGTTTGTGGTGAGGGTGAGGCTGAGGGTTAGAGATATGGTTATAGTTAGGGTAAGGTTTAGGGTTACTGTTAGTGTTATTGTTAGGGTTAGGGTTAGAGTTACGATGAGGTTGAGGGTTAGGGTTAGGTTTAGAGTTAGGTTGAGTTTTAGGGTTAGAGTTAGGGTTAGGGGGAGGGGTAGGGTGAGGTTTAGGGTTAGTGTTAGTGTTAGTCTTAGGGTGAGGGTGAGGGTTAGGTTGAGGTTTAGGGTTATGGTTAGGGTTAGTGTGAGGGTTAGTGTGAGGGTATGGGTAAGTGTTAGGGTGAGGGTTTTTGTTAGGGTGAGGGTTATGGTTAGGTTGAGGTTTAGGATTAGTGTTAGGGTTATTGTTAGGGTTATGTTTAGATTTTCGGTTACGGTTAGGGTGATGGTGAGGGTTAGGGTTAGGGTTAAAGTTAGGGTTAGTGTTAGGCTTAGGTTTTGGTTGAGAGTTAGGGGGAGGGTTAGGGGTAAGGTTGTGGTTAGGGTTAGTGTTAGGGTTAGGTTGAGCGTGAGGTTTAGGGTTGGTTTCCCATGCTAAGCAGACGCTACTGGAGTCGGCGTTGCAAATTAAGATAGGGGCTTCAGAGACCTACCTCTGTGTATTGGGACTTTACCGAAGTCTACCTCAGTTAATAGGGCTTCTAAGAGGCCTACTCCTGAAAGGCTGGCCAAACCCCTGGGCAAAGATGTGTTTCTGCCTTTCTTTCCCTCATAAGAGTGCCTGTTAATCTTTTACTGCTTCTACTGCTTTATGTACTTGCTCATTGTCAACGTTCCCTTATTCAAAGCTCTTTCTTATGAGTGTTGACGACTCCACTATCTGATGAGTGTCTTAAAAATATGACGGACTCACCAGAGTTAAGTGCTAACCTGAAACCCCTCTTATGGACGCTAGGAGACAAGTTATAAGTAAATATAAAAGTATTGGTGGTTTCACAAAGTCACTTCAGCAGAAGGAATTGTTTGTAAGGGACTTACAAGAAGCAGTAGGCTCAGCTAAAACAGAAAGAATGTATGGCAATTGCTGAGATAATTATTTAGGAGAGAGAATTTCCTGCTATTTACTAAGAGAATTGCTAGGTCTCCTTAAAGTTTACTATTAAAAAAGAGACAGGAAAGATCTTATGGGAAAGTTAAGGCCTCTATAAAAATAGGTAATGGTTAATTGGTGACAAACATCGAAACCCAAACCCATTGTATTCCTTAGAGATAAACCAGAGACAAATGCCAATCAGGTGCCCAGCTGGTGACCACCCAAGAAAGAAGACATTTGTGTAACCTTTTGCCCTTTCTCCTGAGACTTCTGTTATAAAAGTTTACTATCCCCTGCATTAAATCGCACTCAGCATCCACTCCTAATGTGTGTGAGCTGTCTGTTTGCCATCTCCCCATCCTATTCCAGGTTCCTCCCCTAGGTATCCTCCGTCGTCCCGACAGAACGCGGTCCGCGGCAAGAATTAGGGTTAGGGTGAGGTAGAGGCTTAGGGATAGAGTTAGGGTTAGGGTGAGTGTTAGGTTTAGGGTGAGGGTTAGGGTGGGGGTGATGATAATGGTAAATGTGAGGATTAAACTGAGGGTGAGGGTTACGGTAAGGGTGAGGGTAAGGGTTCAGGTGAGAGTTTGGGTTAGGGTTAGTGTGAGAGTTAGGGTTTGGGTTAAGTTTAGGGTTAGGGTGAGGGTTAGGGTAAGGGTTACGGTGAGGATGAGGGTTAGGATTAGGTTGAGGGTTAGGGTTAGGATTAGGGTTAGAGTGAGGGCAAGGGTGAGGGTGAGGTTTAGGGTTAGGGTGTGGTTTAGGGTTAGGGTTAGGGTTAGGTTGAGGGTGAGGTTTGGGGTCTGAGTTAGGGTTAGGGTGAGGCTGAGGTTGAGGCTTAGGCTTAGGGTTAGTAGTAGAGTTAGGGTTAGGGTGAGTGTTAGGTTGAGGGTGAGTGTTAGGCTTAGGGTTAGGATTAGCATTAGGGTAAGGATTAAGGTGAGTGTGAGGGTTAGGGTTAGGTTTAGGGTTAGGGTTATTCTGAGGGTGAGGGTGAGGGTTAGGGTTAGGGTGAGGGTTAGGTTTAGGGTTAGGGTGAGAGTTAGGGTTCAGTTAAGTTTAGGGTTAGGGTGAGGTTTAGGATTAGGGTTACGGTGAGCGTGAGGGTTAGGGTTAGGTTGAGGGTTAGGTTTAGCATTAGGGTTAGGGTGAGGGCTAGGGTGAGGTTGAGGGTTAGGGTTAGTTTTAGATTAAGGTTTCGGGATAGGGTTAGTGTGAGGGTTAGGTTGAGGTTTAGGGTTAGTGTTAGAGTTAAGGTTAGGATTAGGGTTAGGGTGAGGGTGATTGTGAGATTTAGGGTTACGGTTAGGCTTAGACTTAGGCTTAGGTTTAGGCTGAGGGTGAGGGTGGGGGTGAGGATTAGGGTTAGGGTGATGTTTATCCTTAGGGTTAGGGTGAGGGTTAGGATTAGGGTTAGGATTAGGGTTAGGGCTAGGGTGAGGGTTATTATGAGTGTCAGGATTAAGATTAGGATTAGGGTGAGGGGTATGGTGATGGTGAGGGTTAGGGTAAGGATTAGGCTTAGGCTTAAATTTAGGCTGAACATGAGGTTGAGGGTGAGGTTTAGGGTTAGGGTGAGGGTAAGGGTGAGGATGATGGTAAGGGTAAATATGAGGTTTAGGCTAAGAGTGAGGATTAAGATAAGGGTGATGTTTAAGGTTAGGTTTAGGCCTAGGGTAAGGGTTATGGTTAGGGTTCGGGTGAGGGTTAGATTGAGGATTAGGGTTAGGGTTAGTGTGAGGTTTAGGGTGAGGATTAGGGTTAGGGTTAGGGTGAAGGTGAGCTTTCGAATTACTGTTAGGGTGAGGGCTAGGGTGAGGGTGAGGATTAGGGTTAGGTTTAGGATTAGGGTGATGTTTAGGATTAGATTGAGGGTTAGGGTTAGTTTGAGGGTGAGTGTTAGGGTTAGGGTGAGGTTTAGTGTTAGGTTTAGGGTTAGAGTTAGGGTTAGGGTGAGGGTGAGGTTTAGGGGTAGAGTTAGGGTTAGGGTTTGGGTTAGGTTGAAGGTTAGGGTTAGGGTGCGGGTTAGGTTTGGTGTGAAGCTAAGTAAGGTTAAAGGTGAGGGTTAGGCTGAGGGTGAGGTTTACAATAAGGGTTAGGGTTAGGGTTAGGATGAGGGTTAGTGTTACTTTTAGGGTGAGGCTGAGGGTTAGATTTATAATTAGTGTTAGGGTTAGTGTGAGGTTTAGGGTGAGGATGAGTCTTAGGTTTAGGGTGAGGGCTAGGGTGAGGGTGAGGGTTAGGGTTAGTTTTAAGGTGATGTTTAGGTTTAGGGTGAAGGTTAGGGTTAGGGTGAAAGTTATGGTTAGGGTGAGGGTTAAGGTTAGGCTTAGGGTTAGGAAAAGGTTTAGGTTAAGGGTTAGGGTTCGATTTAGGGTTAGGGTGAGGGTTAGATTTAGGGTTAGGGTTAGGTTTAGTTTTATGTTTAGGGTTAGGGTGAGGGTTAGTGTTAGGGTTAGGCTTAGTCTTAAGCTTAGGATTAGGCCAAGCATGAGAGTGAGGGTTAGGTTTCGGGTTAGGGTTCGGGTTCAGGTTCGGGTTAGGGTTAGGGTTGGGATGTGGTTTAGGGTTAGGATTAGGGTAAGGGTGAGAGCTATGGTGAGGGTTAGGATGAGGGTTAGGGTTAAGGATAGGGTTAGGTTTAGGATTAGGGTTAGGGTGAGGGTGAGTGTGAGGGTTAGGGTTAGGTTCAGGGTTAGGCTTAGAGTTAGGTTGAGGGTTATGGTTAGGGTTTCGGTTAGGGAGAGGGTGAGGCTGAGGATTAGGTTTAGTTTTAGGGTTAGGTTGAGGGTAAGTGTTAGTGTTAGGGTTAGGTTTAGTGTTACAGTAAGGGTTAGAGTTAGGGTTGGGGTTAGGATTAGGGTTAGTCTGAGGGTGAGTGTGTGGGTGAGGATTAGAGTTAGGATTAGGGTTATGGGGAGGTTGAGGGTGAGGGTGAGGGTTAGGGTTTGGGTGAGGTTTGGGGTTAGGGTTAGGGTTAGCATTAGAGTTAGGGTAAGGGTGAGGGTGAGATTTAGGTTTAGAGTTAGGGTTAGGGTTAGGGTTCGGTTAGGGAGGCTTAGGGTTAGGCTTAGGCTTAGGCTTAGGCTTAGGCGGACCATGAGGGTGAGGATTAGGTTTCGGGTTCGGCTTAGGGTTAGGGTTAGGGTGAGTGTTAGGATAAGGTTTAGGGTTAGGATTAGGGTTAGGGTGAGGGCTAGGTTGAGGGTTAAGGTGAGGGTTAGGGTTAGGGATAATAGGTTTAGGATTAGGGTTAGGTTGAGGGTGAGTGTGAGGGTTAGGGTTAGACTGAGAGTTAGGGTGAGGGTTAGGGTTAGGGTTAGGGTGAGTGTGAGGCTGAGTATTAGGTATAGGTTTAGGGTTACATTTAGGGCTAGGTTTAGGGTTAGGTTTTGTGTTAGGGTTAGGGTTAGAGTTAGGCTTAGGCTTAGGCTTAGGCTTAGGCTGAGGGTGAGGGTGGGGGTTAGGATTAGGATTAGGGTTAGGGTTAGGCTTACGCTTTGGGTTAGGGTTATTTTTATTGTTATGGTTATGGTTAAGTTTTCCGTGATGGTGAGGATGAGGGTGAGGGTTAGGGTTAGGGTTAGGGCTAGTGTTATTGTTAGGGTTATGGTTAGAGTTACGGTGAGGTTGAGGATTAGGGTGAAGTTTAGGGTTAGGGTGAGGTTTAGGGATAGGGTTATTGTTAGGGAGAGGGTGAGGTTTTGGGTCAGAGTTAGGTTTAGGGGGAGGGTTAGAGTGAAGTTTAGGGTTAGGCTTAGGTTTAGGCTGAGGGTGAGAGTGTGGGTGCGGATTCGGGTTGGGTGATGGTTCGGGTTAGGTTTAGGGTGAGGGTTACATTGAGCGTGAGTGTTAGGTTTAGGTTGAGGGTTAGGGTTAGGGTTAGGCTGAGGTTATGTTTCGGGTTAGTATGAGGGTTAGTGTTAGGGTTAGGGTTAGTGGTAGTGTGAGGGTAATTTTTAGGGTGAGGTTTAAGTTTAGGGTGAGGATTATGGTTAGGGTGAGGGTTAGGGTTATTGTTAGGGTTAGGGTTAGAGTTAGGGTTAGGTTGTGGGTGAGATTTAGGGTTAGGGTTAGGGTTAATATTATGGTTAGTGTGAGGGTTAGAGTTAGGCTTAGGCTTAGGCTTAGGCTGAGCATGAGTGTGAGGGTTAGGGTTCGGGATAAGGTGAGGGTTACGGTTATGGTTAGTGTCAGGTTTAAAATGAGGTTTAGGATTAGGGTTAGGGTTAGGGTGAATTCTAGGGTGAGGGTTAGGGTGAGCATTAGGGTTAGGGATAGGGTTAGTTTTAGGATTAGTGTTAGGGTGAGGGTAAGTGTGAGGCGTAGGGTTAGGGTTAGGATTACGCGTAGAGTTAGGGTGAGGGTTAGGGTTAGAGTTTGGGTTAAGGTGCAGGTGAGGCTGAGGATTAAAGTTAGGTTTAGGTTTAGATTTAGGGTTAGGTTTAGGGTTAGGGATAGTGTTAGGTTTAGGGTTAGGTTTAGGGTTAGGCTGAGGGTGACTGTGGGGGTGAGGATTAGAATTAGGGTTATAGTTAGGCTTAGGATTAGGGTTATTGTTAGTGTTATGATTAGGGATAAGTTTGTTGTGAGGATAAGGCTGAGGGTGAGGGTTAGGGTTAGGGTTAGGTTTAGGGTTAGTATTATTGTTAGGGTTAGGGTTAGATTTACGGTGAGTTTGAGGGTGAGGGTGAAGGTTAGGTTTAGGGTGAGTTTTAGGGTTAGAGTTAGGGTTAGGGTGAGGGTGAGTATTAAGGTTAGAATTAGGGTTGGGGGAGGGTTAGGGTGAGGTTTTGGGTTAGGGTTAGTGTTAGGGTTAGGGTGAGGGTGAGGCTTAGGTTGAGGTTAAGGAAAGTGTTAAGTTTAGGATTAGGGTGAGGGTGAGGGTGAGTGTGAGGGTTAGGGTGAGGGTTAGGCTTAGGCTTAGTGTTAGGCTGAGGGTGATGGTGCTGGTGAGGATTAGGGTTAGGGTAATAGTTCAGCTTAGGGTTAGTGTAATTGTTAGTGTTAGGTTTAGAGTTACAGTGAGGATGATGTTGTGGGTGAGGGTTAGGTTTAGGGTTAGGGTGTGGTTTAGGATTAGGGATAGGGTTTGTGTTAGGGTGAGGGTGAGGGTGAGGGTTAGATATAGGATTAGGGGGAGTGTTAGGGTGAGAGTTAGCGTTAGTGTTAGTGTTAGGGTTAGGTTGAGAGTGAGGGTTAGGTTGAGGTTTAGAGTTAGGGTTAGGGCTAGGGTTAGTGTGAGGGTTAGAGTTAGGGTTAGGGTTAGTGTTAGGGTGAGGGTACATGTTAGCGTGAGTGTATGGGTTAAGAGGAGGGTTATGGTTAGGGTGAGGTTTAGGATTAGGGTTAGGGTGAGGGTGAGGGTTAGGGTTAGGGTGAGGGTTAGGGTTAGGGTTATGGTGATGGTGAGAGTGAGGGTGAGGGTTAGGGTTAAGGTTAGGGTGAGAGTTATGAGGTGGATTAGGGTTAGGGTTAGGGTTAAGGATAGGATTAGGTTTAGGATGAGGGTGAGTGTGTGTATTAGGGTTAGGTTTAGGGTTAGGCTTAGGGTTATGCTGAGGGTGAGGTTGAGGGTGAAGGTTATGGTTAGGGGAAGGGTTAGGATGAGTTTTAATGTAAGGATTTGGGTTAGGGTAAGGGCTAGGGTGAGTGTGAGGTTTATGTTTAGTGTTAGGGTGAAGTTTAAGGGCAGGGTTAGGGTGAGGGTGAGGGTGAGGTTTAGGGTTAGAGTTAGGGTTAGGGTGAGGCTGAGGCTGAGGGTTAGTGTTAGGGTTAGTGTTAGGTTTAGGGTTAGGTTTAGGGTGAGGGTTAGGCTGAGGGTGAGGGTTAGGTTTAGACTTAGAATTAGGATTAGCGTTAGGGTTAGGGTGAGTGTGAGGGTTAGGGTTAGCGCTACGGTTAGGGTTAGGCTTAGGCTTAGGCTGAGGGTTAGGGTGAGGGTGAATGTTAGCTTTAGGGTGAGGGTTAGGTTTAGGGTTATGGGGAGTGTCAGGTTGAAGATTAGGGTTAGGATTAGGTTTAGGGTGAGCTCTAAGGTGAGGGTGATGTTTAGGGTTAGGGTTTGGGTGAGGTTTAGGGTTAGGTTTAGGTTTAGGGTTAGGGTGAGGGTGAGGTTTAGGGTTAGAGTTAGGGTTAAGTTGAGGCTGAGGGTGAGGGTTAGGGTTAAGATTGGGATTAGGGTAAGGTTTAGGGTGATTGTGAGTGTTAGGTTTAGGGTGTGTTTTGGCTTATTGTTACACTAAGGGTGAGGGTGAGGGTGAGGGTTAGGTTTAGCGTGAGTGTGAGTGTGAGTTTGTGTTAGAGTTAGGTTTAGGGTTAGGCTTAGGGTTAGTCTGATGGTGAGGGTGAGGGTGAGGTTTAGGGTTAGTGTGAGTGTTAGGTTAAGGGTTAGGGGGAGGGTATGTTGTGGGTTAGGGTTAGGATTAGGATTAGGTTGAGGGCTAGGTTGAGGGTGAGTTTTAATGTTTGGGTTACTGTCAGAGTTAGGGTTAGGGTTAGGATGAGAGTAGGATTCTGGTTAAGTTTACGGTTACGGTGAGGGTTAGGGTAAGGGTTACGGTGAGGTTGAGGGGTAGGGTTAGGTTGAGGTTTAGGGTTAAGATTAGGGTTAGGGTGCGGGTGAGGGTTATGGTTAGGGTAAGGTTTACGGTGAGGGTGAGGTTGAGGGTTAAGTTTAGGGTTAGTGTTAGGTTTAGTGTAAGGGTTAGGGTTAGAGTTAGGATTAGGGTGAGGGTGAGGTTTATGGGTAGAGTTAGTGTTAGGGTGAAGGTTAGGCTTAGGGTGAGGGTTAGGGTGGGAGTGAAAGTAAGGGTAAGGTAATGTTTAGGCTGAGGGTGAGGGTTATGGTAAGGGTGAGAGTTACGGTTAGGGAGAGGGTTAGGGTTAGGGTTAGGGTGAGTGTGAGGGTTAGATTGAGGATTAGTGTTCGGTTTAGTGTTCGGTTTACTGTGAGGATGAGTAATAGGGTTAGGGCTAGGGTTGGGTTGAGGTTTAGGATTAGTGTTAGGGTGAGGTTTAGGGTCAGGGTGATGGTTAGGGTTAGTTTGAGGCTTAGTGTTCGGGTTACAGTTAGTGTTAAGGTGAGGGTAAGTGTTAGGGTGAGGGTTAGGTTTAGGATGAGGGTAATGGTTAGGGTGAAGGTTAGGGTTAGGGTTAGGGTTTTTGTTAGGGTTGGGGTTAGGATTATGGTTACAGTGAGGGTGAGGGTTAGGGTTAGGATTAGGGTTAGTGTTAGGGTGAGGGTAAGTGTTAGGGTGAGGGTCAGGGTTAGGGTTAAGGTAACGTTGAGCGTGAGGGTTTAGGTTAGGTTGAGCGTTAGGGTTAGGGTGAGGCTAGGGTTAGCGTTATTTTGAGGGTTAGTTTTAGCGTTCAGGTTAGTGTTAGGGTGAGGCTAAGTGTTAGGGTGAGGTTTAGTGTTAGGGTGAGGATTATGGTTAGGGTGAGGTTTAGGGTTATTGTTAGGGTAGGGTTAGGGTGAGGGTGAGGTTTAGGGTTAGAGTTAGGGTTAGTGTTAGGGTTATTGTTACTGTGAGGGTTAGGGTTAGGCTTAGGCTTAAGCTTAGGCTTAGGCCCAGCATGAGGGTGAGGTTTATTGTTCGGGTTATGGTGAGGTTTAAGGTTAGGGTTAGTTTCAGGTTTACGATTAGGTTTAGGGTTAGGGTTAGGGTTAGGTTGAGGGCTAGGGTGAGGGTTAGGGTGAGGGTTAGGGTTAGGGATAGGGTTAGGTTTAGGGTTAGGGTTAGGCTGAGGGTGATTGTGAGGCTTAGGGTTAGGGTTAGGTTTAGGCTTAGAGTTAAGGTGAGGGTTAGGTTTAGGGTTTGGTTTAGGGTGCAGGTGAGGTTTAATGTTAGGGTGAGGGTGACAGTTAGGGTTAGGTTTAGGGTGAGAATAGGATTCGGGTTAAGTTTAGGGTTAGGGTGAGGGTTAGGGTAAGGGTTACGGTGAGGTTGACGGTTAGGGTTAGGTTGAGGTTTAAGGTTAAGATTAGGTTTAGGGTGAAGGTGAGGGTAAGGGTTAAGGTAAGGGTTACGGTAAAGGTGAGGGTTAGGGTTAGGGTTAGCATTTGTGTTAGGGTGAGGGCTAGGGTGAGGTTGAGGGTTAGGGTAAGGGTTTGGCTTGGGCTTAGCGTTATGCTGAGCGTGAGGTTGAGGGTGAGGGTTAGGGTTAGGGTTAGTTTGAGGTTTAGTGTTTGGGTTAGGGTTAGAGTTAGGATTATGGTGAGGGTGAGTTTTAGGGGTAGAGTTAGTGTTAGGGTGAGTGTTAGGCTTAGGGTGAGGTTTAGGGTGGGGGTGACAGTAAGGTTAAGGTGAGGGTTAGGCTGAGGGTGAGGGTTACGGTAAGGGTGAGGGTTAGGGTTATGGTAAGGGTTAGGGTGAAGGTTAGGGTGAGGGTGAGGGTTAGATTGAGGATTATTGTTAGGGTTAGTGTGAGGTTTACCGTGAGGATGAGTGTTAGGTTTAGGGTTAGGGCAAGGGTTAGGTTGAGGTTTAGGGTTAGTGTTAGGGTGAGGTTTAGGGTGATGGTTGGGGTTATTGTGAGACTTAGTGTTCGGGTTATGGTTAGTGTTAAGCTGAGGGTAAGTGTTAGGGTGAAGGTTAGGTTTAGGGTGAGGGTAATGGTTAGTGTGAGGGTTAGCGTTAGGGCTTTTGTTAGGTTTAGGGTTAGGGTTTGAGTTAGGATTAGGGTTAGTGTTAGGGTGAGGGTAAATGTTAGGGTGAGGGTTAGGGTTAGGGTGAGGTTTATGGTTAGGGTGAGCGTCAGGGTTAGGTTTAGGGTTACATTGAGCGTGAGGTTTAGAGTTAGGTTGAGGGTTATGGTAATAGGTTTAGGGTGAGGTTAGGGTTAGGGTTTGTGTGAGCGTTAGTGTTAGGGTTAAGGTTAGTGGAAGGTTGAGGGTAAGTGTTAGGGTGAGGTTTAGGGTTAGGGTGAGGATTACTGTTAGGGTGAGGATTAGGGTTATTGTTAGGATTAGGGTTAGGGTTTGAGTTAGGATTAGTGTGAAGGTGAGATTTAGGATTAGAGTTAGGTTTATTGTTAGGATTATTGTTAGGGTGAGGGTTAGGGTTAGAGTTAGGCTTAGGCTTAGGCTTAGGCCGAGCATGAGGGTGAGGGTTAGGGTTCGGGTTAGTGTTCGGGTTAGTTTTATGGTTATTGTCAGGTATAGGATGAGGTTTAGGGTTAGGGTTGGGGTTACTGCTGTTGTAAGGGTTAGGGTTATGGTGAGGGTGAGGTTAGGGTTAGGGTTAAGCTTAAGGTTAGGCTGAGGATGACTGTGGGGGTGAGAATTAGAGTTAGGGTTAAGGTTAGGCTTAGGGTTAGGTTTATTGTTAGAGTTATGGTTAGGGTTAAGTTTGCAGTGAGGGTGAGGCTGAGGGTGAGGGTTAGGGTTAGGTTTAGGTTTAGAGTTATTGTTAAGTTTAGGACTAGAGTTACAGTGAGGATGAGGGTGAGGTGGAAGGTTAGGGTTAGGGTGAGTTTTAGGGTTAGGTTTAGGGATAGGGTGAGCGTGAGGTTTAGGGTAAGAGTTAGGGTTAGGGTTAGGTTTAGGGTGAGGTTTGGGTTAGGGTTAGGTTTGGGGTTATGGTGAGGGTGAGGTTTAGGGTTAGAGTTAGGGTTAGGTTGGGGTTGAGGTCGATGGTTACGGTTAGGGTTAGTGTTAGGTTTAGGGTTAGGGTTAGGGTGACGGTTAGTGTGAGGGTGAGGGTTAGGGTTAAGTTTAGGATTAGGATTAGGGTTAGGATTAGGGTGAGTGTGAGGGTTAGGGTTAGGCTTAGGATTAGGGTTAGGCTTAGGGTTAGGCTGAGGGTGAGGGTGATTATGAGGGTTAGGGTTATGGTGAGGCTTAGGGTTAATATTTTGGGGAGGGTTAGGATGAGGGTAAGGGATATGATTAGGTTTAGGGTGAGGGCTAGAGTGAGGGTGAGATTTAGGGATAGGGTTATGGTTAGGGTTAGGGTGAGGTTAAGTTTTAGCATTAGAGTTTAGCTTTAGGTGAGGCTGAGGGTGAGCCTCAGGGTTAGGGTTATGATTAGGATTAGGGTAAGGGTTAGGTGAGTGTGAGGGTTAGGGTTAGGGTTAGGGTGTGGTTTACGATTATGGTAAGGGTTTCGGTTAGTGTTATAATTACTGTGAGGGTGAGGGTGCGGGTGAGTGTGAGGGTGAGGGTGAGGGTTAGGGTGAGGGTTAGGGTTAGGGTTAGTGTGAGAATTAGTGTTCAGGTTAAGTTTAGGGTTAGGGTGAGCGTTAGGATTAAGGTGAGGTTTAGGGTTAGGGTTAGGGTGAGTGTCAGGTTGAGAATTAGGGTGAGGGTTAGGGTTAGGGTGAGGGCTAGGTTGAGGGTGAGAGTTAGGGTTAGTGTTAGGGTGAGGTTTAGGGTTAGGGTTAGAGTTAGGGTGAGGGTTAGTATGAGGGTTAGGTTTACAGTAAGGGTGAGGGTTAGGGCTAGGGTGAGGGTGAAGGTTAGGATTAGGGTTAGTGTGAGGGTGAAGGTTAGGATTAGGATTAGGGTTAGGGTTAGGGTCTGGGATAGGATTAGGGTTAGGGTGAGGTTGAGTGTATGTGTTAAGGTTAGGTTTAGGCTTAGGCTTAGGCTTAGGCTGAGGGTGAGGTTGAGAGTGAGGGTTAGGGTTAGGGTAAGGATTAGGGTTAAGTTTAAGAGGAGTGTTAGGATGAGGGTTAGGTTTAGAATTAGGGTTAGGGTAAGGGCTAGGGTGAGGGTGAGGTATAGGGTTAGGTTTAGTGTGAGGTTTAGGGTTAGGTTTTGGGTTAGGCTTAGGGTGAGGGTGAGGTTTAGTGTTAGAGTTAAGGTTAGGGTGAGTCTGAGTTTGAGGGTTAGGGTTCCCGTTAGTGTTATGGTTAGGGTGAGGGTGAGGGTGAGGGTTAGGGTGAGGGTGAGGGTGAGAGTTAGGGTGAGGGTGAGTTTTAGGATTAGGATTACTGTGAGAGTTAGGGTTCGGTTAAGTTTAGGGTCAGAGTAAGGATTAGGGTTAGGATTAGTTTTAGGGTGATGGCTAGGATGAGCATGAGGGTTAGGGTTAGTGTTAGGGTAAGGTTTAGGGTTAGGGTGAGGGTACAGGTGAGGGTTAGGATGAGGGTTAGGGTTAATGTGTGGATGAGGGTTAGGGTTAGGTTTAGGGTTAGGGTTAGGATTAGGGTTAGGGTGAGGATGAGTATTAGGATTAGGGTTAGGGTTAGGTTTAGAGTTAGGATTAGTGTTATTGTTAAGGTTAGGGTTAGAGTTATGTTGAGGTTGAGGGTGAGGGTGAGGGTGAGGATTAGTGTTAGGGTTAGGGTCAGGTTTAGGGTTAGGGCTAGGATTAGGGTTAGGGTGAGGGTGAGGTCAAATTTCGGGTTAGTTGGAGGGTTATGTCAAGGGTTCTTGTTATGTTTAGTGTAGGGTTAATGTTAGGGTGAGGGTTAGGTTGAGGCTTAGGGTTAGGGTTAGGGTTAGGGTTAGGATTTGGGTTAGGGTGAGGGTGAGTGTGAGGGTTAGGGTTAGGGTTAGGCTTAGGCTTAGGGTTAGGCTGAGGGTGAGGTTAGGGGTGAGGATTAGGGTTAGGGTGATGGTTAGGGTTAGGGTTAGGGTGAGGGTTAGGATGAGAGTTAGGTTTAGGATTAGGGTTAGGGTGAGGGCTAGGGTGAGGATGAGGTTTAGGGCAAGCACTAGGCTTAGGCTTAGTTTTAGGCTGAGAATGAGTTTGAGGGTGATTGTTAGGGTTAGGGTGAGATTTAGTGTTAGGGTTAGGGTTAGAGTTAGGATTAGGGTGAGGGTGAGGTTTAGGGGTAGAGTTAGGTTTAGGGGGTGTGTTAGGCTTAGGGTGAGTGTTAGGGTGGGGGTGATTGTAAGTGTAAAGGTGAGGGTTAGTCTGAGAGTGAGGGTTACAGTAAGGGTTAGGTTTAGCGTTAGGGTGAGATTTCTTGTTCGGATTAAGTTTAGGTTTAGGGTGAGTTTTAGGGTTAGGATTATGGTGAGGGTGAGTGTTAGGGTTCGGTTGAGTGTTATTGTTAGGCTTAGGATTAAGGTGAGGGTTAGGGTTAGGGTTAGGGTGAGGTTTAGGGTGAGGTTTTTGGTTTGGGGTTAGGGTTAGTATTACGCTGAGGGTGAGGTTTAGGGTTAGAGTTAGGGTTAGGGGGAGTGTTAGTGTGAGGTTTAGGGTTAGGGTGAGGGTGAGGTTTAGGCTTAGAGTTAGGGTTAGGGGGAGGGTTTGGGTGAAGTTTAGGTTTAGGGTTAGTGTTAGGTTTAGGGCGAGGGTGAGGGTTAGGATGTGGTTTAGGGATAGGTTTAGGATTAGGGTTCGGGTTAGGCTGAGGGTGAGATTTAGGTTTAGATTTAGGGTTAGGGAGAGGGTTAGGATGAGGTTTAGTTTTAGGGTCAGTGTTAGGGTTATGGTGAGGTTGAGGTTGAGTGTGAGGGTTAGGGTTAGGGTTAGGCTTAGGCTTAGGGTTAGGCTGAGGTTGAGGGTGGCGATGAGGTTTAGGTTTAGGATGATGTAAGGGTTAGGGTTAGTGTTATTGTTAGTGTTATGGTCAGAGTTATGGTGAGGGTGAGGGTGTGGGTGAGGGTTAGTGTTAAGGTTATGGTAGGTTTTAGGGTTAGGGTTAAGGTTAGGGTTAAGGTGAGGATGAGGCTTAGCGTTAGATATAGGGTTAGGGGGAGGGTTAGGGTTATGGTTAGTGTTAGTGTGAGGGTGAGGGTGAGGGTTAGGTTGAGTTTTAAGGTTAGGGGTAGGGTTGGCTTTAGTGTGAGGGTTAGTGTTAGGGTGAAGGTAAGTGTTAAGGTGAGTTTTTGGGTTAGGGTGAGGGTTATGGTTAGGGTGGGGGTTAGGATTAGGTTTAGGGTTATTGTTAAGTTTAGGTTTAGGGTTATGGTTATGGCGAGGGTGAGGCTGAGGGTAAGGGTTAGGATTAGGGTGAGGTTTATGGTTTGGGTTAGCGTTAGAGTTAGGTTTAGGGTGAGGGTGAGGTTTAGGGTTAGAGTTAGGTTTAGGGTGAGGGTAATGCTTAGGGTTATGGGGAGGGTTAGGATGAGTGTTAGGGTTATGATGAGGTTTAGGGTGAGGGCTATTGTCACGGTGAGGTTTAGGGTGAGGTTTAGGGTTAGGGTGAGGGTTAGGTTTAGGGTTAGTGTTAGCTTTAGGGTTAGGGTGAGGGTTAGGGTGAGGTTGAGGGTTAGGGTTAGAGTTAGGTTTAGGATTAGGGTAAGGGTTAGGGTGAGTGTGAGGGTTAGGGTTAGGGTTATTGTTAGGGTTAGGTTTACGATTATGGTGAGGGAGAGGGTGAGTGTTAGGGTTAGGGTTCGGATGAGGTTTAGATTTAGGGTTAGGGTTAGATTTAGGGTTAGGGTAAGAGTGAGGTTGAGGGTTAGAGTTAGCATTAGTGTTAGTGTTTGAGTTAGGGTGAAGGTTAGGATTGGGGTTAGGCTTAGGTTTAGGTGGAGCATGAGGGTGAGGGTTAGGGTTAGGGTGAGGTTTAGGATGAGGTTTAGTGTTAGGATTAGAGTTAATGTTAGGGCGAGGGTGAGGGTTAGGATTAGGGTTAGGGATAGGATTAGGTTTAGGATTAGTGTTAGGGTGAGGGTGAGTGTGAGCGTTATGGTTAGGCCTAGGATTAGGCTTAGGGTTAGGGTTCGGGTTAGGGTTTGGGATAGGGTGCAGGTGAGGCTGAGGATTAGGGTTAGGAAAAGTGTTAGGGTTATTGTTAGTGTTATTGTTAGTGTTATTGTTAGGTTATGTTTGTGGTGAGGGTTAGGCTGAGGGTGAGGCTTAGGGTTAGGGTTAGGGTTAGTTCTATTGTTAGGGTTAGGTTTAGAGTTACGGTGAGGTTGAGGATGAGGGTGAGAGTTAGTCTTAGGGTGAAGTTTAGGGTGAGGTTTAGGGTTAGAGTTAGAGTTAGGGGGAGTGTTAGGGTGAAGTTTAGGGTTAGGGTTTGTATTCGGGTTAGGGTGAGGGTGAGGGTGAGGATGAGGTTTAGGGATAGGTTTTGGGTTAGTTTTAGTTTTAGGGGGAGGGTGAGTGGAAGGATTAGGGTAAGGTTTAGGCTTAGGCTTAGGGTTAGACTGAGGTTGAGGGTGGGTGTGAGGAATAGGATTAGGGTGACGGTTCGGGTTAGTATTAGTGTTATTATTAGGGTTAGGGTTAGAGTTATAGTGAGGATGAGGGTGCGGGTGAGGATTAAGATTAGGGTTAGTGTGGGGTTTAGGGTTAGGGTTAGGGTTAGGGTTAGGGTTAGGGTGAGGGTGAGGATTAGGGTTAGATATAGGATTAGGGGGAGGGTTAGGGGGAGGGTTAGGGTTAGGGTTAGTGTTAGGGTTATGGTGAGGGTGAGGGTTAGGTTGAGGTTTAGGGTTAGGGGTAGGGTTAGGTTTAGTGTGAGGGTTAGTGTTAGGGTGAAGGTAAGTGTTGAGGTGAGTGTTTGGGTTAGGGTGAGGGTTATGGTTAGGGTGGGGGTTAGGATTAGTGTTAGAGTTATTGTTAGGGTTAGGTTTAGTGTTTTGGTTATGGCGAGGGTGAGGGTGAGGGTAAGGGTTAGGGTTAGGCTGAGGTTTATGGTTTGGGTTAGGGCTAGACTGAGGATTAGGGTCAGGGTGAGGTTTAGTGTTAGATTTAGGGTTAGGGTGAAGGTTAAGTTGAGGGTTAGGCTTAGGGTTAGTGTTAGGCTTAGGGTTACGGTGAGTATTTGCGGGAGTGTTAGGGTTAGCGATAGGGTTACTCTTAAGGTTAGGCTGAGGGTGAGTGTGTGTGTTAGGGTTAGGTTTAGGATTAGGCTTAGGATTAGGCTGAGGGTGAGGTTAAGGGTGAGGGTTAGGGTTAGGGTGATGGTTAGGGTTCGGGTTAAGTTTAGGGTTACTTTGAGGGTTAGGTTAAGGGTTATGTTGAGGGTGAAGAATAGGGTTAAGTTGAGGGTTAGGGTTAGGGTGAGGGTGAGGGTGAGGGTTAGGGTTAAGGGTAGGGTTAGTGTTAGATTTAGAGTTAGGGTGAAGGTTAGGGTGAGGTTGAGGGTTAGGCTTAGAGTTAGAATTAGGATTAGGATAAGGGTTAGGGTGAGTGTGAGGTTTAGGGTTAGGGTTATTGTTAGGGTTAGGTTTACAGTTAGGGTGAGGGTGCGGGTTAGGGTTAGGGTGAGGTTTAGGGTTAGGGTTACGGTGAGAGTTAGGTTTCGGGTTAAGTTTAGGGTTAGGGTGAGGGTTAGGGATAGGGTTAGGGTGAGGGTTAGCATGAGAGTTAGGTTACAGTGATGTGAGGGTTAGGGTTAGGGTGAGGGTTAGGGTTAGAATAAGGGTTAGGGTGAATGTGAGTGTTAGGATTAGGGTTATGGTTAGGGTTAAGGTTAGGTTTAGGGTTAGGATTAGTGTTATTGTTAGGGTTAGGGTTAGAGTTACAGTGAGGGTGAGGGTGAGTGTGAGGTTTAGGGTGAGGTTTAGGGTTAGCGTATGGATTAGGGTTAGGGTGAGTGTGAGGGTTAGGGTTAGATTTAGGGTTAGGGGGAGGGTTGAGTCGCGGGTTAGGGTTAGGGTTAGTGTTCGGTTTAAGGTTAGGGTGAGGGTTAGGTTGAGGTTTAGGGTTAGGGTTAAGGTTAGGATTAGGGTTAGGGTGAGGGTGATTGTGAGGGTTATGGTTAGGCTTAGGCTTAGTGTTAGGCTGAGGGTGAGGGTTAAGATAATGGTGAGGGTTAGTGTTAGGTTTAGGGTTAAGGTAAGGTTTAGGGTTAGGGTTAGGGTAAGGGTTAGATTGAGGATTTGAGTTAGGGTTAGTGTGAGGTTTATGGTGAGGATGAGGGTCAGGGTTAGATTGAGGGTCAGGGTTAGAATTAGGTTTAGAGTGAGGGCTAAGGAGAGGGTGATGGTTAGTATGAGGGTTAGGGTTAGGATGAGGTTTAGGATTAGGGTGAGGGTTAGGGTTAGTGTGAGGGTTAGTCTTAGTGTAAGGGTTAGTGTTAGGGTGAGGGTAAGTGGTAGGGTGAGGGTTAGGGTTAGGGTGACAGTTAGTCTTAGTGTAAGGGTTAGTGTTAGGGTGAGGGTAAGTGGTAGGGTTAGGGTGAGGGTTTAGGTTAGGTTGAGGGTTAGGGTTAAAGTTAGGGTTATTGTTAGGGTTAGTGTTAGGTTTATGGTTACGGTGAGAGTGAGGGTGAGGGTTAGGTTTATGGTTAGGGTGAGGTTTAGTGTTAGGTTTAGGGTTACAGTTAGCATTAGGTGAGGGTGAGGTTTAGGGGTAGAGTTAGGGTTAAGGTGAGGGTTAGGTTCAGGGTGATGGTTAGGGTTACTGTGAGGGTGAGGGTGAGGGTTTCAGTTAGGTAAGGGTTAGGGTTAGGATTAGGGTGAGGATTAGGGTGAGGGTGAGGTTTAGGTTGAGGGTTAGGGTTAGGGTGAGGGTTAGGATGAGGCTGAGGTTTAGGGTGAGGGTGAGGGTTCAGGTGAGGGTGAGGGTGATGTTTACGGTGTGAGTTAAGGTTATGTTTAGGGTGAGGATTAGGGTTACGTTGAAGGTTAGGATGAGGGTGAGGGTTAGGGTTAGGGTGAGGGTTAGGTTTAGGGTGAGGGTTAGGGTGAGGGGTAGGGTTAGGGTTAGGGAGAGGGTTAGGTTTCGGGTGACTGAGGCTTAGTTTGAGAGTTAGGGTGACTGTGAGTTTGAGGTTGAGGGTTAAGGTGAGGGTGATGTTGAGGGTGAGGGTTAGGTTAAGGATTAGGATTAGGGTTAGGTGAGGGTTAGGGTTAGAGTTTGGGTTAGGGTGAGGGTGAGGGTGAAGGTTAGGTTTAGGTTTAGGGTGAGGGTTAGGGTTTGGCTTAGGTTTAGGGTGAGGGTTAAGTTTAAGATTAGGTTGAGGGTGAGGGTTAGGTTGAGTGGTAGGGTTAGGGATAGGGTAAAGGTTAAGGTTAGGGTGAGGGTTAGGGTTAGAGTTAGGGTTAGGGTGAGGGTGAGGGTTAGTGTTAGGGTTAGGTTTAGGGTGAGGGTTAGTTTTACTTTTAGGCTTAGGGTGAGGGTGATGCTGAGGGATAGGTTTAGGGTTAGTGTGAGGTTAAGGGTTCGGGTGAGGATTAGGATGAAGGTGAGTGTTAGGTTTAACATCAGGTTTAGGGTGAGGGTTAGGGTTAATGTAAGGGTTAGGGTTAGGGTAATGGTTATAGGGTTAGGCTTAGTGTTAGGGTTAGGTTTAGGGTTAGGGTGAGTGTTAGGCTTAGGGTTACAGTTAGGGTGAATGTTAGTGTTAGGCTTTGGGTAAGGTTTAGGGTTAGCATGAGTGTTACGGTTAAGGTGATGTTTATGGTGAGGGTGAGGGTTAGAGTGAGGGTGAGGGTGAGTGGGAGAGTGACGGTGAGGATTAGGGTTAGGATTAGGTTTAGGTTGAAGGTAAGTGTTAGGGTTAGTATTAGGGTTAGGGTAAGGGTTAGCCTGAGGGTGAGGGAAAGGGTGAGGTTGAGGGTGAGGGCTTAGGGTTAGGTTGAACGTTAGGGTTAGGGTTAGGGTGAGGGTGAGGGTTAAGGTGAGAAGTAGGTTTAGGGTTAGGATGAGGGTTAGGCTTAGTATGAGGGTTACGGTTAGGGTTAGGGTTAGTGTGAGGATAAGGGTTTTGGTGATGGTTAGGTTGAGTCTTAGGGTTAGGGTTAGCGTTAGGGTTAGGGTGAATGTTCGGGTGGGGGTTAGGTTGAGGGTTAAGGGTTAGGGTGAGGGTTAGGTGAGGGTGAGGGATAGGGTTATGGTGAGGTAAAGGGTTAGTGTTAGGGTGAGAGTGAGGGTGAGGGTAAGGATAAGAGTTAGGCTGAGGGTTAGGGTGAGGGTTAGGGTTAGCATTAGGGTTAGGGTTGGGATTACGGTAAGGTTGAGTGTTAGGGTTAGGGTTAGGGTTAGGTTTAGGTTGCAGTTTAGGGTTAAGGTTACAGTGAGGGTGAGGGTCAGGGTTATGTTTAGGATTAGGTTTAAGGTTAGGGTGAGGCTTAGGGTGAGGGTGAGTCTGCTGGTGAGGGTGAGAGTTAAGGTTAGGTTTAGGTTTAGGATGAGGGCTAGGGTGAGGGTGATATTTTTGTTTAGGAAAGGTTTAAGGTTAGGTTTAGGGTGAGGATTAGGGTGTGAGTGAGGTTTAAGTTGAGGGTTAGGGTTAGGGTGAAGGTTAAGGTTAGGGTAGGGTGAGGGTTAGGGTTAGGGTGATGTTTAGGGTGAGGGTGAAGGTGAGAGTGAGGGTGAGGGTGAGGGTTAGGGGTAGGATGAGGGTTAGGGTTTGGGTTAGGTTTAGGGTGAGGGTAAGGGTTAGGATGACAGGGTGAGGGTGAGTGTTAGGGTTAGGTTTAGGGTTAGGTTGAGGGTTAGGGTGAGGGTTCGGGTTAGGGTTAGGATGAGTGTTAGGGTGAAATTTAAGATTAGGGTTAGGGTTTGGGGTAGGGTGAGGATTAAGGTGAGGGGAAGGGGTAGGGTGAGGTTTAGGGACAGGGTGAGGTTTAGGGTTATGGTGAGGGTAAGGGTTAGGCCTAGGCTTATGTTGAGAGTGAGCATTTGTGTTAGCATCAGTGTTGGGTTGAATATGAGGGTTAGGGTTAGGCTGAGGGTTAGGGTTAGAGCTAAGGTTAGGGTTTGGGTGAGGTTAAGGGTTAGGGTGATTGTGAAGGTGAGGGTGAGGGTTAGTGTTAGCCTTAGGGTGAGGGTGAGGGTTAGGGTTAGGTTTAGGGTGAGTGTGAGTGTGAGGGTTAGGTTTAGGATTAGGTTTAGGTTTAGGGTTAGGCTGAGTTTGAGGTTATGAGTGAGGCTTACCCTAGCCCTCAGGGCTAGGGTTAGGGTGAGGGGTAGTTTTAGGGTTACAGTTAGGGTGAGGTTTAGGTTTAATGTGATGGTTAGGGTTAGTTTTAGTGTGAAGGTAAGTGTTAGAGTGAGGGTTAGTGTGAGAGTGAGGGTTAGGGTGATGTTTAAGGTGAAAGAGAAAATTAGAGAGTGTGACAGGTTTGGGGTGAGAGTGAGGGTTAGGGTGTGGGTGTGGGTGTGGGTTAGGGTGAGGGTGTTAGGTTGATGTTTAGGGTGAGGGTGAGGTTTAGGGTGAGAGTTAGGGTTCAGGGAAGGGGAAGGGTTAGGGTGTAGGTGAGGGTTAGGGTAAGGATGAGGCTTAGGGTGAGTGTTAGGGTGAGAGGTAGGGTTAGGTTTAGGATGAGGGCTAGGCTTAGAGTGAGGGTTAAGGTTAGGGTTAGTGTGAGGATAAGGGTTAGGGTGAGGGTTAGGTTGAGAAGGAGGGTTAAGTTTAGCCTTAGGGTTAGGGTGAAGTTTAGGGTGGGGGTTAGCGTGAGGGTTAGGGATAGGGTTAGGGTTGGGTGAGGGTTAGGGTGAGCGTAAGGGTTAGGGTGATGGTTAGGTTGAGGTTGAGGGATAGGCTTAAGTTGAGGGTAAGGGTTAGGGCGACGGTTAGAGTGATGTTGAGGATTAGGGTTCGGGTTAGGATTAGGGTTAGGGTTAGGGTGAGGGTTATGGTTAGGGTTAAGTTGAGGTTTAGGGTGAGAGTGAGGGTTAGGGTTAGATTAAGGGTTAGGTTGAAGATTAGGGTAAGGGTTAGGGTTACGGTTAGGGTGAGTGTGAGGGTTAAAGTTAGGGTTAGGGTGAGGGTTAGGGTTGGGGTGAGGTTTAGGGTTAGGGTTAGGGTGAGGGTTCAGGTTCGGGTTCTAGTGAGTTTGAGTGTTAGGGTGTGGGTTAGGGTTACGGTGAGGGTTCAGGTGACAGTGAGGGTCAGAGTGAGGATGAGAGTTAGTGTTAGGGTGAGCGATAGGGTGAGGGTTAGGGTTAGGGTGAGTGTGAGGATTAGGGTTAGGGTTACCCTTAGGTTTATGGTGAGGTTATGGGTTAGGGTGAGGTTTAGGGTGAGGGTGAAGGTTAGGGTTAGTTTTAGGGTTAAGGTGAGAGTTAGGGTGAGGGTGAGGGTTAGCGTTAGGGTTAAGGTGACGTTTAGATTTAGGGTGTGGTGTAGGGATAAGTTTATGGTTGGGGCGAGGGTTAGGTTTACGGTTAGGGTTCAAGTTAGGCTGAGTGTGAGGGTGAGCTTTAAGGTTAGGATTAGGGTTAGGGTTAGTGTTAGGCTGAGGGTGCGGGTGAGGTTGAAGGTGAGGGTTAGGGTTAGGGTAATGTTTAGGATTAGGGTTAGGTTGAGGCTTAGGGTTAGGGTTAGGATGAGGGTTAGGGTGAGGATTATGGTTAGGGTTAGCGTGAGGGTTAGGTTTAGTGTGATGGTTAGGGTTAGTGTGAGGGTAAGCGTTAGGGTGAGGGTTAGGGTGAGGGTGAGGGATAGGTTTAGTGTTAGGGTTAGTGTGAGCGTTTGGGTGAAGGTTTGGTTTAGGGTATTTGAGTGTTATGATTAGGGTTGAGTTTAGGGTTAGGGTTTGGGTGAGATGTAGGGTTAGGTTTAGGGTGAAGGTTAGGGTTAGTGTGTGGTTAAGGGTTAGGGTTATGGTTATTGTTAGGATAAGGGTTAGGGTGAGGGTTAGGGTGAGGGTGAGAGATAGGGTTAGTGTAAGGGTTAGGGTGAGTGTTTGGTGAGGGTTAGGTTTAGGTTTAAGGTTAGGGTGAGGGGTAGGCTGAGGGTATGTTTTAGGGTGAGGTTTAGGGGGAG
Source organism: Dipodomys merriami (assembly GCF_024711535.1). NCBI lineage: Eukaryota > Metazoa > Chordata > Mammalia > Rodentia > Heteromyidae > Dipodomys > Dipodomys merriami. The sequence continues at coordinate 1,987,139 of NW_027206335.1, read as the reverse complement.
GTTGCGTATTATTCTTAGCATTAGTCTTAGGGTGAGAGTTAGGGTTATGTACAGCATTAGGGTTAGGGTTAGGTTTAGGGTGAGGGTTATGATTAGGGTTAAGGTGAGGGTGAGGTTTAGGGTTAGCATTAGGTTTCGGGTTAGGGTTATAGTGAGGGTGAGGGTGAGGGTTAGGATTAGGTTTAGGGTTAGGGTGAGGCTGAAGTTGAGGATGAGGTTGAGGGTGAGTTTTAGGGTTAGGGTTAGGTTTAGGGTGAGGACTACGGTGAGGGTGAGGTTTAGGGTGAGGGTGAGGGTGACGTTGAAGGTGAGGTTTAGGGTTAAGGTGAGGGTTAGGGTTAGGGTTATACGGAGGGTTAGGGTTAGGGTGATGTTTAAGGTGAGGGTGAGGGTGAGGGTGAGGGTAAGTGTATAGGTGAGGGTTAGGTTCAAAGTGAGCGCTTGGGTGACGGTGAGGGTTAGGGTGAGGGTGTGGAAAAGGGTTAGGGTTAAGTTCAGTGTGAGGGTGAGGGTTAGTGTTAGCATAAGTTTTAGGGTGAGGGTTAGGGTTAGGGTTAGGGTTAGGGTAAGGGTTAGGTTAAGGGTTAGGGTTAAGTTCAGGGTTAGGGTAAGGTTTACGGTTAGCGTGAGGGTTAGGGTTAGGGTGATGTTTAGGGTGATGGTGAGGGTTAGGGTGAGGGTGAGGTTGAGCCTAACCCTCACAGTTAGGGTGAGGGTGAGCGTGAGTGGGAGGGTAACAGTGAGGGTTAGGGTTAGGGTTAGGTTTAGGGTGAGAGTAAGAGTTAGGGTTAATATTAGGGTGAGGGTAAGGTTTAGGCTGAGGGTGAGGGTGAGGGTGAGGTTCAGGGTGAGCGTTTCGGTTAGGTAAGGGTTAGGATTATATTTAGGGTGACGATTAGGGTGAGGGTGAGGATTAGGGTTAGGTTGAGGGTTTGGATTAGTGTGAGTGTTAAGGTTAGGGTTAGGTTTAGTGTGAGGATAAGGCTTAGGGTGAGGGTTAGGTTGAGACTGAGGGTTAGTGTTAGCGTTAGGGTTAGGCTGAAGGTTAGGTTGGGGGTTAGAGTGAGGGTTAGGGTTCGGATTAGGGTTGGGTGAGGGTTAGGTTGAGTGTTAGGGTTAGGGTTAGGGTTAAGGTTAGGGTGCATGTTAGGGTTAGGGTTACAGTGAGGGTGAGGGTCAGGGTTAGTGTTAGGATTAGGTTTAGGTTTAGGGTGAAGCTGAGGGTGAGACTGAGGGTGAGGGTGAGGGTTAAGATTAGGGTTAGTTTTATGGTGAGGGCTAGTGTGAGTTTGAGGTTTAAGGTGAGGGTTAGGGTTAGGGTGAGTGTTAGGGTTAGGGTGAGGGTGAGGGTTAGAGTTAGGGTGATGTTTTGGGTGACGGTGAAGGTTATAGTGAGGGTTCGGGTTCAGGTTCGGGTTCGGGTTCGGGTTAGGGTTAGGGTTAGGGTTAGGGTGAGGGTAAGCGTTAGGATGACAGTTACGGTGAGGGTGAGGGTTAGGGTTAGGTTTAGGGTTAGGGTGATGGTTAGGGTGAGGCTTAGTTTGAAGGTTAGGTTTAGGGTGAGGTTTAGGGTGAGGGGAAGGGGTAGGGTGAGTTTTAGGGAGAGGGTGAGGGATAGGGTTATGGTGAGGGTAAGTGTTAGGCTGAGGGTTAGGTTCACAGTGAGCATTTGTGTTAGCATCAGGTTTGGGTTGATGGTGAGGGTTAGGGTTAGGCTGAGGGGTAGTTTTAGTGTTAGGGTGAGGGTTAGCGTTAGGGTGAGGGTTAGGGTGAGGTTAAGGGTTAGGGTGAAGGTGAGGGTGAGAGTTAGGTTTAGCATTTGGGTGAGGGTGAGGGATAGGGTTAGGGTTAGGGTGAGTGTGAGTGTGAGGGTTAGGTTTAGGATTAGGGGTAGGGTTAAGGTTAGGCTGAGGTTGAGGGTATGAATGAGGGTGAGGCCTAGGGTTAGTGGTAGATGTAGGGTTAGGGTTAGGTCTAGGGTTAGTATTAGGGTTAGGGTTAGGATTAGGCTGAGGGTGAGGGTGAGGGTGAGGGTGAAGTTGTGGTTTAGGGTTAGGTTTAGGATTAGAGTTAGGGTTATGTTGAGAGCTAGGATGAGGGTGAGGGTTAGGATGAGCATTAGGTTTAGGGTGAGGCTTAGGGTGAGTGTTGAGTGTTAGGGTCAGTGTTAGTTTAAGGGTGAGGTTTAGGATTAGGGTGAGGTTGAGGGTTAGGGTTAGGGTGGGCTTTAGAGTTACAGTGAGGGTGAGGATGAAAGTTAGGATTAGAGTTAGGTTTAGGGATAGGATCACTGTGAGGGTGAGGGTTAGGGTATTTTTGAGGGTTAGGGTTAGGTTGAGGGTGAAGGTTGGGGTAGGTTAGGTGAGGTTTAGGTTTAGTGTGAGGGCTACAGTGAGGGTGAGGGTTAGGGTGAGTGTGAGCGTGAGGGTGAGGGTTTCGGTTAGGTAAGGGTTAGGGTTAGGGTTAGGGTGAGGATTAGGGTGAAAGTGAGGTTTAGGTTGAGGGTTAGGGTTAGAGTGAGGGTTAGGCTGAGGCTGAGGTTTAGGGTGGGCATGAGGATTCAGGTGAGGGTGAAGGTGATGGTGAGGGTGAATGTTAGGGTGTGGGTTAGGGTTATGTTTAGGGTGAGGTTTAGGGTAACGTTGAGGGTTAGGATGAGGGTGAGGGTTAGGATTAGGGTTACGGTGAGAGTTAGGTTTAGGGTGAGGGTTAGGTTGAGGGGTAGGGTTAGGGTTAGGGTGAGGGTTAGGGTTCGGGTGACTGTTAGGGTTAGTTTGAGGGTTAGGGTGAAAGTGAGTTTGAGGTTGAGGGTTAAGGTGAGGGTGATGGTGATGGTGAAGGTTAGGGTTACGATTCGGGTTAGGGTTATGGTGAGAGTTAGGGTTAGGGTTAGGGTGAGGGTGAGGGTGAGGGTGAGGTTTAGGGTTAGGTTTAGGATTCGGGTTAGATTTAGGGAAAGGGTTAGGGTTAGGGTGACTTTTAGGTTTAGGTTTCGGGTGAGGGTTAGGGTTTGGGTGAGGGTTAGGGTTAGGATTAGGGTGAGGGTGAGGGTTAGGTTGAGGGGTAGGGTTAGGGATAGGGTAAGGGTTAGGGTTAGGGTGAGGGTTAGGGTTAAGGTTAGGGTGAGAGTGAGGATGAGGTTTAGGGTTAGGGTTAGGTTTAGGGTGAAGTTTAGTTTTAGTTTTAGGTTTAGGTTGAGGGTTAGTGTTAGCATAAGGTTTAGCGTGAGTGTTAGGGTTAGGGTAAGGGTTAGGGTTAGGGTAAGGGTTAGCGTTAAGCTTAGTGTTATGGTTAGGGTTACGGTTAGGTTGAGGGTTAGGCTTAGGGTTACGGTTAGGGTGAGGGTTAGAGTTAGGGTTAGGGTTAGGGTAAGGGTTAGGGTTAGCGTGAGGGTTAGGGTTAGTGTGATGTTTGGGGTGACGGTGAGGGTTAGGGAGGAGGTGAGGATAAGTGGGAGGGTTAGGGTTAGGGTTAGGTTTAGGTTTAGGGTGAGGTTAAGTATTAGGGTTAGGATTAGGGTTAGGGTAAGGGTGAGGTTGAGTGTTAGGGTTAGGTTTAGGGTTAGATTTAGTGTGAGGGTGAAGGTGAGATTTACGATTAGCTTAGGATTAGGGTTCTGCTGAGAGTGTTGGGGAGGGTGAGAGTGAGGGTTAAGGTTAGGGTGGTGTTTAGGTTTACGGTTAGGGTTAGGGTGAGGGTTAGGATTAGGGATAGGGTTAGGATGAGGGTTAGGCTGAGGGTTAAGATTAAGGTTAGGGTGAGGTTTAGGGCTAGGTTTATGGTTAGGATAAGGGTTAGGCTGAAGGTTAGGGTTAGGGTTAGTGTGAGGGTTAGGTTTAGGGTTAGGGTAAGAGTTAGGGTGAGTGTAAAGGTTAGGGAGAGTGTTAGGGTGAGGGTGAGGTTTAGGGTTAGGGTGAGGGTTATGGTCAACTTTAGGTTTATGGTTAGTGTTATGGTGAGGGTAAGGATGTGGGAAAGTGTTAGGGTAAATTTTAGGGTGAAGGTGAGGGTTAGCATCAAGTTTAGGTTTAGGGTGAGGGTTAGGGTGAGGGTAAGTGTTAGGGTGAGGTTTAGGGTGAGTCTGAGGGTTAGGGTTAGCATTAGGGTGAGGGTGAGGTTGAAGGTTAGGGTTAGGATTAGAGTTAGGGTGTGGGTAAGGCTTAGGGTGAGGGTTAGGGTGAGGTTGAGGGTTAGGGTTAGGGTGAGGGTGAGGGTAAGTGTTAGGGTGAGGACTACAGTTAGGGTTAGGATTAGGGTGAGTGTGGGGAAGTGTTAGGGTGAGGGTTAGGGCGAGGTTGAGGGTTAGGGTTAGGGTGAGGGTAAGGGTTAGGTTGAGGGTCAGGGTTAGGTTGAGGGATAGGGTGAGGGTGAGGGTTAGGGGTAGCATTAGGGTTAGGGTGAGGATGAGGGGTAGGGTGAAGGTTAGGTTTATGTTTAGGGATAGGGTAGAATTAGGGTTAGGGTTAGCTTTAGGGTGCGGGTTAGGCTGAGGGGTAGGGTGAGGGATAGTGTGACTGTTAGGTTTAGTTTGAGGATTAGGGTTAGGCTGTGGTTTAGGTTTAGTTTGAGGTTTAGGTTTAGGGTTAGGGTTAGGATGAATGTTAGGGTTAGGTTTAGGGTGAGGTTGAGGGTGAGGGCTAGGGTTAGGGTTAGTTTGAGTGTTAGTGTTAGGGTGAGCATTAGGTTTAAGGTGAGTGTTAGCGTTAAAGTAAGGGTTAAGATGAGGGTTAGACTTAGGGTTAGGTTTAGGGTGAGGGTCAGGCTGAGGGTTAGGTTTAGGTTGAGGGTTAGGGTTAGGGTGAGGGTTAGGATGATGGTGAGGGTTAAGCTTAGGGAGAGGGTTAGAGTTTGTGTGAGGGTTAGGGTTAGGGTTAGGGATAGGTTTAGTATGAGGATAAAGGTTAGGGTGAGGGTTAGGGTGAGGGTTAGGCTTAGTGTGAGTGTTAGGGTTAAGGTGAGGGTTAGGGTTAGGTTTAGGGTTAGGGTGATGGTGAGTGTGAGGGTGAGGGTTAGGGTTAGGGTGAGGGTTAGTGTTAGGGGGAGGGCTAGGTTGAGGGTTAGGGTTTGGGTGAGGTTGAGGTTTTCTGTTAGCTAAGGTTTAGGGTTAGGGTTAGGTTGAGGGTTACGGTGAGGTTGTGGGTTAGGGTGAGGGTGAGCGTTAGTGTTAGGATGAGGGTTAGGGTGAGGGTGAGGGTGAGCGTGAGGGTGAGGGTCAGCGTGTGGGTTAAGGTTCGGTTTAAGGTGAGGGTTAGGGTGATGTTGAAGTTTACGGTGAGGGTGAGGTTTAGGATAAGGGTTAGGGTGAGGTTTAGGGTTAGGGTGTGGGTTAGGGTGAGGGGTAGGTTTAAGGTTAGGGAGAGGGTTAGGGTTGGTGTGAGTGTTAGGGTTAGGGTTAGAGTTAGGGTTAGTATGAGGATAAAGGTTAAGGTGAGGGTTAGGGTGAGGGTTAGTGTCAGGGTTAGGGTTAAGGGTAGAATTTTGGTTAGGGTTAGGTTTAGGGTAAGTGTTAAGGTTAGGGTGAGGGTTAGGTTTAGGGTTAGCGTTAGGGTTAGGCTTAGGGTTAGGTTTAGGGTGAGGGTCAGGGTTAGGGTTTAGGTGACGGTGAGGTTTAGGGTGAGGGGTAGATTTAGGGTTAGTGTAAGGGATAGGGTGAGGGTGAGTGTTATGTTTAGGGTTAGGTTTAGGGTTAGGTTTAGGGTGAGTGTGCGGGTTAGGGTTATGGTTACGGTTAGGGTGATGGTTAAGGTTACGTTCAAGCTTAGGGTAAGGGTTAGGTTTAGATTGAGGGTTATGTTTAGGGTTAGGGTTAGGGTGAGTGAGAGGCTGAGGGTTAGGGTTAGTTTTAGTGTGAGGATAAGGGCTAGGGTGAGGTTTAGGCTGAGGTTGAGGGTTAGGGTTAGCATTAAGTTTAGGGTGAGGGTTAGGGTTAGGGTAAGGGTTAGAGTTAGGGTTAGGGTAAGGGTTAAAGTTAGGGTGAGGGTTAGGGTTAGGGTGATATTTAGGGTGAAGGTGAGGGTTAGAATGAGGGTGAGATTGAGCATGAGGGTTAGGGTGAGGGTGAGGGTGAGTGTGAGGGTGACGGTTAGAGTTAGGTTTAGGGTGAGGATAAGGGTTAGGGTTAGGATTAGGGTTAGTGTAAGGGTTAAGTTGAGGGTGAGGGTGAGGGTTAGGGTGAGGGTTAGGTTTAGGGTGAGGGCTATGGTGAGAGTGAGGGTTAGGGAGAGTGTGAGGGTGAGGTTGAGGGTTTTGGTTAGGTAAGAGTTAAGGTTAGGATTAGGGTGAGGATTAGTGTGAGGGTGAGGTTTAGGCTGAGGGTAAGGGTTAGGGTGAGGGTTAGGGTGAGGCTGAGGTTTAGGGTGAGGGTTAGGGTTACAGTGAGGGTTAGGGTTAGGGTTAAGTTGAGCATGAGGGTTAGGTATAGGATAAGGTTTAGGATTACGGTGAGGGTTAGGGCTAGGGCAAGGGTTAGGGTGAGGATGAGGGTTAGGGTTAGGGTTAGCGTGAGTTTTAGGGTTAGGCTTAGGGTTTGTGTAAGGGTTAGAGTTAGGGTGAAGGTTAGGGTTAGGGTTAGGATTAGGGTTAGGGTGTGGGTTTGGGTGAGGGTTAGGCTTAGGGTGAGGTTTAGGTTTAGGGTGAGGGCTACAGTGAGTGTGAGGATAGGGTGAGTGTGAGGGTGAGGGTGAGGTTTTCGTTTAGTTAAGGGTTAGGTTAGGGTTAGGGTGAGGATTATGGTGAGTGTGAGGTTTAGGTTGAGGGTTAGGGTTAGGGTGAGAGTTAGGGTGAGGCTGAGGGTTAGGGTGAGCGTGAAGGTTCGGGTGAGGTTGAGGGTGAGGGTGAGGATGAGGGTGAAGTTTAGGGTGTGGGTTAGGTTTAGGTTTAGGGGGAGTTTTAGTGTGACGGTGAGGGTTAGCGTGAGGATGAGGGTTAGGATTAGGGTTAGAGTGAGGGTTAGGTTAGGGTGAGGGTTCGGGTGATGGGTAGGGTTAAGGCTTAGGGAGAGGATTATGGTTAGGGTGAGGGTTAGGGTTAGTTTGAGGGTTAGGGTGACGGTGAGTTTGAGGTTGAGGGTTAGGGTGCAGGTGATGGTGACGTTGAGGGTTAGGGTTAGGATTCGGGTTAGGGTTAGTTTGAGGGTTAGGGTGAGGGTGAGGGTGAGGGTGAGGGTGAGGGTGAGGGTGAGGGTTAGGGTTAGGTTTAGGGATAGCATTAGGGTTAGGTTTAGGGTATGGTTTAGGGTTAGGTTGAGGGTTAGGTTTCGGGTTAGGGTGAAGGTCAGGTTTTGGGTTAGGTTTAGGGTGAGGGTTAGGGTTAGATTAGGGTGAGGGTGAGGGTTAGTTTGAGGGGTAGGTTTAGGGATATGGTAAGGTTTAGAGTTAGGGTGAGGGTTTGGTTTAGGGTTAGGGTTAGGGTGAGGGTGAGGGTGAGGATTAGGGTTAGGGTAAGGGTGAGGTGTAGTGTGAGGGTTAGGTTTAGGATTAGGGTAAGGGTTAGGTTTATGGTGAGGGTTAGTTTTAGGTTTAGGGTTATTGTGAGGTTGATGCTGAGGGATAGGGTTAGGGTTAGTGTGAGGATAAGCAATAGGGTGAGGATTAGGGTGAGGGTGAGTGTTAGGTTTAGCATAAGATTTAGGGAGAGGGTTAGGGTTAGAGTTAGGTTTAGCCTAAGGGTTAGGGTTAGGGTAAGGGTTAGGGTTAGGCTTATGGTTAGGGTTAGTGTTAGGGTTAGGGTGAGGGTTAGGCTTAAGGTTAGGGTTAGGGTGAGGTTTAGATTTAGGGTTAGGGTTAGGGTGAGGGTTAGGGTTTGCATGAGGATTAGGGTTAGAGTGATGTTTAGGGTGATGGTGAGGGTTACGGTGAGGGTGAGTTTGAGCGTGATGGTTAGGGTGAGGGTGAGGGTTTGTGGGAAGGTGACTGTGAGGGTTAAGGGTTAGGGTTAGGGTTAGTGTAGAGTTAGGGTTAGGATTAGGGTTAGTATAAGGTTTAGCCTGAGGGTGAGGGAGAGCGTGAGTTTGAGGGTGAGTGTTTCGGTTAGGTAAGGGTTAGGGTTAGGTTTAGGGTGAGGATTAGGGTGAGGGTGAGGGTTAGGGTTAGATTGATTTTTAGTGTTAGGTTTAGGATTAGGGTGAGGGTTAGGGTGAGAGGTAGGTTCAGGGTTAGGATGAGGGTTAGGTTTAGTGTGAGGGTTACGGTTAGGGTTAGGGTTAGTGTGAGGATAAGGGTTAGGGTGAGGTTTAGGTTGAGAATTTGGGTTAGGGTTAGCGATAGGATTAGGGTGAAGTTTAGGGTGGGGGTTAAGGTGAGGGTCAGGGTTTGGGTTAGGTTTGGGTGAGGGTTAGGGTGAGTGTGTCAGGATGAAGGTGAATGATAGGGTTATGGAAAGGGTAAGGGTTAGGGTTAGGTTTAGGGTGAGGGTGAGTGTTAGGGTTAGCATTAGTGTTAGGGTTAGGGTGAGGGTGAGGATTAGGGTTAGCATTAGGGTTAGGGTTAGGGTAAGGTTGAGTGTTAGGGTTAGGATTAGGGTTTGGGTTAGGGTGTAGGTTAGGGTTAGGGTGACAGTGAGTGTGAGGGTCAGGGTAAGGGTTAGCATTAGGTTTAGGGTTAGGGTGAGGCTGAGGGCTGAGTCTGAGTGTGAGGGTGAGGGTGAGGGTTAAGGTTACGATTAGGTTTAGGGTAAGGGCTAGAGTGAGGTTGATATTTTTGGTTAAGAAAGGTTTAGTTTCTTATTCTTGCTCCTGGTGATGTGATGAGTAATATTAATTGATTTGCGTATATTGAACCAGCTTTGCATCCCTGAAATGAATCCTGTTTGATCATGGCAAAACCTCCCATGCTTCTGGATTGGCAAGATTAACATCGTGAAAATGGCAATACTTCCCAAGGCTATCTACAAATTCAACGCGATACCTATCAAAATTCCACCCTCATTCTTCAAGGAAATAGAAGAGGCAATCCAAAAATTCATATGGAACAATAAAAGACCCCGAATAGCAAAAACGCTCCTCAACGGAAAGAACACTGCTGGAGGAATATCAATACCAAATTTCAAACTCTACTATAAAGCCATAGTAATCAAAACAGCTTGGTATTGGCATAAGAACAGACCTCAGGACCAATGGAATAGAATTGAAAACCCAGAAATGAACCTACAGACCTATAGCCATCTAATCTTCGATAAGGATGCTAAAACAATAGAATGGAAGAAAGACAGCCTCTTCAGTAAATGGTGCTGGCAAAATTGGTTAACTACATGTAGAAAACTTAAGCTAGATCCTTATATATCACCCTGCACCAGAATCAACTCCAAATGGATCAAAGACCTTGAACTCAAAGCAGACACTCTGAAAACATTACAGGATGGAATAGGAGAAACCCAGGTCTCCTTGGCTCAGGCCGAAATTTTCTGAATAGAGACCCGGAAACACAACAAATCAAAGAAATGTTGGACAAATGGGATTGCATAAGGTTGCAGAGCTTCTGCAGGGCAAATGACATAGCTAGCAAGATCAATAGAAAGCCCACCGATTGGGAGAAGATCTTTACTAGCCATACAACGGACAAGGGTCTCATATCTAAAATATACTTGGAACTCAAAAAATTAAACCACCCAACAACAAATCCTCAAAGAAACAACTGCCCAATAAATAAGTGGGCGAAAGACTTAAAGAGAAGCTTCTCTGAAGAAGAAAGAAGGATGGCCAATAGACACATGAAGAAATGTTCAACATCCCTAGCCATAAAAGAAATGCAAATCAAAACAACATTGAGATATCACCTCACTCCAGTTAGAACAGCAAAAATCAGGAACTCTAACAACAACAGATGCTGCAGGGGATGTGGACAGAAAGGAACCTTACTTCATTGTTGGTGGGAATGTAAACTTGTTCAACCACTTTGGAAAGCAGTATGGAGGTTCCTCAAAAGACTTCACATAGATCTCCCCTATGATCCAGCAATCCCACTTTTGGGCATTTACCCAAATGTTTACAAACAAGACCACACTAAAGCTACCAGCACAACTATGTTTATTGCAGCATTATTTACCATAGCTAAGATATGGAACCAACCCAGATGCCCCTCAGTAGATGAATGGATCAAGAAAATGTGGTATATATACACAATGGAATTCTATGCCTCCATCAGAAAGAATGACATTTCCCCATTTGTTAAGAAATGGAAAGGTTTGGAAAAAATTATATTAAGTGAAGTAAGCCAGGCCCAAAGAAGCATAGGTCCCATGGTTTCCCTTATTTGCAATATCTAGTATAGGTATGAGTCAAGCGGAAAAGGTCAGATAATGTGATGTTAGGAAAATGAACCCTTAAATACGTATTTTAATGTTCTCGTTTCTTTCATGGATGTGTTTCTAACGCATTTATAAGATTATTTCTTTGTTGCTTTGTATGTCCCTCCCCCACAGTGTAACCCCCGCTTTCACTATATTTGATGTCAGTATAACATGTGGAGGAGATGGGGACAAACAAGTCGTTTAAGGATTCAGGTGGACCTGTTGCAACAATGAGAAGTACAAAATGTCATGTCAAAACCAACTTTACAATATCGGTGTGTGGGGGGGAGGGGGATATAATTGGGTGCGGGGAGGGGGGAGGCTGGGAAGGGAGGTGAAGGGTAAACAAAGGAGGAGGCTGCAATGCTTGGTAAGAAATGTATATGCATTATCCTGCCCATGTAATTGTAGCCCCTCTGTACAGTATGTTCTAAAATAAAATAAAATTAAATTAAAAAAAAAGAAAGGTTTAGGGTTAGGTTTAGGGTGAGGATTAGGATGAGGGTGACATTTAAGGTGAGGGTTAGGGTTAGGGTGAGGGTTAGGGTAAGGGTGAGGGTGAGTGTTAGGACTAGGTTTATGGTTAGATTTAGGGTGAGGGTGAGGGTGAGGGTTAGGTTTAGGATTAGGATGAGGGTTAGGGTTAGGTTGAGAGTTAGCGATAGTGTTAGGGTTAGGGTAAGGGTGAGGGTGAATGTTAGGATTAGGTTTAGGGTTAGAGTTAGGGTGAGGGTTAGGGTGAGGGTTATGATTAGGTTAGGATTAGGGTTAGGCTGAGGGTGATGGGGAGGGTGAGGGTGAGTGTTTGGGTTAGGGTGAGGTTTAGGTTTACGGTTAGGGTTAGGGTGAGGGTTAGGATTAGGGTTAGGGTTAGGATGAGTGTTAGGCTGAGGGTTAGGGTTAGGGTGAGGTTTAGGGCTAAGATTAGGGTTAGGATAAGTGTTAGGCTGACTGTTAGGGTTAGGGTTAGTGTGCGGGTTAGGTTTAGGGTAAGTGTAAGAGTTAGGGTTAGGGTAAACGTTAGGGTGAGAGTTAGGGTGAGGGTGAGGTTTAGGGTTAGGGTGAGGGTTAGGGTCAAGTTTAGGTTTAGGGTTAGGGTTCGGGTGATGGTAAGGGTGTGGGTAAGTGTTAGGGTGAGGTTTTGGATGAGGGTGAGGTTAGCATCAATGTTAAGTTTAGGGTTAGGGTTAGGGTGAGGGTAGGTGTTAGGGTGAGGGTTAAGGTGAGTCTGAGGGTTAGGGTTAGCATTAGGGTGTGGGTGAGGGTGAAGCTTAGGGTTAGGATTAGAGTTAGGGTAAGGGTAAGGCTTAGAGTGAGGGTTAGGGTGAGGTTGAGGGTTAGGGTTAGGGTGAGTGTGAGGGTAAGTGTTATGGTGAGGACTACGATTATGTTTAGGATTAGGGTGAGTGTTAAGGTTATGGTGAGGGTTAGGGTGAGGGTTAGAGGTAGGGTTAAGGTGAGGGTTAGTCTGAGAGGTAGGGTTAGGGTTAGGGTGAGGGTGAGGCTTAGTTTGAGGGTTAGGGTTAAGGTGAGGGTTAGTGTTAAGTTTAGGGTTAGGGTGAGGGTGAGTGTGAGGGTTAAGGTTAGGGTGAGGGTTAGTGTTAGGGGGAGGGCTAGGTTGAGGGTTAAGGTTAGGGTGAGGGTTACTGTTAGGTTTAGGTTTAGTATATGGTTTAGGCTGAGGTTAAGGATTAGGGTTAGTATGAGTGTTAGGTTTAGGGTTAGGGTTTGGGTTAGGTTGAGGGTAAAGGTTAGGGTGAGGGTTAAGGAGAGTGTGAGGATTAGAGTTATGTTGAGGGTTCGGATTAAGGTTAGGATTAGGCTTATTGTTAAGGTTTGCGTGAGGATAAGGGGAAGGTAAGGTTTAGGTTTATTGTTAGGGTGACGGTTAGGGTGTGGGTAAGTGTTAAGAGTGAGGGTTAGGGTGAGTTTAGTGTTAGGGGGAGGGGGAGGGTTAGTGTTAGCATTAGGGTTAGGGTGAGGGTGAGGGTTATGATGGGGATTAGTGTTAAGTTTAGGGATAGGGTGAGGATTAGGGTTAGGGTTAGGTATATGGTGAGGGTTAGGCTGAGGGGTAGGGTTAGGGTTAGGGTGAGGGTTAGGTTTACTGTGAGGGTTAGGGTTAGGGTTATGGTGAGGGTAAGAGTTAGGGTGAGTTTTAGGGTGCGCATGAGGTTTAGGGTTAGCATTAGTTTTATGTTTAAGTTTAGGATGAGGGTTAGGGTTAGGGTGAGGCTGGGTGTTAGAGCTACAGTGAGGGTGAGGGTGAGGGTGAAGGTTATTATTAGGGTTAGGGTTATGGATAGGATCAGGGTGAGGGTGAGGGTTAGGGTGTTTTTGAGGGTTATGGTTAGGGTGAGGGTGAGGGTTAGGGTGATGGTTAGGATGAGTGTTTGGGAGAGGGGTAGGGTTAGGGTTAGGCTGAATGTTAGGATTAGGGTGAGGGTTAGGGTAAAGGTAAGGGTTAGGGTTAGGGTGAGGTTAAGGATTAGGGTGAGGGTGAGGGTTAGGGTTAGGGTTAGGGTTAGGGTGAGGGTTATGGTGGGGCTTAGGGTTATGGTTAGCATTAGGTTGAGGGTTAAGGTTAGGGTTAATGTGACGGTTAGGTTGAGGGTGAGGTTTCGTGTGAGGGTTCGGGTTCAGGTGAGGGTGAGGGTTAGGGTTCAGTTTAGGGTGAGGGTTAGGGTGACCCTGAGGTTTACGGTGAGTGTGAGGGTTAGGATAAGGGTTAGGGTGAGGGTTAGGATTAGGGTGAGGGTTATGGTGAGAGGGAGGGTTAAGGTTAGGGAGAGAGTTAGGGTTTGTGTGAGGGTTAGGTTTAGGGTTAGAGTTAGGCTGACTATGAGGATAAAGTTTAGGGTGAGGGTTAGGGTGAGGTTTAGGTTTAGAGGTAAGGTTTGGGTTAGGTTTAGGTTTAGGTTTAGGGTAAGTGTTAGGGTTAGGGTTAGCATTAGGGTTAGGGTTAGATTTAGGATGAGGGTCAGGTTTAAGGTTTGGGTGAGGGTGATGTTTAGGGTGAGGGTTAGGGTTAGGGTTAGGGTAAGGGTAAATGGTTAGGGTGAGGGTTATATTTAGGCTTAGGTTTCGAGTGAGGGTGAGGGTGAGGGTTAATGTTAGTGTTACTGTTAGGGTGAGGGTTAGGGTTAGGTTTGGGTTAGGGTTAGGGTAAAGGTTAGGGTTAGAGTGAGTGTTAGGTTTAGGGTTAGGGTTAGGGTGAGGGTGAGGGTGAGGCTGAGGGTTAGGTTTAGGGTTAGTGTGAGGATAAGGTTTACCGTGAGGTTTAGGGTGAGGTGGAGGGTTAGGGTTAGCATTGGGGTTAGGGTGAGGGTGAGGGTTAGGGTTAGTGTGATGGTAAGGGTTAGGGTTATGTTTAAGGTAAGGGTTAGGGTTAGGTTGAGGGTTAGGGTGATTTTTAGGGTGACCGTGAGGGTTAGGGTGAGGGTGAGGTTGAGCGTGAACGTTAGGGTGAGGGTGATAGTGAGTGTGAGGGTGACGGTTAGGGTTAGGTTTAGGGTGAGGTTAAGGATTAGTGTTAGGTTTAGGGTTAGTGTTAGGGTTAGGGTTAAGGTGAGGGTGAGGGTGTTCGTTAGGGTTAGGCTTAGTTTTATTGTTAATGTTAGTTTTAGGGTGAGAGGGAGGGTGAGGGTTAACATGAGGGTTAGGGTTAGGGTTATGTTTAGGGTGAGGGTGAGGGTGAGTGTAAGGGTTAGTGTTAGGATTAGTGTTAGGGTTAGGTTTAGGTTGAGGGTTGGGCTGAGGGTTAGAGTAAGGGTTAGTGTGAGGCTTAGGGTTAGGGTTATGGTTAGGGTGAGGGCAAGGGTTAGGGTAAGATTTAGGGTGGGTTTGAGGGTTTGGGTGAGGGTGAGGGTTATGGTGAGGGTTAGGGTTAGGGTGAGGGTTAGGGTTAGCGTTAGGGTTAAGGTGAGAGTTAGGTTGAGTGTTAGGGTTAGGGTGAGGGTGAGGGTTAGAGTTAGGGTTAGGGTGATGTTAAGGGTTAGGGTGTGGGTTAGGTATAGGTTTATGGTTAGGGTGACGGTTAGGTTTATGGTTAGTGTTCGAGTTAGGGTGAGTTTGAGGGTGAGTGTTAGGTTTAGGATTAGGGTTAGGTTTAGGGTTAGGCTGAGGTTGAGGGTGAGGGTTAGTGTGAGGGTTAGGGTTAGGGTAATGTTTAGGGTTAGGTTTAGGTTGAGGGTTAGGTTTAAGGTTAGGTTGAGGGATAGGGTGAGGATTATTGTTATGGTTACGGTGAGTGTTAGGTTTAGTGTGACGGTTAGGGTTAGGGTGAGTGTAAGCTTTAGTGTTAGGGTTAGGTTGAGCATTTGGATGAGTGTTAGGGTTAGGATAAGTGTTATTGTGAGGGTAGGTTTAGGGTAAGGGTTAGGGTGGAGGTTAGGATGAGAATGAGGGTTAGGTTTAGCGTGAGTGTGAGGGTGAGGGTTAGGGTGAGGGTTCGTTTTAAGAGTTAGGATTAGGGTTGGGGTGAAGGTGAGGGTTATGTTTAGGGTTAGGGTGCTTGTTAGGGTTAGGGTTATTTTTAGGGTGAGGTGAGTGTTAAAGTGACTGTGAGGGTTCGTTTGAGGGTTCGGATTAGGGTGTGGATGAGGGTTAGGGTGAGGGTGAGGGTTAGGGTTAGGTTTAGGGTGTGGGTTAGGGTTAGGATTAGGATTAGGGTGAGGTTTAGGGTGAGGGGTAGGGTTAGGGTTAGGGTGAGGTTTAGGGATAATGTGAGGTTTAGGGTTAGGTTTAGGGTAAGTGTGAGGATAAGTGTTAGGGTGAGGGACAGGGTTATTGTTAGGGTTAGGGTGAGGGTGAGGGTGAGGGTGAGGGTTATGGTTAGGGTTAGGGAGAAGGTTAGGATTAGGGTAAGGCTTAGGGTTGGGGTTAGAGTAAGGGTGAGTGTGAGGGTGATGGTTAGTAGGTTATGGTGAAGGTGAGAGTTCGGTTTAGGATTAGGTTTTGGTTTAGGTTTATGGTGAGGGTGAGGGTTAGGATTAGGATTAGGTTTAGGGTTAGGCTTTGGGTGGGGGTGAGGGTGAAGGTGTGGGTGAGGGAGAGGATTAGGTTTAGGTTTATGGTTAGGGTGAGAGTGAGGGTTAGGTTGAGGTGAGGTTTCGGGTTTGGGTGAGGGTTAGGGTGACAGTGAGGGTTAGGGTGAGGGTGAGGTTTAGGTTTAGTGTTAGCTTTTGGGTGATGGTTAGATCAGGTTTAGGATTAGGGGGAGGGTTAAGGTGAGGGTTAGGGTTAGGGTTAGGGTGAGGGTGAGGGATAGGGTTAGGGTTAGGTTAAGGGTGAGGTTGAGGGTGAGGGTTAGGTTTATGTTTTGGGTTAGGGTAAGTGTTAGGATTACGGTAAGGGTGAGGGCTAGGGTGAAGGTGAGGGTTAGGGTTAGGGTTAGGGTGAGGGTGAGGGTGAGGGTTAGGTTTATTTTTATGGTTAGGGTAAGTGTTAGGATTAGGGTAAGGGTTAGGTTTAGTGTGAGGGTTATGTTTAGTGTTAGGGTTAGGTTAAGGTTAAGGGTTAGGGTGAGGTTTAGGTTAAGAGTGAGGTTTAGGGTTAACATGAGTTTGAGGGTGATGGTTAGGGTGAGGGTTAGGGTTTGCGTGAGTGTGAGGGCTATGTTTAGGGTTAGGGTGAGAGTTAGGGTTAGGGAGATATTTAGGGTGAGGGCGGGAGTTAGGTTGAGGGTGAGGTTTCTTGTTAGGGTGAAGGTTAGGGTGAGCGTGAGGTTTAGGGTTTGGGTTAGGTTTAGGGTGTGGGTTAGGGTTAGGGTTAGGTTTAGGGTGAGGTTTAGGGTGAAGGTTAGGGTTATCATTAGGGTTAGGGTGAGGGGGAGTGTGAGGGTTAGGGTGAGGGTTAGGGTTAGGCTGAGTGTTAGGTTTGGGTTTAGGGTAAGGGTGAGGGTGAGGGTGAGGTTTAGGGTGTGGGTGAGGGTTAGGTTTAGGGTGAGGGTTACGGTGACAGTGAGGGTTAGGTGAGGGTGAGGTTTAGGTTTAGTGTTAGAGTTAGGGTGACGGTTAGGTCCAGGGTTAGGATTAAGGTGAGGGTTAAGTTGAGGGTTAGGGTTATGGTTAGGTATAGGGTTAGTGTGAGGATTAGGTTTAGTGTGAGGGTAAGCGTTAGTGTGAGGGTTAGACTGAGGGTGAGGGATAGGTTTAGTGTTAGGGTTAGGTTGAGCATTTGGGTGACGGTTAGGATCACGGTTAGGGTTAGGGTGAGGGTTAGGGTGAGGGCAAGTGTTAGAGTCAGGTGTAGGTTGATGGTGAGGGATAGGATTATGGTGAGGTGAGGGTGAGGGTGAGGGTGAGGGTTAGGGTTAGGTTTAGAGTTAGGTTGAGGGTGAGGTATAGGGTGAGGGATAGGACTAGGGTTAGGCTAAGTTTGAGGGTGAGGTTGAGGGTGAGGTTTAGGGTTAGGGTGAGGGTTATGGTGAGTGGGAGGCAGAGGGTGAGTGTTAGGTTTAGTGTTAGAGTAAGGGTGAGGGTGAGGGTTAGGATTAGGGTTAAGACTAGGTTTAGGCTGAGGTTGAGGTTGAGGTTGAGGGTGAGGGTAAGGGTTAGGGTTAGGGTTTGTTTAGGGTGAAGGTTAGTTTTAGGTTTAGGGTTAGGAGAAGGTTTAGGCTGAGGGATAAGTTTAGGGTTAGTGTGAGGGTTATGTTTAGCGTTAGGGTTAGTGTGTGGGCTAAGGTTAGGGTGAGGGTTAGGTTGAGGGTTTAGTTTAGGTAAGGGTTAAGGTTTGGTTACAGTGAGGATTAGGGTGAGGTTGAGCGTTAAGGTGAGGGTTAGGGATAGGGTGAGCGTTAGCTTTACGATTAGGTTTAGGTTAATGTTAGGGTGATGTTAAGGGTGAGGGTGAGTGTGAAGGTTCGGGTGAGAGGGAGCATTAGGGTTAGGGTTAGCGTGAAGGTTAGGGGTAGGGTTAGGTATAGTGTTAGAGTTAGGGTGAGGGTGAGGGTTAGGTTTAGTGTTTGGATTAGGTTTAGGGTTAGGGTGAGGGTGAGGGTTAGTATGAGGATTAGGGTTAGGGTAAGCATGAGGGTGAGGATGAGGGTGATGTTTAAGGTTAGGTTTAGGGTGAGGTTGCGGTTTAGGTTTAGGTTGAGGGTTGGGGTGAGGGTGAGGGTGAGGGTTACGGTTAGGATTAGGTTTAGGGTGAGGGTGAGGGTTAGCTTTAGGATTAGGGTTAGGGTTAGGCTTAGGCTTACAGTGAGGGTGAGGGTGAGGGTTAGGATTTGGGTGAGGGTTAGGGTTATGGTTAGGGTTAGGATGAGGATTAGGGTTATGGTTAGGGTTAGGGTAAGGATTAGGGTTAGGGTTAGGGTTAGGATGAGCGTTAGGCTGAGGGTTAGGGTTTCGGTTAGTGTGAGGGTTAGGTTTAGGGTTAGGGTTAGGGTGAGGGAGAGGGTTTAGTTTAAGTAAGGGTTAGGGTACGATTAGGGTGAGGATTAGGATGAGGTTGAAGGTTAAGTTGAGGGTTATGGTTAGTGTGAGCGTTAGGGTTAGGATTAGGGTGAGGGTTATTGTTAGGGTGATGTTTAGGGTGAGGGTGAGTGTTAAGGTTCGAGTAAGGGGAGGGTTAGGGTTAGGATTAGCGTGAGGGTTATGGTTATGGTTAGGGTTAGGGTTAGGGTGATGGTGAGGGTTAGGGTTAGTGTGAGTTTGAGGGTGAGGGTTAGGGTTAGGGTTAGGGTGAAGGTTAGTGTTAGGGTTAAGTTGAGGCAGAGCATTAGGGTGAGAGTGAGGCTTCAGTTGAGGGTGAGCGTGAGGGGGAGGGTTATGGTTTTGGGTCGGGTTTGAGTTAGGGTGAGGGTGTGGGTGAGGGTTAGGTTTAGGATTAGTGTTAGGGGTAGGGTTAGGCTGAGGGTGAGTGTGAGGGTGATGTTTAGGGTTAGGGTGAGTGTTATGGTTAATGTCAGGGTTAGGGTTAGGTTGAGGGATAGGGTTAGGGTGAGGGCTAGGTTGAGTGTGAGAGTGAGGGTTCGGTTTATGGATAGGGTGAGGATTAGGGTTAGCTTTAGGGTTAGGGTGAGGTTTAGGCTGATTGGTAGTGATACAGTTGGGGTGAGGGTTAGGTTTAGTGGGAGTGTAAGGGTTAGGTTTAGGGTTAGTGTTAGGGTGAGGGTTCGGGTGAGAGTTCGGGTTAAGTTGTGGGTGAGGGTTAGGGTTAGTGTGAGGACTAGGTTTAGGGTTAGGGTTACTGTTAGGGTTAGGGTTAGGGTGAGGGTAAGTCTTAGGGTTAGGGTGATTGCGAGGGTAAGGGTTAGGGTTAGTGTTACGGTTAGGGTGAGGTTTCGTGTTAGTGTGAAGGTTAGGTGAAGGTGAGTGTAAAGGTTAGGGTAAGGGTTAGGGTGAGGGTGAGGGTTAGGATTAGAGTTAGGGTTAAGATTAGGGTTAGGGTGAGGTTGAGGTTTAGTTTTAGGGTGAGGGTTAGGGTTATTGTTAGGGTTAGGGTGCGGGTGAGGGTGCGGGTGAGGGTGAGGGTTAGGGTTAGGGTAGAGTTAAGTTTCGGCTGAGGGTGAGGTTGAGGGTGAGGTTGATGTTTACTGTAAGGGTGAGGGTGAGGGCTAGGGTGAGGGTGAGGTTTAGTGTGAGGGTGAGGGTTTCGTTTATGTCAGGATTAGGGTTAGGGTGAGGATTAGGGTGAGGTTGAGATTGATGGTTTCCTTTACATCAGGTTAGGGTTAAGCTGAAGTTACGGTTACGGTGAAGGTTAGGGTTAGGTTTAGGGTGTGGGTTAAGGTTAGGGTGATGTTTAAGGTGAGGGTGAGGGTGATGGTGAGAATTAATGTGAGGTTTAGGGTTAGTGTTAGGATTAGGGTTAGGGTGAGGTTGAGGTTTAGGGTTAGAGTTAGGGTTATGGGTAGGGTTAAATTGAGGGTCAGGGTTAGGGTTAGTGTTAGGGTTAGGCTTAGGATGAGGGTTAGGTTGAAGTTTAGGGTTAGGGTTGTGGTTAGGATGAGCATTAGGCTGAGGGTTAGGGTTAGGGTTAGTGTGAGGGTTGGGGTTAGGGTTAGGGTTTGGTTAGGGTGAAGGATAGTTTTAGGTTTAGGGTTCGGATGAGCATTAGGCTGAGGGTTAGGGTTAGGTTAGTGTGAGGGTTAGGTTTAGGGTTAGGGTTAGGGTGTGGACTATGGTGAGGGTGAGGGTTAGGGTTAATGTTAGGGTTAGGGTTAGGGTCAGGGGTAGGTTAAGGGTTAGGATTAGGTTAAGGACTATGGTTAGGCTGAGGTTGAGGGTGAGGTTGAGGGTGAGGATTAGGGTTAGAGTGAGGATTAGATTAAGGTTGAGAGGGAGGGGGAGAGTTTGGTTTAGGGTTAGAGTTAGGTTGAGGGTGAGGGTTAGGAATAGGTTTAGTACTAGGTTTAGGCGGAGGGTGAGGGTGAGGTTGAGGGTGAGGTTTAGGGTTAGGGTGATTGTTACGGTTAGGGTTAGTTTTAGGGTGAGGATTAATGTTAGGTTTAGGGTTAGGTCAGCGTTAGGCTGAGGGTTAGGGTTAGGGTTAGTGTGAGGTTTAGGGTTAAGGTTAGGTATAGGATTTGGTTAGAGTGAAGGTTAGTTTTAGATTTAGGGTTAGGGTAAGTTTTAGGCTGAGGGTTAGTGTTAATGTTAGTGTGAGGGTTAGGTTTAGGGTGTGGGCTTGGCTGAGGGTGAGGGTTAGGGTGAGGGTGAGAGTGAGGTGTTAGTTTAGGTAAGTGTTAAGGTTAGGTTAGGGTGAGGATTAGGGTGAGGTTGAGGGTTAAGGTGAGGGTTAGGGTTAGGGTGAGGGTTAGGGTTCCTGTGAGGGTTAGGATTAGGGTTAGCGTGAGGGTGAGTGTGAGGGTTAGTGTGAAGGTTAGGGTGAGGGTGAGGTTTAGGATTAGAGTTACGGTTAGTATTAGGGTGAGGATGAGGATGAGGGTTAGTGTTCGGGCGAGGGTTAGGGTTGGGGTGAAGGTTAAGATTAGGGTTAGGGTGAGGATGAAGGTGAGGGTGAAGTTTTCATTTACGTCAAGGATAGGGTTAATCTGAGGTTAGGGTTAGGGTGACGGTTAGGTTTAGGGTTAGGGTGAGGTTTAGTGTTAGACGATGTTTAGGGGGAGGGTGAGGGTTAGGGTGAGGCTGAGGGTTAGGATTGGGAATAGGGTTAGGGTTAGGGTTAGGCTGAAGTTGAGGGTGAGGGTGAGGGTTTGGGTTAAGGTTAGTTTTAGGGTTAGGGTGAGGATTACGGTTACTGTGAGGGTTATGGTTATGGTTATGGTTAGGGTTAGGGTGAGGGGAACGGTTCGAATGAGGTTTAGGGTGAAGGTGAGTTTTAGGGTTAGGGTTAGGATTAGGGTGAGGGTGAGGGTAAGTGTGAGGGTAAGGGTGAGGGGTTCTTTTAGCCAGGCTTCAGTGTTATGGTGAGGATTAGGTTGAGGGTGAGGGTTAGGGTTAGGGTGAGGGTTAGGGCAAGGGTTAGAGTGAGGGTTATGGTTTAGGTGATTTTTAGCATGAGGGTGAGTGTTAGGGTGAGGATGAGGTTTCCGGTGAGAGTGAGGGTTCGAGTGAGGGTGTGGGTGAGGATTAGTGTTAGGTTGAATGTTAGCATTAGGTTTAGGGTTAGTGTGAGGGTGAGGGTTAGCGCTAGGGTTAGGGTTAGGTTGATGGTTAGGATTTGGGTTAGGCTTAGTATGATTGTTTGGGTGAAGGGTAGGGTAAGGTTTAGGGTTAGGAAGATTGTTAGGGTGTTGGTTAGTGTTGGGGTGAGGGTCAGGGTAAGTGTATGGGTGAGGGTTAGGTTTAGGTTGAGGTTTAGCGTTAGAGTCAGGTTTATGGTGACGGTAAGGATTAGGGTGAGGTTTAGTGTGAGGCTTAGGGTTAGGGTTGGGGTTAGGGTGAGGTTGAGGGTGAGGTATAGGGTTTGGTTTAGGGTTAGCGTGAGGGTTAGGGATAGGTTTAGGGTTAGGGTGAGGGTGAGGGTGAGTGTTAGGGTTAGGTTTAGGGTTAGAGTTAGGGTGACGGTGAGGGTTAGTATTAGGGTTAATATTAGAGTTAGCCTGAGGTTGAGGGTGAGGGTTAGGTTTAGCGTGAGTGTTAGGGTTAGGGTTAGGTTTAGGGTGAGGGTTGGGGTTAGGGTTAGGTTTAGGATGAGCGTTAGGCTGAGGGTTAGGGTTAGGGTTAGTGTGAGGGTTAGGCTTAGGATTAGGGTTAAGGTTAGGGTGAGGGTTGGGGTTAGGTTTAGGATTAGGATAAGGGTTACATTGAGGGTTAGGTTTAGTGTTAGTGTGAGGGTTAGGTTTAGGGTCAGGGTAAAGTTTCGGTGAGGGTTAGGGTTAGGGTGAGGGTAAAGGTAAGGATGAGGGTTAGGGTTAGGGTGAGGGTTAGGGTGTGGGTGAGGGGGAGTGTGAGGGTGAGGGTGAGGGTTCCGTTTATGTCAGGGTTAGGGTTAGGGTGAGGATTAGAGTGAGGTTGAGGGTGAGGGTTTCCTTTCCAGCAGGTTAGGGTTAAGCTGAGGTTAGGGTTATGGCGAGGGTTAGGGTTAGGGTTAGGGTGTGGGTTAAAGTTAGTGTTAGGATTAGGGTTAGTTTGAGGTTGAGGTTTAGGGTTAGAGTTAGGGTTATGGGTAAGGTTAAATTGAGGGTCAGGGTTAGGGTTAGTGTTAGGTTTAGGTTTGAAGTGAGGGTAATGGTTACTGTGAGGGTTATTGTTATATTTAGGGTTAGGGTTAGTGTAAGGGTAAGGGTTAGAGTGAGGTTTAGGGTGAGGGTGAGGTTTAGGGTTAGGGTTAGGATTAGGGTGAGTGCTAGGGTGAGGGTGAGTGTTAGTGTGAGTTTTAGTTTGAGGGTTTCTTTTAGCCAAGGTTTTGGGTTATGGTGAGGAATAGGGTGAGGTTGAGGATTAGGTTTTGGGTTAGGGTTAGGATGAGGTTTAGGGCTAGGGTTAGGGTGAGTGTTAGGGTTTGGGTGATGTTTAGTGTGAGGGTGAGTGTTAAGGTGAGGGTGAGGGCCCGGGTGTGGGTGAGGATTAGAGTTAGGTTGAGTGTTAGTGTTAGCTTTAGGGTTAGTGTGAGGGTGAGGGTTATGGGTAGCATTAGGGTTACTTGAGGGTTTTGATTAGGACTAGGGTTGGTCTAAGGGTTAGGGTGAAGGGTAGGGTTAGTGTTAGGGTGAGGTTTAGGGTGAGGGTGATGGTTAGGGTGAGGGTTTGGGTGAGGGTTAGTGTTAGGTGTAGGGTAAAGGTGAGTTTATGGTGAGGCATAGGTTTAGGAATAGGGTTAGGGTTAGGGTTAGTGTGAGTGTTAGGGTGTGGGTGAGGGTTGCGGTGAGGGTCAGGGATAGGGTGCGGGTGAGTGTTAGGTTTAGGGTGAAGATTAGGGTTAGCGTTAGGTTTATGTTGAGGGTAAGGGTTAGGGTGAGGTTTAGTGTGAGGATTAGGGTTAGGGTTATGGTGACGGTGAGGTATAGGGTTTGGGTTAGGGTTAGGGTGAGGGTTAGTGATAGGTTTAGGGATAGGTTGAGGGTGAGGGTGGGTTAGGGTTAGTAAAAGAGTTAGCCTGAGGGTGAGGGTGAGGGTTAGGGTTAGGGTGAGTTTTATGGGTAGGGTTATGGTTAGGGTGAGGGATAGGTTTAGGGTTAGTGTGAGGTTTAGAGTTAGGGTTCGGGCGACAGTTAGGTTTAGTTTTAGGGTCAGGATCAGGGTTAGGTTGAGGGTTAGGTTTAGGGTTACTGTGAGGGTTTAATTTTAAAGTTAGGGTAGGGTTAAGGTCAGTGTAAAGGTTAGGATGAGGTTTAGGGTGAGGGTGAGGGTAAAGGTTATTGTGAGTGTTAGGGCGAGGGTGAGGGTTAGGGTGAGGGTTAGGATGAGGGTTAGGGTGAGGGTAAGGGTTAGGGTGAGGTAAGGGTGAGAGTGAGGGATAGGATTAGGTTGTGGGTAAGGGTTTGGGTGAGGGTTAGCGTGAGGTTTAGGGTTAGTGTGGGGGTTAGGGTTAGGGTTAGGTTGAGGGTTAGGGATAGGGTGATGTTCATTGTGAGAGTATGGTTTAGGGTGAGGATGAGTGTTCGGGTGAGCATAAGGGTTAGGATGAGGGTGAGGTTTAGGTTTACAGTTAGGATTAGGGAGAGGGTTAGGGTGAGAATTAGGGTTAGGATTATGGTAAGGATTAGGGTTAGAGTGAGGATGAGGGTGAGGTTTAGGGTGTGGGTAAGTGTTATGGTTAGGGTTAGGGTTAGGGTGATGGTTAAGCTGAGGTTAAGGTTAGGGTGATGGTTAGGGTTAGGGTAATGTTTAGGGTGAGGGTGAGTGTTCGGTGAGGGTGAGGGTTAGTGTTAGGGTTAGGTTTAGGTTGAGGGTGATTGTGAGGGTTAGGATTAGGAATAGGGTTAGGGTTAAGGTGAGGGTGAGGGTCAGTGTGAGGGTGAAGCTTAGGGTTAGGGTTAGCATTAGGGATTGGGTGAGGTTTATGGTTAGTGTGAGGGTTATAATTAGGGTTAGGGTTAGGGTTAGGATGACGGTAAGGGTTAGGGTGAGAGTTAGGGTGAAGGTGAGTGTTAGGGTTTGGGTTAGGTTTAGGGTGAGGGCTAGGGTGAGGGTGAGGGTTAGTGTGAGGGTTGGGGTGAGAGTTTCTTTTTGGTCAGGGTTAGGGTTATGGTGAGGATTAGCATGAGGGTGAGGGTTAGGGTTAGGGTGAGGGTTAGGGTTAGGGTTAGGTTGAGGGTTAGGGTTTGGGTGTTGTTTAGGGAAAGTTTGAGGGTTGGGTTAATTATGAGGGTGAGGGTGAGAGTGACGGTTCGGGTGAGGGTGAAGGTGAGGTTGAGGTTGAGGATTATGGTTAGGGTTAGTGTTAGGGAGAGGGTAAGGTATAGGGTGAGGTTTATTGTGAGGATGAGGGTTAGGGTTAGTGTTAGGGTTAGGGTGAGTTTTAGTCTTTGGTTTAGGTTTAGGGTGAGGGTGAGGTATAAGGTGAATGTTAGTGTTAGGGTGATGGTTAGGGATATGGTGAGGGTGATGGTGAGGATTCGAGTTAGGGTGAGGGTTAGGGTAACAGTTACAGTGAGGGTAAGCGTTAGGGTTAGGTTGAGGGTTAGGGTTAGGTTTAGGGTTAGTGTGAGGGTGAGGGTGAGGGTAAGAATTAGTGTTAGGGTGAGGGTTAGGATGAGGGTTAGGGTTAGGATTAGGGTTAGGGTGAGGGCTAGTGTGAGGGTGAGGTTTAAGTTTAGGGTTAGGGTGAGGTTTAGGGTTAGGGTGAGGGTGAGATTTAGGGATAGACTTAGGGTCAGTGTTAGGGTTAGGGTTAGGGTGAGCGTTAGGGGTACGGGTAGGATTAGGCTTAGGCCGAGAATGAGGGAGAGGGTTAGGTTTCGGTTTAGGGTGAGCGTTAGGGTTAGGGTTAGGGTGAGGGTTAGGATGAGTTTTAGTGTTAGGATTAGGATAAGGGTAAGGTACAGGATGAGGGTTAGGGTGAGGGTGAGGGTTAGGCTTAGTGTTAGGAATACGATTAGGGTAAGTGTTAGGGTGAGAGTGAAGGTTAGGTTGAGGGTTAGGGTTAGGGTTAGGCTTAGGGTTAGGCTGAGGGTGAGGGTGAGGGTGAGGGTTAGGGTTAGGGTGAGATTTAGGGGTAGGGTTAGGGTGAGAGTTAGGGTTGGGTTAAAATTTAGGGTTAGCGTGATGGTTAGGGTTAGGGTTACGGTGAGCATGAAGGGTAGGATTACGTTGAGGGTTAGGGTTAGGCTTAGGGTGAGGGTTAGGATGAGGATTAGGGTTAGGATTAGGTTAGGGTGAGGGCTAGGGTGTGGGTGATTGTTAGGGTTAGTGTTTGGGTGAGGTTTAGGGTTAGGGTTAGGGTTACAGTGAGGGTTAGGATGAGGGATACGGTTAGGATTAGGGTTAGGTTGAGGGCTAGGTTGAGGGTGACGGTTAGAGTAAGGGTTAGGCTTAGGCTTAGGGATAGGCTGAGAATGAGGTTGAGGGTGAGGATTAGGGTTAGGATGATGGTTAGTTTTCAGGTTAGGGTGAGGGTTAGGATGTGGTTTAGGGTTAGGGTGAGGGTTAGGGTGAGGATGATGGTAAGGGAAAAGTTTAGGCTGAGGTTGAGGGTTAAGATAAGGTTGAGGGTTATGGTTAGGTTTATGATTAGGGTTAAGGTTAGGGTGATGGTTAAATTGAGTATTAGGGTTAGGGTTAGGGTTAGTGTCAGGTATAGGGTGAGGATGAGGGTTAGGGTTATGGTGAGAGTGAGGGTTAGAATTAGGGTTAGGGTGAGGGCTAGGGAGAGGGTGAGGGTTAGAGTTAGGGTTAGGGTTAGGATGAGGTTTAGGACTAGGGTGAGCGATAGGGTTAGTGTGAAATTTAGTGTTAGGGTTAGGTTAATGTTAGGGTGAGGTTTATGTTTAGGGTGAGGGTTAGTGTTAGTGTTAGGGTTAGGGTTATTGTTAGGGTTAGGGTTAGGGTTACGTTTACTGTGAGGGTGAGGGTTACGTTTAAGGTTAATGTGAGGTTTAGTGTTAGGGTTATGGTTAGAGTTTGGGTTAGGGTGAGGGTGAGGTTTAGGGTTAGAGTTAGGGTAAGGGTGAGGCAGAGTTGGAGGGTAAGGTTTAGTGTTAGTGTTAGAGTTAGGGTTAGGGTGAGGGTTAGGGTCAGGGTGAGGGTGAGGGTGAGGGTTAGGCTTAGGGTTAGGATTAGGTTTAGGGTGAGGGTTAAGTTTAGGGTTAGATTTAGGGTTAGTTGGAGGGTTATGTTGAACGTTAATATTAGGGTTCGTGTTAGGGTTAAGGTTAGGGTGAGGGTTAGGTTGAGGTTTAGGGTTAGGGTTAGGGTTTGGATTAGGGTTAGGGTGAGGTGAGTGTGAGGGTTAGGGTTAGGCTTAGGGTTAGGCTGAGGGTAAGGCTGAGGGTGAGGGTGTGAGTGAGGATTAGGGTTAGGGTGATGGTTAGGTTTAGGGTTCATGTGAGGGTTAGGATGAGGGTTAGGGTCAGGCTTAGGGTTAGGGTGAGGGCTAGGGTGAGGGTGAGGGTTAGGGTAAGTGTTAGGCGTAGGCTTAATGTTAGGCTGAGCATGAGGTTGAGGGTGAGGGTTAAGGTTAGGGATAGGGTGAGGTTTAGTTTTAGGGTTACAGTTAGAGTTAGGGTTAGGATGAGGGTGAGGTTTAGGGGTAGGGTTAGGGTCAGCGTGAGGGTTAGGTTTCAGGTGAGGGTTAGGGTGGGGGTGACAGTAAGGGTAAAGGTGAGGATTAGGCTGAGGTTGAGGGTTATGGTAAGGGTGAGGGTTCGGTTTAGAATGAGGGTTAGGATTAGTGTTAGGGTGAGGGTGAGGGTTAGATTGAGGATTAGTGTTAGGGTTAGTGTGACGTTTAGGGTGAGGATGAGGGTTAGGGTTAGGGTGAGGGCAAGGGTGAGGGTGAGGGTGAGGTTAGATTGAGGACTAGTGTTAGGGTTAGTGTGAGGTTTAGGGTGACGATGAGGTTTAGGGTTAGGGTTAGGGTTAGGGTTAGGGTTAGGATTAATTTTAGATTTAGGCTTAAGGTGAGGGTTAGGCTGAGGGTGATGTTTAGTGTTAGTGTTAGGATTAGTATTAAGCTTAGGGTTAGGGTGAATGTGAGGCTTAGGGTCAGGGTTAGGGTGAGGCTTAGTGTTAGGCTGAAGGTGAGGGTGAGGGTGAGGGTTAGGTTGAGGGTGAGGGTTAGGGTTAGGGTTAGGGTGAGAGTTAGGGTTAGGGTAAAGTTGAGGGTTAGGGTTAGGGTTAGGGTGAAGGTTAGTGTTAGGGTGAGGGTTAGGATGAGGGTTAGGTTTAGGAGTAGGGTTAGGGTGAGTGCTAGGGTGAGGGTGAGCTTTAGGGTTAGGGTTAGGGTGAGTTTTAGGGTTAGGTTTAGGTTTAGGGTTAGTGTGTGGGTGAGGGTTAGAATTAGGGTTAGGGTTAGGGTGAGGTTTAGGATTAGGGTGAGGGTTAGCGTTAGTGTGAGGGTTAGTGTTAGGATTACGGTTAGTGTTAGGGTGAGGGTGAAGGTTAGGTTAAGGGTTAGGGTGAGGTTCAGTGTTAGGGTTATTGTTCGAGTCAGGGTTACGGTGAGGGTGAGGTTTAGGGTTAGAGTTAGTGTAAGGATGAGGCTGAGTTTAAGGGTTAGGTGTAGGGTTAGTGTTCGAGTTAGGGTTATGTTGAGGGTTTGGGTGAGGGTGAGGGTGAAGGTGAGGGTTAGGCTTAGGTTTAGGATTAGGATGAGTGTAAGGGTTAGGGTGAGTGTGAGGGTTAGGGTTAGGGTTAGCCTTAGGGTTATTGTTAGGCTGAGAGTGAGGGTGAGATTGAAGTTTAGGTTTAGCGTGAGGGTTCGGGTTAGGGTTAGGGTCAGAGTTAGCGTTCGGTTAATTTTAGGGTTATGGTGAGGGTTGGGGTAAGGGTTACAGTGAGGGTGAGGGATAGGGTGAGGTTGAGCCTTAGGGTTAGGGTTACGGTGAGGATGAGGTTGAGGATTAGGGTTAGTTTTAGGGTGAGGCTTAGGATGAGGATTAGGGTTAGGATTAGGGTTAGGGTGATTGTGAGAGTTAGGGTTAGGGCTAGGCTTAGGCTTAGGGTTAGGCTGAGCGAGAGGCTGAGGGTGAGGGTTAGGGTTAAGGTGATGGTTAGGTTTACGGTTAGGGTGAGGGTTGGGTTGAGGTTTTGGGTTAGGGTGATGGTTAGGGTGAGGATGTTGGTAAGGGTAAAGTTGAAGTTTAGGCTGAGGGTGAGGGTTAAGAAAAGGGTGAGGGTTAGGGTTAGGTTTAGGGTTTGGGTTAGGTTTAGGGTGAGGGTTAGATTCAGGATTAGGGTTAGGGTTAGGGTTAGTGTGAGGTTTAGGGTGAGGATGAGGGTTAGGGTTAGGGTGAGAGTGACGGTTAGAATAATGGTTAGGGTGAGGGCTAGGGTGAGGGTAAGGGTTAGAGTTAGGTTAGGGTGAAGTTTAGGA
Organism: Dipodomys merriami; assembly: GCF_024711535.1. NCBI lineage: Eukaryota > Metazoa > Chordata > Mammalia > Rodentia > Heteromyidae > Dipodomys > Dipodomys merriami. The sequence continues at coordinate 1,958,969 of NW_027206335.1, read as the reverse complement.
TTAGGGTGAGGGTTAGGGTTAGTGTGAGGGTTAGTGTTAGGGTTAGGGTTAGTGTAACAGAGACGGTAAGTGTTAGGGTGAGGGTTAATTTTAGGGTGAGGGTTATGGTTAGGGTGAGGGTGAGGTTTAGAGTTAGGGTTATTGTTAGGGTTAAGGTTAGGGTTACGGTTATGATGAGGGTGAGGGTTAGGGTAAGGGTTAGGGTGAGGTTCAGTGTTAGGGATATTGTTAGATTTAGGGTTACGGTGAGGGTGAGGTTTAGGGTTAGAGTTAGGGTAAGGGTGAGGCTGAGGTTGAGGGTTAGGTGTAGGGTTAGTGTTAGAGTTAGGGTTAGGTTGAGGTTTTGGCTGAGGGTGAGGGTGAGGGTTAGGCTTAGGTTTAGGATTAGGATTAGGGTAAGGGTTAGGGTGAGTGTGAGGGTTAGGTTTAGGGTTAGGCTTAGGCTTAGGGTTAGGCTGAGAGTGAGGGTGAAGTTTAGGGTTAGGGTTAGGGTGAGAGTTAGGTTTCGGGTTAAGTTTAGTTTTAGGGTGAGGGTTAGGGTTAGGGTTATGGTGAGCGATAGCGTTAGGGTTAGGTTGAGGTTTAGGGTTAGGCTTAGGATTAGGGTGAGTGTTATGGAAAGACTTAGGGTGAGTGTTAGTATGAAGATTAGGGTTAGGGTTAGGGTTAGGGTGAGGGCTAGGGTCAGGGTGAGGGTTAGGGTTAGTGTTTGGGGGAGGTTAATGTTTAGGGTTAGGGTTAGGGTGAGGGTTAGGTTGAGGGTTAGGGTTACAGTGTGGGAGAGGGTTAGGGTAAGGGTGAGTGTTAGGGTTGGGTTTTGGGTTAGGGTGAGGGTGAGTTTTAGGCTTACAATTATGGTTAGAGTGACGGTTAGGTCGAGGATTAGAATTAGGGTTAGTGTTAGGGTTAAGTTTAGGGTGAGGGTTAGGTTGAGGTTTAAGGTTAGGTTTATGGTTAGGGTGAGGGTATGTGAGGGTTAGGGTTAGGGTTAGGCTTTGGCTTATGGTTAGGCTGAGGGTGAGGTTGTGGGGAGGATTAGGATTAGGGTGATGGTTAGGGTTAAGGTTAGGTTGAGGGTTAGGATGAGGGATAGGGTTAGGATTATTGTTAGGGTGAGGGCTAGGGTGAGGGTGAGGGTTAGAGTAAGGGCTAGGCTTATGCTTAGAGTTAGGCTGAGGGTGAGATTGAGGGTGAGGGTTAGGGTTAGGGTGATGGTTAGTTTTACGTTTAGGGTGAGGGTTAGGATGAGTTTTAGGGTTAGGGTGAGGGTTAGGGTGAGGATGATGGTAAGGGTAAAGGTGAGGTGTAGGCTGAGGTTGAGGGTTAAGATAAGGGTGAGTGCTAGGGTTAGGTTTAGGGTTATGGTTAGGGTTAGGGTGAGGGTTAGATTGAGGATTAGGGTTAGGGTTAGGGTTAGTGTGAGGTTTAGTGTGAGGATGATGGTTAGGGTTAGGGTGAGGGTGAGGGTTATAATTAGGGTTAGGGTGAGGGCTAGGGTGAGGGTGAGGGTTAAGTTAGGGTTAGGGTTAGGGTGACATTTACGATTAGGGGGAGGGTTAGGGTTATTGTGAGGGTTAGTGTTAGCGTTAGAGTTATTGTTAGAGTGGGGCTAAGGCTTAGGGTTAGGGTGAGGGTTAGGGTAGGGTTATGGTGAGGGCTCGTTTGAGGGTGGTGATTAGGGTTAGTGTTTGGGTAAGGTTTAGTTTATGGTTTGGGTTAGGGTGAGGGTTAGGTTGAGGGTTAGGGTTACAGTGAGGGTGAGGGTTAGGGTTAGGGTTAGGGTTAGGGTTAGTATTTATGTTAGGGTGATGGTGAGTTTTAGGGTTAGATTTAGGGTTAGGGGGAGGGTTAGGTCGAGGGTTAGGGTTAGGATTAGTGTTTGGGTTAAAGTTAGGATGAGGGTTAAGTTGAGGTATAGGGTTAGGGTTAGGGTTAGGCTTAGAGTTAGGGTGAGGGATAGGGTGAGTGTGAGAGTTAGGTTAAGGGTTAGCCTTTGGCTTAGGGTTAGGCTGAGCGTGAAGTTGAGGGTGAGGGTTAGTGTTAGGGATAGTGTGAGGTTTAGTATTAGGGTTAGGGTTAGGGTGAGGTTTACTGTTAGGGTTAGGGTTAGAGTTAGGTTTAGGGTGATGGCGAGTTTTAGTGTTAGAGTTAGGGTAAGGGTGAGGCTGAGGTTGAGGGTTAGGTTTAGGATTAGGGTTAGGATTAGGATTAGGGTAAGGGTTAGGGTGAGTGTGAGGTTTAGGGTTAGGCTTAGGCTTAGGGTTAGGCTGAGAGTGAGGGTGAAGGTGAGGGTTAGGTTTAGGGTGAGGGTTAGGGTTAGGGTTAGGGTGAGAGTTAAGGTTCGGTTAAGTTTAGGGTTATGGTGAGGGTTAGGGTTAGGATTAGGGTTAGGGTGAGGGCTAGGGTGAGGGTGAGGTTTAGGGTTAGTGTTAGGGTAAGGTTTAGGATTAGGGGTAGGTTTTGTATTAGGGTTAGAATGAGGGTTAGCGTTAAGATTATGGTTAGTGTGAGGGTGAGTGTTAGGGTTATGTTTAGGGTTAGGGTTAGTTTTAGGGTTAGGATTAGTGTTATTGTTAGGGTAATGGTTAGACTTATGGTGAGGGTGAGGCTTAGGGTGAGGGTGAGGGTTAGGGTTAGGGTTAGGCTGAGGGTGAGGTTGGGGGTGAGGATTAGGTTTAAATGATGGTTAGGGTTCAGGTTAGGGTGAGGGTTAGGATGAGGGTTAGGTTTAGGCTTACCTTTAGGGTAAGGGCTAGGGTGAGAGTGAGGTTTAGGGTAAGGGTTAGGCTTAGGATTAGGCTGAGCATGAAGTTGAGGGTGAGGGTTAGGGTTAGGGTTCAGGTGAGGTTTAGTGTTAGGGTTTGGCTTAGAGTTAGGGTGAGGGTGAGGGTGAGTTTTAGGGGTAGGGTTAGTGTCAGGGTGAGGGTTAGGGTTTGGGTGAGGGTTAGGGTATGGGTGACGTTAAGTTTAAGGGTGAGGGTTAGGCTGAGGGTGAGGGTTATGGAAAGGGTAGGGGTTAGGTTTAGGATGAGGGTTAGGGTTAAGGTTAGGGTGAGGGTGAGATTTAGATTAAGGATTAGTGTTAAGGTTAGTGTGAGGTTTAGGGTGAGATTGAGGGTTAGGGTTAGGGTGAGGGTGTGGGTGAGGGTAAGATTGAGGACTAGTGTTAGGTTTAGTGTGAGGTTTAGGGTGAGGATGAGGTTTAGGGTTAGGGTTAGGTTTAGGATTAATGTTAGGGTTAGGCTTAAGGTGAGGGTTAGGTTGAGGGTGAGGCTTAAAGTTAGTGTTAGGATTAGGAATAGGGTTAGGGTTTGGGTTAGGGTGAGGATTAGTTTGAGGGTTAGGGTTTTGGTTAGTGTTAGGGTTAGGGTTAACGTTAGGGTGAGGGTTAGCTTGAGGGTGAGTTTGAGGGTTAGGGTTATCAAGAGGGTTAGGATGAGGGTTAGGGTTAGGAATAAGGTTAGGGTGAGAGCTAGGTTGAGGGTGAGGTTTAGGTTTATAGTTAGGGTGAGGGTTATGGTGAGGTTGAGGTTTAGGTTTACTGTTAGGGTAAGCGTGAGGCTGAGGTTGAGGGTTAGGGTTAGGGTGACGGTGAGGATGAGGTTTAGGCTTAGGCTTAGGGTTAGGATTAGGATTAAGGTAAGTTTAGGGTGAGTGTGATGTTTAAGGTTAGAGTTAGTCTTAAGCTTAGGGTTAGGCTGAGAGTGAGTTTGAGGGTGAGCTTAAGTGTTAGGGTGAGGGGTAGGGTTAAGATTAGGGTTAGGGTGAGGGCTAGGGTGAGGGTGAGTGTTAGGTTTAGTGTTAGGGTATGGTTTATGGATAGGGTTAGAGTTAGGTTTAGGGTTAGGATGAGTTTAGGGTTACAGTGAGGTTGAGGGATAGGGTTAGGTTGAGGATTAGAGATAAGATTATGTTTAGGGTGAGGGTGAGTTTTCGGTTTAGATTTAGTTTTAGGGGGAAGGTTAGGTCGAGGGTTAGGGTTAGGGTTAGTGTTAGTTATAAGGTTAGGGTGAGGGTTAGGTTGAGGTTTAGGGTTAGGTTTAGGGTTAGGGTTAGGGTGTGGGTGAGGGTATGTAAGGGTTAGGGTTAGGGTTAGGCTTAGGGTTAGAGTTAGGCTGAGGGTGAGCGTGGGGGTGAGTATTAGGGTTAGGGTGGTGGTTAGGGTTAGGGTTATGGTTAGGGTGAGGTTTAGGATGAGGGATAGGGTTAGGATTAGGGTTAGGGTGAGGGCTAGGGTGAGAGTGAGGGTTAGAGTAAGGGTTAGGGTTAGGCTTAGGGTTAGGATGAGCGTGAGGCTGAGGGTGAGGGTTAGGGTTAGGGGGATGGCTAGGTTTACGGTTAGGATGAGGGTTAGGGTTAGTGTGAGGGTTAATGATAGGGTTAGGGTTAGTGTTAGGGTGAGGGTAAGTGTTAGGGTGAGGGTTAATGTTAGGGTGAGTGTTATGGTTAGGGTGAGGGTTAGGGTTATTGTTTGGGTTAGGGTTAGGTTACAGTTAGGGTGAGGTTGAGGGTTAGGGTTAGAGTTAGGGTTAGGGTGAGGATTAGGGTTAGGGTTAGGGTTAGGGTGAGTGTTAGGTTGAGGATTAGGGTTAGGATTAGGGTTAGGGTGAGGGTGAGGGTTAAGATTAAGGTTAGGTTTAGGATTATTGTTAGTGTTATCGTTATGGTTAAGTTTGCATTGAATTTGAGGTTGAGGGTGAGGGTTAGTGGTAGGATTAGTGTTAGGGTTAGGTTTAGGGTTCGGTTTAGTGTTATTGTTAGGGTAAGGGTTAGAGTTACGGTGAGGGTGAGGGTGAGGGTAAGGGTGAGGGTTACGGTTATGATTAAGGTGAGGTTTAGGGTGAGGGTGAGGGATAGGATGAGGGTTAGGCATAGGGTTAGGCTAAGCCGTAGGCTGAGGGTGAGGGTTAGGATGAGGGTTATGGTTAGGATGAGGGATAGGATTAGCGTTAGGGTGAGAGTAAGTGTTCGGGTTTTGTTTAGGGTTAGGGTGAGGGTAAGGGTAACGGTTACAGTGAGGGTGAGGTTTAGGGTTAGGTTGAGGGTTAGGGTTAGGGTTAGGGTGAGGGTGAGGGTTAGGGTTAGGGTTAGTGTTAGGGTGAGGGTTAGGATGAGGGTTAGTTTTAGGATTAGGGTTAGCGTGAGGGCTAGGATGAGGGTAAGGTTTAGCGTTTGGGTTAGGGTGAGGTTTAGGGTTAGGTTTAGGGTTAGAGTTAGTGTTAGAGTTAGGGTTACAGTGAGGGTTAGGGTGAGGGTGAGTGTTAGGCTTAGTGTTAGGATTAGGATTTGGCTAAGGGTTAGTGTGAGGTTTAGGGAGAGTTTTAGCGTTAGGGTTAGTTTAGAGTAAGGTTTAGGGTTAGAGTTAGGGTTCGGGTGAGTCTGAGGCTGAGGGTTAGGGTTAGGGTTAGTCTTAGAATTAGGGTTACAGTGAGGGTTAGGGTGAGGGTGAGTGTTAGTCTTAGTGTTAGGATTAGGAATCGGGTAAGGGTGAGGGTGAGGGTGAGGGTTAGTGTTAGGTTTAGGCTTAGGCTTAGGGTTAGGCTGAGGGTGAGGGTGAGTATGAGGGTTAGGGTTAGGGTGAGAATTAGGGGTAGGGTTTGGGTGAGGGTTAGGGTGAGAATTAGTGTTTGGGTTAAGTTTTGGATTACGGTGAGGGTGAGGGTTAGGGTTACTGTGAGCGTGAGGGTTAGGGTTAGTTTAAGGGTTAGGGTTAAGGTTAGGGTGAAGGTTCGATTGAGGATTAGGGTTAGGGTGAGGGTTAGTTTGAGCGTTAGGGTGAGGATGAGGGTTAGGGTTAGGGTGAGGGTGAGGGTTATAATTAGGGTTAGGGTGAGGGCTAGGGTGAGGGTGAGGGTTATATTTAGGGTTAGGGTTAGGGTGAGGTTTAGGATTAGGGTGAGGTTTAGGATTAGTGTGAGGGTTAGTGTTAGGTTTAGGGTTAGTGTTAGAGTGAGGGTAAGTTTTAGGGTGAGGGTTAATATTAGGGTGACTTTCATGGTGAGGGTGAGGGTTAGCGTTAGGTTTAGGAATAGGGTTATTGTTTGGGTTAGGGTTAGGTTACGGTTAGGATGAGGGTTAAGGTTAGGGTTAGGGTGAGGTTCAGTGCTAGGGTTAGGTTTAGAGTTAGGGTTAGGCTGAGGGTGAGGATTAGGGTTAGAGTTAGGGAAAGCCTGAGGCGGAGGTTGAGGTTTAGGTGTAGGGTTAGTGTTAGAGTTCGGGTTAGGTTAAGGGTTTGGGTGAGGGTGAGGGTGAGGGTTAGGCTTAGGGTTAGGATTAGGATTAGGGTAAGGGTTAGGGTGAGTGTGAAGTTTAGGTTAAGGGTTAGGCTTAAGCTTATGGTTAGCCTGAGAGTAAGGGTGAGGTTGAGGTTTAGGGTTAGGGTGAGGGTTAGGTTTAGGGTTAGGGTGAGAGTTAGGGATAGGGTTAGTTTGAGGGTTAGGTTAGGGCTAGTGTGATGGTGAAGGTGACAGTTAGGTTTAGTGTTAGGGTGAGGCTTAGGATGAGAGTTACGGTTAGGATTAGGGTTAGTGTGAGGGCGAGGGTATGGGTGAGGTTTACGTTTAGGGTTAGGGTGAGGTTTAGGGTTAAGGTTTAGGGTTAGGGTTACGGTGAGGGTGAGGTTGAAGGTTAGAGTTAAGTTTAGGGTGAGGCTGAGGTTGAGGGTTAGTGTTAGGGTCAGTGTTAGAGTTAGGGTTACCGTGAGGGATAGGGTGAGGGTAAGGGTTAGCCTTAGTGTTAGGATTGGGATTAGGGTAAGGGTTAGGGTGACTGTGAGGGTTAGGCTTAGGCTTACTGTTAGGCTGAGGGTGAGGGTGAGTGTGAGTGTTAGGGTTAGGGTGAGAGTTAGGGGTAGGTTTAGGGTGAGAGTTAGGGTTGGTGTTAAGTTTAGGGTTAGGGTGAGGGTTAGGGTTAGGGTTACAGTGAGTTTGAGGGTTAAGGTTAGATGAGGGTTAGGGTTAGGCTTAGGATTAAGGTGAGGTTTAGGGTTAGGGTTAGGGTGAGTTTTAGGATGAGGATTAGGTTTAGGATTAGGGTTAGGGTTGAGGGCTAGGGTGAGGGTGAGGGTTAGGTTTAGTGTTTGGGTGAGGTTTAGGGTTAGGGTTAGGGTTACGGTGAGGGTTAGGGGTAGGGTTAGTGTGATAGTTAGGGATCGGGTTAAGTTTAGGCTTAGGGTGAGGGTTAGGGTTAGGGTTACAGTGAGGGTGAGGGTTAGGGTTAGGTTGAGGGTTAGGGTTAGGCTTAGGATTAGGGTGAAGGTTAGGTTTAGTGTTAGGGTGAGGGTTAGGATGAGGTTTAGGGTTAGGAGGTGACGGTTAGGATGAGGGTTAGGGTTACATGAGGGTGAGTGTTAGGGAAAGGGTGAGGATTTGGGTTAGGATTTGGGTTAGGGTGAGGGTGAGTTTTCGGGTTAGATTTGGTGTTCGGGGGAAGGTTAGGTCGAGGGTTAGGGTTAGGGTTAGTGTTAGTGATAAGGTTAGGGTGAGGGTTAGGTTGAGGTTTAGGGTTAGGGTTAGGGTTAGAATTAGGGTAAAGGTGAGGGTTTGTGAGGGTGAGGGTTAGGGTTAGGCTTAGGATTAGGGTTAGGCTGAGGGTGAGGTTGGGGGTGAGGATTAGGGTTTGGTGATGGTTAGGGTTAGGGTTAGGGTGAAGGTTAGGATGAGGGTGAAGGTTAGGGTTAGTGTTTGGGTGAGGTTTAGGGTTAGGCTTAGGCTTAAGGTGATGGTTAGGATGAGAGTGAGCGATATATTGAGGGTGAGGTTTAGAGTTAGAATGAGGGTTAGAGTTAGGATTTGGGTTAGGGTGATCGTGAGTTTTAGGGTTAGATTTAGGGTTAGGGGGTGGGTTCAGTCGAGGGTTAGGATTAGGATTAGTGATAGGGTTAAGGTTAGGGTGAGGGTTAGGTTGATGTTTAGGGGTAGGGTTAGGATTAGCGTTAGGTTTAGGGTATGTGAGGGTTAGGGTTAGGCTTAGGCTTAGAGTTAGGGTTATGCTGAGCGTGACGGTGGGGTGAGGATTAGGGTTAGGGTGATGGTTAGGTTTAGGGTTAGGGTGAGGGTTAGGATGAGGGTTAGGGTTAGGATTAGGGTTAGGGTGAGGGCTAGGGTGAGGGTGATATTTAGAGTAAGGGTTAGGTTTAGGCTTATGGTTAGGCTGAGAATGAGGTTGAGGGTGAGGTTTCAGGTTAGGGCGATGGTTAGGTTTAAGGTTAGGGTGAGGGTTAGGATGAGGTTTAGGGTTAGGGTGAGGGTTAGGGTGAGGATTATGGTAAGGGTAAACGTGAGGTTTAGGCTGAGTTTGAGGGTTAAGATATGGATGAGGGTTACGGTTAGGTTTATGGTTAGGGTTAGGTTTAGGGTGAGGGTTAGATTGAGGATTAGGGTTAGGTTCGGGTTAGTGTGAGGTTTAGGGTGAGGATGAGGTTTAGGGTGAGTGTGAGGGTGTGGGTTAGAATTAGGGTTAGGGTGAGGGCTGGGGTGAGGGTGAGGGTTAGATTTAAGGTTAGGGTTAGGGTGAGATTTAGGATTAGGGTGAGGATTAGGGTAGTGTGAGATTTAGTGTTAGGGTTAGAGTTAGTGTTAGGGTGAAGGTAAGTGTTAAGGTGAGGGTTAATGTTAGGGTGAGGGTTATGGTTAGGGTGAGATTCAGGGTTAGGTTTAGGGTTATTGTTAGGGTTAGGGTTAGGGTTACAGTTACTGTGAGGGTGAGGGTTAGGTTTAGGGTGAGGTTTAGTGTTAGGGTTAGGGTTACGGTGAGGGTGAGGTTTAGGGTTAGAGTTAGGTTAAGGTTGAGGCTGAGGTTGAGGGTTAGGTTTATGGTTAGTGTTAGAGTTAGGGTTAGGGTGAGGGTTAGGGTGAGGGTGAGGATGAGGGTGAAGGTTAGGCTTAGGGTTAGGATTAGCATTAGTGTAAGGGTTTGGGTGAGTGTGAGGGTTAGGGTTAGGGTTAGGCTTAGGCTTAGGATTAGGCTGAGAGTGAGGGTGAGAGTGAGGGGTAGGGTTAGGGTGAGTGTTAGTGTTAGGGTGAGAGCTAGGGTTCAGTTAAGTTTAGGGTTAGGGTGAGGGTTAGGGCTAGGTTTAAGGTGAGGGTGAAGGCTAGGTGAGGTGAGGGTTAGGGTTAGTGTTAGGATAAGGTTTAGATTTAGGGTTACGGTTTGGGTTAGGGTTAGGATGAGGGTTAGGGTTACGGTGAGGGTGAGGTTTAGGGTAACGTTGATGGTTAGGTTTAAGATTATGGTCAGGGTGAGGGTGAGAGTTAGGATTAGGGTTAGGGTTAGGGTTAGGTTTAGGGTTATTGTTAGGGTTAGGGTTAGGGTTACGGTTACTGTGAGGGTGAGGGTTAGGTTTAGGGTGAGGTTTAGTGTTAGGGTTAGGTTTAGAGTTAGGGTTACGGTGAGAGTGAGGTTTAGGGTTAGAGTTAGGTTAAGGTTGAGGCTGAGGTTGAGGGTTAGGTTTATGGTTAGTGTTAGAGTTAGGGTTAGGGTAAGGGTTAGGGTGAGGGTGAGGGTGAGGGTGAGGGTTAGGCTTAGGGTTAGGATTAGCATTAGTGTAAGGGTTTGGATGAGTGTGAGTGTTAGGGTTAGGGTTAGGCTTAGGCTTAATGTTAGGCTGAGTGTGAGGGTGAGGGTGAGTGTTAGGGTTAGGGTGAGGGTTAGTGTTAGGGTGAGAGCTAGGGTTCAGTTAAGTTTAGGGTTAGGGTGAGGGTTAGGGTTAGGTTTAGGGTGAGGGTTAAGGCTAGGTGAGGTGAGGGTTAGGATTAGTTTTAGGGTAAGGTTTAGATTTAGGGTTAGGGTTTGGGTTAGGGTTAGGATGAAGGTTAGGGTTACGGTGAGGGTGAGGTTTAGGGTTACCTTGATGGTTAGGTTTAAGATTATGGTTAGGGTGAGGGTGAGAGTTAGGATTAGGGTTAGGGTTAGGGTTAGGTTTAAGTTTAGGATTAGTGTTATTTTTAGGGTTAGGGTTAGAGTTATGGTGAGAGTGAGGGTGAGGATTAGGGTTAGGGTTAGGGTGAGGTTTAGGGTTAGGCTTAGGTTTAGGGTTAGGGTGAAGGTGAGGTTTAGTGGTAGATTTAGGTTTAGTTGGAGGGCTTGGTCGAGCGTTAATGTTAGGGTGAGGGTTAGGGTTAAGGTTAGGGTGAAGGTTAGGTTGAAGGTGAGTTTTAGGGTTAGGGTTATGGGGAGGGGTAGGATGAGGGTTAGGGTTAGTATTAAGGTTAGGGTGAAGGCTAGGTTGAGGGTGAGGTTTTTGGTTAGGGTTAGGGTGAGGTTTAGGTTTAGGGTTAGTTTTAGAGTTAGGATGAGGTTGAGGTTTATTTTTAGTGTTAGGGTAAGCTTGAGGCTGAGGTTGAGGGTTAGGGTTAGGGTTAGTGTTAGAGTTAGGGTTAGGGTGAGGGTTAGGGATAGGGTGAGGGTGATGGTGAGGGTTAGGCTTTGGCTTAGGGTTAAGATTAGGATTAGGGTAAATTTAGGGTGAGTGTGATGGTTAGGGTTAGGGTTAGGCTTAGGTTTAGGGTTAGGCTGAGTGTGAGGGTGAGGGTGAGCGTTAAGCTTAGGGTGAGGGTTAGGGTTAGGATTAGGGTTACGGTGAGGGCTAGGGTAAGGGTCAGTGTTAGAGTTAGTGTTAGGGTATGGTTTAGGGTTAGGGTTAGGGTTAGGGTTAAGGTTAGGATCAATGTTAGGTTTACAGTGTGGTTGAGGGTTAGGGTGAGGTTGAGGATTAGGTTTAAGATTATGTTTAGGGTGAGGGTGAGTGTTAGGATTAGGGTTAGGGTTAGGGTTAGATTTAGGGTTAGGATTAGTGCTATTGTTAGGCTTGGGGTTAGAGTTATGGTCAGGGTGAAGGTGAGGGTGAGGGTTAGGGTTAGGGTGAGGTTTAGGGTTAGGGCTAGGATTAGGGTTAGGATGAGGGGGAGATTTAAGGTTAGATTTAGGGTTAGTTGTAGGGTTAGTTCGAGTGTTTGAGTGAGGTTTAGGGTTAGGGTTCGGGTTAGGGTGACGGTTAGGATGAGGGTTAGGGTTACAATGAGGGTGAGGGTTAGGGTAAGGTTGAGGTTTACGGTTAGGATTTGGGTTAGGGTGAGGGTGAGTTTTCGGGTTAGATTTAGTGTTGGGGGAAGGTTAGGTCGAGGGTTAGGGTTAGGGTTAGTGTTAGTGATAAGGTTAGGGTGAGGGTTAGGTTGAGGTTTAGGGTTAGGGTTAGGGTTAGAATTAGGGTAAGGGTGAGGGTTTGTGAGGGTGAGGGTTAGGGTTAGGCTTAGGATTAGGGTTAGGCTGAGGGTGAGGTTGGGGTGAGGATTAGGGTTTGGTGATGGTTAGGGTTAGAGTTAGGTTGAGGGCTAAGGTGAGGGTGAGGTTTACAGTAAGGGTTAGGCTTAGGCTTAGGTTTAGGCTGAGCGTGAGGTTGAGGGTGAGGGTTAGGGTTAAGGTGATGTCTAGGTTTAGGGTTACGGTTAGTGTGAGCGTTAGTGTTAGGGTTAGTGTTAGTGTTATGGTGAGGTTAAGTGTTAGGGTGAGGTTTAATTTTAGGGCGAGGGTTATGGTTTGGGTGAGGGTTAAGGTCAGTGTTAGGGTTATTGTTTGGTTTAGGGTTAGGTTACTGTTACGGTGAGGGTGAGGGTTAGGGTTAGGGTTAGGGTTAGGGTGAGGTTTAGGGTTAGGGTTAGGGTTAGGGTTAGGCTGAGGGTTTGGGTTAGGGTTAAGGTTATGGTGAGGGTGAGGGTTAGGGTTAGGTTTAGGGTTAGTGTTATTGTTAGGGTTAGGGTCAGAGTTACGGTGAGGGTGAGGTTGAGGGTTAGGTTTAGGGTGAGGTTTAGGGTTATGGTTTGGGTAAGGGTGAGGGTGAGGGTGTCGTTTAGGTTTAGAGTTAGGGTTAGGGTGCGGGTTAGTGTGAGGGTTACGGTTAGGGTTAGGGTGAGGTTTAGGATGAGGGTTAAGTTTTGGGTTTGGTTGAGGTTTATAGTAAGGGTGAGAGTTAGGGTTAGGTTGAGGTTGAGGGTTAGGATTAGGGTTAGGTTGAGTGTTAGGGTTAGGGTTAGGGTCAATGTTAGGTTGAGGATTAGGGTTAGGATTAGGGTGAGGGTAAGGGTTAGGATGTGGCTTAGGGTTATGGTGAGGGTCAGGGTTAAGGTTAGGTTGAGGGTTAGGGAAAGGATGAGTGTTAGGGTGAGGGTGAGAGTTAGGATTAGGGTTAGGGTTAGGATTCTTGTTAGTGTTATGGTTATGATTAAGTTTGCAGTTAGGTTGAGGCTGAGTGTGAGGGTTAGGGGTAGGATTAGTGTTAGGGTTAGGTTTAGGGTTAGATTTAGTGTTATTTTTAGGTTTAGGGTTAGAGTTACGACGAGGGTGAGGGTGAGGTTTAGGTTTAGGGTTGGGATTAGGGTTAGGGTGAGTGTGAGGTATAGGGTTAGATTTAGGTTTAGGGGGAGGGTTAGGGTGAGGGCTAGTGTTAGGGTTAGGGTGAGGCTGTGGTTTAGGTTGAGGTTTAGGTTGAGGGACAGGCTTAGGGTTAGGTTTAGTGTTATTGTAAGGGTTAGGGTTAGAGTTACGGTGACGGTGAGGGTGAGGGTAAGGGTGAGGGTTAGGTATAGGATGAGGGTTAGGTTAGGCTGAGGGATAGGATGAGGGTTAGGGTTAGGGATAGGTTTAGGCTTAGGGTTAGGTTGAGGGTGAGGGTTAGGTTGAGGGTTAGGGTTAGGGTAAGGGTTAGGGTTAGGGTTAGGGTGAGAGTTAGGGTTCGGGTTAAGTTTAGGGTTAGCATGAGGGTAAGGGTAACGGTTACAGTGAGGGTGAGGGTTGGGGTTAGGTTGAGGCTTAGGGTTAGGTTTAGTGTTAGGGTGAGGTGAAGGTGAGGGTTAGGGTTAGTGTTAGGCTGAGGGTTAGGATGAGGGTTAGTTTTATGGTTAGGGTGAGGGCTAGGGTGAGGTTGAGGTTTAGGATTTGGGTTAGGGTGAGGTGTAGGGTTAGGTTTAGGGTTAGGGTTAGTGTGAGGGTGAGGTTTAGGGTTAGAGTTAGGGTTAGGGTGAGGCTGAGGGTGAGGGTTAGTGTTAGGGTTAGTGTTAGAGTTATGGTTACAGTGAGGGTTAGTATGAGAATGAGTGTTAGGCTTAGTGTTAGGATTAGGATTCGGGTAAGGGTGAGGGTAAGTGTGAGGGTTAGGGTTAGACTTAGGATTAATTTTAGGGTTAGGCTTAAGGTGAGGGTTAGGGTGAGCGTGAGGTTTAGGGTTAGTGTTAGGATTAGAATTAGGGTTGGTTTTTGGGTGAGTGTGAGGGTTAGGGTGAGGGTTAGTTTTAGGCTTAGTGTTAGGCTGAAGGTGAGGGTGAGTTTGAGGGTTAGGGTGAGGGTGAGGGTTAGGTTTAGGGTTAGGCTGAGAGTTAGGGTTAGGGTTAGGTTGAGGGTTAGGGTTAGGGTTAGGGTTAGGGTTAGGGTGAAAGTGAGGGTGAGGGTGAGGGTTAGGATGAGGGTTAGGTTTAGGATAAGGGTTAGGGTGAGAGCTAGGGTGAGGGTGAGGTTTAGGGTTAGTGTTATGGTGAGGGTCAGGTTTAGGGTTAGAGTTAAGGTTAGGGTGAGGCTGAGGGTGAGGTTTAGGGTTAGGGTTAGTGTTAGATTTAGGGTTACAGTGAGGGTTAGAGTGAGGGTAAGGTTTAGGCTAGGTGCTAGGATTAGGATTAGGGTACAGGTTAGCGTGAGTGTGAGGGTTAGGGTTAGGGTTAGGGTTAGCTTATGGTTAGGCTAAGGGTGAGGGTGAGGGTGAGGGATAGGGTTAGGGTGAGATTTAGGGGTAGGGTTAGGGTGAAAGTTAGGGTTCGGGTTAAGTTTAGGGTTAGGATGAGGGTTACGGTTATGGTGAGCGTGAGGGTTAGGGTTAGGTTGAGGATTAGGTTTAGGCTTAAGTTTAGGGTCAGGGTTAGTGTTAAGGTTAGGGTGTGGGTTAGGATGAGCATTAGGGTTAGGTTTAGGGTTAGGGTGAGGGCTAGGGGGAGGGGGAGGGTTAGGGTTAGTGTTCAGGTGAGATTTAGGGTTAGGGTGAGGGTTAGGATCAGGGTGAGTGTTACAGTGAGGGTGAGGGTTAGGTTAGGTTCAGGGTTAGGGTTAGAATTTGGTTTAGGGTGAGGGTGAGTTTTAGGGATAGATTTATGGTTAGGCGGAGGGTTAGGTCGAGGCTTATGGTTAGGGTCAGTGTTAGGGTTAAGGTTAGGTTGAGGGTTAGGTTGAGGTTTAGGTTTAGGTTTAGGGTTAGGATTAGGGTTAGGGTGAGGGTATGTGAGGGTTAGTGTTAGGGTTAAGCTTAGGATTAGGGTTATGTGGAGGATGAGGTTGGGGGTGAGGATTAGGGTTAGGGTGATTTTTAGGCTTAGGGTTAGGGTGAGGGTTAGGATGAGGGATAATCTTAAGATTAGGGTTATGGTGAGGGCTAGGTTGAGGGTGAGCGTCAGAGTAAGGGTTAGGCTTAGGGTTAAGCTAAGCATGAGGTTGAGGGTGAGGGTTAGGGTTAGGGTGATGGTTAGGTTTAAGGTTATGGTGAGGGTTAGGATGAGGTTTAGGGTTAGGTTGAGGATGATGGTAAGGGTAAAGTTAAGGTTTAGGCTGAGGGTGAGAGATAAGGGTGACTGTTAGGGTAAGGTTTAGATTGAGGTTTGGGGTTAGGGTTAGGGTTAGTGTGAGGTTTAGGGTGAGGATGAGCGTTAGGGTTAGGGTTAGGGTGAGGGTGAGGGTTAGAATTAGGGTTAGGGTGAGGGCTAGGGTGAGGGTGAGGGTTAGATTTAGGGTTAGGGTTAGGGTGAGGTTTAGGATTAGGATGAGGTTTAGGGTTATTGTGAGGGTTAGTGTTAGGGTTAGGGTTAGTGTTAGGGTTAGGGTAAGTGTTAGGGTGAGTGTTAATATTAGGGTGAGGATTATGGTTATGGTTAGGGTTAGAGTTAGGGTTATTGTTAGGGTTAGGGTTAGATTTACAATGAGTGTGAGGGTTCGGGTTAGGTTTAGGGTGAGTTTTAGTGTTTGGGTTAGGGTTAGAGTTAGGGTTAGCGTGAGAGTGAGGTTTAGGGTTAGAGTTAGAGTTAGATTGAGGATGAGGTTGAGAGTTAGGTTTAGGCTTAGTGTTAGAGTTAGGGTTAGGCTTAAGCTTAAGGTTAGGCTGAAAGTGAGGGTTCGGGTTAAGTTTAGGTTTAGGGTGAGGATTAGGGTAACGGTTACAGTGAGGGTGAGGGTTAGGATTTGGTTGAGTGTTCGGGTTAGGTTTAGGATTAGGGTGAGCATGAGCGTTCGGGATCGGGTTAGTGTTAGGGTGATGGTTACGATGAGGGTTAGTTTTAGGATTAGGTTTAGGGTGAGGGCTAGGATGAGGGTAAGGTTTAGGGTTTGGGTTAGGCTGAGATTTAGGGTTAGGTTTAGGGTTAGGGTTAGGATGAGGGTGAGTTTTAGGGTTAGAGTTAGTGTTAGGGTAAGTCTGAAGGTGAAGGCTAGGGTGAGTGTGAGGTTTAGGGTAAGGGTTAAGCTTAGGCTTAGGGTTAGGCTGAACATGAGGTTGAGGGTGAGGGTTAGGGTTAGGGATAGCGTGAGGTTTAATGTTAGGGTTAGGGTTAGAGTTAGGGTTAGGGTGAGGGTGAGGTTTAGGGGTAGGGTTAGGGTCAGGGTGAGGGGCAGGGTTAGGGTGAGGGTTAGGGTGTGGTGACGGTAAGGGTAAAGGTGAGAGTTATGCTGAGGGTTAGATTGAGGATTAGTGTTAGGGTTAGTGTGAGGTTTAGGGTGAGGATGAGGGTTTAGTTTAGGGTGAGGGCTAGGGTGAGGGTGAGGATGAGGGTTACATTGAGGATTAGTGTTAGGGTTACCGTGAGGTTTATGGTGAGGATGAGGTTTAGGGTTAGGGTTAGGGTTAGGATTAATTTTAGGGTTAGGCTTAAGGTGAGGGTGAGGGTGAGGGTTAGGGTTAGTGTTAGGATTAGTATTAGGGTTAGGGTTAGGTTGAGTGTGAGGTTTAGGGTTAGGGTTAGGTTGAGAGTTAGGGTTCAGGTTAAGTTTAGGGTTAGGGTGAGTGTTAGGGTAAGGGTTACATTGAGGATGAGGTTCAGGGTTAGGTTGAGGGTTACGGTTAGGTTTTGGGTTAGGGTTAGGTTGAGTGTGAGCGTGAGGGTTAGGGTTAGTGTTAGGGTGAGAGTTCAGATGAGGGTTAGGGTTAGGATTATGGTTAGGGTGAGGGCTAGGGTGAGGGTGAGGTTAAGGGTTAGGGTTAGGGTGAGGTTTAGGGTTAGGTTTAGGGTGAGGGTGAGGTTTAGGGTTAGAGTTAGGGTTAGGGTGATGCTGAGGGTGAGGGTTAGGTTTAGGGTTAGTGTTAGAGTAAGGGTTACGGTGAGGGTTAGGGTTAGGTGTTAGGATTAGGATTAGTGTTAGTGTTAGGTTAGTGTTAGGATTAGGATTAGGGTATGTGTTAGGTTTAGGGTTAGGGTTAGGGTTAGGCTTACAGTGAGGTTGAGGGTTAGGGTTAGGTTGAGGGTTAGGGTTTGGCTTAGGATTAGGGTGAATGTTAATGTAAGTCTTAGGGTGAGGGTTAGGATGAGAATTAGGGTTAGGATTAGGGTTTGGGTGAGGGCTAGGGTGAGTGTGAGAGTTAGGATTAGTGTTTGGGTGAGGTTTAGGGTTAGGGTTAGGGTGACGGTTAGGACATGGGTTAGGGTCACAGTGAGGGTGAGGGTTAGGATTAGGGGGAGGGTTAGGGTTAGGATATAGATAAGGGTGAGTGTGAGTTTTAGGATTATATTTACGGTTAGGGGGAGGGTTAGGTCAAGGGTAAGGGTTAGGCTTTTTGTTAGGGTTAAGGTTATGGTGAAGGTTAGGGTGAGATTTAGGGTTACGGTTAGGGTTAGGGTATGTGAGGGTTAGGTTTAGGGTTAGGCTTAGGGTTAGGGTTATGCTGAGGGTGAGGGTGGGGGTGAGGATTAGGGTTAGGGTAATGGTTAGGGTTAGTGTTATTGTTAGGGTTAGGGTTAGAGTTAGGGTGAGGTTGAGAGTGCGGTGAAGGTTATGGTTAGAGCGAGGTTTAGTGTGAGGTTTAGTGTTAGGGTTAGGGTTAGGGTGAGGTTGAGTGTGAGGTTTAGGGTTAGAGTTAGGGTTATGGGGAGGGTTAGGGTGAAGTTTTGGGTTAGTGTTAGGGTTAGGGTGAGGGTTAGGTTTAGGTTGAGGTTTAGGGATAGGGCTAGCTTTAGGATTAGGGTGAGGTTGAGGGTGAATGTGAGGGTTAGGGTGAGTGTTAGGCTTAGGCTTAGGGTTAGGCTGAGGATGAGGGTGGGGTTGAGGATTAGGGTTAGGTTGATGGTTAGGGTTAGAGTTAGTGTTATTGTTAGGGTTAGGGTTAGAGTTACGTTGAGGGTGAGGGTGGGGTTGAGGGTTATGTTTAGGGTTAGGGTGAGGGTTAGGTTAAGGGTTATGTTGAGGGTGAGGGTTAGGGTTAGGTTGAGCTTTAGTGTTTGGTTTAGGGTTAGGGTGAGAGTGAGGGTTAGGGTTAGTGTGAGGGTGAGGGATAGGATGAGGTTTAGGTTTAGGATTAGTGTTAGGGTGAGGGCTACTGTGAGGATGAGGTTCAGTGTTAGGTTTAGGGTGTGGTTTAGGGTTAGGGTCAGGGTGAAGGTGAGGTTTAGGGTTAGAATTAGGGTTAGTGTGAGGCTGAGGGTGAGGGTTAGTGTTAGGGTTAATGTTAGAGTTAGGTTTAGGGTGAGGGTTAGTATGAGAGTGAGGGTTAGACTTAGGGTTAGGATTAGGATTAGGGTAAGGGTTAGAGTGAGTGTGAGGGTTAGGGTCAGGGTTAGGGTTAGGCTTAGGGTTAGTCTGAGGGTGAGGGTGAGGGTGAGTGTTAGGGTTTGGGTGAGGGTTGGGGTTAGTGTTATTGTTAAGGTTAGGGTTAGTGTTACGGTGAGGGTGAGGGTGCAGGTGAGGTTTAGGGTTAGTTTTAAGATGGGGTTAAGGGTCAGGTTTAGGGTGAGGGTGAAGTTTAGGGTTAGATATAGTGTTAGGGGGAGGCTTAGTGTGAGGGTTAGGTTTAGGGTTAGCGTTAGTGTTACTGTTAGGGTTAGGGTTAGGTTGAGTGTTAGGGTGAGGGTGAGGGGTAAGTTGAGGTTTAGGGATAGGGTTAGGTTTAGGATTAGGGTTAGGGTGAGTGTGAGTGTGAGGGTTAGGTTGAGGGTTAGGCTTAGGCTTAGGGTTAGGCTGAGGGAGAGGGTGGGGGTAAGGACTAAGTTGAGGGTGATGATTCGAGTTAGGGTTAGTGTTATTTTTAGGGTTAGGGTTAGTGTTAGGGTTAGGGTGAGGGTGAGGGTTAAGTTGAGGTTTAGGGTTAGGGTAACGGTTAGGGTTAGTGTAAGGGTTAGTGTTAGGGTTAGGGTTAGTGTTAGGGTGAGGTTAAGTGTTAGGGTGAGAGTTTGGTTTAGGGTGAGGATTATGGTTAGGGTGAGGTTTAGGATTAGGTATAGGGTTATTGTTAGGTTTAGGTTTAGGGTTAAGGTTACGGTGAGGTTGAGGGTTAGGGTTAGGGTTAGGCTGAGGATTAGTGTGAGGGTTAGGGTTGGGTTTTGGTTAGGGTGAGAGTGAGGCTGAGGATAAGGGTTAGGTTTAGGTTTAGGGTTAGGGTTAGGGTTACAGTGAGGGTTATGGTTAGGGTTAAGGTTACAGTTAGGTTTAGTGTTAGGCTGAGGGTGAGTTTGGGGGTGAGGATTAGGGTTAGGGTTATTTTTAACGTTATGGTTAGGGTTAAGTTATAGGTGAGGGTGAGGCTGAGGGTAAGGGTCATGGTTATTTTTATGGTTAGGGTTAGGGTTAGGTTTACTGTTAATTTTAGGGTTTGGGTTAGGGTCACGGTGAGGTTGAGGGTGGGAGTGAGGGCTACAGTTAAGGTGAGGTTTAGGGTGAGGTTTAGCATTAGGGTTAAGTTTAGGTTGAGGGTGAGTGTGAGGTTTAGTGTTAGAGTTAGGGTTAGGGGGAGGTTTAGTTTGAGGTTTAGGGTTAGGATTAATGTTAGGGTTATGGTGAGGTTGAGGTTTAGGTTGAGGTTTATGGATAGGGCTAGGTTTAGGATTAGGTTTAGGGTGAGGGTGAGTGTGAGGGTTAGGGTGAGGGTTAGTCTTAGGCTTAGGGTTAGGCTGAGGCTGAGGGTGGGGGTGAGGATTAGGGTTAGGGTGATGATTAGGGTTAGGGTTAGTGTTATTGTTAGGGTTGGGTTAGAGTTACAGTGAGGGTGAGGGTGTGGGTGCGGTTTAGGGTTAGGGTTAGGGTGCGGTTTAGGGTTAGGTTTAGTGTTAGGGTGTGGCTGAGGTTTAGGGTTAGAGTTAGGGTTAGGGTGAGGTTTAGGGTTAGGGTTAGTGTTAGGTTTATGGTGAGGGTGAGTTTTAGGGATAGGATATGGTTTAGGATTAGGGTTAGGGTGAGGGTGAGTGTGAGGGTTAGGGTGAGGGTTAGGTTTAGGCTTAGGGTTAGGCTGAGGGTGAGAGTGAAGCTGAGGGTTAGGGTTAGGTTGGGAGGCTAGGGTTAGGGTTATGGGGAGTGTTTGGATGAGCTTTAGGGTTAGGATTAGGGTTAGGGTGATGGCTAATGTGAGGGTGAGTTTTAGGGTTAGTGTTAGGGTGAGGTTTAGCGTTAGGTTTAGGGTGAGGTTTCGGTTTAGGTTTAGAGTTAGGGTTAGGGTGAGGCTGAGGGTGAGGGTGAGGGTTAAAGTTAGTTTTAGAATTAGGGCTAGGTTGAGGGTTAGGGTGTGGGTGAGGGTTAGGCTTAGTGATAGGATTAGGATTAGGGTAATGGTTAGGGTGTGTGTGAGGGATAGGGTTAGGATGAGGTTTAGGTTTAGGGTTAGGGTAAGAGTTAGGGTTAGGGTGAGGGTGAGGTTTAGGGTTAGAGTAAGGGTTAGTGTTAGGGTTACGGTTAGGGTTTGGGTGAGGGTTAGGATGAGGTTTACTGTTAGGATTAGGGTTAGGGTGAGGGCTAGGTTGAGGCTGACTTTGAGGGTTAGGGTTAGGGATAGGGTTAAATTTACGATTAGGATTAGGGTGAGGGTTAGTGTGAGGGTTAGGGTTAGGGTTAGGCTTAAGCTTAGGGTTAGGGTGCAGGTTAGGGTTAGGGTTTGGGTTAGGCTGAGGGTGAGGCTGAGGATTAGGGTTAGGCTTAGGTTTAGGGTTAGCCTGAGGGTGAGGGTGGTGGTGAGGATCAGGGTTAGAGTTAGGGTTTTTGTTACTGGTATGCTTAGGGTTAAGTTAGTGGTGAGGGTGACGCTGAGGGTGAGGGTTATGGTTAGGGTTAGGGTTATTGTTAGGGTTAGTGTTATTGTTAGGATTAGGGTTAGAGTTTCAGTAAGGTTGAGGGTGCGGGTGAGTGCTACAGTTAGGGTGAGTTTTAACGTGAGGTTTAGTGTTAGTGTTAGGGTTAGGGTGAGGGTGAGTGTGAGGTTTAGTGTTAGAGTTAGGGTAAGGGGAGGGTTAGGGTGAGGTTTAGGGATAGGGTTAGGGTAAAATTGAGGTTTAATGTTAGAGTTAGGTTTAGGGTGAGGCTGAGGGTGCGGGTTAGCGTTAGGGTTAGTGTTAGAGTTAGGGTTAGGTTGAGGGTTAGGATGAGAATGACGTTTTGGCTTAGGGTTAGGATTAGGATTAGGGTAAGGGTTAGCATGAGTGTGAGGGTTAGCTTCAGGTTTAGGGTCAGGCTTAGGGTTAGTCTGAGGGGAGGGTGAGGGTGAGTGTTAGGGTTAGGGTGAGGATTAGGGTTAGTGTTATTGTTAGGGTTAGGGTTAGAGTTACGGTGAGGGTGAGGGTGCTGGTGAGGTTTAGGGTTATGTTAAGGGTGGGGTTAAGGGTTAGGATTAGGGTTAGGGTGAGGGTGAGGTATAGGGTTAGATATAGTGTTAGGGGGAGGCTTAGTGTGAGGGTTAGATTTAGGGTTAGTGTTAGTGTTACTATTAGGGTTAGGGTTAGGTTGAGGGTTAGGGTGAGGTTTAGAGTTAGGGTTAGTGTTAGGTTTAGGGTGAGGGTGAGGATTAAGTTGAGGTTTAGGAATAGGGTTAGGTTTAGGATTAGAGTTAGGTTGAGGGTGAGTGTGAAGTTTAGGTTGAGGGTTAGGCTTAGGCTTAGAGTTAGGCTGAGGGAGAGGGTGAGGGTGAGGACTAAGTTGAGGGTGATGTTTCCAGTTAGGGTTAGTGTTATTGTTAGGATTAGGGTTAATGTTAGTGTTAGGGTGAGGGTGAGGGTTTAGTTGAGGTTTCTGGTTAGGGTTACGGTTAGTGTTAGTGTGTGGGTTAGTGTTAGGGTTAGGGTTAGTGTTGCGGTGAGGTTAAGTGTTAGGCTGAGAGTTTAGTTTAGGGTGAGGGTTATGGTTAGGTGAGGTTTAGGATTAGGGTTAGGGTTATTGTTAGGGTTAGGTTTAGAGTTAAGGTTACGGTGAGGTTGAGGGTTAGGATAGGGTTAGGGTGAGGGTTAGGGTTGGGGTTTGTTTAGGGGGAAGGTTAGGCTGAGGGATTAGGGTTAGGTTTAGGGTTAGGGTTACGGTTAGGGTTACAGTGAGGGTTAGGGTTATGGTTAGGGTTACATTTAGGTTTAGGGTTAGGCTGAGGGTGAGTTTGGGGGTGAGGATTAGGGTTAGGGTTATTGTTAATGTTATGGTTAGGGTTAAGTAATTGGTGAGGGCGAGGGTTATGGTTATTGTTATGGTTATGGTTAGGGTTAGGGTTAGTGTTAATTTTATGGTGAGGGTTAGGGTCACTGTGAGGTTGAGGGTGCGGGTGAGGGCTACAGTTTGGGTGAGGTTTAGGGTGAGCTTTAGCGTTAGGGTTAGGTTTAGGTTGAGGGTGAGTGTGAGGATTAGGGTTAGATTTAGAGTGAGGCGGAGGGTTAGGTTGCGGTTTAGGGTTAGGTTTAGTGTTAGGGTGAGGGTGAGGGTGAGGTTTAGGTTAAGGTTTATGGATAGAGCTAGGTTTAGGATTAGGTTTAGGGTAAGGGTGAGTGTGAGGGTTAGGGTGAGGGTTAGTCTTAGGCTTAGGGTTAGGC
Organism: Dipodomys merriami; assembly: GCF_024711535.1. Taxonomy (NCBI): domain Eukaryota; kingdom Metazoa; phylum Chordata; class Mammalia; order Rodentia; family Heteromyidae; genus Dipodomys; species Dipodomys merriami. The sequence continues at coordinate 1,936,968 of NW_027206335.1, read as the reverse complement.
TGAGGCTGAGGGTGGGGGTGAGGATTAGGGTTAGGGTGATGGTTAGCGTTAGGGTTAGTGTTATTGTTAGGGTTAGGGTTAGAGGGTTAGGTATAGGGTTAGGTATAGGGTTAGCTATAGGGTGAGGGTTAGGTATAGGGTTAGGGTGCGGTTTAGGGTTAGGGTTAGGGTGTGGGTGAGGTTTAGGGTTAGAGTTATGGTTAGGGTGAGGTTTAGGGTTAAGGTTACTGTTATGTTTAGGGTGTGGGTTAGGTTTAGGGATAGGGTTAGGTTTAGGTTTAGGGTTAGGGTGAGGGTGACTGTGAGGGTTAGTGTGAGGGTTAGGTTTAGGCTTAGATTTAGGCTGAGGGTGAAGGTTGAGGGTTAGGGTTAGGGTGATGGCTAGGTTTAGGGTTATGGGAGGGTTTGGATTAGCATTAGGTTTAGGATTAGGGTTAGGGTGAGTTCTAATGTGAGGGTGAGTTTTAGGGTTAGGGTTAGGGTGAGTTTGAGTTTTAGGGTTAGAGTTAGGGTTAGGGTGAGGCTGAGGGTGAAGGTGAGGGTTAGGGTTAGGGTTAGTGTTAGAGTTAGGGTTAGGGTGAGGTTTAGGGTGTGGGTGAGATTTAGGCTTAGTGATAAGATTAGGATTAGGGTAATGGTTAGGGTGTGTGTGAGGTTTAGGGTTAGGTTGAGGGTTAGGGTGAGGGTAAGCTTTAGAGTTATTGTGAGGGTTAGGGTTAGGGTTAGGATTAGGGTTACACTGAGGGAGAGGGTGAGCGTGAGGGTTAGGGTTAGAGTGAGGCTTAGAGGTAGAGTGAGGGTTAAGGTGAGGGTTAGGGTGAGGGTTAGTGTTAGGGTGAGGATTAGCTTTAGGTGTAGGTTGAGGTTTAGATTTAGGGTTTTGGGTTAGGGTGAGGTTAGGATGAGGGTTAAGGTTACTGTAAGGGTGAGGGTTAGCATTAGGGTAAGGGTTAGGGTTAGGATCAGGCCTAGGGTGAGGGTGAGTGTTAGGATTAGGGTAGGGTTACGGTTAGGGTTAGGGTTAGGCTTAGGATTAGTTTTTTGTTTGGTTTAGGGTTAGAGTTACTGTGAGGGTGAGTGTGAGGGTGAGGGATAGGCTTAGGCTTATGCTTAGGGATAGGCTGAGCGTGAGGTTGAGGGTGAGGGTTAGGGTTAGGGGTATGGTTAGGTTTATGGTTAAGGTGAGGGTTAGGATGAGGTTTAGGTTTAGGGTGAGGTTTAGGGTGAGGAATATGCTAAGGGTAAAGTTATGGTTTAGGCTGAGTGTGAGGGTTAAGGGTGAGCGTTAATGTTCGGTTTAGGGTTAGGGTAAGGGTTAGGGTTAGAGTTAGGGTGAGTGTTAGATTGTGGATTAGGGTTAGGGTCAGTGTGAGGTTTAGTGTGAGGATGAGGGTTAGGGTTAGGGTGAGGGTGAGGGTTAGAATTAGGGTTAGGGTGAGGGCTACGGTGAGGGTGAGGGTTTTGGTTAGGGTTAGGGTGAGGTTTAGTATTAGGGTGAGGGTTAGGTTTAGTGTGAGGGTTATTGTTAGGGTTAGGGTTAGTGTTAGAGTGAGGGTAAGTGTTATGGTGAGGTTTAGGGTTAGGGTGAGGTTTATGGTTAGGGTGAGGGTTAGGGATAGTGTTAGGGTTATTTTTAGGTTTAAGATTAGGGTTACGGTGAGGGTGAGGGTGAGGGTGAGGGTTAGGCTTAGGGTGAGGTTCAGTCTTAGGGTTAGGGATAGATGTAGGGTTAGGGTGAGGTTGAGGGTGAGGGTTAGGGTTAGGGTTAATGTTAGAGTTAAGGATAGGGTGAGGGTTAGATTGAGGGTTTAGGTTAGGTTTAGGGTTAGGGTTAGGGTGAGGGTGAGTGTGAGGGTTATGGTTATGTTAGGGTTAGGCTTAGGGTTAGGGTGAGTGTTTTGTTTTGTTTTGTTTTGTTGTTTTTTTAATTTTATTTTATTTTATTTGAGAACATACTGTACAGAGGGGCTACAATTACATGGGCAGGATAATCCATACATTTCTTACCAAGCATTGCAGCCTCCTCCTTTGTTTACCCTTCACCTCCCTTCCCCGCCTCCCCCCTCCCCCACCCAATTATACCCCCCTCCCCCCACCCAATTATACCCCCCTCCCCCCCCACACCGACATTGTAAAGCTGGTTTTGACATGACATTTTGTACTTCTCATTGTTGCAACAGGTCCACCTGAATCCTTAAACGACTTGTTTGTCCCCATCTCCTCCACATGTTATACTGAAATCAAATATAGTGAAAGCGGGGGTTACACTGTGGGGGAGGGACATACAAAGCAACAAAGAAATAATCTTATAAATGCGTTAGAAACACATGCATGAAAGAAACGAAAGCATTAAAATACATATTTAAGGGTTCATTTTCCTAACATCACATTATCTGACCTTTTCCGCTTGACTCATACCTATACTAGATATTGCAAATAAGGGAAACCATGGGACCTATGCTTATTTGGGCCTGGCTTACTTCACTTAATATAATTTTTTCCAAACCTTTCCATTTCCTAACAAATGGGGAAATGTCATTCTTTCTGATAGAGGCATAGAATTCCATTGTGTATATATACCACATTTTCTTGATCCATTCATCTACTGAGGGGCATCTGGGTTGGTTCCATATCTTAGCTATGGTAAATAATGCTGCAATAAACATAGTTGGAGGTTTAGGGATAGGGTTAGGTTTAGAGTTAGGGTTAGGGTGAGGGTGAGTGTGAGGGTTAGGGTGAGGGTTAGGTTTAGGCTTAGGTTTAGGCTGAGGGTGAGGGAGAGTTTGAGGGTAAGTGTTAGGGTGAGGGCTAGGGTTAGGGTTATGGCGAGGGTTTGGATGAGCATTAGGGTTAGGATTAGGGTTAGGATGAGGGCAAGGGTGAGGGTGAGTTTTGGGTTTAGGGTTAGGGTGAGGTTTAGCTTTAGGGTTAGGGTTAGGGTTAGGGTGAGTTTGAGGTGTAGGGTTAGAATTAGGGTTAGAATGAGGCTGAGGGTGAGGGTTAGGTTTAGGGTTAGTGTTAGAGTTAGGGTTAGGTTGAGGGTTAGGGTGTGGATGAGGGTTAGGCTTAGTGCTAGGAGTAGGATTAGGGTAAGGGTTAGGGTGTGTGAGGTTTAGGGTTAGGATGAGGTTTAGTTTTAGGGTTAGGGTTAGAATTAGGGTTAGGGTGAGGGTGAGATTTAGGCTTAGAGTGATGTTTAGGGGGAGGGTTAAGGTGAGGTTTAGGGTGAGGGTTAGTTTTAGGGTTAGGGTGAGGATGAGATTTAATTTGAGGTTTAAGGATAGGGCTAAGTTTAGGATTAGGGTTACGTTTAGGGTTAGGGTTACGGTGAGGGTTAGGGTTAGGGTTTGTCTTAGGGTTAGGCTGAGGGTGAGGGTGGGGGTGAGGATTAGGGTTAGTGTCAGTGTTAGAGTTATGCTTAGTGTTATGTTTAGGATTAAGTTTGTGGTGAGGGTGAGGCTGAGGGTGAAGGTTATGGTTAGGGTTAGAGGTAGTGATACGGTTAGTTTTATTGTTAGGTTTAGAGTTAGATTTACTTTGCGGTTTTGGTGAGGGTGAGGTTAGGGTTATGGTGAATTTCAGGGTGAGGTTTAGGGTTAGGTTTAGGGTTAGGGTGAGGGTGTGGGTTAGGGTTAGTGTGAGGGTGAGGGTTAGGGTTAGAGTTAGGGTTAGGGTGAGCCTGAGGGTGAGGGTTAGCGTTAGGGTTAAGGTGAGGTTGAGGTTGAGGGTTAGGATTAGGGTTTGGGTTAGGGTTATGCTGAGCGTGAGGTTGAGGGTGAGGGTGAGGTTAAGGGTTAGGGTGACATTTAGGGTTAATTGTGAGGGTTAGGTTTAGGTTTAGGGTTTGGTTTACGATCAGGCTGTGGGGTAGTTTTAGGGTTAGGGTGAAGGTGAGGTTTAGGGTTAGAGATAGGGTTAGGTTGAGGCTGAGCGTGAGGGTTAGGGTTAGGGTTAGTGTTAGAGATAGTGTTAGGGTGAGGGTTAGGATGAGGGTGAGGTTTAGGCTTAGGGTTAGGATTAGGATTAGGGTAAGTGTTAGCGTGAGTGTGAGGGTTAGGGTCAGGGTTAGGGTTAGGCTTAGGGTTAGGGTGAGGGTGAGCGTGAGGGTGAGTGTTAGGGTTAGGTTGAGGGTTAGGGTTAGTGTTATTGTTAGGCTTAGGTTTAGAGTTACGGTGAAGGTGCGAGTGAGGTTTAGGGTTAGGGTTAATGTGGGGTTAAGGTTCAGTATTAAGGTTAGTGTTACTGGGAGGTTTAGGGTTAGATATAGGCTTAGGAGGAGGGTTAGGGTGAGGGTTAGGTTTAGGGTTAGTGTTAGGGTTAGGGTGAGGGTGAGGGTTAGGTTGAGGATTAGGGTTAGGGTTAGGGTTAGGGTTAGTGTTAGGGTTAGGGTCAGTGTTAAGGTGAGGCTAAGTGTTAGTTTGTGGGTTTGGGTTAGGGTGACCGTTACTGTTAGGGTGAGGGTTAGGGTTAGGGTTAGGGTTATTTTTAGGGTTAGGGTTAGGGTTACGGTTACCGTGAGGGTGAGAGTGAGGTTTAGGTTTAGGGTTAGGATGAGGTTTAGGTTTAGGGATAGGGTTAGAGTTAGGGTTAGGGTGAGGGTGAGGTTTATTGTTAGAATAAGGGTTAGTGTTAGGGTTAGGGTTTGGGTTAGGGTGAGGGTTAGGGTGAGGTTTAGGTTTAGGATTATGGTTACGGTTAGGGCTAGGGTGAGGGTTAGGGTGAGGGTTAGGGTTAGGGATAGGGTTAGGGTTATGATTAGGGTTAGGGTGAGGGTGAGGTTTAGGGTTAGGGTGAGCATTAGGCTTAGGGTTAGGGTGAGGGTTAAGTTTAGGGATTGGGCTAGGGTGAGTGTGAGGATGAGGTTTAGGGTTAGGTTTATGGTTAGGCTTAGGTTTAGGTTTAGGGTTAGGGTTAGGGTTAGGGATATGGTTATCGTGAGAGTTAGTGTTAGGATTAGGGTTAGGCTTAGGATTAAGCTCAGGGTGAGGGTGGGGGTGAGGATTAGGGTTAGAATTAGGGTTAGGTTTAGGGTTATTGTTAGTATTATATTTAGGGTTAAGTTTGCGATGAGGGTGAGGCTGAGTGTGAGGGTAAAGGTTATACTTAATGTTAGGGTTAGGGTTAGTGTTATTGTTAGGGTTAGGGTTAGAGTTACGGTGAGGTTGAGGGTTTGGTTTAGGGTGAGGGTGAGGGTGAGGTTTAGGGTTAATGTTAGGGTTAGGAGGAGGATTAGGGTGAGGTTCAGGGTTAGGGTTAGTGTTAGGGTTAGGATGAGGGTGAGGTTTAGGATGAGTTTTAGGGATAGGTTTAGGGTTAGGATTAGGGTTAGGGTGCGGTTGAGTGTAAGGGTTATGGTGAGGGTTAGGCTTAAGCTTATGGTTAGGCTGAGGGTGAGGGTGGGGGTGAGGATTAGGGTTAGGGTGATGGTTCGGGTTAGGGTTAGTGTTATTGTTATGGTTAGGCTTAGAGTTACTGTGAGGGTGAGGGTGCAGGTGAAAGTTAGGGTTAGGGTGAGGTTTAGGTTTTGGTTTAGGGTTAGAGTTAGGTTTAGGGTGAGGGTGAGTTTTAGGGTTAGAATCAGGGTTCGCGTGAGGGTTAGGTTGAGGGTTAGTGCTAGTGTTAGTGTTAGGGTTAGGTTTTCCGTGAGAGTTAGGGGGAGGGTTAGGGTTTGTGTTAGGGTTAGGATTAGAGTTAGGGTGAGGGTGAGTGTGTGTGTTAGGGTTAGGCGTAGGGTTAGGTTGAGGGTGAGGTTGAGGTTGAGAGTTAGGGTTAGGGTGAGGGTTAGGGTTAGGATTAGGGGGAGGGTTAGTGTGAGGTTGAGGGTGAGGTTTAGGGTTAGATATAGGGTTAAGGGGATGGTTAGGTTGAGGGTTAGGGTTAGGGTTAGGGTTAGGGTGTTGGTGAGTGTTAGGTTGAGGTTTAGGTTTAGGGTTAGGGTTCGGGTTAGTGTGAGAGTTAAGGTCAGGGTTAGGGTTAGTGTTAGGGTGAGGGTAAGTGTTAGGGTGAGTGTTTGGGTTAGGGTAAGAGTTATGGTTATGGTAATGGTTAGGGTTACAGTTATTGTTATGGTTATGTTTAGGGTTACGGTTACAGTGAGGGTGAGGGTGAGGGTTAGGATTAGGGTTAGGATGAGGTTTAGGTTTACGATTAAGGTTAGAGATAGGGTTAGGGTGAGACTGAGGTTTAGGTTTAGAGTTAGGGTTAATGTTAGGGTTAGGGTCAGGGGGAGGGTTAGGGTTAGGATTAGGCTTAGGCTTAGGCTTAGGCTTAGCCCGGGCATGAGGGAGAAGGTTAGGGTTAGGGTTAGGGTGAGGGTTAGGTTTATTGTTATGGTGAGGGATAGGATGAGGTTTAGGGTTAGGATGAGGGTTACGGTTAGGGCGAGGGTGAGGGTTAGGGTGAGGGTTAGGGTTAGGGATATGGTTAGGTTTAGGTTTAGGGTTAGGGTGAGGGTGAGTGGGACCGATAGGTTTAGGATTAAGGTTAGGGTTAGGGTGAGGGTTCGCTTTAGGGTTTGGTTTAGGGTGAAAGTGAGGCTGAGGATTAGGTTTAGGTTTAGGGTTAGGGTTAGGGTTAGGTTTAGGTTTATGGTTAGTGTTCGGGTTAGGTTTTTAGGTTAGGGTAGAGTGAGGGTTAGGCTTAGGGTTAGGGTTAGGGTAATTGTTAGTGTTATGGTTATGGTTAAATTTGCAGTGAGAGTGAGGCTGAGGGTGAGGGTTATGTTTAGGGTTAGGGTTAGCGTTAGCGTTAGTGTTATTGTTAGGGCTAGGGCTAGGGTTTCAGTGATGTTCAGGGTGAGGGTGAGGGTGATGGTTAGGTTTAGGCTATGGTTTAGGGTTAGGGTTAGTGTTAGGGTTAGGGTTAGGGAGAATTTGAGGTTTATCGTTAGATATAGGGTTAGGGGGAGGGTTAGGGGGAGGGTTAGTGTTAGAGTTAGTGTTAGGGTTAGGGTGAGGTTGAGGGTTAGGTTCAGGTTTACAGTTAGGTTTAGGATTAGCGTTAGTGTGAGGGTTAATGTTAGGGTAGGGTTAGTGTTAGGGTGAAGGTAAGTGTTAGGGTGTGGGTTAGTGTTAGGGTGAGGGTTATGGTTAGGGTGAGTGTGCGTGTTCGGGTTAGGGTTATTGTTAGTGTTAGGGTTAGGGTTATGGTTACGGTGAGGATGAGGGTTAGGGTTAGGGTTAGGATTAGGTTTAGGTTTAGGGTTATGGATAGAGTTAGGGTTAGGGTGAGGGTGAGATTTAGGATTAGAGTTAGTGTTAGGGTTAGGGTTTGGGTTAGGGTGAGGGTGAGGCTGAGGATTAGGGTTAGTTTAGGGTTAGGTTTATGGTTAGAGTTAGTGTTAGGATTAGGGTTAGGATTAGGGATACGGTGAGGTTTTGGGTTAGGGTTAGGGTTAGGGTTAAGCTTAGGGTTAGGCTGAGGTTGAGGGTGGGGGTGAGGATTAGAGTTATGATTAGGGTTAGGCTTAGGGTTAGGGTTATTGTTAGTGTTAGGTTTAGGGTTAAGTTTGCGGTGAGGGTGAGGCTGAGGGTGAGGGTTATGGTTATGTTTAGGGTTAGGGTTAATGTTATTGTTAGTGTTAGGGTTAGAGTTACGGTGAGGTTGAGGGTGAGGGTGAGGGTTAGGGTTATGGTGAGGTTTAGGGTTAGGTTTAGGGTTAGGGTTAGGGAGAGGATGATTTTTAGGGTTATAGTTAGGGTTATGGGGAGGGTTAGTGTGAGGTTTAGGGTTAGGGTTAGTGTTATTGTTAGGGAGAGTGTGAGGGTTAGGAGACGTTTAGGGATAGGGTTAGGTTTAGGATTAGGGTTAGGGTGAGGGTGAGTGTGAGGGTTAGGGTGAAGGTTATGTTTATGGTTAGGATTAGGCTGAGGGTGAGGGTGGGGGTGAGGATTAGGGTTAGGGTGAGGGCTAGTGTGAGCGTGAGGTTTAGTGTTATGGTTAGGTTTAGGCTTAGGGTTAGGCTTAGGGTTAGGCTGAACATGAGTTGAGGGTGAGGGTTAGGATTAAGGTGATGGTTAGGTTTATTGTTAGGGTGAGGTTTAGGGTGAGGATGATGGTAAGGGTAAAGGTGAGGTTTAGGCTGAGGGTGAGGGTTCAGATAAGGGTGAGGTTTTGGGTTAGGTTCGTGGTTAGGGAAAGGGTTAGCGTTAAGGTTAGGGTGAGGGTTACATTAGGGAGTAGGGTTAGGATTAGTGTGAGGTTTAGTGTGAGGATGAGGGTTAGGGTGAGGATTAGGGTTAGTGTGAGGTTCATGATTAGGGTGAGGGTTAGGGTTATGTGACCTTCAGTGTTAGGTTTAGGTTTAGACTTAGGGTTAGGGTGAGGGTGAGGTTTAGAGGTAGAGTTAGGGTTAAGGTGAGTGTTAGGGTGAGGTTTAGGGTAAGGTTTAGGGTGGGGGTGATGTTAACGGTAAACTTGAGGGTTAGGCTGAGGGTGAGGGTTACAGTGGAGTGAGGGTTAGGGTGATGGTTAGGCTTAGGGGAATGATGTCGTTAAGGGTTAGATTGAGGATTAGATTTAGGGTTAGTGTGAGGTTTAGGGTGAGGATGAGGTTTAGGGTTAGGGTGAGGGTTAGGGTGAGGGTGAGGGTTAGGTTTAGCTTTAGGGTGAGGTTTAGGGTTAGGGTGATGGTTAGGGTTAGTGTGAGTGTTAGTGTTAGGGGTAGGGTTAGTGTTAGGGTGAGGGTAAGTGTTAAGGTGAGGGTTAGGGTGAGGGTGAGGGTTATGTTTAGGTTGAGCGTTAGGTTTAGTGTTAGGGTTACTTTTAGGTTTAGGGTTAGGGTTACCGTTACCGTGAGGTTGTGGGTGAGGTTTAGGGTTAGGTTTAGGGTGACATTTAGCTTTAGGGTTAGGGTTAGAGTTAGAGTTAGGTTGAGAGTGAGGTTTATGGTTAGAGTTAGGGTTAGTGTTAGGGTTAGGGTTAGGGTGAGGGGTGGGGTCAGGGTTAGGCTTAGACTTATGGTTAGGCCGAGCATGAAGGTGAGGGTTAAGTTTAGGGATAGGGTGAGGGTTAGGGTTATGGTTAGGGTGAGGGTTTGAATTAGGCTTAGGTAATTGTTATGGTTTGATTTAGGTTTAAGGTTGCGGTGAGGGTGAGGGTGAGGGTTAGCATTAGGGTTTGGGTGATGTTTAGGGTTTGGGTTAGGGTTAGAGTTAGGGTTAGAGTGAGGGTGAGGTTTATGGTTAGGGTTAGGGTTACGGTGAGGGTTAAGTTGAGGGTTAGGGTTAGGGTTAGTGTTAGGGTAAGGGTTAGAAGGAGGGTTAGGATGAGGGTTAGGGTTAGGATTATAGTTAGGGTGAGGGCTAGGGTGAGGATGAGGTTTAAGTTTAGGGTTAGGGTTAGGGTTAGGATTAGGTTGAGGGTTAGGTTTCGGATTAGGTTTAGGGTGAGGGTGAGGGTGAGGGTTAGTGTTAGTGTTAGGGTGAGGGTTAGGATGAGGGTTAGGATTAGGGTTAGGGTGAGGGCTAGTGTGAGGGTGAGGTTTAGGGTTAGGTTTAGGGTGAGGTTTAGGGTTAGGGTCAGGGTTAAGATTAGGGTGAGGGTGAGGTTTAGGGTTAGAGTTAGGGTTAGGCTGAGGCTTAGGGTGAGGGTTAGGGTTAAGGTTATTTTTTAATTTAGTGTTAGGGTGAGGGTGAGGGTTTGGCTTAGTGTTAGGATTAGGATTATGGTAAGTGTTAGGGTGAGTGTGAGGGTTAGGTTTAGGGTTAGGGTTAGGCTAAGTTTAGGCTCAGGGTGAGGTTGAGTGAGAGGGTTAGGGTTAGGGTGATGTTTAGGGTTAGGGTTAGGGTGAGAGTTAGGATTTCCGTTAAGTTTAGGGTTCTATAACCCTAACGGTTAGGGTTATGGTGAGCGTGAGGGTTAGGTTTAGGTTGACCTTTAGGGTTAGGGTTAGGATTAGGTTGAGGGTTAGTGTTAGGGTGAGGGTGAGGGTTAGGATGAGGATTAGGGTACGGATTAGAGTTAGGGTGAGGGCTATGTTGAGGGTGAGGGTTAGGGTTAGTGTTAGGTTGAGGTGTAGGGTTAGCGTTAGGGTTAGGGTGAGGGTTAGGATGAGAGTTAGGGTTACGGTGATGTGAGGGTTAGGGTTAGGTTGAGGGTTAGGGTTAGAATTAGGGTTAAGGTGAGGGTGAGTGTTAGGAATAGGGTGAGGCTTAGGGTTAGGTTTAGGGTTAGGATTAGTGTTATTGTTAGGGTTAGGGTTAGAGTTACAGTGAGGGTGAGGGAGAGTGTTAGGGTTAGGTTTAGGGTTAGGGTTAGGATTAGGGTTAGGGTGAGAGTGAGTTTTAGGCATAGATTTAGGGTTTGGGGAGGGTTAGGTCGAGAGTTAGGGTTAGGGTTATTGTTAAGGTTAAGGTTAGGGTGAGGGTTTGGTTGAGGTTTAGGGTTAGTTTTAGGGTTTGGGTTAGGAATAGGGTTAGGGTGAGGGTGAGTGTGAGGTTTAGGTTTACAGTTAGGCTTAGGCTTAGGGTTTGGCTGAGGGTGAGGGTGGGGTTGAGGATTAGGGTTAGGGTGAGGCCTGGGGAGAGGGTGAGGGTTAGGGTAAGACTTAGGCTTAGGCTTAGGATTAGGCTGAGCATGAGGTTGAGTGTGAGGGTTAGGGTTAGCATGTTGGTTAGTTTTACATTTAATGCATGGGTTAGGATGAGGTTAGGATTAGGGTGTGGGTGAGGGTGAGGATGATGGTAAGGGTAAAGGTGAGATTTAGGCTGAGGGTGAGGTTTAAGGTAAGGATGTGGTTTAGGGATAGGGTTAGGGTTAGGGTAGGGTTCGGGTTAGGGTTAGGGTTAGATAGAGGATTAGGTTTAGGGTTAGGATGAGGGTTATGGTTAGGTTGAGGGTTTGGGTTAGGGTTAGGGTTATTGTTAGTGTTAAGGTTAGGGTTACAGTTATGGTCAGGGTGAAGTTGAGTGTTAGGGTAAGGGTTAGGTTGAGGTTTAGTGTTAGGTTTAGGGTTAGGGTTTGGGTGAGGTTGAGGTTTAGGGGTAGATTTAGGTTTAGAGTGAGGATTAGGGTGAGGGTTAGGGTTAGAGTACGGTTTAGGGTGGGGGTGAGGTTTACGGTAAGGTTTAGGCTTAGGGTTATGGTGAAGGTTGAGGTTAAGGTTAGGCTTAGTCTTAGGCTTAGGCCCAGCATGAGGGTGAGGTTTAGGTTTCAGGTTAGGGTTCGGGTTAGTGTTAGGGTTTGGGTGAAGGTTAGGATGAGGTTTAGGGTTAAGATTAGGGTTAGGGTGAGAGCTAGGGTGAGGTTTAGTTTGAGGGTTAGGGTTAGGGATAGGGTTAGGTTTACGATTAGGTTTAGGCTAAGTGTGAGTGTGAGGGTTAGGGTTAGGGTTAGGCTTAGAGTTAGGGTGAGCATTAGGGTTAGGGTTTGGGTTAGGCTGAGGGTGAGGTTGAGGATTAGGGTTAGGTTTAGGGTAAGGTGTAGGGTTAGGTTTAGGGTTAGGGTTAGTTTTAGGGTTAGGGTTAGGGTTAGGTTTACAGTGAGGGTTAGGGTTAGGTTAGGCTTAGGGTTAGGCTTTGGGTTAGCCTGATGGTGAGGGTGGGGTTGAGGATTAGAGTTAGGGTTAGGCTTAGGGTTAGGGTTATTGTTACTGTTATGATTAGGGTTAAGTTTGAGGTGAGTGTGAGGCTGAGGGTGAGGGTTATGTTTAGGGTAAGGGTTAGGGTTAGGGTTAGGGTTAGTGCTATTGTTAGGGTTAGGTTTAGAGTTACGGTGAGGTTAAGGTGAAGGTGAGTGTTAGGCTTAGGGTGAGGTTTAGGGTTAGGGTTAGGGTTAGGGTTAGGGTGAGGCTGAGGTTTAGGTTTAGAGTTAGTGTTAGGGGGAGGGTTAAGGTGAGGTTTAGGGTTAGGGTTTGTGTTTGGGTTAGGGTGAGGGTGAGGATTAGGTTGAGGTTAAGGATAGGGTTCGGTTTAGGATTAGGTTTAGTGTGAGGGTGAATGTGAGGGTGAGGGTGAAGGTTAGGCTTAGGCTTAGGCTTAGGTTTAAGGTGAGGGTGAGTGTGGGGGTGAGAATTAGGTTTAGGTTGATGGTTCAGGTTAGGGTTAGTGTTCTTTTTAGTGTTAGGGTAAAAGTTACGGTGAGGGTGAGGGTACGGTTCAGGGTTATGCTTTGGGTTAGTGTGAGGGTTAGTGTTAGGGTTAGGACTAGGGGGAGGGGGAGTTTTAGATATAGGGTTAGCGAGAGGGTTAGTGTGAGGGTTAGGGTTAGGGTTAGTGTTAGGGTTAGGTTGAGGGGGAGGGTTATGTTGAGGTTTAAGGTTAGAGTTAGGGTTAGAGTTAGTGTGAGGGTTAGTATTAGGGTTAGGGTTAGAGTTAGGGTGAGGGTAAGTATTAGGGTGAGGGTATGGATTAGGGTGAGGGTTATGGTTAGGGTGAGAGTTAGGTTTAGTGTTAGGGTTATTGTTAGGGTTAGGTTTAGGGTTACGGTCACGGTTTGGGTGAGGGTGAGGTTTAGGTTTAGGTTTAGGTTGAGGTTTAGGGTTTGGGTTATGGTTAGAGTTAGGGTTAGGGTGAGGGTGAGGTTTAGGGTTAGAGTTAGGGTTAGGGTGAGTGTTAGGGTTCGGGTTAGGGTGAGAGTTAGGGGGGGGTTTAGGGTTAGGGTTAGGGTTAGGGTGAGTGTTTGGGTTCGGGTTAGGGTGAGAGTTAGGGGGAGGGTTAGCTTTAGGGTTAGGGTTAGGGATAGGTTTAGGATTAGGATGAGGGTGAGTGTGTGTGTTTGGGTTAGGTCAAGGGTTAGGCTTATTGTTAGGCTGAGGGTGAGGTTGAGGGTGAGTGTTAGGTTTAGGGATATTGTTAGGTTTATGGTTAGGGTTTTGGTTGCGGTGAGGGTGAGGATGTAGGTTAGGGTTAGGGTTAGGATGAGGTTTAGGTTTAAGGTTAGGGTTAGAATTAGGGTTAGGGTGAGAATGAGGTTTAGTGTTAGAGTTAATGTTAGTGTTAGGGTTAGGGTTAGGGTGAGGGTTTGGTTTAGGCTTAGACTTAGGCTTCGGTCGTGCATGAGGGTGAGGTTTAGGGTTAGGGTTAGGGTGATGGTTCGGGTTAGGGTTAGTGTTATTGTTAGGGTTAGTTTTAGAGTTAGGGTGAGTTTGAGGTTGCGGTTGAGGGTTAGGGTTAGGGTTAGGGTTTGGGTGAAGGTGAAGTTTAGGTTTAGATTTAGGGTTAGTGTTAGTGTGAGGGTTAGTGTTAGGGTTAGTTTTTGTGTTAGGTTGAGGGTAAGTGTTAGGGTGAGGGTTTGGTTTAGGGTGAGGGTTATGGTTATGGTGAGGGTTAGGATTAGTGTTAGGGTTATTGTTAGGGTTCGGTTTAAGTTTATGGCTACGGTTAGGGTGAGGGTGAGTGTTAGGGTTAGGGTTAGGTTGAGGTTTAGGGAGAGGGTGAGGTTTAGGGCTAGATTTAGGGTTAGGGTGAGGGTTAGGTTGAGGGTTTGGGTTAGGGTTAGTGTTAGGTTTAGGGTTAGGGTGAGAGTTAGGGGGAGGTTTTGGGTTAGGGTGAGGGTGAGGGTGAGTGTGTTTTAGGGTTAGTTTTCGGGTTAGTCTTAGTTTAGGCTGAGGGTGAGGTTCAGGGTGAGCGTTAGGGTGAGTGTTAGGTTTAGGGTTTGGGGAGGTTTAGGATGAGGGTTAGTGTTAGGATTTGGGTTAAGGTGAGGGCTAGGGTGAAGGTGAGGTTTAGGGTTAGCTTTAGGGTGAGGGTTAGGTTTAGGTTTAGGGTGAGAGTTAGGTTTCGGGATAAGTTTAGGGTTAGGTTTAGGGTTAGGGTAAGGTTGATGGTGAGGGTGAGGGTTAGGGTTAGGTTTAGAGTGAGGGTTAGGATGAGGGTTAGGGTTAGGATTAGGGTTAGGGTCAGGGATAGGGTGATGGTGAGGGTTAAGGTAAGTGTTAGGCTAAGGCTTAGGGTTAGGCCGAGCATGAGGTTTAGGGTGAGGGTTAGGGTTATCGTGATGGTTAGGTTTATGGTTAGGGTGAGGGTTAGGATGACGTTTAGGGTTAGGGGGAGGTTTAGGTTGAGGATGATAGTAAGGGTAGAGGTGAGGTTTATGCTGAGCAGATTGTTAAGTGTGAGGGTTAGATTTAGGGTAAGGGTAAGGGTTAGGGTTAGTGTTAGGGTGAGGGTTAGATTGAGGATTAGGTTTAGGGTTAGTATGAGGTTTAGGTTGAGGATAATTGTTAGGTTGAGGGTTAGGGTTACGTTGAGGGTTATGGTTAAGGTGAGGGTTAGCATTAATCTTAGGGTTATTGTTAGAGTTAGGGTTAGGTTTAGGGTTAGGGATAAGGTGAGGGTGAGGTTTAGGGTTAGAGTTACGGTTTTTGTTAGGTTTATAATTAGGGTGAGGGTTAGGGTTATGGTAAGTGTTAGAGTGGGGGTGATGGTAAGGGTAAACGTGAGGGTTAGGCTGAGGGTGAGGGTTACATTGGGGTGAGAGTTAGTGTTAGGGTGAGGGTTAGGGTAAGGGTGTGGATGAGGTTTAGATTGAGGATTAGTGTTAGGGTTTGTGTGAGGTTTAGGGTGAGGATGAGGGTTAGGGTTAGGTTGAGGGCTAGGGTGAGGGTGAGGTTTAGGCTTAGGTTTAGGGTGAGGTATATGGTTAGGGTTAGGGTTAGATTGAGGGTTAGGAGGAAGGTTAGGGTTAGTGTTAGGCTGAGGTAAGTGTTAGGCTGAGGGTTAAGTTTAGTGCGAGGGTTATGGTTAGGCAGAGGGTTAGGGTTAGTGTTAGGGTTATTGTTAGGGTTAGGGTTAGGGTTACGGTTTCGGTGAGGGTGAGGTTGAGGTTTAGCGTTAGGGTAAGGATGAGGTTTAGGTTTAGGGTTAGGGTTAAAGTTAGGGTTAGTGTGAGAGTCAGGTTTACGGTTAGAATTAGGGTTCCCGTTAGTTTTAGGTTTAGGTTTAGGGTTAGGGTGAGGTTCAGGTTTAGGGTTTGGGTGAGGGTGAAGTTTAAAGTGAGGGGTAGGTTTAGGGTTAGGGTAATGGTTAGGGTTAGGGTGAGGGTTATGTTTAGGTTTAGGGTGAGGGTGATGGTGAGGGTTAGGTTTAGGGTTACAGTTAGGGTGAGGGTTAGGGTTAGGTTTAGGGTGAGAGTTAGGTTTAGGATTAGGGTGAGGGTGAGGTTGAAAATGATTGTTAGGGTAAGGGATAGTATGAGGAAAAGTATTAGGGTGAGCATTAGGGTGAGGTTGAGGGTTAGGGTTAGCATTACGTTTAGGGTGAGGGTTAGGGTTAGGGTAACGGTTATGGTTAGGGTTAGGGTAAGTGTTAGGTTTAGGCTTAGTTAGGTTTAGGGATAGGGTTAGGGTGTGGGTGATTCTTAGGGATAGGGTTAGGGTGAGGGTTAGGTTTATTGTTTGCGTAAGGGTTAGGGTTAGGGTGAGGGTTAGGTTTAGAGTTATTTTAAGGATGAAGGTGAGTGTTAGAGTGAGGGTGAGGTTGAGCGTGAGGTTTAGGGTGAGGGTGAGGGTGAGCGTGAGGGTTCGGGTGAGTTTGAGGGTTCGTATATGGGTTAGGGTTAGGTTTAGGGTGAGGGTAAGCTTGAAGGTGAGGGTTAGCATGAGTGTGTGGGTTAGGATTAGGGTTAGGGTAAGGGTTAGTTTTAGGGTGAGGGTTAGGGTGATGGGTATGGTTAGGGTGAGGGAGAGGGTTAGGGTTAGGGTGTAGGTTAGGGTTAGTTTGAGGGTTAGGGTGAAGGTGAGTTTCAGTTTGAGGGTTAGGGTGAGGGTGATGGTGAGGGTTAGGGTTAGGATTCGGGTTAGGGTTAGGGTGAGGGTTAGGGTTAGGGTTAGGGTTAGGGTGAGAGTGAGGGTGAGGGTGAGGTTTAGGGTTAGGGTTAGATTTAGGATTAGGGTTAGGTTTAGGGTAAGGGTTAGTGTTAGGGGGATGGTTAGGTTCAGGGTTAGGGTGAGGGTTAGCTTTAGGATTAGGGTGAGGGTGAGGGTTTGCTTGAGGGGTAGGGTTAGGTATATGGTAAGGGTTAGGGTTAGGGTTAGGGATAGGGTGAGGGTGAGGGTGACGTTTAGGTTTATGGTTTAGTTTAGTGTGAGGGTTAGGTTTAAGGTTAGGGTGAGTGTTAGGTTTAGGTTGAGGGTTAATTTTAGGTTTAGGGTTAGGGTGAGGGTGATGCTGAGGGATAGGATTAGGTTTAGTTAGAGCATAAGGGTTAGGTTGAGGATTAGGGTGAGGGTGAGGGTTAGGGTTAGTATAAGGTTTAGGGTGAGTGTTTGGGTTACAGTTAGGGTTAGGGTAATGCTTATGGTTAGGGTAAGGGTTAGGGTTAGGGCTAGGCTTAGGCTTAGGGTTAGGTTTAGGGTGAGGGTTAGGCTTAGGTTTAGGTTCAGGGTGAGGATTCCGGTTAGGTTTAGGGTTAGGGTAAGGGTTACGTTCAGCGTGAGGGTTAGGGTTACGGTGATTTTTAGGGTGACATTGAGGGTTAGGGTGACGGTAAGATTGAGCTTGAGGGTTAGGGTGAGGGTGAGGGTGAGTGGGAAGGTGTCAGTGAGGGTTAGGTTTAGCGTTAGGTTTAGTTTGAGGGTAAGAATTAGGGTTAGTAATAGGATTAGTGTAAGGGTTAGGCTGAGTGTGAGGGAGAGCGTGAGGTTGAGGGTGAGGGTTTCTGTTAGGTAAGGGTTAGGGTAAGGTTTAGGGTGAGAATTAGGGTGAGGGTGAGGGTTAGGGTTAGGTTGAGGGTTAGGATTAGGTTTAGGGTTAGGGTGAGGGTTAGGGTGAGAGATAGGGTTAAGGTTAGGATGCGGGTTAGTCTTAGTGTGAGGGTTACAGTTAGGGTTAGGGTTAGCGTGATTATAAGGGATAGGGTGAGGGTTAGGCTGAAACTGAGGGTTACGGTTAGCGTAAGGGTTAGGGTGAAGACTAGGGTGGGGGTTAGGGTGAGGGTTAGGGTTTGGGTTAGGGTTGGGTGAGGGTTAGGGTGAGCGTAAGGGTTAGGGTGAGGGTTAGGTTGAGGGTGAAGGATAGGGTTATTGAGAGAGTAAGGGTTAGGTTTCGGGTGAGAGTGAGGGTGAGGGTAAGGATAAGGGTAAGGCTTAGGGTCAGGGTTAGGTTTAGGGTGAGGGTTAGGGTTACCATTAGGGTTAGGTTTAGGGCTAGGTTGAGTGTTAGGGTTAGGGTTAGGGTGCAGGTTAGGTTTAGGACTAGAGTGAGGGTGAGGGTCAGGGTTAGGGTTAGTATTAGGTTTAGGTTTAGGGTGAGGCTGAGGGTGAGTCTGAGGGTGAGGGTGTAGGTTAAGGTTAGGGTTAGTTTAAGGGTGAGGGTTTGGGGTAGGGTTAGGGTTAGGGTGAGTGGAAGGGGTAGGGTGAGGGTTAGGGTTAGTTTGAGGGTTAGGGTTATGGTGAGGGTAACGGTTAGGATGAGGCTTAGGTTAAGAATGAGCATTTGTGTTAGCATCAGGGTTGGGTTGAGGGTGAGGGTTAGGGTTAACCTGAGGGGTAGTTTTTGGGTTAGGGTGAGGGTTAGGGTTAGGGTTAGGGTGAGGTTAAGGTTTAGCGTGATGATGAGGGTGAGGGTTAGGGTTCAGGTGAGTGTGAGTGTGAGGATTAGGTTTAGGATTAGGGATAGGGTTAGGGTTAGGCTGAGGTTTAGGGTATGAGTGAGGGTGAGGGCTAGTGTTAGGTGTAGAGGTAGGTTTAGGGTTAGGTTTAGGGTTAGTATTAGGTTTAGGGTTTGGATTAGGCTGAGGGTGAGTGTGAGGTTGAGGGTGAAGTTGAGGTTTAGGGTTAGGGTTAGGGTTAGGTTCAGCGCTTGTATGAGGGTGAGTGTTAGGGGTAGCGTTAGGTTTAGGGTGAGGCTTAGGGTGAGGGTTGAGTGTTAGTTTTGGGGTTAGGGTGAGGGTGAGTGTTAGGGTTAGGGTGGGGGTTAGAGTTACAGTGAGCATGAGGGTGTGGGTGAAGTTTAGGATTAGGGTTAGGGTTAGGGATAGGATGAGGGTGAGGGTGAGGGTTAGGGTGTTTTTGAGGGTTTTGGAAAGGGTTATGTTTAGTGTTAGGGTGAGGGTTAGGGTCAGGGTTAGGGTTAGGATGATAGTTAGGGTAAGAGGTAGGGTTAGGTTTAGCTGAATGATAGGATTAGGGTGAGGGTTAGGGTAAGTGTAAGGATTAGGTTTAGGGTGAGGTTAAGGATTAGGGTGAGGGTGAGGGTTAGGGTTAGGGTTAGGGTGAGGGTTATGTTGAGGATGAGGGTTCGTGTGAGGTTGAGGGTTAGGGTGTGGGTTAGGGTTCGGTTTAGGGTGAGGTTTAGGTTGGCGGTGAGGGATAGTGTGAGGGTGAGGCTTAGGGTGAGGGTTGTGGTTAGGGTGAGGGAGCGGGTTAGGGTTTGTGTGAGGGTTACATTTAGGGTCAGAGTTAGGTTTAGTATGAGGATAAAGTTAGGGTGAGGGTTAGGGTGAGGGTTAGGGTTAGGGTTAAGTTTAGGTTTAGGGTTAGGGTTAGGTTTAGGGTAAGTATTAGGATTAGGGTGAGGGTTAGGTTTAGGGTTAGCATTAAGGATAGGGTCAGGGTTAGGTTTAGGGTGAGGGTCAGGTTTAGGTTTTTGTTGAGTGTGAGGTTTAGCATGAGGGGTAGGTATAGCGTTAGGGAAATGGTTAGGGTTAGGGTGAGGGTTAGGATGAGTTTGAGGGTTAATGTTAGGGTTAGGGTTAGGTGGAGTGTGAGGGTTAGGGTGAGGGTTAAGGTTAGGGTTAGGGATAGGGTTATGATTAGGGATAGTGTGAGGGTGAGGGTATGAGTCACTGTTAGGTTTAGATTTAGGGTGAGGGTGAGGGTGAGGGTTAGAATTAGGATTAGGGTTAGGGTTAGAGTTAGGTGAGATTGAGGGTGAGGGTTAGGGTTTGGGTTAGTATTAGGGTGAGGCTGAGTGTGAAGGTTAGGGTTAGGGTTATGGTTAGGTTTAGGATGAGGGTGCGGGTGAGGCTTAGGATTAGGGGTGGGGTGAGGTTTAGGTTTAGGGTGAAGTCTACAGTGAGGGTGAGTTTTAGGGTGAGTGTGAGGGTGAGGTTGAGGGTTTAAGTTAGGTAAGGGTTAGGGTTAGGGTTAGGGTGAGGATTAGGGTGAGGGTGACGTTTAGGTTGAGGGTTAGGGTTAGGGTGTGGTTTTGGGTGAGGCTGAGGGTTAGGGTGAGGGTTAGGGTTACGGTGAGGGTTAGGGTTAAGTTTATGTTGAGGCTGAGGGTTAGGTATAGTGTAAGGGTTAGGGTTACGGTGAGGGTTAGGGTTAGGGTTAGGTTTAGGATGAGGTTTAGGGTTAGGTTGAGGATGAGGTTTAGGGATAGGGTTAGTGTTAGTATAAGGGTTAGAGTTAGGGTGAAGGTTAGGGTTAGGGTTAGGATTAGGGTTAGGGTGAGGGTTAGGGTTAGGGTTAGGGTTAGGGTGAGGGTGAGCATTATGGTTAGGTTTAGGATGAGATTTAGGTTTAGTTTGAGAGCTATTGTGAGGGTTAGGGTTATGGTGAGTGTGAGGGTGAGGGTGATTGTTTCAGTGAGGTAAGGGTTAGGGTTAGGGTAAGGGTGAGGATTAGGGTGAGGGTGAGGTTTAGGTTGAGGGTTAGGTTTAGGGTGAGGGTTAGGGTGAGGCTGAGGGTTAGGGTGAGGTTGAGGGTTCGGGTTAAGATTCGGGTTCGGTTGAGGGTGAAGTTTAGCGTCTGAGTTAGGGTTAGCTTTAAGCTGAGGTTTAGGTTGATGTTGAGTGTTAGTGTGAGGGTTTGGATTAGGGTTAGGTTGAGGGTTAGGTTTAGGGTGAGGTTTAGGGTGTGGGATAGGGTTAGTGTTAGTTAGAGGGTTAGGGTTAGGGTGAGGGTTAGGGTTAGTTTGAGGGTTAGGCTGAAGGTGAGTATGAGGTTGAGGGTTAGGTGAGGGTGATGGTGAAGGTGAGGGTTAGGGTTAGGATTCGGGTTAGGGTTAGGGTGAGGGTTAGGTTTAGGGTTAGGGTTAGGGTGAGGGAGAGGGTGAGGGTTAGGGTTAGGTTTAGGATTAGGCTTAGATTTAGGGTAAGGGTTAAGGATTGGGTGAGGGTTAGGTGTAGGGTTAGGGTGAGGGTTAGTTTTAGGTTTAGGGTTAGGGTGAGAGTGATGCTGAGGGATAGAGTTAGGTTTAGTGTGAGGAGAAGGTTTAGGGTGAGGATTAGGGTGAGGGTAAGGGTTAGGGTTAGCATAAGGTTTAGGGTGAGGGTTAGGGAAAGGGTGAGGGTTAAGGTAATGGTTAGGGTTAGGTTTAGTATTAGGTTTAGGGATAGGGTTAGGTTGAGGTTTAGGCTTAGGATTAGCGTTCGGGTGAGGTTCAGGGTTAGGGTTAGGGTAAGGGTTAGGGTTAGTGTGAGGGTTAGGGTTAGGTTGATGTTTAGGGAGACGGTGAGGGTTAGGGTGAAGGTTAGGCTGAACGTGAGGGTGAGGGTGAGTGGGAGGGTGACGGTGAGGGTTAGGGTTAGGGTAAGGTTTAGGGTGAGAGTAAGAGTTAGGGTTAGGATTAGGGTTAGGGTAAGGTTTAGTCTGAGGGTCAGAGTGAGGGTGAGGTTGAGGGTGAGGTTTTCGTTTAGGTTAGGGTTAGAGTGAGGATTACGGTGAGGGTGAGGTTTAGGGTTAGGTTGAGTGTTAGGGTTAGGGTTAGGGTGAGGGTGAGGGTTAGGGTGAGAGGTAGGGTCAGGATTAGGATGAGAGTTAGGCTTAGTGTGAGGGTTACGGTTAGGGTTATGGTTAGTGTGACCATAAGTGTTAGGGTGAGGTTTAGTTTGAGACTGAGGTTTAGGGTTAGCGTTAGGATTAATGTGAAGGTTAGGGTGGGGGTTAGGTTGAGGGTTAGGGTTCGGGTTGGGGTTGGGTGAGGGTTAGGTTGAGGGTAAGGGTTAGGGTGAGTTTAAGATTGAGCTTAAGGGATAGGGTTATGGTGAGGATAAGGGTGAGGGTTAGGGTGAGAGTGAGGGTGAGGATAAGAGTAAGGTTTAGGTTCAGGATTAGGGTGAGGGTGAGGGTTAGGGTTAGCATTAGGGTTAGGGTTAGGGTTAGGTTGCGTGTTAGGGTTAGGGTTAGAGTTGGGGTGAGGGTCAGGGTTAGGGTTAGGATTAGGTTTAGTGTTAGGGTAAGGGTTAGGGTTAGGGTGGGGTAGGAGTTAAAGTGAGGGTGAGGTTGAGGGTGAAAGTTAGGATTAGGGTTAGGGATAGGATCAGAGTGAGGGTGAGGGTTAGGGTGTTTTTGAGGGTTAGGGATAGGGTTAGCGTTAGTGTAGGGTGAAGGGTAGGCTAGGGTTAGGGTTAGGATGAGGGTTAGGGTAAGGGATAGGGTTAGGTTTAGGCTGTATGTTAGGATTAGGGTGAGGGTTAGGGTAAGGGTAAGGTTTAGGGTTAGGGTGAGGTTAAGGATGAGGGTGAGGGTGAGTGTTAGGGTTAGGGTTAGGGTGAGGGTTAGGTTGAGGCTTAGGTTCATGGTTAGGGTTAGTGTGATGGTTAGGGTCAGGGTTATGGTTCGCTTTATGGCAATGGTTAGGGTGACGGTGAGGGTTAGGGTAAGGGTAAGGTTTAGGGTTAGGGTGAGGTTAAGGATTAGGGTGAGTGTGAGTGTTAGGTTTAGGGTTAGGTTTAGGGCGATGGTTAGGATAAGGGTTAGGGTGAGGGTTAGGGTTAGGGTGAGGGTTAAGGTGAGGGGTAGCGTTAAGTTTAGGGAGAAAGATAGGGTTTGTCTGAGGTTTAGGGTTAGGGTTAAGTTTAGTTTGAGGATAAAAGTTAGGGTGAGGGTTAGGGTTAGGGTGAGGGTTAGGGTTAGGGTGATGTTTAGGGTGAGGGTGAGTGTGAGAGTGAGGGTTCGGGTGATGGTGTGGGATAGGGTGTTGGTGAGGGTTAGTGTGAGAGTGAGGGTTTGGGTGAGGTTTCGGGTTAGGGTGTTGGTGAGGTTTTGGGTTAGGGTGAGGTTTAGGGTTAGGGTGAGGTTTAGTGTGAGGGTGAGGGTTAGGGATAGGGTGAGGGTTAGGATTAGGGTTAAGGTGAGGGTGAGTTTTAGGTTTAGCATTAGGTTTAGGGTTAGGGTTAGGGTGAGGGTGAGGGTGAGGGTTAGGGTTAGGATTACGTCTAGGGTTAGGTTGAGGCTGAGGGTGAGGATGAGTTTGAGGGTGAGTTTTAGGTTTAGGGTTAGGTTTAGGGTGATGGCTAGCGTGAGGGTGAGGGTTAGGGTGAAGATTAGGGTGAGGTTGAGGTTTTCGGTTAGGAAAGTGTTAGGGTAAGGTTTAGGGTGAGGATTAGGCTGAGGGTGAGGTTGAAGGTGAGGGTTAGGGTTAGGGTTAGGCTGAGGGTTAGGGTTAGGGTGATGTTTAGGGTGAGGTTGAGGGTGAGGGTGAGGGTTAGGGTATAGGTTAGGGTTAGGGTGAGAGTGTGAAAAAGGGTTAGGTTTAGTTTCAGGGTGAGGGTTAGGATTAGGGTTAGGGTTATGGTGAGAGTTTGGGTTAGTGTGAGGGTTAGGGTTAGTTTGAGGAAAAGCGTTAGGGTGAGGATTAGGATGAGAGTAAGAGATAGGGTTAGGTTTAGCATTAGGGTTAGGGTGAGGTTTAGGGTTAGGGTTCTGTTTAGTTTTTGGTTGAGGGTGAGGGTTAGAGTTAGGGTTAGGGTGAGGGTTATGTTTGGGGTGAGTGCTAGGGTTACAGTTAGGTGAGGGTGAGGGTTCATGTGAGGGTTAGGGTGTTGGTGACGATTAGTGTTAGGGTGAGGTTAAAGGTGACGGTGAGGCTTAGGGTGAGGGTTATGGTTAGAGTTAGTGTGAGTATTAGGTTTAGGGTTATGGTTAAGGTTATGGTGAGGGTTAGGGTTAGAGTTAGGGTTATGGTGCGGGTGAGGGTTAGGGTTAGGGTTAGGGTGAGGCTGAGGGTTAGGTTTAGGGTTTGGATGAGGTTTAGGGTTAGGGTGAGAGTTAGGGATAGTGTTAGGTTTAGGGTTAAGGTTCGGGTTGGAGTTAGGGTGAGTATGAGGGCGAGGGTTAGGGTTGGGATTAGGGTTAGGGTTAGTGTTAGGCAGAGGGTGAGGGTGAGGGTGAGGGTTAGGTTTAGGGTTAGGGTTAGGGTGAGGGGTAGGGTTAGGGTTAGGGAGAGGTTTAGGGTTAGGGTTAGGGTTTTGGGTTAATTTGAGGGTTAGGGTGAAGGTGAGTTTGAGTTTGAGCGTTAGGGTGAGTGTGATGGTGACGGTGAGCGTTAGGGTTAGGATTCTGGTTAGGATTAGGGTGAGCGTGAGGTTTGGGGTTAGGGTTAGGTTGAGGGTGAGGGTGAGGATTAGGGTTAGGGTTAGGATTAGGGTTAGGTTTAGGGTAAGGGTTAGTGTTAGGGTGAGGGTTAGGTTTAGCTTTAGGGTGAGGGTTAGGGTTTGGGTTAGGTTTAGGGTGAGGTTTAGGGTTAGGATTAGTGTGAGGGTGAGGTGTAGGTTGAGGGGTATGGTTAGGGATAGGGTAAGGGTTAGGGTTAGGACGATGGTTAGGGTGAGGGGGGAGGTAGAGGGGGAGGGTTAGGTTTAAGGTTAAAGTAATCATGAAGGTGAGGTTTAGGATTAGGGTTAGGAATAGGGTTAGGATGAGGGTGAGGTTGACGTTGAGGGTGAGTGTTAGGGTTAGGGCTAGGTTTAGGTTGAGGGTTAGGTTTAGGGTGAGGGTTAGGGTTAGGGTTAGGGTTAGGGTTTGGATGAGCGTTAAGCTGAGGCTTAGGGTGAGGGTTAGGGTTTGGTTAAGGTGAATGTTAGTTTTAGGTTTAGGTTTAGGATAAGGTTTAGCCTGAGGTTTAGGTTTAGGGTTTGTGTGAGGGTTATGTTTAGCGTCAGGGTTAGTGTGTGCGATAGGGTGAGGGTGGGGTTAGGTGGAGCGTTTAGTTGAGGTAAGGGTTAAGGTTAGGTTAGGGTGAGGATTAGGGTGAGGTTGAGGGTTTAGGTGAGGGTTAGGTTTAGGGTGTGCGTTAGGGTTATGATTAGGATAAGAGTTAGTGTTAGGGTTATGTTTAGGGTGAGTGTCAGGGTGAAGGTTCGGGTGAGGCAGAGGTTTAGGGTTAGGTTTAGAGTGAGGGTGAGGATTAGGGTTTAGGTTAGGGTTAGAGTTAGGGTGAGCGTGAGTGTTAGGGTGAGGCGTAGGGTTTGGTTTAGGGTGAGGGTGAGGGTTAGGTTTAGTGTGAGGGTTAGGGTTGGGGTTATGGTTAGTGTTAGGGTGATGGTTAGGGTTAGGGTTAGGGTTAGGAAGAGCGTTAGGCTAAGGGTTACTGTTAGGGTTAGGTTTAGGGTTATGGTTAGGTTGAGGGTGAGGGTTGAGTTTAGGTAAGGGTTAGGGTAAGATTAGGGTGAGGATTAGGGTGAGGTTGAGGGTTAAGTTGAGGGTTAGGTTTAGGGTGAGTGTTAGGGTTAGGATTAGGATGAGGGTTATTGTTAGGGTGATGTTTAGGTTGAGGGTGAGGTTGAAGGTTCGGAAGAGGGGGAGGGTTAGGTTTAGGGTTAGTGTGAGGGTTATGGTTATGGTTAGGGCTAGGGTTAGTGTGATGGTGAGGGTTAGGGTGAGTGTGAGGTTGAGGGTGAGGGTTAGGGTTAGGGTGAGGGTGAGAGTGAGCCATAGGGTGAGAGTGAGGGTTTGGTTGAAGGTAAGGGTTTGGTTGAGGCTGAGGGGGAGGGAGAGGGTTATGGTTAGGGTTCGGGTAAGAGTTATTGTGAGGGTGTGGGTGAGGGTTAGGTTTAGGATTAGGGTTACGGTTAGGGTTAGGCTGAGTGTGAGTGTGATTGTGAGGGTGAGGTTTAGGGTTAGGGTGAGGTTAGGGTGAGCGCTAGGGTGAGTGTGAGGGTTAGAATTAGGGTTAGGGATAGGGTGAGTATTAGGTTTAGGGTTAGGGTTAGGGTTATGGTGAGTCTTAGGCTGAGGGGTAGGGTTAGGGATAGGTTGAGGGTTAGGTTTAGTGTGAGGGTTAGGGTTTGGGGTAGGGTTAGGTTTTGCGGTAGGGTTAGGGTGAGGGCTAGGGTGAGTGTGAGAGTTAGGGTTAGGTTTAGGGATAGGGTGAGGATTAGGGTTATGTTTAGGGTTAGGGTGTTGTTTAGGCTGATGTGTAGGGTTACAGTTAGCTTGAGGTTTAGGTTTAGTGGGAGTTTTAGGCTTAAGTTTATGGTTAGGGTGAGGGTGAGTGTTTGGATGAGGGTTCGGTTTAAGATGTGGGTGAGGGTTAGTGTTACTGTGAGGACTATGTTTAGTGTTAGGGTTACTGTTAGGGTTAGGGTGAGGGTGAGGGTAAGGGTTAGGGTTAGTGTTATGGTTAGGGTGAGGGTTCAGGTTAGTGTGAGGGTTAGGGTTAAGATTAGGTGAAGGTGAGGGTAAGGGTTAGGGTGAGGGTTGGGGTGAGGGTGAGGGTCAGGACTAGAGTTAGGGTTAGGGTGAGGTTGAGGATTAGTGTTAGGGTGAGGGTTAGGGTTATTGTTGGGGTTAGGTTGTGGTTGAGGGTGAGGGTTAGGGTTAGGGTAGGGTTAGGTTTAGGCTGAGGGTGAGGGTGAGGTCGATGGTTAGTGTTAGGGTTAGGGTGAGGGTTAAGGCTAGGGTGAGGGTGATGGTTAGTGTGAGGGTGAGGGTGAGGGTTTCATTTATATCAGGTTTAGGGTGAGGAGTAGGGTGAGGGTGAGGGTTTCGTTTACATCAGCGTCAGGGTTAAGCTGAGGTTAGGGTTAGGGTGAGGGTTAGGGTTAGGGTTAGGCTGTGGGTTAAGTTTAGGGTGATGATTAGGGTGAGGGTGAGGGTTAGGGTGAGAGTTAGGGTGAGGTTTAGGGTTAGTGGTAGGATTAGGGTTAGGGCGAGGGTGAAGTTTAAGGTTAGAGTTAGGGTTATGGGGAGCGTTAAAATGAGGGTGAGGGTTAGCGTTAGTGTTAGGGTTAAGGTTAAGATGAGGGTTAGTTTGAGTTTTAGGGTTAGGGTTAGGATTAGGGTTAGGATGAGCTTTAGACTAAGGGTTAGGGTTAGGGTTAGTGTGAGGGTTAGGGTTAGTTAGGGTTACGGTTGGGTTTGGTTAGGGTGAAGGTTAGTTTTAGGTTTAGGGTTAGGATAAGGTTTAGGCAGAGGATTAGGGTTAGGGTTAGTGTTAGGGTTAGGTTTAGGGTTAGGGTTAGGGTGTGGACTATGGTGAGGGAGAGGGTTAAGGTGAGGTTGATGGTGAGGGTTAGGGTTCGAGTGAGGGTTAGTGTGAGGGTGAGGGGGAAGGGGAGAGTTTGGTTTAAGGTTAGAGTTAGGTTGAGGGTGAGGGTTAGGATTAGGGTTAGCAGTAGGTTTAGGCTGAGTGTGAGGGTGAGGTTGAGGGTGAGGTTTAGGGTTAGGATGAGGTTTAGGGTTAGGGTTAGGTTTAGGGTGAGGCTTAGGTTAGTGTATTGTTCATTCTCCGTGTGTTACAAGACATTCTTTCGTGGCTTTTATTGTTAAATTCTAATTTTATTCCCTTGTGGTCTGAGAGAATGCAAAGTATAAGTTCAATATTTTTGAATTTGGAAAAGTTCGCTTTGTGGCCTAAAATGTGGTCTATTTTGGAAAATGTTCCATGTGCTGCTGAGAAAAACATGTATTCTGATGCTATTGAGTGAAATATTGGGTAGATGTCTGTTAAATCTAGTTGATCTATGCAGTTGTTTAGATCTGTGGTTTCTCTGCGGAGGGTTAGAGTTAGTGTTAGGATGAGCGTTCGGCTGAGGTTTAGGGTTAGGGTTAGTGTGATGATTAGGGTTAGAGTTAGGGTTAGGGTTTGGTTAGGGTGAAGGTTAGTTTCAGGTTTAGGGTAGGATAAGGTTTAGGCTGAGGGTTAGGGTTAGGGTTAGTGTGAGGGTTATGTTTAGGGTTAGGGATCGAGTGTGGGATAGTGTGAGGGTGAGGGTTAGGGTGAGGGTGAGGGTGAGGGTTTAGTTTATGTAACATTAACCAATGTTAGGTTAGGGTGAGGATTAGGGTGAGGTTGAGGGTTAAGGTGAGGGTTAGGGTGAGGGTGAGAATAAGGGTAAGGGTGATGGTAAGGGTGAGAGTGAGGGTTAGGATTAGAGTTAGGGTTAGGATGAGGGTGAGGGTGAGGATGAGGGTTAGTGTTAGGGTGAGGGTTAGAGTTGGGCTGAGGGTTAGGGTTAGGGTTAGGCTGAGGGTGAGGGTGAAGGTTAGGGTTAGGTTTATGCTGAGGGTGAGAGTGACGTTGAGGGTTATGGTTATGATAAGGGTGATGAAGAGGGTTAGGGTGAGGGTAGGGTTAGTGTGAGTGTGAGGGTGAGTGTTTCATTTACGTCAGGGTTAGGGTTAAGTTGAGATGAGGGTTAGGTTGAGGGTTAGGGTTAGGGTTAGGGTGAGGTTTAGGGTTAGGGTAATGTTTAGGTTGACAGTGAGTTTTAGGGTGAGGGTGAGCGTTAGGGTAAGGGTGAGGTTGAGGGTTAGGAATGGGAATAGGGTTAGTGTTAGGGTTACGCTGAAGGTGAGGGTGAGGGTGAGGTTTTGGGTTAGGGTTAGGGTTAGGATGAGGGTTACGGTTACTGTGAGGTTTATGTTTGTAGTTAGGGTGAGGAGAAGTGTTAGAGTGAGGTTTAGGGTGAGGGTTAGGATTAGGGTTAGGATTAGGGTGAAGGCTAGGGTGAGGGTGAGGGTTAGTGTGAGTGTTAGGGTGAGGGTTTCCTTCAGCCAAGGTTTAGTGTTATGTTTAGGATTAGGGTGAGAGTGAGGGTACGTTTGAGGCTTAGGGTTAGGATGAGGGTTAGCGTAAGGGTTAGGGTGAGGTTTAGGGTTTGGATGATGTTTAGGGTTCAGGAGAGAGTAAGGGTTTGAGTGATGGTGATAGTTAGGGTGTGGGTGAGGATTAGTGTTAGGTTGAGTGTTAGCGTTAGGTTTAGGGTTAGTGTGAGGGTGAGGGTTATGGCTAGGTTTATGGTTAGGATGTCTGTTAGGTATAGGTTTAGGGTTAGTGTGAGGGTTAGAGTGAAGGGTAGTGTTAGTGTGAGGGTTAAGGTGAGGGTTAGGGTTAGGGTGAGGGTGTGTGTGAGGGTTAGGGTTAGGTGTAGGGTTAGGGGAGTTTAAGGGTGATACTTAGGTTTACCAATAGGTTAGGGTTTGGGTTAGGGTGAGTGTTAGGGTGTGAGTGAGGGTTCCGGTGAGGGTCAGGGTTAGGGTGTGGGTGAGGGTTAGGTTTAGGGTGAGGATTAGGTTTAGAATTAGGTTTATGGTGAGCGTAAGGTTTAGGGTGAGGTTTAGGGTTAGGATTAGCATTAGGGTTAAGGTGAGAGTTAGGGTGAGGGTTTGGGTTAGGGTGAGGGTTAAGGTTGGAGTTAGGGTCATGTTTAGGGTTAGGGTGTCGGTTAGGAATAAGTTTGTGGTTAATGTGAGGGTTATGTTTACATTTAGGGTTCGAGTTAGGGTGAGTGTGAGGGTACGTGTTAGGGTTATGATTAGGGTTAGCGCTAGTGTTAGGCTGAGGGTTAGGTTTAGGGTTAGGATGAGGGTTAGGGTGAGGATTATGGTTAATTTTAGTGTTAGGGTTTGGGTTAGGATGAGGGTAAAGTTTAGGGTGAGGGATAGGGTGAGGCTGAAGGTTAGGGTTAGGGTGAGGTTTTGGTTGAGGGTTGGGATTAGGCATAAGGTTAGGGTAAGGCTGAGGGGGAAGGGGAGTTTGAGGGTGAGGGTTGGGGTTTAGGTTAGTGATAGGGTGAGGATTTGGGTTATGGTTAGATTTAGGGTGAGGGTTATGCTGAGGGTAGTGTTAGGGTTAGGTTGAGGGTTAGCTTTAGTGTGAGTTTTAGGGTTAGGGTTAGGGTGAGGGTTAGATTTAGTGTGTTGGTTAGGTTTAGGGTTAGGGTGAGGGTAAGGGTTAGGGTGAGGGTTAGGGTGAGGGTGAGGTTTAGGGTTAGCATTAGGTTTAAGGTTAGGGTTAGGATGAGTGTTAGGGTTAGGGAGAGGGTGAGGGTGAGGGTTAGGGTTAGAGTTACAGTTAGGGTGAGGGTGAGCGTGAGTGTTAGGGTTAGGGTTAGTGTTATTTTTAGGGATAGGGTTAGGTTTAGTTTTAGGTTGAGAGTAAGGGTGAGGTTTAGCATGAGGGTTAGGGTTAGGCTTACGGTTATGGTGAGGGTGAGGGTGAGAGTTAGGATTAGGTTTAGGGTTAGGGTTAGGGTTAGGATGAGGTTTAGGCTGAGGGTTAGAGTTACGGTTAGTGTGAGGGGTAGGGTTAGGGTTACGGTTAGGGTGAGGGCAAGGGTTAGGGTGAGGGTTAGGGTGAGTTTGACGGTTAGGGTTAGGGTGAGGGTTAGGGTGAGTTTTAGGGTTAATGTTAGGTTTCGGGTTAGGGTGAGTGTAATGGTTATAGTGAGAGTTATTGTGAGGGTGAGGGTTTGGTTTAGGGTGAGGGTTAGTGTGAGGGTTTGAGTTAGGGTTAGCATTAGGGTTAGGTTGAGGGTGAGGTTTAGGGTGAGGTTTAGGGTTAGGGTTAGTTATAGGGTGAGCATTAGGCTTAGTGTGAGGGTGAGGGTCTGGGTTAAGGTTAGGGTTAGATTTAGGGTGAGGGTGAGGGTGAGGGTTAGAATTAGGATTAGGGTTAAGGTTAGAGTTAGCTGAGATTGAGGGTGAGGGTTAGGGATTGGGTGAGGGTGATCATGAGGGTTAGGGTTAGGGTTAGGATTAGGGTTATGGTTATGGTTAGGGTTAGGGTGAGGGTGAGTGTTAGGGTGAGTGTCAGTGTGAGGTTGAGGTTTTCGGTTAGGTAATGGTTAGGGTTAGGTTTAGGGTGAGGATTAAGATCAGGGTGAGGTTAAGGTTGAGGGTTAGGGTTAGGGTGAGGGTTAGGGTGAGGCTGAGGGTTAGGGTTCGGCTGAGGGTTAGGGTGAGGGTTAGTGTTACGGTGAGGGTTAGGGTTAGGGTTAGGTTGAGCGTGAGGGTTACGTAAAGGGTAAGGGTTAGGGTTACGGTGAGGGTTAAGGTTAGGGTTAGGGTTAGGGTGAGGGTGAGGGTTAGGTTTAGGGTTTGGGTTAGGTTTAGGTTTAGGGTTAGGGTTAGTGTAAGGGTTAGCGTTAGGGTGAAGGTTAGGATTACCATTAGGGTGAGGTTTAGGGTGAGGGTTAGAGTTAGGGTTAGGGTGAGGGTGAGGTTTAGGTTTAGGGTGAGTTTTAAGTTTAGGGTGAGGGCTACAGTGAGGGTGAGGGTTAGGGTGAGTGTGAGGGTGAGGGTGAGGGTTTTGGTTAGGTAAGGTTTAGGGTTAAGGTTTGGGTGAGGATTTGGGTGCGGGCGAGGTTTAGGTTGAGGTTAGGGTTAGGGTGAGAGTTAGGGTGAGGCTGAGGGTTAGGGTGAGGTTGAGGGTGAGGGTGAGGGATCGGGTGACGGGGAAGGTTAGATTGTGGATTAGGTTTCGGTTTAGGGTGAGGGTTAGAGTGAGGTTCAGGATTAGGGTGAGGGTGAGGGTTAGCATTAGGGTTAGGGTGAGGGTTAGGTTTAGGGTGAGGTTTAGGGTGTGGGGTAGCGTTAGGGTTAGGGAGAGTTTTAGGGTTAGGGTGAGAGTTAGGGTTAGTTTGAGTGTTAGGTTAAAGGTGAGTTTGAAGTTGAGGTGAGGGTGAGGGTGAAGGTTACGGTGAGTTTAGAGTTAGGATTCGGGTTAGGTTTAGGGTAAGGTTTAGGGTTAGGGTTTGGGTTAGGGTGAGGGTAGGGTGAGGGTGAGGGTTAGGGTTAGGGTTAAGTTTATGATTAGGGTTAGATTTAGGGTAAGGGTTAGGGTTCGGGTGAGGGTTAGGTTTAGGGTTAGGGTGAGGGTTAGGGTTTGGGTTAAGTTTAGGGTCAGGGTTAGGATAAGGGTTAGGGTGAGGGTGAGGGTTAGGGTGAGGGTAGGGTTAGGGATAGGTTAGGGGTTAGGGTAAGGGTGAGGGTGAGTTTTAGGTTTAGGGTTAGGGTGAGGGTGATGCTGAGGGATAGGGTTAGGGTTAGTTTGAGGATTAGGATTAGGGTGAGGATTAGATTGAAGGTGAGGGTTAGGGTTAGCATAAAGTTTAGGATGAAGGATAGGGTTAGGGTTAAGGTTAGGGTAAGGGTTAGGGTTAGGGTAAGGATTAGGGTTAGGCTTAGTGTTCGGGTTAGTTTTAGGGTTAGGGTGAGGGTTAGGCTTAGGGTTAGGGTTAGGGTGAGGCTTAGGTTTAGGGTGATGTTTAGGGTGACAGTGATGGTTAGGGTGAGGGTGAGGGTGAGTGTGAGGGTTAGGGTGATGGTGAGGGTGAGTGGGAGCTTGACAGTGAGGGTTAGGGCTAGAGTTAGGTTTAGGGAGAGGGTAAGAGTTAGGGTTAGGATTGGGGTTAGTGTAAGGGTTAGGCTGAGGCTGATGGTGAGTGTGTGGTTGAGGGTGAGGGTTTCTGTTAGGTAAGTTTAGGCTTAGGTTTAGGGTGAGGGTTAAGGTGAGAGGTTGGTTTAGGGTTAGGATGAGGGTTTGGCTTAGTGTGAGGGTTACAGTTACGGTTAGGGTTAGTGTGAGGATAAGGGTTAGAGAGAGGGTTAGGTTGAGACTGAGGGTTTGGGTTAGCGTAAGGGTTAGGGTGAAGGTTGTGGTGGGGGTTAGGGTGAGGGTTAGGGTTCGGGTCAGGGTAGGGTGAGGGTTCGGATTATTGTTAGGTTCAGGTTGCGGGTGAGGGTGAGGTTGAGGGTGAGAGTTATGGTTAGGGTAGTGTTAGGTTTAGTCTGAGTTTGAGGGTGTGGGTGAGGTTGATGGTTAGTGTTAGGGTGAGGGTGAGGGCTAGGGTGAGGGTGATGGTTAGTGTGAGGGTGAGGGTGAGGGTTTCATTTATGTCTGGGTTAGGGTGAGGATTAGGGTGAGGTTGAGGGTGTGGGTTTCGTTTACATCAGGGTTAGGGTTAAGCTGAGGTTAGGGTTCGGGTGAGGGTTAGGGTTAGGGTTAGGCTGTGGGTTAAGGTTAGGGTGATGTTTAGGGTGAGGGTGAGGGTTAGGGTGAGAGTTAGGGTGAGGTTTAGGGTTAGAGTTAGGGTTATGGGGAGGGTTAAATTGAGGGTCAGTGTTATGGTTAGTGTTCGGGTTAGGGTTAGGATGAGGGTTAGGTTGAGTTTTAGGGTTAGGGTTAGGGTTAGGGTTAGGATGAGCTTTAGGCTGAGGGTTAGGGTTAGGGTTAGTGTGAGGGGTAGGGTTAGGTTAGGGTTAGGGTTAGGGTTTGGTTAGGGTGAAGGTTAGTTTTAGGTTTAGGGTTAGGATAAGGTTTAGGCAGAGGGATAGGGTTAGGGTTAGTGTGAGGGTTAGGTTTACGGTTAGGGTTAGGGTGTGGACTATGGTGAGGGAGAGAGTTAGGGTGTGGGTTAGGGTAGGGTTAGGTTTAGGGTCAGGGGTAGGTTGAGGGTTAGGATTAGGGTAAGGACTAGGGTTAGGATGAGGGTGAGGGTGAGGTTGATGGTGAGGTTAGGGTTAGAGTGAGGGTTAGTGTGAGGGTGAGGGGGAAGGGGAGAGTTTGGTTTAGGGTTAGAGTTAGGTTGAGGGTGAGGGTTAGGATTATGGTTAGCAGTAGGTTTAGGCTGAGTGTGAGGGTGAGGTTGAGTGTGAGGTTTAGGGTTAGGATGAGGTTTAGGGTTAGGGTTAGCTTTAGGGTGAGTCTTAGTGTTAGATTAAGAGTTAGGATGAGCGTTAGGCTGAGGGTTAGGGTTAGGGTTAGTGTGAGGATTAGGGTTAGGGTTAGGGTTTGGTTAGGGTGAAGGTTAATTTTAGGTTTAGGGTTAGGATAAGGTTTAGGCTTAGGTTTAGGGTTAGGGTTAGTGTGAGGGTTGGCTTTAGGGTTAGGGTTAGAGTGTGGGCTACGGTGAGGGTTATGGATAGGTTGAGGGTGAGGGTGAGGGTTTAGTTTATGTAAGGGTTAATGTTAGGTTAGGGTGAGGATTAGGGTGAGGTTGAGGGTTAAGGTGAGGGTTAGGGTTAGGGTTAGGGTGAGGGTAAGGGTGAGGGTGAGGGTTAGGATTAGAGTTAGGGTTAGGATGAGGGTGAGGGTGAGGATGAGGGTTAGTGTTAGGGTGAGGGTTAGAATTCGGCTGAGGGTTAGCATTAGAGTTAGGGTTGGGGTTAGGGTGAGGGTGAGGGTGAGGGTGAGGGTTAGGGTTAGGTTTAGGTTTACGCTGAGGGTGAGGGTGAGGGTGACTTTGAGTGTTAGGGTTATATTAAGGGTGATGGGGAGGGTTAGGGTGAGGGTAGGGTTAGTGGGAGGGTGAGGGTGAGTGTTTCATTTACGTCACAGTTAGGGTTAATCTGAAATGAGGGTTAGGGTGAGGGTCATGGTTAGGGTTAGGGTGAGGGTTAGGGTTAGGGTGATGTTCAGGTTGAGGGTGAGTTTTAGGGTGAGGGTGAGCATTAGGGTAAGGGTGAGGGTGAGAGTTAGGAATGGGAATAGGGTTAGTGTTAGGGTTATGCTGAAGGTGAGGGTGAGGGTGAGGGTGAGGTTGCGGGTTTGGGTTAGGGTTAGGGTGAGGGTTACGGTTACTGTGTGGGTTATGGTTATGGTTAGGGTTAGGGTTAAGGTGAGGGGACGTGTTAGAGTGAGGTTTAGAGTGAGGGTGAGGATTAGGGTTATGGTTAGGATTACGGTGAGAGCTAGGGTGAGGGTGAGGGCTAGTGTGAGGGTTAGGGTGAGGGTTTCCTTTAGCCAAGGTTTAGTGTTATGTTTAGGATTAGGGTGAGAGTGAGGGTTCGGTTGAGGCTTAAGGTTAGGATGAGGGTTAGGGCAAGGGTTAGGGTGAGGTTTAGGGTTTGGATGATCTTTAGGGTTTGGGCAAGGGTAAGGGTTCCAGTGAGTGTGAGAGTTAGGGTGTGGGTGAGGATTAGTGTTAGGTTGAGTGTTCGCCTTAGGTTTAGGGTTAGTGTGAGGGTTCGGCTTAGGGCTAGGGTTATGGTTACGTTGACTGTTAGGATTAGGGTTAGGGTTAGTGTGAGGGTTAGAGTGAAGGGTAGGGTTAGGGTTAGGGTGAGGGTGTGTGTGAGTGTTAGGGTTAGGTGTAGGGTTAGGGTGAGTTTAAGGGTGATGCTTTGGTTTACCAATAGGGTTAGGGTTAAGTTTAGGGTGAGTGTTAGGGTGTGAGTGAGGGTTCCGGTGAGGGTCAGGGTTAGGGTGTGGGTGAGGGTTAGTTTTAGGGTGAGGATTAGGTTTAGAGTTAGGTTTACGGTGAGGGAATGGTTTAGGGTGAGGTTTAGTGTGAGGGTTAGGGTTAGGGTTAGCTTTAGGTTCAAGGTGAGGGTTAGGGTGAGGGTTAGGGTTAGGGTGAGGGTGAAGGTTAGGGTTAGGGTGATGTTTAGGGTTAGGGTGTGGGTTAGGGTTAGGTTTGTGGTTAATGTGAGGGTTAGGTTTATATTTAGGGTTCGAGTTAGGGTGAGTTTGAGGGTGAGTGTTAGGATTAGGATTAGGGTTAGGGTTAGTGTTAATCTGAGGATTAGATTTAGGGTTAGGATTAGGGTTAGGGTGAGGATTATGGTTAGGTTTGGGGTTAGGGTTTGGGTTAGGTTGAGGGTAAAGGTTAGGGGGAGGGATAGGGTGAGGCTGAAGGTTAGCGTTCGGGTGAGGGTTAGGTTGGGGGTTGGGATTAGGCTTATGGTTAGGGTAAGTCTGAGGGGGAAGGGGAGGTTGAGGGTGAGGGTTAGGCTGAGTGGTAGGGTTAGGTTTAGGTTGAGGGTTAGGTTTAGTGTGAGGTTTAGTGTTAGGGTGAGGTTTAGGTTTAGTGTGTTGGTTAGGGTTAGGGTTAGGGTAAGGGTAAGGGTTAGGGTGATGTTTAGGGTGAGGGTGAGGTTTAGGGTTAGCATTAGGTTTAAGTTTAGGTTTAGGCTGAGGGTTAGGGTTAGGGAGAGGGTGAGGGTGAAGGTTAGGTTTAGGATGAGGGTTAGGGTTAGTGTGAGGGTGAGCGTTTGGTTTAGGGTGAGGGTTAGGGTTAGGGTAAGGGTTATGGTGAGGGTTAGGGTTAGGGTTTGATTGAGGGTCAGGGTGAGGGATAGGGTTAGTTTGAGGGTTAGCGTTACGGTGAGGTTTTCGGTTAGGGTTAGGGTGAGAGTTAGGGTTAGGGTGATGTTTATTGTTAGTGTGAGTGTTAGGGTGAGGGTGAGTGTTTGGGTGAGGGTGATGGTTCAGGTGAGGGTGAGGATTAGGGTGTGTTTGAGGATTAGAGTTAGGATGAGATTCAGGGTGAGGTGTAGGGATAGTGTTAGGGTGATGGTTAGGGTTAGTGTGAAGGTTAGGGTTAGAGTTAGGGTTAGGGTTAGTGTGAGGATAAGAGTTAGGGTGTGTGTTAGTGTGAGGGTGAGTGTTAGGTTTAGCATTAGGGTTATGATGAGGGTGAGGATGAGATTTAGGGTTAGGGTGAGGGTTAGGATTAGTGTTAGTGTGAGGGTTAGGGTTAGGGTAATGTTTAGGTTGAGGTTGAGGGTTAGTTTGAGGGTGAGGGTGAGGGTTAGGGTGAGGTGCAGGTGCGGGTGAGGTTGAGGGTGAGGGTGAGGGTTAGAATGAGGGTGAGGGTGAGGGTCAGTGTTAAGATTAGGTTAGGGTGGGTTTTAGGGTTAGGGTTAGGTTTAGGGTTATTGTTATGTTTAGGGTTAGGGTTAGGTGAGGTTGAGTGTGAGGGTTAGCGTTAGGGTTAGGGTTAGGGTTAGTGTGAGGGTGGGGTTGAGGGTTAGGTTTAGCATTAGGGTTAGGGTTAGGGTAAGGCTGAGGTGGAAGGGGAGGTTGAGGTTGAGGTTTAGGGTTAGAGTTAGGGTTATGGTGAGCGATAGGGTTAGTATAAGAGTTAGGCTGAGGGTAAGGTTTAGGGTTAGTGTGAGTGTTAGGTTTAGGGTTAGGGTTTGGTTTAGGTTGGGAGTAAAGGTTAGGGTGAGGGTTAGGGTGAGGGTGAGTTTTAGGGTTATGGTGAGGTTTCAGGTGAGGGTTAGGGTTAGGGTAATTGTTAGTGTTAGCGTGAGGGTTAGGGCGAAGGTTATGGTTAGGTTTAGGGTTAGGGTGAGGGCTAGGGTGAGGGTATTTTTGGTTAGGAAAGGTTTAGGGTTAGGTTTAGGGTGAGGATTAGGGTGAGGGTGAGTTTTAAGGTGAGGGTTACAGTTATGGTGAGGGTTAGCGTTAGGGTTACGGTGAGGGTTAGGGTTATGGTGATGTTTAGGGTGAGGTTGAAAGTGAGAGTGAGGGTTCGGGTGAGGGTCAGGGTTAGGGTGAGGGTTAGGGTTAGGGTTAGGGTTACAGTGAGGGTGAGGGTAAGGGTTAGTATGACAGTTAGGTTGAGGGTGAGGGTTACGGTTAGGTTTAGGGTTATGGTGAGTGTTAGGGTTAGGGTTAGGGAGAAGTTTAGGGTTAGGGTTAGGGTTTGGGTTAGGTTGAGGGTTAGTGTGAGTGGAAGTTGTAGTGTGAGGGTTAGGGAGACGGTGAGGGATAGGGTTATGGTGAGGGTTAGGGATAGGCTGAGCCTTAGGTTGAGAGTGAGTATTTGTTTTAGCATCAGCATTGGTTTGAGGGTGAGGGTTTGGTTTAGGCTGATGGGTAGTTTTAGGGTTAGAGTGAGGGTTAGGGTTAGCGTTAGGGTGAGGTTAACGGTTTGGGTGTGGGTGAGGGTGAGAGTGAGGGTTAGGGTTAGGGTTAGTGTGAGTGTGAGTGTGAGTGTGAGGGTTAGTTTTAGGATTAGGGTTAGGGTTAGTCTGAGGTTGAGGGTATGAGTGAGGCTCAACCTAGCCCTCACGGTAGGGTTAGGGTGAGGGTTAGGGTGAGGGGTATATTTAGGGTTATAGTTAGTGTTAGGGTTAGGTTTAGTGTGAGGTTTAGGGTTAGGGTTTGGATAATGGTAAGTGTTAGAGTTACTGTTAGGGTGAGAATGAGGGTTAGGGTGATGTTTAAGGTGAAGGTGAAAGTTAGGGAGAGTGAGAGGTTTTGGGTGAGGTTGAGGGTTAGGGTGTGGGTGAGGGTGAGTTTTAGGGTGAGGGTAAAGTTAGGGTGAAGTTTAGGGTGAGGGTGAGGTTTAGGGTAGGAGTTAGGGTTCAGGGAAGGGGAATTGTTAGGGTGTAGATGAGGGTTATGGTAAGGGTGAGGCTTAGGGTGACTGTGAGGGTTAGGGTTCAGGGAAGGATTAGGGTTAGGGTGAGGGTTCTGGTTCGGATTAGGGTTTGGATTAGGGTGAGTGTTAGGGTGAGAGGCAGGGTTAAGTTTAGGATGAGGGTTAGGCTTAGGGTGAGGGTTACGATTAGGTTTAGGGTTAGGGTTAGTGTGAGGTTAAGTGTTAGGGTGAGGGTTTGGATGATACTAAGGGTTAGAGATAGCCTTAGGGATAGGGTGAAGCTTAGGGTGGGGGTTAAGGTGAGGGTTAGGGTTAGGGTTAGGGTTGGGTGAGGGTTAGGATGAGCGTAAGTGTTAGGTTGAGGGTTAGGTTGAGGTTGAGGGATAGGGTTATATTGAGGGTAAAGGTTAGGTTGAAGGTTAGGGTGAGGTTGAGGGTTAGGGTTAGCACTAGTTGTCAGGGTGAGGGTGAGGGTTAGAGTGAGGGTGAGGGGTAGGCTGAGGGGTAATGTTAGGGTTAGGGTGAGGGTGAGGGTTAGAGTTAGTGTTAGGGTGAGGTAAGGTTTAGGGTAAGGGTTAGGGTCAGGGTTAGGCTTAGGGTGCAGGTTAGCGTTATGTTTAGAGTGAGGGTGAGCGTCAGGGTTAGGTTTAGGATTAGGTTTAGGGTTAGGGTGAGGCTGAGGGTGAGGGTGAGGGTGAGGGTGATTGTGAAGGTTAGTGTTAAGTTTAACGTTAGGATTAGGGTGAGGTCTAGGGTGAGGGTGAGGGCTAGCGTGAGGCTTAGGATTTAGGTCAGGTTTTTGGTTAGGAAAGGGTTAGGATTAGGTTTAGGTTGAGGGTTACGGTGAGGGTGAGGTTTAAGGTGAAGGTTAGGGTTAGGGTGAGGGTTAGGGATAGGGTTAGGTTGAGGGTTGGGTTATGCTGATGTTTAGGGTGAGGGTGAGTGGGAGAGTGAGGGTTCGGGTGAGGGTGTGGGTTAGGGTGTTGGTGAGGGTTAGGGTGAAACTGAGGGTTCAGGTGAGGGTGAGGGTTAGGGTGTTGGTCAGGTTTCAGATTAGGGTGAGGTTTAGGGTTAGGGTGAGGGTTAGCTTGAGGGTGAGGGTTAGGGTTAGGGTTAGGATTATGTTGAGGGTTAGGGTTAGGGTTAGAGTGAGGGTTAGAGTGAGGGCTATGGTTAGGATTAGGGTGAGGGTTAGGTGTAGTGTGAGGTTTAGGGTTAGGGTTCCTGTAAGGATAAGGGTTAGGTTGAGGATTAGGGTGAGAGTGAGGGTTTGGGTTAGATTAAGGGTTAGGGTGATGGTTAGGGTTAGGGTTAGCGTTAGGGTAAGGTTTAGGGTTAGGGTAAGGGTTAGGGTTCGGCTTAGTGTTAGGGTGACGTTTAGGCTTAGGGTTAGAGTTAGGGTGAGGGTTAGGGTTAAGTTTAGGGTTAGGGTAAGGGTTAGGGTTAGCGTGAGGGTTAGGGTTAGGGTGATGTTTAGTGTGAAGTTGAGGGTTAGGGTGATGGTGAGGTTTAGCATGAGGGTTAGGGTGAGGGTGAGTGGGAGGGTTACGGCGAGGGTTAGGTTTAGGGTTAGGGTTAGGGTGAGTGTGAGGGTTAAAGTTAGGGTTAAGTTGAGGGTTAGGGTTGGGGTGAGGGTTAGGGTTAGGGTTAGGGTGAGGGTGAGGGTTCGTGTGAGTGTGAGTGTTAGGTTGTGTGTGACGGTTAGGGTTAGGGTGAGGGTTAAGGTGATGGTGAGGGTTAGGGTTAGCGTTAGGGTTAAGGTGAGAGTTAGAGTGAGTTTTAGCGTTAGGGTGAGCGTGAGGGTTAGGGTTAGGGTTACGTTGATGTTTAGGGTGAGGGTTAGGTTTATGGTTAGGGTTCGAGTT
Source organism: Dipodomys merriami (assembly GCF_024711535.1). Lineage (NCBI taxonomy): Eukaryota > Metazoa > Chordata > Mammalia > Rodentia > Heteromyidae > Dipodomys > Dipodomys merriami. The sequence continues at coordinate 1,898,161 of NW_027206335.1, read as the reverse complement.
CTGGTGAGTGTAAGGGTGAGCGTTAGGGTTAGGATTAGTGTTAGGTTTAGTGTTACGCTGAGGGTGAGGGTGAGGGTGAAGGTGAGGGTTAGGGTTAGGGTAATGTTTAGGGTTATAGTTAGGGTTAGGATAAGGGTTAGGGTGAGGATTATGGTTAGGGTTAGGGTGAGGGTTAGGTTTAGTGTGACGGTTAGGGTTAGTGTGAGGGTAAACTTTAGGGTGAAGGTTATGGTGAGGGTGAGGGATAGGCTTAGTGTTAGGGTTAGGATGAACGTTTGGCTGAGGCTTAGATTTAGGGTTAGGGTGAGGGTTAAGGTTAGGGTTGAGTTCAGGGTTAGGGTTGGGTGAGGTGTAGGGATAGGTTTAGGGTGAGGGTTAGGGTTAATGTGAAGTTTAGGGTTAGGGTAAGGTTTAGTGTGAGGATGAGGGTTAGGTTAGGGTTAGGGTGAGGGTGAGGCATAGGGTTCGTGTAAGGGTTAATGTGAATGGGTGAGGGTTAGGTTTAGGTTTAGGGTTAGGGTGAGAGTTAGGCTGAGGGTAAGTGTTAGGGTGAGGTTTAGGGTGAGATTGAGAATTAGTCTTAGGGTGAGGGTTAGGGTTAGTATCGCATTAGGTTTAGGGTTAGGGTTAGAGTAAGGGTGAGGGTGAGGGTTAAGGTTAGGATTAGATTTAGGGTTGGGGTGAGGCTGAGGTTGAGGATGAGGTTGAGGTTGATGTTTAGGGTTAGGGTTAGATTTAGGGTGAGGGTTAGGGTGAGGGTGAGGTTTTCGGTTAGGAAAGGGTTAGGGTTAGGTTTAGGTATAGGATTAGGCTTAGGGTGAAGTTGAAGGTGAGGATTAGGGTTAAGGTGAGGGTTAGGGTTAGGCTGAGGGATAGGGTTAGGGTGATGTTTAGGGTAAGGGTGAGGGTGAGGGTGAGGTTTAGGGTATAGGTGAGGGTTAGGTTTAGCGTTAGGGTTAAGGCGAGGTTTATGGTTAGGGTTCGGGTTAGGGTTAGGTTGAGGGTGAGGGTTAGAGTTAGGGTTAGGGTGAGGATTAGGTTTGGGGTGAGTGTTAGGGTTACGGTTAGGGTGAGGGTGAGGGTGAGGGTGAGGGTGTTGGTTAGGGAGTGGGTGACGGTTAGTGTTAGGGTGAGGGTTACGTTGTGGGTGACAGTGTTAGGGTGAGGTTTATGGTTAGGGTGAGTGTGAGGTTGAGGGTGAGGGATAGGGTTAGGGTTAGGTTTAGGATTAAGGTTAGGTTAGGGTAAGGGTTAGTGTTAGGATGAGGGTTAGGTTTAGGATTAGGGTGAGGGTTAGGGTTTCAGTTCGGTAATGGTTAGGGTTAGATTTAGGGTGAGGATTAGGGAGAGGATGAGTGTTAAGGTTAGGTTGAGGGTTAGGTTTAGTGTGAGGTTTATGGTTAGGATTAGGGTTAGTGTGAGGGTAAGGGTTAGGCTGAGGTTTAGGTTGAGACTGAGGGTTAGGGTTAGCGTTAAGGTTAGGGTGAAGGTTAGGGTGGGGGTTAGGGTTCGTGTTAGGGTTCGGGTTAGTGTTGGGTGAGGGTTAGGGTGAGCGTAATGTTTAGGGTGAGGGTTAGGTTAAGGGTAAGGTATAGGGATATGGTAAGTGTAAGGGTTAGGGTTAGGGTGAGAGTGAGGATGAGGGTAAGGGTAACGGTTAGGGTCAGGGTTATGGTGAGGGTTAAGGTTAGCATTAGGGTTAGGGTAAGGTTTAGGTTGAGTGTTAGGGTTAGCGTTTGGGTTAGGGTTAGGGTGCAGGACAGGGTTAGGGTTAGAGTGAGGTTGAGGAACACGGTTAGGGTTAGGATTAGGTTTAGGGTTAGGGTGAGTCTGAGGGTGAGGCTGAGGGTGAGGGTGAGGGTGAGGCTTAAGTTTAGGGTTAGGTTTAGGGTGAGGGTTAGTGTGAGGGTGATGTATTTGTTTAGGAAAGGTTTAGGGTTAAGTTTAGGGTGAGCATTAGAATGAGGGTTAGGGTGAGGGTGAGGGTTCAGGTTCGGGTGAGGGTTAGGGTTTGGGTTAGGGTAAAGGTTATGGTGAGGGTAAGTGTTAGGGTGAGGATTAGGGTGAGTGTTAGGGTTAGGGTGAGAGTTAGCGTGACGTTGAGGGTTAGTGTGACAGTGAGGGTTAGGGTGAGGGTGAGGTTTAGGTTTAGCGTTAGCTTTAGGGTGAGGGTTAGTGTCAGGGTTAGGATTATGGTAAGGATTAAGGTGAGGGTTAGGGTTAGGGTTAGTTTTAAGTTTAGTGTGAGGATTAGGCTTAGTGTTAGGATTATAGTGAGGGTAACGATTAATGTGAGGGTTAGGCTGATGGGTAGGTTTATGGTAAGGGTGAGGGAGAGGGTGAGGGTAAGGGTTAGGGTGAGGTTTAGGGTGAGGGTTAGGTTTAGGGTATGGGTTAGTGTTAGGGTTAGGATAAGGGTGAGGTTTAGGGTGAGTGGTAGGGCCAGGGTTAGGGTGAGGTTTAGGGTTAGTGTGAGGTTTAGAGTAAGTGTGAGGATAAGGGTTAGGGTGAGGCATAGGGTTATTGTTAGGGTTAGGGTGAGGGTGAGGGTGAAGGTTGTGGTTAGAGTTAGGTTGAGGGTTAGGGTTAGTGTAAGGGTTAGGGTTGAGGTTAGGGTCAGGGTGAGTGTGAGGGTGATGGTTAGGGTTGGGTTTAGAGTGAAGGTGAGTGTTCAGTTTAGGATTAGGGTTAGGGTTAGGTTTAGGGTGAGGGTGAGAGAGAGGGTTAGGTTGAGGTGAGGGTTCGCGTTTTTGTGAGGGTTATGGTGACGTTGAGGGTTAGGGTGAGGGTGAGGTTTAGGTTTAGTGTTAGCTTTAGGGTGAGGTTTAGGATCAAGGTTAGGATTAGGGTGAGGGTTAAGGTGAGGGTTAGGGTTAGGTTTAGGGTGAGGGTGAGGGGTAGGGTTAGGTTTAGGTTTAGGGTGAGGATGATGGTGAGGGTGAGGGTTAGGTTTATGATTAGGCTTAGGGTAAGGGTTAAAATTAGGTTAAGGGTGAGGGCTAGGGTGAGGGTGAGGGTTAGGGTTAGGGTTAGGGTGAGGGTTAGAGTTAGGGTGAGGGTTAGGGTGCGTGGTAGGGTTAGGGTTAGGGTGAGGGTGAGGGTAGGTTTAATGTGAGGGTTAAGGTTAGTGTTAGGGTTAGGGTAAGGTTAAGGGTTAGGGTGAGGTTTAGGGTAAGTTTGAGGGTTAGAGTTAGCGTGAGTTTGAGGGTGAGGGTTAGGGTTAGGGTTTGGGTTAGGGTGAATGTGAGGGTTATGTTTAGGGTTAGGGTGAGGGTTAGGGTTAGGGTGATGTTTAGGTTGAGGGTGAGGGTTAGGGTGAGGGTGATTTTTCGTGTTAGGATGATGGTTAGGGTGAGGGTGAGGTTTAGGGTTAGGGTTAGGTTTAGGGTGTGGTTTAGGGTTAGGGTTAGGTTTAGGGTGAGGTTTAATGTGAGGGTTAGGGTTAACCTTAGGGTTAGGGTGAGATTGATGGTGAGGGTTAGAGTGAGAGTTAGGGTTAGGCTGAAGTTTAGGTTTGGGGTTAAGGTAAGGGTGAGGGCAAGTGTGAGGGTTACGGTTAGGTTTAGGTTGAGTGTGAGGGTTAGGTTTAGGATTATTGTTAGTTTGATGGTGAGGGTGAGATTTATGGTTAGTGCTAGGTTTCTGGTGAGGGTGAGGTTTAGGTTTAGGATTAAGGTTAGGGTTAGGCTTAGGGTGAGGGTGAGGGTGAGGTTTAGGGTGTTGGTGAGGGTTAGGTTTAGAGTGAGGTTTAGGGTGACGGTGAGGGTTAGGTGAGAGTGAGGTTTAGGTTTAGTGTTAGAGTTAGTGTGAGGGTTATGGTCAGGTTTAGGATTTAGGTGAGGGTTAAGTTGAGGGTTAGGGTTAGGGTTAGGTTTAGGGTTAGTGTGAGGATTAGGTTTAGGGTGAGGCTAAGCATTAGGATGAGTGTTAGACTGAGGGTGAGGTATAGGTTTATTGTTAGGGTAAGGTTGAGCATGTGGGTGAGGGTTAGGTTTAGGGTTAAGGTTAGGGTGAGGGTTAGGGTGAGGGCAAGTGTTAGGGTTAGCTTTAGGTTGAGGGTGAGGAATAGGGTTATGGTGAGGTGAGGGTGAGGGTGAGGTTGAGGGTTAGGGTTAGGGGTAAGGTTAGGTTGAAGGTAAGGTATAGGGTGAGGGTTAGGACTAGGGTTAGGCTGAGAATGAGGGTGAGGTTGAGGGTGAGATTTAGGGTTAGGGTGAGGGTTAAGGTGAGGGTTAGGTTTAGGGTGAGGGTTAGGGTTATGGTTAGAGTAAGGGTGAGGGTGAGTGTTAGGATTAGGGTTAGGACTAGGTTTAGGCTGAGGGTGAGGGTGAGGTTGAGGTTGAGGGTTAGGGTTAGGGCTAGGTTTAGGGTGAGGGTTAGGTTTAGGGTGAGGGTTAGTGTTAGTGTTAGGGTTAGGGTTAGTATGAGCGTTAGGCTGAGGGTTAGGTTTAGGGTTTGTGTGAGGGTTAGGGATAAGTTTAGGTTTAGAGTTAGTGTTTGGTTAGGGTGAAGGTTAGTTTTAGGTTTAGGGTTAGGATAAGTTTTAGGCTGAGGGTTAGGGTTAGGGTTAGTGTGAGGGTTATGTTCAGTGTTAGGGTTAGGGTGTGGGCTAGGGTGAGGGTGAGGTTTAGTTTGAGGGTTTAGTTTAGGTAAGGGTTAACGTTAGGTTAGGGTGAGGATTAGGGTCAGGTTGAGGGTTAAGGTGAGGGTTAAGGTTAGGGTGACCGTTAGGGTTATTATTAGGGTGAGGGTTAGTGTAAGTGTGATATTTAGGGTGAGGGTGAGGGTGAAGGTTCGGGTGAGGGGGAGGTTTAGGGTTAGGCTTAGCGTGAGGGTTAGGGTTAGCGTTGGGTTAGGGTTAGAGTTAGGGTGAGCGTGAATTTTAGGGTGAGGGTTAAGGTTAGTCTTAGAGTGAGGGTTCGGGTTAGTGTGAAGGTTAGGGTTAGGGTAAGGTGAAGTTGAGGGTAATGGTAAGGGTGAGGGTTAGGCTGAGGGTGAGGTTTAGTGTTAGTGTGAGGGTTAGGGTTAGGTTAGGGTTAGGTTTAGGCTGAGGGTGAGGGTGAGGGTGAGTTTGATGGTTAGTGTTAGGGTTAGGCTGAGTGTGAGGGCTAGGGTGAGGGTGAGGGTTAGTGTGAGCGTGAGGGTGAGGGTTTCGTTTATGTCATGGTTAGGGTTAGGGTGAGGATTAAGGTGAGGTTGACGGTGAGTGTCGTTTACATCAGGGTTAGGGTTAAGCTGAGGTTAGGGTTAGGGTTAGGTTGTGGATTAAGTTTAGGGTGATGTTTAGGGTGAGGGTGAGTGTTAGGGTGACAGGGTGAGGTTTAGGGTTAGATTTAGGATTAGGGTTAGGGTGAGGGTGAGGTTTAGGGTTAGAGTTTGTTTTATGTGGAGGGTTAAATTGAGGGTCAGTTTTAGGGTTAGGGTTAGGATGAGGGTTAGGTTGAGTTTTAGAGTTAGGGTTAGGGTTAGGGTTAGGATGAGCTTTAGGCTGAGGGTTAGAGTTAAGGTTAGTGTGAGGGTTAGGGTTAGGTTAGGATTAGGGATAGGGTTTGGTTGGGTGAAGGTTACTTTTAGGTTTAGGGTTAGGATGAGGTTTAGGCTGAGGATTAGGGTTAGGGTTAGTGTGAGGGTTAGGCTTAGGGTTAGGGTTAGGGTGTGGACTATGATATGGGTGAGGGTTAGGGTGAAGTTTAGGGTTAGGTTTAGTGTTAGGGTCAGGGTAGGTTGAGGTTTAGGATCAGGGTTAGGACTAGGGTTAGGCTGACGGGGAGCGGGAGGTTGAGTGTGAGCGTTAGGGTTAGAGTGAGGGTTAGAGTGAGGGTGAGGGGGAGGGGGAGAATTTGTTTTAGGGTTAGAGTTAGGTTAAGGGTGAGGGTTAGGATTAGGGTTAGCACTAAGTTTAGGCTGAGGGTGACGGTGAAGTTGAGGGTGAGGTTTACGGTTAGTGTGAGGGTTAGGGTTAGGGTTAGGTTTAGGGTGAGGGTTAGTTTTAGGTTTAGGGTTAGGATAAGTTTTAGGCTGAGGTTTAGGGTTAGGGTTAGGGTGAGGGTTAGGATTAGGCTTAGGGTTAGGGTGTGGGTAGGGTGACAGTGAGGGTTAGGGAGAGGGTGAGTGTGAAGGTTAAGTTTATTTAAGGGTTAAGGTTAGGCTAGGGTGAGGATTAGGGTGAGGGTGAGGTTTAGGGTTAGGGTTAGGATTAGGGTGAAGGCTAGGGTGAGGGTGAGGGTTAGTGTGAGGTTTAGGTTGAGAGTTTCTCTTAGCCACGTTTTCGTGTTATGATGAGGATTATGGTGAGGGTAAGGGTTAGGTTGAGGGTTAGGGTTAGGGTAAGAGTTAGGGCAAGGGTTAGGGTGAGGGTTAGGGTTTGGGTGAAATTTACCGTTAGGGTGAGGGTTAGGGTGAGGATGAGGGTTCGGGTGAGGGTAAGGGTTCAAGTGAGGGTGAGAGTTAGGGTGTGGGTGAGGATTAATGTTAGGTTGAGTGTTAGCTTTAGGTTTAGGGTTAGTGTGTGGGTGAGGGTTGGGGCTAGGTTTAGGGTTAGGTTGACGGTTAGGATTAGGGTTAGGCTTAGTATGAGGGTGAGGCTAAGGGTTAGGGTGAGGTTTATGGTGAGGGTGAGGGTTAGGATTAGCGTGAGGGTTAGGATTAGGTTTAGGGTGAGGTTTATTGTTAGGGTGAGGGATAGGGTTGGGGTGAGGGTTAGGTTTAGAGTTAGGGTTGGTGTGAGGGTGAGGGTCAGGGTGAGGGTTAGGGTTAGGGTTAGTTTTAGGGTTGGGTTTAGGCTGAGGTTGAGGGTGTGGGTGAGGGTGAGATTGAGAGTTAGAGTTACGGTTAGGGTGAGGGTAAGGACTAGGGTGAGGGTGAGGGTTAGTGTCAGGTTGAGGGTGAGGGTATCGTTTATGTCAGGATTAGGGTTAACATGAGGTTAGGATTAGGGTAAGGGTTAGGGTTACGATTAGGGTGAGGTTTATGGTTAGGGTGATCTTTAGGGTGAGGGTGAAGGTTAGGGTGAGGGTGAGGGGTAGCATAAGGGTGAGGGTGAGGGTTAGGATTGGGAATAGGGTTAGGGTTAGGGTTAGGCTGAATGTGAGGGTGAGGGTGAGGGTGAGGCTGAGGGTTAGGTTAAAGGTTAGTGTTAGGGTTAGGGTTAGGCTGAGGGTTATGGTTATTGTAAGAGTTATAGTTATGGTTAGGGTTAGAGTTAGGGTGAGGGTAAGAGTTAGTTCAGGTAAGAGGGTAAGAGTAAGTTTAGGGTGAGGCTGAAGTTTAGGGTTAGGGTTAGGATTAGGGTTAGGGCTAGGGTGAGGGTGAGGGTTAGTGTGAGGGTGAGGGTTAAGTTTACATTTGGGTTAGGGTTAGGGTGAGGATTAGGTTGAGGGTGAGGGTTAAGCTGAGGTTAGGGTTAGGGTAAGGGTTTGTGTTCGGTGAGGGTGAGGTTGAGGGTGCAGGTGAGGGTTAGTGTGAGTTTAAGGTTGAGGGTTTCTTTTAGCCAAGGGTTAGGCTTATTATGGTGAGGAATAGGGTGAGATTGAGGGTTAGGTTTTGGGTTAGGTTTAGGGTGAGTGTTAGGGCCAGGGTTAGGGTGAGGGTTAGGGTTTGGGTGATTTTGAGAGTGAGGGTGAGGGTTAAGGTGATGGTGAGGGTTAGGGTGTGGGTGAGGATTAGGTTTAGGTTGAATGTTAGTGTTAGGTTTAGGGTTATTGTGAGGGTGAGGGTTAGGGGTAGCGTTAGGGTTAGGTTGAGGGTTTGGATTAGGGTTAGGGTTAGTGTGAGGGGTAGAGTGAAGGGTAGGGTTAGGGTTAGGGTGAGGGTTAGGGTGAGGGTGATGGTTAGGGTGAGGGTGTGTGTGAGGGTTAGGGTTAGGTGTAGGGCTAGGGTGAGTTTAAGTGTGAGGCTTAGGTTTAAGAATAGGGTTAGGGTTAGGGTTAGTTTGAGTGTTAGGGTGTGGATGAGGGTTAGGTTTAGGGTTAGGATTAGGGTTAGTGTTAGGTTTATGTTGAGGGTAAGGATTAGGGTGAGGTTTAGTGTGAGGGTTAGGGTTAGGGTTAGGGTGAGGGTGAGGGTGAGGTATAGGGTTTGGGTTAGGATTAGGGTGAGGGTTAGGGATTGGTTTAGGGTTAAGGTGAGGGTGAGGGTGAGGGTTAGGATTAGGTTTAGGGTTAGAGTTAGGGTGAGGGTGAGAGTTAGGTTTAGTATTAGAGTTAGCCTGAGGGTGAGGGTGAGGGTTAGGGTTAGGGTGAGTTTTATGGGTAGGGTTACGGTTAGGGTGAGCTTTAGGGTTACGGTTAGGGTTAGGATGAGCGTTAGGCTGAGGGTTAGGGTTAGGGTCAGTGTGAGGGTTAGTTTTAGGGTTAGGGTGAGGGTCAGGGTTAGGTTTAGGGATAGGATAAGGGTTAGGTTGAGGGTTAGGTTTAGGTTTAGGTTTCGGGTAAGGGTAAAGGTTAGGGTGAGGGTTAGGGTGAGGGTGAGGGTAAAGGTTAGGGTGAGGGTCAGGGCGAGGCTGAGGGTCAGGTTGAGTGTTAGGTTGAGGGTTAGGGTGAGGATTAGTGTGAGGGTAAGGGTTAGGGTGATGGTAAATTTGTGGGTGAGGGATAGGATTATGTTGTGGGTAAGGGTTAGGGTGAGTGTTAGTGTTAGGGTGGGGGTTAGGTTAGGGTTAGGTTGAGGGTTAGGGTTAGGGTGATGTTTATTGTGAGAGTATGGTTTAGGTTGAGGGTGAGTATTCGGCTGAGCGTTTGGGTTAGAATGAGGTTGAAGGTTAGGGTTAGAGTTAGGGTTGGGCGAGAGGTAGTTTGAGCATTAGGGTTAGGATTAGGGTTAGGATTAGGGATAGAGTGAGGATGAGGTTAAGGGTTAGGGTGTGGGTAAGTGTTATGGTTAGGGTTGGGGTTAATGCTAGGGTGAGGGTGAGGGTTAGTGTGAGGGTGAGGATTACATTTACCTTTGGGTTAGGGTTAGAGTGAGGATTAGGATGAGGGTGAGGGTTAATCTGAGGTTAGGGTTAGGGTGAGGGTTTGTGTTCAGTGAGGGTGAGGATGAGGGTGAGGGTTAGTGTTACTGTTAGGTTTAGGTTGAGGGTGATTGTGAGGGTTAGGATTAGGAATAGGGTTAGGGTTACGGTGGGGTGAGGGTCAGTGTGAGGGTGAAGGTTAGGGTTAGGCTTAGGGTTATGCTTAGGGTGAGGGTTACGATTAGTGTGAGGGTTATGATTAGGGTTAGGGTTATGGTTAGGGTGAGGGTAAGGGTTAGGGTGAGGGTTAGGGTGAAGGTGAGGGTTAGGGTTCGGGTTAGGGTTAGGTTTTGGGTGAGAGCTAGGGTCAGGGTGAGGGTTACTGTGAAGGTTAGTGTATGAGTTTCTTTAATGTCAGGGTTAGGGTTACGGTGAGGATTAGCATGAGGGTGACTGTTAGGGTTAGGGTGAGGTTTAGAGTGCGGACGAGGTTGAGGGTGAGGGTGAAGGTTCAGGTGAGGGTGAAGGTTAGGTGTGGTTGACGATTAGGGTTAGGGTTAGGGTTATGGTGAGGGTAAGGTATAGGGTGAGGTTTATTGTGAGGATGAGGTTTATGGTTAGTGTTAGGGTTAAGGTTAGCGATAGGGTGAGGATTAGGGTTAGGGTTAGGTTTAGGGTGAGGGTTAGGCTGAGGGGTAGGTTTAGGGATATAATGACTCTTAGGTTTAGTGTGAGAATTAGGGTTAGGGTAAGGTTTAGGTTTAGTGTGAAGTTTAGTTTTAGGGTTAGGTTTAGAATTAGTGTGAGGGTTAGGTTGAGGGTTAGGGTTAGGGTTATTGTGAGGGTTAGTGTTACGGTGAGTGTTAGGTTTAGGGTTAGATTTAGGGTGACGGTCAGGGTGAGGGTTAGGTTTAGGTTGAGGGTTAGGTTTAGGGTGAGCATTAGGGTTAGGGTGAGCGTTAGCGTGATGGTGAGCGGTAGGGTGAGGGTGAGGGTGAGGTTTAGAGTTAGGGTTAGGGAGACTTTTAGGGTTAGGGTTAGGGTTAGGGTGAGATTTAGGTTGAGGTGTAGGGATATGGTTAGATGGAGGGTTAGGATTAGTGTGAAGGTTAGGGTTAGGGTTAGGGTTAGTGTGAGGATACTGTTTAGGGTGAGGGTTAGTTTGAGGGTGAGGGTAAGGGTGAGCGTTAGGGTTAGGTTCAGTATGAGGGTTAGGGTTAAGGTGATGCTTAGGGTGAGGTTGAGGGTTAGTGTGAGGGGGAGGGGGAGTTTGAGGGTGAGGGCTAGGGTGAGGGTGCGGAATAGGTTAGTATAGGATTAGGGTTAGAGTTAGGGTTAGGCTGAGGGTGAGGGGGGAATTGAGGGTGAGGTTTAGTGTTAAGAATAGGGTGAGGGTTAGGGTTCGTGTGAGGGTTAGTGTGATGGTGAGGTTCCGTGTGAGGGTGAGGGTTAGAATGAGGGTGAGGGTGAGGTTGAGGGTTAGGGTTAGGATTTTTTTTTTTTTATTTTTTTAATTTATTGTGAAAATACTGTACAGAGTGCTTACAATTACATGGGCAAGAAAATGAGTACATTTCTTATCAAGCATTGTAGCCTCCTCCTTTGTTTCCCCTTCCCATCCCTTCCCATCCTCCCTCCACCCTCCCACCCGATCCTCCCCACCTCCTCACAAAAGTTGTAAAGTTCATTTTCGACATAACGACTTGTACGTCTCATTGTTGCAATGCGTCCACCTGTATCCCTATTTAAACAATTTGTTTTTCCCCTTCCCCTCCACAAATTATACCTACATCAAATACAGTGAAATCAGGGGTTATACTGTGGGGGAGGGAAAAACAAAGCAACAAAGAAATAACCTTATAAATGTGTTAGAAACAATCACATGAAAGAAAAAAAAAAACATTTGAATACATATCTTAGGATTCATTTCCCTAACATCAACATATCTGACCTTTTCTGCTTGACTCAGACATATACTAGATATTGCAAAAAAGGGAAACCATGGGCCCTATGTTTCTTTGGGCCTGGCTTACATCACTTAATATAATTTTTTCCACGCCTTTCCATTACCTAACAAATGGGGCAATGTCATTCTTTCTGATGGAGGCATAGAATTCCATTGTGTATATATACCACATTTTCTTGATCCATTTATCTACTGAGGGGCATCTGGGTTGGTTCCATTTCTTAGCTAGAGTAAATAATGCTGCAATAAACATAGTCGTGCTGGTAGCTTTAGTGTGGTCTGGTTTGTGAACATTAGGGTAAATGCCCAAAAGTGGGATTGCTGGGTCATAGGGGAGCTCTATATGGAGTCTTTTGAGGAACCTCCATACTGATTTCCAATGTGGTTGAACAAGTTTACACTTCTACCAGCAATGCAGTAAGGTTCCCTTCTGTCCACATCCCCTCAGGCATCTGTTGTTATTAGAGTTCTTGATTTTAGCCATTCTAACTGGAGTGAGGTAGTATCTCAATGTTGTTTTGATTTGCATTTCTTTTATGGCTAGGGAGGTGGAACATTTCTTCATGTGTCTATTGGCCATCCTTCTTTCCTCTTCAGAGAAGTTTCTCTTTAAGTCTTTAGCCCACTTATTTATTGCGCAGTTGTTTACTTGAAGATTTGTTGTTGGGGGGTTTAATTTTTTGAGTTCCAGGTATATTTTAGATATGAGACCCTTGTCTGTTGTATGGCTAGTAAAGATCTTCTCCCAATCCGTGGGCTTTCTATTGATCTTGCTAGCTATGTCCTTTGCCATGCAGAAGCTCTGAAATTTCATGCAATCCAATGTTCCAACCTGTCTTTGATTTGTTGTGTTTCTGAATCTCTATTAAGAAAATTTTTGCCTGTGCCAACAAGATCTAGGGTTTCTCCTATTCTATCCTGTAATATTTTCAGAGTGACTTCTTTGACTCCGAGGTCTTTGATCCATTTGGAGTTGATTCTGGTGCAGGGTGATATATAAGGATCTAGCTTTATTTTTCTACAAATAGTTAACCAATTTTGCCAGTACCATTCACTAAAGAGGCTGTCTTTTTTCCATTCTATTTTTTAGCTCCCTTATCAAAGATTAGATGGCTATAGGTCTGTAGGTTCATTTCTGGGTTTTCAATTCTATTCCACTGGTCCTGAGGTCTATTCTTGTGCCAGTACCAAGCTGTTTTGATTACAATGGCTTTATAGTAGAGTTTGAAATTTGGTATTGATATTCCTCCAGCAGGGCTCTTTTTGCTGAGGATCGTTTTTGCTATTTGGGGTCTTTTATTGTTCCATATGAATTTTTGGATTGGCTCTTCTATTTCCTTGAAGAATGAAGTTGGAATTTTGATAGCTATCACATTGAATTTGTAGATAGCCTTGGGAAGTATTGCCATTTTCACTATGTTGATTCCTCCAATCCAGGAGCATGGGAGTTTTTTTTTGCCACTTTCTAAGTTCTGTTTTGATTTCCTTTTTCAAGTTTTTTTTTTGTTGTTTTATTTTTTTTGGGTACGGTCATGGGGCCTAAACTCTGGGCTTGGCCGCTGTCCCTCAGCTCTTCAGCTCAAGGCTAGCCCTCTACCACTTGAGCCACAGCGCCACTTCCGGCTTCTTTCTTTTTTTTTTTTTTTTTTTTTTTTTTTTTTTTAAATTGTATTTTATTTTATTTGAGAACATACTGTACAAAGGGGCTACAATTACATGGGCAGGATAATGCATACATTTCTTACCAAGCTTTGCAGCCTCCTCCTTTGTTTACCCTTCACTTCCCTTCCCCGCCTCCCCCCTCCCCCCACCCAATTTTACCCCCCTCCCCCCACCCAATTATACCCCCCTCCCCCCCCCACACCGGCATTGTAAAGCTGGTTTTGACATGACATTTTGTACTTCTCATTGTTGCAACAGGTCCACCTGAATCCTTAAACGACTTGTTTGTCCCCATCTACTCCACATGTTATACTGACATCAAATATAGTGAAAACGGGGGTTACACTGTGGGGGAGGGACATACAAAGCAACAAAGAAATAATCTTATAAATGCATTAGAAATACATGCATGAAAGAAACGAAAACATTAAAATACATATTTAAGGGTTCATTTTCCTAACATCACATTATCTGACCTTTTCCGCTTGACTCATACCTATACTAGATATTGCAAATAAGGGAAACCATGGGACCTATGCTTCTTTGGGCCTGGCTTACTTCACTTAATATAATTTTTTCCAAACCTTTCCATTTCCTAACAAATGGGGAAATGTCATTCTTTCTGATGGAGGCATAGAATTCCATTGTGTATATATACCACATTTTCTTGATCCATTCATCTACTGAGGGGCATCTGGGTTGGTTCCATATCTTAGCTATGGTAAATAATGCTGCAATAAACATAGTTGTGCTGGTAGCTTTAGTGTGGTCTTGTTTGTAAACATTTGGGTAAATGCCCAAAAGTGGGATTGCTGGATCATAGGGGAGATCTATGTGAAGTCTTTTGAGGAACCTCCATACTGCTTTCCAAAGTGGTTGAACAAGTTTACATTCCCACCAACAATGAAGTAGGGTTCCTTTCTGTCCACATCCCCTCCAGCATCTGTTGTTATTAGAGTTCTTGATTTTTGCTGTTCTAACTGGAGTGAGGTGATATCTCAATGTTGTTTTGATTTGCATTTCTTTTATGGCTAGGGATGTTGAACATTTCTTCATGTGTCTATTGGCCATCCTTCTTTCTTCTTCAGAGAAGCTTCTCTTTAAGTCTTTCGCCCACTTATTTATTGGGCAGTTGTTTCTTTGAGGATTTGTTGTTGGGTGGTTTAATTTTTTGAGTTCCAAGTATATTTTAGATATGAGACCCTTGTCCGTTGTATGGCTAGTAAAGATCTTCTCCCAATCGGTGGGTTTTCTATTGATCTTGCCAGCTATGTCATTTGCCCTGCAGAAGCTCTGCAATCTTATGCAATCCCATTTGTCCAACCTTTCTTTGATTTGTTGTGCTTCCGGGTCTCTATTCAGAAAATTTCGACCTGAGCCAAGGAGACCTAGGGTTTCTCCTATTCCATCCTGTAGTGTTTTCAGAGTGTCTGCTTTGAGTTCAAGGTCTTTGATCCATTTGGAGTTGATTCTGGTGCAGGGTGATATATAAGGATCTAGCTTTAGTTTTCTACATGTAGTTAACCAATTTTGCCAGCACCATTTGCTGAAGAGGCTGTCTTTCTTCCATTCTATTGTTTTAGCTTCCTTATCGAAGATTAGTTGGCTATAGGTCTGTAGGTTCATTTCTGGGTTTTCAATTCTATTCCATTGGTCCTGAGGTCTGTTCTTATGCCAATACCAAGCTGTTTTGATTACTATGGCTTTATAGTAGAGTTTGAAATTTGGTATTGATATTCCTCCAGCAGTGTTCTTTCCGTTGAGGAGCGTTTTTGCTATTCGGGGTCTTTTATTGTTCCATATGAATTTTTGGATTGCCTCCTCTATTTCCTTGAAGAATGAGGGTGGAATTTTGATAGGTATCGCGTTGAATTTGTAGATAGCCTTGGGAAGTATTGCCATTTTCACTATGTTAATCTTGCCAATCCAGGAGCATGGGAGGTTTTGCCATTTTTTAAGTTCTGTGTTGATTTCCTTTTTCAAGATTTTAAAGTTTTCATCATAGAGGTCCTTCACTTCTTTGGTTAAGTTAATTCCTAGGTATTTTATTTTTTGTGGGGCTATTACAAATGGAGTTGCTTTCCTAATTTCAGCCACACTTTTCTCATTGTTGGCATATAGAAAAGCCATTGATTTTTGGGGGTTAATTTTATAACCTGCTACTTTGCCAAAGTTTTGAATCAGCTTGAGTAATTTGGGAGTGGAGTCTATGGGATTCTTTAAATACAAGATCATGTCATCTGCAAAGAGGGAGAGTTTTATTTCTTCTTTCCCTATTTGGATCCCCTTTATGTCTGCATCTTGTCTTATTGCTGTAGCTAGGCATTCTAATACTAGATTGAAGAGAAGTGGAGAGAGTGGGCATCCTTGTCTTGTTCCTGAGTTAAGAGGAAATGGCTTTAGTTTTTCACCATTGAGTATAATGCTGGCTGTAGGTTTGTCATATACAGCCTTTATTATATTGAGGAATGATCCATGGATTCCTAATTTTTCCAGAACCTTCATCATAAAGGGGTGTTGGATCTTGTCAAATGCTTTTTGTGCATCTATTGAGATAACCATGTGGTTCTTATTCTTGCTCCTGTTGATGTGATGAATAATATTAATTGATTTGCGTATATTGAACCAGCTTTGCATCCCTGAAATGAATCCTGTTTGATCATGGTGTATGATTTTTTGGATGAATTGTTGAAGTCGATTGGCCAAAATTTTGTTGAGAAGTTTTGCATCAATGTTCATCAAAGAAATGGGTCTATAGTTCTCTTTCTTTGATGAGTCCCTGCCTGGTTTTGGGATGAGGGTTATGATGGCTTCATAGAATGTGTTCGGTAGTGAGCTTTCTCTTTCAATTTCATTGAAGAGTTGGAGGAGTATTGGTGTGAGCTCTGCTTTGAAGGCCTTGTAAAATTCCGCTGTAAAACCATCTGGTCCTGGACTTTTCTTAGCTGGGAGTTCTCTTATTGCTGTTTCTATTTCGATGCTTGATATGGGCCTGTTAAGCTGGTTTAACTCATCTTGGTTTAGTTTTGGCATGTCAATATTTGCTAGGAAAAGGTCCATTTCTGTCAAGTTCTCAAACTTATTAGCATAAAGTTTTGAGAAGTATTCCCTTATAATGTTCTGAATCTTGGTTGTTTCCGTGGTGATGTTTCCATTCTCATCTCTGAGTTTATTAATTTGGGTGTGTTCTCTCCTTTTTCTGATAAGGTTTGCTAAGGGTCTGTCAATTTTGTTAAGTTTTTCGAAGAACCAACTCTTTGTTTTGTTGATTCTTTCTATAGTTTTTTTGGATTCTAATTCATTTAATTCTGATTTAATTTTGATTATTTCTTTCCGTCTACTGGATTGGGGTTTATCTTGCTGCTCTTTTTCAAGGAGGTTTAGATGTGTCATTAAATTATTAGTTTCCGATCTCTCCAATTTGTTGATGTAGGAGCTCAGAGCTATAAACTTGCCTCTGAGTACTGCCTTTGCTGTGTCCCAGAGGAGCTGGTAATTTGTGTGTTCATTTTTGTTGAATAGCATGAACATTTGAATTTCCTTTCTAATCTCTTCCATGACCCACTCATGATTCAGCAGTGTGTTGTTCAGCCTCCATGTGATACCGGACTTTCTTTGGTGGCTTTTGGTGTTGAGTTCTAATTTTATTCCCTTGTGGTCAGAGAGAATGCAAGGTATAACTTCAATG
Organism: Dipodomys merriami; assembly: GCF_024711535.1. NCBI lineage: Eukaryota > Metazoa > Chordata > Mammalia > Rodentia > Heteromyidae > Dipodomys > Dipodomys merriami. The sequence goes on along the minus strand of NW_027206335.1, from coordinate 1,881,895 downwards.
TTTCTGAATTTAGACAAGTTTGCTTTGTGGCCTAAAATGTGGTCTATTTTAGAAAACGTTCCATGTGCTGCTGAGAAGAACGTGTATTCTGATGCTGCTGGGTGAAATGTTCGGTAAATGTCTGTTAAGTCTAGTTGATCTATGCAGCTGTTTAGATCTGCGGTTTCTCTGTTGAGTTTTTGCCGAGTTGATCTGTCTAGTGGGGAGAGTGGTGTGTTAAAATCCCCAACGATTAATGTCTTTGGATCTATCTGGGATTTGAGGGAAAGTAGTGTTTCTTTGATAAATTTGGGTGCTCCATTGTTTGGCGAATAGATATTTAGAATTGTAATATCCTCCTGAAGGAGAGATCCTTTAATTAGTATGTAGCAACCTTCTTTATCTCTTCTCATGAATTTTAATTTGAAGTCTATTTTATCTGATATTAGGATTGCAACTCCCGCCTGTTTATGAGGGCCGTTTGCTTGGTAGATTTTGTTCCAGCCTTTAACCTTGAAAATATGTTTGTTTTTACGGGCAAGATGTGACTCCTGCAGGCAGCAGATAGAAGGGTCTTGTTTTTTAATCCAACTAGACAGTCTATGTCGCTTAATTGGAGAGTTCAGTCCGTTAACATTAAGAGAGAGGACTGAGAGGTATTTGGGAGTTCCTGCCATGTTATCCACCTTCTTCGGGGCTGTGAAAACTGGGTTCTTCCTAAGGTTCTTGGATTCTCAGTTTGGGTGCAGTTTCTTGGCCTTTGTTGCATTCTTGTTGGTTTTCTATGTGTAGGACATCTTTAAGAATCTTTTGCAGGGCTGGTTTGGTGGAGATGTATTGTTTCAATTTTTCTTTGCTATGGAAGGTTTTTATTTGGCCTTCAGTTATGAAGGAGAGTTTAGCTGGGTACAGTATTCTTGGTTGATAGTTGTTTGTTTTTAGGGCATGGCATACATCATTCCAGGCTCTTCTTGCTTTGATTGTCTCTGGTGAAAAATCTGAGGTAATTCTAATTGGTTTCCCTTTATAGGTGATTAACCTTTTCTCCTTGACAGCTTTAAGGATCTTTTCCTTGGTCTGGGTTGATCCTGTGTGGATTATAATGTGACGGTGGGATGTCCTATTCTGGTCTGGTCTATTTGGGGTTCTAAAAGCTTCTTGTATCTGAATAGGCCTATCTTTTTGTATGTTTGGGAAGTTCTCTGCTAGGATCCTGTTAAACAAATTTCCTAGACCATTAACTTCTGTTTCTAGGTGCTCCTCTACACCCATTATCCTTAGATTGGGCCTTCTGATGGTGTCTTCCAGGTGTTGGATAGACCTATCATATTTCTTGGACTTGTCTTGGATGGTTGTATGTTCTTTCTCTATAATATCTAGGCTGTCTTCAATCCCTGAAATTCGATCTTCTGCATGGTCTAACCTGCTGTCAAGACTCTCTACTTTGTTTTTTTATCTCTTTTCCTTCTAATTGGTCAGCTTTGATGGCTTCAAGTTCTTTGTTGAAGCTCTGTTTTAGGTCTTGTATGATTTTCTTTACTTCCTTAATTTGGTGTTCAGTGTTTGTTCTCAAATCACTTAGTTGATTGGTTATGGTTTCTTTGGACTCCCATTCCTTCTGTTGGGTTCCATTCAGCATTCCCTTTGTGGTCTCCCTGACTTCCTTCAGCTCTTTGTTAATGGATTCCATGAATGTCTTTAGTGATCTTTGTGTATTCTCTACCTGGTCTCTTAATTCGTGAATTACTCTTTGATTAGTTTCCTCCCTTCTGTGGGATTCCTGCAGTTCTCTTTGAGTGTTCTCTGCCTGCTCACGCCATTCCTCCCTTTCTCTTTGAGTATTCTCAAGTTGTTCACGCAAATCCTGTATCAGTTTTTGAGAAGCTTCCTCACGCTTATGATGTTCCTGTATAAACTTCTGGGATGCCTCCTCTCTCTCCCTATCACGCTCATACAGAGTCCTTTGTACATTGTCAAACTTCTCATTTATCATGTTTGCTATTAGTGTTTGTAGAGCTATTTGGGAACTCTCCTCTGGATTATTCTTTATCTGTTCTAATCCCTGATTATCAAGGTTGGGAATTGAGATACCCGAATTTGCCATTTTTCTTGTGTTTTTCCGGCTTACTCGGCCCATTTGAGATACAGATTGCACCAGTTTTGTGCTAGAACACTATCTTAAGGCAACCATCAACCAAAGTTTGCATTTGTACAGTCAACAGTCTACAGATACAATCTAGTTCAACAGATACATCTATTCAACATCAAATGACTATATGTTGAAGGACTTCGAACCGCAGAAAGAATTTGGAAAACCAGAAATTATTAGGATTAGGGAGAGATGTGGGTAAAAAATAGGAATAGATTGGTGTGTGGAGGCACAGGGAGAGTTAACTATGTCCTAATCACAGTGCAGGAAATGGGTTGGGTAGGATGCAAGTAGAGAGAGAGAGAAAAAGAAGAGACGGAAAGGGGAATAAAGAGAGACCAGAAAAAGAATAGAAACGTAAAAATTAATGTTATTATAGAGGTTAAAAGACCGTCTATTTAGAGAGGAATGTGAATATGTTCAGAGAAGGGGAGGGACATAGAGGAGATGTGGAAAGCTTTAAGGATGGGAAAGGGAGAAGAAAAGATCAGAAGTTCAGTAGAGCTAGATAAAAAACAAAAAGATAATTAAGAATGAAAGAAAAAGAGAAAGAAGACAAGAAAAGAAAGGAAAACTCTCATTCACGTATTCCTAAAATAAAAATTATAAGATGAGAAAAAAAATTACTGGAAAACAATTATTTTTTCAGAAGAGGCAAAAATTAAAGATTAATAAAAGTTTTAGAAGGGAAAAAATTTATATATATATATATATATATATATATATATATATATATATAAGGTAACAAAAAACAAAAAACAAGCAAAAAAAAGAAAAGAAGAAGAAGAAAAAAAAAAAAAGTCTTTTGATTTTTTTTTTTTGGGGGGGGAGGAGTGGGAGGAATCCTGTATCTCCCTTTTGTCTGCGACCAGTCTCTTGTTGTAGTCTCTGGTCAGCTTGAGGTCCTGTGGCTTGATTGGTTTCTTAAGTCGGTTGGTTGGAAGAGGCAGAAAAATGCTCTGCTTTACCCAAGATTTTGAGATCCCCCTCCCAGGTTAGTTTTCTGGGAGGGTGGTCTGCTTTGAGAGTCACAAAAGAGAGGGATGTGGTTATGAGGCTAGGTTCTGGGTAGGGTTGAGGCCTTTCAACAAACAGTAGCTTTTCCCTGGGGCTATTTTGTGTTAGAGCTCACAGCGCCCAGCCTGGAGCCATTCTCAGGGTTTCTGTTTTTCAATTGATTGTGGTGGCTGCTAGAGGGAGGGGCAGCCTCTGGCTCTGGTTACCCAGTGACGCTAGGCACTCCCATGGCTGGCGCCTGAGCTGGGTGACTTTTCCCTGGATGGAGCTGAGTCTGGCAGGTCACTTCGGCGTTAAGTTCTTGTGACCTGCTAAATGACTCGTTTTATTCCAAGGCCTGAGCTGGAGCTAGCAGCAACTCCGAGCTTTGTCGGTATCCAAGATGGAGATCACCGGTGCTGGGGGGGGAGGGGTGGCCTTCCCTCCTCTGCTCCCTGAGGAGTGAGGATGTCGGGCTTGTACTCACGCCGAGTCTTGGATCCTGGGTCGTCTCTGGTCTGCAAACAGCAGGATGAAGATGTTCGCTCCTTGTCGGTTCTTGTTGGTGTTGAGTAGAATCCGCTCGTCCGCTGCGTCTGGCTCCTTCGTCCCCGACTCTCTGTGTCTCAGGTATGACTCCCGAGGCGGTGGTCGCCGCCGCGACCCCGCCGCCGGAGCGGCAGCTGGTGCGTTTCCTTGGCTTCCCCTCTCTTGTCTAACTCTCTGTTCTGTGATGGCACACTTGGTGTGGTTCTCTGGCTTAGGACTGTTCACTGGAACTCTAAACCTACTTTCTATGCGAGAGCTTGTTCAGATTCCAGCTTCTCCTCCGCCATCTTCCCGGAACTCAGGGTTAGGATTAGGGTTATGGTTAGGGTAAGGCTGAGAGAGAAGGGGAGGTTGAGGGTGAGGGTTAGGTTTAAAGTTAGGGTTAGGGTGAGGGCTTGGGTGAGGGTGAGGGTTAGGCTGAGGGTGAGGGTGAGATTTTCTGTTAGGTAAAGGTTAAGGTTAGGGTGAGGATTAGGGTTAGATTGAGGATTAAGCTGAGGTTAGGTTCAGGGTGCGGGTGAGGGTTAGTGTTAGGGTAATGTATTCGGTGAGGGTGAGGGTTAGGGTGATGTAGAAGGTGATGGTGATGGTTAGGGTTAGGGTTAGGTTTAGGGTTTGGGTGAGTGTTAGGATTAAGAATAGGATTAGGGTTAGGTTTAAGCTGAAAGTGAGGGTCAGGGTGAGAGTGAAGGTTAGGCTCAGGGTTAGGGTTAGGGTTAGAGTGAGGGTTATGATTAGTGTGAGGGTTATGGTTAGGGTTAGGGTAAGGGTAAGGGTTAGGGTGAGGGTTAGGGTTTGTGTGAGGGTTTGGATTAGGGTTTGTGTTAGGGTTAGGGTGAAGGTTAGGGTTTGGGTGATGTTTAGAGTGAGGGTGAGGATGAGGGTTCGGGTGAGGGTTCGGGTTCGGTTGAGGGTGAGTGTGAGTGTGTGGGTGAGGATTAGTGTTAGGGTGAGTTTTAGCGTTAGGGGTATGTTTAGGGTTAGGTTGAGGGTTAGGGTTAGGATTAGGATTAGGATTAGGTTGAGGGGTAGGGAGAGTGGTAGGGTTAGGTTTAGGGTAAGGTTTAGGGTGAGGGTGAGGGTTAGATTGAGGATTAGTGTTAGGGTTAGTGTGAAGTTTAGGGTGAGGATGAGGGTTAAGCTTAGGGTTAGGGTTAGGGTTTGGTTTAGGGTGAGGGTGAGGGTGAGGATTAGGGTTAGGGTTAGGGTTAGGTTTAGGGTTAGGATTACAGTGAGGATTAGGATTAGGTTTAGAGTAATGGTTAGGGTTATGTTTTCGATCAGGTTTAGGATGAGAGTTAGGGTTAGGATTAGATTTATGTTGACAGCTAAGGTGAGGGTGATGGTTAGGATTTGGGTTAGGCTTAGGAGTAGGTTTAGGCTGAGGCGGAGGGTTAGGGTGAGGGTTAGGGTTAGGGTGATGTTTAGGGTTACGGTTAGGGTGAGGGTTAGGATGAGGATTAGGGTTAGGGTAAGGGTTAGGTTGAGGGTGACGGTAAGGGTAAAGGTGAGGGTTAGGGTAAGGGTGAGGGTTACATTAAGGGTGAGGGTTAGGGTAAGGGTGAGGGTGAGGGTTAGGATAGGGAGAAGGTGAGGCTTAGATTAAGGGTTAAGGTTATGTTGAGGGTTATGGTTAGGGTGAGGCTTAAGTTTAGGTTTAGGGTTATTGTTAGGGTTAGGGTTAGGGTTAGGGTTAAGGTTACGGTGAGTGTGAGGGTTAGTGTTAGGGTTAGGGTGAGGTAAAGGTTTAGGGTTAGGGTTAGAGATAGGCTTAGGTTGAGGGTTAGGTTTAGGGTTAGACAGTGTTAGTTTTAGGTTTAGGGTTAGGGTTAAAGTTATGGTTAGGGTTAGGGTTAGTGTTATTGTTAGTGTTATGGGTAGGGTTAAGTTTGCAGTGAGGGTGAGGTTTATGGTTAGGGTTCGGGTTCGGGTTAGTATTATTGTTAGTGTTAGGGTTAGAGTTAAGTTGAGGGTGAGGGTGAGGGTTAGGGTTAGGGTGAGGTTTAGGATTAGGGTGAGGTTGAGGATGAGGTTTATGTTTAGAGTTAGTTTTAGGGGGAGGGTTAGGGTGAGGGTTAGGGTTAGGTTGAGGTTTAGGGATAGGCTTAGGGTTAGGATTAGGGTTAGGGTAAGGGTGAGGGTTAGTGTTAGGGTTAGGGTTAGTGTTAGGGTGAGGGTAAGTGTTAGGGTGATGGTTAGCGTTAGGGTGAGGATTATTGTTAGGGTGAGGATTCGGATGAGGGCTCTGGTTAGGATTAGGGTTAGGGTGAGGTCTAGGGTGAGGGTGAGGGTTAGGCTTAGGCTTAGGCTTAGGCTTAGGGTTAGGCTGAGCCTGAGGGTGAGGGTGAGGGTTAGGGTTATGGTAAGGGTAATTGTTGGGGTTACCGTTAGGGTGAGGGTTAGGATGAGGATTAGGGTTATGGTGAGGGTTAGGGTGTGGGTGACGGTAAGGTTAAAGTTGAGTTTTAGGCTGAGGGTGAGGGTTACGGTAAGGGTGAGGGTTAGGGTTAGGGTTATGGTGAGATTTAGTGTTAGTTTGATGGATAGGGTTAGTGTGAGGGTTAGTGTTATGGTTAGGGTTATTGTTAGTGTTAGGGTTAGGGTTACATTTACGGTGAGGTTGAGGGTGAGGATGAGGGTTAGGGTTAGGATGACGTTTAGGTTTAGTGTAAGGGTTAGAGTTAGGGTTAGGGTGAGGGTGAGGTTTAGGATTAGAGTTAGGGTTAGCGTTCGTGTTAGGGTTAGGGTTAGGGTTAGGCTGAAGCTTAGGCTTAGGCCAAGCATGAGTGTGAGGGTTAGAGTTAGGGTTACGGTGGGGTTTAGGGTTAGGGTTAACGTGAAGGTGAGGGTGAGGTTGAGGGTTAGATATAGGGTTAGGGGGAGGGTTAGGGTGAGGCTTAGGATTAGTGTTATGGTTAGGGTGAAGGTGAGGGTTAGGTTGAGGTTTAAGGTTAGGGTTAGAGTTTGGGTTAGTGTGATGTTTAGTGTTAGGGTTAGTGTTAGTGTTAGGGTGAGGGTAAGTGTTAGGTTAGGGTTTGGGTTAGGGTGAGGGTTATGCTTAGGGTGAGGTTTAGGAATAGGGTTAGGGTTATTGTTAGGGTTAGGTTTAAGGTTACAGTTACTGTGAGGGTGAGGATGAGGGTTAGGGTGAGGGTGAGGTATAGGGTTACTGTTAGTGTTAGGGTGAGTGTTAGGTTGAGGGTTAGGGTTAGGGTTACGGTTAGCGTTAGGGTGAGAATTAGGGGGAGGGTTAGGGTTAGGTTTAGATTTAGGATTAGGGTTAGCGTGAGGGTGAGTGTGTGTGTAAGTGTTAGGTTTAGGGTTAGGCTTAGGGTTAGGCTGAGGGTGAGGTTGATGTTGAGGGTTAGTGTTAGGGTTAGTGTTAGGGTTAGTGTTCGGGTGAGGGTTAGGGTGAGGGTGAGGGATAGGTTTAGGGTTAGGATTAGGATTAGGGTTAGGGATAGGGTGAGTGTGAGGGTTAGGGTTAGGTTTAGGGTTAGGCTTAGGGTTAGGCTGAGGGTGAGGGTGAGGATTAGGGTGAGGGTTATGTTTAGGGTTAGGTTTAGGATTACGGTTAGGATGAGTGGGAGGGTTAGGGGTAGGGTTAGGTTAGCCTTAGGTTTAGGCTGAGGGTGAGGGTGAGTGTGAGGGTTAGTGAAAGGGTGAGGGTTATTGTTAGGGTTAGGGTGAGGTTTAGTGTTAGGGTTAGAGTAAGGGTTAGGGTGAGGGTGAGGATTAGGGGTACAGTTAGGGTCAAGGTGAGGGTTAGGGTTAGGGTTAGGGTTAGGGTGAGGGTTAGGGTGGGGGGGGCGGTAAGGGTAAACCTGAGGGTTAGACAGAGGGTGAGAGTTAAGGTAAGGGTGAGGGTTAGGTTTAGGGGTAGGGTGAGGGTGAGCGTTAGATTGAGGATTAGTGTTCGCTTAGGGTGAAGTTTGGGTGAGGATGAGGATTAGGGTTTGGGTGAGGGCTAGGGTGAAGTTGAGGTTTAGGGTTAGGGTGAGGTTTAGGGTTAGGGTGTTGATTAGGGTTGGTGTGATGTTTAGTGTTAGTATTAGGGTTAGTGTTAGGGTGAGGGTAAATATTAGGGTGAGTGTTGGGTTTAGGGTGAGGGTTATGTTTAGGATGAGGTTTAGGGTTAGGGTTAGGGTTATGGTTATGGTTAGGGTTAGGGTTATGGTTAAGGTGAGGGTGAATGTGAGGGTTTAGGGTTAGGGTTAGGCTTAGGGATAGGCTGAGTGTGAGGGTGAAATTGAGGGTTAGGGTTAGGGTGAGGGTAAGGTTTAGAATTACAGTTAGTGTTAAGGTGAGGGTTTGTGTAAGGGTTAGTGTTAGGGTTAGTGTTAGGGTTAGGGTTAGGGTGAGTGTAAGGGTGAGGGTTAGGTTTAGGGATAGGGTTAGGTTTAGGATTAGGGTTAGGGTGAGTGTGAGTGTAAGGGTTAGGGTTAGGGTTAGGGTGAGGTTTAGGGTTAGGGATAGGTTTAGGGAAAGGGTGAGTTTTAGGGTTAGGGTTATGGTGAGGGTGAGGTTTAGGGTTAGGTTGAGGTTTGGATTAGGTCTAGGGTTAGGGTGAGGTTGAGGGTGAGGGTTAGAATGAGGGTTAGGTTTAGGTTTAGGGTTAGGGTGAGGGCTAGCTTGAGGGTGAGGGTGAGAGTTGGGGTTAGGGTGAGAGTTAGTGTGAGGGTTTGGATGAGGGTTAAGGTTATATTTAGGATTAGGCTTAGGGTGAGGGTGTGTGTTAGGATTAGGGTTATGGTTAGGTTTAGGGTTAAGTTTAGGTTTAGGATTAGTGTTATTGTTAGGGTTAGAGTTAGAGTTAAAATGAGAGTGAGGGTGATGGTTAGGGTTAGGGTTAGTGTGAGGTTTAGGGATGGGGTAGGATTAGGGTTAGGGTGAGGTTTATGTTTAGATTTAGAGTTAGGGGGAGGGTTAGTTCGTGGGTTAGTGTTAGGGTTAGTGTTAGGGTTAAGGTTAGGGTTAGGGTTAGGTTGAGGTTAAGGGTTAGGGGTAGGGTTAGGATTATTGTTAGGGTGAGGGTGAGTGTGAGGGTTAGGGCTATCTTTAGGCTTAGGCTTAGGTTTAGGCTCAGGGTGAGAATGGGAGTGAGGAATAAGGTTAGGGTGATGGGTAGGGTTAGGGTTAGGGTGAGGGTTAGGGTTTGGGTTAGGGTTAGAGTTAGGTTTAGGGGGAGGGTGAGGTTTAGGGTTTTAGTTAGGGTGAGGGTGAGGGTTTGTTTGAGGGTTAGGTTAGGAATAGTGTTAGGGTTAGGGTTATGGAGAGAGTTTGGGGGAGGGTTAGGGTTAGTGATAGGGTTAGGATTAGGGTTAGTGTGAGTGTGAGTGTTACAGTTTAGGTTTAGGGTTAGGTTTAGGGTTAGGCTGAGGTTGAGGTTGAGGGTGAGGGTTAGGCTTAGGGTTAAGATTAGGATTAGAGTTAAGGTGAAGGTTAGTGTGAGTGTGAGGGTTTGGCTTAGGGTTAGGATTAGGATTAGGAAATAGCTTATGGTGAGTGTGAGGGTTAGGGTTACGGTTAGGATTAGGCTTAGGCTTAGGCTTAGGGTGAGGGTGAGTTTGAGGCTTAGGTTTAGGGTGAGGGTTAACGTTAGGGTTAGGGTAAGAGTTAGGGTTCGGGTTAAATTTAGGATTAAGGTGAGGGTTAGGGTAAGGATTAAGGTGAGGGTGAAGGTTAGGTTTAGGTTGAGCGTTAGGGTTAGGTTTAGGCTTAGGGTGATGGTGAGTGTGAGGGTTAAGGTTAGTGTTAGGTGAGGGTTAGGATGAGGTTTAGGGTTAGGATTAGGGTTAGGGTGAGGGCTAGGGTGAGGGTGAGGTTTCGGGTTAGGGTTGTGGTGAAGTTTAGGGTTAGCGTTATGGTTAGGTTTAGGGTCAGGGTGAGCTTTAGGGTTTGAGTTAGTGTTAGGTTGAGGCTGATTGTGAGGGTTACGGTTAGGGTTCGTGTTAGAATTAGGGTTAGGTTGAGGGTTAGGGTGAGGGTGAGGGTTAGGTTTAGAATGAGGGTTAGGGTTATGGTTAGGTTAAGGGTTACGATGAGGGTTAGGTTTAGGATTAGGATTAGGTTGAGGGCTAGGGTGAGGGTGAGGGTTAAGGTTAGGGTTAGGCTTAGGCTTAGGGTTAGGCTGAGGCTGAGGATGAGGGTGAGGGTTAAGGTTAGGGTGATGTTTGGGGTTACCCTTAGTGTGAGGATTAGGGTGAGGATTAGTGTTAGGGTGAGGGTTAGGATTAGGGTTAGGGTGAGGGCTAGGGTGAGGGTGAGGTTTAGGGTTAGCATGAGGTTTAGGTTTAGGGTGAGGGTTAGGATGAGGGTGAAGTTTAAGGTTACAGTTAGAGTTAGGATGAGACTGAGGTTAGGGATATGGTTAGGGTTAGTGTTAGGGTTAGGGTTAAGGTGAGGGTTAGGGTGAGGGTGTGGGTTAAGGTTAGGGTTAGGATTAGGATTAAGGTTAGGGTTAGGCTGAGGTTTATTGTTAGGATTAGGCATAGAGTTATGGTGATGGTTAGGGTGAGGATAATGTTTAGGGTTAGGTTTAGGCTTAGGCTTAGGGTTAGGCTGAGGGTGAGGGTGAGGGTGAGGGTTCAGGTGAGGGTTAGGGTTAGGGTTAGGGTGAGAGTTAGTGTTTGGGTTAAATTTAGGGTTATAGTGATGGTTAGGGTAAGATTTTTGGTGATGTTGACGGTTAGGGTTAGGTTGAGGCTTAGGGTGAGGGTTAGGATAAGGGTTAGGGTTAGGATTAGGGTTAGGGTGAGGGCTTGGGTGAGGGTGAGGTCTAGGGTTAGGGTTAGGGTGAGGTTTAGGGTTAGGGTTAGGGTTAAGGTTAAGGGCAGGGGAGGTTTAGGGTTAGAGTTAGGGTTAGGGGTTGGCTGAGGCTGAGGGTTAGGGGGAGGTTTAGTGTTAGTGTTAGGGTTAGGGTAAGGGTTAGGGTGAGGTTTAGTGTTAGGTTGAGGATTAGGGTGAGGATGATGCTAAAGGTAAAGGAGAGGTTTAGGCTGAGGGTGAGTGTTTCCTTTAGGGTGAGGGTTAGAGTTAGGTTTAGGGTTAGGATAAGTGTTAGGGTTAGGTTTAGGGTAAGGGTTAGATTGAGGATTAGGTTTAGGGTTAGTGTTTGGGTTAGGGTTAGTGTTAGTTTTAGGCTGAGGGTGAGGTTTAATGTAAGAGTTAGGGTTAGAATGAGGGTTAGGTTGAGGGTTAGGCTTAGGGATAGTGTTAGGGTTAGGTTTAGGGTGAGATTTAGGGGGAGCGTTAGGGTTAGGGATAGGGTTAGGATTAGGGTTAGGGTGAGGGTGAGTGTGTGTGTTAGGGTTAAGTTTAAGGTTAGGTTTAGGGTTAGGCTGAGGGTGAGGTTGAGGGTGATGGTTAGAGTTAGGATGAGGGTTAAGGTTAGGGTTAGTTGGAGGGTTAGGATGAGGTTTAGGATAAGGATTAGGGTTAGGGTGAGGGCTAGGATGAGGGTGAGGTTTAGGGTTAGGTTTAGGTTGAGGTTTAGGATTCGGGTTAGGGATAGAGTTAGGGTTAGGGTGAGATTTAGGGTTAGAATTAGGGTTAGAATGAGGCTGAGGGTGAGGGTTAGGGTTAGGGTTAGGGTTAAGGTTAGGGTTAGGATTAAGGTGAGGTTTCGAGTGGGGTGAGTGTTAGGGTTAGGTTCAGGGTTAGGCTTGAGTTTAAGGTTAGGCTGAGTGTAAGGGTTAGGGTGACAGTTAGGGTTAGGCTTAGGCTTAGGCTGAGGCTGAGGGTGAGGTTGAGGGTTAGGGTTAGGGTGAGGGTTAGGGTTCGGGTTATGGTGAGAGTTAGGTTTCAGGTTAAGTTTAGGGTTAGTTTGAGTGTTAGGGTAAGGTTTATGGTGAGGCTGAGGTTTAGGCTTAGGTTTAGTGTTAAGGTTTGGGTTAGGATGAGTGTTAGGGTTAGGATTAGGTTTAGGTTGAGGGCTAGGGTGAGGGTGAGGTTTAGGTTTAGGGTTCGTGTTCGGGTGAGGTTTAGGGTTAGAGTTAGGTTTACGGTGAGGCGGAATGTGAGGGTTAGGGTTAGGGTTAGTGTTAGAGTTAGTGTTAGGCTGAGGGTTAAGGTGAGATTGAGGGTTAGGCTTAGGGTTAGGATTAGGATTAGGGTAAGGTTTAGTGTTAGTGTGAGTGTTAGGGTTATGTTTTTGCTTAGGGTTATGCTGAAGGTGAGGGTGACGGTTAGGCTTAGGGTGAGTGTTAGGGTTAGCTTTAGTTTGAGTGTTAGGGTTAAGGTGAAGTTTAGGCTTAGTGTGACGGTTAGGGTTAGATTTACGGTGAGCATGAGGGTTAGGGTTAGGTTGAGGGTTACAGTTTGGTTTAGGGTTAGGGTGAGGGTTAAGTTTAGGGTTAGGGTGAGTGTTAGGATGAGGATTAGGGTTAGGATTAGGGTTATGGTGAGGGCTAGGGTGAGGGTGAGGGTTAGGGTTAGTGTTAGGGTGAGGTTTAGGGTTTGGGTTAGGGTTCGGGTGAGGGTTAGGGTTAGGATTAGGTTTAGGGTTAGGGTTAGGTTTAGGTTTAGGGTTAGGATTAGTGTTATTGTTAGGTTATGGTTAGAGTCATGCTGAGGGTAAGGGTGAGGGTGAGAGTTAGGGTTAGGGTTAGGGTGAGGATTTGGGTTAGGGTAAGGATTAGGGATAGGTTGAGGGTGAGGTTTAGGGTTAGATTTAGGGTTAGGGGGAGGTTTACTTCGTGTTTTAGGGTTAGGGTTAGTGTTAGGGTTAAGGTTAGGGTGAGGGTTAGGTTGAGGTTAAGGGTTAGCGTTAGGGTTAGGATTAGGCTTAGGGTGAGGGTGAGTATGAGGGTTAGAGTTAGGGTTAGCTTGAGGCTGATTGTGAGGGTTAGGTTTAGCGTTCTTGTTAGAGTTAGGGTTAGGATGAGGGTTAGGGTGAGTGTGAGGGTTAGGCTTAGGGTTAGGATTAGGATTAGGATAAGGGTTAGGGTGATTGTGAGGGTTAGGTTTAGGGTTAGGGTTAGGCTTAGGGTTAGGCTGAGGGTGAAGGTGAGGGTGAGGGTTAGGGTGTGGGTTAGGATTAGTGTTAGGTTGAGAGTTAGGGTTCGGTTTAAGTTTAGGGTTAGCGTGAGGGTTAGGGTTAGAGTTACGGTGAGAATGAGGGTTAGGGTTAGGTTGAGGGTTACAGTTAGTTTTAGGGTTAGAGTTAGGGTTAGGGTTAGGGTGAGGGTTAGGATTAGGATTAGGGTTAGGATTAGGGTTAGGGTGAGGGCTATGGTGAGGGTGAGGGTAAGGGCAAGGCTTAGGCTTAGCCTAGGGTTAGGCTGAGTGTGAGGTTGAGGGTGAGGTTTATTGTTAGGGTGATGTTTAGTTTTAGGTTTAGGGTAAGGGTTAGGATGAGGTTTAGTGTTAGGTTGAGGGTTAGGGTGAATGTGATGGTAAAGGTAATAGTGAGGTTTATGCTGAGGGTGAGGGTTTTGTTAAGGGTGAGGGTTAGGGTTAGGTTTAGGGTTAGGATAAGGGTAGGGTTAGGGTTAGGGTAAGGGTTAGATTGAGGAGTAGGTTTAGTGTTAGGGTTTGGGTAAGGGTTAGTGTTAAGTTTACGCTGAGAGTGAGGTTTCGGGTTAGAGTTAGGGGTAGAATGAGTGTTAGGTTTAGGGTTAGGTTTAGGGATAGTGTTAGGTTTAGGTTTAGGGTGAGATTTAAGGGGACCGTTAGGGTTAGGGATAGGGTTAGGATTAGGGTTAGTTTGAGGGTGAGTGTGTGTGTTAGGGTTAGGTTTAGGGTTAGGCTGAGGGTGAGGTTGAGTTTGAGGGTTAGGGTTAGGATGAGGTTTAAGGTTAGGGCTATGGGGAGGGTAAGGATTAGGGTTAGGGTGAGGGCTAGGGTGAGAGTGAGTTTTAGGGTTATAGTTAGGGTGAGGTTTAGGGTTAGGGTTAGGGTTAGGGTGAGGGTGAGATTTAGGGTTAGAGTTAGGTTTCGGATGAGGCTGAGGGTGAGGGTTAGGGTTAGGGTTAGGGTTAGGGTTAAGGTGAGGGTTAGCATGAGGGTGAGGGTTAGGGTTAGGTTTGGGATTAGGAGTAAGGTTAAGGTTAGGCTGAGTGTAAGGGTTAGGGTTACAGTTAGGGTTAGGCTTAGGCTTAGGCTGAGGGTGAGGTTGAGGTTGAGGGTTAGGGTTAGGGTGAGGGTTAGGGTTAGGGTTAAGGTGAGTGTTAGGGTTCAGGTTAAGTTTAAGATTAGGGTGAGGGTTAGGGTAAGTTTTATGGTGAGGGTGAAGGTTAGGCTTAGGTTTAGTGTTACGGTTTGTGTTAGGATGAGGGTTAGGGTTACGATTAGGTTTAGGGTGAGTGCTAGGGTGAGGGTGAGGTTTAGGTTTAGGGATTGGGTGAGGATGAGGTTTACAGTTAGAGTTATTTTTACGGTGAGGCTGAATGTGAGGGTTAGGGTTAGGTTTAGTGTTAGAGTTAGGGTTAGGTTGAGGGTTAGTGTGAGGGTGAGGGTTAGGCTTAGGGTTAGGATTAGGATTAGGGTAAGGTTTAGGGTGAGTGTGAGGGTTAGGGTTATGTTTAGGTTTAGGGTTATGCTGAGAGTGAGGGTAAGGGTTAGGGTTAGGGTGAATGTTAGGTTTAGGTTTCGTTTGAGAGTTAGGGTTCAGGTTAAGTTTAGGGTTAGCGTGAGCGTTAGGGTTAGGTTGAGGGTTACAGTTAGGTTTAGGTTTAGGGTGAGGGTTAGGGTTAGGTTTAGGGTGAGGGTTAGGATGAGGATTAGGGTTAGGATTAGGGTTATGGTGAGGGCTAGCTTGAGGGTGAGGGTTAAGGTTAGTGTTAGGGTGAGGTTTAGGTTTAGGGTTAGGTTAAGGGTGAGGGTTTGGATGAGGGTTAGTGTGAAGGTGAGGGTTCGGGTTAGGGTTGGGGTGAGGGTTAGTGTTAGGATTAGGTTTAGGATGAGGGTGAGTGTTAGGATTAGGTTTAGTGTTAGGGTTAGGTTTAGGTTTAGGGATAGGATTAGTGTTATTGTTTGGGTCATGGTTAGGTCATGCTGAGGGTAAGGGTGAGTGTGAAGGTTAGGGTTAGGGTTAGGGTGAGGATTAGGGTTAGGGTTAGGATTAGGGTTAGGGTGAGGGTGAGATTTAGGGTTAGATTTAGGGTTAGGGGGAGGGTTTGTCTTGGGTTAGGTTTAGGGTTAGTGTTAGGGTTAAGGTTAGGGTGAGGGTTAGGTTGAGGTTAAGGGTTAGCGTTAGGGTTAGGATTAGGCTTAGGGTGAGGGTGAGTATGAGGGTTAGAGTTAGGGTTAGCTTGAGGCTGATTGTGAGGGTTAGGTTTAGCGTTCTTGTTAGAGTTAGGGTTAGGATGAGGGTTAGGGTGAGTGTGAGGGTTAGGCTTAGGGTTAGGATTAGGATTAGGATAAGGGTTAGGGTGATTGTGAGGGTTAGGTTTAGGGTTAGGGTTAGGCTTAGGATTAGGCTGAGGGTGAAGGTGAGGGTGAGGGTTAGGGTGTGGGTTAGGATTAGGGTTAGGTTGAGAGTTAGGGTTCGGTTTAAGTTTAGGGTTAGCGTGAGGGTTAGGGTTAGAGTTACGGTGAGAATGAGGGTTAGGGTTAGGTTGAGGGTTACAGTTAGTTTTAGGGTTAGGGTTAGGGTTAGGGTTAGGGTGAGGGTTAGGATTAGGATTAGGGTTAGGATTAGGGTTAGGGTGAGGGCTATGGTGAGGGTTGGGGTTAGGGTTAGGTTTAGGGTGGGGGCTAGGTTGAGGTTGAGGTTCAGGTTGAGGGTTAGGGTGAGGGTTAGGTTTAGGGTTAGTGTTACGTTTAGGGTTGGAGTTAGGGTTAGGCTTAATGTTAGGCAGAGGGTGAGGGTGAGGGTTAGGGATAAGGTTAGGATTAGGTCTAGGGTTAAGGTGAGGGTGAGTGTGAGGGTTAGGTTTAGGGTTAGGGTTAGGATTAGAGTTAGGGTGAGGGTGAGGGTGAGGGTTAGGGTGAGTGTGAGGGTTGGGGTTAGAGTTAGAGTGAGAGTTAGGGTGAGGGTTAGGCTTAGGCTTAGGTTTAGGGTGTGAGCTAGGGTGAGGTTGAGGGTTAGCGTGAGGGTTAGGGTGAGGGTTAGGGCTAGGGTTAGTGTTAGGGTTAGGGTTGGAGTTAGGGTTAGGCTTAATGTTAGGCAGAGGGTGAGGGTGAGTGTGAGGGTTAGTGTTAGGTGAGGGGGAGGTTTAGGGTTAGATTTAGCGTTAGGTGGAGGGCTAGTTTGACGGTTAGGGTTTTAGGGTTAGGGTGAGTGTTAGAATGAAGTTTAGGCTTAGGATTAGGGTTAGGGTGATGGCTAGAGTGAGGGAGAGGCTTATGGTTAGCGTTAGGGTGAGGTTTAGTGTTAGGGTTAGGGTTAGAGTTACTGTGAGAGTGAGGGTTAGGGTTAGGTTTAGGGTTAGGGTTATTGTTTGGGTTAGGGTTAGAATTAAGTTGAGGGTAAGGGTGAGGGTCAGGATTAGGTTTGGTTTAGGGTGAGGTTTAGGTTTAGGTTTAGGGTTAGTGTGAGGGTTAAGGTTAGGGTTAGGGTGAGGTTTAGGAGGAGGTTTAGGGTTAGGATTAGGGTTTCTTTGAGGGCTAGGGTGAGGGTTAGGGTGAGGGTTAGCGTTAGGGATACGGTTAGGTTTAGGATTAGGGTTAGGTTGAGGTTTATGGTTTGGGTTAGGGTTAGAGTTAGGGTTAGGGTGAGGGTGAGGTTTAGAGTTAGAGTCAGGGGTAGCCTGAGGGTTAGGTTGAGGTTTAGGGTTAGGGTTAGTGTTAGGGTTAGGGTTAGGGTGAGATTTAGGGGGAGGGATAGTGTTAGGGTTTGGTTTAGGATTAGGGTTAGGGTGAGTGTTAGTGTGTGGGTTAACGTTAGTTTTAGGTATAGGCTTAGGGTTAGGCTAATGGTCAGTGTGTGTGTTAGGGTTAGTTTTAATGTTAGGTTTAGGGTTAGGCTGAGGGTGAGGTTGAGGTTGAGAAAGTTAGTGTTAGGGTGAGTCTTAGTCATAGGGTTTGGGGGAGGGTTAGGATGAGGTTTAGGGTTAAGATTGGTGTTTGGGTGAGGGCTAGGGTGAGGGTGAGTGTTAGGGTTAGGGTGAGGGTGAGGTTCACGGTTAGAGTTAGGGTTAGATTGAGGCTGAGGGTGTGGGTTAGGGTTAGGGTTAATGTTAGGGTTAGGGTTAAGGTGAGGGTTAGGGTGAGGGTTAGGGTTAGGTTTAGGCTTAGGATGAGGGTAAACGTGAGAGTGAGTATATGTGTTAGGGTTAGGTTTAGGGTTACGCTTAGGGTTAGGCTGAGGGTGAGGTTGAGTGTGAGTGTTAGCGTTAGGGTGAGGGATAGGTTTAGGATTAGGGGGAGGGTTAGGATGAGGGTTAGGGTTAGGATTAGGGTTAGGTGAGGTTGAGGGTGAGGGTTAGGGTTAAGGTGAGGGTTAGGGTTAGGGTAAGGGGGCTGGTGAGGTTTAGGATTAGAGTTAGGGTTAGGGTGAGGCTGAGGGTGAGGATTAGGGTTAGGGATACTGTTAGGATTAGAGTTAAGACGAGGGTTAGTGTGAGGGTAAGGGTTCCGCTTAGGGTTAGGATTAGGATTAGGGTTAAGCTTAGAGTGAGTGTGAGGGTTAGTGTTAGGGTTAGGATTAGGCTTAGGCTTGGGCTTATGGTGAGGGTGATTTTGAGGGTTAGGGTTATGGTTAGGGTGAGGGTTAAGGTTAGGGTTAGGGTGAGAGTTAGGGTTCAGGTTAAATTTACGGTTAGGGTGAGAACTAGGATAAGGTTTACGGTGAGGGTGAGGGTTAGGGTTAGGTTGAGCGTTAGGGTTAGGTTTAGGGTTAGGTTGATGGTGAGTGTGAGGGTTAGGGTTAGTCTTAGGGTGAGGGTTAGGATGAGGGTTAGGGTTAGGATTAGGGTTAGGGTGAGGGCTAGGGTGAGGGTGAGGTTTCGGTTTAGAGTTGTGGTGAGGTTAAGGTTAGTGTTATGGTTAGGTTTAGGGTCAGGGTGAGCTTTAGGGTTAGAGTTAGTGTGAGGTTGAGGCTGATTGTGAGGGTTAGGGTTAGGGTTCGTATTAGAGTTAGGGTTAGGGTGAGGGTTAGGGTGAGGGTGAGGGTTAGGCTAAGGGTTTGGGTTAAGGTTAGAGTAAGGTTTAGGGTGAGGGTGAGGTTTAGGGTTAGAGTTAGGGTTAGGGTGAGGGTTAGGTTCAGGGTTAGGGTTAGGATTAGTGTTCGGGTTAGGGTTAGGGAGCGAGTTTGGGGGAGGGTTAGGGTTAGTGATAAGGTTAGGATTAGGGTTAGTATGAGGGTGAGTGTGTGTGTTACAGGTTAGGTTTAGGGTTAGGTTTAGGGTTAGGCTGAGGTTGAGGTTGAGGGTGAGGGTTAGGTTTAGGGTTAGGATTAGGATTAGGGTAAGGATTAGGGTGAGTGTGAGGGTTAGGGTTAGTGTTAGGGTGAGGGTAAGTTTTAGGGTGAGGGTGTGGGTGAGGGTTATAGTTAGGGTGAGGGTTGGTGTAGGGTTATAGTGAGAGTTAGGGTGAGGGTTAGGCTTAGGCTTAGGTTTAGGGTGTGGGCTAGTGTGAGGTTGAGGTTTAGGGTGAGGGTTAGGGTGAGGTTTAGGGTTAACGTTAGTGTTAGGGTTAGGGTTGGAGTTAGGTTTAGGCTTAGTGTTATCCAGAGTGTGAGGGTGAGGGTGAGGGTTAGGGTTAGGTGAGGGTGAGGTTTAGGGTTAGATTTAGCATTAGATATAGGGCTAGGGTGCGTGTTAGGGTTTTAGGGTTAGGGTGAGGTTTAGGTTGAAGTTTAGTGTTAGGATTAGGGTTAGGATGATGGCTAGAGTGAGGGTGAGGCTTATGGTTAGCGTTAGGGTGAGGTTTAGTGTTAGGTTAGAGTTACTTTGAGAGTGAGTGTTAGGGTTAGGTTTTGGGTTAGGGTTATTGTTAGGGTTAGGGTTAGAGTTAAGTTGAGGGTAAGGGTGAGGGTGAGGATTAGGTTTAGGTTTAGGGTGAGGTTTAGGTTTAGGGTTAGAGTGAGTGTTAAGGTTAGGGTTAGGGTGAGGTTTAGGATGAAGTTTAGGGTTAGGATTACGGTTTGTTTGAGGGCTAGGGTGAGGGTTAGGGTGAGGTTTAGGGTTAGGGATAGGGTTAGGTTTATGATTAGGTTTAGGGTGAGTTTTAGGGCTAGGGTTAGTGTTAGGGTTAGGGTGAGGGAAAGGGTTAGGTTGAGGTTTAGGGATAGGGTTAGATTTAGGATTAGGCTTAGGGTGAGGGTGAGTGTGTCGGTTAGGGTGAGGGTTAGGCTTAGGCTTAGGGTTAGGCTGAAGGTGAGGGTGGGGGTTAGGATTAGGGTTAGGGTGAGGGCAAGGGTGAGGTTGAGGGTTAGGGTTAGGTTTAGGCTTAGGCTTAGTGTTAGTCGGAGGGTGAGGTTGAGGGTGAGGGTTAGGGGTAGGGTGATGGTTAGGGTTACGTTTAGGGTGAGGGTAAGTATGAGGGTTAGGCTTAGGGTGAGGGTTAGGGTGAGAGTGATGGTAAGCGTAAAGGTGAGAATTAGTCTGAGGCTGAGGTTTAAGATAAGGGTGAGGGTTAGTGTTAGGGTTAGCGTTAGGGTTAGGGTGAGTGTTATGGTTAGGGTGAGGGTTAGAGTTAGAGTTACGGTTTTTGTTAGGTTTAGGATTAGGGTTACACTTACAGTGAGGGTGAGGGTAAGGGTTAGGTTGAGGGCGAGGTTTAGGGTTAAGGTTATGGTTAGAGTTTGGGTTAGGGTTAGGATTAGGTTTAGGGTGAAGTCTAGGTTTGGGGTGAGGGTTAGGTTTAGGGTTAGGTTTAGGGTTAGGATTAGGGTTAGGGTGAGGGTGAGTGTGTGGGATAGGCTTAGGTTTAGGGTTAGGCTTAGGGTTAGGCTAAGTGTGAGGTTGAGGGTGAGGGTTAGGGTTAGGGTGAGGGTTAGGGTTAGGGTTAGGTTGAGGGTGAGTGTGTAGGTTAGGGTTAGGTTTAGGATTAGGCTTAGGTTTAGACTAAGTGTGAGCTTAGGGGTGAAGGTGAGAGTTAGGGTGATGGTTAGGTTTAGGGTTATTGTGAGGGTTAGAATGAGGGTTAAGTTTAGGATTAAGGTTAGGGTGAAGGCTAGGGTGAAGGTGAGGTTTAGGGTTAGGGTTAGGGTTAGGGTGGGGGTGAGGGTCAGGTTTAGGGTTAGTGTTAGGGTTAGGGTGAGGAATAGGGTGAGGTTTAGGGTTAGGATTAGTGTTAGGGTTAGGGTGAGGGTGAGGGTTAGGGTTAGGATGAGGATTAGGTTTAGCGTGAGGGTTAGGGTTAGGGTTACGGTGGGGTCAGGTTTAGGGTTAGGTTGAGGTTTAGAATTAGGTTTAGGGTTAGGTTGAAGGTTAGGTTTTGGGTTAGGGTGTGGATTTGGATGAGGTTTAAGGTTACAATTAGGTTTAGGGTGAGTGCTATGGTGAGGGTGAGATTTATTGTTAAGGTTAGTGTGAGGTTTAGGTTTAGGGTTAGGGTAAGGATAAGGGTGAGGATGAGGGTTAGTGTAAGGGTGAGGGTTAGGGTTAGTTTATGGTGATGGTGAGGGTTAGGTTTAGGGTTAGGGTTAGATTTACGGTGAAGGTGAGGGTGAGGGTAAGGATCAGGTTTAGGTTGAGGTTTAGGTTTAGGATTATGGTTAGGGGAAGGGTTAGGGTGACCGTTAGGGTTAGGATTAATGTTAGCGTTAGGGTTTGGGTGAGTGTTAGATTGAGGTTTAATGTTAGGGTTACGTTTAGGATTAGGTTTACGGTGAGGTTGAGTGTGAGGGTTATGGTTAGGGTTCGGCGTAGGCTTAGGGTTAGGCTGAGGGTATGGGGGGGATGAGGATTAGGTTTAGACAGATGGTTAGCTTTATGGTTAGGTTAAGGGTTAGGATGAGGGTTAGTGTTAATTAGTGTTAGGGTGAGGGCTATGGTGAGAGTTAGGGTTAGGGTTAGGTTTAGTCTTAGGCTTAAGTTTAGGCTGAGGCTGAGGGTGAGGCTGAGGGTTAGGGTTAGGGTGACGGTTGGGGTTACCCTTAGGGTGAGGTTTAGGATGAGGATTAGGGTTAAGGTGAGGGTTAGGTTGAGGGTGATTGTAAGGGTAAAGGTGAGGGTTAGGCTGAGGCTGAGGGTTACGGTAAGGGTGAGGTTTAGGGTTAGGGTGAGGGTGAGGATTAGATTGAGGATTAGTGTTAGGGTTAGTGTGAGGTTTATGGTGAGGATGAGGGTTAGGGTTAGGTTGAGGGCTAGGGTGTGGGAGGGTTAGGGTTAGGGTGAGGTTTAGGGTTAGGGTGAAGGTTAGGATTAGTGTGAGGGTTAGTGTTAGGGTGAGTGTTATTGTTAGGTTGAAGGTTATGGTTAGGATGAGGTTTAGGGTTAGGGTTAGGGTTATTGTTAGTGTTAGTGTTAGTGTTACTCTTATGATGAGGGTGAAGTTGAGGGTGAGGGTTAGGGTTAGGATGAGGTTTAGGGTTCGAGTTAGTTTTAGTGTTATTTTTGGGTTTAGGGTGATGTTTAGGGTTAGTGTTAGGCTTAGGCTTCGGCTTAGGCTTAGTCCAAGCATGAGGGTGAGTGTTAGGGTTAGGGTTAGGGTGGGGTTTAGGGTTAGGGTTAGCGTTAGTGTTAGGTTGAGGGTTAGATATAGGGTTAGGGGGAGGTTTAATGTGAGGGTTAGGTTTAGTGTTAGGGTGAGGGTAAGTGATAGGATGAGGGTTAGGAATAGGGTTAAGTTTATTCTTATTGTTAGGTTTAGGGTTATGGTTACGGTGAGGGTGAGGATGAGGTTTAGGGTTAGGGTTAGGGTGAGGGTGAGGTTTAGGGTAGAGTTAGGGTTAGGGTGAGGGTTAGGTTGAGGGTTAGGGTTAGTGTTCTTTTTAAGGTTAGGGTTAGGGTGAGATTTAAGGGGAGGGTTAGGTTAGGGTTAGGGTTGGGATTAGAGTTAGGGTGAGGGTGAGGTTTATGGTTAATGTGAGGGTGGGGTAAGGGTTAGGGTGAGGGTTAGGGTGAGGATTAGACTTAGTGTTAGGGTTAGGGATGGGGTTAGTTTTAGGTTTAATATTAGCAGAGGGTGAGGGTGAGGGTTAAGGTTAGTTTAAGGGTGAGGTTTAGGGTTAGATTTAGCGTTAGCTTGAGGGTTAGTGTGAGGTTTAGGGTTAGGGTTAGTGTTACAGTTAGGGTTAGGGTGAGGTTGAGTGTGAGGGTCAGGGTTAGTCTTCGGCTTAGGCTTAGGCCAAGCGTGAGGGTGAGGGTGAGGTTTATGGTTAGCATTAGGGTTAGGGTGAGGGTTAGAGTGAGGGTGAGGGTTAGGGTTAGCCTTAGGGTGAGGTTTAGTGTTAGGGTTAGGGTTAGTGTTATGGTGATGCTGAGAGTTTGGATTAGGGTTAGGGTTAGGGTGAGGGTGAGGGTTAGGATAAGGGACAGGGTTAGAGTTACAGTGAGGTTGAGGGTGAGGGTGAGGGTTAGGATCAGGGTTAGGGTGAGGTTTAGGGTTAGGGTTATGGTTAGGGTGAGTGTTAGGGTTAGGCTTAGTGTTAGGGTGAGGGTTAGGGTGAGGGTTAGGTTGAGGTATAATGCTAGGAATAGGGTTAGGTTTAGGATTAGGTTTAAGGTGAGGGTGAGTGTGAGGGTTAGGGTTAGGGTTCCGCTTAAGCTTAGGGTTAGGCTGAGGGTATGGGTGGGGATTAGTGTTATAGTGATGGTTAGGTTTAGGGTTAGTGTTATTGTTAGGGTTAGGGTTAGAGCTATGTTGAGGTTGAGGGTGCGGGTGAGGTTTAGGGTTAGGGTTATGTTTAGGGTTAATGTTAGGGTAAGGGTGAGGGTTAAGGTAAGGGTGAGGGTTAGGTTTAGGTTTAGGATTAGTGTTATTGTTAGGGTTCGAGTTAGAGTTAAAGTGAGGGTGAGGGAGACGGTGAGGGTTAGGGATAGGGTTAGGGTGAGGGTTAGGATAAGGTTTAGGGTTAGGATTAGGGTTAGGGTGAGGGTTAGGCTGAGGGTAAATGTGAAGTTTAGGCTTAGGGATAGGTTTAGGTTTAGGATTATGGTTAGGGTGAGGGTGAGTTGGAGGGTTAGGGAAAGGGTTAGGAATAGGGTTTGTGTTAGGGTTAGGATGAGGGTGAGTGTTAGGCTGAGGTTTAGGGCTAGGGTTAGGGTTAGGGTTAGTGTGAGGGTTAGTGTTAGGGTTAGGGTTAGTGTTAGGGTGAGGGTAAGTGTTAGGGTGAGGGTTTGGTTTAGGGTGAGGGTTATGGTTAGGGTGAGGGTTAGGATTAGCTTTGGGGTATTGTTAGGGTTATGTTTAGGATTAGGGTTACTGTGAGGGTGAGTGTGAGGGTTAGAGTTAGGGTTAGAGTGAGGTTTAGTGTTTGGGTTAGGGTTAGAATGAGGGTTAGGGTGAGGGTGAGGTATAGGGATAGAGTTAAGGATAGTGTGAGGAATAGGTTGAGGTTTAGGGTTAGGGTTAGTGCTAGTGTTAGGGTAAGGGTGAGATTTAGGGGCGGTTAGCGTTATGGTTAGCATTAGGGTTTGGGTGTGGGTGAGGTTTAGTTTTAGATTTAGGGTAAGGGTGAGGCTGAGTGTGAGGGTTAGTCTTATGGTTAGTGTTAGGGTTAGGGTGAGGGTTAGGATGAGGGTGAGGGTTAGGGCTAGGGTTAGGATTAGGATTAGAGTTAGGGTTAGGGTGAGTGTGTGTGTTACG
The DNA here is from genome assembly GCF_024711535.1 of Dipodomys merriami. Classification (NCBI taxonomy): domain Eukaryota; kingdom Metazoa; phylum Chordata; class Mammalia; order Rodentia; family Heteromyidae; genus Dipodomys; species Dipodomys merriami. The sequence continues at coordinate 1,858,584 of NW_027206335.1, read as the reverse complement.
GTTAGGGTTAGGGTTAGCCTTAGGTTTAGGCTGAGGTTGAGGGTGAGGGTGAGGGTTAGGTTTAGGGTGAGGGTTAGGGTGAGGTTTAGTGTTAGGTTTAGGGTTAGGTTGATGGTGAGGTTTAGGGGTAGAGTTAGGTTTAGGGTTAGGGTGAGTGTGAGGGTTAGGGTTAGGGTTAATCTTAGGCTTAGGTTTAGGCTGAGGGTGAGGGTGAGTGTTAGGTTTAGGGTTAGGATAAATTTAGGTTTCGGGTTAGAGTTAGAATTAGTTTTAGGGTGAGAGTGAGTTTTAGGGTTAGAGTTAGGGTTAGTGTTAGTGTTAGGGTTAGGGTGAGGGTTAGGGTTAGAGTTAGGCTTAGACTTTGGCTTAGTTCGAGCATGAGGGGAGGGTTAAGGTTAGGGTTAGGTTGATTGTTTGGGTTAGGGTTAGAGTTATTGATAGGTTTATGGTTACAGTTACAGTGAGGTTGAGGGTGCGGGTGAGGGTTAGGGTTAGGGTTAGGTTGGGGTTTACGGGTAGGGTTAGGGTTAGGGTTAGGGTGAGGGTTAGGGTGAGTGTGATGGTAAGCGTAAAGTTGAGCATTAGTCTGAGGCTGAAGGTTAAGATAAGGGTGAGGGTAAGTTTTACGGCGAGTGTTAGGGTTAGGGTGAGTGTTACATTGAGGTTTAAATTTAGGGTTAGGGTTATGTTTAGGATTAGGTTTACGGTGAGAATGAGTGTGAGGGTTAGGGTGAGGGTGAGGGTTAGATTGAGGATTAGTTTTAGGGTTAGTGTGAGGTTTAGATTGAGGATGAGTGTTAAGGTTAGGTTGAGGGCTAGGTTGAGGGTTAGGGTGAGGTTTAGGGTTAGGGTGATGGTTAGGGTTAGTGTGAGGGTTAGTGTTAGGGGGAGGGTTAGTGTTAGTGTGAGGGTAAGTGTTAGGATGAGGGTTAGGGTTAGGGTGAAGGTTATGGTTAGGATGAGGGTAAGGGTTAGGGTTAAGGTTATTGTTAGGGTTAGTGTTAGGGTTACGGTGAGGGTGAGGGTTAGGGTTAGGATGAGGTTTAGGTTTAGGATTAGGGTTAGGGTGAGGATGAGGTTTAGGTTTGGAGTTAGGTTTAGGGTTAGGGTTAGGGTGAGGTTTAGGTTTAGTTTTAGTCTTAGGCTTAGGCTTAGGCTTAGGCCGATCATGAGGGTGAGGGTTAGGGTCAGGATTAGCGTGGGGTTTAGGGTTAGGGTTTGGGTGAGTGTGAGGTTGAGGGTTAGATATAGGGTTAGGGGGAGGGTTAGGGTGAGGGTTAGGGTTAGTGTTAGGGTGAAGGTAAGTGTTAGGTTGAGGGTTAGGAATAGGGTTAAGGTTATTCTTAGGGTTAGGTTTAGGGTAAGGTTACGGTGAGGGTGAGGATGAGGGTTAGGGTTAGGGTTAGGGTGAGGTTTAAGGTTTGGGTTAGTGTTAGAGTTAGGTTTAGGGTGAGGGTGAGGTTTAGGTTAGAGTTAGGGTTAGGGTGAGAGTTAAGGGGAGAGTTAGGGTTAGGGTTAGGGTTAGGATTAGAGTTAGGGTGAGGGTTATGGTTAATGTGAGGGTTGGGGTTAGGGTTAAAGTGAGGTTTAGGGTGAGGTTTAGGCTTAGGCTTAGGGTTTGGTTATGAGCTATGGTGAGGTTGAGGGTTAGGGTTAGGGTTAAGGTGAGGGTTAGGGTGAGGGTTAGTGTTAGTGTTAGTGTTAGGGTTGGGCTTAGGGTTAAGTTTAATATTAGGCAGAGGGTGAAGGTGAGGGTGAGGGTTAGGGTTAGGTTGAGGGTGAGTTTTAGGGTTAGAGTTAGTGTTAGGGTGAGGGTTAGTGTGAGAGTTAGGTTTAGGGTTAAGGTGAGGGTTAGGGTGAGGGTTAGTCTTAGTGTTAGTGTTAGGGTTGGACTTAGGGTTAAGTTTAATATTAGGCAGAGGGTGAAGGTGAGGGTGAGGGTTAGGGTTAGGTTGAGGGTGAGTTTTAGGGTTAGAGTTAGTGTTAGGGTGAGGGTTAGTGTGAGGGTTAGGGTTAGGGTTAGTGTTACGGTTAGGGTTAGGGTGAGGGTGAGTGTGAGGGTCAGGGTTAGTATTAGGCTTAGGCTTAGGCTTATGCCGAGTGTGAGGGTGAGGGTTAGGGTTAGAGTTTTAGGATTAGGGTGAGGGTTAGGATGAGGTTTAGGATTAGCATTAGGGGTAGGGTGAGGGTTAGAGTGAGGGTGAGGTTTAGGGTGAGGGTTAGGGTTAGGGTTATGGTGAGGGTGAGTGTTAGGGTAAGGGTTAGGGTTAGGGTGAAGGTGAGGGTTAGGATTAGGGATAGGGTTAGAGTTACAGTGAGTTTGAAGGTGAGGGTTAGGGTGAGGTATAATGTTAGGATTAGGTTTAGGTTTAGGAATAGGTTTACAGTGAGGGTGAGTGTAAGGCTTAGTGTTAGGGTTCGGCTTAGGCTTAGGTTTAGGCTGAGGGTATGGGTGGGGATGAAGATTAGGTTTAGAAAGATGGTTAGGGTTATGGTTAGGTTAAGGGTTAGGATGAATGTTAGGGTTAGGATTAGGGTTAGGGTGAGTGTGAGGGTTAGGGTTAGTGTTAGGCTTGGGCTTAGGGTTAGGTTGAGTCTGAGGATGAGTGTGAGGGTTAGGGTTAGGGTGATTTTTGGGGTTACCGTTAGGGTGAGGGTTAGGATGAGGATTAGGTTTAGGGTGAGGGTTAGGGTGAGGGTGATGGTAAGGGTAAAGGTGAGGGTTAGGCTGAGGGTGAGGGTTAGGGTAAGCCTGAGGGTTAGGGTTAGGGTGAGTGTGAGGGTTAGATTGAGGAATAGTGTTAGGGTTAGTGTGAGGTTTAGGGTGAGGATGAGGGTTAGGGTTAGGTTGAGGGCTAGGTTGAGGGTTAGGGTTAGGGTTGAGGTTTAGGGTTAGGGTGATGATTAGGGTTAGTTTTAGGGTTAGTGTTAGGGTGAGGGTTAGTGTTAGGGTGAGGGTTAGGGTTATGGTGAAGTTTATGTTTAGGATGAGGGTTAAGGTTAGGGTTAGGGTTATTGTTAGGGTTAGGGTTACGGTTATGGTGAGGGTGAGGTTGCGGGTGAGGGTTATTGTTAGGATGAGGCTTAGGTTTAGGGTTAGGGTTAGAGTTAGGGTTAAGTTGAGGGTGAGATTTGGGGTTAGAGTTAGGGTTAGTGTTAGTGTTGGGGTATGGTGAGGGTCAGGGTTAAGTTTAACCTTAGGCTTAGGCTAAGTCTTAGGCTGAGCATGAGGGTGAGGGCTATGAAGGCTAGGGTTAGGGTTAGCGTGGGGTTTAGGGTTAGGGTTAGGGTGAGGGTGAGGGTGAGTTTGAGGGTTAGATTTAGGGTTAGGGGGAGGCTTAGGATGAGGGTTAGGTAAGCGTTAGTGTTAAGGTGAGGGTGAGGGTTAGGTTGAGGTTTAGGGTTTAGGTTATGGTATGGGATACTGTGAGGGTTAGTGTTAGGGTTAGGGTTAGTGTTAGGGTGCCGGTAAGTGTTAGGGTGATGGTTTGGGTTAGGGTGAGGGTTATGGTTAGGATGAGGGTTAGGAATAGGGTTAGGGTTATTGTTAGGGTTAGGTTTAGTGTTACGGTTAAGGTGAGGGTGAGGATGAACGTTAGGGTTAGGGTAAGAGTGAGGTTTAGGGTTTGGTTTAGGGTTAGAGTTAGGGTTAGGGTGAGGGTTTGGTTGAGGGTTAGGGTTAGTGTTCGTGTTAAGGTTAGTGTTAGGGTGAGAGGTAGGGGGAGATTTAGGGGGAGGGTTAGGATGAGGGTGAGTGTGTGTTAGGGATAGGTTTAGGGATAGGATTAGGGTTAGACTGAGGGTGAGGGTGAGGGTGAGGGTTAGAGTTAGGATGAGGGTTAGGGTTAGGGTTAGGGTGAGATTTAGTGTTAGGGTTAGGGTTGGTGTTAGGGTTGGGGTGAAGTTGAGGTTTATGGGTAGAGTTAGGGTTAGGGTGAGGTTTGGGTTTAGGATTAGGGTTAGGGTGAGGCCTAGGGTGAGGGTTACGTCGAGGGTTAGGTTTAGGGATACTGTTTGGTTTAGGATTAGGGTTAGGGTAGAGTGAGTGTGAAGGTTAGGGTTAGGGTTAGGGTTAGGCTTAGGGTGAGGTTTCGGGTTAGGGTTAGGGTTTGGGTTAGGGTGAGGGTGAAGCTGAGGATTAGGGTTAGGTTTAGGGTTACGGTTAGGGTTAGGGTTAGGGTTTCGGTGAGGGTTAGTCTGAGGGTTAGGGTTAGGCCTAGGTTTAGGCTGAGGATGAGGGTGAGGGTGAGGATTAGGGTTAGGGTTAGTATTAGGGTTATTGTTAGTGTTATGGTTAGTGTTATGTTTGCAGTGAGGTTGAGGCTGAGGGTGGGGTTGAGAATTATGGTTAGGGTCAATGTTAGGGTTAGGGTTAGTGTTATTGTTAGGGTTAGGGTTAGAATTACAGTGAAGTAGAGGGTGAGGGTGAGGTTTAGGTTTAGGGTTAGGGTGGAGTTTAGGGTTAGGGTTAGGGTTAGGGTTAGGGTGAGGGTGAGGTTGAGGGTTAGATATAGGCTTTGGTTTAGGGTGAGGTTTAGGGTTAGGTTTTGTGTTAGGGTGAGGGTGAGGCTGAGGATTAGGTTTAGGTTAAGGGTTAGGGTTAGGGATAGGGTTACGGTGAGGTTTAGGGTTAGGGTTAGTGTTTCGGTTAGGGTTAGGGTTACGGTTAAGTTTTGGGTTAGGGTAAGGGCTAGGGTTAGTGTTAGGGTTAGGTTGGGGTGAGGATTAGGTAAGGGTTACGGTTAGGGTTAGTGTTAGAGTTATGGTTAAGGTTATTTTTAGTGTTATTGTTAGGGTTAAGTTTGCGGTGAGGTGAGGCTGAGGGTGAGCGTGAGGGTAAGGTGAGGTTTATGGTGAGATTTAGGGTTAGGGTTAGGTTAGGGTGAGTGTAAGTTTTAGGGTTAGAGTTAGGGTTAGGTGGTGGGTTAGGGCGAGGGTTAGGGTTAGGTTTAGTGTTAGGGTTAGGGTGAGGGTGAGGGTTAGGTTGACGTGTAGGGATAGGGTTAGGGTTAGGGCGAGCATTAGGGTTAGGGTTAGTGTTATTGTTAGGGTTAGGGTTAGAGTTACGGTTAGGGTGAGGTTGAGGGTAAAGTTTGGTGTTAGGTTTAGGGTTAGGTTTAGGATTAGGGTTAGGGTGAGGGTGAAGATTAGGGTTAGATTTAGGGTTAGTGGGAGGGTTAGTTCATGGGTTAGGGTTAGGGTTATTGTTAGGATTAAGGTTAAGGTGAGGGTTAGGTTGAGGTTAAGGGATAGGGTTAGGGTTAGGGTTAGGATTAGGGTTAGGGTGAGGTTGAGATTGAGGTTTAGGGTTAGCGTTAGGCTTAGGCTTAGGGTTAGGCTGAGGCTGAGGGTGGGGGTGAGGATTAGGGTTAGGATGATGGTTATTGTTAGGGTTAGGGTAAGGGTTAGGATGAGGGTTAGGGTTAGGATTAGGGTTAGGGTGTGGGCTAGGGAGAGGGTGAGGTTTAGGGTAAGGGTCAGGCTTAGGCTTAGGTTTAGACTGAGCGTGAGGTTGAGGGTGAGGGTTAGGGTTAGGGTGATGTTTTGGTTTACAGTTAGGTGAGGGTTATGATGAGGTTTAGGTTTGGGGGAGGTTTAGGGTGAGGATGATGGTAAGGGTAATAGTGAGGTTTAGGCTGAGGCTGAGGTTTAAAATAAGGGTGAGTGTTAGGGTTAGACTTAGGGTTAGGGTAAGGGTTAGGGTTAAGGTTAGGGTGAGGGTTAGATTGAGGATTAGGGTTACGGTTAGTGTGAGGTTTAGGGTGAGGATGAGGGTTAGGGTTAGGTTGAGCATGAGGGTTAGAATTAGGGTTAGGGTGAGGGCTAGGGTGAGGGTGAGGGTTAGTGTTCGTGATATGGTTATTGTGAGGCTTAGGAAGAGGGTGAGGGTTAGGGTTAGTGTTAGGGTGAAGGGAAATGTTATGGTGAGGGTTAGGGTTATGGTGAGTGTTATGGTTAGGGTGAGGTTTAGGGTCAGGGTTAGGGTGAGTGTGAGGGTTAGGGTTAGGGTTAGGCTTAGGGTTAGGCTGAGGGTGAGGTTGAGGGTGAGGGTTAGGGTTAGGGTGAGGGTTAGGGTTAGGGTTAGGGAGAGGTTTAGTGTTAGGGTTAGGGTTAGAATTAGGGTTAGTGTTAGTGTTAGGGTTAGGGTTAGGGTTAGGGTGAGGGTTAAGGTGAGTGTGAGGGTTTGTGTTAAGTTTAATTTTAGCCTTAGGTGTAGGTTGAGATTGAGGGTGAGGGTGAGGTTTAGCGTTAGTGTTAGGATTAGGGTTAGGTTGAGGGTGAGTGTGAGGGTTAGGGTTAGTTTTAGGTTGAGGGTTAGTGTGAGGGTTAGGGTTAGGCTTAGGGTTATAATTAGGGTTAGGGTAAGGGTGAGGGTGAGGTTTAGGATTAGAGTTAGGGTTAGGGTGAGGCTGAGGGTGAGGGTTAGGGTTAGGGTTAATGTTGGAGTTATGGTTAGGGTGAGTGTTAGGGTGAGGGTGAGGGTTAGGCTTAGGGTTAGGATTAGGATTAGGGTAAGTTTTAGGGTGAGTGTGAGGGTTATGGTTAGGGTTGGGGTTAGGGTGATGGATATGGTTAGGATGAGGTTTAGGGTTAGGGTTAGGGTTATTGTTATGGTTAGGGTTAGGTTATTTTTAGGGTAAGGTTTATATTTACGGTTAAGGTGAGGGTGAGGGTGAGGGTTAGGGTTAGGTTTAGGGTGAGGTTTAGGGTTTGGGTTAGGGTTAGAGTTAGGGTTAGGGTGAGGGTGAGGTTTAGGGTTAGAGTCAGGGTTAGGGTGAGGGTTAGGTTGAAGGTTAGGGTTAGGTTTAGTGTTAGGGTTAGGGTTAGTGTGAGAATTAGGGGCAGGCATAGTGTTAGGGTTAGAGTTAGGCTTAGGGTTAGGCTGAGGGTGAGTGTGTGTGTTAGGGTTAGCTTTAGGGTTAGGCTTAGGTTTAGGCTGAGGGTGAGGTTGAGGGTGAGAACCTTAGGGTTAAGGTGAGGGTTATGCTTACGTTTAGGGGGAGGTTTAGGATGAGGATTAGGGTAAGGATTAGGGTTAGGGTGAGGGCCAGGGTGAGGGTGAGGTTTAGGTTTAGGGTTAGGTTGAGGTTTAGTTTTAGGGTTAGGATTAGGGTCAGGGTGTCGTTTAGGGTTAGATTTAGGGTTATGGTGAGGGTGAGGGTGTGGGTTAGGTTTAGGTTTAATGTTAGGGTTAGGGTTAAGGTGAGGGTCAGTGTGAGGGTCAGGGTTAGGGTTAGGGTCAGCATTAGGATTAGGGTTAGGTTTAGAGTGAGTGTGAGGGTTAGGGTTACGGTTAGGCTTAGGCTTATTCTGGGGGTGAGGTTGAGGGTGAGGGTTAGGGTTAGGGTGTGTGTTAAGGTTAGGGTTAGGGGGAGGGTTAGAATGAGGGATAGGGTTAGGATTAGGTTTAGAGGGACGGCTAGGGTGAGGGTGAGGTTCATGGATAGGGTTAGGGTGAGGGTTAGGGTTAGGCTGAGGGTGAGGGTGAGGGTGAGTGTTACGGTTAAGGTGAGGCTTAGGGTTAGGTATAGGGTGAGAGTTAGGGTTCGGGTTTAGGGTTAGGGTTCATATTATGTTTAGGGTTAGGTTTAGTGTTAGGGTTAGGGTTAAGGTGAGGGTTAGGCTTAGAGTGAGGGTTAGGGTTATTTTTAGTGTTATGGTTAGGGTTAAGTTTGTGGTAAGGGTGAGGCGGAGGGTGAGGCTGAGGGTTAGGATTAGGGTTAGGGTTAGGTTTAGGGTAAGGATTAGTGTTAATATTAAGGTTAGGGTTAGAGTTATGGTGAGGGTGATGGTTAGGATTAGGGTTAGGGTGAGGTTTAGGGTTAGGGTTAGGGTGAAGGTTACGGTTAGTGTGAGGATTATTGTTTGGGTTAGGGTTAGTGTTAGGGTAAGGTAAGTTTTAGAGTGAGGGTTAGGGTTAGGGTGAGGGTTAGGGTTAGAATGAGGGTTAGAGTTAGGGTTAGGGTTATTGTTAGGGTTAGGGTTAGGGTTAGGATCAGGGTTAGGGTTAGGATTAGGGTGAGGGTGAGGGCTAGATTGAGGGTGAGGGTTAGGGTTAGGTTTAGGCTTAGGTTTAGGGTTAGACTGAGGCTGAGGGTGAGGTTGAGGTTTAGGGTTAGTGTGATGGTTAGGGTTACGGTTAGGGTGAGTGTTAGAATGAGGGTTAGGTTTAGGGTGAGGGTTAGGTTGTGGATTAAGGTTAGGGTTAGGGTGAATGTGAGGTTTACATTGAGTATTAGTGTTAGGGTTTGTGTGAGGGCTAAGGTGAGGTGAGGTTTAGGGATAGGGTTAGGTTGAGGTTTAGGGTTAAGGCAATGGTTAGGGTTAGCGTGAGGGTTAGTGTTAGTATTAGGGTTAGTTTTAATGTGATGGTTAGCGTTAGGGTGAGAGTTATTGTTAGGGTTAGTGTTAGGGTTAGGGTTAGGGTTATTGTTAGGATTAGGTTTACTGTTACTGTGAGGGTGAGGGGTAGGGTTAGGGTTAGGGTGAGGTTTAGGTTTAGGGTCAGGGTTAGATTTAGGGTTAGGGAGAGGTTGAGGTTGAGGTTTAGGGTTAGGATTAGTGGGAGGGTTAGGGTGAGGTTTGGGTGAGTGTTATTTTTAGGATTAGGGTTAAGGTGAGGGTGAGTGTGAGGGTTAGGGTTAGGCTTAGGTTTAGTGTTAGGCTGAGGGTGAGGGTGAGTGTGAGTGTTAGGGTTAACTTGAGGGTTAGGGTTAGGGTTAGGTTGAGGGTTAGGGTTATTGTTAGGGTGAGGGTTAGGATGAGGTTTAGGGTTAGGATTAAGGTTAGGATAAGGGCAAGGGTGAGTGTGAGTGTTAGGTTTAGCATGATGGCAAGGTTTAGGATTAGGGTTAGGTTCAGGGTTAGGGTGAGGGTTAGGGTTAGTGTCAGGGTCAGGGTTAGGGTTAGGGTGAGGGTGAGGTTTAGGATTAGTGTTAGTGTTAGGGTTATTGTTAGTGTTATCTTTCAGGTTAAGTTTACAGTGAGGTTGAGGCTGAGGTTAAGGGTTAGGGGAAGGCTTAGGGTTAGTTTTAGGGTTAGGGTTAGTGTTAGGGTTAGTGTTAGGGTGAGGGCTTGGGATAGGGTGAGGGTTACTCTGAGGGTGAGGGTTAGGGTTAGGGTTAGGGTTAGTGTTATTGTTAGGGTTAGGGTTAGAGTTACTGTGAGGATGAGGGTGAGGGTGAGTGTGAAGATTAGGGTTAGTGTTAGACTTAGTCTTAGGCTTAGGGCGAGTGTGAGGGTGAGGGAATGGGTTAGGGTTAGGGTGATTGTTAGGGTTTTAGGGTTAGGGTGAGGTTTAGGGTGAGGTTTAGGTTTATACTTATGGCTACGGTTCGGGCTAGGTTGAGGGTGAGGGTTAGGGTTAGCCTTAGGGTAAAGTTTAGGGTTAGGTTTATGTTTTGGGTTAGGGTGAGTGTTAGGGTGAGGGTTACGGTGAGGGTGAGGGTTAGGGTTAGGGTGAGGGTTAGGGTTAGGGTTAGGGTGAGGTTTAGATTAGGGTTAAGGTTAGGGTTATTGTTAGTGTTTTGGTTAGGTTTAAGTACGGTGAGGGTCAGGCTCAGGGTGATGGTTAGGGTTAGGGTTAGGGTGAGGTTTAGGTTAGGGTTAGGGATAGCGTTAGGGTGAGGGTTTGGGTTAGGGTTACGGTGAGGATGAGGGTTAGGGTTAGGTTTAGGGTTAGTGTCATTGTTAGGGTTCAGGTTAAAGTTATGTTGAGGTAGAGGGTTAGGGTTAGGGTGAGGGTTAGGTTAGGGTTAGTGTTAATGTTAGTGTTAGGGTGAGGGTTAGGATGAGGGTGAGGGTGAAGATTAGGGTTAGGATTAGGATTAGGGTTAGTGTTAGTGTGAGTGCTTAGGTTAGGCTTAGGGATAGGGTTAAGCTTAGTGTTAACCTGAGGGTGAGGGTGGGGTTGAGGATTAGGTTAAGGGTGATGGTTAGGGTTAGGGTTAGGTTTAGGGTTAGGATTAGGGTTATGGTTAGTATTAGGTTTGGGGTGATGTCTAGGGTGAGCATGAGGGTGAGGGTTAGGGTTAGTATTAGGATGAAGTTTAGGTTTAGGGTTAGGGTTAGGTTGAGTGTTAGGATGAGTTTTAGGTTTAGGATTAGGGTTAGGGTGAGCACTAGGGTGAGGGTTACTGTGAGGTTTAGGGTTATGTTTAGGATTATGTGTAGGTTGAGGGTCAGTGTGAGGGTTAGTGTTAGGGTTAGGGTTAGGCTTAGGGTTAGGGTGAGGGTTAGGGTTAGCGTTTGGTTTAGGGTGAGGGGAGGGTTAGGGTTGGGGTTAGGGTGAGTGTGAGGGTTAGAGTTAGGGTTACTGTGAGTGTTAGGGTTACAGTGAGGGTTATGTATAGGGTGAGGGATAGGGTTAGGGTTAGGGTTAGGGTGAGGGCTAGTGTGAGGGTGAGGTTTAGGGTTAGGTTGAAGGTGAGGTTTAGGGTGAGGTTGAGGTTTAGGTTTAGTGTTAGGGTGAGGTTTAGGGTTATGGTTAGGGTTAAGGTTAGGGCGAGTGTGAGGTTTAGGGTTAGAGTTAGGGTTAGGGTGAGGGTTAGGGTTAGGGTGAAGGTTAGGGTTAGGGTGAGGTTTAGGGTTAGGGTTAATTTTAGAGTGAGAGTTAGGGTGAGCGTTAGGCTTAGGATTAGGGTTAGGGTATATGCTAGGGTGATTGTTAGATTTATGGCCAGGGTGAAGTTGAGGGTTAGGGTTAGGGTTAGGTTTAGGTTTAGGGTTATCTTTAGCGTTAGTGTGAGGGTTAGTGTTAGTATTAGTGTTAGTTTGAGGGTAAGTTTTAGGGTAAGGTTTAGGTTTAGGTTGAGGTTTAGCATTAGGCTTAGGGTTAGGGTGAGGGTGAGGGTGAGGTTTAGGGTTAGAGTTAGGGTTAGGGTGAATGTCAGAGTTAGGGTTAGGGTTAGGGTTACGGTTAGGCTGAGGTTTAGGTTTTGGTTTAGGGTTAGAGTTAGGGTTAGGGTGAGGGTGAAATTTAGGGTTAGATTTAGGGTTAGGGTGAGGGTTAGGTTGAGGGTTAGGGTTAGGCTTAGTGTTAGGGTTAGGGTGATGGTGAGAGTTAGGGGGAGGGTTATGATTAGGGTTAGAGTTAGGATTAGGCTTAGGGCAAGTGTGAGTGTGTGTGTTAGGGTTAGTTTTTGGGTTAGGCTTAGGGTTAGTCTCAGGGTGAGTTTGAAGTTGAGGGCTAGGGTTAGGGTTAGTGTTAGGGTTAGGTTTAGGGTTAGGGTGTGGGTTAGGGTGACGGTGAGGGATAGGGTTAGGATTTGATTAGGATTAGTCTTAGGGTTAGGGTTAGTGTGAGGGTTAGTGTTAGGGTTAGATTTAGGCTTATTGTTAGGCTGAGGGTTCGGGTGAGGGTTCGGGTTAGGGTTCGGGTGAGGGTTAGGGTTAAGTTTAGGGTGAGGTTTAGTGTTAGGTTTAGGGGTAGAGTTAGGGTTAGTGTTATTGTTAGGTTTAGGGTGAGAATTCGGTGGAGGGGTGGCTTAGGGTTAGAGTTAGGGTTAAGTGTAGGGTTAGGGTTAGGGTTAGGGTTAGGGTGAGGGTGAGGTTTTATGTTAGAATTAGGGTTAGCGTGAGGCTGAGGGTGAAGGTTAGGGTTAGGGTTAGGGTGAGGGTTAGAGTGAGTGTGAGGGTTTGTGTTAAGTTTAATGTTAGCCTTAGGTTTAGGCTGAGGGTGAGGGTGAGGGTGAGGTTTAAGTTTAGAGTTAGTGTTAGTTTTAGGGTTAGGGTTAAGGAGAGGTTGAGGGTTAGGTTGAGGTTTAGGGTTAGGGTTAGGGTTAGGGTTAGTGTGAGGGTTAGCATTAGGGTTAGGGTTAGTGTTAGGGTGAGTGTAAGTGGTATGGTGAGGGTTTGGGTTAGGGTTAGGGTTATGGTTAGGGTGAGGGTTAGGATTAGGGTTAGGGTTATTGTTAGGTTTAGGTTTAGGGTTACAGTTACGGTGAGGGTGAGGGTAAGGGTTAGGCTGAGGGTGAGGTTTAGGGTTTGGGATAGGGTTAGAGTTAGGTTTAGTGTAAGGGTTAGGTTTAGGTTTAGGATTAGGGTTAGGGTGAAGCCTAGGGTGAGGGTGAGTTTTAGCTTTAGGGTTAGGGTGAGGTTTAGGGTTAGGGTTAGGGTTAGGGTCAAGGTGACGTTTAGGGTTAGAGTTAGGGTTACGGTGAGGCTGAGGGTGTGGGTTAGGTTTAGGTTTAATGTTACGGTTAGGGTTAAGGTGAGGGTTAGGGTGAGGGTGAGGGTTAGGGTTAGGGTCAGCATTAGCATTAGGGTTAGGGTTTGGGTGAGTGTGAGGGTTAGTGTTAGTGTTATTCTGAGGGTGGGGTTTAGGGTGAGGATTAGGGTTAGGGTGAGTGTTAAGTTTAGGGTTAGGGGGAGGGTTAGGATGAGTGTTAGGTTTAGGATTAGGGTTAGGGGGAGGGATAGGTTGAGGGTACGGTTTATGGTTAGGGTTAGGGTGAGGTTTATGATTAGTGTTAGGGTGAGGGTGAGATTTAGGTTTAGAGTTACGGTTAGGATGAGGCTGAGGGTGAGGGTTAGGTTTAGGGTTATCGTTAGTGTTAGGGTTAAGGTGAGTGATAGGGTGAGGGTGAGGGTTAGGGTTAGGTTTAGGATTAGGGTTACGGTTAGGGTTAGGTTGAGTGTGAGGGTTAAGTGTTAGAGTTAGGCTTAGGCTTAGGCTTAGGCTGAGGCTGAGTTTGAGGGTGAGGATTAGGCTTTGGGTGAGGATTAGAATTAGTGTTAGGGTGAGAGTTTGGATTTATGTTATGTTTAGGTTTAGGGTGAGGTGTACGGTAAGGGTTAAGGTCAGGGTGAGGGTTAGTGTTAGGGTTAGTGTTAGGGTAAGGTTTAGGATGAGGGTTAGGGTTAGGATTAGGGTTAGGGTGAGAGCTAGGGTGAAGATGAGGTTTAGGGTTAGGGTTAGGGTTAGGGTGAGTTTTAGGGTTAAGGTTAAGGTTAGGGTGAGAGTGAGGTTTAGGGTTAGATTTAGGGTAGGGTGAGGCTGATTGTGAGGGTTTGGGTTAGGGTTAGTGTTAGATTTAGGGTTAGGGTGAGGGTTAGATTGAGATTGAGGGTTAGGCTTAGGGTAAGGATTGGGATTAGGGTAAGGGTTAGGGTGAGTGTGAGGGTTAGGATTAGGGTTAGGGTTTTGCTGAAGGTGAGGGTGAGGGTAAGGATTAGGGTTAGGGTGAGGTTTAGGTTTAGGGTTATTGTGAGGGTTAGGGTTATGGTTAAGGTGAGGGTTAAAATGATGTTGAGGGGAAGGATTAGGGTTAGGTTCAGGGTGAGTGTGAGGGTTAAGGTTAGGTTTAGGTTTAGGCTTAGGGTTAGGGTGAGGGATAGGGTTAGGGTTTGGTTTAGGGTAAGGCAGAGGGTTAGGGTTAGTGTGAGGGTTATGGTTAGGGTGAGAGTGATGATGAGGGTAAGGGTTATGGTGACGTTTAGGGTGAGGGTGAGGGTTAGTGTTAGATTAGGGATAGGGTTAGGGATAGGCTGAGGTTTAGGGTGAGGGTGAGTGTTAAGGTTAGGGTTAGGTTTTTGTTGTGGTAAGTGATAGCATGAGGGTTAGGGTGTGTGTTACACTTAGCATTAGGCTTAGGGTCAGGGTTATGGTGAGGCTTAGGTTTAGAGTTATTGTGAGGGTTAGGGTTAGGGTTAAGGTTAGGGTTAGAATGAGGTTTAGGGTTAGGATTAGGGTTAGGGTGAGCACTGAGTGAGGGTTACTGTGATGGTTAGGTTTAGTTTTAGGATCAGGTTTAAGTTTAGGGTGAGTGTGAGGGTTAGGTTTAGGATTAGGGTTAGGCTTAGGGTTAGGGTGACGGTTAGGGTTAGGGTTTGGTTTAGGGTAAGGGGGAGGGTTAGGGTTAGTGTAAGGGTTACGGTTAGGGTGAGAGTGAGGGTGAGTGTAAGGGTTATGGTGAGGTTTAGGGTGAGGATGAGGGTTAGGTTTAGGATTAGGTATAGGGATAGGGATAGGCTGAGGTTGATGGTGAGGGTGAGGGTGAGGTTTGGGGTTAGGGTTATGGTTAGGGTGAGGTCTAGGTTGAGGGTGAGGGTTAGGGTGAAGTTGAGGGTGAGGGTCAGGGTCTTGGTTAGATAATCCTTAGGGTTAGGGTGAGGATTAGTTGAGGGTAAGGGTAAGGGTGAGCTTGAGGTTTAGGTTGTGGGTGAGCGTTAGGGTTAGGGTGAGGGTTCATGTGATGATGAGGGTTAGGGTGAGGTAGAAGGTTAGGGTTAGGGTTAGGTGAGGGTTAGTGTTAGGTTTAGGGTTAGGGTGAGGGTTAGGATTAGGTTTAGGGTTAGGGTGAGGGTTAGGATTTGGTTTAGGGTTAGGGTAAGGAGTAGGGTGAGGGTGAGTGTTAAGGTTAGGGTTAGGTTTGTGGTGTGGGTAAGTGATAGCATGAGGGTTAGGGTGTGTGTTACACTTAGCATTAGGGTTAGGGTGAGCGTTAGGGTGAGGGTGAGTGTTAAGGTTAAGGTTAGGTTTGTGGTGTGGGTAAGTGATAGCATGAGGGTTAGGGTGTGTGTTACACTTAGCATTAGGGTTAGGGTGAGGGTTAGGGTGAGGATTAGGGTGAGATTTAGGGTTAGGGTGAGGGTTAGGGTTAGGCTTAGTGTGAGAGTGATGGTGAGTGTGACATGGTTAAAGTTACGGTGAGGGTTCGGTTAAGTGTGAGGTTTAGGGTAAGGATGAGGTTCAGTGTTAGGATGAGGGTTAAGGTGAGGGTGAGGGTTAGGGATAGGGTTTAGGTTAGGGTGAGGGTTAGGTTGAGGGTTAGGGTTAGGGTTATGCCTAGGGTTAGGTTGAGGTTTAGGCTGAGGTTTAGGGTTAGGATTAGGGTGAGGGTTAAGGTGAGAATTAGGGTGAAGGTGAGGGTTAGGATTCGGGTGAGGTTTAGGGTTGTTATTAGGGTCAGGTTCAGATTTAGGGTGACGTTGAGGTTTAGGGTGAGGGTTAGGGTGAGAGTTAGAGTTAGGGTTGAGGTGAGGGTTAGGGTAAGGTGTAGGGTTACGGTTAGGTTGAGGGCGTGGATTAGTGTTAGAGTTAGGGTTAGGGTTAGGGTTAGGATTAGTGTGAGGGAAAGAATTAGCTGAATGTTAGGGTGAGGGTGAGTTTTAGGGTTAGGAATACTGATAGGATTAGTGTTAAGCTGAGGGTGAGGGTAAGGTTTAGGGTTAGGGTTAGGGTGAGGGTTTGGGTGAGGGTTAGGGTAAGGTTGAGGGTTAGGGTGAGAGTGATGGTAAGGGTAAATTTGAGGGTTAGGCTGAGGGTGAGGTTTAAGATAAGGGTGAGGGTTAGGGTTAGGGTGAGGTTTAGGTTAAGGGTTCGGGTTACAGTTAGGGTGAGTGTTAGATTGAGGATTAGGGTTAGGGTTAGTGTGAAGTTTAGGGTGAGGTTGAGGGTTAGGGTTAGGTTGAGGGTTAGGTTTAGAATTAGGGTTAGAGTGAGGGCCAGGGTGAGGTTGAGGTTTAGGTGAGGGTTAGGGTTAAGGTTAGGGTGAGGTTTAGGGTTACTGTGAGGATTAGTGTTAGTGTGAGGGTTAGTGTTAGAGTTAGGGTTAGTGTTAGGGTGAGGGTAAGTGTTAGGGTGAGGGTTTTGGTTAGGGTGAGGGGTATGTTTAGGGTGAGGGTTAGCGTTAGGTGTAGGGTTATTGTTAGGGTTAGAATTAGGATTAGGGTTAGGGTGAGGGTAAGTGTGTGGGTTAGGTTTAGGTTTAGGTTTAGGCTTAAGGTTAGGCTGAGGGTGAGGTTGAGGCTGAGGGTTAGGGTTAGGGTGACGGTTAGGGTTAGGGTAGGGTGAGGGTTAGGATGAAGGTTAGAGTTAGGATTAAGTTTTGGGTGACTGCTAGGGTGAAGGTGAGGTTTAGTGTTATGTTTAGGGTGAGGTTTAGGGTTAGGGTTAGGGTTAGGGTTAAGGTGTGGGTGAGCTTTAGGTTTAGATTTAGGATTATGGTGAGGGCTAGAGTTAGGTTTAGTGTTAGATTTAGTGT
This sequence comes from Dipodomys merriami, assembly GCF_024711535.1. Lineage (NCBI taxonomy): Eukaryota > Metazoa > Chordata > Mammalia > Rodentia > Heteromyidae > Dipodomys > Dipodomys merriami. The sequence continues at coordinate 1,842,598 of NW_027206335.1, read as the reverse complement.
TAGGGTGAGGGTTAGGGTTAAGGTGAGGGTTAGTGTTAGGGCTGGGATTAAGATTAGTGTTAGAGTGAGGGTGAATGTGAGTGTGAGGGTTAGTGTTAGGGTTAGGGCTAGGATTAGGTTTAGGCTGAGGGTGAGGGTGAGGGTTAAGGTGAGGGTGAGTGTGAGGTTTAGGGTTAGGGTTAGGGGGAGTGTTAGGGTGAGGGTTATGGTTAGGGATAGGGTTAGATTTAGGATTAAGGTTAGGGTGAGTGTGACTATGAGTGTTAGTGTTAGGGTTAGGGTTAGTGTTAGGCTGAGGGTGAGTTTGAGGGTTAGGGTTAGGATATGGGTTAGGGTTAGGGTTAGGGTGAGGGTTAGGATGAGGTATAGGTTTAGGATTAGGGTTAAGGTGAGAGCTAGGGTGAGGGTTAAGTTTAGGGTTAGGTTTAGGGTGATGTTGAGGGTTTGGGTTAGGTTTAGGATTAGGGTTAGGGTTATGGTGTGGGTTAGGTGAGTGTGAGGGTTAGTGTTAGGTTGAGGTTTAGGGTTAGGGTTAGGTTTAGGCTGAGGCTTAGGTTTAGGCTGAGGGTGAGGTTGGGGTTGAGGAATAGGTTTTGGGTTATGGTTAGGGTTAGGGTAAGGGTGAGGGTTTTGATGAGGGTTACGGTTAAGATTAGGTTAGGGTGAGGGCTAGGATGAGGGTGAGGGTTAGGGTTAGGGTTAGACTTAGGCTTAGGCTTAGGGTTAGGCTGAGGATGAAGGTGGGGATGATGAATAGGTTTTGTGTGATGGTTAGGGTTAGGGTTAGGGTGAGGGTTAGGATGAGAGTAAGGGTTAGGATAAGGTTTAGGCTGAGGGCTAGGGTGAGGGTGAGGGTTAGGGTGAGGGTTAGGATTAGGCTTAGGCTTAGGCTGATGGTGAGGGTGAGGGATAGGTTTAGGGTTATGGATAGCGTTAGGGTTAGGCTGAGTGTTAGGATGAGTGTTAGGGTTAGGATGAAGTTTAGGGTAAGCATGACGGTAACAGTAAAGGTGAGGTTTAGGCTGAGGGTGAGTGTTCCCCTAAGGTGAGAGTTAGGATTAGTGTTAGGGTTAGTGTAAGGGTTAGGGTGAGGTTTAGGGTGATGGTGAGGGTTAGATTGAGGATTAGGGTTAGGGTTAGTGTCAGGCTTAGTGTGAGGATGATGGTGAGGGTTAGGGTGAGGGTTATGGTTAGAATTAGGGTTAGAGTGAGGTCTAGGGTGAGTGTGAGTTTTAGGGTTAGGGTTAGGGTGGGGTTTAGGGTTAGGTTGAGAGTTAGGGTTACTGTGAGGGTTAGTGTTAGAGTTAGGGTTAGGGTAAAGGTTAGGGTAAGTGTTAGGGTTAGGTTTAGGGTTAGTGTGAGTGTTATGGTTAGGGTGAGGGTTAGGGTTAGGTTTAGGGTTATTGTTAGGTTTAGGGTTAGGGTTACAGTGAGGGTGAGGGTGAGGGTTAGGGTTAGGGTGAGGTTTAGGTTTAGGATTAGAGTTTGAGTTAGGGTTAGGGTGAGGGTGAGGTTTAGGGTTAGAGTTAGGGTTAGGGTGAGTTTTAGGCTGAGGTTTAGGGTTAGGGATAGTTTTAGGTTTAGGGTTAGGGTGAGGTTAGGGTGAGCGTAATGGTTAGGTTTATGGTTAGGATTAGGGTTAGGGTGAGGGTAAGTGTGTGGGTTAGGGTTAGGTTTAGGGTTAGGCTTTGGGTTAGGCTGAGGGTTAGGGTGAGGGTTTGGTTTAGGGTGAGGGTTAGGGTTAGGGTTAGGGTGAGGGTTAGGATCAGGGTTAGGTTTAGGATTGGGGTTAGGTTTAGGATTAGGGTTAGGCTGAGGGTGAGTGTGAGGGTTAGGGTTAGGGTAAGGTTTAGGCTGAAGTAAGTGGTAAGTGTGGGGGTTAGGGTTAGGGTGCGGGTTAGGTTTAGGGTTACGGTTAGAGTTAGCCGTAAAGTGAGGTTTAGTGTTAGGGTTAGGGTTTGGGTGAGGGTTAGGTTTAGGGTTATGGTGAGGCTTAGGTTTAGGCTTAGGTTTACACTTAGGGTTAGGCTGAGGGTGAGCGTGGGGTTGAGGATTAGGGTTAGGGTTAGGTTTAGTGTCATTGTTAGTGTTATGGTCTAGGGTAAAGTTTGCAGTGAGGGTGAGTCTGAGGGTGAGGGTTATGGTTAAGGTTAGGGTTAGGGTTAGGGTTAGTGTTATTGTTACGGTTAGGGTTAGAGTTACGGTGATTTTGAGGTTGGGGGTGAGGGTTAGTGTTAGGGTGAGGTTTAGGGTGAGGTTTAGGGTTAGGGTTAGGATGAGCGTGAGGTTTACATTTAGAGTTAGGGTTAGTGTGAAGGTTAGGGTGAGGTTTAGGGTTAGGATTAGCGTTAGGGTTAGGGTGAGGGTGAGGGTTAGGATGAGGTTTTTGGATAGGTTTAGGGTTAGGATTAGGGTTATGGTGAGGGTGAGTGTAAGGGTTAGGGTGAGGGTTAGCCTTAGGCTTAGGGTTAGGCTGAGGGGGAGTGTTGGGGTGAGGTTTAGGGTTAGGGTGATGGTTAGGTTTAGGGTTAGTGTTATTGTTAGGGTTAGGGTTAGAATTCCGTTGAGGGTGAGGGTGTGGGTTAGGGTTAGGGTTAGGGTGGGCTTTAGGGTTAAGGTTAGGGTTAGGGTTAGGGTGAGGGTGAGGTTTAGGGTTAGATATAGGGATAGGGGGAGGGTTAGGGGGAGGGGGAGGGTGAGGGTTAGTGTTAGGGTTAGGGTGAGTTTGAGGGTTAGTTTGAGTTTTAGGGTTCGGTTAGGGTTAGTATGAGGGTTAGTGTTAGGGTTAGGATTAGTGTTAGGGTCAGAGTAAGTGTTAGGGTGAGGGTTTAGGTTAGGGTGAAGGTTTATGGTTAGAGTAAGGGTTAGGGTTAGGGTTAGGGTGAAGTTTAGTGTTTGGGTTAGGGTTAGAGTTAGGTGTAGGGTGAGAGTGAGGTTTTGGGATATAGTTAGGGTTAGGGTGAGTGTTAGGTTGAGGGTTAGTGTTAGGGTTAGGGTTTGGGTGAGGTTTAGGGTTTGGGTTAGGGTTAGGGTTAGGTTTAGGTTTAGGGTGAGGTTTTGGGTTAGAGTTAGGGTTAGGGTGAGGTTTAGGTTGAGGGTTAGTGTTAGGGTTAAGGTTACCGTGAGAGTTTGGGGGAGAATTAGGTTTAGGGTTAGGGTTAGGCGTAGGGTTAGGGTGAGGCTTAGAGTTAGGGTTTGGTTTAGGGTGAGGGGGAAGTATAGGGTTAGGGTTAGTGTGAGTGTGAGTGTGTGGGTTAGTGTTAGGGTTAGTGTGAGTGTTAGGTTTACGGTGAGTGTTATGGTTAGGGTGAGAATTAGTATTAGGGTTAGGGTTAGGGTGAGGGCTAGTGTGAGGGTGAGGTTTAGGTTTAGGCTGAGGGTGAGGTGAGGTTCAGGGTTAGGGTTAGGGTGAGGTTTAGGTTTATGTTTAGGGTTAGGTTTAGGGCGAGTGTGAGGTTTAGGGTTAGAGTTAGGGTTAGGATGAGGGTTAGGGTTAGGGTGAGGTTTAGGAGTAGGGGTAGGGTGAGGGTTAGTGTTAGGGTGAGGGTTGGGTTAGGGTTAGGTTTAGAGTTAGGGATAGGGTGAGCATTAGGGTTAGGATTAGGGTTAGCGAATGTGCGAGGGTGAGTGATAGGTTTAGGGCCAGGGTGAAGTTGAGGGTGACGGTTAGGGTTAGGGTGAGGTTTAGGTTTAGGGTGAGGTTTAGCATTAGGCTTAGGGTTAGGATTAGGGTGAGGGTGAGGTTTAGGGTTAGAGTTAGAGTTAGGGTGAATGTTAGGTTTAGGGTTAGGCTTAGGGTTAGGCTGACGGTGAGGTTGAAGTTGAGGGTTAGAGTTAGGTTTAGTGTTAGGGTTAGGTTTAGGGTTAGAGTGAGGGTTAGGGTGAGGGTGAGGGATAGGATTAGGGTTTAATTAGAATTAGGGTTAGGGTTAGGTTAGTGTGAGGGTTAGGGTTAGGCTTAGGGTTAGGCTGAGGGTGAGGGTGAGGGTGACGGTTAGGGTGAGTGTGAGTGTTAGGTTTAGGGTTAGGGTTAGGGTGAGGGTAAAGTTGAATGTGAGGGTTTGTGTTAAGTTTAATGTTAGCCTTAGGTTTAGGCTGAGGGTGAGGGTGAGGGTGAGGTTTAGGTTTAGAGTTAGTGTTAGCGTTAGGGTTAGGGAGAGGGTGAGAGTTAGTTTGAGGTTTAATGTTAGGGTTAGTGTTAGGGTTAGTGTGAGGGTTAGCTTTAGGGTTAGGGTTAGTGTTATGGTGAGGGTAAGTGTTATGGTGAGGGTTGGGTTAGGGTGATTGTTATTGTTAGGGTGAGGGTTAGGATTAGGGTTAGGGTTATTGTTAGGTTTAGGTTTAGGGTTACAGTTATGGTGAGGTTGAGGGTTAGGGTTAGGGTGAGGGTGAGGTTTAGGTTTTGGGTTAGGGTTCGAGTTAGGTTTAGTGTGAGGGTGAGGTTTAGGGTTAGGATTAGGGTTAGGGTGAGGGCTAGGGTGAGGGTGAGGTTTAGCTTTAGGGTTAGGGTGAGGTTTAGGGTTAGGGTTAGTGTTAGGGTCAGGGTGACTTTTAGGTTTAGAGTTAGGGTTACGGTCAGGCTGAGGGTGCGGGTTAGGTTTAGGTTTAATGTTAGGGTTAGGGTTAAGGTGAGGTTTAGGGTGAGGTTGAGGGTTAGGGTTAGGGTCAGCTTTAGGATTAGGGTTAGGGTTAGGGTGAGTGTGAGGGTTAGGGTTAGGGTTAGGCTTAGGATTATTCTGAGGGTAAGGTTGAGTGTGAGGGTTAGGGTTAGGGTGAGTGTTAAGGTTAGCTTTAGGGGGAGGGTTAGGATGCGGGTTAGGTTTAGGATTAGGGTTAGGGGGAGGGCTAGGGTTAGGGTGAGGTTTATGGTTATGGTTAGGGTGAGGTTTATGATTAGGGTTAGGGTGAGGTTGAGATTTAGGGTTAGAGTTACAGTTAGGGTGAGGCTGAGGGTGAGGGTTAAGTTTAGGGTTAGTGTTAGGGTTAGGGTTATGGTGAGTGATAGGGTGAGGGTGAGGGTTAGGGTTAGGTTTAGGATTAGGATTAGGGTTAGGGTTAGGGTGAGTGTGAGGGTTAGTGTTATGGGTAGGCTTAGGCTTAGGCTTAGGCTGAGGCTGAGTTTCAGGGTGAGGGTTAGGCTTTGGGTGAGGATTAGTGTTAGGGATAGGGTGAGAGTTAAGGTTTGTGTTATGTTTAGGGTTAAGGTGAGATGTACGGTAAGGGTTAAAGTGCGGGTGAGGTTTAGTGATAGTGTTAGTGTTAGGGTGAGGGTAGGATGAGGGTTAGGGTTAGCATTAGGGTTAAGGTGAGGGCTAGGTTGAGGATGAGGTTTAGGGTTAGGTTTAGGGTTAGTGTGAGGTTTAGGTTTAGGGTTAGGGATAGGGTGAGAGTGAGGTTCATGGTTAGAATTGGTATTAGGGTGAGGCTGATTGTGAGGGTTTGGGTTAGGGTTAGTGTTAGTTTTAGGGTTAGGGTGAGGGTTAGGTTGAGGGTGATGGTTAGGCTTAGGGTTAGGATTCGGATTAGGGTAAGGGTTAGGGTGAGTGTGAGGGTTAGGATAAGGGTTAGGGTTAGGCTGAGCGTGAGGGTGAGGGTGAGGGATAGGGTTAGGCTGAGGGTTAGGGTTAGGGTTATTGTCAGGGTTAGGGTTAGGGTTAAGGTGAGGGTTAGAATGAGGTTTAGGGTTAGGATTAGAGTTAGGTTGAGCACTGGGTGAGGGTTAATGTGAGGGTTAGGTTTAGGTTGAGGATTAGGTTTAGGTTGAGTGTGAGTGTGAGGTTTAGGGTTAGGGTTAGGGTTAGGCTTAGGGTTAGGGTGAGGGATAGGGTTAGGTTTTGGTTTATGGTAAGGGGGAGGGTTAGGGTTAGTGTGAGGGTTATGGTTAGGGTGAGAGTGAGGGTGAGGGTAAGCGTTATGATGAGGGTTGGGGTGAGGGGGAGGGTTTGGGTTAGGATTAGGGATACGGTTAGGGATAGGCTGAGGTTGATGGTGAGGGTGAGGTTGAGGTTTAGTGTTAGGGTTATGGTTAGGGTGAGGTCTAGTGTGAGGGTGAGGGTTAGGGTGAAGGTGAGGGTGAGGGTGTTGGTTAGGTAATCCTTAGGGTTAGGGTGAGGATTAGTTGAGGGTTAGGGTAAGGGTGAGCTTGAGGTTTAGGTTGTGGGTGAGCGTTAGGGTTAGGGTGAGGGTTCGGGTGATGGTGAGGGTGAGGGTGAGGTAGAAGGTTAGGGTTAGGGTTAGGTGAGGGTTAGTGTTAGGTTTAGGGTTAGGGTGAGGGGGTTAGGATTGTTTAGGGTTAGGCTGAGGTGTAGGGTAATGGTGAGGGTTAAGGTTAGTGTTAGGCTTGTAGTGTGGGTAATTGATAGCATGACGGTTTGGGTGTGTGTTACACTTAGCATTAGGGTTAGGGTGAGGGTTAAGCTGAGGATTAGGGTGAGTTTTATGGTTACGGTGAGGTTTAGGGTTAGGCTTAGCATGATGGTGATGGTGAGGGTGACAGTTAGGGTTAAAGTTACGGTGAGGGTTTGATTAAGTGTGAGGTTTAGGGTGAGGATGAGTTTAAGTGTTAGGATGAGGGTTAGGGTGAGGGTGAGGGTTAGGGTTAGGGTTTGAATTAGGGTGAGGGTTAGGGTTAGGGTTATGGTCAGGGTAGGGTGAGGGTTAGCCTGAGGTTTAGGGTTAGGATTAGGGTGAGGGTTAGGGTGAGATTAGGGTGAGGGTGAGGGTTAGGATTCGGGTGAGGGTTAGGGTTGTTATTATGGTTAGGGTCAGATTTAGGGTGACGTTTAGGTTTAGGGTGAGGGTTAGGGTGAGGTTTAGAGTTAGGGTTAAGTTGAGAGTTAGGGTAAGGTGTAGGGTTACGGTTAGGGTGAGGGTTTGGTTTAGTGTGAGAGTTAGGGTTAGGGTTATGGTTAGGGTTAGGATTAGTGTGAGGGAAAGAATTAGCTGACTGTTAGGGTGAGGGTGAGGTTTAGGGTTAGGGTTAGGGTGAGGGTTTGGGTGAGGGTTAGGATAAGGTTGAGGGTTAGGGTGAGAGTGATGGTAAGGGTAAAGTTGAGGGTTAGGCTGAGGGTGAGGGTTAAGTTAAGGGTGAGGGTTAGGGTTAGGGTGAGTTTTAGGTTAAGGGTTCGGGTTACAGTTAGGGTGAGGGTTAGATTGAGAATTAGGGTTAGGGTTAGTGTGAGGTTTAGGGTTAGGTTGAGGGTTAGGGTTAGGTTGAGGGTTAGGGTTAGAATTAGGGTTAGAGTGAGGGCCAGGGTGAGGGTGAGGTTTCGGTGAGGGTTAGAGTTAAGGTTAGGGTGAGGGTTAGGGTTACTGTGAGGGTTAGTGTTAGTGTGAGGGTTAGTGTTAGAGTTAGGGTTAGTGTTAGGGTGAGGGTAAGTGTTAGGGTGGAGGTTTGGGTTTGGGTTAGGGTTATGTTTAGGGTGAGGGTTAGCGTTAGGTTTAGGGTTATTGTTAGGGTTAGAATTAGGATTAGGGTTAGGATGAGGGTGAGTGTGTGGTTTAGGGTTAGGTTTAGGTTTAGGCTTAAGGTTAGGCTGAGGGTGAGGTTGAGGCTGAGGGTTAGGGTTAGGGTGATGGTTAGGGTTAGGGTTAGGGTGAGGGTTAGGATGAGGGTTAGAGTTAGGATTAAGTTTTGGGTGATGGCTAGGGTGAAGGTAAGGTTTAGAGTTAGGTTTAGGGTGAGGGTTAGGGTGAGGTTTATGGTTAGGGATAAGGATAGATTTAGGCTTAGGGTTAGGGTGAGTGTGAGTGTGAGTGTGAGGGTTAGTGTTAGGGTTAGGGTTAGGCTGAAGGTGAGGTTGAGGTTTAGGTTTAGGTTGAGGGTTAGGGTAAGGGTTAGGGTGAGGGTTAGGATGAGGTATAGGGTTAGGATTAGGTTTAAGGTGAGATCTAGGGTGAGGGTGAAGTTTAGGGTTAGGTTTAGGGTGAGGTTGAGGGTTCGGTTTAGGTTTAGGATTAGGGTGAGGGTTATGGTTAGGGTTAGGTGAGGGTGAGTGTTAGGGTTAGGTTGAGGGTTACGGTTAGGGTTAGGTTAGGGTGAGGTTTAGGGTTAGGGTTAGGGTGAGGGTTAGGATGAGGGTTATGGTTATGCTTAGATTTAGGGTGGGGTCTAGGGTGAGGGTGAGGTTTAGGGTTAGGTTTAGGCTTAGGCTTAGGTTTAGGCTGAGGGTGAGGGTGGGGGTGAGGAATAGGTTTTGGGTTATGGTTAGGGTTATGGTTAGGGTGAGGGTTAGGATGAGATTTAGGCTTAAGATTAGGTTTAGGGTGAGGGCTAGGGTGAGGGTGAGGGTTAGGGTTAGGGTTAGGCTTAGTCCTAGGGTTAGGCTGAGGGTGAGGGTGAGGGATAGGGTTAGGATTATGGATAGCGTTAGGGTTAGGCTGAGTGTTACGATGAGTGTTCGGTTAGGGTGAGGGTTAGGGTGAGCATGACGGTAACAGTAAAGGTGAGGTTTAGGCTGAGGGTGAGTTTTCCCCAAAGAGTGAGAGTTAGGATCAGGGTGAGGGTTAGTGTAAGGGTTCGGGTGAGGGTTAGATTGATGGTAAGTGTTAGATTGAGGATTAGGTTTAGGGTTAGTGTGAGGCTTAGTGTGAGGATGATGGTTAGGGTTAGGGTTAGGGTGAGGTTTAGTGTTACGGTGAGAGTTAGGGTTATTGTGAGGGTTAGTGTTAGAGTTAGGGTAAGGGTAAATTTGAGGGTAAGTGTTAGGGTGAGGGTTAGGCTTAGGGTGAGTGTTATGGTTAGGGTGAGGATTAGGGTTAGCTTTAATGTTATTGTTAGGTTTAGGGTTAGGGTTACAGTGAAGGTGAAGGTGAGGGTTAGGGTTAGGGTGAGGTTTAGGGTTAGGGTGAGGGTTTGAGTTAGAGTGAGGGTGAGGTTTAGGGTTAGAGTTAGGGTTAGGGTGAGGGTTAGGATGAGGTTTAGGGTTAGGGATAGTTTTAGGTTTAGGGTTACGTTGAGTTTAGGGTGAGAGTAACGGTTAGGTTTATGGTTAGGATTAGGTTTAGGGTGAGGGTAAGTGTGTGGGTTAGGGTTAGGTTTAGGGTTAGGCTTAGAGTTAGGCTGAGGGTTAGGGTGAGGGTGTGCTTTAGGGTGAGGGTTAGGGTTAGGGTTGTGGTGAGGGTTAGGATGAGGGTTACGTTTAGGATTGGGGTTAGGGTGAGGGCTAGGGTGAGGTTGAGGGTTACGCTTAGGGTTAGGGTGAGGTTTAGATTTAGTTTTAGTGTTAGGGTCAGGGTGAGTTTGAGGTTTAGGGTTAGATATATGTTTAGGGTGAGGGTTAGGGAGAGGGTTAGGTTTAGGGTTAGTGTTAGTGTTAGGTTTAGGGTGAGTGTTAGGCTGAGGGTTAGGGTTAGGGAATGGGTTAGGTTTAGGATTAGTGTTAGGCTGAGGGTGAATGTGAGGGTTAGGGTTAGGGTTAGGTTGTCGCTTAGGGTTAGGCTGAGGTAGAGGGTAAGTGTGAGGGTTAGTGTTAGGGTATGGGTTAGGGTTAGGGTTAGGGTTAGAGTTAGCCTTAAAGTGAGGTTTAGTGTTAGAGTTAGGGTTTGGGTTAGGGTTAGGTTTAGGGTTATGGTGAGGCTTAGGTTTAGGCTTAGGTTTATGCTTAGGGTTAAGCTGAGGGTGAGGGTGGGCGTGAGGATTAGGGTTAGGGTTAGGTTTAGGGTTATTGTTAGTGTTATGGTTAGGGTAAAGTTTGTGGTGAGGGTGAGGCTGAGGGTGAGGGTTATGGTTAAGGTTAGGGTTAGGGTTAGGTTTAGTGTTATTGTTCCGGTTAGGGTTAGAGTTACGGTGAGTTTTAGGTTGGGGGTGAGGGTTAGGGTTAGGGTGAGGTTTAGGGTGAGTTTTAGGGTTAGGGTTAGGGTGAGGGTGTGGTTTAGGTTTAGAGTTAGGGTTAGGGGGAGGGTTAGGATGAGGTTTAGAATTCCGTTGAGGGTGAGGGTGTGGGTTAGGGTTAGGGTTAGTTTTAGGGTGGGCTTTAGGGTTAAGTTTAGGTTTAGGGTTAGGGTGAGGGTGAGGTTTAGGGTAAGATATAGGGTTAGGGGGAGGGTTAGGGGGAGGGTTAGGGTGAGGGTTAGTGTTAGGGTTAGGGTGAAGGGGAGGGTTTGTATGAGTTTTAGGGTTCGGGTTAGCGTTAGTGTGATGGTTAGTGTTAGCGTTCGGATTAGTGTTAAGGTCAGGGTAATTGTTAGGGTGAGGGTTTAGGTTAGGGTGAGGGTTTATAGTTAGGGTGAGGGATAGGGTTAGGTTTAGGGTGAGGTTTAGGGTTTGGGTTAGGGTTAGAGTTAGGTTTAGGGTGAGGGTGAGGTTTTGGGATATAGTTAGGGTTAGGGTGAGTGTTAGGTTGAGGGTTAGTGTTAGTGTTAGGGTTTGGGTGAGGTTTAGGGTTTTGGTTAGGGTTAGGGTTAGTTTTAGGGTGAGGGTGAGATTTTGGATTAGAGTTAGGGTTAGGGTGAAGGTTAGGTTGAGAGTTAGTGTTAGGGTTCGTGTTAGGGTTAGGGTTATGGTGAGAGTTAGGGGGAGAGTTAGGGTTAGGGTTAGGGTTAGCATTAGGGTTAGGGTGAGGGTGAGTGTGTGTGTTAGGGTTAGGTTTAGGGTTAGGCTTAGGGTTAGGCTGAGGGTGAGGTTGAGGGTGAGGTTTAGGTATAGGATGAGGGTTAGGTTTCGGGTTAAGTTTAGGGTTATGCTGAGGGTTAGGGTGAGGGCTTTGTTGAGGGTTAGGGTTAGCGTTAGGTTGAGGGTTAGGGTTAGCGTTTGGGTTAGGGTGAGGGTTAGGGTTAGGGTTAAGGTGAGGGATCGAATGAGGATCAGGGTTAGGATTAGGGTTAGGATTAGGGTTAGGGTGAGGGCTAGGGTGAGAGTGGGGATTAGGTTTAGTGTTAGGGTGAGGTTTAGGGTTAGGTTAGGGTGAGGGTTAGGATGAGCGTTAGGATTACAGTGAGGGTGACCGTTAGAGATAGGGTGAGGGTTATGGTTAGGACTAGGGTTAGGGTGGGGTTGAGTGCTAGGATTAGTTGTAGGGGCAGGGTTAGGTTTAGAGTTACAATAAGGGTGAGGGTGAGGGTTAGGTTAGATTTAGGGTGAGGTTTAGGGTTAGGATTAGGTTAGGGTGAGGGTGAGTTATAGGTTTAGAGTTAGGGTTAGGGTTAGGGTTAGGTTGAGGGTCAGTTTTAGGGTTAGTTTTAGGGTTACGGTTAGGGTGAGTGTTAGGTTGAGGTTTATTGTTAGGGTTAGGGTTAGAGTTAGGATTAAGGTTAGGGTGAGGGTGAGTGTGAGAGTTAGGGTTCCGGTTAGGCTTAGACTGAGGGTGAGGATGGGGGTGAGGATTAGTTTTAGGGTGATGGTTCGGATTAGGGTTAGGTTGAGGGTTAGGTTGAGGGTTAGGTTTAGGTTGAGGTTTAGGGTGAGGGTGATAATAAGTGTAAAGGTGAGGGTTAGGCTGAGGGTGAGGGTTAAGATAAATGTGAGGGTTAGGGTTAGGATTAGGCTTCGGGTAAGGGTTCTCGTTAAGGTTAGGGTGAGGGTTAGATTGAGGATTAGATTTAGGGTTAGTGTGAGGTTTAGGGTGAGGATGAGAAATTAGGGTTACCGTGAGGGCTAGGGTGAGAGTGAGGTTTAGGGTTAGGTTTATGGGTAGGGTGAGGATTAGGATTAGGGTGAGGTTTACGATTAGTGTGAAGGTTAGTGTTAGGTTTAGGGTTAGTGTTAGGGTGAGGTTAAGTGTTAGGTTGAGGGTTAGGTTTAGGGTGAGTCTTATGGTTAGTGTTAAGGTTAGGGGTACATTTACGTTGATGGTGAGTATGAGGGTTAAGGTTACGGTGAGGTTTAGTGTTAGTGTTAGGGTGAGGCTTAGTGTTAGGGTGAGATTTAGGGTTTGGGTGATGGTTAGTGTTAGTGTGAGGTTTAGAGTTAGGGTTAGGGTTAGTGTTAGGGTGAGAGTTATGGTTAGGGAGAGGTTTAGGGTTAGGGTTAGGGTTATTGTTAGAGTTAGGGTTAGGGTTACGGTGACGGTGAGGGTAAGGGTGAGGGTTAGGGTTGGTGTTACGATGAGGTTTAGGTTTAGGGTTAGGCTTAGAGTTAGGGTTAGGTTGAGGGTGAGGTTTAGGGTTGGAGTTAGGTTTAGTGTTAAGGTTAACATTAGGGTGAGGATTAGGCTTTGGCTTAGGCTTAGGCTTAGGCCCAGCATGAGGGTGAGGATTAGGGTTAGGGTTAGGGTGAGGGTTAAGGTTAGGGTAAGGGTGAGCATTATGGTTTAGTGTTAGGATTAGGGTTAGGGTGAGAGCTAGGGTGAGGGTAAGGCTGAGGGTTAGGTTTAGGGATAGGGTTAGCTTTAGGATTAGGGTTAGGTTGAGGGTGAGTGTGAGAGTTACGGTTAGGGTTAGGGTTAGGCTTAGGGTTTTGGTGAAGATTAGGGTTAGGTTTTGGGTTAGGGTGAGGGTGAGGGTGAGGATCAGGGTTAGTTTTACGGCTAGGTTTAGGGGTAGGTTTAGGCTGAGTGTGAGGGTGGGGGTGAGGGTTAGGTATGGGTTAGGGTTAAAATTAGGGTTATTTTTAGTGTTATGGTTTGGGTTTAGTTTGTGGTGAGGGTTAGCCTGAGGTTGAGGTTTTTCTTTAGGGTTACGCTTAGTCTTACGGTTAGGCTGAGGGTGAGGGCGGGGGTGAGGAATAGGTTTTGGATGATGCTTAGGGTTAGGGTTAGGGTGAGGGTTAGGATGAGGCTTAGGGTTAGGATTATGTTTAGGGTGAGGGCTAGGTTGAGGGTGAGCGTTAGTGTTATTGTTAGGCTTAGGCTTAGTGTTAGGCTGAGGATGAAGGTGGGGGTGAGGGTTTGAGTTAGGGTGATGGATAGGGTTAGGTTTAGGCTGAGTGTTAGGATGAGGGTTAGGGTTAGGGTGAGGGTTAGGGTGAGTGTGACGGTAAGAATAAACGTGAGGCTTAGGCTGAGGGTGAGTGTTCTCCTAAGGGTGAGAGTTAGGATTAGGGTGAGGGTTAGGGTAAGGGTTAGGGTTAGATTGTGGATCAGGGTTGGGTTTTGTGTGAGGTTTAGGGTGAGGATGAGGGTTAGGGTTAAGGTAAGGGTTAGAGTTAGAATTAGGGTTAGGGTGAGGGCTAAGGTGAGGCTGAGGGTTAGGGTTAGGGTTAGGGTTAGGGTTATTGTTAGTGTTATGGTTAAGGTTAAGTTTACGGTTAGGGTGAGGCTGACGGTGAGGTTTTGGGTTAGGGTTAAGGTGAGGCTGACGGTGAGGGTTAGGGTTACGGTTAGGGTGAGGGTTTAAGTTAGGGTTAGGGTTAGAGTGAGGATTAGGGTTAGTATTATTGTTAGGGTTAGGGTTAGAGTTATGGTGAGGGTGAGGGTAAGGGTTAGGGTTAGGTTTAGGGTGAGGGTTAGGGTGAGGGTGAGGTTTAGGGATAGAGTTAGTGTTAGGGGGAGGGTTAGGGCAAGTGTTAGGTTTAGGGTTAGTGTTAGGGTTAGGGTTATGGTGAGGTTTAGGTTGAGGTTTAGGGTTAGTGTTAGGGTTGGGTTTAGGATTAGGGTTATGGTGAGGCTGAGTGTGAGGATTAGGTTTAGGATTAGTTTTAGGCTTAGGGTTAGGGTGAGGGTGAGGGTGGGGTTGAGGATTAGGTTAAGGGTGATGGTTAAGGTTAGGGTTAGGTTTAGAGTTAGGATTAGGGTTAGGGTTAGGATTAGGGTTAGGGTGATGTCTATGGTGAGGGTGAGGGTCAGGGTTAGGGTTAGGCTTAGGGTTACAATCAGGGTGAGGGTTAGGATGAGGGTTAGGCTTAGGGTGAGGTTTAGGGTGATTGTGACGGTAAGGTTAATGGTGAGACTTAGGCTGATAGTGGGGATTAAGGTAAGGGTGAGGGTTAGGGATAGGGTGAGAGTTAGGGTTAGCGTTAAGGTGAGGGTGAGTTTTATATTGAGGATTAGTTTTAGGGTTAGTGTGAAGTTTAGGTTGAGGATGAGTGTTAGGGTTAGTGTGAGTGCTAGTCTTAGGGTTAGGTTTAGTGTTAGGGTGAGTTTAAGTATTAGGGTGAGGGTTAGGTTTAGAGTGAGTGTTATGGTTAGAATGAGGGTTAGGGTGAGGGTTATTGTTAGGGTTAGGATTAGGGTGACGGTTAGGGAGAGGGTGAGAGGGTTAGGGTTAGGGTGAGGGTTAGGTTTATGTTTAGGGTTAGGGTTAGAGTTTGGGTTAGGGTGAGGGTGAGGTTTAGGGTTAGTGTTAGGGTTAGGATGAGGATTAGGATTAGGTTGAGGGTTAGGGTTAGGTTTAGTGTTATGGTTATGGTTAGTGTTAGGTTGAGGGTTAGTGTGAGGTTTAGGGTTAGGGTTAGGGTTATGGTTAGTGTTAGGTTAAGGGTGAGGGTGAGGTTTAGGATTAGAGTTAGGTTTAGGGTGAGTCTGAGGGTGAGGGTAGGGTTAGGCTTAATGTTTGAGTTAGGGTTAGGGAGAGTGTTAGGGTGATTGTGAGGGTTAGGCTTAGTGTTAGGATTAGGATTAGGGTAAGGTTTAGGGTGAGTATGAGGGTTAGGGTTAGGGTTAGGGTGAGGGTAAGTGTTAGGGTGAGGGTTAGGTTTAGGTTGATGGATATGGTTAGGATGAGGGTTAGGGTTAGATTTAGGGTTATTGTTAGGGTTCGGGTTAGTGTTATTGTTAGGGTAAGTTTTATATTTACGGTTAAGGTGAGGGTGAGGGTTAGGGTTAGGTTTAGGGTGAGGTTTAGGGTTTGGGTTAGGGTTAGAGTTAGGGTTAGGGTGAGGGTGAGGTTTAGGGTTAGAGTCAGGGTTAGGGTGAGGGTTAGGTTGAGGTTTAGGTTTAGGGTTAGTTTTAGGGTTAGGGTTACGGTGAGAATTAGGGGGAGGCATAGCGTTAGGTTTAGGGTTAGGCTTAGGGTTATTCTGAGGGTGAGTGTGTGTGTTAGGGTTAGCTTTAGGTTTAGGCTTAGGTTTAGGTTGAGTGTGAGGTTGAGGGTGAGAATGTTAGGGTTAAGGTGAGGGTTATGCTTACGTTTAGGGGAGGGTTAGGCTGAGGTTTAGCGTTAGGATTAGCGTTAGGATGAGGAGTAGGGTGAGGGTGAGGTTTAGGTTTAGGGTTAGGGTGACGTTTAGGGTTAGGGTTAGAGTTATGGTCAGGGTGACGTTTAGGGTTTGAGTTAGGGTTACACTGAGGCTTAGGGTGTGAGTTAGGTTTACGTTTAATGTTATGGTTAGGGTTAAGGTGAGGGTTAGGTTGAGGGTGAGGGTTAGGGTTAGGGTTAGGGTGAGTGTTAAGGTTAGGGCTAGGGTGAGGGTGAGATATATGGTTAGGGTTTGGGTGAGGGTTAGGCTTAGGCTGAGGCTGAGGTTGAGGTTGAGGGTTAGGCTTAGGGTGAAGGTTAGGGTTACGGTTAGGGTGCCATTTAGGGTTTGTGTTAACTTTAGGGTTAGGGTGAGGTGTAAGGTAAGGGTTACGGTGAGGGTGAGGGTTAGGGTTAGGGTTAGTGTTAGGGTGAGGGTTAGGATGGGTGTTAGGGTTAGGATTAGGTTTAGGGTGAGGGCTAGGGTCAGGATGAGGTTTAGGGTTAGGGTTAGGGTTTGGGTGAGGTTTATGGTTAGGATTAGGATTATGGTGACAGTGAGATTTAGGGTTAGAGTTAGGGTTATTTTGAGGCTGATGATGAGGTTTTGGGTTAGGGTTAGTGTTAGATTTAGGGTTCGGGTGAGGGTTAGGTTGAGGTTGAGAGTTAGGCTTAGGGTTAGGATTAGGATTAGGATAAGGGTTAGGGTGAGTTTGAGGGTTAGGATTAGGGTTAGGGTTTTGCTGAGGGTGAGGGTGCGGGTGAGGGTTAGAGTTAGGCTGAGTGTTAGGGTTAGGGCTATTGTGAGGGTTAGGGTTAGGGTTAAGGTGAGGGTTAGAATGAGATTTAGGTTTAGGATTAGGGTTAGGTTGAGCGCTGGGTGAGGGTTACTCTGAGGGTTAGGGTTAGGTTTAGGGTTAGGTTTAAGTTGAGGGTGAGTGTGAGGGTGAGGGTTAGGGTTGGTCTTTGGCTTAGGGTTAGGCTGAGGGTGAGGGTGGGGATAAGGATTAGGTTTAGAGTGATGGTTCAGGTTATCATTAGGTTAAGTGTTAGGATGAGGGTTAGGGTTAGGATTAGGGTTAGGGTGAGGGCTAGGGTGAGTGTGTGGATTAGGGATAGGTTTAGGCTTAGGCTTAGGGTTAGGCTGAGGCTGAAGTTGAGGGTGCGGTTTAGGGTTAGGGTGATGGTTAGGGTAATGGTTAGGGTGAGGTTTAGGGTGAGTGTTTGGTTTAAGGTGAGAGTTCGGATGAGGGTGACAGTAAGAGTAAAGGTGAGGGTTAGGCTGAGGGTGAGGGTTATGGTAAGGGTGAGGGTTCCGTTTAGGTTTAGGGTGAGTGTGATGTTTAGATTGAGGATTAGTGTTAGGGTTAGTGTGAGGTTTATTGTCAGGGTGAGGTTTAGGGTTAGAAGGAGGGCCAGGGTGAAGTTGAGGTTTAGGGTTAGGGTTAGGGTGTAGTTTAGGTTTAGGGTGATGGTTAGCGTTAATGAGAGGGTTAGTGTTAGCGTTAGGGTGAGGGTAAGTGTTAGGGTAAGGTTTAGGTTTAGGGTTACATTTAGCATTAGGCTTAGGGTTAGGGTTAGGGTGAGGGTGAGGTTTAGGGTTAGGGTTAGGGTGAGGTTTAGGGTTAGAGTTAGGGTTAGCGTGAGGGTGAGATTTAGGGTTAGAATTAAGGTTAAGGTGAGGGTTAGGTTGAGGGTTAGGGTTAGGCTTAGTGTTAGGGTTAGGGTGAGGGTGAGAGTCAGGGGGAGGGTTAGGGCTAAGGTTAGGGTTAGGGATAGGATTGGGTTAGGGTAAGTGTGAGTGTGTGTGTTAGGGTTAGGTTTAGGGTTAGTCTTAGGGTTAGGCTGAGGGTGAGGTTGAAGGTGAGGGTTAGGGTGAGGTTTAGTGTTAGGGTTAGGGTTAGGGTGAGGGTTAGGGTGAGGCTCAGGGATAGGGTTAGGGTTAGGATTAGGATTAGGGTTAGGGGTAGGGTTAGTGTGAGTGTTATGTTTAGGGTTAGGGTTAGGATTAGGGTTAGGCTGAGGGTGAGGGTGAGGGTTTGGTTTAGGGTGAGTGTTAGGGTTAGGTTTAGGGTGAGGTTTAGTGTTAGGGTTAGGTTTACTGTTAGTGTTAGGGTTAGGGTGAGAGTTAGGGGGAGGGTTAGGTTAGGGTTAGGGTTAGGTTTAGGTTTAGCGTTAGGGTTAGGGTGAGGGTGAGGTTTAGGGTTAGAATTAGTTTTAGGGTGAGGCTGAGGGTGAGGGTTAGGCTTAGTTTTAGTGTTAGGGTTAGGGTGAGGGTGAGGGTTAGTGTTAGGGTTAGGATTAGGTTTAGGGTTAGTGTTAGGGTCAGTGTTGAGTGTTAGTGTTAGGGTTAGGGTTAGCCTTAGGTTTATGCTGAGGGTGAGGGTGAGGGTGAGGGTGAGGGTTAGGTTTAGAGTTCGGGTTAGTGTTAGGGTTAGGGTTAGGGTGAGGGTCAGGTTTACGGTTAGGCTTAGGCTTAGGGTTAGGCTTAGGCCAAGCATGAGGATGAGGGTTAGTGTTAGGGTGAGGTTTAGGGTGAGGATGAGGTTTAGGGTTAGGGTGAGGGCTAGGGTGAGGGTGAGGGTTAGGGTTAGGTTTAGGTTTTTGTTTAGGGTATTGGTTAGCTTAGTGTGAGGGTCACTCTTAGTGTTAGTGTTTGGGTTAGGGTGAGGGTAAGTGTTAGGGTGAGGGTTAGTGTTAGGGTGAGGGTTACGGTGAGGGTGAGGGTGAAGGTTAGGGTTAGGGTTAGGATGAGGTTTAGGTTTAGTTTTAGGGTTAGAGTTAGTGTTAGGTTGAGAGTGAGGTTTAGGTTTAGAATTAGGGTTAGTGTTAGGGTTAGGGTTAGGGTGAATGTCAGGTGTACGGTTTGGCTTATTCTTAGGCTTAAGCTTAGGCCGAGCATGAGGGTAAAGGTTAGGGTTAGGGTTAGTGTGAGTGTTAGGATGAGGTTTAGGGTTAGGATTAGGGTTAGGGTGAGGGCTATAGTGAGGGTTACGGTAAGGGTTATGTTTAGGGATATGGTTAGGTTTAGGATTAGGGTTAGGGTATAGTGAGTGTGAAGGTTAAGGTTAGGGTTATGGTTAGGCTTAGGATTAGGGTGAGAGTTCGAATTAGGGTTTGGGTTAGGGTGAGGGTGAAGCTGAGGATTAGGGTTAGGTTTAGTGTTATGGTTAAGTTTAGGTTTAGGGTTAGGTGTAGGGTTAGGGTTAGGGTTAGGTTTATGGTGAGGGTTAGGGTTAGGGTTAAGGTTAGGCTTAGGGTTAGGATGAGGATGAGGGTGGGGGTGAGAATTAGGGTTAGGTTTAGGGTTAGGGTTATTGTTAGTGTTACGGTTAGGGTTAAGATTGCGGTGAGGGTCAGGCTGAGGGTGAAGGTTATAGTTAGGGTTAGGGTTAGTGTTAGGTTTAGGATTAGTGTAATTGTTAAGGTTAGGGTTAGAGTTACGTTGAGGTGGAGGGTGAGGGTGAGGGTTAGGGTTAGGGTGAGGTTTAGGGTTAGGGTTAGGGTTAGGTAAGGGTGAGGTTTAGGGTTAGAGTTAGGGTTAGGGGGATGGTTAGGGTGAGGTTTAGGGTTAGGGTTAGTGTTACGGTTAGGGTGAGGGTGAGGGTTAGGTTGAGGTTTAGGGATAGGGTTAGGGTTAGGTTTAGTGTTAGGGTGAGGTTGAGTGTGAGGGTTAGGGTGAGGGTTAGGCTTAACCTAAGGTTTAGCCTGAGGGCGATTGTGGAGGTGAGGATTAGGTTTAAGTTGATGGTTAGGGTTAGGGTTAGTTTTATTTTTAGGGTTAGGGTTATAGTTATGATGAAATTGAGGGTGCTGTTGTGGATTAGGTTTAGGGTTAGGGTGGTGTTTAGGGTTAAATTTAGGGTTAGGATGAGGGTGAGGTTTACAGTCAGATATAGGGTTAGGCGGAGAAGGAGGCTGAGGTTTAGGATTAGGGTTTGTGTTAGGGTTAGGGTGAAGATGAGGGTTAGGTTGAGGTTTAGGGTTAGGGTAATTGTTAGGGTGAGTGTAAGTTTTATGGTGAGGGTTTGAGTTAGGGTGAGGGTTATGGTAAGGTGAGGGTTAGGATTAGGGTTAGGGTTATTTTTAGGGTTAGTTTTAGGGTTACAGTTATGGTGAGGTTGAGGGTGAGGGTTAGGGTGAGATTTAGGGTTTGGGTTAGGTTTAGAGTTAGGTTTAGGGTGAGGGTTAGGTTTAGGGTTAGAGAGGGTTGGGATGAGGGTTAGGTTGAGGGTTAGGGTTAGGGTTAGTGTGAAGGTGAGGGTGAGGGTGAGGGTGAGGGTTAGGGTTAGGGTTAGCATTAGGGTTAGCGTTAGGGTGAGAGTTAGGTTTCAGGTTAAGTTTATGATTAGGTTGAGGGTTAGGGTAAGGGTTATGGTGAGGGTAAAGCTAAGGGTTAGGTTGAGGGTTGTGGTGAGGGTGAGTGTGAGAGTTAGGCTTAGGGTTAGGATTCAGATTAGGGTAAAGGTTAGGGAGAGTGTGAGGGTCGGATTAGGTTTAGGGTGAGGGTAAGTGTTAGGGTGAGGGTTAGGCTTAGGGTGAAGGATATGGTTAGGATGAGGGCTAGGGTTAGGTTGAGGGTGATTGTTAGGGTAACGTTTATATTTACACTTACGGTGCAGGTGAAGTTTAGGGTTAGTGTTAGGGTGAGGTTTATGTTTTGGTTTAGGGTTAGAGTTAGCGTTAGGGTGAGGGTGAGGTTTAGGGTTAGAGTCAGGGTTAGGGTGAGGGTTAGGTTGAGGGTTAGGGTTAGAGTTAGTGGTAGGGTTAGGGTGAAGTTGAAAGTTAGGGGGAGGGACAGGGTTAGGGTTAGGATTAGGATTAGGGTTAGGCTGAGGTTGAGTGTGTGGTTTAGGGTTAGGTTTAGGGTTAGGCTTAGGGTTAGGCTCCAGGTGAGTTTTTGTGTTAGGGTTAGTTTTAGGTTTATGCTGAGGCTGAGGTTGAGTGTGAGAACATTAGGTTTAAGGTGAGCGTTGTGCTTAGGTTTAGCGGGAGGGTTAGGATGAGGTTTAGGGTTAGGATTAGGGTTAGGGTGAGGGCTAGGGTGAAGGTGAAGTTTAGGTTTAGGGTTAGGGTGACGTTTAGGGTTAGGGTTAGGGTTAGTTTCAGGGTGACGTTTAGGGTTAGAGTTAGGGTTAGGGTGAGGCTGTGGGTTTTGGTTAGGTTTAGGGTTAATATTAGGGTTAGGGTTAAGGTGAGGTTTAAGGTGAGGGTGAGGGTTAGGGTTAGTGTCAGCATTAGGATTAGGGTTTGGGTTAGGGTGAGTGTGAGGGATAGGTTTAGGCTTAGGCTTAGGCTTAGGGTTAGGGTTAGGGTTAGGGTTAGGGGGAGGGTTAAGGTTAGGTTTAGGGGGACAGTTAGGATGAGGGTTAGGGTTAGGATTAGGGTTAGGGGGAGGGCTAGGTTGAGGGTGAGGTTTATGATTAGGGTTATGGTGAGGTTTAGGGTTTGGGTTATGGTGAGGGTGAGATTTAGGGTTAGAGTTAGGGTTAGGTTGAGACTGAGGTTGAGGATTAGTTTTAGCATCAATGTTAGGGTTAGGGTTAAAGTGAGGGATAGGGTGAAGGTGAGGGTTAGGGTTAGTGTTAGGATTAGGATTAAGGTTAGGTTTAGGGAGAGTGTGATGGTTAGTGTTAGGGTTAGGCTTAGGCTTAGGCTTAGGCTGAGTCTGAGGCTGAGGGTGAGGGTTAGGGTTAGGGTGAAGGTGAGGGTTAGTTTTTGGGTTAAGTTTAGGGTTAGGGTGAGTGGTACGGTAAGGTTTACAGTGAGGGTGAGTTTTAGGGTTAGAGTGAGGGTTAGGATTAGGGTGAGGGTGAGGGCTAGGGTGAGGATGAGGTTTAGGGTGAGGGTTAGGGTTAGGGTTAGGGTGAGAGTGATTTTTAGGGTTAGAGTTAGGTTTAGAGTGAGGCTGATTGTGAGGGTTTGGGTTAGGGTTATTGTTAGATTTAGGGTTAGTGTGAGGGTTAGGGTGAATTTGAGGGTTAGGCTTAGGGTTAGGATCAGGATTAGGGTAAAGGTTAGCATGAGTGGGAGGGTTAGGATTAGGGTTAGGGTTAGGCTGAGGGTCAGGGTTAGCATTAGGCTGAGGGTTAGGGTTAGAGTTAGGGTGAGAGATAGAGTTCCAGTTAAGTTCAGGTTTAGGGTTAGGGTTAGGGTTAGGGTTACAGTGAGAATGAGGGTTAGGATTAGGTTGAGGGTTAGGGTTAGGGTTAGGGCTAGGGTTAGGGTGAGTGTGAGTGTGAGGGTTAGGGTTAGGGTTAGGGTTAGGCTTAGGGTTAGGCTGAGGGTGAGGGTGGGGGTGAGGATTAGGTTTAGAGTGCTGGTTTAGTTTAGGTTTAGGTTTAGGATGACGGTTAGGGATAGGATTAGGGTTAGGGTGAGGACTAGGGTGAGTTTGAGGTTTAGGTATAGGTATAGGCTTAGGCTTAGGGTTAGGCTGAGCCTGAAGGTAAGGGTGAGGGTTAGGGTTAGGGTGATGGTTAGGGTTACGGTTTGGGTGAGGTTTAGGGTGACAGTTCAGATGAGGGTGACAATAAGAGTAAAGGTGAGGGTTAGGCTGAGGGTGAGGGTTATGGTAAGGGTAAGGGTAAGGGTTAAGGTTAGGGTGAGGGTGAGGGTTAGATTGAGGATTAGTGTTAGGCTTGGTGTGACGTTTAGTGTGAGGATAAGGATTAGGGTTAGGGTGAGGGCTAAGGTGAAGTTGAGGTTTAGGGTTCGGGTTAGGGTGAGGTTTAGGTTTAGGGTGATGGTTAGTATTAGTGTGAGGGTTAGTGCAAGGGTTAGTGTTAGTGTTAGGGTGAGGGTAAGTGTTAGGGTAAGGTTTAGTTTTAGGGTGAGGTTGAGGATTAGGGTTAGGGTTAGGGTTAGGGTGAGGGTGAGGTTTAGGGTAAGGGTGAGCCTTAGGATGAGGGTTAGGTTTAAGATTAGGGTTAGTGTGAGGGCTATCGTGAGGGTGAGGTTTTGGGTTAGGGTTAAGTTTAGGGATAGGGTGAGGGTTAGGATTAGGGCTTGGTTGAGGATGAGGTTTAAGGTTAGGGTTAGGGTGAGGGTTAGCATGAGGGTTATGGTTAAGATTAGGGTTTGAATTAGGGTTAGGGTGAGGGTGAGGGTTAGGTTTAGGGTTAGGGTGAGGTTTAGGGCTCAGGTTAGGTTTAAGGTTAGGTTGAGGATTAGAGTTAGGGTTATGGTGAGGGTCACGGTTTGGTTTAGTTTGAGGGTTAGAATTAGGTTTAGGGTTATGGTGAGAGTTAGTGTTAGGATTAGTGTGAGTGTTAGGATGAGGTTTAGGGTTACAATTAGGGTTAGGTTGAGGGTAGGGTGATTGTGAGGGGTAGTGTTAGGGTTAGGGTGAGGTTTAGTGTTAATGTTAGGGGTAGCGTTTGGGTTAGGTTTAAGGTTCGGGTTTGGGTGAGTGTGAGGGTTAGGTTTGGGGTGAGGGTTAGGGTGAGGACTAAGGTGAGGGTGAGGGTTAGTGTTAGGGTTAGGTTTAGGGTGAGGGTTAGGTTGAGGACTAGGTTTCAGGTTAGGGTTAGGGTTAGGATTAGGGTTAGGGTGAGGGTGAGTGTGAGGGTTAGGGTTAAGGTGAGGGCTAAGGTGAAGTTGAGGTTTAGGGTTCGGTATAGGGTGAGGTTTAAGTTTAGGGTGATGGTGAGCATTAGTGTGAGGGTTAGTGATAGGGTTAGTGTTAGTGTTAGGGTGAGGGTAAGTGTTAGGGTAAGGTTTAGTTTTACGGTGAGGTTTAGGATTAGGGTTAGGGTTAGGGTTAGGCTGAGGGTGAGGTTTAGGGTTAGAGTTAGGCTTAGGGTGAGGGTGAGGGTTAGGGTTAGTGTTAGGGTAAGGGTTAGGGTGAAGTTTAGTGTGGGGGTGAGTGTTAGTGATAGGGTTAGCATTAGGATTAGTGTTAAGGTGAGGGTGAGTGTAAGGGTTAGGATTAGAGTTAGGGAGAGGGTGAGGGTTAGGATTATGGTTAGGGTGAGGGATAGGGTTAGGGTTAGGGTTAGGCTGAGGGTGAGGATAGGGTTAGGGTTAGGGATAGCGTTAGGGTTAGGCTTAGGGTGAGGGTTAGGCTTAGGTTGATGGCCTTTGTGTTAGGGTTAGGGTTAGGTTTAGGGTTAGGGCTAGGGTTAGATTTAGGATTAGGGATAGGGTGAGGGTTAGTGTTAGGTTTAGGGTTAGGGTTAAGGTTAGGTTTAGGGTTAGCGTGAGGGTTAGTTTAAGGGTTCGAGGGTTCGGGTTAGGGTTAGGGTGAGTGTTATATTGAGGATTAGAGTTAGGGTTAGTGTGAGGTTTGGCTTGAGGATGAGGGTTATGGTTAGGTTGAGGGTTAGGGTTATAATTAGGGTGACGGTGAGGGTTAGGGTTAGGGTGAGTTTTACGGTTAGCATGAGAGTTAGGGTTACTGTCAGGGTGCAGGTGAGGTTTAGGGTTAGGTTTAGGGTTAGGGTGAGGGTTTAGAGTTAGGGTTAGGATGATGGTTAGGATGAGGGGTAGGGTTAGGTTTAGGGTGAGGTTCCGGGTTAAGTTTAGGGTTAGGGTGAGGGTTAGGGTTAGCAATAGGGTTAGGTTGAAGGCTAGGGTGAAGATTAGGGTTAGGTTAGGGTGGGGGTTAGGGTTAGGGTGAGGATTAGGGTGAGGGTAAGAATAAGGGTAAGGGTGAGGGTTAGGGTTAGTGTGAGGGGTAAGGTGAGGGAGAGGGTTAGGGTTAGGTTTAGGGTGAGGGTTAGGGTTATGGTGAGGTTAAGGGTTAGTGTGAGGGTTAGTGTTAGGGTTAGGCCTAGTGTTAGGGTGAGGGTAAGGGTTAGGTTGAGGGTTAGGGTTAAGTTGAGGGTTAGGGTTAGGGTGAGGGTTAGGGTTATGCTGAGCATTAGGGTGAGGGTTAGGTTTAGGCTGATGTTTAGGGTGAGGGTGAGTGTTAGTGTAAGGGTGAGCATAAGGATTGGTTTGAGGGTTTAGGTTAGGGTTACTGTGAGTTTGAGGCTTAGGGTTAGGGTTAGTGTGCGGGTGACTGTGAGGTTTGGGGTTAGGTTTAATAATAGGATGATGTTTAGGATGAGGGTTAGTGTGAGATTTAGTGGTATGGTTAGGCTTAGTGTTATGTTGAGTGTAAGTGTTAGGTTGGGTGTTAGGGTAAGGGGAGGGTTAGGGTTAGGTTGAGGGTTAGAGTGAGGTTGAGGGTGACGGTGAGGCTTAAGGTTAGGGTTAGGGTGAGGATGAGTGTGAGGGTTTGGGATAAGGTTAAGTTTAGGCTTTGGTTTAGGCTGAAGCTGACGGTGAGGGTGAGACTGAGGGTTAGGGTGTGGGTGAGGGTTAGGTTTAATGTAATTTTAAGCATTTCAGTGAGTGAGGGTGCAGGTGAGGTTTAGGGATAGGGTTAGGGTTAGTATCAGGGTTAGGTTTAGGGATAGGTTGAGAGTTAGGATGAGGGGTAGGGTTAGGGTTGGGTGAGGGTTAGGGTTAGTTTGAGGGTTAGGTTTAGGGATAGGGTGAGGGTTAGGATGAGGGTTAGGGTGAGGTTAAGGTTTAGGGTGAGGGATAGAGTGAGTGTGAGATTTAGGGTTAGGGTCAATGTTAGGGTGAGGGTAAGTGTTAGGTTTTTGTATAGGTTTACGGTGAGGGTTAGGGTTAGGGTTAGGGTGAGGGTGAGGGTGAGGGTTAGGATAAAGGTTAGGGTTAGGGTTATTTTTAGGGTTATGTTTAGGTTTATTGTTAAGTTGAGGGTGAGTGTTAGGGTTAGGGTGCTGTTTAGGATTAGGGTCAGGTTTAGGATGAGGTTTAGGGTGAGTGGTAGTGTTTAGGTTAGGGTGAGGGTTAGGGTTAATTTTAGGGTTAGGGTTAGGTATAGGGTGAGGGTTAGGTTGAGGGGTAGGGTGAGGGTAAGGTTTAGCGTAAAGGTTAGAGTGAGTGTGAGGGTTAGGGTTAGGTTTAGTGATAGGGTGATGGTAAGTGTTAGGGTTAGGTTTAGGTTTACCCTGAGGGTGAGGGTTAGGTTTAGGGTGAGGGTTAGGGTTAGGGTTAGGATGAGGGTGAGGGTGAGGGTTAGGATAAAATTTAGGTTTATGGTTATTTTTAGGGCTATGTTTATGTTTATGGTTACGTTGAGGGTGAGGGTAGGGTTAGGGTGAGGTTTAAGATTAGGATTAGGTTTAGGGTTAGGGTTAGGATGAGGTTTAGGTTGAGTGGTAGGGTTAAGGTTAGGGTGAGGGTTAGGTTTAGAGAGAAGGTTAGGGTTAGGGTTAGGGTTAGGGTGAGGGTTAGGATTAGTGTTAGAGTTAGGGTTAGGGTTAGGATGACGGTTTCGGGTTAGGGTTAGGTTTAGGGTTAGGTTGAGGGTTACGTTGAGGGTTATGGTTAGGGTTAGGGTAAGGGTTAGCGTTTGGGTTAGGATTAGTGTTAGAATTAGGGTAAAGGTTATGGTTATGGTTTCGGGTTAGGGTTAGTGTGAATGTTAGAGTTAGTATTAGGGTTAGGGTGAAGTTTCGGGTGAGGGTTAGGTTTAGTGTAAGTGTTAGGGTTAGGGTTAGGTTTACGCTTAGTGTGAAGGTAAGAATTAGGATGACCCTTAGGGTGAGGGTGAGGTTTAGGGTTAGGATTTGGGTTATGTTTAGTGTTACGCTGAGGGTGATGGTGAGGCTGAGGGTGAGTGTGAGTTTTAGGGTTAGGGTTAGGGTGAGGGCTAGGGTGAGGGTTAGGGTTAGCGTGAGGGTTAGGGTTAGGGTGAGGGTTAGGGTTAGGGTGAGGGTTAGGGTAAGTGTTAGTTTGAGGGTGCTACTAGGGTGAGGTTTAGGGTGAGAGTTAGGGTTAGGGTTAAATTTAGGATGAGGGTTAGGGTTAGGGGTAAGGTTACGGTTATGGTGAGTATTAGGGTTAATGTGCGGGTTAGGGTTAGGGTGAGGATAAAGTAAGGGTGAGCGTTAGGTTGAGGGTGAGGTTTAAGGTTACTGTTAGAGTTAGGGTTAGGGTTAGGTTTAGTGTTAAGGTAAGGATGAGGGTGAGGGTTAGGGTTTGGCTTAGGATTAAGGAGAGGGTGAGGGTGAGCGTGAGGGTTAGGGTTAGTGTTAGGGTTAGGGGGAACGTTAGGGTTAGGGTGGAGGTTAGGATTAGGGTTAGGGTGAGGGTTAGGGTGTGGGTTAGGCTGAGGGTTAGGGTTAGGATTAGGGTGAGGTTTAGGGTGAGGGATAGGGTTGGGTGGGGGTTAGGTGTAGAGTGAGGGTTTGGGTTAGGATTAGGGTTAGGGTCAGGGTTAGGGTGACTTGAGGTTTAGGGTGAGGGTTCGGGTGAGGTTTAGGTTTAGAGTTACGGTGAGGTTTAGGGTAAGGGGTTGGGTTACGGTTAGAATGAGGTTTAGGTTTAGTGTGAGAGTTAAGGTTAGGGTTAGTGTTAGGATTAGTGTGAGGGAAAGAATTAGGGTGATGGTCAGGTTGAGGGTGAGGTTTAGGTTTAAGAATAGGGATAGGGTTAGTGTTACGCTGAGGGTGAGGATGAGAGTGAGGGTGAGCGTTAGGTTTAGGGTTAGTGTGAGACCTAGGGTGAAGATTAGTTTTAGGGTGAGGGCTAGGGTTAGGGTGAGGGTTAGGGTTAGGTTTAGTTTGAGGGTGGTGTGAGGGTGAGGTTTAGGGTGAGGCTTTGGGTTAGGGTGAGGGCTAGGTTGAGGGTGAACTTTAGGGTTATGATGAGGGTGAGGGTTAGGTTTAGGGTGAGGGTGAGGTTTAGTGTCAGGTTTACCGTTAAGGTTAGGGTGAGGGTGAGGATAAGGGTTATGTAAGTGTTTGGGTGAGGGTGAGGTTTAGGGTTATGATTAGAGATAGGGTTACTTTTAGGCTGAGGGTGAGGGTGAGGTTTAGGGTTAGTTTTACGGTGAGGGTGAGGGCTAGGGTTAGGGTGAGCATTAGGGAGAAGGTGAGGTTGAGGGTGAGGCTGAGGGTTAGGGTGAGGTTGAGGGTTTGGGTTAGGGTTAGGGTTAGGGTGAGTGTGAGGGTTAAGATTAGCGTTAGGGTTATAGTTAGGTTTAGAGTGAGGTTTACAGTTCAGTTTAGGGTGAGGGAGAAGGTGAGGGTTATATTTACGGTTAGGGTGAGGATTAGGGTTAGGTTTAGGGTTAGTGTTAAGATGAAGTTTAGGGTGATTGGTAGGGTTAGGGTTAGGGTAAGGGTAACGGTTAGTGTGAGGGTTAGGGTGAAGATTAGGGTTAGAGTTAGGGTGAGGGTTAGGTTTAGGGTTTTGGTTTTGGTTAGGGTAATGGTGAGGGTGAGGGTCAGGGTTAGGGTGAGGTTTAGGGTTAGGGTGATGGTTAGGGTTAGTTTGAGGGTTAGTGTTAGGGTTAGGTTTAGTGTTAGGGTGAGGGTTAGTGTTAGTTTGAGGGTTAGGGTGAGGATTAGGGTCAGTGTGAGGGTTAGGGTGAGGGTTAGGGTTAGGGTTAGGTTGAAGGCTAGGTTGAGGGTTAAGGTTTTGGTTAGGGTTAAGTTGAGGGTGAGGGTTAGGGTGAGGTTTGGGGTTAGGGTTAGGGTAAGGGTGAGGGTTACGGTGAGGGTGGAGTTTAGGATTAGGGTTAGGGTTAGGGTTAGGGTGAGGGTGAGGGTGAGGGTTAGGGTTAGGGTTACAGTGAGGGGGATGGTTAGGTTTAGGGTGAGGTTTAGGGTTAGGGTTAGGGTGTGGGTTTTGGTTAGGATTAGATTTAGGGTTAGAGTTATTGTTAGGGTTAGGGTTATGGTTAGGTTTAGGGTGAGGGTGAGGGTTACAGTTAGGGTTAGTTTTAGGGTTAGAGTTAGGATTGGCATGAGGGTGAGGGTGTGGATTAGGGTTATGTTTAGGGTCAGGGTGAGGGTTAGTGTGAGTGTTAGGGTTAGGGTGAGGGTGAGGGTGAGGTTGAGGGTGAGTGTTAGGGTTAGTATGAGGTTTAGGATTAGGGTTAAGGTTAGGGTTAGGGTGAGGGTTTGGGTTAGGTTTAAGCTTAGGATGAGGGTTAGGTTGAGGGGTATGTTTAGTTTTAGGGTGAGGGTTAGGGTTAGTGTGAAGGTTAGCTTTAGGTTTAGGGTGAGGTTAAGGATTAGGGTGAGGGTTAGAGTGAGCGTTAGTGTGAGGTTTAGGTTTAGTGTGAGGGTTAGGTTGAGGTTTAGGGTTACTGTGAGGGTGAGGGTGAGGTTTAGGGTGAGGGTTTGGGTTAGGGTTAGGTTTAGGGTTTGGTTCAGGGTTAGGATTAGAGTTAGGGTCAGGATTATTATTAGGGTTAGGTTTAGGGTTACCGTTAGGTTTAGGGTGAGTGTGAATGATACGGTTAGAGTTAGGGTGAAGTTTAAGTTTAGGGTTAGGGTTAGGGTGAGGGTTAGGTTGAGGGTTAGGTTTTGGGTTACGGTTAGGGTGAGGATGATGGTTAGGGTGAAGTTTAGGTTAGGCTTATTGTTAGGATTAGGATGAGGTTAAGCGTTAGAGTGAGGGTTAGCGTTAGGGTTAGGGTGAGGGTTAAGATGAGGGTTAGGGTTAGGGTTAGGGTGAGGGTTAGGTTTAGGATTAGGGTTAGGGTGAGGGTGATGGTTAGGATTAGGGTTAGTGTTCTTGTAAGTGTTATGGTTAGGGTTATAATTGCAGTGAGGGTGAGGCTGAGGGTGAAGGTTAGGGTTAGGGTTAGGGTTAGTTTTAGGGTTAAGATTAGTGTTAATGTTAGGGTTAGGGTTAGAATGAAGGTTTAGGTGAGGGTGAGGGTGAGAGTTAGGGTTAGTGTTAGGGTGAGGTTTAGGGTTAAGGTTAGGATTAGGGACAAGTTGAGGGTGAGTTTTAGAGTTAGAGTTAGGTTGAGTGGGAGGGTTCGTTGAGGGCTAGGCTTAGGGTTTGTGTTAGGGTTAAGGTTAGGGTTAGGGTGATGGTTAGGTTGAGGTTTAGGGTTAGTGTTAGGTTTAGGTTTAGGGTGAGGGTGAGTGTGAGGGTTAGGGTTAGGGTTAGGCTTAGGCCTAGGTTTTGGCTGAGGGTGGTGGGGGTGAGGATTAGGCTTAGGGTGAAGGTTGAGGGTTAGGATGAGGGTTAGGGGAAGGATTAGGGTTAGGGTGAGGGCTAGGGTGAGGGTGAGGGTTAGTGTTAGGGTTAGGCTTAGGCATAGTATTAGGATGAGGGTGATGGTGAGCGTGGGGGTTAAGGTTATGGTGATGGATAGGGTTAGGGTAGGGTGAGGGTTAGGATGAGGGTTCGGGTTTGGGTGAGGGTTAGGATGAGCGTGATGGTAAGAGTAAAGGTGAGACTGAGGCTGAGGGTGAGGGTTAAGGTAAGGGTGAGGGTTAGGTTTAGGGGGACGGTTAGGGTAAAGGTTAGGGTTAGGGTTAGATTGAGGATTAGGGTTAGGGTTAGTGTGAGGTTTAGGGTCAGGATGAGGGTTAGGGTTAGAATTAGGGTTAAGGTGAAGGCTAGCGTGAGGGTGAGGTTTAGGGTTAGGGTTACGTTTAGGGTGAGGTTTAGGGTGAGGAGTAGTTTTAGGTTTAGGTTGAGGGTTAGGTTTAGTGTGAGGGTTACAGTTAGGGTGAGGGTGAGAATGAGGTTAAGGGTTATGGTGAGGGTTAGTGTGAAGGTGAGGGTTACGGTTAGGATTAGGGATAGGGTTAGGGTTAGCTTGAGGGTGAGGGTGAGGGTGAGGTTTAGGGTTAGGGTTATGGTTATAGTTAGGGTGAGGGCTAGGCTGATTGTGAGGGTTAGGGTGAGTTTTAGGTTAGGCTTAGTGTTAGGATTAGGGTGAGGTTAAGGTTTAGACTGAGGGTTAGGGTTAGGGTTATAGTGAGGGTTAAGATGAGGATTAGGGTTACAGTGAGGTTTAGGGTTAGGGTTAGTTTGAGGGTTAGGGTTAGGATTAGGGTTAGGGTGAGGTTGATGGTTAGGATTAGGGTTGGTGTTATTGTAAGTGTTATGGTTAGGGTTACATTTGCAGTGAGGGTGAGGCTGTGGGTGAAGGTTAGGGTTAGGGTTAGGGTTAGTTTTAGGGTTAAGATTAGTTTTAATGTTAGGGTTAGGGTTAGAGTTACGGTTTAGGTGAGGGTGAGGGTGAGAATTAGGGTTAGTGTTAGGGTGAGGTTTAGGGTAAATGTAAGGATTAGGGATAGGGTGAGGGTGAGTTTTAGAGTTAGAGTTAGGTTGAGGGGGAGGGTTAGGGTGAGGGTTAGGGTTAGGGTTAGTGTTAGGGTTAAGGTTAGGGTGACGGTGAGGGTTAGGTTGAGGTTTAGGGTTAGGGTTAGGGTTAAGATTAGGGTTAGGTTGAGGGTGAGTGTGAGGGTTAGGCTTAGGCTTAGGCATAGGTTTAGGATGAGGGTGATAGTGAGGTTGGGGGTTAAGGTTATGGTGATGGATATGGTTAGGGTTAGGGTGAGGGTTAGGGTGACATTTGGGGTAAAGGTGAGGGTTAGGATGAGCGTGATGGTAAGAGTAAAGGTGAGGGTGAGGCTGAGGCTGACGGTTACATTAAGGGTGATGGTTAGGGTTAGTGTGAGGGTGAGGGTTAGGTTTTAGGGTGAGGGTTCCCATGATGTTGAGGGTTAGGGTGACGTTGAAGGTTAGGTTTAGGATTAGGTGGGGGTTAGGGTTAGGTTTAGGGATAGGGTGAGGTTGAGGTTTAGGATTAGGTTTAGGGTTAGGGTGAGGTTTAGGGTGAGGATGAGGTTTAAGGTTAGGGTTAGGATTTTGGTGTGGGTAAGTGATAGCATGAGCGATAGGGTGAGTGTTAAAGTTAGCATTAGGGTTAGGGTGAGGGTGCAGTTGAGAGTAGGGTTAGGGTGACGATTAGGGTGAGTTTTAGGGTTAGGGTGAGGGTTAGGTTTAGGGTGAGTGTTAGGGTGAGTGTTAGGGTTAGGGTTATCCTTAGGGTTAGGGTGAGGGTTAGGCTGAGAGTTAGGCTTAGGATTAGGGTGAGAGTTAGGGTGAGTGTAAGCGTTAGGGTTCTGGTGAGGTTTAGGTTTATCATTAGGGTTAGGGTCAGGTTTAGGGTGACGGTGAGGTTTAGGGTGAGGGTTGGGGTGAGGGTTAGGGTTAGCGTTAAGATGAGGGTTAGGATAAGGTGTAGGGTTACGGTTCGGGTGAGGGTTAGGTTTAGTGTGAGAGTTACTCTGAGGGTGAGGGTGAGGGTGAGGGTGAGGGTAATGGTAACGGTAAACATGAGGGTTAGGCTGAGGGCGAGGGTTAAGATAAGGGTGAGGGTTAGGGTTAGGGTGAGGGTTAGGGTAAGGGTTTGGGTTAGGGTTAGGGTGAGGGCTCGATTGAGGATTAGGTTTAGGGTTAATGTGAGGTTTAGGGTGAGGATGAGGGTTAGGGTTTGGTTGAGGGTTAGGGTTAGAATTAGGGTTAGGGTGAGGGCAAGGGTGAGGTTTAGGGTTAGGTTTAGGTTTATGGTGAGGTTTAGGGTTAGGGTGAGGGTGAGGTTAAGGTTTAGGGTGAGGGTTAGGGTGAGGGTGAGGGTTAGGGTTAGGGTGAGGGTAAGGTTGAGGTTTAGGGTGAGTATTAGGGTTAGTATGAGTGATAGGGTTAGGGTTAGGTTGAGGGTTATGATTAGTGTGATGTGGATTAGGATTTAGGGTGAGGATTAAGGTAACGCTGAGGGTTAGGGTGAGGGTAATTGTAAGGGTTAGGATTAAGGTGAGGGTTAGGGTTAGGCTTAGGGTTAGAGTTATGGTGAGGAGTAGAGTGAGGGGTAGGGTTAGATTTAAGTTTAGGGTTAGTGTGAGGGTTGCGGTTAGGGTGAAGATAAGGTAAGGGTGAGGGTTGGGATGAGGGTGAGGGTTAGGGTTACGGTTATATTGAGGGTTAGTTTTATGATTATGTTTAGGGTGAGGGTGAGGGTTAGAGTGAGGACGAGGGTTCTGGAGAGTGTAGGGGTTAGGGTTTGGGTGATGGTTAGGGTTAGTGTGATTTTAGGCTGACGGTGAGGGTGAGTGTTAGGGTTGGTATTAGGGTTATAGTGAGGGGTAGGGTGAGGGGTAGTGTTAGGGTTAGGTTGAGGGTTAGGTTTACTGTGAGGGTTAGCGTTAAGGTGAGGTTTAGGGTTACTCTGAGTGTTCACGTTAGGGTTAGGCTTAGTGTTAGTGTGAGGGTAAGGTTAGGTTGAGGGTTAGGGTTAGGGTGAGGGTTAGGGTTAATATGAGGGTTAGGGTTAGGGTGAGGGTTAGGGTGAGGGTTAGTGTTAGGGTGATGTTTAGGGTGAGGGTGAGGGTTAGGGTGAGTGTGAGGGTGAAGGTTCGGTTGAGTGTTTGGGTTATGGTTAAGGTGAGGTTGAGGGTGAGGGTGAGGCTTAGGGTTAATTTTAGGGTAAGGGTGAGTGTGAGGGTTAGGGATAAGGTTAGGCTTAGGCTGACGGTGAGGGTGAGGGTGATGTTTAGGTTTAGGGTTAGGGTTAGCGTTAGGGTTATGGTGAGTGTTAGGGTTAGGTTGGAGGTTACGGTTAGGGTGATGGTTAGGGTTAGGGATAGGTTTAGGTTGAGGGTGAAGGTGAGGGTTAGGGTTAGGATTAGGGTTAGGGTGAGCCTGAGGGTGAGGGTGAGGTTTAGGTTTAGGTTGAGGGTTAGGCTAAGGGTTCGAGTGAGGGTTAGGTTTACGGTGATGTTTACGTTGAGGGTAAGGGTTAGGGTGAGGTTGACTGTGAGGTTTCGGTTGAAGGTTTGCGTTAGGGTTAGGGTGAGGGTGAGGGTGAGGGTTAGGTTTAGGGTTAGGGTTAGGCTTAGGGTGAAGGTGAGGGTGAGGGTTAGGGTTAGGGTTATTGTTAGGCTTAGGTTTAAGCTGAGGTGAGGTTGAGTGTGAGGGTTATGGTTAGGGTGAGTGTGTGCATTAGGGTTAGTGTTAGGGATAGACTGAGGGTTAGATGAGGGTGAGGCTTAGGGTTAGGGTGAGTGTTAGGCTTATGCTTAAGGTGAGGGTTAGGGATAATTTGATGGTTAGCGTGAGGTTTATAGTTAGGGTGAGGGTGAGGGTGAGCGTGACTGTTAGGGTGCAGGTGAGGTTTAGGGTTAGGTTTAGGGTTAGGGTGAGGGTTTAGAGTTAGGGTTAGGATGATGATTAGGATGAGGGGTAGGGTTAGGGTTAGGGTGAGGTTGAGTGTTAGTTTAAGGTTTACCGTTAGCGTTAGGTTTAGGGTGAGGTTTAAGTTGAGGGTGAGGGTTAGGTTTAGGGTTATGGAGAGGGTTAGGGTAAGGGTAAGTTTTAGGGTGAGGGTTAGGGTTATGGAGAGGTTTTGTGTTAGATTTAGGGTGAAGGTGAGGGTGAGGGTGTGCCTTAGGGTAAGGATTAGGTTTAGGGTTACGGTTAGGGTTATTGTTAGGGTTATTGTTAGGGTTAAGGTTACTGTGAGGTTGCAGGTGAGGTGAGGTTAAGCGTTAGGGTTAGCGTTCGGGTGAGGATTAGGGTGAGGTTAAGTGTTGGGGTGCAGTTTAGGGTTAAGGTTAGGTTTAGAATGAGGATGAGTTTTAGTTTTAGGGTGAGGGTTAGGTTGAGGGTACGTGGTAGGGTGAGGGTAAGTGTAAGTGTGAGGGTAAGTGTTAGAGTGAGGTTTAGGGTGAGGTAGAGGGTTAGTGTTAGGTTTAGGGTTAGGGTGAGGTTAACGGTTAGTGTGAGGGTTAGGGTGAGGGTGAGGGTTAGGGTTAGGATTAGGTTTAGGGTTAGGTTTAGGCTGAGGATGAAGGTGAGGGTATGGGTGAGGATTAGAATCAGTGTGTTAGTGTTAGGGTTGGGGTGAGAGTTTGGGTTAGGGTTAAGTTTAGGATGAGGGTTAGGTTGAGGGGTCCGGTTATGGTTAGGGTGAGCATTAGGGTTAGCGGTAGGGTTAGGGATAGGGTTAGGGTTAGGGTGAGGGTTAGGGTGAGGGTAAGGTTTATGGTAAGGGTGAGGGTTAGGGTTAGGGTGAGGGTTAGGGCTAGGTTTAGGGTGAGAGTTAGGGTGAAGGTTCGGGTTAGGTGAAGGTTAAGTTTTGGGTGAGGGTTAGTATTAGGTTGATGGTGAGGGTTAGGGTTAGGCTGAGGGTTACGGTTAGAGTGAGGGTTAGGGTTAGGATTAGAGTTAGGGTGAATGCTAGGGTGTCAGTGAGAGTTAGGGTTAGCGTGACGGTCATGGTTAGGTTTAGGGGTAAGCTGAGGGTTTGGGTGACCTTCAGGTTTAGAAGTACTGTGAGGTTTAGAGTTAGGCTCAGTGTGAGGGTGAGTGTGAGAGTGACTGATAATGTTAGGATTAGGGTGAGGGTTAGGGTGAGGATGAGGGTGAGTGTTATAGTGAGGGTTCGGGTTCGGGAGAGTGTGAGGGTTAGAGTTTGGGTGAGAGTTAGGGTTGGGTGAGTGTTAGGGTTACGGTGAGGGTGAGGGTTGGGGTTGGGTTTAGGGTTAGAGTGAGGGTTAGGGTGAGGGGTATGGTTAGGGTTAGGGTGAGGGTTAGGGTTACTGTGAGGGTTTATGTTAGGTTTAGGCTATAGGGTTAGGTTGAGGGTAAGGGTTATGTTTAGGGTGAGGTTTAGGGTTAGTGTGAGGGTCAGGGCTAGGGTGAGGGTAAGGGTGAGGTTTAGGTTTAGGGTGATGTTTATGGTGAGGGTGAGTGTTAGGGTGAGGGTGAGGGTGAGGGTTAAGTTGAGGGTTTGGGTTAGGGTTAGGGTGAGGTTTAGGGTGAGGGTGAAACTTAGGGTTAGGTTTAGGGTGAGGGTGAGGGTGAGTGTGAGGTTTAGGGATAGGGTTAGGCTTAGGTTTAGGGTTAGGCTTAGGGTGACTGTGAGCGTGAGGGTTAGGGTTAGTGTGAGGGTTAGGGTTAGGGTGAGGGTAAGTGTTGGGTTAAGTGTTAGGGTTAGGGTCAGTGTTAGCGTTAGGGTTAGGGTTAGGGTTGGGTTAGGTTGGAGGTTAGGGTTAGGGTGAGGGTTAGCGTTAGGGATATGGTTATGTTGAAGATGAGGGTGAGGGTTAGGATTAGGTTTAGTGTTAGCCTGAGGGTGAGAGTGAGGGCAAGGGTTAGGGTTAGGGTGAGGGTTAGGCTAAGTGTTAGGGTGAGAGTTAGGTTTAGGTTGATGTTTAGGTTGATGCTGAGAGTTAGGGTGAGGGTGAGTGTTTGGGTTCGGTTTAGGGTTTGGGTTAGGGTTAGTGTGAGGGTGATGGTGAGGTTGAGTGAGAGGGCTAGGTTTAGAGTTAGGATTAGGTTTAGGGTGAGTGTGAGTGTGAGGGTTAGGGTTAGGGTTATTTTTAGGCTTAGGTTTAAGCTGAGGGTGAGGGTGAGTGTGAGGGTTAGGGTTAGATTTAGATTGAGTGTGAGCATTAGGGTTAGGGTTAGAGTGAAGGTTAGGGTGAGGGTGAGGTTTAGGGTTAGAGTTTAGGATAGGGTAAGGGTTAGGGTGAGGGATAGGGTTAGGGTTAGTTTTAGAGTTCGGGTTAGGGTGACAGGGTTAGGGTTAGGGTTAGGGTTAGGGTTATTGTTAGGGTTAGGGTTAGGGTGAGAGTTAGGGTCAGGATTACGGTTATTGTTAGGGTTAGGGTTACGGGTACATTGAGGGTGAGTGTGAGGGTTAGGGTTAGGGTTATTGCTAGGCTTAAGTTTAAGCTGAGGGTGAGGGGGAGTGTGAGGGTTAGGGTTAGGGTTAGGTTGAGTGTGAGCATTAGGGTTAGGTTTAGACTGAGTGTTAGGGTGAGGGTGAGGTTTAGGGTTAGAGTTTGGGATAGGGTGAGAGTTAGGGTGAGGGATAGGGTTAGGGTTAGTTTTTGAGGTCGGGTTAGGGTGACA
This sequence comes from Dipodomys merriami, assembly GCF_024711535.1. Taxonomy (NCBI): domain Eukaryota; kingdom Metazoa; phylum Chordata; class Mammalia; order Rodentia; family Heteromyidae; genus Dipodomys; species Dipodomys merriami. Next base: position 1,806,850 of record NW_027206335.1, on the reverse strand, counting down.
GGGTTAGGGTTAGGGTTAGGTTTAGGGTTATTGTTTGGGTTTGGGTTAGGGTCAGGATTAAGGTTATTGTTAGGGTTACGGTTACATTGAGGGTGAGGGTTAGGGTTCTGGTTAGGCTGAGGTTTAGTGTTAGGTTTAGGGTTAGGTTTAGGTGAGGTTTAGGGGTAGAGTTAGGGTTAGGGTGAGGATTAGGTTGAGGGTTAGGGTTAAGGTGCGGGTTAGGGTGTGGGTGACGGTAAGGGTAATGGTGAGGGTTAGGTTGACAGTGAGGGTTATGGTAAGGGTGACGGTTAGGGTTAGGGTGAGTGGTAGTGTTTCGGTTAGGGTGAGGGTGAGGTTTAGATTGAGGATTAGTGTTAGGGTTAGTGTGAGGTTTTTGGTGAGGATGAGGGTTAGGGTTAGGGTGAGGGCTAGGTTGAGGGTGAGGGTTATGGTTTATGTTAGGGTGAGTTTTAGGGTTATGGTGATGGTTAGGGTTAGTGTGACCGTTAGTGTTAACATTAGGGTTAGTTTTAGGGTGAGGGTAAGTGTTAGTGTGAGGTTTAGTGTTAGGGTGAATGTTATGTTTAGGGTTACATTTAGGGTTATTGTTAGGTTTGGGGTTAGGGTTAGAGTTTGGTTTAGGGTGAGGATGAGATTTAGGGTTAGAGTTAGGGTTAGTGTTAGGGTTATGGTTAGGCTTAGCCTTAGGCTGAGTGTGAGGGTGGGTGTGAGGATTTGAGTTAGGGTTAGTGTTAGGCTTAGGGTTAGGGTTATTGTTAGTGTTATGGCTAGGGTTAAGTTTGCGATGAGGGTGAGGCTGAGGGTGAGGGTTATGTTTAGGGTTAGGGTTAGGGTTAGTGTTAGTATTATTGTTAGTGTTAGGGTTAGAGTTACAGTGATGTTGAGGGTGAGGGTGAAGTTTAGGGTTAGGGTGAGGTTTTGGGTTAGGGTTAGGGTTAGGGTTAGGGTGAGGGTGAGGTTTATGGTTAGAGTTAGGTTTAGGGGGAGGGTTAGGGTGAGGTTTAGGCTTAGGGTTAGTGTTAGGGTTAGGGTGAGGGTGAGGGTAAGGTTGAGGTTTAGGGATAGGTTTAGGTTTAGGATTAGGGTTAGGTTGAGTGTGAGTGTGAGGGTTAGGGTGAAGGTTAGGCTTAGGCTTAATGGTAGGCTGAGAGTGAGGGTGGGGGTGAGGATTAGGGTTAGGCTGATGGTTCGGGTTAGTGTTAGTGTTATTGTTAGGGTTAGTGTTAGAGTTCCGGGGAGGGTGAGGGTGCAGGTGAGGGTTAGATTTAGTTTTAGGGTGTGGTTTAGGGTTAGGGTCAGGGTTAGGGATAGGGTGAGGGCGAGGTTTAGGGTTAGATATAGGGTTAGGGGGAGGGATAGGTTGAGGGTTAAGGTTAGGGTGAGTGTTAGGGTTAGTTTGAGGGTGAGGGTTAGGTTGAGGTTTAGGGTTAGGGTTAGGGTTAGTGTGAGGGTTAGTGTTAGGTTTAGGGTTAGGGTGAAGGTTAGGATTAAGTTTAGGTTTATTGTGAAGGTTAGGTTCAGGGTTAAGGTTACTCTGAGGGTGAGGGTGAGGGTTAGGTTTAGGTTTAGGGTGAGGTTTAAGGTTTGGGTTAGGGTTAGAGTTAGGGTTAGGGTGAGGATGAGGTTTAGGGTTAGAGTTCGGTTAGGGTGTGGGTTAGGTTGAGGGTTAGATTTAGAGTTAGTGTTAGGGTTAGGGTTAGGGTGAGAGTTAGGGGGAGGGTTATGGTTAGGGTTAGGGTTAGGGATAGGATTAGTGTTAGGGTGTGGGTGAGTATGTGTGTTAGGGTTAGGTTTATGGTTAGGATTAGGGTTAGGCTAAGGTTGAGGTTGAGGGTGAGGGTTAGGTTTAGGGGGAGGGTTAGGATGAGGTTTAGTTTTAGGATTAGGATTAGGGTAAGTGCTAGGGTGAGGGTGAGGTTTAGGGTTAGGGTTAGGGTGAGGAGTAGGGTTAGTGATAGGGTTAGGGTGAGGGTGAGGGTGATGTTTAGGGTTAGAGTTAAGGTTAGGATGAGGCTGATTTTGAGGTTTAGGTTTATGGTTAGTGTTAGGTTTAATGTTAGTGTTAGGGTGACGATTATGGTGAGGGTGAGGGTTAAGGTTAGTGTTAGGATTAGGATTAGGTTTAGGATTAGTGTGATTGTGAGGGTTAGGGTTAGGGTTAGGTTTAATCTTAGTTTTAGGCGGAGGATGAGGGTGAGGGTGAGGTAGAGGCTTAGGGTTAGGGTGAGGGTTAGGGTTATGGGGAGGGTTAGGATGAGGGTTAGGGTGAGTTGTAGGGTATGGGTTAGGGTGAGTGTGAGGGTTAGGTTTAGGGTTAGGGTTAGGCTTAGGGTTAGGCTGAGGGTGAGGGTTAGGGTTAGGGTGAGGTTAAGGGTTAGGGTTAGGGTGAGAGTTAGGGTTCGGTTAAGTTTAGGGTTAGGGTGAGATTTAGGGTTATGGTTTCAGTGAGCGTGAGCGTGAGGGTTAGGTTTAGGTTGAGGGTTAGCATTTGGGTTAGGTTTAGGGTTAGGCTTAGGGTTAAGCTGAGGGTGAGGTTCAGGTTGAGGTTTAAGGTTAGGATGAGGGTTAGGCATAGGTTATGGTGAGAGTTAGGGTTCGGTTGAAATTTAGGGTTAGGGTGAGTTTTAGGGTTAGTGTTAGGGTGAGGGTTAGGATGAGGGTTAGGATTAGGGTTACGGTGAGGGCTAGGGTGAGGTTGAGGTTTAGGGTTAGGGTTAGGGTGAGAGTTAGGGTTACGGTTAGGGTGTGGGTGATATTTAGCATTAGAGTTAGGGTAAGGGTGAGGCTGAGGTTGCTGGTTAGATTTAGGGTTAGTGTTAGAGTTAGAGTTAGGGTGAGGTTTAGGGTGAGGGTGAGGGTTAGGCTTAGGGTTCGGATTAGGATTAGGGTAAGGGTTAGGATGAGTATGAGGGTTAGGGTTAGGGTTAGGCTTAGGGTTAGGCTGAGGGTGAGGGATTAGGCTTAGGGTGAGGGTAAGTGCTGGTTTAGGGTGAGTTAGGGTTCGCTTAAGTTTAGGGTTAGGGTGAGAGTTAGTGTTAGGGTTACGGTGAGTGTGAGGGTTAGGATTAGGTTGAGGCTTAGTGTTAGGGTTAGGGTGTGGGTTAGGTTTAGGGTTAGGGTGAGGGTTAGGTTTAGGGTTAGGGTGAGGGTTAGGATGAGGATTAGGGTTACGATTAGGGTTAGGGTGAGGGCTAGGGTGAGGATTAGGTTTAGTGTTAGGGTAAGGTTAAGGGTTACCTTTAGGGTTAGGGTGAGGGTTAGGATGAGGGTTAGGGTTATGGTGAGGGTGAGGGTTACATTAGGGTGGGGGTTAGGGTTAGGGTGAGGGTGAGTGTTAGCATTAGGGTGAGGGTTAGGGTGAGGGTTAGGATTAGTTTTATTTTTAGGGTTAGCGTTAGAATTATGGTGAGGGTGAGGGTGAGGGTGAGGGTTAGGGTTAGGGTGAGGGTGAGGTTAACGGTTAGGGTGAGGTTTAGGGTGAGGGTGAGGCTTAGGATTAGGATTAGGGTTAGGGTTAAGTTTAGGCTGAGAATGATGGTGAGGATGTGGGTGAGGATTAGAGTTAGGGTGAGTGTTAGGGTTAGGGTTAGGTTGAGGGTTTGGGTTAGGGTTATGTTTTGGATGAGGTTTACGTTGAGGAGTATGGTTACAGTTAGGTTGAGCGTTAGGGTTAGCATTAGGGTTAGGGCTAGGATTAGGGTTAGGTTGAGGGTTAGGTTGAGGGTAAGGTTTAGGGTTAGGGTGAGAGTTAGGCTTAGGGTTAGGCTTAGGGTGAGGGTTAGGGTGAAGGTTAGGGTTAGGGTGAAGGTTAGGGTTAGGGTGAGGGTGAGGGTTAGGGTGAGGGTTAGGGTTAGGGTGAGGTTTAGGGTTAGGATTAAGGTTAGGGTGAATGCTAGGGTGTCGGTGAGGGTTAGGGTTAGGGTAAGGGTGATGGTTAGGTTTAGGGTTAATCTGAGGGTTTGGGTGACTTTTAGGCTTAGGAGTACTGTTAGGTTTAGAGTTAGGCTGAGGGTGTGGGTGAGTGTGAGGGTGACTGATAGGGTTAGGGTTAGGGTGAAGGTTAGGTTGAGGATGAGGGTGAGTGTTAGAGTGAGGGTGAGGGTTCAGGAGAGTGTGAGGGTTAGGGTTTGTGTGAGAGTTAGGGTTGGGTGAGTGTTAGGGTGACGGTGAGGTTGAGGGTAAAGGTTGGGTTTAGGGTTAGAGTGAGGGTTAGGGTGAGGTGCATGGTTAGGGTTAGGGTGATGGTTAGGTTTACTGTGAGGGTTTATGTTAGGTTTAGGCTTAGGGTTAGGTTGAGGGTATAGGTTAGGTTGAGGGTTAGTTTAAGGGTGAGGTTTAGGGTTAGTGTGAGGTTTATGGCTAGTGTGAGGGTAAGGGTGAGGTTTGGGGTTAGGGTGATGTTTAGGGTGAGGGTGAGAGCGTGAGGGTGAGGGTTCAGTTGAGGGTTTGGGTTAGGGTTAGGGTGAGGTTTAGGGTGAGGGTGAAACTTAGGGTTATGTTTAGGGTGAGGGTGAAGGTGAGTGTGAGGGTTAGGGATAGGGTTAAGCTTAGGTTTAGGGTTAGGCTTTTAGGGTGACTGTGAGCGTGAGGGTTAGGTTTAGGGTGAGGGTTAGGGTAAGGGTTAGGGTCATTGTTAGCGTTAGGGTTAGAGTGAGTGTTAGGGTTTGGTTGGAGGTTAGGGTTAGGGTGACGGTTAGCGTTAGGGATTGGGTTAGGTTGAGGGTAAGGGTGAGGGTTAGGATTAGGTTTAGGGTTAGCCTGAGGGTGAGGGTGAGGGTGAGGGTTATGGTTAGGGTGAGGGTTAGGCGAAGTGTTAGGGTGAGGATTAGGTTTAGGGTGATGTTTAGGTTGATGGTGAGAGTTAGGGTGTGGGTGAGTGTTCGGGTTCAGTTGTGGTTTTGGGTTATGGTTAGGGTGAGGGTGAGGGTGAGGTTGAGTGAGAGGGCTAGGTTTGTGCTTAGGATTAGGTTTAGGGTGAGGGTGAGTGTGAGGGTTACGGTTAGGTTTATTTTTAGGCTTAGGTTTAAGCTGAGGGTGAGGGTGAGTGTGAGGGTTATGGTTAGAGTTAGGTTGAGTGTGAGCCTTAGGGTTAGGGTTAGGATCAGGGTAAGGTTTAGGGTTTGAGTTTGGGTTAGGGTTAGGGTTAGGGTTAGGGTTAGGGTGAGGTATACCGTTAGGGTTAGTGTTAGAGTTCTGGTTAGGGTGACAGGGTTAGGCTTAGGGTTAGGGTTTCTGTTAATGTTAGGGTTAGGGTTAGGGTGAGAGTTAGGGTCAGGATTAGGGTTATGGTTAGTGTTAGGTTTACGGTTATCGTGAGGGTGAGGGTTTTAGGTTTAGGGATGGGGTTAGGGTGAGGTTAGTGTTAGGGTTAGGGTTAGAATTAGGGTTAGGGTTAGGGTTAGGGTGAGGTTTAGGGGTAGGGTTAGGGTGAGGTTTAGGGGTAGAGTTAGTGCTAGGGTGAGGATTACAGTGAGGGTTAGGGTTAAGGTTCGGGTTTGGTGTAGGTGACGGTAAGGGTAAAGGTGAGGTTTAGGCTGATGGTGAGGGTTACGGTAAGGTGAGGGTTAGGGTTAGGGTGAGGGTTAGTGATTGGGTTAGGGTGAGGGTGAAGTTTAGATTGCGGATTAGTGTTAGGGTTAGTGTGAGGTTTATGGTGAGGATGAGGTTTAGGGTTAGATTGAGGGCTAGGGTGAGGGTGAGCGTTAGGGTTCGTGTTATGGTGATTTTTAGGGTTAGGGTAATGGTTAGGGTTAGTGTGAGCGTTAGTGTTAGCATTAGGGTTAGTTTTAGGGTGAGGGTAAGTGTTAGTGTGAGAGTTAGTGTTAGGGTGAGTGTTATGGTTATGGTTACGTTTAGGGTTATTGATAGGTTTGGGGTTATGTTTAGAGTTCGGGTTAGGGTGATGGTGAGATTTAGGGTTATAGTTAGGGTTAGTATTAGGGTTAGGGTTAGCGTGAGTGTTAGGGTTAGTGTTAGGTTTAGGGTTAGGCTTAGGCTTAGGCTGAGTGTGAGGGTGGGTGTGAGGATTAGTGTTAGGGTTAGTGTTAGCCTTAGGGTTAGGGTTATTGCTGGTATTATGTCTAGGGTTAAGTTTGCGGTGAGGGTGAGGCTGAGGTTGAGGGTTTTGGTTATGGTTATGGTTAGTGTTAGGGTTAGTATTATTGTTAGGGTTAGTGTTAGATTTATGGTGAGGTTGAGCGTGAGGGTGAAGGTTAGGGTTAGGGTAAGGTTTCGGGTTAGGTTTAGTGTTAGGGTTAGGGTGAGGGTGAGGTTTATGGTTAGAGTTAGGTTTAGGGGGAGGGTTAGGGTGAGGTTTAGGCTTAGGGTTAGTGTTAGGGTTAGGGTGAGGGTGAGGGTTAGGTTGAGGTTTAGGGATAGGGTTAGGATTAGGCTTAGGGTTAGGGTGAGGGTGAGTGTGAGGGTTAGGGTGAGGGTTAGGCTTAGGCTTAATGGTAGGCTGAGGGTGAGGGTGGGGGTGAGGATTAGGGTTAGGCTGATGGTTCGGGTTAGTGTTAGTGTTATTGTTAGGGTTAGTGTTAGAGGTACTGTGAGGGTGAGTTTGCGATTGAGGGTTAGGTTTAGGGTTAGGGTGGGGTTTAGGATTGAGGTCAGGTTTAGGGTTAGGTTGAGGGTGAGGGTTAGGTTGAGGTTTAGGGTTAGGGTTAGGGTTAGTGTGAGGGTTAGTGTTAAGGTTAGGGTTAGTGTTAGGGTGAGAGTAAGTGTTAGGGTGAGGTAATGGTTTAGGTTGAGGGTTATGGTTAGGGTGAGGTTTAGGATTAGAGTTAGGGTTATTGTTAGGGTTAGGTTCAGGGTTAAGGTTACTGTGCGGGTGAGGGTGAGGGTTAGGGTTAGGGTTAGAGTGAGGTTTAAGGTTTGGGTTAGGGTTAGAGTTAGGGTTAGGGTGAGGGTGAGGTTTAGGGTTAGAGTTAGGGTTAGGGTGTGGGGTAGGTTAGATTTAAGGTTAGTGTCAGGGTTAGGGTTAGGGTGAGAGTTTGGTGGAGGGTTAGGGTTAGGGTTTTGATAGGATTAGTGTTAGGATGAGGGCGTGTGTGTGTGTGTGTGTGTGTGTGTGTGTGTGTGTGTGTGTGTGTGTGTGTGTGTGTTAGGGTTAAGTTTAGGTTTAGGGTTAGGGTGAGAGTTAGGGTTTGGGTTATGGTAAGTTTGAGGGTTAGGGTCAGGTTGAGGGTTAGTTTTTGGGTTAGGTTTAGGGTTAGGCTTAAGGTTACACTGAGGGTGATGTTCAGGGTGAGTGTTAGGGTTAGGGTGAGGGTTAGGGATAGGGTTAGGGTGAGAGTTAGGGTTTGGTTAAGTTTAAGGTTTGGGTGAGAGTTAGGGTTAGGGTTATGGTGAGTGTGAGTGTTAGGGTTAGGTTGAGGGTTAGCATTTTGTTTAGGTTTAGGGTTAGGCTTAGGGTTACACTGAGGGTGAGGTTCAGTGTGAGTGTTATGTTTAGGGTGAGGGTTAGGGATAGGGTTAGGGTGAGTGTTCAGGATCGGGTCAAGTTTACGGTGAGGGTGAGTGTTAGGGTTAGTGTTAGGGTGAGGGTTAGGATGAGGGTGGTATGAGGGTGAGGTTTGGGGTGAGGGATAGGGTTAGGGTTAGGGTTAAATTTAAGGTCAGGGTTAGGGGTAGGGGTAGGGTTACAGTTATGGTGAGTATTAGGGTTAATGTGAGGGTTAGTGTTAGGGTGAGGATAAAGTAAGTGTGAGGGTTAGGTTGAGGGTGAGGTTACTGTTAGAGTGAGGCTTAGGGTTAGTTTTAGTGTTAAGGTAAGGGTGAGGGTGAGGGTTAGGGTTAGGCTTAGGTTTAAGGAGACGGTGAGGGTTAGGGTTAGGATTAGGGTTAGGGTGAACGTTAGGGTTAGGGTGGAGGTTAGGATTAGGGTTAGGGTGAGGGTTAAGGTGTGGCTTAGGCTGAGGGTGAGGGTTAGGATTAGGGTGAGGTTTAGGGTGAGGGTGAGGGTTAGTTTTAGAGTGAGGGTTAGGGTTAGGATTAAGGTTAGGGTCAGGGTTAGGGTGACTGTGAGATTTAGGGTGAGCTTTAGGTTGAGGGTTAGGTTTAGGGTTAAGGTGAGTGTTAGGGTAAGGGGTAGGGTTACGGTTAGGGTGAGGGCTAGGTTTAGTGTGAGAGTTAAGGTTACGGTTAGGGTTAGGATTAGTGTGAGGGAAAGAATTAGGGTGATTTTTAGGATGAGGGTGAGGTTTAGGTTTAGGAAGAGGGATAGGGTTAGTGTTACGCTGAGGGTGAGGATGAGGGTGAGGGTGAGCGTTAGGTTTAGGGTTAGGGTGAGTGCTAGGGTGAAGATTAGGTTTAGAGTGAGGGCTATGTTTAGGGTGAGGGTTAGGTTTAGTTTTAGTTTGAGGGTGATATGAGGTTGAGGTTTAGTGTGAGGCTTTGGGTTAGGGTGAGGGCTAGGTTGAGGGTGAACTTTAGGGCTATGATGAGGGTTAGGGTTAGGTTTAGGGTAAGGGTTAGGTTTAGTGTGACATGTACGGTTAAGGTTAGTGTGAGGGTGAGGGTTAGGACTATGGTGAGGTTTTGGGTGAGGGTAAGGGTTAGGGTTATGATTAGAGATAGGGTTACGTTTAGGCTGAGGATGAGGGTGAGGTTTAGGGTTAGGGTTAGGGTGAGGGTGAGGGCTAAGATGAGGGTGAGTGTTAGGGTGAAGGTGAGGTTGAGGGTGAGGGTGAGGGTGAGGGTTTGGGTTAGGGTAAGGGTTAGGGTGTGGGTGAGGATTAAGATTAGGGTTAGGGTTATTGTTAGGGTTAGAATGAGGGTTACAATTCAGTTTAGGATGAGGGTGAAAGTGAGGGTTATGGTTAGGGTTACGGTGATGTTTAGGGTTAGGTTTAGGGTTAGTGTTAAGATGAAGTTTAGGGTGAGGGGTAGGGTTAGGGTTAGGGTGAGGGTTAGAGTTAGTGTGAGGGTTAGGGTGAGGGTTAGGTTTAGGGTTAGGGTGAGGGATAGTTTGAGGGTTAGGGTTTTGGTTAGGGTTAAGTTGAGGGTGAGGGTTAGGTTGAGGATTAGATTTAGGGTTATGGTTAGGTTGAGGGTTAGGTTTAGGTTTAGGGTTAGGTTTACACTGAGGGTGAGGGTTAGGGTTAGGGTTATGGTAAGGGTTAAGGTGAGGGTGAGGTTTAGGATTAGGATTAGGGTTAGGGTTAGGGTGAGGGTGAGAGTTAGGTTTAGGGTTAGGGTTACAGTGAGGGTGAGGTTTAGGTTTAGGGTGAGATTTAAGGTTAGGGTTAAGGTTAGGGTGTGGGTTTTGGTTAGGATTAGAGTTAGGGTTGGTGTTATTGTTAGGGTTAGGATTAGGGTTATGGTTAGGTTTAGGGTGAGGGTGAGGGTTACGGTTAGTGTTAGGTTTAGGGTTAGGGTTAGGATTAGCGTAGAGGGTGAAGGTGTGGGTTAGGGTTATGTTTAGGGTTAGGGTGAGGGTTAGTGTGAGTGTTAGGGTTAGGGTGAGGGTGAGGGTGAGGTTGAGGGTGAGTGTTAGGGTTAGTATGAGGTTTAGGGTTAGGGTTAAGGTTAGGTTTAGGGTGAGCATAGGGTTAGTGTGAAGGTTAGGTTTAGGGTTATGGTGAGTGTAAGGATTAGGGTGAGGCTTAGGGTGAGGTTTAGTTTTAGGTTTAGGTTTAGGGTGAGGGTTAGGGTTAGGGTTAGTGTTACTGTGAGGGTTAGGGTTAGGGTGAGGGTTAGTGAAAGGTTTAGGGTTAGGGTTAGGGTTAGATTGAGGGTGGTATGAGGGTGAGGTTTGGGGTGAGGGTTAGGGTGAGGGTTAGGGTTAAAGTTAGGGTGAGGGTTAGAGTTAGGGGTAGGGTTACAGTTATGGTGAGTATTAGGGTTAATGTCAGGGTTAGGTTTAGGGTGAGGATAAAGTAAGGGTGAGGGTTAGGGTGAGGGTGAGGTTGAGGGTTACTGTTAGAGTGAGGGTTAGCGTTAGGTTTAGTGTTAAGGTAAGGGTGAGGGTAAGGCTTAGGGTTACGCTTAGGGTTAAGGAGAGGGTGAGGGTGAGCGTGAGGGTTAGTGTTAGCGTTAGGGTTAGGGTGAACGTTAGGGTTAGGGTGGAGGTTAGGATTAGGGTAAGGGTGAGGGTTAGGGTGTGGGTTAGGCTGAGGGTTAGGGTTAGGATTAGGGTGAGGTTTAGGGTGAGGATTAGGGTGAGGGTGAGGGTTAGGTTTAGAATGAGGGTTAGGATTAGGATTAGGGTGAGGGTCAGGGTTAAGGTGACTGTGAGGTTTAGGGTGAGGGTTAGGGTGAGGGTTAGTTTTAGGGTTAAGGTGAGGGTTAGGGTAAGGGGTAGGGTTACGGTTAGGGTGAGGGTTAGGTTTAGTGTGAGAGTTAAAGTTAGTGTTAGGGTTAGGATTAGTGTAAGGGAAAGAATTAGGTTGATGGTTAGGGTGAGGTTGAGGTTTAGGTTTAGGAATAGGAATAGGGTTAGTGTTACGCTGAGGGTGAGGATGAGGGTGAGGGTGAGTGTTAGGTTTAGCGTTAGGATGAGAGGTATGGTGAAGGTTAGGTTTAGGGTGAGGTCTAGGTTTAGGGCGAGGGGTTAGGTTTAATTTTAGTTTGAGGGTGGTTTGAGGTTGAGGTTTAGGGTGAGGGTTTGGGTTAGGGTGAGGGCTAGGTTGAGGGTGAACTTCAGGGTTATGATGAGGGTTAGGGTTAGGTTTAGGGTGAGGGTTAGGTTTAGTGTGAGGTTTATGGTTAAGGTTAGGGTGAGGGTGAGGGTAAGGGTTATGGTGAGGTTTTGGGTGAGGGTGAAGGTTAGGGTTATGATTAGAGATAGTGTTAGGTTTAGGCTGAGGGTGACGGTGAGGTTTAGGTTAGGGTTAGGGTGAGGGTGTGGGCTAGTTTGAGGGTGAGGGTTAGGATAAAGGTGAATTTGAGGGTGAGGCTGAGGGTTAGGGTGAGGGTGAGGGTTTGGGTTAGGGTTAGGGTTAGGGTGAGGGTGAGGATTAAGTTTAGGGTTAGGGTTATTGTTAGGGTTACAGTGATGGTTACAGTTCAGTTAAGGGTGAGGGTGAAGGTGAGGGTTACGGTTATTGTTACGGTGAGGTTTAGGGTTAGGGTTAGGGTTAGCGTTAAGATGAAGTTTAGAGTGAGGGGTAGGGTTAGGGTTAGGGTGAGGGTTAAGGTTTGTGTGAGGGTTAGGGTTAGGCTTAGGGTGAGGGTTAGGTTGAGGGTTAGGGTTTTGGTTAGGGTTAAGGTGAGGGTGAGGGTTAGGGTGAGGTTTAGGGTTAGGGTTAGGTTCAGGGTGAGGGTTAGGGTTAGGGTAGACTTTAGGATTCATGTTAGGGTTATGGTTAGGTTGAGGGTTAGGTTTAAGGTTAGGGTTAGGTTTACTCTGAGGGTGAGGTTTAGGGTTAGGGTGAGGGTTAGGGTTAGGGTTAGGGTTAAGGTGAGGGTGAGGTTTAGGATTAGGATTAGAGTTAGGGTTAGGGTGAGGGTGAGGTTTAGGGTTAGGGTCAGGGTTACAGTGCGGGATTAGGGTTAGGTTTAGGGTGAGGTTTAGGGTTAGGGTTAGGGTGTGGGTTTGGGTTAGGGTTAGAGTTAGGCTTAGGGTTATTGTTAGGGTTAGGGTTAGGGTTATGCTTAGGTTTAGGGTGAGGGTGAGGTTTACAGTTAGGGTTAGGGTTAGGGTTAGAGTTAGGATTAGCGTAGAGGGTGAGGGTGTGGGTTAGGGTTAGGGTGAGAGTTAGGTTGAGTGTTAGGGTTAGCATGAGGGTGAGGGTGAGGTTGAGTGTGAGTGTAAGGGTTAGTATGAAGTTTAGGGTTAGGCTTAATGTTAGGGTTAGGGTCAGGGTTTGGGTTAGGGTTAAGGTTACTGTGAGGTTGAGGGTTAGGTTTAGGGTGAGGGTTAGTGTTAGGGTTAGGGTTAGGGTTATTGTTAGGGTCAGGGTTAGGGTTACGGTTAGGTTTAGTGTGAGGTTGAAGGATACGGTTAGGGTTAGGATGAGGTTTAAGTTTAGGGCTAGGGTTAGGGTGAGGTTTAGGTTGAGGGTTAGGTTTTAGTTTATGGTTAGGGTGACTGTAAGGTTTAGGCTGAGGTTTAGGTTAGGCTTAGTGTTAGGATTAGGGTGAGGTTAAGGTTTAGAGTGAGGGTTAGGTTTAGGGTTAAGGTGAGGGTTAAGATGAGGGTTAGGGTTACAGTCAGGGTCAAAGTTAGAGTTAGGGTGAGGGTTAGGGTTAGGATTATGGTTAGGGTGAGGGTGATGGTTAGGATTAGGGTTAGTGTTATTGTAAGTGTTATGGTTAGGGTTTCATTTGCAGTGAGGGTGAGGCTGAGAGTGAAGGTTAAGGTTAGGTTTAGGGTTAGTTTTAGGGTTAAGATTAGTGTTAATGTTAGGGTTAGGGTTAGAGTTACCGTTTCGTTGCGGGTGAGGGTGAGAGTTAGGGTTAGTGTTAGGGTGAGGTTTAGGGTTAACGTTAGGATTAGGGATAGGCTGAAGGTGAGTTTTAGAGTTAGAGTTAGATTGAGGGAGAGGGTTAGGGTGAGGGTTAGGCTTAGGGTTAGTTTTAGGGTTAAAGTTAGGGTTAGATTGAGGGTTATGTTGAGGTTTAGGGTTAGGCTTATGGTTAGGATTAGGGTTAGCATGAAGGTGAGTGTGGGGGTTAGGGTTAGGTTTAGGCTTAGGCTTAGGGTTAGGCTGAGGGTGATGATGGTGAGGATTAGGCTTAGGGGGATGGTTAGCCTTAGGTTTAGTGTGAGGGTTAGGATGAGGGTTAGGGGAAGGATTAGGGTTAGTGTGAGGGCTAGGGTGAGGGTGTAGGTTGGGGTTAGGGTTAGGCTTAGGCATATGGTTAGGATGAAGGTGATGGTGAGGGTGGGGTTAAGGTTATGGTGATGGATAGGGTTAGGGTAGGGAAAGGGTTAGGATGAGGGTTCGGGTTAGGGTTCGGGTTAGGATGAACGTGACGGTAAGTGTAAAGGTGAGGGTGAGGCTGAGGGTCAGGGTTACGGTAAGGGTGAGGGTTAGGGTTAAGGTGACGGTTAGGGTAATTGTTAGGGTTAGGGTTAGATTGAGGATTAGGGTTAGGGTTAGTGTGAGGTTTAGGGTGAGGATGAGGGTTTTGGTTAGGGTTAGGGTTATGTTGAGGGTAAGGTTGAGGGTTAGGGTGAGTGTTAGGGTGACGGTGAGGGTGAGGGTTAGGGTTGGGGTTAGGGTTAGCGTGAGGGTTAGGGTAAGGGGTAGGGTTAGGGTGAGGGTAAGGATTATGGATAGTGTGAGGGTTAGGGTTACAGTGAGGGTAAGGGTTAGGGTGAGCGTTAGGGTTAGGTTGAGGGTTAGCGTTGGGGTTAGGGTGAGGGTTAGTGTTACGTTGGATGTTAGGTTTAGTTTGAGGGTTAGTGTGAGTGTTAGGGTTAGTGTGAGTGATAGGGTTAGGGTTAGGGTGAGGGTTATGGTTAGGGTGATGTGTAGAATGAGGGTTAGTTTTAGGGAGAGGGTTAAGGTAACAGTGAGGGTTAGGGTGAGGGTGAGTGTAAGGGTTAGGATTAGGGTGAGGGTTAGGGTTAGAGTTAGAGTGAGGGGTAGGGTTAGGGTTAGGGTGAGGGTTAGGGCTACTATGAGGGTTAGCGTTACTCTGAGGGTTCAAGTTAGTGTTAGGCTTAGTGTTAGGGTGAGGGTAAGGGTTAGGCTTAGGGTGAGGGTGATTGTGAGGGTTAGGGTTAGGGTTATTGTTAGGCTTAGGTTTAAGCTGAGGGTGAGGGTGTGTGTGAGGGTTAGGTTTAGGGTGAGTGTGAGCGTTAGGGTTTCTGTTAGGGATAGACTGAGGGTTAGATGAGGGTGAGGCTTAGGGTTAAGGCGAGTGTCAGGCTTAGGGTTCGGGTGAGGGTTAGGGATAGTTTGATGGTTAGTGTGAGGTTTAGAGTTAGGTTGAGGGTGAGGGTGAGCGTGACTTTTAGGGTGCAGGTGAGGTTTAGGGTTAGGGTTTGGATTTAGATTTAGGGTTAGGATGATGGTTAGGATGAGGGGTAGTGTTAGGGTTAGATTGAGGTTCAGGGTTACTTTAAGGGTTACCGTTAGCGTTAGGGTTAGGGTGAGGTTTAAGGTGAGGTTAGGGTTAGGTTTAGGGTTAGGGTCAGGGTTAGGGTAAGTGTGAGGTTAGGGTTATAGTGAGGGTTAGGGTTATGGAGAGGTTTACGGTTAGATTTAGGGTGAAGGTGAGGGTGAGGTTGTGGGTTAGGGTAAGGATTAGGTTTAAGGTTAGGGTTAGTGTTATTGTTAGGGTTCGGGTTATGGTTAGGGATACGGTGAGGTTGCTGGTGAGTTGAGGTTTAGCGTTAGGGTTAGCGTTAGGGTGAGGGTAAGTGTTGGGGTGAGAGTTATTGTTAGGGTGAGGTTTAGGGTGAGATTGAGTGTTAGTTTTAGGGTTAGGGTTAGGGTGAGGTTAACGGTTAGGGTTAGGGTTACGGTGAGGGTTAGGGTTAGCACTAGGGTTAGGTTGAGGGCTAGGTTTAGGGATAGGGTTAGATTAGGGTGAGGGTTAGAGTTAGGGTGAGGATTAGGGTGAGGGTAAGAATAAGGGTAAGGGTGAGGGTTAGGGTGAGTTTGAGGGTTAGGGTAAGAGTGAAGGTTATGGTGAGGATGAGGATTAGGGTTAGGGTGAGGGTGAGGTTGAGGTTTAGGGTGAGGGTTAGGGTTAGGTTTAGGGTGCGGGTTAGATGAGGTTGAGGGTTAGGGTTAGGTTGAGGGTTAGGTTTAGGGTGAGGGTGAGGGTTAGTATTAGGGTTAATGTGAGGGGTAGGGTGAGGGAGAGGTTTAGGGTTAGGTTTAGGGTGATGGTTAGGGTTATGGTGAGGTTAAGGGTTAGTGTGAGTGTTAGTGTTAGGGTTAGGCCTAGTGTTAGGGTTAGTGTAAGTGTTAGGTTGAGGGTTAGGATTAGGTTGAGGGTTAGGGTTAGGGTGAGGCTGAGGGTTATGCTGAGGATTAGGGTGAGGGTTACGGTTAGGCTGATGTTTAGGATGAGGGTGAGGGTTAGTGTGAGGGTGAGCATAAAGGTTGGTTTGAGGGTATTGGGTTAGGTTTAGGGTGAGGTTGAGGGTGAGTTTGAGGCTTAGGGTTAGGGTTAGTGTGATGGTGACTGTGAGGGTTAGGGTTAGGGTTAATGATAGGGTGGTTAAGGATGAGGGTTAGTGTGAGAGTTAGTGTTAGGGTTAGGCTTAGTGTTATGGTGAGTGTAAGGGGTAGGTTGAGTGTTAGGGTGAGGGGAAGTTTAGGGTTAGGGTGAGGGTTAGGGTGAGGTTGAAGGTGACGGTGAGGCTTAGGGTTAGGGTTAAGGTGAGGGTGAGTGTGAGGGTTAGGGTTAGGGTTAGGGTTAGGGTTAGGCTGAGGCTGACGGAGAGGGTGAGACTGAGGGTTAGGGTGTGGGTGAGGGTCGGTTTAATGTAAGTTTAAGGGTAACAGTGAGTGTTAAGGTGCAGGTGAGGTTTAGGGTTAGTATCAAGGTTAGGTTTAGGGTTAGGTTGAGAGTTAGGATGAGGGCTAGGGTTAGGGTTGGGTGAGGGTTAGGGTGAGTTTGAGGGTTAGGGTTAGGGATAGGGTGAGGGTTAGGATGAGGTTTAGTGTGAGGTTAAGGTTTAGGGTGAGGGTTAGAATGATTGTGAGGTTTAGGGTTAGGGTTAGTGTTAGGGTGAGGGTAAGTGTTAGGGTTTTGTATAGGTTTACATAGAGGGTGAGGGTTAGGTTTAGGGTGAGGGTTAGGGTTAGGGTTAGGGTGAGGGTGCGGGTTAGGATAAATGTTAGGGTTATGGTTATTTTTAGGGTTATGTTTAGGTTTATGGTTACGTTGAGGGTGAAGGTTAGGGTTAGGGTGAGGTTTAGGAATAGAGTTAGGTTTAGAGTAATATTTAGGATGAGGTTTAGGGTGAGTGTTAGGGTTAAGGTTAGGGTGAGGGTTAGGGTTAGTTTGAGGGTTAGGGTTAGGGTTAGGGTGAGGGTTAGGATGAGGGTTAGAGTGAGGTCAAGGTTTAGGGTGAGGGTTAGAGTGAGTGTGAAGGTTAGGGTTAGGGTTAGTGTTAGGGTGAGGGCAAGTGTTAGGGTTAGGATTAGGTTTAAGATGAGGCTGAGGTTTAGGTTTAGGGTGAGGGTTAGGGTTAGGGTTAGGGTTAGGGTGAGGGTGAGGGTTAGGATAAAGTTTAAGGTTAGGGTTATTCGTAGGGTTATGTTTAGTTTTATGGTTTTGTTGAGGGTGAGGGTTAGGGTTAGGGTGAGGTTTAGGATTAGGTTTAGGTTTAGGGTTAGGAAGAGGTTTAGGTTGAATGGTAGGGTTAAGGTTAGGGTGAGGGTTAGGGTTAGAGTGAATGTTAGGGTTAGGGTTAGGGTGAGGGTTAGGTTTAGTGTTGGAGTTAGGGTTAGGGTTAGGATGAGGGTTTCGGTTCGGGTTAGGGTTAGGGTTAGGTTGAGGGTTGTGGTGAGAGTGAGGGTTAGGGTTAGTGTTAGGTTTATCATGTGGGTGAGTGATAGTGTGAGGGTTAGGGTGAGTGTTAGAGTTAGCATTAGGGTTAGGGTGAAGGTTAGGGTGAGGGTTAGGTTTAGTGTGAGTGTGAGGGTTAGGGTTAGGTTTAGGATTAGTGTGAAGGTACGGATTAGGTTTAACGTTAGGGTGAGGCTGAGGTTTCGGCTTTTGATTTGTGTTGTAGTTAGTGTTATGCTGAGGGTGATGTTGAGGCTGAGGGTGAGTGTGAGTTTTAGGCTTAGGTTTAGGGTGAGGGCTAGGGTGAGGGTTATTGTTAGGGTGACGGTTATGTTTAGGGTTAGTTTGAGGGTGGTATGAGGGTTAGATTTAGGGTCAGGTTTAGGGTTAGGGTTAGGGTTAAAGTTAGGGTGAGGGTTAGGGTTCGGGGTAGGGTTACGCTTATGGTGAGTATTAGGGTTAATGTGAGGATTAGCGTTAGGGTGAGGATGAAGTAAGGGTGAGGGTTAGGGTGAGGGTGAAGTTCAGGGTTACTGTTAGAGTGTGGGTTAGGGTTAGGTTTAGTGTTAACGTAAGGGTGAGGGTGAGGGTTAGGGTTAGGCTTAGGGTTAAGGAGAGGGTGAGGGTGAGTGTGAGGGTTAGGGTTAGTGTGAAAGTTAGGCTTAGGGTGGAGGTTAAGATTAGGGTAAGGGTGAGTGTTAGTGTGTGGGTTAGGCTGCGTGTTAGGGTTAGGATTAGGGTGAGTTTAGGGTGAGATTTAGGGGGAGGGTGAGTGTTAAGTTTAGAGTGAGGGTTAGGTTTAGGATTAGGGTTAGGGTCAGGATTAGGGTGACTGTGAGGTTTAGGGTGAGGTTTAGGGTGAGGATTAGGTTTAGGGTTAAGGTGAGTGTTAGGGTTAGTTGTAGGGTTACGGTTAGGGTGAGGGTTAGGTTTAGTGTGAGAGTTAAGGTAAGGGTTAGGGTTAGGGTTAGGATTAGTGTGAGGGAAAGAATTAGGGTGATGGTTAGGGTGAGGGTGAGGTTTAGGTTTAGGTTTTGGTTGAGGAATAGGGATAGGGTTAGTGTTACACTGAGGAGAGGATCAGGGTGAGGGTGAGCATTAGGTTTAGGGTTAGGATGAGGGCTAGGGTGAGGGTTAGAGTTAGTTTTAGTTTGAGGTTGGTGTGAGGCTGAGGTTTAGGGTGAGGTTTAGGGTGCGGGTTAGGTTTAGTGTGAGGTTTACGGTTAAGGTTAGGGTGAGGGTGAGGGTAAGGGTTATGGTGAGGGTTCGGGTGAGGGTTAGGGTTACGGTTATGATTAGAGATAGGGTTAGGTTTAGGCTCAGGGTGAGAGTGAGGATGCAGGTGAGGTTTAGGGCTAGGGTTAGGGTGAGGGCTAGGGTGAGGGTTAAGGTTAGGGTAAGGGTTAAGGTGAGGGTGAGGTTTAGGATTAGGATTAGGGTTATGGTTAGGGTGAGGGTGAGGGTTAGGGTTAGGGTTAGGGTTACAGTGAGGGTGAGGGTTAGGTTTAGGTTGAGGTTTAGGGTTAGGTTTAGGGTGTGGGTTTGGGTTAGGATTAGAGTTAGGGTTAGGGTTATTGTTAGGGTTAGGGTTAGGTTTAGGGTGAGGTTGAGGGTTACCGTAAGTGTTAGGTTTAGGGTTAGGGTTAGGATTAGCGTGAGGGTGAGGGTGTGGGTTAGGGTTATGTTTAGGGTTAGTGTGAGGGTTAGTGTGAGGTTTAGGGTTAGGGTGAGGGTGAGGGTGAGGTTGAGGGTGAGTGTTAGGGTTAGTTTTATGTTTAGGATTAGGGTTAAGTTTAGGGTTAGGGTGAGGGTTTGGGTTAGGTTTAGGGTTAGGATGAGGGTTAGGCTGAGTGGTATGGTTAGGTTTTGGGTGAGCTTTAAGTTTAGTGTGAAGGTTAGGATTAGAGTTAGGGTGAGGTTAAGGATTAGGGTGAGGGTTAGGATGAGAGTTATTGTTAGGTTTAGGTTTAGGGTGAGGGTTAGGGTTAGGGTTAGGGTTACTGTGAGGGTGAGGGTTAGGTTTAGGGTGAGGGTTAGGGTTAGGGTTAGCGTTAGGGTGTGGGAGGGGTTAGGATTAGAGTTAGGGTTAGGGTTATTATTAGGGTTAGGTTTAGAGTTAGGTTTAGGGTAAGGGAGAATGATACAGTTAGGGTTAGGGTGAGGTTTAAGGTTAGGGTTAGGGTTAGGGTGAGTGTTAGGTTGAGGGTTAGGTTTTGGGTTACGGATAGGGTAAGGATGAGGGTTAGGGTGAGGTTTAGGTTAGGCTTAGTGTTAGGATTAGGGTGAGGTTAAGGGTTAGAGTGAGGGTTAGTGTTAGGATTAGGATGAGGGTTAAGATGAGAGGATTACAGTGAGGGTCAGGGTTACGGTTAGGGTGAGGGTTAGGGTTAGGATTAGGGTTAGGGTGAGGGTGATGGTTAGGATTAGGGTTAGTGTTCTTGTAAGTGTTATGGTTAGGGTTAATTTTGCAGTGAGGTTGAGGCTGAAGGTGAAGGTTAGGGTTAGGGTTAGGGTTAGTTTTAGGGTTAAGATTAGTGTCAATATTAGGGTTAAGGTTAGAGTTACTGTTTGGGTGAGGGTGAGATTTAGTGTTAGTGTTAGGGTGAGGTTTAGGGTATAGGTTAGGATTAGGGATAGGGTGAGGGTTAGTTTTAGAGTTAGAGTTAGGTTGAAGGGGAAGGTTAGGGTGAGGGTTAGGGTTAGGCTTAGTGTTAGGCTTAAGGTTAGGCTTAGGGTGATGGTTAGCCTTAGGGTTAGGGTGAGGTTTAGGATGAGGTTTAAGGTTAGGATTAGGGTAAGGGTGAGGGCTAGGGTGAGGGTGTAGGTTAGGGTTAGGGTTAGGCTTAGGCAAAGGGTTAGGATGAGGGTGATGGTGTGGGTGTGGGTTAAGGTTATGGTGATGGATAGTGTTAGGGTAGGTTAAGGGTTAGGATGAGGGTTCGGGTTAGGGTGAGGGTTAGGATGAGCGTGATGTTAAGTGCAAAGGTGAGGGTGAGGCTGAGTATGAGGGTTACGATAAGGGTGAGGGTTAAGGTTAGGGTGAGTGTTAGAGTAAGGGTTAGGGTTAGGGTTAGATTGAGGATTAGGGTAAGGGTTAGTGTGAGGTTTAGGGTCAGGATGAGGGTTAGGGTTAGAATTAGGGTTAAGTGGAGGGCTAGCGTGAAGGTGAAGGGTAGTGTTAGGGTTAAGTTTAGGTTGAGGGTTATGTTGAGGAGTAAGGTTATGTTTAGGGTGAGGGTTAGGTTTAGTGTGAGGGTTACGGTTAGGGTGAGGGTGAGGGTTAGGGTTAGGATTAGGGATAGGTTTAGGGTTACCCTGTGGGTGAGGGTGAGGGTGATGTTTAGGGTTAGGGTTATGGTTATGGTTAGGGTGAGGGCTAGGGTGAGGATGAGGGTTAGGGTGAAGTTGAGGGTTAGGTTGACACTCTTGGTTATGTAATGTTTAGGTTTAAGATGAGGATTACATGAGGTTTAGGGTGAGGGTGACCCTGAGGGTTATGGTGTGGGTGAGGATAAGGGTTAGGGTGAGGGTTCGCAGATGGTGAGGGTTAGGGTGACGTTGAAGTTTAGGGTTAGGGTTAGGTGAGGGTTAAGGTTAGGGTTAGGGATAGGGTGAGGGTGAGTGTTAGGATTAGGTTTTGGGTTAGGGTGAGGTTTAGACTGAGGGTGAGGTTTAAGTTTAGGGTAGGTTTGTGGTGGTGGTAAATGATAGCATGAGGGTTAGGGTGAGTGTTAGAGTAAGCATTAGTGTTAGGGTGAGGGTTAGGGTGAGGGTGCAGGTGAGAGTGAGGGTTAGGGTGAGGATTAGGGTGAGTTTTAGGGTTAGGGTGAGGGTTAGGGTTAGGGTGAGTGTTACAGTGAGGGTGAGGGTTAGGGTTATTCTTAGGGTTAAGTTGAGGATTAGGCTGAGGGTTAGGTTTAGGATTAGGGTGAGGGTTAGGGTGAGGGTGAGGGTTAGGGTTCTGGTGAGGGTTAGGGTTATTATTACGGTAAGGGCCAGGTTTAGGGTGATTGTGAGGTTTAGGGTGAGGGTTGGGGTGAAGGTTAGGGTTAGGGTTAAGGTGAGGGTTAGGATAAGGGGGAGGGTTACGGTTCGGTTGAGGGTTAGGTTTAGTGTGAGAGTCAGGGTTAGGATTAGTGTGAGGGTAAGAATTAGGGTGATGGTTAGGGTGAGGATGAGGTTTAGGGTAAGGAATAGTGATAGGGTTACTGTTACGCTGAGGGTGAGGGTGAGGGTGAGGGTGAGCATAAAGGTTGGTTTGAGGGTATTGGGTTAGGTTTAGGGTGAGGTTGAGGGTGAGTTTGAGGCTTAGGGTTAGGGTTAGTGTGATGGTGACTGTGAGGGTTAGGGTTAGGGTTAATGATAGGGTGGTTAAGGATGAGGGTTAGTGTGAGAGTTAGTGTTAGGGTTAGGCTTAGTGTTATGGTGAGTGTAAGGGGTAGGTTGAGTGTTAGGGTGAGGGGAAGTTTAGGGTTAGGGTGAGGGTTAGGGTGAGGTTGAAGTTGACGGTGAGGCTTAGGGTTAGGGTTAAGGTGAGGGTGAGTGTTTGGGTTAGGGTTAGGGTGAGCTTGAGGGTGAGTGTGAGGCTTAGGGTTAGTTTTAGGGTAAGGGTGAGTGTGAGGGTTAAGGATAGGTTTAGGCTTAGGCTGAGGGTGAGAGTTAGGGTGAGGTTTAGGGTTAGCGTTAGGATTATGGTGAGGGTTAGGGTTAGGTTGGAGGTTACGGTTAGGGTGAGGGTTAGGGTTAGGGATAGGTTTAGGTTGAGGGTGAGGGTGAGGGTTAGGGTTAGGATTTGGGGTAGGGTGAGCCTGAAGGTGAGGGTAAGGTTTAGGGTTAGGGTTAGGGTTAGGGTGAGTGTTAGGCTAAGATTTAGAGTGAGGGTTAGGTTTAGGGTGATGTTTAGGTTGAGGGCGAGGGTTAGGGTGAGGTTGAGTGAGAGGAGAGGGTTCGGTTGAGGCTTTGGGTTAGGGTTATTGTGAGGGTGAGGGTTAGGTTTAGGGTTAGGTTTAGGCTTAGGGTGAGGGTGAATGTGTGGGTTAGGGTTAGGGTTATTGTAAGGCTTAGGTTTAAGCTGATGGTGAGGGTGTGTGTGAGGGTTAGGTTTAGGGTGATTGTGAGCGTTAGGGTTAGTGTTAGGGATAGACTGAAGGTTCGATTAGGGTGAGGCTTAGAGTTAGGGCGAGTGTTAGGCTTAGGGTTAGGGTGAGGGTTAGGGATAGTTTGTTGGTTAGGGTGAGGTTTAGAGTTAGGGTGAGGGTGAGGGTGAACGTGACTGTTAGGGTGCAGGTGAGTTTTAGGGTTAGGTTTAGGGTTAAGGTGTGTGTTTAGAGTTAGGGTTAGGATGATGGTTAGGATGAGGGGTAGGGTTAGGGTTAGGGTGAGGTTCAGGGTTAGTTTAAGGGTTACCTTTAGGGTTAGGGTTTGGGTGAGGCTTAAGGTGAGGTTTAGGGTTAGGTTTAGGATTAGGGTGAGGATAAGTTTTAGGGTGAGGGTTACGGTGTGAGGTTAGGGTTAGGGTGAGTGTTAGGGTTATGGAGAGGTTTAGGGTTAGATTTAGGGTGAAGGTGAGGGTGAGGTTGTGGGTTAGGGTAAGGATTAGATTCAGGTTAGGGTTAGTGTTATTGTTAGGGTTCGGGTTAGGGTTAGGGTTTCGTGAGGTTGCTGGTGAGGTGAGGTTTAGCGTTAGTGTTAGCGTTTGGGTGAGGGTTATGGTGAGGGTCAGTGTTGGGGTGAGGGTTAGAGTTAGGGTGAGGTTTAGGGTGAGGTTGAGGGTTAATTTTACGGTCAGGGTTAAGGTGAGATGAAAGGTTAAGGTTAGGGTTAGGGTGAGGTTTAGGGTTACCATTAGGGTTAGGTTGAGGGCTATGGTGAGGGTTAGGGTTAGGTTAGGGTGAGGGTTAGGGTTAGGGTGAGGATTAGGGTGAGGGTAAGGATAAGGGTAAGGGTGAGGGTTAGGGTGAGTTTGTGGGTTAGGGTAAGAGTGAAGGTTATGGTGAGGGTGAGGTTTAGGGTGAAGGTTAGGGTTAGGGTGAGGGTGAGGTTGAGGGTTAGGGTGAGTATTAGGGTGAGGGTGACATGAAGTTGAGGGGTAGGTTTAGGGTGAGGGTTAGGGTTAGTATTAGGGTTAGTGTAAGGGGTAGTGTTAGGGAGAGGGTTAGGGTTAGGTTTAGGGTGAGGGTTAATGTTATGGTGAGGTTAAGGTTTAGTGTGACAGGGTTAGGCCTACTGTTAGGGTTATGGTAAGGGTTAGGTTGAGGGTTAGGTTTAGGTTGAGGGTTAGGTTTAGGTTGAGGGTTAAGGGTAGGGTGAGGGTTAGGCTTATGCTGAGGATTAGGGTGAAGGTTAGGTTTAGGCTGATGTTTAGGATGAGGGTGAGGGTTAGTGTGAGGGTGAGCATAAAGGTTGGTTTGAGGGTTTGGGTTAGGTTTAGGGTGAGGTTGAGGGTGAGTTTGAGGCATAGGGTTAGGGTTAGTGTGAGGATGACAGTGAGGGTTAGGGTTAGGGTTAATGATAGGGTGGTTTAGGATGAGGGTTAGTGTGAGAGTTAGTGTTAGGGTTAGGCTTAGTGTTATGATGAGTGTAAGGGTTAGCTTGAGTGTTAGGTAAGGGGGGGTTAGTGTTAGGGTGAGGGTTAGGGTTAGGTTGAGGGTTATAGTGAAGCTTAGGGTTAGGGTTAGGGTGAGGGTGAGTGTGAGGGTTAGGGATAGGGTTAGGGTTAGGCTTTGGGTTAGGCTGAGGCTGACAGAGAGAGTGAGACTGAGGGTTAGGTTGTGGGTGAGGGTTAGGTTTAATGTAAGGTTTAGGGTGACAGTGAGTGTTAGGTTGCAGGTGAGGTTTAGGGTTAGGGTTAGGGTTAGTATCAGGGTTAGGTTTAGGGTTAGGTTGAGAGTTAGGATGAGGGGTAGGGTTAGGGTTGGGTGAGGGTTAGGGTTAGTTTGAGGGTTAGGGTTAGGGATAGGGTGAGGGTTAGGATGAGGTTTAGGGTGAGGTTAAGGTTTAGGGTGAGGGTTAGAGTGAGTGTGAGGTTTAGGGTTAGGGTTAGTGTTAGGGTGAGGGTAAGTGTTATGGTTTTGTATAGGTTTATGGTGAGGGTGAGGGTTAGGTTTAGGGTGAGGGTTGGGGTTAGGGTTAGGGTTAGGGTGAGGGTGAGTGTTAGGATAAAGTTTAGTGTTAGGGTTAGGTTTACGATGAGGGTGAGGGCTAGGTTTAGGGTGAGGGTTAGGGTTAGGGTTAGGGTGAGGGTGAGGGTTAGGATAAAGTTTAGAGTTAGGGTTAATTGTAGGGTTATGTTTAGGTTTATGGTTACATTGAGGGTGAAGGTTAGGGTTAGGGTGAGTTTTAGGCTTAGGGTTTGGTTTAGGGTTAGGGTTAGGATGAAGTTTAGGGTGAGAGGGTGAGAGATAGGGCTAAGGTTAGGGTGAAGGTTTGGGTTAGAGTGAAGGTTAGGTTTAGGGTTAGAGTTAGGGTGAGGGTTAGGATTAGTGTTAGAATTAGGGTTTGGGTTAGGATGAGTGTTTCAGGTTAGGGTTAGGGTTAGGGTTAGGTTGAGGGTTGTGGTGAGGGTGAGGGTTAGGGTTAGGTTTAGGTTTATCAGGTGGGTGATTGATTGCGGGAGGGTTAGGGTGAGTGTTAGAGTTACCATTAGTTTTAGTGTGAAGGTTAGGGTGAGGGTTAAGTTTACTGTGAGTGTGAGGGTTAGGGTTAGGTTTAGGATTAGTGTGAAGGTAAGAATTAGGGTGACGGTTAGGGTGAGGTTGAGGTTTGGGTTAGGATTTGGGTTATTGTTAGTGTTAAGCTGAGGGTGATGGTGAGGGTGAGGGTGAGTGTGATTTTTAGGGTTGGTGTTAGAGTGAGGGCTAGGGTGAGGGTTAGGGTTAGGGTGAGGTTTAGGGTTAGGGTGAGGTTTAGGGTAAGGGTTAGTTTGATGGTGGTATGAGGGTGAGATTTAGGCTGACGTTTAGGGTTAGTGTTAGCGTTAATGTTAGGGTGTAGTATAGGGATATGGGTAGAGTTAAGGTTATGGTGAGTATTAGGGTTAATGTGAGGGTTAGGGTTAGGGTGAGGATAAAGTAAGGGTGAGGGTTAGGGTGAGGGTGAGGTTTAGGGTTACTGTTAGAATGAGGGTTAGGGTTAGGTTTAGTGTAAAGGTAAGGGTGAGGGTGAGGGTTAGGGTTAAGCTTAGGGTTAAGGAGAGGGTGAGGGTGAGGGTGAGGGTTAGGGTTAGGGTTAGGGTGAAAGTTAGGGTTAGGGTGGAGATTAGGATTAGGGTTAGGGTGAGGGTTAGGGTATGGGTTAGGCTGAGGATTAGGGTTAGGATTAGGGTGAGGTTTAGGGTGGGGTTTAGGTTGAGGGTGAGGTTTAGGTTTAGAGTGAGGGTTAGCGTTAAGATTAGGGTTAGGGTCAGGGTTAGGTTGACTGTGAGGTTTATGGTGAGGTTTAGGGTGAGCGTTAGGTTTAGGGTTAAGGTGAGGGTTAGGGTAAGGGGTTAGGGTTACGGTTAGGGTGAGGGTTAGGTTTAGTGTGAGTTAAGGTTACGGTTAGGGTTAGGATTAGTGTGAGGGAAAGAATTAGGGTTATTTTTAGGATGAGGGTGAGGTTTAGGTTTAGGAATTTAGATAGGGTTAGTGTTACACTGAGGGTGAGGATGAGGGTGAGGGTGAGCTTGAGGTTTAGGGATAGGGTGAGGGTTAGTGTTAGGTTGAGGGCTAGGGTTAGGGTGGGGGTTAGGATTAGTTTTAATTTGAATGTGGTGTGAGGGTGATGTTTAGGGTGAGGCTTTGGGTTAGGGTGAGGGCAAGGTTGAGGGTGAACTTTAGGATTATGATGAGGGTTATGGTTAGGTTTAGGGTGAGGGTTAGGTTTAGTGTGAGGTTTACGGATAAGATTATGGTGAGGGTGAGGGTAAGGTTTATGGTGAGTGTTCGGTTGAGGGTGAGGGTTAGGGTTATGATTAGAGATAGGGTAAGGTTTAGGCTGAGGGTGATAGTGAGGATGCAGGTGAGGTTTAGGGTTAGGGTTAGGGTGAGGGTGAGGGCTAGGGTGAGGGTGAGGTTGAGGATGATGCTGAGGTTTAGGGTGAGGTTGAGGATTTGGGTTAGGGTTAGGGTTAGCATGAGGGTGAGGGTTAAGATTAACTTTAGGTTTATTGTTAGGGTTAGAGTGAGGGTAACAGTTCAATTTAGGGTGAGGGTTATGTTTACGGTTAGGTTGAGGTTTTGGGTTAGGGCTAGGGTTAGTGTTAAGATGAAGTTTAGGGTGAGGGGTAGGGTTAGGGTTAGGGTGAGGTTTAGGGATAGTGTGAGGGTTAGGATTAGGGTTAGGGTGAAGGTAAGGTTGAGGGTTAGGGTTTTGGTTAGTGTTAAGTTGAGGGTGAGGGTTAGGGTGAGGTTTAGGGTTAGGGTTAGTGTTAGGGTGAGGGTGAGGATTAGGGTTACCGTTAGGGTAAGGGTTTAGGTGAGGGTGAGGTTTAAGATTAGGATTAGGGTTAGGGTTAGGGTAAGGGTGAGGGTTAGGGTTCGGGTTAGGGTTACAGTGAGGGTGAAGTTTAGGTTGAGGTTGAGGTTTTTGTTTAGAATTAGGGTTAGGGTATGGGTTTGGGTTAGGATTAGAGTTAGGGTTAGGGTTATTGTTAGGGTTAGGGTTAGGGTTATGGTTAGGTTTTGGGTGAGGGTGAGGGTTACGGTAAGGGTTAGTTTTGGTGTTAGGCTTAGGATTAGCGTAAGGGTGAGGGTGTGGGTTAGGGTTATGTTTAGGGTTAGGGTGAGGGTTCGTGTGAGGGTTAGGGTTAGGGTGAGGTGAGATTGATGGTTAGGATTAGGATTAGGGTTAGGGTTAGGCTGAGGGTGAGGGTAAATGTTAGGGTTAGGTTTAGGGTGAGAGTTAGGTTTAGGGTGATGTTTGGCATGAGGGTGAGGGATGAGGTTTCGGGAAAGCCTGAGAGTTAGGGTGGGGGTGAGGGTTAGGTTTAGAATTAAAGGTATTATTAGGGTTAGCCTGACGGTGATGATGAAGGTGAGGGTGAAGGTTAGGGTTAGGTTGAGGGTTAGGATTAGGGTTAGGGTAAGAGTTAGGGTTAGGGTATCTTTAGCATGAAGGTGAGGATTAGGGTCAGGGTGTGGGTGAATGTTAGGTTGTCGGTGAGGATTAGGGTGTCTGTGAGGTTTAGGGTGAGGGTGAGGGTTACGGTGAGTTTTAGGGTTAGGGTGAGTGTTAGGGTAAAGTTGAGGGTGAGGGTTAGGGTTAGGATTAGGGTTAGGGTTAGGGATAGGCTGAGGGTAAGGGTGAGGGTTAGGGTTAGGGTGAGGGTTCGTGTTAGGTTTAGGCATAAGCTGAGGATAAGGGTAAGGGTGAGGGTTAGGGTGAGGGTAAGGGTTAGTGTTAGGGTTAAGGTTAGGCTGAGGGTTATGGTGAGGGTTATGTTTAGGTTTAGGTTTAGGTTGAAGGTGAGTGTTAGGGCTAGTGTGTGGGTGAGGGTTAGGGGGAATATTAGGGTTAGGTTTAGGGTGATGGTGAGGGTGAGGGTTACGGTTGGGTTAGGTTGAGAGTTAGGGTGAGGGTTAGGGTGAGGGTGAGGGTTAAGGTTACGGTTAGGTTGAGGGTGAGGGTGAGGTTCAGTGTTAGGAGTAGGGTTAGGGTTAGGGTTAGGCTAAGGGTGAGTCTGAGGGTTAGTGTTAGTGTTATGTTTAGGGTTAGGGTGAGGTTTAGGTTTAGGTTTAGGTTTAGGATGAGGATTAGGCTGAGGGCTGGGGTTAGGGTTTGGGTTAAGCTGAGGGTTTGGGTTAGGGATAGGGTTATTGTTAGCGTTACGGTTAGGGTTAGGATGAGAGTGAGTGTGAGGGTGAGGGTTAGGTTTAGGGTTAGGGATAGGGTTATTTTTAGGGTTAGGCTTAGAGTGAGGGAGAGGGTTAGAGTTACGGTTAGGATGAGGGTGACGGTTAGGCTTAGGATTAGGGTTAGGGTGAGGGCTAGGCTCAGGATGAGGGTTAGGGTTAGGTTTTGGGTGAGGGTTAAGTTTAGGTTGAGGGTGAGGGTGAGGCTAATAGTTACGGTTAGGGTGAGGGTTAGGGTTAGGTTTATTTTTAGGGTTAGTGTGAGGATTAAGGTTAGGGTTAGGGTAAGGGTTAGGTTTAGGGTTAGGATGAGGGTTAAGCTGATGGGTAGGGTTAGGGTTAGGGTGAGGGTTAGAGTTAGTGTGAGAGTTAGGGTTAGGTTTAAGTTTAGGGTTAGGGTGAGGGTAAGGGTTAGGGTTAAGGTGAATTTGAGGTTTAGGTTTAGGGTGAGGATTAGGCTGACGGTTATGGTTAGGGTGAGGGTTAAGGTTAGAGTTAGGGTTAGGGTTAGGGTGAGGTTGAGGGTGACAGTGAGGTTTAGTGTTAGGTTTAGAGTTAGGGTTATTGTTAGGGTTAGGGTTAGGGTGAGGGTGAGGGTTATTGTAAGGTTTAGCTTTAGGGTTAGGGTGAGGGTGAGGGCGAGGGTTATGGTTAGGGTTAGGGTGAGGGTGAGGGAGAGGGGTAGGTTTAAGATTAGGTTTAGGGTTTGGGTTAGTCTTAGGGTGAGGGTGATGTTGAGGGTGAGGTTTAGGGTGAGGTTGAGGTTTAGGGTGAGGTTTAGGTTTATTGTGAAGTTTAGGGCTAGTGTTAAGGTTAGGGTAAGGTTTAGTGTTAGGGTTAGGGTGAGAGTAAGGGTTAGGTTTAGTGTGAGTTTTAGGGTTAGGGTTAGGGTTATTGTTAGGTTTATGGTTAGGGATAGGGTAATGGTGAGGATGACGGTTAGGGTTGGGTTTAGCATTAGGTTTAGTATGAGGGTGAGGGAGAGGGCTAGGTTTAGGATTAGGGATAGGTTTAGGGTTAGGCTTAGGGTGAGGATGATGGTGAGGGTGAGGCTTAGGGTGAGGGTTAGGGTTAGGGTTAGGGTGAGGGTTAGGGTTAGGGAAATATTTAGGGTGAGGTTGAGGTTTAGGGTGAGGGTGAGCGTTAGGGTGAGTTTAAAAGTTACAGTGTGTGTGAGGGTTAGGATGAGGGTGAGGTTTAGGGTTAGGGTTAGCATTAGGGTGTGGGTTAGGGTTAGGGTTAGGGTTAGGATTAGGGTGAGTGTGAGGGTGAGGATTAGGGTGAGGGTGAGGGTGAGGTTTAGGGTAAGGGTTAGGGTGAGGGTTAGGGTTAGCATGAGGGTGAGGGAGAGGTTTAGGTTTACGATTAGAGTTAGGTTTAGGATTAGGCTTAGGGTGAGGGTGAGGGTGAGGCTTAGGGTGAAGGTTAGGGTTAGGGTTAGGTTGAGGGTTAGGGTTAGGATGATATTTAGGGTGTGGGTGGGGGTTAGGGTGAGGGTGAGGGATAGGGTGAGTGTGAGGGTTAGTCTGTGGGTGAGGGTTAGGCTGATGGTGAGAGTTAGGGTGAGGGCGAGTGTTAGGGTTTGGTTTAGCATTAGGGTGAGGGTTATGGTTAGGGTTAGGGTGAGCGTGATGGTTAGGTTGAGGGTTAAGCTGAGGGTTAGGGTTAGGGTTAGGGTGAGGGTATGTGTTAGGATGAGGGTTAGGGTGAGGGTTACGTTTAGGGTGAGGTTTAGTGATAGGGTTATGGTTAGGGCTAGGGTGAGGTTGAGGGTGAGGTTCAGGGTTAGGATTAGGGTTAGGGTTATGGTTAGGGTGAGGTTGAGGGTGAGAGTGAGAGTGAGTGAGGGTAAGGCTTAGGTTTATGTTGAGGGTTAGGGTGAGGTTTATGTTTAGGTTTAGAATGAGGATTAGGCTGAGGGGTGGGGTTAGGATTAGGGTTACTGTGAGGTTTGAGTTAGGGATATGTTTAATGTTAGCTTTACCGTTAAGGTTAGGGTGAGGATGAGGGTGACAGTGAGGGTTAGGTTTAGGGTGAGGGATAGGGTTATTGCTAGGGTTAGGGTTAGGGTTAGGGTAAGGGTGAGGGTTACGGTTTGGGTTAGTGTTAGAGTTGGCTTGAGGGTGAGTAAGAGTGTTAACTTTAGGATGAGGGTTAGGTTTAGGGTTAGGCTTTGGGTGAGGTTGATGTTGAGGTTGAGACATAGGGTGAGGTTTAGGGTTAGGATTAGGGTGAGGGTTAGTGTTAGGGTGATATTTAGGGTGTGGGTGAGGATTAGGGTGAGGGTGAGGTTTAGGGTGAGTGTAAGGGTTAGGGTGTGGGTGAGGGTTAGGATGAAGGTGAGGGTGAGGGTTAGGTGTAGGGTTAGCATTAGGGTGAGTGTTAGGGTTAGGGTTAGGATGAGTGTGAGTGTGAGTGTGAGGGTTTGGATTAGGTTTCCTGTGAGTGTTAGGTGAGAGTTAGGTTTATTGTTAGGGTTAGGGTGAGGGTTAATGTTAGGGTTAGAGAGAGGGTTAGGGTTAGGGTTAGTGTTGGAGTGAGGGTGAGGTTTAGGGTGAGGGTGAGGGTTAGGGTGAGGTTTAGGGTTAGGTTTAGTGTGAGGTTTAGGGTTAGGGTTAGGGTTAAGGTGAGGGTTAGGGTTAGGGTGAGGTTTAGGGTGAGGGTGAGGTTCAGGTAGAGGATTAGTGTTAGGGTGAGTGTTAATGTGAGGGTTATGGTTAGGGTTAGGGTGAGGATATGTTGTAGGGTGAGGTTTAGGTTTAGGGTTAGGGTTAGGGTGAGGGTGAGTGTGAGGGTTAGGGTTAGGGTTAGGGTGAGGATGAGGGTGAGGTTCAGGGTTAGGATTAGGGTTAAGGTTAGGGTTAGGCTGAGGGTGAGGGTGAGGGTGAGGTTAAGGGTTAGTTTTAGGTTGATGTTTAGGGTTAGGGTGAGTTTTAGGTTTAGGTTTAGGTTTAGAATGAAGATTAGGATGAGGGGTGGTTTATGGTTAGGGTTAGGGTGAGGGTTAGGTTTAGGGTTATTGTTAGGATTACGGTTAGGTTTAGGGTGAGGTGAGGGTCAGGCTGAGGGTTAGGTTTATGGTTAGGGATAGGGTTATTGTTAGGGTTAGTGTGAGGGTGAGGGTTAGGTTTAGGGTTAAGGTTAGGGTTATTGTTAGAATAAGGGTTAGGGTTAGGTTGAGGGTTAGGTTTAGTGTGAGGGTTAGGTTTAGGGTTAGGGGTAGGGTGAGGGTAAAGTTTAGGTTGAGGGTTAGGTTGAGGGTTAGGTTTAAGGGTTAGGATTAGGGTGAGGATTAGGGTGAGGGTGAGAGTTAGGGTGAGGTTAGGATTAGGGTGAGGGTTAGGGTGAGGGTGAGGCTTAGGGTTAGGTTTAGGGTTAGGGTGATGGTTAATGTGAGGGTTAGGGTTAGAGTTAATGTGAGGATTAGTGTGAGGATGACGGTTAGGGTGAGGGTTAATTTTAGGGTGATTGTTAGGGTGAGGGGGAGGGTTAGGTTTCGGGTAAGGATGAACATTAGGGTGAGGGGTAGGATTATGTTTAAGGTTAGGGTTAGGGTGAGGTTGAGGGTGAGGTTTAGGGTTAGTATTAGGGTTAGGGCTAGGGTTAGGCTGAGGGTGAGTATGAGGTTGAGGGTTAGAGTTAAGATTAGGGTTAGGATGAGGGTGAGGGTTAGAATGAGTGTTAGTGTGAGGGTGAGGGATATGGTGATTATGAGGGATTGGAGAGGGTGAGTGTTAGAGTCTGGGTGAGGGTTAGGGTGACGGTGAGGCTAGGGTGACGGTGAGTGTTAGGGTGCCAGTGAGTGTTAGGGTGATTGTGAGAGTTAGGGTTAGGGTTCGTGTTTAGGTGAGCGTTAGGTTTAGGGTTAGGGTTAGGGTGAGGGTGAGGGAGACGGATAGGTTTATGATTAGAGTGAGGGTTATGGTTAGTGTGAGGGTTAGGGTTAGGTTTAGGTTTAGGGTGAGGGTAAGTGTTAGGGTAAGGGCTAGGCTGAGGGTGAGGGTTAGGGTTAGGTTTAGGGTAAGGATGAGGGTTCGTATGAGGGTTAGGTTACCGTTAGGGTTAGGGTTAGCGTTAAGTTTAGTGTTAGGTTGAGGGTGAGATTTAGGGTTAGGTTGAGGGTTAGGGTTAGGGTTAGGATGAGGGTGAGGGTGAGGGTGAGGGTTAGGGTTAGGTTTAGGATGAGGGTGAGGGTGAGGGCTAAGGTGAGGGTGAGGGTTATGTTTAGGGTTAGGGGTGGGTAGGCTTAGTGTGAGGATTAATATTAGGGTTAGCTTTAGGGTGAGGGTAAGGTTTAGAGTTAGGGTTAGTGTGAGGGTTGGGGTTAGTCTGAGCGTAAGAGTTAGGATGAGGGTAAGGGTTTGGGTGAGGGTTTGGGTGAGCGTTAGTGTGAGGGGTAGGGTTAGTGTTAGGGTGAGGGTTAAGGTTGGTGTGAGGGTAAGATTAGGTTTAGGGTTAGGGTCAGTGTAAGGGATACGGTTAGGGTTAGTGTGAAGGATAGGGTTAGTGTTAGGTTTTGGGTTAGGGTTAGGGTGAGGGTAAGGGATAGGGTGAGTGTTAGGGTGAGGGTGATGGTTAGGGTTATGTTTGGGGTTAGGGTGAGTGTTAGGGTGAGGGTGAGGGTTAGTGTTAGATTTTGTGTTATTGTGTGGTTTAGGGTGAGGATTAGGGTTTGGGTAAGGATTACGGTTAGGGTGAGAGTAAGGGTTAGAGGTAGGGTTAGGGTGAGGGTGAGGGTGAGGGCTTGGTTTACGGTTAGGTTTAGGGTGAGGGTATGTGTGAGGGTTAGGGTTAGGATTAGGGTTAGGGTTGGGGTTAGGCTGAGGGTGAGGGTAAGGGTGAGGTTGAGGGTTAGAGATAGGGTTAGGGTTACTGTGAGGGCTAGGTTGAACGTGAGGGTTTTCATGAAGGTGAGGGTAAGGGTTAGGGTAAGTTTTAGGGTTAGGGTTAGGGTTAGGATTAAGGTGAGGGTGAAGGTTAGGGTGATGTTTAGGGTTAGGGTGAGTGTCAGGGTTAGGGTTAGGATGAGGTTAGGGTTAGGGTAATGTTTAGGGTGAGGGTGAGTGTTTGGGTGTGGTTGAGTGTGAGCTTTAGGGTGAGGGTTAGGGTGACGTTGGGGTTTATGGTGAGGGTGAGGTTTAGGGTTTAGGGTTAGGGTGAGGGTGAAGGTGATGGTTAGTGTTAGGATTAGGGTTAGGGTTAGGGATAGGCTGAGTGTGAGGGTGAGGGTTAGGGTGAGGGTTAGGGTGAGGGTGAGGGTTAAGGTTAGGCTGAGGGTTATGGTGAGGGTTAGGGTTAGGTTTAGGGTTAGGGTGAGGGTGAGTGTTAGGGCTAGGGTGTGGGTCAGGGTTAGGGTGAATATTAGGGTTAAGTTTAGGGTGATGGTTAGGGTGAGGGTGAGCATGATGATTAGGGTTGGGTTAGCGTGAGAGTTAGGGTGAGGGTTAGGGTGAGGGTGAGGTCTAGGGTTAGGGTTAGGTTGAGGGTGAGTGTGAGTTTCAGGGTTAGGCTGAGGGTGAGGCTGAGGCTGAGGCTGAGGGTTAGTGTTAGGTTGATGTTCAGGATTAGGGTGAGGTTTAGGTTTAGGTTTAGTATGAGGATTAGGCTGAGGGGTGGGGTTAGTGTTTGGGTTAGGATGAGGTTTTCGGTTAGGGCTAGGTTTATTGTTAGGGTTAGGGTTAGGGTTAGGGTATGGGTGAGGGTGACAGTGAGGGTTAGGTTTAGGGTTAGGGATAGGGTTATTTTTAAGGTTAGGTTAGGTTTAAAGTGAGGGTGAGGGTTAGGTTTAGGGTTAGGGTTAGGGTGAGGGTCAGGGTTAGGCTTAGGATTAGGGTTAGGGCGAGGGCTAGGCTAAGGATGAAGGTTAGGGTTAGGTTTTGGGTGAGGTTTAGGTTTAGGGTGAGGGCGAGGGTTAGGCTGACAGTTAGGGTTAGGGTGAGGGTTAGGGGTAGGGTTAGGATTAGGGTTAGTGCGAGGATGAAAGTTAAGGTTATGGTAAGGGTGAGGTTTAGGGTTAGCATGAGGGTTAGGCTGAAGGGTAGGGTTACGGTTAGCGTGAAGTTTAGGGTTAGTTTGAGGATTATGTTTGGGATTAAGTTTATTGTTAGGGTGAGGTTTAGGGTGAGGGTAAGGGTTAGGATGAGGGTTAGGGTGAGGGTTAGGTTTAGCGTTAAGGTGATGTTGCGGGTTAGGTTTATTGTGGGGATTAGGCTGATGGTTATGTTTAGGGTGAGGGTTAAGTTTAGAGTTAGGGTTAGGGTTAGGGTGAGGTTTAGGGTAAGGGTGAGTTTTAGGGTTAGGGTTAGGGTTAGGGTTAGGGTTATTGTTAGGGTTAGGGTGAGGTTGAGGGTTATTGTAAGGGTTAGCTTTAGGGTTAGGGTGAGTGTGAGGGTGAGGGTTATGGTTAGGGTTAAGGTGAGGGTTAGGGTGAGGGAGAGGGCGAGGGTTAGGTTTAAGATTAAGTTTAGGGTATGGGTAAGGCTTAGGGTGAGGGTGATGTTGAGGGTGAGGTTTATGGTGAGGTTTAGGTTTAGGATTAGGGTGAGGGTTAAGTTTAATGTGATGTGTAGGGTGAGGTTGAGGGTTAGGGTGAGGTTTAGGTTTAGTGTGAAGTTTAGGGTTAGGGTTAGGGTTATTGTTAGGGTTAGGGTTAGGGTGAGAGTGAGGTTAGGTTTAGTGTGAGTTTTAGGGTTAGGGTTAAGGTTAGGGTTATTGTTAGGGTTAGGGTTAGGGATAGGATAGGGGTGAGGGGGACGGTTAGGGTTGGGTTTAGCATTAGGTTTAGCATGAGGGTGAGGGAGAGGGCAAGTTTTAGGATTAGGGATAGGGATAGGTTTCGGGTTAGGCTTATGTTGAGGGTGATGGTGAAGGTGAGGCTTAGGGTGAGGGTTAGGGTTAGGGTTAGGGTGAGGGTTAGGATTAGGGTGATATTTAGGGTGAGGGTGAGGTTTAGGGTGAGGGTGAGGGTTAGGGTGAGGGTAAAGGTTAAGGTGTGTGTGAGGGTTAGTGTGACTGTGAGGGTTAGAATGAGGGTGAGGTTTACGGTTAGGGTTAGCATTAGGGTGAGGGTTAGGATTAGGGTTAGGATTAGGGTGAGGGTTAGGGTGAAGATTAGGGTTAGGGTGAGGGTGAGGGTTAGGGTGAGGGTTAGGGTTAGTGTAAGGGTTAGGGTTAGCATGAGGGTGAGGGAGAGGGTTAGGTGTTAGGTTAAGGATTATCCTTAGGGTGAGGGTGAGGGTGAGGGTGAGGCTTAGAGTGAAAGGGTTAGGGTTAGGTTGAGGGTTAGGGTTAGGTTGAGGGTTAGGGTTAGGATGATATTTAGCGTGTGGGTGAGGGATAGAGTGAGTGTGAGTGTTAGGATGTGTGTGAGCATTAGACTGATGGTGAGGGTTAGGATGAGGGTGAGGGTTAGGGTTAGGTTTAGCATTAGGGTGATGGTTATGGTTAGGGTTAGGGTGAGGGTGAGGGTTACGTTGAGGGTTAGGGATAGGTTTAGGGTTAGGGTTAGGGTGAGGGCGAGGGTGAGGGTAATGTTAGGGTTATGTTGAGGGTGAGGTTGAGGTTCAGGTTTAGGATTAGGGTTAGGGTTAGGGTTAGGATGAGGGTGAGGGTGAGGGTTAGGGTTAGGGTTACGTTTAGGGTTAGGGTGAGGTTTAGGATTAGGTTTAGGTTTACAATGAAGATTAGGCTGAGTGGTGGGGTTAGGGTTAGGGTTAGGGTGAGGGTTTGGTTAGGGATACGTTTATTGCTAGTGTTAGGGTTAGTGTTAGGGTGAGGATGAGGGTGACGGTGAGGGTTAGTTTTAGGGTTAGGGATAGGTTTATTGTTAGGGATAGGGTTAGGGTTAGGGTGAGGGTGAAGGTTAGGTTAGGGTTAGTGTTAGTGTTAGGGTTAGGGTTAGGTTGAGGCTTAGGTTTAGTTTGAGGGTTAGGTATAGGGTAAGGGTGAGGTTGATGGTGAGAGAGAGGATTAGAGTGAGGGTTAGGGTTAGGATTAGTGTAAGGGTTAAGGTTAGAGTGATGTATAAGGTGAGAGTGAGCGTTAGGGTGATGTTGAGGGTTAGGGTGAGGGTTAGGGTGGGAGTTAGGGTTAGGGTTATTCTGAGGGTTAAGTTTAGTGTGAGGGTTAGAGTTAGGGTTATGATTAGGCTTAAGGTTCAGGTAAGGTTTAGGGTGAGGGTTAGGGTGAGAGTGAGGGTTAGGTTTCGTGTGAGTGTTCTGGTGAGTGTTAGTTTGAGGGTTAAGTTTATTGTTAGGGTTAGGGTGAGGATGAGGGTTAAGGTTAGGGTTAGGGAGAGGGTTAGGGTTAGGGTTAGGGTTAGGGTGAGGATGAGGGTTAGGGTTAGAGTTACGGTTATTTTTAGGGTTAGGGTTAGGATTAGCATAAGGGTGATGGTTAGGGTTTGGGTTAGTGTTACGGTTAGCTTGAGGGTAAGAGTGTTCGGTTTGGGATTAGGGTTAGGTTTATGGTAAGGCTTAGGGTGAGGGTAATGTTGAGAGTGAGGCTTAGGTGAGGGTTAGGGTTAGGATTAATGTGAGGGTTAGGGTTAGGGTTATATTTGGTGTGTTGGTGAGGATTAGGGTTAAGATGAGGGTTAGGGTGAGTGTAAGGGTTAGGGTGTGGGTGATTGGTAGGGTGACGATAAGGGTGAGGGTTAGGTTTAGGGTTAACATTAGGGTTATGTTTAGGGTTAGGGTGAGGGTTAGGGTTAGGGTTAGTGTGAGAATTAGGGTTAGGGTTAGGGTTAGGTTGAGGCTATGGGTTAGGGTGAGGTTTAGGTTGAGAGTGAGGTTTAAGGAGAGGATTAGTGTTAGGGTGAGAGTTAGGGTCGGGTAATGGTTAGGGTTAGGGTGAGCGTATGTGTTAGGGTTAGTGTTAGGGTGAGGGTTAGGGTTAGGGTGAGGTTTGGGATAGGGTGAGGGTTTAATTGAGGGTTAGGGTGAAGTTCAGGGTTAGGATTAGGGTTAGGGTTAGGCTTAGGCTGATGGCGAGGGTGAGTGTGAAGGTAAAGGTTAGGGTTAGGGTGATGTTTAGGGTTAGGATGAAGGTTAGTTTTAGGTTTAGGTTTAGGATGAAGATTATTCTGATTGGTGGGTTGAGGGTTAGGTTTAGGGTTAGGGTTAGGGTTAGGGTTAGGGTTATTGTTAGGGTTAGGTGAGGGTGAGGGTTAGGGTTATTGTTAGCATTAGGGTTAGAGTTAGGGTGAGGGTTAGGTTTAGTGTGAGCGTTAGGTTTAGGGTTAGGGTTATGGTGAGGGTAAGGGTTAGGGTGAGGGTTAGGGAAAGGGTGAGGGTTATGGTTAGCATTAGGTTTAGGGTTAGGGTTAGGGTGAGGGTTAGGTTTAGTGTGAGTGTTATGTTTAGGGTTAGGGATAGGGTGAGGGTAAGGGTTAGCGTGATGTTTAGGGTTAGGGTGAGGTTTAGTTTTAGGTTTAGGTTTAGGATAAAGATTATTCTGAGGGGTGGGTTTAGGGTTCGGGTTAAGGTGAGGGTTTGGGTTAGGGTTAGGGTCATTGTTAGGGTTAGAGTTAGGGTTAGGATGAGGGTGAGGGTTAGGTTTAGGGTTAGGGGTAGGTTTATTGTTAGCATTAGAGTTAGGGTTAGGGTGAGGGTTAGGTTTAGTGTGAGGGGTAGTTTTAGGGTTAGGGTCAGGGTGAGGGTAAGGGTTAGGGTGAGGGTTAGGGGAAGGGTGAGGCTTAGGGTTAGCATTAGGGTTAGGGTTAGGTTACAGTGAGGGTTAGGTTTAGTGTGAGTGTTATGTTTAGGGTTAGGGATAGGATGAGTGTAAGGGTTAGGGTGAGGGTTAGGGTTAGGGTGAGGGTTAGGGTTAACATTAGGCTTAGGGTTAGTGTGAGTGTTAGGGTTACGTTTAGGGTTAGGGTGAGGTTGAGGGAGAGGGTTAGGTTTAAGATTAGGTTTTGGGATAGGGTTAGGCTTAGGGTGAGGGTGATGGTTAGGGAGAGGGTTAGGGTGAGGGTTAGTGTTAGGATTAGGGTGAGGGTTAGGGTAAGGTTGATGTTTAGCATGAGGGTGAGGGCTAGAGAGAGGGTTAGGGTTAGTGTGAGGGTTAATGGTGACAGGGTTAGGGTTATTTTGAGGGTTAGATTTAGTGTGAGGGTTAGGGTTAGGGTTAGGATTAGGCTTAGGGTTAGGGTAAGGTGTAGTGTGAGCTTTACGGTGAGAGTGAGGGTTCGTTTTAGTTTGAGTGTTAGGTTGAGTGTTAGGGTGAGTGTTAGGTTTACTGTTAGTGTTAGGTTGAAGGTGAGGGTTAGGGTTAGGATTAGTGTGAGGGTTTCGGTGAGGGTTAGGGTTAGGGTGAGGGTGAGGATTAGGGTTACTGTTAGTGTTAGGGTTAGGGTTATTGTTTGGGATAGGGTTAGGGTTAGGGTTAGGGTGAGCATGAGGGTTAGGGGTAGGTTTAGAGTTAGGGTTAGCATGAGGTTGAGGGCGAGATTAGGCTTAGGGTTAGGGTTAGGGTTAGGGTTAGGGTTAGGGTGATATTGAGGGTGAGGATGAGGTTTAGGGTGAGTGTGAAGGTGAGGGTGAGTGTGAGGTTAGGTTGTGGGTGAGGGTTTGGGTGACGGTGAGGTTTAGGGTGAGGGTGATTGTTAGGGTTAGCATTAGCGTGAGGGTTAGGGTTCAGGTTAGGGTGAGGGTGAGGGTGAGGGTTAGACTGAGGGTTAGATTCAGCATTAGGTTTAGTGTGAGGATTAGGGTTAGGGTTAGGGTGAGGGTAAGGTTTAGGGTTAGGGTTAGGGTAAGGTTTAGGGTGAGGCTTAGCTTGAGAGTGAGGGTTAGCTTTAGTGTTAGGGTTAGGGTGAGAGTGAGGGTTAGGGTTAGGGTGAGGGTTAGGGTTAGTGTTAGGGTTATTGTTAGGGTTAGGGTTAGGGTTAGCATGAGGGTGAGGGTTAGGGTTAGGGTTAGGTTTAGGGTGAGGGTGAGTAAGAGGGTTAGGTTTAGGATTAGGTTTAGGTTTAGGATTAGGCTTAGCGTGAGGGTAAGTGTTAGGTTTAGGGTTAGGGTAAGGTTTAGGGTGAGAGGTTGAGAGTGAGGGTTAGCTTTAGTGTTACGGTTAGGGTGAGGGTGAGGGTTAGTGTTAGGGTTAGGGTGAGGGTTAGGGTTAGGTTTAGGGTTAGGGTGAGGGTGAGGGTTAGGGTTAGGGTGAGGGTTATTGTTAGGTTTAGGGTTAGCATGTGGGTGAGGGTTAGGGTTAGGGTTAGGTTTAGGGTGAGGGTGAGGGTGAGTAAGAGTGTAAGGTTTAGGATTAGGTTTAGGTTTAGGATTAAACTTAGGGTGAGGGTGATTGTGAGGGTGAGGCTTAGGGTGAGGGTTAGGGTTAGAGTCAGGGTTAGGGTGAGGGTGAGGGTTAATGTTAGGGTTAGGGTTATTGTTAGGGTTAGGGTTAGCCTGAGGGTGAGGGTGAGGCTTAGGGTTAGGGTTAGGGTTAGGGTTAGGATGACGGTTAGACTTAGGGTGATATTTAGGGTGAGGTTTAGGGTTAGGGTGAGTTTGAGGTTTAGGGTGATTGTGAGGTTAGGGTGCGGGTGAGGTTTTGGATGACGGTGAGGGTTAGGGTGAGGATGATTGTTAGGGTTAGCATTAGCGTGAGGGTTAGGGTTAGGGTGAGGGTGAGGGTTAGAGTGAGGGTTAGAGTTAGGGTTAGGTATAGTGTGAGGATTAGGGTTAGGGTTAGGGTTAGGGTGAGGGTAAAGGGTTAGGGTTAGGGTAATGTTTAGTGTGAGGGTTAGGTTGAGAGTGAGGGTTAGCTTTAGTGTTAGGATTAGGGTGAGGGTGTGGGTTTAGGTTAGCGTAAGGGTGAGGGTTAGGGTTAGGGTTAGGGTTAAGGTGAGGGTGAGGTTGAGGGTTACAGTTAGTGTTATTGTTAGGGTTAGGGTTAGGGTTAGCATGAGGGTGAGGGTTAGGGTTAGGGTTAGGTTTAGGGAGAGGATGAGGGTGAGTAAGAGGGTTAGGTTTAGGATTAGGTTTAGGTTTAGGATTAGGCTTAGG
The DNA here is from genome assembly GCF_024711535.1 of Dipodomys merriami. Taxonomy (NCBI): domain Eukaryota; kingdom Metazoa; phylum Chordata; class Mammalia; order Rodentia; family Heteromyidae; genus Dipodomys; species Dipodomys merriami. The sequence goes on along the minus strand of NW_027206335.1, from coordinate 1,767,594 downwards.
GTGAGGGTAAGTGTTAGGGTTAGGGTTAGGGTAAGGTTTAGGGTAAGGGTTAGGATGAGAGTGAGGGTTAGCTTTAGTGTTAGCGTTAGGGTGAGGGTGAGGGTTAGGGTTAGGGTTAGGGTGAGGGTTATGGTTAGGTTTAGGGTTAGGGTGAGGGTGAGTGTGAGCGTTAGTGTTATGGTTAGGGTTATTGTTTGGGTTAGGGTTGGCATGCGGGTGAAGGTTAGGTTTAGGGTTAGGTTTAGGGGGAGTGTGAGGGTGAGTAAGAGGGTTAGGTTTAGGATTAGGTTTAGGTTTAGGATTAGGCTTAGGGTGAGGGTGATTGTCAGGGTGAGGATTAGGTTGAGGGTTAGGGTTAGGGTTAGGTTTAGGGTGAGGGTGAGGATTAGGGTTAGGGTTAGGGTTATTGATAGGTTTAGGGTTAGCATGAGGGTGAGGGTTTGGGTTAGGGTTAGGTTTAGGGTGAGGGTGAGGGTGAATAAGAGGGTTAGGTTTAGTATTAGGTTTAGGTTTAAGATTAGGCTTAGGGTGAGGGTGATTTTGAGGGTGAGGCTTAGGGTGAGGTTTAGGGTTAAGGTTAGGGTGAGGGTTAGGGTTAGGGTGATATTTAGTGTGTGGGTGAGGATTAGGGTGAGGGTGAGTGTTAAGGTGAGTGTGAGGGTTTGGGTGTGGGTGAGGGTTAGGGTGAAGGTGAGGGTTAGGGTGAGGGTTAGTGTTAGGGTTATGGTTAGCATTAGGGTGAGCGTTATCGTTAGGGTTAGGGTAGGGGTGAGGTTTAGGGTGAGGGTTAGGGTTAGGGTTAGGGATAGTGTGAGGATTAGGGTTAGGGTTAGGGTTAGGGTGAGGGTAAGGTTTAGGGTGAGGTTTAGGGTGAGGGTGACGTTTAGGGAGAGGGTTAGGGTTAGGGTGAGAGTTAGGTTTATGGTGAGGGTTAGGGATAGGCTTAGTTTTAGGGTGAGGGTGAGGGTGAGGGTTAAGGTTAGGTTTAGGTTGAGGGTGAGGATGAGGTTCAGGGTTTGGATTAGGGTTAGGGTTAGGGATAGGGTGAGGGTTAGGGTTAGGGTGACGGTTAGGCTTAGGGTTAGGGTGATGTTTAGGGTTAGGTTGAGTTTTAGGTTTAGGTTTAGGTTTAGGATGAAGATTAGGCTGAGGGGTGGGGTTAGGTTTAGGGTTAGGGTGAGGGTTAGCTTTAGGGTTAGGGTTATTGTTAATGTGAGGGTTAGGGTTAGGTTTAGGGTAAAGTTGAGGGTGAGGTTGAGGGTAAGGTTTATGGTTAGGGTTAGGGGTATTGTTAGGGATAGGGTTATGGTTAGGTTGAGGGTGACGGTTAGGTTTAGCGTGAGGGTTAGGGTTCGGGTTAGGGTGCAGGTTAGGGTTAGGGTGAGGGTAAGGTTTAGTGTGAGGGTTATGTTTAGGGTTAGGGTGAGGGTGAGGGTAAGGCTTAGGGTGAGGTTTAGGGTTAAGGTGAATATTAGGGTGAGGGTTAGTGTGAGGTTAAGGATTAGGGTAACGGTTAGGGTATGGTTTAGGTTGAGGCTTAGGTTGAGAGCGATGATTAGATTTAGAGTGAGTGTTAGCATGAGGGTGAGGATTATGGTTAGGTTTAGTGTTAGGGTTAGCGGGAGGGTGAGTATAAGTTTTAGGTTAAGGATTAGGGTTAGGTTTAAGTTTAGGCTTAGGGTGAGGTTGATGGTGAGGCTGAAGCTTAGGGTGAGGTTTTGTGTTAGGGTTAGGGTGAGGGTTAGGGTTAGGGTGATATTTAGGATGTGGGTGAGGATTAGGGTGAGGGTAAGGGTTAGGGTTACGTTGAGGATGAGGGTTAGGGTTAGGGTTAGCATTAGGGTGAGGGTTATGTTTAGGGTTAGGGGGAGGGAAAGAGTTAGGTTGAGGGTTAAAGTTAGGTTTAGGTTTAAGGTTAGAGTTAGTGTGAGGATTAGGGTTACTTTTAGGGTTAGGGTTTGGGTGAGGGTAAGAGTTAGAGTGAGGATTAGTGTGAGGGTGAGGTTTAGGGAGAGGGTTAGGGTTAGGGTGAGTGTTAGAGTGAGGGTTATGGTTAGGGTGGGGTGAGGGTATGTGTTAGGCTGAGGGTGAGGGTGAGGGTTAACTTTAGGGTGAGGGTTAGGGATAGGGTTGGGGTTAGAGTGAGTTTGAGGGTGAGGGTTAGGTTTAGCTTTAGGTTGAGGGTGAGGTTGAGGTTCAGGGTTAGGATTAGGATTAGGGTTAGGGTTAAGCTGAGGGTGAGGGGAGAGGGTGAGGGTTAATGTTAGGGTGATGTTTATGGTTAGGGGGAGTCTTAGGTTTAGGTTTAGGTTTAGGATGAAGATTAGTCTGAGGGGTGGGGTTAGGGTTAGGGATAGGGTGAGGGTTAGGGTTAGGGTTAGGGTTATTGTTAGGTTTAGGGTTAGGGTTACAGTTAGGTTGAGGTTGAGGGATAGGGTTAGGTTTATTGTTATGGATAGGGTTTTTGTTTGGGTTAGGTGAGGGTGAGGGTTAGGTTTAGGTTCAGGATTAGGGTTATTGGTAGCTTTAGGTTTAGGGTTAGGGTGAGGGTTAGAATTAGTGTGAGGGTTAGGTTTAGAGTTAGGGTTAGGATGAGGGTAAGGGTTAGGATGAGGGTTAGGGTAAGGGTGAGGGTTAGGGTTAGCATTAGGGTTAGGGTTAGGGTTAGGTTGAGAGTTAGGGTTAGGGTTAGGGTGAGGATAAGCGCTAGGTTGAGGGTTAGGGTTAGGGTGAGATTTAGGTTTAGTGTGAGAGTTATGTTTAGGGTTAGTGTTAGGGTGAGGGTAAGGGTTAGGGGGAGGGGGAGGGTTAGGGTGAGATTTAGGGTGAGGGTAGGGGTTAGAGTGAGGGTTAGTGTGAGAATTATGTTTAGGGTTAGAGTTAGGGTGATGGTTAGGGTTAGGTTTAGGGTGAGGTTAAGGATTATAGTGAGGGTTAGGGTGAGGGTGAATGTTAGGGTTAGCATTAGCATTAGGGTGAAGGTGAGGGTTAGGCTTAGGATTAGCGTTAGAGGGAGGGCTAGGCTCAGTATGAGGGTTAGGGTTAGGGTTAGGGTTAGGGTTTGGGTGAGGTTGAGGATGAGGTTGAGGATTAGGTTTAGGGTTAGGGTGTTGTTTCGGGTTAGGGTTAGGGTTAGGTTTAGGGTGAGGGTGAGGGTGAGGATGAGGGTGAGGGTTAGTGTTAGGGTTAGGATTAGGATTATTGTTAGGTTTAGGGTTAGGGTGAGGGTGAGGGTATTGTTAGCGTTAGGGTTACGGTGAGGGGGAGGTGGAGGGTTAGGTTTAGGGTTAGGGTTAATGTGAGGATGAGGGAGAGGTTTAGGTTTAGGAATAGATTTAAGATTAGGGTTAAGCTTAGGGTGAGATTAATGGAGAGGGCAAGGTTCAAGATGAGGGTTAGCGTTAGGGTTAGGGTAAGGGTTAGGGTTTGGGTGAGGGTTAGTGTGAGGATCAGGGTGAGAGTCAGGGTGAGGGTGAAGGTTACGGTTAGTGTGAGGGTTAGGGTGAAAGTGAGGGTAAGGGTTAGGGTGAGGGTTATGGTGAGGCTGAGGGTTCGGGTTATTGTTAGGGTTATGATGAGGTTTAGGGTGAGGGTTAGGTTTAGACTTAGGGTTATGGTGGGGGTTAGGGTGAGGGTTGGGGTTAGGGTTAAGTTTACGGTGAGGGTTATGGTTAGGCTGAGGGTGAGGGTTATTGTTAGGGTTAGGGTGAGGGTTAGGGTGAGGGTGAGGGTTAGGCTTAGGGTGAGTGTTAGGCTTAGGTTTAGGGTTAGTGTGAGGTCTGGGGTGAGGGTTAGGTTTGTGGTTCGAGTTAGGTTGAGGGTTTGGGTTAGAGTGAGGGTTCGGGTGAAGGGTAGGTTTAGGGTTAGGGTGAGTGTTAGGTTTAGTGTGAGGGTTAGGGTTAGGGTTAGGGTAAGCTTTAGGTTGAGGGTTAGGGTGAGAGAGAGGGTTACGTTTAGCGTGAGTATTAAGGTGAGTGTTAAGGTGAGGATTAGGGTTAGGATTAGGGTGAGGGAGAGGTTAGGGTTAGGGTTCCGGTGAGGGTGAGGGTGAGTTTTAGGGTTATGGTTAGAGGTTGGCTACGGTCAGGGTGAGGGAGAGGGTTAGGTTCATGTTTAGGGTTAGGCTTAGGGTGAGGATTAGGGTTAGGGTTAGGAGGAGGGTTATTATTAGAGTTAGGGTTAGGTTTAGGGTGAGTCTGAGGGTTGGGATTAGGTTGAGAGTGAGGGTTAGGGTGAGGGTTAGCATTAGGTTTAATGTGAGGGTGAGGGAGAGGGTTAGGTTTCGGATTAGGTTTAGGTTTAGTGTTAGGCTTAGGGTGAGAGTGATGGTGAGGGTGAGGCTTAGGGCGAGTGTTAGGGTTAGGTTTAGGGTGAGGGTTAGTGTTAGGGTGATATTTAGGGTGAGGGTGAGGGTTAAGGTGAAGGTGAGGTTTAGGGTGAGTGTGAGGGTTAGGGTGTGGGTGAGAGTTAGGGTGAGGGTTAGGGTTAGGGTTAGGTTGAGGGTAAGGGTTAGGGTGACCATGAGGGTTAGGCTTAGGGTTAGTGTGAGGATTAGGGTTAGCATTAGGGTTATGGTGAGAGTGAGGGTTAGGCTTAAGGTTAGAGTTAGGTTGAGGGCTAGGCTAAGGGTGAGGGTTAGGGTTAGGTTTAGGGTGAGTGTTAGTGTTAGGGTGAGTGTGGGGGTTAGGATGATGGTTAGGGTGAGGTTTAGGGTTAGGGTTAGTGTGAGGGTGAGAGTTAGGTTTAGGATGAGTTTAAGGTTTACCATGAGGGTTAGGGTGATGGTGAAGGTTAGGGTTAATTTAGGGTTAGGGTGAGAGTGAGGTTTAGGCTTAAGGTTAGAGTTAGGTTGAGGGCTAGGCTGAATGTGACGGTTAGGGTTAGAGTGAGGGTGATGGTTAGGGTTAGGGGGAGTGTGAGGGTTAGGGTTAGGGTTTAGGTGAGTGTTAGGGTTAGGGTTAGGGTGAGGATGAGGGTTAGGGTTAGGATTAGGGTGAGGGTGAGGATGATGGTGAGGGTTAGGGTTAGGGTTAGGGTTAGGGTTATTGTTAGGGTTACGGATAGGGTAAGGTTGAGGTTTATTGTTAGGGTTAGGGTTAGGGTTAGGATGAGGGTGATGGAGAGTGTTAGGTTTAAGATTAGGTTTAGGGTTAGGGTTAGGCTTAGGTTGAGAGTGATGGTGAGGGTGAGGCTTAGGGCAAAAGTTAGGGTTAGGTTTAGGGTGAGGGTTAGTGTTAGGGTGATATTTATGGTGAGGGTGAGGGTTAGGGTGAAGTTGAGAGTTAGGGCGAGTGTGAGGGTTAGGGTTTGGGTGAGAGTTAAGGTGAGGGTTAGGATTAGGGTTAGGTTGAGGGTAAGGGTTAGGGTGACCATGAGGGTTAGGCTTAGGGTTAGTGTGAGGATTAGGGTTAGCATTAGGGTTATGGTGAGAGTGAGGGTTAGGTTTAAGGTTAGAGTTAGGTTGAGGGCTAGGCTGAGGGTGAGGGTTAGGGTTAGGGTTAGGTTTAGGTTGAGTGTTAGTGTTAGGGTGAGTGTGGGGGTTAGGATGATGGTTAGGGTGAGGTTTAGGGTTAGGGTTAGTGTGAGGGTTAGAGTTAGGTTTAGGATGAGTTTAAGGTTTCCAGTGAGGGTTAGGGTGATGGTGAAGGTTAGGGTTACTTTAGGGTTAGTGTGAGAGTGAGGTTTAGGCTTAAGGTTAGAGTTAGGTTGAGGGCTAGGCTGAATGTGACGGTTAGTGTTAGAGTGAGGGTGATGGTTAGGGTTAGGCGGAGTGTGAGGGTTAGAGTTAGGGTTTGGGTGAGTGTTAGGGTTAGGGTTAGGGTGAGGATGAGGGTTAGGGTTAGGATTAGGGTGAGGGTGAGGGTTAGGGTTAGGGTTATGGTTAGGGTTACGGATAGGGTGAGGTTGAGGTTTATTGTTAGGGTTAGGGTTAGGGTTAGGATGAGGGTGATGGAAAGTGTTAGGTTTAAGATTAGGTTTAGGGTTAGGGTTAGGCTTAGGGTGAGTGTGATGGTGAGGGTGAGTGTTAGGGTGAGGGTTAGGCTTAGGATTAGGGTGAGGGTTAGGGTTAGGTTGATGTTTAGGGGGAGGGTGAACATTAGGGTGAGGGATAGGGTTAGGGTAAGGGTTAGGTTGAGGGTGAGGATTAGGGTTAGTGTGAGGTTAGGGTGTTGAAGAGAGTTAGGGTGACTTGAAGGCTAGGGTGAGGGTGAGGGTTATGGTTAGGGTTAGCATTAGGGTGAGGGTTAGGTTTAGGGTTTGAGTGAGGGAGAGGGTTAGGGTGAGTGTTATGGTTAAGGTTAGGCTTAGGGTTAGTGTGAGGATTAGGGTTAGGGTTAGTGTAAGTGTTAGGCTGAGGGCAAGGGTTAGGGTGAGTTTTAGGGTGAAGGTGAGGTTTAGGGACAGGGTTAGGTTTAAGGTGATTGTTAGGGTGAGGGTTAGGGTTAGGGTTATGGTTAGGGTATTTGTTAGGGTGAGGGTTAAGGTTAGGTTGAGGGATAGGTATAGGGTTAGGGTTAGTGTTAGGGTGAGGGTGAGGGTGAGGTTTCGGGTCAGTGTTTGGTTGATTGTGAGGGTGAGGTTCAGGCTTAGGATTAGGCTTAGGGTTAGGGTTAGGCTGAGGTTGAGAGTGAGGTTGAGGTGAGGGTTAGGGTTAGGGTAAGGGAGAGGGTGAAGTTGAGGTTTAGGGTTAGGATTAGGGTTAGGATTAGAGTAAGGATGGGGGTTAGGTTAGGGTTAGGTTGAGGTTTAATGTTAGTGTGAGGGTTGGGTGAGCGTGAGGGTAAGGGTTAGGGTGAGGGTGAGAGTTAGGGTTAGGGTTATGGTTAGGTTGAGGGTTAGTGTGAGGGTTAGGTATAGGGTTAATGTGAGGATTATGGTTAGGGTTAGGGTTAGGGTGAGGGGTAGGATTAGTGTGAGGGGTAGGGTGACAGTGAGGGTAAGGGTTAGGGTGAGGGTTATGGTGAGGCTGAGGGTAAGGGTTATTGTTAGTGTTAGGGTAGGGTTAGGGTTAGGTTTAGGGTTGTGATGGGGGTTAGGCTTATGGTTGGGTTTAGGGTTAGTGTTATGGCTAGGATGAGGATTAGAATTAGTGTGAGGGTTAGGGTGATGGTGAGGGTTAGGGTGAGGGTGAGGGTTAGGGTTATGGTGAGGGTTAGGGTTAGGATTAGGGTTAGGATGAGCGCTAGGGTGAGGGTGAGGGTTAGTGTTAGGGTTAGGGTTAGGGTGAGGGTTAGGGTGAGGGTAAGGTTTAGGGTGAGGTTTGGGGTGAGGGTGAGGTTTAGGGTGAGGGTGAGCTTTAGGGTGAGGGTTAGGTTTAGGGTGAGGGTTAGGGTTTGGGTAAGGGTGAGGGTATTTGTTAGGGTGAGGGTCAGGTTGAGGGTTAGGGATAGGTTTAGGGTTAGGGTAAGGATGAGGGTGAAGGTGAGGTTTAGGGTTAGGGTTAGGTTGAGGTTGAGGGTGAGGTTCAGGGTTAGGAGTAGGGTTACGGTTAGGGTTTTGCTGAGAGTGTGGGTGAGAGAGAGGATGAGCCTTAGGATTAGGGTAAGGGTGAGGTTTAGCGTTAGTTTAAGAATGAGGGTTAGTGTTAGGGTTAGGGTTAGGTTAAGCTTTAGAGTGAGGTTTAGGGTGAGAGAGAGGTTTACATTTAGCATGAGTGTTAGGGTGAGTGTTAAGTTGAGGGTTAGGGTTAGGGTTAGGATTTGGGTGAGGATGAGGGTTAGGGTTAGGTTTAGGGTGAGGGTGAGGGTGAGTGTTAAGGTTAAAGTTAGTGTTTGGGCTACGGTGAAGTTGAGAGAGAGTGTTAGGTTTAGGATTAGGGTTAGGTTTAGTGTTAGGCTTATGGTGAGAGTTAGGGTTAGGGTTAGGGTGAGGGTTATTATTAGGGTGATATTTAGGGTGAGGTTGAGGTTTAGGGTGAGGGTGATTGTTCGGGTGAGTGTGAGGGTTAGGGTGTGTGTGACGGTTAGAGTGATGGTGAGGATTAGGGTGTCAATGAGGGTTCGGGTTCGGGTGAGGGTTAGAGTTAGGTTGAGGGATAGAGTTAGGGTGATATTGAGGTTGAGGGTTAGGGTGAGGTTTAGGGATAGGGTTAGGGTTAGTGTGAGGATTAGCGTTAGTGTTAAGGTTAGAGTTAGGGTGAGGGTAAGGATTAGGGTCAGGTATATGTTGAGGGTGAGGATTAGAGAGAGGGTTAGGGCTAGGGTAAGTTTTAGGGTGAGGGTTAGGTGGGAGAGTAAGGGTTAGGATGAGTGTGAAGGTGAGGGTTAGGGTTAGAGTGAGTATGAGGTTTAGATTTAGTGTGACTTGAAGGTTTACAGTGAGGGTTAGGGTGAGGGTGAAAGTTAATGTTAGCATTAGGGTTAGGATTAGGTTTAGGGTAAGGTTTAGTGTTAGGGTTAGGGTGAGGGTGAGGGAGAGGGATAAGTTTAAAATTAGGTATAGTGTTATGGTTAGGCTTAGGGTGAGGGTGATGGTGAGGGTGAGAGTTAGGGTGAGGGTTAGAGTTAGGGTTAGGGTGAGGGTGAGGGTTAGGTTTAGTGTGAGTTTAAGGTTTAGAGTGAGGGTTAGGCTGTGGGTGAAGGTTAGGGTTAGCATTAGGGTTAGGGTGAGAGTGAGGGTTATGCTTAAGGTTAGATTTAGGTTGAGGGCTAGGCTGAGGGTGAGTGTTAGGTTTAGTTTTAGGGTGAGCATTAGGGTTAGGGTGAGTGTGAGGGTTATTATGAGGGTTAGTGTTAGGTATAGTGTGAAGGTGAGGGTTAGGTTTAGAATGAGTTCAAGGTTTAGGGTGAGGGTAAAAGTGAGGGTGAAGGTTATGTTTAGCATTAGGGTTAGGGTGAGGGTGAGGGTTAGGCTTAAGGTTAGAGTTAGGTTGAGGGCTAGGCTGAGGTTTAGGGTTAGGTTTAGAGTGAGGGTGAGGGTTAGGGTTAGGGTGAGTGTGAGGGTAAGAGTTAGGGTTTGGGTGAGGGTTAAGGTTAGGCTTAGTGTGAGGGTGAGGTTTAGGCTGACGGTTAGGGTTAAGGTGAGGGTTAGGGTTAGGGTTAGGTTAGGGTGAGGGTGAGGGTGAGGGTCAGGGTTAGGGTTAGGGTTAGGTTATTTTTTGGGTTACGGTTAGGGTGAGGTTGAGGGTTATTGTTAAGGTTAGGGTTAGGGTTAGGATGAGGGTGAGGGAGAGGGTTAGGTTTAAGATTAGGTTTAGGGTTAGGGTTAGGCTTAGTTTGAGGGTGATGGTGATGGTTAGGTTTAGGGTGAGGGTTAGGGTTAAGATTAGGGTGAGGGTTAGGATTAAGGTGATGTTTAGGGGGAGGGTGAAGGTTAGGATGAGGGATAGCGTTAGGGTGAGAGGGTGAGGGTGAAGGTTACGTTTAGTGTGAGGTTTAGGGTGTGAAAGAGGGTTAGGGTGACTCTGAGGGTTAGTGTGAGGGTGAGGTTTAGGGTTAGGGTTAGCATTACGGTGAGGGTTAGGGTTAGGGTGAGGGTGAGGGTTAGGGTGAGGTTCAGCATTAGGGTGAGTGTTAGGGTTATGTTTAGTGTGAGGATTATGGTTAGGGTTAGGGTGAGTGTTAGGGTGAGTATAAAGGTTAGGGTGAGGTTTAGGGTGAGGTTGAGGTTTAGGGACAGGGTTAGTATTAAGGTGAGGGTTAGGGTGATTGTTATGGTTAGGGTTATGGTGAGGGTATATGTAGGGTGAGGGTTAGGGTGAGGGATAAGTTTAGGGTGAGGGATAGGTATAGGTTTAGGGTTAGGGTGAGGGTTAGATTTAGTGTTACGTTGAGGGTGAGGGTGAGGTTCAGGCTTAGGATTAGGGTTAGGGTTAGGGTTAGGCTGAGGCTGAGTGTGAGGGTGAAGGTGAGGGTTAGGGTTTGGGTGATATTTAGGTCTAGGGTTAGGTGTAATTTTAGGTTTAGCTTTAGGATGAGGATTAGGCTGAGGGGTGGGGTTAGGGTTAGGCTGAGGGTGAGGGTGAGGATGAGGGTTAGGATTAGGGTTAGGGATAGGTTTATTGTTATGGTTAGGGTTAGGGTGAGGGTAAGGGTGAGGGTTAGGTTTAGAGTTAGGTTTAGGGTTATTGTTAGTGTTAGGTTTAGTGATAAGGTGCAGGTTAAGTTTAGTGTGAGGGTTAGATTTAGGGTTAGGGTTAGAGTGAGAGTAAGGGTTAGGGTGATGGTTAGGGTAAGGGTGAGCATTAGGGTTAGCATTAGGGTTAGGTTTAGGGTTAGGGTGAGGGTTACGGTTAGGGTTAGGTTTAGGTTGAAGGTGAGGGTGAGGGTTAGGTTTAAGGTTACGGTGTGGTTTATGTTTAGGTTGAGGGTTATGGTTAAGGTTAGGGTTAGGATGAGGGTGAGGGTGAGGGTTAGGGTGAGGGTGAGTTTGAGGGTGAGGGTTAGGTTTAGGGTAAGTTAGAGGGTGAAGATGAGGTTCAGGGATAGGATTAGGGTTATGGTTAGAGTGAGGGTGGGGGTTAGGTTTAGGGTTAGGTTGAGCTTTATTGTTACTGTGAGGGTTGGGTGAGCGTGAGGGTAAGGGTTAGGGTGAGGGTGAGAGTTAGGGTTAGGGTTAGGTTTAGGGTGAGGTTTAGTGTGAGGGTTAGGTTTAGTTTTAGTGTGAGGATTATGGTTATGGTGAGGTAGAGGGTTAGGGTTAGTTTGAGGGGTAGGGTGATGGTGAGGGTAAGGGTTAGGGTTTGGGTTAGGGTGATGCTGAGGGTTAGGTTTATTGTTAGTGTTAGGGTGAGGGTTAGGGTTAGGTTTGGGGTTATGTTGGGGTTAGGGTGAGGATTGGGGTTAGGTTTAGGGTTATGGCTAGGATGAGGGTTAGGGTTGGGTGAGGGATAGAGTGATGGTGAGGGTTTGGGTGAGGGGGAGGGTTAGGGTTATGGTGAGGGTTAGGGTTAGGATTAGGGCTAGAATGAGGGCTAGGGTGAGGGTGAGGGTTAGTGTTAGGGTTAGGGTTAAGGTGAGGGTTAGGGTTTGGGTGAGGTTTGGGGTGAGGTTGAGGTTTAGGGAGAGGGTAACGGTTAGGGTGAGGGTTAGGGTGAGTGTTACGGTTATGGTAAGTGTGCAGGTATTTGTTAAGGTGAAGGTTAGTGTTAGTGAGAGGGTTAGGGTCTAGGGTTAGGGTTAGGTTTAGGATTTGGTTTAGGGTGAGTGTGAGGGTGAGGTTAAGGTTTAGGATTAGGTTTAGGGTTAGGGTTAGGCTGAGGGTGAGGGTGAGGGTGAGGGTGAGGATGAGCCTTAGGATTAGGTTGAGGTTTAGGGTTAGGGTTACCATGAGCGTTAGCGTTAGGGTGATATTTAGGGTGAGGTTCAGGGCTAGGGTGAAGGTGATTGTTCGAATTAGTGTGCAGGTTAGGGTGTGGGTGTGTGTTAGTGTCAGGGTGACTGTGAGGGTTAGGGTGACGGTGAGGGTTAGGGAGAGGGTTAGGTTTAGGTTGAGGGTTAGGGCAAGGGTTAGTGTGAGGGTGAGGGTAAGGGTGAGGATTAATGTGAGGGTTAGTTTTAGGATGAGGGTTAGGTATAGGGTTAGGGTGAGGGTGAGGGTGAGAGTTAGGTTTATGGTTAGGGTGAGGGTGAGGGTGAGAGTTAGGGTTATGGTTAGGGTGAGGGTGAGGTTGAGGGTTAGGATTAGGTTTAGGATTAGGGTTAGGCTGAGGATGAGGGTGAGGGTGAGGGGGAGGGTTAGAGTTAGGGTGACGTTTAGGGTTAAGGTTAGGGTTAGGGTGAGGGTTAGTGTAAGGTTTAGGGTTAGGATGAGGGTTAGGCTGAGGGGTAGGTTTAGGGTTAGGATGAGTGTTAGGGTTAGTGTGAGTGTTAGGGTTAGGTTGCGGGTGAGGGGTAGGGTTAGTTTTATAGTTAGCATGAAGGATAGGGTGAGGGTTAGCGATAGGGTTAGTGTTAGTGTTAGGGTTAGGGTGAGGGTTAGGGTGAGGGTTACGGTCAGGGTTAGGGTTAGAGTGAGGTTTAGGTTGAGGGTTAGGGTTAGGGTGATGGTGAGGGTTAGGTTTAGGGTGAGGTTAAGTTTTAGTGTGAGGGTTAGGGTGAGGGTTAATGTTAGGGTTAGCATTAGTGTTAGGGTGAGGGTGAGGTTTAGGGTGAGGGTTAGGGTTAGGGTTAGGGTGAGGGTGAGGATTAGGGTTAGGGTTAGGGTTAGAGTGAGGCTAAGGGATCGGGTGAGGTTTAGTATGAGGGTGAGAGTTAGGCTGACTGTTAGGGTTAGTTGAGGGGTAGGGTTAGTGTTAGGGTGAGGGTGAGGTTTAGGATTTGTGTGAGGTTAAGGGTTAGAGTGAGGGTTACAGTGAGGATGAAGCTTAGGGTTAGCATTAGCGTTAGGGTGAGGGTGAGGTTTGGCCTTAGGGTTAGGGTTAGGGTGAGGGCTAGGCTGAAGGTGAGGGTTAGGGTTAGGGTTAGTATGATGGTTAGGGTTAGGGTTAGGGTGAAGGTGAGGGTTAGGGTTTGGGTGAGGGTTAGGGTTAGTGTTAGGGAGAGGGTTAGGGTTAGTGTTAGGGTTATTTTTAGGGTTAGGATTAGGGTTAGTTTTAGGATGAAGGTGAGTTTGAGGGTGTGGGTTAGGTTTAGGTTTAGGGTTAGGGGTATTGTTAGGGTGAGGGTTATTGTTAGGGTTAGGGTTAGGGTGAGGGTGAGGGTGAGGGTTAGTGTTAGCGTTAGGTTTAGGTTAAGGATGAGGGTGAGGGTGAGGTTTAGGTTTAGGATTAGGTTTAGTTTTAGGTTTATGCTTAGGGTGAGAGTGAGGGTTAGGGTGAGGGTTAGGGTTAGGATTAGGTTGAGGGCGTGGGTTAAGGTGATGTTTTTGGTGAGGGTGAGGGTTACGGTGAGGGTAAGGTTTAGGGTGAGGGTTAAGGTGAGGATTAGGGTTAGAGTTATTGTGAAGGTTAGGTTTAGTGTGAGGGTTAGTGTTAGGGTTAGGTTTAGGGTAAGGGTAAGGTTTATGGTGAGGTTTAGGGTGAGAGTGAGGGTTAGGTTTATCGTGAGGGTTAGGGTGAGTGTTCACATCGGGGGTTAGGTTTAGGGTTAGGGTTAGGGTTAGGTTCAGGGTGAGGGTTAGGTTTAGGGTTAGAGTAAGGTTTAGGATGAGGGTGAGAGAGAGGGTTAGGTTTAGGATTAGGGTTCGATTTAGGGTTAGGCTTAGGGTGAATGTGATGGTGAGGCTGAGGATTAGGGTGAGGGTTAGGGTTAGGGTTACCATGAGGATTAGTGTTAGGGTGATATTTACGGTGAGGTTGAGGTTTAGGGTGAGGGTGATTTTTTGGATTATGTGAGGTTTAAGGTGTGGGTGAGGGTTAGGTTTAGGGTTAGGGTTAGGGTTAGGGTTAGGCTGAGGGTTAGGGTTAGGGTTCGGATGAGTATTAGGCTGAAGGGTACGGTTAGGGTTAGGGTAAGTGTTAGGGTTAGTGTGAGGGTTACGGTGAGGGTTAGCATGAGGGTAAGGGTTAGGGTGAGGGTTAGTGTGAGGGTGAGCGGTAGGGTTAGGGTTTGTGTTAGCGTGAGGATTAGGGTGAGGGTTAGGGTGAGGGTTAGTGTTAGGGATAAGGTTAGGGTGAGGGTTAGGTTGAGGGGTAGGTTTAGGATTTGGGAGAGTTTTAGGGTGAGGGTTAGGGTTAGGGTGAGGGTTAGGGTGAGGGTTATGTTTAGGTTTAGAGACAGCATAAGGGTTAGTGTGAGGGTGAGGGTGAGGGTTAGGTTTAGTGTTAGGGTTAGGGTGAGGGTGAGGGTTAGGGTTAGGGTTAGTGTGAGGGTTAGGTTTAGGGTTAGGGTGAGGGTGAGGGTTAGGGTTAGGGTTAGGGTTTTGTTATTGATAGTGTTTGGGTTAGGGTTAGGTTTAGGGTGAGCATTAGGGGTAGGTTTAGTGTTATGGTTAGCGTGAGATTGAGGGTTGGGGCTAGGTTTAGGATTAGGTTTAGGTTAAAGGTTAGGCTTAGGGTGAGGGTGATGGTGAGGGTGAGGCTTAGGGTAAGGTTTAGGGATTGGGTTACGGTGAGGGTTAGTGTTAGGGTGATATTTAGGGTGAGGGTGAAGGTTAGGGTGAGTTTTAGGTGAGTTTTAGGGTGAGTGTGAGGTTTAGGGTGTGGATGACGTTTTTGGTGACACTGAGGGTTTGGGTGAGGGTGAGTGTTAGGGTTAGGGTAAGCATTAGGGTGAGGGTTAGGATTAGGGTTAGGGTGAGGGTGAGGGTTAGAGTTAGGGTTAGGGTGAAGGTGAGGGTTAGGGTTAGGGTTAGGGTTAGTGTGAGGATTAGGGTTAGGGTTAGATTTAGGGTTTGGGTGAGTGTAAGCGTTAGGGTTAGGGTTAGGTTTAGGGTGAGGTTAAGGATTAGTGTGAGGGTTGTGGTGAGGGTGAATGTTAGGGTTAGCATTAGCTTTAGGGTGAGGGTGAGGGTTAGGCTTAGGATTAGGTTTAGGGTGAGGGCAATGCTCAGGATGAGGGTTAGGGTTAGGGTTAGAGATAGAGTGAGGGTGACGGTTAGGGTTAGGGTTTGGGATAGGGTTAGGGTTAGGGTTAGGTTTAGAGTGAGGGTGAGGTTTAGGCTGACGGTTAGGGTTAGGGTGAGGGTTAGGTTTAGGGTTTGGGTGAGGTTGAGGGTGAGGGTGAGAGTTAGGGTTAGGGTTAGGTTTAGCATTAGGGTTAGCATTAGGGTAGGATGAGGGTGAGGGTGAGGGGGAAGGTGAGGTTTATTCTTAGGGTTAGGATTAGGATTATGTTTAGGTTTAGCTTTAGGGTGAGGGTGAGGGTTATTGTTAGGGTTATGGTTAGGTTGAGGGTCATGAGGATGGTTAGGGTTAGGGTTAGGTTTAGGGTGAGGGTGAGGGTGAGGGATAGGGTTAGCTTTAGGATTAGGTTTAAGGTTAGGTTTAAGTTTAGGGTGAGATTGATGGTGAAAGCAAGGCTCAGGATGAGTGTTAGGGTTAGGGTGAGGGATAGGGTTAGGGTGAGGGTTAGGGTGACAGTGAGGATAAGGGTTAAGGTGAGGGTTATGGTGAGGCTGAGGGTTAGGTTTATTGTTAGGGTTAGGGTGAGGGTTAGGGTAAGGGTTGGGTTTAGGGTTATGGTTAGGATGAGGGTTAAGTTTAGAGTGAGGGTTAGGGTGAGGGTGAGGTTTAGGGTATGGGTAAGGTTTAGGCTTAGGTTTAGGGCTAGGGTGAGGTCTGGGGTGAGGGTTAGGGTTGGGGTTAGTGTTAGGTTGAGTGTTAGGTTTAGTGCGAGGGTTAGGGTTAGGGTTAGGGTAAGCTTTAGGGTGAAGGTTAGTGTGAGAGAGAGGGTTACGTTTAGCATGAGTGTTAGGATGAGTGTCAAGCTGAGGGTTAGGCTTAGGGTTAGGATTAGGGTGAGGGTGAGGGTTAGGGTTAGTGTGCGGTTGAGGGTGAGGGTTAGGGTTTGGGTTAGTGTTTTGGCTACGGTTAGGGTGAGGGAGAGGTTTAGGTTTAGGATTAGGGTTAGGTTTAGGCTTAGGCTTAGGGTGAGGGTTAGGGTTAGGGTTAGGGTGAGCGTTAGTATTAGGGTGATATTTAGGTGAGGTTGAGGTTGATTGTTGGGGGTGAGTGTGAGGGTTAGGGTGTGGGTGAGGGTTAGAGTGTCGGTGAGGATTAAGGTGTCAGTTAGGGTTAGGGTGAGGGTGAGGGTTAGGGTTAGGTTGAGGGATAAAGTTAGGGTGAGGATGAGGTTGAGGGTTAGGGTTGTGGTTACGGTAAGTGTGAGGATTGGCGTTAGGTTTAAGGTTAGGGTTCGTGTGAGGTTAAGGGTTAGGCTCAGGTATATGTTGAGGTTGAAATTTAGGGAGAAGGTTAGGGTTAGGGTAAGTTTTAGGGTGAGGGATAGGTGGGAGAGTAAGGGTTAGGATGAGGGTTAGGGTGAGGGTTAGTGTTAGGGTTAGGTTTAGGGTGAGTTTAAGGTTTAGAGTGAGGGTTAGGGTGAGGGTGAAGTTTAGGGTTAGCATTAGGGTTAGGGTGAGAGTGAGGGTTAGGCTTACGTTTAGAGTTTGGTTGAGGGCTAGGCTGAGGGTGAGGGTTAGGGTTACAGTGAGGATGAGGGTTAGTGTTAGGGTGAGTGTGAGGGTTAGTGTTAGGGTTTGGGTGAGGGTTAGGGTGAGGGTTAGTTTTAGGTTGAGGGTGAGGTTCAGGCTGACGGTTAGGGTTACGGGTGAGGGTTAAGGTTAGTGTTAGGGTTAGGATTAGGTTTATTGTTAGGTTTAGGGTTAGGGTAATGGTGAGGGTTATTGTTAGGGTTAGGATTAGGGTGAGGGTGAGGAGGAGGGTTAGGTTTAGGGTTAGGTTTTGGATGAGGGTGAGGGATAGGCTTAGGTTAAGGATTAGGATTAAGGTTAGGGTTAAGTTTAGGGGGAGGTTGATGTTTAGGGCAAGGCTCGGGATGGTGGTTAGGGTTAGGGTGAGGGCTAGTGTGAGGATCAGGATTAGAGTTAGGGTTAGGGTGAGGGTTAGGGTTAGTGAGAGGGTTAGCGTGACAGTGAGGATAAGAGTTAGGGTGAGGGTTATGGTGAGGCTGAGGGTTAGGTTTATTGTTAGGGATAGCATGAGGGTTAGGGTGAGGGTTAGGCTTAGGCTTAAGGTTATGGTCGGGGTTAGCGTGAGGGTTGGGGTTAGGGTTTTGATTAGGATGAGGGTTAAGTTTAGGGTTAGGGTTATGGTGAGGGTGAGGGTTAGGGTGAGGGTGAGGTTTAGGCTTAGGGTGAGTGTTAGGCTTAGGTTTACGGTTATGGTGAGGTCTGGGGTGAGGGTTAGGGATGGGGTTAGAGTTATGTTGAGGTTTACGGTTAGGGTGAGGTTCGTGTTAAGGGTAGGTTTAGGGTTAGGGTGAGTGTTAGGTTTAGTGTGAGGGTTAGGGTTAGGGTGAGGGTTAGGGTAAGCTTTAGGGTGAGGGTTAGGCTGAGAGAGAAGGTTACGTTTAGCATGAGTGATAGGGTGAGTGTTAAGGTGAGGGTTAGGTTTAGGGTTAGGATTAGGGTGAGGGTGAGGGTTAGGGTTAGGGTTAGGGTTAGGGTGAGGGTGAGGGTTAGGGTTAGGGTTAGTGTTTGGGCTACGGTGTGGGTGAGGGAGAGTGTTAGGTTCAGGATTAGGGTTAGGTTTAGGTTTAGGCTTAGGGTGAGTGTTAGGGTTAGGGTTAGGGTGAGGGTTAGTATTAGGGTGATATTTAGGGTGAGGTTGAGGATTAGGGTGAGAATGATTGTTCGGGTGAGTGTGAGGTTTAGGGTGTGTGTGAGGGTTAGAGTGACGGTGAGGATTAGGGTGTCAGTGAGTGTTAGGGTGAGGGTGAGGTTTAGGGTTAGGTTGAGGGATAGAGTTAGGGTGAGGGTGAGGTTGAAGTTTAGGGTGAGGGTTAGGGTTATGATTAGGGTAATTGTGAGGATTGGCGTTAGGGTTAGGGTTAGGGTGAGGGTGAGGGTAAGGATTAGGGTCAGGTATATGTTGAGGTTGAGAATTAGGGAGAGTGTTAGGGTTAGGGTAAGTTTTAGCGTGAGGGTTAGGTGGGAGAGTAAGGGTTAGGATGAGGGTTAGGGTGAGGGTTAGGGTTAGAGTTAGGTATAGGGTGAGTTTAAGGTTTAGGGTGAGGGTTAGGGTGAGGGTGAAGTTTAGTGTGAGCATTAGGGTAAGGTTGAGAGTGAGGGTTTGGCTTAAGGTTAGAGTTCGGTTGAGGGCTAGGCTGAGGGTGAGGGTTAGGTTTAGGTTTAGGATGAGGATTAGTGTTAGGGTGAGTGTGAGGGTTAGGATGAGAGTTAGAGTGAGGGTTAGGGTTAGGGTTAGGTTGAAGGTGAGGTTTAGGTTTAGAATGAGTTTAAGGTTTACAGTGAGGGTGAGTGTGAGGGTGAAGGTTAGGGTTAGCATTAGGGTTAGGGTGAGAGTGAGGGTTAGGCTTAAGGTTAAAGTTAAGTTGAGGGCTAAGCTGAGGGTGAGGGATAGTGTTAGACTGAGGATTAGGGTTATGGTTAGGGTGAGTGTGAGGATTAGGGTTAGGGTTTGGGTGAGGGTTAGGGTTAGGTTTAGGGTGAGGGTGAGTTTTAGGCTGACGGTTAGGTTTAGAGTGAGGGTTCAGGTAAGGGTGTGGGTGAGGCTGAGAGTGAGGGTGAGGGTTAGGGTTAGGGTTCGGGTGTTGGTTAGGGTTAGCATTAGGGTTAGGGTGAATGTGAGGGTGAGGGTGAGGGTCAGGAGGAGGGGTAGGGGTAGGGTTAGTGTTAGGGTGAGTGTGAGGTATAGGGTTAGGTTTAGGATTAGGTTTAAGGTTAGGGTTAAGTTTAGGGTGAGGTTGATGGTGAGGACAAGGTTCAGGATGAGGGTTAGGGTTATTGTGAGGGTTAGGGTTAGGGTGAGGGTTAGTGTGAGGATCAGGATTAGAGTTAGGGTTAGGGTGAGGGTTAGGGTTAGTGTCAGGTTTAGGGTGACAGTGACGGTAAGGTTAAGGGTGAGGGTTATGGTGAGGCTGAGGGTTAGGTTTATTGTTAGGGTTAGGGTGAGGGTTAGGGTGAGGGTTAGGGTTAGGGTTAGGGTTATGGTGGGGGTTAGGGGGCAGTTTGGGGTTAGGGTTATGGTTAGGATGAGGGTTAAGTTTAGGGTGAGTGTTGGGGTGAGGGTGAAGGTTAGGCTTAAGTTGAGTGTTAGGCTTATGTCTGGGGTGAGGTTTAGGGTTGGGGTTAGAGTTATGTTGAGGTTTAGGGTTAGGGTGAGGGTTCAGGTGAAGGGTAGGGTTAGGGTTAGGGTGAGTGTTAGTTTTAGTGTGAGGGTTAGGGTTAGGTTTAGGGTTAGGGTAAGCTTTAGCGTGAAAGTTAGGGTGAGAGGGATGGTTACGTTTAGCGTGAGTTTTAAGGTGAGTGTTAAGGTGAGGGTTAGGGTTAGGGTTAGGATTAGCGTGAGGGTGAGGGTTAGATTTAGAATGAGGGTGAGGGTGAGGGTTAGGGTTAGGTTTAGTTTTTGGGCTACGGTGAGGGTGAGGGAGAGGGTTAGGTTTAGGATTAGGGTTAGGTTTAGGCTTAGGCTTAGGGTGAGTGTTAGGGTTAGGGTTAGGATGAGGGTTAGTATTAAGGTTATATTTAGGGTGAGGTTGAGGGTTAGGGTGAGGGTGATTGTTCGGGTGAGTGTGAGGGTTAGGGTGTGGGTGAGGGTTAGAGTGACGGTGAGGATTAGGGTGTCAGTGAGTTTTAGGGTGAGGGTGAGGATTAGGGTTATGTTGAGGGATAGAGTTAGGGTGAGGGTGAGGTTGAGGGTTAGGGTGAGGGTTAGGGTTATGGTTAGGGTACGTGTGAGGATTGGCGTTAGAGTTAGGGTTAGGGTTCATTTGAGGGTAAGGGTTAGGGTCAGGTATATGTTGAGGGTGAGGATTAGGGAGAGGGTTAGGGTTAGGGTAAGTTGTAGGGTGAGGGATAGGTGGGAGAGTAAGGGTTAAGATGAGTGTTAGGGTGAGGGTTAGCATTAGGGTTAGGGTGAGGGTGAAGGTTAGATTTAGGGTGAGTTTGAGGTTTAGAGTGTGGGTTAGGGTGAAGTTGAAGGTTAGGGTTAGCATTAGGGTTAGGGTGAGAGTGAAGGTTAGGCTTAAGGTTAGAGTTAGGTTGAGGGCTAGGCTGAGGGTGAGGTTTAGATTTAGAGTGAGGATGAGGGTTAGGGTTAGGGTGAGTGTGAGGGTTAGGGTTAGGGTTTTGGTGAGGGTTAGGGTTAGGGTTAAGGTGAGGGTAAGCGTTAGGGTTAGCGTGAATGTGAGGGTGAGGGTGAGGGTGAGGAGGAGGGTTAGGGTTAGGGTTTGGGTTAGGGTGAGGGTGAGGGATTGGGTTAGGTTTAGGATTAGGTTCAAGTTTAGGGTTAAGTTTAGGGTGAGTTTGATGGTGAGGTTTAGGCTGACGGTTAGGTTTAGGGTGAGGGTTAGTGTGAGTATTAGTGTTAGGGTTAGGGTGAGGGTTTGGGTGAGGGTAAGGGTTAGAGTAAGGTTTAGGGTGAAGCTGAGGTTTAGAGACAGGGTTAGGGTTCAGGTAAAGGTTAGGGTGAAGGTTAGGGTTAGGGTTAGGATGAGGTTATGTGTTAGGTTGAGGTCTAGGGTGAGGGTTAAGTTTAGGGTGAGGGATAGGTATAGGGTTAGGGTTAGGGTTACGGTGAGGGTGAGGGTTAGGATGAGGTTTAGCATTAGGGTGAGGGTTAGGGTTAGGTTTAGTGTGAGGATTATGGTTAAGGATAGGAGGAGGGTTAGGTAGAGGCTAAGGTTTAGGGTGACGTTTAGGGTGAGGGTGAGGTTTAGGGACAGGTTTAGGGTTAAGGTGAGGGTTAGGGTGAGGGATAGGGTTAGGGTTATGGTGAGGGTATGTGTTAGGGTGGGGGTTAGGGTGAGGGTTAAGGTTAGGGTATGGGATAGGTATAGGGTTAGGGTTAGGATTAAGGTTAGGGTGAGGGTTAGGGTTAGTGTTAGGTTGAGGTTGAGGGTGAGGTTCAGGCTTAGGGTTAGGGTTAAGTTTAAGGTTAGGCTGAGGGTGAGGGTGAGGGTGAAGATGAGGGTTAGGGTTAGGGTGATGTTTAGGTCTAACGTGAGGTTTAGTTTTAGGTTTAAGTTTAGGATGAGGATTGGGCTGATGGGTGGGGTTAGGCTTAGGGTTAGGGTGAGGGTTAGGGTTAGGGTTATGGTTATTGTTAGGGATAAGGGTGAGGGTTATTGTTAGGGTTAGGGTTAAGGTCAGGGTGAGGGTGAGGGTTAGGGTTAGGGTTTGGGTGTGGGTTAGTTTTAGGGTTAGGGTGAGTATGAGCGTTAGGCTGATGGTTAGGATTAGGGTGAGGGTGAGGTTTAGGGTTAGTATTAGGGTTAGGGTTTTGGTTAGGGTGAGTGTTAGGGTTAGGGTTAGGGTTAGGGAGAGGGTTAGTATTAAATTTAGAGTCAGGGTTAGGTTTAGGGTGAGGGTTAGCGTTAGGGTAAGGGTTAGGTTTTGGGTGAGGGTGAGGGCTAGGGTTAGGGTGAGGGTTAGATTTAGGGTGAAGGTGATGGTTATGGTGAGGGTTAGGGTTAGGATTAGGTTTAGTTATAGGGTTAGGCTGAGGTTGAGTGTGAGGTTAAGGTTGAGGGCTGGGTTATTTTTATGGTTAGGATTAGGGTGAGGGCTAGGCTGAGGGTGAGGTATAGGGTGAAGGGTGAGTGTGAGGGTGACGGTTTGGTTTAGGTAAGGTTTAGGGTGAGCATTAGGGTGAGGGTGAGGGTTAGTGTTAGGGTGAGGGTTAGGGTGAGTGTGAGGGTTAGGGTTAGGGTTAGGTTCAGGGTGAGGTTAAGGGTCACGGTGAGGATTAGGGTGAGTGCGAGTGTTAGGGTTAAGGTTAGGGTTAGAGTTCTAGATAAGGTGAGAGTGCGTGTGAGGGTTAGGGATAGGATTAGGTTAGGTTTAAGGTTAAGCTGAGGGAGAGGGTGAGGGTGAGGTTTAGGTTTAGGGTTAGGGTTAGGATGAGTGTTAGGGTGAGATGTAGGTTTAGGGTTAGGGTGAGGTTTATTGGTAGTATGAGCGTTAAGTTTAGGCTTAGGGTTAAGGTGAGGGTAAGCCTTAGGGTGAGGGTTAGGGTGAGGGTGAGGGTTAGTGTTATAGTTATGGTTAGGGTGAGAGGGAGGGTTAAGGTTAGCGTGAGTGTTAGGGTGAGGGTTAGAGTTAGGTTAAGGGTTAGGATTAGTGTTAGGTTTAGGGTTAGGGTTAGGGTGAGGGTTAGGGTGACTGTGAGGGTGAGGCTGATGGTGAGGGTTAGGGTTAGGGTGAGGGTTAGGGTTGGGGTTAGGGTGAGGGGTAGGTTTAGGGTAAGGGTGTGGGTTAGGCTTAGTGTGTGGGTTAGGGCTAGGTTTAGGTTTAGAGTGAGTTTAAGTGTTACTGTGGAGGTTAAGTGTGAGGGTGAGGGTGAGGTTTCGGTTTGGGGTTAGTGTTAGGGTGAGAGTGAGGATGAGGGTTAGGATTAGGATTAGGTTAGGTTTAGGCTTAGGCTTAGGCTGAGCGTGAGGGTGAAGGTGAGGGTTAGGTTTAGGCTTAGGGTTAGGGTTAGGATGAGGTTTAGGGTGAGGGGTAGGGTTAGGGTTAGGGTGACAGTTAGGGATCGTGTGAGGGTTAGGGTTAGGCTTAAGGTTAGGGTGAGGGTTAGTATTAGGTTTAGGCTGAGGGTGAGTGTGAGGGTGAGGGTGAAGCTTAGCGTTAGGATTAGGGTGAGGGTGAGGGTTATGCTTAGAGTGAGGGTGTGGGTGACGGTTAAGTTTAGGATTAGGTTTAGGATTAGGTTTAGGCTGAGGGTGTAGGTAAGGGATGAGTGTGAGGGTGAGGGTCAGTGTTAGGGTGAGGGTGAGGGTTAGGGTTAGGGTTAGGGTTGGTTTTAGGGATAGGTTTAGGCTGAGGCTGAGGGTGAGGGTGAGGGTGAGGGCTTTGTTAATGTTATGGTTAGGATTAGGGTGAGGGCTAGGGTGAGAGTGAGGGTTAGGGTGACAGTGAGTGTGTGGGTGAGGGTTAGGGTTAGGGTGAGGGTTATGTTGACTGTGAGGGTGAGGGTTAGAGTTAGGGTTAGGTGACGGTGAGGGCTAGATTTAGGATTAGGGTTAGGGTTACAATTAGGCTTAGGGTGAGGGTGAGGGTAAGGATTAGGGTGAGGGTTAGGGTTAGGCTTAGGGTTAGGGTTAGGGTGAGGTTTAGGGTGAGGGGTAGGTTTAGGGTTAGGGTTAGGGTTAGGGATCGTGTGAGGGTTAGGGTTAGGCTTGGGGTTAGGGTGAGGGTTAGTATTAGGTTTAGGCTGAGGGTGAGGGTGAGGGTGAGGCTTAGCGTTAGGATAAGGGTGTGGGTGAGGGTTATGGTTAAAGTGAGGGTGGGGGTGACGGTTAGGTTTAGGATTATGGTTAGGATTAGGTTTAGGCTGAGGGTGAAGATAAGGGATGAGTGTGAGGGTTATGGTAAGTGTTAGGGTGAGGGTGAGGGTGAGGGTTAGGCTTAGGGTTAGGGTTAGGTTTAGGGACAGGTTTAGGCTGAGGCTGAGCGTGAGGGTGAGGGTGAGGGCTTTGTTAATGTTATGGTTAGGATTAAGGTGAGGGCTAGGGTGAGAGTGAGGGTTAGGGTGACGGTGAGTGTGTGGGTGAGGGTTAGGGTTAGGGTGAGGGTTATGTTGACTGTGAGGGTGAGGGTTAGAGTTAGGGTTAGGTGAAGGTGAGGGCTAGATTTAGGATTAGGGTTAGGGTTACAATTAGGCTTAGGGTGAGGGTGAGGGTAAGGATTATGGTGAGGGTTAGGGTTAGGCTTAGGGTTAGGGTTAGGGTGAGGTTTAGGGTGAGGGGTAGGGTTGGAGTTAGGGTTAGGGTTAGGGATCGTGTGAGGGTTAGGGTTAGGCTTAGGGTTAGGGTGAGGGTTAGTATTAGGTTTAGGCTTAGGGTGAGGGTGAGGGTGAGGCTTAGCGTTAGGATAAGGGTGAGGGTGAGGGTTATGGTTAGAGTGAGGGTGTGGGTGACGGTTAGGTTTAGGATTAGGGTTAGGATTAGGTTTAGGCTGAGGGTGAAGATAAGGGATGAGGGTGAGGGTTAGGGTCAGTGTTAGGGTGAGGGTTAAGTTTAGTGTGAGGTTAGGGTTAGCGTTAGGATGAGGTTAAAGGTTAGGGTGAGGGTGAGGGTAAGGATTAGGGTGAAGGTGAGGGTGAGGGTGAGTGTTAGGGCTAGGATTCGGTTTGGGGATAGGTTTAGGCTGAGGCTGAGGGTGAGGGTGAGGGTGAGGGCTGGGTTAATATTATGGTTAGGGCTAGGGTGAGAGTGAGGGTTAGGGTGAGGGTGAGGGTGTGGGTGAGGGTTAAGGTTAGGTTGAGGGTTATGGTGACGGTGAGGGTGAGGGTGAGGGTTAGGGTTAGGTGAAGGTGAGGATTTGATTTTGGATTAGGGTTAGGGTTACAGTTAGACTTAGGGTGAGGGTGAGGGTTAGGATTAGGGTAAGGGTTAGGGTAAGTTTGAGCTTTAGGGTTAGCATTAGGGTTAGGGTTAGGGTTAGGGTAAGGGTTAGGGTTAGGGTTAGGTTGAGGCTTAGGGTGAGGGTTATGGTTAGAGTGAGGGTGTGGGTGACGGTTAGTGTTAGGATTAGGGTTAGGATTAGGTTTAGGCTGAGGATGAAGATAAGGGATGAGGGCTAGCGTTAGGGTGAGGTTAAAGGTTAGGGTGAGGATGAGGGTAAGGATTAGGGTGAATGTGAGGGTGAGGGTGAGGGTTAGGTTTAGGATTAGGTTTAGGGATAGGTTTAGGCTGAGGCTGAGGGTGAGGGTGAGGGTGAGGGCTTTGTTAATGTTATGGTTAGGATTAGGGTGAGGGCTAGGGTGAGAGTGAGGGTTAGGGTGAGGGTGTGGGTGAGGGTTAGGGTTAGGGTGAGGGTTATGGTGACGGTGAGGGTGAGGGTTAGGGTTAGGGTTAGGTGACGGGGAGGGTTAGATTTAGGATTAGGTTTAGGGTTACAATTAGGCTCAGGGTGAGGGTGAGGGTTAGGATTAGGTGAAGGTTAGGTTTAGGTTTAGGGTGAGGGTTAGGTTTAGCGTTTGGGTTAGGGTTAGGGTGATGTTTAGGGTGAGGGTGAGTGTTAGGGTTAGTGTGTGGGTTAGGGTTAGGGTTAGCGTTAGGGTGAGGGAAATAGGTAAGTGAGGGTTAGGGTGAGGGTGAGGATGAGGTTTAAGGTTAGGGTTAGGGTTAGGGTTAGAGTGAGCTTGAGGGTTAGGGTTAGGAATAGGTTTGGTTTAGGTTTAGGCTGAGGGTGAGGGTGAGGTTGAAGGTGAGGGTTAGAGTTAGGGTTAGGGTTAGGATGAGGGTTAGGGTGATGGGTAGGTTTAGGGTTAGGGTGAGGGTAAGGGATAGTGTGAGAGTTATGGTTAGGGTTAGGGTTAGGGTGAGGGTTAAGGTGAGAGTTAAGGATAGTATGAGGGTTAGGGTTAGGGTTAGGTTTAGGGTGAGGGTAAGCGTTAGGGTGAGGGTTATGGTGAAGGTGAGGTTTAGGTTTTGGGTTAGTGTTAGGGTGAGGGTTAGGTTGAGGTTTAGAGATAGGGTTAGGGTTAAGGTGAGGTTTAGGGTTAGGGTGAGGTTTAGGGTCATTTTGAGGGTTAGGTGAGGGTGAGGGTGAGGGTGAGGGTTAGGGTGAGGGTTATGTTTAGGGTTAGGGTTGGGGTGAGGGTGTGGGTAAGGGTGAGGGTGAGGGTTAGGGTAAGGGTTAGGGTTAGGGATAGGGTGAAGATGAGGTTTAGGGTTAGGATGAGGTTTAGTGTTATGGTGAGGCTGATGGTTAGGTTTAGGGTGAGGGTGATGGTTAGGTTTAGTGTTAGGTTGAGGTTTAGGGTTAGGGTGAGGGTTGGGTGAGCATGAGGTTAAGGGTGAGGGTGAGGGTTAGGTTGAGGTTGAGGGTTAGGTATAGCGTTAGAGTGAGGGTTAGTGTGAGGTTTTGTGTTAGGTTTAGGTTTAGGATTAGTGTGAGGATTACGGTTAGGGTTAGGATTAGGATGAGGGTTAGGGTTACTGTGAAGGTTAGGTTGATGGTGAGGGTAAGGGTTAGGGTGAGGGTTATGGTGAGGCTGAGGCTGAGGGTTATTGTTAGGGTTAGGGTGAGGTTTAGGTTAAGGGTTATGGTTAGGCTTAGGGTTATGGTGGGGGTTAGGGGGAGGCTTGGGGTTAGGGTTATGTTTAGGATGAGGGTAAGGGTTAGGGTGAGTATTAGGGTGAGGGTGAGTGTTGGGTGAGTGTTTGGGTTAGGGTGAGGGTTAGGGTTAGGTTTAGGGTTAGGGTTAGGGTGAGGGATGTGTGATGGTGAGGATTAGGGTTAGGGTTAGGGTTTGGGTTAGGATGAGGGTTAGGATTAGGGTGAGGGTTCGGGTGAGGGGAAGGGTTAGGTTTAGGTTGAGGTTTAGGATTAGAGTGAGGGTTAGGGTTACGGTTAGGGTAAGTTTTAGGGTGAGAAAGAGTGTTACATTTAGGGTGAGTGTTAGGTTGAGTGTTAGGGTGAGGGTTTGTGTTAGGTTGAGGTTAAGGGTCAGGGCTAGGGTTAGGTTTAGGGTTAAGGTGAGGGTGATGGAAAGGGTTAGGGTGAGGGTGAGGGTGAGTGTTAGGGTTAGGGTTAGGGTACGGTTTAGACTGAGTGTTAGGGTGAGAGAGAGGGTTACGTTTAGCGTCAGTGTTAGGGTGAGTGTTAGGGTGAGGGTGACGTTTAGGGTTAGGGTTAGGGTGAGGTTGAGGGTAGGGTTAGGGTTAGGGTTAGGGTTAGAATTAGGGTGAGGGTGAGTGTGAGGGTTAGGGGTAGGATTTGCATTAGGGTTACAGTGAGGGTGAGGGAGAGGGTTAGGTTTACGATTAGGGTTAGGTTTAGGCTTAAGTTTAGGGTGAGGGTGATGGTTAGGGTGAGGCTTAGGGTGAGGGTTAGGGTTAGGGTTAAGGTGAGGTTTAGTGTTAGGGTGATATTTTGTGTGAGGTTGAGGGTTAGGCTGAGGGTGATTGTTCGGGTTAGTGTGAGGGTTAGGGTGTGGGTGAGGGTTAGAGTGACGGTGAGGTTTAGGGTGACGGTGAAGGTTAGCTTTCGGGTGAGAGAAAGGATTAGGGTGAGGTTTAGGGTGAGGGTGAGGATTAGGGAGAAGGTTAGCGTAAGGATGAGGGTTAGGGAGAGGGTGAGGTTGAGGGTTAGTGTGAGGGTTAGGGTTAAGGTGAGAGTTAGAGATAGGATTAGGTTGAGAGTGAGGGTGAGCGTTAGGTTTAGGGTTATGGTTAGTGTGAGGGTGAGGGTGAGGTTTAGGATTAGGGTTAGGACTAGGGTTCGGGTGAGTGTGAGTGTGAGGGTTAGGGTTAGGGTTAGGGTGACATTTAAGGTTAGAGTTAGGGTTAGGTTTAGATTTAGGTATAGGGTTAGGATGAGGGTTAGACTGAGGGGTACGGTTAGGGTTAGGATGACGGTTAGGGTTAGTGTGATGTTTAGGGTTAGGGTTAGGTTTAGGGTTAGGGTGAGGGTTATGGTTAGGGTGAGAGTGAGTTTTAGGCTGACGGTTAGTGTTTCGGTGAGGGTTAGGGTTCGGGTGAGGGTTCGGGTGAGGGTGAGGGTTAGGCTTAGGGCTAGGTTTCGGATTATTGTTAGGGATAGGGTTAGGGTGAGAGTGAGGGTTATTGTTAGGGTTAGGGTTGAGGTCAGGGTGAGTGTTCGGGTTCGGGTTAGGGTTAGGGTGAGCGTGAGGGAGATGGTCAGTTTTAGGATTAGGTTTAGGGTTAGGGTTAGGTTTGTCTTGAGGTTGATGGTGAGGGTGAGGGTTAGGGTTGAGGGTTAGGGTTATTGTTAGTGTTAGGGTTAGGGTGATGGTGAGGATTATTCTTAAGTTTGAGGTTAGGTTTAGGGTGAGGGTGAAGGTGAGGGTTAGGGATAGGGTTAGGGTGAGGGTGAGGTTGAGGATTAGGTTTAGGGTTACTGTGACCTTTAGGGATAGGGTTAGTGTGAGGGTTAGGTTTAGGTTTAGGGTTAGGATGAGGGGTAGGTTGAGGGGTAGGGTTAGGGTGAGGGTGAGGGTTAGGTTGAGGGTTAGGGTTAGGTTTTGGTTGAGGGTTAGGTTTAGGGATAGGTTGAATGTGAGCGTTAGGCTGATGGTTAGGTTTAGGGTGAGGGTTAAGGTTAGTGTTAGGATTATTGTTAGGGTTAGGTATAGGGTGAGGGTGAGGGTTATTGTTAGGGTTAGGGTTAGGGTGAGGGTGACGGTGAGGGAGAGGGTTAGGTTTAGGATTAGGTTTATGATTTGGGTTAGGTTTACGGAGAGGGTGATTGTGAAGGTGAGGGTTAGGGTGAGGGTTAGGGTTAGGATTGTGGTTAGGGTTAAGGTTAGGTTGATATTTAGGATGAGGGTGAGTGTTAGGTTTAGGTTTAGGGTTAGGGTGAGGGTAAGGGTTAGGGTGAGCGTTATTGTACAGCTGAGGGATAGGGTTAGCATTAGGGTTAGGGTTATGGTTAGGGTGAGTGTTAGGGTTAGGGTTAGGGTTAGGATGAGGGTTAGTGTTGAATTTAGGGTCAGGGTTAGTGTTAGGGTGAGGGTTAGGTTTAGGGTTAGAGTTAAGGTGAGGGTGAGGGTGAGGGTGAGTGTTAGGGTGAGGGTAAGGGTGAAGGTGAGTGTTAGGGAGTGTGTGAAGATGAGGTTTAGGGTTAGGATTAGTGTTAGGGTTATGGTGAGGGTGAGGTTTAGTGTTAGGGTGAGGGTGAGGGTTAGTGTTAGTGTTAGGTTGAGGTGTAGGGTTAGTTTGAGCCTTGGGTGAGCATGAGGTTAAGGGTTAGGGTGAGTGTGAGTGTTACTTTTATCGTTAGTGTGAGGTTGAGGGTTATTGATAGTGTTAGGTTTAGGGTTACGGTGAGGGTGAGGGAGACGGTGAGGGTGAGGGATAGGGTTATGGTGATGTTTAGGGTTAGGGTTAGGGTTAGATTTAAGGTTAGGATGAAGGTTAGGCTGAGGAGTAGTGTTAGGTTTAGGGTGAGGGTGAGATTTAGTGTGAGGGTTAGTGTTAGGTTTAGGATTTAGGGTTAGGGTTAGGGTGAGTGTGAGGGTTAGGTTTTGGGTGAGGTTATGTGTAAGTGTGAGGGTTAGGGTTAGGTTTATGGTTAGGGATATTTTTAGGGTTAGGTTGAGGTTGAGCATGAGGGTTAGGGTTAGGATTAGGGTGAGGGTGAGGGTGAGGTTGAGGTTTAGGATTAGGTTTAGGGTCAGGTTTAGGCTGAGGGTGAGGGTTATGGTGAGGCTGATGCTTAGGGTTATTGTTAGGTTTAGGGTGAGGTTTAGGGTGAGGGTTAGGGTTAGGTTTACGGTTAGGTTTATGGTTATGGTGGGGGTTAGTGTGAAGGTTGGGGTTAGGGTTATGGTTAGGATGCGGGTTAGGGTGAGGGTGAGGGAGAGGGCTGGGTGAGGGTTAGGGTTAGGTTTGGGGTGAGAGTGAGGTTGAGAGTTATGTTTAGGGTGAGGGTTAGGGATAAGGTTAGGGTTAGGGTGACGGTGAGGATGAAGGTTAGGGTTAGGGTTACAGGGAGGGTGAGAGTGTGGATAAGGTTTAGGATTAAGGTTAGGGTTAAGATTAGGGTGAGGGTGAGGGTGAGGGTAAGGGTTATGGTGACATTTAGAGTTAGGGTGAGGTTTAACTTGAGGTTTAGGATGAGGATTAGGCTAATGGGTGGGGTTAGGGTTAGGTTTAGGGTGACAGTTAGGGTTAGGGTTCAGGTTATTGTTATGGTTAGGATTAGGGTTAGGGTTAGAGTGAGGGTGAGGGTGAGGGTTAGATTTAGGGTTAGTCATAGGATTATTTTTAGGGATAAGTTTAGGGTTAGGTAGAGGGTGAGGGTAAGGTTTAGGGTAAAGGTTAGGGTTAGGGTTAGGGTGTGGGTTATGTTTAGTGTGAAGGTTAGGTTTAGGGTTTGGGTTAGGGTGATGTTAAGGGTCAGGGTGACATTTAGGGTGAGGGTGAGGGTTAGGGATAAGTTTAGAGTTAGGGTGAGGATTAGGGTTAGGTTTATGGTTAAAGTGAGCGCTGGGGTCAGGATGAGGGTTAGAGTTAGGGGTAGGGTTAGGGGTAGGGTTCGTTTAGGGTTAGGTTGAGGGTTAGGGTTTGGGTGAGGGTTAGTGTTAGGGTTTGGGTGAGTGTTAGCGTTAGGGTTAGGGTTAGGGTTAGCATCAGGGAGAGAGTTAGGGTTAGAATTAGGGTGAGGGTTATTGTCAGGGTTAGAGTGAGGGTTAGGGTTAGGGTGAGGATTAGGGTTAGGGTGAGGATTAGCGTTAGGGTTAGAGTTAGTGTGAAGATTCGGGTTAGGGTTAGGGTTAGGGTGAGGTTAAGAGTTAGGGTGAGGATTAAGGTGTGGATGAGGTTTAGGGAGAGGGCTAGGGATAGGTTGAGGTTTAGGGTGAGGGTTAGGGTTAGGGCGAGGTGAGGGTTATGCTGAGGGTTAGTGTGATGATTAGGGTTAGGGTGAGGGTTAGGGTTAGGGTTGGGGTTAGGTTGAAGGTGAGGATGAGGGTTAGGGTTAGGTTTGGGTGAGGGTGAGTTTGAGGGTTAGGATAAGGATTAAGGTTAGGGTTAGGCTGAGGGTGAGGGCGAGGGTGAGGGTTAGGGTTGGGGTGACCTTTAGGTTTAGGGCGAGGGTTAGGTTTAGGTTTAGGGTTAGGATGTGGATTAGGCTGAGGGTTAGGGTTGGGGTTAGGGTGAGTTTTTTAGGGTTAGTGTGAGTGTGAGGGTTAGGGTTAGGTTGAGGGTGAGTGTAAAGTTTAGGGTGAGGGTTAGCGTGAGGGTGAGGGGTCGGGTTAGGGTTAGGATTGGCCTGAGGGTTAGGGTGATGGCTAAGGTTAAGGTTATTGTTAGGGATAGGTTTAGGGTGAGGCGTAGGATTAGGGTTAGTGTGAGTGTGAGGGTTAGGGTTAGGGTGTGGGTTAGGGTGAGGGTGTGGGTTAGTGTTAGAGTGAGGGTTATGGTTAGGGTGAGGGTGAGCGTTAGGGTAAGGGTGAGGGGGAGGCGGAGGGATTAAGATTAGGGTTAGGGTTAGTCTGAGGGTGAGGATGAGGGTGAGGGTGAGGGTTAAGGTTAGGGTGATGTTTAGGGTTAGGGTGAGGTTTAGGTTGAGTTTTAGTGTTAGTATGAGGATTAGGCTGAGGGGTAGGGTTAGGATTAGGGTGAGGGTTAGGGTTAGTGTGAGTGTTAGGTTTACGGTGATGGTGAGGTTAAGGGATAGGGTGAAGGTTACTGTGAGGGTGAGGGATAGGGTTAGGGTCAGGTTTAGCGTGAGGTTTAGGGTGAGGGTTTAGGTTAGTGTTAGGGATAGGGTTAGCGTAAGGTTAAGGGTTAGAGCGAGGGTTAGGGTTTGGGTGAAGGTTAGGGTTAGCATTAGGCTTAGGGTGAGGGTGAGTTTGAGGCTTAGGGTTAGGTTTAGGGTGTGGGCTAGTCTGAGGGTGAGGGTTAGTGTTAGGTTTAGGGTGGGTGACCGTTAGGGTTAGGGTTTGGGTGAGAGTTAGGGTTAGGGTTATGGTTAGGGTGAGAGTGAAGTTTAGGGTTAGGGTTAGGGTTAGGGTTATTGTTAGGGTTACTGTTAGGGTTAGGGTTAGGGTGAGGGTGAGGGTGAGGGTTAGCTTTAGGGTTAGGTTTAGGGTTATTGTTAGCGATACAGTTAGGTTTGGGGTGAGTGTGAGGGTAATTCTAAGGGTTAAGATTAGGGTTAGGGTGAGTGTGAGGGCTAGGGTTGGGGTTAGTGTTAGGGTTAAGGTGAAGGTGAGGCAAATGTTTAGGTTTAGGATTCGGTTTAGGGTTAGGGTTACGGGGAGGGTTAGGGTTATTGTGGGTTAGGGTGAGAGTGAGTGTTAGGGTCATCGTGAGTGTTAGGGTGAGGGTTAGGGTGAGGGTGAGGGTTAGGATTAGAGTTAGGGTAAGGGCTAGGTTGAGGGTAAGGTTTAGGGTTAGGTTTAGGGTTAGGTTTAGGGTGAGGGTTAGGGTTCGGGTTAGGTTTTGGGTTAGGGTTCGGGTTAGGGTTAGGGTTAGGGTGAGGTTTAGGTTGAGTGTGAGGTTTAGGGTTAGGATTAGGGTTAGGGTACGGCCTAGGTTGAGGTTGGCGGTTAGTGTTAGGGTTAGGTTTAGGGTGAGGTTTAGGGTTCAGTTTCGGGTTAGGGGTAGGGTTAGTTTGAGGGTGAGCATGAGGGTTAGGGTGAGGGTGAGGGTTAGAATTAGGGTTAGGGTAAGGGCTATGTTGAGAGGGTTAGGGTTAGGGTTCGGTTTAGGGTGAGGGTTAGGTTTTGGGTTAGGGTGAGTGTTATTGTGAGGGGTAGGGTTAGGGTTAACGTCAGGGTTAGGTTGAGTGTGAGGGTTAGGGTTAGGGTGAGGGTAAGGGTTAGGGTGAGATTGAGGTTTAGGTTTAGCGTTAGGTTAGTGTGAGTGTTAGGTTGAGGGTTAGGGTTAAGCTTAGGATTAGGGTGAGGGTTAGGGTTAGTGTTAGGGTGATGGTGAGGTTAAGGGTTAGGGTAAGGTGAGGGTTAGGGTGACGGTGAGGGTTAGGGTTAGTGTTAGGATTAGGGTTAGGTTAAAGGTTAGGGTGAGGGTTAGGGTTAGGGGTAGGGTTAGTGCTAGGGTGAGGTTTAGGGTGAGGCTTGGCGTTAGGATGAGGGTTAGGGAGAGGGTGAGGGTGAGGTTTAGGATGAGCATAAGTTTTAGAATGAGGGTTAAGGTGAGTGTAAAGGCTAGGTTTAGCATTACTCTTAAGGTGAAGGTGAGGCTTCAAGTGACGTTTAGGTTTAGG
The DNA here is from genome assembly GCF_024711535.1 of Dipodomys merriami. NCBI lineage: Eukaryota > Metazoa > Chordata > Mammalia > Rodentia > Heteromyidae > Dipodomys > Dipodomys merriami. Next base: position 1,735,371 of record NW_027206335.1, on the reverse strand, counting down.
GTGAGGGTGAGGATTACGGGTAGGAATAGGGTTATTGTTAGGGTGAGGCTAAAGGTTAGGCTGAGGTTTAAGGTGAGGGTGAGGGTTAGGGTTAGGATTAGGCTGAGGTTTAGGTTTAGGGTGATTTTAAGGGTTAGAGTGAGGGTTCCGGTGATGTGAAGGTTAGGGTTAGCATTAGGGTTAGGGTGAGGGTGTGGGTTAGGCTTAGGGTGAGGGCTATGCTGAGGGTGAGAGTTAGTTTTAGGGTTAGGGTTCGGGTGAGGATTAGGGTTCGGGTTTGGGTGAGGGTTAGGGTTAGGATTAGGGTTAGTTTTAGGGTGAGGGAAAGGGTTAGAGTTAGGGTTAGGGTTATTGTTAAGGTTAGGGTTAGGGTGAGGATGAGGGTTATTGTTAGGGTTAGGGTTAGGGTTAGGGTGAGCGTGAGTGTGAGGTTTAGGGTTAGGGTTAAGGTTTGGGTGAGGGTGAGGGTGAGGGAGAATTTTAGATTTAGGATTCGGTTAAGGGTTAGGGTTAGGCTTAGGTTGAGGATGATGGTGAGGGTGAGGTTTAGGGTGAGAGTGAGGGTTAGGTTTAGCGTGAGAGTTGGGTGAGTGCTAGGGTGAGGTTTAGGTTTAGTGTGAGTGTTAGAGTGAGAGTTAGTTTTAGGGTTAGGTTTAGGGTGAGGGTTAGGGTTAGGGTTATGTTGAGGGTTAGGGTTTGATTTATGTTGAGGGTTAGGGTGAGGGAGAGGATTAGGGTTAGGGTTAGTGTTATTGTTAGGGTTAGGGTTTGGGTGAGGATGAGGGTTATTGTTAGGGTTAGGGTGAGGATGAGGGTGAGGGTTAGGTTTAGGGTTAAGGTTAGGGTGAGGGTGAGGGTGAGGGAGAGTTTTAGGTTTCGGATTAGGTTTAGTGTTAGGGTTAGGCTTAGGGTGAAGATGATGGTGAGGGTGAGGTTTAAGGTGAGGGTGAGGGTTAGGTTTAGCGTGAGAGTTAGGTGGGTGCTAGGGTGAGGTTTAGGTTGAGTGTGAGGGTAAGGGTGAGGCTTAGGTTTAGGGTTAGGTTTAGGGTGAGGGTTAGGGTTAGGGTTAGGGTGAGGGTGAGGGTTTGGGTGAGAGTAGGGTGAGATTGAGTTATAGGTTTAGCGTTAGGTTTAGCCTGAGGGATAGTGTGAGCGTTAGGGTTAGGGTTTGGATTAGGGTGAGGGTTAGTTTTAGTGTTAGGGTGAGGGTGAGTTTGAGGGTTAGGGTGTGGGTGAGGGTTAGGGTGACAGTTAGGGTTAGGGTAGTGTTAGGGTTAGGGTTATGGTGAGCGTAATTTTTTGCGTGAGGGTTAGGGTAAGGGTGAATATTAGGGTTAGCATTATTATTAAGGTAAGGGTGAGGCTTAGGTTGAGGGTTAGGGTTAGGGTTAGGATGAGAGTGATTATTAGTGTTAGGGATAGGGTTAGGGTAAAGGTGAGGGTAAGGGTAAGGTTGAGGTTTAGTGTGAGGTTGAGGTTAAGGGTTAGGGTTAGGGTTAGGGTGAGTGTGAGTGTTAAGGTGAGGGTTAGGGTGAGTGTTAGGGTTAGGGTGAGGTTTAGGGATAGGGTTGGTTTAGGGTGAGGGTTAGGTTTCAGCTTAGGTTGAGGGTTAAGTTTGTGTGTGAGTGTTCGGTTTAGGTTTAGGGTTAGGGTGGGGGTAAGGGTTAGGGTGAGGTTTGGGTGAATTGAGGTTTAGGTTTAGCGTTAGGGTTAGTGTGAGGGTTAGGGTAAGGGTTAGTGTGAGGTTTAGGTTAGGGTCAGGTTAAGGGTTAGAGTGAGGTTTACGGTGAGGGTGATGGTTACGGTTAGCATTAGGGTTAGGGTTAGGCTTAGTGTGAGGGTTAGGCTGAGGGTGAGGGTTAGTTTTAGCGTTAGTGTGAGAGTTAGGATTAGGTTTAGGGTTAGGGTTAGACTGAGGGTGAGTGTGAGGGTGAGGCTGAGGGTGAGGGTTAGAATTAGGATGATGTTTCGGTTTAGGGTTAGGGTTAGGGTGAAAGTTAGGGTTAGGTTTACTGTTAGGATGAGGCTTAGGCTGAGGGCTAGTGTTAGGGTGAGGGTGAGGGATAGGTTTAATGTGGGGGCTTGGGTTAGGGTTAGTTTTAGTGTTAGAGTTAGGGTTAGGGTTAGGTTTAGGGTGAGGATTAGGGTTAGGGTGAGGTTTAGGGTGAGGGTTAGGTTTAGGTTTAGGGTGAGGGTAAGGGTTATGGTGAGGGTTAGGGTGAGGTTGAAGGTTAGGGTTAGGAATAGGTTTAGGGTGAGGGTGAGGGTTAGGCTTAGTCTTAGGGTTAGGTTGAGGGCTAGGCTGAGAGTTAGGGTTTGGGTTAGGTTTAGGGATAGGGTGAGGATTAGGTTTAGGGTTAGGGTTAGGTTGAGCATTAGGCTGACGTGTTGGGTTAGGGTTAGGGTGAGGGTTAGGGTTAGTGTGAGGGTTAGGGCTAGGGTGTGTGTGAGGGTAAGTGTGAGGGTTAGCCTGAGGGTGAGTGATAGGGTTAGGGTTAGCCTGAGGCTTAGGTTTAGGGTTAGGATTACTGTTAGTGTTAGGGATATGGTTAGGGTGAGTGTTATGGTGAGGATGATGGTGAAGTTTAGGGTTAGGGTAAGGGCTAGGTTAAGCATGAGAGTTAGGGTGAGGGTTAGGTTGACTGTTAGGGTTAGGGTTAGGTTTAGGGTGAGGGTAAGGGTTAGGGATAGGGTTAGGTTGAGGTTGAGGTTTAGGTTTAGCATTAGGGTTAGTGTGAGGGTTGGGGTGAGGGTTAGGGTTAAGGTTAGGTTTAGGGTGAGGGTAAGGGTTTGGGTGAGAATAGGGTGAGATTGAGGTTTAGGTTTAGCGTTAGGGTTAGCATGAGGGATAGTGTATGGTTTGGGGATAGGGTTTGGATTTGGTTGAGGGTAAAGTTTAGTGTTAGGGTGAGGGTGAGGTTGAGGGTTAGGGTGTGGGTGATGGTTAAGTTGACATTGAGGGTTAGGGTTAGTGTTAGGTTTAGGGTTATGTTGAGCGTAAGTTTTAGCGTGAGGGTGAGGGTGAGGTTGAATATTAGGGTTAGCATTATTGTTAAGGTAAAGGTGAGGCTTAGGATGAGGGTTAGGGTTAGGGTTAGGATGAGGGTGAGGATTAGGGTTAGGGATGGTGTTAGGGTTAGGGTGAAGGTAAGGGTAAGGCTGAGGTTTAGGGTGAGGTAGAGGTTAAGTGTTAGGGTTAGGTTTAGGGTGAGGTTTAGATTTAGGGTGAGGTTAAGGGTTAGATTGAGGGTCACGGTGAGGGTGTTGGTTAGGGTTAGAATTAGGGTTAGGGTGAGGGTGAGGGTTAAGCTTAGCTTTTGGGTTAGGGGTGTGGGCTAGTCTGAGGGTGAGGGTTAGTGTTAGGTTTAGCGTGAGGGTTAGGGTTAGGGTGAGGGTGAGGGTTAGGCTTAGGATTTGGGTGAGTGTTAAGAATAGGGTTAGGGTTATGGTGAGGGTGAGATTTAGGGTTAAGTTTAGTGTTAGGGTTATTGTTATGGTTAGGGTTAAGGTGAAGGTGAGGGTGAGGGTGAGTGTTAGGTTTAGGTTTAGGGTTAGGTTTATTGTTAGCATTAGGTTTAGGCTTAGGGTGAGGGTTAGGGTGAGGATTAGCGTTAGGGTAATGGTTTGTGGAGGGTGATGGTGAGGTTTAGGCTTAGGGTTAGTTTTACGGTTAGGGTGAGGTTTAGTGAGAGGGTGAGGGTTAGGGTTAGGGTGTGGGTTTGGTTTAGGGTGTGGGTTAGGGTTAGGGTGAGGGTGAAGGTGAGGGTGAGGGTGAGGGTTAGGTTTAGGTTTGGGGTTAGGGTTATTGTTAGCGTTTGTGTTAGGGTTAGTGTGAGGGAGAGTGTTATTGTTAGGGTTAGGGTTAGGGTTAGTGTGAGGGTGAGGGTGAGGGTTAGGGTTAGGTTTAGTGTTAGGGTTATGGTGAGGGTGAGAGAGAGGTTTAAGTTTAGGATTAGGGTTAGGGTTAGGCTTAGGGTGAGGATGTTTTTGAGGGTGAGGGTTAGGCTGAGTGTTAGGGTTAGGATTATGGTGAGGGTTACAGTTAGGGTGATGTTTAGTGTGAGGCTGAGGGTTAGGGTGAGGGTTAGGGTTAGGGTGAGTGTAAGGGTTAGGGTGAGGGATAGGGTGAGACTGAGGTTTAGGTTTAGCGTTTGGGTTAGAGTGAGTGTTAGGGTTAGGATTAGCGTTAGGGTAAGGGATAGGGTTAGGTTTAGGGTGAGGGTGAGGGTTAGGGTTAGGGTGAGAATTAGAGTTAGGGTGAGGGTTAGGGTTAGGGTAAATATTAGGGTGAGGGTTAGGTATAGCTTTAGGGTTAGGGTTAAGGTGAATGTGAGGGTGAGGGTGAGGTTTAGGGTTAGGATTAGGTTTAGGGATAGGGTTAGGCTTAGGGTGAGGTTGAGGGTGAGGGTGAGCGCTGGGATAGGTTTATGGTTAGGGTTAGGGTGAGGTCTAGGGTATGGGTGAGGGTTAGGGTGAGGGTGAGAATGAGGGTGAGGTTTTGGGTTAGGTAAATATTAGGTTAGTTTTAGGGTGAGGGTGAGGGTATTTGTGAGGGTTAGGGTTAGGGTGAGGTTTAGGCTTATGGTTTGGGTGAGGGTTAGGGTTAGGGTGATGTTTAGAGTGAGGGTGATAGTTAGGGTTAGGGTGTGGGTGAGGGTTAGGGATCTGGTTAGGTTTAGGGTTAGGGTGAGTGTTACCTTTAGCATGAGGTTTAGGTTTAGGGTTAGGGTTAGGCAGAGAATAAGGTTTAGAATTAGAATGAGTGTGAGTGTTAGTATTAGGATTAGGGTTAGGCTGAGGTTGAGGGTGAGGTTGAGGGTGAGGGCTAGGCTGAGGGTGAGGGTTAGGGTTAGGGTTAGGGTTAGGATTCGGGTGAGGATTAGGGTTAGTGTGAGCCTTAGGGTTAGGGTTAGGGTTAGTTTGAGAGTATGTGTTAGGGTGAGCGTTAGGGTGAGGGTGAAGGTGAGGGTTAGCATGAGGTTTAGGGTTAGAATTAAGGTGAGGGTTAGGGTTAGGTGTAGGTTTAGGGTGAGGGTGAGGGTTAGGGTTAGGGTTAGAGTTAGGGTGAGAATTTGGGTGCGGGTTAGGCTTTGGTTTAGGTTTAGGGTTAGTGTGAGGATTAGGGTTAGTGTGAGGCTTAGGGTGAGGGTAAGGGTTATGGTGAGGTTTATGGTGAGATTGAGTGTTAGGGTGAAGTTTAGGGTTTGGGTGAGCGTTAGTTTCAGGGTTAGGGTTAGGGTTAGGGTGAGGGTTAGGGTTAGGGTGAGGGTGAGGGTTAGGGTTAGTGTTAGGGTGAGGGTTAGGGTTAGGGTTAGGTTTAGGCTGAGGGTGAGTGTTAGGTTTAGGGTTAGGGTTATTTTTAGAGTTAGTGTTAGGGTTAAGGTTAGGGTGAGGTTTAGGGTGAGGGTTCGGTTTATGGTTAGGGCTAAGGTTTGGGTTACGGATATTGTTAGGGTTAGGTTTAATATGAGTGTGAGAGTGAGGGTTAGTGTTAAGGTTTGGGTGAGTGTTAGGGTTAGTGTTGGGTTAGGGTGAGGATTAAGGTGAGGGTGAGTTTTAGGGTGAGTTTTAGGATTAGGGGGAGGGTTAGGGTTAGGATTAGCTTTAAGTTAAGGTGAGAGTTTGTGTTAGGGTTAGGGTGAGGGGTAGGATTAGGGTTAGGGTGAGGGTTAGCGTGAGGGGTAGGGTTAGGGTTAGGCTGAGGGTTAGGTTTAGTGTGAGGGTTAGGGTTAGGGTGAGGGTAAGTTTTTGGGTGAGGGTTAGGGTGAGAATGAAGTTTAGGGTTAACATGAGTGTTAGGGTGTGTTTTAGGGTGAGGGTTAGTGTTAGGGTTAGGGTAACAGTTAGGGAGAGGATGAGGGTTAGGGTTAGGGTTAGGGTGAGTGTTAGGGTTAGGTTTAGAGTGAGGCTTAGGTTTAGTGTGAGGTTTAGGGTTAGGTTTATGGTTAGAGTGAGGTTAAGCTTTAGCGTGAGGGTGAGGGTTTGTGAGAAGGTTAGTGTTAGGGTTAGGAATAGGGTGAGGAAAAGTGTTAGGGTAAGGTTTAGGGTGAGGGTGAGTATTAGGGTTAGGGTGCGGTGATGGTTAGGTTTAGGATTAGGGTTAGGGTTAGCTTTAGGGATAGGTTGACAATTAGGGTTAGGGTTAGGGTTAGGGTGAGGGTGAGAGTTAGGGTTATGTTTAGGGTTATGTTTAGTGTGAGGGTGTGAGAGTTAGGGTGAGGGTTAGGGTGAGGTGTAGGTTTAGGGATACTGTGACTATTAGGTTTAGTGTGAGTGTTAGGGTTAGTGTAAGGTTTACGGTGAAATTGCGGGTTAGGGTTAGCGTTAGTGTTATTGTGAGGTTTAGGTTGAGGGTTAGGCTCAGGGTCAGGGTGAAGGTTAGTGTGAGTGTGAGGGTTAGGTTTAGGTTTAGGGTGAGGGCTAGGGTTAGGTTTAGTGTTAGGGTTAGGTTGAGGGTTAGGGTTAGGATTAGGGTTATTGTGAGGGTGAGGATGAGGGTTAGGGTTAAGTTTATGGTGAGGGTGAGGGTGAGGATTAGGGTTAGAATTAAGGTTAGCGTTAGGGTTAACCTGAATTTGAGTGTGAGGGTGAGGGTGAGTGTTAGTGTTAGGGTTAGGGTGAGGTTTAGGCTGAGGGGTTGGGTTAGGGTTAGTGTGAGGATTAGGGTTAGTGTGAGGGTTAGGGTAACGTTTAGAATTATGGTTAGATTGAGGGTGAGGGTGAGGGTGAGGTTTAGGGTTAGTGTGAGGGTTAGGGTTAGGGTGAGGCTGAGGCTGAGTGTAAAAATGAGGGTGAGGGTAAGCGTTAGGGTTAGGGTGAAGGTTAGGGTTACAGTTAGTGTTAGTTTTAGGGTGAGGTTTAGGGTTAGGGTTAGGGTTAGGATGAGGTTTAGGCTGAGGGGTTGTGTTAGGGTTAGTGTGAGGATTAGGTTTAGTGTGAGGGTTAGGGTGAGATTTAGGGATATGGTTAGATTGAGGGTTAGGGTTAGGGTTTTGTTTAGGGTGAGATTGAGGTTTAGGGTGAGTGTCCGTTTTCGGGTGCTGTGAAGGTGAAAGTGAGGGTGATGTTTAGGGTTAGGGTGAGTATTAGGATTAGGGTTAGGGTGAAGGTTAAGGAGAGGGTTAGGGTCAGGTTTAGGATGAGGGTTCGGGTTAGGGTTAGGTTTAGGTTTAGGGATAGGGTGAGGTTTAGGGTTTCGGTTAGGGTTAGGGAGAAGGTTATGGTTAGGGTGATTTTAAGTGTGAGGGTTAGGGTGAGGGTTAGTATTTGGGTGAGGGTGAGGGTTAGGGTGAGGGTGAGGGTTATGGTTAGGGTAGGGTTATCGTTAGGGTGAGGTTGACTGTTAGGGTTAGGGTTAGGGTGAGGTTGAGGGTCAGGGTAAGGTTTAGGGTGAGCGTTAGAGTTAGGGTTAGGTTTAGGGTGGGGGTTAGGATAAGGCTGATGGTTAGGGTGAGGGGTAGGGTTAGGGTTATGGGGAGGGTTAGGGTTAGTGTGATGTTTAGTGTTTGGGTTAGGTTTAGGGTGAGGGAAAGGGTTAGGGTGAGGGTTAGGGTTTGTGTGAGGGTTAGTGTTAGGATTAGGGATAGGGTGAGGAAAAGGTTTAGTGTGAGGGTTAGGGTGAGTGTGAGGATTAGGGTGAGGGTGAGGTGAGGGTTACGTTTAGGATTAGGGTTAGGGTTAGGGTTAGCTTTAGGGATAGGTTGACAGTTAGGGTGAGGGTTAGGGTGAAGGTGAGGGAGAGTGTTGGGGTTAAGATTAGGGTTCGGGTTTGGGTGAGGGTGAAGTTTAGGGTTAGGCATAGGGTGAGGCTTAGGGTGAGGGTTAGGGTGAGGTTTAGGGTGAGATTTAGGGTTAGTGTGAGGTTTAGGGTTAGGGTTAGTGTTAGGGTGAAGGTAAGGTTTAGGGTGAGGGTGAGGGTTTGTGTGAGGGTTAGTGTTAGGTTTAGGCATAGGTTGAGGAAAAGGGTTAGAATGAGGGCTAGGATGAGGGTGAGGATTAGGGTGATGGTGAGGTGAGGGTTAGGTTTAGGATTAAGGTTCGGGTTAGCTTTAGGGATAGGATGACAATTAGGGTTAGGGGTAGGGTTAGGATGAGGGTGAGGGTTAAGTTTATGTTTAGGGTTAGGGTTAGTGTGAAGGTTATGGTTAGGGTTAGGGTTAGTGTGAAGGTTAGGGTGAGGGTTAGGGTGAGGTGTAGGGTTACTGTTACTGTGACTGTTAGTTTTAGTGTGAGGGTTAGGGTTAGGGTGAGGGTAAGGGTTAGGGTGAGGTTTAGGGTGAAAGTGAGGGCTAGGATTAGAGTTAGTGTTAGGGTTAGGTTTAGGTTGAGGGTTAGGCTAAGGGTCTGGGTTAGGTTTAGTGTGAGGCTGAGGGTTAGGATTAGGGTTAGGATGAGGGCTAGGGTTAGGGTGAGGTTTAGAGTTAGGGTTAGGTTTAGGGTGAGGGTGAGGTGAGGGTTAGGTTTGGGATTGGGGTTAGGGTTAGCTTTAGGGATAGGGTGACAGTTAGGGTGAGGGTTAGTGTTGGGATAAGGATTAGGGTTTTGCTTAGTGTTAAGGTGAGGTTTAGGGTTAGGATTAGGGTTAGGGTTAGTGTGAGGGTGAGGGTTAGGGTTAGGGTTAGGGTGAAGGTTAGGGTGAGGTTTAGGTTAGGGTTAGGATCAGGGTTAGGGTTAGGGTGAGGTATAGAGTTAGGGTTAGGGTTAGGGTGAGGATGGGTTTGAGGGTTAGGGTTAGGGTTCCAGTTAGGATGAATGTGAGTGAGAGCGTTAGTTTTAGAATAAGGGTTAGGGTTAGGGCTAGGTTTAGTGTGAGGGTGAGTGTGAGGGTGAGGTTTAGGTTGAGTGTGAGAATTAGGGTTAGGGTTAGGTATAAGGTGAGGATTAGGGTGAGTGTTAGGGTTAGGGTGATGTTTAGGGTGAGGGTGAGGGTTAGGGTTAGTGTTTGGGTTGGGTTTAGGATAAGGGTTCCATTTAGGTTTAGGGTTAGGTTTAGGGATAGGGAGAGGTTTAGGGTTTGGGTTAGGGTTAGGGAGAGGGTTAAGGTTAGGGTTATGTTGAGGGTGAGGGTGAGGGTCAGGGTCAGGGTGAGAGTTAGGGTTACGGTGAGGGTTAGGGTAAGGGTTGGGTTATGTTGAGGAGTAGGGTGAGGGTGAGTGTTAGGGTTAGCATTAGGGTTAGGGTTAGGATTAGGCTGAAGGTCAGGTTTAGGGTTAGTGTTAGGGTGAGGGTGAGGGCTAGCGTTCGGGTGAGCATTAGAGATAGGATTACGGTTAGGGTGAGGGTGTGGGTTAGGGTGAAGATGAGGTTGAGGGTGAGGTGTAGGGTTAGGGTTTGGATTAGTGTGAGGGTGTGGGTTAGGGTTAGGATTACATTCATGGTGAGGCTGAATATGAGGGTTAGGTTAGGGTTAGGCTGAGGGTGAGGGTGAGTGTGAGGGTGGGGGTTAGGATTAGGGTTAGGGTTAGGCTGAGGGTGAGGGTGTGGGTGAGGGTGAGGTTTAGGGTTAGGGTGAGGGTTAAGGTGACGGTTAGGGTTAGGGTTAGGTTTAGTGTGAGGGTTAGGGTTAGGTTTATGGTTAGGGTGAGGGTTGCTGTTAGGGTTAGGGTGAGGCTGAGGGTGAGGGTTAGGTTTAGTCTAAGGTTTAGGGTTAGGGTTAGGCTGAGATGAGGGTGAGGGTAAGGGTGAGGGTTAGGGTTAGGCTTAGGGTTACGGTGAGGCTGACAGTGAGTGTTTCAGCTAGGTAAGGGTTAAGGTTAGGGTTAGGGGTTCGGTTATATTTAGGGTGATGATTAGGGTGAGGGTGAGGGTTTGGGTTAGAGTGAGGGTTCGGGTTAGGGTTAGAGTTAGGATTAAGGTTAGACAGAGGAATAATGTTAGGGTTAGAATGAGGGTTAGGTTAGGGTTAGGGTTAGTGTGCGGGTGAGGTTTAGGGTTAGGGTTATTGTAAGGGTTAGGGTTAAGTTTATGTTGAGGGTTAGGGTTAGTATTAGGGTTAGGGTTAGGTTTAAGGTTAGGGTTAGGGTTAGGTTGAGGATTATGGTGAGGGTGAGGTTTAGGGTGAGGGTTAGTGGTAGGCTGTGCGTTAGGGTGAGGGTGAATGTGAGGTTTAGGTTTAGGGTTAGGATTAGAGTGAGGATGAGGGCTAGGGTTATGGTTAGGCTGAGGGTGTGGGTGAGGGTGAGGGTTAGGGTTGTGGTAAGGTTTAGGGTTAGGGTGATGTTTCTGGTGAGGGTGAGGGTTAGGGTGAGGGTGAGGGTTAGGGTTAGGGTTAGGGTGAGGATTATGGTGAGGGTGATGTATAGGTTGAGGGTGAGGGTGAGGGTGAGTGTTCGGATTGAGTTTAGGATGAGGGTTCCGTTTATGTTTAGGGTTAGGTTTAGGGATAGGGTGAGGTTTAGAGTTTAGGTTAGAGTTAGGGAGAGGGTTAAGTTTAGGCTTATGTTAAGGGTGAGGTTTAGGGTGAGGGTGAGGGTGAGTGTGAGTGTTAGGGTGAGAGTGACGGTTAGGGTTAGGGTGAGGGTTAGGGTTAAGTTTAGGGTTAGGGTGAGGTTTAATGTGAGGGTTAGTGTTAGGGAGATGTTTAGGTTGAGGGTTAGGTTGATGGTGAGTGTTCGTGTGAAGGTGAGCGTGATGGTTAGGGTTAGGGTGAGGGTTAGGGTCAGGATTAGGGTTAGGGTTAGTGTGAGTGTTAGGGTGAGGCTAAGGGTTAGGATGAGGGTTAGGGTGAGGGTGAGGGTTAGGGTTAGGTTGAGTGTAAGTGTTAGTGTGAGGGTTAGGGTGAAAGTGAGGTTTAGGGTTAGCATTAAGGTTGGGTGAGGGTGAAGGTTAGGGTTATATTTAGGGTGAGGGTGAGTGCTAGGGTGAGGGTGAGGGTGAGAGTTTGTGTTAGGGTTAGGGATAGGGTGAGGATTAGGGTTAGTGTTATTGTTAGGGTTAGGGTTAGGCTGAGGTGTAGGGTTAGGATTTGGCTGAGGGTAAGGGTTTCGGTTAGGGTTATGGTGAGGGTCAGGGTGAGGGTTAGGATTAGGGTTAGGGCTAGGGTGAGTGTCAGGGTTATATTTGGAGATAGAGTGAGGATTAGGGTTAGAGTTAGGGTTACAGTGAGGGTAAGGTTTAGGGTGAGGGTTTTGGTGAGGCTTAGTGTTAGCATTAGGGTTAGAGATAGGCTGAGGGTTAGGTTTAGGGTTAGTCTTAGGGTGAGGGTGAGGGTGATGGTTAGGGTTAGGTTCAGGGTGAATTTTAGGGTTAGGGTGACGGTCAGGGTTAGGGTTAGGGATAGGGTTAGTGTGAGGGTGAAGGTTAGGGTGAGGGTGACAGCGAGGGTGAGGGACAGTTTTAGGGTACGTGTTAGGGTGTGGTTGAGGGTGACTGTTAAGTTTAGGATTAGGGTTTGGGTTAGGTTTAGCCTGAGGGTGAGGGTATGGGTGAGGGTTAGGGTTAGGGTGAGGGTAAGGGTTAGTGTGAGGATTAGTGTGTGGGTGAGGGTGAGGGTGAGGGTTAGGTTTAGGTTTTGGGAGAGGGTGAGGTTGAGGATGATGTTAGGATTCAGGTTAGGGTTAGGGTTAGCCTGACGTTGAGGATGAGGGTGAGGGTGAGGGTTAGGGTTAGAGTTAGTGTGAGGGTGAGGGTTAGGATTAGGGTTAGGGTTAGGGTTAGGATTAGGGTTATGGTTAGGGTTAGGGTGAGGGTGAGGGTTAGGGTGAGGGTTAGGGTTAGGTTTTGGGTGAGGGTGAGGGTGAGGATGAGGGTTAGGTTTAGGGTTAGGGTTAGTGTTAGGGTTAGCCTGAAGTTGAGGGTGAGGGTTAGGGTTAGGGTTAGGGTTAGCGTTAGGGTGAGGTAAGGGTTAGAGTGAGGTTAAGTTTGAGGCTTAGGGTTTCCGTTAGGTTTTGTGTTAGTTTGCGGGCGAGGCTTAGGGTTAGGTTTATGTATAGCGTCAGGATTAGGGTAAGGTTTAGGGTTAAGGTGAGTGTTTGGGAGAGGGTTGGGGTTAGGGCTAGGGTGAAGGTTAAGGTTAGTGTGAGGTTTAGGGTTAGGGTTATGGTTAGGGTGAGGTTGAGGGTTTGTGTGAGGGTTAGTTTTAGGGTTAGGGATAGGGTGAGGAAAAGAGTTAGGGTGAGGGTGAGGATTAGGGTGAGGGTGAGGTGTCGGTTAGATTTGGGATTAGGGAAAGGGTTAGCTTTAGGGATAGGGTGACATTTAGGGTGAGGGTTAGGGTTAGGGTTAGGGTGAGGGTGAGGTTTAGGTTTAGGGTTAGGGTTAGGGTGAGGGTTAGGTTTAGTTTTAGGGTGAGGGTGAGTGTGAGTGTGAGGGTTATAGTTAGGGTTAAGTTTAGGGTTAGGGTGAGGGTGAGGGTGAGGGTTAGGTTTAGGAATAGGATTAGGGTTAGGGTTAGGTTTAGGATTAGGCTAAGGTGAGGTTGAGGGTTAGGGTTAGGGTTCGGCTGAGGGTTAGGTTTTGTGTGAGGTTTAGGGATACGGTTAGGGAGAGGGTGAGTGTTATGGTGAGGTTTAGGTTGAGATTTTGGATTAGGGTTAGATTTAGGGTTCGGCTTAGGGTGAGGGTTAGGGTGAGTGTGAGGGTGGGGGTGAGGGTAAGGGTTATGTTTAGGGTTAGGTTGAGGGCTAGTGTGAGGGTTAGGGAGAGGATTAGGGTTAGGGTTAGGGTGAGAGTGAGGGTTAGGGTTAGGGTTAAGGTGAGGGTTAGTGTTAGGGTGGGGTTAAGGGTGAGGGTGAGGGTGAGGCTTTGTGTGAGTTTTAGTGATAGGGTTAGGGATAGGCTGAGGAAAAAGGTTAGGGTGAGGGTTAGTGTGAGGGTGAGGGTTGGGGTGAGGGTAAGGTGAGGGTTAGGTTTAGTATTAGGTTTAGGGTAAGCATTAGGGATAGGGTGAGGGTTAGGATTAGGGTTAGGTTGAAGGTGCATGTTAGGGTTAGGGTTAGGGTTAGGGATAGGGTTAGTTTTAGGGTTAGGTTTAGGGTGAGTGTTAGGGTTTGGATTAGGGTTATTGTGAGGGTGAGGGTGAGGGTTAAGGTTAGGTTTAGGGTGAGGGTGAGGGTGAGGATGAGGGTTAGAATTAGCGTTAGGGTTAACCTGAAGTTGAGGTTTAGTGTGAGGGTGATTGTTAGGGTTAGGGTTATGGTTAGGGTGAGTGTTAGGGTGAGGGTTAGGTTTAGTGTTAGGGTTAGGGTGAGGTAAGTGTTAGAGTTAGGTTTAGTTTGAGGCTTAAGTTTACCGTTAGGGTTAGGGTGAGGTTTAGGGTGAGGGATAGGTTTAGTGTTAGGGTAAGGTTGAGGGTGAGGGTTAGAGGTAGGGTGAGGGTTAGGGTTAGGGTTATGATGAGGTTTAGGCTGAGTGGTTGCCTTAGGGTTAGGGTGAGGATTACGGTTAGTGTGAAGGTTAGGGTGAGGTTTCGGGATATGGTTAGATTGAGGGAGAGGGTGAGTGTGAGGGTTAGGGTTATGATTAGGGTTAGCGTTAGAGTGAGGCTGAGGCTGAGGGTAAAATTGAGGGTGAGGGTTAGGGTGAAGGTTAGTGTGAGGGTTAGGGTTAGGTTTAAGGTGAGGTTTAGGGTTAGGGTTAGGGTTAGGATGAGGTTTAGGCTGAGGAGTTGGGTTTTATGTTAGTGTGAATGTTAGGGTTAGAGTTAGGGTGAGGGTTAGGATTAGGGTGAGGGTGAAAGTTAGATTGAGGTGTAGGGTGAGGGTTAGAGTTAGTGTGAGGGTAAGGGTTAGGGTGAGGTAAAGGTGAGTGTGAGAGTTTGGATTAGGATTAAGGTTAGTGTGAATGTGAGGGTTAGGGTTTGATTGAGGCTTAGGGTGAGTTCTAGGGTGAGGGTGAGAGTTAGGTTTAGGGTTATGGTGAGAGTTAAGGTCAGTGTGAGGGTTAGAGTTAGGGGTATGGTGAGGGTTAGGGTGACGATGAGGGTTAGGTTGAGGTTGAGGGAGAGGGTTAGGTTTATATATAGGGTGAGGATTAGGGTGAGGGTTAGGGTTAGGGTGAGGGTTAGGGTTAGGGTGAGGTTTAGGGTTAGGGTTAGGTTTAGGGTGAGGGTAAATGTTAGGGTGAGGATTTGGGTGAGGGTGGGGGTTAGGGTTAGCATTAGGGTTAGGGTTTGGCTGAGGTTTAGGTTTAGGGTTAGTGTTAGGTTGAGGGTGAGTGTGAGGGTTAGGTTGAATTTTAGGGTTAGAGTGAGGGTTAGGGTTAGGGTTAGGGTGAAATTTAGTGTGAGGGTTAGGGTGAGGTTTAGGGATATGGTTAGATTAAGGTTGAGGGTGAGGGTGAGGGTTAGGGTTAGGGTCAATGTTAGTGTGAGGGTTAGGGTAAGGGTTAGGGATATGTTTAGATTGAGGGTTAGGGTTAGGGTGATGTTTAGGGTGAGATTTAGGGTTAGGGTGAGTGTCCGGGTTCGGGTGCCGTGAGGTTAAAATGAGGGTGAGGTTTAGGGTTAGTGTGAGGGTTAGGTTTAGGGTGAGGGTTAGGTTTAGGGATAAGGTGAGGTTTAGGGTTTGGGTTAGGGTTAGGGAGAGGGTTAGGGTTAGGGTGATGTTAAGGGTGAGGGTTAGGGTTAGGGTAAGGGTTAGGGTTAGGTTTAGGGTTACGGTTAGGGTGAAGGTGAGTGTTAGGTATAGGATTAGGATGAGGGGGAGTGTTATGGTGAGGTTCAGGTTTAGGTTTTGGATTCGGGTTAGGGTTAGGGTTAGGCTAAGGGTGAGGGTGAGGTTGAGGGTGAGGGTAAAGTTTAGGGTGAGGGTTAGAGTTAGGTTTAGGGTTAGGGTGAGGGTGAGATTTAGGGTGAGGGTGAGGTGAGGGTTATGTTTAGGATTAGGGTCAGGGTTACTTTTAGGGTTAGGTTGACAATTAAGGTGAGGGTGAGGGTGAGGTTTATGGTTATGTTTAGAGTTAATGTTAGTGTGAGGGTCAGGGTGAGGGTTAGGGTTAAGGTTAGAGTTACGGTGATTTTGAGGGTGAGGGTTAGGGTTAGGGTTAGGCTGAGGGTGAAGGTGAGAGCTAGGGTTAGGGTGAGAGTTTGGGTTTGGCTTAGGTTTAGGGTTAGGGTTAGGGTGAGAGTTAGGGTTAGGATTAGGGTTATTGTGAGGGTGAGGGTGAGGGATAGGGTTAGGCTTAGGGTTAGGGTGAGGGTGACAGTGAGGGTTTCAGTTAGGTAAGGGTTAAGGTTAGGGTTAGGGTGAGGGTTCGGTTTAGGGTGATGTTTAGGGTGAGGGTGAGGGTATGGGTAAGAGTGAGGGCGAGGGTTAGGGTTAGGGTTAGGATGAAGGTTAGACAGAGAGGTAGGGTTAGGGTTAGAGTGAGGGTTAGGGTGAGGGTGAGGGTTAGGGTTAGGGTTATTGTAAGGATTAGAGTTAAGTTTAGGTTGAGGGTTAGGGTTAGGTTTAGTATTCGGGTTAGGTTAATGGTTATGGTTAGGGTTATGGTTAGAGTGAGGATTATGGTGAGGGTGAGGTTTAGGGTGAGGGTTAGTGTTAGGGTTAGGCTGAGGGTGATGGTGGGTGTGAGGGTGAGAGTTAGGATTAGGGTGAGGGTAGGGGTTAGGGTTAAGGTTTGGCTGAGGGTGAGGGTGAGGGTTATGGTTAGTGTGAGGGTGAGGGTGAGGGTTAGGGTTAGGGTTAGGTTTAGTGTGAGGGTTAGGTTTAGGTTTATGGTTAGGGTGAGGGTTACTGTTAGGGTTAGGGTTAGGGTGTGGCTGAGGGTGAGGGTTAGGGTTAGTATAAGTTTTAGGGTTAGGGTTAGGCTGAGGGTGAGGGTGAGTGTTAGGGTTAGACTTAGGGTTAGGGTGAGGGTGACGGTGAGGTTTTCATTTAGTTAAGTGTTAAGGTGAGGATTTGGGTGAAGGTTGGGTTTAGGATGTTTAGCGTGAGGGTGAGGGTTTGGGTTAGAGTGAGGGTGAGGGTTAGGGATAGGGTTAGGGTTAGGATGAAGTTTAGAGAGATTGGTAGGGTTAGGGATAGAGTGAGGGTTAGGGTGAGGGTGAGGGTTAGGGTTAGGGTTATTGTAAGGTTTAGGGTTACTTTTAGGATTAGGTTTAGTGTTAGGGTTAGTATTAGGGTTAGGGTTAGGGTTAGGGTTAGTGTTTGGGTGAGGATTATGGTGAGGGTTAGGTTTAGGGTGAGGGTTAGGGTTATGGTTAGGCTGAGGGTGAGGGTGAGGGTTAGGGTTGAAGTGAGGCTTAGGGTTAGGGTGAGGGTTTGGGTTAGTGTGAGGGTTCGGGTTAGGGTTATGGTTAAGATGAAGGTTAGCCAGAGGGGTAGGGTTAGGGTGAGAGTGAGGGTTAGGGTTAGGGTGAGGGTTAGGGTGAGGGTGAGGGTGAGGATTAGGGTTAAGATTGCTGTTAGGGTTAGGTTGAGGTTGAGGGTTAGGGTTAGGGTTAGTATTAGGGTTAGGTTTAGGGTTGGGGTTAGGCTGTGGTTGAGGGTGAGGGTGAATTTGAGGTTTAGGGTTAGGTTTAGGATTAGGGTGAGGTTGAGTGCTAGTGTTATGGTTAGGCTGAGGGTGAGGGTGAGGGTGAGGGTTAGGGTTGGGTGAGTGTTAGGGTTAGGGTGATGTTTAGGGTGAGGATGAGGGTTAGGGTGAGTGTTCAGTTGACGGTGAGGGTGAGGGTTAGTGTGAGGGTGAGGGTTAGGGTTAGGGTTAGGGTTTGGATGAGGGTCAGGTTTAGGGTGTTGTTTAGGGTGAGGTTGTGGGTTATTGTGAGGGTTCGCATAAGAGTGAGAGCGCGGGTTCGGGTTAGGGTTAGTGTGAGTGTTATGGTGTGGGTCAGGTTTAGGGTGACGGTGAGGGTTAGGGTTAGGGCGAGGATTAGGGTTAGGATTAGTGTTAGGGTGAGGGCTAGGGTGAAGGTGAGGGTTAGGTTTAGGTTTAGGGTTATGGTTAGTGTTAGGGTGAGTGTTAGCGTTAGGTTTAGGGTTATATTTATGGTTAGTCTTAGGTTTATTGTGAGGGTGAGGGTGAGGGTGAGGGTTAGGTTTAGGGTTAGGGTTAGGCTGAGAGTAAGGGCTAGGGATAGGATTAGGGTTAGGGTTAGGGTTAGGGTGAGGCTGAGAGTGAGGGTGAGGGTAAGTGTTAGGGTGAGGTTTAGGGTTAGGATTAGGGTTAGTGTTAGGTTGAGGGTTAGGTTTAGGGTTAGTTTTAGAATGAGGGTTAGGGTGAGGGGTAGAGTTAGAGTTAAGATGAGGATTAAGGGTAATGTTAGGGTTAGAGTTAGGTTAAGGGTTAGGTTAGGTTTATGTTGAGGGGTAATGGATTGGTTGAGGGTGAGGGTGAGTGTGAGGATTTGGTTTAGGATTAGGGTTAGGCTTAGGATTAGGCTTATGGTGAGGTTTAGGGTGAGGGTTAGCTTTAGGGTTAGGATTAGGTTTAGTGTGAGCGTGATGTTTAGGGTGAGGGTGAGGGTTCAGGTGAGGGTCATCTTTAGGGTGTGTGTGTGGTTTAGGGTTAGGGTGAGGGTTAGGGTGAGGTTAGGGTGAGGGTTAGGTTTAGTGTTATGGATAGGGTGAGTTTGAGGGTGAGGGTTTGGTTTAGGATTAGGGTTAGGGTTAGGATTAGGCTTATCGTGAGGGTGAGGGTTAGGTTTAGGGTGAGTGTTAGTTTTAGGGTTAGGGTTAGTGTGAAGGTTAGGTTTAGTGTTAGGGTTAGGGTGAGGTAAGCGTTAGAGTGAGGTTTAGTTTGAGGCTTAGGGTTTCCGTTAGGGTTAGGGTGAGTTTTATTGTGAGGGTAAGGGTTAGTGTTACTGATAGGGTGAGGGTAAGGGTTAGGGGTATGGTGAGGGTTAAGGTTAGGGTTAGTATTAGGGTTAGGTTTAGGGTTAGGCTCTGGGTGAGGGTGAGGGTGAATTTGAGGTTTAGGGTTACGTTTAGGATTAGGGTGAGGTTGAGGGCTAGTGTTATGGTTAGGCTGAGGGTGAGGGTGAGGGTGAGGTTTAGGGTTGGGTTGAGGGTTAGTGTTAGGGTGATGTTTAGGGTGAGGATGAGGGTTAGGGTGAGTGTTCGGGTTAGGGTGAGGGTGAGGGTGAGAGTGAGGGTTAGGGTGAGGGTGAGGTTTAGGATTAGGGTTAGGGTTTGGATGAGGGTCACGTTTAGTGTGATGTTTAGGGTGAGGTTGAGGGTTAGGGTTAGGGATAGGGTGAGGATTAGGGATAGCCTTAGGGTTAGGGTGAGGGTTCGGCTAAGAGATAGGGTTAGGATTAGCTTGATGGTAAGGATTAGGGTGAGGGTTAGGGTGAGGTGAGGGTTATGTTTAGCATTAGGGTTAGGGTGATGGTGAGGGTTAGCGTTAAGGTTAGGGTTAGTGTGAGGGCTAGGGTGATGTTCAGGGTTAGGTTTTGGGATAGAGTAAGGATTAGGTTTAGGGTTAGGCTTAGGGTGAGGGTTAGGCTCAGGGGTAGGGTTAGGGTTAGGGTAAGGTTTAGGTTTAGTTTAAGGGTTAGTGTTAGAATTAGGGTTAGGGTTAGGTTAAAGGTGAGGGATAGGATTAGGCTGAGGGTTATGGTTAGGTGAGGGTTAGGGTTGGCCTTAGGTTTAAGGTTAGGGTTAGACTGAGGGTTAGGGTTAGGGTTAGTGTTAGGTTTGAGTGTGAGGGTGATGGTTAGGTTTAGGGTTAGGATGAGGGATATTGGTAGGGTGAGGGTTAGGGTTAAGTTTAGGTTTAGGGTGAGGGTGAAGGTGAGGGTTATGGTAAGGGTGAGGGTTAGTGTGAGGGTTAGTGTTAGGGTGAGGGTGAGGATTAGGGTTAGGATTAGGGTTAGTTTTAGGTTTAGGCTAAGGATGAGGGTCAGGGTGAGAGTTAGGGTGAGGATTAGTTTGAGGGCTATGTTTAGTGTGAGGGTTTGTGTGAGGGTGAGTGTAAGGTTTAGAGTGAGGTTTAGGGTGAGGGTGAGGGTAAGAATTAAGTTTAGGGTTAGGGTGAGGTTTAGGGTTAGGGTTAGGGTTAGGGTAAGGGTTAGGGTGAGCAATAGGGTTCGTGTTAGAATGAGGGTTATGGTGAGGTGGAGCGTTAGGGTGAGGGGGAGGTTAGGTTTAGGTGAAGGTTAGGGTTAGGGTTATGGTTAGTGTTATATTTAGGGTTAGGGATAGGGTTAGGGTGAAGGTGAGGGTTAGGGATAGGGTTAGGGATAGGCTGAGGGTGAGGTTTATGGTTAGGATTAGGGTTAGTGTTAGGGTGAGAGCTAGGGTGAGGGTGAGGTTTAGGGTGAGGGTGAAGGTGAGGGTGAGGGTTTTGGCTATGTAAGGGTGAGGGTTAGAGTGAGTGTTAGGGTTCGGGTTCGGGTGAGGGTTAGGGTGTGGGTGAGGTTTGGGGTTAGGGTGAAATTTAGGGTGAGGATGAGGGTTAGCGTTAGCTTGAGGGTTAGGGTGAGGGTTAGGTTTAGGGTTAGGGTGAGTATGAGGGTGAGGGTTAGGGGTATGGTGAGGCTTAGATTTAGGGTAAGGGTTAGTGTTAGGGTGAGGGTTAGGGTTACGGTTAGGTTTAGGATAAATTTTGGCGTTAGGGATAGGGTTAGGTTTAGGGTGAGGGTGAGGATTAGGATTAGGGTTAGGGTTAGGTTGATGGTTAGGCTGAGTGTTATGGTTAGGTTTAGTGTGAGGGTTACGTTTACTGTGAGGGTTAGTGTTTTGGTTAGGTTTAGGGTAACAGTGAGGAATAGGGTTAGTCTGAGTTTTAGGGTGAGGTTGAGGGTTAGGGTTAGCATTAGTGTTAGGGCTAGGGTTACGCTGAGGCTTAGCGTTAGAGTGCGGTTGAGAGTGAGGTTTAGGTTTAGGGTTAAGATGAGGGTTAGGGTTAGGTTTAGGGTAAAGGTTACGGTGAGGGTGAGGGTGAGGGTTAGTGTGAGGGTTAGTGTTAGGGTGAGGGTGAGGGTGAGGATGAGGATTAGGGTTAGTGTGAGTCTAAGTGTTAGGATGAGTGTTTGGGTGAGGGTGAGGGTTAAGGTTAGCATTAAGTTTAGGGTGAGGATGAGGTTTATTGTTAAGTTTAGGGATAGGATGAGGGCTAGGGTGAGGGTGAGGGTGAGAGTTTGGGTTATGGATAGCGTGAGGATTAGATTTAGGGTTATTGTTTGGGTAAGGTTTAGGCTGATGTGTAGGTTTATGGTTAGTTTGAGGTTAAGGGTTATGGTTAGGGTTATGGTGAGGGTGAGGGTTAGGGTTAGGTTTAGGGTTAGGGCTACGGTGAGGTTCAGGTTTATGTTTAGGGATAGAGTGAGGATTAGGTTTAGGGTTAGGTTTAGGGTGAGGGTTAGGCTCAGGGATAGGGGTAGGGGTAGGTTGAGGGTTAGGTTTAGGGTGAGGATTAGGGTTAGGGTTAGGGTTACAGTGAGGGTAAGGGTTCGGGTGAGGGTTTTGGTGAGCGTTAGGGTTAGCATTACGGTTAGGGTTAGGCTGAGGGTTAGGTTTAGGGTTAGTGTTAGGGTGAGGGAGAGGGTAAGGGTGAGGGTTAAGGTTAGGTTTAGGGTGAGTTTTAGTGTTAGGTTGAGGATCAGGGTTAGGGTTAGCAATAGGGTGAGGGTGAGGGTGAGGGTAAGGGTGAGGGTGACGGCGAAGTTGAGGGTTAGTGTTAGGTTAAGTGTTAGGGTGAGGGTGAGGGTAAGTGTTAGGTTTAGGATTAGGGTTAGGGTTAGGGTTAGTCTCAGGGTGAGGGTGAGTGTGAGGGTTAGGGTGAGGTTTAGGGTTAGGGTTACTGTGACTGTTAGGTTTAGTGTGAGGGTTAAGGTTAGGGTGAAGTTTAGGGTGAGGGTTAGAGTTAGGGTCAGGGTTAGGGTTAGTGTGAGGGTGAGGGTTAGGTTTAGGGTTAGGGTGAGAGTTAGGGTTAGGTTTAGGGTAGGGATTGGGGTGAGGGTTAAGGTTAGGATTAATGTTATCATTAGGGTTAGGGTGGGGGTGAAGGTGAGGGTGAGGGTTAAGTTTAGTGTGAGGCTGAGGGTGAGGATGAGGGTTAGGATTAGGGTTAGAGTTAGTTTTAGGCTGAAATTGTGTGTGAGGGTGAGGGTGAGGGTTAGGGTTAGGGTTCGGTTTCGGGTGTGTGTTAGTGTGAGGGTTAGGGTTAGGGTTAGGGTTAGGGTGAGGTAAGGGTTAGAGTGAGTTTTAGTTTGAGGCTTAGGGTTTCCATTAGGGTTAGGGTGAGGTTTAGGGTGAGGGTTAGGGTTAGTGTTACGGATAGGGTGAGGGTGAGGGTTAGGGGTAGGGTGAGGGTAAGGGTTAGGGTTAGGGTTAGGGTTAGGTTTAGGTTGAGGGTTAGGGTTACTGTTAGGATGAGGGTGAGGGTGAGTGTGAGTGTTAGGGTTAGTGTTAGGTTTAAGCTTAGGGTGAGGGTTAGGTTGAGGGCTAGGGTGAGAGTCAGGGTTAGGATTAGGATTAGTGTTAGGGTGAAGGTGAGGGTGAGGGTTAGGATTTGTTTTAAGGTTAGCGTGAGGGCTAGGGTGAGGGTGAGAGTTAGGGTTAAGGTTAGGGTGAGAGTTAGGATGAGGGTGAGGTTTAGAGTTAGGGTTAGGGTGAGGGTTAGGGTGACAATGAGGGTTAGGTTGAGGGTGAGATTTAGGGTTAGGTTTATGTATAGCGCGAGGATTAGGGTGAGGGTTAGGGTTAAGGTGATGGTTAGGGTGAGGTTTAGGGTTAGGGTTACCGTGAGGGTTAAGGTTAGTGTGAGGTTTAGCGTTAGGGATAGTGTTAGGCTGAGGGTGAGAGTGAGGGTTAGTTTTAGGGTTAGGCTTAGGGTGAGGTTTGGGATTAGGGTTAGGGGGAGGGTTAGGTTGAGGGTGATGATTAGGGTGAGTGTGAGGTTTATGGTTAGGGTTAGGGTTAGGGTTATTGTTAGGGTTAGGGTTAGGGTTAGTTGGAGGGTGAGGGTGTGGCTTAGGGTTATTATTAGGGTTAGCATTAGGGTTAGGCTGAGAGTGAGGGTGAGGGTGAGGGTGAGGTTTAGGTTTAGGGTTAGGATTAGGGTTAGTTGAGGGCTAGGCTTAGGGTTCGGCTGAGGGTGAGGGTGGGGGTTAGGGTTAGGGTTAGGGTTACAGTTAGGGTTAGGGTTAGGGTGATGTTTACAGTGAGGGTGAGGTTTAGGCTGAAGGTGGGATTTCGGTTTTGGGTGAGGGTGAGGTTGAGGGTGAGGGTTAGCATTAGGGTTAGGTTTAGGGTTAGGTTGAGGGCTAGGGTTAGGGTTAATATCAGGGTTCAGGTTAAGGTTAGGCTTAGGTTTAGGGTTAGGGTAAGGGTGAGGGTTAGGTTTAGGATGATGTTTAGGGTGAGAATGAGTGTTAGGGTGAGTGTTCGGGTTTGGGTGAGAGTGAGAATTAGGGTTAGGGTGAGGGTTAAGGTTAGGGTAAGTGTTAGTGTTAGGGTGAGGGTAAGGGTTAGTGTTAGCGTTAGGGTGAGGCTGAGTTTTAGGGTTAGGGTTAGGTTTAGGGATAGTGTGAGGGCTAGGGTGAGGGTCAGGGATCTGTTTAAGTATAGGGTGAGGATTAGGATTACGGTTAGGGTAGGGTGATGGTTAGGATGACTGTTGTGGTTAGGGTTAGGGTGACGGTTAGGTTTATTGTGAGGATTATTGTTAGGGTTAGGGTTAGGTTAACGGTGAGGTATAGGGTTAGACTGAGGGTTAGGGTGAGGGTGAGATTTCGGCTTAGCATTAGTGTTAGGGCTAGGGCTAGGCTGAGGGTTTGTGTTAGAATGAGGTTGAGGGTGAGGGTTATTTTTAGGGTTAGGATGAGGGTTAAGGTTAGAGTGAGTGTTAGGATTAGGGTAATGGTTAAGGTGAGGGTGAGAGTGAGGGTTAGCTTGAGGGTGAGGGTGAGGGTTAGTGTGAGGGTTAGGGTTAGGGTGAGGGTGAGGGTTAGGGTTAGGATTAGGGTTAGGGTTAGCTTTAGGCTGAGGGTGAGGGTGAGGGTGAGGTTTAGGGTGAGGGTGAGGGTAAGGTTTAGAGTGAGGAATAGGGTGAGCGTGAGGTTTAGGGTTATGGTTGGGGTTATGGTGAGGATTAAGGTGAGGGTTAGGGTTAGGGTTAGGGTTAGGGTTAGAGTTTCGGTTAGGCTGAAGGTGAGTGTTAGGGTTAGTGTGAGGTTTAGGGTTAGTGTTATGGTTATTGTTAGGGTTAGGGTGAGGGTGAGGGTTAGGTTTAGGGTTAAGGTAAGGGACAGGGTGAGGATTAGGGTTAGGGTCAGGGATAGGGTGAGGGGTAGGGTCAGGGGTAGGGTTAGGGTTAGGGTGAAGGTTAGGGTGAGGATTAGTGTGAGGGTTAGGGTGAGGGTTAGGATTTGTGTGAGCGTTAAAGTTAGGGTAAGGGTGAGGAAAAATGTTAGGGTAAGGGTTATGGTGAGGGTGAGGGTGAGGGTTAGATTTGGGATTAAGGTCAGGTTTAGCTTTAGGTTTAGGGTGAGTGTAAGGGTGAGGGTTAATGTTAGCATTAGGATTAGTGTGAGGGTTAGGGTTAGCGTGAGGGTGAGGGGTATGTTTAATGTGAGGGTTAGTGTTAGTGCTAGGGTTAGGATTAGGGTAAAGGTGAGGGATATGGTTAGGCTGAGGGTTAGGATGAGGGTTAGGGTTAGGGTTAGCATTAGGGTTATGGTTAGGTTTAGACTGAGGGTTAGGGTTAGGGTTAGTTTTTGGGTGAGGGTGAAGGTGAGGGTTAGGTTTAGGGTTAGGATGAGGGTTAAGATTAGGATGAAGGTTAGGGTTAGGTTTAGGGTTTGGTTGAGGGTTAGGTTTAGGGTGAGGATTAGGGTGATGGTGAGGATTAGGTTGAGGGTGAGGGTTAGGGTCAGGTTTAGGGTTAGGTTGCGGGTAAGGGTTAAGGTCAGGGTTAGGGTGAGGTTTAGGGTTTAGGGTATGGTTAGGGTGAGGGCTAGTTTGAGGGTCAGAATTGGGGTTAGGGATAGTGTGAGGATGAGGTTTAGGGTTAGGGTTAAGGTGATGGTTAGGCGGAGGTGTAGCCTTAAGGTTAGGATGTGGGTTAAGTTTAGTGTGAGGGTTAGCGTTACTGTTAGGGTTAGGGTTAGGGTGAGGGTAAGGGTTAGGTTTCGTGTTCGGGTGAGAGTGAGGGTTAGGATTAGCATTAGGGTTAGGCTGAGGGTTAGGGTTAGGTTCTGTGTTAGGGTGAGTGTGAGTTTGAGGGTTTTGTTTAGGGTTAGGGTGATGTTTAGGGTTAGGGTGAGGGTTAGCGATAGGGTTAGGTTGAGAGTGAGGATGAGGGTGAAGGTGAGGGTTAGAGAAAGTTTTAGAGTTAGGGTGAGTTTGAGGGTGAGGGTGAGGGTTAGGGTTAGTATTAGGGTTAGGGTGAGGGCTAGGGTGAAGGTGAGGGTTAGGATTATGGATAGTGTTAGGGTGAGGGTTAGTGTTAGGGTTAGGGTGAGGGTTAATGTGAGGGGTAGTGTTAGGGTTAGGGTGAGGGTTACATTTACGCTGAGGGTTAGGGTTATGGTTAAGGTTACGGTTATGGTGAGGGTTAGGGTGAGAGTGAGTGTTAGGGTTAATTTAAGTGGTAGGGTGAGGGTTAGAATTAGGGTTAGGGTTAAGGTTAGCTTGATGGTGAGGTTTTGGTGTAGGGTGATGTTTAGGATGAGGGTGAGGGTTAGGGTGAGTCTTCATGTGAGGGTTCAGGATCCGGTTTGGGTGAGGTTTAGGGTTTTGGTGAGCGTTTGGGTTATTTTTATCATTAGGGTGAAAGTTAGTGTTCGGGTTAGGGTTAGGGTGAAGGTTAGGGTGTGGTTTACAGTTAGGGGTAGGGTTAGTATGAGGATTTGGGTTAGGGTTAGGGTTAGAGTTAGTGTGAGGGTGAGGGTGAGGGTTAGGTTTAGGGTTAGGGTGAGGGTTCAGGTGAGCATGATGTTTAGGGTAAGTGTTTGGGTTCCGCTGAGGGTTAAGGTTTGGGTGTGGGTGAGGCTTACTGTTATGGTGTTGGTTAGGGTGATGGTGAGGGTTAGAGTGAGGGTGAGGTTTAGGGTGATGGTTAAGGTGA
Organism: Dipodomys merriami; assembly: GCF_024711535.1. NCBI lineage: Eukaryota > Metazoa > Chordata > Mammalia > Rodentia > Heteromyidae > Dipodomys > Dipodomys merriami. The sequence goes on along the minus strand of NW_027206335.1, from coordinate 1,710,420 downwards.
GGGTTAGGTTTAGAGTTAGGGTTAGAATTAGGGTGAGAGTAAGGGTTAGTGTGATGGTTAGTGTGAGGGCAGGGTTTGGGTTAGCGTTAGCCTGAGGGTTAGGGTTAGGGTGAGGTTTAGAGTTAGCGTTAGGGTTAGAATGAGGGTTAGGGTGAGGGGTAGATTTAGAGTTAGGATGAGGGTTAGGGGTAATGTTAGGGTTACGGTTAGGTTTAGGGTTTGGTTTAGGTTTAGGTTGAGGGTAAGTGATTGGTTGAGGGTTAGGGTGAGGGTGAGGTTTAGGGTTAGGGTTAGCATTAGGGTGAAAGTTAAGTTTAGGGTTAGGGTTAGGGTGAAGGTTAGGGGGAGGTTTAGGGTTAGGGTTAGGGTGAGCGTGATGGTTAGGGTGAAGGTAAGGGTTAGGGTGAGGGCTAGCGTTAGGGTGAGGGTGAGGGTAAGGGTTAGTTTTAGGGTGAGTGTAATGGTGAGGGTTAGGGTTGGTGTTCGGTTTAGGGTTAGGGTGAGGGTTAGGGTTAGGATTAGGTTTAGTGTGAGGGTTAAGGTTAGGGTAAGGGTTAGGGTGAGGGTGAGGGTTAGGGTTAGGGTGAGGTTTAGGATTAGTGTGAGGTTTAGGGTTAGGTTTAGGTTTAGGGTGATGATTAGGGTGAGGGTTAGGGTTAGGGTTAGGGTTAGGGTTAGGGTGAGGGTGAGGGTGAGGGTGAGGGTTTGGTTTAGGATTAGATTTAGGATTAGGATTAGGCTAATGGTGTGGTTGAGGGTGAGAGTTAGGTTTAGGGTGAGGGTTAGCTTTAGGGTTTGGGTTAGTGTTTGAGTGAGGGTGATGTTTACGGTGAGGGTGAGGGTAAGGGTGATGGTTAGGTTTAGGGTGGGGGTGTCGCTTAGGTTTAGGATGAGGGTTAGGGAGACAGTGAGGGTTAGGATGAGGGTGAGATTTAGGGTGAGGTTTAAGGTAATGGTTATTTTTAGGGTTAGGGTTAGTGTGAGGGTTAGATTTAGTGTTAGGGTTCAGGTGATATTAAGGGTTAGAGTGAGGGTTAGGGTGATGTTGAGGGTTAGGGTTAGGGTTAGGTTAGTGTGAGGGTTAGGCATAGGGCTAGGGTGAGGGTTAGGGTGAGGGTTAGTGTTATGGTGTGATTTAGGGTGACTGTGAGGGTTAGAGTTAGGGTTAGGGTTAGGGTTAGGGTGAGGGTTAGGGTTAGGGTTAGTGTGAGGGTTAGGGTTAGGGTGAGGTTGAGGGTTAGGGTCAGGGTGAGGCTGAAGGTGAGGGTGAGGGTGAGGGTTAGGTTTAGGATTAGGGTAAGTGTTAGTGTTAGGGTTAGGGTAAGGGTTAGGGTGAGCATGATGTTTAGGGTAAGGGTGAGGGCTCCGGTGAGGGTTAGGGTTTGGGTGTGGGTGAGGCTTAGTGTTATGGTGAGGGTTAGGGTGAGGGTGAGGGTTAGGGTGATGGTTAAGGTGTGGGTTAAGGTTAGGGTTAGGGTTAGGGTGAGAGTAAGGGTTAGGGTGAGGGTTAGGTTGAGGGCCTGGTTTGGGTTAGCTTTAGCCTGAGGGTTAGGGTTAGGGTGAGGGTTAGTGTTAGGGTACAGGTTAGGGTGAGGGTGAGGGTTAGGGTTAGGTTTAGAGTTAGGGTGAGTGTGAGGGTGAGGGCTAGATTTAGGGTTAGGTTGAGGGTTAGGTTAAGGTTAGGGTTAGAATGAATGTTATGTTGAGGTCTAGATTTAGAGTTAGGATGAGGGTTAGAGGTAATGTTAGGGTTAGGCATAGGTTTAGGGTTAGGTTTAGGTTTAGGTTGAGGGTAAGGGATTGGTTGAGAGTTAGGGTGAGGGTGATGTTTAGGGTTAGGGTGAGTGTGAGGTTATGGTGAGAGTTAAGGTTAGGGTTAGCGTGAGGGTTAGGATGAGGTTTAGGGTTAGGGTTAGGTTGAGCGTGATGGTTAGGGTGAGGGTAATGGTTAGGGTGAGGTTTAGGGTGAGGGTGAGGGTTAGGGTTAGGTTTAGGGTGAGGGGTATGTTGAGGGTTAGGGTTAGTGTTAGGTTTAGGGTTAGGGTGAGGGTTAGGGTGAGGATTAGGTTTAGTGTGAGGGTTAAGGTTAGGGTGAGGTTTAGGGTGAGGGTGAGGGTTAGGGTTAGGGTTAGGGTGAGGTTTAGGATTAGTGTGAGGTTTAGTGTTAGGGTTAGGGTTAGTGTCAGGGTGATGGTGAGGGTGAGGGTTAGTGTTAGGGTTAGGGTTAGGGTGAGGGTGAGGGTGAGAGTTTGGTTTAGGATTAGGTTTAGGGTTAGGATTAGGCTTATGGTGAGGTTGAGGGTGAGAGTTAGGTTTAGGGTGAGGGTTAGCTTAAGGGTTTGGGTTAGTGTTTGAGTGAGGGTGATGTTTAGGGTGAGGGTGAGGGTACGGGTGAAGGTTAGGTTTAGGGTGGGGGTTTTGCGTAGGGTTAGGGTGAGGGTTAGGGAGACAGTGAGGGTTAGGGTGAGGGTGAGGTTGAGAGTGAGGTTTAAGGTAAGGGTTAGTTTTAGGGTTAGGGTTAGTGTGAGTGTTAGATTTAGTGTTAGGGTTAGGGTGAGATTAAGGGTTAGGGTGAGGGTTAGGTTGATGTTGAGGGTTAGGGTTAGGGTTAGGTTAGTGTGAGGGTTAGGGTTAGGGCTAGGGTGAGGGTTAGGGTGAGAGTTAGTGTTATGGTGAGATTTAGGGTGACTGTTAGGGTTAGGGTTAGGTTTAGGGTAAGGGTGAGGCTTAGGGTGAGGGTTAGGGTTAAGGTTAGTGTAAGGGTTAGCGTTAGGGTGAGGGTGAGGGTTAGGGTGAGTGTGAGGGTGAGGTTGAGGTTGAGGGTGATGGTTAGGTTTAGGATTAGGGTAAGAGTTAGCGTTAGGGTTAGGTTGAGGGTTAGGGTTACTGTGAGGGTTAGGGTGAGGGTTAGGTTTAGGATTAGGGTAAGTTTTAGGGTAAGGGTGAGGGTTAGTTTTAGTGTGAGTGTTAGTGTTAGTGTTAGGTTTAGGGTTAGGGTAACCATGAGATTAGGTTTAGGCTGAGGGTTAGGGTGAGGGTGAGGGTTAGGGTTAGCATTAGGGTTAGGTTTAGGGTTAGGCTGAGGGCTAGGGTTAGGGTTAGTGTTAGGGTGAGGGTGAGAGTGAGGTTTAGGTTTACTGTTAGGATGAGGTTTAGCGTTAGGGTGAGGGTTAGGGATAGGGTTATGTTGAGGTTTAGCTTTAGCATGAGGGTTAGGGTGACGGTAAATATTAGGGTGAGGGTGAGGGTTAGAGGGAGATTTATGGTTAGGGTGAGGGTAAGGATTAGGGTTAGGGTTAGGGTGAGTGTTAGGTTGAGGTTGAGGGTTAGAGTTAGGGTTTGGGTGAGGGCCAGTTTGAGGGTAAGGGTTAGGGTTAGGGATAGTGTGAGGATTAGGGTTAGGGTTAGGGTGAGGGTTAGGCTGAGGTGTAGCGTTAGGGATAGGATGAGGGTTAAGTTTAGCATGGGGGTTAGTTTTAGTTTTAGGGTTAGGGTTAGGGTGAGGGTAAGTGTGAGGCTGAGGGTTAGGGTGAGAGTGAGGTTTAGTGTTATCATTAGGGTTAGGCTGAGGTTTAGGGTTAAGTTCAGTGTTAGGGTGAGTGTGAGGTTGAGGGTTTGGTTTATTTTTAGGTTGAGGGTGAGGGTTAGGGATAGGGTGAGGTTTAGGGTGAGGGTGAGGGTGAGGTTTGGTGTTAGGGTTAGGTTTATGGTAAGGGTTAGGCTCAGGGTGAGTGTGAGGGTGAGGTTTAGTGTGAGAGTTAAGGTTAGGGTAAGGGTAAGGGTTAGGGTGAGTATGAGGGTTAGGGTGAGGGTTAGGATGACGGTGAGGGTTATGGTGAGGGTGAGGGTTAGGGTTAGTATTAGGGATAGTGTGAGGGATAGGGTGAAGGTGAGGGTTAGGGCTAAGGTGAAAGTGAGGGTTAGGTTTAGGATTAGGTTTAAGGTTAGGGTGAGGGTGAGGGGTAGTGTGAGGGGTAGGGTTATGGTTAGGGTGAGGATTACATTTACTCTGAGGGTTAGGGTTAGGCTTAGGCTAGGTGTGAGGGTTAGGGTGAGAGTGAGAGTTAGGGTTAGTAAAAGTGTTAGGGAGAGGATTAGAGTTAGGGTTATGGTTAAGGTTAGGGTGAGGGTGAGGGTTAAGTTTAGGGTGATGTTTAGGTTGAGGGTTCGCATGAGGGTTCGGGTGAGGTTTAGGGTGTGTTTTGGGGTTAGGGTGAGGGTTAGGGTTAGGCATAGTGTTAGGGTGAGCATTAGTGTTAGGGTTACTGTTTGAATGAGGTTGAGGGTTAGGATTAGGATTAGGTTTAGGCTTAGGGTTAGGGTGAGGGTTAGGGTTAGGGTGATGTTTAGCGTGAGGGTGAGCGTTAGGGTGAGTGTTCGGGTTTGGGTGAGGGTGAGGGTGAAAGTCAGAGTGAGGGTTAGGCTTAGGGTGAGGGTGAGGTTTAGGAAGTCAGAGTGAGGGTTAGGGTTAGGGTGAGGGTGAGGGTTAGGGTTAGTGTGATGGTTAGGGTGAGGTTTAAGGTTGGGTTTAGGATGAGGGTTCCGTTTACGGTTAGGGGTAGCTTTAGGGTTAGGGTAAGGTTTAGGGTTTGGGTTAGGGTTAGGGAGAGGTTTGGGGTTGGGGTTATGTTAAGGGTTAGGTTTAGGGTGAGGGTGAGTGATCGGGTTTGGTTGAGTGTGAGAGTGAGGGTGACAGTTAGGGTGAGGGTGAGGGTTAGGTTTAGATTTACGGTTAGGGTTAGGGTGAGGTTTAATGTGAGGGTTAGTGTTAGGGTTAGTGTTAGGGTGAGGGTAAGGGTTAGGAGAGGTTTAGGTTGTGGGTGAGGTTTAGGGTTAGGGTGAGTGTAAGTGTTAGGGTGAGGGTTAGGGTAGGGTGAGGGTTAGGTTTAGCATTAAGGTTATGGTGAAGGTGAGAGTTATTGTTATGGTTAGGGTTAGGGTGAGGGCTAGGGTGAGGGTGAGGGTGAGAGTTGGGGTTAGGGTTATGGATAGGGTGAGGATTAGGGTTAGGGTTATTTTTAGGGTTAGCGTTTGGGTGAGGGTAAGTGTTACGGTTAGGGTTATGGTGAGGTGAGGTTTAGGGTTTGGGTTAAGGTTATGGCTAGGGTGAGGGTCAGGGTTATGTTTAGGGATAGGGTGAGGATTAGGGTTAGGGTTAGGCTTAGGGTGAGGTTTAGGTTCAGGGTTAGGGGTAGGATTAGGCTGAGGTTTAGGTTTAGGGTGAGGATTAGGGTTAGGGTTAGGGTTACAGTGAGGGTAAGGATTAGGGTGAGGGTTTTGGTGAGGGTTACGGTTAGCCTTATGGTTAGGGTTAGGCTGAGGCTGAGGGTGAAAGTGAGGGGGAGGTTGGGGGTGAGGTTAAGGGTTAGGGAGAGGGTTAGGGTTAGGGTTAGGATGAGGGTTAGGGTTAGGATTAGGGTGAGGTTTAGGGTGAGGGTTAGGGTGAGGGTTAGGTTTAGTGTGAGGTTTAGGGTTAGGGTTAGGGTTAGGGTGAGGTTAAGGGTTAGGGTCAGTGAAAGGGTTTGTGTGAGGGTTAGTGTTAGGGTTAGGGATAGGGTGAGGAAAAGGGTTAGGGTGAGGGTTAGGGTGAGGGTGAGGGTTAGGGTGAGGGTTAGGATTAGGGTTAGGGTGATGTTGAGGGTTAGGTTTAGGTTTAGCATTAGGGTTAGGGTCAGGGTGAGGGTTAGGTTTAGGGTTATGATGAGGGTGTGGGTGAGTGTGAGGGTTAGGATTAGTGTTAGGTTGTAGGCTTAGGGTGAGGGTTATGGTCAGGGCTTGGGTGAGGGTGAGGGTTAGGTTTAGGTGTAGGGTGAGGATTAGGGTTAGGCTCAGGCTGAGTGTGAGGGTTAGGCTCAGGCGTAGTTTTACGCTTAGAGTGAATGTTAGGGTTAGGGTGAGGTTTAGGGTTAGGGTTAGTTTTACGGTGAGGGTAAGGGTTAGGGTGGGGGTTTGGGTGAGGGTGAGTGTTAGGGTTAGTATTAGGGTTAGGGTTAGGCTGGGGGTTAGGGTTAGGGTTAGTGTTAGTTTGAGGGTCAGGGTGAGGGTTAGGGTAAGTTTTAGGGTTAGAGTGAGGTTTAGGGTTAGGGTTAGTGTTAGGCATAGGGTGAGAGTAAGGGTTATGGTGAGGTCTAAGGTGATGGTGAAGGTTAGGGTTAAGGTTAGGGTTAGTGTGTGGGTTAGGGTTAGGGTTAGGTTGAGGGTTAGTTTGAGGGTTAGGGTTATGGTGAGGTTTAGGATGAGGGTGAAGATTAGGGTTAGGTTTAGGGTGAGGGTTAGATTTAGGTTTAGGGTTATGGTTAGGTTTAGGTTGAGTGTGAGGGATAGGTTTAGTGTGAGGGTTAGTGTTAGGTTTAGGGTAACGGTGAGGGTAGGTTTAGGCTGAGGGATAGGGTGAGGGTGAGGGTTATGGTTAGCATTAGGATTAGGGTTAGGGTTAGTCTGAGGGTTAGGTTTAGAGTTAGTGTTAGGGTGAGGGTGAGGGTGAGGGTTAGGTTTAGGGTTAGGATGAGGGTTAGAGATAGGGTTAGGTTGAGGGTTAAGGTTAGGGTGAGGGTTAGGATGAAGGTGAGGATTAGAGTGAGGTTTAGAGTGAGGTTTAGCGTCAAGGTGAGTGTAAGTATTAGGCTTAATGTTAGGGTCAAGGTTAGGTTGTGGTTTATGATTAGGTTTAGGGTTAGGGTAAGTGCTAATTAGAGGTTCAGGATTAGGGTTAGGGGTAGTGTGAGCATTAGGTTTAGGTTGAGGGTTAGGCTGAGGTGTAGAGTTAGGGTTAGGGTCAGGGTTAGCTTTACTGTGAGGGTTAGTTTTAGGGTTAGGGTTAGGGTTAGTTTTAGGGTTAGGGTTAGGGTTAGGGTTAGGGTAAGGATTAGGGTGAGTGTTAGGGTGAGAGTGAGGTTTATTGTTAGCATTAGGGATAGGCTGTGGGTTAGGATTAGTTTCAGTGTTAGGGTGAGTGTGATGTTGAAGGTTTGGTTTAGGGTTAGGGTGAGGGTTAGGGTTAGGGTGAGGGTGAGGATAAGGGTAAGGGTAAGTGTTAGGGTGAGAGTGATGTTTAGTGTTAGCATTAGGGTTAGGCTGTGGGTTAGGTTTAGGTTCAGTGTTAGGGTGAGTGTGAGCTTGAAGGTTTGGTTTAGGGTTAGGGTGAGGGTTAGGATTAGGGTGAGGGTGAGGGTATGGGCTATGGTGAGGGTTAGGGTGAGGCTAAGCCTGAGGGTTAGGGTTAGGATGAGGGTTAGGGTTAGGCTGAGGGTGAGTGTGAGGGTGAGGGTGAGGGTGAGAGATAGGGTTAAGGTAAGGGTAAGTTTTATGGTGAGTGTGAGAGTTAGGGTGAGGGTTTGGATGAGGGTGAGGGTTAGGGTGATGGTGAGGGTGAGGGTTAGTACTAGGTTTAAGGTGAGAATTAGGGTGAAGGTGAGGGTTAGGGTTAGGGTTAGGTTGAGGTTTAGGGTTAGTGTGAGGGTGAGGATGAGGGTTAGGGTTAGGAATAGTGTTAGGGTGAGTTTTAGGGTTAGGATTAGGGTTAGGGCTAGGGTTAGGGTGAAGGTTAGGGTTAGGGTTAGGGTGAGTGTTAGCATGACGGGTATGGTTAGGGTTAGTGTGAGGGTTACATTTACTGTGAGTGTTAGGGTTAGGCTTTGGGTTAAGGTGAGAGTTAGCGTGAGAGTGAGGGTTAGGTTTAGTGTGTAAGTGTTAGGGTGAGGGATAGGGTTAGGGTTAGGATTAAGGTTAGGGTGAGGGTGAGGGTTAGGTTTAGGGTGATATTTAGGCTGAGGGTGAGGGTTAGGGTGAGGGTGAGGGTTAGGGTGAGGGTGCGGTTTATAGTTAGGGTGAGTGTTAGCGTTAGGGTTAGGGTTAGAATAAGGGTTCGGGTTAGGATTAGGGTTCATTTTGGGGTTAGGGTTAGGGTTAGGGTTAGCATTAGGGTGATGTTTCGGGTGAGGGTGAGGGTTAGGGTGAGTGTTCGGGTTCAGATGAGGGTGTGGGTGTAAGTGAGGGTGAGGTTAAGCGTTAGGGTGAGTGTTAGGGCTATGGTTAGGGTGAGGGTTAGGGTGAGGGTTAGGGTTGGGTTTAGGGTGAGGGATCGGGTTAGGGTTAGGGTGAGGTTTTGGGTTAGTGTGAGGATTAGTGTTAGGGTTAGGGTTAGGGTGAGTTTTAGAGTTAGGGTTATGGTTAGGCTGAGGGTGAGGGTGTGGTTGAGGTTGATGGTTAGGCTTAGGGTCTGGGTGAGGTTTGGGGTAAGTGTGTGGTTTAGGGTGAGTGTGAGGTTTTGGGTTATGGTTATGGTTTGGGTGAGGGTGAGGGTGAGGGTATGTTTAGGACTAAGGTGAGGGTGAGGGTTAGGGTTAGGGTGAGGTTTAAGATTACGGTGAGGGTTAGGATGAGGTTTAGTGTTAGTGTGAGTTTTAGGGTTAGAGTGAGGGTTAGGGTGAGGGTTAGGGTAGGGTTAGGGTGAGATTAAGGGTTAGTGTGAGGGTTAGAGTTAGGCTTAGTGTTAGGTTGAGTTGTAGGGTTAGGGTTAGGCTTAGGCTGAGGGTAAGGGTGTGGGTGAGGGTGATGGTTATGGTTAGTGTGAGAGTTAGGGTGAGAGTAAGGGTTAAGGTTAGGGTTAGGGTTAGGGTGAGGGTTAGGGTGAGGGTATGTTTGGGATTAATGTGAGGGTGAGGGTTAGGGTTAGGGTTAGGTTTAAGGTGAGGGTGAGTGTTAGGGTTACGATGAGGGTGAGGGTTCCGCTTCCGGTGAGGGTGATAGGTTGTGGGTGTGGGTTAGGGTTAAGTTGAGTGTTAGCGTGAAGGTGAGGCTTTGGATGTGTGTGAGGGTTATGGTTAGGTTTAGGGTGAGGGTTAGTGTTAGGTTTAGCGTTATGGTGAGGGTGAGGGTTAGGGTGAGGTTAGCTTTGGGGTTAGGGTGAGGGTGAGGGTTAGGGTTAGGGTGAGGGTTAGGTTTAGGGTGAGGTTTAGGGTGAGGATTAGTGTTAGTGAGAGGGTTAGTGTTTGGCTGAGGGTGAGGGTGTGGGTGAGGGTGAGGGTTAGTTTTAGGGTTAGGGTTAGGTTGAGGTTTAGGGTGAGGGGTAGGGATAGGATTAGGGTGATGGTTAGGGTTAGTGTGAGGGCTAGGGTTAGGGTTAGTGTAAGGATAAGGTTTAGGGTGAGGGTTAAGGTGATGGTGATTGTTAGGGTTAGCATTAGGGTTAGGGTGAGTGTTAGGTTGAGGGTTAGGGTTAGGGTGTGGGTTCGGGTTAGGGTTAGGATGAGGGTTAGAGTTAAGGTGATGTTTTGGTTGAGGGGGTGGGTGACGGTGAGTGTGAGGGTGAGGGTGAGGTTTAGGGTAAAGATGAGGGTGAGGGTGAGAGCAAGGGTTAGGTTTAGCATTAGGGTAAGTGTGAGGGTGAGTGTGAGGGTTAGGGTTCCGAATAGGGATAGGGTTATGGTTAGGTTGAACATGAGGGTGAGTGTGAGGGTGAGGGTTAGTGTTAGGTTTAGGTTGAGGGTTAGGGTTAGTGTGAGGGTTAGGGTGATTTTGAGGGTGAAGGTTAGGGTTAGAATTAGGATTAGCGTTGGCATTAGGGTTAGGGTTATTGTTAAGGTTATGGTTAGGGTTAGGGTGAGGGTGAGGGTGAGGGTTAGTGTTAGGGTTAGGGTTAGGGTTAGGTTGAGGTTTGGGGTGAGTTTTAGTGTTAGGGTTAAGGTTAGGGTTAAGTTTAGGCTGAGGTGGAGGGGCAGGATGAGGGGGAGTTTAAAGTTTAGCATTAGGGTTCGGGTGAGGGTGAGGTTTAGGGTGAGTGTGAGGGTTAGGGTTAGCGTTAGGGTTAGGGTGAGGTTTAGGGTGAGGGATAGGGTTACGGTTATGATGAGGGTTAGGGTTAAGTTTTAGGGTTGGGGTTAGTGTGAGGGTTAGGGTGAGGTTTAGGGTTAGGTTTAGGGTTAGGGTGAAGGTGAGGTTTAGGTTTAGGGATAGGGTGAGGTTTAGGGTTAGGGTGAGGGCTAGGGTGGGGGTGAGGGTAAGGGTTTCGGTTAGCTAAGGGTTAGGGTTAGGTTTAGGGTGAGGATTAGGGTGAGGGTGAGTGTTAGGTTGAGGGTTAGGGTTAGGGTGAGGGTTTGGGTTAGGGTTAGGGTTAGGATTAGGGTTAAGGTGAAAGTTAGGGTTAGGAATAGGGTTAGGGTTAGGGTTAGTTTTATTGTTAGGGTTAAGGTTAGGCTTAGGGTGAGGGTGAGGGTTAGGGTGAGGGTGAGCATGAGGGTTAGGGTGAGGGTATCTGTGACAGAGAGGGTTAGGGTTAGGATTAAGTTTAGGGTGAATTTTAGGGGTATGTTTAGGCATAGGATTTGTGTGAGTGTTAGGTTAGGATTAAGGTTATGTTTAGGTTTAGGGATAGGCTTAGGGTTAGGGTGAGGGTTAGGGGTAGTGTGAGGATTAGGGTTAGGGTTAAGGTTAGGGTGAGTTTTAGGGTTACGGTTAGGGTTAGGCTGAGTTTGAGGGTGTGAGTGAGGTTGATGGTTAGGCTTAGGGTTAGGGTGAGGGTTAGGGTTAGTGTGAGGGTTAGGGTGAGTGAGAGGGTTTGGGTTAGGGTGCGGGTTAGGGTGAGAATTAGTGTTAGTGTGAGGATTAGGGTTATGGTAAGTGTTAGGGTGAGGGTTAGGGTAGGGTTAGGGTGAGGTTTAGTGTTAGTGTGAAGATTAGAGTTAGGGTTAGGATTAGGGTGAGTTTTAGGGTTAGGGTTAGGGTTAGGCTGAGGGTGAGGGTGTTGGTGAGGGTGAGGGTTAGGCTTAGGTTTAGGGTGAGGTTTAGGGTTAGGCATAGGGTTATGGTGAGGGTGAGGGTTAGTGGGAAGGGTAAGGTTAGTGTTAGGGTGAGGGTTAAGGTCATTGTGAGGGTTAGGGTTAGGGTTAGGTTTAGTGTTAGTGTGAAGATAAGGGTTAGGGTGAGGGTTAGGGTGAGGGTGAGGGTTAGGGTTAGCGTTATGGTTAGGGTGAGGGTTAGGTTAAGGGTTAGCTGTAGGTTTAGGTTTAGGGTGAGGGTTAGGGTTAGTGTTAGGGTTAGGGTTAGGGTAAGTTTTAGTGTTAGGGTGAGGGCTAGGGTTAAGGTTAGGGTTAGTATGAGGGTTAGGGTGATGGTTAGGTTTAGGATTATGGTTAGGTAGAGGGTTACGGTGAGGGTGAGGTTTAGGTTTAGGATTAGGTTTAGGGTTAGGGTTAGTCTTAGGGTGAGGGTTACAGTGTGTGTGAGGGTTAGACTTAGGGTGAGGGTGAGGGTCAGGTTTAGGATTAGGGTTAGGTTGAGTTTTAGGGTTAGGTTTAGGGTTAGGGATAGGGTGAGGTTAAGGGTGAGGGTTAGGGTTAGGATTAGGTTTAGGTTTAGGGTTAGGGTTAGGGTTAGGTTGAGGGTTACGTTTAGTTTGAGGGTTAGGGTTATGGTTAGTTTTAGGTTTAGGTTTAGGCTGAGGGTTAGGTTGAGGGTGAGGGTGAAGTTTAGGGTTAGGGTTAAGGTTAGGGTGAGGGTTAGGGTTAGGGGTAGGTTTAGGGTTAGGCTGAGGGTTAGGGTTAGTGTGAGGAATAGGGTTAGGTTTAGGATTAGTGTGAGATTAAGGGTTAGGGTGAGGTTAGTGTGAGTGTGGGGATTAGGGTTAGCGTTAGGGTTAGTGTGAGGGTTATGGTGAGGGTTAGGTGTAGGTTTAGGTTTAGGGTGAAGGGTAGGGGTTTGGTAAGTGTTAGAGTGAGGGTGAATATTAGCTTTACGGTGAGGGTTAGGGTGACAGTTAGGTTTAGAGTGAGGGTGAGGGATACTTTTAGTGTGAGTATTAGGGTTAGGGTGAGGGTTAGGGTGAGGGATAGGTTTCGGGTTAGGGTTAGGGTTCGGGTTAGGGTGAGAGTTAGGGTTAGGGTTAGGGATAGGGTGAGGTTGAGGCTGAGGGTTAATGTTAGGTTTAGAGTTAGTGTTAGGTTTAGGCTGAGTGTGAGGTTGAGGATGAGGGTGAGGGTTAGGGTTAGTGTTAGTTTTAATGTGAGTTAGAGTTAGGGTAAGGATTATGGTGAGGTTAAGGTTTATTGAGATGTTTAGGGTGAGGGAGAAGGTTATGGTGAGGGTGAGGGTTTAGTTTAGGTTTAGGTACAGGGTTAGGGTTAGAGTTAGGGTTAGGGTGAGGGCTAGGGTGAGGGGTAGGGTTAGGGTGATGATTAGGGTGAGGGTGAGGATTAGGGTGACGGTGAGGGTTAGGGTTAGGGTTAGGGTTAGGGTTAGGGTGAGTGTAAGTGTTAAGGTTAGGATTAGGTTTACGGTTAGGGTGAGGGTTAGGATTAGGGTTAGGGTGAGGGTTTGTGTTCGGGTGAGGGTTAGATTGAGGGTTAGGGTGTGGCTGAGGGTTAGGGTTAAGTATAGGGTGCGGGTTAGGTTTAGGGTTAGGGTTAGGGTTAAGGTATGGGGTAGGGTTAGGGTTAGGGTGAGGGTTAGGGTTAGGGATAGTGTGGGGATAAGGGTTAGGGTGAGGTTTAGGGTTAGTATGAGGGTTAGGGTTAGGGTGAGGTTAGGTTTAGGATTAGGGTTAGGGTTAGGGTTAGGCTGAGGGTGAGGGTGAGGGTGAGTGTGAGGGTTTGGGTTAGGGTTAGGGTGAGTTTAAGGGTTTGGGTTAGGGTTAGGGTTAGGTTTTGGGTTCGGATTTGTATTACGGTTAGGGTTACGGTTAGATTTATTGTTACCGTTAAATTGAGGGTTAGTGTGAGTGTGAGTGTGAGTGTTAGCGTTAGGGTTAGGGTTATGGTTAGGTTGAGGTTGGGGGTGAGGGTTAGTTTTAGGATTGCGTTAGGGTTAAGGTTACGCTGAGGGGGAGGGGGAGGGTTAGGGTTAGTGTGAGAGTCAGGGTTAGGGTTAGGGTTTTTGTGAGGGAAGGGTTAGGGTGATGGTTAGGGTGTGTGTGAGGGTTGGGGTTATCATTAGTGTTAGGGTGAGGGTTAGGGTGAGGGTTAGTGTTAGGGTTAGGCTTTGGCTCAGGGTGAGGGTGAGAGTTAGCGTTAGAGTTAAGGTTAGGGTGAGGGTGAGGGTTAGGGTTTGGGTTACGGTGAGGTTTAGGGTTAGGTTAGGGCTAGCGGGAGGGTGAGGGTAAGGGTGAGGGTGAGGGTGAGGGGTTCGGTTAGGTAAGGGTTAGGGTTAGGATGAGGGTTCGGGTTCATGTTCGGTTTCGGGTTCGGGTGAGGTTGTGTGTGAGGATTATATTTAGGGTGATGGTTAACGTGATGGTGAGTGTTACAGTGTGGATGATGGTTAGATTTGGGTTTAGGGTGAGTTTTAGTGTTAGGGTGAGGGTGAGGGGGAGGGGGAGGGGTAGGGTTAGGGTTAGGGTGAGGGTTAGGGTCAGGGTGAGGTTTAGGGTCAGGGTTATGTTTTAGGGTAAGGGTTAGGGTTAGGTTGACGGTTAGGGTGAGGGTTAGGTTCATGGTGAGGGTGAGGTTTAGGGTTAGTTTTAGGTTGAGGATTAGGGTGAGGGTGAGGGTTATGTTTAGGATTAGGGTTAGGGTTAGGGTTAGGCTTAGGGTGAGGGTTAGGGTATGGGAGATGGTTAGACTTACGGTGAGGGTTAGGGTTAGGATTAGGGTTAGGGTGAGTTTTAGGGTTAGCGTTTGGGTTAGGGTTTTGGTGAGGTTTAGGGTTAGGATTAGGTTTAGGGTTAGCGTTAGGGTGAGGGTTAGGGTTAGGTTTAGGTTTAGGCTAAGGATTGGCTGTGGGTGAGGGTGGTGGTTAGGCGTAGGGTTAGGGTGAGGGTTTAGGTTAGAATGAGGGTTATGGTGAGGGTGAGGGTGACGGTTAGGTTTAGTGTTAAGGTTATGGTTAGGGTTAGGATTAGGATTAGTGTAAGGATAAGGGTTAGGGTGAGGGTTAGGTTGAGTGTGGGGGTTAGGGTTAGCTTTAGGGTTAGGGTGAGGTTTAGGGTGACGTTAGGTGTAGGGTTAGGTTTAGGGTGAAGGTTAGGGTTAGGGTTAGGATTAGTGTGAAGTTTAGAGTTAGGGTTAGTCTTAGAGAGAGGGTTAGGGTCTGGGTGAGGATTAGGCTTAGGGTGAACAATAGGGTGACATTGCAGGTTAGAGTGAGGGTGAGGGTTAAGTTTAGGGTTAGGGTTAGGTTTATGTTTAGGGTTAGGCTTAGGGTGAGGGTTAGGGTGTGGGTGAGGTTTAGGCTTAAGGTGAGGGTTAGGGTGACAGTGAGGTTTAAGTATGAGGGTAATGTTTAGCGTTAGGGTTAGCGTTCGTGTGATCTTAAGGCTTAGGTTGAGGGTTAGGCAAGAGTGAGGGTTAAGTTTCGGTTCAGGGTAGAGTTAGGGTGAGGGTGAGTGTGAGGTTTAGGGTTAGGATGAGGGTTAGGTTTAGGGTTAGACTGAGGGTGATGGTGATTGTGAGGGTGAGGGTTAGTTTTAGGGTTAGGGTGAGGGCTAGGGTGAGGTTGAGGGTGATGGTTTCGGTTAGGCAAGTTTTAGGGTTAGGGTGAATATTAGGGTGAGGTTGATGTTTAGTGTTAGGCTTAGGGTGAGTTTTAGGGTTAGGGTTAGGTTTACACTGAGAGTGAGGGTGTGGGTGAGGGTGATGGTTAGGCTTAGGGTTAGGATGAGGTTTAGGGTTAGTGTGAGGGTTAGGGTGAGAGTGAGGGTTATGGTTAGGATTTGGGAGAGGGTGAGGGTGAGGGTATGTTTAGGATTAAGTTGAGGGTGAGGGTTAGGGTTAGGGTGAGGTTTAGAGTGAGGATTAGTGTTAGTGTGAGGGTTAGGGTTATGGTGAGGGTTAGGGTGATGGTTAGGGTAGGGTAAGGGTGAGGTTTAGGGTTAGTGTGAGGATTAGGGTTAGTGTTAGGGTGAGTTTTAGGGTTATGGGTAGGGTTAGGCTAGGGTGAGGGTGTGGGTGAGGGGGATGGTTACGCTTAGGGTTAGGGTGAGGTTTAGGGTGAGGGTTAGGGTGAGGGTGAGGGTTAGGGTGAGGGGTAGGGTTACGGTTAGGGTGAGGGTTAAGGTTAGTGTGAGGGTTAGGGTTAGGTTTAGGTTAGGGTTAGTGTGAAGATAAGGGTTAGGGTGATGTTTAGGGTGAGGGTGAGCGTTAGGGTTAGCGTTAGGATTAGGGTGAGTGTTAGGTTGAGAGTTAGGTATAGGTTTAGGGTTAGGGTGAGGGTTGGGGTTAGGGTTAGGGTAAGGGTGAGGCTGAAGGTGAGGGTATTTTTAGGATTAAGGTGAGGGTGAGGGTGAGGGTGAGGGTTAGGCTGAGGGTGAGGGTTAGGGTTAGGGTTAGGATGAGTGTAAGCATTAAGGTTAGGATGAGGGTTAGGGTTAGGGTGAGGGTTAGGGTTACGGTTAGGGTGAGGGTTAGGTTTAGGGTGAGGGTTCGGGTGAGTGTTAGCCTGAGGGATAGGTTTTTGCTTAGGGTTAGGGTTAAGTATAGGGTGTGGATTAGGGTTAGGTTTAGGGTTAGGATTAGGGTTAGGGTGAGGGTTAGGGTTAGGGTTAGTTTGAGGGTTAGGGTTAGTGTGAGGGTTAGGGTTAGGGATAGTGTGAGGATAAGGGTTAGGGTGAGGCTTAGGGTTAGTATGATGGTTAGGTTTAGCATTAGGGTGAGGGTGAAGGTGAGCTTGAGGGTTAGGCTTAGGGTTAGGGTGAGTTTAAGGGTTTGGATTAGGGTTAGGTTTAGGGTTAGAGTTCGGGTTCGGATTTGTATTAGGGTTAGTGTTAGTGTTAGATTTATTGTTAGGGTTAGGGTGAGGGTGAGTGTGAGTGTGAGCGTTCAGGTTAGGGTTATGGTTAGGGTGAGGGTGGGGGTGAGGTTTAGGTTTAGGAATAGGGTTAGGGTTAAGGTTAGGCTGAGGGGGAGAGGGAGGGTTAGGGTTAGTGTGAGTGTTAGGTTTAGGGTTTGGGTGAGGGAAGGGTTAGGTTGATGGTTAGGGTGTGGGTGATGGTTGGGGTTAGCATTAGTGTTAGGGTGATGGTTAGGGTGAGGGTTAGGGTTCGGGTTAGGCTTTGGCTAAGGGTGAGGGTGAGGGTTAGGGTTAGTGTTAAGGTTAGGGTGAGGGTGAGAGTGAGGGTTAGCATTCGGTTTAGGGTGAACTTTAGGGTTAGGGTTAGGGCTAGGGTGAGGGTTAGGGTAAAGCTGAGGTTGAGAGTGAGGGCTTCGGTTGGGTAAGGCTTAGTGTTAGGATTCGGATGAGCGAGAGGGTTCAGGTTCGGGTGAAGGTGAGGGTTAGGTTGTGGGTGAGGGTTAGGTTTAGGGTGAGGGTTAGTGTGATGTTGAGTGTTACAGTGTGGGTGATGGTTAGATTTCGATTTTGGGTGAGGGTTAGTGTTAGGGTGAGTGTGAGGGTTAGGGTAAAGGGTATGATTAGGGTTAGGGTGAGGGTGAGTTTTATGGTTAGGGTTAGGTTTAGGCTGAGGGTGAGTGTGTGGTTGAGGGTGATGGTTAGGCTTAAAGTTAGGGTGAGGGTTAGGGTTAGTGTGAGCATTAGGGTGAGGGTGAGGGTTTGGGTTATGGTTAGGGTTTGGGTGAGGGTGAGGGTCAGTGTATGTTTAGGATTAAGGTGAGGGTGAGGGTTAGGGTTAGGGTGAGTTTTAGGGTTAAGGTTAGGGTTAGGCTGAGGGTGAGGGTGTGGGTGAGTGTGATGGTTAGGCTTAGGGTTAGGGTGAGGGTTACGGTTAGTGTGAGGGTTAGGGTGAGAGTGAGGGTTAGAGTTAGGGTTAGGGTTAGGGTGAGGGTGAGTGTGAGGGTGAGGGTATGTTTAGGATTAAGGTGAGGGTGAGAGTTAGAGTTAGGGTTAGGGTTAGGCTGAGAGTGAGGGTGTGGGTGAGGGTGATTGTTTGTCTTAGGGTTAGATTGAGGGTTAGGGTTAGCGTGAGGGTTAGGGTGAGAGTGAGGGTTAGGGTTAGGGTTAGGGTTAGGCTGAGGCTGAGGGTGAGGGTATGTTTAGGATTAAGGCGAGGGTGAGGGATAGGGTGAGGTGAGGGTTAGGTTTAAGTTTAGGGTGAGGGTTAGTTTGTGGGTGAGGGTTAGGGTTAGGGTGAGGGTTAGGGTTAGGGTTAGTGTTAGGGTTAGTTTGAGGATAAGGGTTCGGGTGAGGGTTAATGTGTGGGTGAGGGTTAGGGTTAGGTTTAAGGTGAGCGTTAGAGTTAGGGTTAGGGTTCGGGTGAGGGGTAGGGTGAGGGGTAGGGTTAGGATTAGGGTGAGGGTTATGTTTAGTGTGAGGGTTAGAGTTAGGGTTAGGGTTACTGTGAGGATAAGGGTTAGGGTGAGGGTTATTTTGAGGGTTAGCATTAGGGTTGGGGTGAGGGTTAGGTTTAGGGTTAGTGTGAGGGTTAGGGTTAGGGTGAGGATTAGGCTTAGGGTGAGGGTTAGGGTGACAGTGAGGTTTAGGGTGAGCGTGAGGGTTAGTGTTAGTGTGAGTATTAGGGTTAGGGTGAGGGTTAGGGTGAAGGATAGGTTCGGGTTAGGGTTAGAGTGAGGGTTCGGGTGAGAGTTAGGGTAAGGGTGTGGATGAGGCAGAGGGTTAGTGTTAAGATTAGGGTTAGGGTTAGGGTTAGGCTGAGGGTGAGGGTGAGGGTTAATGTTAGTGTTAGTTTTAATGTGAGTTAGAGTTAGGGTAAAGACTATGGTGAGGGTAAGGATTTGGGTGATGGTTAGGTTGAGGGTGAGTGTTAGGTTTAGGTTTAGGTTCAGGGTTAGGGTTAGTATTAGGGGTAGGGTGAGGGCTAGGGTGAGGGGTAGGCTTTGGGTGATGACTGGGTGAGGGTGAGGGTTAAGCTGAGGGTGAGGTTTAGGGTTAGGTTTAGGGTTAGGGTGAGTGTAAGCTTCAAGGTTATGATTTGGGTTAGGGTTAGGGTGAGGGTTAGGATTAAGTATAGGGTGAGGGTTAGGGTTAGGGTGAAGGTGAGGGTAAGGCTTCGGTGAGGGTGAGGTTTGGGGTGAGGGTTAGAGTGAGGATTAGGGTGTGGCTGAGGGTTAAGTTTAAGTATAGGGTGTGGGTTAGGATTAGGTTTAGGGTTAGGGTTAATGGTTAGTGTGAGGGGTAGAGTTAGGGTTAGGGTGAGGGTTATGGTTAGTTTGAGGTTTAGGGGTAGGGATAGTGTGAGGATAAGGGTTAGGGTTAGTATGAGGGTTAGGGTTAGCGTTAGGGTTAGGGTTAGGGTTCGGTTTAAGATTAGGTTTAGGGTTAGTTTTAGGCTGAGGGTGAGGTTGAGGGTGGGTTTGAGGGTTAGGGTTAGGGTGAGGGTGAGTTTAAGGGTTTGGGTTAGGGTTAGGTTTAGTGTTCGGGATTGGGTTTGTATTAGGTTTAGGGTTAGGGTTAGATTTATTGTTAGGGGTAGGGTGAGGGTGAGTGTGAGTGTTAGCGTTAGCGTTAGGGTTATGGTGAGGGTGAGGGTGGGGGTGAGGGTTAGGTTTAGGATTAGGGTTAGGGTTAAGTTTAGGCTGAGGGGGACGGTGAGGGTTAGGGTTAGTGTGAGGTTTAGGGTTAGGGTTAGGGTTTGGGTGAGGGAAGGGTTAGGGTGATGGTTAGGGTGTGGGTGAGGGTTGGGGTTAGCATTAGTGTTACAGTGATTGTTAGGTTGAGGTTTAGGTTTCGGGTTAGGGTTCAGGTTAGTCTTTGGCTAAGGGTGAGTGTGAGGGTTAGGGTTAGAGGTAGGGTTAGGGTGAGGGTGAGGGAGAGGGTTTGCGTTCGGGTTAGGGTGAGGTTTAGGGTTAGGGTTAGGGCTAGGGTGAGGGTGAGGTTAAGGCTGAGGGTGAGGGTGAGTGCTTCGGTTAGGTAGGGGTTAGGGTTAGGTTTAGAATGAGGCTGAGGTTTCGGGTTCGGTTTCGGTTCGGGTTAGGTTATGGGTGAGGGTTAGGTTTAGGGTAAGCTTTAGGGTTAGGGTGAGGGTGAGGGTTAGGATGAGGGGTAGGGTTAGGTTTAGGGTGAGGGTTAGGGTTAGTGTGAGGGTTAGGGTTAGGGTAAGTGTTAGTGTGAGGCTAAGTGTTAGGGTAAGGGTTAGGCTGAGGGTGAGGTTTAGGGTTAGCGATAGGGTTAGTGTGATGGTTAGGGTGAGGGTTAGGTGTAGAATTAGGGTTAGGTTGAGGTTTAGGGTGAGGGTGAGGGTGAGGGTGAGGGTGAGTGTTAGGGTGAGGGGTAGGGTTAGGGTTAGGTTGAGCGTTAGGGTTAGTGTGAGGGTTAGGGTTAGGGTTAGGGTTAGTGTGAGGAGAAGTGTTAGGGTGAGGGTTAGGGTGAGGGTGAGGTTTTGGTTTAGCGTTAGGGTTAGTGTGAGGGTTAGGGTGAGGTTTAGGTGTAGGATTAGGGTGAGGGTGAGGGTTAGGGTGAGGTTTATGATGCGGTTTAGGGTGAGGGTGAGGGTTAGGGTTAGGTTGAGGGTTAAGATGAGCGTGAGGGTTAGGTTTAGGATTAGGGTTAGGGTTAGGGTTAGCCTTAGGGTGAGTGTTAGGGTGTAGGTGAGGGTTAGATTTAGGTTGAGGGTTACTGTGAAGGTGAGGGTTAGGATTAGGGTTTGGGTGAGTTTTACGTTTAGGTTTAGGGTTAGGGTTTTGGTGAGGGTTAGGGTTAGGATTAGGCTTAGGGTAAGGGTTAGCGTGATGGTGATGGTGAGGATTAGGTTTAGGATAAGTTTTAGTGTTATGGTTAGGATTTGGGTTTTGGTGAGGGTTAGGGTTAGGATTAGGTTTAGGGTTAGGGTTAGGGTTAGGGTTAGGGTGATGGTTAGGGTGAGGGTTAGGGTTAAATTTAGGTTTAGGCTGAGGTTTAGGGTATGGGTGAGGGTAATGGTTAGTCGTAGAATTAGGGTGAAGGTTCAGGTTAGTGTAAGGGTTAGGGTGAGGGTGAGGGTGAGGGTTAGGGTTAGTGTTAAGTTTAGGGTTAGGGTTAGGGTTAAGATTAGTGTGAGGATAAGTGTTAGGATGAGGGTTAGGGTGAGTGTGGGGGTAAGGGTTAGTGTTAGGGTTAGGGTGAGTATTAGGGTGATGGTTAGGTGTAGGGTTAGGTTTAGGGTGAACGTTAGGGTTAGGGTTAGTTTTAGTGTGAGGGTTAGGGTTAGGGTTAGGCTTGGGAGCGTTTTAGGGTGTGAGGGAGGGTTAGGCTTAAGGTGAACTTTAGGGTGACAGTGAAGGTTAGGGTGAGGGTGAGGGTTAAGTTTAGGGTTGGGGTTAGGATTATGTTTAAGGTTAGGCTTAGAGTGAGGCTTAGGGTGTCTGTGAGGTTTAGGCTTAGGGTGAGGGTTAGGGTGACAGTGAGGGTTAAGTGTGAGTGTAATGGTTAGGGTTAGTGTTAGCGTTAGTGTGAGGTTAAGGGTAAGGTTGAGGGTTAGGCAAGGGTGAGTGTTAAGGTTAGGGTTAGGGTACGGTTAGGGTGAGAGTGGTGTGAGGTTTAGGGTTAGGATTACGGTTAGGTTCAGGGATAGACTGAGGGTGAGGGTGATTTTGAGGGTGAGGGTTAGGGTTAGGGTTAGGGTGAGTGCGAGGGTGAGGGTTTCGGTTAGGCAAGTTTTAATGTTAGGGTGAGGATTAGGGTGAGGTTGAGGGTTTGGTTAGGGTTACGGTTAGGGTGAGTGTTAGCGTTAGGGTGAGTTTTAGGGTTAGGGTGATATTAAGGGTGTGGGTGAGTGTTAGGGTGAGGTTGAGGTTTCCTGTGAGGGTGAGGGTTACATTATGAGTGAGGGTTAGGTTTAAGGTGAGTTTTAGGGTGATGGTTAGTGTTAATGTGAGATTTAGCGTTAGGGTTAGGTTTAGGGTGAAGGTTAAGGGTTAGGGTTAGGGATAGGTTGAGGCGTAGGGTGAGGGACAGGGTTAGGTTTAGCGTGAGGTTTAGGGTTAGTATGAGAGTTAGGGTTAGGGTTAGTGTGAGGATAAGTTTTAGGGTGAGGGTTAGGTTTAGGTTGAGGGTTAGGTTCAGGGTTAGGGTTAGGGTGAGTGTTAGGGTTAGGATTAGAGTGAGGATTAGGTTTAAGGTGATGTTTAGGGTGAGGGTGTGTGTGAGGGTGAAGGTTAGGGTGAGGGTGAGGGTTAGTGTGCGGGTGAGGGTGAGGGTGAGGGTTGGGTTTAGCGTTAGGGTTAGGGTGAGTGTGAGGGTGAGGGTTTGTGTAAGGATTAGGGTTTGGGTTAGGCTGAGGGTGAGGGTGAGGGTTAAGGTGAGTGTGGGTGTTAGGGTTAGCCTTAGGTTTAGGGTGAGGGTTAGGTGTAGGGTTAGGGTTAGGGTGAAGTTTAGGTTTAGGGTTAGTGTTAGGGTAAGTTTTAGGGTGAGGGTGAAGGTTAGGTTTACGATTAAGATTAGGGTTATGGTGACGGTTAGGGTTAGGGTTAGGGTTAGTGTGAGGGTTAGGGATAGGGTTAGGCTTAGGGTGAGGGTTAGGGTGTGGGTGAGAGTTAGGCTTAGGGTGAGGGTTAGGGTGACAGTGAAAGTTAGGGTGAGGGTGAAGGTTAGGGTTAGTGTTAGGGTTAGGTTTAGGGTTAGGCTTAGCGTGAGGGCTAGGGTGTGGTTGAGCTTTAGGCTTAGGGTGAGGATTAGGGTGACAGTGAGGTTTAGGGTGAGGGATAGGGTTAGGGTTAGTATGAGGATTAGGGTTAGGGTGAGGGTTAAGGTGAGGGTAAGGGTGAGGGTTAGGTTTTGGGTGAGGGTGTGGTTTATGGTTAGGGATACGGTGAGGTTTACGGTTAGGGTGAGGGCTAGTGTGAGGGTGAGTTCGGGTGATGTTTAGGTTGAGGGTGAGGCTTAGGGTGAGGGTGAAGGTTAGGGTTAGGATTAGGGTTAGGGTGAGATTTAGGGTTAGGGTTAGGTTTAGGGTTAAGGTGAAGGTTAGGGTTAGGAATAGGGTTAGTGTTAATGTTAGGGATATTGTTAGGCTTAGGGTGAGTGTGAGGGTGAGGGTGAGGATGAGGGTTAGGGTGAGGGTATTGGTGACACTGAGGGTTAGTGTTAGGATTAAGGTTAGGGTGAGTTTTAGGTTTAGGGTTAGGCTTAGATTTAGGGTGAGTGTTAGGTTAGGATTAGGGTTAGGTTTAGATTTAGGGTTAGGGTTATGGTTAGGGTGAGGGTTAGGGTTAGACTTAGGGTGACGATTACGGTGAGGGTGAGGGTTAGGATTAGAGTTAGGGTGAGTTTTAGGTTTTAGGTTTAGGGTTAGGGTTAGGGGTTTGGTGAGGATTAGGTTTAGGATTAGGCTTAGGGTTAAGGTTAGGTTGAGGATTAGAATGAGTGTGAGTGTTAGGGTGAGTTTTAGGTTAGGGTTAGGGTTAGGGTTTTGGTGAGGGTAAGGTTTAGGATTAGGCTTAGGTTAAGGTTAAGGTGAGGGTTAGGTTGAGAGTGAGGGTTACGGTGAGTTTTAGGGTTAGGTTTAGGGTAAGGGTTTTGGTGAGTGTTAGGGATAGCATTAGGTTTAGGTTTAGGGTTAGGGTTAGTGTTAGTGTGAGGGTGAGGGTTAGGGTTAGGGTTAGGGTGTGGGTGAGGGTGATGGTTAGGCGTAGTTTTAGGGTGAGGGTTAGGGTTAGTGTGAGGATTAGGGTGAGGGTGAGTGTGAGGGTTTGGGTTAGTTTTAAGCTTAGGGTTAGGGTTAGGGTTAGGATTAGTGTGAGGATAAAGGGTTAGGGTGAAGGTTAGGGTGAGTGTGGGGTTTAGGGTTAGCGTTAGGTTTAGGGTGAGGGTTAGGTTGAGGGTTAGGTGTAGGTTTAGGGTTAGGGTGAAGGTTAGGGTTTGGGTTAGGTTTTGTGTGAGGGTTAGGGTTAGGGTTAGGCTTAGGGAGAGGGTTAAGTTGTGGGTGAGGGTTAGGCTTTGGGTGAGGGTTAGGGTGACAGTGAAGGTTAGGGTGAGGTTGAGAGTTATGTTTAGGGTAAGGGTTAGGTTTATGTTTAGGGTTAGGCTTAGGATGAGGATTAGGGTTTGCGTGAGGGGTAGGCTTAAGGTGAGGGTTATGGTGACAGTGAGGGTTAAGTGTGAGGGTGATGGTTAACGTTAGGGTTAGCGTTATTGTGAGGTGAAGGGATAGGCTGAGGGTTAGGCATGGGTAAGGGTTAAGTTTAGGGTGAAGGTAGGGTTAGGGTGAGGTTGAGTGATAGGTTTAGGATTAGGGTTAGGGTTAGTGTGAGGGTAAGTATTAGGTTGAGGGTTAGGTTGAGGGTTAGCGTTAGGGTTAGGGTTTGAGTTAGGTTGAGGGTTCGGATTCGGGTGGCGGTTAGGGTGTGGATGTGGGATAGGCTGTGGGTGAGGGTTAGGGTGACCTTCAGGGTTAGGATGGGGGTGAGGGTTAGCTTTATTGTGAGGGTGTGGGTTAGGGTAAGTGTTAGTGGGAGGGTGAGGTTTAGGGTGAGGTTAGGTTTAGGGCTAGGGTGAGGGTTAGGTTTAGTGTGAGGGTTACGGTTAGGGTTAGGGTTAGGGTTAGTGTGAGGATAAGGGTTAGAGTGAGGGTTAGGCTGAGGTTGAGGGTTAGGGTTAGCGTTAGGGTTAAGGTGAAGTTTAGGGTGAGGGTAGGGTTAGGGTTAGGGTTAGAGTGAGGTTGCTGCTTAGGGTTAGGGTTATGGTGAGGGTTAGGGTTTGGGTGAGGTTTAGGGTTAGGGACAAGTTTAGTTTGAGGGTGAGGGTTAGGTTTAGGATTAGGGTTAGTGTTAGGCTTAGGGAGAGGTTTAGGGTGAGGGTTCCTGTGAAGGTGAGGGTTAGGGTGTGGGTGAGGGTTAGGGTTGGGTGAGGGTTAGGGTGATGGTGAGTGTTAGGGTGAGGGTGAGGGTGAGTGTTAGCGTTAGGATTAGGGTTAGGGTTAGCGTTTGGCTGAGGTTGAGGGTGAGGGTGAGATTTAGGGTTAGGGTTTGGGTTACGGTTAGGGTCAGGGTTGGGGTGAGGGTTAGTGTTAGGGTGATATTTGCGGTGAGGTGAGTTTTAGGGTGAGGTTTAGGTTTCAGGTGAGGTTGGGGGTTAGGGTGTGGGTGATGGATAGGGTTAGGGTGAGGGTTAGGTTTAGGGTGAGGGTTAGGGTGAGGGTGAGGGTTAGGGTCAGGTTTAGGTTGAGGGTTAGTGTTAGGGTTAGAGTTAGGTTGAGGGTTAGGTTTAGGTTTATGGTGAGGTTTAGGGAGAGGTTTAGGTTTAGGGTTAGGTTTTGGGTGTGGATGAGGGTTAGGGTTAGGTTTAGGGTGAAGTTTAGGGTTAGTGTCAGGGCTCGGGTGAGGGTAAGGTTGAGGGTCAGAGTCAGCGATTTGGTTAGGTAAGGGTTTGGGATCGCTTTAGGATGAGGATTAGGGTGAGTGTGAGTGTTAGGTTGAGGGTTAGTGTTAGGGTGATGGTTAGGGTTATGGTTAGGGTGAGGGTTAGGGTTAGGGTGATCTTTATCTTGAGGGTTGGGTTTCGGTTGAGGATGAGGATTAGGGTTATGATTAGGGTGAGATTGAGATTTAGGGTTAAGGTTACAGTGAGGGTTTGGTCTAGGATTAGGGTTAGGTATAGGGTAAGGTTATTGTTAAGGTTAGGGTTAGGGTTAGGGTGAGGGTGAGGGTCAGGGTTACTGTGAGGTTTATGGTTAGCGTTAGGGTGAGAGTGATGGTGAGGGTGAGGGTTAGGGTTAGGCTTAGGGTTAGGGTGGAGGGAAGGGTTAGTGTGAGGGTTAGGCTGAGGGTGAGGTTGAGGGTGACTGTTAGGGTTAGGGTGATGATGAGGGTTAGTGTTAGGGTTAGAATTAGGGTGAGGGAGACTTTTAGGGTTAGGGTTAGGGTTAGGGTTAGGGTGAGGGTGAGGGTTAGGGTTATTGTTAGAGTTAGGGTTAGGGTTAGGTTGAGGGTGAGGGTTAGCGTTAGTGTTAGGGTTCGTGTTAGGGTGAGGGTTAAGTTTAGTGTGAGGGTTAGAGCTAGGGTAAGGAATAGGGTGAGGGTAAGGTTTAGGGTGAGGGTTAGGTTGAGAGTTAGGGTTAGGGTTAGCGTAAGTGTTAGGGTGAGGTTTAGGGTTAGGTTTAGGTTTAGGATCCGGGAAAGGGTGAAGTTTAGGGTGAGGTTTCGAGTGAGTGTTAGGGTTAGGGTTAGGGTTAGGTGAGGGTTAGGATTAGAGTTAGGGTTAGGATTAGGTTTACTTTTAGGGTTAGGTTTAGGGTGAGGGTTAGAGTGAGGGTGAGGGTGAGGGACAGGGTTATGTTTAGGGTTAGGGTGAGCATGAGGGTGAGGGTTAGGGTTAGAATTAGGTTTAGGTTTAGGGTTAGGCTGAAGGTGAGCATGAGGGTGAGGATGAGGGAGGTGATTAGGGTGAGGGTTAGGCTTAGAGTGATGTTTAGAGATAGGGTGAGGTTTAGGGTAAGGATGAGGGTGAGGGTGAGACTGAAGGTTAGGGTGTCAGTGAGGGTTAGGTTTAGGTTGTGGGTTAGGGTGACGTTTAGGTTTAGGGTAAGGGTGAGGGTTAGGGTTACGGTTAGGATAAGGGTTATTATGAGGGGTAGGGTTAGGGTTAGGGTGAGGGTGAGGGTGAGGGTTAGTGTGAGGGTTAGCATTAGGGTTAGGGTTAGGGTGAGGTTTAGAATTAGGGTAAGGGTAAAAGTGAGGGTTAGGGTTAGGGTTAGGTTTAAGGTGAGGGTTAGGGTGAGGCTAAGGGTTAGGGTGAGTTTTAGTGTGAGGGTGAGGGTTAGGGTTAGGGTTAGTGTTAAGGTGAAGGTTAGGGTGAGGGTTAGGGTTAGGGTTAAGGTTAGGTTGAGGGTTAAGGTGAGGGTTAGGGTAAGATTTAAGGTTAGGGTTAGGGTTAGGGTGAGGGTGTGGTTTGGGGTTAGGGTGATGGTTAGGGTTAGGGTAAGGGTGGGTGTT
This sequence comes from Dipodomys merriami, assembly GCF_024711535.1. NCBI lineage: Eukaryota > Metazoa > Chordata > Mammalia > Rodentia > Heteromyidae > Dipodomys > Dipodomys merriami. Next base: position 1,684,675 of record NW_027206335.1, on the reverse strand, counting down.
AGGATTAGGGGTAGATTGAGGGCTACGGTGAGGGTGAGGGTTAGGTGAGTTTTAGCGTGGGGGTTTTGGTTAGGTAAGGGTTAGGGTTAGGGTGAATGTTAGGTTTAGAGTTAGGATGATGGTGAGGACTAGGGTGAAGGTCAGAGTTAAGTTGTGGGTGAGGGTTAGGGTTAGGGTGAGTGTTAGGGTGTCAGTGAAGGTCATGGTGAGGGTGAAGTTTAGTGTTAGGGTCAGGGTGATGGTTAGAATTAGGGTGAGGGTTAGGGTGAGGGTTAGTATGAGGGGTAGGGTTAGGTTTAGGGTGACGGTTAGGTTTAATGTGAGTGTTTTGGATAGGGTTAGGGTTAGGGTGAGGGTAAGGGTTAGGGTGAAGTTTAGGGTTAGATTGAGGGTTAGGTTTAGCCTTAGGGTTAGTGTGAGAGTTAGGGTGAGGATTAGGATTATGGTTAAGTTTAGGTTTAAGATGAGTGTGAGGGTCAGGGTTAGGGATAGGGTGAGGGTTAGGGTGAGGTTTAGGGTTAGTGTGAGGGTTAGGGTTAGGGTTAGGAGGAGGTTTACGGTGAGGCTAATGCTTAGGGTGAGGGTTAGGGTGAGGCTAAGGTTAGGTTTAGGGTTAGGGTGAGAGTGAGTGTTAGGATTAGAGTTAGGGTGAGGCTGAGCATTAGGGTTAGGATTAGTGTTTGGGTTATGGTTAGGCTGAGGGTGAAGCTGAGGGTGAGGGTTAGGGTTAGAGTGAGGGTTAGGGTTAGGTTTAGGTTTAGGATGAGGGTGAGGATGAGGGTTAGTCTTAGGATTAAGGTTGGGTTTAGGGTTAGGCTGAGGTTGAGTGTGAGGGTGAGGGTGAGGGTGAGGAATAGTGTTAGGATGAGGGTTAGGTTTCGGGTAAGGCTGAGGGTGAGGGTGAGGGTGAGGTTTCGGTTTAGGTTTAGAGTGAGGAGTAGCTTGAGGTTTAGGTTTATGGTTAGGGTTAGGGTGAGGGTTATGGTAATTGTTACTGTTAGGTTGAGGGTTAGGGTGAGGTTGACGGTTAGTGCCAGTTTTAGGGTTAGTGTGAGGGTTAGGGTGACGGTTAGGGTTAGGGTTAGGTTTAGGTTTAGGTTTAGGATGAGGGTAAGGGTTAGGGTTAGGTTTAGTGTGAGAGTTAGGGTTAGGGTTATGTTGAGCATTATTGTGAGGGTTAGGGATAGGCTTATGGTTAGGGTGAGGGTAGGGTGAGGCTAAGTGTTAGGGTGATGGTAATGGTTACGGTGAGGGTTAAGGTGAGAATGCGAGTTAGGGTTATCATGAGTGTTAGAGTGAGGGTTAGGGTGAGGGTTATGGTTATGTTTAGGGTTAGGGTGAGGTTTAGGGTTAGGGTGAGGGTGAAGGATAGGGTAGGGTGAGTGTGAGGTTGATGTTCAGGGTGAGGGTTAGGGTTAGGTTTAGCCTGAGGGTGAGGGTGAGGTTTATGATTAGGTTTAGGGTTAGAGTTAGGTGAGGGTGAGTGTGAGGGTGAGGGTTAGGGCTAGGGTTAGGGTGAGGGTTAGCTTGAGGTTTAGGGTTATGGTTAGGGTTAGGGTGAGGGTTATGGTTAGTGTTACTGTTAGGGTGAGGGTTAGGGTGAGGTTGAGGGTTAGGGCTAGTTTTAGTGTTAGTGGGAGGGTTAGGGTGATGGTTAGGGTTAGGGTTAGGTTTAGGTTTAGGATGAGGGTAAGGGTTAGGGTTAGGTTTAGTGTGAGGGTTAGGGTTAGGTTTATGTTGAGCATTAGGGTGAAGGTTAGGGATAGGCTTAGGGTTAGGGTGAGGGTTAGGGTGAGGCTAAGTTTTAGGGTGATGGTAATGATTACGGTGAGGGTTAAGGTGAGATGCAAGTTAGGGTTATCATGAGTGTTAGAGTGAGGGTTAGGGTGAGGGTTATGGTTATGTTTAGGGTTAGGGTGAGGTTTAGGGTTAGGGTGAGGGTGAAGGATAGGGTAGGGTGGGCATGAGGGTGAGGTTCAGGGTGAGGGTTAGGGTTAGGTTTAGCCTGAGGGTGAGGGTGAGGTTTAGGATTAGGTTTAGGGATAGGGTTAGATGAGGGTGAGTGTGAAGCTGAGGGTTAGGGTTAGGGTGAGGTTGAGGGCTAGGGTGAGGGTGATGGTTACGGTGAGGGTGAGGTTGAGGGTGAGGGTTTCATTTATGTAAGGTTTATTGTTAGGTTGAGGGTAAGGGTTATGTTTAGGGTAAGGGTTAGTGTTAGGTTTAGGGTTATGGTGAGGTTAAGGGTTAGGGTGAGGGTTAGGGTGAGAGTGAGGTTTAGGGTTAGCCTTAGGGAGAGTGTGAGGGTAAGGGTGAGGGTTCGGGTTAGGTTTAGGATGAGGGTGAGGGTTAGGGTGAGCATTAGGGTGAGTGTGAGGGTTAGGGTTAGAGTTAGGTTTAGGGTGAGGGTAAGGGATAGGTTGAGGGTTAGGGTGAGAATGAGTGTTAGGGTTATCGTGTTAGGGTGAGGGTTAGGGTTAGGGTTAGGGCTAGGGTTAGGGCTAGGGTTAGGGTTAGGGTGATGGTTAGCGGGAGGGTAAGGGTTAGGGTGAGGTTTAGGGTTAGGATGAGGTTTAGGGTAAGGGTGAGGGTTACAGTTAGGGTTAGGGTAAGGGTGAGTTTAAGGGTTAGAATGAGGTTTAGGGTGAGAATTAGCGTTATCATTAGGGTTAGGGTGAGGGTGAGGTGAGGGTTAGGGTTAGGATTAGGGTTAGGTTTAGGGTTAGCCTGAGGGTCATGGTGAGGGTGAGGTTTAGGGTTAGTGTGAGTGTTAGGTTTAGAGTTTGCGTGAGGGTGAGGGTAAGGGTTAGTGTTAGAATTAGGGTTAGGTTTAGGGTTAGGCTGAGGGTGAGGGTGAGGGTGAGCATGAGGGATAGGGTTAGGGTGAGATTTAGGCTTAGGGTGATGTTTTCTGTGAGGGTGAGGGTTTGGGTGAGGATGAGGGTGGGGGTGAGACTGAAGGTTAGGGTGTAGGTGAGGGTTAGGTTTAGGGTGTGGATTAGAGTGATGTTTAGGGTTAGGGTATGGGGGAGGGTTAAGGTTAGGGTAAGGGTGAGGGTTAGGGTTAGGGTTAGGATGAGGGTTAGGATGAGGGGTAGGTTTAGGGTTAGGGTGAGTGTGAGGGTTAGTGTGAGGGTTAGCATTAGGGTTAGTGTTAGGGTGAGGGTTAGAATTAGGGTAAGGGTAAAAGTGAGGGTTAGGGTTAGGGTTAGGGTTAGGGTGAGGGTTAGGGTGAGGCTAAGGGTTAGGGTGAGTTGTAGTGTGAGGGTGAGGGTTAGGGTTAGTGTTAGTGTTAAGGTGAGGGTTAGGGTGAGGGTTAAGGTTAGCGTTAAGTTTAGGTTGAGGGTTAAGGTGAGGGTTAGGGTAAGGTTTCAGGTTAGGGTTAGGGTTAGGGTGAGGGTGTGGTTTAGGGTTAGGGTGATGGTTAGGGTTAGGGTAAGGGTGAGTGTTAGGATTAGGGGTAGGGTGAGGGCTACGGTGAGGGTGAGGGTTAGGTGAGTTTTAGTGTGGGGGTTTTGGTTAGGTAAGGGTTAGGGTTAGGGTGAATGTTAGGGTAAGGTTTAGAGTTAGGATGATGGTGAGGGCTAGGGTGTAGGTGAGAGTTAAGTTGTGGGTGAGGGTTAGGGTTAGGGTGAGTGTTAGGGTGTCGGTGAAGGTCATGGTGAGGGTGAAGTTTAGTGTTAGGGTGAGGGTGATGGTTAGTGTTAGGGTGAGGGTTAGGATGAGGGGTAGGGTTAGGTTTAGGGTGACGGTTAGGTTTAATGTGAGTGTTTTGGATAGGGTTAGGGTTAGGGTGAGGGTAAGGGTTAGGGTGAAGTTTAGGGTTAGATTGAGGGTTAGGTTTAGCCTTAGGGTTAGTGTGAGAGTTAGGGTGAGGATTAGGGTTAGGGTTAAGTTTAGGTTTAAGATGAGTGTGAGGGTCAGGGTTAGGGATAGGGTGAGGGTTAGGGTGAGGTTTAGGGTTAGTGTGAGGGTTAGGGTTAGGGTTAGGAGGAGGTTTACGGTGAGGCTAATGCTTAGGGTGAGGATTAGGGTGAGGCTAAGGTTAGGGTTAGGGTTAGGGTGAGAGTTTGTGTTAGGATTAGAGTTAGGGTGAGGCTGAGCATTAGGGTTAGGATTAGTGTTTGGGTTATGGTTAGGCTGAGGGTGAAGCTGAGGGTGAGGGTTAGGGTTAGGTTGAGGGTTAGGGTTAGGGTTAGGTTTAGGATGAGGGTGAGGATGAGGGTTAGTCTTAGGATTAAGGTTGGGTTTAGGGTTAGGCTGAGGTTGAGTGTGAGGGTGAGGGTGAGGGTGAGGAATAGTGTTAGGATGAGGGTTAGGTTTCGGGTAAGGCTGAGGGTGAGGGTGAGGGTGAGGTTTCGGTTTAGGTTTAGGGTGAGGGTTAGCATGAGGTTTAGGTTTATTGTTAGGGTTAGGGTGAGGGTTATGGTAAGTGTTACTGTTAGGGTGAGGGTTAGGGTGAGGTTGAGGGTTAGGGCTAGTTTTAGGGTTAGTGTGAGGGTTAGGGTGACGGTTAGGGTTAGGGTTAGGTTTAGGTTTAGCTTTAGGATGAGGGTAAGGGTTAGGGTTAGTTTTAGTGTGAGGGTTAGGGTTAGGGTTATGTTGAGCATTATTGTGAGGGTTAGGGATAGGCTTATGGTTAGGGTGAGGGTAGGGTGAGGCTAAGTGTTAGGGTGATGGTAATGGTTAAGGTGAGAAATAAGGTGAGAATGCGAGTTAGGGTTATCATGAGTGTTAGAGTGAGGGTTAGCGTGAGGGTTATGGTTATGTTTAGGTTTAGGGTGAGGCTTAGGGTTAGTGTGAGGGTGAAGGATAGGGTAGGGTGAGCGTGAGGGTGAGGTTCAGGGTGAGGGTTAGGGTTAGGTTTAGCCTGAGGGTGAGGGTGAGTTTTATGATTAGGTTTAGGGTTAGGGTTAGGTGAGGGTGAGTGTTGCCACGCCGACCCCAGTAGAGTCTGCTTAAGCATGGGAAACCATCTATCAGACCATGATAGGGGCCTCGAGACCTATCTCTGAGTTTTGGGACTTCACCGAAGTCTACCTCAGAGAATGGGGCTTTACAGAAACCTATCTCCAAGTTTTGGGACTTCACCGAAGTCTACCTCGGAGAATAGGGCTTCTAAGAGGCCTACTCCTGGGAAAAGGCTGGCAAAACCCCTGGAAAAGATGTGTTTCTGCCTATCTTTTCCTCATAAGAGTGCCTATTAATCTTTTACTGTTTCTACTGCTCATTGTACTTACTCATTGTCAACGTTCCCTTATTCAAAGCTCTTTAAGAGTGTTGACGACTCCAATATCTGATGAGTGTCTTAATATGACTAACTCACCAGAGTTAAGTGCTACCCTGAAACCCCTCTTATGGAGGCTAGTAGACAAGTTATAAGTAAATATAAAAGTATTGGGGGTTTCACAAAGTCACTCCAGCAGAAGGAATTGTAAGAAATTTACAAAAAGTTGTAGGCGCGGCTAGAACAGAAAGAATGTATGGCAATTGCTGAGATAACTACTTAGGAGAAAGAACTTCCTCATTTACTAAGAGACTTGCTAAATCTAAGCCTCTGTGGTGCTTACTATTAAAGAAGGAACAGGAAAGATCTTAATGGGACAGTTAAGGCCTCTATAGAATAAAGTAGTGGTTAATTGGTGACAATCATCGAAACCAATTGTATTTCTTAAAAATAGAGGTAAAGCCAGAAACAAGTGCCTATCAGGTGACCAGCTGGTGACCGCCCAAGAATGAAGCACTGCAGCAAGATTATGTAACCTTTTGCCCTTTCTTATGGAGACTTTTTGCTATAAAAGTTTGTTATCCTCTGCATTAAATCGCACTCAGCACTCAGCACTCTGCATCCACTCCTAATGTGTGTGAGTTGTCTGTTTGCCATCTCCCCGTCCTATTCCAGGTTCCTCCCCTAGGTATCCTCCGTCGTCCCGACAGAACCCGGTCCGCGGCAGAGTGTGAGGGTGAGGGTTAGGGCTAGGGTTAGGGTGAGGGCTAGGGTGAGGGTGAGAGTTACGGTGAGGGTGAGGGTGAGGGTTTTGTTTATGTAAGGGTTAGGGTTAGGGTGAGGTTAAGGGTTAGGTTTAGGGTGAGGGTTAGGGTTAGGGTGATGTTTAGGGTGAGGGTGAGGGTTATGTTTAGGGTGAGGGTTGGGTTTAGTGTGAGGGTTAGGTTTAGGGTTGGTGTTAGGTGAGGGTTAGGGTTAGGATTAGGGTGAGGGTTAGGGTTAGGGTTAGGATGAGGGTTAGAAAGAGGGATAGTGCTAGGGTTAGTGTGAGGGTTAGGGTTAGTGTGAAGGGTAGGGTTAGGGTTAGGGTGATGGTTAGGGTGAGGCTAAGGCTTAGGGTGAGCATTATTGTGAAGCTAAGTGTTAGGGTGAAGTTTAGGGTGAGGGGTAGGGTGAGGGTTAGTGTGAGGGTTATTGTGTGGGTTAGGTGTAGGTTTAGCCTTAGGGTGATGGTGAGGGTGAGGTTTAGGGTTAGTGTGAGGGTTAGGTTTAGAGTTTGTGTGAGGGTGAGTGTAAGGGTTAGGGTTAGAATTAGGGTTAGGCTGAGGTTGAGGGTGAGGGTAAGCATGAGTGATAGGGTTAGGGTGAGGTTTAGGCTTAGGGTGATGTTTACTGTGAGGGTGAGGGTTTGGGTGAGGGTGAGGTTCGGGTGGGACTGAGGGTTAGGGTATGTGTGAGGGTTAGGTTTAGGGTGAGGGTTAGGGTGACGTTGAGGGTTAGGGTGGGGGTGAGCGTTAGGGTTAGGGTTAGGGTGAGGTGTAGATTTCAGGTTAGGATGAGGGTTAGGATGAGAGGTAGGTTTAAGTTTTAGGGTGAGGTTTTGGGTTAGTGTGAGGGTTAGCGTTAGGGTTAGGGTTAGGGTGACGTTCAGGGTTAGGCTAAGGGTTAGGGTGAGGGTTAGGGTGGGGTGAGGGTTAAGGTTAGGGTTAGTGTTACGATGAGGGTAAGGGTTAGGGTTTGGTTGAGTTTTAGGGTGAAGTTTAGGGTTAGGTTTATGGTTAGGGTTAGGGTTAGGATGAGGGTGTGGGTTAGGGTTAGGGTGAGTGTTAGGTTTAGTGTGAGGGTCAGTTTTTGGATTAGGGGTAGGGTGAGGCCTACGGTGAGGGTGAGGGTTAGGGTTAGGATTAGGGTTAGGGTGAGGGTTACGGTGAGGGTTAGAGTTTGGGTTAGGTTGAGTGTATGGGTTAAAGTGAGGTTAAGGGTGCGAGTGAGGGTTAGGATTATCATGAGTGTTAGGGTGAGGGTTAGGTTGAGGGTAAGGGTAAGGGTGAGGGTTAGGGTCAGAGTGAGAGTTCGATTTAGCCTTAGGGTAAGTGTGAGGGTTAGGGTGACGGTTTGGGTTAGGGTTAGGGTTAGGTTTATGATGAGGGTGAGGGTTAGGTTAGGGTTAGAGTGAGGGTAAGGGTTCGGGTGAGGGTTAGGGTTAGTTTGAGGGTTAGGGTTAGAGTTAGGGTTAGGTTGAGGTTAACAGTTAGGGTGAGGTTAAGGGTGCGAGTGAGGGTTAGGGTTATCATGAGTGTTAGGGTGTGGGTTAGGTTTAGGGTTAGGGTGAGGGTGAGGGTTAGGTTTAGGGTTAGGGTTACAGTGAGGATTAGGTTGAGGTTTAGGGTTAGGGTTAATGTGAGGTTTAGGGTTAGGGTGAGGGGGATCTTTAGGGTTAGGGTTAGGTTTAGGGTAAGTTTGAGGTTGAGGGTTAGGGTTAAGATTAGGGTGAGGGTTACACTGAAGGTGAGGGTGAGGGTGAGTGTGAGGGTTAGGGTGAGGTTGAAGGTTAGGCTGAGGCTGAAGGGTGAGTGTGAGGGTTAGGATTAGGTTTAGTGTTAGGGTTAGGCTGAGTGTGAGGGTGAGGGTGAGGTCTAGGGTTAGGTCTATGGTTAGGGTGAGGGTTAGTGTGAGGGTGAGGGTTAGGGTGAGGGTGAGGGTGAGGGTTAGATTTTCGGTTAGGTAAGGGTTATGGTTAGGGTGAGGGTTAGGGTAAGGGTTAGGGTTAGGGTGTGGGTTAGGGTGAGTGTTAGGTTTAGGGTTAGGTTTAGAGTTAGGGTGAGTGTGAGGGTGAGGGTTAGGGTTAGGATTAGGTTTAGGACTAGGGCTAGGTTGAGCGTGAGGTTGAGTGTGAAGTTTAGGGTTAGGGTGAGGGTTAGCGTTAGGGTTAGGTTTAGGGTGAGTGTTAGGGTGAGGGTTAGGATTAGAGTTAGGGTTAGGGTGAGAGTTAGGATGAGGGTTTGGGTTAGGTTTAAGGTGAGGGTGAGGGTGAGTGTTGGGGTTAGCATTAGGTGTAGGGTGAGGGATAGGGTTAGGGTAAGGGTTATGGTTAGGGTTAGGGTGAGGGTTATTGTGAGGTTTAGGATTAGGGTTAGGGTTAGGTTGAGGGTGATTGTTAGGGTTAGGTGTAGTGTTAGGTTGAGGGTTAGGTTGAGGGTGAGGGTTAGGGTTAAATTTAGTGTTAGGATGAGGGTTAGGGTGAGTGTTATGGTGAGGGTTATGGTGATGGTTAGGGATAGATTGAGGGCGAGTGTTAGGGTGAGGGTTAGGGAGAGGGTTAGGGTTATGGTGAGGGTGAGTGTTAGGATTTGGGGTAGGGTGTGGGCTAGGCTGAAGGTGAGGGTTAGGGTTAGGGATAGGGTGATGTTTAGGTTTAGTGTGAGCGTTAGGGTTATGGTTAACTTTAAGGTGAGGGTAAGTGTTAAACTGAGGGTTTAGGGTGAGAGTGAGGCTTAGGGTTAGCATGATTGTTAGGGTGAGTGTTAGGGTGAGAGTTAGGGTTAGGATTAGGTTTAGGGTTAGGGTTAGGCTGAGGGTGAGTTTGAGGGTGAGTGTGTGGGTGAGGGTTAGGGTGAGGGATAGTGTTAAGGTTAGGGTGAGTGTTAGGGTGAGGGTGAGGGTTAGGTTTAGGGTGAGAGTAAGGATTAGGATTAGGGTTAGGGTGAAATTGAGGGTTATGTTTAGGGTTAGCATTAGGGTGAGGTTTAGGGTTAGGGTCAGGGTTAGGGTTAGGGTGAGGACTAGGGTTAAGGTTAGGTTTAGGGTGAGGGTAAGAGTTAGGGTGAGGTTTATGGTTAGGGTTAGGGTTAGGTTGAGGGTGAGGGTTGGGTTTAGGTTTAGTGTTAGGGTGAGGGTTAGGTTGAATTTGAGGATTAAGGTTAAATGTAGTGCTATGTTTAGGTTAAGGGTTATCGTTAGGGTGAGGTTTAGGGTTATGGTTTGGGTTAGGGTTAGATTTAGGGTGAGGGCTAGGGTGAGGATGAGGGTTAGGGTGAGCGTGAGGGTGAGGGTTTGGGTTAGGATTAGGGTTAGGGTTTGGGTTAGACTGAGGGTGAGTGTGACGGTGAGGGTGAGGTTTAGTGGTAGGGTTAGCTTTATGGTGTGGGTGAGGGTAAATATTTGGGTTAGTGTTAGGGTGAGGGTGAGGTTTAGGGTTACGTTTACTGTTAGGGTTAGAGTTAGGGTGAGGGTGAGGTTGAGGGTGAGGGTGAGGGTTAGGGTTACGGTGAATGTGAGGGTTAGGGTGAGGTTGAGGGTTCGGGTGAGACTGAGGGTTAGGATGTGGGTGAGTGTTACGTTTAGGGTGAGGTATAGGGTCACGGTGAATGTGAGGATGCGGCTGAGGATTAGGGTTAGGATAAGGGTGAGTGTTAGGCTTAGGATAATTGTTAGGGTGAGGGTGAGGTTTAGGGTTAGGGTTAGGTTGAGGGTGAATGCTAGCATTAGGGGTAGGCTGAGGGTTAGGCCGAGGGTGAGGGTATTGGTTAGGCTTAGGGTGAGGGTTAGATTTAGTGTGACGGTTAAGGTGAGGGTTAGAGTGAGCTGTAGGGTTAGGGTTAGGGTTAGGGTGAGGGTTAGATTTATGGTTCGTGTGAGGGTTCTGTTTAGGGTTAGGTTTAGAGTTAGGGTGAGGGTAAGGACTAGAGTGAGGATTAGGGTGAGAGTGAGGTTTAGGGATACCATAAGTATTAAGGTCACAGTTAGGGTGAGGGTTAGGTTTAGGTTTTGGTTGAGGTTGATGGTCAGGGATAGGGTTAGCATTAGGATTAGGATTAGAGTTAGGGTTAGGCTGAGGATGAGGTTGCGGGTGAGGGTGAGGTTTAGGATTAGGGTGAGTTTTCGGCATAAGGTTAGGGTGAGGGTTAGGGTTAGGGTGATGGTTTGGGTGAGGGTGAGGGTTCGGGTGAGGGTTCGGGTGAGATTGAGGGTAAGGGTAAGTGTGAGGGTTAGGGTGAGGGAGAGGGTTAGGGTGAGGTTGAGGGTTAGGGTTAGGGTCAGGGTTTAGGTTAGGGTTAGGTTTAGGGTGAGAGCTAGGGTCAGGATAAGGTTGAGGGTTACGGTTAGGTTTAGGGTTAGGGTTATTGTTAAGCTTAGTTTAGGCTGAGGGTGAGTGTTATTGTTAGATTTAGGGATAAGGTGAAGGTGAGGGTTAGGGTTAGGGTTAGGGTTAGGGTGAGGTTGAGGGAGAGGGTTAGGTTTAGGGTGAGGGTTAGCGTTAGGGTGATATTTAGGGAGAGGGTTAGGGTGAGGGAGAGGGTTATTTTTAGGATTAGGGTTAGGTTTATGTTTAGGCTTACTGTGAGGGTGATGTTGAGGGTGAGGCTTAGCGTGAGGTTTAGGGTTAAGGTTACCATGAGGGTTACTGTTAGGATGATATTTAGGGTGAGGTTGAGGGTTAGGGTGATGGTGATTGTTCGGGTTAGTGTGAGGGTTAGGGTGTGGGTGAGGATTAGTGTGACAATGAGGGCGAGGGTTAGTGTTAGGGTGAGGTTTAGGGTTAGGGTTAGGGTTAGGGTGAGGGTTAGTGTAAGGTTTAGGGTTACTATGAGGGTTAGGCTGAGGTGTAGGTTTAGGGTTATGGTGAGGGTTATGGTTAGTGTGAGTTAGGTTTAGGGTTAGGATTAGGGTGAGGGTTAGGGTGGGGGTCAGGGGTAGGATTAGTGTTATAGTTAGACTGAAGTTTTGGGTAAGGGTTAGCTTTAGGGTTAGTGTTCGGGTTAGGGTTAGGGTGAAGGTTAGAGTGAGTGTTAGGGTTAGGGTTAGGGTTAGGGTGAGGGTTAGGGTTAGGGTGAGCGTGAGGGTTAGGTTTATGTTGAGGGTAAGTTTTAGCGTGGGGGTTAGGTTTAGGGTTAGGGTGAGTGTGAGGATTAGGGTTAGGGTTAGGGTTAGGGTTAGGGTGAGTCTAAGGGTTAGGGTGAGGATTAGTGTGATAGCGAGTGTTAAGCTGACGGTTAGTGTTAAGTTGAGGGTTAGGGTTAAGGTGAGGGTGAGGGTGAGGGTTAGGATTAGGGTGAGGTTAAGGGTTAGAGTGAGGGTTACTGTGAGGATGAAGGTTAGGGTTAACATTAGGGTTAGAGTGAGGGTGAGGGTTAGGCATAGGGTTAGGGTTAGGTTGAGGGCTAGTCTGAACGTGAGGTTTATGGTTAGGGTTAGGATGAGGCTGAGGGTTAGGGTTAGGGTTAGGGTTAGGGAGAGCGTTAGGTTTAGGGTTAGGGTTAGGATTAGTGTTAGGGTTAGGGTGAGGGTTATTGTTAGGGTTAGTTTTAGGGTGAGGGTGAGTGTGAAGTTTAGGGTTAGGGTTAGGGTTAGGATGAGGGTTAGGGTTAGGGTTAGAGTTAGGATTAGTGTGAGGATTAGGGTTAGGGTTAGGGTTAGCGTGAGGGTAAGGTTTAGGGTTAGGGTTAGGGTAGGGTTTACTGTGAGTGTTAGGTGAGAGTGAGTGTTAGGTTTAGTGTGAGTGTTAGGGTGAGTGTTAGGGTGAGGGTTAGGTTTACTGTTAGGGTTAAGGTGAAGGTGAGAGTTAGGGTTAGGGTGAGGGTGAGGGTTAGGGATAGGGTTATTGTTTGGGTTAGGGGTAGGGTTAGGTTTAGTTAGAGTGATGGTTACCATGAGGATGAAGGTTAGGGTTAACATTAGGGTTAGAGTGAGTGAGGGTTAGGCTTAGGATTAGGGTTAGGGTGAGGGCTAGGCTGAAGTTGAGGGTTATGGTTAGAGTTAGGATGAGGGTGAAGGTGCGGTTTAGGGTGAGGGTAAGGGTTAGGGTTCTAGTTAGGGTAAGGTTTAGTTTGAGGGTTAGGTATTGAGTGAGGACTAGTTTTAGTTTGAGTGTTAGGGTGAGGGTTAGGTTGAGTGTTAGGGTAAGGGTGAGGGTGAGGGTTAGGGTTAGGGTTAGGTTTAGGGTTAGTATGGGGATTAGGGTTAGGGTTAGGGTGAGGGTAAGGGTTAGGGTGAGGTTTTAGGAGAGGGTTAATGTTACGGTGAGAGTTAGAGTTAGGGTTAGGGTGAGCGTATGTATTAGGGTGAGGGTTAGGGTGAGGGTGAGTGTTAGGATTAGGTTTAGGTTTCTGTTGAGGGTGAGGGTTAGGGTTAGGTTTAGGTTTAGGGTGAGGTTTAGGGTGAGAGTGAGATTTAGAGAGAGGGTTAGGGTTAAGGTGAGGGTTAGGGTAAGGGTTAGGGTTAGGGTTAGGGTGAAGGTTAGTTTTAGGGTGAGGATGAGTGTTAGGTTAGCTTGAGGATTAGGGTGAACATTAGGATTAGGTTTAGGGTTATGTTGAGGGTGAGGAGGGTTAGGGTTAGGGTAAGGTTTATGGTGAGGTTTAGGGTGAGAGTGAGATTTAGAGAGAGGTTTAGGGTTAAGGTGAGGGTTAGGGTAAGGGTTAGGGTTAGGGTTAGGGTGAAGGTGAGCTTTAGGGTGAGGGTGAGTGTTAGGTTAGCTTGAGGATTAGGGTGAACATTAGGATTACCGTTAGTGTTAGTGTTAGTGTTAGGGTTAGGATTAGGGTGAGTGTTAGGATGTTGGTTAGGGTGAGGGTGAGTTTTAGGGTGAGGGTGAGGGTTAGGTTTAGAGAGATGTTAAGGATTAGGGTGAGGGTTAGGGTGAGGTTGAAGGTTAGGTTTAGCATTAGATTTAGGGTGAGGGTGAGGGTTAGGGTTAGGGTGATTGATTGCTAGGCAGAGGGTGAGGGTTAGGATTAGGTTTAGGGATAGGGTGAGGATTAGGGTTAGGGTTAGGGTTAGTGTAGGAGTTAGGCTGAGGGATAGAGTTAGGGTTAGGGTGAGGGTTAAGTTTAGTGTGATTGTTAGTGTTAGGGTGAGGGTGAGGTTAAGGGTTAGAATAAGGGATAGATTGAGGGTGAGTGTTAGAGTTAGCATTAGGGTTAGGGTTAGGGTGAGGGTTAGGGTTAGGATTAGGATTAGGGTGAGGGTGAGTGTTTGGGATAGGGTGAGGTTGAGGGTAGGTTTTAGGGTTAGGATTCGGGTGAGCATTTGGGTGATGGTTATGGTTAGGTTTAGGGTTAGTGTGAATATTAGGGTTAGTTTTAGGGTTAGGGTGAGGGTAAGGTATAGGGTGAGTTTTAGGGTGAGGGTGAGTCTTAGACTGACATTTAGGTTTAAGGTGAGGGTTAGAGTTAGGGTTAGGGATATGGTGAGTGTGAGGGTTAGGTTTAGGGTGAGGTTAAGGTTTAGGGTAAGGGTTAGGGTGATGGTGAAGTTTAGGATTAGCATTAAGGTTAGGGTGAGGGTGAGGATTAGGCTTGGGGTTAGGGTTAAGGTCAGGGTTGGGTTTGGGTGAGGGTTATTGTTAGGGTTAGGATTATGGATAGGGGAAGGTTGAGGGTGAGGGTGAGCGTTAGGGTTATTGTTAGGGTCAGGGTAAGGGTGAAGATTAGAGTGAGGGTGAGGGTTAGGTTGAGGGTGAGTTTTAGGGTTAGGGTTAGGGTTAGGGTTAGGATTAGGGTTAGGATGTGGACTAGGGTGAGGATGAGGGTTAGGGTTAGGGTTAGGTTGAGGGTTTGGGTTAGGGTGAGGTTTCGGGTGAGGGGTATGTATAAGGTTAAGGTTAGGGTAAGGGTAAGGATTAGGGTGAGGTTTAGGTTGAGGGTGAGATTTTGGGTGAGGGTTAGGTTGATGGTGAGGGTTAGGTTTAGGATTAGGTTGAGGGTATGTGTTAGGGTGAGTGTTAGGGTGAGGCTTAAGGTTAGGGAGATGGTTAGGGATAGGGTTAGGGTGAGGATTAGGGTGAGGGTGAGGGTGAGGGTTAGGGTATGGGTTAGGTTCACTGTGAGGTTGAGGTTCAGTGTTAGGATTAATGTTAAAGTTAGGGTTAGGCTGAGGGTAAGGGTGAGGGTGAGCATTAGGGTTAGGTTGAGGGTTAGGGATAGGTTTAGGGTTAGGGTGAGGATTAGGGTTAGGGTTTGGGTGAGGGTTAGGGTTAGGGTTATTGTTAGGGTTAGTGTAAGGTTTAGGGTCAGGGTGTGGATTAAGTTTAGGGTTAGAGAGAGAGTGAGGGAGAGGGTTAGGTTTAGGATTAGGATTAGCTTTATGGTTAGGCTGAGGGTGAGGGTGATGGGGAGGGTGAGGGTTAGGGTGAGGGTTAGGGTTAGGGTTACCATGAGGGCTAGTGTTAGGGTTTTTTTTAGGGTGAGGTTGACGGTTAGGGTGAGGGTGATTGTTCCGGTTAGTGTGAGGGTTAGGGTGTGGGTGAGTTTTAGGAAGACAGTGAGGGTTAGGTTAACGGTGAGCGTTAGGTTTAGGTTTAGCGTTAGGGTGAGGGTTAGGATTAGGGTTAGGGTGAGGTGAGGGTAAGGATTATGGTGAGGGTGAGGTTTAGGTTTAGGGTTATATTTAGGGTTAATGGTGAGGTTTTGGTTTAGGTTTAGGGTTAGGATGAGGATTAGGCTGAGGGGTAGGTTTAGGGTTAGGGTGAGGGTTAGGGTTAGTGTTCGGGTTAGTGTTCGGGTTAGGGTGAGGGTAAGGTTTAGGTTGAGGGTTAGCGTGAGTATGAGCGATAGGGTTAGGGTTAGCCTGAGGGTTAGAGTTAAGGTTAGTGTTAGGGATAGGGTTAGGGTGAGGGTTAGGTTTAGGGTTAGGGTGAGTTTTAGGGTGAGGGTTAGGGTTAGGGTGTTAGTTAGGGTGAGGGTGGGGGTTAGGTTTAGGGAGAGGGTAAGGGTTAGGATGAGGGTTAGGGTCCGGGTGAAGCTTAGGGTTAGCATTAGGGTTAGGGTTAGGGTGTGCATTAGGTTTAGGGTTAGTGTTAGGGTGAGGGCTAGCCTGAGGGTGAGGGTTAGGGTTAGGTTTAGGGATAGGGTAAGGTTTAGGCTTATGGTTAGGGTTAGGTTGAGCGTTAGGCTGCGGGGTAGGTTTAGGGTTAGGCTGACAGGTAGGTTTATTTGTAGGGCGAGGGTTAGGTTTAGTGAGAGGTTTAGGTTTAGGGTTAGGGTGAAGGTTAGGCTGAGGGTGAAGGTTAGGCTTAGCATTAGGTTTAGGGTGAGGGTGAAGGTTGGGCTTAGGCTTAGGGTTAGGGTGTTGGCTAGTCTGAGGGGGAGGGTTAGTGTTAGGTTTATGGTGAGGGTTAGGGTTAGGGTGAGGCTGAGATTTATTGTTAGAGTTTAGGTGAGACTTTTGTTTAGGGTTAGGGTTAGGGTGAGGGTGAGGTTTAGGGTTGGGGATAGGGTGAGGGTTATTGTTAGGGTTAGGTTTAGGGTTAGGGGAAGGTTGAGGGTGAAGGTGAGGGTTAGGGTAATTGTTAGGGTCAGGGTTAGGGTGATTATTAGGGTGAGGGTGAGGGTTAGGGTGTGGGTGAGGGTTAGGGTGAGGGTGAGGGTTAGGGTTAGGATTAGGGTTAGGATGTGGGCTAGGGTGAGGATGAGCGTTAGTGTTAGGGTTTAAGGTGAGGGTTAGGTTTAGGGTGAGGGTTTGGTTGAGGGGTATGTTTAAGGTTAGGTTTAGGGTGAGGGTAAGTGTTAGGGTGAGTTTTAGGGTGAGGGTGAGATTTAGGGGGAGGGTTAGGTTGAGGGTGAGGGTTAGGTTAGGGTTAGGTTGAGGGTATGTGTTAGGGTGAGTGTTAGGGTGAGGATTAAGGTTAGGGAGATGGTTAGGGATAGGATTAGGGTGAGGTTTAGGGTGAGGGTGATGGTATGGGTTAGGGTATGTGTTAGGTTCAGTGTGAGGGTGAGGTTCAGTGTTAGGATTATTGTTAAAGTTAGGGTTAGGCTGAGGGTAAGGATGAGGATGTGGGTGAGGGTTAGGTTTAGGTTTAGGATTAGAGTTAGGGTGAGGGTAAGGGTTAGGGTGAGGTTTAGGGTGAGGGTGAGTTTTAGGAAGAGGGTTAGGGTTAGGGTTATGGTTAGGGTGAGGGTGAGGCAGAGGGTTAAGTTTAGGACTAGGTTTAGGGTTAGGGTTAGGTTTAGGGTGAGGGTGATGTTGAGGGTGAGGTTTAGTGTGAGAGTTATGCTTAGGATTATGGTGAGAGTTAGGGACAGAGTGATGATTAGGGTGAGGGTGAGGGTTAGGGAGAGGGTGAGGGTTAGGATTAGGGTTAGGGTAAGGGCTAGGTTAAGGGTGAGGGTTAGGGTGAGGGTTAGGTTGAGTTTGAGTGTTAGGGTTAGTGTTAGGGTTAGGGTGAGTGTAAGTGTTAGGGTGAGGGTTAGGGTGAGATTGAGGTTTAGGTTTAGCGTTAGGGTTAGTGTGAGGGTTAGGGTGAGGGTTAGGGTTAGGGTTACCTGAGAATTAGGGTTAGGGTTATGGTGAGGGTGAGGGTGAGGTTGAGGGTTAGGGTGTGGGTTAGGCTTAGGGTGACGGTGAGGGTTAGGGTGACCGTGAGGGTTAGGGTGAGGGTTAGGGTTAGGCTTAGGGTTAGGGTGAGGGTTAGGGTGAATTTTAGGGTTAGGGATAGATTTAGGGTTAGTGTGAGGATTAGGGTTAGTGTTAGGGTGGGGGTAAGGGTTAGGGTGAGGGTGGGGTTTAGGGTTAGGGTTAGGGTGAGATTGAGGGTGAGGTTTAGTTTTAAATTTGGGTGAGGGTTAGGGTTAGGTTGAGGGTTAGGGTTAGGTTTAGGGTTAGGGTGAGGGTGAGGGTGAGGGTTAGGGTGAGGGTGAGTTTGAGGGTGAGTTATAGTGTTAGGGTAAGGGACAGAGTGAAAATGAGTTTTAGAGTTAGGGTTAGGGTGAGGGTGAGGGTTAGTGTGAGGGTTCGGGTTAGGGTTAGGTTTAGGGTTAGTGTGTGGATTAGGAATAGGGTTAGGGTTAGGTTGAGGGTTAGGGTTAGTGTGAGGGGTAGGGTGATGGTGAGGGTAAGGGTTAGGTTGAGTGTTAGGGTGAGGCTGAGGTTTAGGGTTATTGTTAGTGTTAGGGTGAGGGTTACGGTTAGGTTTAGGGTTATGGTGGGGGTTAGGATGAGGGTTGGGTTTAGGGTTAAGTTTAAAGTTAGGATGAGGTTTAGGGTTATATTGAGGTTCATGGTTATGGTGAGTGTTAGGGTGAGGGTGAGGGTTAGGATTAGGATTAGGTTTAGGATGATGGCTTGGTTGAGGGTTAGGGTTAGGGTTAGGTTTAGGGTGAGGATTAGGGTTAGGGTTTGGGTGAGGGTTAAGGTTAGGGTTATTGTTAGGGTTAGTGTCACGGTTTGGGTTAAGTTTAGGGTTAGAGTTAGGGTTAGGGAGAGAGTGAGAGAGAGGGTTAGGTTTAGGATTAGGATTAGCTTTACTGTTAGGCTGAGGGTGAGGGTGATGGGGAGGGTGAGGGTTAGGGTGAGGGTTAGGTTTAGGGTTAGGGTTAGGGTTACCGTGAGGGTTAGTGTTAGGGTTTTATTTAGGGTGAGGTTCACGGTTAGGGTGAGGGTGATTGTTCGGGTTAGTGTGAGGGTTTGGGTGTGGGTGAGTTTTAGGAAGACAGTGAGGGTTAGGTTAACGGTGAGCGTTACGGTTAGGTTTAGCGTTAGGGTGAGGGTTAGGGTTAGGGTTAGGGTGCGGTGAGGGTTAGGGTGAAGTTCAGGTTTAGAGTTAAGGTTAGTGTGAGGATTAGGGTTAGGGTGAGGGTGAGGGTAAGGATTAGGGTGAGGGTGAGGTTTAGCTTTAGGGTTATATTTAGGGTTAATGGTGAGGTTTTGGTTTAGGTTTAGGGTTAGGATGAGGATTAGGCTGAGGGGTAGGTTTAGGGTTAGGGTGAGGGTTAAGGTTAGTGTTCGGGTTAGTGTTCGGGTTAGGGTGAGGGTAAGGTTTAGGGTGAGGTTTAACGTGAGTATGAGCGATAGGTTAGGGTTAGGGTTAGCGTGAGGGTTAGGGTGAGGGTTAGGGTTAGGGTTAGTGTTAGGGATAGGGTTAGGGTGAGGTTTAGGGTGAGGGTTAGGTTTAGGGTTAGGGTGAGTTTTAGGGTGAGACTTAGGGTTAGGGTGTTAGTTAAGGTGAGGGTGAGGGTTAGGTTTAGGGAGAGGGTAAGGGTTAGGATGAGGGTTAGGGTGCGGGTCAAGGTTAGGGTTAGCAATAGGGTTAGGTTGAGGGTGTGCGTTAGGTTTAGGGTTAGTGTTAGGGTGAGAGCTACTCTGAGGGTCAGGGTTATGGTTAGCTTTAGGGATAGGGTAAGGATTAGGTTCAGGGTTAGTGTTAGGTTGAGCATTAGGCTGAGGGGTAGGTTTATGGTTAGGCTGAATTGTAGGTTTAGTGTTAGGGTGACGGTTATGTTTAGTGTGAGGGTTAGGTTTTGGGTTAGGGTGAAGGTTAGGCTGAGGGTGAAGGTTAGGCTTAGCATTAGGGTTAGGGTGAGGGTGAAGGTTGGGCTTAGGCTTAGGGTTAGGTTGTTGGCTAGTCTGAGCATGAGGTTTAGTGTTAGCTTTAGGGTGAGGGTTAGGGTTAGGGTGATGGTGAGGTTTAGTGTTAGGGTTTAGGTGAGACTTAGGTTTAGGGTTAGGGTTAGGGTGAGGGTGAGGTTTAGGGTTGGGGTTAGGGTGAGGGTTATTAGGGTTAGGGTTAGGGGAAGGTTGAGGGTGAGGGTGAGGGTTAGGGTTATTAGGGTCATGGTTAGGGTGAGGATTAGGGTAAGGGTGAGGGTGAGGGTGAGTTTTAGGAAGAGGGTTAGGGTTAGAGTGAGAGTTAGGGTTAGGGTTAGGGTTAGGGTTGGGTGATGGTGAGGGTTAGGGATAAGGTAAGGGTTAGGGTTAAGGTTATTGTTAGGGTTAGGTTTAGGGTGAGGGTGAGGGTGAGGGTTAGGTTTAAGGTGAGGTTAAGTGTTAGGGTGAGGGTTAGTGTGAGGGTGCAGTTTAGGCTTAGCATTATGGTTAGGGTGATGGTGGGGGTTCGGCTTAGGGTTAGGGTTAGAATGTGGGCTACTCTGAGGGTGAGGGTTAGTGTTAGGTTTAGGGTGAGGGTTAAGGTTAGGGTGAGGCTGAGGGATAGTGTTAGGTTTTAGTTGAAACTTAGGTTTAGGGTTAGGGTTAGGGTGAGGGTGAGGTTTAGGGTTAGGGTTAGTTTTATTGTGAGGGTTACGGTTAGGTTTAGGGTGAGGGTGCGGGTGAGGGTGAGGGTTAGGTTTAGGTTTAGGGTTAGGGTTAGTGTGAGGGGTAAGGTTTAAGTTGAGGTTTAGATTGAGGGTGAGTTCTAGGGAGAGGGTTAGGGTTAGGGAGAGGGTAAGGGTTTGGGTTGGGGTTAGCCTGAGAGTGAGGGAGAGGGTTAGGTTTACGTTTAGGTTTAGGTTTAGGGTTAGGTTTAGGGTGAGGGTGATGTTGAGGTGAGGTTTAGGGTGATGGTTAGTGTTAGGATCATGATGAGGGTTAGGGTTAGGGTGATGTTTAGGGAGAGTGATGGTTAGAGTGAGGGTTAGGATTAGGGTTAGGGTAAGGTTAAGGGTGAGGGTGAGGGTTAGGTTGAGTGTGAGGGTTAGGGATAGGGTGAAGGTAAGGGTTAGGGTTAGGGTTAGGGTGAGATTGAGGTTTAGGTGTAGCATAATGGTGAGTGTGAGGTTTAGGGTGAGTGTTAGGGTTAGGGTTACCTGAGAATTAGTGTTAGGGTTAGGTTGAGGGTGAGGGTGAGGGTGAGGGTTAGGTTGTGGGTGAGGCTTAGGGTGACCATGAGGGTTAGGGTGAAGGTGAGGGGTAGGGTGAGGGTTAGGGTTAGGGATAGCATTAAGGTGAGGGATAAGGTTAGGGTTAGGGTGAGGGTGAGGGTTAGGGTGAGGTTTAGGGTTAGGGTTAGTTTGAGGATTAGGGTTGGGGTTAGTGTGAGGGTAAGGGTTATGTTGAGGATTAGGGTGAGTGTGTGTGTTAGGGAGAGGGTTAGGGTTAGGTTGAGGGAAAGGGTGAGAGAATGGGTTAGGGTTAGGTTGAGGGTGATGGTTCGCGGGAGGTTTACGGTGAGGGTTAGAATTAGGGTGTCGTTTAGGGTTAGGGATAGGATGAGGGTGAGTGTTAAGGTTAGGTTTAGGGTTAGGATGAGGGTTAAGCTGAGGTTCAGGTGAGGGTTAGGGTGAGGGTTAGAATTAGGGTGAGGTTTAGGGTTAGTGATAGGGTGAGGGTGAGTGTTAGGGTTAGGTTTAGGGTGGTTAAGATGAGGGTCAGGCTGAGGGTTAGGGTTAGAGTTAGGGTGAAGGTTAGGGTTAGTTTGAGAGTTAGGGTTAGGGTGAGGTTAAGGTTTAGGGTGAGGTTAATGGAGAGGGTGAGGTTTAGGGTTAGGGTTAGGGTTAGCTTGAGGATTAGGGTGAGCGTTAGGATTACAGTTAGTGTTAGTGTTAGGGTTAGGGTTAGGTTTAGAGTTAGGGTGAGGTTTAGGGTTAGGGTGAGCTTTAGGTTGAGCGTGAGGGTTAGGTTTAGGGTGAGGTTAAGGGGTAGGGTGAGCGTGAAGATTAGGTTTATCATTAGGTTTGGGGTGAGGGTGAAGGTTAGGGTTAGGGTTAGCGTTAGGGTGAGAGCTAGGCTGAGGGTGAGGGTTAAGGTTAGGTTTAGGGATTGAGTGAGGTTTAGGGTTAGGGTTAGGGTGAGTTTTAGGCTGAGGGGTATGGTTAGGGTTAGGGTGAGGGTTAGGTTTAGTGAGATTGTTAGTGTTAGGTTTAGGGTGAGGGTAAGGTTTAGGGTGAGGGATAGGGTGAGGGTGAGGGTTAGGGTTAGCATTAGGATTAGGGTTAGTGTTAGGGAGAGGTTAGGGTTAGGTTTAAGATTAGGGTGAGGGTGAGGGTTAGGGCTAGGGTGAGGTTGAGGTTAGGGTTTAGGGTTAGGATTGGGGTGAGGGTTAGGATGAAGGTTATGGTCATGGTTATGTTTAGTGTGATTATTAGGGTTAGGGTTAGGGTTAGGGTGAGGGTAAGTGTTAGGGTCAGGTTTATGGTGAGGTTGAGTGTTAGGCTGACGATTAGCGTTAAGGTGTGGGTTAGGGTTAGGTTCAGGGATATGGTGAGGATGAGGTTTATGTTTAGGGTGAGGTTAAGGGTTAGGGTGAGGGTTAGGGTAAGGGTGAAGGTTAGGGTTAGCCTTAGGGTTAGGGCGAGGGTGAGGGTTCGGCTTAGGTTTAGGTTTTGTGTTAGGGTTAGGGTTTGCGTGAGGGTTATGGTCATGGTTAGGGTTAGGGTGAGGGTGAGGGTTAGGGTTAGGGTTAGGGAGAGGGTTATTGTAAAGATTAGGGTTATGGTTAGTGTCAGGTTGAAGGTGAGGGTGAGGGTTAGGGTTATCGTTAGGGTTAGGGTTAGGGTGAGGGTAAGGGTGAGGGTTAAGGTTAGGGTGAGGGTTATGTTGAGGGAGCAGGAGACGGTTAGGTTTAGGATTAGTTTTAGGGCTAAGGTTAGGCTTATGGTGAGGGTTAGGTTTTGGGTTAGGGTTAGGATTATTTTGAGCATTTGGGTTAGGGTGATATTTTGGGTGAGGGTGATTGTTAGGGTGTGGGTGGGGTGAGGGTGAGGGTTAGAATTAGGGTTAGGGTTAGGTTTAGGCTGAGGGTAAGGGTGAGGGTGAGGTTTAGGTAAAGCTTTAGGTTGAGGGTAAAGAATAGGGTGAGGGTTAAATTGAATTTGAGGGTTAGGGTTATGGTTAGGGATACGGTGAGTGTTAGGGTGAGAGTTAGCGTTAGGGTTAGGGTTAGGGTGAGGTTGTGGATGAGGTTTAGGCATAGGGTTAGAGTTAGGGTTAGGGTGATGGTTAGGGTGAGGATGAGGGTGAGGGTTAGGGTTAGGATTAAGTTTAGGGATAGGGTTAGGCTGAGGGTGAGGGTGAGCATGAGGGCTGGGATAGGGTTATTGTTACGGTTAAGGTGAGGTCAAGGGGGAAGTTGAGGGTTAGGTTGAGGGTGAAGGTGAGGGTGAGGTTTGGGGTTAGGTAAGGGTTTGGTTAAGTTTAGAGTGAGGATTAGGGTGAGGGTGAGGTTAGTGTGAGGGTTAGGTTTAGTGTGAGGTTTAGAGTTAGGGTTAGGGTGAGGGTTAGGTTTAGGGTGATGTTTAGGGTCAGGGTGAGGGTAAGGATGAGGGTGAGGGTTAGGGTGTGGGTGAGGGTTAGGGATAGGGTGAGGATTAGGGTGATGGTGAGGATTAGGGTGAGGTTGAGGGTTAGGGTTAGGGTTAAGTTTAGGCTGAGGATTAGGTTTAGAGTTAGTGTTAGGGTGAGGGTAAGGTTTAAGGTGAGGGTGAGGGTTAGGGTTAGGGTGAGGCTGAGGGTTAGGGTCAGGGTTCAGGTTAGAGTTAGGGTGAGGGTGAAGGTTAGTGGTAGGATTAGGGTTAGGGTTAGGGTTAGGCTGAGGGTGAGTGTGAGGGTTAGGATTAGTGTGAGGGTAGGCATTAGGGTTTGGGTGAGGATGAGAGTGAGGGTTAGGGTTAAGGTTAGGATGACGGTTATGGTGAGGGTTAGTGTTCGGGTTATGGTGAGGGTTAGGGTTAGTGTTACGGTTAGGCTTATGGTTAGTGTCAGAGTGAGGGTATGGGTTTTGGTGAGGGTTAGGGTGAGGGTGAGGGTAAGGGTGAGGTTTAGGGTTAGGGTGAGGTATTGGGTGGGGGTTAGGGTTAGGGTTAGTGTGAAGATTAGTGTTAGTGTTAGGGTTAGGGTGAGTGTAAGGGTTATGTTGAGGTTTAGGTTGAGGGTGAGGTTTAGGCTGACGTTTAGGGTTAGGGTGAACATTAGGGTGAGGTTTAGGGTGAGGGTTAGGGTGAGGGGTATGGTTAGGGTTACGGTTAGGTTTAGGGTTAGGGTTATTTTAGGGTTAGTGTTAGGGTTAGGTTTAGGGTTAGAGTGAGGGTGAGGGTTATGGTTAGTGTTAGGGTGAAGGTTAGTGGTATTGTTAGGGTTAGGGTGAGGGTTAGGGTGAGGGTTAGGATTAGGATTAGGGTGAGTGTTCAGGTTAGTGTGTGGGTTATTGTTAGTGTTAGGGTGAGGGTAAAAGTTAGGGTGAGGGTTAGGGTGAGGGTGAGGTGAGGGTTATGTTTAGGGTTAAGGTTAGTGTGAGAGTGAGCATGAGGTTTAGGGTTAGGATTAGTTTAGGATTATGGTTCAGCTGAGGGTGAGGTTGAGGTTGAGGGTCAGGTGTACATTTAGGGTTAGTTGTAGGGTTACTGTTAGTGTTAGGGTGAGGGTTAGGCTTAGGGTTAAGGTGAGGTTTACGGATAGTGGGAGGGATAGGGTGAGGATTAGGGTTAGGAATAGGGTGAGGGTTAGGTTTAGTGTGAGGGTTAGGTTTGGGTTAGGGTGAGGGTAAGGTTTAGGTTGAGGGTTAGGTTTAGGATTAGGTTAGTGTTAGGGTCGGCTGAGGCTGAGGGTGAAGGTGAGTGTGATGGTTAGGGTTAAGGTTAGGTTTTGGGTTAGTATGAGGGTTAGCGTTAGGGTTAGGGTTAGGGTGAGGTAAGGGTTAGGGTGAGGGTTAGGGTGAGGGTGAGGGTTAGGGTTAGGGTTAGGGTGAGTGTTAGGGTGAGGGTTAGTTTTAGGTTTAGAGTTAGGGTGAGGGTGAGTGTAAGGGTTAGGATTAGGGTGAGGGTTAGGGTTAGAGTTAGAGTGAGGGGTAGGGTAAGGGTTAGGGTGAGGGTTAGGTTTAGTGTGAGAGTTAGGGTTAGGGTGAGGGTAAGGGTTACAGTGAGGTTTAGGGTGAGATTGAGGTTTAGCGTTAGCATTAGGGTTAGTGTGATGGTTACTGTGAGGGTTAGGGTTAGGGTTAGGGTTAGGTTTAGGGTGAGGGTGAGGATTAGATTTAGGGTTAGGGTGTGGTTAGGATTAGGGTGAGGGTTAGGGTTAGGGTTAGGGTGAGGGTGAGGTTGAGGGATAGGGCTAGAGTAAGGGTGAGGCTGAGGGTTAGGGTTAGGATTGGGATTAGTGTTAGGTTTAGGCTGAGGGTAAGGTTGAGGGTTAGGGTTAGGGTTAGCGTTAGGGTGAGGTGTAGGGTGAGGGTTAGGTTTATGTTTAGGGATAGGTTGAGGGTGAGGTGTAGGTGAGGGTTAGGGTTAGTGTTAGGGTGAGTTTTAGAGTGAGGTGTAGGGTTAGGGTTAGGGTGAGAGTTCGGTTTAGTGTGAGGGTTAGGGTTAGGGTGAGGGTAAAACTTACGGTGAGGTTTAGGGTGAGATTAAGCGTTACCATAAGGGTTAGTGTGAGGGTTAGTGTGAGGTTTAGTGTTAGTGTTAGGGTTCAGTTTAGGTTGAGGGTGAGGATTAGATTTAAGGTTAGGCTGAGGGTTAGGATTAGGGTGAGGGTTAGAGTTTGTGTTAGGGTGAGGGTTAGAGTTAGGGTGAGGTTGAGGGTGAGGGTTAGGGCTAGATTAAGGGTGAGGCTGAGGGTTAGGGTTAGGATTAGGGTTAGTGTTCGGTTTAGGCTGAGGGTAAGGGTGAGGGTGAGGGTTAGGGATAGTGTTAGGATGAGGGTCAATGTGAGGATTAGGGTTAGTGTGAAGGTTAGTGTTAGGGTTAGGAAGAGTTTAAGGGTTAAGGTGAGTGTTACGTTGAGGTTGAGGTTTAGGTTTAGGTTGAGGGTGAGGTTTAGGATGAGGGTTAGGTTTAGGGATACGTTTAGGCTGAGGCTGAGGGTGAGGGTGAAGGTGAGGGCTGGGTTAGGTTTATGGTTAGGATTAGGGTGAGGGCTAGGGTGAGAGTGAGGGTTAGAGTGAGGGTGAGTTTGTGGGTGAGGGTTAGGGTTAGGGTGAGGGTTATGGTGACGGTGAGGGTGAGGGTTAGGGTTAGTGTGAAGGTTAGGGTGATGGTGAGGGTAAAGGTTAGGGTGAGGGTTATGGTGAGGCTGAGGGTTAGGTTTATTGTTAGGGTTAGGGTGAGGGTTAGCGTAAGGGTTAGGTTTAGGCTTAGGGTTATGGTGGGGGTTAGGGTGAGGCTTGTGGTTAGGGTTATATTTATAATGAGGGTTAGGGTGAATGTTAGGATGAGGGTGAGGCTTAGGGTGAGGTTGAAGGTTAGAGTTAGGGTGAGGGTGAGGTTTAGGTTTAGGGTTAGGTTGAGGGCTGGGTGAGGGTGAGGGTTAGGGTTAGGGTTAGGGTTTGGGTTAGGGTGAGGTTTAGGATTAGGGTGAGTTTTCGGGTGACGGGAAGGGTTAGGTTTAGGGTGAGGGTTAGGTTTAGTGTGACCGTTAGGGTCATGGTTAGGGTAAGGTTTAGGGTGAGGTTTAGGGTGAGAGAGAGTGTTACCTTTTGGGTGAGTGTTAGGGTGAGTGTTAAGGTGAGGGTTAAGATTAGGTTTAGGTTTAGGTTGAGGGTGAGGGTTAGGGTTATGTTTAGCGTTAGGGTTAGGGTATGGCTTAGAGCGAGGGTTAGGATGAGAGAGAGGGTTACGTTTAGCGTGAGTGTTAGGGTGTGTGTTAGGGTGAAGGTTACATATCGGGTTAGGGTTAGTGTGAGGGTGAGGATTAGGGTTAGGGTTAGGGTGAAGTTTAGAGTTAGGGTGAGAGTTAGTGTTTGTGTTAGGGTTACAGCGAGGGTGATGGAGAGGGTTAGGTTTATGCTTAGGGTAGGTTTAGGCTTAAGCTTAGGGTGAGGGTAATGGAGAGGTTGAGGCTCAGGGTGAGTGTTAAGGTTATGGTTAAGGTGTGGTTTAGTGTTAGGGTGATATTTAAGGTGAGGATGAGGGTTAGAGTGAGGTGATTGTTCGGGTTTTTGTGAGGGTTAGGTTTTGGGTGAGGGTTAGAGTGACGGTGAGGTTTAGGGTGACAGTGAGGGTTAGGGTGAGGGTGAGTGTAAGGGTGAGTGTGACGGTTAGGGTGTGGGTGAGTGTTAGGGTGATGGTGAGGTTTAGGGTGACGGTGAGGGTTAGGGTGAGGGTTAGGTTTAGGGTGAGGTGAGAATTATGGTGAGGGTTAGGGTGATGATTAGGGTTAGGGTGAGGGTTAGGGATAGGGTTGGGTTAGGTTGATGTTGAGGGTGAGGGTTAGGGTTAAGTTTGGGTGAGGGTGAGAGTGAGGGTTAGGATTAGGGTTAGGGTTAGGGTTAGGCTGAGGGTGAGGATCAGGATGAGGTTTAGGGTTAGGGTGAAGTTTAGGGTTAGGGCAAGGGTTAGATTTAGGTTTAGGGTTAGTATGTGGATTGGGCTGAGGTGTAGGTTTAGGGTTAGGGTGAGGGTTAGGGTTTGTGTGAGGGTTTGGGTTAGGGTTAGGGTGAGGGTAAGGGTTAGGGTGAGGGTTAGCATGAGGGTGAGTGGTAAGTTTAGGGTTAGGATTTTCGTGAGGGTTAGGGTGATGGTTAAGGTTAAGGTAATTGTTAGGGATAGGGTTAGGGTGAGGGTTAGGGTGAGGGGTAGGTTTAGGGAGAGAGTAAGTGTTAGGATGACGGTTAGAGTGAGGGTGAAGTTTAGGGTTAGCATTAGGGTTAGGGTGAGGGTGAGGGTGAGGGTGAGGGTTAGGTTTAGGTTTAGGATTAGGGTTATTTTTAGCGTTAGGGTTAGGTAGAATGGAGGGTGAGGGTTGTTGTTAGGGTTAGGGTTAGGGTAAGGGTGAGGGTGAGGTTTAGGTTTAGGTTTAGGGTTACTGTTAAGGTGAAGGTGATTGAGAAGGTTAGGTTGATGTTTAGGGTAAGGGTGAATGTTAGGGTGAGGGTGAGGGTTCGAATTATGGTTAGGGTAAGGGCTAGGTTAAGAGTGAGTGTTAGGGTGAGGGTTAGGTTGAGTGTGAGGGTTAGGGTTAGGGTTAGGGTGAGGGTGAGGCTGAGGGTGAGGGTTAGGATTATGGTTAGGCTGAGGGTGAGGGTGAAGGTGAGGGGTTAAGGTTACAGTGAGGATTAATGTTAAGGTGATATTTAGGGTGAGGTTGAGGGTTAGGATGAGGGTGATTGTTAGGGTGAGTGTGAGGGTTAGCGTATGTGTAAGGGTTAGGTTGATAGTGAGGGTTAGGTCAAGGTGAGGGTTAGGGTTAGCGTTAGCTTTAGGGTGAGGGTTAGGGTTAGGGTTAGGGTGAGGGTGAGTGTTAGAGTGAAGGTTAAGGTTAGGGTTAAGGTTAGGGTTGGTGTGAGGATTATGGTTAGGGTTAGTATTAGGGTTAGTGTGAGGGTAAGGGTTAGGGTGAGGTTTAGGTTGAGGGTGAGTGTTAGGGAGAGGGTTAGGGTTAGGTTGAGGGTTATGTTATGGGTTAGGATTAGGCTTAGGATGAGGGTGAGGGTTAGGGTGAGGTGTAGTGTTAGGGTGAAGGTTAAGGATAGGGTTGGGGTGAGGGTGAGGGTTAGGATGAGCGTTAGTGTGAGGGTGAGGGTGAGGATGAGTGTTAGGAATAGGATTAGGCTGATGGTGAGGGTGAGGGTGAGTGTTAGGGTTAGGTTGATTTTTAGGGTTAGCTTTAAGGTTAGGGTGAGGGTTAGGGATAGGTTTAGGGTAAGGATGAGGGTTAGGCTGAGGGGTAGGGTTAGGGCTAGAGTGAGGGTTAGAATTAGTGTGAGTGTTAGGGTTAGGGTTAGGGTGAGGGTGAGGTTAGGTTTAGCGTGAGTGTTAGGGTGAGTATTAGGGTGAGGGTTAGGTTTGGGCTTAGGGTTAGGATGAGGGTAAGGGTTAGGGTTTGTGTTAAGTTGAGTGTTACAGTTAGAGTTAGGGTTAGGGTGAGGGTGAGGGTTAGGGTTAGGTGTAGGGTGAGGGTGAGGGTTAGGGTGAGTGTGAGGGTTAGGGTGTGGGTGAGTTTTAGGGTGATTGTGAGGGTTAGAGTGACGATGAGGGTTAGGGTGAGTGTGAGGTTTAGGATGTGGGTGAGTTTTAGGGTGACTCTGAGGGTTAGGGTGACAGTGAGGGTTAGGGTGACAGTGAGGGTTATAGTTAGGTTGAGGGTTTGGGTGAGGGTGACATTTAGGGTTAATGGTGAGGGTTAGGTTTAGGGTTAGGATTAGGATCAGGCTGAGGGGTAGGGTTAGGGTTAGGGTGAGTGTTAGGGTTAGTGTGAGGTTTAGGGTTAACTTTAGGGTGAGGGTAAGGCTTAGGGTGAGGGTTAGTGTAATGGTGAGGTGTAGGGTTCGGGTGAGCATTAGGCTGAGGGGGAGGTTTAGGATTACGGTCAGGGATAGGTTTAGTGTGAGGTTTAGGGTTAGGGTTAGAGTGAGGGTAAGGGTTTGGGTGAGGTATAGGGTGAGGGTGAGTGTTAGGGTTAGCATTAGGTTTAGGGTTAGGGTGTGGGTGAGTGTTAGGGTTAGGTTTAGTGTTAGGCTGAGGTTTAAGTTGAGGGTAAGGTGTAGGGATAGGGTTAGTGTTAGATTGAGGTTTAGGGTTAGGTTTAGGGTGAGGGTGAGTGTTAGGGTGAGATTTAGGTTGAGGGTGAGGGTTAGGCTGACGATAAGAATAGGGTGAGGGTTACGGTTTGGGTTAGGGTGAGGGTGAGGGTTAGGTTTAGGGTGAGGTTGAGTGTTAGGTTGAGGGTTAAGGTGAGGGTGAAGTTTAAGGTTAACATTAGGGTTAGGGTGAGAATGAGTGTTAGGCTTAGCGTTAGGGTTAGGTTTAGGGTAAGGGCTAGGTTTAGGGTGAGGGTTACGGTTGGGGTTGGTTTAGTATGAGGGTTAGGGTGAGGTTTAGTGTGAGAGTTAGGGTGAGGTGTAGGGTTAGGGTTAGGTTGAGGGTTAGGATGAGTGTGAGGGCTAGGGATAGGGTTAGGTTTAGAGTGAGGGTAAGGGTTAGGTTGAGGGTTAGTGTGAAATTGAGGTTTATGTTTAGCATTAGGGTTAGTTTGAGGGTTAGGGTGTGGGTTAGGGTTAAGTTTAGGATTAGGGTGAGGGTTAGGGTTAGGTTTAGGCTGAGGGTGAGGGTGCAGTTGAGGGTTAGGGTGTGGGTGAGAGTTAGGGTGAAGGTGAGAGTTAGGGTTAGTGTTAGGTTTTGGGTTAGGGTAAGGTTTAGGGTGAGGGTTAGGTTTAGGTTTAGGGTTAGGGTGAGGTTTAGGGTTAGGGTGAGTGTGACGGTTAGGGTTAGGGTTAGGTTTAGGGTGAGGGTTAGGTTTAGGTTTAGGGTTAGGGTGAGGTTTAGGGTTAGGGTGAGTGTGACGGTTAGGGTTAGGGTTAGGTTTAGGCTGAGGCTGAGGCTTAGGGTTAGGGTTTGGGTTATTGTTAGGATTAGGGTTTTGGTTAGCATTAGAGTTAGCTTGAGGATTAGGTAGAGGGATAGGGTGAGGGTTAGGGTGAGGGTGAGGGTTAGGTTTATGGTGAGCATAAGTTTTAGTGTGAGGGTTAGGGCGAGGGTGAGGGTTAGGGTTAGCATTAGTGTTAGGGTGATCGTGAGGGTTAGGGTGAGCGTTAAGGTGAGGCCTAGGCTGAGGGTGAGGGTGAGGGTTAGGGTGAGGGTGAGGGTAAACGTGAGGGTGAGGGTTAGTTTTAGGGTTAGGGTGAGGGTTATTGTTAGCGTTAGGGTTAGGGAGAGTTGAAGCTGAGCTTTGTTGTTAGGGTTAGCGTTAGGGTTAGTGTGAGGGTGAGGGTTAGGTTTAGGGTTAGGGTTTGGGCTAAGTTTAGGGTGAGGGAGAGGGTTAGGTTGATGTTTAGGGTGAGGGTGAATGTTAGCGTGAGGGTGAGGGTTAGAATTAGGGTTAAGGTAAGGGGTAGGTTATGGGTGAGGGTTAGGGTGAGGGTTAGGTTGAGTGTGAGGTTTAGGGTTAGGGTTAGGGTGAGGGTGAGGGTTAGGGTGAGGGTGAGGTTTAGGATTATGGTTAGGCTGAGGGTGAGGGAAAGGTGAGGGGTTAGGTTTACAGTGAGGGTTAAGGATAGGATGGTATTTAGGGTGAGGATGAGGTTTAGGATGAGGGTGATTGTTCTGGTGAGTGTGAGGGTTAGAGTGTGGGTGAGGGTTAGGGTGATGGTGAGGGTTATGGTGACAGTGAGGTTTAGGCTTAGCGTGAGTGTTAGGGTGAGTGTTAGGGTGAGGGTTAGGTTTAGGGTTAGGGTTAGGGTGAGAGTTAGGGTTAGGGTGAGTGTGACGGTTAGGGTTAGGGTTAGGTTTAGGCTGAGGGTGAGGCTTAGGGTTAGGGTTTGGGTTATTGTTAGGATTAGGGTTTTGGTTAGCATTAGAGTTAGCTTGAGGATTAGGTAGAGGGATAGTTTAGAATTAGGGTTCGGTATAGGGTTAGGCTTAGGGTGTGGGTGATGGTGAGGTTGAGGCTTAGGGTGAGGGTTTGGGTGACGCTGATGTTTAGGGTGACGGTGAGGGTTAGGTTGAGGTTAGGGTTAGGGTGAGGGTTCGGGTAAGGGGTAGGATTAGGGTTAGGGTTAGGGTGATGTTAAAGGTTAGGGTGAGGTTTAGGGTGAGGGTGAGTTTTAGGGAGAGGGTTAGGGTTAGGCTGAGGGTTAGGGTGAGGGATAGGGTTAGGATTAGGGTGAGGGTATGTGTTAGGGTGAGGGTCAGCGTGAAGGTTAGGGTTGGATGAGGGTTAGGGATAGGGTTAGGTTTAGGGTTGGGGTATCGATGGTGGTGAGGGTTAGTTTTAGGGTTAGGTTCAGGGTGAGGGTGAGGTTCAGGGTTAGGATTAGTGTTAGGGTTAAGGTTAGACTGAGGGTTAGGTTTAGGGTGAGGGTAAGGGTTTTAGGGTTAATTTTAGGGTTAGGTTCAGGGTGAGGGTGAGCTTCAGGGTTAGGATTAGGGTTAGGGTTAGTGTGAGGATTAGGGTTAGGTTTAGGGTGAGGGTAAGGGTTATGGTTAGGTTTAGGGTTAGGGTTAGGGTTAGGTTTACGGTTAGCATGAGAGTGAGGAAGAGTGTTAGGTTTAGGATTAGGGCTAGGATTACGGTTAGGCTTAGTGTGAGGATCATGGTGAGGGTGAGGCGTAGGGTGAGGGTTGGGGTTAGGGTTAGGGTGAGGGTTAGGGTTAGGGTGATATTTACGGTGAGGGTGAGGGTTAGGGTGAGGGTGAGGGTAACGGTGAGTGTGAGCGCTGAGGTGTGGGTGAGGGTTAGGGTGACGGTGAGTGTTAGGGTGACGGTGAGGGTTAGGGTTAGGGTTAGGGTAAGGGTGAGGGTTAGGATGAGGGTTAGGGTTAGGGTTAGGTTTAGGGTTAGTGTGAGGATTAGGGTTCAGGTTCGGGTTAACCTGAGGGTAAGGTGTAGGGTTAGGTTTAGGGTAAGTTTTAGTGTGAGGGTTAGGGTGAGAGTGAGGGTTAGGTTTAGTGTGAGTGTTAGGGTGAGTGTTAGGGTGAGGATTAGGTTTAGTTTTAGGGTTAGAGTGAGGGTGAGGGTTATGGTTAGGGTCAGCGTGAGGGTTAGGGATAGGGTTAGGGTTAGGGTTAGGGATAATTTTAGGGTTAGGGTTAGGTTTAGGGTGAGGGTGAGGGTTAGGGTTAGGGATAGCATTAGGGTTAGCATGAGGGGGAAGTAGAGTGTTAGGTTTAGGATTAGGGTTAGGTTTACGGTTAGGGTTAGAGTTAAGGTGAGGATGAGGGTGAAAGTTGGGGTTAGGTTTACGGTGAGGGTTAGGGTTAGGGTGAAATTTAGGGTGAGGGTGAGGGTTAGGGTGAGGTTGAGAGTTACGATGAGTGTGAGGGTTAGGGTGTGGGTGAGGGTTAGGGTGATTGTGTGGGTTAGGGTGAGGATGAGGGTTAGGGTTAGCATTAGGGTGAGGGTGATGTTGAGGGTTAGGCTTAGGGATAGGGTTAGGGTTAGGGTTCGTGCTCGGGTTTGTTTTAGGTTGATATTTAGGGAAAAGTTGAGGGTTAGGGTAAGGGTGAGGGTTAGGTTTTGGGTGAGGGTTAGTGTGAGGGTGAGGGTTAGGGTTATGTTGAGGGTGAGTGTTAGGGTGTGTGTTAGGGTTATTGTTAGTGTTAGGGTTAGTGTGAGGATTAGGGTTAGGGTTAAGTTTAGAGTGAGGGTAAGGGTTAGGGTTAGGGTTAGGGTAAGGTTTAGTTTGAGGGTTAGGGTGAGAGTGAAGTTTAGTTTTATTGTGAGTGTTAGGGTGATTGTTAGGTTTAGTTTTAGTGTTAGGGTGAGGGTGAGGGTTAGTTTTAGGGTTAGGGTGAGGGTTAGGTATAGGGTTAGGGTTAGGTTTAGGGTTATTGTTAGGTTTAGGGTTAGGGTTAGGGTTAGGGTGAGGCTTAGGGTGAGGGTGATTGTGAGGGTGAGGCTTAGGGTGAGGGTTAGGTTTAGGGTTAGTTTTAGGGTGATATTTAGGAAAAGGGTGAGGTTTAGGGAGAGGGTGAGGGTAATGTGAGTGTGAGGGTTAGAGTTTGGGTGAGGGTTAGGGTGACGGTGAGGGTTAGGGTGAGGGTGAGGGTAAGGTTTAGGGTTAGTGTGATCCTAAGAGTTAGGATTATGTTTAGGGTTAGTGTGAGGATTAGGGTTAGGGTTAGGTTTAGGGTGAGGGTTAGGGTTTGTGTGAGGGGTAGGGTGACGGTGAGTGTAAGGGTTAGGGTGAGGGTTAGTTGAGGCTGAGAGTTAGGGTTATTTTTATGGTTAGGGTAAGGATCAGGGTTAGGTTTAGGCTTATGGTGGGGGTTAGGGTGAGAGTAGGGGTTAGGTTTAGTGTTATGGTTATGAGGAGTGTTAGGGTTAGGGTGAGGGTTCAGGTGAGGGTTCAGGTGAGGGTTAGGGTGAGGGTTAGGGTTAGGATTAGGGTTAGGATGAGGACTAAGGTGAGGGTGAGGATTAGGGTTAGGGTTAGGGTTAGGTTGAGGGTTAGGGTTAGGGTGAGAGTTCGGGTGAGGGGTAGGATTAGGGTGAGGGTTAGGGTGAGGGTAAAGGTTAGGGTGAGGTTTAGAGTGAGGGTGAGGTTTAGGGAGAGCGCTAGGGTTAGGGTGAGGGTTAGGGTGAGGGATAGGGTTAGGATTAGGGTGAGGGTATGTGTTAGGGTGAGGGTTAAGGTGAGGGTTATGCTTAGGAGGAGGGTTAGGGTTAGGGTTAGGGTTAGGGTTGGGGTGACAATGAGATTGCGGGTTAGATTTCAGGTTAGGTTCAGGGTGATGTTGAGGGATAGGCTGAGGGTGAGGTTAAGGCTGAGGTTTAGGGTTAGGGTGAGGTTGACGTTTAGGGTTAGGTTTAGCGTGAGGTTTAGGGTTAGGGTTAGTGAGAGGATTAGCGTTAGGGTTAGGGTGAGGGTAAGGTGTATGGTGAGGTTTAGGGTTAGGGTTAGTGTTAGGGTTAGCATGAAGGTGAGGGAGAGGGTTAGGTTTAGGATTAAGGTTAGGTTTACGGTTAGGCTTATTGTGAGGGTCTTGGTGAGGGTGAGGCTTACGGTTACGGTTAGGGTTAGAGTTAGGGTGAGGGTTAGGGTTAGGGTGATATTTAGGGTGAGGATGAGGGTTAGGTTGAGGGAGAGGGTTACGGTGAGTGTGAGGGTTAGGGTGTGGGTGAGGGTTAGGGTAACGGAGAGGGTTAGGTTGAGGGTGAGGGTTAGGGTTAGAGTTAGCATTAGGTTGAGGGTTAGTGTTAGGATTAGGGTGAGTGTGAGGTTTAGGGTGAGGGTTAGGGTTAGGGTTAAGGTAAGGTTTAGTGTGAGGGTTAGGGTGAGGGTGAGGGTTAGGGTGAGGGTAAGGTTTAGGGTTAGGGTTAGGGTAAGGTTTACTTTGAGTGTTAGGGTGAGGGTGAGGGTTAAGTTTAGTGTGAGTGTTAGGGTGAGGGTTAGGTTTAGTGTTAGGGTTAGGGTGAGGGTGAGGGTTAGGGTTAGGGTGAGGGTGAGGTTTAGGGATAGTGTTAGGGTTAGGTTTAGGGTTATATTTAGGTTTAGGTTTAAGTTTAGTGTTAGGGTGAAGGTGAGGTTTAGGGTTAGGGTTAGGGTTAGTGTGACGGTAAGGTTTAGGGTTATAGTTAGGGTAAGGTTTAGGGTGAGGGTTAGGGTGAGAGTTAGGCTAGTTTTAATATGAATGTTAGGGTGACCGTTATGTTGAGTGTTAGGGTTAAGGTGATGGTGAGGGTTAGGTTTAGGGTGAGGTTGAGGGTTAGTGATAGGGTTAGGGTTAGGGTTATTGTTAAGGTTAGGATTAGGGTTAGGGTGAGTGTGAGGGTTAGGATTAGGGTTAGCATTAGGATTATCATGAGGGTGAGGGAGAGGGTTAGGTTTAGGATTAGGGTTAGGTTTAGTGTTAGGCTTAGGGTGAGGGTGATGGTGAGGGTGAGGCTTAGGGTGAGGATTAGCGTTAGGGTTAGGGTGAGGGTTAGTGTTAGGGTGATATTTAGGGTAAGCGTGAGGATTAAGGTGAGTGTGACAGTTAGGGTGACCATGAGGTTTAGGGTGAGGGTGAGTTTCTGGTTTAGGGTTAGCATTATGGTGAGGGTTAGGGTGAGGGTTAGGGTGAGGGTGAGGGTTAGGTTTAGGGTTAGTGTGAGGATTAGGGTTAGGTTTAGGGTGAGGGCAAGGGTTAGGGTGAGGTTTTCAGAGAGGGTTAGGGTTAGGGTGATGGTTAGGGTTAGGGTTAGTGTGAGCATATGAGTTAGTGTGAGGTTTAGGGTGAGGGTTAGGGTTAGGGTTACATTGAGGTTGAGGATGAGGTTCAGGGTTAGGATTAGGGTTAGGGTTAGGGATAGGCTGAGGGTGAGAGTTAGGGTTAGAGTGATGTTTAGGGTTAGGGTGAGGTTTAGGTTTAGGTTTAGGATGAGCTTTAACCTGAGGGGTCGGGTTAGTTTTAGGGTTAAGGTGACGGTTAGGGTTAGGTTTTAATGTTATTGTTAGGGTTAGGGTTAGGTTTAGGGTTAGGATGAGGGTGAGGGTGGGGATGAGTTTTAGGATTAGGGTTAGGGATAGGGTTATTGTTAGGCTTAGGGATAGGGTTAGGGTGAGGGTGAGGGTTAGGTTTAGGGTTAGGGTTAAGTTTACTGTTAATGTTATGGTTCGGGTTATGGTGAGTGTTAAGTTTACTGTGAGGGTTAGGTTTACGGTTAGGGTTAGGGTGATGGTAAGGTTTAGGGTGAGGGTTTGTGTAAGGGTGAGCTTTAGGGTTAGCATTAGGGTTAGGGTTAGGGTTATGGTTAGGGTGAGGATTAGGGTTAGGGTTAGGGTGAGGGTGAGGTTGAGGGCTAGGTTTAACTTTGGGTGAGGGTTTGGTTTAGGGTGAAGGTTAGGGTTAGGTTTATGGTTAGGGGGAGGGTGAGGGTGAGGGTTAGGGTGAGGGGTAGGGCGACAGTGAGGGTAAGGGTTAGGGTGAAGATTAGGGTGAGGCTGAGGGTTAGGGTTATTGTTAGTGTTAGGGTAAGGGTTAGGGTTAGGGTTAGGTTTACGGTGGAGGTTAGGATGAGGGTTGGGTTTAGGGTTAGTTTTATGGTTAGGATGAGGTTTAGTGTTAGGTTGAGGGTTAATGTGAGGGTGAGGGTTAGGGTGAGGTTTAGGGTTAGGATTAGGGTTAGGGTTAAGATTAGGTTTAAGGTTATGATTAGGGTTAGGATGAGGGCTAGGGTGAGTGTATGGGTTAGGTTTAGGTTTAGGGTTAGGGTGAGGGTTAAGGTTAGGGTGAGGCTGAGGCTGTGGGTGAGGGTTAGGGTGAGGGTAAAGGTGAGTGTGAGGGTTAGGGTGTGGTTGCGGGTTAGGTTGATGCTGAGGGTTAGGGTGAGGGTGAGGGTTAGGGTTAGGGTGAGGGTGAGGGTGAGGGTTAGGGTGATGGTTAGGGTTAGGGTTAGTGTTAGCGTTAGGTTTAATTTTGGGTGAGGGTTAGGGTTCGGGTGACTGATAGGGTTCGGTTTAGGGTTAGGGTGAGGGTGAGGGTGAGGGTTTGGGTGAGGGTGAGTTGGAGTGTGAGGGTTAGGGTTAGTGTAGGTGAGAGGGTGAAGATCAGGTTTAGGGTTAGGATTACGGTTAGGGTTAGGGTGAGGGTGAGGGTTAGGGTTAGGTTTAGGTTGAGGTTTAGATTTACTGTGAGGGTCGGGTGAGCATGAGGGTAAGGATTAGGGTGACGGGTAGGGTGAGGGTGAGGGTTAGGGTTCGGGTGAGTGTTCTGGTGAGGGGTAGGTTTAAGGTTAGGGTGAAGGTTCGTGTGAGGGTTACCGTTAGGGTTAGGTTTTGGGATAGTGTGAGGATAAGGGTTAGGTTAAGGTTTAGTGTGAGGGTTAGGGTTAGTGTGAGGGGTAGGGTGATGGTTAGGGTAAGGGTTAGGGTGAGGTTTAGGGTGAGGCTGATGGTTAGGGTTATTGTTAGTGTTAGGGTGAGGGTTAGGGTTAGGTTTAGTGTTATGGTGGCGGTTAGGATGAGGGTTGGGTTTAGGGGTAGGTTTATGGTTAGGATGAGGTTTAGTTTTAGGTTGAGGGTTAGGGTGAGTGTGAGCGTTAGGGTGAGGGTTAGGGTTAGGTTAGGGTTAGGGTTAGAATTAAGTTAGGATGAGGGCTAGGGTGAGTGTATGGGTTAGGGTTAGATTTAGGGTTAGGGTGAGGGTTAGGGTTAGGGTGAGGCTGAGGGTGCAGGTGAGGGTTAGGGTGAGGGTGAGGGTAACAGTGAGTGTGAGGGTTAGGGTGTGGGTGCGGGTTAGGATCATGCTGAGGGTTAGGGTGAGGGTGAGGGTTAGGGTTAAGGTTAGGCTGAGGGTGCGGGTTAGGGTGATGGTTAGGGTTAGGGTTAGTGTTAGGGTTAGGTTTAAGGTTGGGCGAGGGTTAGGGTTCGGGTGACTGATAGGGTTAGGTTTAGGGTTAAGGTGAGGGTGAGGGTGAGGGTTTGGGTGAAGGTGAGGTTGAGTGTGAGGGTTAGGGTTAGTGTAGGTGAGAGGGTGAAGATCAGGTTTAGGGTTAGGATTAGGGTTAGGGTTAGGGTGAGGGTTAGTGTTAGTGTTAGTGTTAGGTTGAGGTTTAGGTTTACTGTGAGGGTCGGGTGAGCGTGAGTGTAAGAGTTAGTGTGAGGGGTAGGGTGAGGTCTAGGTTTAGGGTTCGGGTGAGGGTTCTGGTGAGGGGTAGTTTTAGGGTTAGGGCGAGGGTTTGTGTGAGGGTTACCATTAGGGTTAGGTTTAGGGATAGTGTGAGGATTAGGGTTAGGTTTAGGTTTAGGGTGAGGATTAGGTTTAGTGTGAGGGGTAGGGTGACGGTGAGGGTAAAGGTTAGGGTGAGGTTTAGGTTAAGGCTGAGGGTTACGGTTATTGTTACTGTTAGGGTGAGGGTTAGGGTTAGGTTTAGTGTTATGGTGGGGGTTAGGATGAGGGTTGGGTTTAGGGTTATGTTTATGGTTAGGATGAGGTTTAGTGTTAGGGTGAGGGTTGGGGTGAGGATGTCGGTTAGTGTGAGGGTGAGTTTCAGGGTTAGGGTTAGGTTTATTGTTAGTGTGAGGTTTAGGGTTAGGGTTATGGTTATGGTGTGGTTTAGAGTTAGTGTGAGGGGTAGGGTGTCGGTGAGTTTAAGGGTTAGGGTGAGGCTGAGGGTTAGGGTTATTGTTAGTGTTAGTGTGAGGGTTAGGGTTAGGTTCAGGGTTATGATGGTGGTTAGGATGAGGGTTGGGTTTAGGGTTAGGTTTATGGTTAGGATGAGGTTTAGTGTTAGGTTGAGGGTTAGGGTGAGTGTGAGGGTTAGGGTGAGGGTTAGGGTTAGGGTTAGATTTAAGGTTAGAATTAGGTTAGGATGAGGGCTAGGGTGAGTGTATGGGTTAGGGTTAGGTTTAGGGTTAGGGTGAGGGTTAGGGTTAGGGTGAGGCTGAGGGTGAGGGTGATGGTTAGGTTGAGAGTGAGGGTAATGGTGAATGTGAGGGTTAGGGTGTGGGTGTGGGTTAGGGTGATGCTGAGGGTTAGTGTGAGGGTGAGTGTTAGGGTTAGGGTTAGTGTGATGGTGAGGGTTAGTTTGATGGGTAGGGTTAGGGTTAGTGTTAGGGTTAGCTTTAAGGTTGGGCGAGGGTTAAGGTTCGGGTGACTGATAGGGTTAGGTTTAGGGTTAGGGTGAGGGTGAGGGTGAGGGTTTGGGTGAAGTTGAGGTTGAGTGTGAGGGTTAGGGTTAGTGTAGGTGAGAGGGTGAAGATCAGGTTTAGGGTTAGGATTAGGGTTAGGGTTAGGGTGAGGGTTAGTGTTAGTGTTAGGGTTAGGTTGAGGTTTAGGTTTACTGTGAGGGTCGGGTGAGCGTGAGTGTAAGGGTTAGTGTGAGGGGTAGGGTGAGGGTGAGGGTTAGGGTTCGGGTGAGTTTTCTGGTGATTTGTAGGTTTAGGGTTAGGGTGAGGGTTCGTGTGAGGGTTACTGTTAGGGTTAGGTTTAGGGATAGTGTGAGGATTAGGGTTAGGTTTAGGTTTAAGGTGAGGGTTAGGGTTTGTGTGAGGGGTAGGGTGACGGTGAGGGTAAGGGTTATGCTGAGGTTTAGGGTGAGGCTGAGGGTTACGGTAATTGTTAGTGTTAGTGTGAGGGTTAAGGTTAGGTTTAGTGTTATGGTGGGGGTTAGGATGAGGGTTGGGTTTAGGGTTAGGTTTATGGTTAGGATGAGGTTTAGTGTTAGGGTGAGGGTTAGGGTGAGGATGTCGGTTAGTGTGAGGGTGAGTTTCAGGGTTAGGGTTAGGGTTATTGTTAGTGTGAGGTTTAAGGTTATGGTTATGGTTATGGTGTGGTTTAGAGTTAGTGTGAGGGGTAGGGTGTCGGTGAGGTTAAGGGTTAGGGTGAGGGTTAGGATGAGGCTGAGGGTTAGGGTTATTGTTAGTGTTAGTGTGAGGGTTAGGGTTAGGTTTAGGGTTATGGTGGGTGTTAGGTTGAGGGTTGGGTTTAGGGTTAAGTTTATGGTTAGGATGAGGTTTAGTGTTAGGTTGAGTGTTAGGGTGAGTGTGAGGGTTAGGGTGAGGGTGAGATTTAGGGTTAGGGTGAGGGTTATGTTGAGTGTTAGTGTTATGATTAGGGTTAGGATGCGGGCTAGGGTGAGGGTGATGGTTAGGGTTAGTTTTAGGGTTAGGGTGAGGGCTAGGGTTAGGGTGAGGTTTCGGGTGAGGGGTAGGTTTAGGGTTAGTGTTAGGGTGAGGGTAATTGTTAGGGTGAGGTTTACGGTGAGGATGAGTTTTAGGGTGAGGTTAGGGTTAGGGCTAGTGTTAGGTTGAGGGTATGTATTAGATTGAGGGTTAGGGTGAGGGTTAGGGATAGGTTTAGGCTTAGGGTTAGGGTTAGGCTGAACGTGAGTTTGAGGGTGAGGGTTAGGGTTAGGGTGAGGGTGAAGGTTAGAGTGAGGTTTAGTGTGAGGGTTAGGGTTAGGTTTAGTGTGAGGATTTGCGTTAGGGTTAGGGTGAGAGTAAGGGTTATGGTGAGGTTTAGGGTGAGGGTTTGGGTTCGGTTAAGGTGAGCTTGAGGATTCGTTTGGGGTTTAGGGTGAGGGTTAGGGTTAGGGTGAGTGTTAGGTATAGGTTTCTAGTTAGGCTGAGCGTGAGTTTGAGGGTTAAGGTTAGGGTTAGTGTGAGGGTGAAAGTGAGGGTTAGGATTAGGTTTAGGGTTAGGTTTAGGCTGAGGGTGAGGATGAGGGTGAGAGTGATGGTGAGTGTTAGAATTAGGGTGACGTTTAGGGTTAAGTTTAGGGTGAGGTTGAGGGTTAGGGTTAGGTTTTGGGTTAGGATGAGGGTTAGTGTTAGGGTTAGGTTGAGGGTTAGGGTTAGTGTGAGGATTATGGTTAGGTTGAGGGTTAGGGTTAGGCTGAGGGTAAGGGTGAGGTTGAGGTGCAGCATTAGGGTTAGGGTTTATAAGAGGATTAGGGTAAGCATTAGGATGACAGTTAGTGTTAGGGTTAGGGTTAGAGTTAGGGTTAGGGTTAGGGTGAGGGTTAGGGTGAGGGTTAGGGTTAGAGTTAGCATGAGGGTGAGTGAGAGGTTTAGGTTTAGGAGAGGGTGAATACTAGGTTTAGGGTTAGGATTAGGGTTAGGGTTAGGGTGAGGGTGAGGGTTAGGGTTAGGGTTTGGTTGAGGTTTAAGCTTTGTGTGAGGTTTGGGTGAGCGTGAGGGTAAGGGTTAGGGTGAGGGTTAAGGTGAGGGTGAGGGTTATGGTGAGTGTGAGGGTTAGGTTGTGGGTGAGGGTTAGGGTGATGGTGAGGGTTAGGGTTAGGTTGAGGGTAAAGGTTAGGGTGAGGTTTAGGGTGAGGGTGAGGTTTAGGGAGAGGGTTAGGTTTAGGGTGAGGGTTAGGGTGAGGGATAGGGTTAGCATTAGGGTGAGAGTATGTGTTAGGGTGAGGGTTAGGGTGCGAGTTAGGGTTAGGATGAGGGTAAGAGACAGGTGTACGGTTAAGTTTGGGGTGATGATGAGGGTGAGGGATAGATTTAGGGTTAGGTTCAGGGTGAGTTTGAGGTTCAGGGTTAGGATTAGGGTTAGCGTTAGGTTTAGGCTGAGGGTGAGGGTAAGGCTGAGGGTTAGGGTTAGGGTGAGGTTGAGGTTTAGGGTTAGGATTAGGGTGAGGCTTAGGGTTAGAGTTAGTGTGAGGATTAGGCTTAGGGTTAGGGTGAGGGTAAGGTTTATCGTGAGGTTTAGGGTTAGGGTTACCGTTAGGGTTAGCATGAGGGTGAGGGAGAGGTTTAGGTTTAGGATTAGGGTTAAGTTGACGTTTAGGCTTAGTGTGAGGGTCATGGTGAGGCTTATGGTGAGGGTTAGGGTTAGGGTGAGGGTTAGGGTTAGGGTGATATTTAGGGTGGGCGTGAGGGTTAGGTTGAGGGTGAGGGTTAAGGTGAG
This sequence comes from Dipodomys merriami, assembly GCF_024711535.1. Classification (NCBI taxonomy): domain Eukaryota; kingdom Metazoa; phylum Chordata; class Mammalia; order Rodentia; family Heteromyidae; genus Dipodomys; species Dipodomys merriami. The sequence goes on along the minus strand of NW_027206335.1, from coordinate 1,644,031 downwards.
TGTGAGGGTTAGGTTATGGGTGAGGTTTAGGGTGACGGTGAGGGTGAGGGTGAGGGTGAGGGTTAGCGTTAGGGTTAGCATTAGGGTGAGAGTTATGGTTGTGGTTAGGGTGAAGGTGAGAGTTAGGGTGAGGGTTAGGGTGAGGGTTAGTGTTGTTGTTAGGTTTAAGGTTTGGTGAGGGTTAGGGTTAGGGTGACGGTTAGGGTTAGGTTTAGGGTTAGGGTGAGGTGAGGGTGAGGGTTAGGGTTAGGGTTATTGTTAGTGTTAGGCTGAGGTTTAGGGTTAGGTTTAGGGTTATCGTGATGGTTAGGATGAGGGTTGGGTTTAGGGTTAGGTTTATGGTTAGGATGAGGTTTAGTGTTAGGGTTAGGTTTACGGTGAGGGTGAGGGTTACGGTGAGGATGAGGGTTAGAATTGGGGTGAGGGTTAGGGTGAGGATTAGTGTTAGGATGAGGGCTAGTTTGAGGGTGAGGGTTAGGGTTAGGTTTAGGGTTAGGGTGAGGGTTAGTGTTAGGGTGAGGGTTCGAGTGAGGGGTAGGTTTAGGGTTAGGGTTAGGGTGAGGGTAAGGGTTGGGGCTAGGTTTAGGGTGAGGGTTAGGGTGAGGGTTAGGGTTAGGGTGAGGGCATGTGTTAGTTTGAGGGTTAGGGTGAGGGTTAGGGATAGGTTTACTTTTAGGGTTAGGTTTAGGCTGAAGTTGAGGTTGAGGGTGAGGGTTAGGGTTAGGGTGAGGGTGAAAGTTAGGGTAAGTTTTGGACTGAGGGTTAGGGTTAGGTTTATTGTGAGGATTAGGGTTAGGGTTAGGGTGAGTGTAAGGGTTATGGTGAGGTTTAGGTTGAGGGTGAGGGTTAGGGAGAGGGTTAGGTTTAGGGTGAGGTTTAGGGTGAGGGTTTGGGTTCTGTTAAGGTGAGGTTGAGGTTTCGGTTGGGGTTTAGGGTGAGTGTTAGGATTAGGGTGAGGGTTAGGTATAGGTTTAGAGTTAGGCTGAGGGTGAGTGTGAGGGTTAGGGTTAGAGTTAGCGTGATGGTGAGGGTGACGGTCAGGATTAGGTTTAGGGTTAGGCTTAGGCTGAGGGTGAGGGTGAGGGTGAGGGTTAGAATTAGGGTGACGTTTAGTGTTAAGTTTAGGTTTAGGTTGAGGGTTAGGGTTAGGTTTTGGGTTAGGATGAGGGTTAGGCTGAGGGTTAGGATTATGTTTAGGGTGAGGGTTAGGGTTAGTGTGAGGATTAGGGTTAGGTTGAGGGTAAGGTTTAGGGTGAGGGTTAGGGTTAGGGTTAGGGTTTACAAGAGTATTAGGGTAAGCATTAGGATTACTGTTAGTGTTAGTGTTAGGGTTAGCGTTAGGGTGAGGGTTAGGGTGAGGGTTAGGGTTAGGGTTAGGGTTAGGGTGAGGGTTACGTTTAGGTTTAGCATGAGGGTGAGGGAGAGGGTTAAGTTTAGGATTAGGGTTCGGTTTACTGTTAGGCTTAGGGTGAAGGTGATGGTGAGGGTGAGTGTTTGGGTGAGGTTTAGGGTTATGGTTAGGGTGAGGGTGAGGGTTAGGGTTAGGTTTAGTGTTATTGTCAGGGTTAGTTTTAGAGTTAGGTTTTGGGTGTGGGTTAGGGTTAGGATTATCGTTAGGGTTAGCATGAGGGTGAGGAAGAGAGTTCAGTTTAGGATTAGGGTTAGGTTTACGGTTAGGCTTAGGGTGAGGGTGGTGGTGAGGGTGAACTTAGGGTGAGGGTTAGGGTGAGGGTGAGGGTTAGGGTGAGTGTGAGGGTTAGGGTGTTGGTGAGGGTCAGGGTGACTGTGAGTGTTAGGGTGAGGGTGAGAGTTATGGTTAGGGTTAGCTTTAAGGTGAGGGTTAGGGTTTGGTTTAGGGTGAGGGTGAGGGTGAGGATGAGGGTTAGGATTACGGTTATGGATAGGGTTATTTTTAGGGGTAGGGTTAAGTTTAGGTTGAGGGTGACGGTTAGGTTTAGGGTTTGGGTAAAGGTTACTGTTAGTGTTATGGTTAGGTTATGGTGAGGGTTAGGTTTAGTGTGAAGGTTAGTTTTAGTGTTATGTTTAGGGTGAGGGTAAGGGTTAGGGTGAGGGTTAGGGTAAGGGTGAGCATTGGGGTTAGCATTAGGGTTTGGGTTATAGTTATGGTTAGGGTTAGGGTTAGGATGAGAATGAGGGTTATGGTTAGGGTTTCGGTAAAGTTTAGGGTTAGGGTTAGGTGAACGTGAGGTTGAGAGTTAGGTTTAAGGTTGGGTTAGGGTTATGGTTAGGGTGAGGGTGAGGTTTAGGTTTAGGGTTAGGGTTAGGGTGAGCGTGAGGGTTAGGGTGAGGGTGAGTTTGAGGGTGAGGGTGAGGGTTAGGGTTAGGGGAGGGGAGAGGGTGAAGATGAGGTTTTGGGTTAGGATTAGGATTAGTGTTAGGGTGAGAGTGAGGGTTAGGTTGAGGGTTAGGTTGAGGTTTAGGTTTAGTGTGATGGTTGGGTGAGCGTGAGGGTAAGGGTTAGGGTGAGGGTTAAGGTGAGGGTGAGGTTGAGGCTGAGGGTGAGGGTTAGGGTTAGGGTAGGGGAGAGGGTGAATGTGAGGTTTAGGGTTATTATTAGGAATTTGGTTAGGGTGAGAGTGAGGGTTAGGGTTAGGGTTAGGTTGAGGTTTAGGTTTAGTGTGATGTTTGGGTGAGCGTGAGGGTAAGGGTTAGGGTGAGGTTAAGGTGAGGGTGAGGTTTACTGGGAGTATGAGGGTTAGGGTGTGGGTGAGGGTTAGGGTGACGGTGAAGGTTAGAGTTAGGGTGAGAGTAACGTTAGGGTGATGTTTAGGGTGAGGTTGAGGTTTAGTGATAGGGTTAGGGTTAGCGTGAGGGTTAGGGTGAGGGATAGGGTTAGGATTAGGTTGAGGGTATGTGTTAGGGTGAGGGTTAGGGTGAGGGTTAGGGTTAGAATGAGGGTTAGGGTTAGGGTTAGGGTTGGGGTGAGATTAGGGTGAGGGTTAGTTTTAGGTTTATGTTTAGGGTGAGGTTGAGGTTCAGGGTTAGGATTAAGGTTAGGGTTAGGGTTAGTCTGAGGGTGAGGGTAAGTCTGAGGGTTAGGGTTAGGATTAGGGTGAGGGTTAGTGTTAGGTTTATGGTGAGTGTTAGGGTTAGTGTTAGTGTGAGGATTAGGGTTAGGGTTAGGGTGAGGGTAAGGTTTGTGATGAGGTTTAGGTTTAGGGTTAGCGTTAGGGTTAGCATGAGGGTAACGGAGAGGGTTAGGTTTAGGATTAGTGTTAGGTTTACTGTTAGGCTTAGTGTAAGGGTAATTGTGAGGGAGAGGCTTTAGGGTGAGGGATAGGGTTAGGGTTAGGTTGAGGATTAGTTTAGGGTGATATTTAGGGTGCGGGTGATTGTTAGGGTGATGTTGAGGGTTATAGTGAGTGTGAGGGTTAGGGTGTGGGTGAGGGTTAGGTTGACGGTGAGGGTTACTGTGAGAGTGAAGTTTAGGGTTAGGGTTAGCATTAGGGTGAGGGTTAGGGTTAGGGATAGGGTGAGGCTGAGGGTTAGGGTTATTGTTAGGGTTAGGGTTATGTTTAAGGTTGGGTGAGGTTTAGGGTTAGGATGAGGGTTAGGATTAGGTTTAGGGTTAGGGTGAGAGTGAGGGTGAGGGGTAGGGTGAAGGTGAGTTTGAGGGTGAGGGTTAGGTTTAGGGTAGGGGCGAGGGTAAAGATGAGGATTAGTTTTAGGATTAGGGTAAGGGTGAGGGTGAGGTTGAGGGTGAGGTTTTGGGTTAGGGTAGGGGAGAGGGTGAAGATGAGGTTTAGGGTTAGGATTAGGGTTAGGGTTAGGGTGAGGGTTAGGTTTACTGTCAGGTTTAGGGTTAGTGTGAGGATAAGGGTTAGGGTTAGGGTGAGGGTAAGGGTTAGGGTGAGGGTGAAGGTGAGGCTGAGGGTCAGGTTTAGGTTTAGGGTTAGGGTTATTGTTAGCATTAGGGTTAGGGAAAGGTGAGGGTGAGGGTTGTTGTTAGGGTTAGGTTTAGGGTTAGGGTGAGGGTGAGGATTAGGTTTAGGGTTAGGGTTAGGGATAAGGTGAGGGTGAGGGAGAGGGTTAGGTTGATGTTTAGGGTGAGGGTGAATGGTAGGTTGAGGATGAGGGTTAGAATTAGGGTCAGGGTAAGGGCTAGGTTAAGGGTGAGGGTTAGGGTGAGGGTTAGGGTTAGTGTGAGGTTTAGGGTTAGGGTTAGGGTGAGGGTAAGGGTTAGGGTGAGGGTTACCGTGAGGGTGAGGGGTAGGGTTAGGGTTAGGGTTAGCGTGATGGTCAGGGTGAGTGGTAGGGTTAGGGTCAGTGTTAGGTATAGGGTTAGTATGAGTGTTAGGTTGAGGGTTAGTTTTGGGTTAAGGTGAGGTTTAGGGTGAGGGTGAAGGTTAGGTTTAGGGAGAGGGTAAATTTTAGGGTGAGGGTTAGGATGAGGGTGAAGGTTAGCATTAGGTTTAGGGTGAGGGTGACGGTTAGGGTTAGGGTGAGGTATAGGGTGAAGGTGAGGGTTAGGTTTAGGGTTAGGTAAGGATTAGGGTTAGGGTTAGGGTTAGTGTGAGGCGTAGGGTTAGGTTTAGGTTTAGGGTGAAGGTAAGGGTTAGGGTTATGGTTAAGCTAAGGTTTAGTGTTATGGTTAGGGTGAGGGTGAGGTTTAGGGTTAAGGTCAGGGTAAGGGTTAAGGATAGGGTTAGGGTTAGGTTTAGGGGTATTGTTAGGGTTAGGGTCAGGGTTAGGGTTAGGATTAGGGTGAGGGTGAGGGTTAGGGTTAGGGATAGCATTAGGGATGGCTTGAGGGTGGGGAGACGGTTAGTTTTAGGATTAGGGTTAGGTTTAGGGTTAGGCTTGGGGTGAGGGTGATGGTAATGGTGAGGCTTAAGGTCAGGGTTAGGTTTAGGATTAGGGTGAGGGTTAGTTTTAGAGTGATATTTAGGGAAAGGGTGAGGGTTACGGTGAGGGTGAGGGTTAGGGTGAGTGTGAGGGTTAGAGTTTGGGTGAGGGTTAGGGTGACGGTGAGGGTTAGGGTGAGGGTGAGTGTTAGGTTTAGGTTAAGTGGGAGGCTAAGGGTTAGGGTTAGGTTTAGGGTTAGTGTGAGGATTAGGTTTAGGGTTAGTGTTAGGTTGAGGGTTAGTTTTAGGGTGATATTTAAGGAAAGGGTGAGGGTTAGGGTGACGGTGAGGGTTAGGGTTATGTTGAGCGTGATGGTTAGGGTGAGGGTTTGGGTGAGGGTTAGGGTAATGTTTAGTGTGAGGGTTAGGGTTAGGGTTAGGGTTAGGGTGAGGGTAAGGGATAGGTTTAGGGCTAGGTTAAAGTTTAGTGTGAGGGTTAGGGTAAGAGTGAGGGTTACGTTAATGTGAGTGTTACCTTGAGGGTTTGGTTTAGTGTTAGGGTTAGGGTGAGAGTGAGGGTTATTTTTAGGGTCAGGGTGAGGGTGAAGGATAGGGTTAAGTTTAGGGTTAGGGCTATTGTTAGGGTTAGGGTTAGGGTTAGGGTTAGGATGAGGGTGAGGGTTAGGGTTAGGGATAGCATTAGGGTTAGCTTGAGTGTGAGGGATAGATTTAGGTTTAGGATTAGGGTTTGTTTTAGGGTGATATTTATGGAAAGGGTGAGGTTTATGGTGAGGGTGAGGGTTAGGTTGAGTGTAAGGGTTAGAGTTTGGGTGAGGGTTAGTGTGACGGTGAGGTTTAGGGTGAGGGTCAGGGTTAGGTTTAGGGTTAGTGAGAGGCTAAGCATTAGGTTAGGTTTAGGGTGAGTGTGAGGATTAGTGTTAGGGTTAGGGTTAGGGTGAGGGTTAGGTTTAGTGTGAGGGGTAGGGTGAGGCTGAGGGTTATGGTTATTTTAAGTGTTAGGCTGAGGGTTAGGGTTAGGTTTAAGTTTATGGTGGGGGTTAGGTTGAGGGTTGGGATCAGGGTTAGGGTTATGGCTAGGATGAGTGTTAGGGTTAGGGTGAGGGTTAAGGTGAGGTTGAAGGTTAGGTTGAGGGTGAGGGTTAGGGTTAGGGTGAGGGTTAGGGTTAGGATTAGGGTTAGGATGAGGGCTAGAGTGAGGGTGAGGGTTAGGGTTAGGGTTAGGGTTAGGTTGAGGGTTAGAGTCAGGGTGAAGGTTCGGGTAAGTAGTAGGATTAGGGTTAGGGTTAGGGTGAGGGTCAAGGTTAGGGTGAGGTTTAGGGCAAGGGTGAGGTTTAGGGAGAGGGTTTGGGTTAGGGTGAGGGATAGGGTTAGGATTATGGTGAGGGTATGTGTTATTGTGAGGGTTAAGGTGAGGGTTAGGGTTAGGATGAGGGTTAGGAATAGGATGAGGTTTAGTGTTGGGGTGACAATGAGGGTGAGGGTTAGTTTCAGGGTTAGGTTCAGGGTGAGGGTGAGGTTCAGGTTAGGATTAGGGTTAGGGTTAGGGTTAGGCTGAGGGTGAGGGTAAGGCTGAGTGTTAGGGTTAGGGTGAGGGTGAGGGTTAGGGTTAGGTTTAGGGTGAAGGTTAGGGTTAGGGTTAGGGTGAGGGTAAGATTTATGGTGAGGTTTAAGGTTAGGGTTAGCTTTAGGGTTAGCATTAGCGTGAGGGAGAGGGTTAGGTTTAGGATTAGGGTTAGGTTTATGGTTACGCTTATTGTAAGGGTCTTGGTGAGGATGAGGGTTAGGGTGAGGGTTAGGGTTAGCCTTAGGGTGAGGGTTAGGATTAGGGTGAGTGTGAGGGTTAGGGTGAGGGTGAGGGTTATCGTTAGTGTGAGGGTTAGGGTGTGGCTGAGGGTTAGGGTGATGGAGATGGTTAGGGTGAGGGTGAGTGTTAGGGTTAGAGTTAGCATTAGGGTGAGGGTTAGGGTTAGGTTTAGGGTGAGGATGAGGCTTAGGGTTACGGTTAGTGTGAGGATTAGGGTTAGGGTTAGGTTTAGCGTCAGGGTAAGGGTTAGTGTTAGGGTTATGGTAAGTTTTAGTGTGAGTATTAGTGTGAGAGTGAGGGTTAGGTTAAGTGTGAGAGTTAGGTGAGTGTTAGTGTGAGGGGTTGGTTTAGTGTTAGGGTCATGTTGAGGGTGAGGGTTCGGGTTAGGGTGAGGTTGAGGGTTAAGGATAGGGTTAGGGTTAAGGTTAGGGTTATTGTTACGGTTAATGTCAAGTTTACTTTAAGGTGATGGTGAGGATTAGGGTTAGGCTTAGGATTAGGGTGAGGGTACGGTTTAGGGTTGTAGTTACGGTAAGGTTTAGGTTGAGGGTTAGGGTGAGAGTGAGGCTATAGTTAGTGTGAGTGTTAGGGTGAGGCTTATGTTGAGTGTTAGGGTTAGGGTGAAGGTGAGGGTTAGGTTTAGGGTGAGGGTGAGGATTAGTGATAGGGTTAGGGTTAGGGTTATTGTTAGGGTTAGGATTAGGGTTAGGGTGAGGGTGAGGGTTAGCTTTAGGGTTTGCATTAGGATTACCATGCGGGTGAGGGAGAGGGTTAGGATTAGGATTAGGGTTAGGTTTAGGGTTAGGCTTATTGTGAGGGTCTTGTTGAGGGTGAGGCTTAGGGTGAGGGTTAGGGTTAGGGTTAGGATGAGGGTTAGGGTTAGGGTGATATTTAGGGTGAAGGTGAGGGTTAGGGTAAGTGTGAGTGTTACGGTGAGTGTGAGGGTTAGGTTGTGAGTGAGGGTTAGGGTGACGGAGAGGGTTAGGTTGAGGGTGAGGGTTAGGGTTAGGGTTAGCATTAGGGTGAGGGTTAGGGTTAGGGTGAGGGTTAGGGATAAGGTTAGGGTTAGGGTGAGGATGAGGGTGAGGGTTAGGTTTAGGGTTACATTGAGGGTGAGGATGAGGTTCAGGGTTAGGATTATGGTTAGGGTTAGAAATAGGCTGAGGGTGAGGTTGAGGGTTCGGGTTTGGGTTAGGTTGATGTTTAGGGTTAGGTTGAGGTTTAGGTTTAGGTTTAGGATGAGTATTAGCCTGAGGGGTCGTGTTAGCTTTAGGATTAAGGTGATGCTTAGGGATAGGGTTTGGGTTAATTTTTGGATTAGGGTTAGGGTTAGGATGAGGGTGAGGGTGAGGATGAGGGTTAGGACTAGGGTAAGGGATAGGATTATTGTTAGGGTTAGGGTTAGGGTTAGGGTGAGGGTGAGGGTTCGGTTTAGGGTTAGGGTTAAGTTTACTGTTAACTTTATGGTGAGTGTTAAGTTTAGTATGAGGGTGAGGGTAAGGGTTAGGGTGAGGATTAGGGTAAGGGTGAGCTTTAGCGTTAGCATTAGGTTTAGGTTTAAGTTTGGCTGAGGGTTAGTGTTAGAGTGAGGGTTAGAGTTAGGTTTAGGATTAGGGTCAGGGTGAGGGTGAGGGTTAGGGTGAGGTTGAGGGTTAGGGTTATTGTTAGTGTTAGGGTGAGTGGTACGGTTAGGTTTAGGGTTAGGGATAAGGTTAGGGTTAGGTTGAGGGTGAGGTGAGGTTGAGGGTTAGGATTAGAGTTAGGATTAGGGTTAGGCTCAAGGTGAGGGTTATGGTGAGTATGAAGATTAGGGTTATTGTTAGCCTTAGTGTGAGGGTTAACGTTAGGTTTAGGGTTATGGTTGGGGTTAGGGTGAAGGTTGGGGTTAGGGTTATGGTCAGTATGCACGTTAGGGTCAGGGTGAGGGTGAGGGCTGGGTGAGATTTACTGTTAGGTTTGGGGTGAGGATGAAGGTTAGGGTTAGGGTTAGAGGGAAGGTGAGGGTGAGGTTAAGGGTTAGGATTAAGCTTAGTGTTAGGATTAGGATGAGGGTGAGTGTTAGGGTTAGGGTGACATTTAGGGTTATGGTGAGGTTTAGGTTTAGGTTTAGGTTTAGGATGAGTATTAGTCTAATGGGTGTGGATAGGGTTAGGGTTAGGGGGAGAGTTAGGTTTAGGGTTCAGGTTATTGTTAGGGTTAGGATTGGGGTTAGGGTTCGAGGGAGGGTGAGGCTTAGATTTAGCGTTAGGGATAGGATTATTTTTAGGGTTAAGTTTAGGGGTAGGGTGAGGCTGAGGGTAAGGTTTAGGGTTAGGGTTAGGGTTATTATTAGGGTTAGGGTTAGGGTTAGGATGGGTGTTATGTTTAGTGTGAGGGTTAGGTTTAGGATTAGGGTTAGCATGATGGTAAGGTTCAGGGTGACATTTAGGGTGAGGGTGAGGGTAAGGTTTAGGTTTACAGTTAAGGTGAGGGCTGGGGTGAGTGTGAGGGTTAGGGGTAGGGTTAGGGTTAGGGTTAGCGGTAGTATTAGGTTGAGGGTTAGGGTTTGGTTGAGGGTTAGTGTTAGGGTTTGGGTGAGGGTTAGGGTTAGGGTGAGGGAGAGATTTAGGGTTAGAGTTAGGGTTAGGGTTATTGTCAGGGTTAGGGTGAGTTTGAGGGTTAGTGTGAAGAACAGTTTGAGTGTGAGTGTTACAGTTAGGGTTAAGGTTAGGTTTATTGTTAGGGTTCGGGTTAGGGTGAGTGTGAGGGTCAGCGTTAGGGTGAGGGTTAGGGTTAGGGTGATGTTTATGGTGAGGGTGAGGGTTAGGGTGAGGGTTAGGGTTAGGGTGAGGGTTAGGGTGATGGTTAGGGTTATTGTGAGGGTTATGTTTAGGGTGAGGGTTAGTCTTAATGTTAGGGTTAGGTTTAGGGTAAGGTTTAGGGTGAGGCTTAGGGTGAGAGTGAGGGTTAGGCTTAGCGTGAGTGTTAGGGTGAAAGTTAGGTTTAGGGTTCGGGTTAGGGTTCGGGTTCGGGTTAGGGTTAGGTTTATGGTTAGGGCGAGGGTTATGGTTATGGTTAGGGTGAGGGTTAGTGTTAGGTTTATGCTGAGGGTGAGGGTGAGGGTTAGGGTTAGGTTTATTGTTGACATTAGGGTTTGTGTTAGCGTTAGGTTTAGCGTGAGGGTGAGGGCGAGGGTTAGTTTAGGATTAGGTTTATGTTTAGGGTTAGGCATAGTGTGAGGGTAATGGTGAGGTTAAGGCGTAGGGAGAGGGTTTTGGTTAGGGTTTGGGTGATGGTTAGTGTTAGGCTAAGGTTTATGGTGAGGGTTAGGGTGAGGGTGAGGGTAAGGGTGAGTGTGAAGGTTAGGGTGTGAGTGAGGATTAGGGTGATGGTGAGTTTCGGGGCGACTGTGAGGGTTAGGGAGAGGGTTAGGGTTAGGGTTACCATTGGGGTGAGGGATATTGTTAGGGTTAGGGTAAGGGTAAGGGTTAGGGTGAGGGTTAGGGTTAGGGTTAGGTTTAGTCTGAAGATTAGGCTAGGGTTAGGGTTAGGATGAGGGTAAGAGTTAGGGTCAGGTTTAGGGTGTGGATGAGGTTTAGCGAGAAGGTTAGATTAGGTTGAGAGTTAGGGTGAGGGTTATGGTGAGGGTTAGGTTTAGGGAGAGGGTAAGGGTTAGGGTGACGGTTAGGGTGAGTGTGAATATTAGGGTTAGCATTTGGGTTAGGGTGTGGGTGAGGGTTAAGATTAGGGTTAGTGTTAAGGTTAGGGCTTGGCTGAGGGTGAGACTTAGGTTTAGGGTGAGGGTGAGGGTGAAGGTGAGGGTGAGGTTTAGGTTTAGGGTTAGGGTTATTGTTAGCGTTAGGGTTAGGGAGAGGTGAGGGTGAGGGTTGTTTTAGGGGTAGGGGTAGGGTTATTCTGAGGGTGAGGGAGAGGTTTAGGTTGATGTTTAGGGTGAGGGTGAATGTGAGGGTGAGGGTGAGGTTTAGAATTAGGGTTAGGGTAAGGGCTAGGTTAAGGGTGAGGGTTAGGGTGAGGGTTACGTTGAATGTGAGGGTTAGGCTTAGGGTTAGGGTTAGGGTGAGGGTGAGGGTGAGTGTTAGAATTATGGTTACTCTGAGGGTGAGGGTGAGGGTGAGGGGATAGGGTTACAGTGAGGGTTAATGTTAGGGTGATATTTAGGGTGAGATTGACGGTTAGGAATAGGGTGATTGTTCGGGTGAGTGTGAGGGTTAGAGTGTGGGTGAGGTTTAAGTTGATGGTGAAGGTGAGGATGACGGTGAGGGTTAGGGTTAGGGTAAGCTTTAGGGTGAGGGTTAGGGTTAGTGTTAGGGTGAGTTTGAGGGTGAGGGTTAAGGTGAAGGTTAAGGTTAGGGTTAGTGTGAGGATTAGGGTTAGTGTGAGGATTAGGGTTAGGGTTAGGATTTGGGTTAGAAGGAGGGCAAGGGTTAGGGTGCGGTTTAGGGTGAGGGTGAGTGTTATGGAGAGGGTTAGGGTTATGTTGAGGGTTAGGGTGAGGGTTAGGGTTAGGGTAAGGGTGAGGGTGAGTGTTAGGGTGAGGGTTAGGGTGAGGGTTATGGATAGGGTTGGTGTGAGGATGAGGGTTAGGGTGAGGGTTAGTGTGAGGGTCAGGGTGACGATGAGGGTTAGGATTAGGTTTAGGCTGATGGTGAGGGTGAGGGTGAGGGTTAGTGTTATGTTGACGTTTAGGGTTAGGGTTAGGGTGAGGGTTAGGGTTAGGTTTAGGGTAAGGATGAGGGTTAGGCTGAGGGGTAGGGTTAGGGTTAGAGTGAGGGTTAGGGTTAGTGTGAGTGTTAGTTTTAGGGTTAGGGTGAGGTTGAGGTTTAGTTTGATTGTTAGGTTTAGGGTTGGGGGAGGGTAAGGATTAGTGTGAGGGATATGGTGAGGGTGAGGGTTAGGGTTAGCATTAGGGTTTGGTTTAGGATTAGGGTGAGTGTTAGGGTTAGGGTTACTATTAGGGTGAGGGTGAGAGTTAGGGTTAGGGTGAGGTTTGGGTTTATTGGTAGGATTAGTGGGAGTTTTAGGATGAATGTTATGGTTAGGGTTAGTGCGAGGATTAGATATACGGTTAGGGTTATGGTTAGGGTTAGGGTGAAGGTGAGGGTTAGGGTTAGGTTGAGGTTTAGGGTTAGGGTTAGGATTAGGATGAGGGTTAGTATTTTGGTTAGGGTGAGTGTGAGGGTTAGGGTTTGGTGAGGGTTAGGGTGACGGTGAGGTTTAGGGTGAGGGTGATGTGTAGGGTTAAGGTTAGTATTAGGGTGAGGGTTAGGGTTAGGGTTATGTTGAGGGTGAGGGTTAAGATTAGGGTTAGCATTAGGTTTAGTGTGATGGTGAGGGAGAGGGTTAGGTTTAGCACTCTGTTAGGTTTAGGGTTAGGTTAGGGTTAGGGTGATGGTGAGGGTGAGGCATAGGGTCAGGGTTAGGTTTAGGGTTAGGTTGAGTGTTAGTGTTAGGGTGATATTTAGGGAAAGGGTGATTCTTAGTGTAAGGTTATGGTTAGTTTGAGGGTTAGGGTTAATGTTAGCATTAGGGTGAGTGTTAGAGTTAGGGTGAGGGTTAGGTTGAGTGTGAGGGTTAGGATTTGGGTGAGGGCTAGGTTGACGGTGAGGCTTAAGGTGAGGGTGAGGGTTAGGGTTAGGGTTAGCATAATGGTGAGGGTTAGGGTTAGGGTTATGTTGAAGGTGAGGGTTAGGGTGAGGGTTAAGTTAAGGGTTAGCATTAGGGTTAGCGTGAGGGTGAGGGAGAGGCTAAGGTTTAGCATTAGGGTTCGTTTTAGGGTTAGGCTTAGGGTGAGGGTGATGTTGAGGGTGAGGCATAGGGTCAGGGTTAGGGTTATGGTTAGGGTGAGTGTGAGTGTTAGGGTATTTAGGGAAAGGGTGAGGGTTAGGGTGAGGTTAGGGTTAGGGTGAGGGAGAGGTTTAGGGTAAGGGTTAGCATTAGGGTGAGGGTTAGGGTTCGGGTTATGTTGAGGGTGAGGGTTAGGGAGAGGGTTAGGGTGAGGGTAAGTTTTAGGGTGAGGTTTAGGTTTAGATTTAGGATGAGGATTAGGTTGAGGTGTGGTGTTGGGACTAGGGTTAGGGTGAGGGTTAGGGTTAAGGTTGGTTTAGGGTTAGTGTGAGTGTTAGGGTTAGGGTGAGGGTAAGGGTTAGGGTTAGGGTTAGGTTAGGGTTTGTGTGAGGGTTAGGGTTAGGGTTAGTGTTAGGTTTATTGTTAGGGTTAGTGTTAGGGTGAGGGTGAGGATGAGGGTTAGGATTACGGTTAGGAATACGGTTATTATTAGGGATAGGGTTAGCATTAGAGTGAGGGTGAGGGTTAGGTTTAGGTTTAGGGTTAGGGTTATATTTAGGGTTAGATTTAGGGTGAGGGTGAGGGTTAGGTTTAGTGTGAGGGTTAGGTTTAGGGTTAGGTATCTGGGAAGGGTTAGGATTAGGGTGAGGGTTAGGGTACGTTTGAGCTTTAGGGTTAGCATTAGGGTTAGGGTTAGGGTTAGGGTGAGGGTTACGGTTCTGGTTAGGGTTAGGGTGAGGGTAAGGGTCAGGGTTAGTTTAAGTTTAGGGTGAGGGTTAGGGTTAGGGTGAGGGTTAGGGTTAGGGTTGGGGTGAGGGTGAGGATGAGGGTTAGGATTAGGGTTAGGAATAGGGTTATTGTTAGGGTTTGGGTAAGAGAAAGGGTGAAGATGAGGTTTAGGGTTAGGATTAGGGTTAGGGTTAGTGTGAGTTTGAGGGTTAGGTTTATGTTTAGTTTGAGTTTTAGGGTTAGTGTGAGGGTTGGGTGAGCGTGAGGGTAAATGTTAGGGTGAGGGTTAGGGTGAGGGTGAGTTGTAGCATGAGGGTGTGGGTGAGGTTTAGGGTGAGGGTAAGCTTTAGAGTGAGGGTTAGGGTGAGGGTGAAAGTTAGGGTTAGCATTAGATTTAGTGTTAGGGTGAGGGTTAGTGTTAGGGTTAGGGTTACGTTGAGGGCTAGGCTGAGGGTGAAGGTTAGGGTTAGGTTTAGGGATAGGTTGAGGATTAGATTTAGGGATAGGGTCAGGGTGAGCATTAGGCAGAGGGTTAGGGTTAGGATTAGGGTGAGTGTTATGTTTAGGGAGATTTTAGGGTTAGGGTTAGGGTGAGTAAACGGGTTAGGGTGAGGGATACGGTGAGGGTGAGGGTTAGGGTTAGCATTAGGGTTAGGGTTAGGGTTAGGGTGAGGGTTAGGTTTAGGATTAGAATTAGGCTGAGGGTGAGAGTTAGGGTTAGGTTGATGATGAAGGTAGGGTTTAGGGTTAGGATTAGTGTGAGTTTTTGGATGAAGGTAAGGGTTAGGGTTAGGGTTAGTGTGAGGATTAGGGTTAGGGTTATTGTTAGGGTTAGGGTGAGGGTGAGGGTTACGGTTAGGGTTAGGGTGAGGGTTATTATTAGGGTTAGGGTGAGGGTTGTGGTAAGGGTGCTCGTTAGGGTTAACATTAGGTTTAGGGTTAAGGTTAGTGTGAGGTTTAGGTTTAGGTTTAGTGTTAGGGTGAGTGTTAGGGTTAGGGTTAGGGTGAGGTTGAGGTTCAGGGTTAGGGTTAGGTTTAGGATTAGGGTGAGTGTGAGGGTGAGGTTTAGGGTTAGGGTGACGGTGAGGGTTAGGGTTATTGTTAGTGTTAGGTTGAGGGTTAGTATTACGTTTAGGGTGATGGTGGGGGTTAGGGTGAGGGTGGGGTTAGGGTTAGGGTTATGTTTAGGATGAGGGTTAGGGTGAGGTTGAGGGTTAAGTTGAGGATGAGGGTAAGGGTGAGGGTGAGAGGTAGGTTTATGGTGAGGGGTAGGGTTAGGATTAGTTTTAGGATGAGGGCTAGGGTGAGAGTGAGGGTTAGGGTTAGGATTAGGTTTAGGTTCAGAGTTAGTGTTAGGGTGAGGGTTCGGGTGAGGGGTAGGTATAGGATTACGTTTAGGGTGAGGGTTAGGAGAGGGTGAGCGTTATGTTTAATATTAGGGTTAGGGTTAGGGTTAGTGTGAGGTTTAGGTTTAGGGTTAGGTTTAGTGTGAGGGTTAGGGTTAGAGTTAGGTTTAGGGTGAGGTTGAGCTTTAGGTTTAGGGTTAGGTTTAGGATTAGCGTGAGTGTGAGGGTGAGGTTTAGGGTTAGGGTGAGGGTGAGTGTAGGGTTAAGGGTTAGAATTAGGGTGAGGGTTAGGATGAAGGTTATGGTTATGGTTAGAGTTAGTGTGAGGATTAGGGTTATGGTTAAGGTTAGGGTTAGTGTTACGGTGAGGGTGGGAGGGTTAGGTTTAGGGTGAGGGAAAAGGTTAGGGTGAGGGTTAGGGTGAGGTTGAAGGTTAGGGTTAGAATTAGTTTTAGTGTGAGTATGAGGGTTAGGGTTATTGTTAGTGTTAACGTGAGGGTTAGGGTTAGGTTTAGGGTTATGGTGGGGGTTAGGGTGAGGGTTGGTGTTAGGGTTAGGGTTATGGTTAGGATGAGGGTTAGGGTTAGAGTGAGGGTTAAGGGGAGGATGAATGTAAGATTGAGGGTGAGGTTTAGGTTTAGGGTGAGGGGTAGGATTAGGATTAGGGTTAGGATAAGGGCTAGGGTGAGAGTTAGGTTTAGGGTTAGGATTAGGGTTACGTTGAGGATTAGGGTTAGGGTGTGGGTTCGGGTTAGGGGTAGGTTTAGGGTTAGGGTTAGGGTGAGGGTAAATGTTAGGTTGAGGTTTTGGGTGAGTGTGAGGTTTAGGGAGAGGGTTAGGGTTAGGGTGAGGGTTAGAATGAGTGTAAGGGTTAGGATTAGTGTGAGGGTATGTGTTAGGGTTAGGGTTAGGGTGAGGGTTAGGGTTATAATGAGGGTTAGGGATAGGGTTAGGGTTAGGGTTAGGGTGACGGTGAGGGTGAGAGTGAGGTTTAGGGTTAGGTTCAGCGTGAGGGTGAGGTTCATGGTTAGGATTAGGGTTAGGGTTAGGCTGAGGGTGAGGGTGATGGTGAGGGTTAAGTTTAGAGTGAGAGTGAGGGTTAGGGTTAGGTTTAGGGTGAGGGTTAGGGTTAGGGTTATTGTGAGGATTAGGGATAGAATTATGGTGAGGGATGAGTATTAGGTTGAGGTGAGGGTTAGGGGGAGTGTTAGGCTTAGGGTGAGGTTTAGGTATTGCTTTAGAGTTAGGCTGAGGGTGTGGGTGAGGGTTAGGGTTAAGGTTTTTGTGAGGGTGAGGGTGAAGTGTAGTATTAGGTTTAGGGTTAGGGTTAGGCTGAGGGCCAGGCTGACGGTGAGGGTTAGGGTTAGGTTTTGGGATAGGGTGAGGATTAGGGTTAGGGTTAGGGTGAGCATCAGTCAGAGGGGTAGGGTTAGGGTTAGGGTGAGGGTTAGGTTTAGTGTGATTGTTAGGTTTAGGGTTAGGGTGACTGTAAGGGTTAGGGTGAGGGATAGGGTGAGGGTGAGGGTTAGGGTAAGCATTAGGGTTAGGATTAGGGTTAACGTGAGGGTTATGGTTAGGTTTAATACTTGGGTGAGGGTGAGAGTTAGGTTTAGGGTGAGGTTAGGGTTTAGGGTTAGGATTAGTGTGAGTATTAGGATGAAGGTTATGGTTAGGGTTAAGGTTAGTGCGAGGATTAAGTTTAGGATTAGGGTTATGGTTAGGGTTAGGTTGAGCGTGAGTGTTAGGGTTAGGGTTAGGGTTAGGGTTAGGGTTAGGGTTAGCATTAGGGTGAGGGTTAGGGTTACTGTTAGGGTGAGAGTTAAGGTGAGTGTGAGGGTTAGGGTTTGTGTAGGGTTAGGGTGACGGTGAGGGTTAGGGTGAGGGTGAAGTTTAGGGTTAGGGTTAGCATTAGGGTGAGGTTTAGAGTTAGGGTTATGTTGAGGGTGAGGGTTAGGGTGAGGGTTAAGGTTAGGGTTATTATTAGGTTTAGGGTGAGGGTGAGTGAGAGGGTTAGGGTTAGCTTTAGTGTTAAATTTAGGGTGAGGGTGATGGTGAGGTTGAGGCAAAGGGTCAGTTTTAGGGTTAGGGTTAGTGTGAGGATTAAGGTTATGGTTAAGGTTAGTGTTAGGGTTAGGGTGAGGTTGAGGGTTAGGATTAGGGTGAGGGAAAGGGTTAGGTTGAGGGATAGGGTGAGGTTGAAGGTTAGGGTTATTATTAGGTTTAGGGTGAGGGTGAGGGTTAGGGTTATTATTAGTGTGAGCATGAGGGTTAGGGTTAGGTTTAGGGTTATGGTGGGGGTTAGGGTGAGGGTTGGTGTTAGGGTTAGGGTTATGGTTAGGATGAGGGTTAGGGTTAGAGTGAGGGTTAAGGTGAGGATGTGGGTAAGGTTGAGGGTGAGCGTTAGGTTTAGGGTGAGGGTTAGGTTTAGGATTAGGGTTAGGATGAGGGCTAGGGTGAGAGTGAGGGTTAGGGTTAGTTTAGGGTTAGGTTGAGAGTTAGGGTTAGGGTTCAGGTTTGGGTGAGGGGTAGGTTTAGGGTGAGGTTTTTGGTGAGGGTAAAGGTTAGGATGAGGTTTAGCATGAGGGTGAGGTTTAGGGAGAGGGTTAGGTTTAGTGTGAGGGTTATAATGAGGGTTAGGGTTAGGATTAGGGTGAGGGTATGTTTTAGGTTGAGGGTTAGGGTGAGGGTTAAGGTTAGGATGAGGGTTAAGGATTGGGTTAGGGTTAGGGTTAGGGTGACTGTGAGGGTGAGGGTGAGGTTCATGGTTAGGATTAGTGTTAGGGTTAGGGTTAGGCTGAGGGTGAGTATGAGGGTAAGTTTTACGGTTAGGGTGAGAGTGAGGGTTAGGGTTAGGTTTCGGGTGAGGATTAGGGTTAGGGTTAGTGTGAGGATTAGGGTTAGAGTTAGGGTGAGGGTAAGGGTTATTATGAGGATTAGGGTGAGGGTGAGATTTAGGGAGAGGGTTAGCGTTAGGGTGAGTGTTAGGTATAGGTTTAGAGTTAGGCTGAGGTTGATGGTGAGGTTTAAGGTAAGGGTTAGTGTGAGGGTGAGGGTGAGGGTTAGGATTAGTTTTACGGTTAGGGTTAGTCTGAGGGTGAGGATGAAAATGAGGCTGAGGGTGAGGTTTAGAATTACGGTGATCTTTAGTGTTAGGGTTAGGGTGAGGGTAAGTGTTAGCGTTCATTTTAGGGTTAGGGTTAGCGTGAGGTTTAGTGTTAGGGTTAGTGTTACGGTGAGGGCTAGGCTGACAGTAAGGGTTAGGGTTAGGTTTTGGGATAGGGTGAGGATTAGGGTTAGGGTTAGTGTTAGGGTGCGCATTAGGCAGAGGCGTAGGGTTAGGGTTAGGGTGAGGGTTAGGTTTAGTGTGATTGTTAGGTTTAGGATTAGGGTGAGGGTAAGTGTTAGGGTGAGGTTGAGGGTTAGGGTTAGCATTAGGGTTAGGGTTAGGGTTAGGGTCCGGGTTAGGGTTAGGTTTAATATTAGGGTGAGGTTAAGAGTTAGGGTTAGGGTGAGGTTAGGTTTTAGGGTTTGGATTATTGTGAGTTTTAGGATGAAATTTATGGTAAGGTTTAGGGTTAGTGTGAGGATTATGTTTAGGGTTAGGTTTATGGTTATGGTTAGGGTGAGGGTGAGGGTTAGGGTTAGGGTAAGGTTTAGGGTAAGTTTAGCATTAGGGTGAGGGTTAGGGTTACGCTTAGGGTCAGGGTTAGGGTGAGGGTTAGGGTTTGGTTGAGGGTTTGGGTGACGGTGAGGGTTAGGGTTTGGGTGAGGGTTAGGATGAGGGTGAGGTTTAGGGTGAGGGTGAGGTTTAGGGTGAGGGTGAGGTTTAGGGTTAGGGTTAGCATTAGTGTGAGGGTTAGGGTTAGGGTTATGTTGAGGGTGAGGGTTAGGGTGAGGGTTAAGATTAGCCTTAGCATTAGGGTTAGTGTGAGGGTGAGGGAGAGGGTTAGGTTTAGCATTACGGTTAGGTTTAGCGTTAGGTTAGGGTGAGGGTGATGGTGTGGGTGAGGCATAGAGTCAGGGTTAGTTATTAGGGTGAGAGGTAGGGTTACGGTTAGGGTGAGGGTTAGGGTGAGTGTGACGGTTAGGGTTTGTGTGAGGGTCAGGGTGACGGTGAAGTTTAGGATGAGGGTGAGGTTTAGGGTTAGGGTTAGCATTAAGGTGAGGGTTAGGGTTAGGGTTATGTTGAGGGTGAGAGTTAGGGTGAGGGTTAAGGTTAGGGTTAGCATTAGGGTTAGCGTGAGGTTGAGGGAGAGGGTTAGGTTTAGCATTAGGGTTAGGTTAAGGGTTAGGCTTAGGGTGAGGGTGTTGGTGAGGGTAAGGCATAGGGTTAGGGTTAAGGTTAGGGTTAGGTTGAGTGTTAGTGTTAGGGTGATATTTAGGGAAAGGGTGAGGGTAAGGGTGAGGTTGAGGATCAGAGTGAGGGTGAGGTTTAGGGTTAGGATTAGCATTAGGGTTCGGGTTAGGGTTCGGGTTAGGTTGAGGGTTAGGGTTAGGGTGAGGGTTCAGGTGAGGGGTAGGTTGATGGTTAGGGTTAGGGTGAGGGCAAAGGTTATGATGAGGTTTAGGTTGAGGGTGAGGTTTAAGGAGAGGGTTAGGTTTCGGGTGAGGATTAGAGTGAGGGTTAGGGTCAGGTTTAGGGTGAGGGTATGTGTTAGGGTGAGGGTTAGGGTGAGGGTCTGGGTTAGGATGAGGGTTAGAGATAGGGTTAGGTTTAGGGTTAGGGTGATGGTGAGGGTGAGGTTTAGGTTTAGGTTGAGGGTGAGGGTTAGGATTAGGGTTAGGGTTAGTGTTATGCTGAGGGTGAGGGTTAGGGTTAGGGAGAGAGTGAGGTTTAGGGTTAGGTTTATGGTGAGGATTAGGGTTAGGGTTAGTGTGAGGATTAGGGTTAGAGTTAGGGTGAGGATAAGCGTTATGGTGAGGTATAGGCTGAGGGTGATGGCGAGGGTGAATGTGAGCGTTAGGGTGAGAGTGACAGTTAGGGTTAGGTTTATGGTGAGGGTTAGGGTTAGGGTTAGGGTTAGGGTTAGGGTGAGGGTACGTGTTAAGGTGAGGGTTAGGGTGAGGGTTATCGTTAGGGTGAGGGTTAGGGTTAGGCTGAGTGTGAGTGTGAGTGTGAGGGTTTCGGTTAGGGTGATCTTTATGGTTAGGGTGGGGTTTAGGTTTAGGTTTAGGATTAGGATGAGGATTAGGGTAAGAGGTGGTTTTAGGCTTAGGTTTAGGGTGAGGGATAGCGTTAGGGTTAGGGTTAGGGTAAGGGTGAGGGTAAGGGATAGGGTGAGGGTAAGGGGGAGGTGGAGGGGTAGGGTTAAGGTTAGGGTTGTCCTGAGAATTCGGGTGAGCATTAGGATTATGGTTAGTGTTAGTGTTAGGATTAGGTTTAGGTTGAGGGTTAGGGTGAGGGTTAGGATTAGGGTTAGGGTGAGGTTTAGAGTGAGGGTTAGGGTTAGGGTGATTTGTAGCGTGAGGGTAGGGTTAGGTTTATATTGAGGGTAAGGGTTAGGGTGAGGGTTAGGTTGAGGGTGAAGGTTAGGGTTAGCATTTTGTTTAGGGTGAGGGTGAAGGTTTGTGTTAGGTTTAGGGTTAGGGTGAGGGCTAGGATGACGGTGAGGGTTAGGGTTAGGTTTAGGCATAGGGTGAGGATTAGGGTTAGGGTTAGGGTTAGGGTGAGCATTAGGCAGAGGTGTAGGGTTAGGATTAGGGTGAGGGTTATGTTTAGTGTGCTTGTTATGTTTAGTGTTAGGGTGAGGGAAAGGGTTAGATTGAGGGATAGGGTGAGGGTGAGGGTTAGGGTTAGGTTTAGGATTAGGTTGAGGGTGAGAGTTAGGATTAGGGTGATAGGATTAGTGTGAGTTTTAGGATGAAGGTTATGGTTAGGGTTAGGGTTAGTGTGAGGAATAGGTTTAGGGTAATGTTTAGGGTTAGGGTGTGGGTGTGGGTGAGGGTTAGGATTAGGGTGAGGTTTAGGGTTAGGATTTGCATTAGGATAAGGTTTAGGGTTAGGGTTAGGGTGAGGGTTAGGTTGAGTGTGAGGCTTAGTGTTTGGGTGAGGGTTAGGGTGTCTGTGAGGGTTAGGTTTAGGGTTAGGGTTACCATTAGGGTGAGGGTTAGGGTTAGGTTTATGGTGAGGGAGAGGGTTAGGGTGAGGGTTAAGTTTAGGATTAGCATTAGGC
Source organism: Dipodomys merriami (assembly GCF_024711535.1). NCBI lineage: Eukaryota > Metazoa > Chordata > Mammalia > Rodentia > Heteromyidae > Dipodomys > Dipodomys merriami. The sequence continues at coordinate 1,623,369 of NW_027206335.1, read as the reverse complement.
TTAGGTTTAGGGTTAGGTTTAGGATGAGTGTTAGTGTTAGGGTGATATTAAGAGAAAGGTTGAGGGTTAGGGTGAGGTTGAGGGTTAGGGTGAGGGTGAGGTTTAGGGTTAGGGTTAGCATTAGGGTGAGGGTTAGGGTTCGGGTTATGTTGAGTGTGAGGGTAAGGGTGAGGGTTAGGGTTAGGGTGAGTGTTAGGATTAGAGTTAGGGTTAGGATTAAGGTTAGGGTGATGGTAAGGTTTAGGGTGAGGTTTAGTGTGAGAGTGAGCTTTAGGGAGAGGGTTATGGCTAAAGTAAGGGTTAGGGTGTGGGTTAGGGTTAGGGTTAGGGTGAGGGTATATGTTAGGATGAGGGTTAGCGTGAGGGTTCAACGTTAGGATGAGTGTGAGGGTGAGGGTTAGGGTTAGTGTGATCTTTAGGTTTAGATTGGGGTTTAGGTTTAGTTTAAGGTTTAGGATGAGGATTAGGCTGAAGTGTGGGGTTAGGATTAGGGTTAGGGTGAGGGATAGGGTTAGGGTTAGTGTTAGGGTGAGGGTAAGGGTTATGGTGAGGGTAAGGGTGAGGGTGAGGGGTAGGCTCAGGTTTAGTGTTGGCCTGAGGATTAGAGTGAGCATTAGGATTATGGTTAGTCTTAGTGTTAGGATTAGGTTTAAGGTGAAGGTTAGGATTAGGTTAGGGTGAGATTTAGGGTGAGGGATAGGGTAAGGGTGAGTTTTGGGTGAGGGTGAGGGTTAGGTGTAGGGTGAGGGTAAGGGTTAGGGTGAGGGTTAGGGTGAGGGTGAGGGTTAGGGTTAGAATTAGGTTTTGGGTGAGGGTGAGGGTTAGGGTTTAGGGTTAGGATTAGTGTGAGTTTTAGGATGAAGGTTATGGTTACGGATAGGTTTAGTGTGAGGATTAGGTTTAGGGTTAGGGTTAGGGTGAGTGTGAGGGTTAGGGTGAGGGTGAGGGTTAGGGTTAGTTTTAGCATTAGGGTGAGAGTGAGGTTTAGGGTGAGGGTGAAGTTTAGGGTTAGCATTAGGTTTAGGGTGAGGGTGAGGATTTGGGTTACGGCTAGGCTGAGAATGAGGGTTAGGATTAAGTATGGATAGGATGAGGATTACGGTTAAGGTTTTGTTTACAGTGAGCCTTAGACTGAGGGGTAGGGTTAGGTTAGGGTGAGGGTTAGGTTTAGTGTGATTATTAGGGTTATGGTTAGGGTGAGGTTAAGGGTTAGGGTGAGGGATAGGGTGAGGGGGAGTTTTAGGCTTAGGGTTAGGTTTAGTGTTAGGGTGAGGGTTAGGGTGTGGGTTAGTGTTAGGGTGAGGGTGAGGGTACGGTTTAGGGATAGAATTAGGGTGAGGGTTAGGATGAAGGTTATGGTTAGGATTAGGGTTAGTGTGAGGATTAGGGTTATGTTAAGGTTAGGGTTAAGGTGAGGGTGAGGGTTAGGTTTAGGGTTAGGGTTAGGGTTAGCATTAGGGTTAGGGGTAGGGTTAGGTTGAGGGTGAGGTTTAGGGTTGGGGTTAGTGAGAGGGTGAGGGAGAGGGTTAGGTTTAGGATTAGCGTTAGGTTTAGGGTTAGGTTAGGTTGAGGGTGATGATGAGGGTGAGGCTTAGTGTGAGGTTAGGGTTAGGTTTAGGGTGAGAGTTAGGGTTAGGGTAATATTTAGGGTAAATGTGAGGGGTAGTGTGAGGGTCAGGGTTAGGTCGAGTATGAGGATCAGGGTGTGGGTGAGGGTTAGGCTGACATTGAGGGTTAGGCTGAGGTTGAGGTTTAGGTTTAGGATTTGAATTAGGGTGAGGATGAGGGTTAGTTTGAGGGTTAGGGTTAGGGTTAGGTTTAGGCTTAGGATTATTGTGCAGATTAGGGATAGTTTTAGGGTTAGGGTGTGGGTAAGGTTTAGGGTTATAGTTAGGGTAAGGTTTAGGGTGAGAGTGAGGGCTAGTTTTAGTGTGAGTGTTAGGGTGAGTGTTAGGGTGAAGGTTAGGTTTAGTGTTAGGTTTAGGGTGAGGGTGAGGGTTAGGTTTATGGTGAGGGTGAGGGTTAGGCATGGGGTTAGGTTTACGGTGAGGGTTAGGGTGAGGGTTTGGGTTAGGGTTAAGTTGATGGTGAGGCTTCGGTTGAGGGTTAGGGTGAGGGTTAGGGTTAGGGTGAGGGTTAGGTATAGCTTTAGAGTTAGGCTGAGGTTGAGGGTTAGGCTTAGGGTAAGGGTTAGGCTGAAGGTGAGGGTGAGGGTTAGATTAGGTTTAGATTTAGGGTTAGGCTGAGGGTGAGGATGACGGTGAGGGTGAGGGTGAGGGTTAGAATTAGAGTGACGTTTAGGGTTAGGGTTTGGGTGAGGGTGAGGGTTAGGTTTAGGTTTAGGGTTAGGATGAGGGTTAGGCTGAGGGTTAGGTTTAGGGTTAGGGTGAGGTTAAGGTTAGTGTGAGTGTTAGGGTTTGGGTGAGGGTAAGGGTTAGGGTGAGGGTAAGGGTGAGGGTGAGGTGTAGGGTTAGGGTTAGGGTTTGCATGAGGATTCGGGTGAGCATTAGGATTACTGTTAATGTTAGTGTTAGGGTTAGGGTTAGGGTGAGGGTTAGGATTAGGGTTATTGTGAGGTTTCGGGTGAGGGTTAGGGTTAGCGTGAGTTTTAGGGAGAGGGTGAGGGTTAGGTTTAGGGTGAGGTTAAGGGTTAGGGAGAGGGTTAGGGTGAGGGTGAAGGTTAGGGTTACCATTAGGTTTAGGGTGAGGGTGAGGGTGAGTGTTAGGGTTAGGGTTAGGTTGAGGGCTAGGCTGAGGGTGGGGGTTAGGATTAGGGTTAGGGTGAGGGTTGGGTAAGAGTGAGCATTAGGGTTATCATTAGGGTTAGTGTGAGTTTTAGGTTTAGGTTTAGGGTTAGGATGAGTGTTAGGGTTAGGGTTAGGATTAGGGTGAGTGTGAGGTTTAGGGTTAAGATTAGCTTTAGGATTATGGTGAGTGTGAGGGTGAGGGTTAGGATTAGGGTGAGGGTGAGGGTAGGGTTTAGGTTTAGAATTAGTGTGAATGTTAGGATGAGGTTATGGTTAAGGTTAGGGTTAGTGTGAGGATTAGGGTTATCGATAAGGTTAGGGTTAGGTTTAGGTTGAGGGTGAGGGTTAGGTTTATGGTGAGGGTAAGGTTGAGGGTGAGGGTTATGATGAGGGTGAAGATTAGGTTTTTCATTAGGTTTAGGGTGAGGGTGAGGGTTAGGTTTATTGTTAGTGTTAGGGTGAAGGTTAGGGTTAGGTTTAGGGTTAGGATGAGGGTTAGGCTGAGGTTTAGGGTTAGGGTTAGTGTAAGGCTTAGGGTTAGTTTGAGAGGTAGGGTTAGGGGGAGGGTAAGGGTTAGGGTGAGAGTCAGCGTGAGAGTGTGGGGTAGGGTTAGTGATAGGGTTGGCCTGAGGATTCCAGTGAGCATTAGGATTACAGTTAGTGTTAGTGTTAGGATTAGGTTTAGGATGAGTTTTAGGATGAGGGCTAGGATTAGGATTAGGTTGAGGTTTAGGGTGAGGGTTAGGGTTAGGGTGACTTGTAGGGTGAGGGTGAGGTTTAGGTTTAGGGTGAATGTAAGAGTTAGGGTGAGGATTAGTTTGAGGGTGAAGGTTAGGGTTAGCACTAGGTTTAGGTTGAGGGTGAGGATTAGTGTTAGGGTTTGGGTGAGGGCTAGGCTGAGGGTGAGGGTTAGGATTAGGTTTTGGGATAGAGTGAAGATTAGGGTTAGGGTTAGGGTTAGGGTGAGCATTAGGCAGAGGGGTAGATTTAGGTTTAGGGTGAGGGTTAGGTTTAGTATAATTGTTAGGTTTAGGGTTAGTGTGAGGGTAAGGGTTACGGTGAGGGATAGGGTGAGGGTGAGGGTTAGGGTTAGCATTAGGGTTAGGGTTTTAGTGAGGGTTAGGATTAGGTATAGGATTAGGGTGAGTGTGAGAGATAGGGTTAGCGTGATGTGGAGGGGAGGGTTTAGGTTTAGGATGAATGTGAGTTTTAGGATGAAGGTTATGGTTAGGGTTAGTGTTAGTGTGAGGATTAGGTTTAGGGTGAGAGTTATGGTTAGTGTTAGGGTGAGGGTGAGGGTTAGATTTAGGGTGAGGGTTAGGGTTAGGTTTAGCATTAGGGTGAGGGTGAGGGTTAGGATGAGGGTTAGGGTGATTGAGGGTTATGGTTTGGGTGAGGGTTAGGGTGATGGTGAGGGCTAGGGTGAGGGTGAGGGTTAGGGTTAGGGTTATTTTGAGGGTGAGGGTTAAGGTTAGGTTTAGCATTAGAGTTAGCAAGAGGGTGAGGGAGAGGGTTAGGTTTAGCATTAGTGTTCGGTTTAGGGTTAGGCTTAGGGTTAGGGTGATGGTGAGGTTGAGGCATAGGGTCAGGGTTAGGGTTAGGGTTAGGGTGAGTGTTAGTGTTAGGGTGGTATTTACAGAAAGGGTGAGGGTTACGGTTCGGCTTACGTTGAGGGTGAGGGTTAGGGTGAGGGTTAGGGTTAGGGTTAGGTTTAGGGTTAGTGTGAGCATTAGGGTTAGGGTTAAGGGTTAGGTTAATGTGAGGGTAAGGTTTAGGGTGAGGTTTAGGGTGAGAGTGAGGTTTAGCGAGAGGGTTAGGTTTAAGGTGAGGGTTAGGGTGAGGGTTAACTTTGGGGTGAGGGTTAGGGTTATGGTTAGGGTTAGGCTGAGGGTGAGGGTGAGGTTGAGGTTTAGGTTTAGGGTGATCTTTAGGGTTAGGTGAACTTTAGGTTTAGGTTTAGGTTTAGAATGAGGATTAGGCTGAGGGGTGGGGTTAGGATTAGGGTTGGGGTGAGGGTTAAGGTTAGGGTTAGGTTTAGGGTTAGGGTTAGGGTGAGGGTAAGGGTTAGGTTGAGGGTAAGGGGGAGGGGGATGGGTAGAGTTAGGTTTAGGGTTAGCCTGAGGATTCAGGTGAGCATTAGGATTACAGTTAGTGTTAGTGTTAGGATTAGGTTTAGGGTGAGGGTTAGGTTTAGGGTTATTTGTAGGGTGAAGGTTATAGTTCGGTGTGGGGTGAGGGTAAGGGTTAGGGTGAGGGTTAGGGTGAGGGTGAAGGTTTAGCATGAGGATGGGGGTTAGTGTTAGTGTTAGGGTTAGGGTGCGGGCTAGGCTTAGGGTGAGGGTTAGGGTTAGGTTTAGGGATAGGGTGAGTATTAGTGTTAGGGTTAGGGTTAGTGATAGTGTTAGGGTGAGCATTAGGCAGAGTGGTAGGGTTAGGTTTAGTGTGACGGTTAGGTTTAGTGTGATTGATAGATTTAGGGTTAGGGTGAGGGTAAGTGTTAGGGTGAGGGATAGGGTGAAGGTGAAGTTTAGGGTTAGCATTAGGGGTAGGGTTAGGGTTAGGGTGAGGGTTAGGTTTAGGTTTACTATTAGGTTGAGGGTTAGGGTTAGGGTTAGGGTGATGGGGAGGGTAGGATTTAGGTTTAGGATTAGGGTGAGGGTTAGGATGAAGGTTATGGTTATGGTTAGGGTTAGTGTGAGGATTAGGTTTAGGGTTAGGGTTAGGGTTAGTGTTAGGGTGAGGGTTAGGGTTAGAGTGAGCGTTAGGTTTAGGGTTAGCATTAGGGTGAAGGTTAGGGTTAGGGTTAGCGTGAGGGTTAGGGTAAGGGTGAGCGTTATAGTTAGCATTAGGGTTAGGGTTGGGCTTAGTGTGAGGGTTAGGTTTAGAGTTAGGTTTAGGGTGAGGTAGAGGGTGAGGGTTAGTGTTAAGGTTGGGGTGAAGTTTAGGGTTAGGGTGAGGGTTAGAATTAGGGTTAGGTTTTGGGTGAGGTTTAGGGTTAGGGTTAGAGTGACGTTTAGGGTGAAGTTTAGGGTTAGGGTGAGTTTTAGTGTGAGGGTGAGGATTAGGTTTATGGTGTGGGTAAGGGCTAGGGTGAGGGTGAATGTTAGGGATAGCATTAGGTTTAGGGTGAGGGTGAGGGTTAGGGTTAGGTTTAGGATTCGGGTTAGGGCTACGCTGAGGATGAGGATTAGGGTTAGGTTTAGGGATAGGGTGAGGATTAGGGTTAGGGTTAGTTTTGGGGTGAGCGTTAGGCTGAGGGGTAGGGTTAGGGTTAGGGTGGGGGTTAGGTTTAGTGTGATTGTTAGGGTTAGGGTGAGAGTAAGGGTTAGGGTGAGAAATAGGGTGAGAGTGTGTTTTAGGGTTAGGGTTAGGTTTAGGATTAGGGTGAGTATGAGGGTGAGGGTTAGGGTGAGGGTGAGGGAGAGGGTAAGTTTTAGGGTTAGAATTAGGGTTAGGGTTAGGATGAAGGTTATGATTAGGGTTAGGTTTAGTGTGAGGAATAGGGTTATGGTTAAGGTTAGGGTTAGGGTGAGGCTGAGGGTGAGGGTTAGGTTTAGGGTTAGTGTAAGGGTTAGGGTGAGGTTTAGGGTGAGGGTAAAGTTAGGGTTAGCATTAGGTTTAGGGTGAGGTTGAGGGTTAGTGTTAGGGTTAGGTTTAGGGGGAGGGCTAGGCTGAGGGTGAGGTTTAGGTTTAGGTTTAGGGATAGGGTGAAGATTAGTGTTAGGGTTAGGGTTAGGGTGAGCATTAGGCAAGGGATCAGGTTAGGGTTAGTGTGAAGTTTAGGTTTAGTGTGCTTGTTAGGTTTAGTGTTAGGGTGAGTGTATGGGTTAGGGTGAGGGATAGGGTGAGCGTGAGGGTTAGGGTTAGCATTAGGGTTAGGGTTAGGGTTAACGTTAGGGTGAGGCTTAGAGTAAGGGTGAGTGTTAGGGTTAGCATTAGGTTTAGGGTTAGGGTGAGTGTGAGGGTTAGGTTTAGGTTTTGGTTTAGGTTGAGGTTGAGGGTTAGGGTTATGGTTAAGGTTATGGTTAGGGTTAGTGTGAGGGTGAGGGTTAGGGTGAGGGTAAGGGTTACGGTGAAGGATGGGGTGAGGTTGAGGTATAGGGTTAGCGTTAGGGTTAGGGTGAGGTACAGGGTTAGGTTTAGGATTAGGGTGAGGGTGAGAGTTAGGGTTAGGGTGATGTTGAGTGTAGGGTTTAGGGTTAGGATTAGTCTGAGTTTTAGGGTGAAGGTTATGGTTAGGGTTAGGGTTATTGTGAGGATTAGGTTTAAGGTTAGGGTTATTGTTAGGGTTAGGGTGAGGGTGAGGGTTAGGGTTAGGGTTAGCATTAGGATGAGGGTTAGATTTAGGGTTAGGTTGAGGGTTAGGATGAGTGTAAGGGTTAGGATTTCGGTGAGGGTTAGGGTGACGGTGAGGTTTAGCGTGAGGTTCAGGTTTAGGGTTAGGATTTGCATTAGGGTGAGGGTTAGGGTTAGGGTAATGTTGAGGGTGGGGGTTAGGGTGAGGGTTAGGTTTCGGGTTAGGTTTAGGGTTAATATGATCATTAGGGTTAGGGTTAGGGTTAGGTTTATGGTTAGAGTTAGGCTGAGGGTGAGGGTGAGGGTTTGGGTTAGGGTGATCTTTAGGACTAGGTTGTGGTTTAGGTTTATGTTTACGTTTAGCATGAAGATTAGGCTGAGGGGTGGGTTTACGATTAGGGTTAGGGTGAGGGTTAGGGTTATGGTTAGCGTACGGGTGAGGGTAAGGGTTAGGGTGAGGGTAAAGTGGAGGTTGTGAGGTAGGGTTAAGGTTAGGTTTGGGCTGAGGATTCTGGTGAGCATTAGGATTATGGTTAGTGTTAGTGTTAGGATTAGGTTTAGGGTGAGGGTTAGGATTAGGGTTAGGGTGAGTTTTAGGGTTAGGGTGAGTTGTAGGGTGAGGGTGAGTGTTAGGTTTACGGTGAGCGTAGGGGTTAGGGTGAGGGTTAGGGTGAAGGTGAAAGTTAGGGTTAGCATTAGGTTTAGGCTGAGGGTGAGGTTTAAGGTCAGGGTTAGTTTTAGGGATAGGGTAAGGATTAGGGTTAGGGTTATGGTTAGAGTGAGCGTTAGGCTGAGGGGTAGGGTTAGGGTTAGGGTTATGGTTAGAGTGAGCAATAGGCTGAGGGGTAGGGTAAGGGTTAGGTTGAGGGTTAGGTTTAGTGTGATTGTTAGGGTTAGGATTAGGGTGAGGGTAAGGTTTAGGGTGAGGGATAGGGTGAGGGTGAGGGATAAATTTAGGTTTAGGTTTTGGATTAGGGTGACGGTGAGGGTGAGAGTTAGGGATAGGTTGATGATTAGGGTAGGGTTTAGGGTTAGGGTTATGGTTAGAGTGAGCATTAGGCAGAGGGGTAGGGTTAAGGTTAGGGTGAGGGTAAGGGTTAGGGTGAGGGATAAGGTGAGGGTGAGGGTTAAGTTTAGGGTTAGGATTAGGATTAGGTTTAGGGTGAGGTTGAGGGTGAGGGATTGGGTTAAGGTTAGGGTTACAATTAGATTTTGGTTTAGGGTTAGGGTTTGGGTTAGGGTGAGGTTGAGGGTTAGGGTTAGTGTTATGTTTAGGCTTAGGATTAGTGTGAGGATTAGGGTTATGGTTAGAGTGAGGGTGAGGGTAAGCTTTAGGGTTATATTTAGGGTAAGGTTTAGGGTGAGGGTTAGGGTGAGAGTGAGGGCTAGTATTAGTGTGAGTGTTAGGGTGAGAGTTAGGTTTAGTGTTAGGGTTAGGGTGAGGTTTAGGGTTAGGTTTATGGTGAGGGTGAGGGTTAGGGATATGGTTAGGGTTAAGTTGAGGGTTTGGGTTTGGGTTAAGTTGAGGGTGAGGGATCAGTTGAGGGTAAGTTTGAGGGTTAGGGTTAGGGTGAGGGTTAGGTATAGGTTTAGAGATAGGCTGAGTGTGAGAGTGAGGTTTAGGGTTATGGTTAGGGTGAGGGTGAGGTTGAGGGTTAGGATTAGGTTTAATTTTAGGGTTAGGCTGAGGGTGAGGTTGACGGTAATCCTGAGGGTGAAGGTTAGAATTAGGATGATGTTTAGGGTTAGGCTTAGGGTATGGGCGAGGGTTAAGGCAAGGGTGAGGATTAGGGTTAGTGTGAGGGTTAGCGTTAGGGTGAGGGTAAGGTTTAGGGTGAGGTTAAGGGTGAGGGTGAGGGGTAGGGGTAGGGTTAGGGTTAGCATGAGGATTCGGGTGAGCTTTAGGATTATGGTTAGTGTTAGTGTTAGGGTTAGGTTTAGGGATAGGTTTAGGGTGAGGGTTAGGATTAGGGTTAGGGTGAGGTGTAGGGAAAGGGTTAGGGTAAGGGTGAGTTTTAGGGTGAGGGTGAGGGTTAGGTTTAGGGTGAGGGTAAGGGTTAGGGTGAGGGTTAGGGTGAGGGTGAAGGTTAGGTTTAGCATTAGGTTTAGGGTGAGTGTGAGGGTTAGTGTTAGTGTTAGGGTTAGGTGAGGGATAGGCTGAGGGTGAGGGTTAGGGTGAGGGTGAAGGTTAGGTTTAGCATTAGGTTTAGGGTGAGTGTGAGGGTTAGTGTTAGTGTTAGGGTTAGGTGAGGGATAGGCTGAGGGTGAGGGTTAGGTTTAGGTTTAGGGATAGGGTGAGGATAAGGGTTAGGGATAGGGATATGGTTAGGGTTAGGGTGTGCATTAGGCAAAAGGGTAGGTTTAGGGATTAGGTGAGGTTTAGGTTTAGTGTGATTGTTAGGTTTAGTGTTAGGGTGAGGATAAGGGTTAGGGTGAGGGATAGGGTGAGGATCAGTGTTAGTGTTAGCATTAGGGTTAGGGTTAGGGTTAGAGTGAGGATGAGGTTTAGAGTTAGGGTAAAGGTTAGGGTGAATTAGGGTGAGCGTTAGGTGTAGTGTGCGTGTTAGGTTTAGGGTGAGTTGTAGGGTGAGGGTGAGGGTTATGTTTAGGGTGAGGGTAAGGGTTAGGGTGAGGGTTAGGGTGAGGGTGAAGATTAGGGTTAGCATTAGGTTTAGGGTGAGTGTGAGGGTTAGTGTTAGTGTTAGGGTTAGGGTGAGGGCTAGGCTGATGGAGAGGGTTAGGGGTACGTTTAAGGATAGGGTTAGGATTAGGGTTAGGGTTAGGGATTGGGTTAGTGTTAGGGTGTGCATTAGGCAAAAGGGTAGGGTTAGGGTTTAGGTGACGGTTAGTTTTAGTGTGATTGTTAGGTTTAGTTTTAGGGTGAGGGTAAGGGTTAGGTTGAGGGATAGGGTGAGGGTGAGTGTTAGGGTTAGCATTAGGGTTAGGGTTAGGGTTAGGGAGAGGATTAGGTTTAGGGTTAGGGTAAAGGTTAGTGTGAGGGTGAGGGTTAGGGTTAGGGTGAGCGTTAGGTTTAGGTTTAGCAATAGGGTGAGGATTAGGGTAAGTTTGAGGATTAGGCTTAGGGTTAGGGTAAAGGTTAGTGTGAGGGTGAGGGTTAGGGTTAGGGTGAGCGTTAGATTTATGTTTAGCAATAGGGTGAGGGTTAGGGTAAGGGTGAGGATTAGGTTTAGGGTTATGTTAAGGGTTAGTGTGAGGGTGAGGGTTAGTGTTAGGGTGAGAGTTACGTTTAGGGTTAGCATTAGGGTGAGGGTTAGGGTTAGGGTTAGGGTGAGGGTTAGAGTAAGGGTGAGTGTTAGGTTTAGAATTAGGTTTAGGGTTAGGGTTAGCATGAGTGTTAGGTTTAGGGTTAGGGTTATGGTGAGGTTGATGGTGAGGGTGAAGGTTATGGTTAGGGTGAGGTTTAGGTTTAGGGTGAGGGTTAGGGTTAAGGTTAAGGTTAGAGTGAGGTTTAGGGTGAGGGTTAGGGTTAGGGTGAGTTGTAGGGTGAGGGTGAGGGTTAGGTTTACGGTGAGGGTAAGGGTTAGGGTGAGGGTTAGGGTGAGGGTGAAGGTTCGTGTTAGCATTAGGTTTAGGGGGAGGGGGAGGGTTGGGGTTAGGGTTAAGTTTAGGGTTAGGGCTAGGCTGAGGATGAAGGTTAGGGTTAGGTTTAGGGATATGGTGAGCATTAGGGTTAGGGTTAGGGTTAGAGTGAGCAGTAGGCTGAGGGGTAGTATAGGGTTAGGGTGAGGGTTAGGTTAAGTGTGATTGTTAGGGTTAGGGTTATGGTGAGGGTAAGGGTTAGGGTGAGGGATAGGGTGAGGGTGAGGTTTAGGATTATGGTTAGGTTTAGGAATACAGTTAGGATGAGGGTGAGAATTAGGGTTAGGGTGATGGTGAGTGTAGGATTTAGGGTTAGGGTTATGGTTAGAGTGAGCGTTAGGCTGAGGGGTAGGTTTAGGCTTAGGGTGATGGTTAGGTTTAGGGTGATTGTTAGGGTTCTGGTTAGGGTGAGGGTAAGGGTTATGGTGAGGGATAGTGTGAGGGTGAGGGTTAGGGTTAGGGTTAGGTTTAGGATTAGGGTGAGGGTGAGGGTGAGAGTTAGGTATAGGGTGATGGTGAGGGTAGGGTTTAGGTTTAGGATTAGTGTGAGTTTTAGGATGAAGTTTATGGTTAGGGTTAGGGTTAGTGTGAGGATTAGGTTTAGGTTTAGGGTTAGGGTTAGGTTTAGGGTGAGGGTGAGGTTTAGGGTTAGGGTAGGGTTAGGGTTAGGGTTAGCATTAGGGTCAGGGTTAGTGTTAGGGTTAGGGTGATGTTTAGAGTAAGGGTGAGCGTTATGGTTAGCATTAGGGTTAGTTTTAGGGTTACGGTGAGGGTTAGGGTGAGGTTTAGGGTTAGGGTGACATTTAGGGTGAGGGTTAGGTTTAGGGTGAGGCTAGGTTTTAGGGTTAGAATTAGGTTGAGGGTTAAGATGAAGGTTATGCTTAGCCTTAGGTTTAGTGTGAGGATTAGGGTTATGGTTAAGGTTAGGGTTAGTGTTAAGGTGAGGGTGAGGGTTAGGGTAAAGGTTAGGGTGAGGGTTAGGGTTAGGGTGAGGGTTAGTGTTAGTGTTAGGATTAGAGTGAGTTTTAGGTTGAGTTTTAGGGTTAGGGTTAGGGTGACGTTTAGGGTGAGGTTTAGGGTTAGGGTGAGTTTTAGGGTGAGAATGAGGGTTAGGTTTATGGTTTCTGTAAGGGTTAGTGTGAGGGTTAGGATGAGGGTGAAGGTTAGGGTTAGCATTAGGTTTAACTTGAGGGTGAGGGTTAGGGTTAGGGTTAGGGTGAGGGTGAGGGTTAGGTTTAGTGTGATTGTTAGGGTTAGGGTTAGGGTGAGGTTAAGGGTTAGGGTGGGAGATAGGGGGAGGGGGAGAGTTAGGGTTAGGCTTAGGTTTAGGATTAGGGTGAGTGTGAGCTTGAGGTTTAGGTTTAGGGTGAGGGTGAGGGTAGGTTTTAGGGTTAGAATTAGGGTGAGGTTTAGGATGAAGGTTATGGTTATGGTTATGGTTAGTGTGAGAATTAGGTTTATGGTTAAGGTTAGGATTAGGGTTAGGGTGAGGGTGAGGTTTAGGGTTAGGTTAAGGTTTAGGCTTAGGGTTATTGTTAGGCTTAGGGTTAGGGTTAGGGTGAGGATGAGGTTTAGGGTTAGGGTTAGGGTTAGGGTGAGGGTTTGGCTTTGGGTGATATTTACAGTGAGGGTGAGGTTTAGGTTGAGGGTAAGGGTTAGGGTGAGTGTGAGGGTTAGGGTGATGGTGAGGTTTAATGTGACAGTGAGGGTGAGTGTGAGGTTGAGTTTTAGGGTGAGGGAGAGGTTTAGGGTTAGGATTACACTTAGGGTTATGGTTACGGTTAAGGGGAGGGTGAGGGCTAGGGTGTGGGTTATGGTTAGGGTCTGGTTTAGGTTTATGATTAATGTGAGGATCAGGATTAGGGTTAGTGTTATGGTGAGGGTAATTCTTAGGGTTATAGTTATGGTAAGGTTTAGGGTGAGGGTTAGTGTGGGAGTGAGGGCTAGTTTTAGTGTGAGTGTTAGGGTGAGGATTAGTTTTAGTGTTAGGGTTAGGTTGAGGGTGAAGGTGAGGTTTAGGGGGAGGGTGAGGGTTAGGGATAGGGTTAGGGTTAGGGTTATTGTTACACTTAGAGTTAGGGTTAGGGTGTGAGTGAGGTTTAGGGTTAAGGTTAGCATTAGGGTTAGCATGAGGGTGAGGGAGAGGTTTAGGTTTAGGATTAGGGTTAGGTTTAAGGTTAAGCTTGTGGTGAGGTTGATAGTGAGGGTGAGGCTTAGTTTGAGACTTAGGGTTAGGTTTAGGGAGAGGGTTAGAGTTAGGGTGATATTTAGGGTAAGGGTGAGGGTTAGAGTGAAGGTGAGGTTTAGGGTGAGAGTTAGGGTTAGGGTTAGGGTGAAGGTTACGGTTAGGGTGAGTGTGAGGGTAGGGTTTAGGGTTAGAATTAGGATGAGTGTTAGGATGAAGTTTATGGTTAGGGTTAGGGTTAGTGTGAGGATTAGGTTTATGGTGAGGTTAGGTTTAGTGTGAGGGTAAGGGTGAGGGTTAGGTTTAGGGTTGGGTGAGGGTGAGGGTGTGGGTGAATGTTAGGGTTAGGGTTAGGGTTTTTGTTAGGGTTAGGTTTAGGGTTAGGGTTAGGTTTAGGTTGAGGTTGAGGGTTAGGGTTAGCGTTAGCGTTAGCGTTAGGGTTAGCGTGAGGGTGAGTGAGAGGGTTAGGTTTAGGACTAGCGTTAGGTTTAGGGTTATTCTTAGGGTGAGGGTGATGGTGAGGCTGAGCCTTAGGGTGAGGTTTAGGGTTAGGGTTAGGGTGAGGGTTAGGGTTAGCTTGATATTTTGGGTGAGGGTGAGGATTAGGGTGTGAGTGAGGGTTAGGGTGACGGTGAGGGTTAGGGTTTGGGTGAGGGTTAGGATTTGGGTGAGGGTTAGGGTGTCAGTGAGGGTTAGGGTTTGTGTTAGGGTTAGGGTTAGGTTAAGGGTTAGGGTGAGGGTTAGGGTTAGGGTTAGGGTTAGGTTGAGGTTGAGATTGAGGGTTAGGTTTAAGGTGAGTTTAAGTTTTAGCTTGAGGGTTAGGGTGAGGGTGAAGATTGGGGTTAGCATTAGTGTTAAGTTGAGTATGAGGCTTAGGGTGAGGGTTAGGGTGAGGTTTAGGGTGAGGGTTAGGGTGAGGGTTAGGTTTAGGGTTAGGGTTAGGGTTAGTGTGAGGATTAGGGTTAGGGTTAGGGTGCGGGTAAGGGTTAGAGTAAGGTTTAGGAAGAGGTTTAGGGTTACTTTGAAGGTTAGTGTGAGGGTTAGGGTTAGGGTTAGGGTGAGGATTAGGGTTAGGGTTAAGGTGCGGGTAAGGGTTAGAGTGAGGTTTAGGAAGAGGTTTAGGGTTACTTTGAAGGTTAGGGTGAGGGTTAGGGTTAGGGTTAGGGTGAGGGTATATGTTATGGTGAGGGTTAGGATGAGGGTTAAGGTTAGGGTTAGGGATACGTTTATTGTTAGGGTTAGCGTTAGGATTAGGGTGAGGGTGAGGGTTAGGTTTAGGTTTAGGGTTAGCGTTATAGTTACCATTATGGTTAGGTTTGTGGTGAGGGGTAGTTTTAGTGTGAGGGTTAGGTTTAGGGTTAGGGTTAGGGTGCGGGTAAGGGTTAGGGTGAAGGTTAGGTTAAGGGTGAGCATTAGGGTTAGCATTAGGTTTAGGGTTAGGGTTAGGCTGAGGGTTAGGTTTAGGGTTAGCTTTAGTGTGAGGGTAAGGGTGAAGGTTAGGTTTAAGGTTGGGTGAGGGAGAGGTTGAGGGTGAGGATTAGGGTTAGGGTAAGGGAGAGGGTGAAGTTGATGTTTAGAGTTAGGATTACGATCAGTGTTAGGGTGAGGGTTCGGAGAGCGTGAGGTTAAGGGTTAGGGTGATAGTTAAGGTGAGGGTGAGAATTAGGGTTAGGGTTAGGTTTAGGGTGAGGGTTTGTGTGAGGGTTATTGTTAGGTTTAGGTTTAGGGTTAATGTAAGGATTAGGGAGAGGTTTAGGGTTAGGGTCAAGGTTAGGTTTAGTGTGAGGGGTAGGGTGACTGTGAGATTAAGGGTTAGGGTGAGGGTTAGGGTGAGGCTGAGGGTTAGGGTTATTGTTAGTGTTAGGGTGAGGGTTAGGGTTAGGTTTAGGGTTATGGTGGGGGTTAGGATGAGGGTTGGGGTTAGGGTTAGGTTTAGGTTTAGGATGAGGGCTAGGGTGAGTGTGAGGTTTAGGGTTACGGTTAGGGTTAGGGTTAGGGTGAGGGTTCGGGTGAGGGGTAGGTTTAGAGTTAGGGTTAGGATGAGGGTTAGGGTGAGGTTTAGGGTTAGGTTAAATTTTAGTTTGAGGGTTAAGTTTATGGTGAGGGTATGGGTTAGATTGAGGGTTAGGGTGAGGGTTAGGGTTAGGGTGAGGTTGAGTTTTAGGGTGAGGGTGAGTCTAAGGTTTAGGGTGAGAGTAAGCATTAGGATGAGGGTTAGGGTGAGGGTGAAGTTTAGGTTTAGCATTAAGTTTAGGGTGAGGGTGAGGGTTAGTATTAGGGTTAGGGTTAGGTTGAGGGATAGGCTGAGGGTGAGGGTTACCGTTAGCTTGAGGATTAGGGTGAGCATTGGGATTAAGGTTAGTGTTAGTGGTAGTGGTAGTGGTAGGGTTAGGGCGAGGGTTAGTGTGAGGGTGAGGGTCAGGGTTAGGGTGATGGTTTGGGTGAGCGTGAGTTTTAGTGTGAGGGTGAGGGTTAGGTTTAGGGTGAGGGTAATCATTAGGGTGGGGGTTAGGATGAGAGTGAAAGTTAGGTTTAGAATTAGGTTTAGGGTGAGGGTCAGGGTTATGTTTAGGGATAGGGTGAGGATTAGGGTGTGGGTTAGGGTTAGGGTGGGTGTTAGGCTGAGGGGTAGGGTTAGGTTTAATGTGTTTGTTAGTGTTAGGGTTAGGGTGAGGTTAAGGGTTAGGATTAGGATTAGGGTGAGAGTTTGGATGATGGTTATGGTTAGGGTTAGAGTTAGTGTGAGGATTAGGGTTAGGGTTAGGGTTAGGGTTAGGGTGAGGGTAAGGGTTAGGTTGAGGTTTAAGTTGAGGGTGAGGGTTAGGTTTACGGTGAGGTTAAGGGTTAGAGTGAGGGTTAGGTTTTGGGTGAAGGTTAGGTTTATGGTTAGGGTTAGGGTGAGGGTGAGTGTTAGTGTTAGGGTTAGGGTGAGGATTATTGTTAGGGTTAGGGTTAGGGGAAGGCTGAGGGTGAGGGTGAGGGTTAGGTTTATTGTTAGGGTTAGGGTTAGGGTGAGGATTATGGTGAGGGTGAGCGTTAGTTTGAGGGTGAGGGTTAGGTTTAGGTTGAGGGTTAGGTTTACGATTAGGGTTAGGATGTGGGCTAGGGTGAGGATGAGTGTTATGGTAAGGGTTAGGTTGTGGGTTAGGGTTAGGTTGAGGGTTCGGGTGAGGGGTAGGTTTAGGGTTAGGGTGATTGTAAGGGTTAGGGTGAGGTTTAGGGTGAGCGTGAGTTTTAGGGGGAGGGTTAGGTTTAGGGTGAATGTTAGGGTGAGGGTTAGGTTTAGGGTTAGGTTTAGGGTGAGAGTATGTGTTAGGGTGGGTGTTTGGGTGAGGGTTAAGGTTAGGGTGAGGGTTAGGGATAGGGTTAGGGTGAGAGTTAAGGTGAGGGTGATGGTGAGATTTAGGGTTTGGGTTAGGTTCAGGGTGAGGGTGAGCTTCAGGGTTAGGATTAGTGTTAATGTTAGGTTTAGGCTGAGGGTAAGGGTGAGTGTCAGGTTTAGGGTTAGGGTGAGGGTAAGGTTTAGGGTGAGGCTTAGGCTGAAGGTGAGTTTTAGGGAGAGGGTTAGGGTTAGGGTGAGGGTTATGGTTAGGTTTAGGGTATTGGTGAGAGAGAGGGTTAGGTTTAGGTTTAGGTTTAGGTTTGTGGTTAGGCTTAGGGTGAGGGTGATGTTGACGGTGAGGTTTAGGGTGAGAGTTAGGGTTAGGATTATGGTGAAATTTAGGGTTAGAGTGATTTTTAGGGTGAGGGTGAGGGTTAGGGTGTGGGTGAGGCTTAGGGTGACGGTGAGGGTTAAGGTGACAATGAGCGTTAGGGTGAGGTTTAGGGTTAGGGTTAGCGTTAGGGTGAGTGATAGGGTTAGGGTTAGGGTGAGGGTGAGGATTAGAGTGAGGTATAGGGTTAGGGTTAAGGTTAGGGTTAGTGTGAGGATTAGGGTTAGGGTTAGGGTGAGGGTGAGGGTTAGGGAGAGGTTTATGGTTAGGGTGAGGGAAAGGGTGAAGGTTTGGGTTAGGGTTAGGTTGAGGGTTCGGGTTCGGGTTAGGGTGAGGGATAGAATTAGGGTGATGGTGAATGTTAGGGTGAGGGTGAGGGTTAGGGTGAGTGTGACGGTTAGGGTGTGGCTGAGGGTTAGTGTGACTGTGAGGTTTAGGGTGAGGATGAGCGTTAGGGTTAGTGTTAGCATTAGGGTGAGGGTTAGGAATAGGGTTAGGGTGAGGGTGAGGGTTAGGGTGAGGGTTAGGGTTAGGGATAGGGTTATTGTGAGGTTTAGGGTTAGGCTTAGGTTTAGGGTGAGGGTAAGGGTTAGGGTTAGGTTTAGGGTAAGGTTTAGGGTGAGGGTTTAGGTGAGTGTGAGAGTTAGGTTAATGTGAGTGTTAGGGTGAGTTTTAGGGTGAGGTTTAGGTTTAGTGTTAGGGTTAGGTTGAACGTGAGGATTAGGGATAGGGTTAGGGTTAGGATTAAGGTTATTGTTACGGTTAGATTTAGGGATAGGGTGAGGGTGAGGGTTAAGTTTAGGGTTAGCATTTGGGTTAGTGTGAGGGTGAGCGAGAAGGTTAGGTTTAGGATTAGTGTTAGGTTTAGGTTTAGGCTTAGGAGGAGGGTGATTGTGAGGGTGAGGTTTAGGGTCAGGATGAGGGTTAGGGTTACGGTGAGGGTTAGTGTTAGGGTGATATTTAGGGAAAGGGTGAGGGTTAAGGTGAGGGTGAGGGTTAGGGTGAAGTTGAGGTTTAGGGTGAGGGTGAGTGTTATGGTTAGGGTTGGGGTTAGGGTTAGTGTTAGTGTGAGGATTAGGGTTAGGGTTAAGGTTAGGGTTAGGGTGAGGTTAGTATTTAGGGTGAGGGTTAGGGTGAGAGTGAGGTTTAGGGAGAAGGTTAGGGTTAAGGTGAGGGTTAGGGTGAGGGTTAGGGTTAGTGTGAGGACATGTGTTAGGGTGAATGTTAGGGTGAGGGTTAAGGTTAGGGTGAGGGTCAGGATTAGGGTTAGTGATAGGGGTAGGCTGAGGCTGAGGGTGAGGGTGAGGGTTAGGTTTAGGGTGATCTTTAGGGTTAGGTTGAGGTTTAGGTTTAGGTTTAGTTTTAGGATGAGGATTAGGCTGAGGGGTGGGGTTAGGATTAGGGTTAGGGTGAGGGTTAGCATTAGGGTTAGGGTTATTGTTGGTTTAGGGTTAGGGTTAGGTTTAGGGTTAGGGTGAGCCTGAGGGTGAGGATGAGTGTTAGGATTAGGGTTAGGAATAGGGTTATTATTAGGGTTAGGGTTAGCATTAGGGTGAGCGTGAGGTTTAGGTTTAGGGTTACGGTTAGGGTGAGGCTGAGGTTCAGGGTTAGGGTTAAGATTAGGTTTAGGGTTAGTGTGAGGATTAGAGTTAGGGTTAGGGTGAGCGTAAAGGTTAGGGTGAGGTTTAGGGAGAGGGTTACAGTTTCGGTGAGGGTTAGTGTTAGGGTTAGGGTATGGATTTGTGTTAGGTTGAGGGTTAGGGTGAGGGTTAAGATTAGGGTTAGGTTGTTGTTTAGGTTTAGGGTGAGGTTTAGTTTTAGGTTTAGGAAGAGGATTAGGCTGAGGGGTGGGGTTAGGTTTAGGGTTAGGGTGAGGGTTAGGTTTCGGGTTACGGTTAGGGTTATTTTTGGGTTAGGGTTAGTGTTAGAGTTAGGGTGAGTGTCAGCGTGAGGATGAGATTTAGGATTAGGGTTAGGAATAGGGTTATTGTTACGGTTAGGGTTAGGGTTAGGTTGAGGTTGAAGGTTAGGTTTAGGGTTAGAGTTAGGGTTTTTGTTAGTGTTAGGGTTAGGGTAAATGTGAGGCTTAGGCATTGTGTGAGGGTTAGGTTTAGGGTTAGGGTTATTTTGAGGGTAAGGGTTAGGGTAAGGGTTAGGGTAAGGGTGAACGTTAGGGTTAGCATTAGGTTAGGGTTAGGGTTAGGGTGATGGTTAGGGTTAGGGTTAGTGATAGGGTGAGGGTAAGGGGGAGGATTCGGGTTAAGTTTACGGTGAATGTTAGGGTTAGGGTGAAGGTTAGGGTTTTGGTTATGGTGAGAGTGAGGGTGAGGGTGAGGGTTAGGGTGAGGTTGACGTTGAGGGTGAGGTTTAGGGTTAGGGTAAGGAAGAGGGTGAAGATGAGGTTTATGGTTAGGATTAGGGTTAGGGTTAGGGTGAGGGTGACGGCTAAGGCTAGGGTTAGGTTGAGTTTTATGGTTAGTGAGAGGGTTGAGTCAGCGTGAGGGTAAGGGTTAGGATGAGGGTTAGGGTGAGGGTGAGAGATAGGGTTAGTGTGATGATTAGGGTTAGGGTGAAAGATAGGGTGAGGTTTAGGGTTAGTGTGAGGGGTAGGGTGACCTTGAGTGTAAGGGTTAGGGTGAGGGTTAGGGTGAGGCTAAGGGTTAGGGTTTTTGTTAGTGTTAGGGTGGGGGTTAGGGCTAGGTTTAGTGTTATGGTGGGGGTTAGGGTGAGGATTGGGGTTATGGTTAGGCTTATGGTTAGGATGAGGGTTAGGGTTAGGGGGAGGATTAGGGTAAGGGTGAGGGTTAGGGTGAGTGTGATGGTCAGGGTTAGGATGAGGGTTAGTGTTAGGATTAGGGTTAGGATGAATTCGAGGGTGAGGATGAGGGTAGGGGTTTGGGTTAGGTTAAGGGTGAGTGTGAGGTTCAGGTTTATGATTAGGGTTAGGGTTAGGGTTAGGCTGAAAGTAAGGGTGAGGGTGAGGGTTAGGGATAGAGTGAGTGTCAGGTTTAGGGTTAGATTTAGGGTGAGGGTTAGAGTTAGGGTGAGGTTTAAGATTAGAGTTATTGTTAGGGTGAGGGTTAGGGTTACCGTCAGGGTGAGGGTTAAATTTAGGGTTAGATTTAGGGTTAGGGAGAGGGTGAAGGATAGGTTTAGATTTAGGATTAGGGTTAGCTTTAGGGTTAGGCTTAGGATGAGGGTGATGCTGAGAGTGTGGCTTAGGGTGAGGGTAAGGGTTAGGTTGTGGTCTAGGGTGAGGGTTTGTGTTAGGCTGACGGTTAGGTTTAAGGTGAGGGTTAGGGTTAGTGTTAGGGATATGGTGAGGATGAGTGCTAGGTTTAGGGTGAGGTTAAATGTTAGGGTGAGTTTTAGGGTGAGGGTTAAGGTTAGGTTGTTGGTTGGGGAAGGGTGAGGGTAAGGTTTAGGGAGAGGGTAAGTGTTAGGGTGAGGTTTAGGGTGAGGGTGAGGGTTAAGCTGAGGTTTACGTTAGTGTGAGTGTTAGGGTTAGGGTGAGGGTGAGGGTTAGGTTTAGGGTGAGGTTCAGGGTTATGGTGAGGGTTAGGGTGAGGGTGAAGGTTAGGCTTAGCATTAGGTTTAGGGTGAGGTTGAGGGTTCGGCTTAGGGTTAGGGTTAGGGTGTGGGCTAGTCTGAGGGTGAGAGGGTTAGTGTTAGGTTTAGGGTGAGGATTAGGGTTAGGGTGAGGGTCAGGTTTAGGGTTAAGGTTAGGGTTAGGCTTATTTTTCGGGTTAGGGTTAGGTTTAGGGTGAGGGTGCTGGTGAGGGTGAGGGTTAGGTTTAGGGTTAGGTATAGGGTTAGAGTGAGGGTAAGGTTTAGGGTGAGGTTTAGGATGAGGGTGAGTTTTAAGGAGAGCGTTAGGGTTAGGGTGAGGGTTAGGGTTAGGGTAAGGGTAAGGGTGATGTTGAGGGTGAGATTTACGATGAGGGTTAGGGTTAGGATTATGGTGAGGGTTAGGGTGAGGGTGATGTTGAGGGTGAGATTTAGGGTGAGGGTTAGGGTTAGGATTATGGTAAGGGTTAGGGTTAGGGTGATGTTTAGGGTGAGAGTGAGGGTTAGGGTGAGGGTGAGGTTTAGGATTAGGGTTAGGGTAAGGGCTAGGGTAAGTATGAAGGTTCGGTTGAGTTTGAGGGTTAGGGTTAGGGTTAGAGTTAGGGTAAGGTTAAGGGTTAGGGTGAGGGTTAGGGTGAGATTGAGGTTTCAGTGTAGTGTTAGGGTTAGTGTGAGGGGTAGGGTGAGGGTTAGGGTTAGGGTTACCTGAGAATTAGGGTTAGGATTAGAGTGAGGTTGAGGGTGATGGTGAGGGTTAGGGTATGGGTGAGGCTTCCGGTGACGGTGAGGGTTAGGGTGAGGTTTAGGTTTAGGCTTAGCATTAAGGTGAGGAATAGGATTAGGGTTAGGGTGAGGGTGAGGGTTAGGGTGAGGTTTAGGTTTAGGGTTAGGTTTAGGGTTAGTGTGAGGATTAGGGTTGGGTTTGCGTGACTGCAAGGGTTATGGTGAGGATTAGGGTGAGTGTGTGTGTTAGGGAGAGGGTTAGGTTTAGGGTGAGGGAATGGCTGAATGTTTGTATTAGGGTTAGGTTGAGGGTAAAGTTTCGGGGGAGGCTTAGGGTGAGGGTTAGAATTAGGGTGACGTTTAGGGTTAGGAATAGGGTGAGGGTGAGTGTTAGGATTAGGTTTAGGGTTAGGATGAGGGTTAGGCTAAGGTTCAGGTGAGGGTTAGGGTGTGGGTTAGAATTAGGGTGACGTTTAGGGTTAGGGCTAGGGTGAGGGTGAGTGTTAGCATTAGGTTTATGGTTAGGATGAGGGTCAGGCTGAGGGTTAGGGTTAGGGTTAGGGTGAGGGTTAGGGTTAGTGTGAGAGTTAGGATTAGGGTGAGGGTAAGGGTTAGGGTGAGTTTAAGGGTGAGGGTGAGGGGTTTGTTTAGGGTCAGGATTAGCTTGAGGATTAGCGTGAGTGTTAGGATTATCGTTAGTGTTAGTGTTAGGGTTAGGGTTAGGGTGAGGGTTAGGGTTAGGGTGAGTTTTAGGGTGAGGGTGAGGATTAGGTTTAGGGTGAGTGTAAGGGTTAGGGTGAGGGTGAAGTTTAGGTTTATCATTAGGTTTAGGGTGAGGGCGAGGCTTAGGGTTAAGGTTAGGGTTAGGGTGAGGGCTACTCTGAGGGTGAGGGTTAGGGTTAGGTTTAGGGATAGGGTGAGGATTAGGGTTGGGTTTAGGGTTAGGGTGAGTGTTAGGCTGAGGGGTAGGGTTAGGGTTAGGGTCAGGGTTAAGTTTAGTGTGATTGTTAGAGTTAGGGTTAGGGTGAGTTCAAGGGTTAGGGTGAGGGATAGGGTGTGGGTGAGGTTTAGTGTTAACATTAGGGTTTGGGTTAGGGTGAGGGTTAGGGCTAGGGTGAGGTTGAGGTTAGGGTTTCGGGTTAGGATTAGGGTGACGGTTAGGATGATGGTTATGGTTAGGGTTAGGATTAGTGTCAGGATTAGGGTTAGGGTTTGGGTTAGGGTGAGGGTAAGTGTTAGGGTGAGCTTTAGGGTGAGGGTGAGTGTTAGGCTGATTGTTAGGTTTAAGGTGGGGTTTAGGGTTATGGTTAGGGATATGGTGAGGTTGAGGATTAGGTATAGGGTGAGGTAAAGGGTTAGGGTGAGGGTTAGGGTGAGGGTCAATGTTAGGGTTAGCATTAGAGTTAGGGTGAGGGTGAGGGTTAGACTTGGGGTTAGGGTTAGGTTTAGGGTTAGGGTTTGTGTGAGGGTTTGGGGTAGGGTTAGGGTTAGGGTGAGGGTGAGGTTTAGGGTTAGGGTTATGGTGAGGGTTATTGTTAGGATTAGGTTTAGGGTTAGGGGAAGGTTGAGGGTGAGGGTGAGGGTTTGGGTTATTGTTAGGGTTAGGGTTAGGGTGAAGGTGAGGGTAAGGTTGAGGGTTAGGTTTAGGTTTAGGGTTAGGGTGATGGTGAGGTTTAGGGTGAGGGTTAGGGTTAGGGTTATTGTGAGGGTTAGGTTGAGTTGTAGAATTAGGGTTATGGTGAGGGTAATGTTTATTGTGAGGGTTATGCTTAGGGTTAGGGTGAGGGTCAGGGTTATGGTGAGGGTTTGGTTGAGATTGAGGTTTAGGGTTAGCGTTAGGGTTAGTGTGAGGGTTAGGGTGAGGGTTATTGTTATGGTTAGGGTTAGGTTTAGTTTTACTGTGAGGTTGAGGATTAGATTTAGGGTTAGGGTGGGGGTTAAGATTAGGATGAGGGTTAGGGTTAGAATTAGGGTGAGGTTGAGGGTGAGGGTTAGGGCTAGAGTGAGGGTGAGGTGAGGGTTTGGGTTAGGATAAGGATTAGGTTTAAGCTGAGGGTAAGGGTGAGGGTGAGTGTTAGGGTTAGTGTTAGGGTGAGGGTTAGTGTGAGGGTTAGGTTAGTGTGAGAGTTAGAGTTAGGGTTAGGATAAGGGTAAGGGTTAGGGTCAGTGTTAGGTTGAGGGTGAGTGTTAGGGTTAGGGTTAGGGTTATGGTGAGGGTTAGGATGAGTGTTAGGTTTAGTGTTAAGGTGAGGGTTAGAGTGAGGTTTAGGCTTAGTGTTAGGGTTAGGGTTACAGTGACTGTTAGGGTAAGGTTGAGGATTACGGTTTGGGTGAGGGTTAGGGTTAGGGTGAAGGTGAGGGTTATGGTGAGGTTTAGGGTTAGGATTAGGTGTAGTTATATTGTTAGGCTGAGGGTGAGTGTGAGGGTGAGTTTGAGGGCTGGGTTAGGGTTACAGTTAGGATTAGGCTAAGGGCTAGACTGAGGGTGAGTTTTAAGGTGAGGGTGAGGGTGAGTGTGATGGTTAGCTTAAGGGTTAGGGTGAGGGTGAGGGTTAGCGTTAGGGTTAGAGTGAGGGTTACTGTTAGGGTGATGTTTAGTGTGAGGGTGAAAGTTAGGTTGAGGGTGAGTGTTAGGATGTGGGTGAGGGTTAGGGTTAGGGTGAGGGATAGGGTTACGGTGAGTGTGAGGGTGAGGCTGAGGGTGAAGATGAGGGTGAGGGTTAGGTTTAGGGTGAGGGTTAGGTTTAGGTTTGGGGTGAGGGTTAGAGTGAGGGTTTGAGTTATGGTGAGGGTGAGGGTTAGGGTTAGTGTGAAGGTTAGGGTTAGGGTTAGATTTAGGGTGAGGTTAAAGTTTATGGTGGTGGTTAGTGTGAGGGTGAGGGTTAAGGTTAGAGTTAGGGTTAGGGTTAAGGTGAGAGTGAGCATGAGGGTTAGGGTTAGGATTAGGTTGGGTTTAGGTTTAGGCTGAGGGTGAGGGTGAGGGTGAGAGTGAGGGTTAGGGTTACTTTTAGGTGTAGGATGAGCTATAGGGTTACCGGTAAGGTTAGGATTAGTGTGAGGGTTATTGATATTATGTGGGTTAGGGTTAGGCTTAGTGTTAGGGTGAGGGTAAGCCTTAGGGTGAGTGTTAGGGTGAGGGTGAGGGTTAGGCTTAGAGTTAGGGTTAGGGTGAGTGTTAGGGTGAGAGTGAGGGTTAGGGTTAGCGTGAGTGTTAGGATGAGGGTTAGCGTGAGGGTTAGAGTTAGGGTGAGGGTTAGTATGATGGTTAGGGTTAGGGTTAGGGTTAGGTTGAGGGTTAGGGTGAGGTGAGGGTTAGGTTAGGGTGAGGGTAAGGGTTAGGGTGAAGTAGAGGGTTATTCTGTGGGTTAGGGTTAGGGTGAGGCTTATGGTTAGGATAAGGGTGAAGGTGAGGGTGAGGGTTAGGGTTAGGATTAGGGTTAGGATTAGGTTTAGGCTGAGGGTGAATGTGAGGCATGAGGTTGAGGGTTGGGATTAGTGTTAGGATGAGGGTGATGGTAAGGGTTAGGGTTAGTGTGAGGTTTATGGTTAGGGTTAGGGTGAGGTTAAGTGTTACTGTGAGGGTGAGGGTTAGGATTAGGGTGAAGGTGAGGGTGAGGTTGAGGGATAGGGTTAGGATTAGGTTTAGGGATAGGGTTAGGCTGAGGCTGAGGGTGAGGCTGAGGGTGAGAGTTTGGTTAGGGTTATCGTTAGGATTAGGGTGAATGCTAGGGTGAGAGTGAGGGTTAGGGTGAGGGTGAGGGTGTGGATGAGGGTTATGTTTAGGGTGAGGGTCATGGTGACGGTGAGGGTGAGGGTTAGGGTTACGTTTAGGGTTAGTGTGAGGATAGGGTTACGGATAGGGTGAGGATAAGGGTTATGGTGAGGTTTAGGGTGAGGGTTAGGGTTAGGGTTAGTGTGAGGGTTAGGTTTAGTGTGATTGTTAGTGTAAGGGTTAGGTTGAGTTTTAGGGTGAGGGTGAGTATTAGGTTAAGGTGAGAGTAAGGGTTAGGGTGAGAGTTAGGGTGAGGGTGAAGTTCAGGGTTAGCATTAGTTTTAGGGTGAGGGTGAGGGTTAGGTTTAGGGTTAAGGTTGGGGTGAGGGCTTGGCTGAGGGTGAGGGTTAAGTTTAGGTTTAGGGATAGGGTGAGGATTAGGGTTAGGGTTAGAGTGAGTGTTAGGCTGAGGGGTAGGGTTAGGGGTCGGGTTAGGGTTCGGTTTAGTGTGATTGTTAGTGTTAGAGTTAGTGTGAGGGTAAGGGTGAGGGTGAGGATTAGGTTAAGGTGAGGGTAAAGGTTAGGGTGAGAGTTAGGGTGAGGGTGAAGTTCAGGGTTAGCATTAGGTTTAGGGTGAGGGTGAGGGTTAGGTTTAGGGTTAAGGTTAGGGTGAGGGCTAGGCTGAGGGTGAGGGTTAAGTTTAGGTTTAGGGATAGGGTGAGGATTAGGGTTAGGGTTAGGGTGAGTGTTAGGCTGAGGCGTAGGGTTAGGGGTAGGGTTAGGGTTAGGTTTAGTGTGATTGTTAGTGTTAGAGTTAGTGTGAGGGTAAGGGTGAGGGTGAGGGTTGGGTGAGGGTGAGGGTTAGGGTTAGCATTAGGGTTAGGGTTAGGGTTAGGGAGAAGGTTAGGGTTAGGTTTAGGATTAGGGTGAGGTTGAGTGTTAGGGCTAGTGTGAGGTTGATGGTAGGGTTTAGGGTAAGGATTAGGGTGAGGGTTAGGATGAAGGTTATGTTTATGGTTAGGGTTAGTGTGAGGATTAGGGTTAGGATTAGCATGAAGGTAAGGGTTAGGGTGAGTTTTCGGGTAAGGGTGAGTCTTAGGCTGACGGTTAGCGTTATGGTGTGGGTTAGGGTTAGGTTTAGGTATATGGTGAGGGTGAGGGTTAGGTTTAGGATGTGGTAAAGGGTTAGAGTGAGGGTTCAGTTGATGTTGAAGGTTAGGGTTAGGCTTAGGGTTAGGGTGAGGGTGAGGGTTAGCCTTAGCGTTAGCTTTAGGGTTAGGGTTAGGGTTTGGGTGAGGCTTACGTTTAGGGTTAGGGTGAGGGTGAGAGTTAGGGTTAGGGTTAGGGTGAGGGTTATTGTTAGGGTTAGGGTTACAGTTAGGGTGAGATTGAAGTTGAGGGTGAGGGGTAGGGTTATTCTTAGGGTTAGGGTTAGGGTTAGGGTGAGGGTAAGTGTGAGGGTTAGGGTTAGGGTTATGTTGAGGGTGAGGGAGAAGTTTCGGTTTAGGATTAGGTTTAGGGTTAGGGTTAGGCTTAGGGTGAGGGTTAGGGTGAGGGTTAGGATTAGGATTAGGTTGAGGCTTAGGGTTATGGTGATATTTAGGGTGAGGGTGATGGTTAGGGTGAGGGTGGGGGTGAGGGTGAAGGTGGGGTTAGGGTTAGAGTGTGGGTGAGGGTTAGTGTTAGGATTAGTGTTAGGTTTAGGTTTAGGCTGAGGGTAAGGGTGAGGGTCAGGGTTAGGGTTAGTGTTAGGGTGATGGTGAGGGTGAGGGTTAGGGTTAGGTTTACGTTGAGGGTAAAGGAAAGGGTGATGGTTAGATTGCGTTTGAGGGTTAGGGTTACGGTTAGGGATACTGTGAGAGTTGGGGTGAGGGTTAGCATTAGGCGTACGGTTAGTGTGAGGTTTAGGATGAGGATTAGGCTTAGGGGTAGTGTTAGGGTTAGGGTGATTGTTAGGGTGAGCATGAGGGTGAGGGTTAGGTTTAGGATTAGGGTTAGGGTTAGGGATACTGTTAGGGTTAGGGTTAGGGTGAAGGTGAGAGTTAGGGTTTGGGTTAAATTTAGGGTGAGGCTAAGGGTTAGGTTTATAGTTAAGTTAAGGTTTACGGTGAGGGTTAGAGTGAGAGTGAGGCCTAGTTTTAGGGTTACTATTAGGGTGAGTATTAGTGTTAGTATTAGTGTTAGTATTAGTGTTAGTATTAGGTTAGTATTTAGTGTTAGTATTTAGTGTTAGTATTAGTATTGAGTGATAGGGTTAGGGTGAGGGTGACGGTTAGGTTTAGGGTGAGGGTGAGGGTTAGGGATAGGTTTAGGGTTAGGGTTATTGTTAGGGTTAGGGTTAAGGTGAGGGTGAGGGTGAGGGTTAGGGATAGCATTAGTTTTAGAGAGAGTTTGAGGGAGAAGATTAGGTTTAGGATTAAGGTTAGGTTTAGGGTTAGGCTTAGGGTGAGGTTGATGGTGAGGGTGAGGCTTAGGGTCAGGGTTACGGTTAGGGTTAGGGTGAGGGTTAGTGTTAGGGTGATATTTAGGGAAAGGGTGAGGGTTAGGGTGAGGGTGAGGGTGAGGGTTAGGGTGAGTGTGAGGGTTAGGGTTTGGGTGACATTTAGGTTAACGTTGAGGGTTAGGGTGAGGGTGAGTGTAAGGTTTACGGTTAGTGTGAGGATTAGGGTTAGTGTGGTTAGGGTTAGGTTTAGGGTTAGTGTGAGGATTAGGGTTAGGATTAGCGTTAGCATTAGGGTGAGGCTTAGGGTTACAGTTAGGGTGAGGGTTGTGGTTAGGGTTAGGGTTATGGTTAGGATGAGAGATAGGGTTGGGTGAGGGTAAAGGTGAGTGTGAGGGTTAGGGTGAGGGTGAGGGTTAGGATTAGGGTGAGGGTTAGGATTAGGGTTGGGATGAGGGCTAGGGTGAGGGTGAGGGTTAGGATTAGGGTTATGGTTAGGTTGAGGGTTAGGGTTAGGGTGAGTTTTCGGGTGAGTGGTAGGTTTAGGGTTAGAGTTAGGGTGAGGGTAAAGGTTAGGGTGAGGTTTAGGGTGAGGGAGAGATTTAGGGAGAGGGTTAGGGTTAGGGTGAGGGTTAGGTTGAGGGATATGGTTAGGATTAGGGTGAGGTTATGAGTTAGGGTGAGGGTTAGGGTGAAGGTTAGTGTTAGGATGAGGCTTAGGGATAGGGTTAGTGTTATGGTTTGGGTAACGATGAGGGTGAGGGTTAGTTTTAGGATTAGATTCAGGGTGAGGGTGAGGTAAAGGGTGAGGATTAGAGTTAGGGTGAGGGTGAGGGTTAGGTTTAGGTTTAGGGTGAGGATTAGGGTTAGGGTTAGTGTGAAGATTAGTGTCAGCGGTAGGGTGAGGTTAAGGGTTATGGTGAGGTTTAGTGTTAGGGTTAGCATTAGGGTTAGTATGAGTGTGAGGGAGATGGTTAGGTTTAGAGTTAGGGTTAGGTTTACGGTTAGGCTTAGTGTGAGGGTCATGGTGAGGGTGAGGCTTAGGGTGAGGGTTAGGATTAAGATTAGGGTGAGGGTTAGGGTTAGGGTGATATTTAGGGTGAGGGTGAGGATTAGGGTGAGGGTGAGCTTTACGGTGAGTGTGAGGGTTAGGGTGTGGGTGAGGGTTAGGTTGATGGTGAGGGTTAGGGTGAGGGTGAGGGTTAGGGTTAGGATTAGCATTAGGGTGAGTGTTAGGGTTAGGCTTAGTGTGAAGGTGAGGGTTAGGGTGAGGGTTAGGGTTAGGGTTAAGGTTAGGGTGAGTGTGAGGATTAGGGTTAGGGTTAGGTTTAGTGTGAGTGTTTGGGTGAGCATAAGCGTTAGGTTTAGTGTGAGTGTTATGGTGATTGTTAGGGTGAGGGTTAGGTTTAGTGTTAGGGTGAGGGTGATGGTAAGGTTTAGGGTGAGGTTGAGGGTTAGGGACAGGGTTAGGGTTAGGGTTAGGGTTATTTTTAGGGTTAGGGTTAGGGTTAGGGTTAGGGTGCAGGTGAGGTTTAGGGTTGGGTTTAGGGTTAGGGTGAGGGTAAGGGTTAGGGTTATAGTTAGGGTAAGGTTTAGGGTGAGGGTTAGGGTGAGAGTGAGGACTAGTTTTAGTGTGAGTATTAGGGTGAAGGTTATGTTGAGTGTTAGGGTTAGGGTGAGGGTGACAGTTAGTTTTAGGTTGAGGGTGAGGGTTAGTGATAGGGTTAGGGTTAGGGTTATTGTTAGGGTTAAGGTTAGGGTTAGGGTGAGGGTGAGGGTGAGGGTTAGGGATTGCATTAGGTTAAGAGTGAGGGTGAGGGAGAGGGTTAAATTTAGGATTAGAGTTAGGTTTAGGATTAGGCATTGGGTGAGGGTGTTGGTGAGGGTGAGGCTTAAGGTCAGGGTTAGGATTAGGGTTAGGGTGAGGATTAGTGTTAGGGTGATATTTAGGGAAAAGGTGAGGGTTAGGGTGAGAGTGAGGGTTAGGTTTAGTGTGAGTGTTAGGGTGAGTGTTAGGGTGAGATTTAGGTTTAGTGTCAGGGTTAGGGTGAGGGTGAGGGTTAGGGTAAGCGTTAGGTTGCGGGTTAGGTTTAGGGTTAGGGTGAGGGTGAGGGTTAGGGTTAGGGTTAGCATTAGGTTTAGCGAGAGGGTGAGGGTTAGTGTTAGGATTAGAATTAGGGTGAGGGTTAGGGTTAGGGTTAAGGTGAGGGTTAGGATGAGGGTTAGGGTGAGGTTAGGGTTAGGGTTAGGCTTAGGATTAGTGTGAGGATTAGGGTTAGATTTAGGGTTAGGATGAGGGTAAGGTTTAGGGTTATAGTTAGGGTAAGGTTTAGGGTGAGGGTTAGGTTGAAAGTGAGGGCTAGTTTTAGTGTGAGTGGTAGGGTGAGTGTTAGGGTGAGGGTTAGGTTTAATGTTAGGGTTAGAGTAAGGGTGAGGATTAGGTTTAGGGTGAGGGTGAGGGTTAGGGATAGGGTTAGGGTTAGGGTTATTGTTAGGGTTAGGGTTAGGGTTAGGGTGAGGTTGAGGGTTAGGCTTAGGGTGAGGGTGATGGTGAGGCTTATGGTAAGGGTTATGGTTAGGGTTAGGATGAGTGTTAGTGTTAGGGTGATATTTAGGGAAAGAGTGAGGGTTAGGTTGAGGGTGAGGGTTAGGGTCAATGTGAGGGTTAGGGTGTGGGTGAGAGTTAGTGTGATGGTGAGGGTTAGGGTGAGGGTGAGGTTTAGGTTTAGGGTTAGCATTAGGGTGAGGGTTAGGGTTAGGGTAAGGGTGAGGGTTAGGGTGAGGGTTAGGGTTAGAGTGAGGTTTAGGGTGAGGTTTAGGGTTAGGGTTAGTTTGAGGATTAGGGTTATGGTTAGGGTGAGGGTAAGGGTTATGGTAAGGTTAGGATTAGGGTTAGCATTAGGGTTAACATTCGGTTGAGTGAGAGGGTTAGGTTTAGGATTAGGGTTAGGGTTACGGTTAGGCTTAGGGTGAGGGTCATGGTGAGGGTGAGGCTTAGGTTGCGTGTTAGGGTTAGGTTTAGGGTGAGGGTTAGGGTTTGGGTGATATTTAGGGTGAGATGTGGGTTAATGTGAGGGTGAGGGTTAGGGTGAGTGTGAGGAATAGGGTGTGGGTGAGGTTTAGGGTGACGTTGAGGGTTAGGGTGAGGGTGAGGTTTAGGGTTAGGGTTAGCATTAAGGTGAGGGTTAGGGTTAGGGTTAGGGCGTGGTGAGGGTTAGGGTGAGGCTTAGTGTTAGTGTTAGGGTTAGGGTTAGTGTGAGGATTAGGGTTAGGGTGAGGGTATGGGTTAGGTTTAGGTTTAGGGTAAGGGTGAGAGTGAGGGTTAATTTTAGTGTGAGTGTTAGGGTGAGTGTTAGGGTGAGGGTTAGGTTTAGTGTTAGGGTTAGGATGAGGGTGAGTGTTAGGGATAGGATGAGGGTGAAGGTTAGGGATAGGGTTAAGGTTACGGTGAGTGTTAGGGATAGGGTTAGGGTTAGGGTTAGTGTTAGGGTGAGGGTTAGGGTTAGGGATAGCATTAGGGTTATTATGAGGGTGAGGGAGAGGGTTTGGTTTAGCATTAGGGTTAGGTTTAGGGTTAGGCTTAGGGTGAGGGTGCTGTTGAGGGTGAGGCTTAGGGTCAGGATCAGGCTTAGGCTTAGGGTGAGGGTTAGTGTTCGGGTGATATTTAGGGAAAGGGTGAGGGTTATGTTTAGGTTGAGGGTTAGGTTTAGTGTGAGGGTTAGGATTTGGGTAACGATTAGGCCGACGGTGATGATTAGGGTGAGGGTGAAGTTTAGGGTTAGGGTTAGCATTAGGGTGAGGGTTAGGGTTAAGGTTATGTTGAGGGTGAGGTTTAGTGTGAGGGTTAGATTTAGGTTTATGTTGAGGGTGAGGGTTAGGGTGAGGGTTAGGTTTAGGTTTAGCATTAGGGTTAACGTGAGGGTGAGGGAGAGGGTTAGGTTTAGGATTAGGGTTAGGTTTATGGTTAGGCTTAGGGTGAGGGTTATGGTGAGGGTGAGGCTTAGGGTCAGGGTTAGGGTTAGGGTTAGGGTGAGGGTTAGTGTTAGGTTTATATTTACGAAAGGGTGAAGTTTATGGTGAGGGTGAGGTTTAGGGTGAGGGTGAGGGTTAGGGTTAGGTTTAACATAAGAGTGAGGGTTAGGGTGAGGGTTATGTTGGGGGTGTTGGTTAGGGTGAGGGTTAGGGTTAAGGTTAGTGTTAGGGTTAGTGTGAGGATTAGGATTAGGGTTAGGGTTAGGGTGAGGGTAAGGTTTAGGGTGAGGTTTAGTGTGAGGGTTAGTGTTATGGTTATTGTGAGGATTACAGTTAGGGTTAGGTTGAGGGTATGTGTTAGGGTGAGGGTTAGGGTGAGAGTTAAGGTGAGCGTGAGGGTTAGGGATAGGGTTAGGTTTAGGATTAGGATGAGGATGAGGGTGAGGGTTAGGGTTAGGGTTAGGTTTAGGGTGAGGATAAGGTTCAGGGTTAAGATTCGAGTTTAGATCAGGGTTAGACTGAGTGTGAGGGTTAGGCTTAGGGTGATCTTTAGGGTTAGGATGAGGTTTAGGTTTAGGTTTAGGATTAGGATGAGGATTAGGCTGAGGGGTGGGGTTAGAATTAGGGTTAGGATTATGTTGAGGGTGAGGTTTAGAGTGAGGGTTATGGTGAGTGTTAGGGTTAGGGGCATTGTTAGTGTTCGGATTAGGGTTCGGGTTAGGGTGAGGGTGAGGGTTAGGTTTAGGGATAGAATTAGGATTAGCTTGAGGGTGAGGGAGAGGGTTAGGTTTAGGATTAGGGTTCGGGTTATGTTGAGGGTGAGGGTTAGGTTTAGGGATAGAATTAGGATTAGCTTGAGGGTGAGGGAGAGGGTTAGGTTTAGGATTAGGGTTAGGTTTAGGGTTAGGCTTAGGCTGAGGGTGATTTTGAGGGTGAGGCTTAGGGTCAGGGTTAGGGTTAGGGTTAACGTGAGTGTTAGTTTTAGGGTGATAATTAGGGAAAGGGTGAGGGTTAGGGTGAGGGTGATGTTTAGGATTAGGGTTAGGTTTAGGGTTATTCTTAGGATTAGGGTGAGGTGAGGGTGAGGGTTAGGTTTAGTGTGAGGGTTAGGTGTAGGGTTAGGTTTAGTGTGAGGGTAAGGGTTAGGGTGAGGGTTAGGGTAAGGTTGAGCTTTAGGGTTAGCATTAAGGTTAGGGTTAGGGTTAGGGTGAGGGTTAGGGTTAGCTTTAGGGTGAGGCTTAGGGTTAGGGTTAGGGTAAATGTGAGGGTTAGGTTGAAGGTTAGTGTTAGGGTTAGCATTAGGGTTAGTGTGAGGGTTAGGTTTCGGGTTAGATTTAGAGTGAGGGTAAGGGTTTGGGTTAGGGTTATTGTAAGGTTTAGTGTGAGGGTTAGGGTGAGAGTGAGGGTTAGGTTTAGTGAAAGTGTCAGGGTGAGGGTTAGGTTTACTGTTAGGGTTAGGGTGAGGTTGAGGGATAGGGTAAGGTGAGAAGAGGGTAAGGGATAGGGTTAGGGTTAGGGTTAGGGTTATTGTTAGGGTTAGGGTTAGGGTTAGGGTGAGGGTGAGGGTTAGGGTTAGGGTTAGCATTAGGGTTAGCATGAGGGTGAGGGAGAAGGTTAGGTTTAGGATTAGGGTTAGGTTTAGGGCTAGACTTAGGGTGAGGGTAATGGTAAGGGTGAGGCTAAGGGTCAGAGGTAGGGTTAGGGTGAGGGTTAATGTTTGGGTGATATTTAGGGAAAGGGTGAGGTTTAGGGTGAATGTGAGGGTTAGGGAGAGTGTGAGGTGTAGGGTTTGTGTGAGGGTTAGGGTGATGGTGAGGGTTAGGTTTAGGGTGAGTGTTAGGGTTAGGGTGAGCGTTAGGGTGAGGTTTAGGGTTAGGGTTAGCTTTAGGGTGAGGTTTAGGTTTAGGGTTAAGCATTAGGGTTAGCGTGAGGGTGAGGGAGAGGGTTAGGTTTAGCATTAGGGTTCGGTTTAGGGTTAGGCTTAGGGTGAGGGTCATGGTGGGGGTGAGGCAAAGGCTCAGGGTTAGGGTTAGGGTTAGGGTGAGTGTTAGTATTTGGATGATATTTAGGGAAAGGTTGACGGTTAGAGTGAGGTTGAGGGTTAGGGTGAGCGTCAGGTTTAGGGTTAGGGTTAGCATTAGGGTGAGAGTTAGGGTTCGGGTTATGTTGAGGGTGAGGGTTAGGGTGAGGGTTATGGTTAAGGATAGAGTTAGGGTGAGGGTAAGGGTTAGGTTGAGTTTTTGGGAGAGGGTTAGGTTTACGGTGAGGGTTAGTGTTAGGGTTAGGGTGAGCGTATGTGTTAGGGTGAGGGTTAGGATGAGCTTTACGGTTAAGTTGAGGGTTAGGGATAGGTTTAGGGTTAGGGTTAGTGTGAGGATTCGGCTGAGGGTGAGGGTGAGGGTGAGGTTTAGGTTTAGGGTGATGTTTATGGTTAAGGTGAGGTTTAGGTTTAGGATGAGGATTAGCCTGAGGAGTGGGGTTTGTTTTAGGGTTAAGGTGGTGGTTTGGGTTAGGGTTATTGTTAGGTTAGTGTTAGGGTTAGGATGAGGGTGAGGGTGATGATGAGGGTTAGGATTAGGGTAAGGGATAGGGTTATTGTTAGGGTGAGGGTTAATGTTAGGGTGAGGGTGAGGGTTAGGTTTAGGGTTAGGGTTTGGGTTACTGTTAGCGTTATGGTTAAGGTTATGTTGAG
Organism: Dipodomys merriami; assembly: GCF_024711535.1. Lineage (NCBI taxonomy): Eukaryota > Metazoa > Chordata > Mammalia > Rodentia > Heteromyidae > Dipodomys > Dipodomys merriami. The sequence goes on along the minus strand of NW_027206335.1, from coordinate 1,589,722 downwards.
GGTTCGGTTTAGTGTAAGGGTTAGGTTTAGTGTTAGGATTAGTGTGAGGGTAAGGGTTAGGGTGAGGGTTAGGGTAAGGGTGAGCGTTAGGGTTAGAATTAGGGTTAGGGATAGGGTTAGGGTGAGTGTTAGGGTTAGGGTTAGGGTTAGGGTGAGGGTTAGGGTTAGGTTTAGGGTTAGGGTGAGGGTGAGGGTGAGTGTTAGGGTGAGGGTGAGTTTGAGTGTGAGGGTTAGGCTTAGTTTAGGGTAGAGGGTGAAGATGAGGTTTAGGGTTAGGATTACGGTTAGGGTTAGGGTGAGGGTGAGGGTTAGCGTTAGGTTTAGGTTGAGGTTTAGGCTTAGTTTGAGGGTTGGGTGAGTGTGAGGGTAAGGTTTAGGGTTAGGGTTAGGGTTAAGTTGAGGGTTAGGGTGAGGGTTAGGGTTTGGGTTAGGGTGAGAGTATGTGTTAAGGTGAGAGGTAGGGTGAGGGTTAAGGTTAGGGTGAGGGTTAGGGTTAGGGTTAGTGTTAGGCTGAGGGTGAGGTTGAGGGGAGGTTAGGGATAGGGTTATCTTTAGGGTTAGGGTGAGGTTTAAGTTTAGGTTTAGGTTTAGGATGAGGATTAGGCGGAGGGGTGGGGTTTGGATTATGGGTAAGGTGAGGGTGAGGGTTAAGGTTAGGGTTATTGTTAGGGTTAGGGTTAGTGTGAGGGGTAGCGTGACGGTGAGTGTAAGGGTTAGGGTGAGAGTTAGGGTGAGGCTGAGGGTTAGGGTTAGCATTACGGTTAGGGTTAGGGTTTGTGTGAGGCTTAGGTTTAGGGTTAGGGTTAGGGTGAGGTTTCGGGTTAGGATGAGGGCTAGGGTGAAAGTGAGGGTTAGGGTTAGGTTTAGGGTTAGGTTGAGGGTTAGGGTTAGGGTGAGGTTTCAGGTGCGTGTGAGGTTTAGGGAGAGTGTTAGGTTTAGGTTGAGAGTTAGAATGAGGGTTAGGGTTAGGATTAAATTGAGGGTATGTGTTGGGGTAAGTGTTAGGGTGAGGATTTAAGTTAGGATGAGGGTTAGCGATAGGGTGGGAAAGTGAGATTTAGGGTTAGGTTCAGGGTGAGGGTGAGGTTCATGTTTAGAATTAGGCTTAGGGTTAGGGTTAGGTTGTGGGTGAGGGTGAGGGTGAGGGATAGGGTTAGGGTGAGAGTGAACGTTAGGGTTAGGTTTAGGGTGAGGATTAGAGTTAGGGTAAGTGTGAGGATTAGGGTTAGAGTTAGGGTTAGGGTAAGGGTTATGGTGAGGTTTAGGGTGAGGGTGAGGGTTAGGGAGAGGTTTGGCTTTAGGGTGAGTTATAGGTATTGGTTTAGAGTTAGACTGAGTGTGAGGGTGATGGTTAGGGTTAGGGTTCATGTGCAGGTGAGGGTGAGGGTTAGGATTAGGTTTAGGGTTAGTTTTAGGCGAAGGGAGAGGATGACAGTGAGGTTGATGGTGATGTTTAGAATTAGGCTGATGTTTAGGGTTAGGATAAGGGTGAGGGTGAGTGTTAGGGTTAGGTTTACGGTTAGGATGAGGGTTAGGATGAGGATTAGGTTTAGGGTTAGGGTGACGGTTAGGGTTAGTGTGAGGGTTAGTTTTAGGGTGAGGGTAAGGGTGAGGGTGAGGTTTAGGATTAGGTTTAGGGTTAGTTTTAGGCTAAGGGAGAGGATGACAGTGAGGTTGATGGTGAGGTTTAGAATTAGGGTGATGTTTAGTGTTAGGATTAGTGTGAGCGTGAGGGTTAGGGTTAGATTTATGGTTAGGATGAGGTTTAGGCTGAGGATTAGGTTTAGGGTTAGGGTGAGGGTTAGGGTTAGTGTGAGGATTAGTCTTAGGGTGAGGGTAAGGGTTAGGGTGAGGGTAAGGGTGAGGTTGAGGTTTAGGGTTAGGGTTAAGGTTGGCCTGAGGATTCGGTTGAGCATTAATATTATGTTAGTGTTAGTGTTAGGATTAGGTTTATGGTGACGTTTAGGGTGAGGGGTAGGATTAGTGTTAAGGTGAGGTTTAGGGTGAGGGTTCGGGTTAGGGTGAGTTGTAGGGTGAGGGTGAGGGTTAGGTTTAGGGTGAGTGCAAGTGTTAGGGTGAGGGTTAGGGTGAGGGTGAAGATTATTGTTAGCATAAATTTTATGGTGAGGGTGAGGGTTAGTGTTAGTGTTAGGGTTAGGTTGAGGGCTAGGCTGACAGTGAGGGTTATGGTTAGGTTTTGGGATAAGGTGAGGTATAGGGTTAGGGTTAGGGTTAGTGTGAGCATTAGCCAGAGGGCTAGGGTTAGGGTTAGGGTTTCGGTTAGGTTTAGTGTGATTGTTAGGTTTAGGGTTAGGGTGAGGGTAAGGTTTAGTTTGAGGGATATGGTGAGGTGACGGTTAGGGTTAGCATTAGGTTTAGGGTTAGGTTTAGTGTGAGGGTTAGGGTTAGGTTTAGGATTAGGGTGAGGGTGAGAATTAGGATTAGGGTGAGGGTGAGGTTGAGGGTTAGGGTTAGGGTTAGCATTAGGGTGAGTATTAGGGTGAGGGTGAGGGGTAGGGTGAGGGTTAAGTTAAGGGTTAGCATTAGGGTTAGCGTGAGGGTGAGGGAGAGGGTTACGTTTAGCATTAGGGTTAGGTTTAGAGTTAGGCTTAGGGTGAGGGTGATGGTGAGGGTGAGGCATACCGTCAGGGTTAGGGTTAGGTTTAGGGTGAGTGTTAGTGTTAGGGTGATATTTAGGGAAAGGGTGAGGGTTAGGGTGAGATTGAGGGTTAGGGTGAAGGTGAGGTTTAAGGTTAGGGTTAACATTAGATTGAGGTTTAGGTTTTGGGTTATGTTGATTGTGAGGTTTAGGGTGAAGGTTCGGGTTAGGGTTCAGGTACGGGTTAATGTGAGGATTAGGTTTAGGGTTTGAGTTAGTGTTAGGGTGAGGGTAAAGTTTAGGGTGAGGTTTAGGGTGAGGTTTAGGGTGAGAGTTAGTTTTAGGAAGAGGGTTAGAGTTAACGTGAGGGTAAGGATGAGATGTAGAGTTAGGGTTAGGGTGAGGGTATGTGTTAGGGTGAGGGTTAAGGTTAAGGGTGAGGGTTAAGGTTAGGGTTAGGCTGAGCGTGAGGGTGAGTGTGAGGGTTAGTGTTAGGGTGATCTTTAGGGTTAGGGTGAGTTTTAGGTTAAGGTTAGGATGAGGATTAGGCTGAGGGGTGGGATTAGGATTAGGGTAAGGGTGAGGGTTTGGGTTAGGGTTAGGGTTAGGGTGAGGGTAAGGATGAGGGATAGGATTAGGGTTAGGAATAGGGTTATTGTTAGCGTTAGGGTTAGGGTAAGAGAGAGGGTGAAGATGAGGTTTAGGTTTAGGATTAGGGTTAGGGTTAGGGTGAGGTTGAGGGTTAGTTTTAAGGTTAGATTGAGGTTTAGGTTTAGTGTGAGGGTTGGGTGAGTGTGAGGGTAAGGGTTAGGTTGAGGGTTAGGGTGAGGTTGAGACTTAGGGTTTGGGTTAGTGTTAGGGTGAGGGTTAGTGTGAGGGTAAGGGCTAGGGTTAGGTTGAGGGTTAATGTGAGGATTAGGGTTAGGGTGAGTGTTAGGGTGAGGGTTAGGTTTAGTGTGAGGGGTAGGGTGACGGTGAGGTTAAGGGTTAGGGTGAGGGTTAGGGTGAGGCTGACGGATAGGGTTATGGTTACAGTTAGGGTGAGGGTTAGGTTTAGGTTTAGGCTTATGGTGGGGGTTAGGGTTAGGGTTGGTGTTAGCGTTAGCATTAGGGTTAGCCTGAGGGTTAGGGAGAGGGTTAGGTTTAGCATTAGGGTTAGTTTTAGGGTTCGGCTTAAGGTGAGGGTGATGGTGAGGGTGAGGCATAGGGTCAGGGTTAGGGTTAGGGTTAAGTTTAGGGTGAGTGTTAGTGTTAGGGTGATATTTAGGGAAAGAGTGAAGGTTAGGGTGAGGTTGAGGGTTAGGGTGAGGGTGAGGTTTAGGGATAGGGTTAGCATTAGGGTGAGGGTTATGTTTCAGGTTATCATGAGGGTGAGGGTTAGGGTGAGGGTTAGAGTTAGGTTTCGGGTTAGGGTTAGTGTGAGGATTAGAGTTAGGGTTAGGGTTAGGGTTAGAGTGAGGGTAAGGTTTAGGGTGAGGTTTAGGATGAGAGTTAGGTTTAGGGAGAGGGTTAGGGTTAAAGTGAGGGTTAGGATGAGGTTTAGAGTTAGGGTTAGGTTGAGGGCATGTGTTAGGGTGAGGGTTATGGTGAGGGTTAAGGTTAGGGTGAGGGTTAAGTTTAGGGTTAGCCTGAGGGTGATGGTGAGGGTGAGGATTAGGGTTAGGGTGATCTTTAGGGTTAGGGTGATGTTTAGGTTAAGGTTAGGATGAGGATTAGGCTGAGGGGTGGGATTTGGATTAGGGTTAGGGTGAGGGTTAGGGTTAGGGTTAGGGTGAAGGAGAGGGTGAGGATGAGGTATAGGATTAGGGTTAGGAATAGGGTTATTGTTAGGGTTATGGTAAGAGAGAGGTTGAAGATGAGGTTTAGGGTTAGTGTTAGGGTGAGGTTGAGGGTTAGGTTTAAGGTTAGCTTGAGGTTTAGGGTTAGTGTGAGGGTTGGGTGAGCGTGAGGGTAAGGGTTAGGTTGAAGGTTAGGGTGAGGGTGAGAGTTAAGGTGAGGGTGAGGGTGAGGGTGAGGGTTAGGTTTAGGGTGAGGTTAGGTTTAGGATTAGGGTTAGGATGAGGGCTAGGGTGAGAGAGGTTTAGGGTTAGGGTTAGGTTGAGGGTTGGGGTTAGAGTGAGGGTTAGGGTGATCGTTAGGGTTAGGAAGAGGGTTAGGGCTAGGGTTAGGGTTAGGTTTAGGGTGAAGGTTAGTGTTAGGGTTAGTGTGAGGATTAGGGTTAGAGTTATGCTGAGGGTAAGGGTTATGGTGTGATTTTGTGTGAGGGTGAGGGTTAGGGTTAGGTTTAGCATTAGTGTGAGGGTTAGGGTTAGGGTTAACGTTAGGGTGAAGGTTAGGTTTAGGGTTAGGGTTAGGCTGAGGTTGAGGGTGACGGTTAGGGTATGGGTGATCATTAGGGTTAGGGTGAGGTTTAGGTTTGTTTAGGTTTAGGATGAGGATTAGGCTGAGGGGTGGGTTTAGGATTAGGGTTAGGGTTCGGGTTAGGGTTATGGTTAGGGTTCGGGTGAGGGTAAGGGTTAGGGAGAGGGTAAGGTTGAGGGTGCGGGTTAGGGTTAGGGTTAGGGTTAGGGTTGGCCTGAGGATTCAGGTGAGCATTAGGATTATGGTTAGTGTTAGTGTTAGGATTTGGTTTAGGGTGAGGGTTAGGATTAGGATTAGGGTGAGGTTTAGGGTGAGCGTTAATTTTAGTGTGAGTTTTAGGCTGAGGGTGAGGGTTAGGTTTCGGGTGAGGGTAAAGTTTAGAGTGATGGTTAGAGTGAGGGTGAGGGTTAGGGTTAGCATTAGGTTTAGGGTGAGCGTGAGGTTTAGGATTAATGTGAGGTTTAGGATGAAGATTATGGTTAGGGCTAGGGTTAGTGTGAAGATTAGGTTTAGGGTTAGGGTTAGGATGAGTGTTAGGCTGAGCAGTAGGATTAGGGTTAGGGTGAGGTTTAGGTTTAGTGTGATTGTTAGGGTTAGGGTTAGGGTGAGGGTAAGGGTTAGGGTGAGGGATAGGGTTGTGTTTTAGGCTTAGGGTTAGGTTTAGGATCAGGGTGAGGGTGAGGGTGAGGGTTAAGGTTAGGGTGAGGGTGAGGGTAGGGTTTAGGGTTAGAATTAGGGTGAGGGTTAGGATGAAGCTTATGGTTAGGATTAGGGTTATGGTTAAATTTAGGGTTAGGTTTAAGGTGAGGATGAGGATTAGGCTTCGGGTTAGGGTTAGGGTTAGGGTTAGGGTTATTGTTAGGATTAGGGTTAGGGTGATGGAGAGGTTTAGTGTTAGGGTTAGCATTAGGTTTCGTCTGAGGGTGAGGGAGAGGGTTAGGTTTAGGATTAACGTTAGGTTTAAGGTTAGCCTTAGGTTGAGGGTGATGGTGAGGGTGAGGCTAAGAGTGAAGTTAGGGTTAGCGTTAGTGTGAGGGTGAGGATTAGGGTGAGTGTGAGGGTTATGGTGTGGGTGAAGGTTAGGGTGACAGTGATGTTTAGGGTGAGGGTGAGGGTTAGGGTTAGGATTAGAATTAGGGTAAGGGTTAGGGTTAGGTTTAGGGTAAGGGTGATGGTTAGATTGAGAGTTAGGGTTAGGGTTAGTTTGAGGCTTAGGGTTATTGTGAAGATTAGGGTTAAGCTTAGGGTTAGGGTGAGGGTAAGGTTTATAGTTAGGGTAAGGTTTAGGGTGAGGGGTAGGGTGAGAATGAGAGCTAGTTTTAGTGTGAGTGTTAGGGTGAGTGTTAGGGTGAGGGTTAGGTTTAGTGTTAGGTTTAGAATGAGGGTGAGGGTTAGGTTTATGGTGAGGGTGAGTGTTAGGGATAGGGTTAGGGTTAGGGTGATGGTTAGGGTGAGGGTTTGCATTAGGGTTAATTTGAGGATGAGGGTACTGTTGAGGGTTAGGGGGAGGGGGAGGGTTAGGTATTGGTTTAGAGTTAGGATGAGGGTGAGCGTGAGGGTTTGGGTTAGCGTTAGGGTGAGGGTGAGGGTGAGTGTTAGAATAAGGATGACTTTTAGGGTTAGGGTTAGGGTGAGTCTGAGGGTTAGATTTTGGTTTACCGTTAGGATGAGGGTTAGGCTGTGGGTTAGGGTTAGGTTTAGGGTGAAGGTTAGGGTTAGTGTGAGGGTTAGAGTTAGGGTGAGGGTAAGGTTTAGGGTGAGGGTAAGGGTGAGTGTGAGGGGTAGGGTTAGGGTTAGGGTTAGCATGAAGATTCGGGTGAGCATTAGGGTGACTAACACTAACCGTAATGGTTAGTGTTAGTGTTAGGGTTAGGCTTAGGGTGAGGGTTAGGATTAGGGTTAGGGTGAGGTTCAGGGTGAGGGTTAAGGATAGGGTGAGTTGTAGGGTGAGGGTGAGGGTGAGGTTGAGGGTGGGGGGGTAAGGGTTAGGGTGAGGATTAGGGTGAGGGTGAAGTTTAGGGTTAGCATTAGGTTTAGGGTGAGGGTGAGGGTTAGGGTTAGTGTTAGAGTTAAGGTGAGGGCTAGGATGAGGCTGAGGTCTAGGGATAGGTTTAGGGATAGGGTGAGGATTAGGGTTAGGATTAGGGTTATGGTTAGGGTGAGTATTAGGCAGAGTGGTAGGTTTAGGGTTAGGGTGAGGGTTAGGGTTAGTGTGATTGTTAGGTTAATGGTTAGGGTGAGGGTAAGGGTTAGGGTGAGGGAAAGGGTGAGGGTTAGGTTTAGGGTTAGAATTAGGGTTAGGGTTAGGGTGAGGGTGAGGGTTAGTTTTAGTTTTAGGATTAGGGTGAGGGTGAGAGTTAGGGTTACAATGATGGTGAGGGTAGGGTTTAGGGTTAGGATTAGTGTGAGTTTTATGATGAAGATATGGTTAGGGTTAGGGTTAGTGTGAGGATTCGGTTTACGTTTAGGGTTAGGATGAGGGTTAGCATGAGGATGAGGGTTAGGGTTAAGCTGAGCGTTAGGTTTAGTGTTAGCATTAGCGTGAGAGTTAGGGTTATGGTTAGGGTGAAGGTTAGGGTGAGTGTGAGGTTTAGGGTTTGGGTGAGGGTTAGAGTGAGGGTTAGGGTTACGGTTATTTTGAGGGTGAGGGTTAGGGTGAGGTTTAAGGTTAGGATTAGCATTAGGATTAGCGTGAGGGTGAGGGAAAGGGTTAGGTTTAGCATTAGGGTTAGGGGTGATATTTAGAGAAAGGGTTAGGGTTAGGGTGAGGTTGAGGGTTAGGGTGAGGGTGAGGTTTAGGGTTAGGGTTAGCATTAGGGTGAGGGTTAGGGTTAGGGTTAGGGTAAGGGTGAAGCTTAGTTTGAGAGTTAGGGTTAGGGTTAGGTTTAGGCTTAGGATTAGTGTTTGGATTAGGGTTAGGGTTAGGGTTAGGGTGCGGTAAGGTTGAGGGTTACAGTTAGGGTAAGGTTTAGGGTGAGGGTTAGGGTGAGATTGAGCGCTAGTTTCAGTGTGAGTGTTAGGGTGAGTGTTAGGATGATGGTTAGGTTTAGTGTTAGGGTTAGGGTGAGGGTGAGGGTTAGGTTTATGGTGAGGTTGAGGGTTAGGGATAGGGTTAGGGTTAGGGTGAGGGTTAGGGTAAGGGCTTTGGTTAGGGTTAAGTTGAGGGTGAGGGTTCAGTTTAGGGTGAGGGTGAGGGTTAGGGTTAGGTTGAGGGTTAGGTATAGCTTTAGAGTTAGGCTGATGGTGAGGGTGAGGGTTAGGGTTAGGGTTAGGGTGAGGGTGAGGTTTAGAATTAGGGTGACTTTTAGGGTTAGGTTTAGGGTGAGGGTGAGGGTTAGGTTTATGTTCACCGTTAGGATGAGTGTTAGGCTGAGGGTTAGGGTTCGGGTTAGGGTGAGGTTTAGGGTTAGTGTGAGGGTTAGGGTTAGAGTGAGAGTAAGGGTTAGGGTGAGGTTAAGGGTGAGAGTAAGGGGTAGGGTTAGGGTTAGGTTTACCATGAGGATTTGGGTGAGCATTAGGACTACGATTAGTGTTAGTGTTAGTGTTAGGGTTAGGGTGAGGGTTAGGGTGAGGTTTAGGGTGAGTGTTAGGGATAGGGTGAGTTGTACGGTGAAGGTGAGGGTTAGGTTGAGGGTGAGGGTAAGGGTTAGGATGAGGTTTAGGGTGAGGGTGAAGGTTAGGGTTAGCATTAGGTTTAGGGTGAGGGTGAGGTTTAGGGTGAGGGTTAGGGATAGGGTTAGGGTAAGCATCAGGCAGAGGGGTAGGGTTAGGGTTAGGGTGAGGTTTAGGTTTATTGTGTTTGTTAGGTTTAGGGTTAGGGTGAGGGTAAGGGTTAAGGTGAGGGTGAGGGTTAGGGTTAGCATTAGGATGACGGTTAGGGTTAGGGTTAGGGTTAGGGTGAGGGTTAGGTTCAGGTTTAGGATTAGTTTGAGGGTGAAATTTAGGGTTAGGGTGATGGTGAGGGTAGGGTTTAGGGTTAGGATTAGTGTGAGTTTTAGGATGAAGGTTATGGTTAGGGTTAGGGTTAGTGTGAGGATTAGGTTTACGTTTAGGGTTAGGGTGAGGGTGAGGGTTAGGGTTAGGGTGAGCGTTAGTTTTAGGGTTAGCATTAGGATGAGGGTTAGGGTGAGGGTTAGGTTGAAGGTTAGAGTAAGGGTGAGGGTTAGGGTTAACATTAGGCTTAGGGTTAGGATTAGTTTGAGTTTTAGGATGAAGGATAAGTTTAGGGTTAGGATTAGTGTGAGCATTAGGTTTAGGGTTAGGGGTTAGGGTTAGTGTTAGGTTTGGAGTGAGGGTTAGGGTTAGGGTGAAGGTTAGGTTTAGGGTTAGCATTAGGATGAGGGTTTGGGTTAGGGTTAGGGTTAGGGTGAGTGTGAGGGTTAGGGTTTGGGTGAGGGTTAGGGTGACAGTGAGTGCTAGGGTCAGGGTGAGGGTTAGGGTTAGGGTTAGCATTAGGGTGAGGGTTAGGGTTAGGGTTATTTTGAGGGTGAGGTTTAGGGTGAGGGTTAAGGTTAGGGTTAGCATTAGGGTTAGCATTAGGGTGAGGGAGAGGGTTAGGTTTAGCATTAGGTTTAGGTTTAGTGTTAGGCTTATGGTGAGGGTGATGGTGAGGGTGAGCCATAGGTTCAGGGATAGAGTTAGGTTTAGGGTGAGTGTTAGTGTTAGGGTGATATTTAGGGAAAGGTTGAGGGTTAGGGTGAGGTTGAGGGTTAGAGTGAGGGTGAGGTTTAAGGTTAGGGTTAGCATTAGGGTGAGGTTTAGGGTGAGGGTTATGTTGAGGGTGAGTGTTCGGGTGAAGGGTAGGGTTAGGGTTATTTTTAGGGTTCGTGTGAGGATTAGGGTTAGGTTGAGGGTTAGGGTTAGGTTGAGGGTAAGGTTTAGGGTGAGGTTTAGGGTGAGTGTTTGGTTTAGGGAGAGGGTTAGGGTCAAGGTGAGGGTTAGAATGAGGTTTAGGGTTAGGGTTAGGGTGAGGGTATGTGTTAGGGGGAGGGTTAGGGTGAGGGTAAGTGTTAGGGTTAGGGTTAGGGATAGGGTTACTGTGAGGGTTAGGGTTAGGGTTAGGGTTAGGGTTATTGTTAGGGTTAGGGTTAGGGTGAGGGTGAGGATGAGCGTTAGGATTAGGGTTAGGAATAGGGTTATTGTTAGGGTTAGGGTTAACTTTAGGGTGAGGGTGAGTGTTACATTTAGTGTGAGGGTTACGTTTAGGGTTAGGTTTCAGGTGAGGGTAAGGATTAGGGTGAGGGTTAGGGTAACTTTAAGCTGTAGGGTTAGCATTACGGTTAGGTTTAGTGTTAGGGTGAGGGTTAGGGTTAGTGTTAGTGTTAGGGTGAGGGTGAGGGTTAGTGTGAAGCTTATGGTGAGGGTTAGGGTTAGGGTCAGTGTTAGGGTTAGGCTTAGTGTTAGGGTGAGGGTGAAGATGAGGGTTAAGGTTAGGGTTAGAATAGGGTTATTGTTAGGGTTAGGGTTAGAGTAAGAGAGAGGGTGAAGATGAGGTTTAGGGTTAGGATTAGCGTTAGGGTAAGGGTGAGGTTGAGGGTTAGGTTTACGGTTAGGTTGAGGTTTAGGGTTAGTGTGAGGATTGGGTGAGCATGAGGGTAAGGGTTAGGGTGAGGGATGGGGTGAGTGGTGAAACTTAGGGTTAGGGTTAGTGTTAGGGTGATGTTTAGTGTGAGAGAAAGGTTTAGGTTTAGGTTTAGGGTTAGTGTGAGGATTAGGGTTAAGGTTAGGGTTAGGGTGAGGGTTAGGGTTAGTGTGAGGGGTAGGGTGACAGTGAGGGTATGGGTTATGGTGAGGGTTAGGGTGAGGCTGAGGGTTAGGGTTATTGTTAGTTTTAGGGTGAGGGTTAGCGTTAGGTTTAGGGTTATTGTGGGGGTTAGGGTGAGGGTTGGGTTTAGGATTAGTGTTAGGATGAGGGTTAGGGTTAGGGTGAGTGTTAAGGTGAGGGTGAGGGTTAGGGTGAGGGATAGGGTTAGGTTGAGGGTTAGGGTTAGAGTGAGGGTTCGGGTGAGGGATAGGTTTGGGGTTAGGGTTAGCATGAGGATTCGGGTGAGCATTAGGATTATGGTTAGTGTTAGTGTTAGGTTTAGGGTTAAGTTGAGGGTTAGGGTGAGGTTTAGCATTAGGGTTAGGGTGAGGTTTATTGTAAGGGTTAGGGTTAGGGTGAGTTGTAGGGTGACGGTGAGGGTTAGGTTTAGGATGAGGGTAAGAGTTAGGGTGAGGGTTAGTGTGAGGGTGAATGTTAGTGTTAGCTTTAGGTTTAGGGTGAGGGTTAGTGTTAGGGTTAGGGTGAGGGTGAGGGCTAGGCTGAGGGTGAGGGTTAGGGTTAGGTTTAGGGTAAGGGTGAGGATTAGGGTTAGGGTTAGCGTTAGGGTGATCATTAGGCAGAAGGGAAGGGTTAGGGTTAGGGAGAGGGTTAGGTTTAGTGTGATTGTTAGGTTTAGGGTTAGGGTGACAGTAAGGGTTAGGGTGAGGGATAGGATGAGGGTGAGGGTTAGGGTTAGCATTAGGGTTAGGTTTAGGGTTAGGGTGAGGGTTAGGTTTAAGTTTAGGTTTAGGGTGAGGATGAGGGTTAGGGTTAGGGTGATGGTGAGGGTAGGGTTTAGGGTTAGGATTAGGGTGAGGGTTAGGATGAAGGTTATGGTTAGGGTTAGGTTAGTGTGAGCATTAGGGTTAGGGTTAGTGTTAGGGTGAGGGTGAGTGTTAAGGTTAGGGTGAGCGTTAGGTTTAGGGTTTGCATTAGGGTGAGTTTTAGGGTTAGGGTTAGGATGAGTGTTATGGTAAGGGTGAGCGTTAGGGTTAGCATTAGTGTTAGGATTAGGTTTAGTGTGAGGCTTAGGTTTAGTGTTAGGGTTAGGGTGAGTGTTAGGATTAGGGTGAGGTTTAGGGTTAGGGTTAGGTTTAGGATTAGAGTGAGTGTGAGGGTGAGGTTTAGGGTTAGGTTGAATGTGAGGGTAGGGTTTAGGGTTAGAATTGTGGTGAGAATTAGGGTGAAGTTTATGGTTAGGGTTAGTGTGAGGATTTGGGTTATGTTTAAGTTTAGGGTTAGTTTTAGGGTGAGGGTGAGGGTTAGGTTTAGGTTGAGGTTAAGTGTTAGCATGTGGGTTAGGGTGAGGGTGAAGATTAGGTTTACCAATAGGTTTCGTGTGAGTATTAGGGTTATTGTTACTGTTAGGTTGAGGGTTACAATTAGGTTTAGGTTTAGGATGAGGGTTAGGCAGAGGTTTAAGGTTTGGGTTAGTGTGAGGGTTAGGGTTAGTGTGAGGGTTAGGGTTAGTGTGAGGGTTAGGTATAGGTTTAGAGTTAGGCTGAGGTTGAGGGTGAGGGTTAGGGTTAAGGTTAGGGTGAGGGTTAGGGTTAGGGTGAGGGTTAGTGTTAGTGAAAGGTTTAGGGTGGGGATTAGGGTGAGGTTTAGGGTTAGGGTTAGTGTGACGTTTAGGGTGTGGGTTAGGGTTTGGTGAGTTTTAGGGTGAGGGTGAGGTTTAGGTTTATGGTGTGGGTAAGGGTTAAAGTGACAGTCAGGGTGAGGGTGAAGTTTGGGATTAGCATTAGGTTTAGGGTGTGGGTGAGGGTTAGGTTTAAGGTTAGCGTTAGGGTTAGGGTTAGGCTGAGGATGAGGATTAGGGTTAGGTTTAGGGATAGGGTGAGGATTTGGGTTAGGGTTAGGGTTAGGGCGATGGTTAGGATGAGGTGTAGAGTTAGGGTTAGGGTGAGGGTTAGGTTTAGTGTGATTGTTACGGTTAGGGTTAAGGTGATGGTAAGGGTTAGGTTAAGAGATAGGGTGAGTGTGAGTTTTAGGGTTAGGGTTAGTGTTAGGATTAGGGTGAGTGTGTGTGTGAGGATTTAGGGTTAGAGTGAGTGTGATGGTAGGGTTTAGGGTTAGAATTAGGGTGAGGGTTAGGATGAAGTTTATGATTAGGGTTAGGGTTAATATGAGGTTTATGGTTATGGTTAAAGTTAGGGTTTGGGTTAGGGTGAAGGTGAAGGTTAGGTTTAGGGTGAGGGTAAGTGTTAGGTTGAGGGTTAGGGTGAGGGTGAAGTTTAGTGTTAGCATTAGGTTTAGGGTGAGGGTGAGGGTTAGTGTTAGGGTTAGGGTTAGTGTGAGGGCTTTGCTGAGGGTGAGGGTTAGGGTTAGTTGTAGGGATAGGGTGAAGATTAGGGTGAGGTTTAGGTTTAGTGTGATTGTTAGGTTTAGTGTTAGGGTTAGGGTAAGGGTTAGTGTGAGGGATAGGGTGACATTGAGGGTTAGGGTTAGCATTAGGTTTAGGGTTAGGTTTAGGGTGAGGGTTAGGTTTAGGTTTAGGATTATGGTGAGGGTGAGTTTTAGGGTTAGGGTGATGGTGAGGGTAGGGTTTAGCATTAGGATTAGGGTGAGAGTTAGGATGAAAGTTATGGTTAGGGTTAGGGTTAGTGTGAGGATTAGGTTTGGGGTTAGTGTTAGGTTTAGGGTGCGGGTGAGTGTTAGGGTTAGGCTGAGCGTTTGGTTTAGGGTTAGCATTAGGGTGAGGGTTATGGTTAGGGTTAGGGTGAGTGGTAGGGTAAGGATGAGCCTTAGGGATAGCATTAGGGTTAGGGTTAGGGTTAGTGTGAGGGTTAGGTTTAGGGTTAGGGTTAGGGTGAGGGTGAGGGTGAAGGTTAGGGTTAAGGTTACGGTGAGAGTTAGGTTTAGGATGAGGGTTAGTGTTAGGGTTAGTGTTAGTGCGAGCATTAGCGTGAGTTTTAGAGTTAAGGTTAGGGTGACGTTTAGGGTGAGGGTTAGGTTTAGGGTGTATTTTAGTGTGAGGGTGAGGGTTAGGTTTATGGTGTGGGTCAGGGGTAGGGTGAGGGTTAGGATGAGGGTGAAGTTTAGGGTTAGCATTAGTTTTAAGTTGAGGGTGAGGGTTAGGATTAGTGTTAGGGTTAGGGTTAGGGCTACGCTGAGGATGAGGATTAGGCTTAGGTTTAGGGATAGAGTTAGGATTAAGATTAGGGTTAGGGTTAGGGTGAGTGTTAGGTTTTGTGTGATTGTTAGGGATTGTGTTAGGGTGAGGGTAAGGGTATTGGGTGAGAGATAGGGTGAGGATGAGGGTTAGGGTTAGGATTAGGTTTAGGATTAGGGTGTGTTTGAGGGTGAGGGTTAGGTTTAGGGTGAGGGTGAGGGTAGGGTTTAGAGTTATAATTAGGGTGAGGATTAGGATGAAATTTATGGTTATGGTTAGGGTTAGTGTGAGGATTAGGGTTATGGTTAAAGTTAGGGTTAGGGTTAGGGTGAGGGTGAGGGCTACGGTGAGGGCAAGGGTTAGGGTGAGGCATAGGGTGAGGGTGAGGTTTAGGGTCAGCATTAGGGTTAGGGTTAGTGTTCGGGTGAGGGTTAGGGTTAGGTTTAGGATTAGGGTGAGCATGAGAGTTAGGGTTAGTGTGATGGTGATGGTAGGGTTTAGGGTTGGATTAGTGTGAGTTTTAGGATGAAGTTTATATTTAGGATTAAGTTTAGTGTGCGGATTAGGTTTAGGTTTAGGGTTAGGGTGAGGGTTAGGGTGAGGGTGAGGGTTAGGTTTAGGGTGATGGTTAGGCTTAGGGTTAGCATTAGGATGAGGGTTAGTGTTAGGGTTAGAGTTAGGGTTAGGGTTAGTGTGAGTCTAAGTGTTTTGGTGAGGGTTAGGGTGACAGTGAGGATTAGGGTGAGGGTGAGGAATAGGGTTAGTGTTAGCCTTACGGTGAGGGTTAGGGTAAGAGTTATGTTGAGGCTGAGGGTAGGATGAGGGTTAAGTTTACGGTTAGCATTAGGGTTACCGTGAGGTTGAGGCAGAGAGTTAGGTTTAGCATTAGTGTTAGGTTTAGGGTTAGGCTTAGTTTGAGGGTGATGGTGAGGGTGAGGCATAGGGTCAGGGTTAGGGTTAGGGTTGGGGTGAGTGTTAGTGTTAGGGTGATATTTACAGAAAAGGTGAGGGTTAGGGTTAGGTTGAGGGTGAGGTTTAGGTTTACGGTTAGCATTAGGGTGAGGGTTAGGGTGAGGGTTATGTTGAGGGTGAGGTTAAGGTTTAAGGTAAGGGTTAGGGTGAGGTGAAATTTAGAGTTAGCATTAGGTTTAGGGTGAGGGTGAAGGTTAGGGTTAGGGTTAGATTTAGGGTTAGGGCTAGGCTGAAGATGAGGGTTAGGGGTAGGTTTAGGTATAAGGTGAGGATTAGGGTTAGGGTTATGGTTAGAGTGAGCATCAAGATGAGGGGTACGGTTAGGGTTAGGTTTAGGGTTAGGTTTAGTGTGATTGTTAGGGTTAGGGTTAGGGTGAGGGTAAGGGTTAGGGTGAGGTATAGGGTGAGGGTGAGGGTTAGGGTTTAGGTTTAGGATTAGGGTGAGGGTGAGGGTGAGAGTTATGGTTAAGGTGCTGGTCAGGGTAGGGTTTAGGGTTAGGATTAATGTGAGTTTTTGGATGAAGGTTATGGTTAGGGTTAGGGTTACTGTGAGGATTAGGTTTAGGGTTCGTTTAGGGTTAGGGTTAGGTTTAATGTGAGGGTGAGGGTTAGGTTTAGGGTGAGAGTTAGGGTTAGCCTTAGCATTAGGGTGAGGGTTAGCGTTAGCGTTAGGGCGTGGGTTAGGATAAGGGTGAGCGTTAGGGTTAGCATTAGGGTTAGGTTTAGGATTAGTGTTAGGGTTAGGGTTAGGTTTAGGGTTAGGGTGAGGGTGAGGGTGAGGGTTAGGTTTAAGGTTAGGGTGAGGGTTAGGTTTAGGGTGAGGGTTAGGGTTAGGGTTAGGGTTAGGGTGTGGGTTAGGGTGAGGGTTAGGGTTAGGATTAGGGTGATATTTAGGGTGAGGTTTAGGGTGAGGGTGAAGGTTAGGTTTAGCATTAGGTTTAGGGTGAAGGTGAGTGTTAGGGTTAGGGTTAGAGGTCGAGTTAGGGCTAGGCTGAGAATGAGGGTTAGGTTTTGGTTTAAGGATAGGGTGTGGATTTGGTTTAGGATTATAAATAGAGTGAGAGTTAAGATGAGGGGTACGGTTAGGGTTAGGATGAGGGTTAGGTTTAGTGTGATTGTTAGGGTTTGGGTTAGGGTGAGGGTAAGGGTTAGGTTGAGGGATAGGGTGAGGGTGAGGGTTAGGGTTAGGGTTAGGTTTAGGATTAGGGTTAGGGTGAGGATGTGAGTTAGGGTTATGGTGATGGTGAGGGTACGGTTTAGGGTTAGAATTAGGGTGAGGGTTAGTTTGAAGGTTATGGTTCGATTATGGTTAGTGTGAGGATAAGGGTTATGGTTAAGGTTAGGGTTAGTGTTATGGTGATGGTGAGGGTTAGGTTTAGGTTTAGGTTTAGCGTTAGGGTTATTGTTAGGGTTAGGGTTAGGGTTAGGGTTAGGGTGAGGGTGAGGGTTAGGGTTAGGGTTAGCATTAGGGTTAGCCTGAGTGTGAGGGAGAGGTTTAGTTTTAGGATTAGCGTTAGGTTTTGGGTTAGGCTTAAGGTGAAAGTGATGTTGAGGTTAAGGCTTAGTGTGAGGTTAGGGTTAGGGTTAGGGTGACGGTTAGGGTTAGGGTGATATTTAGTGTGAGGGTGAGGGTTAGCGTTAGGGTGAGGGTTAGGGTGAGTTTGAGGGTTAGGGTTTTGTTGAGGGTTAGGTTTAGGATTAGAATTAGGGTGAGGGTTAGTGTTAGGGTTAGAGTGAGTGTAAGGGTTAGGGTGAGGGTTAGGGTTAGGGTGAGGTTTAGGCTTAGGATTTGTTTGAGGATTAGGTTTAGGGTTAGGGTTAGCATGAGGGTAAGGTTTAGGGTTATAGTTAGGGTAAGGTTTAGGGTGAGTTTTAGGGTGAGGGTTAGGTTTTGTTTTAGGTTTAAGATGAGGGTGAGGGTTAGGATTATGGTGAGGGTGAGGGTTAGGTATAGGATTAGGGTTAGGGTGAGGGTTTAGGTTAGGGTTAAGTTGAGGATGAAGGTTCTGTTGAAGGTGAGGGTTAGGTATTGGTTTAGAGTCAGGCTGACGGTGAGGATGAGGGTTAGGGTTAGGGTTAGGGTGAGGGTGAGGGTGAGGGTTAGGATTAGGTTTAGGTTTAGGGTAAAGCTGAGAGTTAAGGTTAGGCTTTGGGTGAGGGTTAGGGTTAGTGTGAAGGTTAGGGTTAGCGTGAGGGTAAGGGTTAGGGTGAGGGTAAGTGTAAGGGTGAGGGGTAGGGGTAGGGTTACGGTTAGCATGAGGATTCGGGTGAGCATTAGGATTATGGTTAGTGTTAGTGTTAGGGATATGGTTAAGGTGAGGGTTAGGATGAGGGTTAGGATTAGGGTTAGGGTGAGGTTTAGGTTGAGGGTCAGGGTTAGGGTGAGTTGGAGGGTGAGGGTGAGGGTTAGGTTTAGGGTGAGGGTAAGGGTTAGGTTGAGGGTGAAGGTTAGTGTTAGCATTAGGTTTAGGGTGAGGTTTAGTGTTAGGGTTAGGGTTGGGTTGAGGGTTAGGGTGAGGGCTAGGCTGAGGGTGAGGGTTAGGGTTAGGTTTAGAGATAGGTTGAGGATTAGGGTTACGTTTAGGGTGAGGGTTAGGTTTAGTGTGATTGTTAGGTTTAGTGTTAGGGTAAGTGTAAGTGTTAGGGTTAGGGATAGGGTGAGGGTGAAGTTTAGGGTTAGCATTAGGGTTAGGGTTAGGGTTAGGGTGAGGCTTAGGTTTAGGTTTATTATTAGGTTGAGGGTGAGGTGTCTGGTTAGGGTGATGGTGAGGGTAGTGTGTAGGTTTAGGATTAGGGTGAGAGTTAGCTTGAAGGTTATGGTTAGGGTTAGGGTAAGGGTGAGAATTAGGTTTACAGTTAGGGTTAGGGTTAGGGTGAGGGTGAGGGTGAGGGTAAGGCTTAGTGTAAGGTTAGGGTTAGGGTTAGGGTGACGGTTAGGGTTAGGGTGATATTTAGGGTGAGGATGAGGGTTAGGGTGAGGGTGAGCCTTAGGGTGAGTGTGAGGGTGAGGGTGTGGTTGAGGGTTAGGTTGATGGAGAGGGTTCGTGTTAGGGTGCGTGTTAGGGTGAGTGTGAGATTTAGGTTATTGGTGAGGGTTAGGTTTAGGATTAGAATTAGGGTAAGGTTTAGGGTTAGGGTTAGGGTGAGTGTAAGTGTTAGGGTAAGGGTTAGGGTTAGGGTTAGTTTTTGTCTTAGGATTAGTGTAAGGATTAGGTTTAGGGATAGGTTTAGCATGAGAGTAAGGTTTAGGGTTATAGTTAGGGTAAGGTTTAGGGTGAGGGTTAGGGTGAGAATGAGGGCTAGTTTTAGTGTGACGGTTAGGGTGAGTGTTCGGGTGACAGTTAGGTTTATTGTTAGGGTTAGGGTGAGGGTGAGGGTTAGGTTGATGGTGAGGGTGAGGGTTAGGGATAGGGTTAGGGTTAGGGTGAATTTTAGTGTGAGGGTTTGGGTTAGGGTGATGGTTAGGTATAGGTTTAAAGTTAGGCTGAGGGTGAGGGTGAGTGTTAGTGTTAATGTTAGGGTGAGGGTTAGGGTTAGGGTGAGAATGAGGGTAGGGTTTAGGGTTAGAATTAGGGTGAGGTTTAGGATGAAGGTTATGGTTAGGGTTAGGGTTAGTGTGAGGATTATATTTAAGGTTAAGGTTAGGTTTTGGGTTAGGGTCAGGCTGAGGGTTAGGGTTCGGGTTCGGGTTAGGGTTAGAGTTATTGTTAGGGTTAGCTTTAGTGTTAGGGTGAGGGTGAGGGTTAGGTTTAGGGTTAGCGTTAATTTTAGGGTTAGGCTGAGGGTGAGTGTGATGGTGAGGGTGAGGCTTAGGCTGAGGTTTTGTGTTAGGGTTAGGGTGACGGTTAGGGTTAGTGTGATATTTAGGGTGAGGGTGAGGGTGAGGGTAAAGTTTAGGGTGAGAGATACGGTGAGGGTGAGGGTTAGGGTTTGGGTGAGCTTTAGGATTAGGGTGAGTGTGAGCGTGAGTGTTAGGGTTAGGGTGAGGGTGAGGGTAGGCTTTAGGGTTAGAATTAGGGTGAGGGTTAGGATGAAGTTCATGGTTATGGTTAGGGTTAGTGTGAGGATTAGGTTTATGGTTAAGTTTAGGGTTAGGGTGAGGGTGAGGGTGAGGGTTAGGTTTTGGGTAAGGGTTAGGGTGAGGGATAGGATGAGGGTGAGGGTTAGGGTTAGCATTAGGGTTAGGGCTAGGGTTAGGGTTAGCTTTAGGGTTAGCCTGAGGTTGAGGGAGAGGGTTACATTTAAGGTTAGCGTTAGGTTTAGGGTTAGGCTCAGGGTGAGGGTGATGGTGACGGTGAGGCTTAGGTTTAAGGTTAGCGTTAGGGTTAGGGTGAGGATTAGGGTGAGGGTGAGGGTGAGGGTGAGGGCGAGGGTTAGGGTGAGGGTGAGGGTTAGGGTTTGGGTGAGGGTTAGGGTTAGGATGAGGGTGAGGGTTAGGGTTAGGGTTAGACTTAGGGTGAGGTTTAGGGTTAGGGTCAGGGAGAGGGTGAGGGTTAGGATGAGGATTAGTGTTAGGGTTAGGTTTAGGCTGAGGATTAGTGTGAGGATTAGGGTTAGGGTTAGTTTTAGGGTGAGGGTAAGGTTTAGGGTTATAGTTAGGCTAAGGTTTAGGGTGAGGGTTAGTGTGATAGTGAGGGCTAGTTTTAGTGTAAGTGTCTGGGTGAGGGTTAGGTTTAGTGTTAGGGGTTGGGTGAGGATGAGGTTTAGGTTTAGGGTAAGGGTGAGTGGTAGAGATAGGGTTAGGTTTAGGATTATTTTTATGGTTAGGGTTAAGGTTAGGGTGTGGGTGAGGGATAGGGTTAAGGTTAGCATTAGGGTTAGCATGAGGGTGAGGGGGAGGGTTAGGTTTAGGATTAGGGTTAGGTTTAGGGTTAAGCTTAGGGTGAGTGTGATGGTGAGGGTGAGGCTTAGGGTGAGGGTTAGGTTTAGGGTTAGGGTGAGGGTTAGTGTTAGGGTGATATTTAGGGTAAGACTGAGGGTTATGGTGAGGTTGAGGGTTAGGGTTAGTGGGAGGCTTAGGTTGTGGTGAGGGTTAGTGTGACAGTGAGGGTTAGGGTGAGGGTTAGGGTTAGGTTTAGGATTAGGGTGAGTGTGTGGGTAGGGTTTAGGGTGAGCATTAGGGTGAGGGTTAGGTTGAGGGTGAGGGTTAGGTTTAAAGTGAGCATAAGTTTTAGCGTGAGGGTTAGGGTGAGGTTGAAGATTAGGGTTAGCATTAGTGTTAAGGTGAGGGTGAGGCTTAGGGTGAAGGTTTGGTTTAGGGTTATTGTGAGGGTGAGGTTTAGGGTGAGGGGTATTGTTAGGGTTATGTTTAGCGTTAGTGTGAGGATTAGGGTTAGTGTTAGGGTGAGGGTAATGTTTAGGGTGAGGTTTAGGAAGAGGTTTAGTGTTACTGTGAAGGTTAGAGTTGGGGTTAGGGTTTGGTTTAGGGTGAGGGTATGTGTTATGGTGAGGGTTAAGATGAATATTAAAGTTAGGGTGAGTTTTAGGGATAGGGTAGGGTTAGGGTTAGGGTGAAGGTGAGGGTTAGGGTTAGGGTTAGGGTGAGGGTGAGGATGATGGTCAGGGTTCGGATTAGGGTTAGGGTTACAGTTTGGCTGAGCGAGAGCTTGAGGGTGAGGGTTAGGTTTAGGGTTAGGGTGAGGGTGAGGATGATGGTCAGGGTTCGGATTAGGGTTAGGGTTACAGTTAGGCTGAGCGTGAGGGTGAGAGTTAGGGTTAGGGTTAGGGTTAGGGTTAGTGTGAAGATTGGGGTTAGTGTTAGGGTAACGGTAAGGTTTAGGGTGAGGTTTAGGAAGAGGTTTAGTGTCACTGTGAATGTTAGGTTGAGGGTTAGGGTTTGGGTTAGGGTGAGGGTATGTGTTATGGCGAGGGGTAGGATGAGGGTAAAGGTTAGGGTGAGTGTTAGGGATAGGGTGAGGGTTAAGGTTAGGGTTAGGGTGAGGGTGAGGGTTAGGGTTAGGGTCAGGGTGAGGGTGAGGATGATGTTCAGGGTTAGGATTAGGGTTAAGGTTATGGTTAGGCTGAGCGTGAGGGTGAGGGTGAGGGTTAGTTTTAGGGTGATGTTTACTGTTAGGGTGAGGTTTAGGTTTAGGTTTAGGTTGAGGATTAGGCTGAAGGGTGGGTTTAGTTTTAGGGTTAAGGTGAGGGTTTGGTTTAGGGTTATTGTTAGGTTTAGGGTTAGGGTTAGGTTTAGGTTTAGGGTGAGGGTGAGGGTGAGGATGAGGGTTAGGATTAGGGTTAGGGATAGGGTTATTGTTAGGGTTAGGTTTAGGGGTAAGGTGAGGGTGAGGGCTAGGGTTAGGGTTATTGTTAGCATTATGGTTAGGGTTATGGTGAGGTTTAGGTTTAGTGTGAGGGTTAGGTTTAGGTTTCGGTTTAGGGTGCGGTTTAGGGTTAGGGTGAGGGTTAGGGTAACGGTGAGCGTTAGGGTTAGCATTAGGGTTAGGGTTATGGTTAGGGTGATACTTAGGTTTGGGGTTAGTGTTAGGGTGGGGGTGAGGGTGAGGGTTAGGGTTAAGGTGGGGTGAGTGTTAGGGTTAGGTTGAGGGTTAGGTTTAGGGTTAGGGTGAGAGTGAGGGTGAGGGTTAGGGTGAGGGTGGGGTTGAGGGTGAGGATTAGGGTTAGGGTAAGGGAGAGAGTGAAGATGAGGTTTAGGGTTAGGGTTATGGTGAGGGTGAGTGTTAGGGTTAGGATTAGGTTGAGGTTTAGCGTTAGTGTGAGGGTTGGGTGAGCATGAGATAAGGGTTAGAGTGAGGGTTAAGGTGAGGGTGAGAGTTAGGTTTAGGGTTAGGGTTATGGTGAGGGTTAGTGTGAGTGTTAGGGTTAGGTTTAGGGTTAGTGTGAGTATTAGGGATAGGGATAGGTTTAGGGTGATTGTTAGGGTTAGTGTGAGGGGTAGGGTGACAGTAAGGATAAGGTTTAGGATGAGGCTTAGGGTGAGGCTGAGGGTTGGGGTTATTGTGAGTGTGAGGGTGAGGGTTAGGGTTAGGTTTAGGCTTATGATGGGGGTTAGGATGAGGGTTGTGTTAGGGTTAGGTTTATGGTTATGATGAGGTTGAGGGTTAGATTGAGGTTTAGGGTGAAGGTGAGTGTTAGTGTGAGGGTGAAAGTTAGTGTTAGGATTAGGTTTAGGATATGAGGTTGAGGGTTTGAGTTACGGTTAGGGTGAGATTTAGGGTGAGGATTCGGTGAGGAGTAGGTTTAGGGTTAGTGTTAGGGTGAGGTTTAGGGTGAGGTTTAGTTTTAGGGTGAGGTTTAGGGTTAGGATGAGGGTATGTGTTAGATTGAGGGTTAGGGTGAGGTTTAGGGTGAGGGTTAGGGTTAGGGTTAGGTTTAGCGTTAGTGTGAGGATTAGGGTTAGTGTTAGGGTGAGGGTAAGGTTTAGTGTGAGGTTTAGGAAGAGGTTTAGGGTTACTGTGAAGGTTAGGGTGAGTGTTAGTGTTTGGGTTAGGGTGAGAGTATGTGTTATGGCGAGGGTTAGGATGAGGGTTAAGGTTAGGGTGAGTGTTAGGGATAGGGTGAGTGTTAGGGTTAGGGTGAGGGTGAGGGTGAGGGTTAGGGTTAGGGTGAGGGTGAGGATGATGTTCAGGGTTAGGATTAGGGTTAGAGTTACGGTTAGGCTGAGCGTGAGTGTGAGGTTGAGGGTTAGGGTTAGGGTGATGTTTAGGGTTAGGGTGAGTTTTAGGTTTAGGTTTAGGTTGAGGATTAGGCTGAGGGGTGGGTTTAGTTTTAGGGTTAAGGTGAGGGTTAGGTTATGGTTATTGTTTGGGTTAGGGTTAGGTGTAGGGTTAGGGTTAGGTTTAGGGTGAGGGTGAGGGTGAGGATGAGGGTTAGGATTATTGTTAGGGTTAGGGTTAAGGGTAAGGTGAGGGTGAGGGTTAGGTTTAGGTTTAGGGTAAGGGTTAGCGTTAGCGGTAGGTTTAGGTTTAGGCTGAGGGTGAGGGTGATAGTGCGTGTGAGGCTTAGGCTGAGGTTTTGTGTTAGGATGAGGGTGAGGGTTAGGGTTAGTGTGATATTTAGGGTGAGGGGGAGGGTTAGGGTGAAGGTGAGGGTTAGGGTTAGGGTGAGGGTTCGGGTTAGGATTAGGGTTAGGATGTGGCCTAGGGTGAGGATGAGGGTTAGGGTTAGGGTGATGGTGAGGGTTAGGTTAACGGTGAGTGTTAGGGTTAGGTTTATCGTTAGGGTGAGGGTTAGGGTTAGGGTGAGGGTGAGGGTTAGGGTGAAGGTTAGGTTTAGAGTTAGGGTTGGTGTGAGGATTAGGGTTAGGGTTAGGGTGAGGGTAAGGGTTAGGTGCGGGTGAGGTTTAGGGTTAGGGTGACATTTAGGGTTAATGTTGAGGGTTTTGTTTAGGTTTAGGGTTAGGATGAGGATTAGGCTGAGGGGTAGGTTTAGGGTTAGGGTGAGGATTAGGGTTAGTGTTAGGGTTAGGTTTAGGGTTAGGCTGAGGGTGAGGGTGATGGTGTGTGTGAGGCTTAGGCTGAGGTTTTGTTAGGGTGAAGGTGAGGGTTAGGGTTAGTGTGATATTTAGGGTGAGGGTGAGGGTTAGGATGAGGTTGAGGTTTAGGGTGAGTGTGAGGGTTAGTGTGTGAGTGAGGGTTAGGGTGACGGGGAGGGTTAGGGTGAGGGTGAGTGTTAGGATTTGGGTGAGGGTTAGGGAGACGGTGAGGGTTAGGTTTAGTGTTAGGGTTAGGTTTAGGGTTAGGGTAAGGGTTAGGGTGAGGGTTAGTGTTAGGGTTAGGGTTATGGTGAGGTTTAAGGTGAGGGACAGGGTTAGGGTGAGGGTTAGGTTGAGGGTGAGGTTTAGGTTTAAAGTGAGCATAAGTTTTAGCGTGAGGGTTAGTGTGAGGTTGAAAATTAGGGTTAGCATTAGTGTTAAGGTGAGGGTGAGGCTTAGGGTGAGGGTTAGGGTTAGGGTTAGGTTGAGGGTGAGGTTTAGGATTAGGGTTAGGTTTACGGTTAGTGTGAGGATTAGGGTTAGTGTTAGGATGAGGGTAAGGTTTAGAGTGAGGTTTAGGAAGAGGTTTAGGGTTACTGTGAAGGTTAGTGTGGGTTAGGGTTTGGGTTAGGGTGAGGGTATGTGTTATGGCGAGGGTTAGGATGAGGGTTAAGGTTAGGGTCAGTGTTAGGGATAGGCTGAGGGTTAGGGTTAGGGTGAGGGTGAGGGTGAGTGTTAGGGTTAGGGTTAGGGTGTGGGTGAGGATGATGTTCCGGGTTAGGATTAGGGTTAGGGTTATGGTTAGGCTGAGCGTGAGGGTGAGGGTTAGGTTTAGTGTGATGTTTAGGGTTAGGGTGAGGTTTAGGTTTAGGTTTAGGTTGAGGATTAGGCTGAGGGGTGGGTTTAGGTTCAGGGTTAAGGTGAGGGTTAGGTTTAGGGTTATTGTTAGGGTTAGGGTTAGGTTTAGGTTTAGGGTGAGGGTGAGGGTGAGGATGAGGGTTAGGATTAGGGTTAAGGATAGGGTTATTTTTAGGGTTAGGGTTAGGGTTCAGGTAAGGGTGAGGGTTAGGTTTAGGGCTATTGTTAGCATTATGGTTAGGGTTATGGTGAGGGTTAGTTTTAGTGTGAGGGTTAGGTTTAGGTTTAGGGTTAGGGTGCGGGTTAGGGTTAGGGTGAGGGTTAGGGTAAGGGTGAGCGTTAGGGTTAGCATTAGGGTTAGGGTTACGGTTAGTGTGAGAGTTAGGTTTAGGGTTATGTTTAGGTTGAGGCTTAGGGTTCGGTTTAGGTTTAGGGTGAGAGTGAGGGTGAGGGTTATGGTGAGGGTGGGGTTGAGGGTGAGGCTTAGGTTTAGGGTAAGGGAGAGAGTGAAGATGAGGTTTAGGGTTAGGCTTATGGTGAGGGTGAGGGTTAGGTTTAGGGTTAGGTTGAGGTTTAGCGTTGGTGTGATGGTTGGGTGAGCGTGAGGTAAGGGTTAGAGTGAGGGTTAAGGTGAGGGTGAGGGTTAGGGTTAGGTTATTGTGAGTGTTAGGGTGAGGGTTAGGGTTAGGTTTAGGGTTATGGTGTTGTTTAGGATGAGGCTTGGGGTTAGGGTGAGGTTTACTGTTAGGATGAGGTTTAGGGTTAGATTGACGTTTAGATTGAGGGTGAGGGTTAGTGTGAGGGTGAGGGTTAGGGTTAGGATTAGGTTTAGGATGAGGGCTAGGGGGAGGGTGAGGGTTAGGTTTATGGTTAGTGTTAGGGTTAGGTTGAGGTTTCGGGTGAGGGGTAGGTTTAGGGTGAAAGTTAGGGTGAGGGTAAGGGTTAGGGTGAGGTTTAGGGTGAGGGTGAGTTTTAGGGTGAGGTTTAGGATTAGGATGAGGATATGTGTTAGATTGAGGGTTATGGTTAGGGTGAGGATTAGCGTTAGGGTTAGGTTTAGTGTTAGGGTGATGGTAAGGTTTAGCGTGAGGTTTAGGCTGAGAGTGAGGTTTAGGGAGAGGGTTAGGGTTAAGGTTAGGGTTAGGGTGAGGATTAGGGTTAGGGTTAGGTTGAGGGTATGTGTTAGGGTGAGGGTTAGGGTGAAGGTTAGAGTTAGGATGAGTGTTAGGGAAAGGGTTAGGTTTAGGGTTAGGGTGACGTTGAGGGTGAGGGTTAGGTTTAGGGTTAGGTTCTGGTTGAGGGTGAGGTTCAGGTTTAGGATTAGGGTTAGGGTTTGTGTAAGGGTGAGGGTGAGGGTTAGGGTTAGGGTGAGAGTGAGGATTAGGGTTCGGTTTAGGGTGAGGTTTAGGGTTACGGTTAGTGTGAGGATTAGGGTTAGAGTTCGGGTGAGGGTAAGGGTTATGTTGAGGTTTAGGGTGAGGTTGATGTTTAGGGAGAGGAGTAGGTTTAGGGTGAGGGTTAGTTATAGGTTTAGAGATAGGCTGAGGGTGAGGGTGACGTTTAGGATTAGGGTTAGTTTGTGGGTGAGGGTGAGGGTTAGGATTAGGGTTAGGGTTAGGGTTAGTCTGAGGGTGAGGATGAAGGTGACTGTGAGGGTGAGGTTTAGAATTAGGGTGATGTTTAGGGTTAGGGTTAGGGTGAGGGTGAGGGTTAGGGTGAGGTTGAGGGTTAAGGTTACGTTTAGGGTTAGGATGAGTGTTAGGCTGAGGGTTAGGGTTAGGGTTAGGGTGAGGGTTAGGGTTTGTGTGAGGGGTAGGGCTAGGTTGAGGGTAAGGGTTAGTGGAGGGTAAGGGTGAGGGTGAGGGGTAGCATTAGGGTTAGGGTTGGCCTGAGGATTCGGGAGAGCATTAGGATTACATTTAGTGTTTGTGTTAGGATTAGGTTTAGGGTGAGGATTAGGGTGAGGTTTAGGATTAGGGTTAGGGTGAGGTTTAGGATGAGGGTTAGGGTTAGGGTGAATTTTAGGGTGAGGGTGAGGGTTAGGTTTAGTTTGAGGGTAAGGGTTATGGTGAGGGTTAGGGTGAGGGTGAAGGTTAGGGTTATCACTAGGTTTAGGGTGAGGGTGAGGGTTAGTGTTAGGGTTAGTTTTAGGGTGAGGTCTAGGCTGAGGGTGAGGGTTAGTTTTAGGTTTTGGGATAGGGTGAGGATTAGGGTTAGGGTTAGAGTTAGGGTTAGGGTGACAATTAGGCAGAGGGGTAGGTTTAGGTTTAGGGTGAGTGTTAGGTTTAGTGTGATTGTTAGGTTTAGGGTTAGGGTGAGGGAAAGGGTTAGGTTGTGGGATAGGGTGAGGGTGAAGGTTAGGGTTAGCATTAGGGTTAGGGTTACGGTGAGGGTTAGGGTTAGGTTTGGGATTGGGATGATGGTGAGAGTTAGGTTTAGGGTGATGGTGAGGGTAGGGTTTAGGGTTAGGATTAGTGTGAGTTTTAGGATGAAGGTTATGGTTAGGGTTATGGTTATTGTAGGTTTTTATGTTTAGGTTTAGGTTTAGGTTTATGGTTAGGGTTAGCATTAGGATGAGGGTTAGGGTGAGGGTTAGGGTGATTGTGAGGGTTAGGGTTTGGATGAGGGTTAGGGTGAGGGTGAGGGTTAGTGTGAGGGTGAGTGTTAGGGTTAGGGTTAGCATTAGGGTGAGGGTTAGGTTAAGGTTATGTTGATTTTGAGGTTTAAGGTGAGGGTTAAGTTTAGAGTTTGCATTAGGGTTAGCATGAGGGTGAGGGAAAGTGTTAGGTTTAGCATTAGTGTTAGGTTTAGGGTTAGGCTTAGGGTGAGGGTGATGGTGAGGGTGAGGCATAGGGTCAGGGTTAGGGTTAGGATTAGGGTTAGGGTTAGGGTTAGTGTGAGGATTATTGATAGGGTTAGGGTTAGGCTAAGGGTGAGGTTAAGGTTTATGGTGAGTTTTAGGGTGAGAGTGAGGTTTAGGGAGATTCTTAGGGTCAAGTTGAGGGTTAAGGTGTGGGTTAGAGTTAGGATTAGGATGAGGGTATGTGTTAGGGTGAGGGATAGGGTGAGGGTTAACGTTAGGGTGAGGGTTAGGGTTAGGGTTACAGTTAGGCTGAGGGTGAGGTGAGGGTGAGGGTTAGGGTAAGGGTGATCTTTAGGGTTAGGGTGAGGTTTCCGTTTAGGTTTGGGTTTAGGATGAGGATTAGGCTGAGGGGTGGGGTTACGTTTAGGGTTAGGTTTAGGGTTAGGATAAGGGTTAGGTTGAGGTTTAGGGTGAGGTTTAAGTTTAGAGTGAGTTGTAGGATGCGGGTGAGGTTTAGGTTTAGGGTGAGCGTAAGTGTTAGAGTGAGGGTTAGGGTGAGGTTGAGATTTAGGGTTAGCGTTAGGTTTAGGGTGAGGGTGAGGGTTAGGGTTTAGGGTTAGGATTAGTTTGAGTTTATTATGAAGGTTATAGTTAGGGTTTGGGTTAATGTGACGATTAGGTTTAGGGTTAGGGTGAGTGTGAGGGTTAGGGTTAGGGTGAGGGTTAGGGTTAGGGTTAGCATTAAGGTGCGGGTTAGGGTTAGGGTGAGGGTGAAATTTAGGGTTAGCATTAGGTTTAGGATGAGGGTGAGGATTAGGGGTAGTGTTAGGTTTAGGTTTAGGCTGAGGATGAGGGTTAGGGTTAGTTTTAGCTATAGGTTGACGATTTGGGTTAGGGTTATGTTTAGAGTGAGCGTTAGGCTGAGGGGTAGGGTTAGGGTTAGTGTGAGGGTTAGGTTTAGTGTGATTGTTAGGGTTATGGTTAGCTTGAGGGTCAGGGTTAGGGTGAGGGATAGGGTAAGTGTGAGTTTTAGGCTTTGGTTTAGGTTTAGGATTAGGGTGAGGGTGAGGGTGTGGGTTAGTGTTAGGGTGAGGGTGAGGGTAGGTTTTAGGGTTAGGGTTAGGTTTAAGGTGAGGGTGAGGGTTAGGGTTAGGGTTAAGGTGATGGTGAGCTTTAGGGTTAGGGTTAGCGTTAGGGTTAGCCTGAGTTTGAGGGAGAGGGTTAGGTTTAGGATTAGCATTAGGTTTAGGGTTAGGCTTAGGGTGAGGGTGATGTTTAGGGTGAGGCTTAGTGTGAGGTTAGGGTTAGGGTTAGGGTTAGGGTTAGGGTGATATTTAGGGTGAGGTTGAGGTTTAGGGTGAAGGTGAGGGTTAGGGTGAGTGTGAGGGTTAGGGTGTGGGTGTGGGTTAGGGTGATGGTAAGGTTTAGGGTGAGTGTGAGGGTTAGGGTTAGGATTAGAATTAGGTTGAGGGTTAGGTTGAGGGTTAGGGTGAGGGTGAGGGTTAGGGTGTGGGTGTGGGTTAGGGTGATGGTAAGGTTTAGGGTGAGTGTGAGGTTTAGGATTAGGATTAGAATTAGGTTGAGGGTTAGGTTGAGGGTTAGGGTGAGGGTGAGGGTTAGGTTGAGGGTTAGGGATAGGGTTAGAGTGAGGGTTACGGTGCGGGTGAGGTTTAGGGTTAGCATAAGGTTTAGGGTGAGGTTGAGGGTTAGGGTTTAGGGTTATGTTAAGTGTGAGTTTTAGGATGAAGGTTATGGTTAAGGTTAGGGTTAGTGTGAGGATTGGTTTAGGGTTAGTGTTAGGGTGAGGGTGTGGGTTAGGTTTAGGGTGAGGGTTAGGGTTATGGTTAGGTTTAGTGTTAGGGTTAAGGTGAGGGTGAGGGTTAGGTTTATGGTGAGGGTGAGTGTTAGGGTTAGGGTTAGGGTTAGGGGTAGGGTCAGGGTGAGGTATAGGTTTAGAGTTAGGCTGAGGGTGAGGGTGAGGATTAGGGTTAAGGTTAGGTTTAAGGTGAGGGAGATGGTTAGGATTATGTTTAGGTTTAGGGTTAGGCTGAGGGTGAGGATGATGGTGAGTGTGAGGGTGAGGGTTAGAATTAGGGTGAAGTTTAGTTTTTGGGTTAGGGTTAGGGTTAGGGTTAGTGTGAGCATTAGGCAGAGGCGTAGGGTTAGGGTTAGGGTGAGGGTTAGGTTTAGTATGATTGTTAGGGTTATGGTTAGGTTGAGGGTCAGGGTTAGGGTGAGGGATAGGGTAAGTGTGAGTTTTAGGCTTTGGTTTAGGTTTAGGATTAGGGTGAGGGTGAGGGTGTGGGTTAGTGTTAGGGTGAGGGTGAGGGTAGGTTTTAGGGTTAGGGTTAGGTTTAAGGTGAGGGTGATGTTTAGGGTTAGGGTTAAGGTGATGGTGAGCTTTAGGGTTAGGGTTAGCGTTAGGGTTAGCCTGAGTTTGAGGGAGAGGGTTAGGTTTAGGATTAGCGTTACGTTTAGGGTTAGGCTTAGTGTGAGGGTGATGGTGAGGGTGAGGCTTAGTGTGAGGTTAGGGTTAGGGTTAGGGTTAGGGTTAGGGTGATATTTAGGGTGAGGTTGAGGTTTAGGGTGAAGGTGAGGGTTAGGGTGAGTGTGAGGGTTAGGGTGTGGGTGTGGGTTAGGGTGATGGTAAGGTTTAGGGTGAGTGTGAGGGTTAGGGTTAGGATTAGAATTAGGTTGAGGGTTAGGTTGAGGGTTAGGGTGAGGGTGAGGGTTAGGGATAGAGTTAGAGTGAGGGTTAGGGTGCCGGTGAGGTTTAGGGTTAGCATTAGGTTTAGGTTGAGGTTGAGGGTTAGGGTTTAGGGTTATGTTAAGTGTGAGTTTTAGGATGAAGATTATGGTTAAGGTTAGGGTTAGTGTGAGGATTGGTTTAGGGTTAGTGTTAGGGTGAGGGTGTGGGTTAGGGTTAGGGTGAGGGTTAGGGTTATGGTTAGGTTTAGTGTTAGGGTTAAGTTGAGGGTGAGGGTTAGGTTTATGGTGAGGGTGAGTGTTAGGGTTAGGGTTAGGGTTAGGGGTAGGGTCAGGGTGAGGTATAGGTTTAGAGTTAGGCTGAGGGTGAGGGTGAGGATTAGGGTTAAGGTTAGGTTTAAGGTGAGGGAGATGGTTAGGATTATGTTTAGGTTTAGGGTTAGGCTGAGGGTGAGGATGATGGTGAGTGTGAGGGTGAGGGTTAGAATTAGGGTGAAGTTTAGTTTTGGGTTAGGGTTAGGGTTAGGGTTAGGGTTAGTGTGAGCATTAGGCAGAGGCGTAGGGTTAGGGTTAGGGTGAGGGTTAGGTTTAGTGTGATTGTTAAGTTTAGGGTTAGGGTGAGGCTAAGGGTTAGGGTGAAAATAGGGTGAGGGTGAGGGTTAGGGTTAGCATTATGGTTAGGGTTATGGTTAGGGTGAGGGTTAGGTTTAGGTTTAGGTTTAGGGTGAGAGTGAGGGTTAGGTTTAGGGTGATAGTGATGGTAGGGTTTAAGGTTTGGATTACGGTGAGGGTTAGCATGAAGGTTATTGTGAGTGTTAGAGTTAGTGTGAGGATTAGGTTTTGGGTTAGGTTTAGGTTAGGGTTAGGGTGAGGGTGAGTGTTAGGGTTAGGGTGAGTGTTATGTTTAGGGTTAGCATTAGGGTGATGGTTAGGGTTAGGGGTAGGATGAGGTTTAGGGTAAGGGTGAGAGTTAGCATTAGCATTAGGGTTAGGGTTAGGTTTAGTGTGAGCGTTAGGTTTAGGGTTAGGGTTTGGGTTAGGATTATGTTTAGGGTTAGGGTCAGGGTGAGGTTTAGTGTTAGGGTTAGGTTTAGGATTAGGGTGAGTGTTAGGGTTAGGTTGATGGTGAGGGTAGGGTTTAGGGTTATAATTAGGGTGAGAATTAGGATGAAAGTTAGGGTTAGGGTTAGGGTTAGTGGAAGGATTAGGGTTATGGTTAAATTTAGGGTTAGGGTTGGGGTGAGGGTGAGGGTTAGTTTTAGGGTGAGGGTAAGGCTTAGCGTGAGGGTTAGGGTGAGGGTTGAAAGTTAGGGTTAGCATTAGGTTTAGGGTGAGGCTGAGTGTTAGGGTTATTGTTAGTGTTAGGGTGAGGGTTAGGGTTAGGTTTAGAGTTAGGATGAGGGCTAGGGTTATGGTGAGGGTTAGGGTTAATGTGAGAGTTAGGGTTAGTGTGAGTGTTAGGGTTAGGGTGATTGTAAGGGTTAGGGTGAGGGAAAGGGTGAGGGTTAGGGTTAGTTTTGGCCTGAGGAGTCCAGTGAGCATTAGGATTATGGTTAGTGTTAGTGTTAGGATTAGGTTTAGGGTGAGGGTTAAGGTGAGGTTTAGGGTGAGTTTAAGGGTGAGGGTGAGTGTTAGGTTTAGGATGAGCGTAAGGGTTAGTGTGAGGGTTAGGATGAGGGTGAAAGTTAGGGTTAGCACTAGGTTAAGTGTGAGGGTGAAGGTTAGTGTTACGGTTAGGGTTAGGGTGAGGGCTAGGCTGAGGGTGAGGGTTAGGGCTAGGTTTTGGGATAGGGTGAGGTTTAGGGTTAGGGTTAGGGTTAGTGTGAGCATTAGGCAGAGGGTTATGGTTAGGTTTAGGGTGAGGGTTATGTTTAGTTTGATTGTTAGGTTTTGGGTTAGGGTGAGGATAAGTGTTAGGGTGAGAGTTAGGGTTAGGGTGATAATGTGGGTAGGGTTTACGGTTAGGTTTAGTCGGTGTTTTAGGATGACGGATATGTTTAGGTTTAGGGTTAGTGTGAGGATTAGGTTTAGTGTTATGGTTAGGGTTAGGGTTGGGGTGACAGTTAGCATTAGGGTGAGGGTTAGGGTTAGGATTAGCATTAGGGTGAGGATTAGGGTTAGGTTTAGGGTGAGGGTTATGGTGAGTGTGAAGCTTAGGGTTTGGGTGAGGGTTAGGGTGAAGATGAGGGTTAGGGTGAGGTTGAGGGTTAGGGTTAGGGTTAGCATTAGGGTGAGGGTTAGGGTTAGGGTTATGTTGAGGGTGAGGTTTAGGGTGAGGGTTAAGTTAAGGGTTAGGGTTAGGATGAGTGTGAGGATTAGGGTTAGGGTGAGGGCATGTGTTAGTGTGAGGGTTAAGTTTAGGGTGAGGTTTAGGGTGAGGGTTAGGCTGAGGGTGAGGGTGAGTTTGAGGGTTAGGGTTAGCGTGATCTTGAGGTTTAGTGTGAGGTTTAGGTTTAGGTTTAGGTTTAGGAGGAGGATTAGGCTGAAGGGTGGGTTAAGGATTAGTGTTAGGGTGAGGGTTAGGGTTAGGGGTAGGGTTTGGGTTAGGGTTAGGGTTAGGGTGAGGGTAAGGTTTAGGTTAGGGTTAGTGTGAGGGTTAGGGTTACGGTTAGGGTTAGGGTTAGGGTTAGGGTTAGGGTGAAGTGAGGCTGAGGGTTAGGATTAGGGTTAGGAATAGGGTTATTGTTAGGGTTAGGGCTAGTGTTAGGATGAGGGTGAGGTTTAGGTTTAGGGTTAGGTTCAGGGTTATTGTTAGGGTTAGGGTTATGGTGAGGGTGAGGATTAGGTTTAGTGTAAGGGTTAGGTTTAGTGTTGGGTTTCCAGTGAGGGTAAGGATTCGTGTGAGGGTTAGGGTAAGTTTGAGCTTTAGGGTTAGCGTTAGGGTTAGGGTTAGTGTTAGGGTGATCGTTTGTTTTAGGGTGAGGGTTAGGGTGAGGGTTAACGTTAGCGTGAGGGTTAGGGTTAGGATAAGGGTTAGGCTGAATGGGAGGTGGAGGGGGAGGGTTAGGTTTAGGGTGATCTTTAGGGTTAGGGTGAGGTTTGGTTTAAGTTTAGGTTTAGGATGAGGATTAGGCTGAGGGATGGGGTTAGGATTAGGGTTAGGGTGAGGGTTAGGGTTAGGGTTAGGTTTAGGGTTAGGGTTCAGATGAGGGTAAGGGTTAGGGTGAGGGTAAGGGGGAGGGGGAGGGGTAGGTTAGGGTTAGGGTTGGCCTGAGGATTCTGGTGAGCATTAGGATTACTGTTAGTGTTAGTGTTAGGATTAGGTTTAGGGTGACGGTTAGGGTGAGGGTTAGGATTAGAGTTACGGTGAGGTTTAGGGATAAGGTGAGGATTAGGGTTATGGTTATGGTTAGAGTGCGCATTAGGCTGATGGTTAGCGTTAGGGTCAGGGTGAGGGTTAGGTTTAGTGTGATTATTAGGGTTAGGGTTAGGGTGAGGGTAAGTGTTAGAGTGGGGGATAGGGTGAGGGTAAGTGTTTGGCTTAGCATTAGGGTGAGGGTGAAGTTTAGGGTGAGGGTAAGGGTTAGGGTTAGGTTTAGCATTAGGGTGAGGGTGAGAGTTAGGCTTTGGGTGATGTTGAGGGTAGGGTTTAGGGTTAGGATTAGTGTGAGTTGTAGGATGAAGGTTATGGTTAGGGTTAGGGTTTGTGTGAGGATAAGGTTTAGGGTTAGGGTGAGTGTGAGGGTTAGGGTTAGGGAGAGGGTTAGGGTTAGGGTTAGCATTAGGATCAGGGTTAGGGTTCGGGTTAGGGTGACGGTTAGTGTGAGTGTGAGGGTTAGGGTTTGGGTGAGGGTTAGGGTGACAGTAAGGGTTAGGGTGAGGTTGAGGGTTAGGGTTAGCATTAGGGTGAGGGTTTTGGTTAGGGTTATGTTGAGGGTGAGGTTTAGGGTGAGGGTTAATGTTAGGGTTAGCATTAGGGTTAGCGTGAGGGTGAGGGAGAGGGTTAGGTTTAGCATTAGTGTTAGGTTTAGTGTTAGGCTTAGAGTGAGGGTGATGGTGAGGGTGAGGCATAGGGTCAGGGTTAGGGTTAGGGTTAGGTTAGGGTAAGGGTGAGGGTATGTGTTAGGGTGAGGGTTAGGGTGAGGGTTAACGTTAGGGTGAGGGTTAGGGTAAGGGTTAGGCTGAGGGGGATACAGAGGGTGAGTGTTAGGGTTATGGTGATCTTTAGGGTTAGGGTGAGGTTTGGTTTAGGTATAGTTTTAGGATGAGGATTAGGCTGAAGGGTGGTGTTAGGATTAGGGTTAGGGTTCGGGTTCGGGTTAGGGTTAGGTTTAGGGTTCGGGTAAGGGTTAGTGTGAGGGTAAGGGGGCGGGAGAGGGGTAGGGATAGGGTTATGTTTGGCCTGAGGTTTCGGGTGAGCATTAGGATTACTGTTAGTGTTAGTGTTAGGATTAGGTTTAGAGTGAGGGTTAGGGTGAGGGTTAGGGTTAGGGTTAGGGTGAAGTTTAGGCTTAGGGTTAGGATTAGGGTGTATGGTGAGGGTGAGAGATAGGTTTAGGGTGAGGGGAAGGGTTAGGGTGAGGTTGAAGGTTAGTGTTAGCATTAGGTTTAGGTTGTGGGTGAGGGTTATGGTTGGGGTTAGGGTTAGGGTTTAGGGATAGGGTGAGGATTAGGTTTAGGATTATTTTTAGAGTGAGTGTTAGGCTGAGGGGTAGGGTTAGGGTTAGGTTGAGGATTAGGTTTAGTGTGATTGTTAGGGTTAGGGTTATTGGCAGGGTAATTGTTACGGTGAGGGATAGTGTAAGGGTGAGGTTTAGGGTTAGGGTTAGGTTTAGGATTAGGGTGAGTGTGAGGGTGAGAGTTAGGATTAGGGTGATGGTGAGGGTAGGGTTTAGGGTTAGGATTAGTATGAGGTTTAGGATGAAGGTTATGGTTAGGGTTAGGGTTAGTGTGAAGATTAGGTTTAGGGTTGGTTTAAGGTTAGGGTTAGGGTTAGGGTGAGGTTTAGGGTTAGGGTGAGCATTAGGGTGAGGGTTAGGGTGAGGGTTAGGGTAAGGGTGAGCATTAGGTTTAGCATTAAGGTTAGGGTTAGGGTTAGGGTGAGGTTAATGGTGAGGGTTAGGGTTAGGGTTAGGCTGACTTTTAGGGTGAGGATTAGGGTTAGGGTGAGTTGTAGGGTGAGGGTGAGGTTTAGGTTTATGGTTAGGGTAAGCGTTAGGGTGAGGTTTAGGGTGAGGGTGAAGGTTAGGTTTAGGTTTAGGGTTAGGGTTAGGTTTAGGGCTAGGCTGAGGATGAGGGTAGGGTTAGGTTTACGGATAGGGTGAGGATTAGGGTTATGGTTATGGTTAGAGTGTGCATTAGGCTAATGGTTAGCTTTAGGGTTAGGGTGAAGGTTAGGTTTAGTGTGATTTTAGGGTTAGGTTTACATTGAAGGTAAGTGTTAGGGTGAGGGATAGGGTGAGGGTGAGTTTTAGGGTTAGGGTTAGGTTTAGAATGAGGGTGAGCGTGAGGTTTTGTGTTAGGGTTAGGGTGAGGGTGAGGGTAGGGTTTAGGGTTAGAATTAGGGTGAGGGTTAGGATGAAGATTATTGTTAGGATTAGGTTTACTGTGAGGATTAGTGATATGGTTAAGGTTAGGGTTAGGGTTAAGGTGAGGGTGGTTATGGTTAGGGTTAGGGTTAGGGTTATTTTTAGGATTAGGGCTAGCATTAGGGTTAGCTTGAGGGTGAGGGAGTGGGTTAGGTTTAGGATTAGCATTAGGTTTAGGGTTAGGCTTATGGTGAGGGTGATGGTGAGGATGAGGCTTAGTGTGAGGTTAGGGTTATGGTTATGGTTAGGGTTATGGTTAGGGTGATATTTAGGGTGAGGGTGAGTGTTAGGGGGAGGGGGAGGGTTAGGGTGAGTGTGAGGGTTAGGGTGAGGGTGAAGGTTAGGGTTAGCATTAGGTTTAGGGTGAGCGTGAGGGTTAGTGTTAGGGTTAGGGTTAGGGTGAGGGCAATGCTGAGGGGGTGGGTTAGGTTAGGTTTAGGGATAGGTTGAGGATCAGGGTTAGGGTTAGTGTTAGGCTGAGCATTAGGCTGAGGGTTAAGGTTAGGGTGAGGGTGAGGGTTAGGTTTAGTGTGATTGTTAGGTTTAGGATTAGGGTGAGGGTAAGGGTTAGGGTGAGGGATAGGGTAAGGGTGATGGTTAGGCTTAGCATTAGGGTTAGGGTTAGGGTTAGGGTGAGGGTTAGGTTTAGGTTTAGGATTAGGGTGAGGGTGATGGTTAGGGTTATCGTGGTGCTGAGGGTGAGGGTTATTGTTAGGGTGAGAATTAAGTTTAGGGTTAGCATTAGGGTGAGGGTTAGGGTTAGGGTTAGGGTGAAGGTTAGGTTAAGGCTGAGGGTTAGGGTTAGCATTAGGGTTAAGGTTAGTGTGAGGGTTAGGTTTAGGCCTATGGTTAGGGTGAGTTTGAGGGTGAGGGTCAGGGTTAAGGTTAGGTTTAGGATTAGCATTAGGTTGAGGGTTAGAGTTAGGCTTAGGGTGAGGGTGAGGGTGAGGGTTTGGGTGAAGGTTAGGGTTAGGGTTATGTTTAGGCTTAGGATTAGTGTGAGGATTAGGATTAGGATTAGGGTTAGGGTGAGGGTGAGGTTTAGAGTTATAATTAGGGTAAGGTTTAGGGTGTGGGTTAGGGTGAGAGTGAGGGATAGTTTTAGTGTGAGTGTTAGGTTGAGTGTTAGGGTGAGGGTTAGGTTTAGTGTTAGGGTTAGGGTGAGGGTGAGGGTTAGGTTTATGGTGAGGGTGAGGGTTAGGGATAGGGTTAGGGTTAGGGTTAAGTTTTAGGGTGCGGGATTGGGTTAAGGTTAATTTTAGTGTGAGAGTTCGGTTGAGGTTTAGGGTGAGGGTTAGGGTTAGGGTGAGTGTTAGGTTTAGGTTTACAGTTAGGCTGAATGTGAGGGTGAGGGTTCGGGTTAGGGTTAGTGTGAGGGTTAAGATTAGGTTTAGGTTTAGGGTTAGGCTGAGGGTGAGGATGACAGTAAGGTTGAGGTTGAGGGTAAGAATTAGAGTGACGTTTAGGGTTAGGGTTAGGGTGAGGGTGAGGGTTACGTTTAGGTCTACAGTTAGGATGAGGGTTAGGCTGAGGGTTAGGTTTAGGGTTAGGGTTAGTGTGAGGGTTAGGGTTAGCATGAGGTTAAGGGTTAGGGTGAGGGTAAGGGTGAGGGTGAGGGGTAGGCTTAGGGTTAGGGTTAGCATGAGGATTCAGGTGAGCATTCGGATTACGGTTAGTGTTAGTGTTAGTGTTAGGGCTAGGGTGAGGGTTAGGTTGAGGGTTAGGACTAGGGTTAGGGTGAGTTGTAGGGTGAGGGTGAGAGTTAGGTTGAGGGTGAGGGTAAGCTTAGGGTGAGGATTATGGTGAGGGTGAAGTTTAGGGATAGGGTGCGGTCTAGGCTGAGGGTGAGGGCTAGGGTTAGGTTTAGGGATAGGGTGAGAATTAGGGTTAGGGTTAGGGTTAGGGTTAGGGTGAGCACTAGGCAGAGGGGTAGGTTTAGGGTTAGGGTGAGGGTTAGGGTTGGTGTGAAGTTCAGTGTTAGGGTGAGGGGAAGGGTTAGGGTGAGGGGAAGGGTGAGGGTGAGGGGTAGGTTTAGGGTTAGGTTTAGCATGAGGATTCAGGTGAGCATTAGTATTACTGTTAGTGTTAGTGTTAGGGTTAGGGATAGGTTTAGGGTTAGGTTAAGGGTTAGGATTAGGGTTAGGGTGAGGTTTAGGGTTCGGTTAGGGTTAGGGTGAGTTGTAGGGTGAGGGTGAGGGTTAGGTTTAGGGTGAGAGTAAGGGTTAGTGTGAGGGTTAGGGTGAGGTTGAAGGTTGGGTTTAGCATTAGGTTTAGGGTGAGGGTGAGGGTTAGTGTTAGGGTAAGGGCTAGACTGAGGGTGAAGTTTAGGGTTAGGTTTGAGGATAGGGTGAGGATTAGAGTTAGGGTTAGGGTTAGGGTTAGGTTGAGCATTAGGCAGAGTTGTAGGTTTAGGGTTAGGGTGAGGGTTAAGTTTAGTGTCATTGTTAGGTTTAGGTTTAGGGTGAGTGTAAGGGTTAGTGTGAGGGATAGGGTGAGGGTGAGGGTTAGGGTTAGCATTAGGGGTAGGGTTAGGTTTAGGGTGAGTATTAGGTTTAGGTTTAGGATTAGGGTGAGAGTGAGGGTTAGGGTTAGGATGATGATGAGGGTAGGGTTTAGGTTTAGGATTAGGGTGAGGGTTAGGATGAAGTTTATGGTTAGGGTTGGGGTTAGTGTGAGGATTAGGTTTAGGTTTAGGGTTAGTGTTAGAGTTAGGGTGAGGGTGAGGGTTAGAGTTAGGGTGAGCGTTAGGTTTAGGGTTAGCATTAGGGTGAGGGTTAGCGTCAGGTTTAGGGTGAGGGTTAGGGTAAGGGTGAGAGTTAGGGTTAACATTAGGTTTAGGTTTAGGGTTAGTGTGAGGTTTAGGTTTAGGGTTAGGGTTAGGGTGAGGGTTAGGGTTAGGGTTAGGGTTAGGGTGAGGGTTAGGGTTAGGGTTAGGGTTAGGGTGAGGGTTAGGTTTAGTGTTCGGATTAGGTTTAGGGTGAGTGTGAGGGGGAGGGTTACG
This sequence comes from Dipodomys merriami, assembly GCF_024711535.1. Classification (NCBI taxonomy): domain Eukaryota; kingdom Metazoa; phylum Chordata; class Mammalia; order Rodentia; family Heteromyidae; genus Dipodomys; species Dipodomys merriami. The sequence continues at coordinate 1,551,545 of NW_027206335.1, read as the reverse complement.
GTTAGGTTGAGGGTGAGGTTAGGCTTTAGGGTTAGAATTAGGATGAGGGATAGGATGAAAGTGATGGTTAGGATTAGGGTTAGTGTGAGCATTAGGGTTATGGTTAAGGTTATGGTTAGGGTTAAGGTGAGGGTGAGGGTTAGGGTTAGGTTTTAGGGTCATTTTTAGGGTTAGGGTTAGGGTAAGGTTTAGAATGAGGCTGAGGTTTAGGGTTAGGGATAGCGTTATGGTTAGCGTGAGGGTGAGGGAGAGGGTTAGGTTTAGGATTAGCATTAGGTTTAGGGTTAGGCTTAGGGTGAGGGTGATGGTGAGGGTGAGTCTTAGTGTGAGGTTAGGGTTAGGGTTAGGGTGAGGGTTAAGGTTAGGGTGATATTTAGGGTGAGGGTGAGGTTTTGGGTGTGGGTGAGGGTTAGGGTGAGTGTTAGGGTTAGGGTGTGCGAGTTGGTTAGGGTTAGGATTAGAATTAGGGTGAGGGTTAGGGTTAGGATTAGGGTGAGTGTGAGGGTTAGGGTGAGGGTGAGGGTTAGGGATAGGTTTAGGTTTAGGCTTAGGATTAGTGTGAGGATTAGGATTAGGGTTAGGGTTAGGGTGAGGTTAGGGTTTAGGGTTATAGTTAAGGTAAGGTATAGGGTGAGGGTTTGGGTTAGAGTGAGGGCTAGTTTTAGTGTTAGTGTTATGGTGAGGGTTAGGTTTAGTGTTAGGGTTAGGTTGAGGGTGAGGGTTAGGTTTATGGTGAGTGTGGGGGTTTGGGATAGGGTTAGGTTTAGGGTGAGGGTTATGGTGAGGATTTGGGTTAGGGTTAAGTTGAGGGTGAGGGTTAGGTTGAGTGTTAGGTTGAGGGTTAGTGTTATGGTGAGGTTTAGGTATAGGTGTAGAGTAAGGCTGAGGTTGAGGGCGAGGGTTAGGTTTAGGTTTAAGCTTAGGCTGAGGGTGAGGATGACGGTAAGGCTGAGGGTGAGGGTTAGAATTAGGGTGACGTTTAGGTTTCGTGTTAGGGTGAGTGTGAGAGTGAGGGTTAGGTTTAGGTTTACCGTTAAGTTGAGGGTTAGGCTGATGGTTAGGGTTAGGGTTAGGGTGAGGGTTAGGGTTATTGTGAGGGTTAGGGTTAGGTTGAGGGCTAGGGTTAAGGTGAGGGTGAGGGGTAGTATTAGGGTTAGGGTTAGCATGAGGATTCGGGTAAGCATTCGGATTATGGTTAGAGTTAGGGTTAGGTTTAGGGTGAGGGTTAGGGTGAGTGTTAGGATTAGGGTTAGGGGGAGGTTTAGGGTGAGGGTTAGGGTTAGGGAGAGCTGTAGGGTGAGGGTGAGGGTTAGAGTTAGGGTGAGGGTAATGGTTAGGGTGAGGGTTAGGGTGAGGGTTAAGGTTAGGGTTAGCATTAGGTTTAGGGTGAGGGTGAGAGTTAGTGTTAGGGTTCGTGTTAGGGGGAGGGCTAGGCTGAGGGTGAGGGTTAGGTTTAGGTTTAGGGATGTGGTGAGGATTAGGGTTAGGGTTAGGGTGAGCATTAGGCAGAAGCCTAGGCTTAGGGTTAGGTTGAGGGTTAGGTTAAGTGTGATTGTTATGTTTAGGTTTAGGGTGAGGTTAAGGGTTAGGTTGAGGGATAGGGTGAGGGTGAGGGTTAGGGTTAGCATTAGGGTTAGATTTAGGGTTAGGGTGAGGGTTAGGTTTAGGTTTAGGATTAGGTTGAGTGTGAGGGTTAGGTTTAGGGTGATAGTGATGGTAGGGTTTAGGGTTAGGATTAGCGTGGGGGTTAGGATGAAGGTTATGGTTAGGGTTAGGATTAGTGTGAGGATTAGTTTTAGGGTTAAGGTTAAGGTTAGCCTGAGTGTGAGGGTTAGGGTTAGGGTGAGTGTTAGGGTTAGGTTTAGCATAGGGTGAGGCTTAGGTTTAGGTTAGGGTGAGGGTTAGGTTAAGTTGGAGCGTAAGGGTTAGCATCAGGGTTCGTGTTAGATTTAGTGTGAGGGTTAGGATTAGGGATAGAGTTTGGGTGAGGGTGAGGGTGAGGGTTAGGGTTAAGGTTGGGGAGAAGGTTATTGTTAGGTTGAGGGTCAGTTTTGGGTTTAGGGTGAGGGTTAGGGTGAAGTTTAGGGTTAGGGTTAGGGTGACGTTTAGGGTGACGGGTAGGGTTATGGTGACTTGTAGGGATAGGGTGAGGGTTAGGTTTAGGGGGAGGGCAAGGGTTAAGGTGATGGTTATTGTGAGGGTGAAGGTTAGGGTTAGCATTAGGTTTAGGGTGAGGGTGAGGGTTACTGTTAGGGTTAGGGTTAGGGTGAGGCCTAGGCTGAGGTTGAGGGTTACAGTTAGCTTTAGGGATAGGGTGAGGATTAGGGTTAGGTTTAGGGTTAGGTTTAGGGTGAGCATTAGGCAGAGGGGTAGGGTTAGGGTTAGGGTGAGGTTTAAGTTTAGTTTGATTGTTAGGTTTAGGGTTAGGGTGAGGATAAGGGTTAGGGTGAGGGATAGGTTGAGGTTGAGGGTTAGGTTTAGCATTAGGGTTTGGGTTAGGATTAGGGTGAGGGTTAGGTTTAGGTTTAGGATTAGGGTGAGGGTGAGGGTTAGGGGTAGGGTGATGGTATTGGTAGGGTTTAGGGTTAGGATTAGGGTGAGGGTTAGGTTGAAGTTTATGGTTAGGGTTAGGGTTAGGGTGAGGATTAGGTTTAGGGTTAGGGTTAGGTTTAGCGTGAGTGTCAGGGTTAGGGTTAGGGTGAGGTTTAGAGTTAGGGGTAGCATTAGGGTGAGGCTTAGGGTTAGGTTGGGGTGAGGGTTAGGGTAAGGGTGAGCATAAGGTTTAGCATTAGGTTTAGGGTTTGGGTTAGTGTGAGGGTTTGGATTAGGGATAGGGTGAGGGTGAGGGTGAGGGTGAGGTTTAGGGTTAAGGTTAGGGTGAGGGTTAGGGTTAGGTTGAGGGTTAGTGTTAGGGTTAGGGTTTGGGTGAGAGTTAAGGTGAGGTTTAGGGTTAGGGTTAGGGTGACTTTTAGGTCGAGAGTTAGGGTTAGGGTGAGTTTTAGGGTGAGGGTGAGTGTTATGTTTATGTTTTGGTTAAAGGTTAGTGTGTGGGTTAGGGTGAGGGTGAAGTTTAGGGTTAGCATTAGGTTTAAGGTGAGGGTGAGTTTTAGGATAAGGGTTAGGCTTGGGGCTAGGCTAAGGATGAGGATTAGGGTTATGTTTAGGGATAAGGGGGGGATTAGGTTTAGGGTTAGGGTTAGGGTGATATTTAGGGTGAGGGTGAGGGTTAGGGTTAACATTAGTGTTAAGTTGAGGGTGAGGCTTAGCGTGAGGTTTTGAGTTAGGGTTAGGGTGAGGGTGAGGTTTAGGGTGGTGGTTAGGGTTACGGTTAGGTTTAGGGTTAGTGTGAGTATTAGGGTAAGTGTTAGGGTGAGTGTAAGGTTTATGGTGAGGTTTAGGAATAAGTTTAGGGTTACTGTGAAGGTTAGAGTGAGGGTTACGGTTTGGGTTAGGGTGAGGGTGAGGGTGAGGGTGAGGGTTAGGGTTAGGGATAGGGTGATGGTGAGGGTGAGGATGATGTTCAGGGTTAGGATTAGGGTTAGGGTTACAGTTATGCTGAGGGTGAGGGTGAGGGTGAGGGTTAGGGTTAGGGTGATGTTTAGGCTTAGGGTGAGGTTTAAGGTTAGGTTTAGGTTGAGGATTAGGCTGAGGGGTGGGTTTAGTTTTAGGGTTAAGTGAGGGTTCGGTTTAGGGTTATTGTTAGGGTTAGGGTTAGGGTTAGGTTTAGGGTGAGGGTGAGGGTTAGGGTGAGGGTGAAGGTTAGGGTTAGTGTGAGGGTTAGGTTTAGGGTGAAGGCAAGGGTTAGGGTGAGGGTAAAGGTGAGGTTGAGGGGTAGGGTTCGAGTTAGGGTTAGCATGAGGATTCGAGTGACCATTAGGATTATGGTTACTGTTAGTGTTACCGTTAGGGTGAGGGTGAGCATTATGATAAGGGTTAGGATGAGGTTTAAGGTGAGGGTTAGGGTTTGGGTTAGGGTTAGTGTGAGTTGTAAGGTGAGGGTGAGGGTTAGGTTTAGGTTGAGGGTAAGGGTTAGGGTGAGGGTGAAGGTTAGCGTTAGCATTATGTTTAGGGTGAGAGTGAGGGTTAGTGTTAGGGTTAGGGTTAGGGTGAGGGCTAGGCTGCGGCTTAAAGTTAGGGTTAGATTTAGGGATAGGGTGAGGATTAGGGTTAGGCTTAGGGTTAAGGTTAGGTTGAGCATTAGGCAGAGGATTAGGGTTAAGGTTAGGGTGAGGGTTATTTTTAGCGTGATTGTTAGGTTTAGGGTTAGGGTGAGAGTAAGGTCTAGGTGAGGGATAGGGTGAGGGTGAGGGTAGGGTTAGCATTAGGGTTAGGGTGAGGGTTAGGTTTAGGTTTAGGATTAGGGTGAGGGTGAACGTTAGGGTTAGGGTGATGATGAGGTTAAGGTTTAGGGTCAGTATAAGGGTGAGGGTTTGGATGAAATTTGTGGTTAGATTTAGGAGTAGAATGAAGATTAGGTTTAGGTTTAGGTTTAGGGTTAGGGTTAGGTTGAGGGTGAGGGTTACGGTTAGGGTGAGCGTTAGGTTTAGGGTTAGCATTAGGGTGAGGTTTAGGGTTAGGATTAGGGTGAGGGTTCGGGTAAGGGTGAGCATTAGGGTTAACATTAGGTTTAGGTTTAGGGGTAGTGTGAGATTTAGGTTTAGGGTTAGGGTTAGGGTGAGGGTTAGGTTTAGGGTTAGGGTGAGGATGAGGGTGAGGTTTAGTGTTAGGATTAGGTTTAGGATTAGGGTGAGTGTGAGGGTGAGGGTTAGGTTTAGGGTGATCTTTATGGTTAGGGTGAGGTTTGGTTTAGGTTTAGTTTTAGGATGAGGATTAGACTGAGGGGTGGGGTTAGGATTAGGGTGAGGGTGAGGGTTAGGTTTAGGGTGAGGGCAACGTTTAGTGTGAGGGTTAGGTTGAGGGTGAAGGTTAGGATTAGCATTAAGTTTTGGGTGAGGGTGAGGGTTAAGTTTATTGTTAGTGTTAGTGTCATTGTTAGGTTTAGGCTTATGGTGGGGTTTAGGGTGAGGGTTGGGGTTAGGGTTAGGGTTATGTTTAGGATGAGGGTTAGGGGTAGAGTGAGGGTTAAGGTGAGGGTGAGGGTTAGGATGAGGGTGAGGGTTAGGGTTAGGATGAGGGCTATGGTGAGAGTGAGGGTTAGGGTTAGGGTTAGGGTTAGGTTGAGGGTTAGGGTTAGGGTGAGGTTTTGGTTGAGGGGTAGGTCTAGGGTTAGGGTTAGGGTGAGGGTAAAGTTTAGGGTGAGGTTTAGGGTGAGGGTGAGTTTTAGGGAGAGGGTTAGGTCTAGGGTGAGGGTTAGAATGAGGGTTGATGTTAGGATTAAGGTGAAGGTTTGTGTTAGGGTGAGTGTTAGGGTGAGGTTTAGGGTTAGGATGAGGGTTAGGGATAGGGTGGAAAAGTGAGGTTTATGGTTAGGTTCATGGTGAGGGTGAGGTTCATGTTTAGGTTTAGAGTTAGCTTTAGAGTGAGGTTTAGAGTTAGGTTTAGGGTTTGGGTGAGGACTAGGCTGACAGTGAGTGTTAGGGTTAGGTTTTGGGATAGGGTAAGGATTAGAGTTAGGGTTAGGATTAGGGTAGGCATTAGGCAGAAGGGCAGGGTTAGGGTTAGGGTGAGGATAAGGTTTAGTGTGATTGTTAGGGTTAGGTTTAGGGTGAGGTTTAGGGTTAGGTTTAGGATTATGGTGAGGGTGAGAATTAGGATTAGGTTTAGGGTTAGAGTTATGGTTAAGGTTAGGGTGAGGGTGAGGGTTAGGGTGAGGGTGAGGGTTAGGGTTAGGTTTAGCATTAGGGTGAGGGTTAGGGTTATGGTTAGTGTGAGGGTTAGGGTGAGTGTGAGGGTTAGTGTTTGGGTGAGGGGTAGGGTGACGGTGAGGGTTAGGGTGAGGGTGAGGGTTACGGTTAGGGTTAGCTTTAGAGTGAGGGTTACAGTTAGTGTTAGGGTGATGGTTAAGTTTATTGTGAGGGGTAGGGTGACATTGACGTTAAGGGTTAGGGTGAGGATTAGGGTGAGGCTGAGGGTTAGGGTTATTGTTACTGTTAGGGTGAGGGTTAGGGTTAGGTTTAGGGTTATGGTGGGGGTTAGGGTGAGGGTTGGGGTTAGGGTTAGCATTAGGGTTAGCCTGAGGGTGAGGGAGAAGGTTAGGTTTAGCATTAGGGTTATGTTTAGGGATAGGCTTAGGGTGAGGGTGATGGTGAGAGTGAGGCATAGGATAAGGTTTAGTTTTAGGGTGAGGGTGAGTGTTAGTGTTAGGGTGATATGTAGGGAAATGGTGAGGGTTAGGGTGAGGTTGAGGGTTAGGGTGAGGGTGAGGTTTAGGGTGATGTTGAGGGCTACGGTGAGGGTGAGGTTTAAGGTGAGGGTTAGGTTATGGGTTATGTTGAGGGTGAGAGTTAGGGTGAGGGTTAGGGTTAGGGTTCGGGTTAGGTTTAGTGTGAGGATTAGGGTTAGGGTTAGGGTTAGGGTGAGGTTAACGTTCAGGGTGAGGTTTAGGGTGTGGTTTAGGGTGAGATTGAGGTTTAGGGAGAGGGTTAGGGTTAAAGTGAGGGTTAGGATGAGTGTTAGCGTTAGGGTTAGGTTGAAGGTATGTGTTAGGGTGAGGGTTAGGGTGAGGGTTAAGGTTAAGGTGAGGGTGAAGGTTAGGATTATTCTGAGGGTGAGGGTGAGGGTGAGGGTTAGGGTTAGGGTGATCTTTAGGGTTAGGGTGAGGTTTAGGTTAAGGTTAGAATGAGGATTCGGCTGAGGGGTGGGATTAGAATTAGGGTTACTGTGAGGGTTAGAATTAGGGTTAGGGTTAGGGTGAGGGTGAGGACGAGGGATAGGATTAGGGTTAGGAATAGGGTTATTGTTAGCGTTAGGGTTAGGGTAAGAGAGAGGGTGAAGACAAGGTTTAGGTTTAGGATTAGGGTTAGGGTTAGGGTGAGGTTGAGAGTTAGTTTTATGTTTAGGTTGAGGTTTAGGGTTAGTGTGAGTGTTGGTTGAGCGTGAGGGTAAGAGATAGGTTGAGGGTTATGGTGAGGGTGAGACTTATGGTTAGGGTTAGGGTTAGGGTGAGGGTTAGTGTGAGGGTAAGGGTTAGGGTTAGGTTTAGGGTTAATGTGAGCATTAGGGTTAGGGTTAGTGTTAGGGTGAGGGTTAGGTTTAGTGTGAGGGGTAGGGTGATGGTGAGGTTAAAGGTTAGGGTGAGGATTAGGGTGATGCTGAGGGTTAGGATTATTGTTACTGTTAGGGTGAGGGGAAGGGTTATGTTTAGGGTTATGGTGGTGGTTAGGGTGAGGGTTGTGGTTAGGGTTAGCATTAGGGTTAGCCTGAGAGTGAGGGAGCGGGTAAAGTTTAGCATTAGTGTTAGGTTTAGGTTTAGGCTTAGGGTGAGTTTGATGGTGAGGGTGAGGCATAGTGTCAGGCATAAGGTTAGGGTGAGTGTTAGTGTTAGGGAGATATTTAGGGAAAGGTTGAGGGTTAGGGTGAGGTTGAGGGTTAGGGTGATGGTGAGGTTTAGTGTTAGGGTTAGCATTAGGGTGAGGGTTAGGGTGAGGGTTATGTTGAGGGTGAGGGTTAGGGTGAGGGTTAGGGTTAGGGTTAGGGTGAGGGTAAGGTTTAGCATGAGGTTTAGAGTGAGAATGAGTTTTAGGGAGAGCGTTAGGGTTAAGGTGAGGTTTAGGGTGAGAGTTATGGTTAGCGTTAGGGTGAGGGTATGTGTTCGGGTGAGGGTTATGTTTAGGGTGAGGGTGTGGGATAGGGTTAGGGTTAGGCTGAGGGTGATGGTGAGGGTAGGGTTAGGGTTAGGGTGATCTTTAGGGTTAGGGTGAGGTTTAGGTTTAAGTTTAGAATGAGGATTAGGCTGAGGGGTGGGGTTAGGATTAGGGTTAGGGTGAGGGTTAGGGTTAGGGTTAGGGATATTGTTATGGTTAGGTTTAGAGTTAGGTTTTTTTTTTTTTTTTTTTTAAATTGTATTTTATTTTATTTGAGAACATACTGTACAAAGGGGCTACAATTACATGGGCAGGATAATGGATACATTTCTTACCAAGCATTGCAGCCTCCTCCTTTGTTTACCCTTCACTTCCCTTCCCCGCCTCCCCCCTCCCCCCCCACCAAATTTTACCCCCCTCCCCCCACCCAATTATACCCCCCTCCCCCCCCCCCCACACCGGCATTGTAAAGCTGGTTTTGACATGACATTTTGTACTTCTCATTGTTGCAACAGGTCCACCTGAATCCTTAAACGACTTGTTTGTCCCCATCTACTCCACATGTTATACTGACATCAAATATAGTGAAAACGGGGGTTACACTGTGGGGGAGGGACATACAAAGCAACAAAGAAATAATCTTATAAATGCATTAGAAATACATGCATGAAAGAAACGAAAACATTAAAATACATATTTAAGGGTTCATTTTCCTAGCATCACATTATCTGACCTTTTCCGCTTGACTCATACCTATACTAGATATTGCAAATAAGGGAAACCATGGGACCTATGCTTCTTTGGGCCTGGCTTACTTCACTTAATATAATTTTTTCCAAACCTTTCCATTTCCTAACAAATGGGGAAATATCATTCTTTCTGATGGAGGCATAGAATTCCATTGTGTATATATACCACATTTTCTTGATCCATTCATCTACTGAGGGGCATCTGGGTTGGTTCCATATCTTAGCTATGGTAAATAATGCTGCAATAAACATAGTTGTGCTGGTAGCTTTAGTGTGGTCTTGTTTGTAAACATTTGGGTAAATGCCCAAAAGTGGGATTGCTGGATCATAGGGGAGATCTATGTGAAGTCTTTTGAGGAACCTCCATACTGCTTTCCAAAGTGGTTGAACAAGTTTACATTCCCACCAACAATGAAGTAGGGTTCCTTTCTGTCCACATCCCCTCCAGCATCTGTTGTTTTTGGAGTTCTTGATTTTTGCTGTTCTAACTGGAGTGAGGTGATATCTCAATGTTGTTTTGATTTGCATTTCTTTTATGGCTAGGGATGTTGAACATTTCTTCATGTGTCTATTGGCCATCCTTCTTTCTTCTTCAGAGAAGCTTCTCTTTAAGTCTTTCGCCCACTTATTTATTGGGCAGTTGTTTCTTTGAGGATTTGTTGTTGGGTGGTTTAATTTTTTGAGTTCCAAGTATATTTTAGATATGAGACCCTTGTCCGTTGTATGGCTAGTAAAGATCTTCTCCCAATCGGTGGGTTTTCTATTGATCTTGCCAGCTATGTCATTTGCCCTGCAGAAGCTCTGCAATCTTATGCAATCCCATTTGTCCAACCTTTCTTTGATTTGTTGTGCTTCCGGGTCTCTATTCAGAAAATTTCGACCTGAGCCAAGGAGACCTAGGGTTTCTCCTATTCCATCCTGTAATGTTTTCAGAGTGTCTGCTTTGAGTTCAAGGTCTTTGATCCATTTGGAGTTGATTCTGGTGCAGGGTGATATATAAGGATCTAGCTTTAGTTTTCTACATGTAGTTAACCAATTTTGCCAGCACCATTTACTGAAGAGGCTGTCTTTCTTCCATTCTATTGTTTTAGCTTCCTTATCGAAGATTAGGTGGCTATAGGTCTGTAGGTTCATTTCTGGGTTTTCAATTCTATTCCATTGGTCCTGAGGTCTGTTCTTATGCCAATACCAAGCTGTTTTGATTACTATGGCTTTATAGTAGAGTTTGAAATTTGGTATTGATATTCCTCCAGCAGTGTTCTTTCCGTTGAGGAGCGTTTTTGCTATTCGGGGTCTTTTATTGTTCCATATGAATTTTTGGATTGCCTCCTCTATTTCCTTGAAGAATGAGGGTGGAATTTTGATAGGAATCGCGTTGAATTTGTAGATAGCCTTGGGAAGTATTGCCATTTTCACGATGTTAATCTTGCCAATCCAGGAGCATGGGAGGTTTTGCCATTTTTTAAGTTCTGTGTTGATTTCCTTTTTCAAGATTTTAAAGTTTTCATCATAGAGGTCCTTCACTTCTTTGGTTAAGTTAATTCCTAGGTATTTTATTTTTTGTGGGGCTATTACAAATGGAGTTGCTTTCCTAATTTCAGCCACACTTTTCTCATTGTTGGCATATAGAAAAGCCATTGATTTTTGGGGGTTAATTTTATAACCTGCTACTTTGCCAAAGTTTTGAATCAGCTTGAGTAATTTGGGAGTGGAGTCTATGGGATTCTTTAACTACAAGATCATGTCATCTGCAAAGAGGGAGAGTTTTATTTCTTCTTTCCCTATTTGGATCCCCTTTATGTCTGCATCTTGTCTTATTGCTTTAGCTAGGCATTCTAATACTAGATTGAAGAGAAGTGGAGAGAGTGGGCATCCTTGTCTTGTTCCTGAGTTAAGAGGAAATGGCTTTAGTTTTTCACCATTGAGTATAATGCTGGCTGTAGGTTTGTCATATACAGCCTTTATTATATTGAGGAATGTTCCATGGATTCCTAATTTTTCCAGAACCTTCATCATAAAGGGGTGTTGGATCTTGTCAAATGCTTTTTCTGCATCTATTGAGATAACCATGTGGTTCTTATTCTTGCTCCTGTTGATGTGATGAATAATATTAATTGATTTGCGTATATTGAACCAGCTTTGCATCCCTGAAATGAATCCTGTTTGATCATGGTGTATGATTTTTTGGATGAATTGTTGAAGTCGATTGGCCAAAATTTTGTTGAGAAGTTTTGCATCAATGTTCATCAAAGAAATGGGTCTATAGTTCTCTTTCTTTGATGAGTCCCTGCCTGGTTTTGGGATGAGGGTTATGATGGCTTCATAGAATGTGTTCGGTAGTGAGCTTTCTCTTTCAATTTCATTGAAGAGTTGGAGGAGTATTGGTGTGAGCTCTGCTTTGAAGGCCTTGTAAAATTCCGCTGTAAAACCATCTGGTCCTGGACTTTTCTTAGCTGGGAGGTCTCTTATTGCTGTTTCTATTTCGATGCTTGATATGGGCCTGTTAAGCTGGTTTAACTCATCTTGGTTTAGTTTTGGCATGTCAATATTTGCTAGGAAAAGGTCCATTTCTGTCAAGTTCTCAAACTTATTAGCATAAAGTTTTGAGAAGTATTCCCTTATAATGTTCTGAATCTTGGTTGTTTCTGTGGTGATGTTTCCATTCTCATCTCTGAGTTTATTAATTTGGGTGTGTTCTCTCCTTTTTCTGATAAGGTTTGCTAAGGGTCTGTCAATTTTGTTAAGTTTTTCGAAGAACCAACTCTTTGTTTTGTTGATTCTTTCTATAGTTTTTTTGGATTCTAATTCATTTAATTCTGATTTAATTTTGATTATTTCTTTCCATCTACTGGATTGGGGTTTATCTTGCTGCTCTTTTTCAAGGAGGTTTAGATGTGTCATTAAATTATTAGTTTCCGATCTCTCCAATTTGTTGATGTAGGAGCTCAGAGCTATAAACTTGCCTCTGAGTACTGCCTTTGCTGTGTCCCAGAGGAGCTGGTAATTTGTGTGTTCATTTTTGTTGAATAGCATGAACATTTGAATTTCCTTTCTAATCTCTTCCATGACCCACTCATGATTCAGCAGTGTGTTGTTCAGCCTCCATGTGATACCGGACTTTCTTTGGTGGCTTTTGGTGTTGAGTTCTAATTTTATTCCCTTGTGGTCAGAGAGAATGCAAGGTATAACTTCAATGTTTCTGAATTTAGACAAGTTTGCTTTGTGGCCTAAAATGTGGTCTATTTTAGAAAACGTCCCATGTGCTGCTGAGAAGAACGTGTATTCTGATGCTGCTGGGTGAAATGTTCGGTAAATGTCTGTTAAGTCTAGTTGATCTATGCAGCTGTTTAGATCTGCGGTTTCTCTGTTGAGTTTTTGCCGAGTTGATCTATCTAGTGGGGAGAGTGGTGTGTTAAAATCCCCAACGATTAATGTCTTTGGATCTATCTGGAATTTGAGGGAAAGTAGTGTTTCTTTGATAAATTTGGGTGCTCCATTGTTTGGCGAATAGATATTTAGAATTGTAATATCCTCCTGAAGGAGAGATCCTTTAATTAGTATGTAGCGACCTTCTTTATCTCTTCTCACGAATTTTAATTTGAAGTCTATTTTATCTGATATTAGGATTGCAACTCCCGCCTGTTTATGAGGGCCGTTTGCTTGGTAGATTTTGTTCCAGCCTTTAACATTGAAAATATGTTTGTTTTTACGGGCAAGATGTGACTCCTGCAGGCAGCAGATAGAAGGGTCTTGTTTTTTAATCCAACTAGACAGTCTATGTCGCTTAATTGGAGAGTTCAGTCCGTTAACATTAAGAGATAGGACTGAGAGGTATTTGGGAGTTCCTGCCATGTTATCCACCTTCTTGGGGGCTGTGAAAACTGGGTTCTTCCTAAGGTTCTTGGATTCTCAGTTTGGGTGCAGTTTCTTGGCCTTTGTTGCGTTCTTGTTGGTTTTCTATGTGTAGGACATCTTTAAGAATCTTTTGCAGGGCTGGTTTGGTGGAGATGTATTGTTTCAATTTTTCTTTGCTATGGAAGGTTTTTATTTGGCCTTCAGTTATGAAGGAGAGTTTAGCTGGGTACAGTATTCTTGGTTGATAGTTGTTTGTTTTTAGGGCATTGCATACATCATTCCAGGCTCTTCTTGCTTTGATTGTCTCTGGTGAGAAATCTGAGGTGATTCTAATTGGTTTCCCTTTATAGGTGATTAACCTTTTCTCCTTGACAGCTTTAAGGATCTTTTCCTTGGTCTGGGTTGATCCTGTGTGGATTATAATGTGACGGTGGGATGTCCTATTCTGGTCTGGTCTATTTGGGGTTCTAAAAGCTTCTTGTATCTGAATAGGCCTATCTTTTTGTATGTTTGGGAAGTTCTCTGCTAGGATCCTGTTAAACAAATTTCCTAGACCATTAACTTCTGTTTCTAGGTGCTCCTCTACACCCATTATCCTTAGATTGGGCCTTCTGATGGTGTCTTCCAGGTGTTGGATAGACCTATCATATTTCTTGGACTTGTCTTGGATGGTTGTATGTTCTTTCTCTATAATATCTAGGCTGTCTTCAATCCCTGAGATTCGATCTTCTGCATGGTCTAACCTGCTGTCAAGACTCTCTACTTTGTTTTTTTATCTCTTTTCCTTCTAATTGGTCAGCTTTGATGGCTTCAAGTTCTTTGTTGAAGCTCTGTTTTAGGTCTTGTATGAATTTCTTTACTTCCTTAATTTGGTGTTCAGTGTTTGTTCTCAAATCACTTAGTTGATTGGTTATGGTTTCTTTGGACTCCCATTCCTTCTGTTGGGTTCCATTCAGCCTTCCCTTTGTGGTCTCCCTGACTTCCTTCAGCTCTTTGTTAATGGATTCCGTGAATGTCTTTAGTGATCTTTTTGTATTCTCTACCTGGTCTCTTAATTCGTGAATTACTCTTTGATTAGTTTCCTCCCTTCTGTGGGATTCCTGCAGTTCTCTTTGAGTGTTCTCTGCCTGCTCACGCCATTCCTCCCTTTCTCTTTGAGTATTCTCAAGTTGTTCACGCAAATCCTGTATCAGTTTTTGAGAAGCTTCCTCACGCTTATGATGTTCCTGTATAAACTTCTGGGATGCCTCCTCTCTCTCCCTATCACGCTCATACAGAGTCCTTTGTACATTGTCAAACTTCTCATTTATCATGTTTGCTATTAGTGTTTGTAGAGCTATTTGGGAACTCTCCTCTGGATTATTCTTTATCTGTTCTAATCCCTGATTATCAAGGTTGGGAATTGAGATACCCGAATTTGCCATTTTTCTTGTGTTTTTCCGGCTTACTCGGCCCATTTGAGATACAGATTGCACCAGTTTTGTGCTAGAACACTATCTTAAGGCAACCATCAACCAAAGTTTGCATTTGTACAGTCAATAGTCTACAGATACAATCTAGTTCAACAGATACATCTATTCAACATCAAATGACTATATGTTAAAGGACTTCGAACCGCAGAAAAGAATTTGGAAAACCAGAAATTATTAGGATTAGGGAGAGATGTGGGTAAAAAATAGGAATAGATTGGTGTGGGGAGGCACAGGGAGAGTTAACTATGTCCTAATCACAGTGCAGGAAATGGGTTGGGTAGGATGCAAGTAGAGAGAGAGAGAAAAAGAAGAGACGGAAAGGGGAATAAAGAGAGACCAGAAAAAGAATAGAAACGTAAAAATTAATGTTATTATAGAGGTTAAAAGACCGTCTATTTAGAGAGGAATGTGAATATGTTCAGAGAAGGGGAGGGACATAGAGGAGATGTGGAAAGCTTTAAGGATGGGAAAGGGAGAAGAAAAGATCAGAAGTTCAGTAGAGCTAGATAAAAAACAAAAAGATAATTAAGAATGAAAGAAAAAGAGAAAGAAGACAAGAAAAGAAAGGAAAACTCTCATTCACGTATTCCTAAAATAAAAATTATAAGATGAGAAAAAAAATTACTGGAAAACAATTATTTTTTCAGAAGAGGCAAAAATTATAGATTAATAAAAGTTTTAGAAGGGAAAAAATTTATATATATATATATATATATATATATATATATATAAGGTAACAAAAAACAAAAAACAAGCAAAAAAAAGAAAAGAAGAAGAAGAAAAAAAAAAAAAAAGAAAAAAAAGTCTTTTGATTTTTTTTTTGGGGGGGGGAGGAGTGGGAGGAATCCTGTATCTCCCTTTTGTCTGCGACCAGTCTCTTGTTGTAGTCTCTGGTCAGCTTGAGGTCCTGTGGCTTGATTGGTTTCTTAAGTCGGTTGGTTGGAAGAGGCAGAAAAATGCTCTGCTTTACCCAAGATTTTGAGATCCCCCTCCCAGGTTAGTTTTCTGGGAGGGTGGTCTGCTTTGAGAGTCACAAAAGAGGGGGATGTGGTTATGAGGCTAGGTTCTGGGTAGGGTTGAGGCCTTTCAACAAACAGTAGCTTTTCCCTGGGGCTATTTTGTGATAGAGCTCACAGCGCCCAGCCTGGAGCCATTCTCAGGGTTTCTGTTTTTCAATTGATTGTGGTGGCTGCTAGAGGGAGGGGCAGCCTCTGGCTCTGGTTACCCAGTGACGCTAGGCACTCCGATGGCTGGCGCCTGAGCTGGGTGACTTTTCCCTGGATGGAGCTGAGTCTGGCAGGTCACTTCGGCGTTAAGTTCTTGTGACCTGCTAAATGACTCGTTTTATTCCAAGGCCTGAGCTGGAGCTAGCAGCAACTCCGAGCTTTGTCGGTATCCAAGATGGAGATCACCGGTGCTGGGGGGGGAGGGGTGGCCTTCCCTCCTCTGCTCCCTGAGGAGTGAGGATGTCGGGCTTGTACTCACGCCGAGTCTTGGATCCTGGGTCGTCTCTGGTCTGCAAACAGCAGGATGAAGATGTTCACTCCTTGTCGGTTCTTGTTGGTGTTGAGTAGAATCCGCTCGTCCGCTGCGTCTGGCTCCTTCGTCCCCGACTCTCTGTGTCTCAGGTATGACTCCCGCGGCGGTGGTCGCCGCCGCGACCCCGCCGCCGGAGCGGCAGCTGGTGCGTTTCCTTGGCTTCCCCTCTCTTGTCTAACTCTCTGTCCTGTGATGGTACACTTGGTGTGATTCTCTGGCTTAGGACTGTTCACTGGAACTCTAAACCTACTTTCTATGCGAGAGCTTGTTCAGATTCCAGCTTCTCCTCCGCCATCTTCCCGGAACCCCTCTCTAGAGTTAGGTTTTGAGTTAAGTTGAGTGTGAGGATGAGTGTTAGGATTAGGGTTAGGAATACGGTTATTGTTTGTGTAAGAGAGAGGGTGAAGATGAGGTTTAGGGTTAGGATTAGGGTTGGGGTTATGGTGAGGTTGAGGGTTAGGTTTAGGATTAAGTTGAGGTTTAGGGTTAGTGTGAAGGTTGGGTGAGCGTGAGGGTAAGGGTTAGGGTGAGGGTGAGACTTAGGTTTAGGGTTAGGGTGAGGATTAGGGTTAGGGTTAGGGTTAGGGTGAGTGTTAGGGTTAGTGTGAGGGATAGGGTAAGGGTTAGCCTTAGGGTTAGGTTTAGGGTTCGGGTTACTTTGAGGCTGAGGGTTAGGGTGAGGGTTAGGTTTAGGGTTAGGGTTAGTGTGAGGATTAGGTTTAGGGTTAGGGTTAGGGATAGGGTTAGGGTGAGGGTAAGGTTTAGGGTGAGGTTGAGGGTGAGATTGAGGTTTAGGGAGAGGGTTAGGGTTAAGGTGAGGGTTAGGGTGTGGGTTAGGGTTAGGTTTAGGGTGAGGATATGTGTTAGGGTGAGGTTAAGGGTGAGGATTAATGTTAGGGTGAGGGTTAAGATTAGGTTTAGGGTTAGGCTGAGGGTGAGGGTGAGGGTGAGTGTTAGGGTTAGGATGATTTTTAGGGTTAGGGAGAGGTTTAGGTTAAGTTTTATGTTTAGGATGAGGATGAGTCTGAGGGATGGGTTTAGCATTAGGGTTAGGGTGAGGGTTATGGTTTGGGTTAGGGTTATGGTTAGGGTTCGGGTGAGGTAAGGGTTAGGGAGAGGGTAAGGGTGAGTTTGAGCGGTAGGGTTAGGTTTAGGTTTGGCCTGAGGATTCTGGTGAGCTTTAGGATTATGTTTAGTGTTAGTGTTAGGATTAGGTTTACGGTGACGGTTAGGGCGAGGTTTAGGATTAGGGGTAGGGTGAGGTTTAGGGTGAGGGTTAGATTTAGGATGAGTTGTACGGTGAGGATGAGGGTTAGGTTTAGGGTGAGGGTAAAGGTTAGAGGGAGGGTTAGAGTGAGGGTCAGGGTTAGGGTTAGCATTAGGTTTAGGGTGAGGGTGAGGGTTAGGGTTTAGGGTGAGGATTAATGTGAGTTTTAGGATGAAGGTTATGATTATGGTTAGGGTTAGTGTGAGGATTAGGTTTAGAGTTAGGGTTAGGGTGAGTGTTAGGCTGAGCAGTAGGGTTAGAGTTAGGGTGAGGGTTAGGTTTAGTGTGATTCTTAGGGTTAGGGTTAGGGTGAGGGTATGGGTTAGGGTGAGGGATAGGGTGCGGTTGAGTTTTAGGTTTAGGTTTAGGTTTAGGATTAGGGTGAGGGTGAGGGTGTGGGTTAAGGTTAGGTTGAGGGTGATGGTAGGGTTTTGGGTTAGAATTAGGGTGAGAGTTAGGATGAAGGTTATGGTTAGGATTAGCGTTAGTGTGAGGATTAGGGTTATGGTTAAATTTAGGGTTAGGGTTAATGTGAGTTTGACCATTGGGGTTAGGGTTAGGGTTAGGGTTATTGTTAGGGTTAGGGTTAGATTTAGGGTTAGGGTGAGGGAAAGGTTTAGGGTTAGGGTTAGCATTAGGGTTAGCTTGAGGAAGAGGGAGAGGGTTAGGTTTAGTATTAGCGTTAGGTTTAAGGTTAGGCTTAGGGTGAGGGTGATGGTGTGGGTGAGGCATACTGTGAAGTTAGGGTTAGGGTTAGGGTGAGGGTGAGGATTGGGGTGAGGGTGAGGGTTATGGTGTGGGTGAGGGTTAGGGTGATGTTGAGGTTTAGTGTGAAGGTAAGGGTTAGGGTTAGGATTAGAATTAGGGTAAGGGTTAATGTTAGGGTAAGGGTGAGTGGTAGTTTGAGAGTTAGGGTTAGGGTTAGGTTTAGGCTTAGGATTAGTGTGAGGATTAGGGTTAGGGTTAGGGTTAGGGTGAGGGTAAGGTTTAGGGTTATAGTTAGGGTAAGTTTTAGGGTGAGGGTTAGGGTGAGAATGAGGGCTAGTTTTAGTATGAGTGTTAAGGTGAGGGTTAGGTTTAGTGTTAGGGTTAGAGTGAGGGTGAGGGTTAGGTTTATGGTGAGGGTGAGGGTTTGGGATAGGGTTAGGGTTAGGGTGAGGGTTAGGGTGAGGGTTTGGGTTAGGGTTAAGTTGAGGGTGAGGGTTCTGTTGAGGGTTAGGGTGAGGGTTAGGGTTAGGGTGAGGGTTAGGTATTGGTTTAGAGTTATGCTGAGTGTGAGGGTGAGGGTTAGGGTTAGGGTTAGTGTGAGGGTGAGGGTGAGGGTTAGAATTAGGGTGGATTTTAGGGTTAGGGTGAGGGTGAGGGTTAGGTTTAGGTTTACAGTTAGGATGAGAGGCTGAGAGTTAGGGTTAGGGTGAGGGTAAGGGTTAGGGTGAGGTTGAGGAATAGGGTTAGGGTTAGAGTTAGCATGAGGATTCGGGTAAGCATTAGGATTACAGTTAGTGTTAGTGTTAGGGTTAGAATTAGGGTGAGGGTTAGGGTGAGGGTTATGATTAGGGTTAGGGTGAGGGTTTGGGATAGGGTGAGTTGTAGGGTAAAGTTGAGGGTTAAATTGAGGGTGAGGGTAAGCTTAGGTTGAGGATTAGGGTGAGGGAGAAAGTTAGGGATAGGGTGAGGCCTAGGCTGAGGGTGAGGGTTAGGGTTAGGTTTAGGAATAGGGTGTGGATTAGGGTTAGGGTTAGGGTTAGAGTTAGGGTGAGCATTAGGCAAAGGGGTAGGTTTAGGGTTAGGGTGAGGGTTAGGTTTAGTGTGATTGTTAGGTTTAGGGTTAGGGTGAGGGTAAGGGTTAGGATGAGGGATAGGGTGAGTGTGAGGGTTAGGGTTGGCATTAGGGTTAGGGTTAGGGTTAGGGTGAGGGTTAGGTTTAGGTTTAGGATTAGGGTGAGGGTGAGAGTTAGGGTTAGGGTGATGGTGATGGTAGGGTTTAGGGTTAGGATTAGGGTGAGGGTTAGGATGAAGGTTATGGTTAGGGTTAGGGTTAGTGTGAGGATTATGTTTATGGTTAGGGTTAGGGTTAGAGTTAGGGTGAGGGTGAGGGTTTGTGTTAGGGTGAGCGTTAGGTTTAGGGTTAGCATTAGGATGAGGGTTAGGGTTAGGGTTAGGGTGAAGGTTAGGGAAAGGATGAGCGTTTGGGTTAACATTAAGGTTAGGGTTAGGATTAGTTTCAGTTTTAGGATGAGGGATACTTTTAGGTTTAGGGTTAGTGTGACGATTAGGTTTAGGGTTATGTGTTAAGATTAGGGTTAGTTTTGGAGCAAGGGTTAGGGTTAGGGTGAAGGTTAGGTTTAGGGTTAGCTTTAGCGTGAGGTTTAGGGTTAGTGTTAGGTTGAGGGTTAGGGTGAGTGTGAGGGTTCGGGTTTGGGTTAGGGTTAGGGTGACGGTGAGGGTTAGGGTCAGGGTGAGGGTTAGGGTTAGGGATAGCATTAGAGTGAGGGATAGGGTTAGGGTTATTTTGAGGGTGAGGGTTATTGTGAGGGTTAAGGTTAGGGCTAGCAATAGGGTTAGCATGAGGGTGATGGAGAGGGTTAGGTTTAGCATTAGGGTTAGGTTTAATGTTAGGCTTAGTGTGAGGGTGTTGGTGAGGGTGAGGCATAGGGTCAGGGATAGGACTAGGGTTAGGGTGAGTGTTAGTGTTAGCGTGATATTTAGGGAAAGGGTGAGGGTTAGGGTAAGGTTGAGGGTTAGGGTGAGGGTGAGGTTTAGGGTAAGGGTTAGCATTAGGGTGAGGGTTAGTTTGAGAGTTAGGTTTATGGTTAGGTTTAGGCTTAGGATTAGTGTGAGGATTAGGTTTTGGGTTAGGGTTAAGGTGAGGATAAGGTTTAGGGTGAGGTTTAGGGTGAGAGTGAGGTTAAGGGAGAGGTTTAGGGTTAAGGACATGGTTAGGGTGAGGGTTAGGGTTAGTGATAGGGTGAGGGTATGTGTTAGGGTGAGTGTTCGGGTGAGGGTTAAGGTTAGGGTGAGGATTAGGGTTAGGGTTAGGCTGAGGGTGAGGGTGAGGGTTAGGTTTAGGTGATCTTTAGGGTTAGGGTGAGGATTAGGTTAAGGTTTAGATGAGGGTTTAGGCTGAGGTGTGGGGTTAGGATTAGGGTTAGGGTGAGGGTTAGAGTCAGGGTTAGGGTTCTGGTTAGTGTAAGCGTTAGGGTTAGGATGAGGTTAAGGATTAGGGTTAGGGTTAGGGTTAGGTTTAGTGTGAGGGTTAGGGTTAGGGTTAGGGTTATTGTTAGGGTTAGTGTTAGGTTTAGGGTTAGCTTGAGGGTGAGGATGAGGGTTAGGATTAGGGGTAGGAATAGGGTTATTGTTAGGGTTAGGGTTAGGCTAAGAGAGAGGGTGAAGATGAGGTTTAGGGTTAGTTTGAGAGGTAGGGTGAAGGTGAGGGTGAGGGTTAGGCTGAGGCTGAGGGTTATGTTTATTGTTAGTGTTAGGGTGAGGGTTAGGGTTAGGTTTAGGGTTATGGTGGGGGGTAGGGTGAGGGTTGGGGTTAGGGTTTGGGTTATGGTTAGGCTGAGGCTGAGGGTTATGTTTATTGTTAGTGTTAGGGTGAGGGTTAGGGTTAGGTTTAGGGTTATGGTGGGGGGTAGGGTGAGGATTAGGGTTAGGGTTAGGTTGAGGTTTAGGCTTCGTGTGAGGGTTTTGTGAGCGTGAGGGTCAGGGTTAGGGTGAGGGTTAAGGTGAGGGTGAAAGTTAGGGTTAGGGTTAGGGTTAGGGTGAGTGTTCCTGTGAGGGTTTTGTTTAGGGTTAGCTTTAGGGTTAGTGTGAGGATTAAGGTTAGGGTTAGGGTTAGGGTGAGTGTTCGGGTTAGTGTGAGGGGGTAGGGTGAGGCTGAGGGTTAGGGTTATTGCTAGTGTTAGGGTGAGTGTTAGTGTTAGGTTTAGGGTTATGGTGGGGGTTAGGATGAGGCTTGGGTTTAGGGTTTCGTTTATGATTAGGATGAAGTTTAGGGTTAGGGTGAGGGTTAGGGTGAGGGTTAGGGTGAGGGTGAGGGTATGTGTTAGATTGAGGGTTAGATTGAGGGTTAGGGTGAGAGGGAGGGTTAGGGTTAGCGTGAGTGTTAGGGTGAGGATTAGGGTGAGGTTTAGAGTTAGGGTGAGGGTTAGGATGAGGGTTAGGTTTAGGGTTAGGGTTAGGGTGAAGGTTAGGGTTGGATTTAGGGTGAGGGTTAGGATTAGGGTTAGGATGAAGGTTAGGCTTAGTGTGTGGGTTAGGGCTAGGTTTAGGTTTAGAGTGAGGTTAAGTGCTATGGTGGAGGTTAGTGTGAGGGTGAGGGTGAGGGTTAAGTTTAGATTTAGGATTAGGGTGAGAGTGAGCATGAGGGTTAGGGTTAGGATTAGGTTAAGTTTAGGCTTAGGCTGAGGGTGAGGTTGAAGATGAGGGTTAGGTTAGGCTTAGGGTTAGGGTTAGGATGTGGTTTAGGGTGAGGGGTAGGGTTGGGGTTAGGGTGAGTGTTAGGGTATGTTTTAGAGAGAGGGTTAGGCTGAGAGAGAGGGTTACATTTAGCGTGAGTGTTAGGGTGAGTGTTAGGGTGAGGGTTACATTTAGGGTTAGGCTTAAGTTGAGGGTGAGCGTTAGGGTTAGGGTTAGGGTGAGGGTTAGAGTTAGGGTGAGGGTGAGGGTGAGGCTTAGCGTGAGTGTTAGGGTTAGGGTTAAGTTGAGGTTTAGTTTTAGGGTGATATTTAGGTTGAGGTTGAGGTTTAGGGTGAGTGTCATTTTTCGGGTTAGTGTGAGTGTTAGGGTGTGGGTGAGGGTTAGAATGACGGTAAGGATTAGGGTGATGGTGAGGGTTAGGGTTAGGGTGAGAGAAATGATTAGGGTGAGGTTTAGCGTGAGGGTGATAGTGAGGGTGAGGGTTAGGGTTAGTGTTATGGTTAGGGTGAGGGTAAGGGTGAGTGTGAGGTTTAAGATTAGGGTTAGGACTAGGGTTAGGGTGAGGGTTAGGGTTAGGGTGATGTTTTAGGTTAGAGTTAGGATTAGGATTAGATTTAGGTTTAATGTTAGGATGAGGGTTAGGCTGAGGACTAGGGTTACGATCAGGGTGATGATTAGGGTTAGTGTGAAGTTTAGGGTTAGGGTTAGGTTTAGGGTTAGGTTGAGAGTTAGGGTGAGGGTATGGGTCAGGATAATGTTTAGCGTGAGGTTTATGGTTAGAGTTAGGGTTAGGGTGAGTCTTAGGTTTAGGGTGAGGTTAAGTGTTAGAGTGAGGATTAGGGTGAGGGTGAAGTTTTGGGTTAGCATAAGGGTTAGTGTGAGGGTGAGGGTTAGGCTGAGGGTTAGGGTTAGGGTGAGGGCTAGGCTGAGGGTGAGGGTTAGTTTTAGGGTTAGGCTGAGTGTTATGGTTAGGGTGAGAGTGAGGTTTGGTCTGACGGTTAGGGTTAGAGTAAGTGTTAGGTTTAGGGTTAGGGTGAGGCTGAGGGTGAGGGTGAGGTTTAGGCTTAGGGCTAGGGTTAGGATTATTGTAAGGGTTAGGGTTAGGGTGAGGGTGAGGGTTAGGGTTAGGGTCAGGGTGAGGGTGAGGGTTATGGTTAGGATTAGGGTGAGGTTGAAGGTGAGGGAGAGGGTCAGGTTTAGGATTAGGTTTAGGTTTAGTGTTAGGTTTGGCTTGAGGGTGATGGTGAGGGTGAGGTTTAGGGTGAGGGTTAGGGTTATTGTCAGTGTTAGGGTTAGGGTGAGGGTGAGAGTTATTGTGAGGGTTAGGGTTAGGGTTAGGGTGAGGGTTGAGGAGTAGGGTTAGGTTTAGGGTGACGTTTAGCGTTAGGGTTAAGGTGAGGGTTAGGGTTAGGTTTATGGTTAGGATGAGGGTTAGGCTGAGGGTTAGTGTTACGGTTAGGGTGAGGGTTAGGTTTAGTGTGAAGGTTAGGGTTAAGGTTAGGGTTAGGGTGAGGGTAAGGGTTAGGATGAGGGTTAGGGTGAGGGTTAGGGTTTGGGTTAGGGTTAGGTTGAGGATGAGGCTTAGGTTTAGGGTGAGGTTAAGGGTTAGAGGGAGGATTATTGTGTAGGTTAAGTTAAGGGTTATCATTAGGGTTAGGTTGAGGGTGAAGTTTAGGCTTAGGATTAGGGTTAGGTTGAGGTTAGGCTGAGGATGAGGTTTAGGGTTAGGGTTAGGGTGATGGTTAGGGTTAGGGTGAGGGTGAGGATGAGTGTTAGGTTTAGGTTTTGGGTGAGGTTTAGGGTTAGGGTAAGGGTTAGGGTGAGTGTATGGCTTTGGCTGACGGTTAGGATTAGTGTGAGGGTTAGGAATAAGGTTAGGGTTATTGTTAGGGTTAGGGTTAGGTTGAAGGTGAGGGTTATTTTTAGGGTTAGGTTTAGGGTTAGGGTGAGGGTGAGGGTGAGGGTTAGGTTTAGGATTAGGTTTAGGGTTTGGGTTAGGTTTAGGCTGAGGGTGATTGTGAGGGTGAGGGTTAGGATGATGGTTACGGTTAAGATTGGGGTGAGGGTTAGGGTTAGGGTGATATTTAGGATGAGGGTGAGGGTTAGGTTTAGGTTTAGGTTTAGGGTGAGGGTAAGGGTTAGGGTGAGGGTTATTGTAAGGGTGAGGGTTAGGGTTAGCATTAGGGTTAGGGTTAGGGTTAGGGTGAGTGTTAGTGTTACGGTTAGTGTGAGGGTTAGGGTTATGTTTAGGGTGAGTGTTAGGTTTAGGTTGAGGGTTAGGGTTAGGGTTAGGGTGAAGGTGAGGGTGAGGGTGAGGGTGAGGTTTAGGGTGAGGGTGAGGGTGAAGGTGACTGTTAGGGTTAGGGTTAGGGAAAGGGAGAGGGTGAAGATGCGGTTTAGGAATAGGATGAGGGTTGGGGTTATGGTTTGAGTGAGGGTTAGGGTTAGGGTTAGGGTGAGGGTTAAGTTTAGTTTTAGGTTGAGGTTTAGGTTTAGTGTGAGCGTTGGGTGCGGATGTGGGTAAGGGTTAGGTTGAGGGTTCGGGTTAGAGTTAGTGTTATTTTTATGGTTAGTGTGAGGTTGAGGGTTATTGTTAGGGTTAGGTTTAGGGTTAGGGTGAGTGTGAGGGTTAGGGTTAGGTGTTGGGTTAGGATGAGGTTGAGGGTGATAGTTAGGGTGAGAGTGAGGGTGATGTTGTGGTTTAGGATTAGGGATAGGATTAGTGTTAGGCTGAGGGTGAGGGAGAGGGTGAGGGTGAGGGATAGGCTTAGGGCTATGTTTAGGGTTAGGGTTAGGGTGGGGGTTAGGGTTAGATTTAGGGTTAGGATTAGGGTTAGGCTGAGGATTAGGGTGGTGGTTAGGTATAGTCTGAGTGTTAGTGATAGGTTTAGGATTAGGGTGAGGGTAAGGGTGAGTGTTAGGTTTTGGGTGAGGTTATGTGTAAGGGTCATGGTAGGGTTAGGATTAGGGTTAGGGATAGAGTTAGGGTTAGGTTGAGGGTGAGCATGAGGATTTGGGTTAGGGTTAGGGTGAGGGTGAGGGTGAGGTTGAGATTTAGGATTAAGGTGAGGGTTAGGGTTAGGATGAGGGTGAGGGTTATGGTGAGACTGAAGGTTAGGGTTATTGTTAGGTTTAGGGTGAAGATTAGGGTGAGGGTTAGGGTTAGGTTTAGTATTATGGTGGGGGTTAGGGTGTAGTTTGGGGTTAGGGTTATGGTTAGGATGCGGCTTAGGTTTAGAGTGAGGGTGAGGCCTGGGTGAGGTTTAGGGTTAGGTTTGGGGTGAGGGTGAGGGTTATGGTTAGGGTGAACGTTAGGTATAGGGTTAGGGTTAGGGTGAGGGTGAGGATGAAGTTTAGGGTTAGGGTTAGAGGGAGGGTGAGAGTGAGGTTAAGGATTAGGATTAAGGTTAGGGTTAGGATTAGAGTGAGGGTGAGAGTGAGGATTAGGGTGAGGTTTAGGTTTAGGTTTAGGTTTAGGATGAGGATTAGGCTAATCGGTGGGGTTAGGGTTAGTGTTAGGGTGAGAGTTAGTGTTAGGGTTCAGGTTATTGTTAGGGTTAGGATTAGGGTTAGTGTTAGAGTGAGGGTGAGGGTGAGGTTTAGATTTAGGGTTAGGGATAGGATAAATTTTAGGGATGAGTTTAGGGTTAGGGTGAGGGTGAGGGTAAGGTTTAGGGTTAGGGTTAGGGTTATTATTAGGGTTAGGGTTAGGGTTAGGTTGGGGGTTATGTTTAGTGTGAGGGTTAGGTTTAGGATTAGGGTGAGGGTGTTAGGGTCAGGGTGAGATTTAGAGTGAGGGTGAGTTTTAGGGAGAGGGTTAGAATTACGGTGAAGTTAGGGTTAGGTTTATGGTTAAGGTGAGGGCTGGGGTGAGGGTGAGGGTTAGGGGTAGGGGTAGGATTAGGTTTAGGGTTAGGGTTTGGTTGATGGTTAGGGTTCGGGTGAGGGTTAGTGTTAGGGTTTGGGTGAGGGTTAGGATTAGGGTTAGGGATAGGGTTAGGGAGAGAGTTAGGGTTAGAGTTAGTGTTAGGGTTATTGTCAGGGTTAGGGTGAGGTTGAGTGTTAGGGTGAAGAAGAGTTTGAGTGTGAGGGTTACAGTTAGGGTTAGGGTTAGGTTTAATATTAGCATTTGGGTTAGGGTGAGGGTGAGGGTTATTTTTAGGATTAGGGTTAAGTTTAGGTTGTGAGGGTGAGGGTTAAGGTTAGGGATAAGGTTAGGGTGAGGGCTAGGGTTAGGGTGAGTGTTAGGGTTAGTGTGAGGGAGAGGGTTAGGTTTAGGATTAGGATTAGGGTTAGTGTTAGACCTAGGGTGAGGATGATTTTGAGGGTGAGGGTTAGGGTGAGGGTTAGGGTCAGGATTAGGGTGATGGTTAGGGTTAGGGTGATGTTTATGGTGAGGGTGAGGATTAGGGTTAGGGTGAGGGTTAGGGTTAGTGTTTTTGTGAGGGTTAGGTTTAGTGTGAGTGCTAGTCTTAATGTTAGGATTAGGTTCAGGGTAAGTTTTAGGGTGAGGGTTAGGGTGAGAGTGAGGGTTAGTCTTAGCGTGAGTGTTAGGGTGAGTGTTAGGGTGAGGGTTAGGTTTAGGGTTAGGGTTAGGGTGAGGGTGAGGGTTAGGGTTATGGTTAGGGTGAGGCCAAGGTTTAGGGTTAGGTTTAGGCTGAGGGTGAGGGTGAGGGTTAGGATTAGGTTTATTGTTAGGATTAGAGTTTTGGTTAGAATTAGGGTTAACGTGAGGTTGAGGGAGAGGGTTAGTTTAGAATTAGGGTTAGGTTTAGTGTTAGGCATAGAGTGAGGGTGACGGTGAGGGTGAGGCTTAGGGTGAGGGTTTGGGTTAGGGTTAGGGTGATGGTTAGTGTTAGGGTGATGTTTATGTTGAGGGTTAGGGTTAGGGTGAGGTTAAGGGTGAGTGTGAGGGTTAGGGTGTGGGTGAGGGTTAGGGTGACGTTGAGGTTTAGGGTGACGGTGAGGTATAGGGTGAGGGTGAGGATTAGGGTTAGGGTTACAATTCGGGTGAGGGTTATTGTTAGGTTTAGGGTGATAGTGAGGGTTAGGGTGAGGGTTAGGGTTAGGGTTAGGGTTAGTGTGAAGATTAGTGTTACGGTTAGGTTTATGGTGAGGGTAATAGTTAGGGTGAGGTTTAGGGTGTGGATGAGGTTTAGGGAGAGGGTTAGGGTTAGGTTGAGGGTTAGGGTGAGGGTTAGGGTTAGGGTGAGGTGAGGGTTATGGTGAGGTTTAGGGTGATGGTTAGGGTTAGGGTAGGGTTTAGGGATAGTTTTGGTGTTAGGTTGATGGTGAGGGTGAGGGTTAGGGTTAGGTTTGGGTAAGGGTGTGGGTGAGGGTTATGATTAGGATTGGGGTTATGTTTAGGCTGAGGGTGAGGGTGAGGGCGAGGGTCAAGGTGAGGGTTAGGGTGATGTTTAGGGTTAATGCTTAGGGTTAGGTTTAGTGTTAGGATTCGGATCAGGCTGAGGGGTAGGTTTAGGGTTACGGTGAGTGTTTGGGTTTGTGTCAGGTTTAGGGTTAAGGTTAGGGTGAGGGTAAGGGTTAGGTTGAGGGTTAGTGTGAGATTGAGGTTTAAGTTTAGCATTAGGGTTAGTTTGCGGGTTAGGGTGTTGGTTAGGGTTAGGTTTAGGATTAGGGTGTTGGTTAGGGTTAGGTTTAGGATTAGGGTGAGGGTTAGGGTTAGGTTTAGGATGAGGGTGAGCATGAGGATGAGGGTTAGTGTGTGGGTGAGGTTTGGGGTGAGGTGAGAGTTAGGGTTAGTTTTAGGGTTAGGGTTAGGGTAAGGTTTAGGGTGAGGGTTAGGGTTAGGGTTAGGGTGAAGTTTAGGGTTAGGGTTAGGGTGAGGGTAGGTTTAGGGTGAGGTTAAGTGTTAGCGTGAGGGTTATGGTGAGGGTGAAGGTTAGGGTTAGCATTAGGGTTAGAGTGAATGTGAGGGTTAGGTTTAGGGTTAGTGTTAGGATTAGGGTGAGGGATAAGCTGAGGGTGAGGGTTCAGGTTAGGGTTAGGGTTAGGGTGAGGGTTAGGTTTCGGTTTCAGGTGAGAATTAGTGATAGGGTTTGAGTGAGGGTTAGGGTTAGGGTTAGGGTGAGGGACAGAGTTAGTGTTAGAGTTAGGGTTAGGGTTATTGTTAGGGTTAGGGTGAGGTGGAGGGTTGGGGTGAAGATGAGTTTGAGTGTGAGGGTTTCGGTTAGGGTTAGGGTTAGGTTTATTTTTAAGGTTTGGTTTAGGGTGAGGGTGAGGGTTATTGTTAGGATTACGGTTAGCGTTAGGGTGAGGGTGAGGGTGAGGGTTAGGATTAGGATTAGGGTTATGTTTAGGGTGAGGGAGAGGGAGAGGGATAGGTTTAGGATTAGGTTTAGGGTTAGTGTTAGGCTTAGGGTGAGAATGATGGTGAGGGTTTGGCTTAGCGTTAGTGTTAGGGTGAGTGTTAGGGTGAGGGTTAGGTTTAGGGGTAGTGTTAGGGTGAGTGTGAGGGTTAGGCTTATTGTTAGGGTGAGGGTTAGGGTTCGAGTTAGGTTTAGGCTGAGGGTGAGGTTTAATGTTAGTGTAATGTGTATGGTGAGGGTTAGGGCAAGGATGATGGTAAGGGTGAATATGAGGGTTAGGGGTGGGTGAGTGTTAGGGTGACGGTGAGGTTTAAGGTGACGGTGAGTTTTAGGGTGAGGGTGAGGCTTAGGGTTAGGGTTACCATTAGGGTGAGGGTTATTGTTAGGGTTAGTGTGAGGGTGAGGTTTAGGTTGAGGGTTAGGGTTAGGGTTAGGGTTAGTGTGAAGATTAGGGTTAGGGTTAGAGTTAGGATGAGGTTTAGGGTGTGGATGAGGTTTAGGGAGAGGGTTAGATTTGGGTGGAGGGTTAGGGTGAGGGTTAGTGTTAGGGTGAGCTGAGGGTTATGGTGAGGATTTGGGTGATGGTTAGGGTTAGGGTGAGTGTTAGGGATAGGGTTGGGGTTAGGGTGATTGTGAGGGTGAGGGTTAGGGTTAGGTTTGGGTGAGGGTGAGTGTGAGGATTATGGTTAGGGTTAGGGTTAGGCTCAGGTTGAGGGTGAGGGTGAGGTTAAGGGTTAGGGTGACTTTTAGGGTTAGGGCGATGTTTAGGTTTAGGTTTAGGGTTAGGATGTGGATTAGGCTGAGGGGTAGTGTTAGGGTTAGGGTGACGGTTAAGGTTAGTGTGAGGATAAGGGTTAGGTTGAGGGTTAGGGTGAGGGTGAGGGGTAGGGTTAGGGTTAGGGGTAGTGTGATGGTCAGGGTGAGGGTTAGGGTTATGGTTAGTGTTAGGGATAGGGTTAGTGTGAGGGTTAGGGTGAGGGTTAGGTTTAGGTTTAAGGTGAGCTTTAGGGTACGTGTGAGGTTTAGGTTTAGGGAGAGGGTAAGGGTTAGGGTGAGGGTTAGTGTTAGGGTAAGTTATAGGGTTAGGGTGAGGTTGAGGGTGAGGATTAGGGTGAAGGTGAGGGTGAGGGTTAGGGTGAGCGTGAGGGTGAGTGTGGGGTTTAGGGATAGGGATAGGATTAGGGATAGGCTGTGGGTGAGGGAGAGGGTGAGGGTGAGGGATACGGTTAGGGTCAGGTTTAGGGTTAGTGTTACGGTGAGGGTTAGGTTTAGATTTAGGGTTAGAATGAGGGTTAGGCTGAGTGGTAGGGGTAGGTTTAGGGTGAAGGTTAGGGTTAGTGTGAGGGTTAGTGTTAGGTTTAGGATTAGGGTGAGGGTTAAGTTGAGGTTGAGGGTTAGGTTTTGGGTGAGGTTATGTGTAAGGGTGTTGGTTAGGGTTAGATTTAGAGTTGGGTATAGGGTTAGGGTTAGGTTGAGGTTGAGCTTGAGGGTTAGGGTTAGGGTTAGGGTGAGGGTGAGGTTGAGGTTCAGGGATAGGATTAGGGTTAGGGTTAGGGTTAGGCTAAGGGTGAGGGTTATGGTGAGGCTGAAGGTTAGGGTTATTGTTAGGGTTAGGGTGAGGGTTAGGGTTAGGTTTAGGGTTAGGATAGGGTTAGGGTTAGGGTTAGGGTTATGGTGGGGTTTAGGGTGAAGGTTGGGGTTAGGATTATGGTTAGAATGCGGCTTACTGTTAGGGTGATGGTGAGGGCTGGGTGAGGTTTAGGGTTAGGTTTGGGGTAAGGGTGAGGGTGAGGGTTATGGTTAGGGTGAGGGTGAGAGTTAGGTATAGGGTTAGGGTTAGGGTGAGGGTGAGGATGAGGTTAAGTGTTAGGATTAAGGTTAGGGTTAGGATTGGGGTGAGGGTGAGGGTGAGGGTTAGGGTTAAGGTGACATTTAGGGTTAGGGTGAGGTTTAGGATGAGGATTAGGCTAATGGGTGGGGTTAGGGTTAGGGTTAGGGTGAGAGTTAGGGTTAGGGTTCAGGTTATTGTTAGGGTTAGGATTAGGGTTAGTGTTAGAGTGAGGATGAGGTTTAGATTTAGGGTTAGGGATAGGATTATTTTTAGGGTTAAGTTTAGGGTTAGGGTGAGGGTGAAATTAAGGTTTAGTGTTAGGGTTAGGGTTATTATTAGGGTTAGGGATAGGTTTAGGGTGGGGGTTATGTTTAGTGTGAGGGTTAGGTTTAGGGTTAAGTTTAGGGTGATGGTAAGGGTCGGGGTGAGATTTAGGGTGAGGGTCAGGTTTTGGGAGAGGTTTAGAGTTAGGGTGATGGTTGGGGTTAGGTTTATGATTAAGGTGAGGACTGGGGTGAGGGTGAGAGTTAGGGTTAGGGGTAGGGTTAGGTTTAGGTTTAGGCGTAGGGTTAGGTTGAGGATTAGGGTTCGGGTGAGGGTTAGTGTTAGGGTTTGGGTGAGGGTTAGGGTTAGATTTAGGATTAGGATGAGGTTTAGGCTGAGGGTTATGGTGAGGGTTAGGGTGATGATTATTTTTAGGGTGAGGGTTAGGGATAGGGTTCGGTTAGGTTGATGGTGAGGGTGAAGGTGAGGGTTAGGATTAGAGTTAGGGTTAGGGTTATTCTGAGGGTTAGGTTGATGGTGAGGGTTATGGTGACGGTGAGGGTTAGGTTTAGGATTAGCTTTAGGGTGAGGGTTAGGGTTAGGTTAGAGTGAGGTTGAGGGTTAGGGTGAAGGTTAACGTTAGGGTTAGGTTTAGGGTTAGTGTGAGGATTAGGGTTAGGTTTAGGATTCGGGTTATGGTTAGGGTGAGGTTTAGTGTGAGGGTGAGTGTTAGGGAGAGGCTTAGGGTTAGGTTGAGTGTTAGGGTGAGGGTTAGGGTTAGGTTGAGGGTGAGGGTTAGGGTGAGGGTTAGGGTGAGGCTTAGTGTTAGGCTGAGGGTTAGGGATAGGGTTGGTGTGAGGGTGAGGGTTAGGGTGAGGGTTAGTGAGGTTCAGGATGAGGTTTAGGATTAGGGTTAGGCTGATGGTGAGGGTTAGGGTGAGGGTTAGGTTTAGGTTGATGTTTAGGGTTAGGTTTAGGGTTAGGGTGAGGGTTAGTGTTAGGTTTAGGGTAAGGATGAGGGTTAGGCTGAGGGGTAGGTTTAGGGTTAGAGGGAGGGTTAGGGTTAGTGTGAGTGTTAGGGTTAGGGTTAGGGTGAGGGTGAGGGTTATGTTTAGCGTTAGTATTAGGGTGAGTATTAGAGTGATGGTTAGGTTTAGGCTTAGGGTTAGGATGAGGGTAAGGTTTAGTGTTAGATTTAAGCTGAGTGTTACAGTTAGGGTTAGGGTTAGGGTGAGTGTGAGGGTTAGGGTGTGGGTGAGTTTTAGGGTGACTGTGAGGGTTAGGGTGAGGGTGAGGTTTAGGGATAGGGTTAGAATTAGGGTGAGGGTTATGGTTAAGTTTATTGTGAGGGTCAGGTTAAGGGAGAGGGTTAGGTATAGGGTAAGGCTAAGGGTTAGGGTGAGGTTTATTGTGAGGGTGAGGTTTAGGAAGAGGTTTAGTGTTAGGGTGAGGGTTAGGGTTAGGGTTAGGTTGAGGATTATGGATAGGGTTAGGGTTAGGGTGAAGGTGAGGGTGAAGGTTAGGGTTAGGGTGAGGGTGAGGGTAAGGTTGAGGGTTAGGATTAGGGTTTGGGTTAGGGTTAGTCTGAGGGTGAGGTTTAGGGTGAGGGGTATGTTTAGGTTTAGGGTTAGCATTATGGTAAGTGTGAGGGTTAGGGTTAGGGTTAGTGTTAGGGATAGGGTTAGTGTGAGGGTTAGGGTGAGGGTTAGGTTTAGGGTTAAGGTGAGGTTGAGGGTGAGGTTGAGGGTTAGGTTTAGGGAGAGCATAAGTGTTAGGGTGAGAGTGAAGCTTCAGTTTAGCATTAGGGTTAGGGGGAGGATGAGGGTTAGGGTTAGGGTGAGGTATAGGGTGAGGATGAGGGTTAGGTTTAGGGATAGGGTAAGGATTAGGGTTAGGTTTATGGTTAGGGTGAGAGTTAGGCCGAGGGGTAGCTATAGGGTTATGGTGAGGGTTAGGTTTAGTGTGAGGGTTAGGGTTAGGGTTAGGGTGAGGGTAAGGTTTCGGGTGAGGTATAGGATGAGGGTGAGGGTTAGAGTTAGCATTAGGGTTAGGGATAGGGTTTGGGTTAATGTTAGGGTTAGGTTTAGGGTTAGGCTGAGGTTTAAGGTGAGGGTTAGGTGTAGGGTTAGGGTTAGGGTTAGTGTGAGGTTTAGGGTTAGGGTTAGGGTGAGGTTGAGTGTTAGGTTGAGGTTTAGGCTGAGGGTGATGGTTAGGCTGACGGTAAGATTAGGGTGAGGGTTAGGGTTAGATTTAGGATGAGGGTGAGTTTTATGTTTAGGGTTAGGTTGAGGGTTAGGGTGAGGGTTTGGGTGAGGGTTTGGGTGAGGGTGAAGGTTAGGGTTAGCATTAGGGTTAGGGTGAGTTTGTGTGTTAGGCTTAGCGTTAGGGTTAGGTTTAGGGTAAGGGCTAGGTTGAGGGTGAGGGTTAGGGTTAGGGGTAGGTTTAGTGTGAGGTTTAGGGTGAGGTTTAGAGTGAGTTTTAGGTTTAGGTTGAGGGTTAGGTTTAGGTTGAGTGTGAGGGTTAGGGTTAGCGTTAGGGTTAGGGTGAGGGAAAGGGTTACGTTGAGGGTTAGTAAGAGATTGAGGTTTAAGTTTAGCATTATGGTTACTTTGAGGGTTTGCGTGTGGGTTAGGGTTACGGTTAGGATTAGGGTGAGGGTTAGGGTTAGGGTTAGGGTGAGGGTGAGGGTGAGGATGAGGGTTAGGTTGTGGTTGAGGGTTAGGGTGAGGGTCAGGGTGAGGGTTAGTGATAGGGTTAGGATTAGGGTAAGGTTTAAGGTGAGGGTTAGGGTGAGGGTTTGGGTTAGGGTGAGGATTAGGGTGAGGGTGAGGGGTAGGTTTCTGGTGAGCATAAGTTTTAGCGTGAGGGTTAGGGTGGGGGTGAAGTTTAGGATTAGCATTAGTGTTAGGGTGAGGGTGAGGGTTAGGGAGAGTGTAAGGGTTAGAGTTAGGGTGAGGATTAGGGTTAGGGTTAGGGTTAGGGTTAGGGTGAGGTTTAAGGTAAGGGTTATGGTTATTGTTAGGGTTAGGTTGAAGGTTAGGTTTAGGGTGAGTTTAAGGGTTAGAATGAGGGTTAGGGTGTGAGAGAGGGTTAGTTTAGAATTAGGGTTAGGTTTAGGGTTAGGCTTAGGATGAGGGTGATATTGAGGGTGAGGGTTAGGTTTAGGGTTAAGGTGAGGTTTAGGGTGATTGTGAGGGTTAGGTTTAGGGAGAGGGTAAGGTTTAGGGTGAGGTTTGAGTTGAGGGTGAAGGTTAGGGTTAGCATTAGGTTTAGGGTGAGGGTGAGGGTTAGCATTAGGTTTAGGGTGAGCGTGAGGGTTAGGGTTAGGGTGAGGTATCAGGTGAGGATGAGGGTTAGGTTTAGGGATAGGGTTAGGATTAGTGTTAGGTTTAGGGTTAGGGTGAGCGTTAGGCTGTGGGGTAGGTTTAGGGTTACAGTGAGTGTTAGGTTTTGTGTTTGGGTTAGGGTTAAATTTAGGGTGAGGTTAAGGTTTAGGTATAGGGTTAGGGTGAGGTTCAAGGTGAGGGTTAGGTGTAGGGTTAGGGTTAGGTTTATTCTGAGGTTTAGGGTTAGGGTTAGGGTGAGGGTGAGTGTTAGCGTTAGGTTTAGGGTGAGGGTGAGGTTTAGGCTGATGGTAAGATTAGGGTGAGGGTTAGGGTTAGGGTTAGAGTGAGGGTGAGGGTGGGGGTTAGGTTTAGGGTGAAGTTGAGTGTTAGGGTGAGGGTTAAGATATGGGTTAGTGTTAGGGTTAGGACTAGGCTGAAGGTTAGGTTTAGGTTGAGGGTGAGGGTGAAGGTGAGGGTGAGCGTTAGGTTGTGGGTGAGGTTTAGGGTGAGGGTGAGGGTAAGGGTTAGTGTTAGGGTTAGGGTTAGGTAAGGGTTAGGGTGAAGCTTAGATTTAGGGTTAGGTTTAGGGTGAGGTTTAGGGTGAGGGTTAGAGTTAGGGTTAGGGTCAGGGTGAGGGTTAGGGTGAAGGTTAATTTTAGGGTTAGGGTTAGGGTTAGTGTGGGGATTAGGGTTAGGTTTAGGATTAAGTTTAGGGTGAGGGTAAGGGTTAGGGTGAGGTTTAGTGTGAGGGTTAGTGTTAGGGAGAGGGTTAGTTTTAGGTTGAGGGTAAGGGTGAGGGTTAGGGTTAGGATTAGGGTGAAGGTGAAGGTTAGGTTGAGGGTTTGGGTGAGGGTTAATGTTAGGGTGAGGGTTAGGGATATGGTTGGGGTGAGTTGAGGGTTAGGGTGGGGGTTAGTGTGAGTGTGAGGGTGAGGATGAGGGTTAGGATAAGGGTTTGGCTGATGGTGAGGGTGAGGGTGAAGGTTAGTGTTAGGTTGACGTTTAGGGTTAGGGTTAGGGTTAGGGTGAGGTTTAGGGTTACGTTTTGGGTAAGGATGAAGGTTAGGCTGAGGAGTAGGGTTAGGGTTAGAGTGATCGTTAGGGTTAGTGTGAGTGTTATTTTTAGGGTTAGGGTGAGAGTGAGGGTTAGGTTTAGGGTGAGTATTAGGGTGAGTATTAGGGTGAGGGATAGATAGGTTTAGGCTTAGGGTTAGGTTGAGGGTAAGGGTTAGGGTTAGGGTTAAGTTGAGGGTTCCAGTTAGGGTTATGGTTAGGGTGAGGTTGAGGGTTAGGGTTTGGTTTAGGGTGAGGGTGAGGATTAGGGTGAGTGTGAGGGTTAGGGTGTGGGTGAGTTTTAGGGTGACTGTGAGGGTTAGGGTGACAGTGAGGGTTAGGGTGAGGGTGAAGGTTAGAGTTAGGGTTAGAATTAGTGTGAGGGTTATGGTTAGGGTTAATGTGAGGATTAGGGTTAGGGTTAGGGTTAGGGATAGGGTGAGGGTAAGGGTTAGGGTGAGGTTTAGTGTGAGGGTGAGTTTTAGGGAGAGGGTTAGGTTTAGGGTGAGCATTAGGATGAGGGTTAGGGTTAGGTTTAGGTTGAGGGTTAGGGATTGGGTTAGGGTTAGGGTTAGGGTTAGGGTGACAGTGAGGTTGAGGGTTAGGATTAGGGTTTGTGTTAGGGTTAGGCTTAGAGTTACGTTGAGGGTGAGGGTGTGGGTTAATTTTAGGGTTTCATTTAGGGTTAATGGTTAGGGTTAGGTTTAGGTTTAGGGTTAGGATTAGGATCCGGCTGAGGGGTAGGATTAGGTATCGGGTGAGGTTAGGGTTAGTGTGAGGTTTAGGGTTAGGTTTAGGATGAGGGTAAGGGTTTGGGTGAGGG
This sequence comes from Dipodomys merriami, assembly GCF_024711535.1. Classification (NCBI taxonomy): domain Eukaryota; kingdom Metazoa; phylum Chordata; class Mammalia; order Rodentia; family Heteromyidae; genus Dipodomys; species Dipodomys merriami. Next base: position 1,516,912 of record NW_027206335.1, on the reverse strand, counting down.
TTAGCGTGAAGGTGAGGGGTCGGGGTAGGGTTAGGGTTAGCGTGATGGTCAGGGTGAGGGTGAGGGTTAGGGTTAGTGTTAGGGATAGGGTTAGTGTGAGGGTTAGGGTGAGGGTTAAGTTTAGGGTTAAGGTGAGGTTTAGGGTGAGTGTGAGGGTTAGGATTAGGGAGAGGGTAAGGTTTATGGTGAACATTAGGTTTAGTGTGAATTTGAGGGTTAGCATTAGGGTTAGAGTGAGGGTGAGGGTTAGCATTAGGGTTAGGGTGAGGGTGAGGGTTAGGGTTAGGGTGAGGTATAGGGTGAGGTTGAGGGTTAGGTTTAGGTGTAGGGTAAGGATTAGGGTTAGGGTTAGGATTAGGGTGAGCATTAGGCTGAGGTGTAGGTTTAGGGTTATGGTTAGGGTTTGGTTTAGTGTGCGGGTCAGAGTTAGGGTAAGTTTGACGGTAAGGGTTAGGTTTAGGGATAGGGTGAGGTTTAAGGTGAGGGTTATGTGTAGGGTTAGGGTTAGGGTTAGTCTGAGGTTTAGGTTTAGGGTTAGGGTGAGGATGAGTGTTAGGGTGAGGTTTAGGGTGAGGGTGAGGGTTAGGTTAGGGTTAGAGTGAGGGTGATGGTTAGGTTTAGGGTGAGGTTGAGTGTTAGGGTGAGGGTTAGGTTGAGGGTGAAGGTTAGGGTTAGCATTAGGTTTAGGGTGAGATTGAGTGTTAGGGTGAGGGTTAGGTTTAGTGTTAGGGTTAGGTTGAGGGTGAGGGTTACAGTTATGGTTAGGGTGAGGGTTAGAGTTAGGGTTAGTTTTAGGCTGAGGGTGAGTGTTAGGGTTATTGATAGGATTAGGGTTTGGTTTAGCATTAGGGTTAGCGTGAGGGTGAGCAAGAGGGTTAGTTTAGAATTAGTTAGGTTTAGGGTTAGGCTTAGGGTGAGGGTGATGGTGAGTGTGAGGAATAGGGTGAGGGTTTGGGTTAGGGTTAAGGTAATGGTTAGTGTTAGGGTGATGTTTATGGTGAGGGTTAGGTTGAGGGTGAGGATTAGTGTTAGGGTTACCATTGGGGTGGGGGTTAATTTTAGGGTTAGGTTGAGGGTGAGGGTTAGGGTGAGGGTTAGGTTTAGGGTTAGGGTTAGTGTGAAGATTAGGGTTAGGGATAGGGTTAGGGTGAGGGTAAGAGTTAGGGTGAGGTTTAGGGTGTGGATTAGGTTTAGAAAAGGGTTAGGGTTAAGTTCATGGTTAGGGTGAGGGTTAGGGTTAGAGTGAAGTGAGTGTTATGGTGAGGGTTAGGGTGATGGTTAGGGTTAGGGTGAGGGTTAGGGATAGGGTTGGGATTAGATTGACGGTGAGGTTGAGGGTTAGGTTGAGGTTGGGATGAGGGTGAGGGTGAGGGTGCGGGTTAGGATTAGGGTTAGGTTTAGGGTTAGGCTGAGGGTGAGGGTGAGGTTGAGTTTAGGGTTAGAGTGACCTTTAGGGTTAGGACGAGGGTTAGGTTTAGGTTTAGGGTTAGGATGTGGATTAGACTGAGGGTTAGGGTTAGGGTTAGGGTGAGGTTAGGGTTTGTGTGAGCGTTAGGGTTAGGTTTAGGGTATGGGTAAGGGTTAGGGTGAGGGTTGGTGTGAGGGTGAGGGGTAGGGTTAGGGTTAGGATTGGCGTGAGGTTTAGGGTGACGGTTAAGGTTAAGGTTATTGTTAGAGATAGTGTTGGGGTGAGGGTTAGGGTGAGGGGTGGGGTGAGGGGTAGGGTTAGGGTTACGGTGAGGTGTAGCGTGAGGGTTAGCCTTAGGGTGAGGGTTAGGGTGAGGATTAGGTTTAGGGAGAGGGTAAGGGTTTGGGGGACGGTTAGGGTGAGGGTGAAGGTTAGGGTTAACATTAGGGTTAGGGTTCAGTGAGGGTTAGGGTTAGGGTTAGTGTTAAGGTGAGGGCTTGGCTGAGGGTGAGGGTTAGGGTTAGGGTGATGGTGAGGGTGAGGGTGATGGTGAGGGTGAGGGTTAGGTTTAGGTTTAGGGTTAGGGTTATAGTTAGTGTTAGGGTTAGGGAGAGGTGAGGGTGAGGGTTGTTGTTAGTGTTAGGGTTAGGGTTAGGGTGAGGGTGAGGGTGAGGTTTAGGTTTAGGGTTAGGGTTAGGGTTAAGGTGAGGGTGAGGGAGAGGTTTAGGTTGATGTTTAGGGTGAGGGTGAATGTTACGGTGAGGGTGAGTGTTAGAATTTGGTTTAAGGTAAGGGCTAGGTTAAGGGTGAAGGTTAGGTTTAGGGTTAGGTTTAGGGTGAGGGTTAGGTTTAGGGTGAGGCTAAGGGTTAGAGTGAGGGTTACGGTGAGGGTGAAGGTTAGGTTTACCATTAGGGTTAGGGTGAGGATGAGGATTAGGCTTAGGGTTAGTGATAGGTTTAGGGTGAGGGCTAGGCTGAGGGTGAGGGTTAGGGTTAGGGTTAGGGTGACGCTTAGGTTTCAGGTTCGCGTTCGGGTTACTGTTAGGGTTTGGGTGATGGTTAGGGTTAGGTTTAGGGTTAGGGTTAGGGTGAGGGAGAGAGTTGGGGTTAGAGTTAGTTTTTGGGTTATTGTTAGGGTTAGGGTGAGGTTGAGGGTTAGGGTGAAGATGAGTTTGAGTGTGAGGGTTACGGTTAGAGTTAGGGTTAGGTTTATTGTTAGGTTTTGGGTTAGCTTGAGGGTGAGGGTTATTGTTAGCAAACAAAGGGACTGAGGTAGTTCAGTCACAATGTTTTTTTATGAATATTTTTCTGTGTTTATGCTAATTCCATAACCAGAAGATGGATATCTGGTGCTAAATCCTTCCCAAGGTCATTGGGATCATTTTAGTTTCTTAACATTTTTAACAAGAATTCTACTAATCGCTAGCCACAATTTGAAATAAGGGAGTAATCTTATCTGTAACTTATGTGTTTATTTCCCTATAATATTTTTTTAAAACTATCACTCCAGGTTGTTCACAGTAGAAAACTGAAAAACTACTAGAAAAGACTAGTGCTTTCCAAAATAGCAAACTGAGCTTTAATTTATATATTGTTACCAACTGTGTGAAAGAATGTGCAAAAGCAGGCTACTGGTGATATACAGAGATTGACGAGTAGACTTTGACACTCCATGGAAAAATGAAACAATCCTAATTGTAAGACATTTAATTATATTTTTGTTGGCCTATTTTACTGATTCGCTTACATCTGTGAAAATATTTTCATTTATTTACCTCTACTTTGTCACTTGGGCTGTTGAAATCATACCCCAAATATCATTGTGAAAAAGAATGTCAAGAGGATTTCTCTGTTTAGTCTTATAGGACTTTTATAATTGTCATAACTTTCAGTTAATATATTAATTAATTTCAACTTAAATTTGCCTGTAGTCTATGGGAATATTTTATTTTCAATCTTTTTTGCATAGTGGACAATTATTTTCGCAATGGTTTTAATGAAGAGACTAGCATTTCTCATTTTGTAGACTATTAGTTACACAATGTTATTTGTGAAGAGGCCGTCTTTTTCCTATGTGTATAGATTTTGTTCTTGTCAACTAGAATATACACATGCATGACTCAATACTTACATCTCAGAAGTGTTTAAGCTGCCTTTAACAACTTTAGTATATTGTGTTTATGTATTTATATTTGTCAATATTTATTAGTGTTATTTCTTCTCTGATTCATTGTTTAAGATTGTACTGCTTAATTTATTAATATGAATGAATTTTTAAAATTCCCTATTATTAGTACAAAATTATGTAAAATTTATAACGATGATAATTATGGATACATATTATTTTAATCCACATTGTTCTTTGAAGATTGGTGTCATTAAATATTTTCTATTTTGAAGAATATCCTATATGTATAGACTCATATATACTTTTTGCTATTGGATGGGGTGTACATATATTCTTAAATTTTATGTAGTCTGTAATGTTGCTAACTCATTTTGTTTCCTTCCTTCCTTCCTTCCTTCCTTTCTTCCTTCCTTCCTTTCTTCCTTCCTTCCTTCCTTTCTTCCTTCCTTCCTTCCTTTTTCCTTCCCTCCCTCCCTCCCTCCTCTCTCTCTCTCTTTCTTTTTTTCTTTCATTTTTTTCTTTCTGTCGGAATATCCATGTGTTGTAGATTGAGGCACTGAATTTTCCTACTATTGGTGTATTGCTATAAACTTTTTCCTGAAGATCAGTTCATGGTTGCTTAAATTTTTATTATTTGATATACATATATATGAATATATTGCTATAACTGTTATATCATCTTGTAAATAAACCACTTCATAATTATAAATTGACTTTTATTTTTCTTCTCAGATGATTTTGACTTAAAATATTTATTGAGTAACATAACTACAGCCAATCATGCTTTTTGCCATCTTTTGCTAATTAGAGTTAGCATGGTTTTCCCACTTCATTTTCATTCTGTTTTCAGTTCTTTTAATTAGTGGAGCACCGAACTCTTATATCTCCAGGCATGTTTACATGTTGGTAAGGGGGCTTTCTTGGTGTATGGAGATGAAGTGCAGTGGGATGTGTAGATGGGCCTGAATGTGAAGACCACATCAGTTGACTGGACATGGGACAGTACTAAAATCTGGGGCCACAAAGATGAGTATGTGACTGGGTAAGTAGACCAGTTGATACTAGCCTGTGCCACAGTTCGTTGGGATGGCTTATTTCATTCTTCTTTCTTCACCTAGAGCTTCATTCTGTCTATACTTTGTTGGACTGATGCAAAGAATGTGCAAGTCATCTTTCAATTCTCTTTTTCCTGTCTTTGTGCTCTATTAAGTTGTTATAATTTGTCATGGTAGTTGCTTAAATCTTATGAACATATTTTTATAACTGATTAGTTGTTCAAACTGATGTTTTTAATAAAGAAATGGCTGATAAAATTGATTTTAAGATGTTGGTATTGAGCTCACTGCTGTAAGTTGAGTGATGTCTATATAAATCAAATTTTGGGGTCAACTTAATACTACCTGATAAGATTTAAAACATATAATAATAGATATCTTCTCTGAAAGGCAAGACTATATAAAACCTATAAGATCAATAAGTAACTAGGTCAAATTATAAAAAAAATTAAGAATTAAAAAAAGACCTGAAGGCAGATGACAAAAGATTACATTGCACAAGATTAAAGCCATGTAAGATATCCTTGCTTGCAACTCATTTGAAGAATCATGGACTTGAAAGTGCCTTGAAGGGTCTGATTTTTGTAGAGTTCAACAGTAATAGGGAGAAAAAGTGTGTGAGTGTGGAATACATCCCCTCAGAGTTGGTCACAACTGAATGAGTGAAAGTTTCAAACAGCTTCAGTCAGCATTCCACGGACATGCTTCCAGGAAAGGTAATGTTATGAAAAGAATCTGTCCCTGATGCTTACACCTGAAGTACCTAGTTTATGGTTTCCCTTAGTTAAGCCAACGACTCTATAATTAGAAAACATAGCTAGTCTCCAAATCAGAATTAAGTCTGTGCTCTAAAACGATAGATAGAATCAGAGTAGAAATAAGCTTATGATATGAAAAAGTAGCTAGATTCAATCAGTATCAGTAAGAAAAGGCGAGAAAAGAGTAGAGATCAAGACATAGCAGAAGTACGGAATAGGAAAGAAAGAAAGAAAGAATACCAGGTGGCAATTTCTGATCTCTCAGCTAAGTGCCAAGTGGAGTTCTTTATGTTTGAATAAACTACAATGAAAAATTTAAATTAGCTATGCAGACTTATTATCCACATTTCAAATGCTGCATTCTCAAGGGGCTAGTATTCACAACAGAAGAATATGACTATTATCACAAAAACATAATATCCAGCCTTTAACAAATGACCACACATTGGTTCAGGGACATTATGAGGTGAGTTATAAATTTTAATTTCTTCTAATTTTTCAAAGAAAATAATGAAATAAATGAAATATAAAATGAAATGAAAAATAAATGAAAAATATTTCATTCCTCATTTGTAGATGAACTATGACTTTATTAGGACAAAGAATAATGTGATTTGGAGAAAGATGGTAAAACTGATAAAAACAAAAGTTTTAAAATATGTACATTTTAGAATAACTTGAATTTCTAATACATTTCAATATTTTTGTGACAAGTAATGAGTAAATTTAACATGTGAAACAGGATTTATTTTTAATAGAGAACTCTTACCTGTTGAACTTATGGAATAAATGATTTTGATGAAGAAACTTGCAGAGAATTTCCTTCTAAGAGCTTCCCTTAAAGAAACAAATCAAGTCTGAGAACTCTGATTTTCCAACTTTATAAATTTTTTCAGAAAAAATTTCTAAATTATTGGATTTTTTCAATCTTCCTCAAGAAACCTTCATGTACTGTAATTATTAATAGTCCCCATTTTACCTTCATTTAGAGCTTTTCATTTTACTTTCTGTTCCTTCTCCCCTTGCAATTAATAGTTTGTATAAATTGTATTTCTAAGAAAAATTCTGGTTAGAACATTCCTCTAGATAACTGGTAGATATATAGATGATAGATAGATTGACAGGTATAGGTAGTTAGAGAGATCAAAAATAGATAACACATACACTTATAACTACATATACATCTAAGATAATTTCCAACATATAATATATTTCAATAAAATATGTTGTTCATCTATTATTATTGTTCAACATAGTTTAATGAATATTAATTATTTCTCAAGAATGTGTTAAAGCTAGAAATATAAATAAAGAACTGGATCTCAGAATGAAATACCTGAGTGAACACTCCATATAACAAAAACTGCTGAATTTGTGAAGTACAACCTAACCCTAGTCTAACCTGGCTGCAGTGCAAATGTAGAAGAATAAGATGAGGACTTTAGCAAGCAAATCATGCCAACTCTGGAGGTTAAAAGAAGAGCTAATTCAAGTTTTGACCCTTGTCTCACTCCAACAAATTATTAAATGCTGGCTCACTTTAATTATACACTTTTAGAAGATAGATACAAATTGTACATTTCTATTTTTAAGAAGATTTTTGAAAAGATAGAGAATTATTTTGTTGCATACTAAATACACAGTCATCATTGCGATGGTTGATTCTTGTCTATGATATGATCCTCAAAAGCACTGGCATGACCCAGTATAGTGGGTACGTGGACCTAATGAGATTGCTGTACTGAAAATCTGTGAATGTTCTGGGGACTTCTAGTTTAGCACTCTACTGAAGTTCTTGATTCAGTTTTCCCCCCATAATTCAGCACATAGTGCACAATATCTTTCAACCATTTTAAAATTTCAGTTCATCATGTTCTCAAACACATTATGGATGTATCCCTTTTTGCTTGGAGAAATTTGCATAAATTTTACCTTGCTTTTTTCATATTTTCCTTTGTGGGGGCAGATATTTACAGAATTAAAGACAATGAAATTCTCCAGTGTCACACAACAGTGTAAACAAAGAGGATAAGAGTGCGGGGCTGGCTGAGAGCTGTGCAGGTCTGACAGAGCTTCTCTGTATCAACTGAGCTGCATTCTACATGGGCAATGTACAAAAATTTAACAAAAATTAAATTTTCGTTTTTGAAATCTCTTTTGGTTTATTCATTTATTTTTGGCTATCCTTCATGAAAATGTCATCCAATAATTCTTACAAATAAGGTAAGTTTATTGTAAAATACTTTGACAATGTGCTTTCTATTTTGTTTGTTAAAGATACACAGTCAAAGAACTAGGGTTTAGTGTTCAGATAATGGGAAATTTCTTTTTGATTGAATAAGATCATACTCTAGAAGAAAGTATTCTTGGGAGAAATCAGTAAAATATATGAATACATAGGACAATAACCGTATTTTCTATTGTAGCACAAAATAGGCAGCCTAAATCACTAAATCTATAGGCACGATTAGTTGGGCAGATTTAGGAAGCTTTATATTTATTTTTGCCTGAATAATTCTCAAGGAAATTTATTATCATCTTTTTTCTAAGAGTCATAGTAGTAAAAGTTTAACTATAGTTCGGTACATCTCATTGTATAAAATAGCCTAGGACTGGATGTGTGACTAAAACAGTATTTGCTTAGCATTTGCTTAGCAAGTAAGAGGCCCTGAGACCACTCCTTCCTGGGGAAAATACCTTAAGTGCATTTAAAACAATAAATCAATGTGCTCTGAGGCAAAGATTCAAGACAAATTGCTAACCATTATTTGACATTTGATGTACGCATTAAGTGCCAAGTTTTTTCTGTCTGGATTTACTGAATATTTTAATGTCACTGGTATATTCCAAGACTCATTCTCTGCAGGTACCTTATCATTCAATTTTTCTAGCAACATTTTATTTTCAATATAGTTTGTTTTTATATAGATATGGTGTTTTTACATCTGGAGCTGGGTATTTCCAGGTGTATAACTGCTCCATGGTACCAGAACATCACAAGACAATTGCAAGTTTTTTTGAAACACAATGTACTTTCTTGGCCTGGAAGTGTCCAAATGAGTCAGACTAGGAAATGTTGGTAAAGGAAAAAAAAGAATCATATTCCTACTTCAGTTATATGCACACTGACAATTTGAGATCATCCCATAAGCTTTCTTTTTTATATTTTTATTGTGAAAATACTGTACAGAGGGATTACAGTTACATGAACAAGGTAATGAGTACATTTCTTATCAAGCATTGTTGCCTACTCCTTTGTTTTTCCCCCACCATCCCTTCCCTCCCACCTCCACAACTATACTCCCCCACCTACTTAAATTGTAAAGTTCATTTTTCACCATAATGTCTTGCACATCTCATTGTTGCAATATGTCAGCCTGTATCCCTATTTAAACACGTTGTTGTTTCCCTTCCCCTCCCCAAGTTAGCCCTACATCAAATACAGTAAAAACAGGGGGAGGGACATACAAAGCAACAAAACAATCATGTAGTACCTTATAAATACATTAAAACAATAGCAAGAAAGATGCAACCATTTGTGTCCCTATCTTAGGGTTCATTTTGCTCAACTTCATCTTATCTGGTCATATGTATATAGCTTTTGACATTTTCTACTTGTCCCAGATATATACTAGCTATTGCAAATAAGGGAAACCATGGGACCTATGTTTCCTTGGGCCTGGTTTATTCACTTAATATATTTATTCAAAGTCTTTTCACTTCCTAACAAATGGGGCAATGTCATTCTTTCTGATAATACACTGTTTGTTCTCCAAAGACAGGAAAGAAATTTGCCACCTAATATCTAATACTCTAATAGTTTGCACTGTTTCCAACTCTGCATTTTTTCATTTATAAATTCAGACCTGAAGAATGGTAATGAAAACAAGTATCTTAAGGTTCTTTTTTAAAATTTACCTCTTTTTTGTATGTCCCCTCACATTTTTAAAATTTGGTTTTAATTATTTTCACAGATAATGCATCACATCTGATGAAAATTTTTCTATGGAATTTGAATTATTTCTGCAGCAAGCTTGGTAATTTCATATAGATCAAGGAAAATAAGTTACTAAGATATGTTTTGAAACTATTAATGCAATATTAAATTTAAGAAAAGTAATTGAATATGAAAATCAAAATTAAAGCTTTCATATGCACAAGTACATGTTAGTATAGCTTGTTACCAGAATTAGTATGTTCTGATAACCATTTTATATACTTTTATTAACTTCTGAATGAAAAAAATAAGTTAACTAAATATTTTATCTCAACTTTGAACAAAAAGTTTTCTTCTTTCATGTATTTTTGGAGAATATCTAGAATTAAAAATAATTCTTGTGTCATTAATTTACCCACTTTGTAAAATCACTGTGCAACCATTCTACTAAATATTTTCAAGAAACAGAAAATTAATCTTAAAAGAGAAGGTATTGGAGTTGTACTACAATTGAGAAATTATATTTATGTATCTTTTAGTGTTTTGTTTTATTTTTCCTTCCTAGAAACCCTCATTTCCCATGTTACACTTGAAACACTCTTTTTATTTTCACTACAACTTTGTTTTACCATACAATGTTTATGAGATTAAAATATATATGATATGACATTAAGGTATAATTACACTTGGTTTTATTATCAAATTATTAAGCCAAAAGTTAAAATTAGAACACTAAGCGTTTTTCACTACTGCATGACCAACTTGTGACCTACTCAATCCTACTTGTGACCTGGTTTCAAACAGTAGAAAGTTAAGCTTCAGAATGATGACACGGACTATTTTCTAACATGTGAACTTGCAAATGGAGAAAAATATGTGAAACAACAGAAGCATACAAGAGAAAAGGAAAGGATTCAACATTACAATTTTAGTTTAGAAAATGGTTTCCTGAGTTTCTTCAGAAGATTATACCTTGTTCTTTTGCCATTTATTTGAATGTCAACATTTTTATCTTCAAAAACAAAAGTAAACTATTTTCAAAAGTTTAGAGTAAAACTTCATTGCATAATCAAGAAATGACAAAGGGATGGTATGGGAAAACAAAGGAGAAGGCAAAAATGCTTGATAAGAAATGTACTCATGGGCTGGGAAGGTGGCTCAGTGGTAGAGCACTTGCCTTGCATGCTCGAGGCCCTGGGTTCAATTCCTCAGCACCACATAAGCAAAAAGAAAAAAGCTGGAAGTGGTGCTGTGGCTCAAGTGGTAGAGCGCTAGCCTTGAGCTGAAGAGCTGAGGGACAGCACCCAGGCCCAGAGTTCAGGCCCTACGACCGGACCCAAAAAAAAAAAAAAAAAAGAAATGTACTCATTACCTTGTTCATGTAGTTGTAACCTCTCTGTATGGTATTTTCACAATAAAAATTATATTGAAAAACAAAGAAATGACTAAGTTTTTCTTTAAGTACAATGAACAAATAATGCAATGAAGCATTAAAATGATAACATCTTCCATGTTGCCTGAAGTCTGATTAAACCTTCTCTTGTAACTAGCTTATCTAGTTTGCCTTGCTCAGAAACTGTGTTCTTAACTCATAGATCTTTTATTTAATGTCTTTGTATCATGGCGTGTATGAGACATAGAGGATGTTAATAAGATGCTATTGAGGGCTTGAGACCCCTCAAAAATGATGAGTACAAAAATAAATGCCATCAGTGCTCTATTACCACAAAGTCATGATGCAATAATCTATCAAGAAGTGGAAATTAAGAGTTAATTCTACTCATAAAATAGCTTAACAGAATTAAATAATTGTGTGTCAAATGGAAAAATAAAATGTACTTGGAATATTAACTAAAATGCTGCCAAATAGGCATGTAAGAGAAGCTCCTGAATGAACCATTTTGGAGCATAATTTCAGTTGATCGGTGATAGTTTTACTTGAATTTTACTCCTCCATTTTCTCTTGCTTGTATATTGCCAACTATTTAAAATACACTTTATTTTAATCTAACCCACCAAATAAGGTTGGTTTCAAACTCTTTCATGTTCACTTTCTTTAAGATGTTAGTCACCTGGGCATTGAATTTCTACCTTTCACAAACCAGAAAATGAATGGCCTTTTTCAAGTCAGACAACCTCATCCCTTTTAAGCTAAGCTACTTTAAAATATGATGAAGGAGGTATTTTTTTATTCCATTTATACTGCTCTGTTTCTCATATCTTTTAGTAGATATCTGTTAACTGATCAATGTCTAATTTAAATTCATTCTATCCATCCATTCATCTAATAGACCCATGGAGTTGAAATTACAAAATTTGTCTGCACTGATATTCCATTCCTTATCAAAGTACAGGTTTTTAATTTTCATATCTGGCTTGGATCATTTCTCTTCACTCTATAAAACTGTACTTTGTGTAGGCAAGATAATAAACAGTATCTCCAGTTTTAGTGTTTTCAAATATTGCTTTAATTTTGGAGAAATATTTCAATAATTATTGATTTAATCCATTAGAAATTAATTATTATTAGACAGGTAATTCTATTATTCCCTTGAATTTGCTGATACAGTCGGTAGATATACTATTTAAGTAAAATAACTGCATATTTTTTTCAATTTTTAGTATACTTTTATTTGAAACTTATATTCATTTATTTGAAATTCACACTTATTTGGATGTGCTATTTTAAACATTCTGAAATAAATAAGTTGCCCAATTTATTTATTTGTTCTAATATTTTCTTTAACTGTAACTCAATATGTTTTACACATTTTTTATTTTTATTTATTTTATTTTATTTTATTTTATTTGAGAACATACTGTACAGAGGGGCTACAATTACATGGGCAGGATAATGCATACATTTCTTACCAAGCATTGCAACCTCCTCCTTTGTTTACCCTTCACCTCCCGTCCCAGCCTCCCCCTCCCCCCCACCCAATCATACCCCCCTTCCCCCCACACACAGACATTGTAAAGCTGGTTTTGTCATGACATTTTGTACTTCTCATTGTTGCAACAGGTCCACCTGAATCCTTAAACGACTTGTTTGTCCCCATCTCTTCCACATGTTATACTGACATCAAATATAGTGAAAGCGGGGGTTACACTGTGGGGGAGGGACATACAAAGCAACAAAGAAATAATCTTATAAATGCGTTAGAAACACATGCATGAAAGAAAAATAAACATTAAAATACATATTTAAGGGTTCGTTTTCTTAACATCACATTATCTGACCTTTTCAGCTTGACTCATACCTATACTAGATATTGCAAATAAGGGAAACCATGGGACCTATGCTTCTTTGGGCCTGGCTTACTTCACTTAATATAATTTTTTCCAAGCCTTTCCATTTCCTAACAAATGCTGAATTGTCATTCTTTCTGATGGAGGCATAGAATTCCATTGTGTATATATACCACATTTTCTTGATCCATTCATCTACTGAGGGGCATCTGGGTTGGTTCCATATCTTAGCTATGGTAAATAATGCTGAAATAAACATAGTTGTGCTGGTAGCTTTAGTGTGGTCTTTTTTGTAAACATTTGGGTAAATGCCCAAAAGTGGGATTGCTGGGTCATAGGGGTGTTTTATGTGAAGTCTTTTGAGGAAACTCCATACTGCTTTCCAAAGTGGTTGAACAAGTTTACATTCCCACCAACAATGAAGTAAGGTTCCTTTCTGTCCACATCCCCTCCAGCATCTGTTGTTGTTAGAGTTCTTGATTTTTGCTGTTCTAACTGGAGTGAGGTGATATTCTCAATGTTGTTTTGATTTGCATTTCTTTTATGGCTAGGGATGTTGAACATTTCTTCATGTGTCTATTGGCCATCCTTCTTTCTTCTTCAGAGAAGCTTCTCTTTAAGTGTTTTGCAGTTGTTTCTTTGAGGATTTGTTGTTGGGTGGTTTAATTTTTTGAGTTCCAAGTATATTTTAGATATGAGACACTTGTCCGTTTTATGGCTAGTAAAGATCTTCTCCCAATCCGTGGGCTTTCTATTGCTCTTGCTAGCTATGTCATTTGCCCTGCAGAAGCTCTGCAACCGTATACAATCCCATTTGTCCAACCTTTCTTTGATTTGTTGTTTTTCTGGGTCTCTATTCAGAAAATTTCGGCCTGAGCCAAGGAGACCTAGGGTTTCTCCTATTCCATCCTGTAATGTTTTCAGAGTGTCTGCTTTGAGTTCAAGGTCTTTGATCCATTTGGAGTTGATTGTGGTGCAGGGTGATATATAAGGATCTAGGTTTATAATTGCATATTTAAAATTAGAAATTTTAGAATTTTTCTCTTTTTTCCCCCAAATATTTTACTGTTGTTTTGTATTCATTTATACTGCATGGATTTTAAAACATTTATAGACTTATCTTTTATATGACGTTTTAGAAAATATATCTTCTGCTATTTCTTATACTTTAATTCTATTCTCTATTTTTAAAAGATAGACTAGAAGCAAATTAATAATTTCACGTACCTTTCACTTTTATATATTATTCGTGCTGAATTGAATACTTTTTTAACTCTTTAAGCATGTTTTTTGTCATTTTTTTATTTCTGTAACTTTTGGCTTATATATAAGTTTGATTTCGAGAGGGGAACGGGACTACAGAAATGGTGTGACAAAGCATGATACAATTCAGCTGTGATGTTTACTAGACACTGTGTTGGGAATGAGCTGGGCACCTTGGGGTAGGGGGGAATCTGTGGGGAAAAACAGTGAGAGAATGAGGGAGAAGATGACAGTGTTCATAAGAAAATGTACTCATAACCTGACTTATGCAGACCCATGTACATCATTTTACAATATTTTAAGATAATTTTAAATGAATTATAATTATTTTAGTTATAATTTTGAAATTATAAACTTTTAGTTGGTTTATATTTTTCTTTCATTTTAGTTTGAAGACTTCCTGTGTGGACTGTATCAGAAGTGAAAGAGCCAATGAATTTTAGCATATATATATATATATATATATATATATATATATATATATTTACACACAAAGAGCAACTACAATATCTATTGAAAAGAAATACAAAGGAAAATGACAAATGAAGCAGACTAGGGCATCTCTACAAATTCCAAATATTAATCTTCTATCCAAGATATTTAGCAGAAATTCAAAATATATATAAATAAAATTACATCTAAAATATCATCAATGAATTATTTCAAACAACAAATTTTAAATAGATAAAATATTAGTGTAGAAGTATTAACTATGTAGAGTAGAACAACATAAGTGACTAATAACTTATAAGAAGGAAAACAAAAATGAATATAAGATGAAAGCATTTTTCAAATTGCATACATTTCCTAAAATAATACATTTATTATGTACAGTAAAATATTGTTTCCAAATTTTTCAGACTTCAGAGAAAATTTACAGGTAACTCTTGAACAAATTTTATTCAAAAAGTCATCACAGGTGTTCTTTATGCAGAATTGAAATGCTAACTGATGAAGATATTTGCACTGTATAAAGAGAAGCATCGGGGATTACATATAAATGGATTTAAATAATATTTTTTACTTTCATTGTATTGTTTAAATTTTTAAAATTGTAATGAGTTCACATAAAATTATTTATATGGGAAAATAAAATATGACAAAAAGTGTCTATAAAATATCAGAATTTAGAAAAAATATTTAAATGATAAAACTTAGATTTATAAAACATTAGAATAGTATTTGTAAAATTTTAACACAAATCACATAATTTTGTCAGTAGGTGGCATATTAAATAAAGGTAAATGACAAAATAAATTTGAATGAGTTAAAAATGATGTAAATAAAACCCAAATGCTTTGCAGGGGACTGGGCCTCAATGTCTGTTATTCTAGCTACACAAGAGGCTATGATCACAGGATCATGGTTTAAAGTCTGCCTAATCTGGACAGCCTGTGAGGTTCTTGTTTTTAATTTAATTTTATTGTCAAGGTGAGGTACAGAATGCTTACAGTTTAAAATATAAAGTAATATTTGTTGTAGAACATTGTTATGCCCTCCTTTATTTCTCTCCTATTTTCTCTCCCCACATCCCTCTCTTCCCATGTGGTAAAGTTCATTTCTGCCATATTATTTCGTGAGTATTTGTTACATTGGGTTTCCCTCTGTCCTTTGTCTCACCATTTGTTATTATCTTCAATTAATCACCAAAATGCTGGAAGTAGTGCTGTGGCTCAAGTGGTAAAATACTAGCCTGGTGCAGAGAAGACCAGATAGTATCAAAGATAGGAGTTCAGGCCTGGAGAGTAGCACAGGGTAGTGCCCGTGCACACACACACACACACACACACACACACACAAATCCTTGACCACTAGAGACTTAAATACTACATGGCTATTAGTAATTTATCTTTGAATGAAGCTTTTCAAAAGTGTCTAGTTCAGTGAATAGTAAGACTTTTTTGCTTATATAAACTATCTCTAAATACAAACACATCTGTTCAAACAAAAATATTGGAAAAGACATGTTATTAAAAAGAATGATAAAATGCTTAGAGAACATATAGTCACAATTAATAAGGTAATTCAAATATATAACTAGGGAAACAGCCTTGAGACACTAGATATATTTTAGAGTAGCCAAAATCTCATAAGTAACAATGTGTTCTAGTAAGGATGAGCTGTAAAAACTGACTTTCATAGTTGGTGTTAAAGGAAATACACAACCAGTATGGTTTAGAGCACAGCACATGAGATTCACTAAACTTAAACACAGTCTTACATTACGATGTAGCAATCCCACTGCTCAGTATTTATTCAAAGTCACCAACTGCATATACGTGTGTGCTTGCTTTGTTCACACCAAACTTTAGAAACAAGTTCAATGTGTCAATAAACTATGATATATCTGTATGATGATATACTACTTAGAAATTTAACACTGAGTTCTCCAATCCTCAAAATAGTGTAGAAAATTCATATATGCACGTCACCCTGTGATCTAAGCTAATCTCAAAATGACACATAACCTCTGATTGCAACCACATAAAATTATTCAAATTGTATAACTATGGAGAAAATTAAAAGCTCAGTGGAGGTAGGGAGACAGGGATGAAAAGATGCAACATCCAGGATTGTATGGCAGTTAAAATACCATGAATATCATTATAGTTGGTGATATGTGACATTATAAAATTATCTAAACTGATAGAATGCAAAACAGTTGTGAAATGCAATAAATAGACTATATGGAACAATGATCTGTCCAATCACTGAATTGGTTGTGATCAGTTTTAGTAGTCAATTGGATTAACAAACATGTAAGTGATTAATAAATTATACTTCTGACTCTGTGAAGGTGTTTCCACAGATGATTAGATTTTATGTGATTTAATGCTTTGGTGGAATCATAATATGATAGTAGTATTAGAATGAAATCAAAAGTAAAGGTTGTGATGTAGCAGAAGAAAGAAGGCCCTCTTCTCTCCCTTTCCCTGCTTCCTGTCTGCTGCAGTGTAACTGTTTTCTTCTGGCTTGCCCTCCCCACCATAATTATTTTCACTATAGAAAGATACATCAAAATAAAACCCTGCTAGCTTTGATTGCTATTATCTGGAAATTTCTCCATATCTGTGAATAGACAAAATAACACACAGAATTAATATTTGTAGTTAGGTTGTTTCTGCTACAAACCTGACTGCAACTTTCTTAAGCCTTTGGACAGGGTTTGTGTGAGGAATTTGGAAGGGTTTGGAGAAAGCCTCAAATGTTGCAAGAAGAGCTTAAGGAAATATTTTGTTGAGTTCAAAAGACCAACAAGCTAATGAGAATGTGGACAATGCACATGAGATTTCAGATGGAAACAAGAACTCTACGGGGAATTTTATTAGAGATCATTTGTGTTAAAGTCTGGAATAGAATTTGTCTATATTTTGTCTGTGCCCTTAAACTTTGTTAGAAGCTGTGTTGAAAGGCAACCATAATTAATTTGCAGGAGGAAATTTCATGACCACATTTAGGCCATGATGCTTTTATTCCTGATTAATTTGACAGTGAGAAACTAGAGGAAAAGCCAAGAGGAAAAATGGAAGAAAATAAATAAGTAAAAAATGCAGTTTGGCCAGAAAGGAGAAAGTTAAGATCATGGACAAAGAGCACATGGTTTTTAAAGAGAATCCAACATTAAACTGAAGTGAAGCACATTTCCTTGAAGCAATATGAAAAATGTCCTTAGAGAATCTCAGGTATTAAATAACGATTGCACTTTCCCTTGAGAAGAGAGAGTAACCATAGTGGCAGGCTTATGTACAGCCATCTACCAAAGCATTTTCCTGAGTTTACATACAGACGTTGAGAGGTACCTACAGACATGGCACAGAGAACACTGTTAACTGCTCAAGACTGTGGCAAGACTTGTCCACATAGTTCTAGTTTTTCAGATACATAGTATGGGATATTTATGGGGTCAATTAATTTTCGACTGAGATTTCAAAAAAAAAGGTAATGTGTAGCCATGTTAGATTTCCTTCAAGGATCCTCTCAGAGGGTGATATATGAATCTCAAGGTGACTCTTAACCAGAAATTGATTTTTTTAGGGGGGTCCGGTCATGGGGCCTGAACTCTGGGCCTGGGCGCTGTCCCTCAGCTCTTCAGCTCAAGGCTAGCACTCTACCACTTGAGCCACAGTGCCACTTCTGGCTTTTTTCTTTTTGCTTATGTGGTGCCTTGAACCCAGGGCCTCAGGCATGCAAGGCAAGCGCTCTACCACTGAGCCACCTTCCCAGCCCTTATCCAGAAATTGAGAGCAAAAGATTTTGAAATTCCAGGAACAGGAAACAGACACTAAGGGAAGTGGAAAAAAATAGAAAGTGCAGCCCATCCAGGATAGAGGCCAGGTGGCTTCAGAAGGTCAATCTGTATGAGTGGTGGTATGAAAGCTTTTTTTTGTCAGTTATGGAGCTTGAACTCTGGGCCTGGGTGTTGTTCCTCAGCTCTTCAGCTCAAGGTGAGTGCTCTACCACTTGAGTCACAGCACCACTTCTGGTTTTCTGGGTGTTTATTAGGAATGAGTCTTACCCACTTTCCTGCCTGGGCTGACTTTGAACCAAGATCCTCAGATTTCAGCCTCCTGAGTAGCTAGGATTACAGACATGAGCCACCAGTGTCCAGCTTAAAGCATCTTTGACCTCACATCAAGACATCATGTACTCTGGATCTGGAAATGTAGGTATAGGGGGCTTTGCTTTGTTTTTGTTCTTATCCTTCCTTGTTAATTTACTATTTGGAAAGAAATGGTCACTCTGTTCCATTAGGTTTTGGAAGTATATTTTTTTTTTCTCCAAAGTTTATCTTGAGTCTCAGAAAAAACACTTTCAGTTTGAGCTTCTGAGCAATTTTGGAACTGTCAAGCTTACAGAAATGTGTATAGAGGAACTAAATACATTTTGTATTATGAGGCAGGAACAATACGTTTTAAGAAGCCAAGGGTGAAGTGTTACATTATAAGGAGATGTGTGTTGGTGTCCAGTTGATTCTGAGTTCTCTGGCCTAATCAGTGTCTTAATTCCTTGATAGTATTGAGTCTTGGTGAAGAATAGGTATAAGGACCTTGCTGGAGGAAGTAGTTCATGTAGCTAGAAAGAGATTCTTGGATCACTCTTGTCCTCCTCCTATACCTGTCTCTCTTTTTCTTCTTGTCGACCAGCATGTGCACTGCTGTGATCAGTCAGGCTGTCCCTGTCATGATTACTAACACTTCTGAAAATGTCCTTCCACTCAGAGGTGGCTGATCTCAGCACTTTGTCTTCATGTTCGTAGCTTAACTAGTGCATGCATGGTGGTGGTAATGAGAGAGGATCTTCATTTATTGAAAGGATAATATATGAGCAATCTCTATATATTTTGTTTAATTTTCAATTCCAGTAACTTTTCATGTTCTACTAGTTTTATAAAAGACCTGGTAAAATGTAAATCTCCTTGCTGTGTCACTATTATAAACTAATAAAAAGAAGGCCCAACAACCCTATGTATACAATGATTAACAAGTTTACAACACATTAGATTCTTTTGTATAGGATCACATTTTCCATTTGATCTTTGTTCTTTCCCTGAAGAATTTATTTCAGAGCAGGGTCATTACTAGTATATTTCTTCGTATTTGTTATTTCATCAAAAAATATATGTTTCCATTTAAATGATGCTTTCAATAGATTTGGAATTCCATTCTCTGATACAGAGAGGAGAAATAACAATGAGAGAGCTCTAGGCAAAGATGAGGGGGAAATGATAGGAAAGAAAAGTAGCTAGAAAGTCACAATCTACAGCATAGCCCTGGGAAAGTATCAGCCAGCCTGATACAAGAGAAAAGTTGTACCATGATTTACTCACATATAAAGCAGGTCTATTACTGTTCAAGCACTCACATTATGCTTAGTCATTTTCTAGGATCAGCTTCTGGTACATTTGATGTTATTTTATGTAGCAAAATACTTGTAAGAATCATGACCAGCTAGAGTTTGTGAACAAACTTTATTCTGTCTAATGCACATTATCAGATAATGAGCCAATTACATGGCATACTTCCATGCATGCTACAGACTGTACTTCCTTAACCCAAGGTAGAACCTAAGATAAGGGTACAAATAGTGTCAGCCTTGGGAGCAGAAAAATGGAATACTCTATTCTTGAAATCGGGAATGTAACAAGTCTTTCTCCACGTTACATTCATTATTATTTCATCATAAATATTCAAAGCATATGGTCACTTGACATGTTCAGTGTGTTTATTACAAATTATTTAATACATATGATATGAAACCATTAAAATGGTATTAATATTCATATATATAACAGGGAAATTATACACAATAAATATACATATATAACTATTTTAAATATATCTGACATACTTTATCTAATGCAACATTGTATATTCATAGATATAAAAGTTCACTCATCTCGGGCGCTGGTGGCTCACGTCTGTTATCCTAGCTACTCAGGAGGCTGAGATATTGAGGATCTCGGTTCAATGCCAGCCTGGGCAGGAAACTCCGTGAGACTCTTATCTACAATAAACCACTCGAAAACCGGAAGTGGCACTGTGGCTCAAGCAGTAGAGCGCTTGCCTTGAGCTGAATGTTTCTGCTAGTTCATATTTTTTTTTCATTGCTATGACAATATATCTCAGATGAGAAGTTTATAACCCAATGCTCAACATTTTGGAACACTTAAGATTGAACCCCTCACTTCCAGCCTCTGGAAGAAAGTCTCTGTATGGCGGACATCATGGAAAGAAGGTGTTTGAGAGAGAAAGTTCCCCTGATGAGAAAGAAGACATAGAGCAGGAAGACTTTGGTAGCGATCCTCTGGAAAGCTTCATGGTTCTAGGAGAACCACTTTAAACAATCTCCAAAGGCAACATCTCCAGCATTCTTCTCACAGTAGGTACCACCTCCTGAAGGTTCCAGCATTTTCTGTCTCTGAGTCTTTAGAAGATACACTCAAAATATATCCAACCCATAGCAAGATAGCCAAAGTTATTTTCTCTGAGTATACTTACTGATTTCCACCCCCTCACATTTCATTTAAGTTAATTTTTGTTTTGCATCAGTGGCTTCTCTTGTGACTTTGATATAGTTAGCTTTGTACAAGTTTGGATGATTTCCCATCGCTTCATTGGCCCAAGGATGAGGTTGCTGGCATTGATTATTGTAGAAAGCATTGATGATGATCTATTGCAGATAGCTTTTGCATTTTGTCTTGGACATATTATGCATTGTGAAGAAGATTATGTCTACAGCTTATTTCCTGCCTGAATGGCGGTCACCTTTTCCTCAGTTAGAACATGTGTACTGGGAGTGCTGATGTTCCCTAACATGACTAGGAGCAGTCTACTCTCTGAACCTTCAGCTTTTCCTTCCATATGGGAGAATTGCTGTGTTACGCTCTCTGTAATAGACTCTTAAATCCTCTTTTGAGTAGGGAAGCTGAGGTCTCCTCTCTGAATGGATTGTGGAGAGAACACTGCTCAATTTTTAAATTGTCAGTCACTTTCATTAGTTTTAAGGACATCTTTATTTGCTTTTCAGTCATTGCTAACACCAATTACCATGGCTTCTGGAGGCTCTATAGGGGGTTCATTAGCTTCCTCGTTGGTCTCTACATCTGATATTTTAAGATTCTGTCCTTCCACAATGTTTTCAAACTCAGGCCATATGTATGTACTCATACATTTGTCATCTTTCTATGTTCTAGGATCTCAAGGTCTCCTCCTTTACTTTGATGTTTTAAGTCCCAAAGCTTGAGTGCTCCTGGAGATTGTAGCTGCTGACATTCACCTATCACAGATTTTGCAATTTCTGATTTTTAAGCTTGTAACCTCAATTTAGTCTAGACCTGTCTTTCATTTACCCGTTCTAAATCCTACATGATTTAATGAATCCCCCCAGAGCAATTTTGCATTTGATTTCTAGACCCCCCAGAGTTTTTACCACACCAGGAGAGTTTTTTAATTGCTTCTTTCTCAGTTGGGATATAGTCACATTAAGAGGATAGTGTAAACTCATGTTCGAACATGTCAAAGTTGCACAGTTACACTTTTGATCCTTTGTGGAATGCCACCCCACACATAGAAACATGAGAAAGGAAACTTGATATTTTTTAAATTTTATATTATTTTATATGAGAAAATACTGTACAGAGGGGTTACAATTACACGGGCAGGATAATGCATACATTTTTTACCAAGCATTGCAGGCTCCTCTTTTGTTTACCCTTCAATTCCCTTCCCAGCCTACCCCCTCCCCCCCACCCAATCTTACCCCCCTCAACCCCCCACACCGACATTGTAAAGCTGGTTTTGACATGACATTTTGTACTTCTCATTTTTGTAACAGGTCCACCTGAATCCTTAAACGACTTGTTTGTCCCCATCTCCTCCTCATGTTATACTGACATCAAATATAGTGAAAGCGGGGGTTACACTGTGGGGGAGGGACATACAAAGCAACAAAGAAATAATCTTATAAATGCGTTAGAAACACATGCACGAAAGAAAAAAAAACATTAAAATACATATTTAAGGGTTCGTTTTCCTAACATCACATTATCTGACCTTTTCAGCTTGACTCATACCTATACTAGATATTGCAAATAAGGGAAACCATGGGACCTATGTTTCTTTGGGCCTGGCTTACTTCACTTAATATAATTTTTTCCAAGCCTTTCCATTTCCTAACAAATGGGGAAATGTCATTCTTTCTGATGGGGCATAGAATTCCATTGTGTATATATACCACATTTTCTTGATCCATTCATCTACTGAGGGGCATCTGGGTTGGTTCCATATCTTAGCTATGGTAAATAATGCTGCAATAAACATAGTTGTGCTGATAGCTTTAGTGTGGTCTTGTTTGTAGACATTAGGGTAAATGCCCAAAAGTGGGATTGCTGGATCATAGGGAAGATCTATGTGAAGTCTTTTGAGGGACCTCCATAGTGCTTTCCAAAGTGGTTGAACAAGTTTATATTCCCACCAACAATGAAGTAAGGTTCCTTTCTGTACACATCCCCTCCAGCATCTGTTGTTGTTAGAGTCCTTGATTTTTGCTGTTCTAACTGGAGTGAGGTGATATCTCAATGTTGTTTTGATTTGCATTTCTTTTATGGCTAGGGATGTTGAACATTTCTTCATGTGTCTATTGGCCATCCTTCTTTCTTCTTCAGAGAAGCTTCTCTTTAAGTCTTTCGCCCACTTATTTATTGGGCAGTTGTTTCTTTGAGGATTTGTTGTTGGGTGGTTTAATTCTTTGAGTTCCAAGTATATTTTAGATATGAGACCCTTGTCCGTTGTATGGCTAGTAAAGATCTTCTCCCAATCGGGGGGCTTTCTATTGATCTTGCTAGCTATGTCATTTGCCCTGCAGAAGCTCTGCAACCTTATGCAATCCCATTTGTACAACCTTTCTTTGATTTGTTGTGTTTCCGGGTCTCTATTTAGAAAATTTCGGCCTGAGCCAAGGAGACCTAGGGTTTCTCCTATTCCATCCTGTAATGTTTTCAGAATGTCTGCTTTGAGTTCAAGGTCTTTGATCCATTTGGAGTTGATTCTGGTGCAGGGTGATATATAAGGATCTAGCTTTAGTTTTCTACATGTAGTTAACCAATTTTGCCAGCACCATTTACTGAAGAGGCTGTCTTTCTTCCATTCTATTGTTTTAGCTTCCTTATCGAAGATTAGATGGCTATAGGTCTGTAGGTTCATTTCTGGGTTTTCAATTCTATTCTATTGGTCCTGAGGTCTGTTCTTATGCCAATACCAAGCTGTGTTGATTACTATCCTTTATAGTAGAGTTTGAAATTTGGTATTGATATTCCTCCAGGAGTGTTCTTTCCGTTGAGGAGCTTTTTGCTATTTGGGGTCTTTAATTGTTCCATACGAATTTTTGGATTGCCTCTTCTATTTCCTTGAAGAATGAGGTTGGAATTTTGATAGGTATTGCGTTGAATTTTTAGAGAGCCTTGGGAAGTATTGCCATTTTCAGGATGTTAATCTTTCCAATCCAGGATCATGGGAGGTTTTGCCATTTTTTAAGTTCTGTGTTGATTTCCTTTTTCAAGATTTTAAAGTTTTCATCATAGAGGTCCTTCACTTCTTTAGTTAAGTTAATTCCTAGGTATTTTATTTTTTGTGGGGCTATTACAAATGGAGTTGCTTTCCTAATTTCCGCCACACTTTTCTCATTGTTTGCATACAGAAAAGCCATTGATTTTTGGGGGTTAATTTTATAACCTGCTATTTTGCCAAAGTTTTTAATCAGCTTGAGTATTTTGGGAGTGGAGTCTATGGGATTCTTTAAATACAAGATCATGTCATCTGCAAAGAGGGAGAGTTTTATTTCTTCTTTCCCTATTTGGATCCCCTTTATGTCTGCATCTTTTCTTATTGCTGTAGCTAGGCATTCTAACACTAGATTGAAGAGAAGTGGAGAGAGTGGGCATCCTTGTCTTGTTCCTGAGTTAAGAGGAAATGGCTTTCGTTTTTCACCATTGAGTATAATGCTGGCTGTAGGTTTGTCATATACAGCCTTTATTGTATTGAGGAATGTTCCATGGATTCCTAATTTTTCCAAAACCTTCATCATAAAGGGGTGTTGGATCTTGTCGACTGCTTTTTCTGCGTCTATTGAGATAACCATGTGTTTCTTGTTCTTGCTCCTGTTGATGTGATGAATAATATTAATTGATTTGCGTATATTGAACCAGCTTTGCATCCCTGAAATGAATCCTGTTTGATCGTGGTGTATGATTTTTTGGATGAATTGTTGAAGTCGGTTGGCCAAAATTTTGTTGAGAAGTTTTGCATCAATGTTCATCAAAGAAATGGGTCTATAGTTCTGTTTCTTTGATGAGTCCCTGCCTGGTTTTGGGATGAGGGTTATGATGGCTTCATAGAATGTGTTCGGTAGTGAGCTTTCTCTTTCAATTTCATTGAAGAGTTGAAGGAGAATTGGTGTGAGCTCTGCTTTGAAGGCCTTGTAAAATTCCGCTGTAAAACCATCTGGTCCTGGACTTTTCTTAGCTGGGAGGTC
The DNA here is from genome assembly GCF_024711535.1 of Dipodomys merriami. Classification (NCBI taxonomy): domain Eukaryota; kingdom Metazoa; phylum Chordata; class Mammalia; order Rodentia; family Heteromyidae; genus Dipodomys; species Dipodomys merriami. The sequence goes on along the minus strand of NW_027206335.1, from coordinate 1,492,086 downwards.
TCTTATTGCTGTTTCTATTTCAATGCTTGATATGGGCCTGTTAAGATAGTTTAACTCATCTTGGTTTAGTTTTGGCATGTCAATATTTGCTAGGAAGAGGTCCATTTCTGCCAAGTTGTCAAACTTATTGGCATAAAGTTTTGAGAAGTATTCCCTTATAATGTTCTGAATCTTGGTTGTTTCCGTGGTGATGTTTCCATTCTCATCTCTGAGTTTATTAATTTGGGTGTGTTCTCTTCTTTTTCTGATAAGATTTGCTAAGGGTCTGTCAATTTTGTTAAGTTTTTCGAAGAACCAACTCTTTGTTTTGTTGATTCTTTCTATTGTTTTTTTGGATTCTAATTCATTTAATTCTGATTTAATTTTGATTATTTCTTTCCGTCTACTGGATTGGGGTTTATCTTGCTGCTCTTTTTCAAGGAGGTTTAGATGTGTCATTAAATTGTTAGTTTCCGATCTCTCCAATTTGTTGATGTAGGAGCTCAGAGCTATAAACTTGCCTCTGAGTACTGCCTTTGCTGTGTCCCAGAGGAGCTGGTAATTTGTGTGTTCATTTTTGTTGAATAGCATGAACATTTGCATTTCCTTTCTAATCTCTTCCATGACCCACTCTTGATTCAGCAGTGTGTTGTTTAGCCTCCATATGATACCGGATTTTCTTTGGTGGCTTTTGGTGTTGAGTTCTAATTTTATCCCTTGTGGTCAGAGAGAATGCAGGGTATAACTTCAAAGTTTCTGAATTTAGACAAGTTTGCTTTGTGGCCTAGAATGTGGTCTATTTTAGAAAACGTTCCATGTGCTGCTGAGAAGAACGTGTATTCTGATGCTGCTGGGTGAAATGTTCGGTAAATGTCTGTTAAGTCTAGTTGATCTATGCAGCTGTTTAGATCTGCGGTTTCTCTGTTGAGTTTTTGCCGAGTTGATCTGTCTAGTGTGGAGAGTGGTGTGTTAAAATCCCCAACAATTAATGTCTTTGGATCTATATGGGATTTGAGGGAAAGTAGTGTTTCTTTGATAAATTTGGGTGCTCCATTGTTTGGCGAATAGATATTTAGAATTGTAATATCCTCCTGAAGGAGAGATCCTTTAATTAGTATGTAGCGACCTTCTTTATCTCTTCTCACGATTTTTAATTTGAAGTCTATTTTATCTGATATTAGGATTGCAACTCCCGCCTGTTTATGAGGGCCGTTTGCTTGGTAGATTTTGTTCCAGCCTTTAACATTGAAAATGTGTTTGTTTTTACGGGCAAGATGTGACTCCTGCAGGCAGCAGAGAGAAGGGTCTTGTTTTTTAGTCCAACTAGACAGTCTATGGCGCTTAATTGGAGGGTTCAGTCCGTTAACGTTAAGAGATAGGACTGAGAGATATTTGGGAGTTCCTGCCATGTTATCTACCTTCTTGGGGGCTGCGAAACCTGGGTTCTTCCTATGGTTCTTGGATTCTGAGTTTGGGTGCAGTTTGTTGGCCTTTATTTTGGTCTTGTTGGTTTTCTATGTGTAAGACATCTTTAAGAATCTTTTGTAGGGCTGGTTTGGTGGAGATGTATTGTTTCATTTTTTCTTTGCTGTGGAAGGTTTTTATTTGGCCTTCAGTTATGAAGGAGAGTTTAGCTGGGTACAGTATTCTTGGTTGATAGTTGTTTGTTTTTAGGGCATGGCATACATCATTCCAGGCTCTTCTTGCTTTGATTTTCTCTGCTGAGAAATCTGAGGTGATTCTAATTGGTTTCCCTTTATAGGTGATTACCCTTTTCTCCCTGACAGCTTGAAGGATCTTTTCCTTGTTCTGAACAAGAAGAATTACAAAATGTCATGTCAAAGCAAGCTTTACAATGTCGGTCTGGGGGGGAGGGGGGTATGACTGGGTGGGGGGGATGGGGGAGGCTGGGAAGGGAGGTGAAGGGTAAACAAAGGAGGAGGCTGCAATGCTTGGTAAGAAATGTATGCATTATCCTGCCAATGTAATTGTAACCCCTCTGTATAGTATGTTCTCAAATAAAATAAAATAAAATTTAAATTAAAAAAATGAAAAGAAGAAGATGAAGAAGAAGAAGAAGGAGAAGAAGAAGAAGAAGAAGAAGAAGAAGAAGAAGAAGAAGAAGAAGAAGAAGAAGAAGAAGAAGAAGAAGAAGAAGAAGAAGAAGAAGAAGAAGAAGAAGAAGAAGCAGGAGGAGGAGGAGGAAGAGGAGGAGGAGGAGGAGGAGGAGGAGGAGGAGGAGCAGCAGCAGCAGCAGCAGCAGCAGCAGCAGCCGCAGCAGCAGCAGGAGGAGGCGGAGGAGGAGGAAGGAGGAGGAGGAGAGGAAGGAGAGGTAGGAGAGGAAAGAGAGGAAGCAGAGGAAGCAGAAGCAGCAGTAGAAGAAGCAGAAGCAGAGGAGGAGGAGGAAGAAGAAGAGGAGGAGGAAGAGGAGGAGGAGGAGGAGGAGGAGGAGGAGGAGGAGGAGGAGGAGGAAGAGGAAGAAGAATAAGATGAAGAAGAAGATGAAGGAAAAGAAGATGAAGGGGAAGAAGAAGAAGAAGAAGAAGAAGAAGAAGAAGAAGAAGAAGAAGAAGAAGAAGAAGAAGAAGAAGAAGAAGAAGAAGAAGAAGAAGAAGAAGAAGAAGAAAGCAGCAGCAGCAAAGCATTCAGTATTTCAACATACAGGGAAACCTGGAATTTCAAATCATCATTTCTTAAATTGCACTAAGATTAGAATGTGCACAAACTTACAGATGTGTTCACTTTTCTTTCATGGTCTCATTCTGTGCCAAACTCCTTCATTAATACTAAACACCATCCTAACTGCAGTTAAAATTTAAATGTGTTTTCTGTTTTGATGAAAACTACCTTATATGAAGATAAAAATATCAGATTTCTCAAATAAATTACACATTTTACAAGTATAAGGCAGGTAGGGAGAATAACTTACACAAAATACTTAAAGATTGGTTTTCAGTTTATATGAAAAATATAAACTTCTAAAAATTACTTTGTGTTATTTGTGATGCAAATCTTTAGTAAATTAATAAATGGAAATTGGAGAAAAATATTTGGGTCACAACCTATTGAGAAAAAGATAAGTTTTGTTTAACTTTTGTATCATCCAGTTCAATGAAAAATACTGTGCTATAATTACAAAGACATTTACAATAATCATCAAGCATGAATCACTCACAGTAATGACGCTAAGAAATAAAGAAAAGTAAAATTAAGTAAGCAATTAAAGTAAACTTCTAGATTTGCCTTTTAAAAATTGTAAGTTAGAAAAAAGCAGCAATATAAATGGTGAACTTCGTTATGATTTATTGTTTTTAAAATTTAGTTCCAGAATTAAAAGTGAATTAATTCAAGTTAGTTCAAGAATTTTGAATGTAGCTTCCTTTTTTAACAGATGATATCAGTGTATTCATAGACTAAGATAAGTGAATATTTTGGTAAAAATTCTAGTAGTAATTATTCATTGAACAAAAGAAAGATACAGAAGATCATTGCAATTGAAGTATAATCTTTTATGTTCTAATTTTAAATTTCTGAAATGTAGGTTAATTAAAAGTGCTTCTCCGATGCACAGATCAAATCTGAGGCTGTCAAGGAGGTTTTTGTATAATCATTAAGCAGACTGATTGGGATAGAAGCAATTTCATAGCAGAAGAGAAAAATCCAATCCATTTATTCTTCCTTTGTACCTGAAAATCATGCCATCTCAGTGAAAGCCATGTTATCTCTTTTATCAATTAATGTGAAAATTGGAGAGATTTTGACCTCTTAATGTTTATATTATTTACAATGGAAATTTGGTGAGGATTTTAACAGTCTTTGCAATAAACTATGAGTAGAGCAATGGTAGATAATAATGCTACAATTTGCAGGAGGACTGGTGGTAATGTGGAGTTGAAAACAATGATTATCTTCAAAAAAACTAATGGCAGAAGAGTGGAGATTTACAGGAGCATGATAAAGTTTAGTTAGAAAATATAGTAACAGAAATACAAGTTATTAAATGACCTTCCAGGTTAGAAATATTACAATACAAATGCAATATTGTGATCCATTTCAAAGGAGGAAATAAAACCAGAGGCAGAACATTGAGTAGTGGATTGGTATGGAAAAAGACAGAACATTACCAACACATGTTTTTAATTGGATACTAGGAAAGACATGAATAAAAAATGAAAATAAACCTTAGTGAACAAGGCAGGTTACAAGAGAATGTAACCTGCGCAGTTCCAGAGAGGTAGAGTTTGAGTAACCAGATGAACAATTAAAATCAATAAGAAATTGATCTTAAAGCTTTAAAGGAAAAAAAGAGTGCCTAGTGATAAAGGCATGCTACATTTACATTTCCTTCTAGATGTAATGTGATATTTAAAAAATAGTGTTTTTACAGTTGTTTTGTGGCCTTGAGAATTGAACTAATCTTCTTATGTCTACTTGGTGTTCCTGAACCACTGAGATGTATTCGAGTCCCAATGCCCCACCACTGAATACTATATATACATATTTTTTTCTAGGACTTGAGCTTGAACACAAGGACTCACATTTCTGCTTTATTTTTTTTTGTTTTTTTTTTTTTAAATAAGTTGCTCTACCACCTGAACCACACTCCCACAGTCTCACATCTGGTTTTTCACTGGTTATTAGGGATAAGAGTCTTGGATTTTTTTTGTCTCAACTCCCTTTGAACCTTGATTCTCAGATCTCAGACTCATGAGTATCTACTATTATGTGTCTGAGTCACTGGCAACAGTTAAATACTGCAAATCATTGCCTGAACTTTGGAAGGCAATTTGGCTTTATTAACACTGTTGAAAGGCAATTTCATGACCCTGAAATCTCACTATATGCTGTACACCCTGAAGCAAATAATGTCCTTGTGTATCAGGAGAAGTGGAATCAGAATTCTCCCAGAAGTTTTACTCATTGTTGCCCAGTGCCGGGAACTTCCAATATCCATTGACAGTGGGATACATTTCAGCTGCATGAATCCAATTGGGTAAATTCTGATGAATAAAGTTAACAACAAAAAAGTCCAAAGGAATACACAACATCTTCAATTCTGTAAATTTAAAATACAGCTTAAAGATGAATAGCAAAATCCTGAAGAATGCAATTAAATGAATAGAAGACAATTTAGGACACTGGTTACTGTTGATAATAAAATTCACAGGATTAAAGAAGAGTTCTTCAGTCTTAAGCTAAGTTGCAAATATATTAGATTTATTTTGTCATCATTATTTAAGCAGACATCTAAGTTATATACAGAGGTTAAGGTTATGTTTTACAACTTTAAAAAACCTAAATGAATGCAGTCCTATCCCCCTATCACATATATAAGCATAAGTGATGTTGTACTCCTTTCAAAAGGCAGAGTTAGAATTAAGGGCAGGATTGAGCAATTACTACACGATTTGTGACCTGGAAATTTCTAAGAGGAGATAATAATATCCAGTCCCTAATGCTGCCATGAGAACTGAAAGAAATAATGAATGCAAATTGCCCCTGGAATGCCTGGCCCATAGACCCTGAGAGAGAGAGAGAGAGAGAATCAGCATGAAGCAGATGAACTCTCCTTCACTGAAAGCACTTCCCACAGAAGAGATCATCTGCTTGCTGCAGCAACTGCAGTGTAGGAGAAATTGTCAGATTGGGAGTGAAAAATTCTATGGAAGCTTTGCTTCCAATAAATAGCATTGTAAGAAAGCAGCGGTTTTTCCTACTCAGGCATGCATTTACACAGGGAGGGAGGATGTGTGATAGAAGATGCTAGCTCTTCCCACAAAGACACTTTCACCCTTAGATGATTTGTCATTGTATGCAGAACCCAGTGGCAGATTTATCCCTCAGAATTCAAGTTGCCCAATAATGGTTCAGTTGAAAGCATTTCAGTAATGCCATAAAGTGGGAACACATAAATGACAGTCTATTATTGGATGACAAGCACCAGCTCTGTGACTTTGTGACTTTGTATAGATTCTGCATTCTTGAGCTCCAGGAGAAAAAATAATAATAACAAGCGTATGTAAATTTCAAGCTGATGCTATAAAAAACATGATGTAAGAAATAACAATCTATGGGCTGGGACGGTGGCTCAGTGGTAGAGTGCTTGCCTCCCATGCATGAGGCGTTGGGTTTGATTCCTCAGCACCACATAAACAGGAAAAGCCAGAAGTGGCACTGTGGCTCAAATGGTAGAGTGCTAGCCTTGGGCTGAAGAGCTGAGGGACAGCACCCAGGCCCAGAGTTCAGGCCCCACCACCTCCCCCTCCCAAAAAAGAAGGAAGCACAATCTAGGTAAACAGTTTAAGATAATTATCACAATGCAGAAGCAATTGCATACAATGACATAACTATAATTGGGGAAAGAATTGTCACATATAAATGTATATGCATGCATACGTTCACATTAGATATGTAATTATATATAAATGTATATTTCTTTGTATATATAAAATATGTGTGTGTATTCTTAGTATTAGAAAATGAATGTTTTACTTATTGTAGGGAAACTTGTTTTTCACTTTGCTTTCATTACACACTATAATCAGTAGGTTGATTGATGAATGTTTATAATTCAAGGATTGATATGTGATGAGATGTGGGGGGGGGATCTCAATTACAAATACCTAAAAACCTGTGAACAATATTATATGAAGTATTACCTTGGGTTAGGGGTAAACAATAAAGCAGCATCTGCATCATGTGCCAGGCCTTGCAGTGGTCACTACCTCAGGTCACTCCCCCTGAGGAGTTAAGTGTAAATTTTGAATTACTTGTTTAAAATATTGGTGAAATGATAATGCTGGTTTGTACCTTCTAAGGATTTAAAGACTACTAAAAACAGGAGAATCTATAGAAACGACTTATACTTTAGTTCTCTATTGTTAATGTTCTTTAGATACACACTCAAATTTCACACACAGAAAGTAAGTTGTTTCCTCATTTTTAACTGTATAAGGAATAATATCACATGAACTTATGAAAACATAAAAATTATTTGTATTTTTGCCATATAGTTTTTATTTTCCATCAAAATGATAGCTTTGATGAAGCAAGATTAACGAGGGAGGGGTAACAAGTTTGAGAAGAAATGTACTTATTATCTTACTTATGTAACTCTAATCCCTCTGTAAATCACCTTGATAATAAAAAATGCATTACCTATTAAAAAAACTAATACTGTAAAATATTCATGAATTACCAGGAATATTCTTTGACAAGCCAGAAAAAATTCTCACCATATTACATAATTTAAATTCATTTTATTATATTTTAAAATATATGAATAAGTAGTTGTACAGAGCTAATAATTCTGTAAGTCAGGTTATGAGTGCAGTGTATCTTGATCAGTGTCACCCTTTCCAACATTCTCCCTCATCTTCTCCTCCCATCATTACCTGCAAGTAACATAGTTCCATTATGAATGAATGAGTGAATAAGTGATAAGCTGTACTTAATGAATATTTGAATTTCACTATATTTGGACCTAAACCTCGACTACATCACAAGAAAGTTAGATTTTGATTAGGTATGTTGGTAATTGAAAAAGTGAAAAAAACCTCAAAAATGATAAAACAAACAAACAAACAATATTGGCTTTAAATAAATTTTTATCTTTTGAAGATATTAAATGTGACTATCCCTTGTTATCACTATATTTGCTTTTGGTATGCAGCACCTTGTATATACATTTATCTAATTTGGGGAGGGGAAGGAGAATAACAAAATGCTAAAATAAGGACACAGGAAGACCTATTGTAACAATGATATTCACAAGACACTATATTGTCTTTAAGTCTTTAGTTCACTTATTTATTGGGCAGTGGTTTCTTTGAGGATTTGTTTTTGGGTGATTTAATTTTTTGAGTTCCAAGTATATTTTAGATATGAGACCCTTGTCCCTGGTATGGCTAGTGAAGATCTTCTCCCAATCCGTGGACTTTCTATTGATCTTGCTAGCTATATCCTTTGCCATGCAGAAGCTCTGTAACTACATGCAATCCCATATGTCCAACCTTTCTTTGATTTGTTGTGTTTGAGGGTCTCTATTAAGAATATTTCAGCCTGCGCCAAGGAGACCCAGGGTTTCTCCTATCCAATCCAGTAATGTTTTCAGAGTGTCTGCTTTGACTCCGAGATTTGGCCCATTTGGAGTTGATTCTGGTGCAGGTGAAAGATAAGGATCTAGCTTTAGTTTTCTACAAGTAGTTAACCCATTTTGCCAGCACCATTTACTGAAGAGCCTGTCTTTCTTCAATTCTATGTTTTTAGATCCCTTATCGAAGATTGGATGGCTATAGGACTGTAGGTTCATTTCTGGGTTTTCGATTCTGTTCCATTGGTACTGAGGTCTGTTCTTTTGGAAAGAAGGATGGTCAATAGACACATGAAGAAATGCTCAACCTCAACATTAAGATACCACCTCACCCCAGTGAGAATGGCAAAAATTAAGAAATCTAAAAACAATAGATGCTGGAGGGGATGTGGACAGAAGGGAACCATACTTCATTTTTGGTGGGAATGTAAACTTGTTCAACCACTTTGGAAAGTGTTATGGAGGTTCCTCAAAAGACTCCACATAGAGATCCCCTATGACGCAGCAATCCCAATTTTTGGCATTTACGAACAAGACCATACTAAAGCTGCCAGCACAACTATGTTTATTGCAACATTATTTACCATAGCTAAGATATGGAACCAACCCAGATGCCCCTCAGTAAATGAATGGATCAAGAAAATGTGGTATATATACACAATGGAATTCTATGCTTCCATCAGAAAGAATGACATTGCCCCGTTTGTTAGGAAATGGAAAGACTTGCAAAAAATTATATTAAGTGAAGTAAGCCAGGCCCAAAGAAACATAGGTCCTATGGTTTCCCTTATTTGCAATAACAAGTATATGTCTGAGACAAGCAGAAAAAGTCTGGTAAGTTGATGTTAGGTGAAATGAACCCTAAGATACGTATTCAAATGTTTTTTTTTTCTTTTTAACATTTGTTTCTAACGCATTTATAAGATTATTTCCTTGTTGCTTTGCATGTCCCTCCCCCATAGTATAACCCCTGCTTTCACTGTATTTGATGTTGTTATAATTTGTGGAGGGGAAAGGGAAAAAAAAAGTCGTTTAAATAAGGATACAGGTGTACCCGTTGCAACAATGAAAATACAAGTTGTTATGTCAAAAACAAACTTTACAACTTTGGTGGTGAGGGGAGGGAGGATTGGGTAAGGGGGGCGGGGGGAGGCTGGGAAGGGATGGGAAGGGTAAACAAAGGAGGAGGCTACAATGCTTGCTAAGAAATGTGCTCATTCAAACCTACAGCCAGCATTATGCTCAATGGTGAAAAACTAAAGCCATTTCCTCTTAACTCAGGAACAAGACAAGGATGCCCACTCTCTCCACTTCTCTTCAATCTAGTATTAGAATGCCTAGCTACAGCAATAAGACAAGATGCAGACATAAAGGGGATCCAAATGGGGAAAGAAGAAATAAAACTCTCCCTCTTTGCAGAAGACATAATCTTGTATTTAAAGAATCCCATAGACTCCACTCCCAAATTACTCAAGCTGATTCAAAACTTTGGCAAAGTAGCAGGTTATAAAATTAACCCCCAAAAATCAATGGCTTTTCTATATGCCAACAATGAGAAAAGTGTGGCTGAAATTAGGAAAGCAACTCCATTTGTAATAGCCCCACAAAAAATAAAATACGAATTAACTTAACCAAAGAAGTGAAGGACCTCTATGATGAAAACTTTAAAATCTTGAAAAAGGAAATCAACACAGAACTTAAAAAATGGCAAAACCTCCCATGATCCTGGATTGGAAAGATTAACATCCTGAAAATGGCAATACTTCCCAAGGCTATCTACAAATTCAACGCGATACCTATCCAAATTCCAACCTCATTCTTCAAGGAAATAGAGGAGGCAATCCAAAAATTCATATGGAACAATAAAAGAACCCGAATAGCAAAAACGCTCCTCAATGGAAAGAACACTCCTGGAGGAATATCAATACCAAATTTCAAACTTAACTATAAAGCCATAGTAATCAAAACAGCTTGGTATTGGCATAAGAACAGACCTCAGGACCAATGGAATACAATTGAAAACCCAGAAATGAACCTACAGACCTATAGCCATCTAATCTTCGATAAGGAAGCTAAAACAATTGAATGGAAGAAAGACAGCCTCTTCAGTAAATGGTGCTGGCAAAATTGGTTAACTACATGTAGAAAACTAAAGCTAGATCCTTATATATCACCCTGCACCAGAATCAACTCCAAATGGATCAAAGACCTTGAACTCAAAGCAGACACTCTGAAAACATTACAGGATGGAATAGGAGAAACCCTAGGTCTCCTTGGCTCAGGTCGAAATTTTCTGAATAGAGACCCGGAAACACAACAAATCAAAGAAAGGTTGGACAAATGGGATTGCATAAGATTGCAGAGCTTCTGCAGGGCAAATGACATAGCTGGCAAGATCAATAGAAAGCCCACCGATTGGGAGAAGATCTTTACTAGCCATAAAACGGACAAGGGTCTCATATCTAAAATATACTTGGAACTCAAAGAATTAAACCACCCAACAACAAATCCTCAAAGAAACAACTGCCCAATAAATTAGTGGGCGAAAGACTTAAAGAGAAGCTTCTCTGAAGAAGAAAGAAGGATGGCCAATAGACACATGAAGAAATGTTCAACATCCCTAGCCATAAAAGAAATGCAAATCAAAACAACATTGAGATATCACCTCACTCCAGTTAGAACAGCAAAAATCAAGAACTCTAACAACAACAGATGCTGGAGGGGATGTGTACAGAAAGGAACCTTACTTCATTGTTGGTGGGAATATAAACTTGTTCAACCACTTTGGAAAGCAGTATGGAGGTTCCTCAAAAGACTACACATAGATCTCCCCTATGATCCAGCAATCCCACTTTTGGGCATTTACCCAAATGTTTACAAACAAGACCACACTAAAGCTACCAGCACAACTATGTTTATTGCAGCATTATTTACCATAGCTAAGACATGGAACCAACCCAGATGCCCCTCAGTAGATGAATGGATCAAGAAAATGTGGTATATATACACAATGGAATTCTATGCCTCCATCAGAAAGAATGACATTTCCCCATTTGTTAGGAAATGGAAAGGTTTGGAAAAAATTATATTAAGTGAAGTAAGCCAGGCCCAAAGAAGCATAGGTCCCATGGTTTCCCTTATTTGCAGTATCTAGTATAGGTATGAGTCAAGCGGAAAAGGTCAGATAATGTGATGTTAGGAAAATGAACCCTTAAATATGTATTTTAATGTTTTCGTTTCTTTCATGCATGTGTTTCTAACGCATTTATAAGATTATTTCTTTGTTGCTTTGTATGTCCCTCCCCCACAGTGTAACCCCCGCTTTCACTATATTTGATGTCAGTATAACATGTGGAGGAGATGGGGACAAACAAGTCGTTTAAGGATTCAGGTGGACCTGTTGCAACAATGAGAAGTACAAAATGTCATGTCAAAACCAGCTTTACAATGTCGGTGTGTGGGGGGGAGGGGGGTATAATTGGGTGGGGGGAGGAGGGTAAAATTGGGTGGGGGGAGGGGGGAGGCGGGGAAGTGAAGTGAAGGGTAAACAAAGGAGGAGGCTGCAATGCTTGGTAAGAAATGTATGCATTATCCTGCCCATGTAATTGTAGCCCCTCTGTACAGTATGTTCTCAAATAAAATAAAATACAATAAAAAAAAAAGAAATGTGCTCATTATCTTGCCCATCTAATTGTAACCCCTCTTAACAGTATTTTCACAATAAAAATAAATAAAAATTTTAAAAAATAAATCAAATATTAGTTTATCAAAAAAAGTCACTGTATTGACAATGAACTTTACAACTTGGAGAGGGGGTAGGGGAGTGGGGGAAGGGATTGTAGGAGAAAAACAATAGAGAGTTAACAATGCTGGACAAGAAATGTACTCATTACTTACTCATGTGACTGTAACTCCTCTGAACTGCATCTTTAAACTAAAATAAAATTTTAAAATATTAAAAAAGAATTTGCAAAGGAAAAATTTTAGGTGTTTTATTTTATTAATTACTTGTATGTTATTTTACAAGGTTGTCTTTATTCATGCTCCTGGGATTTAATTTGCATCACTACACAATTCTCTTTCCTCATTCTTTAATCTTTATCTTTGCTACATTTCTCACAGCTATTGAATAGTCTTTGTAGAGTTACATTATTTATAAGTTCCCTGCTCTTTAAAGTAAGCTATATCTACTGCCCAAAATATATATGTAACCATGATACTTCATTTGGTTTATTTTAAAGAGAAATTCTACTATAGACATAGAAAAATATATTATCATTATTACAATTGCATTGTTTCATGCAGAAACGTAAAACTACTACGATAAATAAGAAGCAAGGTTGTTCTAATTAAACATATAATGTAATATAGAGTATGATAAAAACATTTAAAGTGAAAATTACTATTGCACATGGTAAAGTGTATCTGTATTGAACATCATTCCAGTGCCTTTGATAATTAAATTATAGTGTGAACCAAAATGTATGTATATAATAAATTGATACTAATAGTTATTGATATCAAAGAATGAGTGATATACATAACCCTGGTTCTTAATATATATTTTGTGTTTTCAGCATCTTCATAAACACATCTTATTTTGAAAAATAGGATTATTGTTTACATATTACCATTACCAGATTGCATACAAGGTTTATATGTAATTAATGTTACTAAAGTAATTGTAATGCAATGAAAGAGTAGAATTATTATATGATCCTTAAAGCCATTCTTAAATTGATATTTATTTTATGTACTTGACAAGAAAATTGTCTTTATTAAAGATTCAGAATTAACTAACAATTATAAGTCCTTAGTATGCTATCAAAATGTAATAGTTACATGAGGCTTAGAATGAATGTATGTATGCATGTATATGTGAGTATAAATGTATATTTAAACATGAATATGCATATATAATCATTTTAATAATGAAATTTGTGCATACTGGCACATAATATTAGCATGGAAATTTAATAAAACTATAACCTTTTTCTATACCTAAACTATAGGTGTTATTCATTCATGGATTAAAATTATAGGTCTATTTTTTTCTTTCTAAACCTTCAGAGAAACTTGTTAGTCATTTATAGTCCTATGTTTCAATTTGATGGGGAAATCTCCACTACTTCCCTGAACCCCAGATCCCTATATTTTTATTTTAAAAATAGATCTTCTTTCATTAGACTTCTAAGTTAAGCTACTAATAAAATATTTTAATGAATCGAGACTATATGTTTCCATTTGCATTCTTATTAGAAATATTAATTCATCTAAAGTCTAAATCATTATTAAAAATTAAAAGCATTAAATTGTGTATATAAAGAAATATATCATGTTTCTTGACATACAAAACTATACTTCTTAGCCTTTATTAAATAGCATATATAGTAGTAAATAATTTGGTACAAAAACAGTAAATGGAAAGGTTTGGAAAAAATTATATTAAGTGAAGTAAGCCAGGCCCAAAGAAGCATAGGTCCCATGGTTTCCCTTATTTGCAATATCTAGTATAGGTATGAGTCAAGCGGAAAAGGTCAGATAATGTGATGTTAGGAAAATGAACCCTTAAATATGTATTTTAATGTTTTCGTTTCTTTCATGCATGTGTTTCTAACGCATTTATAAGATTATTTCTTTGTTGCTTTGTATGTCCCTCCCCCACAGTGTAACCCCCGCTTTCACTATATTTGATGTCAGTATAACATGAGGAGGAGATGGGGACAAACAAGTCGTTTAAGGATTCAGGTGGACCTGTTGCAACAATGAGAAGTACAAAATGTCATGTCAAAACCAACTTTACAATGTCGGTGTGGGGGGGGTATGATTGGGTGGGGGGAGGGGGGAGGCTGGGAAGGGAGGTGAAGGGTAAACAAAGGAAGAGGCTGCAATGCTTGGTAAGAAATGTATGCATTATCCTGCCCATGTAATTGTAGCCCCTCTGTACAGTATGTTCTCAAATAAAATAAAATTAAATTAAAAAAAAAAGAAATGTATGCATTATCCTGCCCATGTAATTGTAGCCCCTCTGTACAGTATGTTCTCAAATAAAATAAAATTAAAAAAAAAAACAGTAAAGAAATAGTATGCCATGTTAAAATATCAGTTAATTCATTGACTTTACATTTAGTGATAGAAGACTTGAATTATTCAAGATGAAGCTATTAAAAATTCATAGTACTTCATATTTTAAAGTTATTGATTAATGTCTTTGGTAAAGAACACTATTATATCTGATTACATCAAGGTCATCTATTGGAACAAGACCAAGATACAAAATTTTACATATGAACTATGAGAAGCTGATACATAATTCATTTTTAACAGATAACATAAAGTTTAACCCCTTGGAGAATCTGAAGGTAATATTCCTGTTCTTCTGACAATTTTTATACTGGCAATTTGGCAATTTGGAAAATGCCACTGTTTTACTACAACCTATTCTTGTGCTATGACATGAATTAATGCATACTTACCTTACTATTCCTATGGGGGAGGGGGAAAGAATTTGAATTATGCACAAGAAAGAGAGTTTGTAAAATTAAATTAGTCAAAATATTTCTCCCCTTCACTAGCCATACAACGGACAAGGGTGTCATATCTAAAATATACTTGGAACTCAAAAAATTAAATCCCCCAGCAACAAATCCTCAAAGAAACAACTGCCCAATAAATAAGTGGGCAAATGACTTAAAGACAAACTTCTCTGAATAAGAAAGAAGGATGGCCAATAGACACATGAAGAAATGCTCAACCTCCCTAGCCATAAAAGAAATTCAAATCAAAACAATATTGAGAAACCACCTCACACCAGTTAGAATGGCAAAAATCAAGAACTCTAAAAACAACAGATGCTGGAGGGGATGTGGACAGAAGGGAACCATACTTCATTGTTGGTGGGAATGTAAACTTGTTCAACCACTTTGGAAAGTAGTATGGAGGTTCCTCAAAAGACTCCACATAGAGCTCCACTATGACCCAGCAATCCCAATTGTCGGCATTTACCCAAGTGTTTACAAACAAGACCACAATAAAGCTACCAGCACAACTATGTTTATTGCAGCATTATTTACCATAGCTAAGATATGGAACCAACCCAGATGCCCCTCAGTAGATGAATGGATCAAGAAAATGTGGTATATATACACAATGGAATTCTATGCCTCCATGAGAAAGAATGACATTGCCCCATTTGTGAGGAATTGGAAAGACTTGGAAAAATTATATTACGTGAAGTAAGCCAAGCCCAAAGAAACATAGGTCCTATGGTTTACCTTATTTGCAATATCTAGTATATATATGAGTCAAGCAGAAAAGGTCAGATAAGGTGATCCTAGGAAAATGAACCCTAAGAAATGTATTTAAATATTTTTTTCTTTCATGCATTTGTTTCTAAAGCATTTATAAGATTATTTCTTTGTTGCTTTGTATGTCCTTCCCCCACAGTATAATCCCTGCTTTCACTGTATCTGATGTCGGTATAATTTGCGGAGGGGAAGGGGAAAACAAGTCGTTTAAATAAGGATACAGGTGGACCCGTTGCAACAATGAGAAGTACAAGTTGTCATGTTGAAAATGAACTTTACAACTTTGGTGGGGGGGGTGAGGAGGATTGGGTGGGGGGCGGGGGGAGCCTGAGAAGGGATGGGAAGGGTAAACAAAAGAGAAGGCTATATTGCTTGATAAGAAATGTACTCACTATTTGCCCATGTAATTGTAACCCCTCTACACAGTATGTTCACAATAAAAAATAAAAATTAAAAAAACTGATTATGATGCTACTTTGTTTGCAAAAACTATTTTAGGAAGGTGGAATTTTCCACTTAAATGGCAGAGGTTCACAGATTCTGCTGAAGAAACATGGTAGTACAATGTTTTAGACCTGCTACACCATGTCTTTGTTATCAGTATTGGTTTTATAAGTTCTCCCTATGCAGTTATGAAACTAGAATAATGCAGATCAAGAAGATTAAATAATGTTTCTTGGGGAAATGCTGTTTGAATTTTGCTCTCTGCCATTCAACCCATTATGCCCTCTAGGAATGTCCTATTTATCTGTGTACTCCTTGTCAAATTTTGAATACTTAATTACCTTGTAGGTTATTTTAGGTTGTTTTTTCCTCTAACAAATTTATGAAAGTGCACCTCATGTTCTTAAATGCTCCTCTAGTGCCTTCCTGACAACAGCACTCATGGTTAACCTGAAAATAAGTGAGCTATTTACATTGCCCCATCTCAATACTTGTTTCGAAAACTCCATAGTGTACAACTACTTATCTTGGGAACTTCGAGACAGCAGTGATCTTCTTTATATATGATGGAAATTTGTATCCCCTTCTGAGTAATATCTCTTCCATGAATATTCTACTCAGTTGCAACTGACTCAAATATCAAATAGACATCTTTAATTTAGAAATTGAAATGGAACTATTGATATACATGCTGGTAAACATGTAGCTATACCAATGATGTTCCACTTGCTACCTTACATAATGTCATTAACCTCCTTAAATGCTTTCTAATATAATCATCTCCATCTTTTTATAAATACCCTTATTTTCTATTAGAAAATCTATTACACTTTACTTTCAACATACTTCAAATCTCTCTAGCATGTATTACATAAACTACTGAAATAGTTCCTGGTATCCATTTGCAGCCATTGTGAAATCATCCTTCAATATCTTATCCACAAAACAGAAATTGTATTGTGAAACTACATTATATAATACAATTGGAATTAATTTAAGATAATTTCTGAACTTCAAAGAAAAAATGCTTACGACGTTTTTTAAAATTCATAATAAACGTGAATGATCAACCTGGCTTCTAACTACATTCCTGAGGATATTTTATACTGTACTCCATTAGATTGCTCTTGTGTAAGTCATCATATTGCTTCTTATCTGTATGGATTTACAGTTCATGATTCATATGTTGCAGAAACAGTGGTAGAATATATTCAATATTTAGAAGGGTATTCTAATCCACCCATCAATATTTTAGTATTCTTTCATCTTACTTAGCTGTTCAGTAATGGTGAAAAAAACTCTTATAAAATAACATCCATTTGATTTATTTTTAAAAGTTGTTCACTCTAACTTCAACCCTGGAGTATAATAAAGACATTTATTTCCTACTTACAAGTGTAAGTCAAATTTAGCACAAGGTTAGAAGAAAATATTTTAAACAAATATCAGTGGTTGAAGTATGCTTTCTAGGACTTATCAGTGTCAAACTATGAATGCTGGAAGAAGCCAAGCCAATGGATTCTATAAGTAAAGTCCAATTTGACTGAACTTACTAGTTTATTATCAGAAACATGCCTAAGACACATTCCGCAAATCTCAGCCTCCTGAATAGTTAAGATCACATAATATTGTATTTTTTAAATGTAATTCTAATGCAAACTCAGAGGGGTATCAAGAGTAATGTCACAATATATAGGGTTTAAGTAATTAATTCAGTATAGTATTTTATAAAATGAAGAGGATTCTCTACAGAACCCCAAGATTCAACTTGAGACCTTTGATACATGGAAATATAAAATAATATATTGAAATGTTAAGCAATTTTACTTAAGACTGATAATTACAGAAAAATAAAAAAGTATGGGCTGGGAAGGTGGCTCAGTGGTAGAGCGCTTGCCTTGCATGCATGAAGCCCTGGGTGCGATTCCTCAGCACCACATAAGCAGAAAAAAATAAAAAAGCCAGAAGTGAAGCTGTGGCTCAAGTGGTAGAGTGCTAGCCTTGAGCTTAAGAGCTGAGGGACAGCGCCCAAGCCCAGAGTTCAGGCCCCACGACCGGACACCCCACCAAAAAAAGGTATGTAAATCTTAATATTTAGGGAAATTTCTCAGTATTTCTAATTACAACTATGAAAAACCAGAACAGCTATTATGGCAGTTTCTTATGGATAGGGATTTTGACAAATATCTCTAAATGTGAACAAAACTACCTTTGTTAATTCAGATAGATTGTAGTCAATTATTTGTCTTGTAATTCTTTCTGTTTTAGAAAACAACAAGTATAACAAACCCAACCAAGTAACAGAATGCGATTTTTTTTACTTCAACTGACATGGGTGTAATTCTGTTATATATTGTCCCATGTCAATTAATTTTTCCTTTCTCAGATAATAAATTGATACTACTTTTCCTCCTCTGAGGCATTCGACATTTTCGATATGGAACATTCCTTTCAAAGAAGTGAGAAATTGCCCTGTGGCACACAAATTTTCAAAGTTTTTGGCTAGATAATACAGTTTCTAGTAGTTTCTTTTTTTCAAAATAATACATGTACACAAAAGACATTATTAATTGTGTGCATTTACAAGCTACAGATAATTTAAAAGTGGTATCTCTTTTGCAAAACCACATCTAGGTTTCAAAGTGATTGATTAAATTCTGCTGGGAATTTTGCAAAGCCGTACAGTCTGTAATCACATTTCACATTCCTCTGTTCAGGATGCCGGTGTGTTCATCTTCCTCGCAGAGCAAGCTGACTGGAAATAGGATCACGTCGGCACATTTTGAGATATATATTTTTTAGATTATTGTGTTTTGTACTCTCTTGTACCTGAACCTCTAAATCTTGCTGTTTTTACCACTTCTGTGATATAAAAATTTATGCCCCTATATACATTGTTAATATTCAACAAATAAGTAGTATTTGTCCTGCTATCATGAGCGACTTTGCTATTTATTTAAAAAGTATAAATAAGATGTGAACATTACTACGTGTCATACTGTGAAATTATGGCCCATAATTTCCCAGAATGAGAAAAACTGAATGCAAGACTAAGTACAAACACAGACACACACACACAAATATACATCCAAATATACTTTTGTCAGATGTATATTTTGGTAACATGCTTTCTTAGATTCATTTACGATTTTAGTAATATTCTCTTCTTTCTTTTCCCTCTCGTTCTATCTCCCTCTGTCTCCTTTGACCACTTGCTCAAGTTGTATAAATAGGCAACTTACTATTAACAAAGGCTTTAAGAACAATGAACCTTTCTCTTTTTTAAAAATAGTGCTGGAAAGAAAAATACCTACATGTGGAAGATGAACTAGACTATTATGCCACTCAATAATTAAATGTAAGATATTAAACTGTTAAACTAATAGTCAAAAATAAAATAGAAAGCTGGGTGCTAGTGACTCATGTTTGTAACCCTAGCTACTCAGGAGGCTGAGATCTGAGGATCAGGGTTCAAAAGCCAGCCCAGGCAGGAAAGTCTTTGAGTTACTTAGTTCCAGTTAACCATCAGAAACAGGGAAGTGGTGCTGTGGCTCATGTGGTAGAGTGCTCTCCTTGAACTGAGGGACAGGGTGCAGCCCCAGAGTTCAAGCCCCACTATTGACCAAAAAATTAAAATAAATAAATAAATAAATGGGACATGTTTCTGATGATCAAAATTTTCATGTGTGGCTCCATGTTGTTGTTTTCTTTTCTAATACCCCAAAACCACTGGAATAAAAAAGCAAAGAGATCATTTTAAGGGAAAGAGCTTACATACAGCCAAACATAATGAACCCAAGGAAGAAGCCCGCATATTTTCAGCCTGTGTTTTTGCTTTTCTGTGAACCCGTAAGAATGAGATTGCTTACCTTCTGCTCTGCATTGTTTATGATGAGACTCATTTGCAGATCTTATTAAGATCTTCATATCGTGACAGGAAAATGTGTTTTTTCTTGTGGATTTTCAAAGTTTTCTGTTTGCCTTTGGAAATTAACACATTATTTCTATATTGTGGCTTTCCTTGAATTTATCCTATCCTCAGAAATTTTCAATAATTTGGCAGTTTCAGTCATTATTTTTTCAAATGTTCTATCAGCTTATGTTCTATCTTCTTTTCCTTCTTTTTATTCAATATGAATAAATTGCCTTGATTCTGCCATATATTTTTAGGCAAATTAGCGGGGGGTTTTGTTCATTTAACTAATCAGTTACTAAAGTTGTGCAAATTTTCTTAAATATGTTTTTTATTGTGAAAATACTGTACAGAGGGGTTACAATTACATGAGCAAGGTAATGAGTACATTTCTTATCAAGCATTGTTGCCTCCTCCTTTGTTTTCCCCTACTATCCCTCCCTCCCACCTCCACACCTAGAGTCTTCTCCTCCTTGTTCCCCCCAAAGTTGTAAAGTTCTTTTTTCACCATTGCGTCTTGTACATCTCATTGTTGCAATGGATCCACCTGTATCCCTATTTAAACATTTTTTCCCTTCCCCTCCCCAAATTATACCAGCATCCAATACAGTGAAACTAGGCTTATACCATGGGGGAGGGACATACAAAGCAACAAAAAAAAAACACGTGGTACCTTATACATACGTTAGAAACAATAGCAAGACAGAAAAAAACTTGTGTCCTTATCTTGGGGTTCATTTCACTTAACATAATGTTATTTGATCTTTTCTGCTTGTCTCAGATATATATGCAATTGTCATTGCTTGACTAAAGAATGCTCAAAGGTGAAGGACTCTTTGCCCAAAGCAATATCTGTGTGACATCAAGTAAAAAAATCCTCTTGAAAAGAAAGGATTTCACAGGAATATCAGACAAGCCAAATAATAACAACTGACATGGAGTTTCCAGACAGACCAGATAATGACAACTTGCTAGAACTCTTTCTTTGCCACCCACGGTGGCTATGCTTTCCTGTGGCTGTCATTTGCTGGTTCTCACAGCTATTGCAGTGCAAGAGCTGTTGGTTTCCAAGACTAACTTGAATTTGGACATCACAGGATGGAATCAGGACAAGTTCAAGGGCCAAAAAGTTTGTTGCTCTTACTTAAATTCAGTCTTTTTGGTGAATAAAAAATGAATACACTCTAGGCTGTTGCATACATTTAATTCAAGTTTTATAATTCAAAAAACATTGTTTCTGACACTTTTTCCTCCAGTTATTTTTCTTTTCTTTTCCTCTTTTATTCAGTAATGGATTTCCAGGTGGCCTTACTTTACCATTTAAAAATTGTATTTGAAAACCATTTGTTAAGGAATTTTCTTTTAGTTAGAGTTAATTTTAACCCTACAGCACATTAAGTAGCAGTGCTTTACAAAGTTACTTTTGGTGGAGTGATAACTAAGTGGAAACGTTTACTTTTCATCCTTTAACGTTTAATTCTCACACTTCTTATAAGCCTGATGGTACGGATCCTATCAATGAAATGAAAGCCTAAATCCCCTCTCATCCTCAGTTGTCAGGACAAGCTAAGAGGGAGGTAATTGTCAGGTAGAAGAAGAGTTCCTTATTGTTTTCAGGCTTATTTTGTGTGTGTGTGTGAGAATACAGTACAGCAGAGTTACAATTACCTGGGCAAGATAACGAGTACATTTGCTATGAAGCATTGTCGCCTCCTTGTTGTTTCCCCTTCCTATCCCTTCCTATCCTGCCCACTCTTCCCACCATATCATCCCCCCACGCCCACCAAGGTTGTTAAGTTCGTTTTTTGACATAATAACTTGTACTTCTCATTGTTGAAATGGGTCCACATGTATCCCTAGTTAAACGATTTGTTTTTTTCCCTTCCCCTCCACAAATAAAACCAACATCAAAAACGCTGAAAGTATGGGTTATACTGTAGGGGAGGGACATACAAAGAAACATGGAAATCATCTTACAAATATGGTAGAAACAATTACATGAAAGGAAAAACAAAAACAAAAAAAGTTTGAATACTTATCTTGGGTTTCATTCCCCTAACATCAACTTATCTGATCTTTTCTACTTGACTTAGACATATACTAGTTAGTGCAAATGAGGGAAACCATGGGACCTATGTTTCTTTTGGTCTGCTTACTTCACTTATTATAATTTTTTCCAAGTCTTTCCATTTCCTAACAAATGGGGCAATGTCCTTCTTTCTGATGGAGGCATAGAATTCCATTGTGTATGCTTTCAAAGCTCTGAAATCCTTGAAATAATCTGTTTAATCTTCTAGAAATATTTAGAGAAAAAGGGATGCTAAAGTATATGGTTGGATGACACAAATGACTTATTAAAAATTCTTATTATGTCTCTCATTTGACAATAAGTAAAGCTTATTTTACTCATTAAAAGTTTGGGTGAAATTTTCTGAGCACTGTAGAGAAGAAAGATGTATGTTCACATATATACATAAATACACATATACAAGCATGTGCAGCTGTGTATAACACATAAACACATGTATATGTGCATATCTGTATATACGTACATATGTGTGTATGAATATGTATGCATGTGAACATGAGAATAAATGCTCAGGGACTGAAAATTTCTGACTTAGACACAGAAAAAGAAAAGCATAAAATACATCAAGAAGTTAATTATCCTCACCTGTGGTGATATTATTTGTAATTAACTTTATTCATGCAACAAAATTGTATATATCTTATGACCTGAAATAATATTTTTATAGTGATTAACAAAAAGGTGAATGAAGACATAAATGTGCATTGGGCTAGGAAGAAATTTCATGACTTCTTTCCAGAGAAAAGAAATAACTAATTCTGTCATGTAATTCAGCTTTCACATGCATTTATTATTTTTGCATGCGCTAAGCACTCACATGTGTTATTTATTCTGATAACTACTACTATCTAAATTTAAAATCAGAGCATACATGATTACCTATCTAGAGATTAAAAACATATACAATTTACCTGAAATATACAGGTAAATGTATATTTAGCAGTTGTTTTAATTAGAAGTAATTATCATAAGAAACTTTGTTATCTTTCTATCACCTGGTAACCAGAAAATGTATTGTTATTTACTGTGAAAAAACACCAAAGGTAGTTCATTAAAGCAACTCGAGGAAATATATTTTTATTTTGCTTCATGGTTAGGACATATAACCAACCACCAGAGATAGAGGAAATCTTAAAAGAAGTCAAACTAAATATTACTAATGAGAAATTGTATCACAGTATTATTTTTAATGGGGATTGAGCTCAACTAAGCTCCTTTATCCCCTGAGGGACAACAAAAACTACCAGTTCTAGCTTTAAAGCTATTTTCCACCTTCAACTTCAAAGCCCTCACTTTTACACAACTAAAAAAAGTAGTTTTTTGGTTAACTATCAAATTTTTATTGTATATTTTAAAAATATTAAAATGTTACTCATGTAACCTTCTAAAATTTCTAGGACACTTGCTAGATTTTTTTTTTTACTTCAGTGATTTCTAATAAAAAATTAAGCACCTATAGAGTAAATAAAGAACCATTTGGAGAACTGTGCATGTCAGTGAACTGATTATAGTGGCCCAAACTAAGAGTTTTAAATGAAGATACACTTGTGTTCATTCATTCATCTGAACAAAAAGAAAAAAATCAATAGAAAAGAAAACATTATAACTCAACAAAGTGGCCACAGGTAGCAAAGTCAATATTTTGAAAGTTTAATGCTGGCAAAGGTAGTTACTTTCTCTTAAGATTTAAGGAGTTCAAAAGTTTTACAAATTATTCTAAATGTGAACATTTAAACACTTAAAAATGAGCTTCCTTTTATTTAGGAGTTCAAATCAATGCAACTTTGTGCTGTTGGATGTGGGAATATTAATAAGGAGGAAGTAATTAAATATGAAGCTGAGAGTGGAGTTATAGGTCAACTGAAATCATTATGGTTTCACTCAAAATATTCAGTTTTTCTTTGTTTTATTTTTGTTGTTGTTTTTCTTTTTTGCAATGCTAGAGCTTGACTCCAGACCCTGGCTCCACTTTTGGTGGTTATTTAGAGTCAAGACTTTAACTGACTTTCCTGTTCAGGTGGCTTCGAACTACTATCCTCAGATCTCAGTCTTGTGAGCAGCTAAGATTTTTGTTGTTGGTGGTGGTGGTCATGAGACTTGAACTCTGGGCTTGGGCGCTGTCCCTGCGCTCTTCAGCTCAGGGTGTGCACTGTACCACTTGAGCCACAGTGCCCGTTCCAGTTTTCTAGTGGTTTATTGGAGATAAGAGTCTCACAGACTTTCCTCCGTGGGCTGGCTTTGAACCGTGATCCTCAGATCTCAGCTTCCTGAGTAGCTAGGGTTATAGGCGTGAGCCACTGGCGCCCGGTGCAAACATTGTTTTGAAGCTCCATTTGTTTCCACAGAATAGCTCCTTTACACTAAGATTTACTGTCAAAAATTTATTAAGCTTTGTTTACAGAGACTCTTTCTGAAAAATGTTTCATATATCAGTGGGAAAGCAGAATATAACCCTAGTGTAACAAAGTACTAATAAAATAACATAGACATCCCTCCAAAAAATCAGCATATTCATGATAAAAACATAATATAAAAATAGAGGCTCAATGTCTTGGTCAGAAAAACTCAATCTAAATTTAAACATACTCTAGAGAATGACTAAAACTAAAAAGTTTCATACCAAGCTTTAAGAAAGATAGCAAAAGAGCCGGGCGCTGGTGGCTCACGCCTGTAATCCTAGCTACTCAGGAGGCTGAGATCTGAGGATCGCGGTTCAAAGCCAGCCCGGGCAGGAGAGACCGTGAGACTCCTATCTCCAATAAACCACCAGAAAACCGGAAGTGGCGCTGTAGCTCAAGTGGTAGAGCGCTCGCCTTGAGCTGAAGAGCTGAGGGACAGCGCCCAGGCCCAGAGTTCAAGCCCCACGACCGACAAAAAAAAAAAAAAAAAAAAAAAAGAAAGATAGCAAAAGAATCTATGATAATTTATTAATGAGAGGATGGAATTTTATTACCCTCTGGAAAAACATTTGACAATTTCTCACAAATTGAACTTATGCTCATCAAATGATTCTGTTATTAATTCCCTAAGTTATGAGTGAAGAGAAACATAAACATATCTCCGTGAAAATTATTGAAAGAAAACTGTAAAAAAGATTATTTATAATAATGAGGGAAAACTAATTTTCTTCAGAGGCATAGATATATGCACACAATTTAGTTGACTAGTGTATAGTATGCGCAGATGTGAAAGTGAATGGAGGTAATCTTCTAAAAATAATAGAAAATTTAGCAATATAGAATTGAACAAAATGACTATCAGGAATGTGAAACAAAAGATGGAATGGGATGTTCTGTGTGAGCTGGGTGACTGGTAAGAGAGGTTGGATGAATGAATAAAATGAATAGAGAATGAACACATACAGTGTGCTCAATGCACATACTGTGATTTAAAAAATAAGTTGGAAATGGGAAGTGAGCCTGGAAAAGGGGCCAGATGTGTTGGGGAAGAATGGTGGAAAGGGTGACTCTGGTTAAAGAAACATTGAACACAGATGAACATGTTAAATTGTGACCTCGTCCCCACCCAGCACACCATATTGAAATTAAGAATAATAAATAAAAATGAAAATTGCACCCAAAATTGGTAAACAATGTAAAATTGAGAAAACCTAATAATTCTTAATGAAAGAAATGAAAAAATACATTTAGAAACCCGAAACATTACTGTTCATGAAAGAAGACTGATTTATAAGAGTAAATCACTATGATTCCATTTATGTGAAGTACAAGAGTAAAATATAATCTATAGTGGTGGAGTGTTGTTGACACACTAGGGATGTTAGACGATTTCTGTGCAAGCAATATGAAGGAACTATAGGAGGTGATCTTTATATAACTTTGACAAAAGGTAAGAAATCATACAGGTTCAGTAGTTGCATTTGTTTATCATTACCTAAAACAATTCATTCAAAAATGACAATTGCCAGTCAACCCAACATACGAAGTTTAGGATAATGACTTTGTCTGATTTTAGTATTCTTTAATCCACATTTACTTTTTCCCCTTCCATTGTTGCCCTTTGTCTTTTAAAGGCAAATATGCCTATTCTTTCTCTATTATGGGGGAATATAATTATAAAACATTTCTACCACACCTTGAAAACATTACAGGATGGAAGAGGAGAAACTTCAGGGCTCCTTGGCATAGGCAAACATTTTCTTTATAAAGACTCAGACACAGAACAAATCAAAGAAAGGGTGGACAAATGTGATTGCATAAAACTGCAGAGCTTCTGCGTGGCAAAGGACATAGCTAGCAAGATCAGTAGAAAGCCCACAGATTGAGAGAAAATCTTTACTAGCCACACATCAGACAAGGGCCTCATATATAAAACATACTTAGAACTCAAAAAATGAAATAGAAGATGCAACCCAAAAATTCATATGGAACAATAAAAGACCCGGAATAGGAAAAAAACAATCCTTAACAGAAAGAATAATGCTGGAAGAATATCAATACCAAATTTTCAGTCTACGAAAAAGCCATAGCAATCAAAACAGCTTGGTACTGGCACAAGAACAGACCTGAGGACCAATGGAATAGAATTGAAGAAACAGCAGTGAAACCACAGACATATAGCCACCTAATCTTCGATAAAAGAGCTAAAAAAATAAATGGAAGAAAGAAAGCCAGTTTAGTGAATGGTGCAGGCAAAATTCGTTAAACACCTGCAGAAAACTAAATCTAGATCTATATGTATCACCCTGCACCATAATCAACTTCAAATGGATCAAAGACCTCGATGTCAAAGTAGACACCTGAAAATATTACAGGAAGCAATAGGAGGAACTCTAGGGCTCCTTGGCACAGGGTGAAATTTTCTTAATAAAAGAAATCTAATAACAACAGATGTTGGAGGGGATGCATTGTTGGTGGAAGTGTAAACTTCTTCAGCCACTTTGGAAAGCAGTATGGAGGTTCCTCAAAAGACTTCACATAGAGATCCCCTATGACCCAGCAATCCCGTTTCTGGGAATTTACCCAAATGATCACAAACAAGGCCATACTAAAGCTACCAGCACAACTATATTTATTGCAGCATTATTTACCATAGCTAAGATATGGAGCCAATTCAGATGCCCCTCAGTAGATGAATGGATCAAGAAAATGTGATACACACACACACACACACACACACACACCAATATATTAGTGTGTGTGTGTGTGTGTGTGTGTGTGTGTGTGTGTGTGTGTGTGTGTGTGTATGCAATGGAATTCTATGCTTCCATCAGAAAGAATGACACCTTCCCATTTGTTAGGAAATGGGAAGACTTGGAAAAAATCAAATTAAGTGAAGTAAGCCAGACTCAAAGAAATATGGGTCCCATAGTTTTCCTTATTTTCAATAATTTAGTATACATTTATGATAATTTTATCAGATGGACAGAAGAGCTCAAAAGCTATGTACATATCACCCATATAAGATGATGGGAAGTGAAATGAACCCCTAAAGTTACGGACACAAGCGGCTTTTCTATTGTTTTTTAATGAAGTATGTGATTTTTTGTTTCTTTTTTATGTTCTTTTCCCTATGGTATATCCTGTGTTGTCACTGAATTTGATTTTGGTACCCTGAATCTTTTTTTATTGTACAATTAAAAAAATTTTATTGTTAAGATGTTGTACATGAATAAGGCAATGAGTACATTACTTGTCGATCATTGTTACCCCTTCTCTTCCTTGTTGTTGCCCCTTATCCTTTCCCTCCCCTACCTCCCACACTCCTATCCGCCCTCCCCTCCCTTGATGCATTTTGTATATGCATTTATCTAATTTGGGGAGGAGAAGGGGAATGCTGAAACATGTACACAGGATGATCCATTGCAACAATGATACAAGACACAACGTTAAAAATGAACTTTACAACCGCAGATGGGGAGGTGTTGGGGGAAGTGGGGGTTGGAGATTGCAGGAGGCAGGGGAGGGAAGGGATAGTAGGAGAAAACTAAAGGAGTGGTAACAATGCTGGACAAGAAATGTACTCATTACCTTACTTGTGTAACTGTAACTCTTTTGTACAGCATATTTACAATAACATAAAATTAAAAAAAAAAACAAATAATTTTGTCATAGGAATGAGTCAGATAATCAGTGTGAAAATGAGGTAACATAGTTTGGTTGTCTGAAAAGAAGCATGGCTATGAATATTTAAATATGCCTGCTGAATATGTAATGAGATAAAAAGCCAAGGAAAGCTATCATTTGCTCATATTGGGGCTTGAACTCAGGGCCTTGCGTTCTTGATTTGCCATTTTGCTCAGAGCTTTTTTGCTCTACTTTTAAGACACACATTTTCCTCTAGCTTCTTGATCTGATGGAGGCAAGAATGTCTCTTATTTGCCTGCTGGGGCTGGTTTTGAACTTTAGTCCTCAAATCTCAGCTTCTTGAGTAGCTAGGATTACACAGCTGGTTAAGAAGCCTAATTTTTCTTCACACCTGAATCAGAGACATAAATGATCTGAGCCAATATTGTTTGGTAAGATTTTTTCCCATACAATTCCTTTCTAATCCACACCTATTATCTCCTTTATAATCTATTACTTTCAGAGTTAACTTCATAAACTTATTCATTTGTATTGAGTCATCCAGGAAGAGCAATTTTGTATTTCCATTTCATTTCTCTGATTCTTTTCTGGATTATCTGTTAATGCAAGTTCTGATGTATTGAAAGCACAAGTATGAATTTCTAAGTTATTTTGTATTGTCACATCAACATGTACATAGGAACAGAGAAGAACCTTGGGTATAGAATGGATTGTAATGCCAGTCAATTACCCAAGCCTAGAACACATATGACCAGTTTGTCCCTTAAATTCTATCCATCTGACAGAAGTTAACCTAGGAGGGAAAACCTCAACAAAACATGAAACTTTGGTTGAGTTGATCACCTTGCAGACTTCCAAGTCTGAATCTGCCCCACACTTGCTCCATCCATTTATTTTATGTGGCCTCTGGTTTACATACTGTCATATTTGGGAAAGCTAAGCTCTTCCAGTCATCTAATTGCAGTGCTTATTTTCTTGATTTAGTTAACAAAATTCCAGTGAATGATGCTAAAATTTCTCACCTTGAGTTTTGTTTTGCCAGAACACTCATGGTAATTAAGATTGTGCCAATTTTTCAACAAAATCATCCTCTCTACGGAAGCTTATCATCATTTATTGTTATTGCTTATCATTATTTATTGTGCTTTAGCCCATACCTAGTTCAGAGGAACTGAATGTTAAAATTCAGCAGGTCTCAGATATCAAGAAATGCTCATGTATACAGGCTACAAATATGAACCTACTGTTTGGTCATTACTGTCTATTTGAAGATGAAATTAATCATAAGTTTTTTTATGGTGAAAATACTGTACAAAGGGGTTACAGTTACATGAGCAAGGTAATGAGTACATTTCTTATCAAGCATTATTGCCTCCTCCTTTGATTTTCCCCTCATGCCTTTCAAAATTTTGCCCCGGTAGTCCAAAACAACTTGTTTACTCTACTTACATTAATGGAATATGTACAACTAACTTACATAGATCAAACAAATGATGCCTGGTGTTAGTGGTTTTAGTCTTGTCATGCTAATTATGAGGCATCTGTCTTGCTCCTTTCTCTTGAACAAGGTAAGAACCACTTTCATTAGTCCACTATATAAATTATAAATCTGTATATTTGTCTTATTTCTACATGTTTGGCTTATTTCTTAAACTTCACCTATAGTGATTATAAGACATATGATCAGTAGTGAATGTAACCCTAGTTTTTACATTGTTAACATGTCATTTTACCATCCTCATACCAGACAAAGTATGCACAAAACACGGTAATAAATTAAAAACTACATTGGTATGTAAGAAATATGGAATAAGAATAGAGTATTTGGTGGAAGTACTTAGTAGAGAACCTATCACAGAAGAGATTTAATTAGTTGATTGAGTTAAAAGGCATCGAAACTTCAGTCTGAAGCCTATTCTATTTAACACTACTCTTCCCAACACTGAAATATCAAAGAAAATTTAAAAAAATTAATCATTTTTGTCATGTTTAAGAAAATATGAAGAAAGTATTAAAGTATTAGAGGGGCCTAGTTAGATCAACATATTCATTTCTAACTCTCTTAGGATATAGGAACATATATACATATATTAATTAACTATAAAAGAACTAAAAGAGAAGAACAAATATATACTTCATAAAATATATGCATATACTTTATATACAGGACACACACACCATATATATATATATGTATATATATATATATATACATATATACATATATATATATATATATTCCCACTGACAGTAGTTAACAAATGTAGAAATTACTTGATTCATTTAGCAAAACAGTTAATAGAGCTCTCGAAAAGTTTTCATTAAGTTTATTGGTTTTTGAAATTTGGTTCTTCAAATTTTGGAAATATAGCAAAAGCTTAAAGTGAAATAATCCTACGTTTCTTAATTTAAGTAACAAGTGACCTATGTATGTTAACACAGCCCCCCTGTATTTCTGGAACAAAGCTAACTTCCTCACGGTATATGTTGCATTTAATGGGATGTTGAATTTGGTTTGCAAGGACTGCATTGGGGATTTTTACCCTTGTTATAGTTCTAAAGACTTAATTTGTGATATAGAATGTGATCCACTTTCATGAAAGTTGCACAGTCTGTTGAGAAAGAATTGCATTTGTCATTGGTTGGAATACTCTGCAGATTTTGTTAAGTACATTTTTTTATGTATTTTAACTCTGAGATTTTTTTTAGCCTGGGTGATCTATTGATGTGACTTATTGAAGTCACACAGTATTATTTAATTTGGATCTATCTGTCTGCTATGGCCACTAGTATTTATCTTATGAAATTGGGTGCACCAACATTCAATGCATATATGTTTACAATCACTATATGTCTTCTTGATGAGTTTTCTGCCCTTTAATAATAAGTAGTGACCTTCTTTAACTTTTCTTGTGAATTTGGACATCAGAATGCTTTGTGAGATATGAGCACAGCCGTTGTCTGCTTGCATTATTTTATATAACATTTGCTTGGAAAATCATTCCCATTCTTTCACACTCAGTCTGCATATGCTAGCAAGTTGAGTTCTTAGCTGAAAACAAAACATTGGACCTCATTTTTAATACAGTAAGTTAGTCTGTATCTTTTAATTTGAATATTCAGATTGTTCATATAAGTATATTATTGAATGTATCAGTACTTGTGGTTTTGTTTTTGGAGATTCTTGAATACACAATTTTTGTCCATTAGTTACCTGAGAGATTTGATGATTTGCTGAATAAATTATATTTCATGGGTTTTATCTAATTCTCCTTTCTGTCTTTATTCTCTTTCGTGTCTCTCATGATTAAAAATCACAATTTCTTTTCTCTTTTCTGGATATATTACATTTCAAGTAACATGAAAAGATGTTCTTCCATTAAGGGATATTTAACCACATTTTGCAAATATTGACATTACATACAACAGGTAACTCTGAAATAACTTTGAACTAGCACTAATTTTTAGGGAAATCATAAGTAAAAATTACAGCCATATTTGTATGTCTGGGAGAATCAGAAAAGATGACTCTATGGCCTGGTGTATATATCAGAACTCTTCATTAGTTATTGTCATACCTATATATTATGCTACACAAATAGTCTAAGCTTGCTCTGGTAGTTCAAGAATGAACCAGATAGATTTTTCTTCCTTTAAGGTCCCATGGCATTTATAGCCTAGTAGGAAACATAAATGCCTTGCATATAATGGTAAAAACTTTTAACAAATTACAGGATAGTCAATATGTATTATTTTCAAAATAAATGTAATAAATATTTCATATATTTAATCTGGTTAAGTCACAACATATAGAATATGTAACAATAAAAAGGAAGAAATAAAATCAGAGATTTAACCACCCAAAATGGGACTATAAGTACTTCAAGCACTGTGAACACAGAAATGAATGCGAAAAGACATGTAAGGAGTAATCTAAAAATCAAATATGTGCTAGTTTAACGCCCCTTCACTCTTCCGCATGGGTCAAAGGGTTTGAACTCAGAGCCTGGGCACTATCCCTGAGCCTCTTTGTGTTCAAAGCTTGCATTCTTTCATTTCAGCCAAAGTGTCACTTTCAGCTCTTTCTGAATGGTTTATTGGATATGAGGCACATGGGGACATTTTCCTGCCTGGGCTGGCATCAAACCATGATCCTCAGATCTCAGCCTTCTGAGTAGCTAGGATTACAGGCATAAGCCACAGGCATCCGGTTCTAGTTTAAAGTTTTTAATTAAAATAGATTTTCTAATAGGTAGAGCAAAGGAGTTTGAGAACAGTGCATATATTTAAATACTTGGAAGCTAGTGAATGATTTCTACCAAAGCAATGATGAACCTCTTTACTGCCTTTTACATTATATTATACAAAGGCTTGCATTACTCTTACCTTGTGAAAATTATAATTGCATTACAGTCTGAGACTTTAGTGCCATTTAAGCAAATTAAACTGACTGACTTCAATGGATTCAAACAGCAAAAATATGTGCTTGTGGGTGAGCTTACATTAGAATTCAAAGGCTCATCACTTGCATTTCCTACCCCTGAGAAATCTGTTCTGCAAAAGAAAATGCATTGTTTGTGTCCTGTTTTTCTCGGATTATTGCTTCCTTTTAAGGAAGTCAAGGAAACTTGTCCAATTTATAAAGGTTATCTGACTGTTAAAGCACCACTTTCAACATGTGCTGAATGTGCTAATAGAAATTATCCCTGACAGAATTTTCCACAGGCCGTAAAATACAAAACACAGAAATAACTGATTAGTCACCATGACAGAATGAACACCAGAGAATGACTTTTCTTTGCATATCATTTAAAAAATCAATTAGAAGGGCATAGAGGGATCAATATTATTTAGTGAAAGATAACCAAGAAAAAGAGCACAAACATTTCATTTACCTCTCCTTATATTTTTTCTAGTTTGCCTGATAACCTGGGAGCAGGACTTAATAAAAAGCAGAAATAAAAGTCTCTCTCCACTGTGAGAATTGCCCTTTTTGTTTCTTTTCAGATTCATGAAGCTATCAGATCCAATCATCAATGAAAAGGTACTTCATTGGTCCATAGTGATATTTTGATAATTCAAAATTTGTGGACAATACACTAAAAAAGGATTTTCTCCCTTCTGTCCTTCTTTATCCTTTTGCCTACAATTTATTATTAGTTTTGTTTTCTAGTTTTGTGATTGACTGTAAAATATCAAGCCCAGTATTTGATATTATTTTGTGACCTATGAATGCCACCTGGTAAGATATGGAATCTGTGTTTAAAAGTTCCTGATGTGAATTCATTTTGTAATTTCTCATTGTTTCAAGGATCCCACAAATATGTTTTCAATTTTTAAGTTATGGGATATACTTTCATAAAACTTTATTCAGGAAGTAAATGTATATCTTTAAGGAATATCATTAAACTAGTATGGAAATGAGGTCATTTGGTCTTGTGTGCAAAACTTAGCATCTACATTTTGAAATATTCTTTGACAAGAGGATTTGGATTTGATTTTGATGTGCTACAATATTTTGATCAAAGACACTAAAAAACTGCTGGGTGTTATAATTCCAGCTTGTCCATGAGACTTTTTTTTTGTCGGTCATGGGGCTTGACCTCGGAACTCTGGGCTTGGGCTCTATCTCTCAGCTCTTCAGTTAAAGGCGAGCACTCTACCACTTGAGCCACAGCTCCACTTCCAGTTTTCTGGGGGTTTATTGGAGATAAGTGTCTCACGGACTTTTCTGCCTGGACTGGCTTTGATCTGTGATCCTCAGATCTCAGCCTCCTGAGTAGCTAGGATTACAGGCGTGCACCACCGGCACCCTGCTTCCATGAGACTTTTAGCTCCAAGTTATGAACAAAAATATGGAGAGGAATATGTGGCTCAAACAGTAGAATGTCAGCCTTGAATACAAGAGTGAAATCAAAGTGCCAAACCCTGAGTTCAAGCCCTACTACAAAAGCACATATGAAGAAAACAAAAGATATGCTAAACTGACATCGGTATTCCCTTGTTCAATTCAGCACGATGTATAGTAGCCAAGAAAGCCAATCTAAGGTTCTACAAGCAGATGAAGTAATATAAAAATATCACCTATATGTTTTTATACATATGTGTATATGTGTATATGATACTACTCAGTTATAAACAATAGTGAGAGCTTAGTGGTAGAGTGCTTACTTTGCATGCATGAAGCCCTGGGTTCAATTCCTCAGTATCACATAAACAGAAAAAAAGCCATAAGTGGGACTGTGGCTCAAGTGGTAGAGTGTTAGCCTTGAGCACAGAGAGGCTCAGGGACATAGCCCAGGCCCTGAGTTCAAGCCCCAGGACTGGCCAAAAAACAAAAACAAAAAACAAGAAAAAACCAAAAATGAAATCTTGTCATTTGTTGAAATGTAAATGAAAGTATAATTCATTATGTTAGAGCAAAGATAACCTCTGCAAAGGAAAGCAAGTATCTGATCTCATAGATAACTGTGATTGCATAGAAGCTGAGAGGAGAATGGTGGTTGCCAGAGGCTGGTGAGACTATAGCAGTAGTACAATTTGGAAAGGTTGATGAT
Organism: Dipodomys merriami; assembly: GCF_024711535.1. Lineage (NCBI taxonomy): Eukaryota > Metazoa > Chordata > Mammalia > Rodentia > Heteromyidae > Dipodomys > Dipodomys merriami. Next base: position 1,457,658 of record NW_027206335.1, on the reverse strand, counting down.
CAGGGACATAGCTACAGTAAGACTGGAGTAAACAGCTCTGCTGTGCTATTGCATAATAGGCTGACTGTAGATAATTACTAATAATACAAGGGCAAAAACAAATCGTTTAACTAGGGATACAGGTGGACCCATTGCAACAATGAGATGTACAAGTCATTATGTCGATAAACGAAATTTACAACTTTAGTGAGGGGTGGGGGGAGTCTTTGGGGGGGAGGAGGGGAAGGGATGGGAAGGGGAAACAAAGAGGAGGCAACAATGCTTGATAAGAAATGTACTCGTTATCTTGCCCATGTATTTGTAACTCCTCTGTACAATAAAAATTAAAATAAAAATAAAAAGTTTTGAAGGGTTTCATCACAAAGAAATAAAATATGCTTGAGGACAGTTTAACTTAACTTAAAAATTTCACAATTGCTGCATGTGTTAAAATGGCATGCAGAATTTCATGAAAATGTATAATTATTACTTTTTCTAAATCAGTTAAAAGTAATTTAATAGCAAATTTCACAGGGCTCATTCATCCCTTATTCTTATCTACTCAGGATGCTGAGGGCTACCCCTGTCCCCTAGTGTCTTTAGAAACTAGAAACCTCTCTTTTACAAGTAAAAATTAGAGGTCTTAATTATATCATACTCTCCCATAATCCCAGCAGTACTTTCTCAGCAGCTTTAATTGATTCAGTTGGATGGAGTTCCATGTATCTTCCGCTATTGACATACTCTGGTATTGCAATGATTTCAAATTCATATGGTGGAAATGTCCTTTGACAGATCTTACCTATATTAAAAGTTGTAGACTCAGGGGCTTAAAAATAACTTTTCTTGTCTCACTGCTTTTAAGAATTCAATATGATACTGAATAAGAGTTTGGAAAGCAGAAACTCTTGACTTATTTCTGACTATAGAGAAAATCATTTTATGTTTTCCATGTTTAGTATAACTAGGGAATAAAAGTTTATAGAATATTCTTTTATAATGATGACATAGATTCTTTACTATCCTATTTTCCTGAGAGATTTCATCAGGAATTAGTATTGAAATTTGTCGAAGTACTTTTCTACCTCAACTAACAGGATTATGTGATTCTTTCCTTGATTTGGCTTATGGGATATATTGCATTTATTGAACCGGGTTAAGTTGAGCCATGTCTGTAGTGATAGAATAATATTAATTTTCAGCCTGGAACTGGTGGCTCATGTCTGTAATTCTAGCTACTCAGGTCATCTGGGGATCGTGGTTCAAATCCAGTCTGGGCAGGAAAGTCCATGAGATTCTTATCTTTGACCCACGAGAAAACTGGAAGTGGCTCTGTGGCTCAAGTGGTAGGGCGCTCACTTTGAGCTGAAGAGCTCAGGGACAGTGCCCAGGTCCAAAATTCAAGCCCCATGAATGACAAAAGATAATTAATAACAGTAATATCAATTTGATCACGGTGTATTATGATCACCCAACTGTGTTGTTTAACTTGGTTTGAAAATATTAATTGGGAATTCTTATGTATGTGTTCATCAATGTTATTGATCCATAATTCTATATTTTCTTGTTCTTATTCAATATAAATATAATACTATACTCAAAGAAGAAATTTGCTAGCATTTTTTCCTTTCTAATTTTTGAAGAATTAGGGAAGTGTCACTATTTATTTTTCTGAAAAATCTGATAAAATTTATCAATACACTATGAGATCCCAGGCTTTAAATTATTTGGAGCTGTTTTATATTTTCAATCATTATTTTTGCTTTACATTTAGATGGTTTATTTTCTTTGATTTTGGTTTTAATAGGTCTTATGTATGCAGAAATTTATAAATTTCTTTTAGACTATCCATTTTATTAGAAGATACATTTTCACAGTATTCTATCATAATCCTCTAGCTTTTGTAATTTTTGTTTTGTTTTTCATCTTCCTTTTGGTTAATTTGACTAAGAGTTTAACAAACCAATTTAAAGGTTTATTGTCAAGGTGATGCATGGGGAGTTACAGTTATATGTCATTTAATGAGTTCATTTCTTTTTAACAATGTCCTCCTTCCTTGGCTTTCACCCAGTTTTCTGTTCCCAATCTCATCCACAAGCTATATAGATCTTTTTCAACATAATATCTGGTGAATATGATATGCTGTATTTATTCACTCTTTTCTCACTCCATTTCTATTCTTTCCCCTTTCTCTCATCAAAACAGATAAACTTGGGGCTGGGAAGGTGGCTCAGTGCTAGAGTCCTTGCCTTGCATTCGTTAGGCTCTGGGCTCAATTCCTCAGAAAGAGTCAGAAGTGGCGCTGTGGCTCAAGTTATAGAGTGCTTGCCCTGAGCTGAAGAGCTGAGGGACAGCACCCAAGCCCAGAGTTCAAGCCCCACGACTGACAAAAAAAAGATAAATACAAGAGAAAAAGTATAGGATTGTCTACACATGTCCAGAAAACTGAAGCCAGATACTTATATATCACCCTGCACCAGGTTCCATTCAAAATGGATTAAAGACCTCAGTGTAAGATCAGATCCCTGAATATATTACAAGAAGTTGTAGGGAAAACACTGGCGTTCCTAGGCTTCGGCTAAAACTTCTTAAGTAAAGATCCACAATCACAACAAGTCCATGAAAGACTGCATAAATGGGATTGCATCAAATTTAAAAGTTTCTGCATGGCAAAGGATATAGCTAGCAAGATTAATAGAAACATGGGAGAAGATTTTTATGTGCTATATACCAGACAAGGGCCTCAGATCTAAAATATAATTAGAGCTCAAAATTAACACCTACAAAAATAAACCCTCAAGGAAGTGGTGCTGTGTCTCAAGTGAGAGATCTCTCGTCTTGAGCTGAAGAGGTCAGGGATAGTGCCCAGGCCAGAATTCAAGCCCCCCAACTGACAAAATAAAAACTAAAAATAATACAAAAATAAAATAAACCCTCAAATAAACAACTACCCAATTAATAGATGGCTAGAGACTTAAAGAGAAATTCAAAGATTTACATATTTAAAGATACAAGAAGATTGGCCAATAGACATATGAAAAATATTTAACATCTCTGGTCATAAAAATGTACAAATCAAAACAACACTGTAATTCCACCTCACCTCAGTTTGGTCATTATCAAGATAAAGCAATTTAGCTTTTCACAGAAAAGTTTTGCTTCAAAGATTGTTTGTATTTTGTGTATATTTCATTAATATACTTGACCTTCATTATTTCTCATATTGGGTTTGGCTTTTAAAAAAATAAGAAATTCAGAAATGTTTCAGTTCTACAAGTCAGACTTGGAATACAATGCATCTTGATCAGAATCATCCCTTCCATTTTTCTTATCTATCTTTTGTTTTTGTTTGACTAGGATCTTGAGAAGGTTTGAAATCACTTAAAGGCAGCAAGAAACTCCTGGGAGTCTTATGCAAAGGTGATTATTTTATGAATAAAGCTCTACTTATCTATAAAATAAAAGCAAGGCTGCATCAAATTAAAATGTTTTTGCACATTATAAGAAACACTCATCCAAACTGAGAAGACTTATGACATGGGAGATAAACTTCAACTATTTAAAGAACCAATAGATAGAATCAACATCCAATATATGCAAAACACCCAAAAATTAAACAGCAAGAGAGCTGATAATCGATTGAACATGAATTGGGCAATTATTTCTCAGAATAAGTACAAGTGGCTTATAAATACATGAAAAAACATTCAATATTCTTAAAAAACCAAACATAGAGCTCCCCAATGATCCAGCAATCCCACTCATGGGAATTTAGCCAAACAATCACAAACAAGGCTACACTAAACTAACATAACACTTAGGTTCATTGCAGCATTATTTACCATAGCTAAGATATAGAACCAACCCAGATGTCATCAGTAGATGAAGGGATCAAGAAAATGTGGTATATATAGACAATGGAATTCTATGCAGATCAAAACTACACTAAGACTCTATCTTACCCCAGTTGGAATGGAACTCACCAAGGAAATAAACAATAACAAATTTTGGCTAGGCTTCAAGGTGAAAGAAACACTTACATACTGTTCAAATGTAAGCTAATACAACTATTATGGAAACATGTATCTAGATAATTTAGAAACTAAAAAATAATCTTTCTGTAGGTCACTGCTCTATCACTTTTGGTAATATATTTGAAATCTGGTAAAGCATACTAGAAAGACACGTGTATAACAATATTTATTGCATCACTGTTCACGATATCCAATCTATGGAGGCAGCCTAAGTTCCCAACAACCAAAGAAGAAAGAAAATGGGTATATTTACTCCACATATATTCAGCCATTAAGAAGGAAATAATGTAATTTACAGGAAAACTGATTAAAATGCAGATTGAACTCCTGATGGGAGGCCCAACAAAATAAATATGGAATGATTTTGCTGGCTTTTAGATTTTACACCTAAAATTGTAATAATGATAATAAAAAGTAAATAACAAAGTAAAATAATAAAATAGCCATACTAGTACTTTAATGTAAAATAAAAACAGCCTGATGACAATAAAGAGAGGGTAGGGGAAGGAAAATGAATTTGAGTGATGAAGATCTTTGAAATAGCTTAGACAAATAGAAAGATGATAGATGAATAGATGATAGGTACAGAGATACAGATGATAGATAGGTAAAAATGTAGATGAGGGGAAGGAAGAATAAAGAAAGAATAAAATCAAAAGGAAGGAAGGAAGGAAAGAAGGAAGAAAGGAAGGAAGGAAGGAAGGAAGGATGGAAGGAAGGAAGGAAGGAAGGAAGGAAGGAAGGAAGGAAGGAAGGAAGGAAGGAAAAAAGGAAGGGAGGGAGGGAAGGAGGGAGGGAGGGAAGCAGTAAGGGAGAAAGGGAGGGAAGGAAGGAGGGAAAGATTGAGACTAATGAAAACCACCAATCATCAACAAAGCATGAAGAGAAGAGTGACATGAGAATACATTATAGAGGATAAATGTATTAAAAGTACTCTCTATGCATTTATGGAATTATCATAATGACCCCCTCTTATACTATTTAACATATGCTAATTAAAAATAAATATAGAAACAAAACTAAAATCTGGAATGTAGATTTTTTTTTTCAGTTGTGGGGCTTGAACTCTGGGCTTTGGCACTGTCCCTGAGCTCTTCAGCTTAAGGTGAGTGTTCTACCACTTGAACCACAGAGCCACTTCCGGTTTTCTGGGGGTTTATTGGAGATAAGAGTCTCATGGACTTTTCTGCCTGGGCTGGCTTTGAACCGTGGTAGATCTTATTTTTTTCTTTTACTTTTTTCCTTCCTCCTGTATGTATGTACTCTTTCCTTCTTTCCTCCCCTTATTTTCTCAGTTTCATTTGGCCTACATGCATTCTTTAAAGGCATGCTGTTGTCCCTAAAATGAAGGTTGACTTGGTTATATCAAACAACTCTCCGCCACAAATGAGAATGAGAGAAAGACCTTCAAAGAATCCTTTGAAAATGCAAGTCCTAGCACAGCTGATAAAAGCTTTGTTTAGAAACCTTCTATCCTAAAGGGACATGAAAGTAATGGCAGTAACAAATATTATTTAACATTTAACATTCATTTCAACTAATGATGTTTGAACATTAGACTTTGTGCTTTTATCTTGGATTTTTCTCTCATACATGACTCTGAACTGCTTGAGCCACACCTTCAATTCGACCTTTCCCTCATGATTTGGAGATAGGAATCTTATGGATGTGTCTTCCCAGACTGACTCTGGACCTCAATACACAGATCTCAGTCTCTAGAGTAGCTAAAATTACAGGTGTAAGTCACTATGTCTGGCTTATTGTATGTTTTTTTTTAAATAGTATTGTTAAGTCTAAAGTTTGGAAAGGGGTGAAATAAGGTATGAATCCATATTATTTATTATGTTCTTTACTAATATATTGTACTTTGGGTATAGTTTTATTTACTTTTAAAATGAAGTCTGTGTTTAAAATAATCTCATTGTACCTCATCACAGTTTTTTTTAATTAAATATTATCTTGAAGCAAATTATTCTTTCAAACTTTTTATCATTTTTCTTTTCCTCTGTCATGATTTCAGTCTCAATTTCTTTCTCAGAAATTATCTGACGGCAGTGATATCTCTTGTGTGTGTGTTTGTGTGTGTGTGTGTGTGTGTGTATGTGTGTTTGTGTGTGTGTGTGTGTGTGTGTGTGTGTTTCTAGCAGGGCATTTTTAAGTTATCTTTAAGTAGTTTTACAAAAAAGCCACTTAACAAATCAGTTCATAAATGTAATGTACTTTGATCAGAGTCACCACTTTCAACATCCTCACCCATCCCTCACCTACTCAATCCTTCCCTCCTTTTCTTAATTTTGTAGACTATATGGTGAATTCTTGAAAGCAATCTTTTCCCTTGCCCCTACCCCATCCATTTCAAGTACTGTACCTTGGAACTTATTTCTTTTAACTTTGGTTTTGCCTTTTTAAGGAATTACAGTACTCAAGTTCTCCCTTGAATCTACCATATTTCAGTTCATACATTTTTGTAAGCCTGAATACCACCTAATATGTTTGCTTGTAAGTTTATAAGCTATATCTAACTTACACATATATGTGAAATTATGCATCCTTTTTCTCTCTGGACTTGACTTACTTCATGTCACATAAATTTTTCTAGGTCTCTCACTTTTTCTTCAAATGATACAATAGCATTCTTTTTAAATAAGTTTTTTATTGTAAAAATACTGTACAGAGGGGTTACAGTTGCATGAGCATGGTAATGAGTACATTGCTTACCAAGCAATGTTTTTTCCCTACCATCTGTGCCCTCCCACCTTCTCAACTACACTCCCCTCCCCCCACCTAAAATGTAAAGTGCATTTTTCAACATAGATGTACAATACCCTTCTTTCAATGCCTTTCCCCCCTAAATTTGATTTAGAGATTTATTTATGTAATGGATATGAAAACTGAATAAAATGCAATATAAATGTAAAATAGATTTACTGAACTTATCTTTATAAAAATAGTATCATGAGATAATAGAAATTATTTTTTCAGGTTAGTTAGACATGTATAACCTTTGTTTGTATATTTAGTTGACTATCTGGGGTGTTTTTCCATGTATATAATTTATTCAGTTTGTATAACAAAATATAAATTATAGATAAACTATTATTCATTAAATAATACATCAATTATTTTATTGTTATTATCTATAAGTAGATGCACAATGGAATTGCCACTTAAAGTAGTTTATTAATATATTTTGATTAATGGCACATCTTCCAATAGTCTCACCCATTCATCCCCTACCCACACCTTCCTTAAGTCTTTTTAATTTTGTAGGATATACTTTGGATTCTTAATTGTATTTTTCTCCTACTCTCCTCTTCATTTGTCCATCCCTTTCCCTACCCGACCCTACCCCTTTTGAGTACCCACGTCCTTTTGTACCTAGTTAAAAATATGATTTTTCTATATTTTCAAGTTCTCAATTTTCCCAGTTTCTATATTCCACAGGTCTATATTTTCTAGTTTGTAATTTTGACGTCAGAGACTGGGGATAGTTCTCTCTTGAAGAACAAGGTAGCATACTAATAAACTTGGATTTATTAGCCAATAACAACCCTGTTCAAATATACATCCATTATCTACTAATTTATTCAATGGCTTATACAAGTTACCAAGATCTTGTACAGTATCAATTTATTCCTGTTAAATGAATGTTTTAGAGCTCAGAGGGTGTTGTAAATTTTACTTAAATTAATTGAATAAAAAATCACAACCAGGGCTGGGAAGGTGGCTCAGTGGTAGAGCACTTGCCTTGCATGCATGAGGCCCTGGGTTCGATTTCCCAACACATAAGCAAAAAGAAAAAAACCAGGAAGTGGCGCTGTGGCTCAAGTGGTAGAGCACTAGCCTTGAGCTGAAGAGCTGAAGGATGGCGCCCAGGCCCAGAGTTCAGGCCCCATGACCGGACCCCCCCAAAAAAATTACAACCATAGAAAAAAGTTCTTTATAAAATATCATTTACTTTTCTCCTTTTGTCCTTTATGGAATAGTAAAAGGTTTTATATAGGAACAATATAAATTCTCTTCAGTTAACATTGTGTGTCTATTCAGGTAATTCAATGAGTTGAATATTCCTTACCACTATGGCCTTTGCCCATGTTATTTGTTTGAATGACTCATCATACACTTGAACTGTTAGCCCTTGTGTTACAGAAGACATTCATATTTTCACACTTAATGCAAAATACATTGCTGAGTAAAATGAATGCAATGCACAATTGTGATCGTGCAGTATGCATAAGTAAAAGATTGGTGGCCTTTCTACTTTAAAGGAAACATTGAAATATATTACAGAAAGAAATTTTGTCTTCCACTCTAACAATGAGATGTACAAGACACTATGTTGAAAATGAACTTTACAACTTGGGGGGAGGGGGAGTTGGAGAGGTGGAATGGGAAGAGATGTTAGGGGAAAACAAAGGAAGAGGTAACAATGCTCAATAGGAAATGTACTCATTACCTTACTCATGTAACTGTAACCCCTTTGTACAGTACTTTTATAATAAAACATATATTAAAAAGAGAAATTTGGTCTCAAAAATATGTTTAGAGATTTAAGTACTGACAGTATGTTTACTAGTATAGCTATGACTATTTTGGTTCCATAAATAATGCGAAGTGGTTAAAATTGAAAGCTGGCCTTTATACTTTATGCTTTATACCTTAGTAATCATTATATCATGCCTATTGGATTTTTTTGATTTGCAGGGAGACTTGGAACATCTAGACAGTCTAACAATGTGATGTGGGATATAGTTGGCCATATAAGGTAGTTTAATGTAAGATTGAAGGTAGATATTCAGGGTATGTGATATCATCATGACTTCCACAGGAGTTGAGGTTGAAATTCAGCCACTTGAGAAATCACCCATGTCAATGCAAGATCTACTCATTGAAGTTACCACACCAAGGCTCAGATAAGTGTTCTTGATTGGCCATATTCCATGCAGTTGTATCTTACCCAATTCAATGTCAGGAGCTTCCATTTCTCAGCAGAGGAAAAACAAATAGAAGATCTACACTTGAAACTTTCTTATAATGCTTTTATATAATTCCTATAAAACTATAGGAATTATATTTCCTTTCTCCCAGTGGAATGTAACAGTTCACTTTTATCTATAATAAAACACACCCAGGAATATAACATCTCTAAGTATAATTTTAGTAAGTTATCAAACCTAAGATTAATCAGAGTGTGCTTATAAATTAGGGACATGTCTGAAGTGAGAGTAGTCTGCATTGTTTATTAACTTCAGAATGTGTCCATTCCAGTTTTTAAAAAAAGATAAAATACATACAGTTTTTCTTTTCAATGCTTGCTAAAACCCTAGTCAATGAGAATATTCAAATTTTATATTCTGTGGTCAAAGGGGGTGAGACATGCAATAGATTCATTTCTTTCTTTGTCTCACTTTTTATTTTTGGTCGGTCGTGGGGCTTGAACTCTGGGCTTGGGCGCTGTCCCTCAGCTCTTCAGCTCAAGGTGAGAGCTCTACCACTTGAGCTACAGCGCCACTTCCGGTTTTTTGGTGGTTTATTGGAGATAGGGATCTCATGGTCTCTCATACCCGTGCTGGCTTTGAACCGCGATCCTCAGATCTCAGCCTCCTGAGTAGCTAGGATTACAGGCGTGAGCCACCAGCGCCCGGCTTCTTTGTCTCACTTTTAAATCATCCCCATCCTTCCTGGAAAATGAACAGGCTATGTGTTTTGTTTTTATAAATAAACTACAAACATAAGCATAAGTTATACATAAAGCAGAGTATAGGTAAATAAAGCATGGATGCTGTCTTGAATTCTCCTCCACCTGATTGTTAGCTAGAGGCCAGCAAAATAGCTGTATACCCTCACATTGGGTGGCAATGTCTCATGCCTGTGATCCTTGCAACTCAAGAGGCTGAGATCTGAGGATAATGGTTCAAATCCATGTCAGGCAAGGAAATTTGTGAGACTTTTACCTCTAGTTAATGAACAAAAAGCCAAAAGTGAATCTGGGGTCAGGTAGTAGAGAACTAAGGGATAGTGCACAGTTCCTGAGTTCAAGCCCAAGTGTCAGCATGCAAATTAAATATATACGTATATATTTGTATACATATATATGTATATATACATATGTATATTCCTGTATATCTTATATGGGATTATGAAAAGCTGTTTACTCTCTGAGCAACAATCACTATATAAGAATGTCTTTGCAACTGGGCACTGGTAGCTCATACCTGTAATCTTAGCTACTTAGGAGCCTGAGATCTGGGGATCACAGTATGAAGCCAGTCCAGGCAGGAAAATCATTGAGCCTCTTATCTCCAATTAACAACCAGAAAACTGGAAGTGTTGCTGTGGCTCAAAATGGTAGAATGCTAGTCTTGAGCAAAAAAGCTGAAGGACAATGTCCAAGTCCTGAGTACAAGTCCCACAACCAACTACAATAAAATCTATGATGGCTTAATTTTGTTAAACAGGATTGGTGTTCTTGTTACTTAGCATAATGTGGCCAAATCTAATCAAGCAATACCCTTTTTAAAAATGAATGACCAGCCCGGGCGCCAGTGGCTCACACCTGTAATCCTAGCTACTCAGGAGGCTTAGATCTGAGAATCGCAGTTCAAAGCCACCCCAGGCAGGGAAAACTCTGAGACTCCTATCTCCAATAAAACCACTAGAAAACCGGAAGTGGCGCTGTAGCTCAAGTGGTAGAGCGCTCGCCTTGAGCTGAAGAGCTGAGGGACAGCGTCCAGGCCCATAGTTCAAGCCCCATGACCGACAAAAAAAAAAGAAAAGAATGACCAAATGGCAGATTTCAGGGGAAGATAACACTGTCTGCTTAACTTGAGTCAGAGCATGTCTGTCTCACTTCCTATGTCCTGGGAGAGTGTGCCAGGAAACAGAGTTTCCCAAAGTAATTGTTCTGAAAAATGAAGAGGATGTTATTAAAAATTGGATGTTGGATAAATAATGTGTGCCAATTATAGTAGAGTTTGAGACTGCCAATTTGTTTCTATGAAGATCTGTCTCTCTTCCAAATTAAGTGTGTTATGATTATTTCATTTCTTTTATAAAACCTGCATGGTACAAAGTCAAGCAGTTGACTTACTATCAGAATACAGCATTTTATATATGATGTGTAAGTATGAAACTTTGGACTGCTTTGTGGTAACTATCCACTATTTTATCTGAATTGATTGTTTTCAACAGCATGTATGTAGCTAAGTTCAATTTAATGAAAAATAAAAGCTGTGATTGATCCACTCATCCTGTTCAATCTGTATGGGGCATATTGATTCAAAGTGGCATTTTGAAATTTAATTAAATCTAGCAGTCTTGTATATTTTACATATAGTATTTACACAGTGGCCTACCAATGTGCTTGATTTTTCTCCCCTTCACTATTGAACCTACTAGCTGTTTTTAGTTTGTTTGTCCACATTTAATCCCGGATAGAAATCAGATAATACAGAGTTTTCTCGTGAGGTATAAAGCTCTATTGAAATAATTTTAAAATAATAATAGGTTCTAAAAATTCTATAACATGTTCAGGATTATGTTTTAGGATTTCGCTGACGCTATTTATAATTGTGAATTCAATGGTTTAAAAATTGTTTAAATAGGGATACAGGTGGACCTATTGCAGCAATGAGATGTACAAGTCGTTATGTTGAAAACACTTTACAACTCTGGCAAGTGGTGGGGGGGCAGGATGGGAAGGGACGGGAAGGGGAAACAAAGAAGGAGGCAATAATGCTTGATAAGAAATGTACTCATTATCTTGCCCATGTAATTTTAACCCATCTGTACAGTATTTTCACAATAAAAATGTTGATGGACTTCAATAGAATATAAAATATAGAGAGTTTTCACATTGTTGTTAGTATGAATCAAATTTTATGCTGATTATTCTTATAGTTATTATCTCATGTAATTTTTCATTCCATATGTTAATATCTTTAGGGTGATTTGATGAATGAAGGAATTAGAACTAGAAGGAATTATATAAATTTGTCCTCATATTTATATATTTAAAATAAATAGCCAGATCCAAGACTTTGTCATTTGAAATTAAGCATTTTACATATTATGACTTTTTACAAGTTAAGTTTGATGAACTTAAAATGTTTAAGCTTATTAGAATCTATTTAAATGAGAGATATATCTTTATAGGTTAAAACAATGATTTTCATGAAAAAATAGTACTTTTTTGGGTGGGAGGTTTCTGAATTGCTGGAAGTTATAGCATAAGTTTAATAGAGGGATATTTCTCCAACTAATAATTGTCTTTAATGTTTTACAGACTTTAATATCAACATTGAACAATTCTTAAATAACATTTGGTTACTCCATTCAAGTCAGTAGCTACATTTTAATATATATTTAAAAATGCAATATATAATCACTTTTAATTTCTGTGAATTAATTGGAGAAAAATAAAACTTTGGAAAATACTAAACTTTGTCATTTCAATAGGTATATTATTTAATAATTTATCCTTGTGTTTCAATTTTATATATAAGAAGAAGATATCAAATATTTATAAAATATTTCCCTAATAAATACATCCATTCACTGTCTTTATCAGCTTGGGCTAATATAATAATATAACTAACATGGCTTAAAAAACAAACAAGTATTTATTTTGTCTCAATTGTCAAGGTGCAAAGCAGGTAAATTCTTGATTTGGTTTGTAAACCTCTACTTTCTCACTTTTTTTCTGGCACTGATACTTGGATTCAATGCTTGGGCACTATCCTGTAGCTTTTTAATGCTCAAGGCTGTCACTCTGTCACTTGAACCACAGATCTGCTTTTGGGTGGTTAATTGGAAAAGAGAGTCTGACAGAGTTTCCTGCTCCAGATCGTTCCAACCTTATCCTCAGATCTCAGACTCCTAAGTTAACTACACATGAATAGAGGAACGAGTCACCAGTGCTCAGCAATTACTATATTCTTGTATGTTTCCTTGGTGCTCCTGAAAAGATAGAGGAAAAGATTAGTTGTTTCTTTGTCCTCTTCTAAGCATGTCCACCTTTTAGCTTTAAGACTTCATTTAGTCCCAATTACATTCATAAAATCTTCGGCTGCAAATATGGTCATATTAAAGGTTAATAGATCAAACTCAGAATAGAGATACCTGCTTAATATTTGCAAGCACATAAATTAAGCTATAGGTGAGATGCTGGAAATATAAATATTCTACATCCTGAAGTTTATACATGGTGGAAAGAATAAATTTATAAGTGGTAAATAAAACACAGTAACACAAATAACTCTGATGGAATTGAAAGTCAGGAAGATGGTTCCAAGGATAGATCTAGAAATTAGAGATAAATGGATAGAGGAAATGGTGGGTGAATACAAATTGAATATTCAATATTATATATGTGAAAATGGAACCAGTTACCTTTGGGGTTTGGGGAATGGGTGTGGTTGGGAGAAATGATGCAAGGGTGACATTTATCAATATGCTTTGTGCTTCTAAACTGATGTGTTGAATTGAAACCCTTTTGTACAACTACTTAATGATAATATATACATGCAAACATATACCTATATATATATATGTATAAAAATATTGTACATACATAAAAATATTGTAACTATTACAATTGTTGAGAAATATGGGTAAATGAATGAGTTCAAGCAGTGATGAGGATTGGATGTAAAGCAAGAACCATCCAATCAAACTACAGCAAGGACTGCAATTTGTCATGAGCCTGTTGTGAATCTCTCTGGGCTGTCCATGGTAAAGGCCTATATTCTCAATTACATTTGTAGCAAAATTTGCTTTCTAGCATGTGAGAATGAAATGGAAAATGCTAAAGGAAAAAAAAAAGTCGATAGTTTCAATTAGATAGACAAGTTGTGGGCTTGGATGTAGCTCAGTGGCAAAGCACTTGCCTAGCAAGTGCTAAGTCCTGGGTTCGATCCCCAGTACCAAAAAAGAAAAGACAAAAAAGAAGACAAGTTGTGAGGCCGGGAAAGATGATGGCATGTTATTTAGATGAATTGATTTAAATCTTTTTTTTTTTTTTTTGGGTCCGGTCATGGGGCCTGAACTCTCGGCCTGGGTGCTGTCCCTCAGCTCTTCAGCTCAAGGCTAGCACTCTAACACTTGAGACACAGCGCCACTTCCGGCTTTTTTCTTTTTGCTTATGTGGTGCTGAGGAATCGAACTCAGGGCCTCAGGCATGCAAGGCAAGCGCTCTACCACTGAGCCACCTTCCCAACCCTGATTTAAATCTTTTCTAGGACAAGAAACCAGGGTGTGTAAATGTAGGAGTAATGTGGGTGTGTCAAAGCAAACACCTAAATCTATAGGAAGAACTTTGAAAACACACCCTATTCTCCAAGAATGGAGGCACTGGCTAAAATGAAGTTTGGAGGAAAAGATCAGAACTCAATTATGTGCAAGTGGAAGATTGCTCAAGAAACAGTGAGGCCCCATGTTGCCACTAACTTGTTTATCAGTGTTCTGAAGAAAAACAGATCAAGTGGGATGGAAAGGGTTGGAGACTGAGAGGAATGAAGATAGAAGAAGAAGAGAAGATTATGAAAACTGGCTCAATTATAGTAGTTGAAAAAACTGAGGAATTACATGATCTACCATCAGAGCTGGGGAACCAAAAGAAAAAGGAAAAAAAACACAGTTGTGCATCTTATGCTAAAGATAAGGACTGAGATATAGGTTTTCTAATGTTCATTTAATATTCCAAGGCAAAAAAAATGTCCTAGTTCAAGGAATGAGAAGAATTTGTCCTTAATTCATTCACATTTTGGGTGTACATAGACTCCTGTTGATTGGATAATACCTGCTAACTTTCACAAGCAATCATCTTTGTAGGATCTACTATTTCAATTTCTGACTTCTCGGCAGTTTCAAAATCTTGAGAACATACACCGAGGTATTTCCACGCCTTTGTCCACTCAAGAGTTCACACATAAAATTACATCACTCTATCATTTTATGTCCTCACAGATTCACTACTAACTTCCATGACCCTAATTTTTAGTAGGAAAGAATCTAGTACCTTAGAGAGCTTGTGACAGAATTTGGGCTAATTGGTATTCCTGAAAAATTTAGAAGGATGACAGCAAATTTAGGGATAGAGTTTTTTTTGTAAAAGAAAATGGCATAAATTGGAAAATAGTGGAAAACATTAGCAAAAGGAATTCTGGAACCACAAAAGAGACAGATTTAACTAAGTGAGTAGTTTTTTACTCCAAAAAGAGTAGCAATCATTTTTATGTAGTTTAGAAAACATATCAATGTAAAGAATAGGGTTATCACACCTAGAAACAAGGATATTATTAAAGAATAATAATGTAATGACAATAACAGTATTTAAAGAATTATACAATAAAAATTCAAAGGGGCTGGGAAGGTGTCTCAGTGGTAGAGCAATTGCCTTGCATGCATGAGATCCTGGGTTTGATTCCTCAGCACCACATAAGCAGAAAAAGCCAGAAGTGGCCTGTGGGTCAGTTGGTAGAGCATTAGCTTGAGCTGAAGAGCTGAGAGACACTGCCCAGGCCCAGAATTCAGGCCCCATGACTGACCAAAAAAAATTCAAGAATTACCTCTAAATTACCTTCAATATTTTTCATGAAATATTCCAAAAGCTGTCACAAGCATGCATACAAATACATTTTCAGTTTAGTTTAAATTTAGACAAAGTGGCTTTCTGCAAAACCAGCTACTATGACCTATCTAAAAATCTAGAAATTGTTGCAAGAAAAGCTTGCCTTTCACCATCCTCAACTCTGTTCTCACCTCAGCTGCTGACTTTTTATTTTTGTTTAAGAAGCCATGCCATTTGGGGAATGGCTAGTTACATCTCATGTTAAAAACTAGAGTCCCCTCTTTCCTTTGACCTCTCCCCTTTTTTTTCTTTCTCAGGACTACAAAAATCAAAAGAAACGTTGAACTAGTGGGGCTGTGATTTCCCACTTGCACTCTTAGTACTGTTCATAAGAGTGACCTTGGAATTCTAAAGTCTAAAATGACTTGGAGGAAACTTTCCATGCAATATCACTTGATTTGTTTTCAGACCCACACACAACCATCAACTAATTGAAACACTCCATGGGTTTATTTATTTTTAATGTACAATGAGTTAAATTAAATGGCTCTTTACATTGATCTGAGTGACTGTAAATTGGTAAAGAAATTCCCAAGTGTAGGGAGGAGGTAGTCACCTTGAACTTGATTTTTGGTGACAGTTCCAATTCCTCCATCCTTACATGATACTCCAGCTATGGAAAAGGAAAATTAGTAAACTTTCATATAGGTCAAAGTACTACTAGACATTGTCTGCTTCCTTAAACTCCATTCTCAATTCACAAGTGGAACAATGTAATTTTTTCTCTTTTTTTCCTGTTGTTTTATTTAATTAACTACTCTTTACAATTCTGTCATTAAAACAAAAAGTTAGTACTGAGTCCTGGAGTTTTAGCACTATGTAACACAATCCACAATTCCTGTGAATTTACATGGACCCATGTATGTTAATTTCAGAGGGAATCTCATTACTTAATGCAGTAAAAGCATGGCAAATAGTGGCATAACAAAACAATACAAATCTTGACAACTTTTATTTTAACTATCACAAACAAGTTAAGCCAGGCATCAGTGGCCTGCATCTGTTTTCCTTGCAGTTCAGGAAGCCTGGATCTAAGGATTGAGATTCAGCTTGAGCATGGAAAGTCCATGAGAGTCTTATCTCCAACAAACAAGCAAAATGTGGGAAATAGTGGTGTGAATCAAATAGTAGAGCACAATTCTTGGGAGAAAAGGTAAGGCAAAGATGAAGTACACAACCTAGGACCTGAGTTTAAGCCCTAGTACATGACCTCCACCTACAAAAAATGATAGAATAAATGGAATGTCACTTTATTGGTGAGATTCATCTACAGAAAGGATTTCTGTACCTGTGTCACCTTTAGGAGTTATGAACATGTAGATTATCAATGGATTAATTTTGTAATTACAAATAAAATTAGAATTTGGGACTGCTCTCTCAGATACTAAAAAGTTATCTACCATTATAATAGTAGATTTCAAAACAAATCTTAGGAGAAATGTGTGACTCCACCTAAGACATAAAATGTCCTGGAAGATAGAAGATAATTCAAAGCTAATGTATCATCACAAGAATGAAAATTAAGTAGACATCAAGAGAGTATCATACACTTTTTAAAACTTTTTCATTGTAGGTGAACACAACCATCTAATCTCAAAACCAGAGCTGATTATGTTATCATAGTATTGATCATACTGACATTATCATGATAATATTGATATTATGATAATATTGAGAGGGAATGATAGCATGGTAATATCACATGAAATATGTCATATGAAAAAATTCATGGTTCAATGTCAAAGAATATGGGCTTTTAATAATTTTACATATTCAATAAAACCAATAAATTTTCATGGAATTTTTTCTTATTTATTTTGTACTGATTATAAAAATCATTAACATTTCCTATTTCTTAACTATGAAATAATTTCTACCTGAATTCATAATTGAAGCTATTAATGGTTCAATACATACTACATCTCTATCCAAATGTAAACAAAATTGAAATTTTTGTCTGTGTTCAATAAAAGTCAGTAGAGCATGTAAAGTGGTGTTTTCCTAGAAACAAAAATACACCACATAAGGATTACAAAATGATTTTCTTAAATTAATTAGCTATGGTGCAAAGCAGACCATATATAGATATATACTGAGCGATTTTTTTCACAGTCTAGCATAGTAAATGCACACTTCTCCCCAAACTAGTACAATACTCCAGAATGGTTATTACATTGTTGGTGCAAACTGAATACTACTTATAAGTGAAGAATTAGAAAAATTAGGGCTGAGTCCATTTTACAATTTGCTAATTTGCTAACTGCTGATTCTGCTTCTGTAAACTTGCTTATGCTGGCACTGACCCTTCCCTTCCCAAAAATGAGTTAAGAAGTTTCAGGGACCAGATGCCGGCCCCAGGACAAGGTCAGTGGTCGTAGATAAAGAACAGACAGTACGTGTTCCTCAGTTCCCATTTAGAAATTCCCCAGACAGGACTTTGAGACAACGACCACCTGGCAAGACCACAAGCTAAGCCAAATGTCAACCAATCATAGGCCTGTAACCATGTAACCCCCCCCCCCTTAAACCAACCATGGGCCAGTCATTTTACAAAGAGTGTTACAAAATTTCCCACATGGCAAAGTGATTGTTGGTGTATATGGTGACCTTTAAATGGACCAATCATGGGATGCTTTGTGTTATGTGTTAATCTTGTGGGTTTTGCCTTTAAAAAGGGCTTGTAACCGCTGCTCGGGGCTCCCTGTCTGCTCGGGACAGAGAGTCCGTTTGCGCAAACGTCAAATAAACTCCTCTTGCTTATTGCATCTCCCGGCCTGGAGTCTGAGTTTTCTGGGGCGCCCTCCTGTTGACGAAACTATCCTAGGGGGCTAGGGTCTTTCATTTGGTGCATTGGCCGGGAACCAGGCGCCCCCAAATCCCAGATTCCAGGACCGGCAGGAGGTAAGATAGAGCTCTTGTCTTTCGTGTTTGTCATTTTCATTTTATGTTCTGGGATCCAAATCTGTATTTGGACTAGAGGGAAAAGCAGACGTGCCCAGTACCCTAGTCCCGCCCTGGAGTCCTGCTCCAGGGTCGTCTGTATTTGGGCCAGAGGGAAAAGCAGACATGCCCAGTACCCTGGTCCCGCCCTGGAGTCCTGCTCCAGGGTCGTCTGTAGGAAGGAGGAGATCCTAGTGTCTCTCTGTTCTGGGGAGTTAAGGCGAGCCCGGCCACTCCCATCTGTAATTCCTTCCTCATCTGTACTTGGTTGCCGCGGCGTCTGGTTCTGTCTGTCTCTGTTTAGTGTTACTCATCTTTAATGTGTGTTTTGTATTCTCTGTAGAGATGGGTCAACAAGTGAGTCCACTCCTAGGACACCTGAGACCTTGTCCTAGTTCGTTTAAAAACAAAAACCCCTGGTTCTGCTTTTGTAACTTGCTTGTTTGTCAATTATAAAGCTGCCACTGACCACCTGCGAGTGGCCTCAGTTAGAGCTCAGCCTCGGGCCTTGGCTCGGGGGTCTGAGCGTAGGGGAGAACCTGTCAGTCTGAGGGGACGGCCGCTAGGGACTTTTGTCCCTTGCCCCAAGATGACTGGCAATTCTCCTCCACCTTGGAAGGCCCCTGGGTCAACGTCTGCAGGAATCTAAGAGAAAATTCCTCCGGAGGTGAGTAGGGGTGTTGAGTCCCCTGGTAAGTGAATGGTGGTGAGGTGTCGCCCCATTCACTGAGACCTGATTTTGTCTTTGTGGCCACTTGTTTGTCTTGTTTACTTTAGTGTGTGTGTTTGTTTTATGTTTAATGGGGTAGGGAAGTTCTGGGTGAGTGTGGCAGGCTCACCCAGCAGACTCTGGATTCAGCTTGCTGAGTAAGAACAGCACAGAGTTCCAGTAGGGATAAACTGGGGCCCATTAGTCCCCAACTCAGCCTTCAGTTCTTGTCTAGTTCTGTTTTAGAATTGGTACCAGTTTTAAATGTGGATCCTTGGTTTTTGTGTTTATCTGTGTTTTTGTTATTTATTTGAACATCTCTGGGGAAATAAAAGTTCCAGCTGGGCTCAGTCACAGACCTGCTATGCCCACCCTCCTTTGAGGCATGGAAGGTTACTGGGCTAGTTTGGTTCCCTTCAAGCCTCAGGCTGCATTTTCTCCTTGTGGAGGCTGCCAGCAGGGAAGGTGTAGAAGGCTGTGTGCCTAGTTTGGACTTTTTCAGCTAGTCCTGACAATGTAACAATTTGTAAAGTGCTTTGTCTAAAATTGGATTTAAAAAAAAATCTGGCTAGTTTAGTTTCAGGTGACCCCCTCCCCCAGCCCTCGTCCAACAGAAGGGATTCAAAAGACTAATTAGTGAATTGCCTTGCTAGATAAGCAAGCTCTGGAAAAATAAAGCCCAACAAAGGTACCTAGTTTAAAAGAAATACTGTC
The DNA here is from genome assembly GCF_024711535.1 of Dipodomys merriami. NCBI lineage: Eukaryota > Metazoa > Chordata > Mammalia > Rodentia > Heteromyidae > Dipodomys > Dipodomys merriami. The sequence goes on along the minus strand of NW_027206335.1, from coordinate 1,437,653 downwards.
TTAAATTTTTGTTTAAAAACTTTAAAAGGTGTAAGTACGACTGATTTTGATTTTTGCGCGCTTTAAGATCTGTGTGAGTGTTTTGTGTGTGTGTCTGTAAATGTGTTCAAAGATAAAAATTGTCAACATGCTGTAACAATTGGGTGAGTTTAAATTTAAAATTCAAAAGGTTATGAGGTTTGGACATTACCAAAAATTCTAAAAAAAAAAAAATCTTCACATTGTTTTAAATGGCTTTTTAAAGATTCTTTAACTTGCAAATTAGAAAATCTGGTATTTAAAAAAACTAATATATTAAATGCATAAGACTGTTTATACTGTAATCAAGTTATCTGGCTTAACAAAATGCATTGGCTGTTTGGGATCTGGTTCCCTTGGCTAAAATTTGGGATAAATATTAAAAATTTAAATATAAAGGTTAGTTTAACACTGTCAAAGATGTTACTTGTTCTGTCTGTCTAAAAACTGTGTATTTCATTTGAGAACCAAGAGATAAGAAAAGGGAAAACTAGAAGCCAACAGAAGACCTGTCTTTAGGGGTAAGAGGTAAACAAGCAGAAGTGCAGTTCAGCTAGCCATGCATGGTGGGACAGGCCCTGGGAGGAGTCCACACATGGTGAAAGAGGGCAAGCTGGCACAAACGCAGTTCATCTAACCCTAAAGAGTCGGATTGGGTGCATACCCATTCCATAGAAGGGGCTGAGTGGCCCATCTTTGTTCTCTCTATTCCCTGCAGACAGACACTGAAAACATGATGGTTAAAATGATTGATGTGATAATCTGATTAGTATTGCTAAAACTTCCCCTTGGATGTGTTAACATTAAAATTAAAAAGGCCTTAAAAAGAGGGTTAAAAAGTTATTTGTATAATGTGACTTGCTTTTAATGTTTTACAATTAGGATGTTTTTAAAAGTTATAAAGATGTAAAGTCTAGCTTCGTGGTATAGTGATGGTGACTGTAATTTTCGCATTAAGAAAAAATTGTCATTTGAGTTTAAAAATCTTAATGTGTGTCTGTTTTAAAACAAGCAACTAAGAGGCAATGAGTGACACTTGGCCTCAAGATTTCAAGGGATCTTTTCAAAATGCAAATAAGAGGTTTTAAAAAAATTAATTAAAAATGGATTTTTGGATATAAAGTTTAAATGTAAAATTGTCCTTAACATTGGCCTCAATGTGCACAAAGAAAAAAATTAGGATTATGAAAATGATTGCTGTTCCAGTTTGCTCTTATAGGTTTTTTTTAAGTTTCCAGCAAGCCCAGAGCAAAGCACAGAGGATTCTTAAAAGTTTGTCAGATGTAACTTTGGCTCTTAACAAGTTTCAGGTAAGAGCATGCTTAAAAGCTACTTCTATGTTGACCACCTTGTTGCTTTTAATTGGAGTAAAATGGCCTTTTATAAGACTCATTGATCTGCAAACTGGTTCAAAGCCAGCCCGGGCACAAAAAGGTTCCTGTGAGACTGTCACCTCTATTCAGCCAGCAGAGTACTAGCCCTGGACTAAAGAGTCAGGGGACAGTACTCAAGCCCCAAGCTCGAGACTCACAGTGGCAGAGTACTAGCCCTAGACTGAAGAGTTAGGGGACAGCATTCAAGCCCCGAGTCTGGGACTCAAAGTGGCAGAGTGCTAGCCTTGAGCTGTAGAGCTGAGGGACAGTGCTCAGGCCCCGAGTTCAAGTCCAGCGACCAGCTAAAGGGAAATGCCAATGAGGCATTTGTCCCAAAGTGGAGAAGACACTCCTGGGACAAAAGCGATGGAGGAGCATCAAGAGGCAGTAAGCCACTGCTTAAATGGCAGAAATGTTAGATCCTAGAGTCATTTGTGCTTGGCCCTTCAAAACTGGTCAGAGCCGGGAGGTCATAAAAAGAGTTTGTAAGCATGCCAAATGTCCATGACTATCTACCTTGTAAGGGACAGGAACTTGCCAGTCCTCTGTGATGATACAAAGCTAATGTTATAAAACGTGGGGGATAGTTTAAATCTCAACCCCTTTATGTGCCAAAAGCTCTAATTGGCAGCTCTAATTGAGCTGACACCAGTTACATGAAATTCATCTGCTCAGGAAAAAGTTTATAAACCCGAGAGTGTGTTTCTATTGATATCTGTCTAAAGGCCTGCAAAGGTAATTTAGGCATTGTTGGGATCTTTAGAGATCACATTCCTAAGCCATCTAGAAAGATGTTTTTGCAAACCAGGGTGCTAAACAAGCTACACTGCTGTAGCCGGAGAAAAGGTCTGTGCAGCTGTCAAAAGTTAAATATTGTTCTAAATGACATCTAACCCTGATAGCCTCTTTGTAAAATAGGCTAAGGTTATAGGTTCCTAGCTAGGTAAGATCAACCCCCCTGAAGTCAGCTGAAGAAGTTACAGAAGATGGACCTTCGCCCTTCTACCTCTTTTTTTAAGATCAAGGGTCCAGAGTCAGAAATTTTGGAAAAATGAGGCAAAATAGATAAAATAATTTTTTAAAAAAGGCATAAAAAATAGTGTTAACAGTTGTCGGTGTATAAGGTGTAAAGACTGCATCTGTCAGAGATGGCTACAAGACTAAGCCTTCTGAGCCTTCTGTGTCTATTTACAAAAATATCTGGTTAGTAAAAAGTTGTGGTTTTGGTAAATTGTCCTGGACTATTGTTTAAAGATCTTAAAAAACAGCAGGATCAAAGCCTGCGAAGCCTATGCAATGTACTTTTAACCAGTCTGTGTAGGAATTTACAGCCGAGCATGAGTTGTGACAGTCCCTTGGAGCCACTGAGAGATCCTGCTGCTGCTGCTGCTGCTGCTGCTGCTGCTGCTGCTGCTGCTGCTGCTGCTGCTGCTGCTGCTGCTGCTGCTGCTGCATACCCTAATGGGTAAAGTTCAACGATGGCCTGACAGCCACCTGGGGAAACTCCTGCCTGATTCCATCACCTGAGTCTGTTTCCTGGTTGAATGCTGCTAAATGTAAGATCTTGTGAGACATTCTTTTGGGTGATATCCAGAAACCCTCTCTTCCCACAGTGGATATTGAGGACAAGGATATCACTGGCTTGCTTGTCTTAGGCACGTCAGTGCATAGTGACTGAAAATCCACTCTATGGTCACAGCCTAGTTTGGCTCTGGTATGGTAATGACCTGAGTATGTTATCAAAAATTGTAAAGGAGAGGGGGGTAGTAAAAAAAAGCCTTGGGAAAGGAATTGTAAAGGAGAGGGGGATAATAAAGAAAGCCTTGGGAAGGGAATTGGGGAAAAATTGATATCCCCTTTAGATAAAAAAGGATTTGAAAAGTAAGGCTTGTCTTTAATTATTTAAAAAAAAAAGACAAACCTCAAAAAGTTTAAGTATGTCGCAAATGGTATGAGTATGTTGCAAATGGTATGAGTATGTCTTAAAATTGGAGCTTACAAGTATAGCTGGTATAAAATTAAGTTAACTGTGATACATGGAGGCAGGACTGGTAAAAAAAAATGTAAGGGGCTCTGGTACTGTTACTTTTGTTACAATCGGACCTTGTATACTCCACAGACTGGTATCTTTTGTAAAAAAAAAAATAAAAATAAAAAAAGATCAGCGCAGTCCATCTATTAGTTCTGAGATCCAAATACCAAGCTTTGAGAACAACTGACATCCCACAAGATAATGTAGAGACACCCTAAATTTTAAGATTAAAATTACTCCAGAGAAGAAGTGGGGAATCAAGAATTAGAAAAATTAGGGCTGAGTCCATTTTACAATTTGCTAATTTGCTAACTGCTGATTCTGCTTCTGTAAACTTGCTTATGCTGGCACTGACCCTTCCCTTCCCAAAAATGAGTTAAGAAGTTTCAGGGACCAGATGCCGGCCCCAGGACAAGGTCAGTGGTCGTAGATAAAGAACAGACAGTACGTGTTCCTCAGTTCCCATTTAGAAATTCCCCAGACAGGACCTTGAGACAACGACCACCTGGCAAGACCACAAGCTAAGCCAAATGTCAACCAATCATAGGCCTGTAACCATGTAACCCCCCCCCCCTTAAACCAACCATGGGCCAGTCATTTTACAAAGAGTGTTACAAAATTTCCCACATGGCAAAGTGATTGTTGGTGTATATGGTGACCTTTAAATGGACCAATCATGGGATGCTTTGTGTTATGCGTTAATCTTGTGGGTTTTGCCTTTAAAAAGGGCTTGTAACCGCTGCTCGGGGCTCCCTGTCTGCTCGGGACAGAGAGTCCGTTTGCGCAAACGTCAAATAAACTCCTCTTGCTTATTGCATCTCCCGGCCTGGAGTCTGAGTTTTCTGGGGTGCCCTCCTGTTGACGAAAGTATCCTAGGGGACTAGGGTCTTTCATAAGGAATACTAATAGTGATGATATTGTGATCATTTCCAAGACAATTGGAGAAGAATAAGACGGTTCAATATGCATCATTCTTGAATTCTTGCAGAAGTAGTTTTTAATTTTTTATCTGAAAAATAATAGCATGACATTAGGGAAACAAATATATGTTAGTTTATATAAACTTGTAGATATTTAATGGGCAGCATTTGTTTTCAAAGAAATTTTTGTTTTATCAATTTCTTCAGCTGAAATTTGCTTTTTTGCTAAAATATATTTGGAACCATAATTTTAAGTTATATGTCAACATGATTTCATTTAATATTTCATCTAGAAGAAAATCTCATTAAGACAAAAATAAAAACCTAAAGTTGCCATGAATGTAAAGCAGAAATAAGTGGAAAAGAAGAAGCATAATCAAAGCACAATGTGTGCATGTATAGAAATGTCCCAGTGAAATCCACTAACATGGATATTAATGAGTATAACACACTTAAAATTTGTTAATGATTATTATAGAAAACATGGCATGTATCTGATATTTTTCTTTTTACCTGAGCCCTATTGTTCATGCACATGAATGAAATAATACAATTTTTAATAACGTATTGCATTTTGTCAATGAACTATTTTGAACTCTAAGAAATGAAGAAATGTTGGTCCCAGTACAACAACAAATGGAGTGTGAATTTGTGTCTGCCTGACAAGGCTAAAAGCTCTTTTAGACTTTCTCTTCTATCTCAGATAAAATAAAATCAGACCAGGATATTTCTATGAAGAACTACCAAAACTGAAACAACAAAATACAAAAGAAACATGTGAAGTAAGAGGCAGTAAAAAAATGACACTGGAGGACTGATAAGAAACACAGACAGATCTCACAGGTGTAAACTTAAAGAAGAAGGAAAGAGACACAAGTCTGGGAGGCAAAGTCTGCAATGACTTTTTCTGAAGGCTAACCTCAGATTTGGGAAGAAATTGAGTCTCCATTCCAGATGCTAGGCAATTTAAAATTACAACATAACAACATAAAAAAGAGAGATGTATTTAGTTCTATTTCTTTTCTCCTTAGAATGTATTTATTCTGGTTTTTAAACTACATTGGATAGAAGACAAGGATCAGTGGAGGAGATGGGGAAAAACAAGTCGTTTAAGGATTCAGGTGGACCTGTTGCAACAATGAGAAGTACAAATTGTCATGTTAAAAACGAGCTTTACAATGTCGGTGGGGGGTGGAAAGAGGGGGAAGGATTGGGTGGGGGGGTGGGGGGAGGCTGGGAAGGGAGGTGAAGGGTAAACAAAGGAGGAAGCTGCAATGCTTGGTAAGAAATGTATGCATTATCCTGCCCATGTAATTGTAACCCCTCTGTACAGTATGTTCACTAATAAAATAAAATTGAAACACACACACACACACACACACAGACACACACACAGACACACACACACACACACACACACACACACACACACACACACACACAAAGAAAAGCTCAGAAATGTAGAGACCTTAAGGCACTGACCCAAGTGTAAAAAAGTTCACAAACTACCATGAATTGTGGTTCATCCAGTGAATGTATTTTAAGCCACGTGACTCTGAACTATAAAGTGATTTCAGATGAGGAGTCTTTTGAGCAATAAGTAATTTGGTTGCTCACTCTAAATTGTCTTCTTTTAGAAATGAAAACTCACTCATTTCCCCATAAGTTATTAGTAGTTTTAGCATTATGTCTTTAAAGTTTTTAAGGAAAACAGGAATGATTTAAATACCTTCTACAAAACAGATCTGTATGATATATTGGTCATGCATGTAGTCCCAAAGGTCAGAGAATCTAAATATGTTAGTCTGAGATGACTTCTTGAGGAAAAACAATGTCAGTAAAAACTACTGAATATTATGCTTAGTTTCTGTGGTTTTCTGGTACTCATTTATATGCTCAAATACATAATGCTTTAAGAATTCTTTATTATGTAATACATGCCTTTTATAGGAAGACCCAAAAGGGTTAAACAGTCCTATTATATCAAACATATATCATATCATAACCATATCATATAAACAGCACTAATATGTACATAGTCATTGATGTATGACTGTTTCTTACAAGTTTTAGCTTTGTAATTTGGGCAATAATTGTGAAAATCTTCAAGTTATATTGAAATCTATTGCTAACATTTCAAACTATAGGGCACTCAGTCTATCTTTGATATAGACATCTTGTTTATTTATTTATTCAGTACTAGTTCTTGAACTCATAGTCAAGATTCCAATTCTAGATATTTTTCTGGTTAATTGGAAATAAAAAGTCTCATAGGTTTGTTTACTGAAGTTGCCTTCGAACTTTGATACTCACATCTCAGCATCCTTAATGGCTAGGATAACTGATACGTGCCTTTAACATGGCTTCTATCTTTAATTTTAAAAGTTTACATTTTGAGCTATAAATGTCCCAATTTAAACAGACTATTTAACGTTATGTTAAGATTTTTAGATTATTTGCAAAGTTAAGAAACAATAGTATTTTTCAATGTTGCTTTAAAAGCTAATATACACTTATGCAGCTTGCATACACAATACATGCACACATCCATTCTTTTCCTTTTCCTGCTTTTTAAAAATAAAGTGTTATTTTTCTAAGGATCTGAAAGCCCATATAATTTTGAAACTGCTTTTAGGGAGCTTTTCCATTATTTTTTTGCTTGCTAATTACTTTTCTTATCCAATTTCATTTGCAGTTTGAATAAATAAACTGTTACTTTCTGCCTGTGGGTTACTAGAAGAACAGACACTATGCAGCTGTAATAAAATCATAAATTTTTTTGAACAGGCAATTTCCAACTTAGACTTCGACACAGGGTTTTTAATTTCTAGGGTTAGAGAAATAACTTTATTGAACCTTCAGAGCTTTATGCTAATTTATGAAGTTTGCATTGGTGGAGATTAAGGAAAATCATGATATGTTGTATTTTGACATTGTAAACTGTAATTTCAAGGACAATTAAAGTGATTATCTTTCATACTGCTTAATCTATATTTCAAATTTTGTAGAGGCAAGATTGGATTTTGTAGCAATAATTTTACTGTGTGTGCATCTCCCATTGCAAATCTTAAAGAAACTTGTATAATTTGAATTATTGGTCAAAATTATTTGTGTTCTTTTTCTCTTTTCATTTCAACTCCCTAGTAAGACAGCAGTACTTATTTCACAGTGAATAATGTCAAATTTTGAATTTATGTTGGTTAAGTACTGACTAAACTTTAAATCTCATACAATAGTTTAATTGCATTTGTTTGATACAAAAATAAAATAATAAAATATTAAACGTGACAGCTTTATAAAATATATTCAGTAGTAATTTAATATTAAATTTAACTATGAAAATGCTTTTTTATACTTATTTTTAACTTTTCAGTTATACTTACTTCTGAAATCTTCACTGATAAAGAAATATCTGTAATCTAAAAATACTTTTTACAAAAAACTGGAGTCTGCATTAACATAGTACATTAGGTCCTTATTAATTTTTCTCAGTGAAACAAAAAGTAGTTAGACCCTCAAGTAAGTAAATGTATTCTAATTTTAGCTATGTAAAAATAAAATAAGTAAATATATTCTAGTTTTAGCTATCTAAAGATAAAATATTCTAAAATATTTTATAAGTACATATTTGAGCTGCAAAGCAGAATTGAAGGTATCAAATTCCCTGAAACATAACTGAAAACTTATTTCTTGTTTGAATCCCCTTAGGTCAACCTAAGGGTACACACTGCCTCTTAACCTACTCATGGACTTTTTTTGTCTCTTTTGGTAAGTTTTCTATGGTACATAGAAATAATCATGCCCTACACATTATTTATGTTCAACAGGTCAGAGATATTTCACAAACCTCCGCTGGTTCTGATTTTAATAACATAAAAGTGCATGTAACTTCAGCATTTTTCAGGTACGTAGGCAGAAAGAACAAAGGTTTCCAGAGGCTATTAATACTGGAAGATGTTTATGGAGAGGGGTCAGACTCATGGGTAATTGTTGTAGAAATTCTTGGATAATTAGGAAAAAAATTGCATGAATTTTAACTTTGAGTGTCACCTAAAATAGGCTGATTGAAGTCACTTGCAAATTTTGAGAACTACAGCATTGTATTTACTACAATAAAAATAATGAATTTTGAAAACATATAAAGCCAGATATTTAACTTTTAAAGCCAGAGAGCTACAAAACCTAATATGGCAGGTAGACAAAAAAATTACAAAAACAAGAGTGAAAAGAAATGATTATAAAGAAGCATTTTCTTTTCTGTTTTTTAATTGTGAAAATAACGTGCAGAGGGATAACAATTACATAGGCAAGGTAATGAGTACATTTCTTATCAAGCATTGTTGCCTCCTCCTTTGTTTCCACTTCCCATTCTGTCCCATCTCCCTGCCCCCCCCCATGCCAACGTTGTAAAGTTTGTTTTTCGACATAACGACTTGTACATCTCATTGTTGCAATAGGTCCACCTGTATCCCTATTTAAACAATTTGTGTTTTCCCTTCCCCTCTACAAATTATACCAACATCAAATACAGTGAAAACAGGGGTTATGTCGTGGGGGAGGGACATAAAAGCAACAAAGAGATCATCTTATAATTATGTTAGAAACAATCACAAGAAAGAAAAAAATTTTGAGTCCTTATATTGAGGTTCATTTCACCTAACATCAACTTATCTGACCGATTCTAACTGTCTCAGACATATACTAGTAATTGCAAAAAAGAGAAACCATGGGACCTATGTTTCTTTGGGGTTGGCTTACTTCACTTAATATAATTTTTTCCAAGTCTTTCCAATTCCTAACAAATGGGGCAATGTTATTCTTTCTGATGGAGGCATAGAATTCCATTGTGTATATATACCACATTTTCTTGAACCATTCATCTACTGAGGGGCATCTCTTTAAGTCTTTTTTTTTTTTTTGGTCAGTCGTGGGGCTTGAACTCTGGGCCTGGGCGCTGTCCCTCAGACCTTCAGCTCAAGGCGAGCGCTCTACCACTTGAGCTACAGCGCCACTTCCGCTCTTAAAGTCTTTATCCTACTTATTTATTGGGCAGTGGTTTCTTTGAGAATTTGTTGTTGGGTGATTTAATTTTTTGAGTTCCAGGTATATTTTATGTATGAGACCCTTGTCCGTTATATGGCTAGTGAAGATCTCCCAATCTGTAGGCTTTTTATTGATTAAAGAAGAATTTGCTCTATGTGGAGTCTTTTGAGGAATCGCCATACTACTTTCCAAAGTGGTTGAACAAGTTTACACTCCCACCAACAATGAAATAAGGTTCCCTTCTGTCCATATCCCTTCCAGCATCTATTGTTATTAGAGTTCTTGATTTTTGTCATTCTAACTAGGGTGAGGTGGTATCTCAATGTTGTTTTGATTTGCATTTCTTTTATGGCTAGGGAAGTTGAGCATTTCTTCATGTGTCTATTGGCCATCCTAGTTTCTTCTTCAGAGAAGTTTCTCTTTAAGTCATTAGCCCACTTATTTAACCCAGCAGTCCCACATTTGGGCATTTACCCAAATGTTTACAAACAAGACCACACTAAAGCTACCAACACAACTATGTTTATTGCAGCATTATTTGCCATAGCTAAGATATGGAACCAACCCAGATGCCCCTCAGTAGATGAATGGATCAAGAAAATGTGGTATATATACACAATGGAATTCTATTCCTCCATCAGAAAGAATGACACTGCCCCATTTGTTAGGCAATGGAAAGACTTGGAAAAAATTATATTAAGTGAAGTAAGCCAAGCCCAAAGAAGCATAGGTCCCATGATTTCCCTTATTTGCAATATCTAGTATATGTATGAGTCAAGCAGAAAAGGCCAGATAAGGTGATGTTAGGAAAATGAACCCTAAGATATGTATTTTAATTTTTTTCTTTCATGCATTTGTTTCTAACGCAATTATAAGATTATTTCTTTGTTGCTTTGTATGTCCCTCCCCCACAGTATAACCCATGCTTTCACAGTATTTGATGTCGGTATAATTTGTGGAGGGGAAGGGGAAAAACAAGTCATTTAAATAAGGACACAGGTGGACCTGTTGCAACAATGAGAAGTACAAGTTGTCATGTCGAAAAGGAACTTTATAACTTGGGGGGGGAGGGTTAAGTGGGGGGAGAGGCTGGGAAGGGAGGTAATTGTAACCCCTCTGTACAGTATTTTCACAATAAAAAAAAGAAGCATTAGCTAAGAAGGACAAACAATCTAAAGTTCCAGCTATTTCACCCCACGTACCTTAATAGTATTGTAATCTTTGTATTCATAAATGTAATTTGATAAACTTATTTTATTTCAATGCTTTATTATCTCATTACTCTTATTAAATCAAACATTGCATAAATAATACCTAATATCTTTCATTATTTATTAATTTTAGATAATCTTCCAATGGATATTCAGCAAAATATGTATAGGTGTATAATGTATCTTAATTAGAATAACTACTGCTATCATTCCCTCTATTCCAACTCCACCCTTCTGTTCAAGTTTTGTAGCTCCATTTTTGCATATATATTGAATATTAAGTATTATGTTTATATTCATCCCCCATTGCATTTAATTTGTCCCCTTTCCAAACTCATATCCCCTTTAGATAGACTTGTTTCTTGGTATTCATTTTGTTAAATCATCTGTAAATTATACAAAGGAGTTATGGTTGAATTTCTATGCTGTCACCCTTTTAATCAATTTATTTTAATTCTTTGATTCCAAAATAAATTATATATGAAAGTGAAAATTAGCTTTATTAATTGTTAAATACATGAAACTGAGAACAACACTGATGTTTCAAGTAAATTTTAAAATGTTTTCCAGAAATTCAGGATACTAATTCCTTTACTAAAAAGCTCTACTTATTAATTACCAAAGGAAGACTACATAAAACATACTTATAAAATTATATACTACTAGATGCATATTTAATATGTAGGATGAAATAAAATTAGTGAAAAGTGTACCATATCTTATAATGAGTTTATGTGATAGTATGACAAATATCACAGAAAAATAGCACCTTAATATCCTTTTATTCTTTGAATATTTAAAAGTAGTAAACCTTCTATTTGGTTGTAAGTCAAAAGATATAAGAAAACTGGGAAAATTTGTTACATAGGTGTGTATGTGTTTGTATATATATGTGTTTGTATACATACGTATATAATATACTTTTTACTCTTTATGTTGTAACATAAACTACTTAAACATAGACTACTAAATAAATATAGACTTTCTTACTACTGAAAATCATTTGTAGAATTTCTACTTGTTAACCATGGGCCTTGGAGGAATCTTTTATGTCCTACTGATCACATTAGTTCTTCCCATTTTGTGAGAAATTTTTTAGAGTTGTTATATGGAGTTTAATGGCTTCCCAAAAAATTCACATCCTAACTCCATTCTAACTGGAAATACACTGGACTATTTGGTTAGCGAAAATTACAGGTGCAAATTTAGTTTGATTGTTCATCAATTCAATTTAAAGAAAGAGGCTTTTCCTGAATTATAGTGGTGAGTCAATTAAATACAAGTATTTTTAAGTGTAAAATATCAGAACATATGAACAAAGTCTGTTATTCCAGCTTTTGGACTCTGTAACAAATACCCAAGTTAACAACTTTAAAAGGATTTATTTTGGCTTATAGTGTCACAAGTTTTTGTCTATTGTTTGCTTGATGTACATCTCTAGTGAAGGAGTAGCATGGCACAAAGACCTTGTGGTAGAGCAAAATTGCTAAGTACATTGTGACTAGGAAGTAAAAGAGATTGCCTGGCTCTGAAGGCTTCCTTCACCACCTCGTGTTCCATCCAGGCTCACAACCTAGATGATTCTGTCAACCACATTCAAGATGTGTTATCTACCCTTAATTAATCATCTCAGAAAATTCGAGGCATCCTTCAATTGGATCAAATTGACAATTAAGAAAAACCATCACAAGGACTGAAGTTCATGAGAATATGGAGAATGGTCAGACAGAGTCGCAATTACTGAAGAAGCATTAAGCCAATGTATCTACAATTTAGAAAGGCAAGACAACTGATTTTTGTGTCAGCCTCAGATACAATCAATCTTACTATACTTTCATTGAAACTTTTACATAAAAAAGAACCAAATTGTTTTAAGCCAGTTATTTTTGTCATAATTTGTTGCAAAAGTAATGCAAAACTAGTACAAAAGTAGATGAAGTTTAAAACATATATGCACAATTTAACAATGATAGTGCTTAAAATAAATGTATCGGGTCAAGAAAACTGCTAATGCTAAAGTGTGTCTTCAGTGCCTATTTAATCAAATACCATACTTGTTTTTACTATATAGTAAAGTGTTACTATACAGTAGAGTGTTAATTGTGCTTAGCCTTTTGTTAGATTTATTTATTTATGTATTTATGTTTCGTTGTGGGGCTTAAACTCTGGGCCTGGGCACTGTCCCTGAGCTCTTCAGAACAAGGCTAGTGCTCTTCCACTTGAATCACAGAGCCATTCCAGATTTCTGCTGGTTTATTGGCAATACATTCTCACGGACATTCCTGCCCGGACTGGCTTTTAACTTTGATCCTGACATCACAGCCTCCTGAGTAGCTAGGATTATAGGAATGGGCCACCGGCACCTGGCTATTAGATTAACTTTTTAAAAATTTGTCTGCATTTAAATTTTATATAAACAGAATTCACCAAAGATTGTTTTTAGTGTGCCCAGTATATCATCTCTATACTTTCTGTACTTATACTGTTTGTTGCATTCCATTCCAATGATAAATGTGTATATATTTTATATATGCCCACAAATAACATACACACATAAATATATATATATATATATATATATATCCACATAAAATAATTTCTTTTAACATGGAACTCAGTTTTTTAACACTTCCCAGAGATTACTTTGCTAATCCTTATAGATTGCAGTTTACCAAGGCTGTAAGTAAGGCTGTATGAATTACTGGGATATATGGAGTGCCTTATCATCTAAGTGTTTATAGGACACAAGTGACTCGAAGCTCAAGGTTTAAGAATTGCCTGTCTCATCAAGAATAACTCCCACTGATCAATGTGTCATGGATGTAATAACATGACCTTTATCCTTGAACCAGATCATTGTTGAAAAATAACTAATTTTAGTTAGTACACATTAGCAGTGATGAATGATGTCATTATCAAGACATTGGGAAGTAATTTCAGAAAATTTCTTATCATAACCTTAATCCTTGACGTAAAGGTAAATTCATAGGGTCAATTTTTTGCAGATTTATAGTTATTGTTCTGTGCTGCCTGCATAATATAACAGCCCTGGGACTACGGGCTTTCATTTTGCTCTCCTTATAACATCGGAGAGAATTGAATTAATATGCACTGGTTCCGTTTGAAAATTTCAGATCAGGATGAACCAGGACTTTAAAGGTCTATCACAATGACCATTGTTCAATGGAAGAATTTGCAATTTATTTTACTTAAAAGAAATCTTTCCTAAAGTGATAATTTAGTTAATCTCTTGATAGAAAAAAAATTCTGGACTTATTTCCATACCATTTCATGAATTATATATCAATTTTGTGGGTCCAATGCTTTTTCTCTAAATTTTTTTCACTTAAATATTATCAAGTATTATAATAGTGTTCACATATTCACTGTATCAATACAATTCAAATACAATATTGGAGAAAGAACATAAGAGATAAAGAATGTGGGACTACAGGTATTTGAGGTCACTGTAGCTGACTGATTCTATAATGGTTGAAGGTCTAAGGATAAATAAGTATTGAGGCTAGATCACCTTGATCACTTTTACTTTGTGTTTGACTGTACAAGCTGATTAGGTGTTCTTTCTCTTGGTTGGATGCCTACCATATATGTAAATATATATTATTTACATATGTTATATACATGATATGTTATAGATAAGTAGATGACAGAAATAGATGATAGATAGATAGATATGTATACATATATACATACATAGACATTTCCAAAATTGTTACACTACTCACAAATGAATAGATTGTAAGAAGTTCTCTAACCCTATATCTAGGTAAATATTTACTTCAGATAGCTTCCTATTTTGTCCCTGGATTTTCTAAAGTGATACATGTTATTATATAACTTTAATTTTGCATCATTAGAAACAATATTAAAGCCTGGTGACAGTGGATAGCATTTATTATTCTCGCCACTCAGAAGGCTAACACTTGGAGACTAAAGTTCAAAATCAGCCTAGTAGGATAGTTCAAGATATCCAGTTAACCACCAAACAGCCAGATATTACGCATCTGGAATAGAGTTCAAATGATAGAGCACCAACCATGTGCAAATGACACAAACAGGAGCATGTTTCTTAGTTTAAGCTCCAAATCCAGAATAAGACTGCAGATTCTGTTTCATAGAATTCTAAATAGTTTCTGATCATATTTCTTTATGTCCTTTACTTAATAGTATTGGGATAACTGTTTATATTTGCTTCAGATTTTTTCTTTTTTGCTTTTATTATGTTTTATGTTTCAGTTTTGTGTTGGTGATGTTTAATTGATGTGTTTCCATTGTGTATTACTCTGTGGCATTTACCTTCTTTGAACTGAAGGATTACATTTTGATATTGTTAAAACATTCTGTTATTTCATTGTTAGCTTCATATATTGTATTTTCCTCAGTTTGAAAGGCTTTTCCTCTGTTGAAGTCCATTTCAGTTGTAGTCATCTAAATGAAGTGAAACTTTGATCCTATCAATGTTTCATCATTGAAAGCAAATTCCTTAAATAGTCATTAATAACATTGGAAATGCTCTATTTTTTGTCAGTACAATATATGCCTTCAGGGAGAGAACTGTTGTCACACATAGGGTCATATGCCTGTCTATCCAAGGATCACAAAAACCCTTATTAATACAGTGCATCTGGGTGACATAGCAGGTAGAGTCTATGTAAAATATGACCCATAGTACAGCCTTCAGTTACACCTATCGTGTCAGAAGACATTGTTATCCACTTATCTGATGATTTATCCTAAAATATTTCTTTCCTTTTTACACCTTTATACATTATTACAGCCCCCTAAACTTTCTTACTCCATCTTCTGTAAGGAATCAGTTCTACTGCAAGCAATAAAATAATGGTTCATTGGCCCCAAATCTTTTCTATATGTTAAATTTTGATTTTATTATCATTGCTAAATTTAACATAAAGGGCAGGAAAAATTACTTTCCTCTCAATATAGTTTAAGATTTTTCTCTTTCTTTTTATTGTTTACTTCATGAGAAACATTGAGTATTTAGTTTTGAGAGTGTTTCCAGCGTTTAAACTGAAAATCTTTTCTAAGGTAAAATATAACCTAGGGACTTTCTTTAAATACTCTTATTTATTTTCTTGTTTTGTTCTTTATTTAATTCTCAAATAATGAGACACATGGAAATATCGAACATAGATGGAGAGCTTCAATAAATAATAGAATTCATCAAGAGGGAATTGGTGAAGCTAATACTTGTAATCTGAACTGTGCAGGAGCTAATGATATCTTTGCTCCTCTGAAGCATAATTTTAGTGAGTATGAATTATAAAAGGCTCTCAGACACAAAGTTCATTGAAAACTAAAGAACTGAGATGTTATAAGATCAAGTGGTCATTTGACTCATGCATTGCTAATGGATAATCTTATCATTTGCTTCACAGATTGGACCTATAGCTTTCAAAATTCAGGATGAAGCACATTTTTTAAAATTTAATTTTATTGTCAAGGTGACCTACAGAGGTATTACAGTTACATACATAAGGCACTGAGTACATTTCTTGTAGAACTTATTACCCCCTCCCTCATTTTCTCTCACTTCCCTTTCCCCAATCCCCTCCCCCAAGTTGTACAGTTCATTTCTAACATATTGTCTTCTGAGTACAGTGCACATTTGTTTATTTTTATTTTATTTTATTGTAAAGGTGATTGCAGAGGGGTTACAGTTAAATAAGGCATTTAAAAATTCAAGGTTTTGAATATTTTTCAACATTTTTTCATTTGAGACTTCAGCGGTAAATGATCTTATGAGTTGATGTCATTACAAATATATAGTAAAGAACATTTAGAATAATGCACTATTTTAGGTAAACATGAATGTCGCTTTTCCAGTCACAGAGATTTATCTCCACTACATCAGTTCATTCATGATTTAGAAACCACTTTTTCTTCCTTTTCTTATTTTTCCTTTTCTTTCCTCTAGCCATCTTACTTTGTTCTCATTGAAAATAGGAATATGAAACAAGCACTGGAGCCTCATGCCTGTAATCTAAGCTACTCAGGAGGCAGAGATCTGATAATGCCTTTGAGACTCTTATCACTAGTTAAGCTCAAAATACAGAAGTGGAGTCGTGGCTCAAGTGGTAGAACACCAGCCTTAGCAACGAAAAGGCTCAGAGACAGAGCTAAGTCCCTGTGAGCCCCAGGAATGGCTGGCACGCACATGTGTGAACACACACACACACAGAGAAAAATATAAAGAGCAATTCCATAGTATTGATTGCCTTTAATCACTGATGGGTTCTGAACAACATTGCCAAATATCTTCTAAGTATAAAATATAATGAAAATGATACTCTGGATTTCACAAAGTTGGTTATGCTCTCGTTTCATTGTCTCTAAATTTCTTCATCAAACTTCTTATAATCAATTCCACCATTCTGTCAGAGCTTGCTAAGGCATACAATAATATTCAGATTTTAAAAAAAATCTATACTTTGTTTCTAGGACATACCTGTCCTTATGAACATTACTCGTGGAATATCACTCTACCTCTGGCAGAATCTTTTGTCACATGACCTGAGATTGTGGTTCATTTCACCCTCCCTCTACTTCCATAGGCATGTTTTTTCATCTTTCTTGCTACCAATATTCTCCTCTTTTTTAAGTTTAAACGGATAATTCCTCTGTTAAATGGCACTATCAAAATACCTGCCTTGTATCTCAATGTGAAAATCTAAACAAGTGCTGAAAGTAAAAATATTTGAACCATTCTCTTTCATATTCTTTTCTTTCACAGTGTCCTAACCTTCAAAAATAGCAATTACCGTCTTTCTCTTGCTGAGGAAAAAAAAATACTTGAAGTTCTTTGTAACTTAATTTTAGCTTGAGAGAGTATTTTTTGGTTGTAAAATCAAGTTTTGTTTGCAATCAAACTTAATTAAGTT
Organism: Dipodomys merriami; assembly: GCF_024711535.1. NCBI lineage: Eukaryota > Metazoa > Chordata > Mammalia > Rodentia > Heteromyidae > Dipodomys > Dipodomys merriami. The sequence goes on along the minus strand of NW_027206335.1, from coordinate 1,420,136 downwards.
GTTTGCAAATTAAAAAGAAGGTTAGCATGGGATAGTTCATTAAAACAAAGTAGAGTTCAGTGTAGGTTACTTCTATCCCTTATTTAATAAAATAATCCTACAAGTTTCTTAAAGTTGATCTGACTTCTCTATTAGTATCTATGTGAGACTGATATTTACGTAAGATTTGGATGGCTATAGATAGATATATGTACATTCATAATGGGACTCTAATGGACATGAACATCTATTAGATTAAGTAAATACCTAGTATGAGCATATTCATTTAGAAGGGTTGAAGATAACAATACCGGTCCAGCCCATCATCCCAATCAATGGCATTGAGCAGATAAAATGAATGTCAAGGTCAGAATTGAGAATTGTAAGCAGGGAAATGCAATTCTGAGTAAGTCTGTATGGGATGACTCACAGGAGTATTGTATTTTTTGTTACACATATAAGACATTCCCAAAGCATTTTGACTCAGAAATATGCTATTCCAAGACCATAACAGAAAGAGCATTTAAGCATATTTGTTCACTCAATCACTAATCAATTTCATTTTATAATGTTATTGTCCTATTTTTTGAATGCATGGTCCCTATTTGTTTAAATTTAATTTAATTTTGTTTGTGAACATACTGTACAGAGGGGTTACAATTACTATGGCAGGATAATGCGTACATTTCTAACCAAGAATTGCAGCCTCCTCCTTTGTTTGCCCTTCTCATCCCTTCCCAGCATCTCCCCTCCGCCGCCCCTGCCCCCGGCCAATCTCAATACTTCTCCTCCCCCCCACCCCGCACCCACTTTCTAAAGCTCGTTTTGGACATGACAACTTGTACTTTTCATTGTTGCAACAGCTCCACCTGTATCCTTAAACGAGTTGTTTTTCCCCAACTCCTCCCCAACTTATACTGATATCAAATAGAGTGAAAGCAGGGGTTATACTGTGGGGAAGAGACATACAAAGCAACAAAGAAATAATCTTATAAATGCGATAGAAACACACTCATGAAAGAAAAAAACAATAAAATATATATCTAAGTGTTCATTTGCGAAACATCACATTATCTGACCTTTTCTGCTTGACTCATACATATACTAGATATTGCAAATAAGGGAAACCATGGGGCCTATGTTTCTATGGGCCTGGCTTACTTCATTTAATATAATTTTTTCCAAGTTTTTCCATTTCCTAACAAATGGGGCAATGTCATATTTTCTGACGGGGGCATAGAATTCCATTGTGTATATATACCACATTTTCTTGATCCATTCATCTACTGAGGGGCATCTGGGTTGGTTCCATATCTTAGCTCTGGTAAACAATGCTGCAATAAACATAGTTGTGCTGGTAGCTTTAGTGTGGTTTTGTTTGTATATATTTGGGTAAATGCCCAAAAGTGGGATTGCTGGGTCATAGGGGAGCTCTATGTGAAGATTTCTGAGGAACCTCCATACTGCTTTCCAAAGTGGTTGAACAAGTTTACATTCCCACCAACAATGAAGTAAAGTTCCCTTCTGTCCACATCTCCTCCATCATCTGTTGTTGTTAGAGTTCTTGATTTTTGCCATTCTAACTGGAGTGAGGTGGTATCTCAATGTTGTTTTGATTTGCATTTCTTTTATGGGTAGGGATGTTGAGCATTTTTCCATGTGTCTATTGGCCATTCTTCTTTCTTATTCAGAGAAGTTTTTCTTTAAGTCTTTCGCGCACTTATTTATTGGGCAGCTGTTTCTTTGAGGATTTGTTGTTGGGGGATTTACTTTTTTGAGCTCCAATTATATTTTAGATAAGAGACCCTTGTCCGTTGTGTGGCTAGTAAAGATCTTCTCCCAATCCGTGGGCTTTCTATTGATCTTGCTAGCTATGTCATTTGCCCTGCAGAAGGTCTGCAACCTTATGCAATCCCATTTGTCCAACCTTTCTTTGATTTGTTGTGTTTCCGGGTCTCTATTCAGAAAATTTCGGCCTGAGCCAAGGAGACCTAGGGTTTCTCCTATTCCATCCTGTAATGTTTTCAGAGTGTCTGCTTTGACTTCGAGGTCTTTGATCCATTTGGAGTTGATTCTGGTGCAGGGTGATATATTAGGATCTAGCTTTAGTTTTCTACATGTAGTTAACCAGTTTTGCCAGCACCATTTACTGAAGAGGCTGTCCTGGTACCATTCTATTGTTTTATCTCCCTTATCGAAGGTTAGATGGCTGTAGGTCTGTAGGTTCATTTCTGGGTTTTCAATTCTATTCCATTGGTCCTGAGGTCTGTTCTTATGCCAATACCAAGCTGTTTTGATTACTATGGCTTTATAGTAGAGTTTAAAATTTGGTATTGATATTCCTCCAGCCGTGTTCTTTCCGTTGAGGAGAGTTTTTGCTATTCGGGTCTTTTATTATTCCATATGAATTTTTGGATTGCCTCTTCTATTTCCTTGAAGAATGAGGTTGGAATTTTGATAGGTTTCACGTTGAATTTGTAGATAGCCTTGGGAAGTATTGCCATTTTCACGATGTTAATCTTTCCAATCCAGAAGCATGGGAGGTTTTGCCATTTTTTAAGTTCTGTGTTGATTTCCTTTTTCAAGATTTTAAAGTTTTCATCAGAGAGGTCTTCACTTCTTTGGTTAAGTTAATTCTTAGGAATTTTATTTTTTGAGGGGCTATTACAAATGGAGTTGCTTTCCTAAATTCAGCCACACTTTTCTCATTGTTGGCATACAGAAAAGCCATTGACTGGGAAGATGGCGGAGGAGAAGCTGTAATCTGAACAAGCTCTCGCACAGAAAGCAGTTTTAGAGTTCCAGTGAACAGTTCTAAGCCAGAGAATCATACCAAGTGTGCCATCACAGGACAGAGAGTTAGACAAGAGAGGGAAGCCAAGGCAAAAAGACACATCTGAGTGCTCGCCAGCAGCCGCCGCGGCGGCGGCGGCAGGGTCGCAAGCGGCGGAGACCGCAGCCGGGGGCCATACCTGAGCGCTCACACAGAGAGTCCGGGACGAAGGAACCAGACGCAGCTGGCGAGCGGATTCTACTCAACACCAGCAAGAACCAACAAAGAGCGGACATTTTCATCCTGCAGCTTGCAGACCAGAGACGACCCAGGATCCAAGAATTGGCGTGAGTACAAGTCCAACGACCTCACTCCTTCTCAGGGAGCAGAGGAGGGAAGGCCACCACTTTCCCCCCCCAGCACCCGTGATCTCCATCTTGGATACCGACAAAGCTCGGAGGAGCTGCCAGCTCCAACCCAGGCCTTGGAATAAAACGAGTCATTTAGCAGGTCACAAGAACTTAACGACAAAGCGTCCTGCCAGACTCGGCTCCATCCGGGGAAAAGTCACCCAGCTCAGGCGCCAGCCATTGGAGTGGCTTCCCTCACTCGGTAACCAGAGCCAGAGGCTGCCCCTCCCTCTAGCAGCCTCAACAATCAATTTAAAAACAGAATCCCTGAGAACGGCTCCAGGCAGGGCTCTGGGACATTTTTTTTTTGCACAATACAGCCCCAGGAAAAAGCTACTGATTGTTGAAAGGCCTCAACTCTACCCAGAACCTAGCCTCACCACTGCATCCCCCTCTTTTGTGATTCTCAAAGCAGATCACCCTCCTAGAAAACTAACCTAGGAGGGGGATCTCAAAATCTTGGGTAAAGCAGAGCATTTTTCTGCCTCTTCCAACAAACCGACTTAAGAAACCAATCAAGCCACAGGACCTCAAGCTGACCAGAGACTCCAACAAAAGGCTGGTTACAGACAAAAGGGAGATACAGGATTCTTCCCACCCCTCCCCCCAAAAAAAAATCAAAGGACTTTTTTTTTCTTTTTTTTCTTCTTTTTTTCTTTTTTTGTTTGTTTTTTGTTTTTTGTTACCTTATATATATAAATTTTTTTCTCTTCTAAAACTTTTATTAATCTTTAATTTTTGCCTCTTCTGAAAAAATAATTGATTTCCAGTAACTTTTTTTTTCTCCTCTTATAATTTTTATTTTAGAATATGTGAATGAGCGTTTACCTTTCTTTTCTTATCTTCTTTCTCTTTTTCTTTCTTTCATAATTTTCTTTTTGTTTTTTGTCTAGCTCTACTGAACTTCTGATCTTTTCTTCAACCTTTCCCATCCTTAAAGTTTTTCACATCTCCTCTATGTCCCTCCCTTTCTCACAACATATTCACATTCCTCTCTAAATAGATGGTCTTTTAATCTCTATAATAACATTAATTTTTACGTTTCTATTTTTTTCTGGTCTCTTTTCATTCCCCTATCCCTCTCTTCTATTTCATTCTCTCTCTACTTGCATCCGACCCAACCCATTTCCTGCATTGTGATTAGGACATAGTTAACTCTCCCTGTGCCTCCCCACACCAATCTATTCCTACTTTTTTACCCAAATCTCTCCCTAATCCTAATAATTTCTGGTTTTCCAAATTCTTTTCTGCGGTTCAAACTCCTTTAAAATATTGAATAGATGTATCTGTTGAACTAGATTGTATCTGTAGACTATTGACTGTACAAATGCAAACTTTGGTTGATGGTTCCCTTAAGATAGTGTTCTAGCACAAAACTGGTCCTAACTTCATCTCAAATGGGCAGAGTAAGCCGGAAAAACACAAGAAAAATGGCAAATTAGGGTATCTCAATTCCCAATCTTGATAATCAGGGGTCAGATCAGATAATGAACAATCCAGAGGAGAGTTCCCAAATAGCTCTACAAACACTGGTGGCAAACATGATAAATGAGAAGTTTGACAACCTACAAAGGACTCTCTATGAGCGTGATAGGGAGAGAGAGGAGGCATCCCAGAAGTTTATACAGGAATATCATAATCGTAAGGAAGCTACTCAAAAACTGATACAGGATTTGCGTGAACAACTTGAGAATACTCAAAGAGAAAGGGAGGAATGGCGTGAGCAGGCTGAACACTCAAGAGAGAACACTCAAAGAGAACTGCAGGAATCCCACGAACGTGAGGAAGCTAAACAAAGAGTAATACAGGAATTGAGAGACCAGGTAGAGAATACACAAAGATCACTAAAGGCATCCATAGAATCCATTAACAAAGAGCTGAAGGAGGTCAGGGAGACCACAAAGGGAATGCTGAATGGAACCCAAAGAAGGAATGGGAGTCCAAAGAAACTATATCCAATCAACTAAGTGATTTGAGGACAAACACTGAACACCAAATTAAGGAAGTAAAGAGATTATACAAGACCTAAAACAGAGCTTCAACAAAGAACTTGAAGCCATCTAAGCTGACCAATTGGAAGAAAAACAGATAAAAAAAACGAAGTAGAGAGTCTTGACAGCAGATTAGACCATGAAGAAGATCGAATCTCAGGGATTGAAGACAGCCTAGATATTATAGAGAAAGAACATACAACCATACAAGACAAGTCCAAGAAATGTGATAGATCTATCCAACACCTGGAAGACACTATCAGAAGGCCTAACTTAAGGATAATGGGTGTAGAGGAGCACCTAGAAACAGAAGTTAATGGTCTAGGAAAATTGTTTAACAGGATCCTAGCAGAGAACTTCCCAAATATGCAAAAAGATAGGCCTATTCAGATACAAGAAGCCTTTAGAACCCCAAATAGACCAGACCAGAATAGGACATCCCACCGTCACATTATAATCCACACAGGATCAACTCAGACCAAGGAAAAGATCCTTAAAGCTGTCAGGGAGAAAAGGGTAATCACCTATAAAGGGAAACCAATTAGAATCACCTGAGATTTTCCAGCAGAGACAATCAAAGCAAGAAGAGCCTGGAATGATGTATGCCATGCCCTAAAAACCAACAACTATCAACCAAGAATACTGTACCCAGCTAAACTCTCCTTCATAACTGAAGGCCAAATAAAAACCTTCCACAGCACAGAAAAATTGAAAAATACATGTCCACCAAACCAGCCCTACAAAAGATTCTTAAAGATATCCTACACACAGAAAACCAACAAGACCACAATAAAGGCCAACAAACTGCACCCAAACTGAGAATCTAAGAACCATAGGAAGAACACAGTTTTCGCAGCCTCCAAGAAGGTAGATAACATGGCAGGAACTCCCAAATAACTCTCAGTCTTATCTCTTAACGTTAACAGACTGAAATCTCCAATTAAGCGACATAGACTGTCTAGTTGGATTAAAAAACATGACCCTTCTATCTGATGCCTGCAGGAGTCATATCTTGCCCGTAAAAACAAACACATTTTTAACGTTAAAGGCTGGAACAAAATCTACCAAGCAAACGGCCCTCATAAACAGGCGGGAGTTGCAATCCTAATATCAGATAAAATAGACTTCAAATTAAAAAACGTGAGAAGAAATAAAGAAGGTCGCTACATACTAATTAAAGGATCTCTCCTTCAGGAGGATATTACAATTCTAAATATCTATTCGCCAAACAATGGAGCACCAAATTTATCAAAGAAACACTACTTTCCCTCAAATCCCATATAGATCCAAAGACATTAATTGTTGGGGATTTTAACAGACCACTCTCCCCACTAGACAGATCAAATCGGCAAAAACTCAACAGAGAAACCGCAGATCTAAACAGCTGCATAGATCAACTAGACATAACAGACATTTACCGAATATTTGACCCAGCAGCATCAGAATACACGTTCTTCTCAGCAGCACATGGAACGTTTTCTAAAATAGACCACATTGTGGGCCACAAAACAACCTTGTCTAAATTCAGAAACATTGAAATTATACCCTGCATTCTCTCTGACCACAAGTGAATAAATTTAGAACACAACACCAAAAGCCACCAAAGTCCCGTATCACATGGAGGCTAAACAACACACTGCTGAATCAAGAGTGGGTCATGGAAGAGATTAGAAAGGAAATGCAAATGTTCATGCTATTCAACAAAAATGAACACACAAATTACCAGCTCCTCTGGGACACAGCAAAAGCAGTAGTCAGAGGCAAGTTTATAGCTCTGAGCTCCTATATCAACAAATTGGAGAGATCTGAAACTAGCAATTTAATGACACATCTAAACCTCCTTGAAAAAGAGCAGCAAGATAAACCCCAATCCAGTACACGGAAAGAAATGATCAAAATTAAATCAGAATTAAATGAATTAGAATCCAAAAAAACTATAGAAAGAATCAACAAAACAAAGAGTTGGTTCTTTGAAAAACTTAACAAAATTGACAGACCCTTAGCAAATCTTATCAGAAAAAGAAGAGAACACACCCAAATTAATAAACTCAGAGATGAGAATGGAAACATAACCACGGAAACAACCAAGATTCAGAACATTATAAGGGAATATATCTCAAAAATTTATGCTAATAAGTTTGAGAACTTGACAGAAATGGACCTCTTCCTAGCAAATATTGACATGCCAAAACTAAACCAAGATGAGGTAAAGTATCTTAACAGGCCCATATCAAGCATTGAAATAGAAACAGCAATAAGAGACCTCCCAGCTAAGAAAAGTCCAGGACCAGATGGTTTTACAGCGGAATTCTACAAGGCCTTCAAAGCAGAGCTCACACCAATTTTCCTCCAACTCTTCAATGAAATTGAAAGAGAAAGCTCACTACCGAACACATTCTATGAAGCCATCATAACCCTCATCCCAAAACCGGGCAGGGACATATCAAAGAAAGAGAACTATAGACCCATTTCTTTGATGAACATTGATGCAAAACTTCTCAACAAAATTTTGGCCAATCGACTTCAACAATTCATCCAAAAAATCATACAACATGATCAAACAGGAATCATTTCAGGGATGCAAAGCTGGTTCAATATACTCAAATCAATTAGTATTATTCATCACATCAACAGGAGCAAGAACAAGAACCACATGGTTATCTCAATAGACGCAGAAAAAGCATTCGACAAGATCCAACACCCCATCATGCTGAAGGTTTTGGAAAAATTAGGAATCCATGGAACATTCCTTAATATAATAAAGGCTGTATATGACAAACCTACAGCCAGCATTATATTCAATGTTGAAAAACTAAAGCCATTTCCTCTTAACTCAGGAACAAGACAAGAATGCCCACTCTCTGCACGTCTCTTCAATCTAGTATTAGAATTCCGAGCTACAGCAATAAGACAAGATGCAGACATAAAGGGGATCCAAATAGGGAAAGAAGAAATAAAACTCTCCCTCTTTGCAGATGACATGATCTTGTATTTAAAGAATCCCATAGACTCCACTCCCAAATTACTCAAGCTGATTCAAAACCTTGGCAAAGTAGCAGGTTATAAAATTAACCCCCAAAAATCAATGGCTTTTCTGTATGCCAACAATGAGAAAAGTGTGGCTGAAATTAGGAAAGCAACTCCAATTGTAATAGGCCCACAAAAATAAAATACCAAGGAATTAACTTAACTAAAGAAGTTAAGGAACTCTATGATGAAAACATTAAAATCTTGAAAAAGGAAATCAACACAGAACTTAAATAATGGCAAAACCTCGCATGCTCCTGGATTGGCAAGATTGACATCGTGAAAATGGCAATACTTCCCAAGGCTATCTACAAATTCAACGCAATACCTATCAAAATTCCACCCTCATTCTTCAAGGAAATAGAAGAGGCAATCCAAAAATTCATATGGAACAATAAAAGACCCCGAATAGCAAAAACACTCCTCAACGGAAAGAACACTGCTGGAGGAATATCAATACCATATTTCAAACTCTACTATAAAGCCATAGTAATCAAAACAGCTTGGTATTGGCATAAGAACAGACCTCAGGACCAATGGAATAGAATTGAAATCCCAGAATTGAACCTACAGACCTATAGCCATCTAATCTTCGATAAGGAAGCTAAAACAATTGAATGGAAGAAAGACAGCCTCTTCATTAAATGGTGATGGCAAAATTGGTTAACTACATGTAGAAAACTAAAGCTAGATCCTTATCTATTACCCTGCACCAGAATCAACTCCAAATGGATCAAAGACCTTAAACTAAAAGCAGACACCCTGAAAACATTACAGGATGGAATAGGAGAAACCCTAGGTCTCCTTGGCTCAGGCCGAAATTTTCTGAATAGAGACCCGGAAACACAACAAATCAAAGAAAGGTTGGACAAATGGGATTGCATAAGTTTGCAGAGCTTCTGCAGGGCAAATGACATAGCTAGCAAGAGCAATACAAAGCCCACCGATTGGGAGAAGATCTTTACTAGCCATAAAACGGACAAGGGTCTCATATCTAAAATATACTTGGAACTCAAAAAATTAAACCACCCAACAACAAATCCTCAAAGAAACAACTGCCCAATAAATTAGTGGGCGAAAGACTTAAAGAGAAGCTTATCTGAAGAAGAGAGAAGGATGGCCAATAAACACATGAAGAAATGTTCAACATCCCTAGCCATAAAAGAAATGCAAATCAAAACAACATTGAGATATCACCTCACTCCAGTTAGAACAGCAAAAATCAAGAACTCTAACAACAACAGATGCTGGAGGGGATGTGGACAGAAAGGAACCTTACTTCATTGTTGGTGGGAATGTAAACTTGTTCAACCACTTTGGAAAGCAGTATGGAGGTTCCTCAAAAAACTTCACAGAGATCTCCCCTATGATCCAGCAATCGCACTTTTGGGCGTTTACCCAAATGTATACAAACAAGACCACACTAAAGCTACCAGCACAACTATGTATTGCAGCATTATTTACCATAGCTAAGATATGGAACCAACCCAGATGCCCCTCAGTAGATGAATGGATCAAGAAAATGTGGTATATATACACAATGGAATTCTATGCCTCCATCAGAAAGAATGACTTTTCACCATTTGGTAGGAAATGGAAAGGCTTGGAAAAAATTATATTAAGTGAAGTAAGCCAGGCCCAAAAAAACATAGGTCCCATGGTTTCCCTTATTTGCAATATCTAGTATAGGTATGAGTCAATCCGAAAAGGTCAGATAATGTGATGTTAGGAAAACGAACCCTTAATTATGTATTTTAATGTTTTTTTTCTTTCATGCATGTGTTTCTAACGCATTTATAAGATTATTTCTTTGTTGCTTTGTATGTCCCTCCCCCACAGTGTAACACCCTCTTTCACTATATTTGATGTCAGTATAACATGTGGAGGAGATGGGGACAAACAAGTCGTTTAAGGATTCAGGTGGACCTGTTGCAACAAGGAGTTTTACAAAATGTCATGTCAAAGCAAGCTCTACAATGTCGGTGTGCGGCGGGAGGGGGGTATGAATGGATGGGGGAGGCTGGGAAGGGAGGTGAAGGGTAAACAAAGGAGGAGGCTGCAATGCTTGGTAAGAAATGTATGCATTATCCTGCCAATGTAATTGTAACCTCTCTGTACAGTATATTCTCAAATAAAATAAAATTAAATTAAAAAAAAAGAAAAGCCATTGTGTTTTGTGGGTTAATTTTATAACCTGCTACTTTGCCAAAGTTTTGAATCAGCTTGAGTAATTTGGGAGTGGAGTCTATGGGATTCTTTAAATACAAGATCAAGTCGTCTGCAAAGAGGGAGAGTTTTATTTCTTCTTTCCATATTTGGATCAGCTTTATGTCTGCATCTTGTCTTATCGCTGTAGCTAGGAATTCTAATAGTAGATTGATGAAAAGTGGAAAGAGTGGACATCCTTGTCTTGTTCCTGAGTTAAGAGGAAATGGCTTTTGTTTTTCACCATTAAGTAAAATGCTGGCTGTAGGTTTGTCATATACAGCTTTTATTGTATTGAGGAATGTTCCATGGATTCCTAATTTTTCCAAAACCTTCATCATAAAGGGTATTGGATCTTGTCGAATGCTTTTTCTGCATCTATTGAGATAACCATGTTGTTCTTATTCTTGCTCCTGTTGATGTGATGAATAATATTAATTGATTTGTGTATATTGAACCAGTTTTGCATCCCTGAAATGAATCCTGTTTGTTCATGGTTTATGAATTTTTGGATGAATTGTTGAAGTCGGTAGGCCAAAATTTTGTTGAGAAGTTTTACATCAATGTTTATCAAAGAAATGGGTCTATTGCTCTCTTTCTTTGATGAGTCCCTGCCTGGTTTTGGGATGAGGGTTATGATGGCTTCATAGAATGTGTTCGGTAGTGAACGTTCTCTTTCACTTTCAATAAAGAGTTGGAGGAGTATTGGTGTGAGCTCTGCTTTGAAGGCCTTGTAGAATTCCGCTGTAAAACCATCTGGTCCTGGACTTTTCTTGGCTGAAAGGTCTCTTATGGCTGTTTCTATTTCAATGCTTGATATGGGCATGTTAATCTGGTTTAACTCATCTTGGTTTAGTTTTGGCATGTGAATATTTGCTAGGAAAAGTTCCATTTCTGTCAAGTTCTCAAACTTATTAGCATAAAGTTTTGAGAAGTATTCCCTTATAATGTTTTGAATCTTGGTTGTTTCCGTGGTTATGTTTCCATTCTCATCTCTGTGTTTATTTATTTGGGTGTGTTCACTTCTTTTTCTGATAAGATTTGCTAAGGGTCTGTCAATTTTGTTAATTTTTTCAAAGAACCAACTCTTTGTTTTGTTGATTCTTTCTGTAGTTTTTTTGGATTCTAATTCATTTAATTCTGATTTAATTTTAATTAGTTCTTTCTGTCTACTGGTTAGGGGTTTATCTTGCTGCTCTTTTTCAATGAGGTTTAGATGTGTCATTAAATTGTTGGTTTCAGATCTCTCCAATTTGTTAATGTAGGAACTCAGAGCTATAAACTTGCCTCTGACTACTGCTTTTGCTGTGTCTCAGAGGAGCTGGTAATTTGTGTGTTCATTTATGTTGAATAGCATGAACATTTGAATTTCCTTTCTAATCTCTTCCATGACCCACTCATGATTCAACAGTGTGTTGTTCAGCCTCCATGTGATGCCACACTTTCTTAGGTGGCTTTTGGTGTTGAGTTCTAATTTTATTCCCTTGTGGTCAGAGAGGATGCAAGGTATAACTTCAATGTTTCTGAATTTAGACAAGTTTGCTTTGTGGCCTAAAATGTGGTATATTTTAGAAAACGTTCCTTGTGCTGCTGAGAAAAACGTGTATTCTGATGCTGCTGGGTGAATTGTTCGGTAGATATCTGTAAAATCTTGTTGATCTATGCATCTGTTTAGATCTGCAGTTTCCCTGTTGAGTTTTGCCAAGTTGATCTATCTAGTGGGGAGAGTGGTGTGTTAAAATCCCCAACAATTAATGTCTTTTGATTTATACGGGATTTCATCGAAAGTAGTGTTTCTTTGATAAATTTGGGTGCTCCATTGTTTGGAGAGTAGATATTTAGAATTGTAATATCCTCCTGAAAGAGAGATCCCTTAATTAGTATGTAGCGACCTTCTTTATCTCTTCTCACGAATTTTAATTTGAAGTATATTTTATCTGATCTTAGGATTGCAACTCCTGCCTGTTTATGAGGGCTGTTTGCTTGGTAGATTTTGTTTCAACCTTTAAGATTGAAAATGTGTTGTTTTTACAGTCAAGATGTGACTCCTGAAGGCAGCAGATTGAGGGGTCTTGTTGTTTAATTCAACTAGACAGTCTATGTGGCATAATTGGAGAATTCATACCATTAACTTTAAGAGAGAGGACTGAGAGCTTTTGGGAGTTCCTGCCATGTTATCCACCTTCTTGGGGGTTGCAAAAACTGGGTTCTTCCTATGGTTCTTTGATTCTCAGTTTGGGTGCAGTTTCTTGACCTTTATTGTGGTCTTGTTTGTTTTCTATGCGTAGGACATCTTTAAGAATCTTTTGTAGGGCTGGCTTGGTGGAGATGTATTGTTTTAATTTTTCTTTGCTATGGAAGGTTTTTATTTGGCCTTCAGTTATGAAGGAGAGTTTAGCTGGGTACAGTATTCTTAGTTGATAGTTGTTTGTTTTTAGGGCATGGCATACATCATTCCAGGCTCTTCTTGCTTTGATTGTCTCTGCTGAGAAATCTGAGGTGATTCTAATTGGTTTTCCTTTATAGGTGATTAATCTTTTCTCCTGGACAGCTTTAAGGATCTTTTCCTTCTTCTGAGTTGATCCTGTGTGGATTATAATGTGACAGTGGGATGTCCTATTTTGGTCTGGTCTGTTTTGGAGTTCTAAAAGCTTCTTGTATCTGAATAGGCCTATCTTTTTGCATGTTTGGGAAGTTCTCTGCTACGATCCTGTTAAACAAATTTCCTAGGCCATTAACTTCTGTTCCTAGGTGCTCCTCTACACCCATTATCCTTAGATTAAGCCTTCTGGTGCTGTCTTCCAAGTGTTTGATAGATCCATCATATTTCTTGGACTTGTCTTGGATGGTTGTATGTTCTTTCTCTATAATATCTAGGCTGTCTTCAATCCCTGAGATTCAATCTTCTGCATGGTCTAACCTGTTGTCAAGACTCTCTACTTTGTTTTTTATCTCTTTTCCTTCCAATTGGTCGGCTTTGATGGCTTCAAATTCTTTGTTGAAGCTTTCTTTTACATCTTGTATGAACTTCTTTACTTCCTTAATTTGATGTTCAGTGTTTATTTTCAGATCCCTTATTTGATTGCTTATGGTTTCCTTGGACTCCCATTCCTTCTGTTGGGTTCCATTCAGCATTCCCTGTGTGGTCTCCCTGACTTCCTTCAGCTCTTCGTTAATGGATTCCATGAATGCCTTTAGAGATCTTTGTGTACTCTCTTCCTGTTCTCTCAATTCCTGTATTATTCTTTGATTAGCTTTCTCCCATTCGTGGGAGTCCTGTAGTTCTTTTTAGTGTTCTCAGCCTGTTCACGCCATTCCTGCCTTTCTCTTTGAGTATTCTCAAGCTGCTCATGCAAATCCTGTATCAGTTTTTGAGTAGCTTCCTCATGCTTATGATATTGCTGTTTAAACTTTTGCATTGCCTCCTCTCTCTCCCTATCATGCTCATACAGAGTCCTTTGTATGCTTTCAGTCTTTTGATTTATCATGTTTGCCAGCAGTGTTTGTTGAGCTATTTGGGAATTCTCCTCTGGATTATTCATTATCTGTTCTGTCCCCTGATTATCAAGTTTGGGAATTGAGATACCTGGATTTGCCATTTTTCTTGTGTTTTTCCGGCTTACTCTGCCTATTTGAGATGAAAATAGCACCAGATTTGTGCTAGAACACTATATTAAGGCAAGCATCAACCCAAGTCTGAATTTGCACAGTCAATAGTCTACAGATACAGGCTAGTTCAACAGATACAGCTATTCAACATCAAACAACTATACGTTAATGGGCTACGAACTGCAAAGAAGAATTTGGAAGACCAGAAATTATTAGGGTTAGGGCGAGATGTGGGTAAAAAAATAGGAATAGATTGATGTGGGGAGGCTCAGGGAGAGTTATTTAAATCCTAATCTCAAAGCAGGAAATAGGTTGGGTAGGATGAAAGTAGAGAGAGAGAAAAAAAGAAGAAAGGGAATGGGAAAGAAAAGAGACCAGAAAAAAATAGAAAGGTAAAAATAAAATTATGTAGAATCGATAACAATCTGTTTAGATAAGAACATGAATTTATTGACAGAAGGGAAGGGAAATAAAGGAGATGTGAAAAACTTAAAAATAAAAATGCTTAAAATATTATATAGGTTTAAAGAGGTAGTTCTGCTATTGAGGGATTTATGTCTTAGAGGTTTTGACTTGAGCAATAAATTTGTGGATTAAGTGTGTACACAATAGGGGATAGGGCCTAATAGTCAACTATGGGTTTTCTTAGGATGTGCAGGACAAGAATTAAGTCACATAAAGAAGAACGAAATAGCGGAGAAGGTAAAAAGGATGAGAAAGGAAGAAGAAAAAGTTGAGAAGTTCAGTAGAGCTAAACAAAAACAAAAAGATAATTGAAAAAAGAAAAAAAAGAGATATAAGACCAAAAAAGAAAGGAAAACACACACTCACGTATCTCTAAAATAAAAATTATAAGAGGAAAAAAAAGTTTCTGGAAAACAATTTTTTTGTCAAAAAGGGCAAAGATTAAAGATTTAAAAAAGTTTTAGAAAACAAAAAAAAATTTTATATAAGGTACCAAAAATAAAAGTTGAGAAGAAAAGAAGAAGAAGAAGAAGAAGAAGAAGAAGAAGAAGAAGAAGAAGAAGAAGAAGAAGAAGAAGAAGAAGAAGAAGAAGAAGAAGAAGAAGAAGAAGAAGAAGAGACAAAAAAAAACTACTTTGATTTTTTTGGGAGGAGTGGGAAAAATCCTGTATCTCCCGTGTGTCCTTAACCAGCCTCTTGTTGGAGTCTCTGGTCTGCTTGTGTTTCTGTGGCTTGGTTGGTTTCTTAAGTCAGTTTGTTCTAACAGGGAGAAAAATGCTCTCCTTTACTCAGGATTTGACGATCCTCCTCCCAGGCTAGTTCATTGGGAGGCAGATCTGCTTTGAGTATCACAGAAGAAGGGGATGCAGCTATGATGCTATGTTCTGGGTAGAGTTGAGGCCTTTCAACAGACAGTAGCTTTTTTGGGGCTAGTTTGTGCAAACTTCACAGAGCCAAGCATGGGGCCATTCTCAGGGTTTCTGTTTACTGATTTTCAATTGCTTGTCGAGGCTGCTAGAGGGAGAGGCAGCCTCTGGCTCTGATTACCCAGTGAAGAAACCCACTCCTAGGGCTGGCGCCTGAGCTGGGTGACTTTTCCCTGGGTGGAGCTGAGTCTGGCAGGTCACGCCGCCTTTAAGTTCTTGTGACCTGCTAAATGACTCCTTTTATTCCAAGGCCTGACTTGGAGCTAGCAGCTCCTTCGAGCTTTGTCAGTATCCAAGATGGAGTTCACCGGTGCTGGGGATGGTAGGGGTGGCCATCCCTCCTCTGCTCCCTGAGAAGAAGTGAGGACATCAGGCTTCTACTCAGGCGGAGTCTTAATTCCTGGATCGTCTCTAGTCTGCGAACTGGAGGATGAAGATGTCTGCTCCTTGTCGGTTCTTGCTGGTTTTGAGTAGATTCCCCTCGCCTGCTGCGTCTGGCTCCTTTGTTCCGGACTCTCTGTTGCTCAGGTATGGCTCCTGTACTCGCCCGCTGACGCCACAGCTGCGGCCGCCACGGTGGCTATTGGCAAGTGCTCAGAAGTGTCTTCTTGCATGGGTTTCCTTCTCTGGCCTAACTCTCTGTCCTGTGATGGCACACTTGGTGTAATTCTCTGACTTAGGACTGTTCACTGGAACTCTAAAACTGCTTTCTATGTGAGAGCTTACTTAGACTCCAACTTCTTCTCCGCCATCCTCCTGGACTCTCCCCATGGTCCATATTATCATTGCTTCCATAGACCATATTAATTTTTTCATAGAAATATGCTACCCCAATGTTACCACATTAGGACATACAATGTAGCTTCAATTGTCATTATGAACAAATACCTGAATAATTTTGTATTCAATTTTTGAATAAAATTATTTTTTCAAAGGTTGTAGTATTTCTAGAAGGAAAGATTTATTAGTGAATGGAATAGCTTATGTCATTAAAACTAAAAAGAAAGCATGCAGCATCTCGGGCTCACGCTTGTAATCTTAGCTACTCAGGTCTAAGGGGTCTAAGATCTGAGGATCACAGTTCAAAGCTAGCCTGCACAGAAAAGTTCATGAGACTTTTATCTCTAATTAAACAGCAAAAAGCTAGAAATGTACGTGTGGCTCAAGTTGTAAAGCATTAACATGGAATAAATAAGCTCAGGGACAGCATCCAGATCTGGGTGTAAGAACCAGGACCAGCAAAAATAAAATAAAATTAAAACTAAATATAAAAGAAAGCAATGTATGAAACTCGACGACAATGGAATGTTTTCTTATGGTATTTTAATGAATATTATTTTAAGTTGATAAACTTAATATTTTTGTAATTGTGATTTTAATATTTGATTCAATAAGACACTGCAGTGTGTATATATATATATGTATATATATATATATATATATATATATAGTAATAGTATTTATATTTCAATGCAATTGAATGGCAAAGGTCATATTACCAAATATACAGGCACATAAAGATGAAGAGATATCCCCTAATTATCATTTTGTTTGCTAAAACAATAGTGAAATAACTATGATTATGACATGATAGTGATTTTCAAAGTAAGTACTTACTCATTGTTTAGTTACCATGGCCTTCAAGAAGAAAAATCAGCACTTCGAAATACTCAAGTAGATCTGCATACAAATATCTTCATATTTTGAAAAAATAGATTTTCTTTTATCAGATATCATAGGAAACTATGTAGACACTGAAGCCCAAGGCATTACCTCTGTGTTAATTTCATGGTATTTCATTTGTTTATTTATCTCTTGTGAATACATTTTAGCTGAATGACTTTTATATGTCAGGCATGGAATGAATAATGAAGCACCACCTTGCTTACCAACAACGAGCTACATTTACATCTATTCTTGTTTATGTCTGATTTATTTCAGAATCAGTGTGAGGGACTGTTGTCATAGAATTAGTATAATACTAAAATGTCATTGGTACTCCAAGAGGCGGTCAAAACTCTACTTTAAGAAGTAATATCCATTTAGATGTTGTGTTAACTATTCATCACTTCAACAGTGCCACTGTTCCTGTAGTTCAGGAATTAGTTCTGAAGCTGAAAATATAAATTTAAATCATTTCTACATACGGATTAACTCTCTAATGACTGTCAAATGGGGAATCTGTGGAACTTCCTTTGGAATAGGTCATCGGTGTGTTCTTTCCTTCCAATTTCTAATCAAACGTGACTAACATCTTAGGGCAATTTTAGATTTGTAGATGATATGAAGTACTTATATAAAAGAACTTACATATACCTTCTACTCAGTTTATACTACTGTTGATAACAAAAATGAGTAAGATCACATTTGATACAATAAATGAATCATTCCTATTAGTGACACATGTGTCTGTAACGCATGTATCATCCAATATGTCACTTTTGCACTTAAAATGGTTAGACTGCCTAGGGTCCTCTGGCAGTGATATTCTCTCTGATTTCCTCATTAAAAAATAATACCAGACATTTTTGAAGAGTACTCCTGAAGAGTGGCACATAGTATTCCTTTCCTCAACACTGCCACTATAAGTGTGGTCTAGAAATGACCCATATTTAAAAACTGGAGTTATTAATGCTTTCTTCTTATAAGTTAAATCTTTTTTTCAGGGGCATCTTGTCTCTTCTTCCCAATTTGGATTTTATACAATCATTTAGATAGCAGTAATAGGAACTCTTAGATAACTATTTTATATTTAGTCTATCATCAAACATTACTTTAAACTAACTTACACCAACTTTGGTTTTAGTAAGTTTTCTATTTGTTTTTGATTTCTCTTTCTCATATTCTACCACTGTGTACTCTTCTCTTATCGATAAATTTCTTACATTCTGGAAACCCAAAGTGCTGCAGGTTCATCCTGTATGATTTCTGCTACACAGTTTTCAATCCCAGAATCAGTGATTTCTGCAAGGATCCTTGATTTTAGTTAATAAACCATAATTGATGTTAGAATACAGTTATGCTCATTATTATCAGGATGCCATGTTTTTCGCAGGGCACATGGCCCATTAATAGGCCAAGGAAAAAGTTTAACTCAGGTTCACTCTGAAGTAAAAATAGCCACATTATACCCAGATGGCAAAGAGTTTTTGAAATGTGGTCATTTGCAATGTATGGGTTTTAGTTAGGTGCGATTGCATAGATTACTATTCTTTAGGGTTATTTTATTTTAAAATGATATTACTTAATTTCAAAGGTTTTATAAAAGTTATTTCAAAACAACGAATTTAGGGACTGGGAAGGTGGCTCAGTGGTAGAGCGCTTGCCTTGCATGCCTGAGACCCTGGGTTCCATTCCTCAACACCACATAAGCAAAAAGAAAAAAGCCGGAAGTGGTGCTGTGGCTCAAGTGGTAGAGCGCTAGCCTTGAACTGAAGAGCTGAGGGACAGTGCCCAGGCCCAGATTTCAGGCCCAGGACCGAACCAAAAAAAAATAAAACAAAAAACAAAAAACTGAAGGGATGATCGAATACATCAGACTACTTAAACCGATCCAAATTTTTAATGGGAGAGTAAGAGTCAACGCATAATTTTGTATAGTTGGGGACCATCTGACGGTAGCTGAATCAAGCTGATTATTTAATAATTGGATCACCCATTCTGCCAAGTACTAACAAGTGAAGTTTGATCAACAGAAAAAAGAAACGGTACTGTGTGCCAGGAGGTTATCATTTAAATCTTGTAAAGTTCATTGAAGGTCTGTGTGCTGGGACTTTCTTCTCCTTTGCTTTCTCTGAAGTTGCAAGTTCCTTTGATTCAAACTCCAGAATGAGTTTCCGGCTTACTCTAACAGAAGGGTGACTGTGTGAACTTGATTATCTCCTCAAGAGGATATTACTTCCTCCTCACAACTGAGACAGCTGTTAGAAGGGTAGAACAATGAAGGTGGACTCATTAAACCTGAGTCAAAGTGGCTCCATCTTGCTCCTGGAAGGAACAATGTAAGCTAGCCCTATACCCTGACTCTACCACAGTGACTCAAAAAGACCCCAGTCGTTTCCATGAATCTGGAATCTGGAACGCCTGCTAGAGGGGGTAGTACCAGATCCCATAGATAATATACAAGCTATAGATGAGAGTTTCCAATAGTATTGATCATAATAAATAAGGCCTTGCTTCAATTTAAAAAAATCACTGTTTTCTACAAGTGATTAACCAATTTTGCCAGCACCATTTAATGAAGAGGCTGTCTTTCTTCCATTCTAATTTTTTAAGCTCCCTTATCCAAGATTAGGTAGCTATAGGTACGTGAATTCATTTCTGAGTTTTCAATTCTATTCCATTGGTCCTGAGGTCTGTTCTTGTGCCAGTACCAAGCTGATTTGTTATTGATATTTCTCCAGCACTTTTCTTTCTGTTAAGGATAGTTTTTGCTATTTGGGGTCTTTTATTGTTCCATATGAATTTTTGGATTGCCTCTTCTATTTCCTTGAAGAATGAGGAAAGACTTGGAAAAATTATATTAAGTGAAGTAAGCCAGGCCCAAAGAAACATAGGCCCCATGGTTTCCCTTATTTGCAATAACTAGTACATGTCCTGGACAGGCAGAAAATGTCAGGTAAGATGATGTTAAGTGAAATGAAACCCAACATAGTGACCCAAGTGTTTTTTAATTGTTGCTATTGTTTCTAATGTATGTATAAGGTACCAAGTGATTTTTCGTTAATTTGTATCTCCCTTACCAAAAGAATAACCCACTTTCACTCTATTTGATGTTGGTATAATTTGGTGAGGGGAAGGGTAAAATCAAATTGTTTAAATAGGGATACAGGTGGACCCATTGCAACAATGAGATGTACAAGAGGTTATGTTACAAATGAACTTCACAACATGGGGCGGGGGTAGGGAGTTGTGGCAGGAGGGGCAGGAAGGGATTGTAAGGGAAAAACAAAGGAGGAGGTAACGATGCTCAATAGGAAATGTACTCATTTCCTTATTCATGTAACTGGAACCGCTCTGTACAGTATTTTTACAATAAACATATATACAATAAATCACTCAGTTTTATAATGCCCAGGCGATATTGTGTGGTGCTTGTCACATACATGGAACTGGGGTTCAGGGGTCAACCTCCTGGATAGACTATTAGAATAGAGTGCCAATGTTCCTTCAAATGTCCCCATTAAGGAAATTATAGTGGAAGTAAAGCCTTTGAGACACCATAGAAACTGAGACTGGATATTGAGAGACTAATACTGGGGTAGAGTCAATTAAATATTCTCTTTGTGCATTAAATAAAAATGAATCTTAGTTAAGCTGTAAGGCAGGGAAGCCGGGAGTCAAGTGGTTTTATTCCCAGTGGAATAGACCGCTTTCCCCATAGGAGTAGAGTATATAATGTCTCTCTAGGGATATGGAGTGTGGGAACTCATCTTCTGCATCCTGTCTTTGCTGATTCTGACACTGAAAAGTCTAGGACAACCCCCTTCCTAAAACTGAGCAGTCCCTTTACCCCAAGGCCATCTATACCATGACCCTCTCTAAGTCAAGAGGGGAAAGTTGGTATTTCTTGGAAATTTAGCTGGCAGCAGTGAGTGCTGATCCTTCGAGGGGAAAATATTCAGAGTAGAGTAGTAATGGTTGTCATAGTTTCCTTCTTCCGATCTTACAGGAAAACATTTGCTTTTCTCCACTATGTGCGAGGCTGGTGATGGGTTCCTTATATGTAGCTATAACTATGTTTACATAATTTTAGACTTAGCTTCTGAGGTACATTTATCATGAAGTTTTGCTGTATTTTATTAAATCCTTTTTATGCAGATTACTATGATGATCTGTGGCTCACATCATTCATTTGGTTGATGGAATATCTTACATTTCCATGTTCCCCATCATCCTAACATTCAGGGAAGAAATTTGGCTTGTGGTTTGTGATCATTTCAATATGTTTTATAATTTAGTTTTCTACTGTATCAATGAGGACTTTTTTCATAAACACTTGTCAAGGACATTACTTCCATATTCTTTTTGATTGTATTAATGTCTTTATTTGATTTGCTTAACCAGGTAACTCTGGCATGATTAAATGGATGTTGGAGTACTTTCCTTCCTTAAATTCTTTTGGTTATATGGTTATATGTATATAGCTTTTGACCTCTTCTGCTTGTCCTAGACATAAACTAGTTATTGCAAATAAGAGAAACCAAGGGACCTATTTTTCTTTGAGTCTGGCTCACTTCACTTAATATAATTTTTTCCAATTCTTTCCATTTCCTAACAAATAGGGCAATGCCATTCTTTTTGATGGAGGCATAGAATTCTATTATATATATGCATATATATATATATATATATATATATATATATATATATACACCACATTTTTTGACCCATTCATCTATTATGGGGCATCTGCGTTGGTTCCATATATTAGCTATGTAAATAATGTTGCAATAAACATAGTTGTGCTGGTAGCCTTATAATGGCTTTGTTTGTGATTGTTTGGGTAAATGCCCAAAAGTGGGATTGCTGGTCATAGGTGAGCTCTATGTGGGTCTTTTGTGGAAACTCCATACTATTTTCCAAGTTGAACAATTTACATTCCCACCAACAATGATGTAAGCAAAATGAACCCCAAGATAGGGACACAAGAGGTTTTACCTTTGTTGCTGTTCCTTTTAATGTACTTACAAGGTACTATGTGAATTTTTTTTGTTTATTTGTATGTTCTTCCCCCATGGTAGTTCCCCTGTTCTCACTGTATTTGATTCCACTGTCCTGCATCTTGTACATACATTTTTCTAATCTGGGGAGGGGATGGGAAATAACAAAACGCTGAAATAAGGATACAGGATGACCCATTGTAACAATGAGATGTATAAAAAAGTATGTTGAAGATGAACTTTACAACTTTGGGTGGGGGAGAGCAGGGAGGAGTTGGGAAGGTGGGGAGGAAAGGGATGGTAGGGGAAAAGTAAAGGAGGGTATGAGAATGAAAAAAAATTCCTTTAGAAGAGTTTGAGAAAGATTGTTGTTGACTGTTTAAATGCTTGATATAATTCTCCACTGAATCTATCTGATCCTAGATTTTACTTAGATGTAAGATTTTTTTTTGGTCGGTCATGGGGCTTGAACTCTGGGCTTGGGCGCTGGTCCTAAGCTCTTCAGCTTGAGCCACAGTGTCACTTATTGTTTTCTGAGTGGTTTATTGGAGATAAGAATTTCACGGACTTACCTGCCCGGGCTGGCTTTGAACCTCGATTCTCAGATCTCAGCCTCCTAAATAGCTAGGATTACAGGTATGAGCCACCAGCAGATGGAAGAGTTTCTGTGTGAGGGAAAATTATATTTCCTGTCTGCTAGATTATTACGATTGGTCTATATAAAATTGTTCATAATTTTAAAACATGTTTATATCACTTGTAATATCTGCTATTTCATTCTAAGTTTATTTGAATCATCATATCTCTTCTTTGTCTTACTTAATGATTGGCAATTTTATTTAATAATTTTCAAAAATGTGATTTTTTTCCTATTACATTTCCATTTTCTATTTTATTGTCTCTAATCAACTTTTTCTGTTACTCCCTCCTGTCAACAGACATAAGTTTTGTTCACTTTGTAGTTTCTTGAAGTATAGGTATAGAATTCTGCTTGAAATTTTTAAAATTTAATGTGAACCACTATAAACTTCCCATTTGTCTCCCCTTTACTGGATGCTCCTGTTATTTTGGTTATCATTAAATATTGTTTCTCTTTTACATATTTATAGATATTTAATTTACCTTCTACTATTAATTTTGATTACTAATTGTGGTGAGAAAAATGCTTTGTATAATTCTAGACTTAAATAACTTAAACTTTCAGGTCTTTTTTATTAATAAGTTTTTTGTATTGTGAAAATACCAAACAGAGGGGTTACAATTACATGAGCAAGGAAATGAATACATTTTTAAATCAAGCATTGTTGCCTCCTCCTTTATTTTCCCTTACCATCACCCCCAAAGTTGTAAAGTTAGCTTTTCGACATAACATAGGTCCCACGGTTTCCCTTATTTGCAATAACTAGTATATGTCTGAGACAAACTCTGAGGTCTTATACATTCTTCATAGTGGAACTTGGGGTATATGATTTCTGCTGTTCTTTGTTGGAGCTTGTTTTGCATATGTCTCAGAGGTCCAATCCATTCTTACTGTTATTAATCCCTTCTATTTTCATATTGATCTGTCTAGTTACTTTATCTATGTCTGAAATTGAGATAGTACAGTCTCATACAACTTTGTGGCTTATTGCCTGAATTTTTAAAGTATTCCTATGTTTATCCCACAAATATAAATATTATTATATTAAATACATATATTTATTTTTGTTTCTCAAAAACTTGACTTTCTTTTTGGAGAACTCAGGTTTGATCAAAGGGCCTCAATCTTGAAAGCATGTATTCTACAAGTTGAGCTAAAACAAATAGAAATACATCATTCTATTCTGCAAGCATCATTTGTTAAAGAGGGTGTCTTTCTTCCAACTATCTGATGATTTTGACTCACTTATCAAAGATTAGGTGGCCATAGGCGTGTGGGATCATGTCTGGGTCCTCAATTCTATTCCATTAGTCGTCAGCTCTGTTCATGTGCCAGTACCAAGCTTTTCTTATAAATATATCTTTTGTAACTTTTCTTTATTATTCATAATATGTATTAATATTGAGTATTTTATTGTGAAAATAATGTATAGAGGGGTTAGAATTACATGAGCAAGGTAATGAGTACATTCCTTATCAAGCATTGTTGCCTCCTCTTTGATTACCCTTAGCATGCCTGCCCATCCAACTCCCCTCCCCCAAAGTTGTAAAGTTCATTTTTCAACATAGCATCTTGTACAACTCATTGTTGCAATGGGTCCACATGTAACCCTATTTAAATGATTTATTTTTTTCCTTCCCTCCCCAAATTATACCAACATCAAAAACAGTGAAAACAGGGGCTAAACTGTGGGGGAGGGACATAGAAAGCAACAACGGAATCATCTTATAAATATGTTAGATTTTTTTTCTTTCATGCACTTGTTTCTAACATATTTATAAGATGATTTCTATGTTGTTTTTTATGTCCCTCCCCCACGGTACAACCTCTTCTTTCACTGTATTTGATGTTGGTATATTTGTGGAGGGGAAGGGCAAAAACAAATTGTTTAACTAGGGATACATTTAGACCCATTGCAACAATGAGATATACAAGTCGTTATGTCGAAAAACGAACTTTACAAATTTGGTGGTGGGGAGAGGATAAGGTGGGTGGAGGTATGGGGAGTATGGGAAGGGGTGGGAAGGGGAAACAAAGAGGAGGCAACAATGCTTGATAAGAAATATACTCATTATCTTGCCCATGTAATTGTAACTCCTCTGTACGGTATTCTCACAATAAAAAATTAAAATAATTAAGTAAATAAATATGTTAGAAATAATAGCAAGAAAGAAAAAAAATTGAGTCCTGATCTTGAGGCTCATTTCACCTAACATCAACTTATCTGACTGTTTCTGCTTAAAAGTAAAAAATTCTGGAACAAAGAAGAGAAAAGAAATGTATCATACTAGAGAGTCCGGTTTGTTTATATTGTGACAACTTTTGTTCTATGTCTGTGTTGTCTGATATATTTTGCTATTTCTTTTCTCTAAGTTTGCATGTGTCTGAAATATCACTTTCTTCTCTTTATTGATTGGGAAGAAATTTCTCTTTTCATTGACTGTTTTCTGTTTCTCTAATAGCTATTCTTTATCCCGTGGAAACTGTTTTATTGACTTCTCTAGTGTATTTTTTGTATTTATATATTTCAATGTAATACGTTTTAATTTTCTTCTAATTTGGGGGTGTATTATATAGATATTTTCTGTATGTTTAACATTGCATGAAAATAACTTTCAAATAGTTAAAAAGCTTAAATTTAGTTACATGAAATATTATTGCATTTCTGATTTCTCTATTTGTATTATTGATAAAAATAAATTGTACTATTTTATTTTGAATCAGTTCCTAATTATTTTCTTATACTTTTATAAATAATTCTAAACAAGATTTATAATTGTTCTGTTGACTATTTTATAATATGTTTGGATCTTATGTTTATATATGCTGTTTATATTTATGATGTTTATAATATATAATTTTGTGCTTCTATTGATTGTTTCACAATACATTAAGCCATATGACTTGTTACAGAATTTCTAGTGGTTATCAATTTCTTAGCTTTCAATTTCTTCTTAAGTTTTAAAGGAGTACATTTTTAATATAGAGTTTTCTTGGCTGTCAAATTTCTCTACCAGTGCTTCAAATATATCATCCCATTAACTTCTAGCCAGAAGGTTTCTAGTGATAAATCAGCTGGTGGTCTAATAAAACCTTCCTTGAATGTGAAAAGTCTCTTTTCTGTTGCTTCCTCCATGATTCTGTATGTTAGTGGCAGGTGAAGTTTCTGTGTAATGTGTTTAAGTGTAATTCTTTTAGATTTATTTTTGTTGGAGTTATTTAATCATCTTGGACTTATGTGTGTATTTCTATAATCAGATTTTGAAACTTCCAATCATTATTTCTTCAAGTAGATGCTCTATCATTTTCACTTTTTTCTCCTTTGTGAACTCTCACCATATATGTTTTGCTTAATAGTGACCCACATGTCCCTTAGGTTACCCTCTTTTTCTTCCTGATTTTTCTTTTCCTCTTTTTTTTTAACTGTATTTTTTTTGTCTTTTCTTTTTTGGTACTGGGGATCGAACCCAGGACGTTGCACTTGCTAGGCAAGCGCTTTGCCACTGAGCTACATCCCAGCCCTTCTTTTCCTCTTTTATTTTAGTAATATCAAAAATCCTATGAAAAGTCCCAGTTTAATGAGTTTTTTCTGATTGGTCATCTACTATTGAATCAGATCAGTACAGTTAATTTTCAATTCAATATTATATTCTTAATTTCCAGATTTTCTTCAGATTCCTATTCATAATTTCTATTGATAGACTTACTTTGTCATATCTCATATTTATATTATTTTCTTTAATACCAGTGTGCTATATCTTAATTCAATAAATATCTTAGTTTGATGTTGTTTCCTTTAAGTAATAGTACAAAAGAGATTTCAACTTCAGATATCAGAGTTTTACCACGAGGAATCATGATCAACATCACTCTCCTAAACATTCTTCCTCTCTCTCCCAAGCCACTAAACCCCTTAATTTACCTAGTTTTTCTGGAATGAATTCATATATTGCTACTGCCTTAGAATCAGTATCTGGAGACCAAATTGATTACAGTATGTCATGGTTGCCTTATCTGTACTGTGCTTTTTTGGTTTTGGTTATTAATTTGTTTGATTAATTTTTATTATTTTTCTAAGATTGAAGTCACTGATTATGACAATCTGAGACATTTCAGAGTAGTTCATACAACATTTGCCCCACAGCCTGGATACAGCTTTTGGTGCTCTCAAACTTTTGCTCGGCTTGTCCTCTGTAAGATTGTGTGTGCACGTTTTTGATTCGTTTCCCCATTTCCTATTCAAATGCTGCCTTTTGGCAGCTGCCTGGAAGATCATAGCTTCTATGTTGCTATCTTAAAAATGAGAATGATTACAGGAATGAATATGAAAGGGATATTCACCCAGTATTTATTTGTGATAAATATGCTTCCAGGTGCAAGATGAGATTCTCAACATACACCCTTAATATAAGACTTAGAAAGAAGGTCAGAAATGGGTCCTTTAAGTAATTTCCAATTATAAGAAATATTCCCTCCAGTGCCTGTGAATTAACAGGAATAATATTTGATAATGATCTTAATAATAATAAAATTTTCTAGTCTTATGAACAGCAAGTTCAAATAATATGTGTTTTCAATTATAATTGACCAAAGAGGGAAAATCATAACATGATGGCTTATATGGTTATTTTCTGAAATTTGCTAGTGGTATTCAACATATAGGTAATCCTATATCTGTTTTAATGACAACACTATTGTATGTCCATTGTTTATAATAAATCTGGGCAAAAAAATACTTTAAAAATATATATCGACACAAATGTAGTTTACGTCTTAAACTACATATGTATTTCAATGACTCATCACTGGAGGTCATATATATGCATATATATTTTTCATAGAAGGTAATATATATGACATCATATATGATAATGTTTCTATTTATTAAGGAAGTTTATCACAATGGCAAAGGAAGATGAAAGAATTACACCATGTCAATTTAAAGTCTGAAAAAGAAGCTGGTGATTTTGAAATTCCAATCTAAATATCAAAAAGCTGTTAAGTGAGACAAGCCAAGTACACAAAGTCAAATACTACACGTATTTCATCCATAAGTAGACTCCATACATGTACAGTATACATGTATTTGAAAAAAGACTATCTGCAAGTAAAACAACACGTAGGGTAGACAGGAGGGAAAATGAGAGGGTGTTCCAGGATAACTACTATAAAGGTACATTATACAAATGCATGAAAATAGCACAGTGAAAACCACCAAAAACTGTTAGAAAGGCTAGGCTAAGAAGGAGGATTTCTAAGGTAGCAGGTGGGGGTAGATCAATATATATGGTGCACATGTCTTAATATTGCAATGTAACTGGTGCAGTTACATTTGCAAATAAAAATGTTAGAAAATAGATTTAGAAAATTTATATAGTTGAGGTATAAATGAGTACTTATTATATGTGGAAATACATACTTTCAGGGAAATAAAAAATGAGAATGCAAAATGTAAGAGGCCACAGTAAAAAGGCATGACAGAAATAAGAGTTAAGTAATTAATGTGAAATTTTCTTGATATAATTAACATTCAGGTGATTGCAGATCAACTGCTTTTTGGAAGTCCAAACATTATTAAATAAGGAATATTTTAATATCTAGTGGAAAATATTTGCATAGAATATTTCACATGAATGTTATAATTAACCAATTTGATACAGAAATTAAACTAATGTCTTCATTTATAACATCTTTTCTTTTTCTGAATTAATAATCATACATATCTTAAACAAGCTTGATTAATAAGGTTGTATGCTTCCTATTTAAGTCACAACTTTTCTAACTCAGAGTAAATAATAGCACTAAGCAATTATAAAATATGACAAATGGCCTTGCTTATTTTGAACAAAAGAGGCAAAATCACTCCCAGAAAATCATGATTGATGGAATGAATAGTGGTAATTGCTTCATATTAAATAAACAAAAGACAGTATCATATATTATTACATTTTGTTAGTGAATTTCATTTAGACAGATATTCTAATCAACAGTAGCAGGAATTGAATAGATTAGTTGCACCCAAAGGTGTTGTTTGTTAATATATCTGACCAAATAATGATGTTTGTATCATGGTAAATTACCTTCTTTATGCTGCAGGGAACATAAGAAACTTTTCTGAAACTTGAATCATGTTGGAAGTTTTTTTGCAGATTTTACATACAAAATAATTTTACATCAACATTTTACTGTATTTTGAAAGAAATATGAGATTGCCTATTTTTCAATGACTTACAATATCATAATAGAGAATAACATTTGACCTATTAATCAGATTTTCAGAGATTTTCACTGAATTCTGTATTTCTAGAAATAATAAAATTTGTACATGATTTTTAGGGTTCTTTAACCTATTTAATATGGTAAAAGAAATGGCATACTTGAAATTGAAAAATCATAATGAATAACAATCATAAATAGTTACAGTTTTGTTTAAAAAGAATTATTTTCAAAATGTAAGCAAGAAACTCCACTCCATTTACAGAAACAATTACCTAGAATGAGAACCATGCCAGTTATATTCAAATACCTTTTCAACCATTGGCTTTAATCACTTTCATCTGCTGCTCAGAATAACTCCTTGTTTATACTTTTACCTAAGCAACTAATACATTTACTTCAAGATGCAACTACCATTTTACTATACATGTATTTTGAATTTTTGGTGTTCTCATTATATTTCTTGATCTTTGAATTTACAGTACTATGGACATCAATGCTATTTCAATTGTGGGTTTCTCTCACACAAGAAAAAAAGAAAAGAATAATAATTTAATATGAACCATGTTATTCCTTTTATTTACAAGTGTTTTATTATATGTACTTTTATGTCAAATACTACATTATTAACATAATGTTATAAATCTAATAGAATCTCAACTATGGGATATACTTTTCATATAATCTATAGGAATATAAACACTGTTTGCACATCTGTATATTTGTATCATTTCTCCCTCTGCTCCTTGTTGTCTTTTTCTCTTAATGTGCATCCTTCCATATACATATAAACAGGCAACATAAATACATATGCATATATATATGCATTTTCCTCAGAAAAAGAAATTTTAAGAGCATTCTATGTCAAAACCATCATTAGGTTTTGATTCTAATTTTCTAATCAAGCAGAAATAATGCAACCTGACTTAATTTTTTTTCTATGTGAAAGATGGGATTCTAGGGGCTGGGAAGGTGGCTCAGTGGTAGAGCGCTTGCCTTGCATGCTCAAGGCCCTGGGTTCGATTCCTCAGCACCACATAAGCAAAAAGAAAAAAGCCGGAAGTGGCGCTGTGGCTCAAGTGGTAGAGCACTAGCCTTGAGCTGAAGAGCTGAGGGACAGTGCCCAGGCCCAGAGTTCAGGCCCCACGACTGGACCCCCCCCCAAAAAAAATAAGATGGGATTCTATTGATTAAGGAAGGGTAAGATTCCTTTCAGAAACAGTGCCCACACCCTGAATTCAAGCCTCAGGACCAGTTCATGTACATGTGCCCTCACACACACACACACACACACACACACACACACACACACTCACATATCTCTGATTTATTAAAATTTTTAATTTTTCAGGATAAAATTCAGAGTGCTTAATGTGACCAAGAAAGACCTGACTTATCTAGTACTTATCTTTCTTAAAATCTATTCTCCTCTTACAATTTTCATTAAGTCATTTATTTTCATTAGGGTTCATTTTCAATTCTGTCAGCTTTGTATACATTTTTATTTTTTTAACACAATGAATTTCATTCTATAATAATTATTTCAAGAGTCTTAAAAGCAGCCTACAAATCATGGCTTTCTTTTTCAGCTTATTCATTTTTGTGTTTTCATGATCTACCATAATAAGTAACAGGTATTCAAAAATTATTTGACAGATGAATAAATGAATTGGCGCATTCTGTCCTAGTATTCATAGGACACTAGGGGTTAATAGTTAATGAATGGGCAAGATGACATTATTCTAATCACATTTTTATTCCTACGTTCCTTTTATGGCTGTAGAGTGGGAGCATTCAAGGAAAGAGCTTTCAGTCAGATTTCTATCTTTCCAATCAAAGCATCAGTCTTTTATTATTACTCATCTTATTCTGACATTAATTCACTGGCAATATTTTCTTCCATGATGAATATACTAATTATAAATATTATTTATTTCATATTGAGACCTCACGATCAAATTGTTTGAGCATTTGTGGAATTTTAGGAGAGAATTTACTCTTACAAGATGACGGTACATTTTGATAAGTAGATTATAAGACAAAGCACAACCATGATTCTGAATATTGTAAAAAACCTTTCGCATTCAAAACTGTTACTCTGACTATGATGATACACTTTAAAAACAAAGTACAATTATGCTATGAATAGGAGGGTGATTTCCTGTTTTAATTTTAATGGAAATTGGATATTTGAATTCGGTAGACATGTGTCTGATTTTAATAACCATCAAACATATGTTCAGATTGAATGACCTAGTCAATTACTTTTCCAAAACTATTAATTAACAGAGTTTTACATACATAAGAATGGCAATAGAATAACTCATGAATATTCTATGTTTCCAAAGTTAATCACAACCCAATGTCTAGTTTATTTTTGGAAAGTCATTATTGATGATTTGTAGATGCTGATGAATTACAAAGTAGTAGAATGCTAATAAACAAGGAGAGTATTATAGAAAACACACAATAGTAGAAATAAGAACTTATATTTTAAATTTTAGTGTAATATGTAACTGTTGCTTTTTCGTTAATATAAAATTGTCTATAATTTGATGTAGATGCATTCCAAGTTATTCATATATATATGATATTCATATATATGTATAAGCAGAACATGTTTATAAAATAGTAAATACCTTTGTAAAAAGTCTAAATATCTTTGTTTACTAGCCTCTCCAGTCAGTCATACCATCATCCCTCAATATGCCAATAAATTAAGATGTCATCACTAACAGTAACTAAGGAATGGGTAGAAGAAATGGAAAGAAGGAAGAATGATTTATTATAGTTCATTATAGTCCAAAACTATAGAAGCAGACTAATTGGTGAGAGAAGACTCTATTTTAATATATCAAAGAACATAAATATAAAATTTACTTTTTTGTGTTGGAGAGAAGTATTTGTGTTTGTGCATGTGTATGTGCATATGCCAGTTCTGGGATTTAAACTCAAGGCCTCGATGCTGTTCCTTAGCTTTTTTGCTTGTGGCTGGTGCTCTATCAGGTGAGCACGATCACCACTTTTGACTTTTTGGTGGTTACTTAGATATAATAGTCTTACTGTCAGCTTTCAAACAGTGACAGAGCTGTCTTCTGCATAGACAGGATTGTAGACATGAGTCATTGGTATCCAACCCAATATGTTATTTCCTTCATAGAATCAAAAAATTCTGTCCAATCATAAGAGTCTGGTGGCTTCTTGTATTAATCAGAGTATTTCAGATAGCAAAACAAACATTATATATATATATAATGTATGTATATTTATTTATGAAAGGCTCATATAATTTTTGATCCTAGAAGTATCCTCACCTCTATACTGAGGACCCCGAAAAAAGGGGGTTATTAATTTAATCACATCCCAAATCCTTAAGAAAAAGGAATGCCAACATAATAATTCTAAGCCCAATTGCATAAGAAAACTGATCTTTCAGCTTAAATACAAAACTGAGATTTCCACAGTATTTTGTTCTATTCTGATGCAGAATGGGTGGATGCTGTCTGTCCACACTAAGGAGGGTGATTTACATAATTCAACCCACCAATTCAATCCACTAGTTTCTCCTAGAAATGCCTGGTATTAACATAATATTATTTCAAATCCATTCCTTCATTTCTTAGAAACTGTGTCAATTTCCATCAATCATGATACTCACATAAATAAAAAGATCATAATTCTATCTAATATGATACAATTATCCTAGCGATAATAAAACACAAACTATCCCTCCAAAAGAACAAGGTAAATTACTTTTTTACTTTTTTCCTTCCTGTCATAGTCTGAACTGCTATAAAAATAGCAATTGTACAGGGTATTAATAGCTTGAGTATGTTTAACACAGGTCTGGATACCAAGAAATCCAAGATTAAAGCACTGGTATACTAAGAGTCTGGTGAGGCCTAATGCTCTCCATTTCCCGTTCCCTTTTCTTTTGTGGTATATCAGCATGAATCCCTCATCAGAGGCCAAGCAGATGCTGGTACCAACATTATGGACTCTGCCTCTCCACAAAAAGAAGTGAGAGAAGTAAACTTCTTTCCATTTTAAATTATCCAGTATCCAGGATTTTGTTATAGCCACAGAAAAAAATATATCTTTCTCTATTGCAAGCAGATTGAGCATTTACAGATGGCCAACGTCAGGTCAGTTTGATGAGTAAACGCTTAGATTGCCAAGTTCAGATATAACCTTTCTTCTGCGTCAATGCCCATTTTGTAAGAGCTCTTTGGGTAAGAAGAATGGTAGCTAATGAAAGAGGATGCCTGATATCCACAAAGGAGGCCATCCTGTCTGCTTGACTAATAAAATCTTCCTCTCTTGCAATATGTTTTTATTGATAATTCACTAGGAACACTAATATTTTATCCTGTCTCCAATCCAGACAGCCAATTTTTTTCTCTACATTTTCTTGTCTCTAACTTTTTTGTTCGTATGATAATTCCTTCCAAATCCCTGATTATTCACCCAAAGTACAGGTTACAGATCATGAACAATTATGAAATTTTTGTAATCATATGCCTCACCATTTCTTGTAAATGAAGTGCACATGACCAACTGAAATGCATAAAGTTCTATTAAATCAAAGACTTTCACTTGCCACCATCATTGAATCACCTGTCACCTTTTAGATGGTGCTTCATATCATAAAGAACTCTGACATGAATTGATCATAAGAAACCCAGAGTGGTATGGTTGTGTAAAGACTTAAAAAGAAAGCAGTAGGGAGTCTATTGAGGAACCCCCATGCTACGTTCCAAAGTGGTTGAAAAAATTTACACTCCCACCAACAATGAAGTAAGGTTCCCTTCTGTCCACATCCCCTCCATCATCTGTTGTTGTTAGAGTTTTTGATTTTTGCCATTCTAACTGGGGTGAGGTGGTATCTCAATGTTGTTTTGATTTGCATTTCTTTTATGGCTAGGGAGGTTGAGCATTTCTTCATGTGTCTATTGGCCATCATTCTTTCTTCTTCACAGAAGTTTCTCTTTAAGTCTTTCGCCCACTTATTTATTGGGTAGTTGTTTCTTTGAGCATTTGTTGTTGGGGGATTTAGTTTTTTGAGCTCCAATTATATTTTAGATATGAGACCATTGTCCGTTGTATGGCTAGTGAAGATCTTGGTCCAATCCGTGGGCTTTCTATTGATCTTGCTAGCTATGTCCTTTACCATGCAGAAGCTCTGCAACTTCATGCAATATCATTTGTCCAACTTTTCTTTGATTTGTTGTGTTTCCAGGTCTCCATTTAAAAAATTTCGGCCTGAGCCAAGGAGACCTAGGGTTTCTCCTATTCCATCCTGTAATGTTTTCAGAGTGTCTGTTTGACTCCGAGGTTTTTGATCCATTTGGAGTTGATTCTGGTGCAGGGTGACATAAAAGGATGTAGCTTTAGTTTTCTACAAGTAGTTAACCAATTTTGCCAGCACCATTTACTGAAAAGGCTGTCTTTCTTCCATTCTACTTTTTTAGCTCCCTTATCAAAGATTAGATGGCTATAGGTCTGTAGGTTCAAAGACTCCACATAGAGCTCCCCTATGATCAAGCAGTCCCACTTTGGGGCATTTACCCAAATGTTTACAAACAAGACCACACTAAAGCTACCAGCACAACTATGTTTATTGCAGCATTATTTACCATAGCTAAGATCTGAAACCAACCGAGATGCCCTTCAGTATATGAATGGATAAAGAAAATGTGGGATATATACACAATGGAATTTTATGCCTCAATCAGAAAGAGTGACATTGCCCCATTTGTTAGGAAATCAAAAGACGTGGAAAAAAATTATATTAAGTGAAGTAAGCCAAGCCCAAAGAACATAGGCCCCATGATTTCCCTTATTTGCAATATCTAGTATATGTATGAGTCAAGCAGAAAAGGCCAGATAAGGTGATGTTAGGAAAACGAACCCTAAGGTATGTATTTTAAATATTTTTTTTCTTTCATGCATTTGTTTCTAACGCAATTATAAGATTATTTCTTTGTTGCTTTGTATGTACCTCCCCCACAATATAACCCCTGCTTTCATTGTATTTGATGTCGGTATAATTTGTGGAAGGGAAGGGGAAAAACAAGTAGTTTAAATAAGGATACAGGTGGACCTGTTGCAACAATGTAAAGTACAATTTGTCATGTCGAAAACGAACTTTACAACTTGCGGAGGGGGGAGAATTGGGGGGGTAGGATAGGAAGGGATGGGAAGGGTAAACAAAGGAGGAGGCTACAATGCTTGATAAGAAATGTACCCACTATCTTGCCCATGTAATGGTAACCCCTCTGTACAGTATTTTCACTATAAACAAAAAAAAAAAAAGAAAGCAGTATGGGATTAGTTTAGGCCCACACTCAGACAACTTCTCCATATAGCATCTTTGTATCTTAAGGATATACTTGGGGCTTATAATGTCATACCACTCTCATTTGATGAAGTTGATCTCTGTGATTCCTATTGTATGGGAAGATCATTCAGTTCACATGAAAATTTAGTTGCCTGTAGTTAAACATTGACTGTCTCCTAAAGCTCAGTAGCATGCAAAGAACAGTTTCTCTTAAAGAGAGCTATTATGCAAAAACTCAACATAGAAACCCCAGACCAAAACGACTGCATAGATCAACTAGATTTAACAGACTTCTGCAGAATATTTCACCCACCAGCATCATAATACACATTTTTCTCAGCAGCACAACGAATATTTGCCAAAATAGATCATATTTTAGGTCACAAAACAAATTTTTCCAAATTCAGAAACATTAAAATAATGCCCTTCATTCTTTCAGATCACAAGGGAATAAAATTCAAACTCAACACCAAAAGCCACCAAAGAAAGTCCTGTATCACATGGAGGCTGAACAACACACTGTTGAACCATCAGTGAGTCATGGAAGAGAATAGAAAGGAAATTCAAATGTTCATGATATCCAACAAAATGGACACACAAATTACCAGCTCCTCCGGGACACAGCAAAGGCAGTACTCAGAGGCAAGTTTATAGCTCTGATTTCCCACATCAACAAATTGGAGAAATCTGAAATCAACAATTTAATGAGACACCTGAAGCTTCTTGAAAAAGAACAGTAAGCTAAACACCAACCCAGAAGATGGAAAAAATAATTAAAATTAAATCAGAATTAAACGAATTAGAATCCAATTAAAAATCATACAAAGAATCAACAAAACTAAGAATTGGTTCTTTGAAACAATTAACAAAATTGACATACCCTTAGCAACTCTTATCAGAAAAAGAAAAGAACACACACAAATAAACAAACTCAAAGATGAGAATGGAAAAACATCACCACAGAAACAACCAAGATTCAGAACAGTATAAGGGAACACCTGTCAAACCTTTATGCTAATAAGTTTGGGAATCTGGAAGAAATGGATGATTTTCCAGCAAATATCGACATGCTGAACCGTTTAGGTTCGTTTAGAACATGATTTAAAACAACTTAATAGACCCATGTCAATCAACAAAATAAGAAAAAGCAATGAGACCTCCTACCCAAGAAAATCCCAGGAGTGGATGGATTTACAACTGAATTCTTCAAGGCCTTCAATGCAGAATTCACAACAATACTCCTCCAACTATTCAATGAAATTGAAAGTGAAAGTTCACAACCAAACTCTTTCTATGAAGCCATCATAACCCTCGTCTCAAAACCACGCAGGAACTCACCAAAGTAAGAGTATTATAGACCCATTTCTTTAATGAACATCAATGCAAAACTTTTCAACAAAATTTTAGCCAATCCTCTTCAACAACTCATCAAAAAAAAAAAAAAACCGTACAACACGATCAAACAGGATTCATTTCAGGGATTCAAAGCTTGTTCATTATACACAAATCAATTAATATAATTCATCACATTAACAAGAGCAAGGATAAGAACTACATGATTATCTCAATATATGCAGAAAAAGCATTTGACAAGATCCAATGCCCCTTTATGATGAAAACTCTGGAAAAAGTAGGCATCCATAGAACATTCTTCAATATAATAAAGGCTTTGTATGACAAACCTATAGCCATTATTATATTTAATGGCAAAAAGCTAAAGCCATATTCTCTAAACTCAGGAGCGACACAAGGATGTCCACTCTCTCAACTTCTCTTAAATTTAGTATTAGAATGCCTAGCTAGAGCACTTAAAACATGATCCAAACATAAATGGGATCCAAATAGGGAAAGATGAAGTAAAATTCTCCCTCTTTGCAGACGACATGATCTTGTATTTAAAGAATCCCATGGATTACACTCCCAAATTACTCTAGCTGATTGAAAACTCTGGCAAAGTAGAAGGGTATAAAATTAACCCCCCAAAATCAATGGCTTTTCTGTATGCCAATACTGAGAAGAGTGTGGCTGAAATCAGGAAAACAACTCCTTTTGTAATAGCCCCATAAAAAATAAAATACCTAGGAGCTAACTTAACTAAAGAAGTGAAGGATTTCTATGATGAAAACTTTAAAAACCTGAAATAGAAAATTAGAGCAGAACTTAGGAAGTGGAAAAACCTACCAAGCTCCTGAATTGAGAGGATTAACATCGTGAAAATGGCAATAATTCCAAGGCCATCTACAAATTCAATATGATGTCTATCAATATGCCAACCTCATTCTTCAATAAAATAGTATAATAAATCCAAAAATTTATATGGAACAATAAAAGATGCAGTATAGAAAAAACAAAACAGAAAGATCAGAGCTGGAGGAATATTAATACCAAATTTCAAACTCTACTACAAAGTCATAGCAATCAAAAGAGCTTAGTAGCAGCATAAGAGTAGAAGTCAGGACCAATGGAATAGAACTGAATACCCAGAAATTATTCCACAGAACTATAGCCACCTAATCTTTGATAAGGGAGCTAAAAATAATAGAATGGAAGAAAGACAGCCTCTTCAGTAAATGGTGCTGGCAAAATCAGTTAACACCTGTCCTAAACTAAAGCTAGATCCTTATATATCACCCTGCACCAGAATCAACTCCAAATGGACCAAAGACCTCCAAGTCAAACAGATACCCTGAAAACATTACAGGAAAGAATAGGAGAAACTCTAGGGCTCATTGGCACAGGCCAAATTTTCTTAATAAGACCAAAACACAACAAATCAAAGAAAGGTTGGACAAATGGGATTGAATGAAATTGCAGAGCTTCTGCATG
This sequence comes from Dipodomys merriami, assembly GCF_024711535.1. Classification (NCBI taxonomy): domain Eukaryota; kingdom Metazoa; phylum Chordata; class Mammalia; order Rodentia; family Heteromyidae; genus Dipodomys; species Dipodomys merriami. The sequence continues at coordinate 1,382,067 of NW_027206335.1, read as the reverse complement.
ACAAAGGAGATGGCTAGCAAGATCAATAGAAAGCCCAGTGATTGGGAGAGGATCTTCACTAGCCATACAATGGACAAGGGTATATCATCGAAATATACTCACAACTCAAAAAAAAAATAAATCCCCCAACAAAAGAGCCTCAAATAAACAACAACTGCCCAATAAATAAGTGGGGGAAAGACTTAAAGAGAAAATTCTCTGAACAGGAATGGCCAATACACACATGAAGAAATGCTCAAACTCTCTAGACATAAAAGAAATGCAAATCAAAACAACATTGAGATACCTCAACCCAGTTAGAATGGTTATAATCAAGAAATCTAATAACAACAGATGCTGGAGGGGATGTGGCCAGAATGACACTCTACTTTATTGTTGGTGGGAGTGTAAACTTGTTCAACAACTTTGGAAAGCAGTATGGAGAAGACTCCACGTAGAGTTCCCCTATGACCCAGCAATCCCACTTTTGGGCATTTACCAAATGATCACAAACAAAAGGCTATACTAAACACAACATGTTTATTGCAGCATGTTTAACCATTGCTAAGATATGGAACCAATCCAGATGCTCCTCAGTATATGAATGGATGAAGAAAATATGGTAAACATATATACAATGGAATTCTATGCCTCCATCAGAAAGAATGACATTGTCCCATTTGTTAGGAAATAGAAAGATTTGGAAAAAATTATATTAAATGAAGTAAGCCAGACCCAAAGCAACATAGGTCCCATGGTTTCCCTTACCTGCAATAACTAGTACATGTGTAGGACAAACAGAAAAGGTCAAATGCTATGTACATATGAACCTCAAAATACGGACACACATTTTTTTCCTTCTTTTTTATTTTTTATTTTTTGGTCTGGTCGTGAGGCGCTTGAACTCTGGGCCTGGGTGCTGGCCTTCAGCTCTTCAGCTCAAGGATAGAGCTCTACTACTTGAGCCACAGCACCACTTCCAGCATTTATCTTTTTGCTTATGTGGTGAGGAGGAATCGAAGCCAGGGCCTCATGCATGCAAGGCAAGCGCTCTACCACTGAGCCACCTTCCCAGCCCTTTCTTTCTATTATTTTTAACACATTTATAATGTGCTATGTGATTTTTTTTGTTTCTTTGGTATGTTCTTACCCCATGGTATGTCCCCTGTTTTCACTCTATTTGATTTGGGTGTCTTGTATATAATTTTGGGAGAGGAAGGGAAATAATAAAATGCTGAAATAAGGATACAGGTTGACCCATTGTAACAATGAGATGTACAAGGCACTATGTTGAAAATAAACTTTACCTCTTCAGTGGGGGAGGGAGTAAGTGGGGGGGGTGAAGTAGGGAGGAGTTGTAGAGGTGGAGAGGGAAGGGATTGTAGGGGAAAAACAAAGAAGGATGTAATAATGCTTGATAGGAAATGTCCTCATTACCTTACTCATGTAACTGTAATCCCTCTCTACAGTATTTTTACAATAAAAACATATAAAAATAGAATAAAACAATCAGAAAAAAGTGAGCCGTTATGCAGAGATATTCCAATGGAATGTTCTATGATTACCATAGAAGAACCTGTCAAAGGCCCGAGATCATTCTTTTTTGTATTATTAATTAACTTCATTGTTATTATAGAGGTGATGTATAGAGAGATTACAATTATAAATCAAGTAATGTGTACACTTCCTTTCATACAGTGTCTTCGGTTCCCTCATTCTCTCCCAGTCCCTCCTTCCCATCTCCACCCATGAATAGTATAGTTCACTTTCATCAGTGTCCAGTGAGCTCACTTGCTGCATTTTCACCCTTTTTCCTTTGAGTTTTGTACCCTTCCCTCAACTCTTCTGAAAATGTACAAGTGAATACACCATACATAATGTAAACATGACATCATGATTAAAAACTAATTGTAGAGCATTTGGATTCCAGGCAAAACTAGTAACCTTTCAGATCACTCACTAACTACACCAAACTGAGACATCAGAATATGGAATACATCGCCTCTAGAACATAAAGATGATCACTATGGCATGGCATATATCCTTTCTGTTCCTTTATCAACTATTTGAGAAGGGCTATATCTAATTCCTACACACCCTGTGCTCTTGTAATTTTAGTGAGTTTACAGAGTCTTAATCAGATCTGCATCCTACCCTATACCTAAAATACCAATATGTCTAAAATAGTTACTTTCCTAGTTTACTGGATCTTATTTTCATTTGTGATCAGTTTAACAGATTGAACAGATTTCATGAAACTGAAAGAGGATTCCCATACTTTTTTTTTAACTGGAAGAGCAGTATCATTGAGCCAAAACAGATCAGGGACAGTGCCCAGGCCCTCAGCTCAAGGCCCACAACTGGCCAAAGATAAAAAGGTATCCACTCCTATCTCTAGCCATTTTTCATTTTGTTCATCTTTTGTCATAGTCAATATTTTTTCTTTTTTCTTTTCTTTCGTTTTTTTTTTTTTTGGTCAGCCAGTGGGCTTGAACTCTCAATCAACTTTATTTCCTGTCTTGACATACTGATTGTTTTCCTTCTGTCCTTTAAAAAAAGCACACTCATAAAATAAATAATAAATTTTTAAAAATCAAAAAAATAGTGTAGGGCTATTATAGGAGTTGTTAGACTCAAGAGCAGTACTACTAAAATGATATTGCTAGATGGGCACTGAAGATCATACCTTTAGTCCTAGCTACTCAGGAAGCTAAGAGCAGAGGATCTGATTAACTAGCAGAAGATGGAAATTGAGACATGCTCCAGTGGTACAGTGCCAAACAGTGAGCAGAAAAGGCCAAGTGAGAGTTTAAGCCCAGTACCATCACAATTTATTAAGTAATTAATGAAAAGTCTGTTGTTGGCTTTGTCATCTGAAAGCTACACTAGTTATAAGTTTTCACAAATAGGCATTGATATAAAAGGATTTACTAGATCAGTATATATATATATATATATATATATATATATATATATATATATATATATATATATATATTGGTACTAGGATATGTATTAATTTTAGCAACATAGAAATTTTTGTTACATAAAAGTGAACACTTATTTTTATTTGAAATGTAGGATTTTTCAGCAAATGAGCTATGATATTAGAGAAGTTAAAGACACTTACTAAAATTAGTTTTACCTAAGTAAAAACAGGATAGAATAGCAACAATCATGATCTAATACAATGAAGCACAATAAATGTATCATAAACTTGCATGCTGGCCTTCTTTTGATCCTTGATGAGCATATTAAACTATCACTTTATAGATTCAATAGACAGTCAATATTACCTAGTATTACTATTTTCAAAAGAAGATAAAGAAAAATAATACAGAAGAAGAATAAAACTCTTCAAAAAATATCCATGGGTTTTGTATTGGTTAGGAGAATTGACAGTTCTACAGTAGCAAACATTTTGAATACAAACGGAATGTCAAAAGTTAAGGTTGTTTGAGATTTCAGAACAAATTTGAAAAAAACAAATAGGAGTGCACTGCTTAAGCCTAAGGTTTATAGGTGAATAACTTCAGTAATCAAGATCCAAAAGTGTTTAGAAATGATTGAGCATGTATGTCCTAGCTTTCACTTCTAGGACATATATATTTTATCTAATAATCCATGAAAAAGATATCTAAGGGTTTCATGAAGGTAACATTAGAGATGGTGCAGAAAATGAGTTGTTATGAGACAATATTGCAAGATGATAGTCTAGTGAAATGGTACAACAATCCATGTAAGAAATATTGAGATTCTTTCATTTTTATTTTTTGTGAAAATACTGTACAGAGAGGTTACAATTACATGAGCAAGGTAATGAGTACCTTTCTTATCCAGCATTGTTGCCTCCTCCTTTGTTTTTCCCCTACCATCTGTCCCTCCCAACTCCTCAACTACATGCCCCCTCTTCCCCCCCCCCCCATCTTAATTGTGAAGTTCGGTTTTTCACCATAGCATCTTGTACATCTTGTTGTTGCAATGGGTCAATCTGTATCCCTATTTGATTTTTTCTGAGAAATTGATCTACAATGTCATACAAAGAGAGGTATAATGCATGATTTATTGGGTTGGTATATTGATCTGGTAGGATTTGAGAGAAAAAGAAGTTATTCAGAATTTTTGTGAGATTCAGATGATTAGTAAAGTAAATATGTCACAAGCAAATCATGGAATCAAACCAAACCATAGCGAATTTTATACTCTTTTGTGGGGGGGGGGGGCAGGTGTATTACAGTGACAGTAAACTCAAAGTTGTATATAACTTTATGTAAAAGTTTTAAAAGTTGAACAAATGGTCAAAATTAATTATAATTTAGTAGGAGTATAAGCACTCTGTTTTAATATTTTATGTATTTTACTCAAATGTGTTCTACTATCCTCATTTTTGATGTGCTGTCAAAGGGAGAAAAAAGGACTTGGTATTCCATGTGGAATTTATTTCCAGGAGTGATAGGGAGGAGCTAGCAGACAGCACACATGTGTGCAGCTGAAACAAGGAACATTCAGAAAACTCAATTTTATTATTTGCTGACATCACTTGAAAATTGAGCCTCAAAGACAAAACTGTGCTTTTGCTCCTTCAAGTCATTCTTGCTTTAAATAGAACTTAAATAGAAAGGATCAGGTAAAAGTAACCAGCTACGTTCGAAGAAGATGAATGCGCTAATTTTCTGTTGATATTTAGAAAGCATTCTTGTGTTGCGTCATCCATCATCGATGTTCAATATAGAAGAAAAATCATTAAAAAGCTGTTCATTATTTCATGTAAATTAATGCGCCATTATTTAGGAGAGTTGCTTAAAGGTTTTGTTTTCAAAATTGAATATATCTTAATGTGAATAAAAGAGGGCTTTATATTTAGTCATAACAACTATTTATTCTAGAAATCTGAGATCAATTGATTGAAACAATGAAGAAAGTAAATCATTGACTGTCCTACAGAAACAATGAACATTGGCTTATTTCTACTCATTTTCTCCAAAATTTTGGCTATCACATTTTATTATCATAGGAACTCATCAAAATACAAAGGATTGTCACAATTTTAAAATGGCTAAACTAACCTTAATGCAATTTATTTGCACTAGATCCTTCAGTTGATAAGTAGCAGATACAATTTGGACTTAGATAACCAATGCATATATAAGTCCAAAAAGAAATATATTTATTTATTTTTTTTTATTGTCAAGGTGATATACAGAGGGGTTGCAGTTACATAAGTAAGGTTATATGTACAATTCTTGAAGAACTTTTAAAAGCTAATTTTCCTTTAAGATTTTTGTGTGCATGTACCTTCACATTTATCTATTTCCATTCTAATTTAGGTTATGAATTGTTTATTACGAACTGATTCTAACAGATTCTAAGATTTTTGTCAAGTATCTGTCTCTTCTCTTTCATATTTGTAATCTCACCGTGACCATTTCTGTGTACAGAAATGTGCCATACACACAAAGAAATCCTGTGCCACTTAACAATATTGAAATAAGTCAATGACCTCCTTCTAGATACAAAATATATTGGGAATTGTTTAGTCTTTTCATTTTATTTTATTTTATTTTATTTGTGAACATACTGTGTAGAGGGGTTACAATTACATGGGCAGGATAATGCATACATTTCTTACCAATCATTGCAGCCTCCTCATTTGTTTATCCTTCACATCCCTTCCCAGCCTCCCCCTCTCCCCCAGTCCCAATCCTTCTCCTCCCCCCCCCGCACCCCCCCCCCCCGCACAGACATTGTAAAGCTCGTTATGGACATGAAAACTTGTACTTCTCATTGTTGCAACAGGTCAACCTGTATCCTTAATTGACTTGTTTTTCCCCATCTCCTCCACAAGTTATACTGACATCAAATATAGTGAAAGCAGGGCTTATACTGTGGGGGAGGGACATACAAGGCAACAAAGAAATAATCTTATAAATGCGTGAGAAACACATGCATGAATGAAAAAAACATTAAAATACAAATCTAAGGGTTCATTTTCCTAACATCACATGATCTGACCTGTTCCGCTTGACTCATACATATACTAGATATTGCAAATAAGGGAAACCATGGGGCCTATGATTCTTTGGTCCTGGAATACTTCGCTTAATATAATTTTTTCCAAGTCTTTCCATTTCCTAACAAATGGGGCAATGTCATTCTTTCTGAGGGAGGCATAGAATTCCGTTGTGTTTATATACCACATTTTCTTCATCCATTCATCTACTGAGGGGCATCTGTGTTGGTTCCAGATCTTAGCTATAGTGAATAATGCTGCAATAAACATAGTTGTGCTGGTAGCTTTAATGTGGTCTTGTTGGTAAGCATTTGGGTAAATGCCCAAAAGTGGGATTGCTGGGTCATAGGGGAGCTCTATGTGAAGTCGTTTGAGGAACCTCCATACTGCTTCCCAAAGTGGTTGAACAAGTTTACATTCCCACCAACAATGAAGTAAGGTTCCCTTCTGTCCACATCCCCTCCATCATCTGTTATTGTTAGAGTTCTTGATTTTTGCCATTCTAACTGGAGTGAGGTGGTATCTCAATGTTGTTTTGATTTGCATTTCTTTTATGGCTAGGGAGGATGAGCATTTCTTCATGTGTTTTTGGCCATCCTCCTATCTTCTAGAGAGAAGTTTCTCTTTAAGTTTTGGACCACTTGTTTATTGGGCAGTTGTTTCTTTTAGGATTTGTTGTTGGGGGATTTAATTTTTTGAGTTCCAAGTATATTTTAGATATGAGACCCTTGTCTGTTGTATGGCTATTAAAGATCTTTTCCCAATCCGTGGGTTTTCTATTGATCTTGCTAGCTATGTACTTTGCCCTGCAGAAGGTCTGCAACTTTATGCAATCCCATTTGTCCAACCTTTCTTTGATTTGTTGTGTTTCCGGGTCTCTATTCAGAAAATTTCGGCCTGAGCCAAGGAGACCTAGGGTTTCTCCTATTCCATCCTGTAATGTTTTCAGTGTCTGCTTTGACTTTGAGGTCTTTGATCCATTTGGAGTTGATTCTGGTGCAGGGTGATATATAAGGGTCTAGGTTTAGTTTTCTACAAGTAGTTAACCGGTTTTACCAGCAACATTTACTGAAGAGGCTGTCCTTGTTCCATTCTATTGTTTTAGCTCCCTTATCAAAGATTAGAAGGCGATAGGTCTGTAGGTTCATTTCTGGGTTTTCAATTCTATTCCATTGGTCCTGAGGTCTGTTCTTATGCCAATACCAAGCTGTTTTGATTACTATGGCTTTATAGTAGAGTTTGAAATTTGGTATTGATATTCCTCCAGCAGTGTTCTTTCTGTTGAGGAGCGTTTTTGCCATTCGGGGTCTTTTATTGTTCCATATGAATTTTTGGATTGCCTCTTCTATTTCCTTGAAGAATGAGGGTGGAATTTTGATAGGTATCACGTTGAATTTTTAGATAGCCTTGGGAAGTATTGCCATTTTCACGATGTTAATCTTTCCAATCCAGGAGCATGGGAGGTTTTGCCATTTTTTAAGATCTGTGTTGATTTCCTTTTTCAAGATTTCAAAGTTTTCATCAGAGAGTTCCTTCACTTCTTTGCTTAAGTTGATTCCTGGGGATTTTATTTTTGTGGGGCTATTACAAATGGAGTTGCTTTCCTAATTTCAGCCACACTTTTCACATTGTTGGCATAGAGAAAAGCCATTGATTTTGGGGGTTAATTTTATACCCTTCTACTTTGCCAAACTTTTGAATCAGCTTGAGTAATTAGGGAGTGGAGTTTATGGGATTCTTTAAATTCAAGATTATGTCTTCTGCAAAGAGGGAGAATTTTATTTCTTATTTCCCTACTTGGATCCCCTTTATGTCTGCATCTTGTCTTATTGCTGTAGCTAGGAATTGTAATACTAGATTGAAGAAAAGTGGAGAGAGTGGACATCCTTGTCTTGTTCCTGAGTTAAGAGGAAATGGCTTTAGTTCTTAAACATTAACTATAATGCTGGCTGTAGTTTTGTCATAAACAGCCTTTATTGTATTGAGGAATGTTCCATGGATTCCTAATTTTTCCAAAACCTTCATCATGAATGGGTATTGGATCTTGTCGAATGCTTTTTCTGCATGTATTGAGATAACCATGTGGTTCTTATTCTTGCTCCTGTTGATGTGATGAATAATATTAATTGATTTGTGTATATTAAACCAGCTTTGCATCCCTGAAATGAATCCTGTTTGTTCATGGTGCATGATTTTTTGGATGAATTGTTGAAGTCGGTTTGCCAATATTTTGTTGAGAAGATTTGCATCAATGTTCATCAAAGAAATGGGTCTATAGTTCTCTTTCTTTGATGAGTCCCTGCCTGGTTTTGGGATGAGGGTTATGATGGCTTCATAGAATGTGTTCGGTAGTGAACTTTCTCTTTCAATTTCATTGAAGATTTGGAGGAGTATTGGTGTGAGCTCTGCTCTGAAGGCCTTGTAGAATTTCGCTGTAAAACCATCTGGTCCTTGACTGTTCTTAGCTGGAAGGTCTCTTATTGCTGTTTCAATTTCAGTGCTTGATATGGGCCTGTTAAGCTGGTTTAACTCATCTTGGTTTAGTTTTGGCATGTCAATATTTGCTAGGAAAAATTCCATTTCTGTCAAGTTCTCAAACTTATTAGCATAACGTTTTGAGAAGTTTTCCCTTATAATGTTCTGAATCTTGGTTGTTTCCGTGGTGATGTTTCCATTCTCGTCTCTGAGTTTAATTATTTGGGTGTGTTCTCTTCTTTGTCTGATAAGATTTGCTAAGGGTCTCTCAATTTTGTTAAGTTTTTCGAAGAACCAACTCTTTGTTTTCTTGATTCTTTCTATAATTTTTTTGGATTCTAATTCATTTAATTCTGATTTAGTTTTAATTATTTCTTTCCGTCTACTGGGTTGGGGTTTATCTTGCTGCTATTTTTCAAGGAGGTTTAGATGTGTCATTAGATTGTTGGTTTCAGATCTCTCCAATTTGTTGATGTAGGAACTCATAGCTATAAACTTGCCTCTGAGGATTGCTTTTGCTGTGTCGCAGAGGAGCTGGTAATTAGTGTGTTCATTTTTGTTGAATAGCATGAAAAATTGAATTTCCTTTCTAATCTCTTCCATGAACCACTCGTGATTCATGAGTGTGTTGTTCAGCCTCCATGTGATACCAGACTTTCTTTGGTGGCTTTTGGTGTTGAGATCTAATTTTATTCCCTTTTCCTCAGAGAGAATGCAAGGTATAACTTCAATGTTTCTGAATTTGTACAAGTTTGCTTTGTGGCCTAAAATGTGGTCTATTTTAGAAAATGTTCCATGTGCTACTGAAAAAAAACGTGTATTCTGATGCTGCTGGGTCAAATATTCAGTAGATATCTGTTAAATCAAGTTGATCTATGCAGCTGTTTAGATCTGTAGTTTCTCTGTTGAGTTTTTGCTGAGTTGATCTATTTAGTGGGGAGAGTGGTGTTTTAGTATCCCCAACAATTAATGTCTTTGCAGTTCTATGGGATTTGAGGGAAAGTAGTGTTTCTTGGATAAATTTGGGTGTTCCATTTTAGTAGATATTTAGAATTCTAATATCCTCCTGAAAGGGAGATCCCTTAATTAGTATGTAACGACCTTCTTTATCTCTTCTCACGAGTTTTAATTTGAAGTCTATTTTATCTGATATTAAGATTGCAACTCCCGCCTGTTTATGGGGGACGTTTGCTTGGTAGATTTTGTTCCAACCTTTAACATTGAATATGTGTTTGTTATTACGGACAAGATGTGACTCCTGCAGGCAGCAGATAGAAGGGTCTTGTTTTTTAATCCAACTAGACAGTCTATGTTGCTTAATTGGAGAGTTCAGTCCATTAACGTTAAGAGAAAGGACTGAGAGGTTTTTGGGAGTTCCTGCAGTGTTATCCACCTTCTTGGGGGTTGTGAAAACTGGGTTCTTCCTATGGTTCTTGGATTCTCAGTTTGGGTGCAGTTTCTTGACCTTTATTGTTTTCTTGTTGGTTTTCTATGTGTAGGACATCTTTAAGAAACTTTTGTAGGGCTGGTTTGGTGGAGGTGTACTGTTTCAATTTTTCTATGCTATGGAAGTTTTTTATTTGGCCTTCAGTTATGAAGGAGAATTTAGCTGGGTACGGTATTCTTGGTTGATAGTTGTTTGTTTTTAGGGCATGGCATACATCATTCCAGGCTCTTCTTGCTTTGATTGTCTCTGCTGAGAAATCTGAGGTGATTCTAATTGGTTTTCCTTTATAGGTGATTAATTTTTTCTCCTTGACAGCTTTAAGGATCTTTTCCTTGGTCTGAGTTGATCCTGTGTGGATTATAGTGTGACAGTGGGATGTCCTATTCTGGTCTGGTCTGTTTGGAGTTCTAAAAGCTTCTTGTGTCTAAATAGGCCTATCTTTATGCATGTTTGGGAAGTTCTCTGCTAGGATCCTGTTAAACAAATTTCCTAGGCCATTGACTTCTGTTTCTAGGTTCTCCTCTACCTACACCCATTATCCTTAGATTAGCCCTTCTGATGGTGTCTTCTAAGTGTTGGATAGATCTATCGTATTTCTTGGACTTGTCTTGGATGTTTGTATCTTCTTTCTCTATAATATCTAGGCTGTCTTCAATCCCTGAGATTCGATCTTCTGCATGGTCTAACCTGCTGTCAAGACTTTCTTCTTTGTTTTTTATCCCTTTTCCTTCTAATTGGTCAGCTTTGATGGCTTCAAGTTCTTTGTTGAAGCTTTGTTTTGGATCTTGTATGAACTCCTTTTTTTCCTTAACTTGATGTTCAGTGTTTTTTCTCAGATCACTTAGTTGATTGGTTATGGTTTCCTTGGACTCCCCTTCTTTCTGTTGGGTTCCATTCAGCATTCCCTGTGTGGTCTCCCTGACTTCCTTTAGCTCTTCGTTAATGGATTCCATGAATGCCTTTAGTGATCTTTGTGTATTCTCTTCGTGCTCTCTCAATTCTTGTATTACGTTTTGATAAGCTTCCTCCCATTCTTGGGATTCCTGTAGTTCTCTTTGAGTGTTCTCAGCCTGTTTGCGCCATTCCTGTCTTTCTCTCTGAGTATTCTCAAGCTGCTCATGCAAATCCTGTATGGGCTTTTGAGTAGCTTCCTTATGCTTATGATATTCCTGTATAAACTTTTGGAATGCCTCCTCTCTCTCCCTATCACGCTTATACAGAGACCTTTGTATGCTTTCAATCTTTTGATTTATCATGTTTGCCAGCAGTTTGTAGTGCTATTTGGGAATTCTCCTCTGGATTATTCATTATCATTTCTGTCCCCTGATTATCGGGACTGGGAATTGAGATACCCGGATTTGCCATTTTCCTTGTGTTTTTCCGGCTTACTCTGCCCATTTGAGATGAAAAAAGCACCTGATTTGTGCTAGAACACTATCTTAAGGCAAGCATCAACCCAAGTCTGAATTTGCACAGTCAATAGTCTATAGATACAATCTAGTTCAACAGATACATCTATTCAACATCAAACAACTATACATTAATGGGCTATGAACTGCAAAGAATTTGGAAGACCAGAAATTATTAGGTTTATGGAGAGATTTGGGTAAAAAAATAGGAATAGATTGATGTGGGTAGGCTCTGGTGTAGTTAACTAAGTCTTAATCTCAAAGCAGGAAATAGGTTGGGTCGGATTAAAGTAGAGAGAGAGAGAGAGAGAATAAAAGAAATGGAACAGGAAAAGAAAGGAGACCTGAACAAATAGAAAGGTAGAAATTAATAAAATTATGTAGACCCGATAACAATCTATTTAGATAAGAACGTGAATTTATTGAGAGAAGGGGAGGGATATAAAGGAGATGTGAAAAACTTAAAAATAAAAATGCTTAAAATATTATATAGGTATAAAGAGGTAGTACTGCTATTAAGGAATTTAAGTCTTAGAGGTTTTGACCTGTGTAATAAATGTGTGGATTAAGTGTGTACACAATGGGGGATAGGGTCTAATAGTCAACCACAGGTTTATCTGAGGGTCTGCAGGACAATAATTAAGTCACATAAAGAAGAACGAAAGAGAGGAGAACGTGAAAAGGATAAGAAAGGGAGAAGAAAAAGATGAGAAGTTCAGTAGAGCTAAACAAAAAACAAAATGATAATTTAAAAAAGAGGAAAAAAAGAGGAAGAAGACCAATAAGAACACAAAAACGCACACTCCCGTATCCCCAAAATAAAAATTATAAGAGGAAAAGAAACTTTTTGGAAAACATTTTTTTTTATCAAAAATCAAAGATTAAAGATTGAAAAAAGTTTTAGAAAAGAAAAAAATATTTTTATATAAGGTACCAAAAATAAAAACTAAAAAAAAAAAAAAAAAAAAAAAAGAAGACGAAGAAGAGAAAAAAGAAAAAAGAACAAAAAACAAAAAAACAAAAAAAACCCAAAAATTTCTTTGATTTTTTTTTGGGGCGAGGAGTGGGAAAAATCCTGTATCTCCCTTGGGTCCGTAACCATCCTCTTGTTGGAGTCTCTGGTCTGCTTGTTGTCCTGTGTCTTGGTTGGTTTCTTAAATCAGTTTATTCGAACAGGCAGTAAAATGCTCTGCTTTACCCAGGATTTGGCGATCCTCCTCCCAGGCTAGTTCTTTGGGAGACAGATCTGCTTTGAGTATCACAAAAGAGGGGGGGGGTGTAGTGATGAGGCTAGGTTCTGGTAGCTTTTCCAGGGCTGGTTTGTGAATACCTCACAGAGCCCAGCCTAGAGCCATTCTCAGCGTTTCTGTGTACTGATTTTCAATTGCTTGTCGAGGCTGCTAGAGGGAGGGGCAGCCTCTGGCTCTGATTACCCAGTGAAGAAACCGACTCCTAGGGCTGGCACCTGAGCTGGGTGACTTTTCCCTGTGTGGAGCTGAGTCTGGCAGGTCACGCCGCCGTTAAGTTCTTGTGACCTGCTAAATGACTCCTTTTATTCCAAGGCCTGAGTTGGAGCTAGCAGCTCCTCCGAGCTTTGTCAGTATCCAAGATGGAGATCACCGGTGCTGGGGGTGGGAGGGGTGGCCTTCCCTCCTCTGCTCCCTGAGAAGGAGTGAGGACGTCAGGCTTCTACTCACGCAGAGTCTTAGTTCCTGGGTCATCTCTGGTCTGCGAACTGCAGGATGAAGATGTCTGCTCCTTGTCGGTTCTTGCTGGTGTTGTGTAGAATCCGCTCGCCTGCTGTGTCTGGCTCCTTTGTCCCGGACTCTCTGTTGCTCAGGTATGGCGGCTGTGCTCGCCCACCACCGCCACAACTGCCGCCGCCGCAGCGGCTGCTGGCAAGTGCTCAGAAGTGTCTCGTTGCCTGGATTTCCTTCTCTGGCCAAACTCTCTGTCCTGTGATGACTCACTTGGTGTAATTCTCTGACTTAGGACTGTTCACTGGAACTCTAAAACTGCTTTCTATTCGAGAGCTTACTTAAACTCCAGCTTCTCCTCCGCCATCTTCCCGGACTCCATGGCTTATTAGTGTGTCTCACCAGTTCCTGGCTTTTGTTTCATATGATCTGAAGCAATCTCACATGAAACTAGGAAGATCAGCAGTGCAGCACTGTTGTTTAGTCTTATTCCAATACAATTAAGACAAAGCACTTAAATCTAATGACTACTTCCTGATTGTAATCACTTTATAGGGCCAGTCAACTGCTGATCTTCTGTGATCATTCCTCTTTTTCCTAGGAGTATGTATAAATGCTTATTTTTTAAAATTATGATTTGTCTGATAATAATCATGAACCTTAGTCCTGTTTTTGCCTCTCAATTTAGAACTATTAATGTTGAAAAGTAAAGAGAAAAAGTGTAAATTATTGTTATTTGTGTACATATTTAAAAAATTATGAATATATTACTTGAAATATTCAAAATGAAATTTCACTCAATCTAAATAAAGATGAAAATACTGACCAAATACTGTTACATGATTTTTATTCTGTGCTCACATTGAAATGGAAACACCTTTCTTTTATTGGATCAGTATTATTTTGTGGTATTTATGCTTTTAATTTATTGTAAATATACATTTATAATATGTATATATATGTATTTGTATATACATGTGAATATAGTAAATATATATGCATGTATATATGTATGCATACATATATATATTTATGTCAGATCCTCTTCACCACCCAGTAGCCTCATCTCCTTTCTCTAAACTTCCCTCCTAGACTATCCAAATAATACATTTTGTACCACTGTCATCATCTTTTTCATTTTGTTTATTCTCCTCTTTGAGATACTTCAGTTACTGAATTTATCCTCTTTGAATTCAATTCATCTTGCTATCATGCTTCTGAGTTCAGTGAGCTGTTTCTTCTTGTACAGTTGTTGACTTTCTAGATTTCTGCTGCTATTTTATCTGTTTTTGCTTTGATACTTAGCATCTGAGGCCAATGTATGTATTCAACATTTTAATCACTTGCAATCTTGCAACCAAGGTATTCACACTGCTACAGTAGTACTCTATAGTGGAAGAGTTGCAGTGTATTTTCTTGCTGCTAGACTGGAAGATAACTCAGAAATGAAGTTTTTTCCATGCATTTTAGGCACTAAACCCAGTCATGCTAGGAAAACAAGATGAAGTCTCTTGAATTTCTTTGTGTGTTCATTGCTGTTAGATGTATATGGAGAATGGGGATGGTAAATAAGAATAAATAATCCTTATTACTTACCCTCTTCTATTCTGCTCCCAGTTTAGATACTTATTTCATATCTTCAGGCATACAAAAATTAATATTCTCAAAATATTACAAAATGTGTTACCCTAGATATCTATACTATTTTCAGTGATAGATTAAAATATCAGATCCAGAATGTTTCATCTCCAAGATTCTGTAACCAAAAATCTGTTCATTTTTCCTTTTACATTGATATGTACCTATATATGCATATATACATATATAAATATTATATATGTGTAAATATGTATACATAGTTTATCATTTCTCATCTTTTCTCCCAACAGTACTGACTTTTTTGAATTCATATAAACTCACACCAAATTGTGGTAATTGGCATTAGGCTCCAAACTAGCTCTCTTATTTCTTGTTTTCCAATTGCAATGACTAGGTTATGAACAAAGACATAAAAATATATTGATAGTAGATAAGACGTATTCACTACATTAGTCCAATACTATTAGAAGAAAATTAATTTTGCACTGACCCAGATTTTACTTGCGGTTGCACCGTGTCTGGAAGGCTTCTGTGGTAGCTGCTGAAATGACAGTTTACTGCAGTTTGAAGTTTCAATTATTCTCATCATGAGGGCTAATTCTTTGTTTTTAGGAGAAAAAAAATTTGTACTTATCCTCTTACACATGCACAACATATGCTATTTTGTAAACATTTGACAATTTGTCCAAAAAATGAACACTGGAACCACCAAATGCACAGATTGATGAAAATAATCAAATAAATAATACCAATGTGGGACTACAACACACTTTATAAAATTCAGTCTCAGCAATTGTGGCCAAAATGTTGTGTATATCATGCTTTTGACCTGAATTCAATATGACACATGCTGCTCCACTGTAACTGGAACTTTCTTAATTTATACAAATAAAATATTTAATTCCTCTTGGATTGCAAACAAAAGATGTATATATGTGAGTGTGTGTATATATATATATATATATATATATATTGTTTTCTGATATTAAGAACTACGGGACAATTCAAGGATTAAGAGGTTTTCTTACAAAACTTGACTTGCCAAAGTTTTTCTTTCAAAATGTGACACCGTTAACAAAGAAATTGGATAATAAGGGTCCACAGAATCTTCCCTGACATTCTGAATAGGGTGTGCCTGGCGGCACCCTATTGTTGGTTGGTGTAAGATTGATTGCAGCATGATAGACCTCAAAATACCCAGCTTAGTCAATCATAAAACAAGAGGTAAAGATAAATTCAAGACTCTGGTCGGCTCTGTGACCTTCACTGGTAATGAAACTTGTAGGCTCATTAGTTGCAATTAGAAGCATTTAAAAATTAATTGCTTTTAGCTTAATGAAGTTTTTGCTCACGTGGAACTCAGAACAATGGTAAACACATCAACAAACTTGTTAGCAATGCTTTACTATAGGGTGGAGATAAACTTGGAGAATTGTTGTTTCTCCTTTCTTTCCCCCCTCTCTCTTTCTCTCATTATGATTGCGTGTATGAAAAGAATGCATGGGTTAAAGTTTCTTTATGTCTTCATAAACATTTGTACATTAGGAGTCATCATTGCAATCCTATACTATTCACATAAGCATTAATATCTCTTTCAAAGTTACCTTTGTTCACATTCGTATTTTAATGTATTGTGTATTTAGCTCATGTGTCTGTAAGAATGTCATTCATCCATGAAATTAACTACCCAGAGAGTATGCTGTTACAAAAGCATTACAAGCCAGAAGAGGTGGCTCGACCTTGAAATCTTAGATTCTTGAGTTGCAGAGAACATCAACAAAGGCAGAAAAGTTCACAGGACTACCTCATTGTGATGATACAGGCTGTTTATCCGAGATACAAGGGAAACACCATGGCTGGCCAGACTTCAACATGGCTGTCATTGCCAGCAGCATGGGCAAACACAGTAGTAGGATCAAACTGAAGTCTGCCCTGGCCTAAGGCCTTACTTTGAAAATAGCCAAGTCAAAATAATGCAATTCTAACTGGAGCAATGTGGAATCTCAATTTTGTTCCTTTGATTGGCATTTTTTAAGGCTAGAGAAGTTGAGCATTTTTTCATGTATCTATTGACCATTCTTATTTCCTCTTCAGATAAGTTTCTCTTTAAGACTTTAGCACACTTATTTATCTCGCAGTTGTTTCTTTGAGGATTTGTTGTTGGAGGAATAAATTTTTTGAATTCTAAGACCCTTATACATTGTGAGGCTAGTGAAAATCTTTGCCCAGTTCATGGATTTTCTATTGAACTTGCTAGCTATGTCCTTCGTCATGCTGAAGTTCTGCAGTTTCATGCAATCCCATTTCTCCAAACTTTCTTTGATTTGTTGTGCTTCTGAATATTTATTAAGAAAATTCTGGCCATTTCAACCTAGGTTAGAATAGCCATAACCAAGAAATCTAATAACAACAGATGATGGAGGGGATGTGGCCAAAAGGGAACCTTAATGCATTGTTGGTGGAAGTGTAAACTTGTTCAACAACTTTGGAAAGCAGTATGGAGGTTCCTCAAAAGACTCCACATAGTGCTCCCGTATGACCCAGAAATCCCATTTTGGGGCATTTACCTAAATTATCACAAACAAGGCTATACTAAAGCTACCAGCAGAACTATGTTCATTGAAGCATTATTAACCATAGTTAAGATATGGAACCAACCCCGATGCCCCTCAGTAGATCAATAGATCAAGAAAATGTGAGATATATATATATATATAGATATATAAATATATATATGTATATGTATATATATGTATATATATAATGAAATTCTATGCTTCGATCAGAAAGAATGACACTACCCTATTTGTTAGGAAATGGAAAGACTTGGAAAAAATTATATTAAGTGAAGTAAGTCAGGCCCAAAGAAACGTAAGTCCCATGGCTTCCATTATTTGCAATAACTAGTGTATATCTAGGACAAGCGGAAACATTCAAAAGCTATGTACATATGACCATATAAGATGATGTTAAGCAAAAAAACCACAGTGTTTTTTTTTCTTTCTTGCTATTGTTTTTAATGAACTTATAATGAACTACATGATATTTTGTATCTTTGGTATGTTCTTCCCCCACGGTGTAGCTCCTGTTTCCACTGCATTTGATTCAGGTGCCCTGCATCTTGTTTATGCATTTCTAATTTGGGGAAGGGATGGGAAATAACAAAATGCTGAAATAAGGATACAGGTTGACCCATTGTAACAATGAGATGTACAAGACACTATGTTGAAAACGAACTTTACAACTTCAGCAGGAGGGGAGGGAGTTGGTGAGGCAAGGAGGGAAGGGATTATAAGGGAAAAACAAAGGAGGAGGTAAGAATGCTCAATAGGAAATATACTCATTACCTTACTCATGTATCTGGAACCCCTCTGTACGGTATTTTCACAATAAAAAATATAAAAACAACTGATGCTGGAGGGAATGTGGCCAGAGGGAATCTGCATTGGTGGGAGTGTAAACTGGTTCAACCACTTTGGAAAGCAGTATGGAGGTTTCTCAAAAGACTTCACATAGAGCTCCCGTATGACCCAGCAATCCCACTTTTAGGCATTTACCCAGTCACAAATAAGGCCATACTAAGGCTACCAGAACAACTATGTTTATCACAGCATTATTTACCATAATTATAATATGGAACCAACCCAGATGCCTCTCAGTAGATGAATGGATCAAGAAAAGGTGATATATACGGACTGGGAAGATATCTCAGTGGTAGAGCGCTTGCCTTGTATGCCTGAGGCTCTGGGTTCAATTCCTCAGCACCACATAAGCAAAATGAAAAAAGCCGGAAGTGGCGCTGTGACTCAAGTGGTAGAGCGTTAGCCTTGAGCTGAAGAGCTGAGGGACAGCGCCCAGGCCCAGAGTTCAGGCCCCACAAACGGACCCCCCCAAAAAAAAGAAAAGAAAAGAAAATGTGATATATATATATATATATATATATATATATATATACATATACATATACATATACATATATATATATATATACATGTTTATGTATATATGTGTGTGTGTATGTGTATACAATGGAATTCTATGCCTCCATCAGAAAGCATGGCCTTGTCCCATTTTTTGGGAGATGGAAAGACTTGGAAACATTTATATTAAGTGATGTAACCAAGGCCCAAAGAAACATAGGTCCCATGGTTTCCCTTATTTGCAAAAATCTAGAACATCTGTAGGACAAGCAGAAAAGGCCAAAAGCTATGTACATATGACCATACAAGATGATGTTAAGTGAAATGATCTCCAAGATAGGGACATAAATATCTGTTTTCTTTCTTGCTATGTTTTCTAACATATTTATCACGTACCAAGTGATTTTTTGTTGCTTTGTATGTTCCTCCCCCACGGTACAACCCCTGTTATCACTGTATTTGATATGGTGCCCTGCTGTTGTATATACACTTCTCTAATTCAGGGAGGGGAAGGGGAAAAACAAAATGTGGATAAAAAGATTCAGGTTGACCCATTGTAACAGTAAGAAGTATAAAACACTATGTTGAAAACTAACTTTACAACTTGGGGGGGGTAGTTGTGGAGGTGGGAGGGAAGAGATGGTAGGGAGAAAACAAAGGAGGAGGCAACAATGCTCAATAGGAAATGTACTCATTACCTGGCTCATGTAACTGGAACCCCTCTGTACAGCATTTTTACAATAAAACGTACAGAAAATTTTAAAAAAAAACAATTAAAGTGTGGCTCAACTGCTAGAACACTTGCCCTGAAGTTGAGGTCAGGAGTTCAATACCCACTACTACCAAAGAAAATAATAAGAAAAGGAAGAGCATTATTTTTTCTAAAACTTATACATTTAGCCTAAAATGAGATAGAAGTAAAGAGAAAATGAAATCCAATATTTGCTAGACAATTTAATGATGAAGAAAAGAGTTCATGTTCATATTTTAACTTTCTATATTTTGTATCCTGGGGACAAAACCACTCTATTATTTCCTCTGGATCAATTACTTTGTATATATTTGAAGTGTAGTGTGAGTTCATATTTTCTGACTATATGGGGTATGAGTCTATTATTATTAGGTTATGCAATTTAGCAATCATTCTGAGATAATATGTTTTTATGATTTCCAGGTACAGGAGCCATTTCTTTTCCTCATTAAGAACGCATGAGTTATTTTCATAAAGGTATCTAAGTGTTGCTAAGAATGTGAAAGATTTATATACATGAATAACCACAGACAACTTTAAAAATTGCGAAAACACAATGGCTAAATTCTGCGATTGCATTGCCTTACCCTGGATATTTTATTCAGGAAAAAATTGTTCAAGTAATATTTATTTACACATTGGTAAATACATAGATACAATTTATATATTCATTCAATCAGATAATTTAAATGATGCCAAATAAATATTTGTGGAGATGTTATGCCAGAAAGTCTGCAGCAATGTTAGATATTGCAATAGAAATTATATTTGAATAACTAGTCTTTGATTAAAAACAATACAAAAATGTCTTACATTAAAATGATAAAAAGATATAGTTTAGTTCTGTATTAAAAATAAACCATTAATCGGAATTCTAAATTTGTGTAGTTACCACTATATGCTAAAATAGCATTTGTTATGTCTCAGTCTTGTACCTGACATAATTTAACTTACAGATATTTGAAGAACTAGGGTGCTTGCCTTACTTTAACTATCTTACACATTAAGATATGTCCCATATTTAGACCTGTTCTCTTTGACTCAACATACATTGACATATATCTACATACACAGCCTCTTTTGTCTTTGTCAACTAAAACACAATTTTGACTTCTACGTAAAGATTTCTCCTCCTCTGAGTCATTTCCTATGATAATATGTTTTATCTTCATTTGTTATTTATTGGATCTGAAAATAACTTATGTATTCAGATGTTCATAAATTACTTTCCCTCCTATGTAAATATTTTGGGGATCAGTAAGTTTGACAGTCGTAGAAAGCTGTATGTTTTATATGTGAATTTCCATTACTGAAATAGTATTAGATGGAGACAGAGAGACAGAGAGACAGAGAGAGAGAGAGAGAGAGAGAGAGAGAGAGAGAGAGAGAGAGAGAGAGAGGAGAGAGAGAGAGAGAGAGAGGGGGGGGAAAAAGAGGAAAACATAAAGCACACACTAAAAAGCTAAGAAATTAATGAATTCTTTTTGGAGGCATACATTTTTCCTTTGCCTTCCAATGAACTCAGATTTCCACAGTTCTGTTTAAATAGATGTTAATCTAATTTCTTCCTTGATAATAAAACCCTGCTGTGTCCCAAGTTAATTTACTCAGCTCTTTTGTAATGAAGGCCAGGATGTCTTGTCCTTGAAATTTATTTCTATATCAAAAAGCTAGAATTTTGGATAGGTACTTAAAACTTAGAGCAAATTTGCATACTTATTTATTTGCTTCAACTTAGCCTAAGGAGCAATCTTAATACCTTTATTTATCTAAAGGGTAATTAATAGTAACATCTTAAAACATAATGAAAATTTGGTTTAAGTTTTCTTATTTTCATCCACAATACCTCAGTTGGGCACATTCCCTCTTGTAGTAGTTTTCTATTGCTGACTTGATCCATAATACCACCACTGTGAGAAAAGTTTTTATTTTTCATATACTGCAAACATAGGAAACTGCAATTGTGTTGTGTGGTAGAAGCTAATATCTACAATCTCTGCTACTGAGAATTCTGACATTGGGGATGTGTGGTCTCACAGCAAGGCTAGTCTAGGGAGAAAAGTTAAATACACTACACTTCCAAAATAACTAACAAAAAGCTATGTTAGAAGCATGACTTAAGTGGTAGAGAACCAGTCAATCAAGTGTGCTGCCACCAAAAATTATCTAGGGCTGGGATCGTGGCCCAGTGGTAGAGTGCTTGTCTTGAATGCCTGAGGCCCAGGTTCGATTCCTCAGCACCACATGAGCAGAAAAAGCCGAAAGTGGTGCTGTGCTGAAGTGGTTAAGCACTAGCCTTGAGCTGAAGAGCTGAGAGATAGCTCCTAGGCCCAGAGATCAGGCCCTATGACTGACCAAAGAAAATCTGTACAATTAAAACCACTGCTTTAGTCAACTTTTTTTTTAATGTATCTATTTCAAGCATGGTTGAAAAGATTTAAATATTAGGAGAAACTATCCATGGTGGAATTGTTTTATTTTATATCATATTATCAATTCTGATCACTCTAATCCTATCCTATATGTCATTATTTTATCATTCAAAATCTTTCACTCTCTTGTTATAGAAAAATTCCATAATTCTATTCCTATGAGAACTTTATGTTCTCAATCTGTATAATCCCTACTTACAATTCAAGTTTCCTCAATTAATGAGGGTAATAACCACGTTTTACAATTAATTGATAAGTACACAAAGATAAATAAAATTACCTTCTCCCAAATATATGCTAGAACAAGTACATATACTAACAAATTAAGTTCAATGGTAAAATAAAGGAAAATATGTGTGAAGATTTTTATGAATCACAAAAAACAGAGAAGTTAGTTGCTGAAATGAGTGTGGGAAAAGAAAATGATGAAAAATAAAAAAATAGATAACAAGACTGATATCTCTAAAACACTAATTTCAGTGTCAACTAAGAAAATGACTGATAATTAACACCAAATAAAAAATAAAATAATCGTAGTTTAAGAAGGGAAAGATGTGTTAAGTAGTGAAAAGAGAGTATTAACCGAAAATACATAATTCATTAGATTTCTTATGTCAATCACCATTTCAAATCATTGTATAATACCTATATTTCTCCAGAAAAATATATCAATAGAATGTATATTTCTTTCTTCTATCTATCTATATCTATCTATCTATCTATCTATCATCTATCTATCTATCTATCTATCTATCTATCTATCTATCTATCTATCTATCTATCTATCTATCTATCTATCTATCTATCTATCTATCTGTCTATCTGTCTATCTGTCTATCTGTCTATCTATCTATCTATCTATCTATCTACCTATCTATCTATCTATCTATCTATCTATCTATCTATCTATCTATCTATCTATCTATCTATCTATCTATGTTCCTATCCATATCATCATTCTTCTCATCAATCCAATATCTAGATTTTGATTAGAAGGAAAAGTTGGTTATAGTTATGGGAACTGAGAATTACAGTTTGAAATTGGCAACCTGGAGAAATACAAGAACTGATGCTTCATTTTAGGACAAATCAAAATACCTAAGTACCAAGTTAAAGTTCCAATCTCAAACCAGCAATTTAGCTGAACAAAAAAACATTTATTTCAGTCACAGTCCAAAGGCCAGAATGACCAAAGTCCCACCTCAGGTATATAGAAAGTAGGAGTTTTCAATTGTTCTGCACTTCGGTTGATTGGTGAACATCTACCCATATTAGGGAGGAAAATTTGCCTTAATCATTCTAAAGATTTAAATGTTTATGTTACCCAGAAACAGATGTACAGATATATTGCAAATGTTTATCCAAATTCCTGGTCACTCCATGGACCTATCATGTTAATTCATAAATACAAACTAAAACAAATTCATTTGCTTATGGTTTAGAAAACAATAATAATATTACATTCTTTTCTTCTGATATTGGATTATCAATAAATATCTTGATTTCACCTTTCTCAGAAGAACAGTACACTAACTAATCTACACAGTTATTCAACAACAGTCAAAATAAAGACTATAACAATGTTAAAGTAAGAGGCTTCATAGGAACATTAACTAGAAAGTAACAACACAAAGATAAATAAAACAGGAAAAAGACAACAAAAAAGAAAATGTAACAATTACTTTTGAATATCACATTTGAGAAAAACATTAAAAATTTTCCTGATGGTGTGAGGAAAAACAGAAATTTGGAGAATTTTTCATAAAATGAAACAATCATTGTATAACAACATGAATTGAACATGAATATAAGAGAAACATGCATATTCACTTATTTTTTTTTATTTTGTTGATCTTGATTACAAAGCTTAGGTAGGACCATAATCTAAAGGAAATGGTAGAGAGCTCTAAATGACTTGAGAAAACTGGCCATAGAATTGTTATATACCTAAAATCAATCTCATAATTTACATTCCAGGAAATACTTTTTCTTATTTTTTGTCTTTTTTTTATTGTGAAAATACTGTAAAGAGGAGATACAATTAAATGGGTAAGATAATGAGTATAATTCTTCTTTTTTCATGATTAATTGATTTGTTTTTATTTTTTAATTTTATTTTATTGTTTTTATTTATGAACATACTGTACAGAGGGGTTAAAATTACATGGGCAGAATAATGCATACATTTCTTACCAAGCATTGCAGCTTACTCCTTTGTTTACCCTTCACATCCCTTCCCAGCTTCCCCTCTCCCCCCCATCCAAACCTTCCCCCCCCTGCACCGACATTGTAAAACACCTTTTCGACATGACAACTTGTACTTCTCATTGTTGCAACAGGTTTACCTGTATCCTTAAACGACTTGTTTTTCCCCATCTCCTCCACAAGTTATACTGACATCAAAAATAGTGAAAGCGGGGGTTACACTGTGGGGGAGGGACATAAAAAGCAACAAAGAAATAATCTTATAAATGCGTTAGAAACACATGAATGAAAGAAAAAAAACATTAAAATACATAACTGAGGGTACATTTTCCTAACATCACATTATCTGACCTTTTCAGCTTGACTCATACATATACTAGATATTGCAAATAAAGGAAACCATTGGACGAAGTTTCTTTGAGCCTGGCTTACTTCAATTAATATAATTTTTTCCAAGTTTTTCCATTTCCTAACAAATGGGGCAATGTCATTCTTCCTGATGGAGGCATGTAATTCCATTGTGTATATATACCACATTTTCTTCATCCATTCATCTACTGAGGGGCATCTGGTTTGGTTACATATCTTAATTATGCTAAATAATGCTGCAATAAACATAGTTGTGCTGGTAGTTTTAGTGTGATCTTGTTTGTAAACATTTGGGTAAATGCCCAAAAGTGGGATTGCTGGGTCATACGGGAACGATATGTGAAGTATTTTGAGGAACCTGCATACTGCTTTCCAAAGTGGTTGAACAAGTTTACATTCCCACCAACTATAAAGTAAGGTTCCCTTCTGTCCACTACCCTCCAGCATCCGTTGTTGTTAGAGTACTTGATTTTTGCCATTCTAACTGGATTGAGGTGGTATCTCAATGTTGTTTTGATTTGCATTTCATTTATGGCTAGGGATGTTGAGCATTTCTTCATGTGTCTATGTTTCTCTTGAAGTCTTTCTCTTTAAGTCTTTCACCCACTTATTTATTGGGCAGTTGTTCCTTTGAGGATTTGTTGTTGGGGGATTTAATTTTTTGAGCTCCAATTATATTTTAGATATGAGACCCTTGTCCGTTGTATGGCTAGTGAAGATCTTCTCCCAATCCTTGGGCTTTCTATTGATCTTGCTAGCTATGTCCATTGCCATGTAGAAGCTCTGCAACTTCATGCAATCCCATTTGTCCACCCTTTCTTTGATTTGTTGGGTTTCCGGGTCTCTATTCAGAAAATTTCGGCCTGATCCAAGGAGACCTAGGGTTTCTAGTACTCCATCCTGTAATGTTTTCAGAGTGTCTGCTTTGACTTCGAGGTCTTTGATCCATTTGGAGTTGATTCTGGTGCAGGGTGATATATAAGGATCTAGCTATAGTTTTCTACAAGTAATTAACCAATTTTGCCAGCACCATTTACTGAAGAGGCTGTCTTTGTTCCATTCTATTGTTTTAGCTCCCTTATCGAAGATTAGATGGCTATAGGTCTGTAGGTTCATTTCTGGGTTTTGAATTCTATGCCAATACCAATACCAAGCTGTTTTGATTACTATGGCTTTATAGTAGAGTTTGAAATTTGGTATTGATATTCCTCCAGCAGTGTTCTTTCCGTTGAGGAGCGTTTTTGCTATTCGGGGTTTTTATTGTTCCATATGAATTTTTGGATTGCTTCTTCTACTTCCTTGAAGAATGAGCTTGGAATTTTGATAGGTATCACGTTGAATTTGTAGATAGCCTTGGGAAGTATTGCCATTTTCACGATGTTAATCTTTCCAATACAGGAGCATGGGAGGTTTTGCCATTTTTTAATTTCTGTGTTGATTTCCTTTTTCAAGATTTTAAAGTTTTCATTATAGAGGTCCTTCACTACTTTGGTTAAGTTAATTCCTCCGTATTTTATTTTTGTGGGGCTATTTCAAATGGAGTTGCTTTCCTAAATTCAGCCACACTTTTCTCATTGTTGGCATACAGAAAAGCCATTGATTTTGGGGGGTTAATTTTATCTCCTGCTACTTTGCCAAAGTTTTGAATCAGCTTGAGTAATTTGGGAGTGGAATCTATGGGATTCTTTAAACACAAGATCATGTCGTCTGCAAAGAGGGAGAGTTTTATTTCTTCTTTACCTATTTGGAACCCCTTTATAAGTCTAGATCTTGTCTTATTGCTGTAGCTAGGCATTCTAATACTCGACTGAAGAAAAGTGGAGAGAGTGGACATCCTTGTCTTGTTCCTGAGTTAAGAGGAAATGGCTTTAGTTTTTTTACCATTAACTATAATGCTGGCTGTAGGTTTGTCATATACAGCTTTTATTGTATTGAGGAATGTTCCATGGATTCCTAATTTTTCCAATACCTTCATCATAAAGGGGTGTTGGATCATGTCAAATGCTTTTTCTGCATCTATTGAGATAACCATGTGGTTCTTATTCTTGCTCCTCTTGATGTGATGAATAATATTAATTGATATGTGTATATTGAACCAGCTTTGCATCCCTGAAATGAATCCTGTTTGATCGTGGTGTATGATTTTTTGGATGAATTGTTGAAGTCGATTGGCCAAAATTTTGTTGAGAAGTTTTGCATCAATATTCTTCAAAGAAATGGGTTTATAGTTCTCTTTCCTTGATGAGTCCCTGCCTGGTTTAGGGATGAAGGTTATCATGGCTTCATAGAATATGTTCGGTAGTGAACTTTCTCTTTCAATTTCATTGAAAATTTGGAGGAGTATTGATGTGAGCTCTGCTTTGAAGGCCTTGTAGAATTCCACTGTAAAACCATCTGGTCCTGGACTTATCTTAGCTAGGAGGTCTCTTATTGCTGTTTCTATGTCAATGCTTGATATGGGACTGTTAAGATGGTTTAACTCATCTTGGTTTAGTTCTGGCATGTCAATATTTGCTAGGAAGAGGTCCATTTCTGCCAAGTTGTCAAACTTATTGGCATAAAGTTTTGAGAAGTATTCCCTTATAATGTTCTGAATCTTGGTTGTTTCCGTGGTGATGTTTGCATTCTCATCTCAGAGTTTATTAATTTGGGTGTGTTCTCTTCTTTTTCTGATAAGATTTGCTAAGGGCCTGTCAATATTGTTAATTTTTTCGAAGAACCAACACTGTATTTTCTTGATTATTTCTATCGTTTTTTGGATTCTAATTCATTTAATTGTGATTTAATTTTAATTATTTCTTTCAGTCTACTGGATTAGGGTTTATCTTGCTGCTCTTATTCAAGGAGGTTTAGATGTGTCATTAAATTGTTGGTTTCCGATCTCTCCAATTTGTTGATGTAGGAGATCAGTGCTATAAACTTGACTCTGAGTACCGCCTTTGCTGTGTCCCAGAGGAGCTGGTAATTTGTGTGTTCATTTTTGTTGAATAGCATGAACATTTGATTTTCCTTTCTAATCTCTTCCATAACCCACTCATGATTCAGTAGTGTGTTGTTCAGCCTCCATGTGATACCGGACTTTCTTTGGTGGCTTTTGGTGTTGAGTTCTAATTTTATTCCCTTGTGGTCAGAGAGGATGCAAGGTATAACCTTAATGTTTCTGAATTTAGACAAGTTTGCTTTGTGGTCTAAAATGTGGTCTATTTTAGAAAATGTTCCATGTGCTGCTGAGAAAAACGTGTATTCTGATGCTGCTGGGTGAAATGTTCAGTAGGTGTCTGTTAAGTCTAGTAGATCTATGCAGCTGTTTACATCTGAGGGTTCTCTGCTGAGTTTTTGCCGAGTTGATCTATCTAGTGTGGAGAGTGGTGTGTTAAAATCCCCCACAATTAATGTCCTTGGATCTATGTGGGATTTGAGGGAAATTAGTGTTTCTTGGATAAATTTGGTTGCTCCATTTTTTGCAAATAGATATTTGGAATTGTAATATCCTCCAGAAGGAGAGATCCCTTAATTAGTAGGTAGCAACCTTCTTTATTTCTTCTCATGAATTTTAATTTTAAGTCTATTTTATCTGATATTAGTATTCCAACTCCCGCCTGTTTATGGTATTTTGGTTTGCCTCCTCTCTCTTCCTATCATGCTCATAGAGAGTCCTTTGTAGGTTTTCTAATTTTTCATTTATCATCTTTGCCAGCAGTGTTTCTAGAGTTATTTGGGAACTCTCCTCTGGATTATTCATTGTCTGTTGTGTCCCCTGATTATCAAGGTTGGGATTTCAGATACCCGGATTTGCCATTTTTCTTGTGTTTTTCTGGCTTACTCTGCCCATTTGAGATGAAAATAGCACCAGTTTTGTGCTCGAACACTATCTTAAAGCAACCATCAACCAAAGTCTGAATTTGTACAGTCAATACTCTACAAATACATCTATTCAACATCAAACAACTATATGTTAATGGGCTTCGAACGGCAAAGAAGAATTTGGAAAACCAGAAATTATTAGGGTTAGGGAGAGAGGTGGGTAAATAATAGGTGTAGACTGGTGTGGGGAGGCACAGGTAGAGTTAACTAAGTCCTAATCTCAATGCAGGAAATAGGTTGGGTAGGATGAAAGTAGAGAGAGAGAAAAAAAGAAGAAAGGGAAAGGGAAAAGAAATGAGACCCCAAAAATATAGAAAAATAAAAATAAAAATTAATAATATTATGGAGATCGGAAAACAATCTATTTAGAGAAGAACGTGAATATATGGAGAGAAGGGGAGGGACATAGAGGAGATGTGAAAAACTTAAAAATAAAAATACTTAAAATATTATATACGTTTAAAGAGGTAATACTGATATTAAGGAATTTAAGTCTCAGTGGTTTTGAATTGAGTAATAAATTTGTGGATTAAGTGTGTACACAATGGGGGATAGTGTCTACTAGTTAACTACAGGTTTATCTGAGAATGTGCAGGACAAGAGTTAAGTCACATAAAGAAGAGCAAAAGAGAGGAAACGGTGCAAAGGATAAGAAAGGATGAAAAAAAGATCAGATGTTCAGTAAAGCTAAAGAAAAAACAAAAAGGTAATTAAAAAGAAAAAAAGAGAAAGAAGACAAAAAAAGAAAGAAAAACGCACATTCACATATCCCTAAAATAATAATCATAAGAGGAAAGAAAAAAGTTACTGGAAAACAATTTTTTTTCAAAAAAGGCAAAAATTAAAGATTAAAAAAAGTTTTAGAAAAGAAAGAAAATTTTTTTATATAAGGTACCAAAAGAAGAAGAAGAAGAAGAAGAAGAAGAAGAAGAAGAAGAAGAAGAAGAAGAAGAAGAAGAAGAAGAAGAAGAAGAAGAAGAAGAAGAAGAAGAAGAAGAAGAAGAAGAAGAAGAAGAAGAAGAAGAGGAAGAAGAAGAAGAGGAAGAAGAAGAAGAGGAAGAAGAAGAAGAAGAAGAAGAAGAAGAAGAAGAAGAAGAAGAAGAGGAAGAAGAAGAAGAGAAGAAGAAGAAGAAGAAGAAGAAGAAGAAGAAGAAGAAGAAGAAGAAGAAGAAGAAGAAGAAGAAGAAGAAGAAGAAGAGGAAGAAGAAGAAGAGGAAGAAGAAGAAGAGGAAGAAGAAGAAGAGGAAGAAGAAGAAGAGGAAGAAGAAGAAGAGACAGAAAAGAAAACTACTTTGATTTTTTTGGGAGGAGTGGGAAAAATCCTGTATCTCCCTTGTGTCCATAACCAGCCTCTTGTTGGAGTCTCTGGTCTGCTTGTGGTACTGTGGCTTGATTGGTTTCTTAAGTCAGTTTGTTTGAACAGGCAGAAAAATGCTCTGCTTTACCCAGGATTTTGAGATCCTCCTCCCAGGTTAGTTTAATGGGAGGCTAATCTGCTTTGAGAATCACAAAAGAGGGGGATGCAGTGATGGTGCTAGGTTCTGGGTAGAGTTGAGGCCTTTCAACAAACAGTAGCTTTGCCCTGGGCCTATTTTGTGAAAAACTCACAGCGCCCAGCCTGGAGCCATTCTCAGGGTTTCTGTTTACTGAATTTCAATTGATTGTTGAGGCTGCTAGAGGGAGAGGCAGCCTCTGGCTCTGATTACTCAGTGAAGAAAGCCACTCCAATGGCTGGCGCCTGAGCTGGGTGACTTTCCCCTGTGTGGAGCTGAGTCTGGCATGTCACACCGCCGTTAAGTTCTTGTCACCTGCTAAATGACTTGTTTATTCCAAGGTCTGAGTTGGAGCTAGCAGCTCCACCGAGCTTTGTCGGTATCCAAGATGGACATCTCTGGTACTGGGGGGGAGGGGTGGCCTTCCCTTCTCTGCTTCTTGAGAAGGAGTGAGGGTGTCGGGCTTCTACTCACGAGTCTTGGTTCCTGGGTCGTTTGTGGTCTGCGAACTGCAGGATGAAGATGTCTGCTCCTTGTCGGTTCTTGCTGGTGTTGAGTAGAATCCGCTCACCTGCTGCATCTGGCTCATTTGTCCCAGACTCTCTGTGGCTCAGGTATGGTGCCCTGTGGTCACCGCTGCCACTGCTCCCGCCGCCGCAGCGGCTACTGGCAAGCACTCAGATGTGTCTCCTTGCCTAGGTTTCCCCTCTCTGGCCTAACTTTCTGTCCTGTGATGGCACACTTGGTGTGATTCTCTGGCTTAGGACTGTTCACTGGAACTCTAAAACTGCTTTCTATGGGAGAGCTTTTTCAGATTCCAGCTTCCCCCCCCCCCCCGCCATCTTCAATGAGTATAATTCTTATCAAGCATTGTTGCTGCTGCCCCCCCATATCTCCTCTCCTCGCCTCCATCTCCCCCGTACCAAAGTTGTAAAGTTCGTTTTTCCACATAACGACTTGTACATCTCATTGTTGCAATGGGTCCAACTGTATCCCTAGTTAAACGATTTGTTTTTTCCCTTCCCCTCCACAAATTATATCAACATCAAATACAGTGAAAGCAAGGGTTATACCATGGGGGAGGGACATACAAAGCAACAAAGAAGTCATCTTCTAAATATGTTAGAAACAATCGAACAACAAAACTCATTAATTAAGATATCATTAAACCAACAAGGAGTAAGTTTAATGAAAAGCACTGGGCAAGGATAAAAGGTAAGCTAGGCTTAGGAAAGTACAACATAAACACATATACATGTACATATACATATACCCACATGTATGTGCATATATATATGTACTTCTCATAAATGATTACTTATGTAAATAAGGTTTAGATTAAAATTGAAATTGCAGCACTTGCAATAAATATGCAATGATAATCTCTAATTAGATATTAGAGCATACAGTTATTGACTAATCCACTCTTTATTCATACAGATAATTGTATTGAGTATAGTATGAAAATTGTATGTTTTGGAAGTGTTATTCAGGTCTCCATCATTTTATTATATATATGCTTATATATATTTGCTCATAACTATTATCTGTAACATGAATTAGAGGGGGAAAGATAATCAATATCTAAAATGGTGAGAATTAAGACTAGCACTTTGGGAAGGAATTTATTGTAAAAGGATATTTTTATTTGAGATTAGAAGATATCTCTGGGAGAGAGTCAAGGCAAATGATCTATTATGAACTGAGTCATCAGATTATGTCAGTTATGTCCTCACTAGCATACACCTGCCTCCAATAAATGATACAAGTGAAGTGTTAAGAAGCTAGCATAAATCAGGCATAAAATAAAGTAGAAGTAAAACTGCTTTCTCATTCCTCATCAGGAATCGTGGAATTTTTTCCTTATTAAAATCACTACATATAATTGAAAAATGAAATATGAATTTAATACAATTATTTGTTAGGGGTTGGTTTTACAACAGTTTTCCTTCAAAGTAAGAAAATTAAAACATTTTTTATTGAGATTCAAATATCTAAAATTAACAGTTGTTTTAAAAAGTGAAATATATGGGGCTGGAAAGTTGACTCAGTTGTAGAATACATGCTTTGCAGATATGAGGCACTGGGTTTGATTCCTCAGCACCACATGAATAGAAATAGCTGGAAGTGGCTCAAGTTTTAGAACTCTAGTCTTGAGCTGAGGAGCTGACCCAGAGTTAAAGCTCCAATAAAAACAACAACAACAAAAAAGTGAAATATATATAAATAATGGATAGTATGAATGAGAGATAATGGAAATACGCATATCTGACATCTCTAATTGAAGTCAGACTAAAGGAGGGAAAAAAGGAGAAAGAGATGGAAAGATGCAGAAATGGAGAAAGACAGAAAGAAGATCTGATTGGGCACAATAATACTTGACACTAAAATACCTGAAACAAAACACTGGAAAAGATATTCAATGAATGTTTTGGTACACAGGCAAGAGAGATACAAGGACATCTACTTTTAATAGACTTGTTATAGTAGAGTTAAAATCTAAAGCAAAGCAAAAAGATTTCTGTACCAGAAGAGGATTTGCTGTATTGGCAGCAGTGAAATATCAGGTACACTCTGAACTCTGAAACAAAAACAGCATGCACACAAAAAGACCAGCAAAAATCAGAAAAGCTATACAAAAAAACACAACAATTTTTGAGACAACTAGACATCAACCAATGAAGGGCAGTGATTCTTAAAAGATGGTAAAATCACTTTAAAAGCCACAAAAGCACAAATTTATTGCATCCAAAATTTGCTAATGTCATGATATCATGACAAAGAAAGCCCTGTATACTTAATCCTTGACCAATGGCATGAGACAGGCAAGAAATAGAAGGAAAAGTCTCTAAATGCAGAAATAGAACCAGACATCCTCCTGTTCCCAGGGCTCAGGTTAGAAATCTTGTGAGTCACAAAATACTATGAGGATATCAACATGTTTTTTTCTTAATAATAAAATGTATTTATGCTGAAAGCTACATAATGTTCTGGTTGAAAGTAACAAAAGTTCAATAGGCCATATACATCAAAAGATTCAGTATTCTCCCAGTAGCAGTCAGGTTGGAACTTGGTTGGACCTCTGGTGTGGCTTTCTTGCTAACAACTGGCACTTTACATGCTTAAGTAATTCTTTAATTCTTTCATTTTTATGGTTATACTGGAAATGGAGTCTCAAAGACTATTCTGCATTAGACCACAATCCTCTAGATATCAGATGTCACTCTCCTAAGTAATAAAAACTACAGGTATGAGTTAATATCATTACTTGCCTAAGAAAAAGTATGTATAACAAATGTAGCTGTACCAAAGAAAATATTTTTATTTTATTGTAAAATAAAGAGAGGTTACATTTACATGAATAAGGTAATCACTACATTTCTTGTGAAGTATTGTTTTTTTAAGTCTAAGAATTTTTTTAAATGTCAGAAATCTTGAAGATAAAAATATTATGTCTGAATTTCAACCAGAAATGTCTAGGTTCTGGAAATTATGATTGTATTCCAATGATATTAGATGATAATTGAATTTAGTTTTCTTTCTTTCTTTCTTTCTTTCTTTCTTTCTTTCTTTCTTTCTTTCTTTCTTTCTTTCTTTCTTTCTTTCTTTCTTTCTTTCTTCCTTTCTGTCATGTTGCTTGGACTCAGGGCCTAGGAGACTGTCCCTGAGCTCTGTTGTTCAAGCTATCACTCTCCTATGTTGAGCCACAGCACCACTTCTTGAATTTTTTCACTGTAATATTTATAGAGAGAGCAGAAGAGGAATAAAAGTAGATGAAGCTGAAAAATTCTTATATAAGAGGAAAAAATCGATCATAATCAATTAAAATTCATGTAGGTTTTGCAATTAGAAGTGAATATTAAGATATTTACCACAATGTTATTCTATCTGGTAAAAATTTGTTAACATCATCTGATATATATATAGGTATATATAGGTATATTATTTTTTTGTGGGGTATTATGAATGGAGTTGCTTTCCTGATTTCAGCTACACTTTTCTCATTGTTGACACACAGAGAAGTCATTGATTTTTGAGGGTTAATTGTATACCCTGCTCCTCTGCCAAATTTTTTAATCAGATTGAGTAATTTGAGAGTGGAGTATATGGGATTCTTTAAATACAAGATCAGGTCATCTGCAAAGAGGGAGAGTTTTATTTCAGGTTTACCTATTTGGATTCCTTTTATGTTTACATCTTATTGCTGTGGCTAGGTATTCTAATACTAAATTGAAGAGAAGTGGAGAGAGTGGACATTCTTGTTTCATTCCTGAGTTTATAGGAAATGGTGTTGGTTTTTCACCACTGAGTATAATGCTGGCTGTAAGTTTGTCATTTACAGCCTTTATTGTATTGTGGAATGTTTCATGGATTCGTAGTTTTTCCAGAACCTTCATCATAAAGGGGTGTTGGATCTTGACCAATGCCTTTTCTGCATCTATTGAGATAATCATATGCTTCTTATCCTTGCTTTTGCTGATGTGATGAATTATATTAATTGATTCACGTTTATTGAACCAGCTTTGCATCCCTGAAATGAATTGTGTTTGATTGTGGTGTATGATTTTTGGGATGAATTATTAAAGTCGATTGGCCAGAATTTTGTTGAGAAGTGTTTCAGCCATGTTCATCATGAAATGGATCTATAGTTCTTTTTCTTTGATGAGTCCCTGCCTGGTTTTGGGATGAGGGTTATGATGGCTTCATAGAATGTGTTTCGTAGTGAACTTTCTCTTTCAATTTCAGTGAAGAGTTGGAGGAGTATTGGTATGAGTTCTGCTTTGAAGGCCTTATAGAATTCTGCTGTAAATCCATCCAGTCCTGGGCTTTTCTTAGATGGGAGATCTCTTATTGCTGCTTCTATTTCAGTGCTTGATATGGGCCTCTTATGTTGGTTCAACTCATCTTGGTTTAGGTTTGGCATGTCGATCTTTGCTAGGAAATCTTCTATTTCTTCCAGGTTCTCAAACTTATTAGTATAAAGGTTTGAGAAATATTCCCTTATAATTTCTGGATCTTGGTTGTTTCTCTGGTGATGTTTCTAATTCTCATCTCTGAGTTTGTTTATTTGTGTGTGTTTTCTTCTTTTTCTGATAAGATTTGCTAAAGGTCTGTCAATTTTGTTAATTTTTTGGAAGAACCAATTCTTTGTTTTGTTGATTATATGTTTTTTTGGATCCTAATTAATTTAATTCAGACTAAATTTTAACTATTTCTTTTCATCTGCCGGATTGGGGTTTAGCTTGCTGCTCTTTTCAAGGAGGTTCAGATGTTTCATTAAATTATTGGTTTCAGATTTCTCAATTTGTTGATGTAGGAACTCAGAGCTAAGTTTTGCCTGTGAATACTGCATTTGATGTGTCCCAGAGGAGCTGCTAATTTGTGTGTTAATTTTTGTTGAATGTCATGAAAATTTGAATTTCCTTATTAATCTCTTCCATGGCCCACTGTTGATTCAGCAGTGTGTTTTTCAGTCTCCTCATGTTACTGGGCTTGTTGTCTGAGAGAATGCAGGGAGATCTGCTTTGAGTATCACAAAAGAGGAAGATGGTTATTTCCTCTCATGTGGAGATGCTGTGTTGAGGCTAGATTCTGGGTAGGGTTGAGACCTTTCTGCAAATAGTAGCTTTTCCCTGAGAGGCTAGTTCATGAGACACACAGAGCCCAGTCTGGATCCATTCTCTGGGTTTATGTTTACTGAGTTTCAGTTGTTTGTCTAGGCTGCCTTAGGGAGGAGCAGCCTCTGGCTCTGTTTACCCAGTGAAGAAAGTCACTGCTCTGGTGGTGGAGCCTGCTCTGCCTGGGCTGGATGACTTTCACCTGGGTGGAACTGAGCCTGGCAGGTTAGGTCAGGTTCCTGTGACCTTCTAATGGCTCCAATTGTATTTTTCCAAGGCCTGTGTTGGAGCTAGCTTCTCTGCTGGCTTTGTCAGTATCAAAGATGGAGATCTTCTCCAGTGGTTGGAGAGGAGCTGCCTTCCCACTGTGGTCTGTGAGAAGCAGTGAGGATGTCAGGGTTCTACTCAAGCCAGAGTCTTGGTTCCTTGGAAGTCCCTGGTCTGCAATCAGCAGGATGATGATTTCTGCTCCTTGCCAGTTCTTACTGGTGTTCAGTAGAATCCACTGGCAAGCTGCCTTTGGTGCCTTTGTCCCAGACTTTCTCTGTATGTACAGTGGCTGCAGCCACCACCTCAGCCGCCACCTCACCTGCCACATCCATGGCTACCGGCAAGTGCTCAGATCTGTGTCCTTGAACAAGCTGCCTGGATTTTCCTTCTCTGGCCAAACTCCTTGTACTGTGATGGCACACTTGTTGTGATTCTCTAGCCTAGGACTCTTCACTGAAGCACTAAAACTGCTTGTTTTAGTGAGCTTGTTTAGCCTCCAGCTTCTCCTCTGCCAAATCCTCTGGTCTCTTAATATAATTTTTATCTTCATAAAAGTTAAAAACAATCTATGCTAACCAGAAATGAAATAATTGTGTATACCTACAAATATATGTATATTCTCACAGAAAAGGACATATTTAGAATATAATGAAATAAAAATTCTGAAGACAACCAAAATCAATATCAAAATATAGGTTTAACAGAAAAGTGGACCAAACCAAATAAGATTAAGAACATCAGAATTCAGGTGAGAAGTATATGGGTGAAAAATATTGAATAAAAGGAAAAATATTAAAGACATGTTGGTAAACTTAAAGTTTCTGAATATAGTTTTTTCTCAGTTTTCAATAAGGCCTTAAAATAAACATCTATGTCAAAAATATTGAGTCATTGTTTGTCCCGAGGCTCCTTGGCTTATTATGAGGTTTCCTGAAGATAAAGGTATCATGAAAATGAGGAACTATAAACTGAAATATTAGAATTCATTGATTATTAGTCTGCATACTAGGAATCCTATAAGAAATGGAAAAGAATAGATATGAAGCAATGTTTGAAGACACAAAATTTAATCATGGTCCCAAATCCATTTATATATCAATCATGTAATCATGTTATAAACACAAAGTACAATTAAGACTAAATCAAAACAAAATAAAATTACTACTCCTATAGGTTTCCTAGTTAAAATGTTTTAAAGTAAACATACGGGAAGAAAGAAAGTCATGTTCCCTTTAAAGACCAAATGATGTGCTAATAGTCCAGGATAGAGCTTGAACGTATGCTTTCTCAAAACTTTCTGGTGAATCTTAATCAAACTGTGATTGTGTTGAGAGGTGGAGATTAATGACGTACAAAAGGGCTAAAGAAAAGTGACTTACACACATTCTTTTATCCCCTATACTATGATTATGTGCACAATTCATATTTGTCCCCTTCAAGGACACAGTCTTATAGGTTCCTTTCGACAGCAGAGAGAGAGGGGGTGGGTAGAAAGAGAGAAAGAGAGAGAGGGAGGGGAGGAGAGAGAGAGAGACTCATCTGACACTAAAACAGCCAGCACTATGCTTTTGCTAGTCACCACTTCTAGAGCTGTGAGGATTAAATTTCTATTCTTCATAAATTATGTAGCCTCATATAACTTGTCATAGTAGCATAACCAGGCTGAAACATTCAATAATCCATTAGGAACTATGACTAGCAGAAGATAGTCTTTACTGAAAGTTACTAAAACCTAGGATTCTATTCAAAAGAGAAGCAAACCTTAGAAATGAATATACAATAAAAAGTTCAGATGAAAACAGAAAATTTGTCACTAGAAATATTACTCTAAAAGAATCAATTACATCAACTTCCTACCAAACAATTCACAAGGAAATCATAAGTCGATGTATAAAAAAGTAACTTTATTGCCCCATAGTCTCTGAATACATTCAACTATGGAACAGTCTTATCAAATCTCTAGGAGTTCACAGTTCAAAACAACTTCTCAGTTGTAATGCACTAAATTTAATCAATAAAAGTTCTCTATCCCCTCATTTCCTCATGAAAATGTGTTTTTATTATTTTTACTTGGAGCTTGAACATTTTAAAACTTAAGTAGGATGCATATTTTAACTAAACAAGTTCATATTGTTTTGTTAAGGTTAATTTACAGTCTAATATTCTTCGTTGAGAGCTAAGTACAGATTTTTTTCAAAATTTTCTAGAACACTTAGTTCAAGTTCAATATTAATTCAACCGAAATTAGCATGACGACTTCTTGTAGAGTAAATGCTGTGATTTATCAGCCATGAATTATAATGTACACTAGAACTTGTTGCTAAGTACAAATACTTATTATCAAGAGCACGATATTACACCAATGGAACACAGACAGAGCGAGGAAATGATCTTGGAAGGAAGAGATCATTCTATCCCAAGCCTCCCATTACAGACTACAAGAAAATTAATGGTTCAGGTTTTCTAACTTAATAGGTTTCAGTCCCTGTCTCCTGGAAAACATGCATTTCAATTTTATCTACTCTAAATCTCCATTACACTTTAAAAGATTAATATGAGGTCTACAGCATAGCAGTTTAGAAAGAAAATATTCCTTTTGCAGGTGCAGCCTGTCAAGCTGCTAACATTTAGATATGCTTTCACAGTGCTCAGAAAACTTCCTGGGAAAATGAAGCCTGTAATTGTGGTAGTCACCTGAAGACATGCTTTGAATAATCTTCAGAGCCATGGCCAGTTTTGTTCCAGATTACTTATGATAACTAGTTCTAAGATAGATACATGATCAAATATCTACTGATATAAATAAGCAAGACTTATCTGAATCTCTTTTTCATGGAAGCTATTTTATGGTAGTAAGTTCAAATATATTTAAAATTCCTTTAATCTTATCGCTGTCTATGAAAATGTCTGACTTTTATATAAATTAATGATAAGCTGGCATGGTGGCTCAATCCTGTAATATTAGCCATTTGGAGGACAGAGAGTGGGAGATTACATTTCAAGCAACTTCAGGGAAAAAAATAGCTCACAAGAATCCATCTCAACCAATGTCTGGGTGTGGTTGTCTTGGCCATTATCCTGGAGGGAAATGTACAAAGGCTGGGCACAGTAAGTACTTGCACGCCTGTTGTTTCTAGTTCCATGGAGACACAAGCAGGTTGTTTACAAAGCAAGTAGGACTGAGCATGAATTTAAGCCCTATCTTGAAAAATAGCCAAAACCTAAAAGAGTCTGAAGTGCCTTTCTAGCAAGGAAGAAGCCATGTATTTAAATCTAAACTCACCTGAGCAGGGAGCGTAGATCATACTTATGTGTCCTGTAATACACCCTCAACATTGTTTTCACCCTAATGGCTTGTAATTCATCTACTCAATTGCTTGTTTCCCTAGTGATAAATATTGTGTGTCTCAATGCACAGACAGGAGTTTTATTTTTGTTGTGTGTTTTCTACCATAATTAGGGCATGAAGTCAGGGCCTGGTGTTCTAACACTTGAGCCACAATTCCTCTTCCAACTTTTGCTGGGTAATTGGAGAGAAAATTGTCAGGACTTTCTTGTTCCTGCGGGCTTTCAGCTCTAATCTTCACATTCATTATCCTGAGTATCTAGAATTTCAGGCATAAGCCACTAGCACCCGCCAAGGCACAGGTTTTCTTTGTTTTGGTTTTGTTGGTTGTAGGGCTTGAACCCAGGGCTTGGGTGCTATTCTTGATTATGTTTGTGATCAAGGGCAGCACTCTACCACTCGCGCCACAGTGCTATTTCTGGTTTTTGAGTGGTAAATTGGAGATAAGTAAGAGTTTCACGGGGACTTTTTTGCCCAGGCTGGCTTCTAACTGTGATCCTCAGATTTCAGCCTCCTAAATAGCTAAGCTTATAAGCATGAGCCACTGTGTCTGACTAAAGGCACACTTTTTGAACATAAATGATAACAACATTCCTGCCACAAATGTGACTATTATTATTATTATTATTAATGTGGAAATAGTAGAAATTTTCCTTAGGAATGCTAACAAAACTAAGTAACATTATTAGTTCTACTTAACATGATATTACAATTATTAGCCAGTGGAAAAAATGTCAGAACATGTCATCAACATATCAAGATGGAAAAGAAACTCAAATACGACTTAACACAACTGGTCAAATTAACACTAGGCAAACTGTCAGTTTAATCTCTGAAAATTTACTAGAGATAATGGTAGCCCCAATAATAGTGTT
This sequence comes from Dipodomys merriami, assembly GCF_024711535.1. Lineage (NCBI taxonomy): Eukaryota > Metazoa > Chordata > Mammalia > Rodentia > Heteromyidae > Dipodomys > Dipodomys merriami. The sequence goes on along the minus strand of NW_027206335.1, from coordinate 1,342,308 downwards.
TGCTATAAGTTCATCAAAAAAGAAACATACAAACCAAAAAGTTCAGAGACATATATCTTAAAATATAATTTCATGATCATAAAGAATTAAAATATCAATGAATAAAAAATATAGTACATGCAATATATTTTTACAGAAAATATTAAATATTAAAAAGGGCTGAAGGAATTTCTACTTAAACATTATGATAAATTATGCACATGATGGATAGGTCCAATAATATACAGGTATAAATTGTGTCCAAATTAATAGGTAAAATCATTATTGTTTGAACTAGCCTCTTAAAGGGTTCCATGGGGATACCTACCAATAGTAATATTTATGACCATTAGTAATATTTATGTAAAAGGGGAAATGAAGTACTGAAATATTCTTGACTAAGAAATGCAGACAGAATCAGCACAAGTGGATCACACCTGTAATCCCAGCTACTTAGGCGTCAGATTTGAGGATCAAAGCAGTCCTGGCAGAATAGTCTAGCAGACTTCTGTCTCTAATTATCCAGAAAGAAAGAAATTAACATAAGCTGAAATATATCATCACAGAGATATTTGATTTATTTACTCCAAATCATGATAAACTTCCTGATAAGAAATGTGGTGGCTTTTGAGTAGGGAACAGTTTACCAGATTGTGATAATTCAGAGGCTAGAAATAATTCTTGAGTGCTCAGACCTCAGTACGTTTGCAGTCCTCTATGGAAAAATAAATTGTTATTATAAAGGTAGAAGAATAATCAATCATTTTATGTGAACAAAAGGAAAAGAGAATGAAATAACCCCTCATCTGATATGTAGACATTAATTCATAAGAAATTGAATAAAAGCTGGGTGCTGGTGGCTCACACCTGTAATCCTAGCTACTCAGGAGGCTGAGTTCTGAGGATCACGGTTCAAAGCCAGCCCAGGCAGGAAAGTCATGAGACTCTTATCTCCAATAAATACCACCAGAAAACTGGAAGTGATGCTGTGGCTCAAGTGGTAGAACTCTCACCTTGACCGGAAGGGCACAGGGACAGCACCCAAGCCCAGAGTTCAAGCCCCAAAACCGACCAAAAAAATTTAAAAAAAGAAACTGAATACATAAATGGGATTTATAAAAAGTAAATCCCAGTTATCATAAAATTCTCTTGGTTTTCCTGTTATAGCCTGGTATGATTCAGATAGTACACATCAACATCCGTTTTGTTCTATACAGGTAACATAATGTTGCTTGTGGAAAGACATAGTGATGCTACTCATCACATGATTGATGTGTGTAATTCTAAAATATTGATGAGACTGAAATCAGAGGCCTGAATGGTTAGACAAACATTATAGGCTTTCATCTCCAATTCACCAACAAAATATAGAGGTGAAAGCATTGAGTGATGATTAGAACACCAGCTGTGAGCAACAGTCCAAGGATCTGAGTTCAAGCCTCAATATTAGCACAAATAAAGGCGGGAAAGTATAGGTGTAGGTACCTAAGAGATGAGTAAGCTGAAAAAGGAAACTTACAAACATATATCACTAATAAAGCATTAAGGGATTAGTCCCTAAAGTATGTATTTTTGTGTATATAGTATCTATAAACATGAAATATACAGACAAAGGCACTGAAAGGCATAATATATAAATATATTATAAAAGGAGACCTAAGATGCAGAAACATCTCTGGGAGACTCCAGAACTTGGACATATGCATGAGTATAAAATTTCAAGATTTTGTGTGACACTCCTTTGTAAACAGTAGGTTGCCCATAATGAACACGTTATTTATCAAAATTCCTACCTTACTTTGAAGGCTGTTTTTAAAGTTACCTTTCAGGAGACTATTTGGAACTCCAGAACTAGTATAATGATGACTAAGCAAAGAGCTGTTCTTTAAGCAAAAGACCTTTCTTCTTCTTTCCCTTTATTTCTTTAATTATGTATATATAACTTTAACCATTTGTTGAACTACACCTATTGCTAGTTTCAGTATATACATGCACCTATTTTACTCCTGTAGATCTGTCTTTCATCAGTATAACTGGTAGTCCCCCAATTACATACATATATAGGAAAAGAGAAATATTCTTACTGTGCCACATCTCATAAACTTACTATTACTTCCTTTTTCACCTGCCTCTAATACTTGTAAAATATCTGTTCATTATGCAATTACCATTCCACTTAAAAGAAATATATCTTCTACTCACTTACTTGCAACTATTTCTTCAAATTGGAGCTCAGTTAATTTCAGTTAGAACACAATTGGGCTTCTTCATTTATTAATGAATCATTCTTTTTCGGAAAGAGAAAGCATGGGATGTGCTTCATTTCTCTAGCTTTCTTTATTAAATTTCATGTTCTGGTATTCTTTCCTGTGTGGACTTCATCACCCATAATCGGGAACATATATATAGACTGTATGTACATCTTTATTTAGCATGTGTTCTTGGTCTCATCTGTGAAGATAAGAATGTGTGGAGTTGGATAAAGCAATGTCCTTGTTTTGAGAAAAGCCATTGTGTAATCTTTTTTCAATTTTTCAGCAAATGGAATACATTTTTTAAATTTTATTTTATTTGTGAACATACTGTACAGAGGGGTTACAATTACATGGGCAAGATAATGCATACATTTCTTACCAAGCATTGCAGCCTCCTCTTTGTTTACCCTGCACCTTCCTTCCCAGCCTCCCCTCTTCCTGGCACCCAATCCTTACCCCCCTCCACTCTCCCCCCCACCAACATTGTAAAGCTCCTTTTTGACATGATATTTTGTACTTCTCATTGTTGCAACAGGTCCAACTGAATCCTTAAATGACTTGTTTTTCCCCATCTCCTCCATAAGTTATACAGCCATCAAATATATTGAAAGCGGGGGTTATACTGTGGGGGAGGGACATACAAAGCAACAAAAATAAACTTATAAATGCATGAGAAACACATGCATGAAAGAAAAAAAAACATTAAAATGCCTATCTAAGAATTCATTTTCCAAACATCACATTATCTGACTTTTTTCGCTTGACTCATGCATATACTAGATATTGCAAATAAGGGAAACCATGGGACCTGTGTTTCTTTGTGCCTGGCTTACTTCACTTAATATAATTTTTTCCATGTCCTAAAAAAAGGAGCAATGTCATTCTTTCTGATTGAGGCATTGAATTCCTTTGTGTATATAGACCACATTTTCTTGATCCATTCATCTACTGAAGGGCATTTGGGTTGGTTCCATATCTTAGCTATGGTAAATAATGCTGCAATAAACATAGTTGTGCTGGTAGTTGTAGTGTGGTCTTGTTTGAAAACATTTGGGTAAATGCCCAAAAGTTGGATTGCTGGGTCATAGGGGAGCTCTATGTGAAGTCTTTTGAGGAACCTCCATACTTCTTTCCAAAGTGGTTGAACAAGTTTATATTCCCACCAACAATGAAGTAAGGTTCCTTTCTGTCCACATCCCCTCCAGCATCTGTTGTTGTTAGAGTTCTTGATTTTTGCTGTTCTAACTGGAGTGAGGTGATATCTCAATGTTGCTTTGATTTGCATTTCTTTTATGGCTAGGGATGTTGAACATTTCTTCATGTGTCTATTGGCCATCTTTTTTCTTCTTCACAGAAGTTTCTATTTAAGTCATTAGCCCACTTATTTATTGGACATCAGTTTCTTTGAGGATTTGTTGTTGGGGGATTTAATTTTTTGAGTTCCTAGTATATTTTAGATATGAGACCATTGTCCGTTGTATGGCTAGTAAAGATCTTCTCCCAATCTGTGGGCTTTCTATTGATTTTGCTAGCTATGTTCTTTGCCATACAGAAGGTCTGCAACTTTATGCAATCCCATTTGTCCAACCTTTCTTTGATTTGTTGTGTTTCCGGGTCTCTATTCAGAAAATTTCGGCCTGAGCCAAGGAGACCTAGGGTTTCTCCTATTCCATTCTGTAAAGGTTTCAGAGTGTCTGCTTTGACTTCGAGGTCTTTGATCCATTTGGAGTTGATTCTGGTGCAGGGTGATATATAAGGATCCAGCTTTAGTTTTCTACAAGTAGGTAACCAATTTTGCCAGCACCATTTACTGAAGAGGCTGTCTTTCTTCCATTCTATTGTTTTAGCTCCCTTATCGAAGAGTAGATGGCGATAGGTCTGTGGGTTCATTTCTGGATTTTCAATTCTATTCCATTGGTCCTGAGGTCTGTTCTTATGCCAATACCAAGCTGTTTTCATTACTAAGGCTTTATAGTAGAGTTTGAAATTTGGTATTGATATTCCTCCAGCAGTGTTCTTTCCGTTGAGGAGCGTTTTTGCTATTTGGGGTCTTTTGTTTTTCCATATGAATTTTTGGATTGCCTCTTCTATTTCCTTGAAGAATGGGGTTGGAATTTTGATAGGTATTGTGTTGAGTTTGTAGATAGCCTTGGGAAGTATTGCCATTTTCACGAAGTTAATCTTTCCAATCCAGGGGCATGGGATGTTTTGCCATTTTTTAAGTTCTGTGTTGATTTCCTTTTTCAAGATTTTAAAGTTTTCATCATAGAGGTCCTTCATTTCTTTGTTTAAGTTAATTCCTAGGTATTTTATTTTTGTGGGGCTATTACAAATGGAGTTGCTTTCCTAATTTCAGCCACACTTTTCTCATTGTTGGCATACAGAAAAGCCACTGATTTTGGGGGGTTAATTTTATAACCTGCTACTTTGCCAAAGTTTTGAATCAGCTTGAGTAATTTGGAAGTGGAGTCTATGGGATTCTTTAAATATAAGATCATGTCATCTGCAAAGAGGGAGAGTTTTATTTCTTCTTTCCCTATTTGGATCCTCTTTATGTCTGCATCTTGTCTTATTGGTGTAACTAGACATTCTAATACTAGATTGAAGAGACGTGGAGAGAGTGGATATCCTTGTCTTGTTCCTGAGTTAAGAGGAAATGGCTTTAGTTTTTCACCATTAAGTATAATGCTGGCTGTAGGTTTGTCATATTCAGCCCTTATTGAATTGAGGAATGTTCCATGGATTCCTAATTTTTCCAAAACCTTCATCGTAAAGGGGTGTTGGATCTTGTCGAATGCTTTTTCTGCATCTATTAAGATAACCATGTGGTTCTTATTCTTTCTCCTGTTGATGTGATGAATAATATTAATTGATTTGCGTATATTGAACCAGCTTTGCCTCCCTGAAATGAATCCTGTTTGATCGTGGTGTATAATTTTGTGGATGAATTGTTGAAGTCGATTGGCCAAAATTTTGTTGAGAAGTTTTGCATCAATATTCATCAAAGAAATGGGTCTATATTTCTCTTTCTTTGATGAGTTCCTCCCTTGTTTTGGGATGAGGGTTATGATGGCTTCATAGAATATGTTTGGTACTGAACTTTGGTGGAGTATTGGTGTGAGCTCTGCTTTGAATCCCTTGTAGAATTTCGCTGTAAAATCATCTGGTCGTGGACTTTTCTTAGCTGGGAGGTCTCTTATTGCTGTTTCTATTTCAATGCTTGATATGGGCCTGTTAAGCTGGTTTAACTCATCTTGGTTTAGTTCTGGCATGTCAATATTTGCTAGGAAAAGGTCCATTTCTGTCAAGTTCTCAAACTTATTAGCATAAAGTTTTGAGAAGTATTCCCTTATAATGTTCTGAATCTTGGTTGTTTCCGTGGTGATGTTTCCATTCTCATTTCTGAGTTAATTAATTTGGGTGTGTTCTCTTCTTTTTCTGATAAGATTTGCTAAGTGTCTGTCAATTTTTTTAAGTTTTTCGAAGAACCAACTCTTTGTTTTTTTGATTCTTTCTATAGATTTTTGGATTCTAATTCATTTAATTCTGATTAAATTTTAATTATTTCTTTCTAACTACTGGATTGGGGTTTATCTTGCTGCTCTTTTTCAAGGAGGTTTAGATGTGTCATTAAATTGTTAGTTTCAGATCTCTCCAATTTGTTGATGTAGGAGCTCATAGCTATAAACTTGCCTCTGAGTACTGCCTTTGCTGTGTCCCAGAGGAGCTGGTAATTTGTGTGTTCATTTTTGTTGAATAGCATGAACATTTGAATTTCCTTTCTAATCTCCTCCATGACCCACTCATGATTCAGCATTGTGTTGTTCAGCCTCCATGTGATACCGGACTTTCTTTGGTGGCTTTTAGTTTTGAGTTCTAATTTTATTCCCTTGTGGTCAGAGAGAATGCAAGGTATAACTACAATGTTTCTGAACTTAGACAAGTTTGCTTTGTGGCCTAAAATGTGGTCTATGTTAGAAATTTTTCCATGCACTGCTGAGAAAAACGTGTATTCTGATTCTGCTGGGTGAAATGTCCGGTAGATTTCTTTTAAGTCTAGTTCATCTATGCAGGTGTTTAGATCTGCGTTTTCTCTGTTGAGTTTTTGCCGAGTTGATCTATCTAGTGGGGTGAGTGGTGTGTTAAAATCCCCAACAATTAATGTTGTTGGATCTAGATGGGATTTGAGGGAAAGTAGTGTTTCTTTGATAAATTTGTGTGCTCCATTGTTTGGCAAATAGATATTTAGAATTCTAATATCCTCCTGAAGGAGAGATCCTTTAATTAGTATGTAGCGAGCTTCTTTATCTCTTCTCATGAATTTTAATTTGAAGTCTATTTTATCTGATATTAGGATTGCAACGCCTGCCTGTTTAGGAGAGCCGTTTGCTTGGTAGATTTTGTTCCAGCCTTTAACATTGAAAATGTGTTTGTTTTTATGGGCAAGATGTGAGTCCTGCAGGCAGCAGATAGAAGGGTCTTGTTTCTTAATCCAACTAGACAGTTTATGTCGCTTAATTGGAGATTTCAGACTGTTACCGTTAAGAGATAGGACTGAGAGGTATTTGGGAGTTCCTGCCATGTTATACACCTTCTTGGGGCTTGCAAAAACTGTGTTCTTCCTATGGTTTTTGCATTCTCAGTTTGGGTGCAGTTTCTTGACCTTTATTGTGGTCTTGTTGGTTTTCTATGTGTAGGACATCTTTAAGAATCTTTTGTAGGGCTGGTTTGGTGGAGATGTTTTGTTTCAATTTTTCTCTGCTATGGATGGTTTATATTTGGCCTTCAGTTAGGAAGGAGAGTTTAGCTGGGTACAGTATTCTTGGTTGATAGTTGTTTGTTTTTAGGGCATGGCATACATCATTCCACGCTCTTCTTGCTTTGATTTTCTCTGCTGAGAAATCTGAGGTGATTCTAATTGGTTTCCCTTTATAGCTGATTAATCTTTTCTTCTTGACAGCTTTAAGGATCTTTTCCTTGGTCTGAGTTGATCCTGTGTGGATTATAATGTGACAGTGAGATGTCCTATTCTGGTCTGTTCTGTTTGGGGTTCTAAAAGCTTCTTGTATCTGAATAGGCCTATCTTTTTGCATGTTTGGGAAGTTCTCTGCTAGGATCCTGTTAAACAAACTTCCTAGACCATTAACTTCTGTTTCAAGGTGCTCCTCTACACCCATTATCCTTAGATTAGCCCTTCTGATGGTGTCTTCCAAGTGTTGGATAGATCTATCATATTTCTTAGACATGTCTTGGATGGTTGTATGTTTTTTCTCTATAATATCTAGGCTGTCTTCAGTCCCTGAGTTTCGATCTTCTACATGGTCAAACCTGCTGTCAAGACTTTCTACTTTGTTTTTTATCCCTTTTCCTTCTAATTGGTCAGCTTTGATGGCTTCAAGTTCTTTATTGAAGCTTTGTTTTAGATCTTGTATGAAATTCTTTACTTCCTTAATTTGATGTTCAGTGTTTAATCTCAGATCACTTATTTGATTGGTTATGGTTTCCTTGGACTCCCATTCCTTCTTTTGGGTTACATTCAGCATTCTCTTTGTGGTCTCCATGACTTCCTTCAGCTCTTTGTTAATGGATTCCATGAATGCCTTTAGTGATCTTTGTGTATTCTCTTCCTGCTCTCTCAATTACTGTATTACTCTTTGATAAGCTTCCTCCTGTTCCGGGGATTCCTGTAGTTCTCTTTGAGTGTTCTCAGCCTGTTCACTCCATTCCTGTATTTCTCTCTGAGTATTCTCAAGCTGCTCATGCAAATCCTGTATGGGCTTTTGAGTAGCTTCCTCATGCTTATGATATTGCTGTATAAACTTTTGGAATTCCTCCTCTCTCTCCCTATCACGCTCATACAGAGACCTTTGTATGCTTTCAATCTTTTGATTTATCATGTTTGCCAGCAGTGTTTGTAGAGCTATTTGGGAATTCTCCTCTGGATTATTCATTATTTGTTCTTTCCCCTGATTATTGGGATTGGGAATTGAGATACCCGGATTTACCATTTTACTTGTGTTTTTCTGGCTTGTTCTGCCCATTTGAGATGAAAATAGCCCCAGTTTTGTGCTAGAACACTATCTTAAGGCAAGCATCAACCCAAGTCTGAATTTTCACAGTCAATTGTCTACAGATACAATCTAGTTCAACCGATACATCTATTCAACATCAAACAACTATACCTTAATATGCTATGAAACGCAAAGAAGAATTTGGAAGACCAGAAATCATTAGGGTTAGGAAGAGATGTGGGTAAAAAATAGGAATAGATTGATGTGGGGAGGCTCAGGGAGAGTTAACTAAGTCTTAATCTCATAGCAGGAAATAAGTTGGGTAGGATGAAAGTATGGAGAGAGGAAAAAAAAGAAAGGGGAAGGGAAAAGAAAAGAGACCAGAACAAATAGAAAGGTAGAAATTAATAAAATTATGTAGAGTCAATAACAATCTATTTAGATAAGAACATGAACTTATTGAGAGAAGGGGAGGTATATAAAGGAGATGTGAAAAATTTAAAAATAAAAATGCTTAAAATATTACATCGGTATAAAGAGGTAGTACTGCTTTTAAGGAATTTAATTCTTAGAGGTTTTGACTTGCATAATAGATTTGTGGATTAAATGTGTACACAATGGGGGATAGGGTCTAATAGTCAAATAGGGGTTTATCAGAGGATGTGGAAGACAAGAATTAAGTCATATAAATAATAACGAAAGAGAGGAGAAGGTGAAACGGATAAGAAAGGAAGAAGAAAAAGATGAGAAGTTCTGTAGAGCTAAACAAAAAACAAAAAATAATTTAAAAAGAAAAAAAAAGAGAAAGAAGACTATAAAAAGAAAGCAAAAATGTACACTCCCGTATCCCCAAAATAAAAATTAAAAGAGGAAAAGAATGTTACTGGAAGACAATTTTTTTTTATCAAAAAAGGCAAAGATTAAAGATTGAAAAAAGTTTTAGCAAAGAAAAAAAAGTTTTTTTAATATAAGGTACCAAAAATAAAAACTGAAAGAAAAGAAGACGAAGAAGAATAGAAAAAAGAAAAGAAAAAAAAAGAAAAACTTCATTGTTTTTTTTTTGGAGGTGTGGGAAAAATCCTGTATCTCCTTGTGTCTGTAACCAGCTTCTTGTTGGAGTCTCTGGTCTGCTTGTGGTCCTGTGGCTTGGTTTTTTTCTTAAGTCAGTTTGTTCGAAAAGGCAATAAAATGCTCTGCTTTACCCAGGATTTTGTGATCCTCCTCCCAGGCTATTTCATTGGGAGACGGATCTGCTTTTAGTATCACAAAAGAGGGGGATGCAGTGATGAGTCTAGGTTCTGGTAACTTTTCTGCGGCTGGTTTGTGAAAACCTCACAGAGCCCAGCCTGGAGCCAATCTCAGGGATTCTGTTTACTGATTTTCAATTGCTTGTCGAGGCTTCTAGAGGGAGGGGCAGCCTCTGGCTATGATTACCCAGTGAAGAAACCCACTCCTCAGGCTGGCGCCTGAGCTGGGTGACTTTTCCCTGGGTGGAGCTGAGTCTGGTAGGTCATGCTGCCGTTAAGTTCTTTGACCTGCTAAATGACTCGTTTTATTCCAAGG